>NC_090932.1:310287634-312787634 GCF_040938575.1 Ambystoma mexicanum
GAAGGGGTGGCTGAATTTAATATTTTACAATAACTCACTGATTGTAAATGTGTATTTTACTTTTAGTGTTGTGTGAAAATATTACCTGTTCTTGCTCTTTCCTAGTGTGTTCTTGGCCAATGAATGTTAATAGTATTTTCATAATTACTTGTCAAAGTGAAATCCTTGATTGCTCACTGTGTGAACTCATTGTGAATGCCTGGCCCACTCACTTTCTCCTGAGACTTAGCCTTGACCACTTCCCATGCTACCTTGATTAGTTTGGCTATAGCCCTAGAGGTTTCCTGTTCACTGCAACTACAGTGGCCTACTAAACATCTGTCCACTAAGCCTGAATTATAGAAATCCAGTCAAACACACATTGAGGGGCAAGCCTTTTTAGCAATATACTGATTGAGGATAACAATAGTAATTACGTGTATTTAGTAATCGTGTCTTCTCTCTTTTCATAGTTTCGACAATGCTTGTGATATGCTAAGATGTAAAATACTTGATTTGTTTTTTCAAATGTCATGTTCGAATAATTTTGAATGGTATATTTGTTTCTATATGTACCGCCTGATTTATATGTTGATGTATATAGAAACACGTTTTTTTACTTGGAACTAATGCCTTGAAAAAGACCTTATGGGCAAAACACGTGTCAGTATTTTATTGGAACTGTCCTATGACAACAGCACAGAATTATTATCGATTGAAGAACATTTTTTTAATCACAAAAAGCTCTACATAAAATAATTGGGCTAACGAAAATGATATAACGCAAGCACAAGCACAGAACTTTTTTTCTGTTAACTCATTCATGTGGTATTTGCAGTATACCCATATGTGCATTGTGCTGCCACACTAGTTGTAACTGGTTTGAAGAGGCACCAGAGAAACCTTGTCTTTTGTGGGTACTGCATCTTGTTCAAATCAATTCTATTACCTTTACCTCATACAGGGTCTATTTGAGGCTCTGTCAGTCCTGAAAAAAGGCATTGAACTGGGATGCCCAAAATGTTTTACACATCAACGCTGTACACACAAATATATGGTTGCTTTGAAAGACACCAGCTATGGACTTGATCTGATCCTCCCCATGGGAACTCAATATAGTTGTGAAATACAGTGTCTAATGAGTGGGGACATATACATGAGAAGAACAAGTTACTTACCAACTGTAACGTTCTTTCGATTTGATGTTCCTCCCACGTATTGCTCATCTTCGATATATCCTTAACTTCAGTTTTGCTGCTTCGGAAAACTGTTTCTCTCTCTCCACCAGAGGGCGCTCCTCTCGAGGTCGCGGCGTTGATGTCCCTCGGCGGCATCCGTCGAGCACTGACGTCATCCTCTGTATAAATGCCTCGAGCATGCCCGTTGGCTTCAGTTCTGTTTTTTCGTGTATTGTAGCCCATGGATTGTAGTTAATGGCGTGCCCCTTTTGACTCAAGCCTTAAAAGAATTTAGAGTGTAAATCACGTAAACTGTACTGTGGGGTTGGCTGGGAGGGTCAATGAGAAATACGTGGGAGGAACATCCAATCGAAAGAACGTTACGGTTGGCAAGTAACTTGTTCTTCGAATGGATTGTGTCCTCCCACGTATTCCTCATCTTAGATAGACTCCCAAAGCATTTTTGTTTTGGAGGTGGGAGTACAGAATTTTTCTAGTCATGTACAGAATGGAGTACAGATTTAGCAAACAGACCTCCTTGAGAAGAAGTCGAGTCTAGAGCATAATGTTTTATAAAAGTATGCATGGATGACCATGTGGCTGCTGCACAAATATCTTGTACAGGGACACCCCTTTTTAGTGCTGTTGAAGTTGCTGTGACCCTGGTCGAATGAGCTCTCAGCCCATCTGGTGGTTCTTTCCCAGCCAATCTATAGCATTCTGTTATAGCCAAAATGATCCATCTAGATATTGTTTGTTTAGTTACAGGAAGTCCCAATTTGCGGCCAGTGTACCCCACAAAAAGTTAATCACACTCACGTATTTTTGCCAATCTTGAAATATAGAAGCTAAGCGCTCTTCTGGGATCTAGTCTATGGAGCCGTTCCTCTTCCTTACTTGCGTGAGCAGGAGGGTAAAAAGAAGACAATGTTATTTTTATTGACAGGGGAATAGCGGAAACCATTTTTGGCAAAAATGATGGTATAACTCCAAGTACTACTTTGTCTTTATAAAGGATGGTGTGAGGAGGACAGCTAGAAAGTGCCTGTAACTCACTCACCCTGCGGGCTGATGTCAATGCCACAAGAAGTATTGTTTTTAAAGTAAGGAGCCTTAGCGGACAAGAGTGTAAAGGCTCAAATGGAATGCATGTGAGGAATTTCAGAACTAAGTTCAAATCCCACACAGGAGCTTGAAAAGGTATTGGGGGAAACACATTTAGACCTTTTAAAAATTGAATTATTAAAAAGGTATCTTAAAGTAAGATTCTTCCTCTGAGTTGCGCTTGAAAATGGACAGCGCTGCTAATTATCCATCTATCGTACCAACCTGGAGCCCCAGATTAGCTAAATGTAATAGAAAATAGAAAATTGTGGGAATATTACATTGAAATGGGTCCACATTCTTTTCCCTGCACCAGTTGCTGAACTTGTTTCAACGACACAGATAAAGAGATTTGGTTGCTGGTCTTCTGGCCGAAAGCAAAATCTCCATCACGTCATCCGGAAGATCCCAATCTTTATATCTCAAACTCTCAGAAGCCATGCGTGAAGGTTGAGTGTGTTGACCTCCGGATGGAGAACATGACCTTTTTGGAAGACGAATTGGCGGGCAGATGGACAGGTCCAGAAGGTCCGGGTACCACGTTCTCCTGGCCCAATCCGAGGCAATTAGGATCATGGTTTTCCTGAACTTTCTCAACAACCTTATTACTTGAGGGATCACAGGGATTGGAGGGAATGCGTACAGAAGTTGAAACTCCCAATCCACCACAAACGCGTCCCTTAGAGCTCCTCTCGGGGGAAATTCCCTTGAGCAATACAGTTCGCACTTCCGGTTGGTACCGGTCGCAAACAGATCCACTTGAGGGGTTCCCCAAAGGGTGAAGATCTCTTGAACGACTTCCTTAGCTAGCTCCCACTCGTGGGAGACTGCTCTGCCCGCTCAGATAGTCCGCTGCTGTGTTTTGCTCTCCGGCTAGATGAATTGCCGATAGAGAAATCCCCTCCTGTATTGGCCAGAACCAGAGCTGCATCGCCTCTCTGCACAGTGGTAGTGACCCCACTCCTCCTCTCTTTTGGAGGTAGTACATGGCCACTGTGTTGTCCGTCATTATCAGGACATTCTTTCCCCGGACAGAAGTCAGGAAGGCCTTCAGCGGTAGTCCGATTGCCCTCAGCTCCAAAAGATTGATGTGTAGTTTGGACTCCGATGGGAGACCAGCGACTACCGATTGTCAACCCACTGGTGTGAGCGCCCCACCCCGTGAGTGAGGCGTCTGTTACTACTGTTATCTCCGGCCATGGTTGCCAAAAAGATTCTCCTCTGAGGATATGATGTCTGCAAGCCCACCATTGTAGATCTTGTGCTACCTTGGCTGGAACATGCACCAGATCTGACATTTCGCCTGAGAATTGGGACCACTAAGTCATGAGAGCCCATTGAAGGGATTTCATTCTCAATCTGGCTTCTGGCACCAGAAAAATGCAGGATGCCATCATACTAAGCAACCTGAGAGAATCGAAGGCCGGAAGATACTGGGCATTCTGAAATGATGTTAACATCTCCAGAATATGATGAGCTCTCTCTTCGGGAGGCGAGGCTTTGCCCAAGCAAGTATCCAGGCCTGCTCCAATAAACTGGAGTTTCTGTGATGGTATCATGTTTGACTTTTTTAAATTCAGAGAAAACCCTAGTTTGTGAAGGAAGTGACAAGTCTTGGACAGATAATCCTGGGCTTGTTTTAGAGAACGTGCCCCGATCATCCAATCGTCCAGATAGGGGTAGACATGAATTCCCCCCTCTCCTGATACTCGCTGCCACTATCGCCATCAACTTGGTGAAAACTCTTGGGATGGAGGTTAACCCGAATGGCAGAACTCGAACCCGATAGTGACAATTGCCAATCTCAAACCTCAGGTACTTTCTGTGCTTGAGATGGATTGGCACATGAAAGTAAGCATCCTGAAGGTCCAATGATACCAACCAATCCTGGAGTTGGAGAGCCTGAAGGATCTGAGAAAGTGTGACCATCTTGAACTTGTCCTTCCTTAGGAACTTGTTCAAGTTTCTCAAGTCCAAGATGGGTCTCAGTCCTCCGTCTTTCTTTGAAATGAGGAAATCTGGGGAATACCAACCCTTGTTCCTCTCCGCTACAGTTACATGTTCTATTGCACCTTTCTGTAGCAGAGTTAAGACTTCCTGCAACAGGAGCGGATCCGGATGTTTGACAGAGTTGTATCCCGGAGGGTGACTGAGGTTTCCTTTGACAAGGAAGGCAGTAACCTTGGGATACTGTTTCCAGTGACAAAGCATATGAAGTAATGCCCCGCCATTCTTCTAGATGCTGCAAGATCCTGCCTCCCATTGGGGTCTTGTGGGTCAAAACCTCAGTGGTTTTGCGGCAGCTGCAGCAGCGGCTAAAGGTACAGATGCCGCTGTTGGGGCAGGTCTAGTACATTTTCCTCGCCCGAGGACATTTTCTTTGGCCTCTCTGACTGGCCTGTCCCGTTCCTCTTCCAATTGAGGAATTAAAACGAAAAGGACGACCCCTCCAGGAAGAGGAGTCTGTGTAGAGGCGTTGTTGAAATTGTTTTATGGCGGCACTTAGTAATTTTGCCGCCGCTTTGGAGGTCTACAGCTTTTCCAAACTTTCATCCGCCTTGCTGCCAAACAACCTCAAGCCGTCAAATGGCATATTAAGAAGTCTGGATTGCACATCACGTGCAAAACCCGACTTTCTTAGCCACACAAACCTACGTAGCACTGTGCTAGACGCCATGGACCTACTGATACTATCAGCTGTGTCCAAACCTGATTGAAGGCATTCTCCCAAAGCCTTCTTTCCATCCCTTATTATGGCTAGAAAGCGATCACGTTCCTCACCTTCTGGGATGTGTTCAGCTGCCGCTGACATGCAGCCCAAAGGGTATATGTAAACCTTGCCAGGGTGCATGTTACATTAGTGGATTTTAAAGTCATACTCCCGGACGTAAAAATCTTCCTGGACCATGCATCAACCTTTTTATCGTCCCTATCCGCAGGGATTGTGGCCTATGCACCATTTCTAGTGGAGGTAGCTGCTTGGACTACCAGACTTTCAGGAGATGGGTGTTTGCTTAAGTATTCTGGGTCAGAATTACAGGGTCTATATATATACACATCAGTCATATCATCATCTTGATAGACTGGTGAATTTCTACCCCATCCCATAAATTCAGTGACCATTAATTTTCTGTAGCCCGCATCCGCATGTTCTGCTGGGTCTGGTTTATCAAATTCGTACTCTGGAGAGGTATCCAGACCACTTGCTGATTGCAAGCATTCCTGTAAATCTTGTATTTTAGATTGAGGATGAACTTACTCCTCAGGAACAGGTCTCGTGCCAAAATTAACCCCAGCAGAGGTAATTTCTTCATCTGCTGATGACTCTCCTTCATAAATAGATGACAGGTCCTAAACAAATCATGTCTACTTTCAGGATGAAAAACCTTTTCAGGTAATGCAGATTTTTCCCTTAGTATAGCATCGATGAAAAACATTGATGGCGCTGATGCTGTCACAACAACCTTCGATGTTGTCGAGGGAGCCTTCGATGTCCTCGATGGAATCGTCGAGGGAATTGTGGAAATCATCGACACTGTCGAAGGAGCCTTCGAAGATGCCGACTGTATACTCGACGTAATTTTTTTAGAATGAGTTGTCGATGCCTTGTACTCTATTGTCTTCGAGGGGGTTTTCAGTGTCTACCTCGATAACGTATGAGAGCTTGACGCCATCTTGTTTCCTTCTACCTCCGGTTTATGCACCGGTAGGTCTTTTTCATGAGGTGGCCGCGAAGAGTCCCTGGGCGACACCCTCAACAATTTTTTGTCGGACTTTCTTGTTTTGGATCTTCCCCGGTCACGTTTCTCGTGAGCAGGGGCATGGTCTTCTTTGGACTTTTCTGAGAGGGTCTGGGCCGCGTTCTCAAAATTTTTTACATGGAAACTCTAAATGCTTCCCATTTACTCGGGGAGTCATGTTTCGAAGGGCATGTCATCACTTCCTCAGATGACGTCGGGGAAGAAGAGGAAGAGGGAGATCGGTGCCGTCTTTTGTCTTTTTCGAGGACGAACACGACGACTTCCCGGATCTACTCCTCGATCTATATTTTTTATGATGCTTCACCGAAGACTCGGCCGAGTCTTTCCTCCCCTTCGAAGTAGACTTCGATGAACCCTCCCCCATCTCCAGTTTACCTCTTTCTTTTAAGGCCTTATGGGTCATCGACTGGCACGAACCGCAGTCTTGAATTCGGTGGTCGGAACAGAGGCACCAGAGGCAATTTTTGTGTGGATCAGTTAAAGACATTTTTTTTTCCACATTTTAGACATTTTTTTAATCCCGTCTTCGGTGTGGAAGGGTTCGAAGAAGACATTTCTTCACAAAAAACGGAAGCGCCGTTTGTAACGATCCGAAGCGAAGCCAACGGAAAAACGGAACTGAAGCTAACGTGCGCGCTCGAGGCGTTTATACAACGGATGACGACGGTGCTCGACGGATGCCGCCGGCGGACATTGATGCTGCAACCTCAAGAGGAGCGCCCTCTGGTGGAGAGAGAGAAAAACATTTCCGAAGCAGCAAAGCTGAAGGTAAGGATATATCCAAGATGAGGAATATGTGGGAGGACACAATCCATTTGAAATAAGTGATTTAATCTACGTTGGTCTGTCTTGTAACTTTACTTTGGCCAATCAAGAGCTGCTTAAGAGACAAAATGTTGTCAATCTGTTTTTAAAGAATTTCTTCAAATTGTTGTGTTTTTGTGTATGGTTACTCAGTTTGGTTTTGTAGGTTTATGGAATGTATACAAAATTGATATGTTTCTATATTTCTCTTTTCTCCTTATAGTGAGTCTATATATTTCTTGAATAATCAATTATATTTTTGCTACTAAAAGTCTAAACTCGGATAGAAAAGAGGTTTTCTAAATTAGATATGATCAGTGGTTGCCATATATACACACACAAATTGATTGTGACATTTGAATTACTAACAAACATAGCTGAATTACTGTACAAGAAGAACAACCCTTTTGTAGTACTCGTGAATCCTCCAGTTCCTGTTAGAAGGGCATGGGTTCCTTACACTGTTACAGAGTCCAACAAAGTAAACAACTGCAACATAACGAGCAAAAGCCATTCAAAAAAATATTTTTTGCACTGTATATGAAAATTCCCATCAGCATGGATGTTCTAAATGAAATATTCCAAAGCTGTGCTACTCCATTGCAAAGGGCATTTTTCTAAGGCGGGCCCAAGAAGGGCAAGAAAGCTCACAGAAGCCTGCATAGACCTCCAAAAGGTAACCCAACAAGGATTTGGGGAGGCTAAAGATCTCAGCTGTTGGGAATCAAGAAGGTGGCAAAGCCAGTGTATGATCCACGGAAAATGAAGAGGATTGAAGAAAAAGCTCATTCTACATGGCGGCAACACTGCAACAAATTCAAACTACAGACAGTACACTTGACAGTCAAATTAAACTCTTGTGTGCAATTTTCAAATGTTCAAGTGATCGAACAGTGATCATGGAATGCCTTATAGATTAGACTATTAATGTTTATGACAGCCTCTAAAAAGAAAAACTGCACACTGCCTAGATGAATTTATGACAGCTAGTCAAAATATGGATCTCTACATATCAGGGGTTTATTCGTTCAACAATGAAATAGGAGTACTTTCTTTTGCACAAAATGATTGACCGCTACAAGCATAGGTGCTGCCTGATTTATAATTATAATTGGTTGTAACATGCTTAACACCCAGAGGTTACAAGTGCAGACACGGGGATTAAACCTGTGTTGAGCTGCGTTGCGTTGCTTCCGAGGCAAGCGTGTTGCCCCCAAGCTATCCTCCAGACACCATCCTCCTTGATGACATCACTATCACAGAAGAACTATCCGTGATTAATCCCAGATGTTCATTGTAATTGTACTGAACGAGGAGGTAGACTATGAGAATAAGAAAACCATTAACATCGTAAAAAAAAAAACGAACCAGAAAGGGAGTGACAAAAAAAAGTAATTTACCACTGGCCATTGGTAAGAGTGCCTGTCAGCTCTAATCCACCTACTAACACCACAACAAAGACATTGTAACCTTGGTGCATTCAGGTTTTGTCTCAACTTGCAATAAAGTGCTGTTAGTACCAAAACAATCTTAGAATGTGCACTTGTGCCCACTAAATACAGGCAATCAATTAAAAAAGAACGCAGGAGAGAGGATTTCACTGTCTAAGTCGAATTATATTGAGCGAGATTCATATTCTTCACAGCACGCTCCAGCACCTTTCAGCATGCTGAGAACAATCCTGGTTCTTGTTCTCCGATCCTCTTAATGCCCCATACTCGATCAAAGTCCTTGTTCCAAGAGCAGGCATGCATTCCAAAGACATTGTTGCAACAGGGTCTCATACTGCGGTCTCTGGAGAAATAGTACTGTTCACTTGACCACTCCAATGGCTCCCCGTCCCCCCACAGGGTGCACCAAGGAGCAAAACCTGTAGTAATGTAGTCTGCCGGTTCACACGCTCCTTTAAAGCACCTCAACTTTTTGATTCCTCATTACAAGGTTACTGGAAGGATATCCTCCTCATTCAAACCATGCATACAATCAAACAAAGTAAATAACCAGTTCTATGATGCGCTTCAATACAAAATGCAGCCCTACTTCATTAAATGCATCACAAATACTGCCACAAAAGTTGACTGTCCTGATGTAAACAGGAGGAGCAAATGCTTAGAGTATGTGTATTCACCAAAACGGAGAATTCTGATTCATACATGCCACTGGAACTGCTGGGTGGAAGCAGGATTACCAAGAGAACAGTTCAAACTATAAGCTGCTATACCGGGAAAATCAGCAGTGAGGGGATCAAGAGGAGGTGGGGTTAAAATTAAGCACTTGAAAGAATTTGCCTCTTTCAGGGAACACGTAAACTCTTGAAACTGCGCAAGTATTTAAAAGGGGGAAGAAAACAGCAAACTATTTTCACTTCATGCTTCTCTTTCGTC
The DNA here is from genome assembly GCF_040938575.1 of Ambystoma mexicanum. Lineage (NCBI taxonomy): Eukaryota > Metazoa > Chordata > Amphibia > Caudata > Ambystomatidae > Ambystoma > Ambystoma mexicanum. The sequence continues at coordinate 310,296,845 of NC_090932.1, forward strand.
TTTGCTTTCCCTTCTCTTCACTGCTATTTTGTCAGAGAATTCTCCAAGACCGCAGGGGTCTGTGTCTGTCTAAAGAAAACGCTCACATCTAATTGGTTTCCCCCCCAGGCCAGCTGAATGACCAATCACATGAGCTCGAGGGAAAGGCCAAACACCCCCCACCTACCACCCCCACCCCTTGCATTATAAGCATAAGAATGCAAGTTTGTAAACTCCGATTCGCTGCACATATTTCCTACTGACTAGGCTGGGAGGGAAGGATCAGAAATACCAGAGGAGCTACAGCCACCTGCTGAATCCGGGAGCCTGGCTCACCCCACCATTGGGGCACTGCGGACATATCCAGCCGAGGACACAGACTAAAGTAGGTAGAGCTTTCTCTTACTTTGTTCTTTAAAAAAAACACTTCATTGGTGATTTTCTGGTCTGCAGCGGAAAATAGAATGAGAGGAAGGTAGGGAGGTAATGAATTATACAAAAAGAGAAGGGAAAGAAACGATGCGACGGAAATAAAGTACAGCGTCCCAGACAAATGAAGTAAATACGAGGGGGCACAATGATCCTTGAGTGATGCCTGCTGGGACACCGTTCGTTGAACATTTCAAAACAAGCAGGGGGCTTTACTGCTCACACAGGACTACAAAATGTGTGAGGAAACGGGGATACAGCCTTCAGAGCAATAGGGCCTTTTTGCTTCAGGTTTTCACACCCAATTCATGTCAGGACACTTTAGATCGATGCCATTTTAGTGGCGAATGTCTGATCTTGCAACCACTGAACCAAGGCTTGACTGCAGAAAAGCAAAGCAGATAGGTGTGTGCTGGTCTTTTCAAAACACTATGGGTGTAAGAAGGGTGGTGTCATAACCACTCGGATAGATAAGAAAGCTGCTGGTCGAAATGTACTCTGCCTAACCAAAACAATGTGACCGTCTCAGCAGCACTATCTTTATGCACAGAGCAAAAAAAGTCACTAGTGAGGGCATTCCCAAAGCTTTCTTCGTACGGAATGTAATCCGAGTTGATTGAGAGCCACAGTGCTAAATTGACTACCGAACATGCAGTACACTTAACTTATATAAACGTTTCAACTACCATTTGGCTGGAAACACAAGTGCAAATCTTTCAACTTTCTTTAACTGAATGATTCTTTCTTGGAAGCCCTTGCTGTTCATACAGCAATACATTGCGTACATCCACCCCGTGTGAAAAATTAGAAAGTGACTGCAAATATGCTTGAAATATTTTCCAGCCTATAGTCTACAAGACTAAAGCCAACAAAAGGGGATCTCTTGCCAATGTTAATCTGTACGGGGCTGGTGCTCTCAGACAGAGTGCATTCTACTACCCTTCAAACAAAGTTCCTCATTTATGTTGTGCTTCCACTCACACGTGGCACAACGAATAACCCAGCGATATTTTTACAGGGTCGTGGTGGAGGCTCCATGAATGAGGCACTAGGAGAAAGCTAGCACAAATGCGTCTTGTGGCATTGTCCAATTTAGTTTGTGAAATGGCACCCTCGGACCGGTATGGAGATTACTGTGACGTAATGGTGTTCGTTTCAACAGCATGTTAGAAGCTCTCTGGAGCACAGCTGACTTTGCGTCAGGTGGGAAGGGAATTAAAAGAAATTTAAAAAAATAAACCAGCATCCTGTTCATAATGTATTTGAGGGATCTCCTATGTTTCCAGCACATAGCATACAAAATTCTGCACCAACTCTGGTAGCAAGCAAACAACTAATGTATATTAGCAATTCGTAGGACTTCTCTGTAAGGAGAATTTAGCAACAGTGCTTTGAAGTCTCTCTTTAAAGTAAGGCATAACTCTGAGCCTTCAGCATTGTTGTATGGCCTAGCATAGAATTCTTCTCTCATCACGTGGGAATAATGTTTCTAGGAAGAAGTTGGGCCTCACTACATAGAAGTGTATCTCGGGCAAGAGTGGTGTGCCTTTAGTGACATTAAATTCCCCTTAATCCTATATCAGAGCTGATTTTTCAACAGTAAACGCGTATTTTATCAATCCATTCCTTGCCGATCCTTTTTTGAGAGAGTGGCTCTTGAAAGCAACAAAACACCCTTCTTGCACTCCTTTGCCAGATTTCCATCAGATGATTAAAATATCTACAATGGATGCTACTATAAGAAATGGGTGGAGCGTGAGTGTCTTGCCCTGCTGGCCTGGCTTTAAGGCAAACACCACAGACCCTTCGGTCAGAAAATATTTTATTAAAATGCTTGTTCAGCGCTGACCCTGCCCAGGGGTCTTCAATGCAAGGCAAACACAACCACTTCACAAAAATAATCTCCTGCCACTAGGGCTCCCTCCATAAAACATTCATGTGTGAGTATTTTACTCCATTTGTAGATGGAGTAAAAAGTGATGTCTATGATTCCTCTGGCCCCTTCCCAGATGACTGCACCTCCTTTAGCTTTACGCAAGTGTCTAACTTGGACCTGCAGCCCATCCTAGGTAGTAAGTGCCCGACAGCTGGACCAGACAATGTAATTGGGCCAAAAATGATCCTGGATAACAAGGATATTTTCACCCCATTCCTGGCACGATTTAGCAATGCCTCTTTTCGCACCCAGTTCCTGATGGCATAAAAAATGTTAATGTTACTCCCCTCCTGAAAAAAAACAAAATTGGACCCCAATGACACAGCCAATATAAGACCTATCACGTACTGCAACTTCTTCTTGAAAATCCTAGACAAAATAGCTACCCGTCAGATTTAGACATAGATTGAAACAATAAACAATATACATCCGAGGCAGTCTGCTTTTCGCCCTGCTTATAGCACAGAGACAGCTCTCATTGATCTACAGAGCCAGATGCGAAGCATCATGGACCGGTGCAAGTCCGGCCTCTGGTCTTACTAGATTTATCAGCCGCGTTGGATTTACTAGATCACAAATGACTCCTTCACACCCTAAAGGACACCTGCCATTGCTTGGTTTTAGCTTGCAAATGGATACACTCCTTCCTGACTGAAGACAATCAAAAGTCTGTTGGGAAGATGCTACCACAGATCCCATACTTTCCACATGTGGGGTGCCATAGGGAGCATGTATGTCCCCCGTATTGTTTAACCTATACATCCTATCTCTATGTAGCCTCCTAGAGGAATGTGGGGTGTTTTGGACCAACTATGCAGACACCCAATTGGTCCTGCAGATCTCAGGGGTTTATGCTACCGACAGTCTACTACTCCAAAAGATCTATAAGCAAGTAGACACCTGGATGGCCGATAACTGGATGTTCCCCAGTAAGGGCAAGACTTAGCTCCTTATCTTTGGCTCAGGCCAAACGTTCTAACTGCTACCAGTCCTCCTCCATTCAGGACTGTAGCATCTCTGTGAAGAAGAAAATGAAAACTTAGTATACAGACCGACTGCCCGTCGAGTGCAGAATCCCATGTGAACCTAGTTGCCAAAAACTGCTTGTACCACCTAAAACTACTTAGGAACAGTCATCCATATCTCAAAGAGGACAATTCAGCTATCGCTCGGGTAACCATTCTATCAAGAATGGACTATCGTGACACGCTCCTAATAGGGGCAGATTTAAAAAGCAGCCAGCGCCTTCAAACTATTCCAAACGGTGCGGTCCGGATCATTAAAAAGTTCCCAAGAAGAAGCCATATCTCAATCTAATCGATAGGAATTACACTGGCTACCGGTCACGGCCAGATGTCAATTCAAAGCAACAACCTTACTCCACAAAAGTCTTTATGGGAAATCTCCCAGCTACCGGAAGTCAACTTCCTCATGGTACGGATCTCTACCTTAGTTAATATCAACACACACCAATCTTGTTGCTCGCCCGTCCTTGAAGAAATCGAAAGGGCTGAGCAGATCACTGCTACTCTAGAACTTGAAATGGTCTCCCTGCATCCCTGCGATCAGATACCAATATTAGTGTGTTTAAGAAAGCACTGAAAACCTTCTTTGCCTAGATTCAACCAGACTTGCTCTATTTTCCGCTCAATGTCCTGTACCTTCTTGTTGTCCTTTGTGTGTGTGCACCCCGATGCCTGTGGGCTCCGGTGAGGTATAAATAAATGTGAACAGGTGGGATTTTAAAAAAAAAGTGGAGTAAAAATAGGTTTTAACTCAAACATGTCATTTTGTAAACCATGCGTCTTTGCATCTAGAAGTCAGCCTTACAGCTCTTTGGTGGCAGAAGTGGGTAGGCTCCCATCTGTGTGTTTCCTATTTTATGTTGGGAGTCTCGTTACCCCCTATGTTTGCGTTGTTTTATAGAATGGCTGCCTGCAGTGTTCTAAATTAGTCAAAATAGCTTGATTGCTTGGACTCGCCAAGTAAAGAGGAAAAGGACCGACAACACTAAGCATGAGGATGATAGTATAAAACTGGTGCACACTGAACACTGCAACACAAACAAGTTGGAGAAGAACACTTCAGTTCTGACGGAATGAGTGTCAAGTGCGAGATGAGAAGAGCGGATCATAGACTAACATTATGATTAGGTCACAACCATAGATGAGACAAGGAGTCATATGAATGTTCTATTTTTTAAAGTGGAAGGGGCTTACACTTGTCAGGAATATTTTCAGCAGTGTACAGCTAAAGAACAACCATTTTAAATGATTTCATTTTGTTGGACCTCTTCATTTAAAAATCTTTCCAGCCCCAAACTTGTGGGGCTGCTTTAAGCAACTTGCCTATTTAGAAAAACGACCAAAAATGCCTTATGTGGAGCAAAATGTTGTGCAATGCAAAACAGAATTAAATTTAGTGCAATCTGGCGTGATTTGCAACTCTCTAAATTCTTGGTTTTTTGGTTTGTGTCTACATCTACGTAGGACAGTCTGCTCCAGCAAAATCCCAGCCAAAGAAGAAATATGTACTTGACACAGAAATTGCAAGTGCAATCATAGGAGTGACTGCATCTGAATCGATTTCTCTAAAAGTGAGATAGTTCTAATCATACAAATTATTAGTTAAGGATTTCCCTTTCATCAACAGTCCAACCTAAACTAGTAAATGCGCAGTTGGACATTTTATATTGTTGCTGGTAGTCCGACTCATGCTTGCAGGCAACAGGGAACTGGGGGACCTCCGGATCATGCATCTATGGACAATCCAGTGACCTTCTGCCAACAAGGAGGATTGTTGAGTACATTCTCCAGCCTTGCCTGCCTTAATTCCTTGTACTTCACCCACTCCTTGTTTGCATTAGTACACCTCCATGTGAGGAGTACAAGCACAGGAGACCAGCATCAGTCCTATATGCGTTTGTGGCCCAACCACCATTTCAGTTTGATCAGAAACATAGATGCCCAGTAAAACCTCTTTTCATAACATAAGAATACAGACACTGCCCTCCATTACCGTACTGTGATTCCTACTCTAAAATAAACTTCTGGGTCCGATTGTGCTTGATCACTAAAAACCAAAAATTCATAAGAAAATACTTGTGTAAATAACACAAGTGTGGCTAGTTAAACAGGTAAAGTGTTGGCCTCAGATATGAGAGCAGTCTGCACTTCACATGTTCGAATCAGCAGCATGCCTACTTAACCCTTCATCCTTTCGAGGTCGATAAATCGAGGGCCATTAAAATCGAGCAACACATGTTATTATAGCACCAGAATCTAGAGTTGTCTGGCATGAAGCGCTATATAGGAACACAATAGTGTTAGACAAGGAACACCTAATAAATGCACGAGCTACATACTCCCAGGATTGTCACAAACTTATGTTTGACAGGTGCCTTGTCCTTCTGCAGTATCTTTCTAGATACATCCCCTGCATGCAAGGATTTCTAAGATTCTGACATCAAGGCGTACAGGTCATCACCAAGAGTTATACTGCTCAAAGGGCTGGGCAAAACGCACCCAACAATTACCCAAATTCTGATTCACAGACAAATGATTGGCACTTATTGTAAAGGAAACCATCCAAACTGCTTTGGGTTTCCCGTGATGCTTGGCTTCTCCAAGTAAACTGCAGACATAACACTTAAAACGGGGATGATTTGACCTGAAAAAAAATCACAATTAAAAAAGAATGTAGTCTGGGTTTACCCAATCTTGTGAGAACACTTAAACTAATCGCCCGCAAGAAATATATGTTTCACTGCATCGGTCGTGAGGATAAATGAGTCGCAATATTAGAAGTTGATTTTTGTTTTCCATTATGCTCCAAATCCTATTTTATTATGAACCAGGGCATATAAAGGAAGTCTCTGCTAAGTCGCAAAGTTGTTTATTAATAGGAAATGTCTGGTGGCTGTAACCTGTGTGCTTTATGCTTGCGCGTCTTTGGTCTGAATACGCCAGAAAGGCATTTCGAAACAAGGCTTTAAATTATGAACGTTTCCCTGCCACCTCCATAAAAACGTGCCAATGTCAACCTTTACATGCACTCTTTCTGGCTGATCAAATATATTGGACGGCATGGTTTTTAAGGTACTACAACTAAATGTGTTAGCTGCTCCCAAAGCCTAGCCTGAAATTAGGAAAAAGGAAAAATGCATGTGTGGCCTGGTCACATGGTCGACTGGTGCACACATGTGTCAAACTAAGCTGCTATTCATTACAAGTGTACACATTTAAAAATAGGTTCATGGAGTCCAAATAAAAGGACATTGTTACCACTAAATTTCCATTTTCGGAGCTTCCCTTTGATGAGAGGCACTCGATTACACAGGCCTCGTATCCAAAGTTTATTCTGCACGGCTGCCGCGCAGAGGAAATCAGTTTGCAATGCACTCTGCATGATCCTGAAACGGAAGAGCTCTATATGCAGAGTCACCACTGGAGGAGAGCTGCATTCCATGAACGATCGCACACACAATTGTGTGCATTCTGCGGTCCGCCCGTCAAACAGATTGACTCCGCAACTAAAACTGCTGTAATCCGGCTAGACCGCACAGTGCGCGCTCCCCTGCTACCAGGGTGTGCTAGCACAAGGGGATTTCACGCTTCTTGAATGTTCCAATGAAGTTGCTATATTGTGCAAGTCATGTGAGAGGCCCGATCCCCAGACCTGCAGGCCTGTGTCCAAGGATAGGGAGATTTTACAGGGGCATGATCCACTTGTTTACCCACTAACTACTAGAATCCGCAGATTTCAGTTTTTGATTAAGCTGAAAACAGAAGTTATTTGTTTCATCTCTCCCTCCCCTCCCGGTGCGAGGGCTGTGCTGAGCTCGGTGTAGTGAGCCCTGTTTGGTTTCGGCTATTTGGCCTCGTAGTGCCGAGCCTGTGCATATTTTCGGACTTCTAATCCCCACCCTGCCCCTCTTTTATTGCGAAATAGAACTCAAAAAGTGTCTGCGATGTGCTCTGCCCAAGTCATAAGCTATGATATATTTTATTTATATCGCGCTCATACACAATTGTTTCAGAGTGCGATGTATTTCTATTTGTGCAGCGAGAACGAGGATGTTCGCTCTGCACTGGGCAGAGCACACTAAAAACAGCATCGAGTCCATGCAAAGCCCAGGTGCAGCTGTGCGTATGGCGCTACGGGCGGTCCCTTGTTGTAAACTGAGTTGGGCCCCTAACGGACAGCGCAGCCTAAAGGTCAACTCAGAGTCCACAGTCAACGTCCGGTCACCAGGCCAGTTTAGAAGGTGCAGCCCACCCATTCCTCGGCTCTTCCACACACGCCGGGGTATTACAGCTCGGAGGGCACATGCCGACAGGCGACAGCAGGGGATAAGAAGAGCGCATACTGAATAGTCCTTTCACGAATGTAAGACTGCGAACTACACAATATATGCTGTAACCATTGCCTAATGCGCTCTTTTATCCCCGGGTCTGGAGCGCTATATAAATAAAATAAACTTTTGTGGAAGGTCATGATTTTAAAGCACGGAGTCAAACCGCATCTCAAACAGTTCATAATGCAACTGATCGGACGGGTAACAGTAATGATGGGCAGACTCGGGCTGGCTGCTTTAAAGTCTGCCAACTGCTTGTGCTACCGCACTAAGGAGAGGTACCACCTCCCCACCCCCCCCCCCCCCACTCAGCAGCCTTCTAAACTGCCACGATAGTTCCCTTTACTTCGGTGTTATTGGGTTACATTACAAAAAGGGAACATAGCAAACCCAGCATTCTGAATCGCAATAAGTAATATCTTTCCGGCTACAGCTCCCATGAGCCATTGGCAGCATAGTCACAGATGACGTTTCATGGGAGTCATAGTTAAAACATCTGGACAAGCAAAGATTGCAGGACTCTCATCTCTAGGTGAATTTACTTTTTGATTACACGTTGTGTAACAAAGCTGATAGAAAGCTACTACAGCCCCCTCAACCTCCAAATATACAGCAGGGACTGCCAGGGCCTTTCAGTTGAAAGGGGCCTTCAGTGTCAGGGGACCGCCCCATGTTGCCAGTCACCAGTCTTCCAGCACGCCAGAATATTATTTTCATTAGTTTCTTTCTGGGGCTTTACATGCGAGCTTTTCAGCACTCGCCTTATAGTTTCAGTTTTCGGCTGGCTATCTTGTGATAATCGGTATACACCCCCAAGGCGGTTTTCTGCTCTAAGCAAGGGGGGCCAAAACCATCATGACGACATTGGCCAACACACACCTTCAATTAACCGAGCCTTACGATTGTGTACCCACTCGCTTAAGCCCGCACAACCTGTGTAGAAGCAAGTACACCGCCTAAAATGCACGAAGTACTGTAGGGTTCGAGGACTGTTAAAAGTCCAGAAATGTTTTGTCAACCACGTTGCCACTGGAAGGAAAGCTGTCAGCAATAGCTAGATGAATTGATAATTAAATGTTTACCAATAGGAACGTTCTTCCATGAGGAAGGCAGAAACTGAGACTGGGCAGGACAGGGGGTCCATCCCAAATAAAGTGGTCAATGCTACCAGCCCCCTCACGTGGAGCCCTGACATTGGCACCCATCAGACCTGTGGCTCTCTTAAAGCACAGCAAGTACAACTATTTTGCTGCTTTGGAAAAAGCATGGGGTTTTCTAATCCGACACTTTTTGCTCTGAAGGAGGGAACATCTTTTCTTATGATAGATCAGTTAAAATACAAACTGCGTTTTTTGCAATAGAGCTAGGGATCGTCACCGGGTTGACCAAAAACCCTGGAAAGAAGCTATGTCAGCCACGCCAGGAAGGGCTCCAGTTTTGAAGCTAAGAGTATTTTGCGCCATTTTTTTTGTAGGTTGGGGAGTAGTGTTTTAGGGAACAAAAACAAGTAATTCCGGAGGTTTCTAAGAGGGACGAGAGGGCTGTCAAAGCTTGCAGGGTTCTACGATGGCCACAGTAGTCAGACCTACATCACAATCACCTTTCCCAGTGCTGTGTCCCGAAAACGAGGAGACAACTGGTGATGCAGCAGGATATATAGATCTGAGCTTGCTGTGCTGCCCTGCACGCAAATGGACGTGAGCAATAGTGAGTGCTTACAGTGGGCTACAAGATCAGATCGTGCAGAAGAGCATCAGAATAGGGGGCTAAAGGTGCTTGCACCAGCAGCGAGAACCCACAGAGGGGAGCTGGTGGTGTAAGGAGTTCACTGCTGAAAGGGAAGACAGGCTAGGTCTGCCTTATTCAAGCTGTGGAGCATGGTGTTCGGTCCCTCACCCAGTGCTTCGGAACTTCTGCGACACTGGCCGTTTACCCTAATGCATACGTATTTGTGCTCTGAGACGAACACCCCCTTGATCTCCTCATGGAAACTTTTGGGATGGTGTAGCCAGGCGTGTACTGGAGCAATAAAGCCTACCAAGGACATACAAATAAACAAAACTGAGGACCTTCTCTCTAGGGTGGTGGAGCTATCGAAAGATCGGAGGGTGGACAGTGCTCAATTCCCTGGTTCATTCAGGGCGAGACTCCCCACAAGCAGCAAACCCGAGAGCCACAGATATAGTATTTAAGCTAAAGTAACAGCTTTAAAAACCTGTTCTTTAATCTGAACACCTGCATCGATTCTACTGTGGTTGAGTTGCAAGGTGCATCTAAGAAGGTGGACACTTCTGGTAGCAAGATGGAAAGAGAGGAACGCGATCAGTCAGACTACCAAAACTCCAGTAATGTGCCATTACTTCCAATGATCACTTCTAGACACAAGCTGAGAAGAACAAGTTACTTCTTACCTTGTAACGTTCTTTCGATGGGATGTTCCTCCGATGTATTCCTTATCTTAGATATCTCCTTCCAGCTCTGCTGGCCTCGGAAATTTTTTCTCTAGAGGGCGCTGCGCGTCGACGTCCGCCGAGTCGATGTCCCTCGACAGCCGCCGTATCGACGTCATCCTGCCTATAAAGGCCGCGCGCAGCGTCCGTTGCTCAGTTCCGTTTTGTAGCCCACAGTATTTCTGTCTGGACTAGACTAATCACCCTGAAGGAGCGTAAGCTGTAACAACAAGGGAAGTAGAACTGCGGGGATGGATGGGAGGGTCGATAAGGAATACGTCGGAGGAACATCCCATCGAAAGAACGTTACAAGGTAAGAAGTAACTTGTTCTTCGAAGGGATTGTGTCCTCCGACGTATTCCGAGTACTGACTTCATGCTGCCTTCTATTGATGAATAGAGTGCAATACTGCCCTTCCAAACCCAGTCTCTTGACTGGAGGAGGAATCCAAGTTGTAAAATCGTGTAAAGGTATGGACGGACGACCATGTGGCGGCCGCACAAATGTCTTTAACCGGCACTCCTCTTTTGAGGGCCGATGAAGCTGCAATACCTCTGGTCGAATGAGCCCTAAGGTTTTGAGGGAGCTCTTTTCCTGCCAGTTTATAACATTCCAAAATGGCTAGAATGATCCATCTGGAAATGGTCTGCTTAGTTATCGGCAACCCCAGCTTGTGACCTGTGTAGCCTACAAACAGCTGGTCTGCTTGTCTTATCCTGGCCAGTCTACTGATGTAAAAACTTAAAGCCCTTCTAGGGTCCAGCCTGTGTAACCTCTCTTCCTCTTTCCCCGGATGAGGAGGAGGATAGAAAGATGGCAGGGTAATCTTCTGAGTGATATGGAATTCAGAAACCACCTTTGGGAAGAAATTAGGCTTCACTTGCAGGACAACTTTGTCTTTGTGAAAGATTGTATGTGGGGGTTTACAAGAAAGAGCTTGTAACTCGCTCACCCTTCTAGCAGATGTAAGTGCTATTAATAAAACAGTTTTAAGGGTAAGAAATCTTAACGAACAAGAATGGAGTGGTTCGAAAGGTGTGCCCATCAGGAAAGTTAAGACTAAGTTTAAATCCCATAGGGCAACCTGGAATGGTCTTGGGGGATAAACGTTGGTTAACCCCTTTAGAAACTATTACCAAGGGTAACTTGAAATAGGATGGTTCTTCCGCAGTGCGCTTAAAGATGGATAGCGCTGCGAGATAGCCCTTAATGGTGCCAACTTGAAGGCCTGAATTCGCCAAATATAGTAGGAAGGACAAAACCATTGGTGTACCACATGAAAAAGGGTCGATATTCTTTTCTCTACACCAGCTGCAAAATCTGTTCCAACAGCAGCGGTATAAAGACTTTGTTGCTGGCTTCCTAGGCCAAAAGCAACACCTACATAACATCATCAGGGAGGTCCCAATCCTTGTACCTCAGCCTTTCAGAAGCCAAGCGTGAAGGTTGAGGGTTTTGATGTCTGGATGGAAAACCTGACCTCCCTTCTGTGAGAGTAGGTTCTCTCTGAGTGGAAGTCGAATTGGAGGGCAGATGGACAAGTGTAGAAGGTCCGGGTACCACGTTCTCCTGGCCCAATCCGGGGCAATTAAGATCATGGTTTTCCAGAATCTTCTCAACCTCCTGATCATTTGAGGAATGACAGGGACCGGTGGGAACGCATACAGAAGTGGAAACTCCCAGTCCACTATGAACGCGTCTCCCAGAGCTCCTCTCGGGGGAAATTCCCTTGAGCAGAACAGGTCGCACTTCCTGTTGACACTGGTGGCGAACAGATCCACCTGAGGGGTTCCCCAAAGGGCAAAGATCTCTTGAAGGACTTCCTGAGCTAGTTCCCACTCGTGGGAGACTGTGCTCTGCCTGCTCAGAGCGTCTGCTGTCAAGTTCTTCTCTCCGGCTAGGTGAACTGCCGATAGAGAGATTCCTTCTTGGATTGCCCAAAACCAGAGCTGCATCGCCTCTCTGCACAGAGGTAGTGATCCTACGCCCCCTTTTGTGTTGAGGTAATGCATGGCCACTGTGTTGTCCGTCATTATCAGGAAATTCTTTCCTTGTACAGATGGCAGAAAAGCCTTCAGCGCAAGTCTGATGGCCCACAGCTCTAACAGGTTGATGTGTAGTCTGGACTCCGATGGAGACCAACGACCGCTGATGGTGAAGTTGTTGGCGTGGGCTCCCCACCCCGTGAGTGAGGCATCCGTGACTACTGTTATCTCCGGCCAAGGTTGCCAAAACTGCTCTCCTTTCAGAATGTTCTCCTGACAGGCCCACCACTGAAGGTCTCGAGCCACCCTGTCGGGAACCTGAAGAAGATCTGTCATTCTTCCTGAGAATTGTGACCACTGAGTCCTCACTGCCCACTGGAGAGATCTCATTCTCAGGCGAGCCTCTGGCACTAGGAAAATGCAGGATGCCATGAGGCCTAGCAACCTCAAAAAGTCGAAGGCTGGGAGACGTTGGGCATTTTCTGAACTTGGTAACCATCTGTAGAATATCTTGAGCCCTCACCTCTGGTGGCGAGGCTTTTCCCAGGGAAGTGTCCAGGATCGCTCCGATGAACTGGAGTCTCTGTGATGGTATCATTTGTGACTTCTTTAAATTGAGGGAGAAGCCCAGTCTGTGAAGGGAGTGGCAAACGTGATTTAGCTGGATCGGAGCTTGTTCCGAAGATACAGCCCTGATCAACCAATCATCCAGGTAGGGGTAGACGTGAATCCCTTCCCTCCTTAGTCTTGCCGCCACTACCGACATTAACTTGGTGAAGACCCTCGGGGCGGAGGTCAGCCCAAATGGCAGCACCCGAAATTGATAATGAGAGTTGCCAATTGCGAACCTCAGGTATTTCCTGTGTTTGAGATGGATAGGCACATGGAAATAAGCGTCCTGGAGGTCCAGAGATACCAACCAGTCCTGGAACTGAAGGGCCTGAAGGATCTGAGAAAGTTACCATCTTGAATTTGTCTTTCCTGAGGAATTTGTTCAATTCTCGCAAGTCCAAGATGGGTCTCAGTCCTCCGTCTTTCTTCGAGTGCTTCGATCTCGAGGAGTGATGGGACCCACTCCGAGACCTGGAGCGCGAATGGTGACGAGTAGACGAATGTCTCGACTTTGTCGAGGAAGAAGCAGCTTTTGAAGTCTTACCTTTCTCCAGCTTCCCCCTACGCTCCTTCAGGGCCTTAGCTGTCATGGACATACAGTCCTCGCACTCCGAACAATGGTGTTCAGCTCCCAAACACCACAGACAAACTCTGTGAGGGTCAGTCAGCGACATCTTTTTCCCACAATCTCGGCATTTTTTGAAGCCGGACCGAGGGGTCGTCGGTTCCGACGAGGAAGCCATCGAGTACGGATCGAATATCTCGAGGTAAATAGGATAAATTGTCTACGAAACTGAGCAACGGTATTCCGAGGCACTGAGTAAGCGCGGAAAAACGGAACTGAGCAACGGCCTTTATAGGCAGGATGATGTCGACTCGGCGGACATCGACGCGCAGCGCCCTCTAGAGAAAAATTTTCAGAGGCCAGCAGAGCTGTAAGGAGATATCTAAGATAAGGAATACGTCGGAGGACACAATCCCTTCGAACAACAAGTTACTTTCTTACGTGGTAACATTCTTTCAATGGGATGGTCCGACGACGTATTCCATATCTATGACAGGTAATCACCACAGCTGTGCTGCTTCGGAACATTTTCGGCATCTGAGTCCTGTGTCGATGACGTCTATACACTGTCCGAGGGCCTCCGTTGAGCCGACGTCACCGGAAGTTATAAGTAGGACGCACAACGCCCGTAGCCTCAGTTGTAGTTTTTTCCCAGAACGTGTGGCACCAATCTTCTGCCAGTATGACCACAGAAAGCCTTGCGGAAACGTACGCTGCAATCGCATAAGAAATTCTGTAGCCGGGCAGGTAGGGAGGGAGCGATATGGAATACGTCGTCGGACCATCCCATCGAAAGAATGTTACCAGGTAAGAAAGTAACTTGTTCTTCGAGGGGATTGGGTCCTCTGACTTATTCCATATATATGACAGACTCCCAAAGCAGTACCAACGTATGGAGGAGGGATAAGAATTTAGAATATAGAAATTTAAAATGCCCAATTAAATTGCAGAGTAAAAGACCGCCTTGCCAAAGGCCAGATCCTGCCCATGGATAGAGTCTAGGGAGTAGTGTCTTAAAAAAGTATGGACCGAACCCCATGTGGCTGCTTCACAGATGTTACGAAAAGGAACACCCCTTTGCAGGGCAGTATAGGCAGCCATACCCCTAGTAGAATGGGCCCGTAAGCCTACCAGAGGGTCCTTACCCGCCAAGCGATAACATTCAGAAATTGCCAAGATAATCCATCTGGACAAAGTCTGCTTAGTAACAGCTTGTCCCAAACGCCTTCCAGCGTAACCTATAAAGAGCTGATCGTCCTCTCTGACCCGGGACATGCGTGAAATGTAGAAACTTAAAGCTCTCCTAGGATCAAACCTATAGAGCCTCTCCTCTTCCTTATCATGATGCGGAGGAGGATAAAATGCCAGAAGAATTACCTTTTGGCTTAAATGAAATTCCGACACCACCTTCGAAAGAAAGGAAGGACGAACCCCAAGGACAACCCTGTCCTTATGAAACACGGTGAAGGGTGGCTTAACAGAAAGTGCCTTCAACTCAATCACACTGCGAGCGGAACTAACCGCAACTAAAAATAAAGTTTTAAGGGTCAACAGTCTCAAAGGACAAGAATGTAAAGGCTCAAAGGGAGCACCCTTTAGGAATTTTAGAACAAGGTTCAAATCCCAACCGGGCACCTGGGAAGGTGACGGTGGAAACACATTAGTGAGCCCTTTCAGAAACTGAGAAATTAAAGGAATTTTGAAAAAAGAACACTCCTCAGACGAGCGCTTAAATATGGATAGCACCGCCAGGTAACCTTTAATGGTACCCACTTGCAGGGCCTTGTGGGCTAAGGAAAGCAAAAAAGAAAACTACAGGAATGTCACATGAAAAAGGATCCACATTCTTAACCCTGCACCAGTCGCAGAACTTTCTCCAACGGCAATGGTACAGGGACTTTGTTGCAGGCCGTCGGGCCGAAAGCAACACCTCCATCATGTCTTCAGGGAGGTCCCAATCATTAAATCTCAACCTTTCAGACACCAAGCGTGAAGGTTGAGGTATCTGACCTCTGGATGGAGAACCAGACCCCCCCCCCTCCCGTGAGAGCAGATCCTCTCGGTAGGGAAGACGGCATGGAGGGCAGATGGACAAGTCGAGAAGGTCCGTGTACCACGTTCTCCGGGCCCATGCCGGAGCAACGAAGATCATCTGGGAACCGAACCTCCGTAACCTACGCAGCACTTGCGGGATGACGGGGACTGGAGGAAATGCGTACAGCAGTGTTAAGGACCACTCCACCACGAACGCATCCCCCAAGACTCCTCTTGGAGGAAATTCCCGCGAGCAGAACCTTTCGCACTTCCGGTTGACACTGGAGGCAAAGAGATCCACTTGTGGGGTCCCCCAAAGGGCGAAGATCTCCAGGAGAATCTCCTGAGCCAGCTCCCACTCGTGAGAGATCGCACTCTGCCTGCTCAGAGCGTCTGCCGTCTCGTTTTCGTCTCCGGCCAGATGAACTGCCGAGATCGAAATTTCCTGCTGGATGGCCCAGAACCAGAGCTGCATCGCCTCCCTGCACAGAGGAAGTGACCCTGCCCCCCTTTCTGTTGAGTTAGTGCATGGCCACTTTGTTGTCCGTCAGAATCAGGACACCCTTCCCTCGCACAGTTGGCAGAAAAGCCTTCAGGGCAAGACTGATGGCCCACAGCTCCAGCAGATTGATATGGAGTCTGGACTCCGACGGAGACCAACGACAGCTGACTGTCAACTCGGCATGAGCTCCCCATCCCACGAGGGATGCGTCCGTCACGATCGTCACCCTCGCCCAGGGTAGCCAAAAAAGATTACCTTTGACGGCCCACCGAGTGGGGCACCTGAACGAGGTGCGACATCCTGCCGGATGTCTGTGACCACTGCATCTTAAGAGCCCATTGCAGAGATCTCATCCGCAACCTGGCATCTGGCACCAGAAGAATGCAGGATGCCATGAGGCTGAGCAACCTCAAGAACTCGAACGCCGGGAGACTCTGGGCATGTTGACACTTGTGCACCATCGGCAGAATGTGATGAGCCCTCACTTGGGGAGGGAAACACTGCCCCAGAGACGTGTCGAGCACTGCTCCGATGTACTGAAGCCGCTGAGTTGGCGTCAAGTGGGACTTCTTTAAGTTGAGGGAGAAGCCCAGCTTATGAAGGGAGTGGCAGGTGACCGACAGATGATCCAGGACTTGCTCGGGAGAGCGTGCCCTGATCAACCAATCGTCCAGGTAGGGGTAGGCGTGAATCCCCTTTTCCTGAGATGCGCTGCCACCACCACCACGAGCTTAGTGAAAAACCTCGGGGCGGATGTCAATCCGAACGACAGGACCCGAAACTGAAAGTGCGAGTCACCAACCGCGAACCTCAGGTACTTCTTGTGCTTGGGATGAATCGGCACATTAAAGGAAGTGTACTTGAGGTCGCGATACACCAACCAGTCCTGAAGGTGAAGGGCCCGGAGGAGTTGAGAGAGAGTAACCATCTTGAACTTGTCCTTCCTGAGGAGTTTGTTCAAACCACGCAAGTACAGGATGGGTCTCAATCCCCAGTCTTTCTTCGAAATCAAAAAATAAGGGGAATACCATCCCTTGTTCCTCTCCGCTACAGGCACCAGTTCTATGGCGCCTTTCTCCAGCAGGTATTTGATTTCCTGCGCAAGGACTGGATCCGGACTCTTCAAAGAGAGATTCCCCGGTGGATTGTCGTGAGGCCTCTGCCGGAAAGGAAGACAGTAGCCGTGGGCTATGATCTCCAGAACCGACACATCTGAATTAATGGCACGCCATTCTACAAGATGCTGCGCCAGCCTTCCCCCAACCAGCGAACCATGGGACATGGCCTCATGACTGAGTTGAAGCAGCTGCGGCATTGCCTGAGGGTAAAGAGCGGCCTTGGCACCTCGAGTACCTTGTTTTCCACCTCTGGTATTCCTACGGTGGCCCCTTTGATTTTCAGCTCCTATCGATCTACCAAAGGAATAGTAGTATCGAAAGGAATCTCCCCTCCATTGCTGTCCCCTAGGACGAAAAGGCGGAAGTTGGCGAACTGCAGCGTTCAAAGACTTCGCTGCAGCTTTGGAGGTCTGCAACCTCTCAGGGCTCCCGTCAGCCTTGCTGCCAAAAAGATGTTCACCATCAAAGGGCATGTTGAGAAGCCGGGCTTGTACATCAGGAGCAAACCCCGACTTCCGCAACCACGCAAATCTGTGCATTACAGTGCTCGTCGCCATGGACCGGCTGACACAATCGACCATGTCCAGACCCGACTGAACGGATTCACATATGGCATCCTTGCCATTCTAAAAGAGCAAAAAAGCCATCCTGCTCCTCCCCTTTGGGAATATGTTCAGCTGCCAAATAGACAATTCCACAGAGTGTGAGTGAAACGTGCTAAGGCACAAAAAAAGTTGGCTGCCTGTAAAGCTGTACCCCTGAAGAAAACACTTTCTTCGCCCAGCAATCAAAACGCTTGTCGTCCCCATCAGGAGGGATGGTAGGGTATGAGGTCTGTTTTGCCGGGGCCGTAGCCACCTGCACCACCAAACTCTCCGGAGTGGGGTGCGTAGTCAAATAGCTGGAGTCGCTATTGGCTGGACGGTATTTTTTCGGCAAAGACTTGCTCACTGCCGGGAGACTCTCCGGAGCAGACCAAGTGGCTGCCACCCTTCTTTGCAAGGCCATATTGAATGGCAGTACCGGGTCAGTTGGTGGACCTCGGTCAAGGATATCCGTCAGGCCAACCAGCAGAAAATCCACTGGTGGCGCAGACCACCCCAAGTATTCCGTCACCCTCGACATAAGGTGCCGGTACGAGGACTCGGCGTGCGTGCCAGGCTCAGGCCTACCGAACTCAACCTCCGGAGAGGTGTCCAGACCACTGGCGTCGTGCAAGGACTGACGCAGGTCTTCTAGGTGGCTATGACCAGACATGAGTTCGCCAGGAACCATACCTTCATCAGACCCTTCATCCACCTCAGCGATGTAATCCAGAGGCTGGAATAAATCCCTGGATGAGGGCACAGAAAAAGGCTCAAATACAGGCCTTACTGACTTCTGCAGGGCCTTTCTCAGAGTTTCCACTGGTCTCCGGGGCACCTCTGATAAAGCCTCCTTGAAAGGCGTCGACAGAATCGGCGGCAACATCAAGCGTGTCATTCGACAGCCTGGGCGCCGATGGTGTTGACGGCTTCCTCAGAGGTGGAGCCACGAGAGAGTCCTTCGACGGCCTCGAAGGCGTTGATGCCTTCTTCGAAGACCTCACAGTCTCCGACGGTCTCAAGGGCGTCGAGGACCTGGAGCTGGCATGGCTAGAGCGATCCACCTTGTCCGACGAGGACCTGGAAGGTGCCCGGTGATCGTGACGACCACTCGAGCCCTTTGGCGTGCAAACAGTGTATCTAGCACGTTCCCTGCCGGCGTCTTCCGCCCACGCCGTCGAAACAAAGCCCTGCAACTGAAAAATCGCCATCATATCCTTACGAAATGAATCCCATTCCGCAGGAGTGGAATGCTTGTTGGGACAAGTAACTCGCCGACGTGCGGAGTCCTCGGACGAGGAAGGCGACTGGTGATGGCACTTCCGTGAGTGCCTCGAAGAGGCAGAGGAATGGCGGGACCCACTCTGGGGCCGAGACCCCCTGGACTTACGGCAACGATGCGAAGAGTCGCCCCTCGAATCATCAGTCGAAAGCCCAGTGGATTTCAACTTCTGGGGCTTGGACATCTTACCGACAGAAAGCTGCTCCTTACGCTCCCGCAGGGCCTCTGATGTTAACAATTGGCACTCGTCACAATCATCCGTGGCGTGGTCCTCACCGAGGCACCAGAGACAGGCGTGTGCGGGTCCTTCAGCGACATCTTGGAACCGCAGTCCCGCTACTTCTTGAAACCCAGCCGCGGGGTAGAAGAAGACAAGGACATAATGGAAATCTTCACAAACTAACAGGTTTGAAGAACCGAAAGAATATAATTCAGTAGAACCGAGGCGCGCCGAGATCTCCGAAGCACGTTCACAGAAAAAACGGAACTGAGGCTACGGGCATCGTGCGTCCTACTTATAACATCCGGTGACGTCGGCTCGACAGAGGCCCCCGAGGACATCGTATCGACGTCATCAATGCAGAAAATTTTCCAAAGCAGCACAGCTGTGGTGATTACCTGTCAGATATGGAATACGTCAGAGGACCCAATCCCCTCGAAATATGATACAGACATGGCTGCCAATCTGCCTTGTTTGAGCCTTCCTACACCATGCATGGAAGACTATTTAGGAGGCTAGGTGCACGCTTTCCTTGAGGCTGGACTTCAACACGAGGTTAGGACAACTATTTGACTGGTCCGGGGACTTTAACACTACCATTAGGGGCATTGAAGGAGGCAAATCCCTTGAGAGTAGACAGTTATAGGCCAAACATGGTCACATGGGAAGAGGGTCGTCTAACTCTTGCCAAGAAAGGAACACATTCTTTAGGGTCTGCAAAACCCATGCCTTCCTGGATTCAGCCAGGGAGACTCAATTTGAAGGCAGAATTTTCGGGAGTTTAAAGAGTTGCTAAAATTGGAAATAGGGGTCTCCATCTGGAACCAAGCGCGTCCAAGGGTAATCTACAAAGGGGCGATCCATGTTTTCATGCAGACGTAACATGCTCTTAAATTCTAGGACCGGATTCAAGGGTGTGAGGGGGTAGAGATGTAACGATATAACGGTATACAGTTAAAGATACCGTGAACAACTTAATTTAACAATAATATCCGTCACGCTGTTTATACCGGTATACCGTTAAGTGCGCTTTGCAATCCGATTTAGAAAGGCTGCAATAAGCAGGTGCTGCGCAGTCCTGGTCTTGCACTGTTGGATGTGCCGTCTGCCAAGGGGGCCTTGTTTGGCAGACAAGAGCATAGGGAAAGTGAGACCACATTAGTAAATGCAGCTTTACTGCTGTGACCGGTCTTTCTCTGTGATCAGTAGTCAGGTCAAAGATCAGCCGACTTTGCGCAAATTGTGTAGAAAGCTGCCCAGTGCCTGAACCTTTGTGTTCCAGATGCAAAGCTGGTAACGATGAGCTGACTCACTAGCACTATAAGCATACCAGAGACTCCAGTTCATAGACTCCGCCAGACCTGGATTTCATGGGCAAACTAGAACCAAGTTATTTTGTTTCAGGCATTATTTATTTGAAAGGCAGCAAACAGATTTTAAACGTTTTCACATAGTCCTAAAGGTCAGATCTTCTAGGGTAATTGTCCCGATTTTCAATTTGCAATTAGCAAGACCACAGAGACATCACGAGGGTGAACTGAGGGCCTGAAATGAAGTGAGCATTTTATTTTTCCTTTTGTTCGTATGTCAGCAAATGTAACAACACGTTCAGTGACTTGCAAAACAGTGGAGCCAGGAGAACTTTGCTTAGCAACCACTCAGCCAGCAGGATCAGAAATATATCAATTCAGCCTGGCCCGGCATCATGTGCCATTAGTTCAGTAAGTTAAGGTCCTACTGCACTGAGCAAACACACATTGGAGCAGCCCTTGCTCTGGCTGTGCAAATTGTAAAACAAAAAGGACAGCCAATGAAATTGTGCATATCAAATTACTCTCCCCAAGGTTTAGATTCAAGGAACTAAAGTTTCCTATGGTCATGGATCAGATAGCCCTCCAGTTCTGTTTTAGCTTAAAATTCTGGGATTTGTAGTTTTCGCAGCAATTTGAAAGATGGGGAACTACACATCACAGAATTCAAAGGGGGAATGAACTGGATGCCCTTCTGATGCATGCCACAAACAATTTTAGCTATATACACCAGGTATGGACTGGCCTTTATGGCAATAGGCCCATGGCCAAGCCAAAAACGCAAAATGCTTGTGTGGGCCAGTTTTTTGGGTCAAAGTGGTGCACTTTTTTGGCCAAAGTGTGCCAGTTTGATGAGTGACTTCACTATGCGGGTAATAGTTTTGACCACTGTTGCTGAATAAATATTCAAACAGTGTTCCAAAAGGAATGAATTCCCATTTGCAACTATGTGCCACTTTTATGTTGGTGCCGGGGACAATGTTATGCCCCAGTCCGACCCTGCTGTAGTCTGTGTGAACACTGGGCCTATCAGTGCTTTCTGCTAGCAAATAAACTGTCACCCCAATGTCCTCTGTATAGATTGTGCACATTGGCACTAGAGCTGCTGCTTCGCTTGACCCTTCACCTACTTGCCTTCTGCATATGGCACTGAACTCGAGCAGGCAGGACAGATTCTACATTCAAGTTGAAGTATCCAGAGCAATGAAGGTGAAATATTTTTTAGGTCTATTCTCAATTTGTGACACCACCCATGAAATCATTCCTCCCTCTGAAGTCGCATCACAAAGGTCCTAATGCACTCAGACCTGGGGAAAACGGTACTGATGAGGCTCTGGCGAGGTGGTGGTCTAGGCCATATTTGTGCCGATATATATTTTAACTTGGTCATTTTTAAAGTTCTTTTTTTGCCACTATCTTCAAGAAGGTAAATGAACATGTATTGCAGGAATCCATAAAGAAATCAACAGCGCCCACTGAATGCTGTCCCTTTAGGATTACATGGTCAGGGGTGGCTCTGACATAATACACCAGGCAGATGGTGAATAAGCTATAGTGATTAGATCACTATGCAACCTTTCAGTGTCTGTGTTGGCTATGACCTTTTGACAAAAAACAATGACATGGGCTTTCAGACCGCACAAGTGACTTTTCTCCATGTAATGGGATAAAGAAATGTCAAAAACAAACTTTGTCGCAGCGAGGGGTCCTGATGCCCATGCCATGTGATTCCAAAAAAATGGAAGTCGAGGTCAATTTTTCAAAGCGATGACCTGTGACTGAGCAGCAAGCTCATTGCTCAAAATGTGCATTATAACACTTCTACTAGTCACTCTTTCATTCAAGGCGATCAACGAGTGAGCGCCATGAAAGACCAATTCCGCAGCCACCTTAGATTCCTGGAGGATAGCTAAATATGTGCAGAGACAGGTTTCAAAATGCTACCTTGATACAGCTGGAAAATCTTGCCTGCGTATTTGTAAGTTAACTAAAAAGCATTGACTTAATGGTAAGTTAAAGAACTTCAAATTCAAAAAGGCAATGTAAACATTTTTTGGTACAAGTAGTTTCAGTTGGAGCAGTTTTTAATGCCATTTTGAAAACCACATGTGCCCGACACAAAATCAATATGTTAGCAATAGGAATAATAAATACAGTGCCAAGAAGGAAAAGGATTTACTTTGGGTTAGCGGCTTTGGGGTTTAAATATTTATAATGAATGTTTTCTAAACATATGACAATGGGGGATTTCCCTGGTTCTATCATTGATTTTGCATATAATAAGTCACACCGCGAAATGCACTCATCTCTGTGGGTATTGCCTGCTGCCATACCAAAGTGTAACATGTCCATGATTAATGAAACTCTTTTGGCCCTCAAGCAAACTAAAGGCTGTAACGTAGAGAGTGCATGTGCGTGTGTATGCGCACAGGCGCATACTACCATCAGCCTCCATTGATCTGTGGCATACAGATTATCAAGATGGCAACATGTTCATCTTCACCAGTAGCCAGTGGGGGAGCTAATAGCCTAAAAAGAAAAGCTATTAAGTGTGCTTTGCAAGTCACAGCATGCCCCCTCCCCCCGCTCCTCTGCAGACGTGTGTTTGAGTTTGGTGGAAGCAAGGAATGGCATTTCAGTGGAAAGTATGTTGAAAAGCCCAATTCTGGCCCTGGGTGCCTGGTTTTGTTTGTAATGATAAATCTGGCAATATTAGTTAACTCCACTTGCTATACCGCAATAACCATGAAATACTGTCATTTGGCAAGAAGGTTATCATACCGCCATAAAACCAACACAGTGACACCCCTAGTGGCGGGATTGGCTGATGTGGGTTCCACAGTCAAATTGCTAACATTCTGTCTTTACCAGTTCTGTGGTTCAGGAGCACCTTTTGGGTTTTACAACAGTTGTCCCATTTGTGGGAAGGTTTGGTTTATGTATTTCTGAATTTTGGTGCCCAGTTATCTATATATTAAGTGGAGTTTTTTCACATCCTGCACCTTTGCCACACAGACCTTGCTACCTAGGGGTTTGGTTGTGCAGCAGGTTTGGGTAAGTACTCAAGTGGGAAATAAATGTGATGCTTGTACGATTAGAGGGAACTACAAGATAGCTCATATCCAGTGGACGTTAGCGCTTCTTGCATCATGCAGACGTGCTTATAGGGGAAACCGTTTGTATTGCAACTGCGACAGGTTAAAGTTGGAAAAAGTAATTTCCATTCCCAATGGGGTTAATCAAGTAAAATATAACTCGACTATAAAACACAATTATTTGCGACTCATACTTCTTTGTGACTAGTAATACGTGCACATTGAGAAGACCACTGCTGCCTTACAGTTCCTCTTCAGATAACACTAATAGAGCACTTGGGTGTGGCACTACTCTGCTGGGGCAACTGTTTTTTCATGGAGCAGTGAAAGTGAAAACATGGGCGGACACCTATGTATGTGACGGCTATTTTTGTTGGGCGTATTTGCCTGCTTTTAGGGAGTAAAAGGGGCTGGTACTTTGCTTAACTTTGGTGTTGACACGGGGTAACCCGAGAAAGTCTAGGTTATTGATGGTGAACAGCCAGTTGTATGAAGAGAGATGTATCTGCTTCATCTCCATTGGGCCAAAACTGCCATCGTCACCTTGGTGAATGCCAGAGAAAGCTAAGAGAATGCAGAACTAGAACACCTGGTATCAATACATTCCCACCTGTATGTAAAGGAAGGAACTCGTACTGCAGGTCCAATGGGACTTTCAAGAATTTGTGAGGCATACTCGGACCCCGACAGCTGTCCACCAAACCAGAGCGTTCACAGACTAGCAGAGGAGGACAGTGGCATAAGTACTTCACTGGATGTTGGTCAGAGGGGGAAAATAACATTCTGTTTTAAGTACTTTATAGTTTCCCTGCTTTTAGTGCTGAGGTAAAACGCCTACCAGCGAAACTGGCAATAACAGGCAGAAAGTGGGTCCCCTCCTGATAGGGTAGCTGCCCGAATGTTTCAATTGATGAATCCCTGCAATTGGGGTTTGGGTATTCCCCCTGCCGCAGATTCCCCACAATGGCAGGCCTGCAGCCTTACCCTCTACACTAGTTACGTTGCAGCGAAGGCAGCCACCTGAAGATGTAACATGAAAGGGTTGTGTCTGAATCTTCCATCCTGCAAAGTCCCTCCTTGGTGACTTAGGTCTACTCTTTAAGAAGCTGCACCGGGATTCCAGGTACCTCGGCAAGACGAGGCATGGTAATCTCTTCTGCTGGCCCATTGGGACAAGAAGATCAGAGAGCCCTCGAGAACCTCTGCCCTTAAGGTTATCCAGACTGTGCGCCTTGTGTTGAACTAAGAGGCAGGAGCCCTGGAAGCAGTGTCCAAGTCCTGAAATTGCTTAACATCCAGAATAACCACTATTAAAATGAGCACTTCAAATGAAAGTAACAACTCAGATGAGTGGGATTCCTACTCGAAGTGCCTTTGCTGGACACTATTTGTATTTTCTGCCAACAGAGCCTCATTTCAGTGTAAGTGGACAGCCGCAGCTTCAGCAGTTTCCTCTTCTACAACTTCTCCAGTGGCTCCACAACTGGCTAGCATGGATGAAGACAGCTGCAGTGCAACTACCACCTGAGATTAGAGCACTAGGAAACGTGCCACAGAACTCTAAACCCTTGTGGACAATTGACTGATCACGGGCACACATTGTGAAAGTTAATGGATCTCCCGTTTTCACCCACTCAACCCACCTTTGGAAAGTCACCCAACAAATCCATTAGCAAGTCCATCTAAAAGATAGGCCCTCTGGTACACTAGCCCTATACTTAATATTGTGCGACCATAGAGCATTAGGACCATTATCCCACACAGACATTCAGATGCCTGTCAGTCTCCACTATTTCCTTTAAGAGAAACCCACATTTGAGTTAATACTGGTACACGGGTAACTGAGGATAACCAAGATATCAATCCCCTCAATAACTTGAGACTTTAGTATACATTATTTACCTGTAAAGGAACAAGCACTCTTACCCAACTTATTATTTTACAAGATATAAAGCATATATTCATTTTTACCGTGTGTACAGATTACTTTAGGCCTGCCAATTCCATGTTATCCTGTATTTTCTATCCCCCACTGCCACTGCCTTAGAGCTACGCTTGATCATTTGACCACAGCTTCTAATAGGTGAGAAAAGGAAGACGAGCAATAGCTTGTTTTGCCTAGATTTGTAAAGAGAACACTAGCTAACCCCCACGACCAATGCGTTTAAAAAAAATTACATTTAATCTGTACCTCAGTGGTAGGAGTACGCATACCTATTTCATAGAAAAGTAGGAACAGTAGCTTCACCTGGTTCGGTGCAGGTTACAAGATCAAAAACTTCTGCCAGTCAAACCTGAATGATGCAGAAAACTTGCAGCTCAATTGACCGAGGCCAAAATAAGACTTCAAAACATGGCAAAATGCCTCTCACCACCTTGATCTTACCTCCCTCAGAACAAACCAGCACAATGCAGTCAAAATTAAGATAGCAACGAGAATGCTAAACTATTAAATGTATTTTTAAAACAAAAAAAAGGCCCTGGAGTTCACATTTAAACAAACCAAATAAAACAAATGTGGTGCGTTTCCGGGTGGAAACGCACAGGATGCCAGATTCTTAATTAAGTGGGGGAAAATATTTCTTCAACGAAAAGATTAACAAAAAGTACAGTTGCAGAAGAACGCAGGAACAGAAATTCATATACAGATTAATACCCATGCATTACTATACCGACAAGACTTGAAAACAAAACTCATAACTAATACACATGATAAGAATACCCCAGGTTAAGGTACGCAAGACATTCAACACAAACTACTTAGACAGCATTGTAAAAGGTTGTGAGGGTTGAAACACATGTTGGCTAGGCTGAAACTGAATGTATTTGAGAGTCACATATGAAGCCTTCTAAAGATTGTCATTAAACCTTTCGATATATCAATTGAAATAGCATCATTCCATTCTACAAACGGGTTTAGAAGAGAGTCTTTGAAACATCTTGTCTTGTCCAGAATTGAAAATATTAAGAACCAAACACATGGGGGTTCAAATTGCTAAAAACCCATCATTAACGGGAGAGGAGTGGTGGATAAGAATGCAAAATGGAGAGAACAACAAGCTGGTGTTTGCTTTGACTTTTTCTTGAGGAACTGAAGAGAATGATAAATCAAGACTCATAATAATGCATCAACCCAGTAAATCGTCTCCCTGATAAGTACTGAACACTCCTAACAGGAAACGGCTCGACCACAATACATTTACTGACGAAAAGAGAACGTTGTGCTCTTCTCTTCCGATAACTGCTTCTGTTTGTTCCTTCTCCTTTATTCCAGTCTCTGCATTCCTACTCTTTATTTGCTTTTTTCGATTGTTATCCGTTTTCCTTTATTGCATGTCTCGCCATGTAATTGGTCATTGTAAAGGTAAGGCCAATTTGCAAAACATTTATTGTATCTGCAAACATTTAACTATTGTTTTCCCTGCTATTTTTAAAAGTTTGTATTATTGATGAATTGGAAATGAATCTAATTATTGTCTGTTGCTTGCTAGTAACTGAAAGAGCAACGCTTGACTTGCAGAAACAACCAACATGTGTGTAACTATATTTGGATAGGGGCATAACCTAAGTTTCTGGTACTCGAGCAGCAGCTCTTCGTTCCAACTTATAATTGGGTAAAGCGCGGACAGCACTAGAGAATGCACACACCTTAAACACTTTGAAATAAACGAAATAAGTCTTCATGTTGTTAGTGGAGTAACTGGGCATGCCTTCTTTCCTATCAACAAAACAGATGTTTGATAAAACGCCCTTAATACCTTGGAGCCCAATTTGCCCCCACTTGGCCAGATTGGGCCAGAATCTATGCTCCAATGTGTGGCACATTGGTCTATGGGGACCTCTGCTCACGTTTGCATCTTCAGCTCTAAACTGGCCAATGCCAAACTTGAAGCAGCTCTTCCCCCTTATGTCATTAACGTGGTCCACCTCAGATAGAATGGCTATGAAAAGCAGCTTTCAACGTAACTTGTACCTGTGCTGGGAATAGTGAGCCTTGAGCGAAAGGATGAGCTCATTTCAGCTACTGCCACCCAGAATGCTGGACTATTGCCAAGATACAAAATAAAGGCCAGCCAGGCTTCTAAGAGCAGTGCTGGCCCGAACAAAACCACCTTAGCTGGGTGAAGTCAGCCCCTCCCTGCCTAAGTAGCAAGGGATGCGGAAGTCAACAATCCATATGATAAAAGACGTTGCAGTGCATTTAGCTCAGGGTGTGAACACCACAACTGGCCCATGTCCAGCCATAACAAAAAATACTCCCAGTACATAGTCGAAGATGATGACACAGACTGCAGCAATACAAACGTTCCTGGTACCATACAATAACTGGGTGTTGTAGCATAAAGCCAATCATCTAAATAAAAAAAAAAAATCAGACTTCGTATTTCTATGGGGATGACCAACACAAAATTTGACTTATTTTTATTATTATTAATTGATTTGGTTGAAATATCAACCTTTCAAAAAACAAATACACATTGGTAAACTACACTATACATTAATTACAACAAAACATTAACATAATAGAAAAAGCAGCCTGACATATGTTCACAAAACTCGAAAGTTGCGGCGTTAAAAAGTGATCTAAAAAAAGTCTTACGTTTACAAACTTAAGGCACATTCATTAATGCACTGTTCTCATATCCTTAGGATGCATAAGTGCAAAGTTTGTAATCCGTGCTAACACAATAATAAAAAGGAACTAATCGTACAATTTTAAATGTAGCAAGTCATTTATCACAGCCAAATTTAGAGAAATATGTTGTCCATTAAAAATCATATTCCACATTTGATGGGGTGCTAAAATTATAAAATCAGAGAATTTATAAAAAAGTTGGCATCCTCAAAGGTACCAAACTGGTGCAATCTATAACCAGGTATTCTAACATTTCAACTTGGGTAGGAGCGCAAAAGAATCTGCAAAGGTTCAGAAAACATGAGGCTTTACGAGTGGCTAAATGTTCATTTGTTGGCCAAGAGTTAAATCTAAATCTCATAAAACTGGAATATTTTTGATCAGGGAATTTCTGTAGCTATTGTAGGGAAGGGGTGGTCCAAAGGGACCCCCCCTGGCCTGCATCTCCACCCCAGGTGAGGGCTATGGCTCATCGGGCGTCCCCTCCTTACCACCAGGGCTCAGGTGGTGGATGGCTCACCTGCTGAAGACATTGCCCGCACGTATTAAATTTAGCTAGGCCTCAGAAACCATTTCGTCTGCTAGAGATGGTGAGAGCTCAGCGCGCTGTAGCGCGGTCCCCACCTTCAGAAAGTTTGTCCTCCCTGTCTCTGCAGCACCATGGTAGATCCGCTGCAAGCCCGTTCCCACGAACAAGACGGGCATGATCTAGCATAATACATTAACATTGTAACAGTTCACCTTCCGCAGTGTATCACTGCTCCCACAATGACCCGGTCAGCAAGGCCTGGGCGATGGGAAGATCTGTAGAATGGTCATCTACTGAAAGCAGACAGGTACCCAAATATGAATCTACGAAACCACTTTTAACACATGTATCCTCTCCATACAACCACTCTTACTAAAGAAACCTGTGAAATTGTGTAATTATCGTACATGACACCAGCCGTGAAGGACCCACACCCCTTGCAGTGGTGTGCAAATGATAAAAGCATTTCCGGGGGATTATTCTTCATAAGTATCATCGAAAGCCCCACGCCCCGCAGTCCCGCGCCACAACTGAAATGATGCTGCTAGGGTACACAAGAAAACGAATGTAACCATGCCACGGGCACATGTGAAGAGTGTGCGAGAATGCACTTGTCACACGTGTATGTCTAAGCCCCTCACGTGCCACCTCCGCCACGTACAGTGGCGAGTTACTTTCTATGTACCCCACCAACCCCAATAATACCTCACTTACTGCAAATGTATATGCATATAACTAAATACTGTAGTTGTTAAAACATAGTGTATGAATAAGGTGCTCAGACTGGGTATAATCGAGACACATCCAGCAAAGTTTAAATGCATGTTTCAAAATGATTTGAATAAGTATTATAGAGTGTTCAAATGTTTGTGATGTTTTTACCTAAAATCGGCAACACACGAGGGAGATACCTTTGTGAAATGCATGCAAGGCCATTCCCCCTCCCACCCTGCGAAGGCTGCCAAGACATGAGAGCAGAGGCCCGCGCCGCGCTACTCTGCCTCCCCCAACCAGACTGGAGCCGCTTCAAAGATTTGTAGCCCCCTCTGCAGCACCCAAGGCCACGGCCCGCCACCTGCATTATTTACAGCACAGCAGTAAACCTCTGCCTGAACACCCACTTCCAAAGGCGCCCCCTCGTAAACCCCATAACCCACCGGATCATCTTAGACCTATGGCCCTGTGCAATCAGGACACCCAACACTTTGACAACACACAGCGGCACATCCATAACAACTTCTAACAAGACAGAAAGACCTGTACCGCCCGTCCCAGGCCCTGAAGCTTAGCACCTCGACCTATGGCCCCGGTCAACAGGACTCTGGTAACCATGTCCTGACGTATTACCGCCAGAACCCTCACAAGGTACATTCCTCCTGTGTTGCATTAACCTGTAGAATAACCTATTGGAAGATTTACTAAAGAAGATAATATTGAAATGACTGAATGACTGCGGTGTGCATGGCCTAGGGCAAATAAGTCAGGAAAAGACATTCATCTCTGACACTGGCCGCGATGGCACAACAACACCGCCCGGATGAACTCTGCCAACCTGCCAGGCCCAGCCCAACCCACGAGGATGACCAGTGACGTCTTCCAGCCAAAGCCAACCGCATCGCAGCAGCACCTATAGTTAGTCGTCGCCACCCAATCCCATTGAACTTGTGCCCCCTATAGTGTGTAGGTTCTTATGACGTTTTTTGTAAATATATACGCCTGTCTTTGCTATTGTCAGACAGAGCGCTCTCGGAGTTTGCAGAGTTCTTTGCATGCCATATTCTCATTGATAAACTCCCATTTAAGCTCACCCGCACTCTGTCTTGGCCTTATTCCCGATTTGGGAGAGTCCTTCATAGTCTCTCATTGTGGGGAGGATCGTGTTGGCTGGGGACGCTCGCCTTCACTATATAGGTATTTGGTGAAGTGGCTTTACTTGGAAATTTCCCTTTAAGAACAATTTGTCATGACTGCAGTCATCCAAAGTGGCTCCCCAATCATACTACCACAATTTTCTTTTGCAACTATCAGGATGAAAGAGAAACACGTTTTCATCAATGTCTGCTTTCCTCATTAAGGTTGTGCAATGTGCTTTCCAAGATGAAAGATTTACATTTTTTTCTCTTCAAGAGTATAAGAAAGTGCTAGTAAAAGACTTGATGCATATGCTTGGCACAATAGGCATTTCTTAATAAGTGCTAAGGTGTGCCAGGCTACGATGGCTCTGGGTGATTAATTCAAAACAAATTACCTGGACGGAGAGGCTTTTTAGTAGTGACCATTTTTTTCTTCTAATAAAGGCCCTCTACGTAATCCCAGTTTGGTTGATTTTCGGGAAGTTTAACACGAGCATCATAAATGACAACCAAGACAGCTCTTTATTTATACAATTTTATAACTGGTATGCAGGAACATTTCCCATATTTTCAATGCATTATGGAGGCCTGGGCGGACAGTCTCCATTTTGTGCTTAGTGCAGCCTTGTATGGGATGCCATGTTTATTACAATTAATGTTCTGACCCAAGTATCTTTATTCCTGGAAAATATCCAATTTGTGCATACCTATTGACCATACAAAGGAAAGTCATTTAACAGATTTATGTGGACACATGATGAGAATGTTTGACTTCTGTACATTGATGGACGGGGAGTTCACTTGTGCATATTGTTCTAAAGCACATCATTTTCGTTGGAGACCTATTGGGTCTTGTCTAGCAAGACAGGGGCGTTTGCATAGAGCAACCAGGGAATGCAGGCTTTTCCTAATTTGGGTGGAAATGATCTGGATGCATTCATGTCTATGTTAAGATACTTAATAAAAAAAAAATGTAATAGGGTAGATGTCAAAATGCATCCTTGTTTCAAGCCTCGATGTGTCGGGATCAACTAGGAAAAAAGACAATCTTGATTTAATTTGACACACACAAATAAATGTCAGAGTAGAATTGAAATAGTAAATTAAGAATAAAAGAGGAGTAACCAGCTTTAGATAGCTTATTCCACAGCAGGACTCTTGAGACAGAATCAAAAGGCCCGTTTGAAAAGCAGGCTTATTAATGTCGGTCAAGATTAATAAATTAACAGATGCTCCCAGACCTGGAACAAATCCACATTGGTAAAGGTCAAGCTAGGATGTAGCAACTAGCCATTTGAGGAGCTCTTAAGACTAAACTGGCAGAAATCTTACCGGGAATATACAGAAGGGCTATCGGAACGGTTCGATTTCCCTTCCTAAATATGGGGGCGACTAGTGAATGCTTCCAAGACTCAGGAATAAGGCTGGTATTTATCACTTGGTGATATATTACTAGAAGAATAGATGCCCATAGGTCAGGGTGGGATTTCTGCATCAAGCTGGAAAGACCATCATGGCCAGGTGCTCTTGACGTACATAGTCTTTTAATTTGCAAAAGGACATCCCCATGATCAAAAGTCAGGAGACTTAGATCATTCTTAAGGAGGTGGGGAGAATTAATTGAGGGAGTGCTCTCAGCAAAATGAGTATTGAAATGGAAGTACCCTTGCTTGTTCACTGATCGCATTAATCATAAGAGGGATAGTGGATGTTTTAGTACCAGCCTTAAGAAGCAACTAGATCGTGCAACTCGACTTAGATGCCAAAGCCGCTAGCATTGTTTCTCCATCTATCTTGACCTTTTTTGCTTTGTGCTCTTTCGACCAATTGTTATACTTTGTTTTGATTTTCGCTAGCGCAGAGGCTTTATCTGGTAAAATTCCTAAAATGATTTGTCTCTGTTCTCTCCTCAACGTAGCCTTCATGTCCTGAATTGCTTGATCATAGGGATGCCTATGTGAAAAACAAGGTCTAAGGCCCACTGTTTCACAGAAAACATTAAAAGTTTTAGTGTATGATACAATGTTATGCGAATCCGAAGGTGCAAAGCAGTAAGTAAACATCCCTTCAGTGAACAAAGCTTAGTTTCCATCCATTTCAACCTATTTCTTCCTCCTTGAAGGTCAACAGCGGGTTTATAATAGTCACGCTGTAGATGGACTATTTGGATCCAGGTTATCCCTATGATGTTATGGTCACTATTAATAGTTGGAAAAATCTCAAATCTTAAGTATTAATGGAATGTGCGATGACAAAAGCATAGTCAATTATGGCAGAGAGTGCATCCCAGTGCGAGGTGGGGTGCAGCGGAATGTCCCCTTCGAGAGTCCCATTGAGCTTTGTAAAACCCCTGTCATCCATAAAGTCCAACCACTGTCTCGCTTGGGAAGAAAGATGAGCATAGTTAGTATTCAAACATTTTATATTAAGATTGCCAACATTTAGAATGGTATCAATGGAGCATCTCTTATACTTAAGTTTAGCATATTGCCAACTAATAAAAAAAAGTCATCAGAGAGAACAGTCGAATTCCAAAAGAGCTTCAAAATCGCTGTATCATTGAGATCGGAAGGAGCAAAATTTGGTAAAATGGATGAACGGATGTGGGGATGCCTAGGGTGACAAGCAGCCGAGATCTAATTGTACCGCTGTTTAAAGGCCTGCTGATGGTCAGCCCATGAGATGTTTTATTGCTGGAATCCAGCAAACCTCATAGGCAGGCCAAACGGGTTGAATAGTTAGCCAGGTTTCTTGTAATGCAATTATGTCAAAGGAAGATAGAGGATGAATTTCAGAGTTAATCATTAAATGTTTGAAACCTCTTGTATTCCAAACAACCATTCTGAACTTATGAGGGTTTGGCTTTACCTGGCACAAGTGATTATGTCGAGTCTGGGCCCGATTAATTGGACTTATGTTTAAAAAGTAATTTCTTTTTTTATTCTAACAATCTGAAAAGTGTGCTACCTATGAGGGCTGCTATGTAGGAAGTAACTAGTAGAAGAGGAAAGAGGGTGGGGGTGCTTCGGCCCTATCCATGTTGTTGGGTGAGCAGTGCCTGGAGACGTGATGGTTAGCATATGCCTTCTCCCTTGACAATGTTTCCTTCTCCCCAGGGAGGGGCCCTTCCCATGGCATCCTCCCGCTGAGAACCACCCTGAGAGGGGGTTATCTGATATTAGCAGCATCAAACCCCTTGCCACATAGGAAGAGTCCCCCTCCTAGGGAGAAGTGACAGCACCAAAGGTCTCATCATATGGTGTATTACAGGCGTCACTTAGCTACAGATCTTATGCAAACTACTATAAAGAGGCTGTGATAGTAACAATTCTATGTTGACAGTACCTCCTCTAGGTAGGGCTGTGTACAGAACCATCCTCCATGGATCATCGATTTGAATAATACCTAATGCTCCCATTTTTTTTCTTTTCCAGGGGTGTATCATTGAAGGGGTTTAACAGCATCTGGGAGTTATATATAGATGATTCATTGTAAAGCTGTTAAACCAAACAAAGCCGAACAGCTCTTCCAC
The DNA here is from genome assembly GCF_040938575.1 of Ambystoma mexicanum. Taxonomy (NCBI): domain Eukaryota; kingdom Metazoa; phylum Chordata; class Amphibia; order Caudata; family Ambystomatidae; genus Ambystoma; species Ambystoma mexicanum. The sequence goes on from NC_090932.1 coordinate 310,330,852, forward strand.
CACTCAGCAATGTAACAACTGTTTGACCACTTCAATAAAAACATTTGAAGCAAAGTGAAGACAAGGAACTGCTTTTCGACCAGCCAAGAATTACGTGAACTCGCAGGCCAAAAAAGGAACGGTAGCAGCATTCACAGCAAGTGATGAGTGGCAGCGCTCCAGCTACACAACACAAGAGTGAACATTTACTCACTGATTAAGCACTAACCTGAAGCAAGTAACAGATTGCTGTGCATCAACAGCAAGGCAGTAACACTGATCTGGACATCAGCTTTTTGTTAATGAAAACAAGAAGGCTTTAGCCTCCAGGATTGCTCAGCACCAAGTGGAAATCAAAAAGTAAGTATTTACATTCTATAAAATCAAAATAAATGACTAGCTGCAGGTGATCACGATTTTACAAAAAGCTCCTCTTCGGACAGGATGGTGGGAAACAAATGTTGGGTAAGGAGAAGTAGTATGCTTCAGATTATGGAGAGGGTTCTGCTTATTGGATTTCGAGTAGCAGTCAAGGAGTCTGTGTAAGGTATTTTTCTATCCTTGTTCACTAGCAGTGTAATTTATATGATGTGGGTCACATGAAGGTCTAGACGTCTCGAGGGAAATTCTTGGGTCACATGTGGGAACAGGATTTCAGTGGCATGATGGCTCTCCTTTGTTGAGGACATGGAGGACATGGGTCTGTGGGTGATTCCAACGGTTGCAAAAATGTTAGTTGTGTCCGAAGCAGTGGCCAAAATGTTCATCACAGAAACTACACTTGAATGGTCAGCGGTTTGTACAGATGAAATTGCAAGAGAAATTATAGGTTACTCACCGTAGTGACTAACATACTCTTAGACCTTAGTCCCCTTTCCTCCATACTGCATGGGCGTGCCTTCCAAGGGACGGGAGACGGAACCTTTCACCAGAAAAAACTTTCTTCCCCTTTAAATTTAGAGGCGTGCGGGGGTGCGGCGCAGGGAGCATGAGCTGCCCTGACTCCGCCCTCCCGCGCCACATCTCAGTCCCCATTGACGCATTCACAATAGCTTTAACATTGCCTAATGACACAAGTATTATGAGGGGGGAGGTTGGTGGGACGTATGGAGGAAAGGGGACTAAGGACAAAGAGTATGTTAGTCACTACGGTGAGTAACTTATAATTATTCTTACGTCCTGTCCCTTTTCCTCCATACTGCATGGGCGATTACAACTGAATGCAGCCCCAGGGTGGAGAGGAGACCCTCCTTAAGCAAATAGGTTCCTGAGAACCGCCTGTCCAAAAGCCGCATCAGATCTAGAGCCGGCATCCAAACAGTAATGCTTGCAGAAAGCAGAGGGAGTTGCCCAAGTGGCCGCCCTGCTTGTGACTTGCCAAGGGACAAGGCGCTGGAATGCGATGGCCGTTGTCTTGGCCTTGACTGCGTGGGCGTGCATGTTGGCCGAAGCGGCTTGTGCGGGCACTCGTATGCTTCTTTGATGGCCGAGAACATCCAGCGGGATATGTAAGCCTTGGGAGGCCCGATAGCCTGAGCTTAAGCCTCCGAAAGTGACAAACAGGGCGTCTGATTTGCAGAAGCCCTTGGTCCTGTCCAAGTAAAATTTCAGGGCACGCCTGACATCCAGGCAGTGCAGCACTCTCTGTGCTTTGTCCTTGAGATCAGCGAAAAACGTAGGAAGGACTATTTCCTCGTTCAAGTGTAAAGCAGACGGCACCTTGGGCAGAAATGCTGGGTGTGTACACAGGGCTACTTTTTCCTTGTGAAAGGTATTATAGGGTCCTGAGGCGACCAGCGCCTGGACTTCGCTGACTCTACGAGTCGAGGCCGACTAGTAAGGCCGTCTTGATGGTGACCAGCCTGATGTCCGCGGACGCCATTGGCTTGAAAGGTCAGTGCGCCCAAAACTATGTTAAGGTCCCACACTGGGTGCAGCTTCTTGACGGATGGGTAGAGCCTTGCTTTTAGCTCCTTGAATTTACCTCCTTAATGGGAGCAAAGAGGAGCACTGGGCTTTACAGGGTGTTTTCCACTTTGTTTTTCTCTTTGCCCTTGAGGATAACCCCCATCCGAGGAGGCTTCATGAGGCCGAGGAACCTCTCGAAGAACCCCTCTTCACTGGCTGTAGAGGTGGCAGGGGGTACTGACGGGGTAGACGGGAGCTGCTGGAGCCGCTGCATACCTTGCCCATATGGATGCAGTGGGAAGCTGCCCTGTGCATAAGAGGGATAGGCTGTAGGCCATGTACCTGGTTGAGGCCAGTCCCATCTTGACACTTGTTCTTCGCCGAATTCCTGGAATGGCGTCGGACGGGTGCCTCTGTCTGGCATGGCGGCCATATTGTCAAGCTGCCTGCCACATGCCTGCGATGTGCCTGCAACGTGTTGCTCGGCTCGCAGGGCCCAGCCTCCTCAAACTTGTGTGTGGACCACGAGGCCTACCCTGCTCCTCGGGCCTAGGCCCGGTAGGTGCAACACCCTCAACACGAGGGGTCGGACGTATTGTCGGTATTAGGGCATAAACCCTTGGCCCCTATTGCCTGTACAAGAGCGGTCCCTCAACACTACCACCGGGAGGATCTAAGGATCCCTGGGCCAAAGGCCAGTAGCTACGGCATCCTCGGTGCATGTGCTGGTATATGTGCTGGTATAAGGACCTGACGGGTACCTCCCTCGCGGGAGACACCTTGGGAAGGCATCTCCTTTGCAGGGTGCGATGGAGAATAGCGGCCCTACCTTGGGCTTGGCTCAATGTTTCACGAAGTTCTTGAGGTCCTCTGGAGGTGTCTTCTGGAAGAGCTCCGTCCACCTGGCTAGTCTGTTCTTCAGCGCCTTCTGGGACAGCGAGCCACACGCTGTACAAGCTTGCCAACCGTGGTCTGGACCAAGGCAATGTAGGCAAAGGGCGTGGTGGGAAGAGCCTGTTGCAGGATGGACACCTGCTGAACCCTGTGGAAGTCGACATGCACCGGGGAGGAGCGTGACGCCCGAGGACCGAGTACCTGAATGATAAAAAAGACCAGAGACAAAGAAGTATCCACGTGTGGAATTACATGGCCAAAGCCAAACCCAGGAGCACTGGTGAATTCGGCCCGTTCCCGTCGACGCGGAAAAGGGGACTGGGGTGTGGCACCAGAGGGAGGAATCAGGGCAGTGCATGCTCTCGGAGCCGAGCGCCTCTAAATTTAAAAGGGGAAAAAGGTTTTTTCTGGTGGAAAAGTTTCCATCTCCCGTCCCTTGGAAGGGACGCCCATGCAGTATGGAGGAAAGAGGACGAGATCTAAGAGTATGGAAATATCTTTGGTGGCATGCAGCATAAAGTATGCATGTTGGAGCTCACGGTCAGTGGTAGCTATGCCTTTCATGGACAATGTCTGGGGGAGCAAGAAGCAATAGAAATATATCTTGTCAGACCATTGCTTGGCCGGAGGGCAGAAACAGCAGTGTGTATAGGTCTGATAAACCTCTTGGTTCCTAGATCGTGCCAGGTCTGAATATCAAAGAATCCCCTTGGGTCGGAAGCATCAGAAAAAAAAGAATCTCAGACTTATTAGGATGATGGGCAGAGGTAGATTCACTCATTGAGACTTCCAAGGGAAAAGATCAGGTGGGTGGAGTCTTGAAGGACTATCTTTTTTGTCACAGACCGTGGTTGGTATGGAACTCATGAAATGTATTCTTAGCCGGAGTTAGAGGTGGTGGTTATTGCTGAAATTGATATTCTTTTGGACTTCTACTTTTCTTGTCAGATTTCATATCTAGCCCCCTGAAAAGCATCCCAGATATAATTATGCTCTCAAATTGGAGATAGACGTAGACAATAAACAGTTCTAAATCACTCAAATTGCTGCATTTCTTCTTATAGAGTTGATGCAGGTGAAGACTGACGAGATGGATGGCACAAACAGAAAAGCTTATGCTTCCACACTCCTGCCTGTAAGGCAAAACAGACTAGTGACGAAGGACGGCCACAGCCTGCTAAGAATGGATGTTACCCAAGGCAAAGGAATGGCATACTTGCGGGATATCTGGGGGGTCCTGCTTGATATGCGCTGGCGCTGGATGATGGTTGCCTTCTCCGCATCATTTCTCCTTCATTGGCTGGTCTTTGCAGTATTCTGGTATTTGCTGGCAGAGATGAATGGGGACCTTGACCTGGACCATGATGCCCCACCAGAGAACCACACGATATGCGTCAAGTACATAACAAGCTTTACTGCTGCCTTTTCTTTCTCCCTGGAAACACAACTCACCATCGGCTACGGTACCATGTTCCCCAGTGGCGACTGCCCCAGCGCCATAGCTCTACTTGCCGTGCAGATGCTCTTGGGGCTCATGTTGGAGGCCTTCATTACAGGTAAACTGGCTACCCTTACTTGTTTTTGGTGGAGCAATAGGATGTTTACAGCGAGGAAATACATAGTGTAAAGAGGTAGTAGCCAGCTAATAAGATACTAATCATCCAACGAGTGTATAGTTCATGGTAAAACATGCCTCAAAAGCAGTATCTGGTTTATACCTTCCTTCCTTATATAGTGGGCAACTGCTTACGATGGTATACAGTATTTGTAATAAAAAATAATAACGAAAAATACAGAATCTTTTAAAGAAAATATATGTGGGAGTGGGCTAAAGGGTTCAATCTTGTGGGGGGGGTTTAGCAAAGGGAAACAAAAAAAACGTGTTATTGCTTTTGTTATGTTTCATTCGTTATAAATTCATTTATTTGTTCATAACACATGGAACCGCGTATGACGATCGAAAATAAAACATAAAAGAATCTACAGTCGTGCCTCATCTGAGGTTCAGAGGCTTGATTCAATGGATGTAGAAACCGTTATATCACACACTGTAGAGGTTCCCATCCTTATTCCAGCTACAAACAATGTTAAGATTACAAAGTTAAAAAGGAACCTCTGTACAAATGGCATTCTTCAGATGCTTTCAATCTTTATCGAACAAATCATAGACAGATACGCACACACAGTAAGTTACTAATAGAAATGGGGTGCGCTCCTAGTCAGTCAGCCCCTACATCCGATTGGTTGGAACATCTTTCAAACATCAGAAAATTCCAAATCAGCTTTGCACAGTGTATAAGGGCCACTGGGAAGCGGGGGAGAATGTGCACACCTTTCTGTGGTCAATCCCATGGCCAACTTTGCACTGACTTTCAATATGAGTTTCTATTTTCAATACATGATGTTGTATGTGGGTTAGTAGACAGGTGACTGGTGGGCCATCAAAATTGCAGGCCTGTAAAACATATTACAATTGTCAATAGAGCAAGTACACAAAACCACTTACACGTGATCACAACTCTTTCTCAATCTTTTTTATATTAAAAATAACATCTGCAGATGGTGTGGACTCTAGAACATCTCAAACATTTTTTTTTAAAACCAGACACCAAAAATAGAAAAAACTTGAACTGTGCACAGGCTCCATAAGAGAAATTGTCCGTATAGGCTCACGCACGCCCATGGACCAACCAAGATGTTTTGCCTAGCACAGTTACCACAGATCTATTTGAATCATTCTTCTCACCCCCTTGCGAACAATAAGGAGGCATGGACATGAATAAGCTAAAGATAGCCATACCGTAGAGCTAGTAAAATATAAGATTATTTAACTTTTACTACTTTAACGTTTATGTTACTGGGGTATGAGCTAACAGAACAAAAATGTGCGCATAAAAAAACGGGGGTCCACCTACTATCAATACTGGGTACATCAGGTGTGATACTCTCCAAGTCATACAGGGAATGTTTACCTAACTATTCACTAACCTCTTTGTTTTACCTAATCCCAGCTGTGTTCTCGTATGAAAATCAATAAACAGGAACTGCCATTTCCCTGAAAGTCATTAAATTTTTCCCTAGCCCGATGATCAAATGCTGAAGTCAAGTTCATAAAGGCAACATACACTGCACCATTTAAACCAACATTTTTGTTTTTAGACAGAATCGAGCATAAGTTCCTCCCTTGTAAAACAGTGTCGAGCACTTGGTAAAACCCTAAATGTGTGTCGCACAAAACGCTATTTGCTATGCAGGCATATCATTACCGAAAACCTCTCAGGGTGAACATAACATTACTCTTAATGCTTGGGAAGTAGCTAGTTTAACCCTTCAATATAATGTAACAATTGTGCTAATTTTCCAGGTTTACGGAATTCTTCCAATGACTCGGTCGGCATTGAATATTCATGCAAGAGCGCACACAAATCAAGATCAGTTAGTGTCAATTGGGTTCTATGCAACCCCAATGGCTTGTGCCCAATGTTTTGCTTTCACAGCAATTTCGACATCCTTCAGTTAATTTTAAGAGAATCAGAGGCTTCATTGTTTCCACTAAACTGTTAATGATTCACAGCATGAGATTGGCACTGTGAACGTTTATTATTCTTTCCATGATGATTCAAGAAAAATTCTATTGTTTGAGAGCCCAGGATATACACTACAATAGGGCTATCTTTGAATTTTCCACTGCTAGTCCACGACTACAAACTTCAGAAATTGATGAATGTTGGAAGCAGCGAAAAATTATGAGTTACTCACCGTAGTGACCAACATACTCCTAGCTCATATCCCCTTTTCCTCCATACTGTTTGGGCCTCCCTCGCAAGGGACGGGAACTGAACCAGTTTCACCATAAAAAACATCTTTCCCCTTTAAATTTAGTTGTGCGTGGGGCTCGGCCCCGGGAGCATGTGCCCCCTTGATTCCGCCCACTGCCGCCACACCTCAGTACCCTTTGATGCAACAAGCAGCTTATTGAGGGAGGGGGGGGGGGGGTGTATGGAGGAAAGGGCACTAGTCACCACGGTGAATAACATAATTACTTATCTGTCCCTTCCCCTTTAATCCATACTGTATGGGCGATTAATTACCACTGATTGAAGCCCCTGGGAGGAGAGCTTTTGCAATCCCTAAGAAAACAAGTTCTTTAGGACCGCTTGAATGAAGTATAAGCAATAATGCTTGCAGAAAGCTGAGGGGGAAGCCCTTTGTCCTGTTCAGGTAGAATTTCAGATCGAGATGTCGAGACAGTGCAACACCTATTCGGCCTCTTCTTTGGAAGGACTATTTCCTTGTTGAGGTGTCCGGAGCACAACCTTGGCCCAATGGAAAGTAGTATATGGTTCCGATGCCACAAGGATCTGAATGTCGTTGATCCTGCATGTGGAGGTAAGGCCCACCAGGAGCACTGTCTTGATTGTGACCAGACTGATGTCTATCAATGTCATGGGCTCGAAAGGTTTAAGCACCAGGGCGCCCAGAATCACGTTGAGGTCCTAGACAAGTTGACAGGTGGGTACAACCTGGTTAAACCCGCCAGATGCCTTTTGACCACAGGGTTGAAAGTGGAGAAAACGTTATTGCCAGAATGTTTGTATGCCCCTATGGCCACCCTGTAGGTCTGGCATGTATCATCCTGAACCCCAGAGTGTGCCAGGTGTGCTGAGGAGGACAGCACCTGATCAAGGGTGCACAGCAATGGATCTACTCCCTTTTATTTGCCCAGAGGCAGAACCTGCTCCATTTGCTCCTTTACTGATTCCTAGTGGAAATGCTTCTTGCCTTCTGGATGACCTCCAGGTTGTCCTGCGACAAGTGGAGGTGCTGCAATGTTATATGCTCAGAAAGCAGGCTGCTAGGGCAGATTTCTCTGGGGAGGGGTGCAATACCTGCCCCCGTTGGTGAGATGAGCTTAGATCCACCCCCATCAGGAGGGGAACCAGTGGTTGACTCGACAGACGCATGAGTTCTGAGAACCATGATCTGGCAGGTCACTGCAGCGCTCTCAACATGAGGCATAGTTGACGTGCCTCTGACCTAGCAGATGACCTTAAGGATCAGCTGAGTTGGAGGGAATGCATAAGCCACCATCCTGTCCCACTGGAGGTGCAGGGCATCCCCCAGCGAGCCCATATGTAGCACCATCCAGGACGCAAACTGCTGACATCTCCTGTTGTTCTTAATGGAAAATAGGTCTGTGTGGGCTTGCCCCCACCTGCTGAAGAGCTGCCCCAGGATCCCCCTGTTCAGCTGCCACTCGTAGTTGTCCGTCGACCCCCAGTCTGCTGAGTCTGTCTGCCTCTAGGTTGGACTCCCCTGGAAAGTGGATCGCAGAGAGCCATATGTTATTGGCTATGGCCCAGTCCCATATTTCGTTGGCATGTCTGCACTGGGGCGGTGACCTGGTGCCCCCCCGTTTGTGGAGTTAGAACATGCAGGTGGAGCTGTCTGTCTGAATACAGACTGGATTGTTGCTGATAATCAGAAGTAAACCTTTATGAGCCATCATTTTAAGCCAATTGATGTGACTGCCCTGGTCCCCTCTCTACCATCAACCATGCACACCATGGTTGCCCGGAGTGGCTCTCCACCCATTGAGGGAGGAGTCTGTTATAACGGCGTATGCCATCCACGGTTGTCTGAATGGTTTCCTAGCCATAATTCTGGTGTCCATTCTCCACCATAGCAGGTCCTGTTGTAGATGCGTTGGGATAGTGAATAATGCTACCTGAGAACTGGATTCATGGTTGCATGAGGCTGAAAAGTTCAACTGCAAGCTCCAGATTTTGAGTCTGGCGTGAGGCACTGCCAGGAGACACGCCGTCATAATACCTAGCAGGTGCTGGTTCCACCATGCAGATGTTACCCATCTGCTGAGGAAATGCCCTGTTGCCGCTTTGATCGCTGCAACCTTCTCTACGGTGGGGAGTATCACCTGTGCTTTCGATTCCACTTGAAACCCAAGGTGGTCAAGGACTGTGTAGGCTGGAGCTGCGACCCCGAGGTTGATGGAGAACCCCAGTTCGTAAAGAGTATTCATCATCTTGGAGACTGTATTCCCGACCTCCACTGGCGACTCCGCCTGAACCAACCAGTCGCCGAGGTATGGGTACACATGGTGTCCCTTTGACCTGAGTAGCGCAGTCACCTCATTCATAAGTCTTGTAAACACTTTTGGGGCTTAATTCACCTCAAAACAGGAGGACATTGTATTGGAAGTGAGAGCCCATGACCGAAACCGTAAGAAGGAGCGCTGGGGCTGCCATATTGGGACTTGTAGGTATGCATCCTTCAGATCCAGGGAGCACATCCAGTTTTCCCACACACAGACTATCAGAGCTGGCGTAACCATCTTGAACCTTTGGAAGTAGAGGTTTAAAAAGGGCAGATCTATGAACACTCGCATGGCCAGACTGGTTTTTCTTCTGTATTCCTCTACGGCTTTGCTCGCAACTAAAGAGCAGACCTCCGCAAGGAGAGATGGCGCCCCGATCTGTGGGGGTTGGGAGGGAGAAAAGGGGGACTTGTGGTAAGGGAAGGCAGAATCCCTGAGATACAACATAGTATCCAAGGACCTGCGAACCATGTCTGCCAGGACAGAATGTGGAGAGCAAGCCTGCCTCCCAGCGGAGAACTGTGGATCTTGATGACCCCTCCCCCCCGTCATTACTGCTTTCCCTCCAAGGCTGGTGCCTGGGAGGGGAAATGGAAGAAGCCCTTGTGTGTTTTCTTTCTGCTGTGTACGCCGATGTTGGCTGGGGGACCTGTCGGGCTGTCTAGTACGGCGGTCTTGGAAACCTCTAAACCCACCAAAGGTACGACCCCTGTCTGACCGCGATTGTCCCCGTCCAAAGCTCTTCGACACCGGCTTTGCAAGTATAGCCAGTGATTTCGCTGTCTGCAAGCTGTTCTTTTTCTTGTCCAACTCTTCATCTCTGGTAGAGTGAAACAAGTCCCCTCCTTCAAATGGGAGGTCGAGGAGGAGGTCTTGCCCATCTGGATTGAACCTGGTGGCCTTAAGCCACGCGCTCCCCTCATATCTGTAGCCACACAGATGATCCTACCGGCCATATCAATATGAGCCACTGAGGACTCCATTAAGCCTTGTGCCACCATTTTGGCCCCTTCCAGGCAAGCCTTGAAACTAGCCCGCTTGTGAGCAGGCAGGTCCGGTAGGAATTCAGAAATCTCCATCCATAGTCTCTGATTTGCATCAACTAGCATCACGTCTGCATTGGCTTGCCGTAGGTGGAGAGTGGCACTGCAGTACACCTTTTTCCCGTAGGCCTCCAGGACCTTTTCCTCCTTGCCTAAGAGGGCCCAAGCGGATGTGGTGGATGTCTGAGGTTTTGCGTACATTAACGCCACTGCAATGGCCGACAGGAGGGGGGAATCGCCCTCTGCTTGCCTGTATTATGCATCCAGCCGCTTAATGGTTGGTTGCGTAGAACAGGGTTTTGTCCAGCCCTTTGTCGCCAGGGTCTCCACATCCTTTTGGAGTGGGATACCTGATCTGGTGGATGAGCGGATGGTCAATACTTCCACTAGGACCCAGCTTCTGGCTGCTCTTTCTGTTGCTGAGGAATGCCCAGGTATTTGGCTGGACCGGCCAGTCTGCCATGGAAAGGCCTTGCAGAGGATGAGGTGTTCTGGTTCCTTGCCCTCGTGTGTGTGTGCCTCGCCCGCTGTATCCTGTGGGTCCGTAGTGTCTGCAGGCAGCGTATTTAGAGAAGCTGTGGGCAGGGGGACTGCAGGAGGCAGAGACAGGGCTGTGCTGCTAGGTTGAGACTGGGCCTCCGTAGGCTGTGGCAAGGTCCCAACGGTGCTTGGATTCGGTGACTGTACTGGAGCCGGTGGCTGCACTGGAGCTGGAAGCAGCAGGATCATGTCTTGAATGATTCCCTTGAGCATGTTCCCCATTTGTGGCAATTTCATGAGTGCGAGGAATTATCAAAAAAGCATTCTTCACACGTTGGCGAGGGCTGCTCCTGTGCGGTCGGAGGGACTGGCGTGAAGAGCTGCATTCTCCCTGAGCTGTGCCTGCCCTGGGCGTAGCCCGCTTCAGTGCAGGGCATCTGGCTTGATGAGGTTGGCTAGGAGGTGCACCATGCAGCCTGCTGCATGGTCATGGGTGACCATTCCACCGGCAGATCAAAACCTGGTTTCTGGGGCTCGCTGGAACGATGCGCATCTGAACACACCACCATTTTGTCTGTGTCACCATTTTTGTCAGGCAGGCTCCACGTGCAGCTTGTGAGTTTGGAGGTACTGGCTTTGGCCTCCGCCCGTTTGCCTGAACTCATAGGCTCGGCCATCCACCTCAGGTATCGACCTGGTAGGATGAACACCCTTGGACATAGTGCCGGTAGTGCCTTTATCACTGCATTTAGGTGCCCAACCTCAGGCCTAGGCCCGGTAATGGAGCAAAGCCCATCAGGAACTGGACTGGTATCCGAGCCACTTGGCCCCTCAGCTGTGGGACCAGGAGGATCCGTGGAACCCTTGGTCACGTGGCCGGTAGCTATCTGAGCCTCGATACCCTTATTGATAACAGAGCCTACTAGGCCCCTCCCACTAGGTCACTTCCCATGGGAAGGAGTCGCCTTTGTGGGTTGCTTTTGAGAACAAGATGCTCCCCTTTTTTGTCGTTCTTACATACTACTTTATGTGGGTCGGGTGGAGATATGCAAACAGCTCTCTCCACCTCGCCAGCCAGTTCTTCAGAGACTGAGATGTAAGGGCGTTGCACGCTGAACAACCTTCCCAGCCATGGTCTTCACCTAGGCTCTGGAGGCAAAGCATTTGCGGGTTGGAAAGATCCGTCACAGGCCAGTCACCTACTAAAACCCGCCGCAACCGGCAGGCGCCAGGGAGGGGTAAGGTGTAAAAAACAATCCTAGAGAAGATTTGTAGGGAAAAATAAATAAGATTAAAATTATGGGGACAAATATCCCTGGGGAAGGCTTCGTACATGTGGAATTACGAGAAACCCACAGGCCTCAACCACTGCGTTGGTGAGGCAAGTCTGCTGCTGTCGACGCAGAAGAGAGGAATTGGGTGTGCTGCTGATGGGCCGAGTCAAGGGAGTGCATGCTTGCAGGGACAGGCTCCGAAGCGCACCTACATTTAAAGGGCGGCTTTTTTCTGGTGAAAAAGGTTCCGTTCCTGTCCCTAGCGATGGACGCCCATACAGTATGGAGGAAAGGGCACAGGGCATAGGAGTAAGAATTTCACCGTTTACCCACGAGAGCTGCTTTTTGTGGACTCATTACCCCTTTATATGAAACTCTTGCTTGATGAACTGTTGCCCCATCAACAGGAGCCCAATAAATTCACTAAGCAACTCCTTTTTCTTATCCCTAGACAGTCAACTCAGGATTACTTGAATGTTTATTTCGACAGACTGATTTAACACTTTTAAAGACACCAACAATTCCTCTACATTTTTCACTCCATCTTCCTTATGTTTCTTGCTAGGCTAACTTTTTTGTTCCCTTCATATACCAATTTATCATAGTTTAGGATGCATGTGGAATGGCCACTTGACTTTCATAAAATTGTTTGGCATTTAAGAAGGATTAGTGATCCCCAATCGGTGTATAACCTTGTAGGAATTAACCAACATGCTAAGACTGAGCACATGGGGATAATGTTCTGATCCAGAGATATTCTAACACAATTGAATTATATCCCAGGCTTCCACTAGAAGCAAAATATAAATAAATTATTCTATATTTGCCATTATTAAAAGTGTGCTTAGTGGGAACCTAAGAATGCACCGGGCCGTTGATGGCTCTATAACCAAATTCAAATAAAAACAATCCCAGGTTAGGTACCTTTTCAGAGCTAAATCTGAGTGTGGCAATTATTTACATATGGTTTACCTTTGTCATAATCTACCTCGCATCTCCTAATCTGCATTAAAATCCACGGCAATTAAGTTAATACATTCAAAATAAGGAATAGCCACCAAAAAGCATACCAACTCAAACCGCATCCTTACATTTCCAAATTCATCATTTTTTGTCTCAGTTTTTTCCACTGTAGACATTTACAAGCATTAGCTGTGCACTCTCCTCATTAAGGAATACGTTGACTCTCTTGAGACGATGGCAACGCTGCTCACTCTAACTCCTGACTTGAATGGGACAGAAGGGATTATTCTGTCATTATCAAGCAAAGACTTTAAAGAGACTCTCAGATCCCTGTGCAGGACTAGGTGTTTCTGCTTGTGTAGCTGGGTGGCACAAAATGTTCCGTGGCCTTTTGGCCAGTGAAATTTCATGAGGTGCATTTTCCTTGGGGGAAAACTCACACTGCTAGACCTCTTAGCCCCAAGGACACCTTGTGGCTTGTCCCAGTGATATTTGCTTTGTGTCCCAACAAGGGATCCAAAGATTAACCTTCCATCAGATTGGCACACAAGAAATGTGCCATCGTTCTAGGGTGCCTGGTAAAATCAACTTTACTTACCCTATCTTTGATTAAAAAAAAAAACACACACATGGTTCTTTAGAGGCATTGCACAAAAAGCATAAAGGAATTCCATCTAATGCATGCAACAGGGAGGGTGACAATCAAAAGTGCACCACACAACACAGAGTTCCCAGTCAGGGTTGTGCCAAAACACGCAAAACAAAATGAAAGCGGGTCGGTCACAGAGAAAGATAGGCTACATGACTTGCAGCATCTGCAGCTCTTTTCTACTGAGATAAGCCAGGAGGCACCAAAACAAAAAAAGTGGACCCCAAACGGCACATTGTTTGAACTGCTCCTGCCCCAGTCTGTGCAGAGCAAAATGAATTGCGTTGGGGTGGGAGGTATACAGAAGGTAGGACCCGAGCATGCCAGGTATTTCACCGAAACATGATCCCTGCATTGCTTTTTACAAGATACATTTCTGCTATGTATTTAGCTCCAGCCCGGACACCTTGCTGTTAGGAGCATTATAATTCTACACATCAAAGACACCCCCCCACCCCTATCAATTCTTAATCCTACAATCATGCTGCACACATTAGCAAGAATGCCACGTAAAGTTATTGTTGAAAGCCTACTACAGTGGAGGGTGACGGTAGACGCGGTGGCTCCAAGATTTCAACAGTTCATACACTTAGCTGAATAGTGTGTCCAGTGCCAGCTGAGGCAATCCGCAGATGACCGACAGGGGCACTTGGCAAGCCTGTATGTATTCCCATTCTTTGTCAGAGCGGGAGAAGTGAGGGACCCGAGAAGAACTGTCGAGCAGCAGAAAGAAGTTATGACACGCAGTTCTCCAGCAAGTGCTTGCTGTAGGGATTGTGCACAGGGGAGGATGTAAGGGGTGGGGGAATAGGACAGTGCCTGCACAGACACTTCCCCTGGATGGGATGTGTGACGTTGACATGCAGCCGGCGTGCTGCTCACTGCCAAACAGGCACTGAAGCAACTGGTCATATGGGGGTGAAGAGGTGTGGGTATACCTTTAATGATGTGAAGGAGCAGAGTGCCCATTAGGGTCTAACATATCATGGCAAATGATCAGGGGAGAGTGGATGGGGTAAAGTGAAGTGAGAGCAGCATCTACATTCTTTTCTCCAGACAGCAGTTGATTTTACTGGTATCCTCCACGGTCCAGTGTGGTGAGACAAAAGTTCAATATTTCTGAAAAGCTGTTCAGTAAGTTGTTTGATGGCGACACCTCCTGCAGCCAGAGTTGATATACCCCGTAAACAATCTTAGAGCAGGCTCCAATACAGCAAAATCTGTGTTTTGTAAAGCTGCATGTTTCGCCCCCTCTGCCCCATGCCACCCCATCAAACTCATTCCAGTTTCTGTGAAATGGTACATGCATACATATACAAACCCATCCCCTGCCCCCCTCTCTCGTTCCTCAGAGGCATTTTGACAGTCGCCTATAGTCATTCCAATTATATATTCACCATATCACTTCAGCATAGTACCATTTTAAATATAACCCCTGGCCCCTACAAACAACCCGAAGCCTACCTAAGGCGAGTAATTGCTCACCCTTCCTTCTCAGCCCCGTAGGATCTCCTCACTCTCCTGCCATCCTCTCTCACCGGATGATGGGACGTTGTATTCCAAGTGCCCCCGAGATACAGTGTTTGGGCCCGTCCCATACTTTATTAAACTATACAAGTAATTAAATGCATTGTTTAAATCAGCCACTGGGCCTGGACACTTTTAGCCTAATACTGAAAAACTACGCTCTTATTTTTTTTAAAGAGGTGGTCAGGGCACATTTTATATAGATTTTTTAGGATAGTAGGCGCAGTGAGGGAGGGCTGAGGGCGTGGGGTTTATGGGGGGACTGCCCTCTATAAAAAAAATGCTAGGAAAAATGCAGTGAATCAGCCACCACGGTCAGATGCCCCTGACCCAAAATGCATTCTTCACTCACTAGCATTTATAAACCCTCTGGTCATACAGGGGCTCCATCTGGACAATTTGCTGGCTAGTTAGAGGGTAACAGGCAGCACAAAAGAACAGGCAGGTATCCCAACAGTCAACAAAACAATTCTGAATAAATTATTCCATTTACCACACCGCATGTTAACCCAAGAAACAATACAAATCTACAGAAGCTCATTTCAGAAGAAGAAACATTATCACAAAAGGCATTCTTTAAAAATAGATAATGTGAAATCCTAAAAACCACCATCAATACAATTTCATAACAAAAGAAAAGGCAAATTATCTTATTTAAACTGAACAATGCAGTGCATTTCATTAACAGCTCAAGCGGGTTGATCTTTCTTACATATACTCATTGCCTCCTACAAAAAGTTTGCCCAACGTATGCCGAAACAGGCAAGTCAGCAGGTTCTCAACACTGGGAAAAGAAGTTGAGAGTGCAACGCATTTATTACAAAAGAACAGATGGAAAGCAGTTCCTGGTGTATTGGGACAATAAAGACAGTGCATGTCTACTTCATTTGCAGCCGACTTTGTCCAGCTCACTTCCAGCTATTCATATTCAAACAATCAAATCGGAGAAGTGTGATCATGCACATGCCCTTTAAGTATGTACACCTATCAAGACAGGGATAAGGCTTGACATCATTTGAGATACCCAACAATTACCCACTTGCCTAATTACATCTTTATTCTTAGATACTTATTATCAGTTAAGAAATCTTCAATTATCCTGAACTTGCAGTCATTAGGTCGCGTAATGAAGCAGCTGAGGTTGCAGCATGTGCTCATGCTGAGCTTCCACATATTTCAAACATGGGCCTAAATAAAATCCGTTTGAGATCATCAAATTCATTGGCAGCACGTTACTCAATATAACTATAGTCTGTAAAATCTCTTAAAAAGAAGTAAACAGGAGCACACTTTGTCTTTCAAATATGACATGCCTATTTGCGGAATGTGTTGCAAAGGTTGGGGGTGAATCTGGAAGCCCTAAGAACCTTCTTGCAAAATGTATTTTGAATGCCCCAGATCCCTTACCATAGTTACATATTTAACCTTAGCCTCATACATGCAATATATATATATATATATATATATATATATATATATATATATATATATATATATGATACATTACTCACCGTAATCGTATTTCTGATGCTTGTATCTGCTTAGATTCACATGCTGTGCATAGGCCGACATCTAGTGGAAGCTGCGGAGTATTACAGTTTGTTTTTCGAAAGTCGAAAATGGGCGTCGACACAGGCGTGCCAGTAATACTATCCCTAGTGTGACGTCCACTGTACCCAAGATCCCTCACGCGTGTAGGATCCTCAGATTGTATTTTTTCTGACATGAGGAAGCATGAGGAGTAGCGTGAGTACAGATAATCCAAGCAGATAGACAGAAAGGTAAGACTACAAGCAATCATGCGCCTTCTCTCGGAGGGGAGGAAGGGTGGGTCGCATGTGAATCTAAGCAGATACAAGCATCAGAAATACGATTACGGTGAGTAATGTATCCCTTCTGAGGCTTGTGGAATCTGCTTAGATCACATGCTGTGCATAGATTAGCGAGCAGTACCAGAAGAAGGAGGTGGGATGTGAGAAGGGTCATGAGCAAACAGGTGTCTTAGAACCGCTTGTCCCACTTGTGTATCTGTCTTGGAATGAGTGTCAATGCAGTAATGCTGAGTAAAAGTGTGAATAGAGCTCCAAGTAGCCGCTTTGCAAATGGTGTCGAGGGGAACATTTGCAATGAAAGCCAGAGTGGCACCAATGCCTCTAGTAGAGTGGGCCCTTGGCGTAAAAGGCAGAGTCTTTTCAGAAAGAGAGTAACACAGCTGTATACAGTTGATAATCCACTTCGAGATAGCGCCCTTAGAGACGCGATCCCCCTCTCTGCCTGTAGCTACGGAGACAAACAGTTGATCTATTTTCCTTAGCGGTCTGGTTTTATTTACATAGTATAGGACCGCCCTACGCACATCTAGGGTGTGTAGTTTCACCTCAGCCGAGCTTTGCGGGTTTTGGAAGAAAGCCGGAAGCTCGATGGACTGGTTTACATGGAACTTGGATATGAATTTAGGTGAGAACCTAGGGTGTGTGCGTAAAACCAGCTTGTCCTTGTGGATAGTAAAGAAAGGATCTTGCACTGACAGAGCCTGAATTTCACTGACCCTTCTTATGGAGGTAATGGCTACTAAGAAGGCCGTTTTATAAGTCAGGTGTTTGAGACTACTTTTATGCATGGGTTCGAATGGGGGTCCCATGAGTTTAGCTAGCACCACGTTGAGGTCCCATCCTGGCGGTGGGTTCGAAATAGGAGGGTGAAGTCTCTTTACTCCTTCCATGAAGGCTTTAACCACTGGTACTTTCCACCACGAGACCTTGTTATGGGATGTGGTGTAAGCCGAGAGGGCTGCCAGGTGTACTTTCAGCGAGTTAAAAACCAACCCTGCATCCAGCAGGTGGAGCATGTATGTTACAACGTTGGAAGGAGTGCAATCAACCGGGTTGATTTGTTTATTCTGGCACCAGATAACGAATATTTTCCACTTATCAAAGTAACAGTGCCTTGTATTTGGTTTCCTGGACTCCTTTAGAATGTCCATACACCTCTGTGGTAATTTGAGATGTCCAAACTCTATGACTTCAGGAGCCATGCTGCTAGGTTCATAGAGTTGGGTTCCTGATGCACTGTTTGACCCTGTTGCTGGGACAGTAGGTTGTACCAGGCTGGGAGTCTGATGGGCTCGCACACCGCCATCCTGCGTAGGTGTGGAAACCATGGTTGTCTCGCCCACATGGGAGCAACTAGGATGAGCGTAATCGATTCCTTGTTCATCTTGTACACCACCTTCCTGATGAGAGGAGTTGGTGGAAAAGCGTACGCAAACATCCCTGACCAGTTCATCCACAGGGCATTCCCTTGGGAGTCCGGCTGGGGGAACCTGGATGCAAATCCTGGGCATTGTTTGTTTTCGCTTGTGGCGAATAGGTCTATAGTGGGGAAACCCCACTGAGAGAAGAGATCTTCTACCACGTCTCTGTGAAGGACCCATTCGTGTTCTTCTGGGAGGGAGTCTCTGCTTAGAGCATCCGCTAGGGAATTGAGCTCCCCTGGAACATGTTGCGATGACAGGAAGATGTTCCGTCTGAGTGCCCATATCCAGATTTTCTGGGCAAGCTTGGACAGATTTGGCGAACGAGTCCCCCCTTGCTTGTTCAGATAGAACATGGCTGTCGTGCTGTCCGTTCTGATCTGCACCGACAAGTTCAGTAGATGGGGCTCGAACGCCTTTAGCGCTCGGAATACTGCCAGAAGCTCTAGCAGATTGATGTGGTTCTTGGCTACTGAGTGAGACCAGAGACCCTGAGCTGTGTGGTGGAGATGGTGAGCTCCCCACCCAGTCAGGCATGCATCTGTAGTCACCACGGCTTGTACTTCGGGATCGTAAAAGGGTTTCCCCTTTGCGAGATTCTCTCTTGTCCACCAGTGTAGGCTCTGTACGAGTGTTGGCGAAACGACCACTAGATCGTCCCAATGACCACTTGCCTGAGACCACTGTTTCGCCAACCATTCCTGCATGGGACGCATGCGCAGACGCGCGTGGGGGACCAGGTAAATGCATGACGCCATCATGCCCAGTAACCGCATAGCTTTGCGTACTGTTATCTGTTGACCTGACTGATAATGCGGAATTTGCAGAAGTATATTCCGAATTCTCTCTTCCGAAGGAAAGGTCAATCCTTTCTGAGTATCTAGGATAGCTCCTAGAAACTGTTTTGAGGTGCTTGGCACCAGACTTGACTTTTTCTCGTTGATAGAGAAGCCTAATTCGTGGAGGAGGTCGATAGTCCTCTGAATGTTTGACCTGCAAATTCCTGGGGTTTCCCCCGTTATGAGCCAGTCGTCCAGATAAGGGTACACCGGGATTGCCTCCCTGCGTAGGTGTGCAGCCGCCACCGCCAGTACCTTGGTGAATACCCTTGGTGCTGAAGCTATCGCGAAGGGCAGTACCTTGAATTGGTAGTCGCGACTGTCCACCTTGAAGCGCAAGTACTTTCTGTGCGCTGGGAGCATGGAAATATGAAAATAAGCATCTTTCATATCCAAGGTTGCCATGTAATCCCCCTTTTTTAGGAGGGGGATTACCTCTTGTAGCGTGGTCATACGGAATTTTTGGGGCTTGACATACTTGTTGGCAGGCCGTAAGTCCAATACTGGGCGCATTGTCAAATCTTTCTTTGGCACAAGGAAGTAAGTTGAATAGATACCCTTGTTTACCTGGAGTCCTGGGACGAGTTCTATCGCGTCCTTTTCTAGCAGAATGGCGATCTCCTCGAGAAGGATCCTTTGATGCTCTAGGGAGTGCACTCTTTGTCGTGGAGGATGGTTCCGGGGACGCTGCAGTAGTTCTATACAATATCCTGCGGATACTGTTGACAGCACCCATCTGTCTGAGGTGATCCCTTCCCAAGCCTGGGTGAAGGTGGAAATGCGTCCCCCTACTGGGGTTGCGTGACAAGGGACCCTGAACTGAGCGTCACTGTTTTGGTGGAGGCGTGCCACCTCCCTTGTTGGGGCTGCCTCTGCCTCTTCCACGACCTCTCTTGTTACCTCTGCCGTAACTCTGGGTAGACTGCTGGTTGTTATTCCATTGTGTACCCTGTCCCTGGGCATAGTTGCCTCTTTGTGAATTTTGGCCGCGTGGGCGACGAAAATTACTGTTCCCCCTCTGGTTAGGGGGTTTGTTGGTAAGCTGGCCAAGGGATTTGAGAGTCTCATATTCATCTTTGGCATTTTTAAGTGCGTCTTCGACCGCTTTCCCAAACAATAGGTCGGGTTCCACTGGCTTGTCTATTAAAGAAGCCTGGGTTTCTGTCTTGAATCCCGACTGCCGTAACCACGCATGTCTCTTGATAACAGTACCTTCTGCTATCAATCTCCCTGCGTTGTCAGCGGCGTCGAAAGTTGCTTTTAAAATGCAACCAGACACGGCTCTCCCCTCTGCCGAGATCCGAGCCAGTTGGCCCTTTAACGGTTCTGGAGCAGAGGCAATGAGCGCCACGACTTCTTCCCATTGATGGCAATTGTAACTAGCCAACAGGGTGGTGGAATTCGCAATCCTTGCTTGGTAGGCGGACGTTGAGGCTACCTTCCTGCCAAACCCGTAAAGTTTTTTGCTCTCCTTGTCGGGAGGAGCTTCTGATGAAGATAAGGGCGTGCCAGCCCTTTTTCTAGTGTTGGTAACCACTAGGGAATCTGGTTTAAGATGTCCCCTTATATACAGAGGGTCAGACTGGGCTGCCCGGAAAATCTTTTCAATTCTGGGGTTGACAGCTCTGGTGAGGTTCGGATTCACCAGGGAAGGATCTATTCTTCGTTGGATGGATTTGAGGATAGGGATGGTCTGAGCGACCGGTCTTCTCTCTCCTACAAACTCCTCCGCGAAGTCCCTTTCCTCCTGTACACCGTGGGTGTCGATGTGGAAGTGTTCCGCTGCTCGAGCGAGAACCTCGTTAAGGAGGGGCTGGTTATCAACTGGAGAGTCAGTAACTGGGGCTTCGCTTTGTACTGGGGAATCTACTCTGTAAATTTCCTGCTCATCTTCTCCCTCCTCCAGGTCCTCATTCTCCGCATAGTAATCTGTCCCGGTTTGTTCTTCCATAATGTCAACCTCCTGGTCCTCTTCAGGGAAAGCTTGTCCCTGGTAACTGGGGAGTGGAGTAGAATATGGAGTGGAGTAAGGCTGAACCTCGAAGGGTTCAGGTCTTTCGAACCGGGGCTTTTTACTTAGCGGGATAGGATCGGAGGAGCCTGAGGGTGTGGGCCCTTGAGGGTTATATGAAAGAAAGTGTTCTGGGTTCTTATCATAAAAATCAGCTAAGGAAGACATCCTAGACATAAACCTGTCTATGTCTTCACTGGACCATTCCCTGGAACAGGGTATTACTTTAGCAGGTGATTTATGGGACTTTTCAAGGGTAGACTTGTGTTTGCTTGTCTGCCTAGGGTGAGAGGATGGCTTTACAGGGGTGGAAGGCTGTGCTTTCCGCTGTTTCCCCCCCTCCCCGTGCGTGGAAAAATGTTTTCCCTGTCCCTTGGAGGCCCCAGAGACTTTCGACGCCTGGCGCCGAGGGTCTGGAGAGGTATCTGTGTGCTTCGGGCGTGGGGCCTCACTGGTGTTAACCGCGGTCTCGGTATCTTGGAGCGCGGCCTGGGGGTGGAAGTCGTCTTCGTCTCCCGACGATCGAACTTCCGTTAATGTGTGTAGCGAGGCACTCTTGGCAAGAGTGGATGATTGCCTTGCGTCGTGAGGCGATCTCGATCGAGAGCGCCCAGAGGACACCGAGTCGGACCGTTCTTTTTGTGCCTCTTTCCGGGAAGTCGACGTCGTCGAGGTCCGGTTGGTCTTAGTGTGTTTAGTGTGTGTTAGGTGTGTAGCGCTTGCGTCGCCGGGGGTCTTCCCCATAGCCGCCCTGCCGGACGACCTTCCGAGGTCGGGGACCTGCGCTCGTCGGCTGCCTTTCGACGCCGTAATGCCCTCGCCGTCCGAAAGTACGGCGTCGCTGCCATCGCTGAAGGCGCCCTCCGCTGCCATGGCCTCCTGCCTGGCGTGGTGGGCCCAACGCTTTGTCGAACGGTCCTTAAGTGTCTTAGGTTTAAACCTACTACACGCTCTGCAGTTCGCTTCGGGGTGATCCCTCGGCAAGCAGAGATTGCACGTGGCGTGCCTGTCGACCCAAGGGTATTTGCGATTGCACTTGGGGCAGAATTGAAAAGGGGTACCCTCCATACGCACCTTAAGGCAGCGGGCTGCTAAGTGTAGGAATATATAAATGTAACTATATATCAAGAGTGAAGAGTATGTACCACCCCCCACTCTCCCTACTTGTAAGGGCCGAGGCCAGCGGCCTACTAGGCCCGGGCCGAGGCCAGCGGCCTTCCGAGGCCCAGATCCGTCGTGCAGCAGTCGACGGTCGATGACTTCTCCAGCCGTCGTCGAGGTTGAGGGTCGACGTTGGGGTGGGGAAGGGAATGAATAAGAATTATAATTATAATAACAGCAAAAGTATGGCTAAGGCCAGGGAACTCCGCAAGATGCTTCCGACCAGTATGGCGGAAAAAAACAATCTGAGGATCCTACACGCGTGAGGGATCTTGGGTACAGTGGACGTCACACTAGGGATAGTATTACTGGCACGCCTGTGTCGACGCCCATTTTCGACTTTCGAAAAACAAACTGTAATACTCCGCAGCTTCCACTAGATGTCGGCCTATGCACAGCATGTGATCTAAGCAGATTCCACAAGCCTCAGAAATATATATATATAGATGGAGTTTTGAATTTAGTAACAAATGAAAAGATACCTCAACTAGCCCAATCATTTTGTGCTTGCTTATCTGATTATGCAAAGATTGGTAAGATTTCCAGAGAATCAGACACCTAGATAAGTCTAGTAATGTAACTCTAAATTTCATGCCCATCCAAATAAAATCATAGCTTACATTTAACACGTCCTTGTACTTTTACATTCAATTCCAGGTCTGTCATCGACAAGCCTCTATTAGTATTTTAAGAGAAATCAGCGTTCTAGCTGGTAGTAGGCTTTGATATGCATAAGACAGGATTGGTATCAAAGTCAGCCACCTGCAGATCAGCAGCTTTGGGTCTACACAATCATTCAGTGTTTGTAAACAAGTTATGTAAGAGAGGAGCAATGTCTGACTCTCCCTTGTTACAATAGGTGTGTGTAACGCTCACCTGGTTCCCACGGAGGCGTGGGCGTGGTCTGGGCGGCAGTGGCCTCTTCGAAGGAGATGTTCAGCACCCTGAAGATGGAGTGGGCTGGGTTCCCAAATCTGACTTGTCTGGCTCGGATGAATACCCTTCTGTGAGCGAAAAGGAAGGGTTAATACTCTGCGGGTTTTGTGTTGTTCTCCCGCTCCCCTTCTCACCCTCCTTGCAACCCTTCTGTAATTCCCTGTGGAGACTCACCTTAGGGATTGAAAAGGCGAGCTCTCCATCCTGCTTCTGATGCAGGGGCGCGTTGGGATCCAGTTACGTCACTGGATAGTAAGTTCGAGTTCGCTTGTCTGTTCCGGTAAGTACCGTAAATGTTTATGGCAAGCTTGAGTCTAAACTGTTCCTGTTCTCTTTTGCAGGTAATGGAAGACTCCGGGCTGAGGGCGGTTTCCGTCGAAAACCTGATTTCAGGTGAGTTTTGGTGTAGGTCCACTACTGTCTTTTCCTGTCTCTTTTTCCTAGGGGGCCGGAGTTCGAGAATGCCGAAGGAACGGAGCCGGCACGAAGCAGAAGCTGAGTCCGACCTGTAAGCAGGTAAGTTTTAAATAGTTCGTTTGCTACGGTTCTTGCATTCACTAATGTGATGTTTGCTTTTTCCCCATAGGGGCTGGGGTGCTGAAATGCCCAAGGAATGGCATCGACCCGAAGGTAAGAAGAATTAGCTTGGCAGGTAAGTGCTTCTTGGTTATTTTCCCCTTCTCACCTTGCTTTCTTCTCTTCATCTCCCCATAGGTGCTGGAATGCTGCAGGAGATCCGGATGGGCGTCGCAGAGCCGAAGGCGCCACGTGCAGGTACGAGAAGTGAGCCGAGATGTATGCGACGCAGTGAGTATTTAAAATGATGTCTTTTTGCAGGAACGTTGGCGCGCTGAATCCGGAAGGAACAAGTTACTTACCTGTAACTGTTGTTCTCCAGCATGGGTCTGGCATGGATTCACATGCTCATGAATATTCCCCGTCAGGCTGGGAATCTTCGGTAAAGAAAATACCAGTATCAGTTTTGTTTCTGATCTGTCTTTCGTAGTAGTAACCAATCACTGATCTCAGCGTCATGCTGACCACAGCCAATGACTGCCCTCTTCCTAAGCCCCGCCTCTGGCAGCCATCTTCAGATTTGGTAGCACGTGAAGTGGCAGTATGACCAAGTGAAGAGCCGCAGAGGGGTAGGCGGGAGGGTTCGCATGTGAATCCATGCCAGACCCATGCTGGAGAACAACAGTTACAGGTAAGTAACTTGTTCCTTCTCCAGCATGGGGTCTGGCATGGATTCACATGCTCATGAATAAAGAATACATAGCAGTACACACACGCACAACCACGGGAGGTGGCAAAGGCTCAACATTAAGCATCACATCAAACTCAACATTAAGCAAATCTTACCTCCTCACCAGGCTCACCTCAGGCGAACAGGTTGCGCAGCACTGCTTGGCCGACCCTGGACACCTCCCTGGAATCCCGATCGACGCAGTAGAATTTCGTGAAGGTGTGCGTCGACCTCCACGTAGCAGCCCTGCAGATGTCCAGCAAGGGCACACCAGATAGGAACGCCGTGGTAGCTGCGATCGCTCTGGTGGAATGGGCTCTCGGACGGCCAGGCAGGGGTCGGTTTGCCAACCGATGACAGTACATGATACAGCCGGAGAGCCATCTGGAAATGGAAGTCTTCGAGAGAGCCTTCCCCCGATTGACAGGTCCAAAGTTCACAAAGAGTTGTGACGTCTTCCGAAAACCCTTCGTGCGGTCCACGTAGAACTTCAGCGCTCTAGCCACATCCAGCGAGTGCAAAGTCCTTTCAGCCGGCGACGAAGGTGACGGGAAGAAAACAGGCAACACCAAGGGTTCGTTGAGGTGGAAGTCCGACGGCACCTTGGGCATGAAGGAGGGGTGCGTCCTGAGCACTACCCTCGTGTTGTGAAAAGTCAAGTACGGGGCCTTGCAGGAAAGGGCCTGGATCTCTCCCACCCGTCGTGCGGAGGTGATGGCCACAAGAAACGCTGTTTTCCACGACAAGAACTTCAACGGAGCCGAGTGCAGAGGCTCGAACGGAGGTCCCATGAGCTTGGTCAGCACCACGTTGAGCTCCCACGCCGGGGCCAGAGCCTTCACCGGCGGGAACGGTCTGAACAGTCCCTTCATGAACTCTTTCACCAGACGATGAGACAAAGACGTCCGCCCCGTGGTTCTGGTGTATCGGGAGATCGCAGCAAGATGAATCTTGATGGACGCGTGCGCCAGTCCAGCTTTGGCCAGCGTCAGTAGGTACGGCAGTACTTGGGGAGCCTTAATCCGCAGAGGGTTAATCTTCTGTGCCTGGCACCAGACAGAGAACCTCTTCCATTTGTGTCCGTAGCATTTAAGAGTTGAGGACGCCCTGGCCTTTGCAAGAAGCTCTCTGCAGTCGGCCGGTATGTCGTATCCTCCAAACTAACGCTGCAGGAGCCAGGCCTGCAAGTTCAGCGACTTCGGGTCGTGAGGGAGGATGGCGCCTCCTTCCCTGGAGAGCAGATCCGCGTCCACTGGCAGCTTGATTGACAGGGACGCTGACAAGTCCAGAAGGTCTGGGAACCATATCTGCCTCGGCCACGCAGGTGCGACGAGGATCATCCTGTACCGTGACCTCTTGAGCTGGTTGATGAGCCGGATCAGCAATGGCAATGGAGGGAACACGTATAGAAACAGGCCCTCCCAGGGGAACGAGAAAGCATCGCCCATGCTCCTCGGCTGGGGAAACCTGCTGGCGAACCTCCGGCACTTGGAGTTCGTCGCCGTCGCGAACAGATCGATCTGGGGTGTGCCCCACCGTCGGAAGAGGCGGTCCACTAGATCCTGTCTTAGTTCCCACTCGTGGCACGAGCGCAGCTCCCTGCTGAGTGAGTCGGCGATGGTGTTTTTTTATCCCTGCCAGATGAAACCGCACCAGAAACATCCTTTGGGTGACGGCCCAATGCCACAGATCCTGCCCCTCCCTGGACAGGGCTGGGGACCTTGTTCCGCCCTGTTTCCTGATGTAGAACATAGTGGTGGTGTTGTCGGTGAAGATCCTCACCACCTTGCCCTTGAGGGACGGAAGAAAGGACCTGAGGGCCCAAAACACTGTACGGAGCTCCAGGACGTTGATATGGAGGGACTTCTCCGTCGGGAGCCAAAGGCCTCTCACGTGCAGATTTTCGGTGTGCGCTCCCCACCCTTCCAGGGAGGCATCCGTGGTCACTGTCTCCTGGTGGCCGGGGGTCTGGAAGTCCATGTCCGCCGTCAGATGTGCGCGGGTGCCCCACCACCGGATCGCTCGTCGGAAACTCTTGTCGAGTGTGATCCTCTCCTCGAAGCTGCCCATCGTCTGGATCCAGCGCGCGTCCAGGAACTCCTGCAACGGGCGCATCCGGAGCCTGCACAGGGGGATGAGGTAAATGCAAGAAGACATCATTCCGAGGAGGGACTTGATGGACCTCACTCTGGCCGCGTCCGCAACCAGCATCCGCTGCACCTTGCCCAGAATGGCCCTCGTCCTTTCCTCCGACGGAGAGGCCAGAAGTGACACTGTGTCGAGCTTCGCTCCCAGAAACAGTTGGGACTTGGCGTAGTTTATGGAGAGTCCCAGGTCCGTGAGAAGTTGGACGGTCCTTGCCGTGTGCTCCACGGCGAGCTCCCTCGTCTTGGCTCGGATGAGCCAGTCTTCCAGGTAGGGGTAGACGTGGATCCCCTCTCGGCGCAGCTGCGCCGCCACCGGTGCGAGGCACTTGGTGAACACCCTGGGTGCCGAACTTAGTCCGAAGGGAAGGGCTCTGAACTGATAGTGACGCCCTTGGACCACGAACCTGAGAAACTTTCAGTGTCCTTTTAGGATGGGAATATGGAAGTAGGTCTCTTCCAAATCCAACGACGACAGGAAATCGCCCTCCTCCAGCTGACCCAGGACGTGTTGGAGGGTGACCATACGGAACTTCTGTGCCTTGATGAATTTGTTCACTCGTCGTAGGTCCAGGATGGGACGCCATCCTCCCGTCTTCTTCTTCACAAGGAAGCATCTTGAGTAAACTCCGGAGCCCCGAAGCCTCTTTGGGACGAGCTCGATGGCGCCCTTCCTGAGCATCGCCTTTACATCCAAGAGAAGTTGAGGGACGTGATGTTCTTTCCTGGCCACAGGGGGGACGCGCGGGCACCTTTTTTGAAACTCGAGCGCGTGACCCTGGGCTAGGGCTTCCAGCACCCAACGGTCGGTGGAGATGGACTCCCACACGCTGACGAAGCTCGCCAGCCGGCCTCCCACCGGGGTGCTTCGGTGGGGGCCCGACCCCACGGCCGGTTCAGTCCTGCTTCGACGAGGCTTTGCCGCCTTGACCTCCTTGGCGACGATGGCGGGGTCCGCCTGACTTGCCTCGTCCCCTGTAAGTTTCCTGCGACGACGAACGGGCCGCTTGACCGTAGGTGGAAAATCCGCCGCCGGAACCTTTGGAGGCACCCTGTTTGCCTCTGCCGCTCCGAAAGGGCAGCCGCCGTTGCTGTAGAACCCCAAGAGCCCGGGCCGTCTCCGTGTCTGCTTTAATGGCTTGAAGGGAATCGTCCACTGTTTTCCCAAACAGGTTGTTTCCATCGAACGGCATGTCCAAGACTCTGGTCTGCACGTCTTGACGGAAGTCAGTAGCCTTGAGCCATCCACGCCGCCTAAGGCACACGCCGTTGCCCAACTGGCGAAATCCAGTGTCAGCGATGTCCGTCGCAATCGTAATGGCGTGGTCCGACGCCACCTCTCCTTCCAGCAAGATCTCTAGGGCATCCGCCCTCTTGTCGTACGGTAGGAAGTCCAGCAGGGGGGCCAGTTTGTACCACAGCTCCCTGTCGTAGCGGGCTACGATAGCCAAGGCGTTGGCCGCCTTAATCGTTGTCGCTGTAGACGAGATGACCCTGCGTCCCATCGTATCCAATTTCTTTCCCTCGCCGTCCGGCGGGGAAGTCGACATATAGGCCCCCCCCCCGCTTTCTTCCTGGCCGCCGCGGAGACGACAGAGTCCGGGGTCGGCTGTGCCCAGAGGCACAAGGGGGCCGCGTCCAGGACCCGGTACTTCTTCTCGTACCGATCCCTTCTAGCCGGCGTCGTGGATGGGTTCTTGAGGAGGACGAGGCCCTCATCCCAAATATCATCCAGTAGAGGCACGGAGAGGACCGTCTTCCTCTTGGCCTCGCGCCGTTGATAAAGGAAACCTTCCTTCTTCTGTTCCGGGCAGAGCTGGAAGAGCTCGGATGCCCTGGCGATCATGGAGTGAAACGATCCAATCTCGTCGGCCGGGGAAGCCCGGGTGGGAGGCGACGACGGCAGATCCTCGTCGTAAACCTAGTCGTCCGTACCCGTCGCGACCGTGTCAGTCCCTGTATTATTCCCACGAGTCGTGGACGGGGAGGAGGGCTGAACAGGGCGCGATGGCTGAAAAGGAGGTGGAGGATGAATCCTTCTCTTAGGGGGAGGGCTCCCAGAAGGGCCTGGCTCCGGGTCCCCCGTCGGGAGCGGTTCCTCCGCTGGTGGTAGCGGCAGTCTCGTCCTCATCTCCGAGCATAAGGACTGTATAGCCAACAAAATGACCGCCGAGTTGTCTTGCGGCGCTGGTTGAGGGGAGTCCGACAGGCGGTCAGGGGCCCCGTCGGCACCCTCGACGTTATCGTCGTCTCCTACGTCGGGATCCCTCCCGACGGGCTGGTCTTCCACGCTGTGGCTTAAGACCTTGATCAGCTCTTCCTCAGAGATTGAGGCCGAACCACGACGACCTCCTGCCCCCCTTTTTCTTCTCCGTCGGAGGTTTCACAGGGGTCCTGTCGATGGGCATAAAAGAGGACTCCCTCCGCGGTGGCAGGGAGACTGAGCCCCGAGGTCGCCACCACTGGTGTAGCCTCCACAGGCTGAGCCAGGGCCGCCGCGACTGTCTCGATAGAGGCCTTGGCCGGATGGATTAAGGCTTTCACCACCTTAGGTGCGCTCATCGCCTTCTCCTTGGGGGGAGGGACACTGCCTCGCTCTCCCTCCGATGGGGCCTTCGAGCTCGACCGGGGCCTCTCCAGGAGCTTCGCCGGTTGCTCGGCCTTCCTGTTACCCGAACCAGAGCATTGGCTCGTGGTTGATCGTGCCGGGGAGGATGCGCCCTGCCTGGCGCCCATAGAGCCCGACCGTTCGGCGCTCCCGGTGCCAGCGGACTCGCAGTGCATGGCCTTGTGTTGGACCCCCGTCGCCGGGGCGTCCTCAAAGGTCTTAGAAGACCGCTCGGATTTCTTCTTCTTCTCGCCTGATGGGCTCTTCCCTTCCAGCCAGTTGGCGAGACGTTGATGGCGGTTCTTCACGGTCCGCTCCGACATATTGCTGCAAAACGCACAGTCCCTTTCTCCACGTGCGTCTTGTCCTCATGTAGGCAGTAAAGACAAAAGGAGTGTTCGTCCTCCTTAAAGGCATTCTGAAGCTGGCATCCAGGGCAGACCCTGAACAGCTTTCCGGGCGTCGAGCTTCCCTTCTCCTGGGCCATGTCCGAGATGGGCCTGAGAAACTTCTGGAGTCCTCCAAAAGCGTGGCTCGACGAAATCTTCACCCTTGAGGGGCGTAGACGAATCCGACACGGGTCCCCGTTGATCGGATGAAGAAACGGTGGAGCTTGAGGCTCTTTTTGACTGAAAAATCGAAGTTTTTGAGAAAAAAAAGTGAAAAAATGCACTAACGCTCGAGAGCAATAGCACGAGGATCCCAACACTTGAACGTGCAGTAAAAATCTGAAGATGGCTGCCAGAGGCGGGGCTTAGGTAGAGGGCAGTCATTGGCTGTGGTCAGTATGACGCAGAGATCAGTAATTGGTTACTACTACGAAAGACAGATCAGAAACGAAACTGATACTAGTTTTTTCTTTACCGAGGATTCCCAGCCTGACGACGGGGAATATTCATGAGCATGTGAATCCATGCCATACCCCATGCTGGAGAATGCAGCTTTAACAGGTAAGGTTTGTTTTCACCGGTTTCTTCTTCCCTTTTCTATCCTTGGGTGTTTCCAGGATGCT
This sequence comes from Ambystoma mexicanum, assembly GCF_040938575.1. Lineage (NCBI taxonomy): Eukaryota > Metazoa > Chordata > Amphibia > Caudata > Ambystomatidae > Ambystoma > Ambystoma mexicanum. The sequence continues at coordinate 310,360,894 of NC_090932.1, forward strand.
GGCAGGCGTGGTCGAGGACTGGAGCAGGAGCAGGCACGGTGAGCATCCAGCTGCTATGAGCAGAACAAGGCGAAGCGTGGTTTGCTGTCTGGGCGTGGCTTAAATAGCCTTTCAAGTAGTCCCAGGTATGTATCCTTCCACTGAAGGTAAGTATCCTGTCACCAGCCACACCCGTGTGGTTAAGAAGTTCCTTTTTCATCTGGAAGTTGCAGAATGATCTGCCAGGTAAGGAAATTGCAGCATGGTCTGCCAGGTAAGTTTGCACCAAACACTATTCCTTCCATATCTGTATGAGCCTGGCGCCGATGGTGCCAGGACTGTTATCCCTTATGAGCCTGATGCCAACGGCGCCAGGACTGAGTCCAAAGAGCCCCTATCTGGGGTGGCTGACACTTCCCTATTATACATGTTGCCTGCCTCTGAGGGTGCCGGGCCCTGTCTCGCTCCTTGGAGGTAGGCATCATGACAGTACCTCCCCCCCAAGGCCCCTCCCAAGGATGTACTGTCCGGAGGCTTGGGTTTGTGTGGAAACTTACGATGAAATTTTTGTATTAGACGAGGTGCATGTATATGATCGCTTGGTTCCCAAGATCTCTCCTGAGGTCCATATCCTTTCCAATCAATTAGAAACTTCTTTGACTTGGACATCTTAGAATCTAATATGTCTTTAACTTCGAATTCCAGTTCCCCATCTACTGGGATTGGTTCTGGTGGCTTGAGTAGCCTGGTTCCGGGTTGTACAGGTTTCAACAGTGATACGTGGAAAACCGGATGGATTCGCATGTAGGGGGGCAGATCGAGTTTGAAGGCTACCGGGTTGATTACAGCCTTGATTGGATAAGGCCCTATATATCTTGGGTTAAAAGTTCACGGGCCTTTAAGTGGTAGATGTCTAGTAGCCAGCCACACTTGATCTCCAACTTGGTAAGGAGGTACTTCGCTCCGATGTAAGTCAGCATTTTCCTTATATTTGTCCTTGGCCTGCTGTAAATGAGTCTTGGCTTCTTTGAAGGCTCGGGTTATGGTGGCATGCAAGTTATCCACGGCGGGCATTTCAAGGCCTTGAGGTGGTTCAAGATCCGAAGTTCTGGGATGGTGGCCAAATAAGATATAAAAAGGAGTCTGGCCAATTCCTGAATGCACAGAATTGTTGTATGCGTATTCAGCAATCCATAAAATGTCTTTCCAATTATATTCTGATTGATGCAACATGCACCGTAAGTACTGTTCCAATGTCTGGTTTGTTCTCTCGGTTTGGCCGTCGGTCTGAGGATGGTGGCTGGTAGATAAACGCACATCAACTTGTGCCATTTGGCAACATCTCTTCCAGAACCGAGAAATAAACTGGCTTCCCTGATCTAAGATTAATATGGATGGAAAACCATGTAGACGAACGACGTTCTCAAGAAATTCCTTGGCTAGGGTGGAGGCTGAAGGCAGCCCTTTCAAGGGAATAAAATGGGCCATCTTGGAGAAGAGGTCTACAATTACCAGTATAGTATTAAATCCATGACAAGAAGGTAGGTCAGTTATAAAATCCAGCGATAAAGTGTGCCAAGGTGCCGGTGGGATGTCCAGAGGTCGTAACGGACCGGCTGGTTTTTGCTTTTGACTTTTATTTTTGGTGCACACTGTGCATGTCATCACGAAAGATTTTATATCCTTTCGCCAGGAGGGCCACCAGAAATGCCTTTTAATTTTTTCTTCAGTCTTAGCGATGTCCGGGTGTCCTTCCATTAGTGTCTCATGATGGGCAATAACGAGATCTTGCAAATCCTTTTGAGGCAAGAACAGTCGCCCCTGGAAATAAGGTAAATCGTTATTAATTGAAAATCTGGGATCTTTCAGGCTCCATTCTTGCAAGGCTGCAGCGTCGAAAAGCAATTTAACTCTACTTTGAATATCCTCTAGAGTTTGTGAGGAGATCACCGCCAAAATTCTCTGTTCGGAATAATCGGAACTGGATCTAGAGTTAGGGTAGAATCGCCCATTCCTATTCGAGATAGTGCGTCTGCCTTGCCATTCTTGCAGCCGGGGCGATAGGTGATCACAAATTCAAATTCTGCAAAGAACAGGGCCCAACAGAGTTGGCGTGAGGATTGAGCTTTGGCCGTTTTTAAGTATTGCAAATTCCTGTGGTCTGTAATTACGGTAACAGTATGTCTTGCGCCGAGAAGGTACTGACGCCAAGCATGAAAGCTGACTTGATAGCTAATAGTTCTTTATCTGTGATTGCGTAGTTAACTTCTGGAGCTGAGAATTTTGTGGACCAAAAGGCCACAGGATGCAGTTGGTTCGAGACTGGGTCCCTCTGTGATAGAACCGCTCCCATGTCTAAACTAGATGCGTCAGTTTCCACAACGTAAGGGAGATCTGGACGGGGATGTTTTAACACAGGTGCGGAGGTGAATTTAGTTTTTAGTTCCTGAAATGCTTGTTCTGCTTCCGTAGTCCATTCGAAGCGTTTGTTTTTCCTTAAGAGGGCTGTGATGGGTTGAACCACTCGAGAAAACTCCGGGATAAACCTTTGATAGAAATTGGCAAAACCAAACATGCTCTGAACCCCTTTCACAGAACTAGGGGATGGCCATTTGAGGATCGCGTCCACTTTCCGCGAGTCCATTCAAACTCCCTTTGGCGTTAGGACGAAACCAAGAAACTCCACCTCCATGACGTGAAAAATGCACTTCGAGCTTTGCAAATAGTTTGTGCTGGCGTAGTTTCTCCAGGACGGCCTTAACATGTTTTTCGTTGATCAGATTCCGAGGAAGAGTACACTAGGATGTTGTCAATATATATGATGACACAAATCTCTATGAGTTCTCGAAAGACGTCATTCATAAAATACTGGAAGGCAGCAGGTGCGGTGCACAACCCGAAGGGCATCACTTGGTATTCAAAGAGTCCGTATTTGGTGCGGAAGGCTGTTTTCCATTCATCGCCTTCTCCGACGCGCACCAGATGGTACGCCCCTCTTAAATCCAGCTTGGTAAAGATGCAGGCATCTTTCACCTGGTCGAGGAGTTCAGGGATCAGAGGCAGGGGGTAACGATTCTTAACCGTTATCTGATTTAAGGCGCGATAGTCAATACATATTCTAAGGTCACCTTCCTTTTTCGGCACAAAGAACAAAGCTGAAGAAGCCTGTGACTGACGGGCGAATAAACCCATTGGCAAGATACTGATCCAAATACTGTCGTAAATGAAGATTCTCTGGTTCGGTAAGGGCATAAATCCTACTACAAGGCGGTTGCGCATTGGGTACCAGATCAATTTGACAATCGTATGGCCGGTGAGGTGGTAAGGTGTTGGCCTGTTCTATTTGAAAAACGTCCTGAAAGTCCTGATACTCAAGTGGTAGTTGTGCTGACACAGGGGTTACTGAGGCTAGACCCACTTGTGGATTTCCGGAATAACAAGTTTTTCTGCAGTTAGGAAAGGTGATACTCTTTGCTCGCCAGTCAATTCGAGGATTATGTGCTTCTAACCAAGGGATCCCCAAGATTACCTGAAATTGTGGAGCCTTGATTAAATCAAACATTATGGTTTCCCTATAACCATCTTGGCCAACCAGCGTCATTTCTGTGGTAGAATGTGTTACCGGCCCAGAGGCAATTTCCGTCCCATCAACCGTGGTAATGACATCTTTGGTGATTTTTGGTCGGAGAGGGAGACCAATCCTGGAAGCCAATTCAAGATCAACATAGCTTCCAATAGCCCCACTGTCGAGATAGGCCTTTATGCTATGTAATCGTTGAGGCTGCTTTGGATCCACGAGGGTCATTGGCATGATGAAATGCGAGGTCAAAGAGTTTGTCTTCACGCTCGGCAAGTGTACCTCTACGCTTGTCGTGCTTGATCGTTTCCCGAATCAGATTTTGGAAGGTTTTGGTCTGTGGCTCCAACCACCTTCTTGGGTGGTTTTACCGGGCAATTTCGTAGAAAGTGTCCAGACTCTCCACAATAGACACATAACTGGTTTTGCCGTCTTCTTTCTCGTTCTTTCTGCGTTAGGGGTCCTTTTACTCCCCCAATTTGCATTGGCTCCGAAGTGTCGGTACTCTTGGGGTTTGCGTGGGTTTTTACCAAAGCCCGAGTTTCAAATCTAGTCCGATCAGTCTTTCTATTCTGGAGTCTATGATCAAGTTGGATCACTAAATCAATGTATTCCTCACAGAGTTGGGGTGGATTCACAATTTGAGCCAGAACGTCTTTTAGCTCTCCACGAAGTCCTCGATGAAACAAGGTGATTCTTTCATTCTCAGGCCACCCAGTTTCCACGATCAGTCTGTTAAATGTGGCGATATAAGATAGGAGGTCTTGGTTCCCTTGACGCCAAGACAGAAGTTCGTTATCCAAGGCCTCACCCTGGGCGTGCCGGGCAAATAATCTCTCCATACTAGCCTGGAAGCGTTGAAAGTCACGAAGGATAGGATCGTCTTGATTTACCAACGGAATAGACCAATCGGCTGCACAGCCGCTGAGATACGATAAAACAAAAGCCACCCTAGTTTGGTCATTAGGGAATGCCCCAGGTCTACATAAAAAGTGTAAACGACATTGGTTCATGAAAACAGTGTATTTCTTGGGGTCCACCGCAAAACATTCAGGTGGGGCCAAAGGCATGTTTCCCGGCAGGTTAATTTGCACCGGGTTAGTGGAAGCCATAGGAGTGGACTCTCTCCCGGAAGCAGGTAATGGCGTTTGTCCAGCCTGATTCTGCAAAAGCGGTTTAGCCAGGTCATCAGTTCGTTCTTTGGACAAGATCAGTTCTCTTCGAAGAACGTTGGTTTCTTGGCGGGCGGCGTGAACTTCCGCCCGTAATTCCCCCAATAGTTGGGCCAGTTGGTCTGTTTCGGAAGTCTCCATGGCGCCTGGGTGGGTAATTGTGGGTAGGCTTTGCGTTCTGTAACGCTCACCTGGTTGCCACGGAGGCGCGGGCGTGGTCTGGACGGCAGTGGCCTCTTCGAAGGAGATGTTCAGCACCCTGAAGATGGATTGGGCTGGGTTCCCAAATCTGACTTGTCTGGCTCGGATGAATACCCTTCTGTGAGCGAAAAGGAAGGGTTAATACTCTGCGGGTTTTGTGTTGATCTCCCGCTCCCCTTCTCACCCTCCTTGCAACCCTTCTGTATTTCCCTGTGGAGACTCACCTTAGGGATTGAAAAGGCGAGCTCTCCATCCTGCTTCTGATGCAGGGGCGCGTTGGGATCCAGTTACGTCACTGGACAGTAAGTTCGAGTTCGCTTGTCTGTTCCGGTAAGTACCGTAAATGTTTATGGCAAGCTTGAGTCTAAACTGTTCCTCTTCTCTTTTGCAGGTAATGGAAGACTCCGGGCTGAGGGCGGTTTCCGTCAAAAACCTGATTTCAGGTGAGTTTTGGTGTAGGCCCACTACTGTCTTTTCCTGTCTTTTTCCTAGGGGGCCGGAGTTCGAGAATGCCGAAGGAACTGAGCCGGCACAAAGCAGAAGCTGAGTCCGACCTGTAAGCAGGTAAGTTTTAAATAGTTCGTTTGCTACGGTTCTTGCATTCACTAATGTGATGTTTGCTTTTTCCCCATAGGGGCCGGGGTGCTGAAATGCCCAAGGAATGGCATCGACCCGAAGGTAAGAAGAATTAGCTTGGCAGGTAAGTGCTTCTTGGTTATTTTCCCCTGCTCACCTTGCTTTCTTCTCTTCGTCTCCCCGTAGGTGCTGGAATGCTGCAGGAGATCCGGATGGGCGTCGCAGAGCCGAAGGCGCCACGTGCAGGTAAGAGAAGTGCGCCGAGATGTATGCGACGCGGTGAGTATTTAAAATGATGTCTTTTTGCAGGAACGTTGGCGCGCTGAATCCGGAATGCAGCCTAAACAGATAAGGTTTGTTTTCACCTGTTTCTTCTTCCCTTTTCTATCCTTAGGTGTTTCCAGGATGCTGGCAGGCGTGGTCAAGGACTGGAGCAGGAGCAGGCACGGTGAGCGTCCAGCTGCTATGAGCAGAACAACGCGAAGCTTGGTTTGCTGTCTGGGCGTGGCTTAAATAGCCTTTCAAGTAGTCCCAGGTATGTATCCTTACACTGAAGGTATGTATCCTGCCACCAGCCACACCCGTGTGGTTAAGTAGTTCCTTTTTCATCTGGAAGTTGCAGAATGATCTGCCAGGTAAGGAAATTGCAGCATGGTCTGCCAGGTAAGTTTGCACCAAACACTATTCCTTCCATATCTGTATGAGCCTGGCGCCGATGGTGCCAGGACTGTTATCCCTTATGAGCCTGACGCCAACGGCGCCAGGACTGAGTCCAAAGAGCCCCTATCTGGGGTGGCTGGGACTTCCCTAGTATACATGTTGCGTGCCTCTGAGGGTGCCGGGCCCTGTCTGGCTCCTTGGAGGTAGGCATCATGACAGTGTGGTCACAGGGCCCTCTTTGCTATAGTGCACCACAGATCTGTTATTGTCATGTTCTAAAACAATACCTCGTACCAAATATCTTGGAATTCCAATATTAGGCAAAATGGACCGAAGCTTTTGGTGATGGACAGAATCAAAGACTGCGGCTAAGTCCACAAATGCTGCATTTAGGTTCCACTCCTTGACAAATGCTGACCTTCGAGCAAGCAATACAAGTTCAATGTTATTCAGTACCCATATTTTCTCTAAAGCCCAGGTGTGTAGGGGACAGAAAATTGAAGTTAACCCAAGTTTGTAAACTCTCCTGGACCACCCTCCCAAAGAGAAGATTGTCCTACAGCTTCTCAGGCTAAGTATGTCTACTTTTTGTTTCATAGATGGGGCAGATAATCACCTGCTTCCAACTAATAGGGAAATATACCATGAGCCATTATTTAATTTCATACAGCTTTTTATTCAACATTTTGTCATTTAGCCAAAAAGACAGCATCAAAATCAGATTAAAAAGGGAATAAGGACAAATCCAGTACAGACATAATATATTGATCGATACAACATATCACGCATGTAATCTTGTCATATGTGCAGCAAGTGAATAAAAATGAACATTCTAAAACAAATAAAACTGTTAAAACTATTCTTCACACTATAGGGTGCAAGATAGAATAGACTGTCCAGAGAGGTCAAAGCAGCAATGATATCTCCTGGCTTTGTGCTCGGACCATGATGAAATATGCAAAAAATTGCAAAGCTGCATTAGTTCATTTGTTAAAAAACATTGGAGTGCGAGGGCAGAGACGTATCCGATTTTATGCCCAATCCTGGCGGGTTGTGCAAAGATTGCATAAGGTGCATTGGACGAGACGTTAGCAGCATTTATTAAGGTGCAAAAACAATAGGGGACAAAAGTGTCCAAGTTTGTGCCCAATCCTGGTAAATTGTGCAAAAGTTGCATATGGCTAGATATTAGCAGTATTATCAAAATAAGCAATAAGGTGCATGCCAGGTTTCGTGCATAATGGTCTTGGTATTAACATGATCACATATTAGATCTCAAGTTCCCCAGTTTTAAAAATTCTTGCTCTTATGCACCATGCTTGGTGAATAAAGCTTGCTACAAAAAAATACTACATGCATGGCGCTGCCTCATCTAAAGAGCACTAGGGCTTCGTGTGTTCGACGTATGCCATGAGCATTGCATATTGTCTTGAGGAACTTGCACTTGGCCACTCAATAGCCTTGACAAAAGAACAGAAAATGGCCACACACCAAGCATACATCATTTTTTGGTGCGATAAGCTAGATTCAATTGAGAAAACCTGAATTTCAAATACGGAGTGTGCCCTGGGGGTTGGGGGCCGAACAGGTCTAGATAATTTTCTAACCCCAGAACCGGCTTTCTGGCCAAATAAGTAACTCCCATGGCCAGCTCACTGCAGGCATACACTAATTCGACCTCCGTTATCTCCCGTGAGGTTCTTTTCAATTTTTCTACATCGCCCAAGGTGATGCACTGGCGGTTACCACAGAGGATTCCCATAGCCATATCAGGTGTGAACCAGGGTAGGGATCTACCGCCCTCAGTTTCCAGCTTGTGATAGGGCCTCACAGTAAGTCTTGAGTTTGGGTGTAAACCATAGTCTAATCCAATAGGATACTGGTCTGAGGGTAACATCTCTCTGAAATTGCCAGAGACCTAGTTCCAAATAAACAGGGTTTCCCGGGCACGTTGTAGGGAGCCCAAGGAACCTTTTCAAAAAACCTTTCAGCCAGGCCCAATTTTGTGCTGGTTGAGTGGCCCAGGATCTCTACCCCATACAGGGCAGCCAATTTAGCCTGTGTAACGTACATTTTGACTGCCAGGGAAATACCACCCTGACCATGGGTGGCAAAGAATCTCCATATTGCCGCCCCTCCCCATATTTTTCCAATGTTGCACTAGATTTGAACACGTGCGATGTCCAAGTTCCCTGGTCGTTGAATCAAAAACCCCAAGATAATCGTAGCATCTCGCCTGCTCCAGGGGGTACCATTAATATTCAACTCAAGTTTTTTATTTGGGGGGGGGGGGGAGACAAAGGGTTCTAGGGTATGCAATTATCACATTAAACGACCCAGTCGGGACTGTTTCACTATAGGTTTCAAAAAATCAGAGTGCAAAAGTCAGGACATGTACTTTTTCACAGTTGCTGGCAAAAGTTCTTCATCTGTAATCAGCACTATGACACTACCAGTAAGGTTTACCATCATCTTATTTGGAGCAATGTTCAGGATTAATTAAATCAGTGAAGCAGCTTGCATGTTATACAGGATAGGACCACCAAATACCTTCAGAGATTAGTCTCAATTTTAGTTTGGGTCTAGCCACAACTTCCCAAAACATTGGGGAATTATCTGTAGCAGCCTTGACCAACTTATCCCCAGAAGATTCCAACAACGTCTATTTGCAGTATATGAAATTGATCTGGTTTTGCTTCCTTAACAAGGAGACGCTGGTGTCAGTATTATCCATGGCCTTGAGAGCTTATGTTCCTTATTTGCTTACATAAAGCAAATTTGTTTTATTTTCATAACTGTTGGGGGACTGTTGGTTCGAGAACGCTTCACTAAGTCGCATCATAAGTGCAGCATAGTTGCTAACAACATCTACTGGGGTGCCATTTTTTTGTTCAATACCTTTTTATTTATGACAGGGTTTCCCACCTCAATCTTTGTCTAATAATAATGCCCTCTAGGATCCTGTTCTTTTCCAATTGTCTTGTTTGTTACTTAACTGACGTTTCTTTGATAGGCTGGTGCAAGGACAAGCTTTTGCAGTTTACACTCGTCGTCACCGCATAGTCAACTATTGAACTCCAATGTTACATCAAGGATTAAACAGCATTTATAATCTACCTTGAGAATCATCATCTTACCAGGCATCAGAAAATCCTCCCATACATTGTTTATTCAGAAAGTATTTTGTGCAATCGCAGTCCAGCAGTATCAGTAGGGGGATCCTCCATTATAGAATGGAAAATCACTAAAACTTCTCTTCCTTACTATTAAAAAGTGCTTCTGGGGAACAATTCCTCCATTTTAAATTAAAATCTATCAAAATTGGCAGTTGTTACCAATACTCCCATCTACAATGTTTATTCCAGAAGGAAAATTTGCTAACATTAAAATAAAAAAACAAAAAAAACAGACATTGTCTACTGCCTTGAGTGAGTTATAGCAGTATACAACCATATTGGTGTTCTGGCATTAGCTTTCAATTATATTATCTGAATTGTGTCAGTGTTGCTAAAATAAAAATGTCCAAAATAAACTGCATAGAAATTAAGATCAAGTCACAAAACATCCAGAGTTTCTGATGGGCTTGTTTGATAATGCAGCTGTAAATACTGAAAATAACCATCTCGCGTTAATGGGTGTGCAACCAGGCTTCTTGAAACAAAATATCATGCTTATCAACTAATTAAAGGAAATCCTCATCTCCTAATTGTGTTATGAAGACCAGCTACATCCCAGGACATTATCAATTATTTGGCCTTGGCAACCCCAATGGCAGGTCACAGGGCAAATTATTGCACATAATGAGGAGTAATGTTAGTTGTATTTTCCATAATAGCAACAGGCAGATTACCAAATATCCGTTTAAAATGGTTACACTCTTTGATACACCAATTGGGTGTTTTTTCTTGAAGTCAATCCAAATCCTCTAAGGTAGTCAACAGGTCATAGCAAAAACGGAAAGTTAGAATTGTAACTAGTGCTTAGTTGCTCAACATTCTGTTTCGAATGATTATAGTCAAACACTTTCTGTACATTTCTGGTAAAATGTGCACATAGATAGAAACATGTAAAGGTAATAAAGGTTTGCATGCACAGTATGGTGTTGACAAGTTACAGATTAGCCAATAATTAACCATACCTGGATTCTCTTTTAGAGTAACTATTATGAAATCTCAATAAAGAGATTTTTCCTTGGGCCAATCTAACTGACCCACCTTGCCATCAGCACCTGTTGAGGGTTTACAGAATTCTCACTTATGATTGTATTAATCCATTGCGCGACTGATGACTAGTAATTCAGTGTATTTTGCTTCCAGCATTTATACTATTAGGGCAGTTCAAGGGGCAGCGGCTGGGATTAAATCAATGGTTACTCTTTTTGGGGTAGATTTAGGCAGGACCTTATTAATTGAAACAATGTCTGTTTGGTCTGCAGCTGCTTTGTTCCCCTTGATTAAATCCTTAGGATGTATTTGGCACAACCTTTAAATTTGACATACACTTACCTACTCAATCTCTGGCAGGCTGTTTTCCCTCTCCCAGCTTCTGCTCTTGAGCATTGAACAATCAGGGCTAGCTCCATGCCCATGGCTCTATACGGCTCTATATGGCTCTGTTGGCAACTTGTTAAGCCCCTGTCACACAAGAGACTCTTGATATCATCTAAATCTCGTTCTTTGTGAATTTGTCAAATTAACTATCAATAGTAGCATGTTTCTCTACGAGAGTTAACATCACTGAGGTTAAGTCTTCCAATGATTCTCTAATGACAATCTAGTGGAAGATTCACTCATTATTTCCGATCGAGCAGGATGACTATCGAGTGCTGTACCTGTAACCCCTGCCTCATTGATGCAAACAGTAAAAGTCACATCTGTGGCAAGTCTGGGTGGCTCATGGGAGAGTATACTTTTCTACCGATTTTAGTGAAACTTACATGCAGGCTGCTGTCGCAGCTGCAGTAAGGGGCACATGGGTCACCATTGTACTAAAATGGTGCTTTCATTTTTCGCCTACTATTGAAGACTTGTCCTTTCTTGAGCCTTCTTTCTGGGTGGGGGAGGGTCTATGCCGGATCGCTCTGGGAAGCCCGGCTGAGGGGACCAACATGTCTGGGAGGACAGGTAGCTGGGCGTACACTGAAACTAAGCAGTTCTTTGTCCTCCAGTATGGCTGCTTGAATCCAGTTCTGATTGGGAGGCTGGCTGTCGCATTGGGACAGCCACTGCCCAAAGTTTGTATATGGCATGACTGCTGATTGGTGGGCTTCCAGCATAAAGGCGAGGGTACTGGAGCAGAATGATCAAGTCGACCCATGGAACTAAGAATCCAATGAAGGACATCTGCAGCCACCTCCAATGTCTGCTGAGTGACTACTGCTGCTCCAACCTCTTCTGATCGACAGGGAAGATCCAGAGCAGATGACTTCCTCCCTTGGACTGTTGGGCCTAACTGGTCGAGGCACACTACATTTTGAGCCGTCCCTCAAAGAGCTGCAACCGTCTTGGGCTGCAATACCCCCAATAGTCTGGGACCTCAACCAATTTGCTGTGCATCGTCTCCTGAAGTACGGTTTCATTTGGGACTTTGTGGGCATCCTGCTGGACCTACAGTGACTCTTTTCTGCTCCTCAAAGTCTTCACAACCGGATCTAAGATTGAGAAATGGAGGGAAGCCTGCCGCGTGACAACCGTCACAGAACCGAAGCCTGTGCCGAGTCCCACCAAGCCAGTATCGTGCAAATAGTCTGCTGGGTGTCCCAAAGCAATAAGCTGACCCGTCTGCTCCTGCCAAAAGTTTTTCTTCAGTCTCCAGGCCAAGAATTCAAAACGGGAAGGTTGCCTCCCCTGGGGATCCGCCAATGACAGTCTTCTTTCTTAAAGGTATCTTTCTTCATGAAATTGTACTGTCCCGCTCCTAGGTACTAACCTGGGTTTTTACTTTGTTGAATGGGACTCCTCCTGAGCCTTCTGAGACACATTGGGGTGGACAACCCAACTGGGTTCTCCAAGGCCTAAGGACATCAGTCATTTAGGTTACAATCCTTCAGAGGGTCAACCTGAAACTTTTTACTAAACATTTTACCTACTAGCAACCGTGAAGAAGCCTGCTAAATTTGACAACTTTGACTGTGTCTGCCTTACTTTGTTCTACCACCCATGGGCAATGGTCACCCAGTGCCCCATCAGACTTTGAGATGCTCATCCCCACATTGCGTTCGACTTTTTAAAGTGTAGGCTGCCTAAAAGTTAATTACTAGTATCCTTGTTGCATTACCTAAGTGTTGGTTAAAAAATTGATTTGCTACTCTGACTACTTACCTGTATTCATCCAAGAGTTTACAGTTGCCTCGAGCAATGCTTAAAAAATGTATTACTCTTTATATGAATAAGTTTACTTCACTGTGCTCTTAACATTGTGTTAGTTTCCTTAGTATTTATAATAAATAATATTGTTATAAAACTACAGTATAGAAGTGCATTCTTGCCCATAGGTGTGCCCGGAGGTCTATGCACTTACCTACTTTTCTTCTCCCTCCAAGACTAAGCCTGGCTGCTCGTCAATTGCTACTAAACCTTTTGGGTAGTTCAGGCCAAACCTAAAGAGTTGGAGCCCTGTACTCCCAAGATTGAGTCTTCTATAGTCGTACCACAGGTGGACTGTAGTAAAACTCCCTAACAATTTGTACAGCATATAAAACGACAGCCTACACAAAAGATGAAACCCGGTGACCAGGGTTGGACTGGAGCATAAAATTGTCTCGGGCACCAATTAAATAAATAATTGTGCTGTAGATGTGGAAAAGATCGAGGTACACTACTATATTAACTCTGGAGTTGTTCATGTGTGCGTGTGTTTTGGACTGAAGTTTTGGACAGAATAGATATAATTTTAAATATTGCTTTTCCTAGATCGGCAGCGCATGTTATCTTATTACTACGTCGTGGGAGCTGTTCAATTGGAAAGGAGTTTGATGAACGGATTGTTAAGGCTTTGATTGCTATAAAGTTAATTCTGAAAGTTTGGAGAAAAAAAGGAAAAAGCCTACTACAGAAGATTGAGTAGTGGAAATGCAGATGTCCAAGTATGAGAAAGTACTGAAAAAATAAGGATTGTGAGGCTCGATACCTTATGCTATGGAGCCCCTTTAATAACTTATGAGTGATTGTTTTGCAACCCTCTGGTGTTGTGTTGTATGTATGTCTGTCTGTCTGTCTGTCTGTACTATATTTGTCCGTAAGTAGACTGTTTAGGGATTAGAGTGGACACATTGTTATTACATTAGGACTTGTTGCTTATGCTTGTGTTCATATTATTGCTCTCGGTAGATTGTATTACGCAATGTTATTTGATAATGTATATCTCAATATTTTAAGAACTTTGGAGTTAGCATATTATTGATATTCAAGTGTATTGGATATTTGTACAAAAATGTATAAATGCAAAAATACAAAATACAAAAAAAGTTGTCTACAGTGGCAAATGGCAATTCATTCCTTTTGTGACAGACTGTGTAGTATGTAAAGGCGGGTTTTCTGATAAAATATGATCCAAATTGGGCATTATAATGAATATGTATTCAGAAACAATGGTCAAAACTACTAGCTGCATGATAAAGTGACCCAATCCAGCCAAAGAAGTGGTCCACTTTGACAAAAAAAAAAAAAACAGGCCCATACTAGCATTTGGTATTTTTGGCTTCGGGCATCGCTCTATTGCCCTAAAGGCCAGTCCGAACCTGCCAGTGGCCGGGCCCATCCCGAGCCCTGGACTTGTAGAGGACTGTGGTAGGCTGTCTTAAATTGGTTCTTCATGACACTCTGTAGGCTAAGCGCCTGTCAATCACATAACCAATGTGCAAAATGTGCACTCACCACTAGCATTCAAGCTAGTGATATTTGACTGTTGGTGAGTAAGATATGGTGTGCTGTGTGTGCGCATATAGAATTGAGGTGGCAAGGAACTTTCTCTAGCTGGCTAGTAGCTTGCAACTTGAAATCTTGCACCCGGACATGATAGCCCCTGCTAGTACAGTTCTCAATCCCATCACTGCAAGCCCACCACAATTTCACCAAACACTGAAGGTCCCACCATCAGAGATGAAGCTGATAAGTGGTAAGTCAGACCTTGTTAATCTCATACTCAGTCCACCCACCCCTTCGGACAACCACCTACCCATTAAGCCTCACCTCCAAAAGATCTCAACTATGGCAAAGGGGAAAAATCAGGGCATTGAAACAATGTGATGCTTCATAGGTTTAACCTTCTAGTGGCTTCCGTGTCATGATTGCATAGCCATCAGGGATTTTGACTCATTTAAGAAGTAGATTTAATTGGGGGCCAAGTGTGTGCTTTAGGCCCAACCAAGCATCACTGAGCTTTGGCTGCAAAAAAGCACCACTACTGCAAGAGCTTCCGTCCATCATCTTTAACTAATGTGGAGATTGGGGAAACTGCAGCCTCAGACCAACTGAATCCCACCGGAAAGTGTGCCACTAACTTGATTTTGTTTGTTATTAACAAATCTAAAAGTGTGCACACTTTTGCCTCTTGTGACGAGAATTGTGGGCAGGTTAATTTAAGTCATGTCTACTGAAAAAGCAGCACTTGTGTGCAGCCTCAAAAAAACCTTGCATTCATGAATTTACAAGAGGACAATTCAGAGTCAAAAAAGTTGGAGTGATGCTGAAAAAGCAGAAAAACAGCAAAGGAACACATTAACATCTCGGTGAGATAATATAGGCACTGCATAAACATCTGAAACCACAAGCACTGATCAGACCAAGAATGACTCCTCAACAGTTTTCAGCAAATAAAACATTTTAGAAATAAGTTATGTTACTTGTATAGCGCCTACTGCCAGTGGTGTGGCATTGAACGCCCTTTCAGAAGACCGTAGCCAGCGATGCACGAGGTGACAATAGGATTTTAGAAATCCTATTGTCCCCTTTGACTGGCGGCTCCAATCGTGAGTAGTAATGAAAGGAACCCCCCCTCCTCCATTTTTGTCCCCTAGGACGAAAAGGCAAAGGTTGATGCACAGTCGCGCTCAAAGATTTAGCAGCAGCTTTGGAGGTCTGCAACCTCTCAAGGTTATCGTCAGCCTGGCTGCCAAACAAATGAGAGCCATCAAAGGGCATGTTCAGAAGACGTGCTTGCACATCCGGAGCAACCAGACTTCCGCAACCACGCAAACCTGCGTATAACGTATAACGGTGCTTGCAGCCATGGCCCGGCTAACACGGTCAGCCGTGTCGTAACCAGACTGAAGGGATTCACACATGGTATCCTTGCCATCCTGCACGAGAGCAAGGAACCCATCCCTTTCTTCCCCCTCGGGAATATGCTCAGCCGCTAAAGAGAGAATTCCACAGTGTGTGTGAAAATCTTACCAAGGCACAAGTGGAGTTGGCTTACTTCAGTGCCATACTCCCCGCAGAAAACACCTTGCATGCCCAACCATCGACGCGCTTGTCGTCCTATCAGGAGGTATGGTAGGATACGCCGCCTGCCTCGAAGTGGCCGTCGCCGCCTGAACCACCAAACTCTTGGGAGTGGGGTGAGTAGGTAGACAGCTGGGGTCGCTACTGTAAGTGCAGTATTTTTTAGTTAGCAACTTGTTAACCACCGGAAGAGACTCCAGGGACTGCCAAGTAGCCGCCAACCTTTTTTGCAAAGTCAAATGAAAAGGCAACACTAGGTCAGTGGACAGACCTTGATCCAAAATATCAGTTAGATCATCCGGTTTCATTTGTTCAGGAGGACTGGACAAACCAAGGTACTCAGTAACCCTAGTCCATCAACCTCCACTAGGAGGATTCAGCATGAGCCCCAGCTCAGGCCTGCCAAATTCCACCTAAGGAGATGTGTCCAGACCACTGGCATCATGCAATGACTGACGTAACTCCTCCAATTGACTGTCTCCGGAAAAGACAGGAGCCTCATCAGGCTCAACAGGTTCAAACTCCAAATCTGACCTCTCCTCATCCTCATAGATGTCATGCAGAGAGTGAAAGAACTCCTGCCTAGGGACAGGAGTGGGCCTGGAGCCCAAAACAGGCTTCACCGTCTTGAATTTAGCCTTTCTTGGAGGATCCACAGTACCAGGAACCTCCACTGGCAAATTCCGGCCAAACAGCTCCGAAGGCGCCAGCGGCTCAGAGCTGGAGTGAAGGCAAAGCCCCGACAGAGTCAACGCCGTCCTCAAGTCCTTACCAGACTTCTGCGGCTTCACCGGGAACGAAGACTGAGACTTGGATCCAGCACGTCTCTGGCGATCAACCGGAGCCTTGTCCAAACGGGACCTCGACTGTTCCCGATGTTCATTGCGCCGAGGACCCGGGCCCCAAGGCGCACGAACATCAGACCGAGACCGTTCCCTGCTGGCTTCTTCCAAAGGTGCGGATGGAACTGTGCCCTGGCTTTGAAAAATCGCCAGCATTTGCTCCCTGAAGGCCTCCCATTCCTCAGAAGTAGAGGATTTAGTGAGACAAGCCACTTTCCTTGCAGTGCCATCCTCTGACAAGGACAGGGAAGGTGACCAGTGACGCAGCTTCCGGGAGTGCCGAGACGAGGAGTGGCGGGACAGACTACTGGATCGAGATCCCCGGGACTCCTTCCGACGAGGAGAGTCACCCCTCGAATCGTCGGTGGAAATACCCGCTGCTTTTCGGGGCTTACTAGGTTTCAAAAGCCGACCTACCTGCAACTTCCCCTTATGCTCCCGCAAAGCCTTAACAGTCAACGACTGGCACTTCGAGCAGTAGTCGGTATCATGGTATTCGCCCAGACACCACAAACCGATGCATAGGTTCAAACGGGGGCCCCATTCTCTTCAACAGCACCACATTCAGCTCCCACGTAAGAGCAGGTGCTTTCACCAGAGGGAACATTCTGAAAAGGCCATTGAGAAAGTCCTTAAGCCTGTGCAACTACAGAGAGCCTGCCCGGAGCACAGGTGTACTGGGATATGGCGGCCAGGTGTACCTTGATAGAAGCATGTGCAAGGCCTGCCTTCGCCAGCGAGAACAAGGAAGACGCTGCGATGCTGTTTCGTGCAGAAGAGAAATCTTGTGTGACTGGCAGCACACTGCGCTTCCATTTGTGTCTGTGGCTGGCAAGTGTAGATAGAGCCCTGGGTTTGGCGAGAATATCCTTGCATTCCGAAGGCAAAGAGTAGTGTCCAAATTCTAGAGCTGCAAGAGTCAGGCTACCAGACTCAGGCGCTGGGTCATGGTGCAGGATGGACCCTTCTCTGGCGAGTGGGTCTGCAAGAGGATGCAGTCTGATGGCTGGAGCCACCGACAGACGGAGAATGTCTGAGTATCAGATCTGTCTGCGCCACGCTGGTGCAATGAGGATCATCTTGCAATGGCAATGTTTGAGTGTGCTGATCACTCACAGCAACAGCGTAATCTGCGGTAAAACGTATAGGAAGCAGCCCCTCCAAGTAAATACCAAGGTGTCTCCCAGACTCCTGGCCTGAGGGTGCCTACTGGCAAATTTTTGGCACTTGGTGTGGGCCACTGTCGCAAAGTGGTCGATCTGAGGTCAACCCCCACTCAATGAAGAGACAAGGCATTTGTGCCTGCCACAGCTCCCTGCTGAGGGAGTCTGCGATAGTATTTTGAACAACTTCCAAGGGAAATGGGATAAGAAACATCGACTGAGCAATGGCCCAGCGCCACAGATCCTGCACCTCCAGGGAGAGAAAGTGGGAGGGCGTCCCGCCTTGCTTGTAGATGTAAAACATGGTGTTGGTGTCTGATGAGTCGTACCACATCCGCATGCAGCTGAGGCTAGAAAAACTCGAGAGCCCAGCAGACTACCCTCAGTTCCAGAATGTTGGACAACCCAACCCTCCAAAGAGGCGTTGGTCGTGACTATCTCTTGATGCGCCAGGACCTGAAAGGGAGCACCTTGCGAGATGAGGGCAAATTGACCACCAGTGCAGGGTCTGACCGAATGTCTGATTGAGGGCTCTTGTTGGCACATGAGCCTGTGACCCGTTTCCATCTGGTGTCCAAGAATTCCTGAAGTGGTCTCATCTGCAACCTGCAATGCAGTACCAGATGAATACAAGAGGACATCATCCCCAAGAGGGACTTGATGGATCGGACTGTCATGATCTAGGCTGCCGCAAGCCACTGAACCTTCCCCAGGATGGCCTTTTTATCCTATCTTCTGATGGTATTGCCAGGCACATGACAGTGTTGAGGCAGCAGTGTCATCCTTGGATTACGAACCGAAGGAACTTTCAGTATTTTGGATGGATGTGAAAATACCCATCCTCCAGATCCAGAGACGCTAGGGAGTCCCCTTCTTCCAGCTGCTCGAGCATGTGCTGCAACATGATAATCCTGAACTTCTGGGATTTTAGGAACTTGAGATGTCTGAAGTCCAGGATGGGTCTGTACCCTCTGGCCTTTTTCTGAACCAGAAAGTATCTGGAGTATACACCAGAGCTACAGAGTCGTAGATGGACAGGCTCTATTGCTCCATTCAACAACATGGCTTGGACTTCCTTGAGGAGTTGAGCCCGATGTTGCTGCTCTCAAGATTGGAGGGACGAAAGGGCATTTGCTTTGAAACTCCAAGCTGTAACCACGTTGGATGATAAGTACCCATTTGTCCATGGAGAGGTCGTTGGACAAATTGAGACAGCCGGCAACTCACCCGGGTGTGGAAGTGGGGGCACGGACCCTGGGCTGGGTCATGCTTCCTTGGTTGTTGATGTTTTGGCTGCTGGGGCGTGACAACGTTGGGCACCTCCCCCTGTAAGGTTGCAAACGTCTTCTATAAGTCTCCTGCATGGAGAATGAAGAGGGCTGGCTGTAAGCTGGACTAGAAACCTTAGAGGTCCGGGAGACCCTTCCTTTGGAGGACTGCTTCCTAAAATGAAGTGTTGCCTAAAGAATGTGCCATCTCCTTTCTGTCCCGATAGCTAGAAGAGACTTGTTCACCGCTTTGCCGAAGAGGTTGTCTCAGTCAAACTGAATATTCAGCACCTTAGCTTGTACATCCAGTCAGAAGCTAGTGGACTTGAACCAGTCTTGTCGATACAAAGCCACTCCATTTCCCTGGTGATGCCAGCAGAGGAGGCACAACCCCCAGTTGCAGCTGACAGAATACAGTCACCTTGGAAGCAGCTGTAGTCGCTGTGGAGACTAACCATTGTTGTCGACAAGGCAGTCAACAGGACCAAACCTGGCACTGCTGGTCCCGTGGACAATGTCTTCGTGGACGAAGTTGCCGACTGTTTGGCCGTTGACACAGTCATTGCTGAAGATTTGGAAGACAGTCTTATGTTTCTTTGACAGTCTCTCGCCGGCTGACAGGGTATGACCAGCCAACAGTGACGAGGTTGATGTAGTTGGCCCTGTTGACAAAGAAGGCGGAGTGTGGGACAACAGTCTTTTTTGGTATCTTCCATTGGAAGTGTCCTCAAAAGACCTTGATCTCTTTCCAGAGGGAGTACGCGCTTTGGGTCTACTGGTCCGGGAAGAGGCATGACTGCACACAGATGCCGAGTCAGAGGCCCTTCCCTCATCGATCCATGCCCTGAGTCACCTGTGATGGTCTCTCTGTATCTTGGAGGATAAGGATTGGCAGATCGGACATCTGTCTGCATTGTGGTCTGGATAAAGCAAATAGATGCACTTATGATGGTGATCATCCACAAAGATGTTCTTCAGTCCGCATCTCGAACAGGCCCTGAAGAGGCTCTTCCTTGATGCGTCCTCCATACCTTGTGTTGTAGGCCCCAGCCCAGGACAATGGCGCCACACTACCCAGAGATCCGAATATACACCAGATCGCTACTAGCAATGGATTCCTGTTGCTGCAAGTTACAGGGTGACTAGGAACAATTTAATTTAAAAAATAGGCAAAATTGAATCAAGATATTCAAAGAGCGAAACTCACGGACTGCTGAGATGAAAATGTGCAGTAAAAAATGGAATACTGCCACCAGGGCTGGAGCTAAGGGAGACGGATGTAATTTGTTGGGGCATTATGACCCAAAGTGAAATCAATAGGCTATACAAGAGACATGCAGCTTTTTATTTAAAGCTAGACTGCTTTTTTATGTTACTGAGGATTCCCAGCCTGACGACAGGGAATATTGAGCATGCAAGACCCTTTGCTGGAGAATCTATGTACCCACTGATCTGACACGATTAGCTCCCATTCCTGCTGGAGTGCCTTTCGACTGCTTTGCAGAAAGGTCAGCGAGGACCAGTGTAAAACTACAGCTTTTTTAGAAGATTGTACGTTAAGACTGGGACGCTACCACCATGCATCTGTTGAATCCACGGTAGAAGATACCGGTACCAACGTCCCCCCAGGAAAAATGTTGTCTTGTAGGCCCTAAAACAGTACAAGCGTTATTCTCCACTGGTGCTGGAATATCATCCCCTTGACCCTCAAAGCGAGAAGTATGTGCAGTGAAGAAACTAAGGAGAGTTAATTAGAAGGCCCCATCGAGACTCTTGCCATACAAATCTTCACGGAACAACAAGTGGATCACTTTGGCTTAAACGTCTGGCCTGATGTTTATCTGAGCCAGCCTGGATGACTCACAACAGCAAGTGTTTTCGACTGGTGTCTCAGCCACTACTTAAGTGCATACTCCACTGATTGCGATGAGTGTATGGGTGATGATCACCAGGGCCATATTCATGGGAGTTTAAGTAGCCATGTTGTGCATCTTTCTCAGGAGATAGTTCCCGTTCATACTCCTACGTGCCATCCCCTTTACTCCTTACTGTATATGGGCACCCCTCGGTAGCGATGGGGAAACAGAACCTTTTTCACCAGAAAAAACATCTTCCCCTTTAGATTTACATGCGTGTGGGGGCACAGTCCTGGGAGCATGCTCTCCCCTGACTCCTGCCACCAGCGCCACTGCTCAGTCCACTTTTCCGTGTCGACACCAGCGCTCCTGGTTTAGGCCTCCGGCCTAGTAATTCCATGGGCTCTTCCTCAGAGAAGTATTCTGGTCTTTTTTCTTTTCAATTATCAGGTGCTGCCTTGTCCTGTGGTGCCAAAGCTCCTCCCAGGTGCATGTCGACGACAGCGGGCTTCAGAAGGTGTCCAGCCTACGAGGGTCCCTTGCCAACTTCTGACCCCCCCCAACGCTCTCTGCCTCCGCTGTCTTGACCCAGACCATGGCTGGGATGGCTGTACCATGTGCCACACCTAGACTCAGCATGCACTCAAGAACCGACTAGCCAGGTGGTGGGAGCTCTGAGGATCGCCTCCAGAGGACCTCAAAGTGTTTGTGAAGCAGACCACCAGGCCCAAGGTAGGTGCCCTGTTCTCCTCCGCACCATGCAAGAGTGAGACCTTCCCAAAGAAGCGCCCAAGTGGGAGGGACCTAACAGGTCCTAATACCAGCAACAGCAGAGGCTCCAGCTACCTGCCACCAGGCTGAGGGGTTGCAAGATCCTACCAGTGCTACCGCAAGGCTCCATTACCGGGTCCCACCAGAGGGGCTACGCCTTAACACTGGACCCATGTCTGAGGTGGGTGCCTGCACGCAGCACTACCAGCAGCAATGCCATGGGCACTTCGCCTACCAGGCCCTGTCCCGAGGTGCAGGGTAGGTCTCAACCACCACTGATCAGCGTACTGGTGGAAGCCGGTCCCAGTTCAGCAAGGTCCATGACGCAGGAACGTGGAACCGAACAAAACAAAGTGGCTGTCTGGACAGACAAAATGACGGCTCACCCAATGCCTTGTCCCTTCGGAGACCAGGCAGGGGAAAGTGCTTCCAGGTGGGGTGTGTCAACCCCAGTCATGTAATCCACATCCTATCCATCCACTTCTCAGGGCAAGTATACGTCACCCTATGCAGCGAGACCGGGCACGCCCAGGACACAGCAGCCTCAGGGCCCGACCCCTATGCCTATTCCATCAGGCACTCCTCCGGCCTGTGGAGACAGGTTCTTCGAGAAATTCATCGCACTCATGAGATCACCACAGATGGGTACCCATCCTCAGAGACGTGATCAGGGACATTCTCCCTCCTGTTCAGCTGCAAGCACCCATGGCCACACCGCCCCTGGGTCAAGCTCAGTCCCTGGCTCCCATGCCTTTATCAGTCATGGCAGCCTCGGCTCTGCCTCCTCAGCAGCCTCCAGCACTGAAAGTCAGCATGTCACAGCTGCCTGTGCCCAGAACTCCTCCGGCTCTCCCGGACCCGCAGGACACAACAGTGGACACAGATGAGGACGAGGACCCAGACACTCCGTTGTCAGCCAAAGCTTTTCACGAGCGGCTGGCGGGCCTGGCCGAGTACCTAGGAATCCCACAGCCAGGGGAGGAACAACCGGAGGCGGGGGTAATAGCTGAAGTTCACACTACACCCTACTGCTAGAAGCAGAATCCCACTTCAGAAAGACATAGTAACGCTTGCCAAGAAAAGATGGCTCAAGCCACAACCTACCCAGTCTACCTATAGGCGTTACGAGGCTAAATACAGGCAAAGAGAAGGGGACCCCTTCTTATTGTCGGCGCACCCACATACCTCAGTGATAGCAGCAGCATCACTGTACTCCAAGCCACAATCTTCTTCAGCGACTTCGGCCTTGGCACGCCTGGGCAAGGAGGAAAAGATATTGGAGGCGTTGGGCAAGAAAATGTATTCCAAAGCCACACTCCACCTGCGCCAGGCCAAAGCAGATGCCATGTTTGCGGCTGGCAACCAGAAGCTATGGCGGGACATCGCCGATTTCCTCCCTGAGCTCCCTATCCACATCCAGGCTCAGTTCAGGGCTGGGCTGGCTGGGCCCAAAATCGTGGCCCAAGACATAATGGAGTCCACGGTGGCCCACATTGGCACTTCAGGTCGGCAATTTGCATCGCCACCGACATGTGAAGGATGGTTAAGAGTGACAATATTCAATCCAGGTGTGCAGGAACGCATACTAGACCTGTCTTTTGAGGGTTGGGGGGGGGGGGCCTATTCCATTCGACAACAGACTAGGAACTCGATAAGAAAAAGATTAGCTCGCAGACAGCAAAATCTTTATCGATCCTCACCAAGTCCACTCCTGAGACCTACAGACAAACGCACCAGCGCTAGGACAAGGGTCAGTCCTTCGGAGCCTTTCAGGAGAGACGGTCCAGGCAACTGGACTGAACCCCTAGCCAGCACAGGCGGAAACAGCACAAAGCGGCTAACAAAGGGATTCTCCAGTCCCCCTCTTCAGCCCCAGCCTCAGAGAGGAAGAAATTGTGACAGGCCCATCCGGATCCACGAGTCTCCAGTGGGGGGCAGGCTTTCCCTTAACACACACCGCTGGCGGATAAGGTTCACAGATGCATGGATCATTTCAGTATTATTCATGGGCATCCGGCTCCCCATTCCTCCTCCTCCTCCTTCCTCTCCTCCGCTACAGCAGATTGGTACATCAACTCTGTTGGCTGGAAATATACTTGTTGGTAGCGAGCCAGGCCGTGGAGGAAGTCCCAGCCTCTCAGCGGTGCATGGGCTTCTATTCACGAATTTTCGGCATACACAAAAAGAACCAGTCTGGCCTGAGAGTTGCCTTACACTTTTCCACCTTGAACCTTTCCCTTCCCCTCCAAAAGTTCAAGATGGTTACCCCAGCCTTCATATCCGAGACATTGTGTGCGGGAGACTATGTACTGCCTGGATCTGAAGAATGCCTCAGTTTCAGGATCATCGGGTTTCACTTTCAATAAAGGGTTCTACCCTTTGGACTCAATTCGGTCCCCAGTGTCTTTACAAGGCTAATGAACGCACTCAGGGCGCTAGGCCATCATATTTACCCATATCTATCTCAGGAGGTGGTCCAACATACAGCATCCACCCTCCCGGAAACACACTACGACCTGGGATTTTCTATCAAACTCAAAAAGTCACAGTTGGTGCCCATGCAGAGCCTGACCATCCTGGTACTTATCTGGGACACAATATCAGAGAGGAACCTTCCCTCCGAGGACAAAATCACAGCCATCAAGACGGCCACTGGACATTTTCTCAGCAGAGCAGTGACTTTGGTGTGGTGGTAACTGCACCTGTTGGGAGCTATGGCTGCCTGTCTTCTTGCAGTGCCACATATGAGGCTCAAAATGAGGCGGTTGCAGCTACATTTCTAAGACTCCTGGTACCAGGAGAAGGGTTTGCAGGCGGAGCAGGTCAGAGGATCTGATCTGGTGGGGTACGACAACAACCTGTGGGTCTATAATGGAATTGTAAAAGAATCTTAAGACGCATCTTTTTAGACAATTTGGGATTTCACCCCTTCTCTCATCTTTCATCTCTCCCCAGAAGGACTTAACATCTGCGCCCGTATGCCGCCGGGCCACTTGGTTGCGCATAATATAATAACCTACGGATACGCAGGCCCTTCCGGCAACCAAAACCTCAGGTCACCATTACCACAGACTCATGCCTAGAGGGATGGCGAGCTGCCCTTGATAGTCACAGCGTCCATAGAGTAGGATCCCAGCTGGAGTAGCTAGCGCACATCAACTGGCTCGAGATGATGGCTAACTGGCTTGCTCTCAAAGCCTTTCTGCCTACTATCACTGGCAGGGCGAACCACATTCAAACAGACCGCTCCACCTGCATGTATTACATCAACATGTAGGGTGGCACCCAGTCCCCTCCCCTCTGCAGACTGGCGGTCGACATTTGGGAGTGGGCTCTGGTGAACAACATACATCTGTCAGCAGTCCACCTGCCAGTGGAGTTCAACCTAGAGGCGGACAGGCTCAGCAGGCTAGGCGCAGAAAACTACAAATGGCAGTTGAACGAGCAGGTCCTTCAGAGGATCATCAACAGGTGGGGTCTCCCACAGGTGGCCCTCTTCACCACCTGTGCCAACAGGAGGTGCCCCTAGATTGCCTCCTCGCCAACGCAATGCAGATCCAGTGGAACATGAGCACTTACGCTTTTCCCCCCACTCCCCTAGTGCCCATTGTAATCTGCAGGATCAGCGAGTCGAAGGGCCTTTGGATCAAGGTGGTCAGCAGGACCTTGGTTCTCGAAGCTGCTCAATCTGTCGGACCAGGCCCCCGTACACCACCTGTTGGGTAATACACCTACTCTCTCAGCAGATGGCACAGTCATCCACCTCCACGCAGAAGTTAGCCCTTGCAGCGTGGTTCCTGAAGCACCTGCACCTGTCACAGACTAACCTGGCCATAATACAGGGGGCTAGGAGCGACGCCACCAGGAGCCAGTACAAAAGCAAGCGGACCAGGTTCTTGTCACTGGGCGGAGTCAAAGGAAATCGATCCTTTGACTTGCACATTGGACGACATGCTCTCCTTCTCGGCACACTCAGGAGTGCAAGTAGACACATGCTGCACTGATTCGGCGGCCATTGGAGCTTACAAGAACTCTCAGGAGGAGTTATTCTCATCCTCTAATACGGTGGTTAAGAGGCACTTAGCTGGCCTAACTAGACTATATCCACCTATAGAGAAAGCACACACGGTGTGGGACCGCAATGGGGTCCTGGGCGCTCTGGCTCAAACCATTCAAGCCGAAGGCATCTGCGGACATCAGGCTAGTAACCATTAAGACGGCTCTCCTAGTGGGCCTTACCTCGGCACGCCGAATCAGTGAGATCCAGGCGCTAGTGGCTTCAGAGCCATATACGTTTAATAAAGATCAGGTGGTGCCCAGAACAAACCCCACATTCTTACCCAAGGCCGTCTCCTCTTTTCACTTAAATGAGGCGATTGTGTTGCCAACTTTCTTCGCAGACCACAAAGGTGACGCTCAGAGGGTACTGCACTGTCTAGATGTCAGACCTGCTCTAAATTTCTACCTGGACAGGACCAAGAGCTTCTGCAAATCAGACGCCCTCGTTGTCACCTGGGGGTGGGGGGGGGCAAAACTAGGCTGTCAGGCCTCTAAGGCTTCCATAGCAAGGAGGATGGTTATGGCCATCAAGGAAGCGCATGAAGGGCAGCACAATGCATTATCAGCAAACATGCATGCTCACGCCATCAGAGCCAAGGCCAATACAAAGTATCCTACCTACACTTCACTAATGTAATGTGTGCAATTGTAACAAAAGGAAATTCACAAAGAGGCATAGTCTCTCATTATTGACAATCTTAGGGATAAGAATGAGCAAACGGGCATGTGAAGTAAAGCAGAAGGATTTACTAAGCTCCAAAAAGTCAGGCGAAGGTTCAAAAACAATTCAAAAGAAAGGGTGTTGCATAGAAGCATATGATAGGAGATCAGTAAAAAGAATATATATCTTTCCTACCAATAGGTAATGGATTTTTGCCAAGGTGCCTTACCATTTTCAGATCGATTTGGTGTTAGCTAGTTAGTATGGACCCAGAGATTGGATGTTATGCTGCAGATGCATAAGCGAATGTGAAAACACCAGGTGGCCACCCAGAGTTTTAACAATTTGAGGGTCCATCACTAATTAAGTGGTGGACAATAAAGTTGCTGTTATGTTTTACCTAGTCGACTGGGTTGAGTAAAGGACCACCTGCCCCACCCCCCGGCTGGTAGCAGTGAATAACAGGATCCACAGACAGCCTGATTAGGACAGTGGCATGCTGCATGTGCATGCTTAAAACCGATTAGAGCCGGATTCCAAGATGCCCGCCAGTTCGTGAGGGTGCACAACTCCTGTGCTCCACTCGGGCAGGATTCTAAAAGGTGAAATTTGCGACAGAGGAGGTGGTTCGTTTTCGTTCAATATGAGCTGGGCATTGGCCGCATTGCAGAATTTAAGGTAGAAGGGTTACAATCTGATGTTCAGGGGTAGGGCATTCCAGGTTTTGGCTACAAGAACCGGGAAACTTCTGCCACCTGCCTTTTGTAGTTTGAACCTTGATATGACAAGGTAATTGGAGTGGGAGGTCCTCGTCTATCGGTCAGATGTGTTTAGTTTGAATTTGTCACAAAAGTACATTGGTGCTTGATTGTGTAAGCAATTGTATGTGAGAGAGAGGGAGAGGGAGAGGGTCTTGAATTTGATTCTTTGTTTAATTGAGAACCACCAAACACTACATCTCTACTCAGATGTGTAATTTTCTTAGGAAGTTGGTTGCTGCTCTGAGGGCGTTTTGATATATTTGCAGTCTTCATAGGTTATGCTGACTAGTGCCTAGATATGGGACATTACAGCAGTCTAGCTTGGTTAGTACGAGGGCCCTGGCTAAGGGGATGCAGTTGCCGGACGTCAGGAACGGTCTGCAGGCGTTAATGAGCTTGTATGTATATGCAGTGGTGGACGCAGTCGTGTTGACTTGTCTTCCTAAAGAGAGGTTAGAGTCGATGTACATGCCTTAAGTTTTGACATCCTTTGAGACTTTAATATTATTGCCATCAGTGTTAAAGGTGTTACATTTGTTGTCAAGTCTGTTGAGTCTAGCTTGGGTTCCTACAAGGAGTAGCTCAGTCTTGTCGTCGTTGAGGCACAGTCCATGTTGAGGTATATGTCATTGAGTCATTTGGCGTCTATAATTACCTGTAATGGGGATAAGAATTTGGGTGTCAGCGTAGTTCGTATAAGAGATACACATACGGTCTAATTTGTCAAATAATGGCTTAGTAAATAGATTATAAAGCTTAGGGGAGACAAGAACCTTGTGGGACCCCTCAGGTGACTGCAGCAGGAGGCGCAGATGCCGTTGGGGCGAACACTCTAGTTGTTCTGGTATTGAGGAACGATTGGATCCATGTAGTCGCGTCATTAGAAAAGTAGGCTGCCGAGGAGAGATGGTTACAAAGGGTTTTATGGTCCACAAGATCGAAGGCAGCAGATAGATCTAGTAAGAGCAGGAGGGCAAGATTGCCTTTGTCTTTTATGGTTTCGAGTTGGGTTACTAGATCCATCAAGGCTGTTTTGGTGAAATGCCTAGGCCGGAAGATTGGAATAGCCCTAATACGTTTTTGCTTTCCAGGTGATGCTGGATCTGCAGGTAAGCTGCTCTTTCGATGATCTTAAGAAGGAAAGGCACTGTGGTGATTGGTCTATAGTTAGTTGGGCTGTCAGGGTCGAGAGAAGGTTTCTTAAGGAGTGGCATGACCCTAACGTGCTTCAGGTTGGTAGGTACTGCATTTGACTTAAATGAGGCATTTATAATGAGGTAATGAATGGGGCGAGCTCCTTCGCTGTTTCTTTTACGATAGATGCTGGGCAGACGTCACCCATGCATCTGGATGGTTGTAGGCTTAGTATTATTTCCTCGAATTCCTTAATGCTAAGGGAGGAGTATTTGAACAAGTCTGTTTAATCAGGTAGAATAATTGGGCTTGTCATTTGGGAGGGGTTGTTGGTTAGGCTAGTTTTTTTATCTCAATTTTCTTTTGTAAGAGCTCGATTTTGTCCCACAGTGCTTTTTGGATGTTGTGACACCAGGTGATGTCCTTGGAGCATGAGGTAGGTGAAGGCGTTAGTGATTCTAACTCTGCTGCTTGAATTGAAAGGTGTGCTGCTTGAATTGTGTAAAAGCGTTTCTTCAAACGCCAACGTTCTGCTGCCTAACATTGCGCTCGAGTAGCACTGCGAGCCTCCTGCTCTTGCTACATTGATGCCTGCTTCCTGGAGGAGGCAGGGCGCTGCAGCCTCACGTGACGAATCATGTGACATCCACCGGGCATCAAAACCAGCCCTAAACCAGCCGAGGGGTGTGTGCTGCTTGAATTGTGTAAAAGCGTTTCTTCAAACGCCAACGTTCTGCTGCCTAACATTGCGCTCGAGTAGCACTGCGAGCCTCCTGCTCTTGCTACATTGATGCCTGCTTCCTGGAGGAGGCAGGGCGCTGCAGCCTCACGTGACGAATCATGTGACATCCACCGGGCATCAAAACCAGCCCTAAACCAGCCGAGGGGTGTGTGCTGCTTGAATTGTGTAAAAGCGTTTCTTCAAACGCCAACGTTCTGCTGCCTAACATTGCGCTCGAGTAGCACTGCGAGCCTCCTGCTCTTGCTACATTGATGCCTGCTTCCTGGAGGAGGCGGGGCGCTGCAGCCTCACGTGACAAATCACGTGACATCCACCGGGCATCAAAACCAACCCTAAACCACCCTTGCGGCGTAAAGCCCTGTGGAGTTAAGCCCTCTGGCTGTTATACGGCTGTTGTGCGTGTTGTGCCGATGCTGCCGAAGGAAGATTAATCTGCAGGATCCTAAGTAAGCAAACCAGCTATCTTAGTGAAATACTCATTGTTACCACCTGGCTGGGGGGGGTGAGTCGGACTTAGGCCGCTCCTCAAGCTGTCGGGCGTTCCCATTCCGGGTGGTTCGTTTGGATTGACACTTTGATATTACATTTATTGACATTCTAACTCTACTCTCCAACCATTCACTAACTTTTTTTTATTATATGACTTGTGATGATAATTTTAACCTAACAAACCAATTATTCTTCTTACGAAATTGTATACCTTCGGTTTTTTATTCGCTCCCATTTTTAACTGATGGTATTGGCCGCTCATTTTATAGTTCTATTATCTGCTGATCCCTGATATTAGCTTAATTTATCTGAGGGGCTGCAAAGGTTTCTTCTCCCCGGTTATTTCTGAGAAACGGAGTGTATATTAACTACTGAACTGATTAGGTCCTAGGTACATTTATTATAGATTTTTTGTGATAGGACTGCTTTAATTTCTGGGTGATTTGTCTCCTTAGGGATTAATAGTTAATCCTATGTACTAATCCTTCACATTTTATTAATATATATCCCCCTTAACACTCTATTACCATGGCCCAAAGTCCATGCTCACAAAATCTGAGATCTAAAAAGGGGAAGAAAAGCGTATCCACATCTAATATCAAATTAGGAACCGAGAAGCCTGGTAAAGGGAAAAAACAAAAAAAGGGAAGTAAGAATGAGCCTATTTGTGAGACTAAAGGCGTATTGGAACAACCTAAGATACCCAGCTTTTTTACTATAAAAGAAAAAGTATCGGCAGCTGATAATGTCCTCCCCCTCCCTCCCCCCCTTAATAGCTCGAGGATTGACAATTTATTACCTCCCCCTCTTCCCGCTAATAGCTCTATGATTGATAATAATTCGCTTTTGACATTAGTACATAAATTCAGGCGTCAATCTATGGGAACAGGAACAAATCTGGAAATTTCTGCAGTTGAGGATACCGATATGAATAATATTATCGGTACAAATTTGTCAGCTTCTCCAGATTTGGATAAATTTGCCGAGAGAGAAGTGGAACTTAATTCGAGCGAGGAGTCTTATAATTCTATGGGTAACCTCTCTGAAATTTCTGCTAACAGTGATAGAAGTAGGGTAATTGAATATTCACTTAAATCCGGCGAGAAATTGGATGCCCTTACTACCATGATGGATGTCGTCTTGACCATTTGCACTAAATTGCTTAAAGAACAGAGTGACACAAAATCATTGGTATTGCAGAATATTGATAATACAAGATTGCTGTGGAAATGTTTTTAAAAAGGGGGAAAGGCATACCATGGGGTCTAATGAGGTGTTAGGAGACTTGAGTGAGTTGGTTTTGGCGGTTGAAAAAGAAAAAGAGAATACCACTGTACAAACTAATATTTCCCCCACGGAACAACTTAATCCAAGGGAAAACTCGGCTGATAAGACTATTATTAGTGTGAGAGAGGTAGAAATAAGGGCAGCTCAAGGCTCTAGGAGGCGCACTAGGCGAAATAGAAGAAATAAAAAATCCACCCGTAAGAGGATGGCGATGGAAAAGACCAAAACTACTAAGACTGCTAAAAAAAATTCCCTGGCCCTAGCAAATACAGCACCTTTAGACTCTGAATGCGTAGAAGTGGGGAACCACTATGAAATTATTGAACATCAGCGGAAGTCGGACGGTGGGAAAAAAGTGGTAATTAAAAGTAAGGGACTAGAAAACTGGCTAAAGGGTATGGATAATACAATAGAGGAAAGTGAATGTGAGGACATGGTATCTATAAAAAATAATTTTAAATATGTTGAAATTCCATATAATAAGAATATTATGCCTCTCACAAAAAGGGAGAGGGAAATATATATCAAAGATGGAGCGATTGGCTATGCATAGTAACCAAATAACAAGTATGGCAAATTCTGTGGGAATAAATGAAGAACCCCAACTTATAGTGGGGAAAAGTATTAAAATCATAGAAAAATCCACTTCGGATGAAAGCCCATTTTTAAATCGGACTTGGCTACTGAACAAACTGTCACACATTCCATATTAATTCAGGGGATATTGAATCTATTATCCCGCCGGAATATGGAAGCTGGGATAACTGGGTCATTGTCCAATTTAGATCCGCAGTTTTTGTTGACCTCATTAGGGAATACTCTAATGGAATATGGGGTAATAACTATGAAATTGTGATATGCCACTCCGCAATTCATAATGATCGGAAAAATAAAAACATGAATTTGGTGGGAGCTTCACCTACTACTATGGAATTAAGAAATAAAAATGTAGAAGTAAATTCTTTGGAGAGAAATACTACTATTCAAAATTGAGATGAGGTATGTATTAATGAATTCAATCTCCTCTCTTGGAATAGTAGAGGCTTTAATTCCCTATTACACAAGGATGGTATCCAATTGCTGATGGAGAGTGATGTTTTTGCCCTACAAGAAACTTGGGTAACTGGGGAAATTCTACTCGATGGATATAATATTTGGAGTAAAGTTGCTTCCGAAGGTGAAAAGGGCCGGCCGTATGGAGGGCTATGTATTGGGGTAAAAAACCATCTTTCATTTAAACCTTATGAGAAGCGTGGGAGCCTACCTAATGTTATGTGTGCAATCATAGATAGGGGAAGGCTATCTGGGAACCTCCTTCTCATTAACATCTACTCTCAACCAGGGGGGGATAATGTTCATGAGATTGGGGAGTTTCTAAACCATACCATTGAAAGCTGGACCCTAGACTCTCCTCAGTCCGAAATTTGTATAGTGGGCGATTTTAACGCCCACTGTGACTCTGCTGTAAAGGAGATGAATAGGTGCAAAGAATTGTGGGATGAAACGTTCATTACCGCATCATTGGTAACACAGGAGGGCAACCTGGTTGATGGATTAAATACCCATTCCGTGCAGGGATGCCGGTGGATGAACCTTATGTCTAGCTGGGGGTTAGAATATTTGGAACCTAATATAGGACCAGGCACTGGGGCAACCTGGACTAATGGGAAGGTAGGCTATAGGTTAGACTATATGTTTGTAAATAAAAAACTAAGCCAATCTATGATCCATTTTGAACATATAGATATCTTTTTGAGTGACCACACACCCATCAGGGGTAAATTCTACAATGGCCCTATAAAGCAAAGCTGGGATGTGGGCAAAGTGATGGATATCCAATTTTCTGCAGGTGGAAACAGGATCACTTGGTCGGATAAAAATGTAATTATCTTTAATGAGCTGTTTGATCGCCTGATCATTGATGACCTGGATATTGCGCGTCACGGCCTCAATTTGATAACGAATTTGTTGGGAATAATACGGAGGACAAACAGCAACCTTATAGTGAAAAATAAAAAGGGAAAAAATCATTCCCACAAATTTGATCAAGTGATTTATGACAGGAAAAAAGAAATGATGGGTGAGATCCGTAAACTAAAACAGACATGTGACTCAGATGACGAAGAAAGAAGTAAGAGAATCAGTAATATAAAGACACAATATAAAAACTGGCTAAAGGATTATAAGTATAGTACTAATAATGTCAATTGGAGGTGCTTATATAAGATATGCAAAACCCATGACTCAAAAAAATTTTGGTACTTATACCGACAATTCCTGATGGAGGAAGATTGCAGGGAAAATACTAATGTGAGCAAAGGAGGCTTGGAAACAGTATATTACTGATCTCTACTTCAAGATTAGTTATATGTCTGCTATCCCTACTGGTATAAATCCATACAGCTATAATACATTTCCCTTTGGTATTCGGGATATTATTAAAATGATCTCTAAAATGAAAGCATCACGTGCCCCCGGCCCAGACGGGTTAGCTAATGCTGTCATAAAACAAAATCCCATGAAATGGGCAGTGACTCTACTCCAGCTATTTTCCGCTATATGGGAAACAGGCTGCATACCGGATAGCTGGAGGAAAGCTATAGTAGTCCCTATTTTTAAAAAAGGGGACAGAAAATTGCCCGATAATTATAGATTACTGGCCATGGCAGACAGTAGCTGTAAGATCTGATCTTCTGTTCATTGTTAGTTGACAGCTTAAATAACTGGATAGAGGAAAAGGGGCTTCTGTCTGCTCTCCAAACTGGCTTCCGCAAAGGATATAGCACCCTCAATAATATAATAATGTTGAAACACATTATAGCAGGGGCTAAGGATAAGGGGGAAAAACTATATGTGTATTTCGTTGATTATTCGAAAGCCTTTGACAGTGTTAATAGGGGACTTTTGTGGAAGAAATTAAGAGAGAAAAAGATCTGTCCCAACGCTCTGCATTTTTTGGAAGAAATGTATAGGGAAACTACTGTCTCCATATGCCTGGGCAAAGGAGGGATGTTATCACCTGAGATCGCTACGAATACTGGACTGAAGCAGGGATGTGTCACATCGCCTATATTGTATAACTTATATGTTTCAGATATGTGGGAAAGCTTTACCACCATAAATAACTTTCCACCAATAGTGGCGGGGAAACCCATATGTGGCCTTCTATATGCAGATGACACCGTCCTCTTGGATAAGACTCCGACAGGGTTACAAAGAATGTTGAATGGCCTACTAGCTTACTCTGAAGCGAATAACCTTAGTATTAATATTAATAAGACAAAGGTAATGGTATTCGGAGCTACAAAGTTAGAAAAGAAAAAACTTTCCTCAAGATGGCAGATAAACCATATTAAATTGGAGGTTGTTGAGGCCTATCCATATTTGGGGATGCCCATTCTGAGCAATCCCTGCATACATTTTTTCCAGGAGGCGGTTAATCTAAAAGTATTAAAGAAATGGAAAGTCATAAGGAAATATATGACTAGTAAAGGCGGCCACTCAATTGAAGGTTTGAGATATACAAAAGCTGCATTATACCTGGTATTCTGTATGCGCTGGAAACAGTAGAAAGTAAATAACTGAGTAAACTACACTTACTTGAAGGGAAGATCTGGAGACCAGCCCTAGGACTCCCCAACTCAGTACCAATACAAGCTATAAGGTGCGAACTGGGTCTCATATCCCTCTCGACTCTGGAAAATCGAATGTTGCAAACTCTATTTTAGAATAATCTCAGGGGATGGGGATGAAGGAAGTCTGCTTAACCTTATAAGACAAAATAAAAGTGAAGGCAGATTTAAGAATTCCTATATGCTTAATCTTCAAAAAACAGTACTGTCTTTTCTAGAAGCCCTTGGCTATAATGAATGCATGGAAAAAGATAACAGAATGTGTATTAAGAAAAGTCTTAAAGATAAGGCTTTTATTTGGGATCTCTGTGAAAATCAATCTCATCTCTATAATAAGTCTAGATACTCTGTTTATGCTCTCCAAGGCCTCAAACCTGCCATCCCAAGACAATATCTGCTAAACACGGGAAGCAGAGCTCTGAGAAGATTTATCTTGCAACTACGTCTGAACACTCTCCCGTGTAATGATATTATCGGGGCAAGAACAAATATTCCCCGTGCAGAAAGTTTGTGTAGGCACTGTAATATAGAGGTGGAGACAGCAAGACATAGTTTAACTTCATGCACCAAGCTAAGGGAATGTTATTTTAAAGGGTATGCACATTTCGTAGAGGACATGCAAAGGATTGAAACTGACCAATTTTGGTCAGTTATTTATGATGGAGAGATTAAGGTTTTTATTGGGGCAGCCTTTTATATTTGGAAGCGAGTAATATAATGTATGCCTTTTGTATGTGTAATATGAATTTGGGTTTGGTTGATATAACATTTCTTTTTGTAGTGTATAAGGTTTTAATTAACCAATAAACACTTTAATTAAATAAAAAAAAAAAAAAAAAAAAGATTCTAACTCTCCAAGTATGTTAAATAGTTCCTTGGTGTTCGATTTAGCCTTATGGATCCGGTCATTGTAGGAGTCACATTTGGCTCGGAAGATAGATTTGTAGGTGGCTGAGGCTGTTGTGAAATTTTCTTTGTTGGATATTGAAGGGAGGTTTTCCAAATATTTTCTGCTGCTCTTTTGTTTTTGCGCAATGTTCTCAGTTGTGGGCTAAACCACATATTTAAGTGGGCGTGAAGTTTGGCTTTGCACGATTTTTGAGGTGCTGTCTTTTTGATGGCGCCCAATATGGTTGCCTTGTAGAGGTTAACTAGTGAGTAGGGTCATCATTGTACTCGTTGGCAATGGCAGAGTGCAGGAGATGTTGCAGAAGTGTTAGTAACTTGTGGGCTGTTTTATTTCGCGTATTTCTAGCTAGTCTGGGGGCGCCAGTAATTTGTCAAGGTTCAAGATATTATTCTTTGGTAGGGAATTCTATGAAGAGAGACTGTCATTACTTCACAGGGAAGAGGACCAGAACCAAGCAAAATACAGCCTGAAACAAAACACCTCAAAAGATACAGACAACCCATGGGAATGGACAACTAGAAGAAAGAGGAGAGGCAGAAGAGGGTTGAAACTGAGCAGCCCCTACAAGAGCCAAGACTGACCTGATTAGATGCAGAATACAAAACAAGGCATTCAGGAATCCAGACTAGTAAAAAGGCCAGAAAAAAAGAGAAAAGCCACAAGGCAATAGAGCCCGGACAGAGGTAGGAGCGCGTCACAGCTTGGAATCCTGGCGCAAAGAATTCATGGGAGGGATCGTGGCCCAATGCCCTGGGGTGATGCCAGGGGGATTCTGCAGAACCTTGGCCACAAAAAGAATAAGGGAAAAGGTGAGGTTGGGGAATGGGGGGGGGGGAGAAAATGGAATGGAAGTAGAATTAAGTGTCGGTTCAGAGTCCAGGAAGTGAAGGGGGAGGGGAGTGCAGAAATGCAGGAATCAGACCTAGGATGGAAGAGCAGCAAAGGTTGGGGGGCAACATATCTTAACCATGCTAAATGGCTGAGACAACAATAGTAACCCTGAATGTACAAGGGATGAACTAGCCTGCAAAATGCCGCTCCATCCTGGGAAGACTGGCAGCGATGCAAACAGCGAAAGGGATCTTGCAGGAGACGCATCTTCTCCCAGGGGACTAAAGGAGGATGGCCCATAAGGCTTTCCCCCAGCAATTCTATGCGTCCAGCGGCAAAAAGACAAAAGGAGTAGCCATATTGCTCAATCAAGACCTGGGATTCAAGAAAACGCTTGCTCAAGGACACAGAAGGTAGATACTTGTGGCTCAAGGGCACAATTAGAAGCCAAACCTACACGATAATCGCACTATATGTGACCAACGAGAAACAGGACACATTATTGGGCTATTGCAGAAGTTGGGTGGCTGGTGTGAAGGTCAGCTAGTCATAGCATAGGCAGTGTGTGATGGACCAGACACTAGATAAAACACTCCCATCAACAGTGGCAGATGGGGAAAAACAGGCAGGCATTAGGGAAACTCTTTAGAGACCTGGGGGTAATTGAAACATGGAGGTTTTTCTAGGAAGACTCCATGGTATGACAATGCATTACTTACCGTAAAAGCATTTCTGATGGTTGTATCTGCTTAGATTCACATGCTGTGCATAGGTCCGACATCCAGTGGTCACTGCGGAGTATTGCATTTTGTTTTTCCTAGTCGAAAAAGGGGACGTCGACAAGGCGTGTCTGTAACACTATCCCTATAGTGACGTGCGTTGTACCCACAATCCCCCACGCGTCGAGGTCCCTCTGTTTGTATTTTTCTGCCCCGAGGGAGCCTTCTAGACGTGAGTACAGAAAAGAGAGAAATATAGAAAAGGATGTCTATGTTCCTTCCATCCGAGCGGGGAGGAAGGGTGGGCGCATGTGAATCTAAGCAGATACAACCATCAGAAATGCTTTTACGGTAAGTAATGCTTTGTCTTCTGATGTTTGTTAATCTGCTTAGAATCACATGCTGTGCATAGACTAGCAAGCAGTACCCGGAGTTGGCGGTGGGTTATGAGAAGGAACAGTAGAGAAAAGATGTCTTAATACTGCCTGTCCCACCTGGGAGTCAGATCTAGAGTGTGCATCTAGACAGTAGTGTGTTGTAAAGGTGTGCACAGAACTCCAGGTAGCCGCTTTGCAGATGGACTCAAGGGGAACATTTGCAATGAACGCTATGGAAGCCCCAGTGCCTCGAGTGGAATGCTCTTGGCTTGAAGGGTAGTTCTCTCTTAGCAAGAGTGTAACAGAGAGTGATGCATTGAACAATCCATCTTGATATAGTGCACTTTGAAACTGCATCTCCTTCTCTTCCTGCTGCCACAGAGACAAAGAACTGATTAGTCTTTCTCAGTGGTCTGGTTCTTTCCATGTAGAACATGACAGCTCTGCGTACATCTAGTGTATGCAGACTTTTTTCTCCCAAGCTGGAAGGGTTTTGAAAGAACGTTGGTAGTTCTATTGACTGGTTTACATGAAATTTGAGATGAATTTTGGTGCAAACCTTGGGTGTGTGCGTAGAACCACCTTATCCTTGTGAACTGTTACGAAGGGGTCTAGTACAGAAAGAGCCTGTAGTTCACCTACTCTCCTAATGGAGGTGATAGCTATTAGGAAAGCAGTCTTAAGAGTGAGGTCTTTAAGAGTTGCCTTGTGCATGGGTTCGAAAGGAGGGCCCATGAGTCTAGAAAGTACCACATTTAAGTCCCATCCGGGAGCTGGGTTAGCTATCGGAGGGTGTATTCTCTTTACCCCCTCCATGAAGGCCTTGATAACTGGTATCTTCCACCACGACACTAAGTTGGGAAGTGGTGTATGCAGAAAGTGCCGCTAGGGGGACTTTAATGGAATTGAAGACTAGACCTGAATTCAGTAAATGGGTCAAGTACAGAACAATGTTAGTGGGAGAGCAGTCAACCGGGTTGATGCTCTTACCTCTACACCAGATGACAAATCTTTTCCACTTGCTAGAATAGCAGTGGCGAGTATTAGGTTTTCTGGCTTCCCTGAGGATGTCCATACATCTCTGCAGGAGTTGTAAATGTCCAAATTCTATGATCTCAGGAGCCAGGCTGCTAAGTTCATGGTCTGAGGGCATGGATGTAGTGTCCTGCCCTTGTCCTGTGACAGCATGTTGTACGGGCAGGGAAGTTTCACTGGGGG
The DNA here is from genome assembly GCF_040938575.1 of Ambystoma mexicanum. Classification (NCBI taxonomy): domain Eukaryota; kingdom Metazoa; phylum Chordata; class Amphibia; order Caudata; family Ambystomatidae; genus Ambystoma; species Ambystoma mexicanum. The sequence continues at coordinate 310,399,222 of NC_090932.1, forward strand.
AGATAGGGACATCTCCATCAAGTGAGCGAACCATGGCTGCCGGGCCCACATTGGGGCCACTAGTATCATGGTAACCTGCTCCTGGTGCATCTTGTGCACGACTCTGTTGAGAAGGGGAGTTGAGGGAAAGGCGTAAACAAATTTCCCTGACCATTGAATCGACAGACCGTTCCACTTGGACTGATTCTGGGGGTACCTGGAGGCATAACTTTGGCATTGTGAGTTCTCCAGAGTTGCGAACAGGTCTATTTCCGGGAACCCCCATTGCGTGAAGACGTCTAAGACGATGTCTTCGTGCAATTGCCATTCGTACTCTTCGGGCAGGGGCAAGTCTCTGCTGAGTTTGTCTGCTAGCAGATTGAGTTCCCCTGGTACATGTTGTGATAGTAGGAACATGTTGTGTTTGAGAGCCCACTTCCATATATTCTGGGACAGCTTGGACAGTCCTGGAGAGTGAGTGCCCCCTTGCTTGTTGAGGTAGTACATGGCTGTGGTGCTGTCTGTGAGGACCATCACTGTCTTTCCTTGTAGGTGTTCCTGAAAGGCTTTCACTGCTTTGAACACCGCTAGTAGTTCCAGCAGGTTTATATGCTTGGATGCTAAGCTCGGAGTCCACGCTCCGTGAGCAGTCTGATGGGATAGGTGAGCCCCCCCATCCTGTAAGGGATGCGTCTGTGGTTAGAGTGGCTTCCACTGCGGGTGTGGCAAAAGTTTTCCCTTATAACAGGTTTTCTTTTGTCCACCACCGTAGCGAGAGAACCAAGGCCTGCAAGACCACCACTTGATCGTCCCATTGTCCGCTGGCCTGACACCACTGGCTGTAGAGCCACCCTTGCATTGGGCGCCGGCGCGCGTGAGGTACCAAATAAATACATGACGCCATCATCCCTAGCAAGCGCATTGCTTTGCGTACCGTCACCTCTCGACCTGCCACATAATGGGGAATCTGAAACAGCAGGTTTTGGACCCTCTCGTTGGAGGGGAAGACGAGGCCGTCCTTTGTTCGAATTAGAGCCCCTAGGAATTGTTTGATTTGGCAGGGGTCTAAGCTGGACTTCTTTTCGTTGATGGAGAAGCCCACTTGGGACAAAAGGTCTACGGTCTTTTGGGTATTGGAGAAGCATGTTTCGTAAGAATCCCTGTTATGAGCCAGTCGTCGAGGTAAGGGTATACCGGATGGATAACCTGCGCAGGTGGGCCGCTGCCACTGCCAGTACTTTCGTGAATACCCTTGGTGCAGATGCTATCCCGAAGGGTAGTACTCTGAACTGGTAGTGTTTGTTCTTTATCTTGAACCTGAGGTATTTTCTGTGCGCTGGCAACATTAAAATATGAAAGTATGCATCTTTCATGTCTAGTGTTGTCATGTAATCCCCTTGTGATAACAGTGGGATTACTTCCTGCAAGGTCACCATACGAAACTTTTGGGGTTTGACAAACTTGTTCGCTGGGCGCAGATCTAATACAGGGCGCATGGTTAAGTCCTTTTTGGGTACAAGGAAGTACACTGAATAAATACCTTCTGTTACCTGAGATAGGGGGACAGCCTCTATAGCCTCTTTTTTCAGTAGCTCTTCTACTTCTTGAAGAAGAATGGTGAGGTGTTCCGGTGTCATGCGTCGGTTCCGTGGGGGTCTGTACTTCGGGGAACCGTTGAATTCGATGCAGTATCCATGGGCTATGGTGGATAATACCCAGCGGTCTGACGATATTCCCTCCCATGCTGAAAGGAACGATGTTAGCCGGCCCCCGACCGGTGATGCATGGGAGGGGACCCGACTCTTCGGATCATTTGTTGGTATTGGGCATGGAACCTTTGGGGCTGGAGCCGCAACCTCTTCCTTTGCCACGGCGTTGGCCTCTTTGACTGAACTGGGTGTTGTTACCCTGGTTAGAGGGCCAGTTGGTAGCAGAGTAAAATTGCTGTTGGTTTTGCTGCTGGCGTTGGCCACGAAAGGAGCGTCTATTCCCATAGCTGCGTCTGTTAGGGGGCCTAGAAATTTGGTCAAGAGTCTTGATGGTATCAAACTCTTTCTTCACATGTTCTAGGGCCTCATCAACTGCTTTCCCAAACAGATGTGTTTGTTCTATGGGCTTATTTATCAGGGAAGCCTGGGTTTCCGGCTTAAATCCCGAATTGCGCAGCCTGACATGGCATTTGAGAAGTATTCCCTGAACCAGGGAACGGCCAGCCGTCTCTGCGGCATCTAAGGAGTTCTTTACGATGCCCTGGTTTACAAGAGTTCCCTCTGAGATTATAGCTAACAGGCGTGAACGCAGGGGTTCTGGTGCGTCCTCTGCTTCGCTGCACAGCTTGCTCCACTGTGAATCTGCGTAGCTAGCTAGTATGGAATTGTTAGATGCAATCCTAGTTGAGAAGGCGGCGGGGGTCGTGATTCTCTTCCCAAGTGCATAGAGCTTCTTGCCCGCTTTGTCAGGTGGTGCCTCACTAGTGGATAGTGGTACCCCCGCTCTTTTTCTTGTATTAGTAACTACGAGGGAGTCCGGAATAGAATGTCCTCTGATGTACAAAGGGTCAGAGGACAAAGGGCTGAAGAGCTTTTCTATCCGAGGGTTGACCCCTCTGACTAAGGCAGGATTGGGAAGGAGTTATTCTTCTCTTTATAGAAGCCAGGAGCGGAATAGACTAACGGGGGCTTTTTCTTTAATAACTTTCTCTACAAAGTCTATGTCAGGAAGAGTCTCCCCTGTGTCTATTTCAAAATGCGCTGCTGCCTTGCGCAATAGTGCATTAAGTGAAGGTTGGTCATCTATGGGAGAGGTGTTTCCAATAGGTGAATCCTTGGGAGGAGAAGGGTGAAAGACATCAGGGTCTGAGTGCACTGATGGGGATTGCCAAGGCTGCACTGATGGGGATTGCCAGGGCTGCGAGGTAGCTGTATCTTCTTCAAAAGCTCCTGCACTAGTGTAAGGATCTTCTTCAAACCCCTCTGCCTCATGTTCTTCCTTTCCACCCAAACACTCCTCATCTTCCTGGAGGTATTGCTCCTCTTCAGTGAGGTCATATACGTCTGTAGAAGGGGGGAAACAGCCTAGGAATCTTGACCCTAGGGTCATCCTGGGGCCATTCTCTTGGTCTTTTGGGTGTGGTTGGATTTTGGCTTCCCAAAAACCTTTCCATTTTCTCCATACAAGAATGGAGTCTTTCAAGGGTCTCATGGGGGACCCCATGAATAGTCTAGAGGGGGGAAATCAGTGTCTTCACCTTCAAAACGCTTAGAACGCTCCCACAACGTCGAAGAAAGGTTTCCGTCGCCCTCTGAAAAGCCCTCCGGTAGTTCAGAAGTGCCCTTAGATGAAGGGGCAGTTCCTGGCTACTCTTATGCTTTTCCGGCATTTCTATAGCTTTTTGTGCGGTATTCGACGTTTGTTTCGTCGTCCGCTTACGTTTGTCTCCGGAAACAATTCTCGCCAGGCTCTCGACAACGAGTTTGTCAGTAGAGGGCTCTGGTGTCGACGTTGCCTGCGTTACGCGTTGTTCCTCGACGGCCGCTCTATGGAGCGTTTTGTCGGATGATTTTGAGGTAGCGCCCGTGTTTGATGAAAGCCCAATTGCTGGTCGCGGCTGCGTTTGCGGGTGGGGCTTGAGACCCTTACGGTCTGAGGTAGACGCCGGAGTGCCCTGCGTCCCCTTCGGCGCTGATGGATCCTTCGTCTTCGACGAAGAAGAGCTGTGGGTTGTGTGCTTAGGCCTATGGGGTCTATGTGCGTCCTTGTCGCCGGGGTGTTCATCCCCATAAGCAGGGCGTGAGCCGAGCCCGTCGGGGCCGGGAACAGTTATCACCCTCCTCGTCACTTTCTGTAACAGCGGCGGCGGGTAAGGAAACTGACTTCGACATAGCGTAGTCCGCCCACCTCTTAACTTTGCGTTCTTTAAGAATTCTTGGTTTCAAGAGCTTACAGGCCGCGCAGCTGTCCTCCTTATGATCGAGGGGCAAGCAACGATTACAGAGCTTGTGTTTGTCCTTCCAAGTGTATTTGCCCCTACAGCGTGGGCAAAACTTAAAAGGTGTCCTCTCCATAGCTGAGGCAATAATAACTGGTGATAACAACCCCAAGGGAAAGATGGGGGAGAAAGAAAGACATTCTCAAAGAGAAGATAAAAGTTCGAACCCCCACTCTCCCTACTGTATGTTGGCCGGCGAGGCCAGGCCACGTGTTCGGCAGTGCCGAAGGATCTCCTCCCTCTCTTCCCCTCCGTCGAAAACTTGCTCGGCGGAGAAACAGCTTCACAGCTAACGTCGAGGGGAGGGATCTTTAACAATATAATAAGTATAATTAAGGACCGAGGTCTGTAGTAAGTATTTGCAATGTCTCTCTAGGAGCTCCGCGTAAGGCGACCAGAAGCTGGGCGGAAAAAAACAATCTGAGGGACCTCGACGCGTGAGGGATTGTGGGTACAACGCACGTCACTATAGGTATAGTGTTACAGACACGCCTTGTCGACGTCCCCTTTTCGACTACGAAAAACAAAATGCAATACTCCGCAGTGACCACTGGATGTCGGACCTATGCACAGCATGTGATTCTAAGCAGATTAACAAACATCAGAAATATGCATTACTCAGCGGTACATAAAGGTTACTCTAGGATTGACATGGTCCTGGTCTCGGCGTCCCTGATCGACCATGTGACAAAAGTAGAAATAGGGGTGAAATACCACTCAGATCACGCCCCTGTGGTGGTTTGCATTGAGGAGGGGGGAAGGCAGCCACAATGGAGACAAAAATTATACTAAGGGACATCTCACTCAGAGCACATATGGAGGGGACAATACTTACTTTAAAGAAAATGACAATCGGGAAACGGATTGGAGGATAGTGTGGGACGCAGAGAAGTTGATAGTATGATCGCACATGCGGCCGCATACAATAGAGAGAGCGGTCATTACACAGAAACTCGAAAGGGAACTAAACGAGACCGAAAGACAACATAAAAATCGACACACAAAAAAATCACTATGAGCCCTAAGGAAAATTACAGGCCAGCTGGAAGGCCACACTACAGACAGGGTGGCACAGACACTTCTGAACACCAAACAAACATATTACATACATGCAGGGAACGCAAATACATTTCTTACAGCTGAACTAAAGAACCAAAGAGCACTTAACTACATGACAGCTTAAAAATAGACAGGGGGAGGCCTGTACTGCCGAGAAAGGGAAACTGGAAATAATGGTGCAGTTCCACGAAGAACTGTTAAAACGTGAACACATAGCACCCAAAAGCCAGAGGTCCTACATGCTAGGGATGCATCTGCCCCATATCACAGAAAACGACATGAACACACTAGGGGTCCGATAACGGCCCAAGAGGTCAGCGATGCAATATCAACGTTACCATCGAATAAAACACCAGGCCCGGACAGTTTGGGAAACGGCTGCTACAAAACATTTCACACACAATTGATGGCGCCACTTACACGACTCCTCAATGTCATTAGGGAGAAAGGGTCGGTCACAGCGGATATGGGGAAATCCACAATAATATTAATCCCAAAACGTGTTAAGGGCCCCACTGACTGCCAATTATAGCCCCATCGTGCTCTTAAACACTGACTCAATGATTTATGGTAAGATATTGGCAACCAGACTAATGAAAGTTCTCCTGGGAATCATACATGAAGAACAAGCAGGGTTTATCAAGGGGCGACACACACAAGACAATGTGAGACAAGCCATTGACGACATTAACCTGGGAACAAGAACAGGACAACAGGTTTCAGTGGCTGCATTAGACGCCAGACGGGCATTTGATACTCTAGATTGGGAATATTTAAATCTGGTGTTGGAGTGGTTTGGGTGCGGGCCCTATTTCACTATGATGGTGTTCGCAAACTTTCAAATCCCATCTCCGAGTTTCCTAGTTAACGGACTGTAGTTTTTGGGTTCATAGGTGAGTCAGGAAGCACACTGTAGCCATAAGTATATCAAAAGGAAAGGTTCTTTATTGTTATAGGGTCAGGTTATGAAAGGGAGGTAAGGAGCCAATATAGTAACATCCTTTCATGTTGTTCTCCCATCCTGTGTGTCCTCTAACTGCCAGTGCTGGAACCTTGAGTGACCATAAGGTTCCAGCCCAGGTACCATTCTGTGGCTTGCATTGCTATGCCAATGCAAACCCATTACTACGCGGACGGTGTTCAGAAAAGATTGAAATAAGTGGAGACACACAACAGGGCTGCCCCCTTTCCCCTCTAATCTCTGCAATGGAGCCCTTCGCGGTACATTTCAGAGTAGACCCTGAAATTACAGGAGTGACATGTGGGATGGCAACACAAAAATCACATTATATGCGGATGACGATGCTTTTTATGAAAGACACCAAACATACTAGAGTAATGCTAAAATGACAAGAGTTCACCAGAATAACAGGGTTCTCCATAAAGTACTCCAAATCAAAAGCACTAAACATAACAGAAGCAGGCAAGGAGATCACTGTACTGCAGAAAAGATACCCCTTAATCTGGGAAAAAGAAACCTTAGAATACCTGGGGATAAAATTAACAATGGTTACAGGAAACCTATATACGGACCAAATATTAAACCCCTCTGGAAGCAGTTGCAGGACGATTTGCATAGATGGGAACCCAAGAATTATCCTGGTTTGCAATTAATGCAGCAGTAAAAATGACCCTCCTTCCCAGTTTGCTCTACATGGTAGGCTCGATGCCTGTAGACATACCTCCCCACATGATTAAAGAACTGCAGAAGGCTGTATTCACCTTCATATGGCAAAGCAAAAAACCAAAGATACAAAAGAGAATTTTGACGCGTATAACCATCCTCGGGGGTCTGTGGGTTCCGGACATAGAAAGATACATACTGGCGGCTCACTTAGCACCAATGCTGAAATGGGAGGGACAAGACTCACTGAACAAGTGGTGTGGGATAGAGCAAGCGACTACTAGCACCCCCCTGAAAGCACTACACGCCCTCAACACAGGAGCTCGTGAGGGGGGGGGGGGGGCAATTATTGGAAGCTACTAGGATGTCCTTACGCAGCTGGGACAAAGCGATGGGTATGAAAAAGATTTGGCGGGGACTGGGTCCCCTTTCCCCCCTAGCACATAATGCTGACTTCACACCGCGTATACAACAGAAATTCTGGGTGGGGTGGACAGGTGCGGGAACACTGACCCTAAAAGATATGTACCGGGATGTGGCCCCCTACTATTCGAAGAATGTAAACAAAAATGTGGCACTGGGGAGAAAGGGATACAAATATACGCAAATCAGACACTGGATCTCCCAGCCAATGGCGAAGAGAGCAGGCCCTAGAACCCCAACCGGTCTTGAATTGACCATGCAGGAGGGCACGCCCGCGAGAGGGACAGCCAGAATGACAAAGCATTACTTACTGTAAAAGCATTTCTGATGGTTGTATCTGCATAGATTCACATGTTGTGCATAGTCCGACATCCAGTGGTCACTGCGGAGTATTGCATTTCGTTTTTCGTAGTCGAAAAGGGGACGTCGAGAAGCCGTGTCTGTAACACTATCTCTATAACGACGTGCAGTGTACCCACAATCCCTCACGCGTCGAGGTCCCTCGGTTTGTATTTTTTCTGCCCTGAGGGAGCCTATTAGACGTGAGTGAGTACAGAAAAGAGATATAGAAGCAAGTCTATGTTCCTTCCATCCGAGCGGGGAGGAAGGGTGGGCGCATGTGAATCTAAGCAGATACAACCATCAGAAATGCTTTTACGGTAAGTAATGCATTGTCTTCTGATGTTTGTTAATCTGCTTAGAATCACATGCTGTGCATAGACTAGCAAGCAGTGCCCGGAGTTGGAGGTGGGTTGTGAGAAGGAACAGTAGAGAGAAGATGTCTTAATACTGCTTGTCCCACCTGGGAATCAGATCTAGAGTGGGCATCTAGACAGTAGTGTTTTGTAAAGGTGTGAACAGAACTCCAGGTTGCCGCTTTGCAAATGGACTCAAGAGGGACATTTGCAATGAAAGCTATGGAAGCCCCGGTGCCTCGAGTGGAGTGTGCTCTTGGCTTGAAGGGTAGTTCTCTCTTAGCAAGAGTGTAACAGAGAGTGATGCATTGTACAATCCATCTAGAGACCGTGGATTTTGAAAATGCATCTCCTTCTCTTCCTGCTGCCACTGAGACAAAGAACTGATTAGTCTTTCTCAATGGTCTAGTTCTTTCCATATAAAACATCATGGCTCTGCGAACATCCAGTGTATGCAGGCTCATCTCACCTAAGTTTGAAGGATTTTGAAAGAACATTGGTAGTTCTATTGACTGGTTGACATGGAATTTAGAGATACATTTTGGAACAAAACTTGGATGTGTGCGTAGAAGGAACAAGTTACTTACCTGTAACTGTTGTTCTCCGGCATGGGTCTGGCATGGATTCACATGCTCATGAATATTCCCCGTCGTCAGGCTGGGAATCCTCGGTAAAGAAAAAACCAGTATCAGTTTCGTTTCTGATCTGTCTTTCGTAGTAATAACCAATCACTGGTCTCTGCGTCATACTGACCACAGCCAATGACTGCCCTCTACCTAAGCACCGCCTCTGGCAGCCATCTTCAGATTTGGAAGCACGTGAAGTGGCAGTATGACCAAGTGAAGAGCCGCAGAGGGGTAGGCGGGAGGGTTCGCATGTGTAACCATGCCAGACCCATGCTGGAGAACAACAGTTACAGGTAAGTAACTTGTTCCTTCTCCAGCATGGGGTCTGGCATGGATTCACATGCTCATGAATAAAGAATACATAGCAGTACACACATGCACAACCACGGGAGGTGGCAAAGGCTCAACATTAAGCATTGCATCAAACTCAACATTAAGCATCTTACCTCCTCACCAGGCTCACCTCAGGCGAACAAGTTGCGCAGCACTGCTTGGCCGACCGTGGACTCCTCCCTGGAATCCCGATCGACGCAGTAGAACTTCGTGAAGGTGTGCGTCGACCTCCACGTAGCAGCCCTGCATATGTCCAGCAGGGGCACACCAGAAAGGAACGCCGTGGTAGCTGCGATCGCTCTGGTGGAATGGGCTCTCGGACGGCCAGGCAGCGGTCGGTTTGCCAACCGATGACAGTACATGATACAGCCGGAGAGCCATCTGGAAATGGAAGCCTTCGAGAGAGCCTTCCCCTGATTGACAGGTCCAAAGTTCACAAAGAGTTGTGACGTCTTCCGAAAACACTTTGTGCGGTCCACGTAGAACTTCAGCGCTCTAGCCACATCCAGCGAGTGCAAAGTCCTCTCAGCCGGCGACGAAGGCGACGGGAAGAATACAGGCAACACCAAGGGTTCGTTGAGATGGAAGTCCGAAGGGACCTTGGGCATGAAGGAGGGGTGCGTCCTGAGCACTACCCTCGTGTCGTGAAAAGTCAAGTACGGGGCCTTGCAGGAAAGGGCCTGGATCTCTCCCACCCGTCGTGCAGAGGTGATGCCACAAGAAACGCTGTTTTCCACGACAGAAACTTCAACGGGGCCGAGTGCAGAGGCTCGAACGGAGGTCCCATGAGCTTGGTCAGCACCACGTTGAGCTCCCATGCCGGGGCCGGAGCCTTCACCGGCGGGAACGATCTGAACAGTCCCTTCATGAACTCTTTCACCAGACGATGAGACCACAAGGACGTCCGCCCCGTGGTTCTGGTGTATCGGGAGATCGCAGCAAGATAACTCTTGATGGACGCGTGTGCCAGTCCAGCTTTGGCCAGCGTCAGCAGGTACGGCAGTTCTTGGGGAGCCGTAATCCGTAGAGGGTTATTCTTCTGTGCGTGGCACCAGACAGAGAACCTCTTCCATTTGTGTCCGTAGCATTTAAGAGTCGAGGACGCCCTGGCCGTTGCAAGAACCTCTCTGCAGTAAGCCGGTATGTCGTATCGTCCAAACTCTAGCGCTGCAGGAGCTAGGCCTGCAAGTTCAGCGATTTCGGGTCGTGGTGGAGGATGGCGCCTCCTTCCCTGGAGAGCAGATCCGCGTCCACTGGCAGCTTGATTGGCGGGGACGCTGACAAGTCCAGAAGGTCCGGGAACCATATCTGCCTCGGCCACGCAGGTGCGACGAGGATCATCCTGCACCGTGACCTCTTGAGCTGGTTGACGAGCCGGATTAGCAGTGGCAAAGGAGGGAACGCGTAGAGGAACAGGCCATCTCAGGGGAACGAGAAAGCATCGCCCATGCTCCTCGCCTGGGGAAACCTGCTGGCGAACCTCCGGCACTTGGAGTTCGTCGCCGTCGCGAACAGGTCGATCTGGGGTGTGCCCCACCGTCGGAAGAGGCGATCCACTAGATCCTGCCGTAGTTCCCACTCGTGGCACGAGCGCAGCTCCCTGCTGAGTGAGTCGGCGATGGTGTTTTTTATCCCTGCCAGATGAAACGGCACCAGAAACATCCCTTGGGCGACTGCCCAATGCCACAGGTCCTGCACCTCCTTGGACAGTGCTGGGGACCTGGTTCCGCCCTGTTTCCTGATGTAAAACATGGTGGTGGTGTTGTCGGTGAAGACCCTCACCACCTTGCCCTTGAGGGACGGAAGGAAGGACCTGAGGGCCCAAAACACTGCACGGAGCTCCAGGACGTTGATATGTAGGGATTTCTCTGTCGGGAGCCAAAGGCCTCTTGCGTGCAGATTTTCGGTGTGCGCTCCCCACCCTTCGAGGGAGGCATCCGTGGTCACTGTCTCCTGGTGGGCTGGGGTCTGGAAGTCCATGCCCGCCGTCAGATGCGCGCGGGTGCCCCACCACCGGATCGCTCGTCGGAAACTCTCGTCGAGTGTGATCCTTTCCTCGAAGCTGCCCGTCGTTTGGATCCAGCGCGCGTCCAGGAACTCCTGCAATGGGCACATCCGGAGCCTGCACATGGGAATGAGGTAGATGCAGGAAGACATCAATCCGAGGAGGGACTTGATGGACCTCACCTTGGCCGCGTCGGCCACCAACATCCGCTGCACCTTGCCCAGGATGGTCCTGGTCCTCTCCTCCGACGGGGAGGCCAGAAGGGACACTGTGTTGAGCCTCGCTCCCAGAAACAGAGCGTCTTGCGCGGGCACCAGGTGGGATTTGGCGTAGTTCACGGAGAATCCCAAGTCCGTGAGAAGTTGGACGGTCCTTGCCGTGTGAACCACGGCGAGCTCCCTTGTCTTGGCTCGGATGAGCCAGTCGTCCAGGTAGGGGTAGACGTGGATCCCTTCGCGGCGCAGCTGCGCCGCCACCGGTGCGAGGCACTTGGTGAACACCCTGGGTGCCGACCGTAGTCCGAAGGGGAGGGCTTTGAACTGGTAATGACGCCCTTGGACCACAAACCTGAGGAATTTTCGGTGCCCCTTTAGGATGGGAATATGGAAGTAGGCATCCTCCAAATCCAACGACGACAGGAAGTCTCCTTCCTCCAGCTGACCCAGGACGTGATGGAGGGTGACCATCCGGAACTTTTGCGCCTTGATGAACTTGTTCAGACGTCGCAGGTCCAGGATGGGGCGCCATCCCCCCCCCCCCCCCCGTCTTCTTCACGAGGAAGTATCTCGAGTAAACTCCGGAGCCCCGAAGCCTCTTTGGGACGAGTTCGATGGCGCCCTTCCTGAGCATCGCCTTTACCTCCAGGAGAAGTTGAGGGACGTGAAGTTCTTTCCTGGCCACGGGGGCGACGTGCGGACACTTTCTTTGAAACTCGAGCGCGTGGCCCCGGGCCAAGGCGTCCAGCACCCAACGGTCGGTGGAGATGGACTACCACACGCTGACGAAGCTCGCCAGCCGGCCTCCCACCGGGGTGCTTCGGTGGGGGCCCGACCCCACGGCCGGTTCAATCCTGCTTCGACGAGGCTTTGCCGCCTTGACCTCCTTGGCGACGACGGCGGGGTCCGCCAGACTTGCCTCGTCCTCTGTAGGCCTCCTGAGACGACGAGCGGGCCGCTTGACTGTAGGAGGAGAAACCGCCGCCGGAACCTTTGGAGGCGTTCTTGTCTCCGCTGCTCCGAAAGGGCGTCCATCGTTGTTGCAGAACTCCAAGGGCCCGGGCCGTCTCGGTGTCCGCTTTAATGGCCTGAAGGGAATCGTCCACTGTTTTCCCAAACAGGTTGTTCCCATCGAAGGGCATGTCCAGGACTCTGGTCTGAACGTCTTGACGGAAGTCCGTAGCCTTGAGCCATCCACGCCGCCTAAGGCAAACGCCGTTGCCCAACTGGCGGAACCCAGTGTCGGCGATGTCCGTCGCAACGGTAATGGCGTGGTCCGAAGCCACCTCACCTTCCTGCAGGATCTCCAGGGCCTCTGCCCTCTTGTCGTCCGGCAAGAAGTCCAGCAGGGGAGCCAGTTTGTACCAGAGCTCCCTGTCGTATCGGGCCACGATAGCCAAGGCGTTGGCAGCTTTAATCGTCGTCGCTGCAGACGAGATGACTCTGCGTCCCATAGCGTCCAATTTCTTTCCCTCGCCGTCCGGTGGGGAAGTCGATGTGGAGGCCGCACCCCCCCCCCCGCTTTTTTCCTGCCGCCGCGGAGACGACGGAGTCCGGGGTAGGCTGCGCCCGGAGGCACAGAGGGGCCGTGTCCGGGACCCGGTACTTTTTCTCGTACCGGTCTCTTCTAGCTGGCGTCGTGGAAGGGTTCTTGAGGAGGGTGAGGCCCTCATCCCAAATGTCGTCCAATAGAGGCACGGCGAGGACCGTCTTCCTCTTGGCCTCGCGCCGCTGATAAAGGAAACCTTCCTTCTTCTTCTCCTCAGGGCAGAGTTGGAAAAGCTCAGATGCCCTGGTGATCATGGAGTGGAACGATCCAATCTCGTCGGGCGGAGAAGCCCTGGTGGGAGGCGACGACGGTACATCCTCGTCGTATACCTAGTCGTCCGTACCCGTCGCTGCCGTGTCAGTCCCCGTATCATCCCCTCGGGTGGACGGGGAGGAGGGCTGGAAGGGGCGCGACGGCTGAAAAGGAGGAGGAGGGTGGATCCTTCTTTTCTTGGTAGGGGGAACCCCAGAAGGTCCCGGTTCTGGGTCCCCCGACGGGAGAGGTTCCGTCGGCAACGGTAGTCTCGTCCTTATCTCTGAGCATAAGGACTGTATAGCCAACAAAATGGCTGCTGAGCTGTCTCGCGGCGCTGGCAGAGGGGAATCCGACGGGCGATCAGGGGCCCCGTCGGTACCCTCGACGATGTCGTCGTCACCTGCGTCGGGATCCATCCCGACGGGCCGGTCTTCTTCCACGCCGAGGCCGTGGCTTAAGACCTCGACCAGCTCCTCCTCCGAGGTTGAGGCCGAATCTACGACGACGCCCTGCCCCCCCTTTTTCTTCCCCACGGGGGATTTCACGGGGGTCCTATCGATGGGCACAAAAGAGGACTCCCTCCGAGGTGGCAGGGAGACTCTGAGCCCCGAGGTCGCCACCACTGGTGTAGCCTCCACAGGCTGAGCCAGGGCCGCCGCGACAGTTTCGATAGAGGGCTTGGCCGGATGGATTAAGGCCTTCACCACCTTAGGTGCGCTCACCGCCTTATCCTTGAGGGGGGGGGGACAGTGCCTCGCTCCCCCTCCGCCTTCGAGCTCGACCGGGGCCTCTCCAAGAGCCTCGCCGGGTGCTCGGCCTTCCTCTTACCCGACCAAGAGCGTTGGCTCGTGGTTGATGGTGCCGGGGAGGGTGCGCCCAGCCGGGCGCCCGTAGAGTCCGACCGTTCGGCGCTCCCGGTGCCAGCGGACTCGCGGTGCTTGGCCTTATGTTGGACCCCCGTCGCCGGGGCGTCCTCAAAGGTCTTAGAAGACCGCTCGGATTCCTTCCTCTTCTTCTCGCCGGACGGGCTCTTCCCTTCCAGCCAGTTGGCGAGACGTTGATGGCGGTCCTTCATGGTCCGCTCCGACATGTTACCGCAAAACGCACAGTCCTTCTCCACGTGCGTCTTGTCCTCATGTAGGCAGTAAAGGCAAAAAGAGTGTTCGTCCTCCTTGAAGACGTTCTGCAGCTGGCATCCAGGGCAGACCCTGAACAGCTTTCCGGGCGTCGAGCTTCCCTTCTCCTGGGCCATGACCGGGCCTGAGAAACTTCTGGAGTCCTCCAAAAGCGTAGCTCGACGAGATCCGCAGACGAATCCGACACGGGTCCCCGTTGATCGGATGGAGAGTCGGTGGAGCTTGAGGCTCTTTTGACCGAAAAAAACGAAGTTTTTGAGAAAAAACATGAAAAAAACTAGCACTAACGCTTGAGAGCAATAGCACGAGGATCCCAACACATGAACGTGCGGTAAAAATGAGAAGATGGCTGCCAGAGGCGGTGCTTAGGTAGTGGGCAGTCATTGGCTGTGGTCAGTATGACGCAGAGACCAGTGATTGGTTATTACTACGAAAGACAGATCAGAAACGAAACTGATACTGATTTTTTCTTTACCGAGGATTCCCAGCCTGACGACGGGGAATATTCATGAGCATGTGAATCCATGCCAGACCCCATGCTGGAGAACCACCTTATCCTTGTGAACTGTTACAAAGGGGTCTAGTGCAGAGAAGGCTTGTAGTTCACTTACTCTCCTAATGGAGGTGATAGCCATTAGAAAAGCAATCTAAGAGTGAGGTCATTAAGTGTTGCTTTGTGCATGGGTTCAAAGGGTGACCCCATGAGCCTGGTTAGTACCACATTTAGGTCCCATCCGGGATCGGGTTAGCTATGGGAGGGTGGATCCTCTTCACTCCTTCCATGAAGGCTTTAATAACTGGGACTTTCCACCATGACACTTTAAGTTGGGAAGTGGTTTATGAGGAAAGTGCAGCTAAATTAACTTTAATAGAGTTAAACACCAAGTCTGAGTCTAGTAGGTGAGTCAGGTACAGACCAATTTGTGTCACCAGATGACAAATCTTTTCCATTTGCTAGAATAACAGTGACGAGTATTAGGCTTTCTAGCCTCCCTGAGAATGTCCATGCATCTCTGCGGGAGTTGTAAATGTCCAAATTCTATGATCTCAGGAGCCAGGCTGCTAAGTTCATGGTCTGAGGGCATGGATGTAGTGTCCTGCCCTTGTCCTGTGACAGCATGTTGTACGGGCAGGGAAGTTTCACTGGAGGAGATAGGGACATCTCCATTAAGTGAGCGAACCAAGGTTGTTTGGGGCACATAGTGGCCACCAGTATCATGGTAACTTGTTCCTGGTGCATCTTGTGCACTATCTTGTTGAGAAGGGGAGTCGGGGAAAAGCGTAAACAAATTTCCCTGACCATGGTATCGATAGACCTTTCCCCTTGTATTGGTTCTGGGGGTACCTGGAGGCGTAATTTTGGCATTGTGAGTTCTCCAGAGTTGCGAACAGACCTATTTCTGGGAATCCCCATTGTGTGAAGACGTTGAAGACTATGTCTTCGTGTAACCGCCATTCGTACTCTGAGGGCAGAGGGAAATCTCTGCTGAGTTCGTCTGCTAGCAGATCGAGTTCCCCTGGTACATGTTGTGACAGTAGGAATATGTTGTGTTTGAGAGCCCACTTCCAGATGTTCTGGGACAGCTTGGACAGTCCTGGAGAGCGAGTGCCTCCCTGCTTGTTGAGGTAGTACATGGCTGTGGTGCTGTCCATGAGGACCATCACGGTCTTCCCTTGCAGGTGTGCCTGGAAGGCTTTCAGTGCCTTGAACACAGCTAGTAGCTTCAGTAAGTGTATGTGCTTGGATGCTACGCTCGGAGTCCAGACTCCGTGAGCAGTCTGTTGGGATAGGTGAGCCCCCCCCATCCTGTGAGGGATGCGTCTGTGGTTAGAGTGGCTTCCACTGCGGGGGTGGCGAATGGTTTCCCTATTACCAGGTTTTCCTTCGACCACCACTGTAGCGAGAGAACCAAGGCCTGCGAGACCACCACTAGATCGTCCCATTGTCCGCTGGCCTGACACCACTGGCTGTTGAGCCACTCTTGCATTGGGCGCATGCGCAGGTGCGCGTGAGGTACCAAATAAATACATGACGCCATCATTCCTAGTAAGCGCATTGCTTTGCATACCGTCACCTCTCGACCGGCCACATATTGAGGGATTTGAAACAGCATGTTTTGGACCCTCTCGTTGGAGGGGAAGACGAGGCCGTCCTTTGTTTGAATTAGAGCCCCTAGGAATTGTTTGATCTGGCTGGGGTCTAAGCTGGACTTTTCGTTGATGGAGAAGCCCAATTGAAACAAAAGGTCTACAGTCTTTTTTTCGGTATTTGAGAAGCATGTTTCGTAAGAATCCCCTGTTATGAGCCAATCGTCGAGGTAAGGGTATACTGGGATGGACAACCTGCACAGGTGGGCCACTGCCAGTACCTTCGTGAATACTCCCGGCGCTGATGCTATGCAGAAGGATAGGACTCTGAACTGGTAGTGTTTTCCCTCTATCATGAACCGGAGGTATTTCCTGTGTGCTGGCAACATTAAAATATCTAACTATGCATCTTTCATGTCCAGTGTTGTCATGTAATCTCCCTGTGAAAGCAGGGGGATTACCTCCTGTAGAGTCACCATACGAAACTTTTGAGGTTTGACAAATTTGTTTGCTGGGCGCAAATCTAGTACAGGGCGCATGGTTAAGTCCTTTTTGGGTACAAGGAAGTACACTGAATAAATAACTTCCGTTACCTGGGATAGAGGCACGACCTCTATAGCTCCTTTTTCTAGTAGTTGGTCCACTTCTTGAAGAAGGATGGCGAGGTGTTCTGGTGACATGCTTTGTCCCCTTGGGGGTCTGTACGTAGGGGAACTGTTGAATTCCATACAGTAGCCGCGGGTTATGGTTGATAGTACCTAGCGGTCTGATGTTATACCCTCCCATGCTGGAAGAAAGGATGTTAACCGGCCCCCGACTGGCGAAGCATGGGAGGGGACCCCAATCTTTGGGTCATTTGGTGTTGGTGGCTTGGAACCTCTAGGGGTGGGACCCCGACCTCTTCCCTTGCCACGACGTTGTCCTCTTTGGTTATATTGTCCACTGGTGCCTTGGTTAGAGGACCAGTTACCTGCAGAGTATTGCTGCTGCTGTTGGCGTTGGCCTCGAAAAAAACGTTTGTTGCCATAACCACGTTTGTTGGGAGGCCTTGAAATTTGGTCTAGTGTCTTCATTGTGTCAAATTCTTTCTTTGCAGTCTCTAGTGCCTCATCCACCGCCTTACCAAAGAGGTTTGCATCTTATATAGGTTTGTTAATAAGAGATGCTTGTGTTTCAGGTTTAAAGCCTGAATTACATAGCCATACATGGCGTTTGAGTAGGATTCCTTGGACTAGGGAACGCCCAGCCGTTTCTGCAGCATCCAGAGTATTTTTAATGATGCTTTGGTTGACTAAGGTCCCTTCAGTCAGCGTGGCTAGAAGGAGAGTACGTAGGGGTTCCGGTACCTCCTCAATGTCCTTGCGTAGTTTGTTCCATTGTGCATCTGTGTAACTTGCCAGCAAAGAGTTGTTGGCAATTCTTGCGGAAAAGGCAGCTGAGGCTGTAATCCTCTTTCCTAGGGCATACATTTTTTACCCTCTTTATCTGGTGGTGCCTCGCTAGTTGACAGCGGGACCCCTGCTCTCTTCCTGGTATTTGTCACCACTAAAGTGTCAGCTACAGAGTGGCCCCTGATGTATAACGGGTCAGATGGAGAAGGACTAAATCATTTTTCTATCCTAGGGTTGACCCCTCTGATCAACGTGGGAGTGGATAGTGAAGGAATAATTTGTCTCTTTACTGAGGAGGGGAAGGGTTTGACTGACAGGGGGTTTCTCCTTAATGATCTTTTCTACAAAGTCGATGTCAGGAGAAGTTTCCCCGGTCTCGATCTCGAAATGCGCTGCTGCCTTGCGTAGGAGTGCATTAAAAGGTAGGTTAATCGTCTATAGGTGATGTATTCCTAATAGGTCAGTCTTTGGGTGGGGACAGATTTATGGCTTCAGGGTCTGAAAACGCTGATGGGGACTGCCAGGGCTGTGAAGCGCCTTCTTCTGGGTCTTCGCCGAAGTCCCCATCACCCATATCCGGGTTGTCTTCAAAACCTTCCTCCTCTAGGTTTTGTTCCCCTTTATTGCCTAAGAATTCATCATCCTCCTGAAAGTGGGGGTCCTCTCCAGTGAGGTCATATAAATCTACATCCTCTTGGGGGGGTGAAATCAAACAGCCTGGGGTACTTGGCCCTGGGATACTCCTGAGGTCCCTCTCTCGATCTCTTGGGTGTTGGAAGGTTCCGAGTCTCCATAAACCTCTCCATTTTGTCCATACAGAACTGGAGTCTCTCTAGGGTTTCGTGAGGTACCCTGGAGCGGCCAGGGGGAGAAAAGGGAGGGCCTTCCGTTAGAAAACGCTTCGACCTATCCCATAACGTCGAAGAGAGGTTCCCCTAGCCTTCTGAAAAGCCTTCTGGTAGGCTAGGAGTCCCTCTCGACTGAGCGGGCGGTGCCTGCCTTCCTTCTGACCTTTTCGGCGTCTCCCGGGCCTTATGAGCGGTAACCGATGTCTTTCGCCGTCCGTCTCTGGCTATCAGTGGAAATAATCCACGCCAGGCCCTCGACAACTAAACTGTCTGTCGAGGGTACCTCCGGCGTCGACGTTACAGGCGTCGCTTGCTCTACACCGACAGGTGCGCTCTGGTGGTGCGCGTCTGGCGGTTTAGTGATAGCGCCCTTATCTGGGGGTAGCCCAGTCGCTAGTCGCGGTTGCGAGGGGGGCTTCAGACTCTTACGGTCTGAGGAGGCCGCCGTTAGGACCTGCGTCTCCGTTGGAGCTAATGCTCTCTTCGTCTTCGACGAGGGAGAGCCGTGGGTTGTGTGTTTATGGGAGCGTTTTCTGTGTGCGTCCTTGTGGCCGGGGTGTTCATCCCCATAAGCAGGGCGTGAGCTGAGCTTGTCGGGCCGGGGACAGACGACGTGGAGTGTGAACGCTCCTTAGAGAGGTCTACGACTTCCGAAACAGACATCGGGTTGTCACATTCCTCGTCACTTTCGGCGGCGGCGGGTGATGAATCAGACCTAGACATGGCGTAGGCTGCCCACCTTTTGACCCTACGGTCTTTTAAAGTCTACGGCTTAAGGAGCAGACAGGCCGCACAGCCGTTTTCTTTGTGATCGAGGGGCAAGCAACAGTTACACCGTTTGTGCTCGTCTTTCCAAGTAAACTTGCCTTTGCAATGTGGGCAAAACCTAAAGGGTGTCCTCTCCATAGCTGAGGAACAGATAGCATGTGACAAGAACCCAGAAGGAAAGGGTGGGGAAAGGGAAAGCATTCTCAAAGAGAAACAATAAATGTCCCACAACCCCACTCTCCCTAATGTATTTGGCCGCCGAGGCCAGGCCACGTGTTCGGCGAACGCGAACAACCTCCTCCGTCGAAGGCACCGCCGTCGGAGATCTTGATCGGCGGTGAACAGCTTTGCAGCTACGATGCCGAAGGAGGGATGTAAGTAATAATATAAATTAAGGCCGACCAAAGGTGAGGGGCCTCGACGCGTGAGGGATTGTGGGTACACTGCATGTCACTATAGGGATAGTGTTACAGACACGCCTGGTCGACATCCCCTTTTCGACTACGAAAAACAAAATGCAATACTCTGCAGTGACCACTGGATGTCGGACTATGCACAGCATGTGATTCTAAGCAGATTAACAAACATCAGAAATATAGATTGCTGAACAACATACAAATGGAGGACAAACTTCTATACAAAGAGAACTGGGAGAAAGACATAGGCGAAACGATCACGGAGGAGGAATGCGGACAGATCTTGCTGAGAGCGCATGGATCATCCGAATGCACTGCGATCAAAGAGTCGGATTACAAGCTGTGTTATAGGTGGTGTATGTCCGCCCACATAAAATCAATGCAAAATACTCCGCAGAATGCTGGAGATGATGTGGTGGGAGGTGGACCTCTATCATAAGTGGTGGTCGTGTCCGAAAGCTGTAATGTACTAAAAGAAATTCTGGGGCACATAAAAGTGATAACGGGAGAGTTTCTGCCAATGACACAAAAGTAGTCTTACTAGGAGCAGTGTCGGAAGACACATATGCAGCATCAGTGCATAAAGCTACACTAATCACACACATACCGACAGCAGCGAGAATGACGCTGGCACAAGGATTGAAATATGAAGCGTGCCCGATAATAGCCTGGTGGTGGTTCAAGATCTGGGGGATCATGGTAATGGAAAAAATATGTGCTCTATAGGCAGGTAATTACTTGAAATTCTTGGTGGTTTGGAACCCCTTCCAAGACTACTTAAGAACGTTCATGTTTGCTGAAGCCCGGGACACAGACAAAGGGCCTCCCACACGGGTAGGACTGTAATCCCTTGGTGGGGAAAGTCTGGAACCAATCAAGTTGGGGGAAACGAGAGGAGGGGGGGTACTTGTTGGGGGAAAGGGACATTTGTTAGGGAACTAATGAAAAACCACGGGACAACCGAACCAGTGAAACTCTACAGTGATTGATTACTAAATGACATGTTATGCAAGTGATATGCACAGTAATGACTTTACTTGTTGAAACATGCACCTGGTCCCGCTGAATAAATAAAACTTGTTAAAAAAATCTATAAGAGCTGAGCGGATTGCGGGACAGGCTGTTTCCTTGCCTTCCTGCTCTCGTCTGCCTCTTCGGACTCTGACTCAGACGGTTTTTAGCGAGCCAATCTGAGCAGAACCGCACACAAATGCAGAATGATTTCGCTGTCTGCGTACAGCCAAAACATTTATTTTGATCCATCAGGCCTTGGAGATTTGCAGAAGTGGCCTAAATGCAGAGTTATCTAGTGGTTTTTCGTGTAATTTAAAGGCCTATTTTCGATGTTGGACCGTGGGTATTTTTGGAATGCTCTGAAGTTTAATGGACTAAGATTCTAAGGATACTAGATAGTAACCTTTACCAAGCGGCTTAGTTCCCACTCTATATACTTTCAAAGATGTCTTTCTTTAATGTTGAACTGGGTTTGAATCGGCTGGCTTAGCTACTATTGGAGGATTCCCTGCCTTCTATAATGTCTTCTCTATGCACAGCAATTGGGCAATTATAAGGCACAGGGCAAAAGGGAGGGGGAGAGGAGATCGAATTGAGAAATGCCTTTCAAGCTAGTTGAGCGTTCCCCTCCTGATGGTTTGAGAATGGTTTTGAAACTTGCGTGTCAAAGTGCAGAGAGGGATACCGACTAGTGTTTAAGCTTCGTAAGTCACTCGTGTCCCTGTTTTGCCTTTTGGGACTTTTACGATGTGTTGTGAATGGTTTTTAAAATGTGTTTAAAAACGTTTTAGGGTTTGTTCTTGAGGATTTAGTTATATTTTTACCTCTAACTACTGTAGATTACATATTTGAGCACCTTAGTTGTCTGAATATTCTAAGCATTTTTTTTGTATTTGCTTCTTTGCATTTTTTTAAATCTGCTGGCACAAACACTATTTATGTGTCCATTGTGTTGAATTTTGCACTTTAGATGTCTGTTGGTACTTAAGCACTTTAGCAATCATTTGTATGCCTAGCGTGTTCCTGCACTGTACATCTGGCACAATATATGCCTGTTGGCATTTAAGTACTTTAGTTACTTGCCCACTACGCTGCTGCATTCCTATATTTTATGTTGACATTCATACCGACCTTTGGGTCGAGCCTCCTTCTGTCGACCAGTGAAATGGGCAAACGGAAGGCATCTGGTCCACCAGGCAAAGCAGACGATGTTAGTAAAGATTCTTTTTTGTTGCTTTCCTTTGGTCTTCTAAACTTTTAACAAATCCTGTCTTTCACGGTGCATAGTTTGGCTATATACACAGATAATACTTTGTATTGTATAGCCTCTCTAAAAAGCGTGCTCCCATGTTGCAGGCTTTTGTCTGAAAGTCTATTAAGTGAGATTCCTCTTGGCTCTTCTTTCGCCGTAAGTAATGCTCTTACAACGAAATAAGAGCGAGGAATCGCTCACGTAAAGACGACTTTCATTAAGACGACCAATAAGGCCTATGATTTCAGTTTTATCACAACATACAGCCTACAAGCAGAAGCTATTAGAAAGAACTTTCGTAAACAGTGGTCTATCTTACAAGCAGATACAGACTTGAATACAGTGTTGGGAGACAATCCATTAATTACCTTTACTAGAGCAAGTCATTGAAGGATCTTATATCACCAAGTATGCCAAATACTAACAGCTCCAGACAATTGGTTAAGAAAGAGATCTACTAACAAAGGTTTTGACAAGTGTAATAATTGCAAAATGTGCAAATATGCAAAGACCAAAGAAAGTATGGTATGGCACTAAACCCCAAAAATATTGGAACATCACACAGAAGATTACATAACTCACAAAATGTGTAGTGTATGCGATTATATGTCCATGTGAGCAGATGTACATTGGGTCGACAATTTGCCAACTGAAGATGCGCATTTTACAACATTGAAGGGCGATTCTCAATACAGATGTCAATTATCCCCTAGCTGTACACTTTGCAGACAAACATGGGAGTGATGCTTCATTCATTTGGGTCTTTGCATTGGCACATATGACAATGCATTACTTACCGTAAAAGCATTTCTGATGGTTGTATCTGCTTAGATTCACATGCTGTGCGTAGGTCCGACATCCAGTGGTCACTGCGGAGTATTGCATTTTGTTTTTTGTAGTCGAAAAGGGGACGTCGACAAGGCGTGTCTGTAACACTATCCCTATAGTGACGTGTGTTGTACCCACAATCCCTCACGCGTCGAGGTCCCTCTGTTTGTATTTTTCTGCCCTGAGGGAGCCTTCTAGACGTGAGTGAGTACAGAAAAGAGAGAAATATAGAAAGATGTCTATGTTCCTTCCATCCAAGCGGGGAGGAAGGGTGGGCGCATGTGAATCTAAGCAGATACAACCATCAGAAATGCTTTTACGGTAAGTAATGCATTGTCTTCTGATGTTTGTTAATCTGCTTAGAATCACATGCTGTGCATAGACTAGCGAGCAGTACCCGGAGTTGGCGGTGGGTTATGAGAAGGAACAGTAGAGAAAAGATGTCTTAATACTGCCTGCCCAACCTAGGAGTCAGATCTAGAGTGTGCATCTAGACAGTAGTGTTTTGTAAAGGTGTGCACAGAACTCCAGGTAGCCGCTTTGCAGATGACTCAAGGGGAACATTTGCAATGAATGCTATGGACGCCCCCGTGCCTCGAGTAGAATGTGCTCTTGGCCTAAAGGGCAGTTCTCTCTTAGCAAGAGTATAGCAGAGAGTGATGCATTGAACAATCCATCTAGAAATAGTGGACTTTGAAACTGCATCCCCTTCTCTTCCTGCTGCCACCGAGACGAAGAACTGATTAGTCTTCCTCAGTGGTCTGGTTCTTTCCATGTAGAACATGACCGCCCTGCGGACATCTAGTGTGTGCAGAGTCCTCTCTCCCAAGTTGGAAGGGTTTTGAAAGAACGCTGGTAGTTCTATCGACTGGTTTACGTGGAATTTTGAGATGAATTTTGGGGCAAACCTTGGGTGAGTGCGTAGAACCACTTTATCTTTGTGAACTGTAACAAAGGGGTCTAGAACAGAATGAGCCTGTAGTTCACTTACTCTCCTGATGGAGGTGATAGCTATTAGAAAAGCAGTCTTAAGAGTGAGGTCTTTAAGAGATGCTTTGTGCATGGGTTCAAATGGTGAGCCCATGAGTTTGGTAAGTACCACGTTAAGGTCCCATCCGGGAGCTGGGTCAGCTATCAGGGGTGAATTCTCTTTACTCCCTCCATGAATGCCTTTATAACAGGGATCTTCCACCACGACACTTTGAGTTGGGAAGTGGTGTATGCAGAAAGTGCCGCTAGGTGGACTTTAATGGAATTGAACACTAGACCTGAATCCAATAAGTGGGTCAGGTATAGAATAATATGTGTGGGAGAGCAGTCAATTGGGTTGATGCTCTTTCCTCTGCACCAAATGACAAATCTCTTCCATTTGCTAGAATAGCAGTGGCGAGTGTTAGGTTTTCTGGCCTCCCTGAGGATGTCCATGCATCTCTGCGGGAGCTGTAGATGTCCAAATTCTATGATCTCAGGAGCCAGGCTGCTAAGTTCATGTTCTGGGGGCATGGATGCAGAGTCCTGCCCCTGTCTTGTGACGGCATGTTGTACGGGCAGGGGAGTTTCACTGGGGGAGATAGAGACATCTCCATCAAGTGAGCGAACCATGGCTGCCGGGCCCACATAGGAGCCACCAGTATCATGGTTACTTGTTCCTGGTGCATCTTGTGCACTACCTTGTTGAGAAGGGGAGTCGGGGGGAAAAGCGTAAACAAATCTCCCTGACCATTGTATCGATAGACCGTTCCCCTTGGATTGGTTCTGGGGGTACCTGGAGGCGTAACTTTGGCATTGTGAGTTCTCCAGGGTTCCGAACAGGTCTATTTCTGGGAACCCCCATTGCGTGAAGACGATGTCTTCGTGCAGTCGCCATTCGTACTCTTCGGGCAGGGGGAAATCTCTGCTGAGTTTGTCTGCCAGCAGATTGAGTTCCCCTGGTACATGTTGTGATAGAAAGAACATATTCTGTTTGAGAGCCCACTTCCATATGTTTTGGGCCAGTTTGGACAGTCCTGGAGAGTGGGTTCCCCCGTTTGTTGATTTAATACATGGCTGTGGTGCTGTCTGTAAGGACCATCACTGTCCTGCCCTGTAGGTGTTCCTTGAAGGCTTTTAGCGCCTTGAACACCGCTAGTAGCTCCAGAAGATTGATGTGTTTGGATGCTACGTTCGGAGTCCACTCCCCGTGAGCAGTTTGATGGGATAGGTGAGCCCCCCATCCTGTGAGGGATGCGTCTGTGGTTAGAGTGGCTTCCGCCGCGGGTGTGGCAAAAGGTTTCCCTTTTTCTAGGTTTTCCTTTGTGCACCACCATAGCGAGAGAACTAAGGCCTGCGAGACCACTACTAGGTCGTCCCATAGTCCGCTGGCCTGACACCACTGGCTGTTGAGCCACTCCTGCATTGGGCGCATGCGCAGGCGCGCGTGAGGTACCAAATAAATACACAACGCCATCATGCCTAGCAAGCGCATTGCTTTGCGTACCGTCACCTCTCGACCGGCCACATATTGAGGGATCTGAAACAACATGTTTTGGACCCTCTTTTTGGAGGGGAAGACGAGGCCGTCCTTTGTTTGAATTAGAGCCCCTAGGAATTGTTTGATTTGGCTGGGGTCTAGGCTGGATTTCTTTTCGTTGATGGAGAAGCCCAACTGGAACAAAAGGTCTACAGTCTTTTGGGTATTGGAGAAGCATGTTTCGTAAGAATCCCCTGTTATGAGCCAGTCGTCGAGGTAAGGGTAAACTGGGATGGACAACCTGCGCAGGTGGGCCGCTGCCAGTACCTTCGTGAATACCCTCGGTGCAAATGCTATCCCGAAGGGTAGCACTCTGAACTGGTAGTGTTTGCCCTCTATCATGAACCGGAGGTATTTTCTGTGCGCTGGCAACATTAAAATATGAAAGTATGCATCTTTCATGTCCAATGTTGTCATGTAATCTCCCTGTGATGATAGTGGGATTACTTCCTGTAGGGTCACCATACGAAACTTTTGGGGTTTGATGAACTTGTTCGCTGGGCGCAGATCTAATACAGGGCACAATGTTAGGTCCTTTTTGGGTACAAGGAAGTACACTGAATAAATACCTTCCGTTACCTGAGATAGAGGCATGACCTCTATGGCTCCTTTTTCCAGCAGTTGTTGTACTTCTTGCAGAAGTATGGCAAGATGTTCCGGTGACATGCGTCGTCCCCTCGGGGGTTTGTATGTTGGGGAACTGTTGAATTCGATGCAGTATCCGTGGGCTACGGTGGAAAGTACCAAGCGGTCTGACGTTCTACCCTCCCATGCTGGAAGAAAGGATGTTATCCGGCCCCCGACCGGTGTTGCATGGGAGGGGACGCGAATCTTCGCGTCACTTGGTGTTGTTAGGGGCTTGGGAACCTCTGGGGGTGAACCCTCGCCCTCTTCCTTTGCCCCGGCGCTGTCCTCTTTGGCTGTACTGGCCACTATTGGTCTGGAAATTGGTGGCAGGGTACTGTTGCTGCTGGTTTTGTTGTTGGCGTTGGCCACGAAAAAAGCGTTTATTGCCATAGCCGCGCCTGGTAGCGGGCTTAGAGATTTGGTCAAGAGTTTTGATCGTATCTAACTCTTTTTTAGCCATCTCCAGAGCCTCATCCACCGCTTTCCCGAAGAGGTTTGAGTCTTCAACAGGTTTATTTATTAAAGACGCCTGTGTCTCCGGTTTGAACCCTGAGTTGCGCAGCCATACGTGTCGTTTTAGGACTATTCCCTGAACTAGGGAACGCCCCGCAGTTTCTGCCGCATCCAGAGAGCTCTTTACAATACTCTGGTTGACCTGGGTTCCTTCGCCAATAGTTGAAAGCAGGCGTGTACGTAATGGTTCCGGCGCTTCTTCGGCGTCTTTGCGCAGCTTGGCCCACTGCGCGTCCGCATAGCTAGCGAGCAAAGAATTGTTGTTGGCAATTCTTGCCGAAAAGGCGGCCGAGGATGTAATTCTTTTTGCAAGGGCATATAGCCGCTTGCCCTCCTTGTCAGGTGGCGCCTCACTGGTGGAAAGTGGTACCCCTGCCCTCTTTCTTGTGTTGGTTACTACCAGGGAATCCGGAATGGAATGTCCCCTGATGTACAGCGGGTCTGAGGGTGAAGGAGTGAAAAGTTTTTCAATTCTAGGATTGACCCCTCTGATTAGTGCGGGTGACAGCGAAGGGATGATTCTTCTCTTCACCGAAGCGAGGAGGGGAATTGTCTGACTGACCGGGGGTTTCTCCTTAATTACCCTTTCTACAAAGTCTAATTCAGGGGAGAGCTCCCCAGTGTCTAGTTCGAAGTGTGCTGCTGCTCTGCGCACAGGGCATTAAATGTGGGTTGATCGTCAATGGGAGACGTATTTCTAACAGGTGAAATGTCGGGAGGATTTAGGTTTAGGACATCAGTGTCGGAATATATTGATGGTGATTGCCAGGGGTGAGAAGGTCCTTCTTCTGGATTTTCCCCGAAGCCTTCTCCTACCAAGTCTGGGCTGTCTTCCAGACCTTCCTCCTGGTTCAGTCCATCTTCCTCGTCCATAAAATCATCCTCTTCCTCAAGATAATGTTCTTCCCCAGTGAGGTCATACACACTGTGGAAGTCTGAGGCTGTGTCCTGGTGAGGATTGACTAATTTTGGAATTTTGGCCCTGGGGTCCTCCTGAGGCCCTTCTCTTATTCTCTTTGGAGTGGGAGGGTTTTGGGCATTCATAAACCTCTCCATTCTTTCCATGCAGAGATGGAGCCTTTCCATGGTTTCATGGGGTACCCCTGAGCGGTCTAGTGGGGGAAAATTGGTGTCTTGTAGCTGAAAACGACTCGACCTCTCCCATAACGTCGAGGAAAGTGTCCCGTCGCCCTCCGAAAAGCCTTCAGGTGTGCTAGGAATCCCTTCGACTGAAGGAGATCGTCCCTGTGTTTTCGGTGTGTCTTTCGACCTTTGCGTAGCGCTCGACGTGTCTTTCGGCGTACGCTTGTGGGCGTCGGCTACCACGATCCTCGCCAAGCTCTCAGCGACTCATTTGTCAGCGGAAAGCTGTGGTTTCGACGTTACGGTGTCGAACGCTCTACGGCGGCATGCGCCTTCTGCTGATGCGCGCCGGCCGATGATTTGGGGGCGGCGCCCTTATTTGCCGGAAGCCCAGTCGCTGGTCGCGGTTGCGAGAGGGGCTTCGAACCCGAACGGTCCGAGGAGGCCGCCGGTGAAACCTGCGACTCCTTGGGCGCTGATGCTCTCTTTGCCTTCGGCAAAGAAGAGCCATGGGTTGTGTGCTTATGTGTGGTCTTGTGTGCGTCAGTGTCGCCGGGGTGTTCATCTCCATAAGCAGGGCGTGAGCCGAGCCCGTCGGGCCGGGGACAGACGACGAAGCGCGTGTGCGCTCTCTAGGGGGGTTTACGACTTCCGTAGCGGAGGTCGTGGTATCACGTTCCTCGTCACTGTCGGAAGTAGCGACGGTGGGTGGAGCGTCGGCCTTCGACATAGCGTAGGCCACCCACCTTTTGACCCTACGGTCTTTTAGAGTCTTCGGCTTAAGAAGCCGACAAGCCGTGCAACCTTCCTCCTTGTGATCGAGGGGCAAGCAGCGGTTACACCGTGAATGCTTGTCCTTCCAAGTAAACTTGCCCTTGCAAAGCGGGCAAAACCTAAAGGGTGTCCTCTCCATAGCCGAGGCAATAAAACGTGATAACCACCCCAAGGGAAAGGAAGGGGAAAAGGAAAGCCATTCTCAGAAAAGAATTAGAGATGTCCCACGACCCCCACTCTCCCTACTGTATATGGCCTGCGAGGCCAGGCCACGTGTTCGGCAACGCCGAAGGATCTCCTCCGCTTGTCCCCATCGTCGAAGATCTTGCTCGGCGGAGACAGCTTCACAACAGCGTCGAGGGGGGGGATCGATATGTTCTATATTAATATAGGAAAACGACCGAGGAGATGAAATCTGCAATGTCTCTCGAGGAGCTCCGCGTAAAGGCGACCAGTAGCTGGGCGGGAAAAAACAATCTGAGGGACCTCGACGCGTGAGGGATTGTGGGTACAACACACGTCACTATAGGGATAGTGTTACAGACACGCCTTGTCGACGTCCCCTTTTCGACTACGAAAAACAAAATGCAATACTCCGCAGTGACCACTGGATGTCGGACCTATGCACAGCATGTGATTCTAAGCAGATTAACAAACATCAGAAACCAGTACACAAAAGAAGAATCAACAGAGAATCCCGGCTGATAGGGACGTTCAATACTAAAAAACCCAAAGGTCACAATGCCGGGGAAGAGCTAGTAATACATTTATTGGAAGACTGAACACAGCACAGAAATAGGAATACAACTGGTAGCTTTGTAGTACATATGCCACAAATGGACACTTAGATCCCTAGACAATAGTACTCTATGAAAGGTTATATAAATGAAGTCATTGATTTTAAAGTTTTACTAATGCATGATACTCTGCACATGTCGACAGCACTGGATACTTAGCACTTTACACTATACAGCAGTATAGTTTGGATCAACTAAGATGAGAACAGATACCTTTGCACATTGACATTGCACTTTAGTAGCACTAGATATAGCACCTTAAAGCAGAGCCACTTTACATATTTTAAATCAGTTTGGCACAGACTTTTAACCCACTGGGGAATGATTGTACGAGTGGCTGTGTCCAAACATAGCATTGGGATTGTATCACTATTGAGTGAGATCAGTCTATTGCAGCAAAGTGCTGCCACTTATGTTTGGATTGACAACATTGAGTAGTCCTAGACGCTGCCGCGCAGGATCTTACTGTCATGGTCATAATTACAGCATACACTGGCCATGGGGGCAGAATGTAAGAATTATTAAGAAAGGGTCACTAGTATGAGCGTCTAGAAGTAGTATACTTCAAACATACAATATATGTTTACTATGTTCTTGTATGTGAAAAGAAATGCATTGGCAACAGTATATGAATAGCCATTCCAAGATGGCCGCCTGCATAGAGCAGGCTATTCAGAGCAAGCTGGAACAGTCACGTGACTGGTCACATGTTGACTCTCGTAGAGTGTGGAAATAAATGTTGCCCCATGAAATAGGTTTGTAAAACTCGCCAGAAGTAGTCTGAGTTAAAGGCGTCCCGCGTGGTGTGATTTGGAGCGTCCTCTGGACTACTTAGTTCGTAAATCCATGCTGGCTGATATATACTTTTGGGTGCATTGTTGAAGATTTACAAGTATTTGTTGTTGCACAAGATAGCGGACTGAGTGCTCTTTATATTTAATAATGACTTTTGATGTTTGCATTGGATTCTTAGGCAACAGCGTCAAAACAGGTTGTTGGACATACATATACACATACATATATACATATTTTTTTTGCTGGACTGATTCTTAAACAGTCAATGAGGAGCACTCCCCAACATCGGAAACAAATCCTCCGTAAACCGTTGTGCAATATTCTCTTCATTTAAAAGAGTCTGCAACATCACAGCAGGCGGTAAAAGCCCAACAGAATGTGGCTCTCCCATAGTGTATGGCCCAAACTCAGCAGCGTTTACGCATTTGGCAGTATTCTTACCGCTTGATCACAACTGTAATACTCTGCAGCTTCCATTAGATGTCGGCCTATGCACAGCATGTGATCTAAGCAGATTCCGCAAGCCCTTAGATCACATGCTGTGCATAGGCCGACATCTAATGGAAGCTGCAGAGTATTACAGTTGTTTTTCGAAACTCGAAAAGGGACATCAACACAGCGTGCCAGTAATACTATCCCTAGTGTGACGTCCACTGTACCCATGGTCCTTCACTG
This sequence comes from Ambystoma mexicanum, assembly GCF_040938575.1. Classification (NCBI taxonomy): domain Eukaryota; kingdom Metazoa; phylum Chordata; class Amphibia; order Caudata; family Ambystomatidae; genus Ambystoma; species Ambystoma mexicanum. The sequence continues at coordinate 310,429,487 of NC_090932.1, forward strand.
TACCCATGGTCCTTCACGCGTCGATTGTTATTTTTCAGACATGAGGTAGCATGACGTGTAGCGCGAGTACAGTTGTATCCAAGCAGATACGTATCAGACAAGCTCATAAGCATCCAGATACAAGCATCCAAAATACGATTACAGTGAGTATTGTATCCCATCTGGGGCTTGTGGAATCTGCTTAGTTCACATGCTGTGCATAGTTTAGCGAGCACTGTTAGGAGAAGGTGGTGGGATGTGGGAAGGTTCATTGGAGGAACAGATGTCTTAGAACCGCTTGTCCCACCTGTGTATCTGTCTTGGAATGAGTGTCAATGCAGTAATGCAGAGTGAAAGTGTGTATTGATCTCCACGTAGCTGCTTTGCAAATGCTGTCTAGAGGGACATTTACAAAGAAGGCCAGAGTAGCTCCTGTGCTCCTTGTGGAGTGAGCTCTAGGCATGAAAGGCAGTGTCTTGTTTGATAATGAATAGCACAATTGTATACATCTGACTATCCATCTGGAGATGGCATTTTTGGAAATGCGGTCTCCTTCTCTGCCTACTGCTATGGAGACAGTTGGTCTGTTTTCCTTAACGGTCTGTTCTTGTTTGCATAGTAAAGTACCGCCCTCCTCACATCTAGTGTGTGGACTTACCTCAGCTGAGCTGGTGGAGTTCTGAAAAAAAAGACTGGTTTACGTGAAACTTAGAGAGGAACTTAGGGGAGAACCTAGGGTGTGTACGTAAAACCAGCTTGTCGTTGTGTAGAACAAAGAAAGGACCCTGCACTGACAATGCTTGCATTTCACTAACTCTTCTTATGGAAGTAATAGCCACTAAGAAGGTAGTTTTGTAAGTTAGGTGTTTAAGACTTATGCATCGGCTCGAAAGGGGGTCCCATGAGCTTAGCAAGTACAACATTGAGATCCCATCCAGATTAGAAATTGGAGGGCGAAGTCTCTTTACCCCCTCCATGAATGTACTTTCGGCTCGTTTGACAAGATAGCACTTAGGTTAGGTTTTCCCCCTGCAATATTCCTCAAACCACCAATAAGCAATTCTGAGTACATATAAGGAAGCAGCAGGTACTCAGGAATCAAGAACAGTAACCATAATTTAAATACCACCTTCCCTCCCCAAACAAGAGAGAAAAATGGGGTGGAAATCTTACACTTTTAAAATGACATTCGAAAATGGCTGTGTAAAACAATGAATATGTGTAAAAATCCTTAAAATCAATACACATTTCTATGGGAGCAACATTGAAATGATGCCAACAGTCACAAGCTATAGTTTGAGCAAAATTAAACACTTTGAATCTGAATGGAAGGTTGGAAATATTTTAAAATGAAATTCACACGTGTAAAACTTGGCAGAAATGCGGATTCCCACCTAAACGACCATGTGGCAGCCGCACATATGTCTCGAATCGGTACCCCTCTTTGTAGGGCCGAAGAGCCTGCGATACCCCTGGTTGAATGAGCCCTAAGATTTTGAGGGGGCTCTTTCCCTGCCAGTTTGTAACATTCTAGGATGGCTAAAATAATCCATCTGGAAATGGTCTGTTTTGTGATTGGCAATCATAATTTGTGCCCTGTGTAACCTATGAACAGTTGGTCTGCTTGCCTAATCCTAGCAAGTCTGCTGATATAAAACTCAAGGCTCGCCTTGGATCCAGCCTATGTAGCCTTTCTTCTTCTTTCCCTGGATGGGGAGGAGGAAAGAAAGAGGGTAAGGTTATCTTCTGAGTGATGTGGAATTCAGAAACCACCTTTGGGAGGAAATTAGGCTTCACTTGTAGGACAACTTTGTGAAAAATTGTATGAGGGGGTTTACAAGATAGGGGTTGTAATTCGCTCACCCTCCTGGCAGATGTCAAAGCCACTAATCAGACAGTTTTAAGGGTGAGAAATCTTAACGAACAAGAGTGGAGTGGTTCAAAAGGAGTATCCATCAGGAAATTTAAGACTAAATTTAAGTCCCATAAGGGAACTTGGAACAGTCTCGGGGGGGATAGACATTAGTTAACCCCTTCAGAAATTGTATTACTAAGGGTAATTTGAAATATGATGGCTCCTCTGCAGTGCGCTTAAAGATCGATAGCGCTGCGAGGTAGCCCTTGATCGTACCAACTTGAAGACCTGAATTCGCCAAATAGAGTAGAAAGGATAACACCATTGGTGTACCACATGAAAAGGGTTCAATATTCTTTTCTCAACACCAGCTGCAAAATGTGTTCCAACAGCAGCAGTATGAAGTCTTTGTTGCTGGCCTTCTGGCTGAAAGCAACACCTCCATGACGTCATCTGGGAGGTCCCAATCCTTGTATCTTAACCTTTCAGAAACCAAACGTGAAGGTTGAGGATTCTGATGTCTGAATGGAGAACCTGACCTCACTTATGCGAGAGAAGATCCTCTCTGTGTGGAAGACGAATCGGAGGGCAGATGGACATATCCAGAATGTCCAGGTACCACGTTCTCCTGGCCCAGTGTGGGGCAATTAGGAACATAGTCTTCCGGAATCTTCTCAACCTCCTGATCATCTGATGAATGACAGGGACTGGAGGAAACGCGTACAGAAGTGGAAACTCCCAGTCTACCACAAACACGTCCCCTAGAGCTCCTCACGGGGGAAATTCCCTTGAACAAAACTGATCGTACTTCCTGTTGATACTGGTGGCGAACATATCCACTTGAGGGGTTCCCCAAAGGGCGAAGATCTCTTGAACTTCCTGAGCTATCTCCCACATGTGAGAGACTGTGCTCTGCCTGCTCAGAGCGTCCGCTGTCAAGTTCTTCTCTCTGGCTAAGTGAACTGCTGATAGATTCCTTCTTGAATTGCCCAAAACCAGTGCTGCATCGCCTCTCTGCACAGTGGCAGTGATCCTACGCCTCTTTTGTTGAGGTAGTGCATGGCCACTGTATTGTCCGTCATTATTAGGACATTTTTCCCTTGTACAGATGGCAGAAAAGCCTTCAGCGCTAGTCTGATAGCTCCAACAGGTTGATATGTAGTCTGGACTCCGATGGAGACCAACGAACGCTGATGGTCAAGTAGTTGGCATGGGATCCCCACCCCGTGACTGAGGCATTCGTGACTACTGTCATCTCCGGCCACGGTTGCCAAAACAGTTCTCCTTTCAAAATGTTCTCCCGACAGGTCCACCACTGAAGGTCTCGAGCCACTTTGTCCGGAACCTGAAGGAGATCTGTCATTTTTCCTGAGAATTGCAACCACTGAGTTCTTAGTGCCCACTGGAGAGATCTCATTCTCAGGCGAGCCTCTGGCACAAGGAAGATGCAGGATGCCATGAGGCCTAGCAACCTCAAAATGTCGAAGGCTGGGAGACGATGGGCATTTTGAAACTTGATGACCATCTGCAGAATATCTTGAGCCCTCACCTCTGGTGGAGAGGCTTTCCCCAGGGAAGTGTCCAGGACCGCTCCGATGAACTGGAGTCTTTGTGATGGTATCATCTGTGACTTCTTTAAATTGAGGGAGAAGCCCAGTTTGTGAAGGAAGTGGCAGACAATCTAGTTGGATCTGAGCTTGTTCCGAAGATGCTGCTCTGATCAACCAATCGCCTAGGTAGGGGTAGACTTGGATCCCTTCCCTCCTTAGACTTGCAGCCACTACCGACATTAGATTGGTGAAGACCCTCGGGGCGAAGGTCAGCCCAAATGGCAGAACTCGAAATTGATAGTGAGAGTTGCCAATTGCGAACCTCAGGCATTTCCTGTGTTTGAGATGGATTGGCACCTGGAAATAAGCATCCTGAAGGTCTAGAGATACCAGCCAGTCCTGAAGCTGAAGGGCCTGAAGGATCTGAGAGAGAATTACCATCTTGAACTTGTCCTTCCTGAGGAATTTGTTAAATTCTCGTAAGTCCAAGAAAGGTCTCAGTCCTCCCTTCTTCGGTATCAAGAAGCAGGGGGGAATACCAACCATTGTTCCTCTCCACTACAGTTACCGGTTCTATGGCACCTTTCTCCAGCAGGTCTCGAATCTCCTGCAAAAGGAGCGGATCTGGAAACTTCAAAGAGTTGTTCCCTGGTGGATGACTGAGGGGTGCATAGAAAAGGCAGGCAGTAACCTTGGGCAACTGTCTCCAATGCCCAAGCATCTGACGTAATAGCCTGCCATTCCATCAGATGTTGAGTTAACGTGCCCCCTACTGGTGTCTTGTGAGGAGAGTCCTCAGAGTGGTTTAGAGGCAGCTGATGCAGATTCCGAGGGTAAAGAGGCACCTGCTGCTGCTGCGGCTTTTGTACTTTTAACCCGTCCACTGCGGGTGAATTTCCTTTGGCCTCTTTGAGCCGCTGTCCTCTGCCTTTTCCGAATGCGGAATAAAAACGAAAGGACCTACCTCTCTAAGAGGTTCCTGAGGGGCGATAGGGAGTTTGACGGATTGCAGCTCCAAGGGATTTTGCTGCCGCCTTGGATGTTTTTAACTTCTATAGGCTGTCATCAGCCTTCTTACCAAATGAAGAGCCATCAAAGGCCATATTCAAAAGTCTGCCTGTACATCTGGAGCAAAACCAGACTTTCGCAAACACGCAAATCTATGAATTGTAGTACTTGCCGCCATGGCCCTGCTGATCCTGTCAGCAGAATCAATGCCAGTTTGAAGGGATTCGCACATTGCGTCTTTACCATCTTTGATGTTCAGAAAAGATTCCCTTTCTTCTCCTTCCGGGAGGCAGCCAGCCGCTGATTAAGCACACTCCCAAAGTGTATGGCTAAATCTTGCGAGCGTAAAAGTAGCATTAATGGATTTAAGTGCCATGTTACACGCGGAAAAGACCTTTTTTGACATAGCGTCAAATCTCTTATCATCCCTGTCTTGTGGAACAGTAGGGTATGCAGATCTACTGTTCAATGAAGTTGCTGCTTCAACAACCAGACTCTCTGCAGTTGGATGTTTGGACAAATATTCAGGGTCAGAAGCAGATACCCTATATTTGGCAGATAGTTTTTTGTTAACTGCCGGGATAACCGCAGGAGTTTCCCAGTTGGTCGATATTTTCCTCTGTAATGCAGTATGGAATGGAAGCACAGGATCTTCCTGTGGGCCTTTAATTAAGATGTCTGTAAGAACATCTTGTTGAAAAGCAGGAGAAGGTGTAGACCAACATATGAATTCTATTATTCTGGCCATTAAAGTTCTATAAGGGGTCTCAACATGTTCCCCTGGGTCTGGTTTGGCAAATTCTACTTGTGGGGAAGTATCTAACCCACTTGCATCATGAAAGGACTCTTGAAGGTCCTTCAACCTATTTTCTTCAGAGATAAATTCCTCTGGTACAGGTGTTGTAGTTCTCTTCAACCCAAAAGGTCTTTCCTGATCAGAATCCTCACCTTCATCATAAATAGAGGACAAGGCTCTGAAATAATCTGACCTTGGAAAAGGCTTAAAACCCATTTCTAAAGCAGAAGGGGCCAAGCTTGTAGTAACCGGTTGAGAAAACGTCAACGTAGTCGACGCGGAAGTCAAAGGCTTCGAAGAAACCGAAAAAGGCATCAAAAAGGTATGAAGCGACCTCAAAGCACTCGAAAGGATCGGAATCCTACTCGGAGTCGTCGAGGATATCAACGACATTCTGGAGGTCATGGTGGAAGCCCTCGGTATGACTACTGACTGCGAGGAAGTGACAGCTGTAGGTTTCTCCTTTATCAGCGTCGACATCGGCATCGATGACTGTCGATTCGACCGATCTATGCGTCAATGGGCCCTTCGATAATGGCATCGATGACGCAGATTTATGAGTTGAAGGGGCCTTCGACGAAGGCGTCGATGATGCAGTCTTACTGCCTTTGCTAGAGGGTTTGTGACGCTCTTGTGTAGTTTCTTTCGCCGGGTGCAACGACAGGCTGCGTTTCGATTTTTCGGGTCTTTCACCGAGGGTATCACCTTTAGCTGTCTCTGAGGGGGTCAAGGCCGCTTTCTGGAAGACGCTAAGCATCTTTTTACGGAATTCCTCCCACTTAGCTGGAGAGCTGTGTTTTGTGGGGCAGGTGACCCTTTCCGGGGAAACAGAAGACGACGAAGAAGAGGGAGATCTTCGACGCCTCTCTTTCGAATGTTTGGATCTCGAAGAGTGATGGGAACTGCTTCGAGACCTCGAACGAGAATGTTTCCTGTGACGGCAAGGAGACGAATGTCTCGACTCTGCCGAGGAAACTTTCGAAGGAGTAGAAGTTTTAACAGTCTTACCTCTTTCGAACTTTCCCTTACGCACCTTCAAGGCTTTCGCCGTCATGGATATGCAGTCCTCGTATTCTGAACAATGGTGCTCTGATCCCAGGAACCACAAACACATCCTGTGAGGATCTGTCAACAACATTTTCTTTCCACAATCTCGACAGTTTTTGAAGCCGGACCGTGGGGTCGACGGTTCAGATGAGGAAGCCATCAAAAAGAGTAATATATACTCGAGGAATAAGTAGAATCTACTTGATTAACAAACTGAGCAACACGATTCCGAGGCCCACGAAGCGCGGAAAAACGGAACTGAGCAACAGACGCTGCGCGAGTTTATACACATGACGACGCCGCGCCGATACGGAGGCGGTCAAGGGACACCAACTCGAGGGATGTCGACGCGCAGCGCCCTCTACTGAAAACATTTTCCGAGGCCAGCAAGCTGGAAGTGAATCTATCAAGATAAGTAATACGTCGGAGGACACAATCCCTTCAAAATCAATTTTTACAAGGATAGTTTTATTCTACACTACTAAGGCATTCAGGCTAGGGTACCAGATTGAAACACAGTAAGCTCTAGAGTTGATCCGCGGAGCCAACCCCAGCAGCTCCGTGTCCGCCCCGACGGACTCAGTCCTATTACCCAAGGGAGGATTAAGGGTTTGGGATTTCACAAGACAAAATTATTTAAAGTAATTATCACTAGCGCAAAGAATCAAAGGCAAGGTTTCAAGAATGGTTCTGACAATGTTACAAGTTCTTAAGGTAAGGATAGGATGGTTTAGAGATTGGGATGGAACAAAACAAGGCAAGGTATGCTGTGATTTTCTATGCTTCCGATTAATACTTACAGTCCACTTTAAGTTAGGATTTTGGACTGTCAAGGGTTCTGGTCATCACACGGATCGAATCTAACCAAGGACAGCAAGGCACATCTGGCGGGATAAGGTCAGCTGGGCGGTTCTGGTCACTGGACTGGCACCTCCCATTACTGGTGAATGCAATGGTTACTGGAGACTGGAAATCAGTGGGATGGCCAGCTTGCAGCAGGCATGCATTTAGTAGTAGCAAGGCTGGATCAGAAATGCTTCCCTTAGGTTTTGGGATGTGTTTAGAATTGCAGGCCTAGCTGAAAAAGGAGTCAGCAATGCTTAGGCCTTGGCATTGTAATGAAATCAGGAACAAGGATGGAGAAATCGGGAACAAGACGCCACGCAGAAAATCAGGATGAAGTCAGGAATCGGAGTGTCTGTGTGTTGCAAGGTTCCCTTATTTATCATGCCAAATGACATCACTAAACTATATGGCAGGGGCAGTCTTACTGTCCACGCCCATGAGGCTAGGATTGGGCAAAAGCACCCTCTTCGCCTTACTTTTCACTGGTTGGATTATAGAAAATGATGTCATGTTTTATGGTGTTACTTTTACGATGTCTGGAAACCTCCCATAGCTATTGGGACCAAAATCTAACTTTCACAATACATGTTTATATTGTTATGACCTGTAAGAAAATCAGATGCACATGTTACATATCTTGTGGGTCACATTTCAATCCAAATCCCAAGTCTGGGAGACCTGGCTTTGCCTTTCTGCTACATTTTGGCAATTTTGACCATGAAATATTTGGCCTATCATTTCCCTATTTTGTACATAGATGCGCAAATTACCCCTGGGATATGTGTACAAATGTTATATTCGCCGCATTAATACTTTTCACACAATCTGCCATTCTTCACAACTTCTGTTCCTTACGCAGTAAGTAGCTCTACCAAGTTTTCAAATGATTAGCATTAAATTAGATTTAGAATTATGCACTTTTCACATTTTTCCTCATTCTTGTGGCAAAGTTAAATATCTTTAAAGTTGAGTTACAAATAGGCTTTTTAAACACCAAATGTCCTTGTCAGTTTTTTTTGTCTCCCCCCTCCCCCCCCCCCCAAGTGTAAGCAAATGTCAATCCTTTGAAGTAGAATGACGTGCCTCTTCCTTGACAGTGAAGCTTCCTGCCCCTCCCACTGGAAGGGTGAGTGTCTTAGCCTGCTATTGTCTTGGCCAGGGGCAAAGACGAATTTCTAATGTGACTTGAAAGGCCCCATTGTCATGGGGATTCCAAGCCTACAGCCAGCAATTAGCCTTTTCCTGTTCCAGCAGTTGAGGTGTCATCCTTTCTCAGGATCAGCACTGACAGAGCAGGTTTATTTTCTTTTAAATATAGTTTACCAAATCAGACAGGGTTGAGATTTGATCTATACTTTTAAATCAAATTTAAACATATAGAATTAAAACAGTTTAAGTGTAAATCCTTTTACATTTGTTAAGCAATTAAGCCTTGACACAACAATGTACTTTTAAAATAGGCGATTTTCGCCATTCAGTCAGGAAAAAGCCCATTTTACTATTCCTTTAAATTCAGTTTTCTTCTCAGCAAATATATACGCTTTGTGCAGCTTCTAATTCTTGTCTTGAGTGCTAGAATTGTTTTGCAGTATGGATACATTTATCAGACATTTGTTTAGAGTCTGTCTCTGCACAGATGGTTCTTGAGACTTGGAAAGTTTTAGCTGCGTTTCCCGTGGAAAATGGAAAAAAAAAAAAGTGTCCCAGGTTTGCTTTTCCAAAGATACGGTTGCCAGGAGCTATCATTCAATGAGGCCCGGTTCCTTTGAGCCACAATGAATAATCCTGGGTATTGCAGGGCCCTTTTTGATCAAAATGGTTTATGAGAAATTAGTGGATTTAGCGCCAGGCAGCACTTTAATATTGGGAAAGTGTCAATTTAAAAGGCATTTTGGGGTTTTTCAGCACAATGATGCTGCTTCATTCACTTTGCTCCATGTAAATGTTACAGAGCCCACTGACATACTCCTACAAGTGAGGACTCTGTTTCAACCCCACCTGAACTGTGTGTGGCAGGGGGTGTCCAGTCATTTTCTGGTTGTGACACGAACGCAGTTTTAAAGATCTTGGCGCGTGCAGGAGTCAGCGCGGTCCTTTTGGGCAGTTTCTTTCACCATTGCAGTAAACTGATGTAGTGAGGCACATCTGAGTGGGTCAAAATATCACACGGGGCGAAGATCTCCTGAAGGACTTCATGAGCCAACTCCCACTCGTGTGAGATCGCTGCCGCATTTTCGTCTCCTGCCAGATGAACTACCAAGTTCGAAATTTCCTGCTGGATGGGCCAGAAACAGCTGCATTGCCTCTCTGCACAAAAGGAGTGACCCTACCCCCCCTTTTTTGTTGAGGTAATGTATGGCCACTGTTTTGCATCATGATCAGGACACTCTTTCCCCCGTACAGAAGGCAGAAAAGCCTTCAGGGCTAGCCTGATGGCCCTCAGCTCTAACAGATTGATGTGGAGTTTGGAGGGAGACCAACGACTGCTGGCTGTTAAATCGTTGGCATGAGCACCCCATCATGTGAGGGAAGCATCCGTCACTACAGTCACCTTCGGCCATGGTTGCTAAAACGGTTCCCCCCTCATCAGGATCCCTTCGTTGGCACACCACAGAAGATCCTGGAAGACCAAGAGTGGAATCTGAACGGGATCCGACATCTTGCCGGAGAACTGTGACCACTGCTTCTTGAGGACCCACTGCAGGGATCTTATCCGCAGCCTGGCTTCAGGCACCAGAAAAATGCAGGCTGCCATGAGGCCGATCAACCTCAAGAATTCAAAAGCTTTGTGACTCTGGGCATGTTGAAACTTGTCCATCTGCACAATGACGTGTTGAACACAGCCCCGATGTACTGGAGCAGTAGGGAAGGTGTCAGATGCAACTTCTTGAAATTCAGGGAGAAGCCCAGCCTGTGGAGGGTGCAGCAGGTGAGACAGATGATTCAACGCTTGCTCGGGAGATCGTGCCCGGATCAGCCAGTTGTCCAGGTAGGGGTAGATGTGAATCAGCCCCCCCACCTCTCCTGACGTACGCTGCCACCATGACCATTAGCTTGGTGAAGACCCTCAGGGCAGAGGTTAATCTGAACGGCAGGACCTGAAAGTGCGAGTCACCAGCCGCAAACCAAAGGTACTTTCTGTGCGCGGGATGGATCGGCACATGAAAGTAAGCATCCTTGAGGTCCAGAGACACCAACCAATCCTGAAGTTGAAGGGTCTGGAGGACTTGAGAGAGTGACCATCTTCAACTTGTCCTTTCGGAGAAGTTTGTTCAACCAACGTAAGTATAAGAAGGGGAATACCATCCCTGGTTTCTCTCCGCTACAGGCACCAATTCTATAGCGCCTTTCTCAAGCAGGGACAAGGTTTCCTACGCAAGGAGCGGATACAGAACCTTCAAAGAGTTTCCCCGGTGGATTGTCATGAGCCGCTGAAGGAAGGGAAGGCAGTAGCCGTGGGCTATGGTATCCAGAACCCGCGCATCTGAAGTAATGGCTCCCCATTGTTTGAGCTGCTGAGACAGTCTGCCCCCAACCGACGCACCATGGGACACTGCCTTCTGACCGTTTGGAAAAGGCTGCAGCAGTGCCTGAAGGCAAAGAGGCAGCTGCCTGAGCAGCTTTTGCACCACGAATTCCCCAATCACTACGTGTACTTTTTAGCTGGCCCCTTTGACTGGCAGCCCCTCCCGTTCTACTGAAGGAGGATTAGTAACGAAAAGAACCTCCCCTCCATTTCTGTCCCCTAGGACAAAAAGGCGGAGTTTTATGCACCGTAGCACTTAAAGGTTTTGCCACAGCTTTTGAGGTCTGCAACCTCTCAAGGCTCTCGTCAGCCTTGCTGCCAAACAAATGTGCGCCATCAAAGGGCATGTTCAGAAGACGGGCCTGCACACCTGGAGCAAACCCTGACTTCTGAAACCAAGCAAATCTGCGTATAACGTTGCTCGCAGCCATGGACCGGCTAACGCTGTCAGCCGTACCCAAACCCGACCGAAGGGATTCGCACAACCTTGCCGTCCTGCACAAGAGCAAGGAACCCATCCCTTTTTCCCCCCTCGGAAATATGCTCAGCCGCCAAAGAAACGCAATTCCAAAGAGTGTGTTAAAACCTTGCCAAGCCACATGTGGAGTTGGCAGATTTCAAGGCCATGCTCCCAGCAAAAAATACCTTCCGGGGCCAACTGTCAAAATGCTTGTTATCCCTATCCAGAGGGATGGTAGGGTACGCCGCCTTCCCGGAGGTGGCCGTTGCCGCCTGAACCACCAAACTCTCAGGAATGGGCTGAGTAGATAAATAGCTGGGGTTGCTAACGGAAGGGCAGTATTTCTTAGTTAAAGATTTATTAACAGCTGGAAGAGATTCCGTGAACTGCCAAGCAGCTGCCACCCTTTTCTGCAAGGTAAGATGAAATGACAAAACAGGATCAGAGGACAGACCTTGATCTAAAATGTCCGGTAGATCTTCCTGCACAAAGTCTTCAGGAGGACTGGACCAGAGCAGATACTCCGAGACCCTCACCATGAGCCTCCTGTCTGAAGACTCTACATGTGCCCCAGGCTCAGGCCTACCGAATTCCACTTCCGGAGAAGTGTCCAACCCACTTGCATCATGGAGGGTCTGCCTAAACTCCTCCAACTGACTGTCACCAGAAAAAGGTGGAGCCTCATCAAGCTCACCAGGGTCTTCAAACTCAGACCTTTCTTCCTTTTCATAAATGTCATCCAGAGGGTGCTGAAACCCAGGCCTGGAGACAGAAGAGGGCTTTCCAGTAGCCTTCCTTGGAGGATCCACAATATCCGGGTACTCCAAAGGCAAATTGAGAAGAAATCCCCGAAGGCGGTGATAGTGCCGAAGGCTTCGACACCAAGAGTGTCAGCAACCTCGACGTTGTGAGCACCGAAGGCTGGCACGATGGTAAAGCGTTGACGTCCGAGTCGAACATCGAGCCCTCAACAGGTAGCTGCGGTCTCGCTGGGGACGAGAACCGAGACACGTCTCTTGCAACTCTTCGAATCCTTTTTCGTACGGGACCTCGAGGGCTCCCGATGTGACACGCATCGTCGACCCGAGCCCGAAGACGTGCGAGCCACGGTACGAGACCGTTCCTGGCCGGCTTTGTCAGAAGGCATGACCAGACAGGTGCCCTGCGATTGAAACATCGCTAACATTTGTTTTTTAAACGCAGCCCATTCCTCTGGAGTTGAGGACTTCATTGGGCATGCTACCTTCCTCAAGGCACCATCCTCCGATGAGGACACGAAAGGCGACCAGTGAAGGCGCTTCCTAGAGTGCCGGGACGAGGAAAAGGAATGGCGAGTACCACTCCGGGACCGAGATCCCCGGGACTCTTTCCGAAACGGAGAGTCTCCCTCGAGTCATCCGTGGAAACCCCCTTGGACTTGCATTTTCAGAACTGAACTCCGCAAGGCCTTGGCAGTCAACGACTGGCATTTCGAGCAGTCTGTGTCGTGCGACTTGCCCAGGCACCACAAACAAATGTGGTGCAGGTTGTGAGTGACATCTTGGACTTGCAGTCCCGGCAGGTCTTGAAGCCAGACCATAGAGTCAGAGGGGTCGAAGAGAAAGACCTCGTAATGATAAATGCATGAGGTGCGCCGAGTAACACGAAACACGTTCGCAGAAAGAACAGAACTGAGGCTATGGGCGCCGTGTGTCCTATTTATAACATCCGGTGACGTCGCCCTCCGCGGATGCCTTCGAGGGACATCGCCATCGACGCAGGAAGCCCTCTGCCGAAAAAAATTGCCTAAGTGCACAGCTGTGGACATTACATGTCAAAGATGTGGAATACATTGGAGGACACAATCCATTCGAGAGAGATATATATGATACATTACTCACCGTAATCTTATTGCTGATCCTTCTATCTGCTTAGATTCACATGCTGTGCATAGGCCGACATCTAGTGAAAGCTGCAGAGTATTACAGTTTGTTTTTCGAAACTCGAAAATGGGTGTCGACACAGGGCGTGCCAGTAATACTATCCCTAGTGTGACGTCCATTTTACCCATGATCCCTCACGCGTTTAGGACCCTCAGATTGTACTTTTTCTGACATGAGGAGTAGCGCGAGTACAGATTATCCAAGCAGATAGATAGAAAGATAAGACTACAAGCATCCATGCGCCTTCTTTCAAAGGGGAGGTATGGTGGGTCGCATGTGAATCTAAGCAGATACAAGCATCAGAAATACGATTACGGTGAGTAATGTATCCCTTCTGAGGCTTGTGGCATCTGCTTAGATCACATGCTATGCATAGATTAGCGAGCAGTGTTAGAAGAAGGAGGTGGGATGTGAGAAGGGTCATTAGCAAATAAATGTCTTAGAACCGCTTGTTCCACTTGAGTATTTATCTTGGAATGAGTGTCAATGCAGTAGTGCTGAGTAAAAGAGTGATAGAGCTCCAAGTAGCTGCTTTGCAAATGGTGTCAAGGAGGACCTTTGCAATGAAAGCCAGAGTGGCCCTGATGCCTCTTGTAGAGTGGGCTCTCGTCGTGAAAGGCAGAGTCTTTTCAGAAAGGGAGTAACACAGCTGGATACAATTTATAATCCACTTAGAAATGGCACCTTTAGAGACATGATCTCCCTCTCTGCCTGTAGCTACAGAGACAAACAGTTGGTCTGTTTTCCTTAGTGGCCTGGTCTTGTCTACATAGTATAGGGCTGCCCTACGCACATCTAGGGTGTGTAGTTTCACCTCAGCAGAGCTTTGGGGTTCTTGGAAGAAAGCCGGAAGCTCAATGGACTGGTTAACGTGGAATTTAGAAATAAACTTAGGTGAAAACCTAGGGTGTGTTCGTAAAACCAGTTTATCTTTATGAACAGTAAAGAAAGGATCCTGCACTTCCAAAGCCTGAATTTCAATGACCCTTCTTATCGATGTAATGGCTACTAAGAAGGCAGTTTTATATGTCAGGTATTTGAGATTGCTTTTATGCATGGGCTCGAATGGGGGGCCCATGAGTTTAGCCAGTGCCACATTAAGGTCCCATTCTGGTGGTGGGTTAGAACAACAAGTTACTTACCAACTGTAGCGTTCTTTCGACTGGATGTTCCTCCTACGTATTCCTCATCTTATGATGAATCCTTATCTCCAGCTTCGCTGCTTCGGAAAAAAAAAAATTCTCGGCAGAGGGCGCTGTGCTCGAGGTTGCGGCATCGACTGTCCCTTGACGGGCTCCGTACTCTGTCGACGTCACTGATGGTATAAATAGCTCAAGCCGCGCCCGTTGCTTCAGTTCTGTTTTTTCGATGAAACTATTATTTATTTATTTGTATGTTTAAAGCACACGCTTAGCCCGTGGGCATCGTGGCGCTGTTACATATAAGCATTTGGCTGGTTACAGAAGGCAGGTTATTAAGTTTACAGGCATTTTGATTTACAGTAATATGTTTTAGTTACATACAAAAGCGGTGCAGACATCAGTGCGTTTAAGATATGTGCCGGTCATGTCAGAAGGGAAGGTGGGAGGTGATTATGTGAAGAGTATGGTTTTGAGGGATTTCCGAAAGGAAAGCAGCGAGTGTTCCGCTCTGAGTGTTAGGGAGGTTGTTCCAGAGCTTAGGTGCTATGTGTGGGAAGCCAATGCCTCCAGCTTTAGCTCTTCTTGTGGTGGGAACTCTGAGTTGGTTGTCATGGGGGTCCTTATAGGACTAAGGGTAGATTTCCTCATGATTGTTTCTGCTAGGTAGGAGGGAGCGGTGTGACAGGCATTTGTGTGTAAGGGAGATTACTTTGAAGTCGATTCTTTAACTGGGAGCCAGTGAGCATTTCTTCTGGCCTGCGACACATGGTGGAATTTGGGGATGTGCAGAGCAGCGCGGAGCGCATTGTTTTGCACTGTTTGGAGCTTGTTTAGATTTTTAGTTGAGGTGCCGGCTTAGAGGGCGTTACAATAGTTTAGCCTGGCTCCTATGGTGGCTCTGGCGATGGAGGCAGTTGGGAGTGGTAAGTCATGGTTTTATGGCGAAGATGAGTTTAGTGGTCAATGCGGAGGAGGAGGAGATGGCGTTGACTTGTCTTGTCATGGAGAGAGTAGCGTCTAGGTATACTCCTAGGGTCTTCACAGCGTGGAGACAGGTATATTGGTGCCGTCGATGGTTATGTGTGCGTAGTCTTGGCTGAGCTTGGATAGGATTTCGCTGGGGGCCAGGATGGTGATCTCTGTTTTGTCTCCATTAAGGCAGAGGCCAATGATGCCATCCATGCCTGGGTCGTAGAGTAAATGTTGAGGAGGGCTTCTGTGTCTCGGGCATAGTCTCCAGTGAGGGGGAGGAGGACTTGAGTGTCATCGGCATAGTTTGTGTAAGCAATACCTAGGGAGTCCAGTAGGTCGAAGAGGGGTTTAGTGAAGAGATTGTATAGAGTCGGTGCAGTGCATGACCCTTGTGGGACTTGACAGCTTATGGTGGTCGGGGGAGCATTGGCCTGGTCAGAGTACACCTTCATGGCTCGGCTTTCTAGAAAGGAGGTGATCCAAGAGGTTGCTTTGAGGGAGAAGTGGGCTGCATTGAAAAGGTGAGATGTGAGGATGCCATGGCCCACTAAGTCAAATGCTGCGGAGAGGTCGAGTAGCAGGAGGAGAGCAGGTTTGCCTGTGTCCATTATTTTAGTGATTTGATTTTTTAAATCTAGTAGGGCAGTTTCAGTCCCATTCCTTTGCGGAAGCCCGATTGTCTTCTGCCTAGGATAGCATGGGTCTCTATGTATTGCTGAATTTGATTGTGGGCTGCTTTATCAAGGATTTTGAGGAGGAAGGGGACGGTGGTGATGGGGCGATAGTTGCTGGGGGAGGAGGGGTCTAAGGAGGGTTTTTTTTTTTTTTTTTTTTAAAGAGTGGGCG
The DNA here is from genome assembly GCF_040938575.1 of Ambystoma mexicanum. Lineage (NCBI taxonomy): Eukaryota > Metazoa > Chordata > Amphibia > Caudata > Ambystomatidae > Ambystoma > Ambystoma mexicanum. The sequence continues at coordinate 310,445,436 of NC_090932.1, forward strand.
AACCCAAGCTTCTTTTAGGCAATGAGGTACGGTTCCTGAGGAGAAGGCGGCAGTGATGAAGGCTGTGATGATGGGGTGAGGGCTTGTGAGCACTCTTTGATGATCGTGGGAGGGCATATGTCCCCTTTGCACATGGAGGGTTTGATGTTTTTGAGTAAGGCAGCGGTTTCTAGTTCTGTGACTTCTCTGAAGGCAAAGAGGGGTATTTCTGAGTGAGGGTTGTGAGGGGGGAGAGAGGGAGGCGTGGCAGAGGTAGAGTGCTTTACGTTGTGATGCAATTTTTATCTTGAAGCGTTTTGACTTTATTTCGGAGGGCTGTCTGGATGCCTGTGCACCAAGCTTCATCCTTGATGATTTCGTACGGGCTGGACTCAGGAGTGGTGAGTTCTTTGAAAATAGAGAATATTGCTCTGGTTTTGGAGCTGGATTTGGTTATTCGAGTACTGGTACTGGTACTGGTTGGGCGTAGGCTGCCAGCTGCATAGGGCTTTGCGCTTCAGGTTACGCAGGACAGATAGTTCTTCTGAGAACCAAGAGTTAGAGTGCATGGATTTTTTTCCTTTTTTATCTTCCAACAGGGCAATAGCGTCAATGGCTCGGCTGAGGGCGTTGTTGTAAGTGTTAGCGAGGGAGGTGGGATCTTGGATGAAGGGATGCTTGAGTTCAGGGATATCAAGAAGAGGAGCGAGATTGGTCGCTGTGAGTTTTTTTGGAGCTTCTGACCTTGGCAGGGGGGTGCATAAGTGAGTGTTTTACGGGTGGGTGTGGTGGGGATGGAGAATTTGATGAGATGGTGATCCGTCCAGGGGAGGGGTGAGATGGAGGTGATGGATGATGAACATTTATGGTCTGCTACCCAGTCGATGGACTGGCCTTTGCAGTGAGTAGGTTTGGTGATTTTGTGAATGAACCCCATGTTGGAAAGATCGTTGGCCAGGTGTGTGGCTGATTTGTCCTTGGGGTCATCTAAACCAAGGTTAAGGTCTCCAAGTAGGATGGTTTTGGTGGAGCTTTTCAAGTTGTTGCTAATGATTTGGAGGAGATGCTTTTGGACGTCCGGAGGAGAGCCTGGTGGTCTGTATGTGACTAAGAAGTTGATAGTGCAATAAGGGGAGAGAGCTAGTTTAGCGTAGAGAAGGTCAGCGTTGTTGTTCCAATGTTGGTTGCACTGGCTAATGGCAAGTGAGTTTCTATAGATGAGGGCGATGCCCCCACCTTTAGAGGTTTTGCGGTCCTGCCTAAGGATAGTGAAATCCTGGGGGAGGGCAAGGTGTATGGATGGGTTGGATGCCTCATGGAGCCAAGTTTCAGGTATGGCTAGCATGTCTAGTTTGTGGGTGGTGATGAGGTCCTTGATCTCTATGGCATGGGCATGGATGGAGCGTGCATTAATGAGTGCGCATTTTAGGATGTGGTTGGTCGGAGGTGGGTCAGGAGCACTGGTTTTTGGTGTGAGCGAGGTGGTGGGAGCATTTGTGAGTGATGGAGGGAGGGGTGCATGTATGGGCGCATGGAGGTGGTGGGTATGTGCGTGGACTAGAGGGTGTGAGCGTAGAGATGTATGGGTGCGATAGCTGAGCTTTTGGTTCCTACTGTGGGTAGATAGTGGGGAGCTGCGGAGCACAAATGAGGGTTTGGTGCGGGTTCTAAGTCTGTAGCACCTAAGGAGGTGCTCAGGAGGGTTAGTAATGTAGTGGTTGAGAATGGTGTGTGGAGATGTGGATGGGGAGAAGTGAGGCATGATGGTGGGCGGTGGTGAGAGTTCTGGGTATGCAGGGAGCAGGCTGCAGGTGGCCCAGAGAGAGAGAGTAAAGAGCGAGATGGAGGAGAAGGAGAGGAGGGGTGTGGGCGCTGTGAGGTGGGTGGCAGAGGGATGCATTAGACCACCGGGCTGGATGGGAGGAACACCCAGGCGTGCCTCATGACTGATGCACTCTTCGTGAGAGGAAAGTGTAAGAAAATGTAAACTGTACTGCAAGGTAGGATGTGAGGGTCGATGAGGAATACGTGGGAGGAACATCCAGTCGAAAGAACATTACAGTTGGTAAGTAACTTGTTCTTCGAATGGATTGTGTCCTCCCAGGTATCCCTCATCTTATGATATATAGCAGTGTCAATTTTGGAGGTGGGAGTACTAAATACTGTTTTCATGGACTGAGTGAAGTAACACCTTGGCAAACAGCCCCTCATTGGAGGAAGCAGTATCTAAACAGTAATGCTTGATGAAAGTATGCATTGATTTCCAAGTTGCAGCTGAACAAATGTCTGCTGCAGGAACTCCCCTCTTTACAGCCGCAGAAGTAGCCATTCCCCTTGTAGAATGGGCTCGAAGCCCATCTGCTGGGTCTTTTGCCGCCAATTTGTAGCATTCCAGTATAGCTAAAATGATCCAGCGGGATATGGTCAGTTTTGTCACTCTTGGGGTCTAGTCTATGTAGTCTCTCCTCTTCTTTGCCCAAATGAGGAGGAGGATAGGCAGTTGGTCATATTATTTTTTGTGATAAATGGAAGTCGGAAACCACTTTTAGTAAAAAGGAAGGTTCAACTTTGAGAACTACCATGTCCTTATAAAAAATAGTGTATGGAGGTTTGCATGAGAGCGCCTGAAGTTCACTAACCCTGCGGGCTGATAAGGCCACAAGAAGGCAGTCTTTAATGTCAGAAGTCTCAATGGACAGGAGTGTAGAGGCTCAAAAGGTATACAAGTCAGAAACTTAAGTACCAAATTTAAATCCCAAGCTGGGACATGAAAAGGTACTGGAGGGTATACGTTAGTAAGTCCTTTTAAGAATTGTATTAATGGAATTTTGAAGTATGAAACCTCTTCCAAGGTGCGCTTGAAAATGGACAGCGCAGCAAGATATCCTTTAATTGTTCCCATCTGGAGCCCCAGATTGGCTAGATGCAATAGAAAAGAAAGCCACATTGAAAAGGGTCCACATCCTTAGCCTTGCACCTGTTACTGAACTTATTCCAGCGACATTGGTACAAAGACTTTGTTGCTGGCCTTCTGGCCGAAAGCAAGATCTCCATTACGTCATCCGGAAGATCCCAATCCTTGTATCTCACCCTCTCAGAAACCATGCGTGAAGGTTGATTGTCTTGACCTCTGGATGGAGAACCCGACCTTCCTCTTGCAAGAGAAGATCCTCTCTTTGCAGAAGACGCATTGGAGGGCAGATGGACATGTCTAGAAGGTCCGGGTACCACGTCCTCCTGGCCCAATCCGGAGCAATTAGGATCATGGGTTTCCTGAACTTTCTGAACCTCCTGATTACTTGAGGAATCACAGGGACTGGAGGAAATGCGTACAGCAGTGGAAACTTCCACTCCACTACGAATGCATCTCCCAGAGCTCCTCTTTGAGGAAATTCCCTTGAGCAGTACTGATTGCACTTCCGGTTGAACGCAGTGGCGAACAGATCCACTTGAGGGGTTCCCCAAAGGGTGAAGATCTCCAGAAGGACTTCCTGAGCTAGCTCCCACTCGTGGGAGATTGTGCTGCCTGCTCAGAGCGTCTGCCGCCATGTTCTGCTCTCCGGCTAGGTGAATTGCCGATAGAGAGATTCCTTCTCGTATTGCCCAGAACCAGAGCTGCATTGCCTCTCTACACAGTGTTAGTGACCCTACACCACCTCTCTTGTTGAGATAATACATGGCCACTGTGTTGTCCGTCATTATCAGAAAATGTTTTCCCTGAACAGAGGGCAGAAAGGCCTTCAATGCTAGTCTGATTGCCCTCAGCTCCAATAGGTTGAAGTGTAGTTTGCACTCCGATGGAGAGCAACGACCGCTGATTGTCAGATCGTTGGTGTGTGCTCCCCACCCCTTGAGTGAGGCGTCCGTCACTACTGTTATCTCCGGCCATGGTTGCCAAAAAAATTATCCTTTGAGGATATTGTCGTTGCAAGCCCACCATAGAAGATCCTGAGCAACTGCGCTCGGGGCTTGCAGAAGATCTGACATATTCCCTGAGAACTGGGACCATTGAGTTCTGAGTGCCCATTGAAGGGATCTCATTCTCAATCTGGCTTCTGTCACTAGGAAAATGCAGGATGCCATGAGGCTGAGCAACCTCAGAAAATCGACGGCGGGTAGATGTTGGGCGTTCTGGAACTTTGTCACCATCTGCAGAATGTTGAGAGCTCTCACCTCGGGAGGCGAGGCTTTTCCCGAGGAAGTATCCAAGACTGCTCCGATAAACTGGAGCTTTTGGGATGGTATCATGTGGGACTTCTTGAAATTGAGGGAGAAGCCCAATTTGTGAAGGAAGTGGCAGGTGATCGAAAAATGTTCCTGAGCTTGTTCGGGAGAACGTGCTCTGATCAACCAGTCATCCAGGTAGGGGTAGACGTGAATCCCCCACCTCTCCTGAGACTCGCTGCCAAAACCGCCATCAGCTTGGTGAAAACCCTCGGGCGGAGGTCACCCCGAAAGGCAGAACTCGAAAATGATAATGAGAGTTGCCAATCGCGAACCTCAGGTACTTTCTGTGCTTGGGAAGGATTGGCACATGAAAGTAAGCATACTGAAAGTCCAATGATACCAACCAGTCTTGGAGTTGTAGAGCCTGGAGGATCTGAGAAAGGGTCACCATCTTGAACTTTTCCTTCCTGAGGAACTTGTTCAAGTTTCTTAAGTCCAAGATGGGTCTCAATCCTCCGTCCTTTTTTGGGATGAGAAAATATGAGAAGTACCAACCTCTGTTCCTCTCCGCTACAGGTACCTGTTCTATAGCACCTTTCTCTAGCAGGGTTAAAATTTTCTGCAACAGGAGCGGGTCTGGAATTTTGACGGAGTTGGCTCCCGGTGGATGATTGAGGCCTTTTTTGGAAGGGGAGACAGTAACCTTGAGCTACTGTTTCCAGTGCCCAAGCATCTAGGGTAATGCCCCGCCATTCCTTCAGATGCTGAGAGATCCTGCCTCCCACTGGGGTTTTGTGTAACAAGGTCTCAGAGTGATTTGGAGGCGGCTGCAGGAGCAGCTGAGGGCAAAGATGCCGCTCCTGAGGCTGGTTTCGCACCTCTTCCTCATGCTCCACGAGGGACATTTCTTTTGCCTCTTTGAAAAGCAGCCTGTCCTCTTCCTCTACCAAAAGAGGAGTAGTATCGAAAAGAACAACCCCTCCAGGAAGATGAGCCGGAATAGGGCTTCTCAGGCTGGTGCATGGAGGCACTAAGAGATGTAGCTGCCGCTTTTGAGGTCTGGAGTTTTTCTAGGCTTTCATCAGCCTTACTGCCAAACAGCCTCGAGCCCTCAAAGGGCATGTTGAGAAGTCTGGCCTGCACATCTTGTGCAAACCCCGACTTCTTCAACCACGCAAATCTGCGTAGAACCATGCTTGCAGCCATGGATCTGCTGATACCATCAACAGTATCCACTCCAGACAGGAGACATTCTGCCATTGCCTCCTTCCCGTCTTTGACTATATTCAGGAAGCCTTCCCTTTCCTCGCCTTCCGGAATATGATCAGCCGCCGCCGAAATACAGTCCCACAGGGTATGGGTGAACCTGGCCAAGGTACAGGTGACATTGGTAGATTTCAAGGCCATGCTGCCTGAAGTGAAAACTTTGCGGGCCCAAGCATTAATTTTTTTATCCTCTCTATCCGAAGGGATAGTGGGATATGCTATTTGTTTTGATGTAGATGCTGCCTGAACAACTAGACCTTCTGGAGTCGGATGCCTGTTTAAGTATTCAGGATCAGACCCAGCTGGTCTATTTTTCCTGGGAAAATTACTGTTTGCAGCAGCAATACTTTCCGGATTTTCCCAGTTTTTTTCCACTGTCCGCTGAAGAGCCCTATGGAAAGAGAACTGGATCTTTTTAAGGACCTCTGACAATTATATCTGTCATATCATCCTGTTCAAAAACGGGTGAAGTGTTACCCCAACCCATATATTCAATTGCTCTAGTCATAAGACTCCTGTACCCTGAGCCTGCGTGTTCTGCAGGATCAGGTCTGGCAAATTCTAATTCTGGTGACGTGTCAATGTCACTGGCAGAATGCAAAGTATCCCTCAAGTCTCTCATTTTAGACTCCGGATCTATAAGTTCCTCTGGAACTTGCTTAGTGCCATATTGAACTCCAACAGGAGAGATTTCCTCATCCTCTGAGGCAGATTCCTCATAAATTGAGGACAGACTTAAAAAAGTCAGATCTGGGTAAAGGAGTAAATCTCCTCTCTTCCTCCACAATACTTGTCGAAGGAATAGAAAAATCCTTCGAAGTAGTCGAAGGAATCTTCGATGAAGACTTCGACACAGGCATCGAAGACGCTTTTGGCTTCGATGCCGAAGCGATCGACGCTGATGGCGTCGACAAAGTCGTGGAATCCTTCGACGACTTATGTTTTTTAAGTGGCACCGGAGAGGTACTCGACTCTCGAAGAGTCTTCGACGCCTCGGCGTCGACTCGAGTTTCTCGAGTATCCTTGACACTACTGGCTTTAACCATAGTAGTTTGACTTCCCTTTGTCTTCCAATGGAGCGACTTTAGGGGTATGGCTCTTCTGAGGTTTATTTGAGGGGGTCGGGGACCGCATTCTCGAATACCTCCATCATCTTTTTTCAAAATTCCTCCCATTTTCCGGGGGAATCGATTTTGTCGGACATCGAAGTTCTTCGTTCGATGACTCGGAGGATGATGGAGACCCATGTCTCCTCTTCAGTTTTTTAGATGAGGAAGATGTTGAGTGTCTGAACCTGCTACGAGATCGAGATCTCTTGGAAGGTTTTTTTGGACACAGCCTTAGCTTTAGAAGCTTCCCGCCCCACCAACAGTTTACCTCTCCTGTCACAAAGGGCCTTCTCCGTCATAGACGGACAGGAGCCACAGTCGTCGGTTCGATGACTTGAACCGAGGCACCAGAGAAACTCGGTGAGGATCCGTAATCGACATTTTCGATCCACAATCGATGCACTTCTCAAACCCAGTCTTGGGTGTCGAAGGTGTAGAAGACGACATTTTTCTCTCAGAAAAACTTGAAGCGCGCCGTTCGATAGCGAAGCGATCGGAAAAACAGAACTGAAGCAACGGGCGCGGCTCGAGCTATTTAAACCATCAGTGACGTCGACAGAGTACGGGGCCTGTCGAGGGACAGTCGACGCTGCAACCTCGAGCACAGTGCCCTCTGCCAAGAACATTTTTTCCCGAAGCAGTGAAGCTGGAGATAATGATTTATCGTAAGATGAGGAATATGTGGCAGGGCACAATCCATTCGAAATTGGAGGGTGGAGTCTCTTTACCCCTTCCATGAAGGCTTTAACCACTGGTACTTTCCACCACAATATCTTGTTATGGGAGGTGGTGTATGCTGACAGAGCCGCCAGGTGTAACTTTAGTGAATTAAATACCAACCCTCGTCCAGCAGGTGGAGCATGTAGGTGACCATAGTGGAATGAGTGCAATCAACTGGGTTGATTTGCTTATTCTGGCACCAGATAACAAATCTTTTCCATTTATCAAAATAACAGTGCCTAGTGTTGGGCTTCCAAGATTCCTTTAGGATGTCCATGCACCTCTGTGGTAAATTGAGATGTCCAAACTCTATGACTTCAGGAGCCATGCTGCCAAGTTCATTGAGCTGGGTTGAGGATGCACTGTTTGACCTTGGTTCTAGGATAGTAGGTTGTACCAGCATGGGAGTCTGATGGGTTCGCACGCTGCTAGCCTGCACAGGTGTGGGAACCACGGTTGTCTCGCCCACATGGGAGGAACTAGGATGAGTGTCATCGATTCTCTGTGCATCTTGTTGACCACCTTCATCATTAGAGGAGTTAGTGGAAAAGCGTAAGCAAACATCCCTAACCAGTTCGTCCACAGGGCGTTCCCCTTGGAGCCAGGCTGGGGAAACCTGGATGCGAAGTCTGGGCATTGTCTGTTTTAGCTTGTGGCGAATAGGTCTATAGTGGGGAAACCCCACTGTGAGATGTCTTCTACGACCTCTCTGTGTAGAGACCACTCGTGTTCTCTTGGGAGAGGATCTCTGCTCAAGGTGTCTGCTAGTGAATTGAGATCCCCTGGAACATGTTGAGATGACAGGTAAATGTTCCATCTGTGTGCCCATATCCATATTTCCTGGGCAAGCTTGGACAGATTTGGCGAACAAGTCCCTCCCTGCTTGTTTAGGTAGAACATCGCTGTCGTGCTGTCTGTTAAGATTTGCACTGACAGGTTCAACAGGTGGGGCTCGAACGCTCGAAGCGCTCTGAATACTGCTAGAAGCTCTATCAGATTGATCTGATTCTTGGCCACTGTGTGAGACCAGAGACCCTGAGCTGTGTGGTGAAGGAGGTGTGCTTCCCACCCTGACAGGGATGCATCTGTAGTGACTACAGCCTGTACTTCTGGATCGTAAAAGGGTTTCCCCTTTGACAGGTTTTCTCTTGTCCACAAGTGAAGACTTTCTACCAGTGTTGGCGAAACGACCACTAGATCATCCCACTGACCACTTGCCTGAGACCACTGTTTCGCCAACCATTCTTGCATAGGACGCAGGCGTGCGTGGGGGACCAGGTAAATACATGACTCCATCATGCCTAGCAAACGGATCGCTTTGCGCACCGTTATCTGGCGACCGGGCAGATATAGAGGAATTTGCAGAAGTAGATTCCGAATTCTTTCCTCCGATGGAAAGGCCAACCCCTCTTGAGTGTTTAGTTCAGCTCTTAGGAACTGTTTGGAGGTGCTTGGCACCAGGCTGGATTTTTTCTCGTTTATGGAGAAACCCAATTCGAAGGGGAGGTCAATCGTTCTCTGAATGTTTGGACTGCAAATTACTGGCGTCTCCCGCGTGATGAGCCAGTCGCCCAGGTAAGGGTACACTGGGATTGCCTCCCTGCGTAGGTGTGCCGCCACCACCGGTTGAACCTTGGTGAATATGCTTGGAGCTGAGGCTATACCGAAGGGCAGTACCTTGAACTGGTAGTGCTGGCTGTTCACCTTGAAGCGCAAGAATCTTCTGTGCGCTGAGAACATGGAAATATGAAAATAGGCATCTTTCATGTCCAATGTTGCCATGTAATCCCCTTTTTCAGGAGGGGGATTACCTCTTGGAGAGTAGTCATGCAAAACTTTTGGCGCCTGACATACTTGTTTGCAGGGCGTAAGTCTAAAACTGGGCGCATTGTCATATTTTTTTTGGCACAAGGAAGTAAGTTGAATAAATACCCTTATTTACCGGTTTGCCCGGGACGAGTTTGATCGCGTCCTTTTCTAGAAGATTGACTATCTCCTCGAGGAGGATCTTCTGGTGGTCCAAGGAATGTACTCTTTGTCGTGGGGGGTGGTTTTGGGGACGCTCGAGCAGTTCTAAGCAGTACCCTGTGAACAGCACCCATCTGTCTGAAGTGATCCCTTCCCAAGCTTGGGTGAAGTTGGTAATGCGTCCCCCTACTGGAGATGCGTGGGAAGGGATCCTGATCTTGGCGTCGCTGTTTTGCGGGAGGCGTGCTGCCTTTGCTGGGGCTGCCTCTTCTCTTACCACGGCCCCTTTTGTTTCCCCTGTTGTAACTCTGGGAAGACTGCTGGTTGTTACCCCATGATGTACCCTGCCCCTGAGAATAGTTGGAGCCTCTTTGTGAATTTTGGCCGCGTGGGCGACGAAAATTACCATTCCCTCTTTGACAAGGGGGTTTGTTGGTCAACTGTCCCAGGGATTTCAGAGTCTCATACTCATCTTTGGCATTTTTTAATGCGTCCTCTACCGCCTTGCCAAACAGTAGATTAGGCTCCACCGGCATGTCGATTAAGGATGCTTGTTTCTCAGGTTTAAACCATGACTGTCTTAACCAAGCATGCCTCTTAATGACCGTGCTCTCGGCGTTATCCACGGCATCAAAGGTTGCCTTAAGGATGCAACCGGACACGGCTCTCCCCTCCGACGCAACCTGTGCCAACTGGCCCTTTAAAGGTTCCGGTGCAGAGTCGATAAGTGCAGCAACTTGCTCCCACTGGTGGCAGTTGTAACTAGCCAACAGGGTGGTGGAGTTGGCGATCCTTCCCTGGTAGGTGGAAGTGAAGGCTACCTTCCTTCCCAACCCGTAAATCTTTTTGCTCTCCTTGTCGGGGGGAGCCTCAGACGAAGATAGGGGTGTATCCGCTCTCTTTCAGGTATTAGTCACTACCAGTGAGTCAGGTTTCAGTTACCCCTTTATGTAAAGTGGGTCTGATTGAGCTGCCCTGAACAATTTCGATTCTGGCGTTTACCGCCCTGGTGAGGTTAGGATTGAGAAGGATCGGATCAATTCTTCTTTGTATAGACTTGAGAATAGGGATGGCCTGGGCAATGGGTTTCTTTTCTCCTACTAGTTCCTCGGCAAAGTCCCTCTCCTCTTGTGCTCCCTGAGTGTCTATGCGGAAGTGTTCTGCCGCTCTAGACAAAACCTAATTTAGGAGAGGTTGGTTGTCGACTTGGGGGGGAGTCCTAGTCCTCCTCCTAGTCTTAGTCCTCCTCCTCCTCCTCCTCCTCCTCCTCCTCCTCCTCCTCATAGTAGTCCACCCCAGTTTGGTCGTCCAACGTTACCAATTCTGGATCCTCATCTTGTGGTGGATCCTCACTATACTGAGTGTATGGCTGTACGTAGAAAGGGTCAGAAGACTGAGTTTGCGTTGGTGTCACAACTCGAGGTTTCTTACCAGGTGGTTGCGGGTCCCTAGACCCTGAGGGAGTAGCCCCGTCAGGGGTATAGGAGAGGAAGTGATCTGGGTTCTTGGCAAAGAAGTTGGTTAGGGGTGACATTCTAGACATAACTCTTGTCTATATCCTCACTGGACCATTCTTTGGAGCTGGGGATTATCCTTTCCTGGGAGGGTTTCCCTGCTGTGACCTGACTGGACCTATGGGCTTGTGCAGGGGTCTTGGCCAGCTGTTTATCAGAAGACTTAGCACTGTCTTTATGTAGCAGAGGTGTAGAAGAATACTGATGTTTTCTTCTTCTGTTTTCCCCCCTGCCCATGAGTGGAAGAGTGCTTCCCTGGCGTTTTCACCTTCTCAGAGCTTTTCGACGTCTGGCGCCGAGATTCGGGGGTAGAGTCCCTTTCTTTAGAGTGAGGACATTGGGATCCTGGAGCAGGCGTCTAGCAGTCTGCTGACGCCGACTCCTGGAGTGCGGCCTGGGGATAGAGGTCTGCTTCGTCTTCCGACGATCGTACCTCCATAACTTTGGTGAGACCGTGCTGGTAATACTATTCCTAGTGTGACGTCCACTGTACCCATGGTCCTTCATGCGTCAAGGTCCCTCAGATTGTTTTGTTTCTGACATGCGGTAGCATGAAGTGTAGCGCGAGTGCAGGTTTATTAAAGCAAATCTGATCAGATAAAGCTTATAAAAACATCCATGCACCTTCTTTCCAAGGGAAGAAAGGGTGAGTGCATGTGAATCTAAGAATCAGAAATACGATTACGGTGAGTAATGTATCCCTTTTGAGGCTTTTAGAATCTGCTTAGATCACATGCTATGGATATATTAGCGAGCAATGTTAGGAGAAGGTGGTGGGTTTTGAGAAGGACCAGCGGCAAATCAATGTTTTAGAAGCACTTGTGCCACCTGTGTATTTGCTTTGGCATGTGCGTCAATGCTGTAGTGCTGAGTGAAAGTGTGTACTGAGCTCCATGTAGCTGCTTTGCAAATGGTGTCCAGCGGGATATTTGCGATACAAGCCAAAGTAGCTCCTGTACCCCTTGCGGAGTGAGCTCTTGGTGTGAAAGGCAGTGTTTTACTTGATAATAACAGTTTTATGCATTTGACTATCCATCTGGAGATTGCATTTTTGGAACTGCTGTCTCCTTCTCTGCCTGGTGCTACGCAAACAGACAGTTGCTCTGTTTTCCTAAACGGTCTGGTCTTGTTTACATAGTAAAGGACCGCCCTCCTTACATCTAGTGTATGGAGATTTTCTCAGCCAAGCTTGTGGGGTTCTGGAAGAAGGCCGGTAGCTCAATGGATTGGTTCACGTGGAATTTGGAAATTAATTTCTGTGAAAACCTAGGGAGTGCACGTAAAATGTACTGGCCACTGGTGCAGGGCCTTTTGTGAACACTCTTGGGGCTGAATTCCAGCCGAATGGTAGGGCCTTGAACTGATAGTGCTGGCCTTGCACCACAAAGCGTAGACATTTCAGATATTGGTTGTGAATGGGGACGTGGAATTAGGCGTCCTCCAAGTCCGAAGAAGACAAGAAATCTCCTTTCTCCAGTTGGCCAAGCGTGTGCTGCAACATGACCATCAAGCATTTTTGGGACTTTATTTGTTCAGATGTCAAATGTCCAGGATGACCCGGTCTTCATTCTGACCGGAAAGTATCTGGAATAGGCTCCAGACCCCAGAGCCATTGGGAAACTAGCTCTATCGTCCCATTTCGTAACATGGCTCGTACCTCTTCCAGGAGCTGAGGGATGTGCTGCTCCTGACATGGAAATGGAAGAAAACTAGGACACCTGCTTGGCACTCCAAGGTGTGGGCCTGGGCAAGAGCATCCAGCACCCATTTGTCGGTGGTGATCTTTCGCCACTTGCTGATGAACCTCGTCAGCGGGCCTCCCACTGGGGTGCACAAGTAGGGGCTCGCCATTTGGCTGGTTCAGGCTTGCTTGAGCGCCGGTGTGCTTCCCTGCGGGTGATGCCGTCCTTCACTACAGTAGGCCTAGGAGTTGCCTCTATAGGCTTCTTCCACTGAGGACCAGGAAGGCCGTCTATTAGACATGCCGAAACCTTATGATGACCTGCTCAATTTTCCCCTCGAGGAGTGAAAAGATGACGAGCAGTGCTGCTGGAGGGTGCAGAGGGAACGGGCCGTTTACGTATCAGTCTTGATGGCTTGCAGGGACTCATCGACGGCCTTCCCAAGCAGATTCTCACTGTCGAAGGGCAAGTCCAGTACCTTTGCCTGGACCCCCTGACAGAAGTTAGTGGCCTTCATCCATCCCAGTCGATGAAGGCAGACACCGTTCCCCATCTGGCGGAACCCCGTGTCAGCGGCGTCCATTGTCACAGTGATGGCATGGTCCAATGCCACCTCTTTCTGGGAGTGGGGGGGGGGGGCTTTCATCTTCTTATTGGAACTCCAGAATCGATCCTGCCTTGTACCATAATACCCTGTCGTAGCTGGCTAAAATCGCTGGGGCATTGGCTGCCTTGATTGTGGATGCCGGTGAGTAAATCACTTTGTTTCCCATGGCATCCATCCTCCCCCCAGCCCTCCTGCTGTCTGGGGGGACTGGCGGCGATGAACTGGTTAGCCGACCATTTCCTCACAGCAGCCGACACCACAGAGTCCGGCAGTGGCTGCGACCTCAGGCACTTGGGTGTGGAATTCGGCACCCTATACTACTACTCCAGCCTGGCCCGCTTGGCTGGAGCCGTGCAGGGGTTCTTTATGAGGGCCAGGCCCTCTTCCCAAATATTGTCCAGAAAGGGTTCCGCCATGATTGTCTTTTTGGTCTCCTGCTTTTGATACAAGAAGCCCTCCTTCTTGGTTTCCTCGGGTACCAGTTGGAAAAGCTTTGATGCCCTGGCGATGTTGTGTAGGAACAATCCCACCTCGTCCGGCGGAGAAACCCTATGAGGAGCATCCAAATGTGGCGATTTATTTTCCGAAGGGACAAACGAACAGAATCAGTAAAGTTAGCAGCACAGGGAAATGAAGGATCAAAGCCAGGGTGAGCAAGAGATTAAAAGTTACTCACTGTAGTGACCAACGTACTCTTAGTCCATAGTTCCCTTTCCTCCATACTGCATGGGCATCCCTTGCTAGGGACGGGAGACAATCTTTTTCACCAGATCAAAAATCATCTCCCCCTTAAAATTTAGCGGCGCAACTCTGGGAGCAGGCGCTCCCCTGACACCGCCCACCGGCACCACTCCTCAGTCCCCATTGACACATTGACAATTTTAACATAGCCTAATGACGCCAGCATTATTAGGGGGGAGGATGGTGGGACGTATGGAGGAAAGGGGACTATGGACTAAGAGTACGTTTGTCACTACGGTGAGTAACAATTACTCTTACATCCGGTCCCCTTTCCTCCATACTGCATGGGCGATTACAACTGAATGTAGCCCCAGGGTAGGGAGGAGACCCTCCTTAAGTGAACAGGTTCCTTAGAACCGCCTGTCCAAACGCTGCGTCTGATTTATAGCTGGCGTCCAAACAGTAGAGCATAGAGAAAGCCGAAGGGGTGGCCCAATTGGCCACCCTGCTGATGACCTGCCACGGGACCTGCCGCTGGAAGGCGACGGCCGTGGCCTTGACTCTGACAGCGTGGGTGTGCATGTTAGCTGGAAGTGGTTTGTGCTGCCCCTCATAGGCCTCTTTGAGCGAAACCATCCACCTTGCTATTGAGGCCTTGGATGCCTGATAACTGGGCCTTGATAAACCCGCCCACCCCCCTGAAGGTGCACACAGAGCGTCTGATTTTTGGAAGCCCTTCGGCCGGTCCAGATAGAATTTCAGTGCGCGTCTGACATCCAGACAGTGCAAGACCCTCTGAGCATTGTCCTAAAGGTCAGCAAAAAACATAGGTAGGACTATCTCCTCGTTCAGATGGAAAGCAGCGGCTACCTTGGGTTGAAACGCTGGGTGTGTTCTTGGGACCACCATATCCTTGTGAAAAATAGTATAGGGTTTTGAAGCCCAAACACCTGGATCTTACTGACTCTGCGAGCGTCAGTGGATGCCATTGGCTCGAATGGTTTGTGCGCCAAGGCGCCCAACAATATATTGAGGTCCCACACGGGGTGCGGTTTCTTGATCGGAGGGAAGAGCATGGTGAGGCCCGTCAAATGTCGCTTGACCACCGGGTTGGAAGAGGAGAAAACCACCTCCTCCGAATTTTAGTAGGCGCCTATGGCTACCAGATAGGTGCAGCATGTATGCATTTGCACGCCTGCGTTGGCAAGGTGTGCAGAGAAGGAGTACGTCATCCAACGTGCACGCTTGGAGTCGGCCCAGTGACAGAACCTAGACCCTTTATTCTTGTACTGGCTCCTAGTATCCTTGCTCCTAGCGCCCTGAATGATTTCGAGGTTAGCCTGCGATAGGCCCAGGTGTTTCAGCATGACCTGCTCAGGAACCATGCTGCAAGGGCTAACTTCTGTGGGGTGGATGACCCTGCCCCCCCGGGTTCGCCAGGAGATGAGCTGGGCCCAGCGGAAGGTGAATTGGAGGCCTGTCGGAGAGGCTCAGAATCTCTGAGAACCACAGTCTCGCGGGCCACCATGAAGCTATAAGAATGATGCTGAGGTGACACTATTTCTTTATCTTGCAGAGCACCCTGTGGACCAGGGGTGGAGGAGGGAAGGCATACGCTGTCATGCCGCTCCACTGAATCTGAAAGGCATCACCCAGGGAGCCGGGGCCCTGCTCCTACCAGGAGGCAAACTGCTGGCACTTCTCGTTATCCCAGCAGGCAAAGATCAACCTGAGGATGCCCCCATTTGCTGAAGATCTCCAGCAGCACCCGATCGTTCTGTTGCCACTCATAATTATCCTGTCCTAGTCCTGCATGCTGACTGCTAGGTTGCACAGTGGAGGGCACCTGGTACCATCCTGCTTGTTGACATAGAACATGTTGGTGGAGTTGTCCGTCTGGATGAGGACGACCTTGCCCCCAATGAGGGGGAAGGAAAGCTTTGTAAACTAGCCAGTTGGCTTTTAGCTCCAGCCAGTTGATTCGAGACTTCTGCTCCTGGAGGGTCCAGACTCCGTGGACACTGGTTGTCCAAAGTAGCCCCCCAGCCTTCCAGGGAGGAATCCGTAGTAATGGTGACCTGCGGGGCAGGTTGCCGGAAGGGCCTGCCCGTCCGCAGGTTGCAGTCCCTGGACCACCACGTGAGGTCCAGGCGTAGAGATGGCAGAATGCCGACCAACCCGCTTGGGAGCACCAGCTCCTGATTCCATGAGACTGAGGAAGTGCAGCTGCAATATCCTCATCTATGTCTCGTGTATGGTACAGCCAGTAGGACCGCTGCCTTGATGCCTAATAAGTGTTGGTACCACCCGGCCGAGGTCACTTCTCGGTTGAGGAAGTGAGTAGTGGCCCTCTTGATGGCCGTGACCTTGTCCGCCGAGGGCAAAAAACTCTTGCAGAGCTTGTGTCCCATATGAGGCCCAGAAAGGTCAGGCTCTGCGTAGGCTGTAAGATGAGACTTCGATGTTGACCGAAAACCCCAGCTTCTGGAGTGTGATCATAAGGGTGAAGGAAGTGTGATGCACCGCCCCCGGAGATCTCGCCCTGACAAGCCACTCTGTCAGGTACGGGTAGACGTGGTGGCGTGGCTCTGCGCCCGGAGGAGGGCTGCCACCGTATTCATGAGCCTGGTGGACACCCTGGGGACTGAATTGAGGCCGAAGGGTAGCACCTTGTATTGAAGCGGCACCCATGATACTGAATCGTAGGAAGGAGCAATGTGGCTGCCAAATCGGGACGTGTAGATAAGCGTCTTTCAGATCCAGGGAGCACATCCAGTCCCCCCTGCACAATGTCTCCGCAATCAGTGCTGGCGTAACCATCTTACATTTTTGAAGAGGGAGGGAGAGGTTGAGGGTGGAAAGGTCCAACACAACTCTCAGGTCAGCCTGGTTCTTCTTTTGTATGGCGTAAATCCTGGAATAAAAGCCCAACCCTCGCTGGGAGGCTGGGACTTCTTCCACAACCTGTCTCTTGATGAGCAACGGAACTTCCGCCAACAGAGTTGCTGGCCCAATCTGTGAAAGTGGAGGAGAGGAGGGAGGAGAGCAAGGGATTGGTAGGCGGCCAGTGGATACTACAGAGAGAATCCAGGGGTCCGTGAAATTTAGACACCAAGACTTTGTGTGAAGGACAAGCTTCACCCCCACTGGAGACAAGTGGACCCGAAGGTACACGTTATGCCTTCTTTCCCTCTGAGGCTTTTGCGGAAGAAGGGGACTGAAAAGCCCTTGCTCCCCCCTTTTGTTGTTTGCACCGGTGTTGACTCGGCGAACGGTCAGGCTGTCTGGATCTCTGTTCTTGGAAGCCTTGGAACCTTTCGAACACCCACCCCTTGTCGTAGCGTTGATGTGACTGGGGGTACGCCGTGGGCATGGCCTTCGTAAGGATAAAAGACTTTGCAGTTTTTATCCAACTCCTCCTGGGTGTTGGTGTGAAAGAGGTCTCCCTCCTCGAATGGTAGGTCCAATATGCGTTCCTGGACACCTCGGTTATACTTAGTAACCCGAAGCCAGGCAGTCCTTTCCATGTTCCTGGCGATGCATATGGCCCGGCCGGAGGTGTCGATGTGGGCCACAGTAGATGTCTTGCCCCACCATTTTAGCCTGTGCCGGTCCCACCTTGAAACGTGACTGGCTCTGCACCGGAAGTTCTGGAAGAGAGTTGGCTATTTCCCACCAATGCCTCTGGTTAACAGCTGCCAGCATGGGATGCGCGTTGAATTGACTTAGAAGCAGCAAAGTGTTGGAATAAAGCTTCCCCGCCGTACGCCTGCAAGATCATCCCCTGCTTGCCTAGCAGCGCCATGGAGGAGGTGGCCGAGGACGGCTGCAGCAATCACTAAAAGTGTGGTTGAGGGTGGGCCGACAGCAAGAGTGGATTCCCCCCTCCATTTGCCTATACTTGGAGTCCAGGCGCCAATTGACAAGATGGGCCGAATTGGGCTTGAGCCACCCCTTTTTGGCCAAGGAAACAACGTCCTTCTGCATTGGGATCCCTGTCCTAGCCGCAGGGCGTAGAGTGAAGACCTCCGAGTACCCCCGCCTGCGTTTGTTAGACTTCGACTTGAGGAAGGCCCAAGTACTCTGCCAGGCCTGCGAGTCGTTCGTGGAAGGCCTTGGCCGACGATGATGCGTCGGGGTCTTCTTCCAAGTCTGTGTCCACAAGGGTATCCGGCTGGTCCGGAGCTGGTGGAGAGGTGCTGGGCGCTGAGGACGGAGCAGGAGGCTGCAGCGGAGGCTGGATCAGAACCACCTAAACTGTGAGAGGCAGGGGAGCTGGAATCGAAGGAACAGCAGGGGCTGCACTGGGGCCTGCGGCGCTGGAGCCATAGGAGGAATGACTATAGGCACCGGCGGAGGGGCTGGAGGGAGTATGTCCCTGATTACAACCCTAAGGTTGGACCCCATCTGAGGAGATTTCATGAGCGTGGGGAACTTTTCAAAGAACTTGTCCTCGCAGGCCAGTGGGGTGGTAGATGATTTTGACGAGGTACCGGGCGGCTGCTGCAACCGGTGTGTACTCTGTCTAGCTGGTTGCAGGGTAAACCTGCCAGGAGATGCTGATGGATAAGCTATAGGCCACGTACCTGGTTGACACCAGTCCCACCTTGTAACTCGTTCTCCCACCTGCTCTGTTCCTCAGAGAGGTATCAGACGAGCAGCCATCTTATCTGGCGCGACGGCCATCTTGTCAAGCTGCATCCCACGTGCCGAAGTCGTGGTGCTTGAATCACTGGGCCCATCCTCCTCCAGGACTCTTGGCGATGGAGCATGAGATCTACCCCGCACCTCAGTCCGAGGACTGGTAGGTGTGTTGCCCTTGGCTGGGTTACCGGTAGTGCTGCATGCAGGCGCCCCCTTCTGACATGTTGCTTGTACAAGGGCATAGCCCCACGGGTGTACACTCGGTAAAGGAACCTTGCGGTCCTTCAGCACTGTCTGCGGAAGGATCTACAGACCTCCCTCGGCCTGGTGGCCGGTAGCTGAACTAACCACGGTACCCGTGCTGGGGCGAGAACCCGAGAGGTTCCTCCCGTCTGGGCGTTTCCTTGGAAAGGAGTCGCCCTTGTGGGGTGCGCTGGAAAAGAGCGGCCCTTCCTTGGGCCTTGATTTATGTCTGATGAAGTCCTTCAAGTCCTCTGGAGAAGACTTTTCGAAGAGCACCCTCCACTAGTCTGTTCTTCAAAGCATGCAAAGAAACTGTGTTTCCTGCAGTGCAACCCTCCCATCCATAGTCTGGGCCAAGGCAGCAGAGGCAAAGAGCGTGGGGATATGATGTAGGGAAGAGCTCCTCCCAGGCTGGACACCTGCTGTAGCCCGCTGAAGTCGACAAGCACCAGGGAGGAGCTTGGCGCCAGAGGACGGAGTACCTGAATGATAAAAGAAGACAAAAAAGACAGAAGAAAGTATCTGGGGAAGAGCGCGTGGTATTACATGGCCGAAGCCAAACCCAGGAGCGCTGGTGAAATTGGGCCATTCCTGTCGACGCGGAAAAGGGGACTGGGGAGTGGCGCTGGTGGGCGGATGCAGCGGAGCGCATGCTCCCAGAGCCACACCCCTTGCGCGTCTCTAAATTTAAAGGGGAAGATTTTTCCTGGTGAAAAAGGTTCCGTCTCCAGTCCCTAGCGAGGGACGCCCATGAAGTATGGAGGAAAGGGGACAGGACGCAAAAATACAATAGGAACCATACACAAACATACCCCAAAATAAGGCGCATTTACCTTCTGCCCATCCTGGACTTTGTATTCGTATGACAGGTCATGTCGCTGCTGCTTGTGACCCAGAGCAGATGACCACTATCTTGGAAGAGCTAGCTTGTATATGGCAGTCGCCATCTTTAGTGCGGCATCCAGCAGCCGTTATAGGAACCACAGTGAACAGACAGCAGAGTGGGAGGAGGCCCCCCAAGTCCCCAGACCCGCCAGTGCCAAGAAAGCAGGTAAGGGTTGACAGACCCAAACGTTCCCATTTCCTGTGCCCCTTCTTATCCTCCCTTTCTTCCCATTGGGCCTCTTTCGCAGACCAATCTAGCCCTGACGTCCGGTCCTACAGGTATTACAATGGTCAAAATTAATAACTAGTTGGCGAAACCCCACCTTTTCTATAACAAGGAGCTGCCATGCTGAAACAATGGCCATCCATCTTGGAGAACGTCCCAGTTCAGGTTAGGGGGTCACACGAAGCAGCGTAGTCAGAGGTAAGACGTCTTATCAAAATATCCTACTGTCTCTCTGCCAATTAAATATTGGATGGCTTCGCACTATCCAATGTTAAACTCTACCAAAGCTCTACACTGCCAAAAACGCTCTCTCATCTCTTCCTCTGCCTATCAAGTTCCCACCTAACATCCTTCTCACACCATCTCTACTTTCATCTCCAAAACTGGAACAGCAGCTCGCCTCAGCCTGCTGAATATTAGGAAAGTCAGGCACATCATTCCTTTGAACACCGGCAAGCATCTCTTAACCCCTCTTGTCTTCGCTCAACTGGACTACTGTGCCAGCATCCTCTTCGGTCTCTCCAACTATGCTTTTTCGGTCAACATGATAATTAACTTTGCTACCAGGACTCTGAACTACTTCACTTAACACCTACTTCCTCGCACCGTCACCAGGCCGGGTGGCTGACAAGGCAAGACCAGGCCAAATTGAAATTTCTTCTCCTGGTTCACAAATCTATTCACGGTAACGCACCACTGTATCTATTCGCCTCTATACAACTCTCCAAGCATTCTCGTTTTGCTCTGCCTCCTCGACTACCATTGTGGCGCCTCGCCCTCCGTGTGCTTCCACTGTTTCTCTCCATTTGCTCCACTTGCATGGAATTATCTTCCTGTGTACATCCATGAAACAGTCCACACATTTGTTCAAAACCAAACGAAAAGCCTACCACTCCGCCTCTTCGCCTCCAACCTACCTCTCACCTCCAACTTACCTCTGTCCCTCACTTTCTCTGCCTCCACTCTAGAACTTCACCCATCATGGTCAAATCCAGCGCATAGCTGCCCGTACCATCTACCTGCATTTAAAAACGCCTAGTGTTGGTTGTCCTTAATCTATGTATGTACACATATGTATTGTCCTTGGTGACTGTTGCATGTACTGCACTTCACAATCTGGTCAGTGTCCCTCAAACTCATCCCATTGTAAAACGTTCACTGCTTCCCGTCAAATCTAATTTAATCTATTTTACGTTCTTTTGTGATCAAAAGAGCATTGTTCTTCCTGTAAATAAAAACATTTTGCGTCATTTGGAGTTGCTTCACAGAAAGGTTGTCCATGTTTGGAAAAGGTTTTCTGGCTTGCTGCCATCGGAATTGACAGCTCCCTCACTTTTGGATGGCGGCAATTACTGGAGTGACTGGCTGGAACGCCTGTGGAGGAATCTTGTCCTTCGGTGGACTGCCCAGATCTTGGTTGTATGTTGCAGTGATCTGAAAGGCAAAGAAAGAAATTTGCCTGCAAGGGCTTCATGAGGTATGGGGTGATGTGCGATGGTACCATTTTAAACCCATGCAGGCACTAGGGTGAGGACAGGGGCTGGGGCCCTCCAAACTGCCACCTCCCCCCTCTGGGGTAGGAATGGCTCTGTCTTATACCCCAGTAGGCTTCCCATCTCAGGATGAGAGGTCGCCCATCCTCTCTTTACAAGGTCAGGTTTCCGACCATGACACAGTATTTAGTCTGACCAATCATTTTCTTGGAACAAAACTTCTGACAATCTTTTCTTCAAATAGCCACAGAAACTGGTATAATAATGCTAAACTGGCAGACTGTGTACTTTGTTATGTAAAAATTAAGTTAATGTGTAACCCGCACTCGGCAACCAGATTCTACTTCACCCATATTTACTTTGCAGGGAGGACCAAAAACAATGTGTCCAAGGATAAAAGATTACATTTTAGATCTTTCATGGAGGAGTTTAGAGTGAATTCACATTTTATTTAACTAAGTAGGTCATTCAAGAGACTTCATACTGTAAAGCAGCCCACAAATTGTGAGGATGGAATATTCAGTAAAGTCCAATTGGCACAGCATAGGTTTTTGCAGGGGGCATACATTAAGATTTGATGTAGACGTTTGGGGCATAGGAAAAAAAACAAGGAGGCTTTTGAACATATTTTGCTCTCACACTAGCATGAAAGCACAGCATTTTGATAAAACGTCTCCTGATGTACTGGCTCAGAAGTTAACACTCTTTAATCTATCTCTTTCTCCTAGGTGTATTTGTGGCAAAGATCTCCCGTCCAAAGAATCGTGCAAGCTCAATCCGTTTTACAAACTTGGCTGTGGTGTCTCATGTGGAAGGCAAGCAACGCCTCATGTTCCAAGTTGCCAATACTAGGCCCAGCCCACTGATGAACGTAAATGTTGTTGCAGTGCTCTACCAAGAGAGAGAAAAGAGTCAGCTTCACCAGACCACAGTGGAATTCCAAATGGACAATATTGGAGCAGAGTGTCCCTTCTTCACTTTCCCACTCACTTATTTCCACTCGATCACCCCATCAAGCCCAATGGCCCCCTTCCTCCAGAGGGAAAGACCACCCTATTTCGAACTGGTGGTGTTCCTCTCAGCCACACAGGAGGGCTCAGGTGAGACTTGCCAGCAAAGGACATCCTACCTACTGTCAGAGATTCTAATTGACCATCGGTTCGTCCCTGTATTAACACGAAGTGCAGAGGGAGAATACCGGATAACAATGGACAGTTTTGGCAAGACTACCCCTGACATCGCAGCCACAACGGATACAAAAATCCCAAAGAGAACTGATATGGAAACGTGTGTAAATGGACAGCCTGCTGACACATTCCTGATCTGTGAGACCAATCTGGGAGATTAGCTTGTGAGGCAGGCATGTTACAAACCAATGTAATTTACTTGACATAGTGGGGCCTGTATTTTTGCAGGAAAAGCACTATGGCCAATGAAATGTGTAAAATATACCAATTTTCATCAATAATGATCAGAAAGACCAAAGTTCTACAAGTTTAAGTGATCACAGGCTAACGTGAACTACTGACCAGAGGCTTGCACAATATACCCATTCACGTACAAACAGAACATTAGTCACAACCACCACAATGCCTAAAAATGTGACTAGGCATCAAAGTAAAAATATGGATGCACATGCGCAAACAGCCGGTCTCCATCTCATACAGACAAAAACAGCAAAGCAAAAACAATGCACCACACATGTCAGCATACATGTATTTAAAAATTAACACCCGGGCAAACGCACACAACAGGAATGCATCCACAATCAGGGCCGCATCACACACAAAACCACAGAGGGCCAGTGGCAGTCGCAAAACACAGCCATGCACCCAAATACAAAAAAAGAAAAGACAGGAGGACCTAAAACAAAAAGACAAAAAGGTACACAAGCAGTTCAGGCCTGCGCTTGGGTGGCACCCACCATCAGGCACATAAAACAGATGTGCACATGTAAATGCAACAGGGAACCAAGAACACATGTATAGAAAGAACATAAAAAGGACAAAAGCACAAGGCTAACAATTTTGTCCATACACTCAAACAAGCATACAAAAATACATGCATGCATACTGGTGCTTCCATTCAGCACAATATATACCACCAGAAACATCTACATGAATAAATCTAGCCACAAATAAGTCCAAGGCTCACATATATGCAATTGGTCAGGCAGCCAGGCACACAAAGGTCAAGTTGCACAGAAACACAACCACGAATGCACACATTTGGCTATGCACAGACGCACATCTGGCAAGTTCGCTCAAAAGGAGACATTGAATCAGGAGTGTGTGAAAACTCCTATAGCTGCACATCCCCTATAGCTGCACATCCACATCCAAATCAGGGGCCAGACAATCTCAATGTAGGTACATGCGCACGAGACAAGTCAGGAAAATACTAAAAGGTGCATACATAGATACACAAAAAACAAATGCAACAGACAACCAGCAGTTCGTGAAACTTGCATATTTTGCACAATATAAAATATAATTCGGCCTTGTCTGGGAGGGATGAGTTTCTGCAAAGAACTTGGGTTTACCTACAAACTCCCTTAGTTTAGGCACTGAGCAATCCAATAAACAAAAGAGTAAGGCAGCATGCACATACTGATTTAGTTGTTACCGAGTAAAGATCACTCTTTAAAAGTAGAAGGATATTTTACAATAACCTGGTGAAAGACTGAATCCTGAAGTACAGCCATATTGTGGGCAATATGGTGAAAATTCTTTGGACCAATGACAGTGGTGTACAGAAAAGCTGAGTAGGAGTGTCATTCTTCTGTAGAGCGATCGCTGACAACATCCTCTCATCATGCTTCCTACTGAAAGCAGAAAACTTTACAGGTATAGCACAGTGTGCACTCATACAAACTCTACTGAATAAATATTTTCCAGTAAATTGCAAGTCTTGGGTTTGCATCATCCAGCAAATAAACACTCCATATAGAGGTAGAAAGCCACTGACAGTATCAGTGGAATCAGAGGTTGGGAGAGCCATTCAAAAAAATAAAAAAAGCCAAACAGCAGCCGAGCACTTCAGGTGTCTAGAACAATTAGTGAAATTGGGAGCCAAAGGAGGGGACACCTACCGAAACAGAAACCAGCAGAGGGCATGGGCACATGAAAAGAAGCAGAGGGAACCAGAGTATTAGAGGGGAATGCACAAACAGGCATTATTAAAAAAAACAATTACGCTGAAAGGTACTAAAGTTAATACAGTACAATTGAATGAAGGTAAGCAATCCAAGTACAAAAGGGCTCCGTTTGGCTACAACCAGAACATGCAAAAGAGCTGGAGAAAATGGACCAGTAGCAGAATCACATTGGGTGTATTGTTCCTCAAGGAAATCTGGTGCAGCCATTGAAGAGAAATAGGTCTCTGAAGTTGGGAAGGACCTCATCCCAGAGTCCTCCCTTTTCTGGGGTAGAACGCTTGGCATGTTAGCAACCATCTGTGACAAAATCCTATTATGGCCAGAAGAGAAACAGGGATTAGCAATGCTAAAACACGTACCACCAATCTGAGGTGTTTCAGTAAAAATGAAAACAAACAAAAGTAGATGGTATTGCTCCTTCACTTCTGGTTTGATGGTATGGGCGTAGGATAGGCTATAATCTCCAGAGCGGTATCGGCAACAGAAGCTTCCAAACACTGCAGTACGGTAAGTGCTAAAATAAATGTCATGTGTAAACAAAGTCCCATAAAAATACAGTCTTTACCAAAAACACTTCCTATGATTAAAAACCTTTAAAAAACGAAGCAGCCTATGGAAAGTATGTGATTCTAAGCAGATTCACACAAGCCTCAGAAAAACTGATATACAGGCTGAATATTTAGTGAAATGTACTGCGTCTGCAAGAACGAAAAAAATAGAAAAACGGTTTAAAAACTATTTACCATATCTCTGTATAAGGAAGGGACATTGGAATCTAAGAAGCCCTTAGGGTACATGGCAAGGCAATTAGGGTTCTAAAGAAGGATATCTAGCCCACATGTTCTTTACCTTAGTGATGTATTATCCTCAACGAGCATGTCTTCTAGGTGCATGCCACAGGTTTGAAGGTAGGGGTAGAGGTTCAGGTCCAGAAGACTAGAAATGTGCCAAGAGAGTTGGCACGTTTCTTAAAGATATGATTGCAGTGAGGAAAGCATAGAACCAGGTAATTAACATGACTCTTTGGCAGCTCGATATCTGCAGCAGTAACACAAAGCTTAGAAAGCAGTCACGTGTATGATGTGGTCTTGCAGTTCAACAGCATCTTGAAACAGGCTCACATTCCTTTTCTTCATTTGTTGAGCAACAGCAGGCGCCGGAGGTAACTGGACTTTTGGGTGTTGAGGGGGGAGGGTGGGTGGAGGGTCTTCTGTAGAACTAACGAGAGTTGACGCTCCCCTTTGCAACGTATCCCTCAGGCTGAAGTCTGCAGTGCGACCACCAGGCACATTCACCCACCCCACCCCCCAACCACCTAGGTTCCCATGTGTCTTGGTCTTTTGGTCTTCAGTTCTGGACAAAGTCCTTACAGCAATATCACTAATATGCCTCAGGAATGTACAGGACATTGTCTGTGTCTCCTCAGAGTGTCTTCAAAGCCTATGGAAGGGAAATTTTAACTGTCAACAGCTCCAACATACAAAATGGGTGACTCAGATGCCATTAATAGCTAAATCATAGCAGGGGAAAGATGGCTTCCAAGCCTCTTCAGATAGAACGAGGAACCGCTCTAGAAAAGCATCCATCTCTTTTGCAGAAATTCACAGAATGCCTTGCTCTGTGTGGAGTCAGTAAAAGGCAGAGAAGCAAGCATGGAGAATCCATTGTTCCCGCGCCAGAGCTGCTAGACTGATTTTGCTCCCCTCCCATCTTCTGCCTCCCAGAGAACAAAGCGCTCTGCCCGTGAATATCTTCTCATGCCCAGATTGCCCTGTTACATAGCAGGCTCCAATGATTTGTTATGGTTTCCATCCGACACCTTACGCATCACATGCTGGCGAGGTGTGAATCACTTGATGATCGCACATGTTTCCTGGGATGGGCTGGAGCCATGTTGCATCAGTTCTGAAAAGTGGATGCTTTACTAGAAAATGCTCCTTTCATCTTGAAACAATGATGCTGGGCAAGTTTAGTAACTTCCTCTAAAAATGTTTTGGCAATAACATTGTTACAATGCTTTATATTCCATTTTAATGTATAGTGTGATAGGGCACTGCCACCGGATATGACAGACTATTCAAAATACCAATGAGTTTTTACATCAGGTCTTATGAACAGAAATAAAACTCCATTACTGCCAAACAGTTCTGGGGCTTAGAAGACTGTCCCGATGAAATGTACTTTCTGGCACCTGTGTTTCATTATGTAAAGGGTATGGAGGGGACCACAAAACATCTATAGAATATCAATCATATCACTAGTGTTCAAATGCACTCTAAAAAGGAGACATGAAAAATAGCTACATCATCAGAAATGGGCCAATTTCATCTTCAGCTATTGGTATCACTGGACAGTGCAGACGGGTGTTGCTGGCAAGGATCAGTAAACAAGCTGTATGCTAGTTTTGGTTGAAGAGGCTGAAGGGCCAGATTATTAGCGGAGACACAATATATGGATAGGAAACATGGTCTCATTTGACAACTCAAGGCTATTGAAGTCAAACCTCACTATTGGGCATCTTGTTTATAACTGGCAGCAATTGTAATCCAAATCAATTGAAGATTTGGCCTGTATATCAAATCCATAAGTCAATACAACTGATACCTAACACCACAGAACTATTCAGCTACTCAGTTTTGTCCAGATGGTGCTTTTGAAAGCGCTAGCCGAAAAAAAAACACTGCACCTCACTATTTTCCACTTGTGAGTTGTAAGACCTGGCCACGAACATAGCCTTAACGGTTGGAGGGCTTTTTAAAAGTGAATTTTACTACCAAGGACTCCTATGGGGAAAAACTTCATGCATTGAGGCGAGAAACCGGTCATCTTGCTGTGTACCATTTGAGAGTTCCTGTAGACTCAGCCAGCTTGCTCTCACACAAATATGTTAATAGACAACTGATAACTTGTCAATGGAGACTTTGAAGGAAGCCAAAAAGATGGAGGAGTCCTGGGAAGGAGGGTTGGTTACAATGAACCTGCACACTTCTTTCCCTACAAAACCGCAATGCGGAACAAACACCTCAAAAAATCACTATTCCAAAGAAAACAAGGTAAGTAAATTAATACTTAGCTCTTTATAAATCGTCCTGCCTCTACGCTTCGACCTTTACAACTTATCCAGAACAGGAATGCAAGACTTGTCATTGGCCTCAAGCCCAGGGATTGTGCATCTCCTGCTCTGAAATCTCTTCACTGGCTCTCCGTGGCTGCAAGGATCAAGTTCAAGACCCTCTGTATCGTCCGCAAGGCTTTCTGGGGCCGCTCTACCTCCAACTTTCTTTTCCAAAACATCTTCCTTCTCGAGCTCTATGCTCATCCACCTCAAACTCTGAGGGTCAGCTGCTTCTCCAAGTAGAGATATCGGGGGGCAGATCTATCTCCTCGGCTGGGGCCTCCCTTTGGAACAGCCTCCCTGCCTCTCAAACTTGAGCAGAACCACCTCTGGTTCCGGAAGCGACTCAAGACCTTCCTTTTCTCTTCCACTTTTTCTCTTCCTCTCCCCTGCTGATGCACCCGACTGCTCCACGCACTGATCACCCTGTGAACTCGACCCCAGGCTCCTGCATGTCCAGTTGCCCTTGCACTGCCTCCAGGCTCCCAAGTATAAGGGTCTGTATCTGCAACCCCTACAGTCCCTTCTCTACGCACTTATGAGCCACTCAGTGGCTGCAGTTGCAAGTTAACTGCACTCCTCCCCCACTTCCCCTCCCCTTGGCACTTCTCCCCTTCCCTCTTCCCTGCACTTGCACGATCTGAATGACACAAGGCCTAGTAAGATAGTTATTTTGTCCTCCCTTGTTTGCCCCTCCTTGTCTTGTCACGCCTAGTAACACTTGTGTACAGGCGCATTATAAATGCCACATAATATCAATAACTCAAATTTTAAAAATATAAATGTCCAAGCAAAGTTGTACAAACGGTGATCCCTTCTAGTGATGCTGAACTATGTTAGGAAAGCAGAAAGCATATGGCTGCGACAAGGAATCGGGGGAAAAGAGATGCATGCAGATATCTCGAGGTTCAAAGAAAATTCAATGTTATTTTTGCAGTTGCTCTCCAGGTGTTGATTATGAAAAATGTGGGTCACTATATTTGTATAGACTTCTCAGAATGAACACGTTTGAAAACAAAAAGGTGAACAATTATGAAAAGACTAGTAAAAAAAAAGAAATGAAGCATTGGAGCAAAAAAGTGCAAATTCATAGTTTGAATGTGAAAACAGAACATTGATGCTAGTTATTTGAATGGAAAATTTGAGCAAGGGTTCAATAATGATTGTTCAGTATATCCTAGCCGCATAATTTGTGCGGTGAAAGGTATTTCATAGTAGTGTCAGCTGACTATTCAGAGGGCTGTGCAAAAACCAGAGAAAATAGCCAAGAGTGTTTTTGTTATCCTTGGTTCAAATACCACACACTGTGAACACTCAGGGAAACCTTTGTCTGAAAAGTAAGGCGACAAGCAATGCATGTGGGCATACTACTTCAGCTTGTTTTTGGGTCACAACCATCATCTTAAAGTATCTTCGTGTAATATCCTACACCTACAGAGTGGACAGCCAATGAAATCATGCATATCAAATGACTCTCCCCAAGGTTTAGATACAAGGAACTTAAGTTTCCCATGGTCATGGATCAGATAGCCCTCCAGTTCTGTTTTAGCTTAAAATTCTGGGTTTTGTCGTTTTCGCAGCAATTTGAAAGATGGGGAACTACACATCCCAGAATTCAAAGGGGGGAATGCACTGGATGCCCTTCTGATGCATGTCCACAAACAATTTTAGCTATATACACCAGGTATGGACTGGCCTTTATGGCAATAGGCCCATGGCCAAACCAAAAATGCAAAATGCTTGTGTGGGCCAGTTTTTTGGGTCAAAGTGGGGCACTTTTTTGGCCAAAGTGTGCCAGTTTGATGAGTGACTTCACTATGCGGGTAATAGTTTTGACCACTGTTGCTGAATAAATATTCTTTTAAATGAACAATTTGCATCACATTTTATCAAAAAACTCCCCCTTGGGTACTATTCAAACAGTGTTCCAAAAGGAATGAATTCCCATTTGCAACTATGTGCCACTTTTATGTTGGTGCCGGGGACAATGTTATGCCCCAGTCAGACCCTGCTGTAGTCTGTGTGAACACTGGGCCTATCAGTGCTTTCTGCTAGCAAATAAACTGCCACCCCACTGTCCTCTGTGTGGATGTGCACATTGGCACTAGAGTTGTTGCTTCGCTTGACCCTTCACCTACTTGCGTTCTGCATATGGCACTGGACTCGAGCAGGCAGGACAGATTCTACATTTAATTTGAAGTATCCAGAGCAATGGGGGTGAAATATTCCTTAGGTCTATTCTCAATTTGTGACACCATCCATGAAAGCATTCCTCCCTCTGAAGACGCATCACAAGGGTCCTAATGCACTCAGACCTGGGGAAAACGGTACTGATGAGGCTCTGGCGAGGTGGTGTTCTAGGCCATATTTGTGCCGATATATATTTTAACTTGGTCATTTTTAAAGTTCTTTTTTTTTTTGCCACTATCTTCAAGACGGTAAATTAACATGTATTGCAAGAATCAAGAAAGAAATCAACAGCGCCCACTGAATGCTGTCCCTTTAGGATTATATGTTGAGTGGTGGCTCCGACATCATAATACACCAGGCAGATGGTGAATAAGCTATAGTGATTAGATCACTATGCAACCTTTCCGTGTGTCTGTGTTGGCTAAAACCTTTTGACAAAAGAAACACAATGACATGGGCTTTCAGACCACACGAGTGACTTTTCTCCCTTTAATGGGATTAAGAAATGTCAAAACAAACTTTGTCGCAGCGAGGGGTCCTAATTGCCCATGCCATGTAGTTCCAAAAAAATGGAAGTCAAGGTCAATTTTCTAAGCGATGACCTGTGACTGAGCAGCAAGCTCATTGCTCAAAATGTGCATTATAACACTTCCACTAGTCACTCTTTCATTCAAGGCGATCAACGAGTGAGCGCCATGAAAGACCAATTCTGCAGCCACCTTACATTCCTGGAGGATCAGCTAAATATGTGCAGAGACAGGTTTCAAAATGCTACCTTGATACAGCTGTAAAATCCTGCCTGCGTATTTGTAAGTTAACTAAAAAGCATTGACTTAATGATAAGTTAAAGAACTTCAAATTCAAAAAGGCAATGTAAAAAAAGTTCTTTTTTTTGGTACAAGTAGTTTCAGTTGGAGCAGTTTTTAATGCCATTTTGAAAACCACATGTGCCTGACACAAAATCAATATGTTAGCAATAGGAAGAATAAATACAGTGCCAAGAAGGAAAAGGATTTACTTTGGGTTGGCGGCATTGGGGTTTATATATTTATAATGAATGTTTTCTAAACATATGACAATGGGGTATTTCCCTGGTTCTATCATTGAATTTGCATATAATAAGTCACTCCGCGAAATGCACTCATCTCTGTGGGTATTGCCTGCTACCATACCAAAGTGTAAGATGTCCATGATTACTGAAACCCTTTTGGCCCGCAAGTAAACTAAAGGCTGTAACAGAGTGAGTGTGCGTGTGTGCGTGCGTGTGCGCGCGCACAGGCGCATACTACCCTCAGCCTCCATTGATCTGTGGCATGCAGAATATCAAGATGGCAACATGTACATCTTCACTAGTAGCCAGTGGGGGACCTAATAGCCTAAAAAGAAAAGCTATTAAGTTTGCTTTGCCAGTCGCAGCATGCCCCTCCCCCCACTCCTCTCCACACGTGTGTGTGTGTTGTTTGGCGGAAGCAAGGAGTGGCATTTCAGTGGAAAGTATGTTGAAAAGCCCAATTCTGGACCTGGGTGCCTGGTTTTGTTTGTGTTGATAAATCTGACAATGTATGACCTTATAAGAAAATATTTGTTATTAGTTAAGTCCACCTGCTATGCCGCAAAAACCATGATATACTGTCATTTGGCAAGAAGGTTATCGTACCGCCATAAAACTAACACAGTGACCCCCCTAGTCATGATAAGGGATAGTGTTACAAAAACGCTCCCCGAAAGACAAGATGCAATACTCTGTGGTCAACACTGGATGTCGATCCATATGCACAGCATGTGATTCTAAGCAGACTAACGAGCATCAGAATTATGAGTTATTCACTGTAGTGACGTACATACTCTTAGTCCATAGTCCCCTTTTCTCCATACTGTATAGGTCTCCCTTCTGGGAGACTTAACCTTTTTCACCATAAAAAACCTTCCCCTTTAAATTTAAGGTGTGCGGGGGCGTGTCCCAAGGAGCACGCGCTGCCCTGACTATTCCCTTCGGCACTACACCTCATTCCCCATTGATGCGTCTACAATATATTTAACATTGCGTAATGACACCAGTATTATTAGGCATTAGTGGGATGTATGGAGGAAAGGGGACTATGGACGACTAAGTACGTTAGTCACTACGGTGAGTAACTTATAATTACCCTTATGTCTTCCTCTTTCCTCCATACTGTATGAGCGATTACAACGGATTGTAGCCCCAGGGTGGAGAGGAGACCATCCTTAAGCAAATAGGTTCCTGAGAACCGCCTGTCCGAAAGCCCCATCAGATCTAGAGCGGGCATCCAAACAGTAATGCTTGCAGAAAGCTGAGGAAGAGGTCCAAGTGGCCGCCCTGCCGTAGCCCTGACTGCGTGGGCATGCATGTTGGCCGGGAGCGGCTTGTGCTGGCCCTCATACGCTTCCTTGATGGCAGAGAACATTCAGCAGGATATGGAGGCCTTAGGGGCCTGATAGCTTGGCCTCGAGCCTCCGAGAGTGACAGAGTCCGACTTGGTCCTGTCCAAGTAGAATTTTAGGGCACACCTTGGCCTCGAGCCTCCGAGAGTGACAGAGTCCGACTTGGTCCTGTCCAAGTAGAATTTTAGGGCACACCTGACATCCAGGCAGTGCAGCACTCTCTGTGCTTCGTCCTTGTGATCGGGGAAAGAACGTAGGAAGGACTATTTCTTCATTCAAGTGAAATGCAGATGGAACCTTGGGCAGAAATGCCGGGTGCGCCTGCATGTCTACCTTGTCCCCGTGAAAGGTGGTATATGGTTCAGAGGCGACCAACGCCTGGATCTCGCTGACTTTGCAAGCTGAGGTAAGACCGACTAATGAGGCCATCTTGATGGTGACCAGCCTAACATCCACGGACGGCATTGGCTCAAATGTTTGTGCGCCAGGGCGCACAAGATTATGTTAAGGTCCCACACAGGGTGTGGTCTCTTAACGGGCGCGTAGAGCCTAGCAAGACCAGTCAGATGTTTCTTGACAATAGGGTTGGAGGAAAAAATGCATTCCTCCGAGTTCCTGTAAGCCCCAATGGCTGCAAGGTATGTACAGCAGGTGTCCACCTGTACGCCTGAATGAGCGAGGTGCACCAAAAAAGAGAGCATGTCTTCCAAATTGCAGGGCAAGGGTTCAATTCCCTTGGAGTCTGCCCAGTGGCAGAAACTGGTCCATTTGCTTTTGTACTGAGACCTGGTGGCTTTGCTCCTGGCGCCCTGTAAGATCTCCAGATTGGCCTGCGAGAGGCTAAGGTGCCGAAGCGTTACCTGCTCAGGTACCACGTTGTGAGGGCTAGTTTCTCTGGCGCAGGGTGGATGATTCTTCCCCCCCTGCTGTGCCAGAAGATGTGCTGGGCCCGTCGGATGGTATATCGGGGGCACCTCCGAGAGGCTGAGTAGTTCCGAAAACCATGGCCCGGCTGGCCACCATGGAGCTATCAGAATGATGAGGAGTCGTTGAGACTACTTGATCTTGCAAATTACCCTGTGGATCAGGGGAGTAGGCGGAAAGGCGTAGGCCGTCATGCAAGTCCACTGGAGTTGAAATGCGTCGCCCAGAGAGCTGGGTCCTGACCCTGCCAGGTAGCGAACTGAGGACACTTCTTGTTGTGCCAGGTGGCAAAGAGATACACTTGGGGATGACCCCACCTGAATAACAAGGTCGTTTAGCTGCCACTCGTAAAGGTCTGCTCCCAGCCTGCTGAGCGTGTCCGCCCCCAGGATGGATTCCCCCGGGAGGTGGACTGCCGAAAGGTAAATGTCATTTTCCAGGGCCCATTCCCACATGCTGATCGCCAGTCTGCACAGAGGAGGGGATCTAGTGCCTCCCTGCTTGTTGACGTAGTACATGCTGGTCGAGTTGTCTGTCTGGATGAGGACAACCTTTCCCATGAGAAGTGGTAGGAATGCTCCGAGCGCTAGCCAGATGGTGTTCAGCTCCAACCAATTGATGCGGTAGTCCTGCTCCTGTAGAGTCCAGGTGCCGTGGACTGCGAAACTATCCAAGGTGGCTCCCCAGCTCTCTAGTGAGGAGTCTGTGGTGATGGTGGCCTGCAGAGAGGGCGGCCGAAAGGGCTTGCCCGTCCGTAGGTTGCAGTCAATGGACCAAGTTAGGTCCGGGTGGAGAGATGCAGGAACGTTGATCATCTCGGATTGCGAGCCCCGCTCCTGATTCCATGAGGCCGCGAAGTGCAGCGGAATACTTCTCATCCTTAGTCTTGTGTGCGGCACGGCTAACAGGATCGCCGCCAGTGGACCCAGGAGATGTTGGTACCACCATGCCGAGGTCACTCCTCTGCTGAGGAAGTGGGCAGTGGCCCTCTTGATGGCCAAGATTTTGTCCTCCGACAGGAAACCCTCTCAGAGCACATGTCCCAAACGAGTCCCAGGAATGTCAGAGTCTGCATAGGCTGCAGCTGTGACTTCTTGAGGTTGAGCAAGAAGCCCAGGTCGTGCAGTGTGTTCATAAGAGCATGGGAAGAGTGGCAAACCGCTTCCGTAGATGTAGCCCTGACGAGCCAGTCGTCGAGTTATGGGCAGATGTGGAGGCCCTGTGCTCTGAGGAGGGCCGCCACACCGTTCATGAGTCTGGTTAAGACCCTGGGGACCGAGTTGAGGCCAAATGGAAGAACTTTGTATTGGAAATGGTATCCCATGATCCTGAACCGTAGGAAAGAACGATCGGACTGCCAAATCAGTACGTGTAGGTACGCGTCCTTCAGGTCCAAGGAGCACATCCAGCCTCCCTTGTCCAATGACTCTGCTATAACAGCTGGCATAACCATCTTGAATTTTTGCACAGGTACAGGGGAGGTTGAGGGTGGAAAGGTCCAGCACAACTCTCAGGCCCGTCTGAATTGTGAAAATCCTGGAGTAGAAGCCCAAGCCAAAAGAGTTGCTGTCCCAACCTGTGGGAGTGGAGGGGAGGAGGGAGGAGACTCTGGGATAGGAAGGTATTACCCCACAGATACTACAGAGAGGATCCAGGGGTCCGCAAAATTCTGGCGCCAGAATTGTGCATGGAGAGCAAGCCTGCCCCCAACCGGAGACACGTGGACCTGAAGGGGCGTGTCATGCCTTCTTTCCCTCAGAGGCTGACGCTGAGGAGGGGGACTGGAAAAAGCCCTTAACCCCGAGCCCCCTTTTTGTTGTTTGCGCCGGTTCTGAGACGGCGAGCGGTGCGGCTGCCTGGATCTGCGTTCCTGAAAGCCGCAGAACCCTCCAGATTTAAGACCCTTTTCCGAGCGCTTCTGAGATTGGGTGTACGATTTGGGCGTGGTCTTTGCAAGAATGGATAAAGACTTCGCTGTTTGTGAGCTGCTGGTCTTCTTGTCCAGCTCTTCGTCCTTGGAGGAGTGGAAGAGCCCCCCCCTCGAACGGTTGATCTAGAATGTGCTCCTAGACATCTGGGTTGAATTTCATTGCCCGGAGCCAGGCTGGTCTCCTCATGTCCGTGGCAATGCAGGTGGCACGGCCTGAGGTATCGATATGAGGCACTGTGGATTCCATGAGGTCATGCGCCACAAGCTTGGCTTCCATTAGCCCCGCCTTAAAGCGTGATTGGCACTGGGTGGGGGAGTTCCGTGACGAAGTCCGCAATTTCCCGCAATAACCGTTGTTTGGCGGCAGCCAGCATGGCATCTGCGTTGGCCTGACGCAGGTGCAAAGAGGCGTTGGAGTAGATCTTGTTGTATGCCTCCAAGATATTCTCCTCCTTGCAAAGCAGCGCCGCAGAGGAGGCGGCTGAGGACGACTGAGGCTTGGAGTATAGTGATGCCGCAGCAATCACTGAGGAGTGTGGTTGAGGATGGGTCAAGATCAAGAGTATTCCCCTCCATCTGCCTGTACTTGGCGTCCAGGCGTCGATTGACTGGCTGGATCGAGTGGGGCTTGAGCCAACCCTTCTTGGCCAGGGAGACCACATCGGTTTGCAGTGAAATCCCTGTGTTGGCAGAGGGGTGTCTCGTAAGGACTTCAGCCAGAACCCCCTCTGCCAGCTGTTCGACCTAGGGTTGGGGGAGGCCCAGGTACTTCGCCAGGCCAGCACGACTTTCATGGAAGGCACTGTGTGAGGATGGTGTGTCCGGATCCTCCTTCTCGTAGGTATCCTGTGGATCCGAGGATCTTGTGGAGGAGGAGTGGATGGCACTGGAGGCTGGGGTACCCGGACCGCAGCCGGGGGCGGAGGAGGTTGCAGAGTTGGCTGTGGAGCTGGAGGAGGCGGCTGGACCGGGGCCTGGAGGCCCGATGGAGGAGTCTGTGGTGCCGCTAGCATGGCATGGATGACTTCTCTGAGGCATCTTTGATGAGAACCCCCCCCCCATCTGAGGAGACCGCATGAGGCTGAGAAACATCTCGAAGAGCACATCCTCACTGGCAAGAGGTTGCAGGGGGTCACGACAGGTTAGCGGGGGCTGCTGGAGCTGCTGTGTACCTTGTCCATATGGACGCAAAGGAAAGTTGCCCTGCGCAAATGAAGACTGTAGGCCACGTACCTGGTTGAGGCCAGTCCCACCTTGACACTCGTTCTTCGCTGAATTCGTGGAATGGTGTCGGACCGGTGCCCCTTTCTGGCACAGCGGCCATTTGGTCAAGCTGCGTGCCACATGCCTGCGACGTGTTGCTCAGCCCGCTGGGCCCGGCCTCGTCCAAGACTCTTGCGTGTGGATCAAAAGGCCTACCCGGCTCCTCTGTCCTCGGCCCGGTAGGTGCGACACCCGCAACCCAGGGGTCAGTAGAGCTGCATTTAGGCGCCCCATCGGACGTACTGCCGGTGTTAGGGCGTAGGCCCTCGGCCACAGCGCTTTGGTGTAAGGTGCTTTATAAATCAAATACAAATACAAATTGTGCTGGTAAAAGGGCATAGCCTCTCAGGTGTAGACCCGGTACAAGAACCATCCGGTCCCTCAACACTGCGCCCAGGAGGATCCTGCGACCCGAAGGCCGGTACCTATAGCAGCCTCGGTGCATGTGCCGATAGAAGGACCTGGCCGGTCCCTCTCGTGCGGGAGAGTCCCTGGGAATATCGGCCCTACCTTGGACCTGGTTCAATGCTTCATAAAGTTCTTGAGATCCTCTGGAGGCGACCTCTGGAAGAGCTCCCTCCACCTGGCTACTCTGTTCTTCAGCACCTTCGAGGACAGCGAGTCACACACCGAGCATTATTGCCAACCGTGGTCTGGGCCAAGGCACCGTAGGCAGAGAGTGTGGGGGTCTCAAGTTGGGAAGAGCCCGTTGCAGGATGGACACCTGCTGAACCCTGTAGAAGTCGACATACGCTGGGGAGGAGCGTGACACCTGAGGACCGAGTACCTGAATGATAGATTAGACAAAAAAGACAAAGCAGGAGTATCTGCGCGTGGAATTACATGGCTGAAGCCAAACCTAGGAGCGCTGGTGAATTCGGCCCATTCCCGTCAACGCGGAAAACGGGACTGAGGTGTGGCTCGGAGTCAGGGCAGCGCATGCGCCCTGGGCCGCGCCTCTAAATTTAAAGGTCAAGAAGGTTTTTTCTCGTTAAAATGGTTCCGTCTCCGGGCCCTTGGAAGGGACGCCCATACAGTATGTAGGAAAGGGGACTGGACGTAAGAGTACCCCTGTACCCTCAATTAACTCTAAAGTAAAATACTCAACTGTTTGAACAGTCTTCCTAAAGAACGCTGGCTTTTGCTACTTAAGAACCTATCCCGACACTAGACCGTAGTGACCCCCCCTTCTGCCGCTGAGAATACTCATGCTCCAAGAATAAGGGAATGACTTGAGGGATTGAGACTTTTGCCTAGAAAAAAGATTAAGTCTAATTGTAAAAGAATTGGTTGGTCACTTAACTCAGAGTGAACAGTTACAAAGGTTCCCATTTACCTTGAATGTGTTGCACTATTCTGAAAAGTATATGTAACGTCTTTCTTTCCTTAGAAACTGTTTGCCATTCTAACAGAAAGTAGATGTAAGGGTATATTACTCACCTGTGATTTGGTTGTGCCTGTTCCCAAAAGTAATGATGCTGGTTTCACTTTATTATTCCTGTTAGGGTAATTGCATGAGCGTTCCCCAAATGGGTCTTGCTGTTAGCCTGTCCGGAATAAGTCTGCACTAGGTTTTACCTACGTAGAATAACTGAGTCATTCATAAGTGTAACATTGGGTTTTGTTTTCCATGGTCTGTTTTAGATGGACTCAAAAAGAGTCTTAGGTTTATACCTGCCCTAAGCTGCGGAAAGCTCCTTGAAAAGGTAAATGGGTTTTACTTACCTTGAGTTAGCTGTGTGCCATCCAAAAATTAAGTTACAAGAGTTACTGCTTATCTCAATCTGTGTTTCACTGATCTCAAAAGCACCTGAAGTGAATATTACTTCTTTAGGTTTTAGTCACCTAGTATAACTGTTATCACAATAGTTGTTATAGGTTTTTTTTTACTGTGCCTAGAATAGGTGTTCCAATATTCACAAAATGTATACTGTCCAGTTGACTGGTTATGTGATTTGTTACTGAGTGTCATGGTACAACTGGTAGGCTCTACTACCCTTGCATTACTGAATGTAATCTGAAAGTAACCATTGGTTTTTACTCCCGAAGTATAGGTGTGACATATACTGAATGTGTATGAAAAGGTTTGACTTCCCTACAACTACTGTTAGGTGTTCCAAATAACGTTTATGCTGTGGTATGTGTACCTTCAAGCATAGCGCTGTGATTTTAGAATTGCAATTACATATAATGCGATGATGGGAATAGTTTACCTGTAACTCCATTTCTCCAGCATTGGTATCTTTCATGGATTCACATGCTTAGAATATTCCAAGTCGACAGATTGGGAACCCTCGGTAAGCTTATAAAGCCTTTTCCCGTAGGAAAACATTCGACACTTGTGTCCTATCTATGTCGTTTTGGGCCTCGCACGCAGTGGTATAAATGCCCCGCCCCCTGGCTCCCTTCAGATTTCGACCCCTCCAAAGTGGAACGGGGTGAAACAAAAACTACAAGATGATTGCATTTTGGGGAGGCCGGAGGGCGTGCGTATATATATGGGATACATTACTCACCGTAATCGTATTTCTGATGCTTGTATCTGCTTAGATTCACATGCTGTGCATAGGCCAACATCTAGTGGAAGC
This sequence comes from Ambystoma mexicanum, assembly GCF_040938575.1. Classification (NCBI taxonomy): domain Eukaryota; kingdom Metazoa; phylum Chordata; class Amphibia; order Caudata; family Ambystomatidae; genus Ambystoma; species Ambystoma mexicanum. The sequence continues at coordinate 310,484,190 of NC_090932.1, forward strand.
TGCGGAGTATTACAGTTTGTTTTTCGAAAGTCGAAAAAGGGCGTCGACACAGGGCGTGCCAGTAATACTATCCCTAGTGTGACGTCCACTGTACCCATGATCCCTCACGCGTCTAGGATCCCCAGATTGTGTTTTTCCTGACATGAGGTAGCATGAGGAGTAGCGTGAGTACAGATAGTCCAAGCAGATAGACAGAAAGGTAAGACTACAAGCAACTATGCGCCTTCTCTCGGAGGGGAGGAAGGGTGGGTCGCATGTGAATCTAAGCAGATACAAGCATCAGAAATACGATTACGGTGAGTAATGTATCCCTTCTGAGGCTTGTGGAATCTGCTTAGATCACATGCTGTGCATAGATTAGCGAGCAGTACCAGAAGAAGGAGGTGGGATGTGAGAAGGGTCATGAGCAAACAGGTGTCTTAGAACCGCTTGTCCCACTTGTGTATCTGTCTTGGAATGAGTGTCAATGCAGTAATGCTGAGTAAAAGTGTGAATAGAGCTCCAAGTAGCTGCTTTGCAAATGGTGTCGAGGGGAACATTTGCAATGAAAGCCAGAGTGGCCCCAATGCCTCTAGTAGAGTGGGCCCTTGGTGTAAACGGCAGAGTCTTTTCAGAAAGAGAGTAACACAGCTGTATACAGTTGATAATCCACTTAGAGATAGCGCCCTTAGAGACGCGATCCCCCTCTCTGCCTGTAGCTACGGAGACAAACAGTTGATCTGTTTTCCTTAGCGGTCTGGTTTTATTTACATAGTATAAGACCGCCCTACGCACATCTAGGGTGTGTAGTTTCACCTCAGCCGAGCTTTGCGGGTTTTGGAAGAAAGCCGGAAGCTCGATGGACTGGTTTACATGGAACTTGGATATGAATTTAGGTGAGAACCTAGGGTGTGTGCGTAAAACCAGTTTGTCCTTGTGGATAGTAAAGAAAGGATCTTGCACTGACAGAGCCTGAATTTCACTGACCCTTCTTATGGAGGTAATGGCTACTAAGAAGGCCGTTTTATAAGTCAGGTGTTTGAGACTACTTTTATGCATGGGTTCGAAGGGGGGCCCCATGAGCTTAGCTAGCACCACGTTGAGGTCCCATCCTGGCGGTGGATTTGAAATAGGAGGGTGAAGTCTCTTTACTCCTTCCATGAAGGCTTTAACCACTGGTACTTTCCACCACGAGACCCTGTTATGGGATGTGGTGTAAGCCGAGAGGGCTGCCAGGTGTACTTTCAGAGAGTTAAAAACCAACCCTGCATCCAGCAGGTGGAGCATGTATGTTACAACGTTGGAAGGAGTGCAATCAACCGGGTTGATTTGTTTATTCTGGCACCAGATAACGAATCTTTTCCACTTGTCAAAGTAACAGTGTCTTGTATTTGGTTTCCTGGACTCTTTTAGAATGTCCATACACCTCTGTGGTAATTTGAGATGTCCAAACTCTATGACTTCAGGAGCCATGCTGCTAGGTTCATAGAGTTGGGTTCCTGATGCAGTGTTTGACCTTGTTTCTGGGACAGAAGGTTGTACCAGGCTGGGAGTCTGATGGGGTCGCACACCGCCATCCTGCGTAGGTGTGGAAACCATGGTTGTCTCGCCCACATGGGAGCAACTAGGATGAGCGTCATTGATTCCTTGTTCATCTTGCACACCACCTTCCTGATGAGGAGTTGGTGGAAAAGCGTACGCAAACCTCCCTGACCAGTTCATCCACAGGGCATTCCCCTGGGAGTCCGTTTGGGGGAACCTGGATGCAAATCCTGGGCATTGTTTGTTTTCGCTTGTGGCGAATAGGTCTATAGTGGGGAAACCCCACTGAGAGAAGAGAACTTCTACTACGTCTCTGTGAAGGACCCATTCGTGTTCTTCTGGGAGGGGGTCTCTTCTTAGAGCATCCGCTAGGGAATTGAGCTCCCCTGGAACATGTTGCGATGACAGGAAGATGTTCCGTCTGAGTGCCCATATCCATATTTTCTGGGCAAGCTTGGACAGATTTGGCGAACGAGTCCCTCCTTGCTTGTTCAGATAGAACATGGCTGTCGTGCTGTCCGTCCTGATTTGCACCGACAAGTTCAGTAGATGGGGCTCGAACGCCTGCAGCGCTCGGAATACTGCCAGAAGCTCTAGCAGATTGATGTGGTTCTTGGCTACTGAGTGAGACCAGAGACCCTGCGCTGTGTGGTGGAGATGGTGAGCTCCCCAACCAGTCAGGCATGCGTCTGTAGTAACCACTGCCTGTACTTCGGGATCGTAAAAGGGTTTCCCCTTAGCGATATTCTCTCTTGTCCACCAGTGTAGGCTCTGTACGAGTGTTGGCGAAACGACCACTAGATCGTCCCACTGACCACTTGCCTGAGACCACTGTTTCGCCAACCATTCCTGCATGGGACGCATGCGCAGACGCGAGTGGGGGACCAGGTAAATGCATGACGCCATCATGCCCAGTAACCGCATAGCTTTGCGTACTGTTATCTGTTGACCTGACTGATAATGCGGAATTTGCAGAAGTATATTCCGAATTCTTTCTTCCGAAGGGAAGGTCAATTCTCTCTGAGTATCTAGGATTGCTCCTAGAAACTGTTTTGAGGTGCTTGGCACCAGACTTGACTTCTTCTCGTTGATAGAGAAGCCTAATTCGTGGAGGAGGTCGATAGTCCTCTGAATGTTTGATCTGCAGATTCCTGGGGTTTCCCCCGTTATGAGCCAGTCGTCTAGATAAGGGTACACTGGGATTGCCTCCCTGCGTAGGTGTGCAGCTGCCACCGCCAGTACCTTGGTGAATACCCTTGGTGCTGAAGCTATCCCGAAGGGCAGTACCTTGAATTGGTAGTGGCGACTGTCCACCTTGAAGCGCAAGTATTTTCTGTGCGCCGGGAGCATGGAAATATGAAAATAGGCATCCTTCATATCCAAGGTTGCCATGTAATCCCCCTTTTTTAGGAGTGGGATTACCTCTTGTAGCGTGGTCATACGGAATTTTTGGGGCTTGACATACTTGTTGGCAGGCCGTAAGTCCAATACTGGGTGCATTGTTAAATCTTTCTTTGGCACAAGGAAGTAAGTTGAATAGATACCCTTGTTTACCTGGTGTCCTGGGACGAGTTCTATCGCGTCCTTTAGGAGCAGATTGTAGACTTCCTCGAGGAGGATCTTTTGATGTTCCAAAGAGTGGACTTTTTGTCTTGGAGGGTGGTTTCGGGGACGTTGCAGTAATTCTATACAGTACCCCTTGGATACTGTCGACAGCACCCATCTGTCGGATGTTATCCCTTCCCATGCCTGGGTGAAGCTGGATATTCGTCCCCCTACTGGGGTTGCATGGGAAGGGACCCTGAAATGAGCGTCACTGCTTCGGTGGAGGCGTGCCGCCTCCTTTACTGGGGCTGCCTCTGCCTCTACCACGTCCTCTTCTACTAGCCCTACCATACCCCTGGGTAGACTGTTGTGAGTTGGTGTTCCACTGTGTACCCTGGGTGTGGGAATAGCTATTACCTCTATTGGAAATTTGGCCGCGGGGGCGACGAAAATTGCCGTTCCCTCTTTGGTTAGGTGGTTTTGTAGTTAACTGGCCAAGGGATTTGAGGGTGTCGAATTCCTCCTTAGCGTTTTTTAGTGCGTCCTCGACTGCCTTTCCAAACAGGAGATCACTTTCCACTGGTTTGTCTAAGAGCGCAGCTTGTGTTTCTGCTTTGAATCCCGACTGCCTCAACCAAGCATGCCTTTTGATGACAGTCCCCTCTGCTATAATTCTACCCGCATTGTCTGCGGCGTCTAAAGTTGCTTTTAAAATGCAGCCTGAGACGTTTCTTCCCTCTGCACAAATGCGAGCTAGCTGGCCTTTAAGGGGTTCGGGAGCGGAATCTATTAGTGCTGCCACTTCTTCCCACTGATGGCAGTTGTAGCTGGCCAACAGTGTGGTGGAATTCGCGATTCTGGTTTGGTAGGCTGCCGTGGAAGCTACTTTTCTACCAAAACCATAGAGTTTCTTACTTTCCTTGTCGGGGGGAGCCTCCGAGGAAGATAATGGGGTTCCAGCTCTCTTGCGGGTGTTAGTTACGACTAGAGAGTCTGGCTTAAGTTGGCCTCTAATATATAGAGGGTCCGACTGGGCTGCTTTAAACAGCTTCTCTACTCTCGGGTTTACAGGTCTTGTCAAGTTTGGGTTGACAAGGGATGGTGCTATTCTGCGTTGAATAGATTTCAGGATGGGAATGGTCTGGGCTACGGTCTTCCTTTCCCCTATTAGTTCCTCCGCGAAGTCCTTCTCTTCTTGGACACCTTGTGTGTCTATGTGGAAGTGGTTAGCTGCCCGAGAGAGCAGTTCATTTAGGAGGGGCTGATTATCTATTGGGGAATCAGACACTGGGGCTTCCCTTTTGACTGGTGAGTCCATTCTGAAAATATCTGGGCTATTTTCTGGCTCATCCTCGTCTTCGTCCTCCCCGTAATAGTCTGACACTGCAAGATCTTCTGGTGTCTCAAAATCCTGGCCCTCTATAAGGGAAGAGTCTCCTTGGCCTGTAGGGAAAAGGCAAGAATAGGGTTGGACCTCGAAGGGTTCTGAAGCCTTTACTGGTGTCTCGACCCGGGGCCTTTTATTTGAAGGGATAGGGTCCCTTGAACCTGAGGGAGAAGACTCCTGAGGGTTTAAAGCTAGTAGTTGGTCAGGGTGTCTTTCGAAGAAATTTGCTAAGGAGGACATCCTTGACATACTCTTTCCTCGCATGACCAGAGTTTAGAGCTTGGGGTGACCCTGCTGGAACTCTCTAAGGACTGTCCCTGAGAAGACTTGGACGGGGAAGTCAGTTCTATTGTTGTGGGGGATTGCAAGGGTTGTTTCCTTTGTTGCTTACCCCCTTCCCCGTGGGTGGAAGTGTGTTTACCCTTTCCCCTATCTTTCGACGCCTGGCGTCGAGGATCGGATGTGGAATCCCTGTGTTTCGAAATAGGCTTCGAAACTGGGCCCTCCTCACTCCCAAGAGATGTACCCTTTCCCTGGGGTGTGGGCTGGGGATGGAAGCCGTGTTCGTCTCCGGACGAGTGATCTTCCGTGATGTTAATGGGCGAGGCACTCTGTGCAAGTGTGGAGGCTTGCCTGACGTCGTGCGGCGACCTCGACCGGGACCGCCCAGAGGACGTCCTTTCGGACCGCTCCTTTTGTGCCTCTTTCCGAGGTTTCGACGACGTCGAATCTCGGGTGGGTTTTTTGTGTTTAGTGTGTGTATGTGTAACGCTCTTGTCGCCGGGGGACTTCCCCATAGTCGCCGGGACAGACGACCTTCCGAGGCCGGGGACGTGCGTTAGGCTGTCTTTCGACGCCTTGGTGCCCTCGCCGTCCGAAAGTCCGGCGTCGCTGCCGTCGCTGAAGGTACCCTCCGCCTCCATAGCTGCTAGCTTGGCGTGGTGGGCCCAACGCTTGGTGGAGCGGTCCTTAAGAGTTTTTGTCTTAAACCTGCTACAGGCCCTGCAACCCGCCTCGGGTTGGTCTCTGGGCAGGCAAAGGTTGCACGTAGCGTGCTTATCTACCCAAGGGTATTTTTTATTACACTTGGGGCAAAACTGAAAGGGCGTACCCTCCATACGCGCCTGTGGGCAGCGGGCAAGTGTGTGTAGGTAAGAAGGTGTTTCTAACCGAGTGTGGAAGTGTACCACCCCCCACTCTCCCTACTGTAGGGCCGAGGCCAGCGGCCCAGGCCCGAGCCGAGGCGGAAGCCTCAAGGCCCAATCCGTCGGGTTTCGACGTTGATCTCCTCCCCGGTTCGGCGTCGAGATGCTGGTCGACGTAGGGGTGAGAAAATGGGGCAAATTAGAATTAGTTTTAAGTGTAAATATGGCAAAGCCAGGGAACTCCGATGAAGTGCTTCCGACCAGAATGGCGGAAAAAAACAATCTGGGGATCCTAGACGCGTGAGGGATCATGGGTACAGTGGACGTCACACTAGGGATAGTATTACTGGCACGCCCTGTGTCGACGCCCTTTTTCGACTTTCGAAAAACAAACTGTAATACTCCGCAGCTTCCACTAGATGTCGGCCTATGCACAGCATGTGATCTAAGCAGATTCCACAAGCCTCAGAAATATATATACAAACCAGCGTAGACCTTTCTCGAAGAGAAAGGGCTTACCTTATTGAAAAAGATATCGCAAGACTGCTTGTCCCATTTGTATCTCGTCCGCATGCTGTCGTTCGAGGCGGTAGTGGCGGGTGAATGTATGGGGCACTGACGATGCTGCCGCCCTGTAAATGTCTGTCAGTGGAACCCCCGCCCACAACGCCAACGACGACGAAGTCGCCCTGGTCGAGTGAGCTCTCGGACTTCCTTGTAGCGGTTTTCCCGCTTTTGAGTGACAGAAGGCAATCGTCGACGAGACCCATCGGGCCAGTCCTTGTTTTGAAATTGCCTTCCCCTTTGCCGAAGGCCCTTATGCAACGAAGAGTTGCTGCGTAGATCGAAGTTGTTGAGTTCGATTAAGGTAAAATTTTAGAGCTCTCTTGACATCCAGGGTATGCAAGATCTTTTCCGCGGCTGATGAGGGAGTCACGAAGAAGGTGGGCAGGACAATGGATGAATGTTTATGATAAGTCGTAGGAACTTTCGGGATGAAACAAGGACTCGTTGACAAGATCACTTTGTCTTTGAAAAATCTGAGATATGGAGGGTCTATGACCAATGCCTGCAACTCTGAGATCCGTCTAGCCGATGTTATGGCTATTAGAAAAGCCACTTTCCATGATAAAAACCTTCAACGACGTGGCCATTGGCTCAAAGGGTGGTTTCATTAACCCTGCAAGTACCATGTTAAGGCTCCACGTCGGTGGAAAACGCTTAACCGGAGGAAACATCCGGAACAAACGTCTCATGAAGTGTTTCACTAACCTTTCACTAAACAAGGGCGTTGATTTCCTCCCTCTTGTGAACCTAGAGATGGCCGCCAGGTGAACCTTTTGTGATGAAAAAGACAAACCACTCTTCGCTAAATGTAGTAGATACGGGAGAAGCTGTTCCGGAGTAACCCTAAGAGGTTCCACTCCTGCCTGTCCTTGGCCCCACGTACAGAATCTCCTCCACTTACACCTGTAGGACTTGTTGGTGGACGGGGCCGCGCAGCCTGTAATATCTTCTGACAGTCCGAGGGAATGTTCAAGGCACCAAATTCTGAAAAGTCAGGAGCCAAGCTGTGAGGTTGAGGCTGCTCGAGTTGTGATGCCACACCATTCCTTCGTCCCGGGACAAGAGGTTGGGCACCTTCGGGAACGTTATCGGGTGATCCGCTGACAGATGAAGCAGGTCGGAAAACCATGGTTGCCTCGGCCAACACGGCGCTATCAGGATGACTCGGCACCTGTACCTGCGTATCCACTGCAGAGTTCTCCGTATCAGAGGGAACGGAGGGAAGGCGTAGAGGAACTTGCCCGTCCACGGGAAGGAAAACGCTTCTCCCACCGAATCTTCCTGTGGCCACCTGCTGGCATACATCTCGCACTTCTTGTTCGCCTTCGTGGCGAAGAGATCCAGCGGAGGTTGCCCCCATTTCTCGAAGACCTTCGACAATTGATCGGTGTCTATTTCCCACTCGTGAATCTGGTCCATATTTCTGCTGAGCGAGTCCGCCTGCTCGTTCCTCACTCCTGGCAGGTGATGAGCTACGATGGATATATCGTGTTTTACAGCCCAGTGCCACACCTTCTGAGCTTCGATGGAGAGGGTTCTGGATCGCGTGCCGCCTTGCTTCCTTAAGTAAAACATTGCCGTGGTGTTGTCCGTCAAAACTCTCACTGTGGATCCCCTGTTTTGAGGCAGGAACAACCTCAGGCCCAAGCGGACCGCTCTCAATTCCAGAACTTTGATGTGCAGGAGAGATTCCTTCTGAGACCAACAGCCTTGTGTCTGCAGAGTGCCCATGTGCGCTCCCCAGCCAGTTAGGGACGCGTCCGTCACCACGGTGAAACGGAACTCCGGCTCCTGTAGGTGTACTCCTTTGGAAATATTCTGAACTCTCCCACCACCGAAGAGTTGATAGGAGCTTGTCGTCGTCGATGGTCAGCCTGTCTGACCAAAGGCCCTGAGCCTGCGTCCAACGATCCGCCAAAAACTGTTGCACTGGCCTCATGAAAAGGCGGAAGTAGGGCACCAGAGGAATGCAGGACGCCATAGCTCCCAGGATTGATGTATATTTTCTCACCGACAGCCTGGAATTGATTTTCAAATGACATGCCAATCAACTGAGCCTGGTGATCCTATCGAGGGATGCTCTGACTAACCCCAACTGGGTCTCGAACTGTGCACCTACAATCACCAAGCTTTAACTAGGATTTTTCTAAGTTTATCGCAAACCCCAATCATTGCAAGAGGCTCATGGTGTCCTGTAGACTCCTGTGCGTCGATGCCAGGGAGGACCCCCTCACCAACCAGTCGTCAAGATACGGGTATACATGGTGGCCTTGCCTTCTCAGCCAGGCTGCCACCGGAGCCAGGCATTTCGTGAACTTTCTGGGGGAAGATTTCAGTCCAAAGGGAAGAACTGAACTGGTAGTGAGTACGCCCTACCACAAACCTTAGGTACTTCTTGTGTCGCCGACACATCGGTATGTGGAAGTACACGTCCTGCAGGTCCAGAGACGCCAGAAAATCCCCTTCTTGAACTGACCTGCTCACCTCCTGGAGCGTGAGCATCTTGAACTTTATGTTTTTCAACGACTGGTTTAGTTTGCGCAGGTCTAGGATGGGACGCCACTTTCCATTTGGCCTTTTCATCACAAAGTATTAGGAATAAACCCCTTTACCCCTTTGTGACGACGGGACCAGTTCTATAGCCCCTTTTTGTAGTATAAGTGCTACTTCCTGCAGCAACACGCTCAGATGGGATTGAGCTACACGCCGGTGGAATATGCGGAGGGTTGCTCTTGAATTGCAGGGAATGTCCGTATTTTACAGTGTCCAACACCCATTGATCTATTATTAGCTCTCATTCGTTGATGTAACATGATACTCTGCCCCCCAGAACTTTCCGATGCCTGTCATTGCTGGTCCTTGCTCTGTTTATCCCTAGTCGACGACGAGTATCCTGCTCTCTTCTTGGGGGCCTGGTAGTCCCGGCGACGTTTAGCTGCTTGCGAAGCTCGCCTGTATCCCTGAGAGGAATATGCTGGCCTACCGAAGGGTCGGTCCCTCGATGAAAATCTGGAATTCCCTGATGCTCCTCTGAAGGGACGAAAAGACCGGAAAAGACCGGAAACTCCGACCACTCTGGAGGGCCCCCAAGGAACGCGCCGTCTCCTCCTTCATGCCCTTCAGGGCTTCGTCAACCTTCTCGCCGAAGAGGAAGTCTCCTTCAAAAGGCATATCCAGTACCTTGTACTGCACCTCCGGTCGGAAGTTGGTGCATTTTAGCCATGCCTGTTGTTGGAGAACTACGCTGCTGTTCACCTGATTAAACCCCGACTCCGCAAGGTCTACTGCGATGTTAAATGGCATGATTTGAAGCCTCCTCACCTTCCCTGACAAGCAACATAGCTGCTTTTCGATTTTCATCCGGAAGGTGTTTGGGTATAGGCGCCAACCGATGGCACATCTCCCTGTCGTATCTAGCAACTAAGGCAAGAGAATTGGCCGCCTTTACTGTGGTAGCACCTACCGACAGGACTTTTTTGCCGAACACATCCTGGCGTCTAGCATCACTTTCCGGGGGGGGTCGTACACTTGTGTTGAAACCTTGCCTTTCTCGCTGCCGATACCACAGAGTCAGGTGTTGGTTGTGAGGAAAGGCACTTGGGAGTAGAGTCCGAGGCTTTGAATTTTTTCTCTAGGCAACCCTTCATCGCTGGCTCTGAGAAAGGGTGACGCATGGTTTGAAGACCTTCCTTCCACACATGATCCAGGATGGGCACTGAAAACACTGACCTTCTCCTTTTACCAATGTGGTCGAAAAGAAAACAGTCCTTTTCTTCTTCTTGGGCCAGCCCGAATTCCGTGCAAGCCCTGGCCATCATGTTGTGAAATGACCCGATATCGTGCAGGGGAGACGGCTGAGCCGGGCTCCTCGGGGTTTCCAATTCTGCATCGGACTCCCAGGTCGGAACCCTGGAGAAGGAAAGGGAGACCACCGACGACGTTCTTCTGCCCGATTCCGAATCCAACAGTTCCCCTTCCTCGCGGCGTGGCGCCGAGAGATTTGCTTCCGGAGGCCCTGCCGCGGGTGTTGAAGGTGGTGGGCGGCGAGACGGGCACGGGTCGTCGACGACCGACCTGGCCAGAGTTGTTCGAGGCAGTCTGTCATCCGGTGTCCTCAGCAGCGTTTGCAGCGTGGACAAGACCTCCAATGATAAAAACGATTGCGGATTGAGCAGGGGGGCAGAACCCGGAATGCTCCCGGAGAAAGGTGTGGTAACTTGTAACGCCAGGTCTGCAGGGGCAGCTATCCTTTCACCCTCGTCTCCCGAGGACACCGACAAGGCCTCCTGCTGTAGAAGTGAGTCCGGCAAAATTGGGTCGTAGACCTCTGGACGCCTGGACCGAAAAGGAGGAGGAGATAACAGCACCGGCAGCGCCAGAGAAACTAGCAGAGGGCCCACAGGTGGAGGCCTAGGAGGCATGACCTGAGGGATCACCTTGACGAACCCAGTCATCGGCGGGGAATACGTGAGGGGGGGGGCGCTTGAAGAAGCGGTCTTCCCATGCCGCTGGATCTCTTTAAGGCCAGCCCTCAGCCGAGCTGGGTTTCCGTTCTGGTGTAGCTGCAAGACTGCGATGGGTATCGCTGCGGAGACCAATCGCCTGTACCATGAAGTCCCCCGCTGCTTCCCGAGGCAAGGGTACAGGAACCTTCTTGCATGGCCCACTCAATGGGTGAGTGACCGGGTAGGCCCTGATCCGAATCCAAGATGGCAGACAGTCTAGCAGGCCCTGCCATGTGCTTATCTGCCATCTTGGGGCAAGGGCCACGCCCTGGGTGGAAGGGGACAATGGCCCCATGCCGGCTCAAACATGGAAGGACATGTCTTGACCCCAGAACCTGAAACGGAAGCATCGACCACAGAGATGGCTCTGGTAGGTCTTGAGCCCTCGGCCTGCTAGCCGGTAGTCAAATCACCTTGGCTCACTACCTCAGAGGTGGCTCCGGTAGGCTGTACGCCCTCAGCAACAGAGCCGGTAGTCGAGCTGGATCATGCCAAGATAGAGGTAGAACACGACAATCCTTTGCCACTGAGGCAGACGAGACAACAAACTTGATTGCCCCCCTGTGGACTGCCCAGTAGAGATCATGAGCCCCTCTGCTTGGGAGCCGGTTGCCTTGACGGGCTCTGGTCTGCCAGTACCAGAATCCAAGGTACTGTTGCCTGTGGAAACCACTGGGAAGGAGCATCAGTGCTGAGGAGCCATACTAAAACAAAGGGCATAAATTGTCTTGACGTGGGGTCCTGGAGAGAAAATATTTAAGAGGACCTGGAGGAGAAGCGCGGAAGATTTCCCTTCAATGTGACAACTGATTCTTCAATGCCCGGCGATAGAGCGCTGCAAGCCGCGCACGTGTTCCGGCGGTGGTTGGGCCCCAGGCACTTAAAACAGAGCTCATAGGGGTCCAAGGCCAGGAACAAGCAGCTGAAGGTTGCACATCTCATGAATCCTCCTGCAGCCAACATGCGGGGGAGGTAACGCACCGAAGGGAGGTGAAGATTGAATGATAAAACAAACTGGGAGCAAGTGGAAAGTTAAAAAGTCTATGCACCTAGCTGCCAGGTCCAACACTCTCGGGGCAGAAATAAAAAAAGGACCGAGGTGAGGAGCCGGAGGACGTGGCCTTTGATGGCCGTGCCCATTCCCAGGTCCGCAGCCCCAGGCGCTGGACTAAATTTAAAGGGGAAGCTCCGTTTTTCGCTGCTAAAGGTTCATGTACTGCCCCCATGTTGGGCGACACCCACAAGGATGGAGGAAAGGGGACGTGACGTACGAGTACGTTTATTACTCTTCAAAATAAAGTTTTCCACAAGCTCTCGTTCATCAAACCAAACAGTCTTGATCTTCACATTTCCAGTGAACATTGCAATATAATTTCCCTTTGAAAAGACAACTACTTCACACTTCTTTATAAACGTTATTTTCATCAGGATGGTTTTCCCACAGTTCATTAACCATTTTAGTGGCCTTGCCACTTTCTTCTCACCACAATGCAGTACTTGAATATATTCGTCCTGGTTCAATAACCTGCAGGACCTAATTTATTTGCTAATTACCTTCAACTTTATAAACCCCCAGCTCTTTTGCTGGGCTTTAGGACTTTTTAATTTTAAACCTTGAGAGTGTGAGCCCTTTTTCTCACGCTCTCATGTATTTTGATCTGATTTGGATGATGTGTTTACTTTGTTTTTTAGGTCTGAAACTCCATAGGCATCTACTTTTTGTATGGCAACATACAGCACCTTCAGATTTCTCTGAAGGTTTAAATAACTTTTCTTGTGAGAACTACTGTTCCCAAGAATATTAATTGACTTTACATAACTTTTCTTTTCTCTCTGTAGATCCAGGACCAACCCCCCCCCCCATCTTATGTGTATGTGAAGTGCTGGGGAGTTACAAAATTGCCCCTTTTTCTACTTACTCATGTAACATTTTTATGGTACCCTCACTACTTTAAATGGCTGGTGGCAGAGGTTTAATATTCCTACCAGTGTGCTTTTCTAATACAGGCTGAATCCTCAGCTGCAGTATAGCACCCATGGGTGACCATTGTGTCAAAATAACCAGTCTTCTTTTTTCGACATATCTTGTTTGTGAGGTGTTAGACAAGATCGTATGCAGTACCCTTTGGGTGCACTACAACAGCCCCGACTACCTGGCAATGAACCCAACCTTTGGTATAGGTCTGTGCAACACAGGTTGGTAGTGTGGCTGAGCAGACAGGCTTGTCTCAAGAGTGCTCAATGTGAGCTGTAGGGGAGTTGCACAGAGATTCACAGTGACAAGTATTCAAATAAACACTTGCACACAAGGTTTCTTGAGCAATATTACAGTTACACTTCAAAACACACACTCTAAATATTCTTAAATCAGTAAAGACCCCCTTGGGGAAGGCCCACAGTCTCAACCTACACCCTCAGGTGACTTCAATAGCTAGGGTGCTGGGGACATTAATATCTTACTGTTGCATTTAGAAATCGGTTAAAGGAAAAGGTTATTAAAACAAACAAGTGATCACAAATATTCTTAAGCAGGCAAATACATTTGGATCCACTAAGCAGGTTCATTCAGCTATAGCAGGTTAAGCCAAAGACCATGGGCAAAAGTCTTATAAGTCTGAAGAAAAGAATGAATCAAAGTACGGCCACAAGCTGTTAAAACTTGTGAGTAGTAGAAGATGCAAGAAACTCTACAATGAGAGGTAAGTTCTCTCTGACTTTACAGTACCTTTGTATTGAAGAAAGTGCAGCAGAGGACTTCTGTTCCTGTGCAGCTCTGCAGATCTCACTGTTCCTGGGCCTCAGTTTTGGGGTCAAGAGGGAGGACGTCGGGGGACTCCTGCACTGTAATGGGAATGTCACCGCTTGCAACCAGCAATCTTTCCAACAAGTGGCATTTCGGTGTTTCAGCTCCTCGCGACTACCGCAAATAGCAACACAGAGGTTTCTGGCTGTCGAGATAGACTTTCCGTGCTTCTTGGGTCTCACACTCTGTTGAGGGGGCTCAGGCTCGGACAGACATGCTTCCTGGGAGTCCAGGAAGATCTTCCTGGAGCTCTTGGCCAACTTAAAAGCAATACACACACAATCTGGTGTTCTCCCTGGTAATTCGGTTTCCAGCAGCAACACTGTGGAAATGCAACCAGCTCTGACAGAATGTCCAGGTGCCTTACTTTGGAGTTGTCTCACCAACTCAAAAGGGAGATGTCGTCCCTGCAGGGGCTTCTTTGTCGATACGAATTTGGAGTTTCAGCACAGCAGCAGGGCTTCACTGGGCAAACCAACAGTCCAGGAGTTGCAGCAGGCGTCCTCTTAAAGTTCTTCTTCAGTACCTTTGTCAAGTGGTCAACTCTGCCTTCCAAGCCAAAAGCCTTGCCTTTTATTCAGTTTTCTCCCATTCATTCCAGCCAAGTTTTCAGTCACCCAGCAGGGTGGCTGTCCTTGCCGGACCGTCAGCCAGTCAATCATAACAGAGTGCATTTGGGTCTCCTAAGAGACTAAGCACAGGGAGTTTCGTGCACCTGCCTCACTTCCTGCCCACCCCAGACATACTGGAGCCATAAGCGGGCTTCACTCGTGAATCCCGCCAAAGGCAAAGTGAACAATGGGACCAAACCTGGTTTGGCGCAGAAGGACCTTTCCACAAATAAATGGCGAAAAAAAAGACGACCAGGGTCATTTTGACTAAAATGGCACCTTTGGGTGCTTATTAACAAGGGGGGTCCTGGGAGTCCCTCTGCCAGACATTAGTCCTGGTTACGAGAGACTTACCCAGAGTCTTTAGCTCACTATCTTTCACAGAGAAGAAATATCCCAAACATATCAGTCTTTGTCCTGCCCTGGGGCAGTCCAGCACCGAAATGCTAGGCAATTCTCCTCTGAACAAGAGTACCAACAGAAACCCCAGACACGTGTTTCAGTCTGGTTGGACCTCATCAGTAGGGTGGATCTGTGCCTCTCTAAGAATAGTGAGCAAGGGGTCCACGTCTGGTTTCCCCTTGTAACTTAGGGTCAGACCCAAAGTTACATAAATATGCAGGACAAAGACTGATATGTTTGGGATATTTCTTCTCTGTGAAAAGATAGTGAGCTAAAGACTCTGGGTAAGTCTCTCGTAACCAGGACTAATGTCTGGCAGAGAGACTCCCAGGACCCCCCTTGTTAAACCTTTGGGTGCTTTACAGCAGCTGCAAACTCAGCCCAACATAAATGCACACCACAGTAGTTAAAAGTAAACCACTGCCACCAGCCATTTGGTGAGGAAAGGGTAACAGAAAAATGTTACATGAGAAGCTAGACAAAGGAGATAAGTAACCCCTCCAGCACAGTATTGTAAGATAGTGTGTGCTATGTCTAGAAAGTTACAAATGTAAATAAAGTCAATTTCACTTTACTACTCTGGGAAACAGTAATTTATCCCAGAGAAGGTATTTAAACCTTTGAGAAATCTGAAAGACTTCCCCGTGACAATGCACTGAAGGTGCTGTGAGATACAAGGTAAATATTATGCCTACCGAGTTTGTCAGACTCCATAACCAAAAGAAACAGTTAAAAAAAAACAGTGACGTTTTATGGTTGCCCACCTTGTTTCTCGGTCCTTCAGTTTCCTACTGATGAAGCAGATAGGGTGTTCCCTACCTTTCTCATCCAGCTGACTCAGAACTGCACCTATTCCTGTATTTGAAGCATCCGTTTGTACAATAAAGGATTGGTTGTAGTCAGGAGCTCTTAAGACTGGAGCTTCACAGAGGACTTTCGGAAGTCCTTCTAATGCCTTTGTGCACTCCTCATTCCACCCGACTTTCTTGGGGGAATTTGGGTGGGGAGATCACATTCAAGGGAAAAGCTATGGTCCCATAGTTCTCTATGAAGTTCTGTAGTACATTATTGTTTATCATGAATATATCTAATTGCCCCATTTACTATATTCATGTCTGTTAGAATCTTGCAATACAGGTGTTGGAATAATGTGGAGCTAGAGTCTAGACCATGGAACAGAGAGGTTTAGGAATGATGCAGTGTGGAGCAGTTGATCCTGCAACATTGATGTGACCGGTGGTTTAACTCCCATACTAATAAACCTCACCTATAAGCTCAACTGTGTGGGCAAATCTTTTCAAGTTCCTATAGTAAACAGTGAGAGCTAAAAAGGCTCTCACCTGGGTTTGAGTAGTAGGGGTGGCCCAGTCTTGTACAGCTTGTAATTTGCTGGGCAATGGCATTATTTCACCTCCTCCTACCTCATGTCCAAGGTAGACCAATTTACTATGACCAATTTGACAGTTACTTGCCTTTATGGTCAGATGGGCCTGCTCAAGAGCCAGCAACTACATATCCTAGGTGGTCAATATGCTCTTCCCAGGTTGGGCTGAACACTGCAATGTCATCCAAATATGCCATGCAGAGGTCCTCCATCCCATTCAGAACATGATTTACCATCCTTTGGAAAGTAGCAGGTGCATTCTTTAGTCCGAAAGGCATTACCTTAAACTGGTAGAAGGCTCCTGGGGTGAAAAATGCAGTTTTATCCTTGGCATGGTCGGTCAGAGCGATTTGCCAATAACCTGAGGTTAGGTCAAATGTACTGAGGTACTTAGCTGATCAAAGTTTATCCACCAGCTCATCTGTCCTAGGTAAAGGATGGGCATCATCGAGGTGACTGTATTAAGAGCTCTATATTCCACACAGAATCTCAACTCCTTGGATCCTGCTGTTGGTACTAGTACAACTGGACTAGCCCATGTACTTGTAGATGGCTATTACCCCAAGATCAAGCATCTTCTTGACCTCTTCGTTTATGTGGGTTCTTACTTGGTCTGCATTCTGTAAAGCCTGCTTTTGACAGGTAGAACATCACCAGTGAGGATATCATGCTGGCCCCAAGAGGTCAAGACTGGTGTCAGTGAAAACAGGGGGGCAAACTGATTTAACCGAACTTTGCACTCCTCCTGTTGGTTCACAGACAGATCAGAAGAGAGATCAACTCCTATTTGTCCATCTAAAGGCTGTCCCATGAGGTGGTCAGGTAGGGGTTCACTCTCTTCCTTCTCTTGATCAGATGCTAAGAGCAAAGCTCCTATGTCTGGATACATATGTCTTTAGGTGGTTGGTGTTAAAGATCCTGGGGGTCTCCTTGGGATTACCTAAGTCCACCAAATAATTGACTTCTCCAAGTTTTCCCAAAACCATGAAGGGTCCAATCCATTTGTCCTCTAAGGCCCTCTACCTTGTAGGTACCATAAGTAGAACTAGCTTGTCTTGAGTAAACTCAACCATGTTGGCCTTCTGGTCATGCCAATGTTTAACCAGAGCCTGACATGCTTTCAAGGTATCAGAAGCTTATGTCATTGTGTGTCATTCTCCTTCAGAGACCCAACACATAGTCAGTGACTCACTGGCTTGTGGGAAGGAGCACTCTCCAACAATTCTTTGAATAGGGCCAATGGACCTCTAACCGGATGACCATAGGGGAGCTCAAAGAGGCTGAAGCCAACCCCTGCTGAGGGACTGCTCTATAAGCAAAGAGAAGGCATGGCAGTAGAAATTCCCACTGTCTTCTAAGGGGTTCTTCTTAAGCACCTGTCATGCTCCTCATAGTTCTATTAAACCTCTCCACCAAGCCATTGGTTTGGGAATGGTAGGCTGTTGAGAATTTGTAGGTCACTCCACAGTTTTTCTACATGGCTTGCATGTAGTGGGACATACAATTGCCCCCCCCCCACTTCTGAGAAAACCAACCCTAGTAAAAATAAAAAGGAGGGCCTTAGCCACTGCCTGAACAGTAACAGCTCTCATAGGTATGGATTCAGAATACCTGGTAGCATGGTCTACCAGAACCAATATAAATCGGTTGCCTGAAGATGTGGGAGGGTCTAGGGGAACAACAATGTCAATCCATACCCTCTCAAAAGGAACTCCCACCACTGGGAGAGGCACCAAGGGTACCACATTCTTGACTCCACTCTTACCAGAGGTCTGACACTTACCAGAGGTCTGACAAGTGTGTCAGCTTCTACAGAATTTATCTACATCAGACCCCATCTTAGGCCAGTAGAATTATAGAGAAAAACTTTCCTTGTACTTCTTAATACTTAAGTGACCAGCTAAAGGATTCTCATGGGCTAACTGTAGAAACTGGGGTCTCACCTCCGGAGGCACTACAAGTCTTCTGTAGTTCCCTGGGATAGACTCTATAGGCTCACTGTAGAGGAGGCCATCCTCCCAGTACAGCCTGTGCTTCCCTGGCTCTTGCTCCTCCAGCTGGGAAGCTGACTGTTGGTGAAGTCCTTCAAGAGTAGGACACTCTTTGACCTCTGCGGAAGTCTGCCCTACAGGGGCACCTTCTTCAAGCAAAGTCTGCAGCTCAGGGTGGTCTTTAGGATCCAGATCGCCAAAAGGGAGAAGGGCATCTTCGAGCTCTGTTTCATCAGTAGCTGTTTCACCATCCTCTGGTTGGTCTTCCCACTCAGCCTCAGCTGGTGGAGGGGTCACAGGTGTGACCTTGGACTGCCCTCTCGGGGATGTCCTTGTCCTATTGTACAGGTGTGATGCCTATCTTTTTTTCCTGAGATGTTGGGTTTCCCCTTTGTCCATTTCTTTGTACTGGAATTAGAAGGGTGTCGTTCCTGTGGACTAGGAGTTATGGGTACTTCTGTAACTACCCACTGAGAGTCATCCAAAGTTGCCTCTCTGGCCAGTCTAGCCCGCTCCTGCTTCCTTTTACTGGGATGTCTGTGGGTGCTTGATACAACTCCAAGAACTTGTAAGTCATTCCCCAACCGGACACTCCCAAGCACCTCATTTTGTACACTGACTGGTATTCTTACAGTCATATTGTTGCACTGGATGAGAGCTGGTAGTATTGGAACCATCTGGACAGGGCCTCCAGCAAGCTTAGTGGGGCCTTTGGGTGCCTTAGCAACATCCTCAGGTGTCGAAAAGGTTTCATCCACCACTGTAATGCTGGCCCCAGTGTCTCTAATGGCAGGGATCTCCTGTCCATTCACAAGTACACTTATTATAATATTCTTGTGTGTTATCTGGAATAGAGTTATACACATCTACATTCTGCGGTTGCCACAGACCCAGGGACACTAAAACACTGGCTGAGACTCCAATGGGGTCTTCAGCCACAGATGAAAGTTTCCACTTGCCATATGAACTTCTCCCTCAGGGATGAAGGCTAAAGAGGCAGTGTGGACCCCTGAAGCTAGCATCTGGGATCCCCTTTCACTTGGTCAGTTGACCTAAAAGCATAACATTTACCAAATGTTTTTTGGAATGGGGGCTTCTGCTGACCTCCCTCTGGTTTAGCACAAGAGATTTCACTAGACTGACCTGGTTTCCCAAATGGCTTACCCTTTATGTTTATGGCCCTCTTTCGGGTGGTTGTATTTAGAATTCTCTTTTGTCATCTTTCTTGTGCCGCTTCCCCTCATCCTTTTTGTGAGTGGCCCGTTGTCAACCCACAAGTCAGCAGCTTTTGCTAGCTTGTTGGGATCAATCTCTTGAGTCAGCCAAGTGCTCCTTCCGCTCAGGAGAGCAGGCATAAAAAAAATAGATTCCAACCAAAACAGATCTCATTCCTTCAAAAGGTAGTTACTTGGTAACCCTTTACCCACCCATGTAAGTTTTTCAAACATTCAAACACCCAGGTAGCCCAAGGGGTACCAACAGTCTTTTTGAGGGTCATAAACCTCTTAAGGTACTAGGAAGGAGTTTTCCCAAATCTGGACTTTACTTAAATTTTGTAACTTTCTAGCCCCAGGACACACCATTTTACCATAGAGTGCTGGAGAGGTTACTTAGTATCCCCTTTGTCTAGTTTCTCATGTAACATTTTTATGTTACCCTTTCTACAATCAATGGCTGGTGGCAGTGGTTTACTTTTTCCTACCGTTGTTTCTATCACGAGCTTCAGTTGCAGCTGCAGTAAAGCACCCATGGGTGCCCATTTTGTCAAAATGGCCCTGGTCGTTTTTTTGCCATTTCTTGTTGGAAAGGTCCTTCTTGAGATTTACTTTACGCGCCAAACCAGGTTTGGTCCCTTTGTTTTGTCCTTGGTGGGATTCACCAGTGAAGCCTGCTTCTGGCTCCAACGTGTCTGGTAGGGGAGGTGAGGGAGGTGCCTGAAATTCATTGTGCATAATCCCCTTGGTTACAGGAATACATCCAAAGGTTATTGGCTGGCTGGCTGCCCTTGGAGGATTTAGAGGATTTATACATGGAAGATCTATCCTGGGAAGGGGGTCAAGATGGTTACGACTATGGTAAATGCGCTCTGGGTCCAGAACACCCCTTCTATACCCTTGAGTAAAGACGTTTTAAGATCTTAGGAAACCAAAATGCTGGGTATAGAGCACTGGATGGTTCACCAAATCGGGGGAATAGGTTGACTAGATCCCATAGAAGTCGTCAAGGGAGGACTAGAGAGGACAATCGGGAAAGAAGGAACGGATGTATTAAGGGGTCACACAAGACAGGACGGAAAGGAGATCGTGGGGTAGAACTGGTTTGGTAAACTCCTTCAGGTCTGCAAAAAAAAAAATTGTAAGGGTTGTACTTAGAAACTATAGGGGGACTGAAAGATTTAGCACTAAATAGTTCTAATGTCCTTAGGCTTATGAATTGCATACCAGGCCTGGGGATGATTCAATCGTTGGACATAGCTCAGGTGGACATTTTTGGGTGTCCCCAGAAAACGAGTGTGGTGAGTGCAAGTGACAAGGCCGGTAGTGGGCAAAGTAAATTGACCCTGGAAAGTGCTGTGGGTGCCGAGCCATTTCAACCGCGTAAACTGAGTTTAGAAAAAGTAAGTGGTAGCGCTCATGACAGGTCCAGGGAAGTGAATAATTCTCAAGTGTTCGGTATGGCAGACCAACCTCAAGGAAATCCGGCCCAGAAGGATATCATTGGGGATCTGACACAAATGACTGGGCCGATCATTTCTTTGATCGAAAGGGCCCTTAAGAGATTGCAGGGTCCTCACGCCCAGATAGAAGAAATCCCCATGCAGGTAACGGGAAAGCAGATGAAAAATACTCAACCTAAACCGGCTATGAGAAACCACCCAACATCGTTCCCCCTGAGGTTATCAAGTCCTCCTTGTACGCAGTATGATCTCAATAGGAGGGTGTGATGGCCATCTTCTCAGAGATCCACCTACTACAGGATATTGTCTCATCAGACTTGTCATTAGTGGAGTACCCTGTTTGATCGAATTGGAATTCAGTAATCCTGTGGTTCAAATCAAGAGTGGTCCAAAATGTAACATGGCAGGCTAAGGATGAGTTGTTCGCACTGGGATTTGTGGTTGAGCCGCTATTGAACACAAGACATGAGGGCCCTCCCCATGGCTCGAGGTCTAAGGCCCCTGGTCAGAACTAGTGTGACGAAAGGGGGGCGGGAGGAGCGGTTGTCATTGGTAAGCTAGAATACCAGAGGATTTTCCCACCTCAAACAACAACCAAAATGAGCTGTGTAAATATGACATTGTATTTTTACAGGAGATTATGGCTCACAGATGCCCCAATATGGGATAACTGACCTACTTCTAAACCCTGAAGTGAAACCCCAAATGGGTCGCCCGGTGTCAGGACTTGTCATAGCCGTGAAAAGGGGCAGAGGCATAAGCTCTGAGTTGTGGGCCATTCCAACTAGCTACATGATGTTAGCAAAATTAACAGCTGGTATAGAGGTTTATGCTCTCATGAATATATACTGGAACCCCGTTGCCATGTCGGATGACTCCTTTTTTAAAGACCTAAATAATATTCTAGATCCCCTGGTGGTAGAACCAAAGATAAGGGGAATTGTAGTGGCGGGTGATCTAAATTTAAACTGCTTGAGTATGGCAGGTAGTAAAAACAAAAATAGAAGGAAAAGATGGGACTCCTTCGTAAAAGATAGAAGTTTGATAATCCTTAATGGTGCCTTCCCATCTGATATACCTCCGGCCCCGACATGGCAAAAACTAGACAGTAAAACGGTTATCGATTATATTTATGTAAGCATGGATCTCTGGCCTGCGGTAATTAACTTTTGTGTGACAAAAACAGAGGCGAGTGATCATAACAAACTGGAAACCCAATGGAGAAGGGATCCGTTAAAGGGCGCAAAAGTGGATAAACACAATGGTTCATATCCTGTACAGTGTATGCAGGGGGGAAAAAACTATGATGGTCAGAGAATGATGTAACTAGCCTTGATTGTATGTTAGAGAAAGGATACCACGATTACACTGTTGCTAATAAACGGTATGAAGGAACATTCACATCTTATACAAATGCCCCGTAAACAAAGCGACAAATCAAAGCAATCATTGCTACATCATCATGTCTTTGATAAAGATGTAAAAGAAATGAAATCAAGACTCCGTTATGAACTTAGAGTAGCCCGTACTGCACCTCTCCTGATCAGGAAAATGCTGATCACGAGTGCAAAAATAGGGTATAGAAATTGGAGCAGAAGACATTGAACGATCCTGTATCAGGAGGATGGGGCTAGTATGCTGAAAACATTAGCTAGTAAGAACATAGCGAAAATATGGTCAACCATAAATCGTGCAACCACAGGCTCCCAGTTAAGCTTACAGGTGAATGGAGTGTCCACCCAGAAATGGATTGATTACTTCTCCCTTCTTTAAGCCTGCCCTTCCCCCACGACCATCACTGAAGTTACCAGGCCCTTAGCGACCTTTCATTTGGCATTTGACTTAGACAATATTATATATCTTATTGTTACTGCCTCTAACTTAAAAGCTTGTGGTCCCGATGGCCTGTCAAACTGAGTTAAAAAAATGTCCTAACATTTGGGCGACAATCCTGTATAAAATCTTCAAGACCATAAATGTATCGCAGAGCCTCCCAAGCTCGTGGACGCAAGCAATTACTATCCCCATTTATAAAAAAAGGGGATAGACTGGACCCAAGCAGCTATGGGCCAATCTTGCTGCTCGATGTCCCGGGAAAACTATATTGTCGGCTAATTCTGAAGGAATTACAAGCTTGGGTGTCGACAAAAAATTGAGTTGATCCATTGCAATCTGGCTTTGTAAAGTGTTTAGGAACAATACCTAATATAACGACACTCAACCTCCTCCAGGCACAGCAGCTAGAGAGATCGCAGCTAGAGAGATCTCAACCCTTATATATGGGCTTTATAAATTTCAAGGCAGCATTTAATTCTTTGGATCGCGATCTGCTGTTTAACAAACTGAAAGCGTATGAGTGCCCCACATCTTTACTCTCCCTGATCATCTTGTTCCATTCTAATACATCGATGCGGGTCTGCAAGAGCTTAGATGGGAAGCTGTCTCCAGAAATTGAAACATTACGCGGTTTGAAACAGGGCTGTGCATTGGCCGCATTTTTGTTTAACTTTTTCATTTTAGATCTTGGGAATTCATTTCTGCATTGTAACAGTGATCCGCCAAGGCTTGGGGCACAGCAGATCCCGTATCTGTTGTACACAGACGACCTTGTCCATTTGTCCCAGACCCCACAAGATTTACAGCGGTTACTTGTAAGGCTTGGGGCATGCGCCTGTAAAAGCAGATTGGTTATTAATATCAGTAAATCGCAAGTAATTGCCTGTCCACCCAAGCGGGGTCACAGAAGGAGGTTCCCCTTGACACACTTACGGTTGATCGAAGACACCAAGCTGGAAAAGGTGTCTGAATATAAATACCTCGGGATAGAAATCTCAAATAGACATTCAAAGGGCAACATAGGAACAATGATGCAGAGTAAACTGCTCCAATTGACTTCACAGTCTAGAATATTCATAAAACAATTCTCCTTGAAACACGCAGTAGATTTCTACAAAATGAAAGTCGTTCCGATTGTATTGTATGGTGTGGAGAGCATGGTGTTAAACAAGGGCTCGCCATGGGAGGCCTTAGAGGCAAAGTATTGGAAGGCGATCCTAGGCTTACCTAAAGCGACGCCGATCGCTATGATGCGGTATGAGCTGGGGTTGGTGTCTTTGTATGCACAGGCAAGGTGGAGACAGTGTGCCCTGCTACGGAAG
Organism: Ambystoma mexicanum; assembly: GCF_040938575.1. NCBI lineage: Eukaryota > Metazoa > Chordata > Amphibia > Caudata > Ambystomatidae > Ambystoma > Ambystoma mexicanum. The sequence goes on from NC_090932.1 coordinate 310,507,886, forward strand.
TGCTTGTTGGGTATAAATAGTGGGACAATCCTAGAGGTATTGGCCCCCGCCTTGTTAAAATCATGTAATACATACCCAATGAATTGGCTGAAGTGTGTATTTAGCCCTATGAGTGAGGCAAATGTCACAGTAGAGCAGTTACTCCAGAACCCTGACCGTGCTAAAGTAAAATTCTATCATGCTAATTGGGCAGGGACTTTCGCGAAGTGCTGCTCTATAAAGACTTTAATGTCTGGGTGTTTGGTGTTAAGCCTTATGGTATCATTGCTCAGTACCTGCTGAAATGTCCATCTCCAGCTATACAATCCAAATTCCAACGGTTCAGATTTAATCTTAGGGGGGTCGAGAGATGTATTATATAGACGGAAACTGATCCTACAGGAACAAAACTACTGCAGATATTGTATCAATGTTCAGCAAAAAGAAACTCTGCAACATCTGCTAGTAGATTGTCCGTTACTAATGTTGGTGAGAGAAAGACATTTTCAGAATATTATCACCTTTTACACTTGCACCTCAAGAGACTACAAATGGCAAATTATGTTTTCGACCCCAAGAGAAAAAGTACAGATTGCTATAGTCCAATATCTAAGAATGGTTTTGCCTGTAATAGCCGTCTCAAATTAAGCTATATGGGGTCCCTATGGCCCTTGAGAGGTGTTCAGTTTGGATTTTTTTTATTTTTCCTTTGATATCGTATTTAAACTATCCGGAAGGTATATGAAATGTAAAGTATTTTGTTTTTATTTATTGTTTCTGTTTTAAGATGTTGAATATGTTTATCTTTTGTACCCTTGGTATTTTATTCCTTTGTTTCCTTTTGTTGTTTTGTATTAACGTATACTTTTGTATATATTTGAAAAGTTGTGTATCAACTAAATTAAAAAAATATATATATTGTAAGGGCTGTACTTAGAAACTATAGGGGGACTGATAAAGATTTAGCCCTTAATAGTTCTAATGTCCTTAGGCTTATGAATTGTATACCAGGCCTGGGGATGATTCAATCGTTGGACAGAGCTCAGGTGGATATTTTTGGATGAATGGGACCTAGGATGGGTTAAACTGACTATTCCTTCCCAGCTAGTTAAAGAGGCTCTATTAGGAGCTGAGAAGCATATCTATTCACGAAGCTTTAGATTGAGGGAGGAGTTTTTCTCTGGACCGGTCATGAGGAGGGGCGCCAAGCGCACATGTTCCACCAAAAAGAAAAAGTTCCCATCCTTCACGGCATTAAGGACTGTTTCTGCACAAGACTGAGGGACATTAAATAGAATTTGTGGAAGATCAAGCACGCGATAATCCAATAGATTGGTCGTGGGTGCCAAAAGCATTGGTGGGGAGAGGCTCTAATCAGAGAAACTAGCTATCAGAAACAAAAGGGGGAATGAGATGGAAACTAGCCTCATGGAATACCTGTGTGTTTAAAATCTCTTGACTGCTGAAAACAATTGCTTGGTTGATTTAGATACGGTGATGCTTCAAGAAACGTGGCCTCTACACACTCTTTGGTGTAAAGCGCTATATAAGTCTAATAAATACAAATACACTCGAGATAGGAGGGCTATGCGATCATTATTAAAGCAACTAAGGGTACGAAGGAAAGCCTGATGAGGCCTTTTAACAGATTGTAAAAAAAGATCTTGGGTACAGCCTAGAAACCTGGGCCTCCGCCAATTTGTTTACACAGTTAACCAAACTGAAATGTATGACATGGGGTACACATTTAGGAGGATACTATGCGTTGCTATATTTGTACTGGAATCATCTGGCAATTGCAACAAAACTCTCTTTGGAAGGTGTAGAGGCCATGTTGGACCTAGCTATGGGTGCTCCTACTACCCTAAACACACATAATTGTAGGAGACTTGAATATCTAATTTTTACCTCGGGGGGATCCCAATGGAAGTATGTGCAAAGAAATGGCTTAGATTGATGGAAAACCGGGGATTGGCAATGTTGAATGGAACCATAAAAGGTGATATCCTGGCTCAAACGACTTGGAGGTGGGGTATCCAGAGTGTGATAATCGATTATGTTTTTGTGGAAAAGAGAATGTTAGACTATGTGAAAGATTTTCAAGAAAATAAAAATGCTCATGAGCTCCCATTTGCTTGTGTAATCCATACATCGAAACATGAGGCTCATTATTATCAATACAATCTAGAGATAAATAGAGGAAGAGGGAGCAATTACTTACCCTAATAATATTTCCATTGATTCTTCACCCACATATTCCTCATCTTGATAGGTATCCTCATCCAGCTCTCTTGCTCTCAAACTTTTTATTCGACAGGGGGCGTACTGGACCTTGACTCTGCTGTCGATTGGTCTTGCTGGGCGACCATCAGCTACGGACGGATTGTCAAGCGTCTTATATATACTACGTCACTATGCCCCAGGCTTCAGTTCCCCTCTTTTTTCCCCCGTACCTGAACGTGGCAGAGGAATACAGGAGGGAGACTAACCAGCCTGCAAAAAACGTAAACATGGAATACATCCCAACAGGGAGATACCACGGAATTAGTAGATTAGAAAAATAGATTTTTTTTTTAATCAAGTGATAAATAAGATAGACGTGGTCACCTTCGAGCCATTATCAATTGTCTTCTCGCTTGGACAAAAGCATTAGGCCACAAGGACTTTCTGAGCGGAGATGGATGGGAGGGGTGATGAGGAATCGGCAGAGAAGAATCCATAGAAAGATCATTAGGCCAAGTAATTTCTCCTCCAATGGATTGCTTTTCTCCTGCACATTCCTCATCTTGATAGGCTCCCCAAGCAGTTAGTATAACTGAGGGGGGCAGAAAGCATTAAAAAAAGCAGATTTTGCAGAACTGTGCTACCAAATCATTCATCAGCTCCACGTGCAACATCTAAAGAATAATGCTTGGCAAATATATGCAGGGACGACCAAGAGAACTCACAACATATGTACCCAACAGGAACTCCCCTCTGAAAGGCTGCAGAGGCCGAGAGACCCCCCCACCCCCCGGTGGAACGTTCCCTGATGCTGGGAGGAAGCTGCCTGCCTGTAGACTGCCAACTTTCAAATACACATAAAATAATCCAACGCAACAGGGCTTGTTTGGTTATGGCATGGCCTTTGCAGGATAAAGAATGGGCAACGAGCAACTGGTCGGTCTTCCGAAACTCGGATGTACGAGCCACATAGAAACGGAAGGCTCTCTTGGGGTCAACTCGGTGGAACTGCTCTTCTTTCGACAAATGTGGCAGAGGAAAAAGACAGACAAATAGATAGATTGAAAGAGGTAAAACTCAAACTACCTTAAAGTAAGAAGCCAGGCCTGACTAAGAAACTTTCTCCCAAAACAATCGTAAAAACTGAGGTTTGCAGTCCAATCCCTGAAATTCACTAACCCCCCTGGATGATGTGATTGCAACCAAGAAAGTGGTTTTAAGAGATAAAAGTCCTTTGGAATCAGAGTGCATGTGCTCAAACGGAGCCGCCATCAAAAAAGTCAAAAACAGATTAAGATCCCAAACTGGGAAAACAAAAAGGCATTGTCGGAAATGTATTGAAAAGGCCCTTCAGAAAATGGGCCATGACCGGAAAAGTGAAGAAAGAACCCTGATCCGGACCTTTTGAACACAGACAAAAATCACTGTCCGATATCGCACACTTTCCCAGAAACTTGGGGGATGCCACGTCCATCATCACATTTTCCATGCAGTAAATGCAGTACATGCAAGTACACCATACAAACCAACAAGGTGGATGTAGGACTAGCACGACCATGGGTGCAACAGAGCTTGACCAATTGCAACTCTAAGATGGTGATTTACTACATAGGCATGACTTCCAGGAAAAGTCAAAGTCAAAATCTCTGAACATAGGAGCTGTGAAAGATCAAGCAATATCCCATTAGTAGCCCATTTTGATGAACAGCCATGGATCAGGCCTTAATGAGGAGATCAACTGGAATGTGTAATTCAGGATTAGGAGATGGTCTTTACCATTTCACAAGTTTTAAAGTGTCAGGATCCAGTATGCACCCCAGGTCATATTGTTTCCATTAATCATCTACAGAGAATTGGTTCTTCCAACAGTATGTATCCATCCATGTTCATTATCTATAGTGGATCAGTTTTTCCAACATTTTGTATCTTGGTGATATTTCGATCCAGGTCATTATTTTTAATATGGGGGCCCAAGAACCGTCCCCACAGTTCATTGAGCATACATAAAATGAATGTTGCTGTTCCTTCCCCTGTCTTGCCCCACAATGTTGCCACGTGAGGTGGGGCACATTACTTAATGCATATAAAGTTTAGGGTCAAAACCCTGCTACGGTTAACACTTCTGAAGATGAAGATGGTGGCCATACTGGCGTAAGTCCTTCATGAGTAGGCAGCTGCGCTCACTCATTACTGATCACATGATTATGTTCAAGTGGATATGTTTAACCGCTCTACAGGAAATCTGCCTCAATAGCGGAGCCGGTGAAGAAACGCAACAGACTTTTAGGTAGGTGGTGGCATGCATAATTGTGGCATACTTCTCTTTATTACAGAAGCCACTAGTGGGACGAAGAGGTCCTACATAAGGTTTCTTAGCCTGTGTATTTTGTATTCATAGGCAATGCGAAAGGGACAGGAATATTGTCAAAGGAGATTGTCTCCTGGCTAACCCCTTTACATGTGTAGCTTAAGGCACCACAATCACTTTGAAGTTCTGCACCAGGCTGTCCCCAGCAAGAATACGAGGTAGCTGGATGCACATCGTATAATCAGATTAGTGCTCCCATTTATAGATTGCGACCGAATCCCTGTGCTCCTTATGGTATATTTGAACCCATTGTTTAGTTTTCACAGGTACTTGAATTTTTACTATAAACCCATCCTGGCTGTTCATACCAGAGTGGGCTTGGATGGGTATGCAGGTAATGAATGACACAGAGTCAGTTGAATAACAGATTTAATGATGTGCAGTACAATTGGAAGCTATTATGTCCACTGATGGTGTTTTCACACATTATTTAAAGGCTAGGTTTGTCGACCATGCCACAGACACTACAAAGCTTCAAGCATTGACATCATGGATGACCTTGATGGATGATTGTTCCCCTGAAGAATGTTCTCATTGATGAGAACAGAAACATGTTGGGTTGTATATAGAGCAGTCTATTCGGTTTTGAAATACTGCTGTATGCAACAGGGTCCTAATTAGTCTCTCATCAACTAATGTAGCATTTCGGCATTGTCAATGGGTCAGGTGCTGTATTCTCATCTGGATTTATATTGTTTTTATGTCATATTGTGGTTGCTGATTATATAAGAAACTTTTTTTTACAAAGTGTACAACTTTAGGAAACAATGATTTTATAATGCAAGACAAATCTATACATTTTTTATACTTTCAGAGATTGTAGGTGATTTATATGTACCAGTAGTGCACAACATCATACCTCCTTTGCAGAGGTCCTATAGTGAGGGGACTTCTTGTGTTTATAAACATTCTTGAATATAACAAAGGTGATATTAAGAAACTGCTGTTTTGGCAGATAACAGATGATCATGAATTAGCAACAAAAGTGCCAAAAGGAGCACACATGCTTAAAGATTCCTGAATGAATAAACAACCAAGGTTTCCTACCTGGCTCTTTTCGACCTGGTTTTTCAAATCTTCTATCTCCCCTAGAAATTAAAAAGAAAACCAATTCAAACATGGACGTGAGGGAATATCCAGTCCTATGCATGGGATGGTAGTCTTACCAGCACAGTGTCATCTACAGTGAAACATGAGCGCATCAGCTTAATCTACCTTCCAAAAGTGCCCTGTAAGTGGAATATTATCCAAGAAGTGAAGGGTTCCTCTAGCGGAACATAAAAGTGTTACAGAAGATATCAGCAGTGTTATTATCTTAGCAATGAACTCCTCCGGTCAGTGTTTTTGGAAGCCAGTTTTGAGTTTCCTGACAGCAGTTATACTTGGCATTAAGAGGCAGCCTGTGGGAACTTGATACAGGCGGTTTCCGGTCAATTGTAAGACACAAGCAGACCCAGGGTGCTTGTCAGTTGCAACAGTAGCCTAGGAACTTTCTCTAAGTTACAGCGTATATACATAGATGACTAGGGGAAACAAAAAAGGGGCCCTAGGCTTGGAACCATCCTTGCCAAGCTCGGTCGAATGTTGTGATATGGTAATAGTTGGTGCAAGGTCACAGGGTGGGTTTTGAGGTGAAGCCCCCACCTCTTTTTGGTACGATACAGGTGGTTTCCCGGGATACCTCGCAGTTTTTTGTTGTTTGAAAAAGTATAGATTTTCCATGCTTGTTGCCTTTCATGTTAAGTGCAGGTTTATTTATCAATTGTAGTGTTGGCTCATGGTCAAAATTGTGGTCAGCCGACACGCGTTTTGCCCTTGTGGGTCTTTATCAAGGCTCATGCATGTTTAAGAAGAACAAGTTACTTACCAACTGTAATGTTCTTTCGATTGGATGTTCCGCCCACGTATTCCTCATCTTAGATATATTCGCCAGCTTGCTGCTTCTTTCAGAATTTTTTTCGCCAGAGGGCGCTGTGCTCGAGGCCTCGTAGCTTGATCCCTCTAAGGCCACCGTCGAGCGTCGACGTCATCCGTCGTATAAAGGGCTCGAGCTGCGCCCGTTGGTTCAGTTCTGTTTTCTCGATGTTAATGGTCGCATCAGTTGTATCTTGTGTCGGCAGATGTCAGGCTCTTAAGGAAGTACAAGTGCAACAAGCGTAAGAACTGTACGGAGGGGTAGGTTGGGAGGGTAGATGAGGAATACGTGGGAGGAATATCCAATCGAAAGAACGTTACAGTTGGTAAGTAACTTGTTCTTCGAATGGATTGAGTCCTCCCACGTATTCCTTATTTTAGACTCCCATAGCAGTTGTAATTCAGAGGAGGAGGGAGTACCATAGTTCTTCAATTATGCACAGAATGAAGGACGGCTTTCGCAAAAAGACCTCCTTGGTAAGAAATGGTGTCTAAACAATAATGTTTTGTAAAAGTGTGCATGGATGACCAAGTGGCTGCAGCACAAATGCCTTGTACTGGGACACCCCTCTGAAGAGTCGTGGAAGTTGCTATGCCTCTGGTTGAATGAGCCCTTAAACCATGTGGAGGCTCCTTCCCAGCCAATTTGTAACATTCAGATATTGCTATGATTATCCATCTGGATATAGTTTGTTTGGACACACCAAGGACCAATTTGTGTCCAGTATACCAGACAAACAACTGATCTGTTTGTCTAAATCTTTCCAGCCTAGATATGTAGAAACTGAGAGCCCTCTTAGGGTCTAGTCTGTGAAATCTTTCCTCCTCTTTACTAGCTTGTGGAGGAGGATAGAAAGATGGTAACGTGATTTTTTTGTGACAGATGGAAATCCTAAACTATTTTAGGTAGGAAAAAAGGCTTGACCTTTAAAACAACTTTGTCTTTATGGAAAACTGTGTGAGGAGCCTTGCAAGAAAGCGCCTGCAACTCACTCAACCTGCGGGCTGAAGTTAGAGCCACTAGTAAAACAGTTTTTAAAGTTAGGAGCCTTAAAGGACAAGAATGTAAAGGCTCAAAAGGGGCACACAAAAGAAACTTTAAAACTAAATTTAAATCCCAAATGGGAACTTGGAAAGTTGTAGGAGGGAAAACATTTGTTAACCCTTTAAGAAATTGGATAACTAAAGGCATTTTGAAATATGAAACTTCTTCTGAGGAGTGCTTGAAGATGGATAGCGCTGCCAAATATCCTTTAAAAGTTCCAACTTGGAGCCCTGAGTTGGCTAAGTGTAATAGAAAGGAAAGCACCATGGGAGTGGTACATTAAAAAGGAGCCACATTCCTATCCCAGTTACTGAATTTCTTCCAACACCGGTATAAGGATTTTGTTGCTGGCCTCCGGCCGAAAGCAAAATCTCCATAAAGTCATCTGGGAGGTCCCAATCCTTATATCTCAACCTCTCAGAAGCCAAGCGTGAAGGTTGAGTGTCTTGACCTCTAGATGAAGAACTAGACCTTCCTCTTGCGAGAGAAGATCCTCTCTTTGTGGAAGACGTATTGGAGGGCAGATGGCATGTCCAGAAGGTCCGGGTACCACGTCCGCCTGGCCCAATCCGGGGCAATTAGGATCATGGTTTTCCTGAACTTTCTCAACCTCCTGATTACGTGAGGAATCACGGGGATTGGAGGAAACGCGTAAAGGAGTGGAAATATCGAATCCACTATGAATGCGTCCCCTAGAGCTCCTCTTGGGGGAAATTCCCTTGAGCAATACAGTTCACACTTCCGGTTGGCACTGGTCGCGAACAGATCTACTTGAGGGGTTCCCCAAAGGGAAAAGATCTCTTGAAGGACTTTCTGAGCTCTGCCTGCTCAGAGTGTCCGCCGCCGTGTTCAGCTCTCCGGCAAGGTGAACTGCCGATAGAAAGATTCCTTCTTGCATTGCCCAGAACCAGAGCTGCATTGCCTCTCTGCACAGCGAGAGTGATCCTACACCTCCTCTTTTGTTGAGGTAGTACATGGCCACTGTGTTGTCTGTCATTATCAGGACATTCTTTCCCTGTACAGAGTGCAAGAAAGCCTTTAGCACTAGTCTGATTGCTCTAAGCTCCAAAAGGTTGATATGTAGTTTGGACTCCGATGGAGACCAACGACCACTGATTGTCAGATCGTTGGTGTGGGCTCCCCACCCCGTGAGTGAGGCGTCCGTCACTACCATTATCTCTGGCCATGGTTGCCAAAAAGGTTCACCCTTGAGGATATTCTCCTTGCAAGCCCATCATAGGAGATCTTGAGCCACTTTGGTCAGGACTTGTAGAAGGTCTGACATCTCTCCTGAAAACTGGGACCATCGAGTCCTGAGGGCCCACTGAAGGGATCTCATCCTCAATCTGGCCTCTGGCACCAGAAAAATGCAGGATGCCATGAGGCCTAGCAACCTTAGGAAGTTGAATGCCGGTAGATGTTGGGCATTCTGAAATGTTGTTACCATCTGCAGAAAGTGGTGAGCTCTTTCCTCGGGAGGCGAAGCTTTCCCTGAGGTGGTGTCCAGGACCGCTCCAATGAATTGGAGTCTTTGGCTCTGAATCATTTGTGACTTCTTCTAATTGAGGGAGAAGCCCAATTTGTGTAGGAAGTGACAGGTCATGGCCAGATGTCCTTGGGTCAGTTCGGGTGAACTTGCCTTGATTAGCCAATCGTCCAGATAAGTGTAGATCTGAATCCCCTCTCTCCTGAGACTCGCTGCCACTACCGCCATTAGTTTGGTGAAAACCCGCGGGGCGGAGGTCAGCCCAAATGGCAAAAACTCGAAACGGATAGTGAGATCTGCCAATTGCGAACCTCAGGTACTCTGTGTTTGGGATGGATTGGCACATGAAAGTAAACATCCTGAAGGTCCAATGAAACCAGCCAGTCCTGAAGCTGAAGAGCCTGAAGGATCGGAGAAAGGGTTACCATCTTGAACTTGTCCTTCCTGAGGAATTTGTTCAAATTTCTCTAGTCCAAGATGGGTCTCAATCTTCCGTTCTTTTTGGGAATGAGAAAGTACGGGGAGTACCAACCCTTGTTCCTCTCCGCTGCAGGTACATGTTCTATTGCACCTTTATCTACCAGGGTTAAAATCTCCTGCACAAGGAGCGGGTCTGGAATTTTTACAGAGTTGGCTCCCGGTGGATGATCTTGAGGCCTTTCATGAAAAGGAAGACAGTAACCATGGGTCACTATTTCTAGTGCCCAGGCATCCGACGTAATGCCCCACCATACGTCCAGATACAGAGAGATTCTGACTCCCACCAGGGTCTTGTGGGTTAAGACCTTAAAGTGGCTTTGCAGAGGCTGCAGCAGTGGCTGAGGATGTAGTAGCCGCTGCTGTGGCTGATCTACCACCTCTCCCTTTTCCACCACGAAAGGGTTTTCTTTGTTGTCCCCTCTGACTGGCCTGCTCTCTCCCTTTTCCAAAAGAGGAATAGAAGCGAAAAGGGCGATTCTTCCAGGAAGATAACCCTGTGTAATATTGCTGTTGGGGTTCCCTTATAGCAGTGCTGAGTGACTTTGCGGCCGCTTTCGAGGTCTGCAGCTTCTCCAAGCTCTTGTCTGCCTTGCTGCCAAACAACCTCAAGCTGGATTGTACATCAGATGCAAAACCAGATTTTCTTAGCCATGCGAATCTACGCAAGACTGCGCTAGATGCCATGGATCTGCTTATGCTCTCTGCCTTATCCAGTCCTGACTTTAGGCACTCCTCTATAGCCTCTTTCCCATCCTTTACTATCGCCAGGAAACCATCCCTCTCCTCGCCCTCTGGGATGTGATCAGCCGGTGCATCTCAACAGGGTATAAGTGAAACTAGCTAATGTACAAGTCACATTAGTAGACCTAAGAGCCATACTACCAGAAGTAAAAGCCTTTCTCACCCAGGCATCAATTTTTTTTTTATCCTCCCTTTCAGAGTGCATAGAGGGTTAAGCCAACTGTCTAATCGCAGTGGCAGCCTGAATTACCAAACTTTCGGGCGAAGGGCACTTCGATAAATATTCCGAATCCGAGGGAGCAGGTCTATAATTTCCTACAAATTTCTTATTCACAGCTGGTATAGATTCAGGTGTTTCCCAATTTGTCATAACTCTCTTTTGGAGAGCTTTGTGGAAGGGAAGGACTGGGTCTTTCTGAGGTCCTTCCTCAATGCCCGTTAAGTCGTCCCGGTCATATCTTGGGGACACCGATTTCCACCCCATAAAATATATCACCCTTCCCATGAAGTTCCTATACCCCGGTTCATAATGGTCTGTGGGGTCAGGTCTTTCAAAATCTACCTTAGGTGAGGCATCTAGGCCACTGGCCGATTGTAGATCATAAAGGTCTGACATTTTTGAATTTGGATACATCAGTTCCTCAGGGACTTCTCTTGTCCCAAATCGAACACCAGATGATGTAATTTCATCATCAGAGGTTTGTTCCTCAAAAATAGCAGAAATTAGAAAAATTCTTGCCTGGGCTGAGGGTGGAATTTTTTTTCTGGCATAGGTGGGACAGACCTAGCCTTAGCTAGAATTGTCATTTTGGGAACCGGTATGAGAGATTTCCCAGACAACGGCTTCAACGTACTCTATGGAAACCCCAAAGGCATCGAGGATGGCTTCGGTGTCGAGTAAGGATTCGATGCCGAGGCCGAAGGTATCGACGACTTTTTGGGTTTTGACGGACGCGTCGAGTCGATAGTTGACTTAAACGATGAAGACGTCATTTTGTACTCAGGCAATCTCGATTTATGCACCAAAGGTTTTTGTACAGTCTCATGAGGCGCTGGAGAATCATCGTCCGAGGACGCCCTCAACTTTTTGTCGGATTTAGTGTGAGACGTTTTGGATTTCCCTCCGTCTCCTTTAGAGTGGACAGGGGCATGCTCTTCACGTAGCTTTTTTGAGGGGGTCGGGCCGCCTTCTCGCCATTTTTTAGCATTAAAGCCCTAAAGGCCTCCCAATCATGCTTCGAAGGACAAGAAATTAACCTTGTGTCAGGAGAGGAATGAGAGAACGAAGGTCTATGTCGTTTTTTTGATCTTTTGGATGACGAGGAAGTAGACTTCCTCGAGCAACTTTTCGACCTCGATCGCCTCGACTCATGACGAGATTTAGGTCTTGATTCTCTCAAGTTTTTTAGTCTTTTGGCAGACTTGAAAGACTCTTCCCCCACCGCTAGCTTACCTTGGCGTTCCTTAAGAGCCTTGTTCGGCATCGCCTGCCATGACCCGCACTCGTCGACTCAGTGATCAGGACTAAGGCACCAAAGAGTTACAGTGAGGATCCGTAACGGACATTTTTCTTCCGCATTTGAAACACTTCTTAAAACCCGTCTTGGGTATAGTCGGGGTTGAAGAAGAAGACATTTCTCGAAGTAGAAAAACTGATGCGCCGTTTAGATACACGAAGCAGAAGCTCGGAAAAACGGAACTAATCCAAAGGGCGCGGCTCGAGCCCTTTAAACGACCGATGACGTTGATGCTCGACGGTGGCCTTTGAGGGACCAAGCTACGAGGCCTCGAGCACAGCGCCCTCTGGCGAAAACATTTCCAAAAGAAGCAGCAAGCTGGCGAATATATCTAAGATGAGGAATACGTGGGATGACACAATCCATTCGAATTACACACATGTACAGCAGTTTATGGTGACATTAGTGACATGTCATGTGTGCAGGTGCAGAGTGCAAGTTGTGGTGACATAGTGACGGTGAAAATCAGGTGGGTGTGCACAGCAACATTTTTACATTTTCAACGTATCACATTTTGGTATTTAGATAATTATGGTTGTATTAACAGTGATTCACGTCAGGGATGGAGAGGAAGAGTACAGGGTTCTATGGTTGCAGTTGGACCTGGACTGATGTATTATAAAGGTAGGGATGTCCTCTTAACTAATTGTAGATTTGTCTTGGCCCCTATGGGACACTGAGTTGGTTCTGGATATATCCTGTGTGATACAGCTGGGAGTACTTGCACTACTTGCCCAACCTGACAGATACCACTACAACAAGGACCACTTATCGGCCCGACGCCCCTGCCCCCTCTGCCTGCACCACTGCCAAACAATGCATCCCACCTGGCTCTTGTCCCCCATACCAACACCTTCATTCATGAACCCCCTGTGCGTGCCACTTCACCCTACCATCTCTAATTTCTGCACTCAACTACCCATACACTCTAACCCCCCCCCCCCGCCCTCTCCCAAACCACTCGTACCCCCTCTAACTCCATGATCAGAGGAGCACTCTGGTGAGCCAAATACTTCCCACCCCCTACCCATTTCCCACACACCCCAGCCCTTCCCCCCTCGTCCCCACCTCTTACCCCAGGGCATCCACTGAGAACCCCCTGCCCCCATTTCTGCGCAATTTCCAACTCACAAGCCAGAGGAGCTCTCTGGGGCTACAAACACAAGCCACCCACCACAACCCCCCGCCACTACCGCAGCACTGGTGGGGTCTGGCAAGGACTCCCCTTCCCCACCAGAAGCCCCCCTCACCCCCCTCCCAAAGACCGGCCCATCCCGTCCTCCGCGCCCATGACAAAACTCCTACACCTGGGCTACCATTCGCCCACTCGTCCAGAGCTCCATTTCGCACCATCCAACATCTCATCCATCCCCGCTCCTCATTCCCACATGATCACCAGAAACACCACTCCTGCACTATCCCAAAGTCTACCCGATGGCACAGACCCTCCAAGACCTCCGTACCCCCGAACTCTGCACAGCTCAGTGACTCCACTCTCTCACCTGCGAAACCCTCTAGCTTTTCCCCCCTCACCCCTTCTCCCCTCCCCTCCTCATCCTCCTCATCTCCCTTCCACAGACCACCCCCACAGCCCCTTTCCCCTCTCTCAAAGTAGCACATCTTGCCCTTCCTAAAACCATTGCTCGATCCCTTTCCCCCCCTGACCCTCCCCTGCCAGCACACGTAAACCCTAGCTCCCTCTAGACACGAGCCACTCAAATCACCTAACCCCCACAGCGCTTTGATATCATACCAATGACAAAGGGTAAATATAAATGCCAAATAAAAATGCAGCAGTATCCTAATGCCAATATGAGCTAAACCTACAATGTTGAAATCTATAACAGGCCATGTGGCTCTTCTCTCTCCTCCCAATCAAACGTGTAAATTGTACATATGCAGCCGACCAGAATCCTTGACTCATTCAGCACAAGACACCCAAACAGTTTACAGTACAAGGCTAATGCTCAAGACATTGCCATTCAAAGTACGGTTTTCCTGTTTTAATATGGTGTGAAAAGGTCCCCTGACTAACATTGGGGACTGACAGCAGGGTGGTCAAAGGGGCTGTTAGAAAACTCTCTTTTGCCAACTTTTCCTCTATAGTTTCTATGGACCCCCCAATCGTTTTGCTTTGTCATTGAACCTGTTCTGGCTTTTTGAGGGGAAGTAAAGCCTTCAGCTTCTCTTCCCCCAACCTTTGCTCATTTGGTAGGAGGAAACTGATCAGTCCTTCAGACTCTGTCCTGGGAAAGTAGGTTTCCTTTTAGTCTTTTACTTTGCTTAACTTTAATATTGTACACAGCATCTTACAATGCAGTGCAATGGGAATAATTTTGCATCAGCCTAGCCCTTTACACTTTAGATTTTTGGTTACTTTTATATGTGCCCAAGGACAAGCTGGTGGCAGTAATAATTTATTTTACCATTTTTGGGTTCGGTCAGGAAACCCCATATAAGGTCATGCACTTGCCAGAGAAAGCTGCAGCAGGATAGTGATGACTTTGTGTGTGTGACTAAGGAAAGGGCTGGCAATGTCTTGTCCCAATCCACATTCCTGGAGCCAGACAGTCTAGATGTGGGGCATGAGTGAAACCAATAGTAGTGCCTGATTGGACAACTAATGGCTGTTTGAATGGTGCAGATCCTTACCATTGATGGGCTTGGACTTGCGTCCAGACTGGCTTTTGGATAAGAAGAGGACTCCTGCAGCCACTTCTTAATATCACCAATTGTTAGGCAAGATTGTATGTAGTAACCCTGTGGAAGATTAGCACAGCATTGTCCTCTTGGCAATAGGTAACCCAACCTTTGCTATCGGCCCGTACTACACAAGTTGGTAGAGTGACTGAGCAGCCAGGCTTATCTCAAGAGGGGTCAATGTGAGCTGTAGGATTGTAACAGAATCACAGTGACATGTATTCAAATAACACTTCTACTCAATGTTTCTTGATTAAAATGATTATTAATTTAACAGTTTTAAAATAGGCCTTCTTTAGAAGGGAGCAATATGCAACACTTCAATACACTTCAGAAATACACTCCTTCAGTTCAGTGAGTAGATAACCTTTTGGGATGAGACATAAATACTTCCTACAGCCAGAGTCAATTGCTAGGACACTGGACATTAATATATCACCTTTCACAATTGAAATGTAATGCTGAAGTTCTGGCAAAAAGGAAAAGGTTAGGGAAGGAACCAATGGTTAACATATTTCTCAAACAGGTAAGCATTTTAGAATCCCCCTGCCCCCCAATGAAATATAGGTTAACCCTTTGCCAGCTATACAAGTAAGGTATGTATGACTTTTTGAAGGACAGATAAACAAAGTCAGAGGGCAAAAAGAGTCTGCAGGGATTCAGGACAGCCAATGTCAATTGAGAAAAGTCTAGGGGAACTGAGGCACTTCTTGAAGATAGCCCAAAAGTCTTGTACAATGTTAGAGAGTTTTCTTGTAAAAAGAATCCCTGTTGGGCCACAAGCTGGGAGGCTTGTGAAGGGCAAAGCTGCAAGCAAACTCTGCAAAGGGCAGCTAAGGCAAGTCGCCAGTGAGAGCAAGCAAGCTACACACAAGAGGTGAGTACCCCGAGTTACAGAGTACCTTGAGTCTGAAGAAAAGGTTCCAGCTAGCTTCTGTTCCTGTTGTAGTCCTGCAGATCCTGTTGTTCATGGGCCTCAGTCATGGGGACAAGAGGGAGGCCATCTGGGGACTCCTGCACTACGGTTTGAAGGTCGGCGGCAGCAATGCGCAGAATTTAGATCAACAACACTTTGCGATTTCAGCTACTCGCAAATAGCACCACCGCGGTTCCTGGACACCTTGTGGACTTTCCTTGCTTCTGCGGTCCAGCACACTATTGAGGTGGCTTAGGCTTCGTTAGTCCTGCTTCGAGGGAGTCTTAAAGATCGTCCTGGAGCTCAGGTCCGGCTTAAAGGAGATGCACTCAATTCTGGTGTTCCTGTCCCCTGGCACTAGGTTCCTGCAGCAGCGAAGAAGTACAGCCAGCGGAGAGAGGGGTTTCAGTAGAGTTTGTCATGGGGCTGATTTGTCCCAACAACCCAAGGGGAGAAGTCGTCCTTTCCGGTTCTCTAGTTGTTAGGGAGAAATCTCAGAAATGTGCTAGTTTCCCTTCTACCATAGAGACCCCTCCAGCTCTTTTTGCTGGACATCAGGACTTTTCATTTCTAACCTGGAGAGAGTGATATCTTTTTCCCCACTCACTCATGTAATTTCATTTGATTTGGCCTCTGCATTTCCTTTGACTTTGGAGTCTGAAAAACTCCATAGGCATCATCTTTACATTGTGACACACAGCACTGTCAGTGCAGAGACACAGGGACGCCTCAGATTTCCCAAAGGTTTAAATATCTTCTCTTGGTGAAACAACTGTTTCCAAGTGAAGTGAAGTGAAATTGACCTAACTTACATTTTGTAACTTTCTAGACCCAGCATACACCATTTTACCATAGGGTGCTGGAGGAGTTACTTAGTATTCCCTTTGTCTAGCTTCTCATGTAACATTTTTATGTTACCCTTTCCACAATTAATGGCTGGTGGCAATGTTTACTTTTTACTACCATTGTGTGTTTTTACCGTGGGCTGTGTTTGCAGCTGCAGTAAGGCACCCATGGGTGCCCATTTTGCCAACATGGCCCTGGTCTTTTTTCACCATTTCTTGCTAGAAAGGTCTTTCTTGAGATTTACTCTGCGCACCAAACCAGGTTTGGTCCCTTTGTTCGTTTTTTCTTTGGCTGGATTCACGAGTGAAGCCCGCCTATAGCTCCAGTATGTCTGGCAGGGGCCGGAAGTGAGGGAGGTACCTGAAACTCCTTGTGCTTAATCCCCTTGGTTACAGGAATGAACCCAAAGGTGAATGTCCAGCTGGCTGTCTGGCCGGCAAGGACAGCCACCCTGCTGTGTGATTGACAGCTAGGCTGGAATGAATGGGAGAAATCTGCATAAGGCAAGGCTTTTTGGCTTGGAAGGCAGAGTCGACCTGCTGCAACTCCTCGACCGTTGGTTTGCCCCGGTGCCCTGCTGCTGTGCTGAAACTCGGAATTCACCTTGACTAGAGAAGCCCTGCAAGGACGACTGATCCCACCAACTCAAAGGGAGAAATCAACTCTAAAGTAAGCCCGTCTGGACATCCTCTCGTAGCTGACTGTACTTCTACTGATGCTGGAACCGAAGTGCCAGGGAGAGGACCACCAGATTATGTGTGTTGCTTTTAAGTCAGACCCGAGCGCTAGCAAGATCCTCCGTACTTCCCTAATGCAAGACTGACCAAACCTTAGCCACCTCAACAGAGTGCTGGACCCCAGATGCGAGGAAAGTCTGAAGTGCTATCCGAGAACCGCTGTGGTGCTATTTGCCGTCAGGCGCGAAGGAGCTGGAACTGTGAAGGACCGCTGAAATTGAAGTTTGCCCATTGCTGCCGTTGACCTTTCCATTGCAGAGCATGAGTACCCCAGACGTCCTCCCTCTTGTCCCCACGACTAAGACTCAAAAACAACCGGAACTGCAGAGCTGTACAGGAACATAAGCCAGCTGGAACCATTTCTTCTAACCAGAGGTACTGTAAAGTCTAAGAGAATTTACCTCTTGTTGTGTAGCCTTACTTGCTCTCAGTTGAGACCGGTCTTGGTTACCTTGCTGAGTTGTTAAAGCTTTGCCCCTCACAAGCCTCCCAGCTTGTGGCCCTTCAAGTGTTCTATTTTTGACAAACATTTCTAAAAACTTTGTGCAAGACCTTTTACCTACCTGCAAAGAAGATCTTCAGCTCCCCTAGACATTGTGCAATTAACATTTGCTGCCCTGGTTCCCTGAGAGACTCCCTTTTACCTGACTTTGTGCTTTGGCCTTTCCCACAGGAAAGTGTTAATTTACTCTGCATTGGGAGGTATCAAAAGTACTTACCCGTTTATGAATTGTTACCCTTTGTTTTATTCCTCTATTCTAGCTTTTGCACCAAACTCATTAGTACTCTAAATCTACCAGCGATACATCAATGTCCAAAGGGTGCAAACAATTTAAGTCACCTGAGGGTGTAGGAAGTGTCTGTGTGCCATCCCCAATGGGTATCATCTGATTTTAGAGAAACTAAGTGTGTTTTGTAAGTGTATTTAAATTGTTACATATATTGCTCCCTTCTGAAGAAGGCTTGTACAACTGACTGAAATAAATTAATAGTTTTATCAAGAAACCTTGAGTGTAAGTGTATATTTGAATAACTGTACTGTGAAACTCTGTCACAACATTACTGCTCACATTGACCCCTCCTGAGATAAGCCTGGCTCATCAGCCACACTACCAACCTGTGTAGTTCAGACGTATACCGAAGGTTGGATCCCTTTTGCCAGGAGGTCAATGTTATTGTAGTGCACCCAAAGGGTACTGAATACAATCTTGCCTAACAGGAGGGTTGACGGTAAAAGGACGATGCGCTGCCGAAACCCTTTGACGATCTTCGGGACTTGCTTACTGAGGCACGAAAGGAAGGAGGAGGATGTTGCTGAAGCGTGCCGGGGCCCAGGCCGTCTGTGTCGGTCTTGATGGCTTGCAAAGATTCATCAACAGCCGTCCCAAAAAGATTCTCCCTGTCTTACGGCATGTCCAGGACCCTATTCTGAACTTCCTGCCGAAGGTTGGTGGCTTTCAACCAGCCTCGACAATGGGGGCAGACAACGTTCCCCATCTGGCAGAATCCTGTGTACGCGATGTCCAGGGCCACGGTGATGGCATGGTCCGATGCCACTTCTCCATCCTGGAGGATCTCCAGCACCTCGACCAACTTGTCGTCGGGGAGGAATTCCAGCAAGGGGGCCATCTTGTACCACAGCTCCCTGTCGTACCTGGAAAGGATTACAAGAGCATTTGCTGCCTTAACATTCGTTGCCGCCGAGTAGATCACCTTTCAGCAAATGGCATCCAACTTCTTCCCCTCGCTGTCTGGAGTTGGAGGCCAACGATGATGGATTTGAGGACTTCTTCCTCGCAGTCACCGAGATGACCCGAGTCTGGGGAAGTCTGATCGCAGGCACTTTGGTGCGGACTCTGGTACTTATCCCCGACGCATGATTTTTCATCACCACCAGATCCTCATCCCAAACGTCGACCGGGAGAGGCACTGCCAGAATGGTCTTCCTTTCAGCCTCTCGACGCTAGTCCAGAAAGCATTCCTTTTAGGTCTCTACTTGCTCAGCTAGAAGAGTTCAGACTCGCGGGTGACCACGGAGCGGAATGATTCCACTTTGTCCAGTGGAGACGCGCTCTGTGGCAGGGAATCGCTGCTGTCCACATCAGTCATCGCTGTGTCCATTCCTGTATCCCAGAGGGGTTCTGGGAGGGGCGGGGGGAGAGTAGAGAGGCGGTTGCCGAGGCGGTGTGTGGTGCTGCTTCCTCTTCTTCGCCACTGGCACCCTTCTTCTGCATCTCCGACACCAGCGTGCAGAGTGGACAGGCGGTCCAGCGACACGTCCCTGGGAGGTGAAGGAGTAAGCTTGCTGGGCACAGTGCCTACGTTGTCGGCTCTGTTGTCGTCCCCCCTCAACTATTTCACAGTCGTTCTCAGCATTTGCAGCATCATCGTTCCCCCACGTCCCCCAGGATCATGTGAACAGACACCATGTCCAAGAAATATCCATGCCCTGGAGCATGGTAGAGGCTTCAACTGCCCCCCCCCCTTTTCCCCCTTTTTGGCGTCCTAAGGGGTCTGAGCTGGGCTCAAGACTGGCATCCTCTTCTCCGGTGTATTCTCTACTGGCCTTGTCTAGGATCCTCACAGATGGGTTGACCTCAAAGGACTTAGAAGTCCGTGCCTCGGACCGGCTGGTCCTGGGTGAGGCATGCCCCTGCTTGCTGCCCAGGTAGAGGCCTTGGCTTTGAGCCACGCTGTTAGGGAGAATTCTCAGAAATGTGTTAACGTGGAGAGAGCGAGACCTTATTCCCACTCATGTAATTTTCTGTGGTTTGGACTGTTTCTCTTTTGACTTTGGAGTCAAACAAACTCCATAGGCATCATCTTTACATTGTGACACAAAGCACCTTCAGTGCAGTGACACAGGGAAGTCTTCGTTTTCCCAAAGGTTTAAATACCTTCTCTTGGTGAAACTACTGTTTCCAAGAGCAATGAAGTGAAATTGACTTTACTTATGTTTTGTAACTTTCAAGACCCAGCACACACTATCCTTACCATACGGTGCCGGAGGGGTTACTTAGTATCCCCTTTGTCTAGTTGCTCATGTAACATTTTTCCGTTACCCTTTCTACAATGAATGGCTGGTGGCAGTGGTTTACTTTCTCCTACCATTGTGTGTTTTTACTGTGGGCTGCGTTTGCGGCTGCAGTAAGGCACCCATGGGTGCCCATTTTGTTAAAATGTCCCTGGTCGTCTTTCTTCGCCATTACTTGCTGGAAAGGTCCTTCTTGAGATTTTCTCTGCCAAACCAGGTGTGGTCCCTTTGTTAGTTTTGTCTTGGGCGGGATTCACAAGTGATGCCCGCCTCTGGCTCTAGCGTGTGTCAGGGGCAGGAAGTGAGGGAGGTGCCCGAAACTCCCTGTGCTTAGTCTCCTTGGTTACAAGAATGCACCAAAGGGTGATTGGTTTGAGGGCTGTCCTTGCAGGACAGCCACCCTGCTGTAGTATTGACAGCTAGGCTGGAATGAATGGAAGAAACCTGCATAAAAGGCTAGACTTTTTGGCTTCAAAGGCAGAGCCGACCACTGGATGAAGAATCCGAAGAAGAACTTGGAAAAGACGCCTACGGCAACTTCTGGACCGTTGGTTTGCCCGGTGAAGCCCTGCTGCTGTGCTGAAGCTCCGAATTTGTTTAGACTAGAGAAGCCCTGCAAGCAAGACTTCACCCCTTGGGTTGGTGGGACGAGTCAACCCCAAAGTGAACTTGTCTGCACATCCTCTCGGAGCTGGCTTTACTTCCACTGCTGCTGGAACCGAAGTGCCAGGGAGAGTAACACCAGATCGAGTGCATCGCTTTCAAGTTAGGACAGAGCCTCAGGAAGATCCTCTGGACTCCCTTGAAGCAGGACTGACCAAGCCTGAGCCACCTCAACAGAGTGCTGGAATCCAGATGTGAGGAAAATCTAGAGTGGTATCTGAGAGTCTGCAGTGGTGCTATCTGCTGAGCCGCAAGGAGCTGAAACCGTGAAGTGCCGCTGAAATTGAAGTTCGACCTTTGCTGCCACCAACCTTCCTATTGTGCTGCAGGAGTCCCTAGAAGTCCTCCCTCTTGTCTCCACAACTGAGACACAGGAACAGGATCTGCAGAGCCACAGAGGAACAGAAGCCAGTTGGAACCACTTATTCTACCCAGAGGTACTGTAAACCTAAGAGTACTTATCGCTCGGTTAGAGGACTTAGACTCATCTCTAACAGGAGATGCAGTTATCAGTCACATATGTTGAGTGCGGTACTCATGAGAAGAGCGTGGTTTTCAAGGCCTTGCGAAAAGCCATGAGTGATACCTCAGCTCGAAGAGTTGCAGGTAGCACATTCCAGTGTAAGCAAGCAAGGTAGGGGAAGCTAGCCTTTTTATCATGGGCACGGTAAGCATGTTTGCGTAAGGTGTTCTTGTTGGCGTTGAGGTAGAGGGGTGGATTTGTTGCGATAGGTAGGCAGGTGCGGAGAGGTGGATGCACTTATGGGTAAGTGTTAATGCTTTGAATATAACCATTTATTTTATTGGGAGCCAATGGGCTGATTTTTCTGGCGGCCGGGGTGTATTCTCTTTTGGAGATGCCTTGGGTTACATGAAGCGCACTGTTCTGGATGACTTGCAGTTTTTGCAAGTTTTTTGTGGATGTCCCTCAACAGAGTACATTACAGTAGTCCAGCCTTGAACCTGTGATAGCTCTGGCTATGTTGATGCAATTCTCCTTGGAAAGAAAAGGCCTAGCTGCGTTAATGAGTTTGGCATGATACGCTGCTGCGGTGGCGATTGCATTAACTTGTCTAGTCATGGATAGGTTGGAATCCAGATAGACTCAGTTTTCACTGTGTCAGATACTGGGATTTTGATGGAGTCAATGGTGAAATGGCTAAACTGAGTGTCGTGATTTTTGAGTGCGTCAGTGGATCCTTCCAGAAGGAGTTCTGTCTTGTCTGAGTTAAGGCATAATCCATTGGCTGCCATCCATGTCAATATGGTGTTCTAGATGTTATTGAGTGTTGTGGAATCCGTCATAGTTGCCCATGAGAGTGAGGAGGATATGGGTATCGTTGGTGTAAGAGATATACAGGGCATCAAGAATGAGGAAGAGAAGACATGTAAAGATGTTGTAGAGTGGGAGAGAGGCAGGAGCCTTGAGGCACCCCACATAGCATGATGGTGGGTGAGGCGGAGGCTAAGTCAGAGAATACTTGCATGGTCCTACTTTGCAAGAAGGAGGTGATCCAAGCAGTGGCGTCAGGGGAGAATTTGGCCGTGGATGTGAGGTGGTGGTAAAGGACATTATGGTCTACGAGGTCGAATGCCACAGAGAGGTTGAGAAGTATGCTTATGCTCAGCCTATGCGCTCAATAGCATTTAGCAAGGAACTCTTTGCCTTCTTTGAGAAATGGAGATCCGGGGTATTGATCTGTGGGGGAGACTTCAATATGGTGGGGGAGACTTCAATACATTGATGGTTCTGACTATGGACTGGGTCTCATATAGTGAGGGAGCCCATCGGCCCCAGGGAAGGGGCTTTTCCAGCCTCCTTTGCAGGAATACTTCCTCCGACACGTGAAAATGCCCGCCACGCGCATACGAAAGCATACACGTTTTACTTACCCCCTCACCAAATGTTCACCCGCATAGATTATATCTTCCTGGAGGCAGCACAAGCACAACATCGAGAGAGCCGCCATTGAATTAGTGTGCCAGTCAGAAAACGAAATGAGCACCGTAAGTTTAGACTTCAGTTCAGGCGTGATAACCGATAAAAGATGCATCTGTAACACACTTTTTAAAGATCAAGTCTTTAGGGAAACTCTAGGTGCTGAAATTAGGGAATTTTTTGAACAAAGTGATATTGGCGACCCCCCACGAGTCCCAGTATGGGAAGAAGCAAAAGTTACAATGAAGGGGCTTCTGATAGCGCAGGGAACATTCATGAAAAGAACAAGACTCCTTCGGGAAATATTCTTGGAGAGCGAGAGAAGAAATAAAGAAGCAGATTTGGCAGGCAGGGGCGGAGGGGGGCGCCTTAGAGACACTGGCAGATATAAAGGAGCTCAGACAGGAGCTTAAAGAACTATGGAGTGAAGGCATTAAAACACCTCTAGTACGTCAAACACATTTTTTATGAAAAAGGGGACAAGGCTCACACATTATTAGCAGCCAAACAGAGGTCAGAGAACCGAAAGAGCGGTATATAAAATTAAAGATCCGTGGGGGGGAAATTTTTTTTTAAATGTATTTATAGTTACACAGTAACTTTTACAAAAAAGGATGTTTTTCCAAACACAACAGATCGTTAGTCCAGCATATTAAAAGAGATCCACTTGCGGTCCATGTTTAGGATATGTAAAGAGGGTACAGACCTCAATTTTTAACATTAAAACATTAATAACATGTAGCAATACATAGTTAAACAACCCTAAAAACAATGCAGTTTACCCATGATAAAAAGCATTTTACGAAATATAAAAAGATCTAGTTCATATAAACACTATACAGATTGACACATAAAACATGTAGACTTAAGGGTTTCGTATGTTTTCTTTGCATTTAGATCAAGATGGGTAGTCACAAGTGGCCACTTGTATTTACGTGTCATTTTAGGAGCTAGATTGTGGGCTTTGCGGAGAGGCTAATACAGAGACTGACATCATATTCAGTTCACAGTAAAGTATTTTCATAAATCACAACACATGTTCAAAAATCTAACCACTGCAATCTGCAAATTCACTCTTTTCCCCGTTTAACATATCAAACCATAGAAGCTCTAGGTCCACACATTCAGTGTTAGGTACAAACCTACTAAAGTAATTAATACGTTCCTTTCTTAGACCATCACAAATGGTCAGCAAATGCAACAGTGATTCCCCCTTGTCTTTTTCTTTACAAAACCTACAAGGAGAATGTCCCTTAGGGTTGCCATTTCTAATGTCGATAATCTCCCCCGTGCCCAGCACATGGCATCGAAACCTCATGAATTTCTGCCTCCAGTCTCTGTTTGGAAATTTAATTAAATATGGCGCTGGTTCCCCCATCTTTTTATGGTTATTTACAATTTGATGGTAAAGTTTAGACTTCTGAATCTCATCTACTGTGAGGTTCCAGTCCGCATGCAGAAGTAACATTTTCACTTTCATAGGGTTTTTGATTAATAGTCTCTCGAAACCCCCAAATTATCTAGTACATTATTGGCTTCCTCCATCATATCCTTCAGATATTTTGATGAGGGAGTGCCGCTCCTGATGTCCCTACCCAGGATGTTGTAAAGTGTGGATTAATGGCTAGTCAACAATTTCCGATATAGGCCCAGTCTTCTCCAATCGATGACACTCCTCAATGAATGTAGGCCCAGCTCATAGCGAATCGCCCCTATTGGGAAACATTTAGGCAGACATCTTACCATAGATCTAACTATTTTTGCTTCGTAAATTGCTACCTCACTCGTACACCAAGACGGTACGAGCTCCAATCCATAGCAGAATTGGGCTACGATTCTGCTGTTGTATAAGCGAAGACTAGGTAGTAGGGAGAATTTACCATATTTCAAATACATTTTACGAAGTTGAATGATCATGGTTTTAGCCTTTGCATCCAAATAGTCCTTCAAATTTGCTTTTTTTTGTCTCCAAATACAGGATAACCCAAGTACCTGAAAACAGAACTCACTGGAAGTTTTTCGAGGTTTAAAAATCAAGAAAAATGTTTAGATTTTTTTTTTGCTGGAGAAACCTACTATTACCATCTTGGTATAGTTGATTTTGAGGGCATTAAGACTGATGTATTTATTGAAGGCTGACAAAAGGCGCTGAAGGCCGATGGGAGTGTGGTCGTACAGGGTGACATCGTCAGCATATGCGGTCCATACTAACTTGCTGCCTCCGATTTTAGGCGAAGCGATTTTAAGGTTAACAAAGCCGTTGCCCATATCTGAAACGTACAAATTAAAAAGGGTTGGGGCATATATACACCCTTGCCTTAGACCATTCGTGACCAAAATTTCCTGAGATAAATTGCCCTCGGTACTAAGTCGTACCTTCAGTCTAGAGTTCTCATGCATGGAGTACATGATAGATAATAGAGGGGGAAGCATTCCCAAAGAGTCCAGTTTGGACCACAGAACTGACCTGTCCACGAGATCGAACGCAGCGGTCAGGTCAATGGATGCGACAGACAGGGGGATTTCCTGGAGTCCATGCATTATTTTGTAAGATGTTGATTATCAAACCTCATGCATCCGTGCCTACGTTCTTCCTGAAGCCAAACTGGAATGGTGACAAGATATTAAATTTGTCAATCCAAGTCTGAATGTGCTCTAGGACCATACCTGCAAAGATTTTTGAATCGACATCCAGGAGGGCAATAGGCCTATAACTGGCTGGGGAAGCCCTTTCCCCTTTCTTATATATTGGCACGATGCAGGACATTCTCCAACTAGTTGGGAGAATCCTCGTGGTGAGAACATCTTTAAATAAAAGAAATAACATTTCGCCCATAGCACGACGTTACCTTTCATAATGTTGTTACAAAGACGATTTGGGCCCGGGGCCCTGGAGGACGAGCATTTGATGATTCTGCTTTCAACATCTTTAACCCCAAGAGGAATATTCCATTGGGTGTTCACAATATGAGACGGGGGTCTCCAGGTTCTGGTCGAAGAAGAGTATAGTGAGCCAAAGTGTCCTTGCCATTTCTCCGCACTTACGCATACAGTTTGGGGTTTGCTTTGTGCATGCCCACATTTATTTATCAGTGTCCAGAACCTACGGGTGTTGACCTCTCCAAGTGAAGCCAGCATGTCTACGGCATCAGCCTGATATAGTTGCGCACGCAAACATCTGGCTTTTCTCTTCCATCTATTTTTGAATCTATTAAGTTCACTCTGATCTATAACTGTTGTACCTTTTCTATGAATACTTAAAAAAACACGTATTTCGCGGTTACGCTCCTTCTTGAGGTTTTGCATCTCATCCGAGAACACATGTTTATGGGGATTTTGTCTCCTTAGGGATGTTTTTTTTCCCAAGTTTGGATAGGACTACGGATGAGATGTAACCTGTGAACGAGTTGTGTGTATATAACAATTTTTGTGAATAAATACAGTTATCAAAATCGTCCTGGAAACACATGTTGATTTTACCAATGTTCGATTTATGCCACACAATTCTATTCTGCTGGGCATTAAGGAGTACA
This sequence comes from Ambystoma mexicanum, assembly GCF_040938575.1. Taxonomy (NCBI): domain Eukaryota; kingdom Metazoa; phylum Chordata; class Amphibia; order Caudata; family Ambystomatidae; genus Ambystoma; species Ambystoma mexicanum. The sequence goes on from NC_090932.1 coordinate 310,534,007, forward strand.
GGTATATCATAGATGCAGTTCTCAACCACGCTTTCCACTATCGCAAATGTCATATTAAGCATCTTGTGGTCACTTTCCCCTGAGTCAATCAGGCTAAACCCATAAATAAGTGGAAATGTTTTGGTGCATGCAAAAATGTAATCTATGGTGGAACTCCACTTTCCACTTGACCAAGTGGCGGTATCGCCCGTTCCCTCCATTAGATTGTTTACGCATTGCATCCCCCAGCGCCCAAGGAACTGCACCCATAATGTCCCTTGGGCAGCTTTCCGCAGATCCCTCTGTTCATTTTGTTCACACTCTCAGTTCTCATATACCCTTCATCTTCGATGCGGATTTCTGAATTAAAATCTCTGCATACTATAAAATACAAATCATCCCATTCTAGGCATTCAATTGTTTTGCCGATCAGATCAGTACATATATTTAAATCACATCCAGGTTGCCAATATATATTAATAATTAATAGATGCTTTGGGGTACACTTCCAATCCACTTTTGTGAGGACCCCTATACATCCACTACTTATTTGGAAATTCTTTATAATGTTAAAGTTAGAATTATTTTTAATGGCAATTAATAGTCCCCCCGCAGGTCTGCCCATAGCTTGTTTGGAGGCTGGTTCTTGAAAACTTGTAAAACCATCTAATGATATTGTATTTACTGCCCAAGTTTCTTGAATGCATAGGAAAGAGAATTTAAGCAGCTCCGAGCAGATTCTGACCGGGTGTAGCAGTGGACGGGATCCTCGAGTTCCATGACAGAAAATTTAACTTAGCAGTACTTTAGGTGGAGTTTTTCAATCCTTGAATCTTAACTAAGGATTCCTTCAAGGATTCTGCCAACAGTCTAAGCTCGGTAACTTCATTTAGTAATTTCTCTGGGGGAATATTACGGCCACCTTGTGCTACGTTGTTCTCATATGGTCCAGGGGGATATCCTGTTTGCTCCCGTCCCCAATGCGGTTCAGCACCTTTGCTAAAGTCTACTATATTATACACAAATCTTTGCAGGGTCACACCTTCAATTAGCACAAGCTCATAGGTTGCTCTCGAATAGAAAACAATCCTTACACAATCGTGCCTAGTGGGATGAATAAAGTCAACGAGCTTGATATCACCCGATGAAATTAGGGAAAGGAGCAGAATCTCGTTAAACAGAGAGGATTCTCCCATGGTTTAGTGAGGGAGGCCCACCTACTGTTAGTACGAAGTTCAACATAACACTGGGGTCTTCTGTGTACTTTGGTTCCCTCCAGTCTCTATTATCCTCCATCCATGCATTTTGGGACGCAATATTCGGTTCCTCTCACTTTGGTAGCTTTCCAGATTCCCACTTCTGCCTCTCTCCCACTATGGTCTCAGACGGGATCTCCTGCCCATAGTTGGACTCTTTTTTCCCGAACTTTATCCTGATTCCACAAATCGAATTTTTCTTTAATTCTATCATCAAATTCCTTACCTACAAGCAAGGCGAGGTCGCCCCCGTCTGTCCTTGTTCGTTTTGGTGATATTCACCGGAGACGTTATTGGTTCACCTCCATGCATTACCGCTATAGCAGGGGTGTTTAGCTCTACTATCTGGGCACAGACCTGGTCATCATGGAGAGACGATGATTTATTTACTTTAACACCATGGGCCAGGATATCGATATCTTGCTCACCTTCCCCGTGACCATGCTCATCTGAGACATAAGTACAGGGAAGGGGATATCGTGCCTTGATGGGTGCTGAAGTTTGATTAATGCTTCCTGCACCAGTTTCTTTATGTCCTCACAGGGCACCAAGGGGGATGCATTTAGGTTTACCACCCTACTAGCATTCCCTCTTGCAACACCTGTCCCTTCCTTCTGCACCGAGGGGCAGGCGTTGACACGTCCCTTCAACAAAGGGGAATTTGGGGTTTTTTCCTTTTCTGTTTCCTCACTCACAGTCAGGATCTTTTCCTTACTTTTAGTATTGAAGAACTGTTGGATACTCCGGACATCTTTATTTGCTTTAAGTTTACTCCCATTCAATTTTTTATTTTGGTCTATTTTTTTCTTTTTGTTTGTTTCAATTCTTAGATTTTTTTGTTTGGGCGAAGGCTTTTTTCCTTTATGGTTCATAGCCTCTGATAGGGTGTTTGAGGCTTCCCCATATTCATTTCCCGGGGTGTCTGGAGGGTAAGAACCCCTCCCTCACCTTAACCGGGCTGCCGAAGGCAGCCTTTACTTCGAGGGCCAGCTTACTTTCCTCGTTCAATTGTGTGAAATCAAGGATTCCATCTTCCCCCGATAGGGTACAGATGTCTAATATTTGTGGAAGAGTTTTTTATTTTACTGGACGGTTGATTTTGAGGTTTTTTGGTTTGCATTACTTTAGCCGGCCCCTCACTTTTTGCTCTTCTTTTGGAGGGCCCTTGCTCTCATTTTCTTCTCTACGTGATACAACATGAACAAAAGGACATTTGTCTTCCTGATTTAGATCTTTGTTCAGAGGGTGGTTCACTTAATTGTTTAGGGCGGCCTCCTCAGCAATTACCTTCAATATTGCTGAGGGGCTATCTAGTTTGCTCCTAGCACTTGAGTCAGAAGTGTTAGGTTCTATTTTGCTGCTGGATTCGGGTGCCCTATCCCTAGAGGTTTCCACCAGTTTAATCTTTTCTGAGTTGATTTGTATAAGTTTCATTAATTCCTGCATCTCTCCCGATTTATTCTCCACCTCAGGGGCGTTGTTCCTGGGTTCTAGGATACCTTTGGATGATGCTATAGTTAACCAGGGGTTTGTGTTCTTGTTCATATCATGTTTCCTGCCCTCAGTTTCCACCTCCTCTGTTTGGGACCCTACCCCATGTCTCGGTACTGGTTCCTTCAGGGGTTGCGATGTAGAGTAGACACTTTGGGCGTGCACAAAGCCTTCCAGCCTACTTATTGTTTCAGTAGGCTGGAAGGCTCAGGCACGATAAAGACTGTTCGGCATGCTATGAGTTAAATGCAGCTACTCTGGTTACGGCGGCTTTACTAGTCCCCCTCCTTGCGTTCAACGCAATACTGCAGAGTTTCACAGGCGGGAGACATACACAAAGAAATGGAAGGTTGTGCTGCCGGAGGACTCGGAGGGAATTTTCCCAATATACTCTAGTTGTTGAGTACCGTGATTTGTTCCTCGCACGCTATAGAACGTGATTTTGAAGCCCCAGGAAACACTACAAATGTAACAGGCCAAAAAAAGGAAAATAGCACCGCCCATGCCCTCGACTACCCGGCTAACAGGTGAACAGGCACTTCCTGGGCACTTCTCGGTGCGTGCGCGCGGCCGTGCCCTTTTCAGGAGTTTGGTAGAAATGGGCGGGGCTTGTGCCAAACAATAGTTTGGGGATTACGAGAGCCTCCAGGCGAACAGGCACTTCCTGGGCACTTCTCGGTGGGGGGAAACCCTGAAATCACAGCCTGCTTCACCCAAATCTACGAACAATTGTCTACCTCAGATTGCGCCTGCACCCATGAAAACATACAAAATTAATAGAAAACTGAAGATTCAACCCACCGGAGATCCAAGATAAAAACAAATTGAGCGCCCCAATAATTGCAGAAGAGGTGAGCGCAGTGATATCAAACTTACAGGCAGGATCGGCATCAGGGCAAGAAGCTTAACCCCAGCATTTTACAAGACCTTTAGCGGGGCCAGAGTTCCATTCTTGACCCTTCTTTTTAATGCCATAATGGAAAATGGCCAAGCCACAGCATCCTTCACGGAAGCTCGAATCATCCTTCTCCCTAAGGAATTGAGGGACAGGCTTGAATGCGGTTCCTACAGGCCAATCTCCTGGCTAAATGTTGATGCCAAGATCTATGCCAACGTCCTTGCCAACAGGTTAAGCAGGGTTCTGCCGAGGCTCATACACAATGACCAGGTCGGCTATGTGAAAGGGCAGCAGGGATCAGACAATATTCGTAAGACACTGGACCCAATAGCGTCAATCAACCATCAAGACACTGACCCCACCGTAGTTTCCCGTGGACGCTGAAAACGCATTCGATAGGGTGGAATGGCCGTTTATGCTGAAAGTCCTGCGGAGAGCTAACCTGGGAGAACGTTGGATTATGGAGGTGCAAGCTCGATATCGCAACACGAAGACAAGGGTGGTGGGGGTCTACTGCGTAGCATCCCCCCTTTTGCACTGAGTCGGGGGAACAGGCATGGCTGTCCCTTATCTACCTTAATGTTTGCACTGGTGATGGAGCCTACAACCCCAATATAGGTTGCAATTGGTTGGAGTTATCTGGGTAGGGAATCCCTACCTACCGCGCATCTTTCTTTAGAAACACTGGGTAAGTCAACCTGCAGCCTCACTCCTAGTTCGTCTGGGGACCAACTCCAGATCCCCAAATGGCTGAATGGTTAGTGGGATGACAAACTGCGGATAATGTTGGGCGCTGGGGGGCTTCAATGGCCCAGGCATAAAGCAATTATGTTTAGATATAGGTTCATGGTCAGATCAGAACAATCTTCTTTGTGCTTAAAACTTATTGCTTTATTATTGCTTTTGCAATTCCACACGGTAAAAATGAATCATCATAGTGGCAGATAACGACAGTCATTAACCCATTGTTGAGTGCAAACAGCCAATGGGTTAATGACTGTCGTTATCTGCCACTATGATGCTTCATTTTTACTGTGTGGAATTGCAAAAGCAATAATAAAGCAATAGGTTTTAAGCACAAAGAAGATTGATCTGACCATGAACCTATATCTAAACATAATTGCTACATGCCTGGGCCATTGAAGCCCCCCAGCGCCCAACATTATCCGCAGTTTGTCATCCCACTAACCATACAACTCAATATATCCGGGAAAATGCTTTGATTACCGGGATTACTAAATTTGGGAAGGAATACAAGTTATCGCTGTTTGCAGACGATGTCTTAGTTTATTTGACGCACCCATCAAGGTCCATCCGGGCACTGTTAGCAGCTATGGAGGAATATGAGAATCACTCAGGTTTTCGTGTAAACCTGAGCATAACGGCTGACCTACCTCCGAAGAATGGTGGAGCCCTTTCAGCCAACCTATTGAAAAGTAGGGGTCTGAAGCAGAATCACGATAACATCCGATACTTAGGGGTAACCATCACAAAGCAGTTGGGGGACCTGTACCAGGCTAATTTCACCCCGCTCCGGACAGCGATCAAAAGGGACATTCAGAAATGGTAAAAACCAAAACTCTCTTGGGTGGGAAGGTTCACAACAATTAAAATGAATGTGCTTCCACAGCTTCTCTTCCTCTTCTAGCCCCTACCGATAACACTTCCAGACTCTTTCCAAGTGGAGGTTAAGCACTTAGTTGACTTTTCAGTGGTAAGGGAAGAGGCCTTGCATTACCTACAAGACAATGACCTCCCAAAAAACAAGGGGGATAAGGTGTACCCGGACAAGTACGAGTACAATAGAGCAGCACAATTCCACGTGTTATTGGACAATCTGAGGGATTCAGAAGACAAGCAATGGGTAAACCAAGAGAAATGGTATTTCGCACCAGTCACGCTGGGAGAGTGGCTGTGGTTAAAGCAAAAATCAATGCTGAGATGAGCACGTTAACACCGGATCCTAGCATTGTGGGACCTCTGGGGAAAAAGAAACTGATGAGCGGCATCACCACATGGCCTTCTCCCATAAAATGTATTTGGGCGCCCCCAATTAGGGACCTTATAGCCGACTCAAGCCGCTTCCAACCCCAGTATAAGCAAGGGTGGGGCAGATGAGGAGGGAGGGGACCTTCCTGTGTAAGGAAGAGCTAGAAAGTGCACAACAAGGCCAATCCATCCAACAGCTGCTATACCGACAGCTAAAGAGTGCAGTCACGGATCCAGGCTGGGATAAACTTCCCCAGAGACGACTTACACCATTAGAAAATGTGCACTCATATGGGTATCAGAGGGTTAATTGCAAACTTTATAGTGCCTTGTTGGAAAGGAGTCATCTACCAAAATCGCACAAACAGGCTCGGTGTGAGAGGGACCTGGGATGGGACGACAACTGTTAGGCAAGATTGTATGCAGTACCCTGTGCCTTGACCCTTTGGCAATAGTTGACCCAATCTTTGGTATAAGCATCTACTACACAAGTTGGTAGAGTGACTGAACAGCCAGGCTTATGATTTAGGATATGATATGATACAGTATTTATAACGCACCTATACACAAGTGTTTCAAGGCGCGACGAGGCAAGGGAGAAGGGGGGGGGACAAAGTGAGGACAGACAACAATCCTACTAGGCCAGGTGTCATTCAGATCGTGCAAGTGCATGGGAAGGGGGAAAGGAAAAGTGTGCGGGGGGGGTAGGGGGGAAGAAGTGCAGTACATGGGAAAGTGGAATAAATAAGATAAATAAGACAAATAAAACAGCCAGCTAGTGGAAGTGCAAGGAAGTGGGGTCACTTCTCTCAAGAGGGGTCAATGTGAGCTGTAGCGTTGTAACAGATTCACGGTGACAAGTATCCGAATAAACACTTACACTCAGGGTTTGATTAACAATTATTTATTAATTTAACAGTCAGTTGAATAAGCCTTCTTTAGAAGGGAGCAAATATATGTAACCAAAATATACTTCAAAATATACCTCAGTTTCTTTAAATCAGTAGATACCCATTTGGGATGGCACACAGACACTTCATACACCCTGAGGGGACTTAAATAACTAGGACATTGTGGACATTGATATATCACTGGTACATTTAGAGCAACAGGAGTTGTGTCAAAGAAAATGTTTTGGGAATAAAACAATGGTTAACAAATATTCTTAAGCAGGTAAGTACTTTTTGAACCCCTCAATGCAAAGTAAATTAACCCTTTCCCAGCTACATAATGTAGATGTAGAATGTGTGACTTGTTGAGAGATAGTTGAAGCACAAAGTCGGAGGATCGGAGTGTCTTTCAGGGAGCCAGGACAGCCAATTTTAGTTGAGCAAAAGTCTAGGTGAGCTGAAGCACTTCTTCTAGGTAAGTAAAAAGTCTTGCACAATGCTTTAGAAGTCTTTGTAGAAAATGAAATCACTGTAGGGCCACAAGCTGGGAGGCTTGAGAGGGGCCAAGCAGCAAGCAACTCCGTAAGAGCAACCAAGACAAGTCTCAAGTGAGAACTAGCCAGGCTGCACAACAAGAGGTAATTCCTCTTAGTTTTACAGTACCTTTGGTTTGCAGAAATTGGGAGTGCATTTAGTTAATCGTCCAGCTGCAACACTTGATCGCATATCCATGTTCTTTCTCATTGCCTTGAAAAGGTACACTCCCATCTGAGAACAGTCTAGGGTGGAAAGGAATGGGAGGGCGCATTCTGCCCAATCCAAATTCAACTTTCACATGGGGATATAATTTATGGCAAGGGCCAATGGTCTTTCTGCAATCCTGCAACATTGTAGACTGATGCTAGTAGAGGTGGGCCTAGGAGGCGCCACTAGACATGGCTATGCAATTGTAGAACTCACCTGTATATTCTCTATATGTAGCTTACCCAAACTGACCAATGTAATCAACGGTTTTTGGGGTGGAACTTGAATTTGTGATGTCACTCCGGGATAAAACCTGATGACACATGCTTAGAAGATGAGTTCCAGAGGATACTCATATCTGGTGTGATCCATGTCATTTCTGTTTTGCTAATAAAGGACAGTAACTTTGCCCCATGGCTGAGTCTTCCGTTCATGTGGTAGGGAGTCTTTGATGGGCCCAGGTATTCTCGGCTACTAATTGGGGCAACTGCTAGAGAGTCCTGGTCACAGCTATGCACTGTTGAGTATGCAAAAAGAGGATGTTTTCATAAAAGTAGCAAATGGGAATGAGTGAAGTGTATAAATGAATTAAGATAATTGTGTAAAAATTGCGTTTGAAAGTTTAATGAGTATTACATACATTTTGAAATGTTGTCGCACCAGCACTTTAATACTAAATTTGGTTACACGTTAAGATTTTTTACAAACTGGGGTTAATTTGCAGCGAAAACAAAATTGAATAAAAAAGTATTTTAAAGCCAAACCACGCTGCAGAATGTTGAACATGCCCGGAGAGATTCCCCAGAGGAACCTGGAGTCAGTTGGAACGCAATGTCTGCCCTAGAGGCAGGAGGAAAACCAATTCAAGACAGCGCCAGAGATTCCCATCTTTCTTCTGTCTAGACAACTTTCGCAGTAGGAACAAGAACAAAAAAAACAAACATGGAACAACCGTTTTATGTGTTGAACTCGGAGCCAGGGGGTAAGTATAATTTGCTGGTGCTTTCACCCCTATCTCCCCATAGGTTAACTAGAGTATAAAGTCCTGACCCTAACTCTCTCTGAGCCGAACTATGGTGGTGGAACCTGGATTAAGGTTCCTTCCCTTTGCCTATGCTAGTGTGTTGGTTTGAGTGGAGTACTTTCTTGAACCTTTCTAAATACTTATCTAACTTTGAAAACAACCTAAAAGCACCAACAGACCCCACTGAATCATTTCTGAATAACCTTACCAGATGAAGCTATACTGGAAGGTGTGACTTTTGGGAATCAAGTCCTCATACCAACTCAGGGTTGTAAGATTGGCAGAAAGCTTTTCTTGTGTTGGTTGTGCCTATTTTCCTTGCATTGGACTACTCACCTGTATTGCACTGGTAATTGATTCATATGCAGTTCTATTCTACTAATTCTAAATGTGTATATATGGTATTTGCTTTCTAACTTGAATTACCGATGGTAGAGTGACTGAACGGGTCTTGTTCATTTGAACTCTTCACTTATGCTAACACATAAGCTACTACACCTCATTTTAACTAGTCAAAAATTATTCTTAATTCGAACGTTTCAAGTGTATAGTCTCATCTGCTATTATAACTGTCCATTTTTTTTTTTAAACTGCTTCTTGACTGTGTAATGCAATGTCAGTCCTGACTGCTCAAGCCCTTTGAGGCTATACCAATGACAGAGAAATGCACAAATGCTGCATTACATAACCCTTTTTGCAACTATGGAAAGTCACTTTTCTATTTCCACATTTTCATCTAGTGTTTAGATATTCAGCTGTGTATACATGTGAGGTATGAGAAACTGAAGTAAGACTGTGCATTAATACCACTCCATCTCATGCATTACCTTTCTTCCCAGCTCTGTGATCTGTGCATTTCACGAGTTCCTCGTCCAAAACTGGATTCAACTTCATCAAAACTTCTTTGGTAAAATCCGCCCTCTCCCCGGCCTCTACCTGAAAAATGATAGTGAATTGTCATCAAGCCATTACTTTCAGGGGAGGAGGATATTGGAGGTCTAACAACATGTTCTACTGGTTATTGATAGAATGGTGTTTTAAACTTTGGCCTGGTGGACAGATGTTTAGGAGGCCACCATTTTTGGTGAGTACAGCTAGATCAATTCAAGGTTGCTTGGAGAATAGGAAGGCTAAGTCTCAGGAGAGTTAGTGAGGTCAGGGTCACCAATGAGTCCACACAGTGAAACACAAAGCATTACAATTAGACAGTTAAGTATATAGAATTTCTATTTATTACAGGCCCAGAAAAACACTATGAAAATGACTACAATCAGGTCATATTATCAAAGGCATAATCTGTATAGAACGTATATACTATCACATTAGTTGGTGAATATAGACAAAAGACATTCACAATACCTGAAAAAGAATTGTATTGGGTTAGGGATAGCATGAACAGTCACCAGAAATAGCAAACCTAACTATCAGTCCAGCTCTAAGATGAATGTAGCCTTGTGCCCAAAGTTCAAAGTTGTACCGCAGTTTGTAGAGCAGAAATATTTGAGGGTAAGCGATCTGGAGACTTGTGGATGTGCCCTAAAGTTAGTAGAGATGGTATTCTAGCTAATTTTTATTTTTTTGTGTTTAACCAAATAGGTTTTTACAAAAGAGAACATTTTGTGTTAGTCACTTTTCTTTCTTAGCGTTTCTGGGCTACTTGGGACACTTTGGTTGAACAAGTTCTTGGAAGCGAGACACCAGGTCATACAGTCACAGGAGACGAGATGTTATCTGACGAATTGGCTCTTTTTAGTGCCACTACCAAGAATTTTGCTGCCATCCTTGACCATCTGGCAGAGTTGCCTGCAATCAGTCGAAACCAACCAGTTTCTTCGTCTAGAGTCGAAGCATCTAAGGTAAGTGGTGCCAAGTACGATTGCCTTTCAACTGATAGGGCTGGACATGTCATAAGAGGATGGCAAATCGTTTCTGCTTGCTCTGTAGTTTCGCATAGACAGTTGGATACAGTTGTGCACGCTCGGGAGGCCAGAATTTCCCTAGTATGGAGTAAGTTGAATCGGGCTCGCAAAAAGGTTTTTCTCAATTCCTTCTCTGGGAATTTCACACAGTACTTCAGTGGGACCTTTAACTGGTTGTGAGTCGGAGGTAAGTGCTTTAAGGATTTGTACAACAAGGTCCTCTCAATTGTGTTATTCCAGTCCTGTTGTTCAAGTTTCTTCTTTACTCGCCCTGGGTTAGAGAGTAGAATTTCGTCCGAACATGCAACTTCGAGCTTTTCTTGGATTTTTTTAACCCATGCCACTAACGGTTTGCAGGTTCCTTTGGAAATTTCCAATGCCACGATCTGAAAGATCTGAAAGATCGCCAGCGAACTAGGTAACAATTTTCCTGTATAACTGGACAGCGCTTTGAGCCACCACCGAGGCTAAAGATGTTAGGCCTAAATCGCGCCGTATTGCTGGCATTGGGGCGGATTTGGGCAGACCCAGGACTGATTTCCATAGAAAACCCTCCAACTTGGTCCAAATCGCCGGGGGAAGATTTAAGTTTGCCTCCATTCCGTAGGTTATCGCTGGAACTATTCTAGCTAATAAAACTGTTCCCAATGTTTGGAAGACGTGCACAAGCAAGTTTTGACAAAGCCAAATTAATACAAAACTTTCAAAAGTTTTACAAACTTTTACAATGGAGAATGGGGTTACCGGTAATTATCTTCACAAATCACCAAACCTTCTCAGATTTTCCTTCGGACTTGGCAGGTCCTATGGTGGTCGCCAGAGCTCGTTTTTTCCCCACCTCTTCTTCTGGTCCCCAAAGTACAGGAGCCACAGGTGCAGTGTAATTCCCAAATATGGGATGGTTGCTGGTGTGACCGGTTCTCGACGCTGGATGCAGCAAACAATGGTGCAGCTCACTTCAGGACACAGGACCAGAGGGGGGAAGACAGGTTTCAGAGACCGTCAATGTTGCACAGTCACAGGCGGGGTTAGAAATGTAGCGATCAGATGTAGCATCCTAGCTCTGGCCCTGCTGATGCTAGGTAGGACCAAGACATATGGAGGAAAGGCTTTTTGTTGGACAAGCCGACTACCTCCGGAGTCCAGAATCGAAACGCAGGAAGCCAACTTCCTTTTGTGGTAGCCCAAACTGGAGCTGGACAGCCCACTGGATGGCCTGGGGGACACCTCAGAGAAGACTCCCTTTTGCTAGGCTACCAGGAGACATTGAGAATAGATGTTCCTTCCACTCCACGAGGTTGAAGCACCCACAAGGGTCGCCAAATAGGGCTTCTCAAGCACTGCATCAGGATTTGGTTGCCAGGCCTCTTCACAGTGCTTCGTTGGATCTTCAATTGTGGGGTAAAATATAGCCCCGGAATACTAGAAATCAAGAGGCCAGAGTGGTTTGCAAATGACCATTGCATAAGGCCAGCACAGAAATGGTGATGTCGGACATAAGGCATATGGAACTAAACACAGGTCTAAAATCTAAAGGAAGGAAAGTGGACCTAAAATCAAAAGTGCGAAGATATGCACAATGCATTTCAGAAAGGAAAACAAAGACATGTGTCTGATAACGCCATGTTATTCAATCCATGGAGAGCCGCACTTACACATAAAGAAACGGCAGTGCGTACATGATCTTCAATGGAATACCAGATTGTGCTCCAGCCAGCTAAAGTGAAGCCAAGCTCCTTGCATTTCCAAAAAATAAAAGACAGTATGCAGAGAAAATTCTCATTAGACTTTCAAAGTTTGAACATGTTTTTCTCATAATACTGTTTTATACATATGTACAATCCAAAAGTGATAATCACGTATTTTGAAAACTGTGAAAGCCTTAGAAGGTGTAATGGAAAATGCATTGCGTGGGAGTTCAAAGGGCCATAGCTGGCAGGGTACATGAGCTGGACATGTCAACCTCCAAAACCTTTCCTCTGCTGCCCTGGAGACACAGGCCAGGGTGTCCTAGTCAATCAGGGCCATTACTTAAAAATGTAGGAAAAAAATACACTTCTTAGATGTAAACCACGGTAAGGACTGATAAGCCCATGTCTGTTCATGCAGCAGAAGTGACCTTGAGGTCACAATTCCTATAAAAGTGGCCATTAAGAGTTGCTGCCAGGGCCTCACAGGCCTTGAAAGGGGGAAGCGAATGTTAACATGAGCCAGGTATCTGGCTGGTCACATGTGTAAGGATAAAAAGCGGAGGAAAAAAGGTGGGGGCTAGAGTGAGGCCTGTGAAGGCTGCAGTTGAAATAATAGGAAAATACATATTATTGCATAAAAAGGGCAGCGTAGATGCCACCACGGTCAATCCAGACTTTTATTAAAAGGTGACAGTCATCCCCTTTGAACCATGCTAAAGCGATTTTGGTGTGATAAACATAACTAAAGTGATTAATGAACATTTGATTTGGGCCTTCCCTTTATTCCAAGAGATTTGAAAGTTGGTGTGAGTGTGCAGGTAATAGTTAACATGAAAAATATGAAGTGGCATATTGTTCACTGATACAGCTGACTAAATTAAGAAAAAACGGATCTCTGCATAGGAAGGGCATGCCGACTTCAGACTAGCCTCATCTACTTTGCCGTAAAATGTAGTTCCCAAAAATATATTCATACATGTAAAGACTTGAAAATGTAGGGTACTTGCCATGTTGAGAGATTGAGAGTTTTAAAACATGCCGAGCCGACTGTCAAACTGGGATGATTAAGCTTTCTCCTCCCGCAGCTGTCCTGAACCCCCCTATCCCCCCCCCCCATCTCCTTGTCCTATTAGCACACAGGTGGGAGGTGTGTAGAGAAAAATCAATCTTTTGCTGGAATCATGACAAGTTTGTGATGTAATTTGCCCTATAAGTAAACCAGTTTGCATTAGAATTGGGCTTTTTCCACGGATTACTAGAGGCAACCTGCTGCTGAAATCTGGTGAGAAACATCCCAGCAGAGAGGCCAAAATCTTGCATTGGAGATGGGAACCAGGAGACACGGAAGCTGACTGGGACCGTGGAGGATTAAGAGGAGATCCTTGACTGACCCCCTTGCTGCCCCAGCGGCGCCCTGCTGTTCACTGATGCCCATTCCAAGGCCTCTGCTGCGAGTAGAACTATCCCCAAAGCCATAGATTGTGTAGGCCTGCATTTTTCAAGCATTGTTTTAGTTATTTCCCGATAGTGTGTAGATCCTTCGCATATTTAAAGTAAATCAATTATTCCCCTATAGAAATTACGGGGTGTGTTTGTTGGTATTCAAAACCAACAAGCTCTTTCCAGTGTGCGTTTTGAGCCTGTATAGACAAAAATTTGCTTAAAGAATTAATCCCAAAACCCCGTTGAGTGCGCAGGGTGCAAAACGAAATTCCCCCGTTTATCCCCTTCGTTTTAAATCAAAAGTGTGAAGCCTGGTGGTGCCTTTGCATGTGCAGGGTGCACAACGAAATTGCCCCCTTGTTCCCATTGTGCTTTGACCAAAACCACAAAGTCCTGCCTGTTCCTTTTGGGTGTGGCAAAGCAGATTTTCCCCATTTGCTTTTCTTTCCCCCTATTGCATCTTTGATTAGAATCACAAAACATTATGACTGCATATCTAAGTATTATCTCTGTGTTGGTGCCTTTACGGGAAGTTATTTTTGTTCTCGTTTTGCCACAGCATTGGTGGCTGATGTTAGTCTGTTTGTCAAATATAGTTTAAATAAATTAATAAAGATATTCTTACTAAACACCGGCCTGGTTCTTAGTCCCTTGTGGCACCAGGTAATTGTTGGGGTTGGGTGTGAGAGGGGTTGGAGGCCTTACCAAAGTGAACCATAACAAACTAATAGTGATTTGTTGTGTGTCATACTCATTGGGGGGAAAGGAACTCCCTGAATGTGACCACATAATACATCGCAACACAACTGGGGGCTTGTGCCGAGATTGTTAGAGGGTTTTCACTAGTGACAGTGCAGGAGCAGCAGACTATTCATTTAGGTGTAATTGCATTTCAGTGGATGGAAAGTTGTGTTGCATTGTGAAGGAGCCATTCAGACCAGTACCCTGGGTTTCAGGGCGGTGTGTAGATAAGTCATTTAAATGGTCAATGTGAGTACAAACTAAGCAGGAACAGGGTTGAGATTTTGCCCTTGCACAGATAGTATATTAGGCGAAGAACACATTTAAAAATGAGCACCGTAGAAATCAATATGGCCAGGAAGCACCTTCATCCAAATTGATTATTAAAGGTCAATGGGTAGAACAGGAGCTTCAAATGTGGCAAGCTAGAATGATGCAGGATGGTACCTCTGTAAATGTTGATATGAGGCAGGATAATGGGCTGATACATCAAGCCCTGACAAACTTTCATATGACAGACCAGCTGAGATGAGCAAATTAAAATGGCTCACCTCACAGCATACATGCAAGAAAGATACCAGGAGAATGTAGCCTCTGTGCAAAGCCAATCTGAGCTTTTGGAGCAAGCACAGAGAATTGAAACAATTAGGAGGAAAAAAAAGCGTAACAGAGCCAAAATCCAGAGTCGAAATTGAAAGACCGTATTCAGAAGCTAAGAGATGAGTTAGTGGCCCGACAGCAAACGAATTTAGAGCAGGAGGCTCAATTTTCTGCACTGAAAGAACTGTCAAGAAGGTGTTGAAAACCTGAGAGCAAGTCAACAAAAATTAAGCTAGCAGGTGGTTCACAATAGAGCCTGCTTAGAGGACACTTTTGCATTTCAAACGCAGATTAAGCAAATGAAAGATGAGAATAGCCAGTTGATCATTAGGGATTAAATTCCCAGGTAGAATTCGATCAGATGCGCCAAATTCTGAGCACCCTGAAACAGAGAACACACCTCAGGGAAGAAAATAGCAAATTGTGTCAGGAGAAAAGTGCCCTGCGTCAGAAAGTGTGTCAGTTAAGGAAGGACATGGAGAAAAGTGAGTTCTCAGGAACAGACTCACATGAATATAGAAAATGAAAAATGTATGGGACATGTGTGGCAAGCAGAGCTGGACATACAGCAGGCAACATAGACCAAAAGTGCACAAAGGGAGGAGATAGTCTCCTGCAAAAGAAGAGGTCTGAATATGCCCAGACAATACAGGCCTCACAGAAGGGAAATGAGTCCCTTTGTGAGGAGAACAAGGGACTCGATGACCAATTAGTGGCACAAAACAAAATACTAGAAGCCTCTCAAGCCCTAGTATCAGAGTTGAAATCTCAGGCCTCTATACATCAAGAGATAGGGGCTGAGAAAAATAAATCAGAGATTGAAGAAAAAAGCCAAATACAAGGAGGCTTTGAGGCACCCCGACCAGTTAGAGTATGGAAAGGCACCCTCCGATCATGGAGTGATGGCCTCCTTACCAGGCACCTCATGCCAACTCACCACATTCTATACACAGGGTGCTGCTAACTTCATGCCTGCCAGTTTGCAAGAATAGGGAAACATACGGCAACTGGACTCAACCAGGCCTAGTCCAACTGAGCTAGAAGGCCAGTCCTTATCAGACATTGACATCTATTCATCTCTACCCAGAATTATAAATACCCTAGCATGTACATCTGGCCACACGGGCTCCTATGATGAGAAGATCAGGGAGTTAGATTGGCAGAAAATAAAGTTACAATGGGACCACCTGGTCTGTTTTGCAGAGACGGAAGAACCAGAGCCCAGGCCTCAAAAGAGTATTTTAAAAACCTTCACACATTAAGGGAAGGGGGGAATTCTCCAACATACCCGGAAGAAGAATGGGGAAGATGAGTATTCCGCTGTGCAAAAAGGGGAGTACAAGGAAAGTGACCCTGAGAGCCCACACCACCACAGGGGAGAAGAGACCAGACCCAGTCATTCTGGGAGGGATTCCCAGTCTCAGAGGTGGGGAGTGCCTAGAGGACACGGAGTGAACCACCAATAGCAGCAGCACTGAGTCAGAGAGTGAGTGGACTCCGGTGCAGCGCAAAAGGAAGGCTACCAAACAGAAGAGATTTCTTATAAAAGACCCAATTTGGCAAATAAAGGCCATAAAGAGCTTTATGACTCCCTACCACAAGAATGCCAAATACTCTGCATCAGAGCATCTAGGACTGTATGACCAAATGATGACGTCATTTGGCATAAAAAATTATCAAAATTCCATGGAGTTCGACAAATGGACATTCTCCCCAGAATACTCCAGCATCTTTGCAGGGCTGGAGGATCAATATCACAAAAGATGATCCACCTACAAGGCGGCCATCTTAAAGCATTTCTCTGTGCACAGGAACCCTCAGGAGGCCTGCAAGGTGGACTACAACCTGCAGTGTGAGGAAGACCAAGCAGCCAGAGAGTTCGTGCAAGAGCTGAAGTGGGCATTTGCCCAGACCCCTAGGCAGGTGAACAAAAATACGGAGTTCCATGCACTCCCGAAATACATTATGACCCAACTGGTAAGGGACTTCCATGAGTGCAGGACTTGACTATGTCATTTGTATCGCGCAGCCTTGAATCCGTGGGCGTTAGGGCGCAGACTAGACAAAAACACAAACAAAAAACACAAAAAGAGGGATCATAACTGTGAGCAAAGGAGCGAGCGTCAGTGTGAGGCCATGAGACACGCGTTAGAGCAGGGTCTTATACGAAAAGCCAAGTCTACAATTTCTTCTTGAAGCTGGTAAGCAATGTGTGACCCCGCAAATCTGATGGAAGAGCATTCCAGGCTGCTGGGGCTGCAGTAGAGAAAGCTCCCTTTTCCATCTTTTTAGATTTGCTCATAGGAATATTCATAAGGTTCAGGAAGCTGGATCTGAAGGGGCGGTTATTCGATTTAGTCAAAATGAAATCTTGAAGGTAGTTCAGCATTAGACCAAGCCTACATTTCATAGTTGTTAGTAGCCGAAACTGGATTCGGGATGCTAGAGGCAGCCAGTGAAGAGACCACCTTGCTTGAGAGACGTGATCGCAGCAGGTCAATCCAACTACTATTCGAACAGCCCCGTTCTGCACTACTTGAAGTCTATTAGTGATATTTTTGCTACATCTGATCAGAAGGCTCCCACAGTAGACCATTTTATATCCTATAATAGCTCTGGCCAGCGTCTCGGCATTAGCTTGAGTAATGAAAGGGTGCAAATGGGCAAGCAATTTGATAAAGTAAATAGCAGAAAAGGCCAAACTTTTCATATGAGCTTGCATGTCAAGATGTTGGTCAAATATTACACCTAAAGTTTTCTCTTTCGTCTGTGGTTTAATTATAACATCTCCCAGATGAAATTCAGAGTAACATGGTCCCAACTTCTTAATCATAGATTGTGTACCAATCATCTATAGTTCAGTTTTATCCCTATTAAGGGCTACGTTGTTTTCTATCATCCAATCTTCCACTATCGAATAAACTCTTACGTTCCTCCTCGTCGCAGGAGTGGGAGCCTGCCAGAGGGCAGAGGGACGACACACTGGGTATCGTCGGCGTAGTTAGTAAACAGCACACCCTCTTGTTCTAAAGTGTTAAAAAATGGGGCAGTGAAAATGTTATAAATACAAGGGGACAGGCAAGCACCTTGGGGCACTACAAACTATATAGTCACAGGGTCTGCAGTTGCCTCATCTATAAAGACGCGGCTAATTAGATCATCAAGAAACGAGATGGTCCATTGAGTTGCCTCAGGCGAAAAATGTGCTACTTCCCCTAGCCTGTCAGCCAAGATCGCATCATCGACTAAATCGAATGCTGCTGACCGGTCTAGGAGCATAAGCATATATGCTGCGCCCTTGTCCATTCTTTCCAGAAGTCTTGACTTTAATTCTAATAAGGCAGTCTCTGTGCCAAAGCCCTTTCGGAATCCAGATTGACGAGGATTTAAGATAGGATGAGAATAAAGATGTTGCGAGATTTGGTTATATGCCGCACAATCTATGATTTTAAGTAAGAAAGGGATGTTTGTTATCAGCCTATAATTGAAGGAATCATCAGTGGCCATGCTTGGTTTTTTAAGAATTGGCGAAACCCAAGCTTGCTTGATATTAGAAGGTACTTGGCCTTCTAAGAATGATGCGTTACTAAAGTTACATATAACCTCCAAAAGGGGCATAGGGCAGGTTTTTATGATTAAGGCAGCGCATGGGTCTTCCCTACAACATGCAGTTTTAAGTTCAATAATGTGGGACAGGTCCTGCACTGCTATACAATTAAAGTGAAATGCGGGTATTGATGGACATCTTATGGATGAAGCCTTCTCAGTGTGGGTCTGAGATATGGCACCTATCTTTGTGGAGTGAGCTATGGGTTTAATGCCGGTTTCATTTTCTATTAAGATTCTAAAAAGTTCTTTAATATCAGACTTAGCATTAGTCATTCTCATATTATGGGAAGACTTTTGCCATAACAATTGCTAGCTTATATGCTTTAGCCTTTGCTTTATATGTGTCTAGATGATCAGCAAGAGGTTTTTTTTTCCTCCAAATAAAGTCTGACGTAGTCATCAGGGATTTATTTTTTTGTAGTTCAGGTGTGAACCAAGCTTTACTGGTTCTTTCGACTATGGTTTTTCATTGTTTTAAAAGGAGCCAATGTACTAGTAATAGAACTTAAGTTAGCAGTAATAGCCTGTGACATGGATGCAGCCGAGTGTCTTAGAAAACTGTAACCCTGCAGCTAACAATGGCAAAATCTTCTCCTTAGTCATAAGTTTGGTATTTCTGACCTGGGGACCTAACACGCGCCTGAGTTTATTCTTAGAGGGAAACTCTGCTTTGATATTAAAATGGATAAATGAGTGATCAGACCATGGGCATGTTAGTATCTCATTAACACTACTCTCAATGTATTTAGTTGAAATCCAATCGAGGATGTGACCTAGTGAATGTGTGGGGGCTTGAACTCTGCGTAAAGCCTAATTCAGATAGGCCTTTAAGGTGTGGTGATAGTAGGTGAAACCATCTCTGTGGTTTTACAAATATCAATATGTTCACTCAAGGGAATTATATCTCTGTGTGGGGATTGCAGTGGTGGTGAGATTACGGATACAAAATTGCATGCAATATCGCCCGAACTAGCCGTTGAGATCATAATAGGCAGGTGGGACACAGTACCTTGTAAATCAACCTCACCCAATGCTTGGATAGATCTTATATGTTCAGATGACTGGGTTCTGCTCAATGAAGCGTTTCTGGCTACCGAAATGGCAGCAAGCACTTCCTGTAATCCCATTACAAGTAAAGGCAGACACATCTGCACGTCCCGAACATGGACCGGCACAGACCGGCTAGTTGCTTTCGCGCGGGCGTGTTTGCGCCTGGTTTGGGAAGAAAAAGGCCTGTGAACTACAAAGAATGCTGGGTATTGTAGTCTCGGCAGCCGCGAATGTGTGCAGAAGGCAGAGGCTTGCTGATTCAAGTCGCACTCGAGTATACGTTAGCTTTAGGTTACAAGATAGTACTTAAAAGCAAGTTACAGTAACTCCAGGACTCTGGATTAGGTGATAAACAGGCCACTTGGATTTATGAAGTACAAAATCCCTAGGGGAACAAAATCAACCCCCAAACCATCAAACACACTCGCTGCTGTAAAGGTGGCAGAGGCGACAAATACCCCCATGTTGGACTTGGGAATGGGCGGGGCCTAAAAATACTCCTGCTAATACTAATAAGCAGAATGAAAGGCAGAGGAGACCCTATGATCCAACACAATCGGGTGGTAACCAGGCAGGGTACCCGGCCAATGCCCCATCTGACCCTTCCACTTACATCAGCCCTAGATACAAGGGTAACAGACCCATCTTTGGGTATGCATGGACACCCCCGGCACGAGGGGAGGGTGGGGGTCGGGGGGGGTCCAATCAGGTAAGTACTGCCCCAGGAAGCTTAACTCGAAATTTCCCTCAGGAGGGAAGAAATACTCCACCCCCAACTTAAGTTAATTTTCTGAGATACCCTTCAAACCCCGATTTCCCGAACAATCCTCTCTCCCCCCACTTTCAGGACAATAGATTGCCAAATCAGGAAGAAAGGAGACCAAGGATAGAGGGTTATCAGGGAAACTCAATAACCAAGATACTCTGGGAGAAGGGACAGATATCCTTTCAGGGAGCAGCTAAGATATGAATACAGACGCCCCCCCCACCTCCATCAACCAGAAAGGATGTCTCAACTGGAGTGCCAGGCCCAACATTTGACACAAGACCTGGGTCACATGTTGAGGGCTCAGCAGAGCACTCAAATGGAAATTGCTATCCTTAAAAGCTCAACACCTGGGTCTGGCGCCCTGGAGGGTTTATAGTCATAATGTCTAAACACAATGTCGAAAGTCAAAAAGTCGAAAACTTAATGTCGAAAAAAAAAAATTCAAATGTCTTTTTTACTTTGATTTTTGTTCGAAATGGGAGGGTTCCGCCCAACCCCTCCTTTTTGTAATTTTTTTTCTGTTTTAACCTTTTTTTTTTTTTACATGCAGAAGCCAAAAAAAACAAAAAAAGAAAGCATTCAAATTTTTTTTTTTCGACATTATGTTTTCGACTTTTTTGTAATTCGACATTATGACTGCACACCGCCCTGGAGCAATGACGGGAAGAAACCCCTGACAACAGACGGGTTCCAGAGGAGGGGGGGTCTGGGGTGAAGGGAGATGCAAAGCCCTAGAGGAAGTTTCCTTTCTTACCAGAGCAAAACCCCTGGAAACCTCTGAACCTGAACACAAATTTCATACCCCCCGAAAAGCTGGAACTTAGGGAACAGAGGGCAAGTAGGAGAAATCAAGAACAAAAATGAACCCACTTTGTGGAGGAAGCCTGCATCATCGCGCTCGAAGGGGAAGAATCCGAGGGAAGCAAATCTCTTTCATGGGTGGAGGGATCCCTTCCAGGGAAAAATGGGTCCCAAAAGACCCTAATTAAGACTAGTTAAGTATGGAGACTGACCCAGTGCAACCAATTCTTTATCCCCAACAATATCACCCTGATGACTCTGAAAGCAATGAGGGATCCTCCCCCAAACGGGTTCAGGCAACAAGGGGAACACAAAGCAGCAGGGGGAAAAGGGGACTCCCCCAGCCCGTTAGCTGCTAGGTGCAACATTTTCTTTACAGATTCCCATACCCAACACAGAAAACTGGTCAAGATCACACAGTGCCAGAGATCAAAATAAATAAATGCCAAGCTGGCACAAAATGCGCATTTTCTTTGTCCCCCTGAAGACATGGGAGGGAGATTTTATGCCTCCGTCAACGTACAGGGTCAATTTCCATCAGTGCTGGTGGATACTGGATCCCAAGCCACCCCCCTGTCCAAATAGGCCTTTGACCAAATGAAGAAATTCATTCATGAAGAGGGCCGGGGGGGTTTTGGAGGTGTCACCGAATTCCCCTCACACCTCTTGCTGGACAACTGGAAATGATATTTCCATCAAAGGGACTGCAGATCTGGAGATCAAAATTGGGCGACATAGGGTTTAACACCTGGTGAGAGCCATCACTCCAGAGGTGACACCTGGTCTACTGAGGAATGACCTTCTGAGGTTATCACCCCTGGCTGACTGTGTGTGAACAAGGTCCTCTGGACTCTGATTAACCAGCCAATCAAATTAAAACAAAGTACAAATTATGTGAGTTTAAGAGGCACATGCCACATGATTGAACAACGGTCTGACAAAATAGAATTCCATTTTAGGACCAATCAAGTCCCAGACATCACGGTCATCTCTGTAGGAGAGCAAACTGGCAATGGGAACCCTTCTCCATTTTTGAAAATTAACCATCCTCCCAGTTTTAAATGGCATTCCACACTGGAAAGAAATGCTCTGAAATTGTATACCAATCCACAATCAGAAGAAAACCCAAATCCCAATCCCATGACAAAAAGTAATGAAAAACCAGCTCAAAGTTTAACCGACATCCAGAGAAAGGGTGAACAGCTGTTTTTCCCCATTCAGTTAAATGAGGAGGTGGGGGAGCCTGTTCTCGCCAGAGTAAGCCTGAATAAGCCTGAATAACGGAGGAAGCTTCATCAGCGAAGCATTATTCAGGAAACTCCCAAAAGATCAGACCATTCCCACATTTAAGTGGACTGACAATTGGGAAATGGGCCTGGAAACTCGCAATTCCAAACATCTACCTAGCAGGTGCATGCTAAAACTGTCCATTGGTGACAAAAGCATAGAACATAATTGTTGGGTTGTGAGAGATGTCCCCTCCGCCTTTTACTTAGGCAGTGACATACTCAATTGATTTGCAATACATTTGGACCTAATTAATTATGAAGCCTGGTCCCGACTAGGGTGTGACCCATGGGCTTTGACAACACTGAGTAAGCATTTTGGTCAGCTCAACTGCTGCCATATGTGGTTGAAGTTCAAATGGGAGAAGAGGTCCCCTTCCCAGGAAAGGTATGAGTTAAAATTCCCCTAAAAAATAGGAGAGGACAGAACCTCAAAAACAAGGATGCATATATAAATTTGAATTATCCCCCTCCAACAGCAAGGTTTGTATTTACATCCGACACCCCTAGTTGACCTAGAACATGACACCATTTAAATATTGGTGGATAAAAGCAAGCGACCCTAGAAGTATCACTCTGGACGCAAACACCTTTACTGGAATGGTGGTTGATGAGCAACATTATACTATTGCCTTGCCACCCGGCAAGGGGGGGGGGGGGCATTTCTTGGTGTACTCCTCCTTCCCTTATGGTGGGGAAGAGGTAACCTGCGACATCAAGGAGGATGAGGAGGTATTTCAAGTCAACAGTGACTACCTCCCATCCTTGAATCCTCATGTCCAGGCCAACACCATGTTAGGGAGAAGTCTCAAAAATGTGCTGATTCCCTTCACCTTAGAGACCGACCCCCAGCAACTTTTCTGGATTTTGAGGACCTTGATTTCTTTTTACCTGGAGAGAATGTGACCCTTTTCCCCCACTCTCCATGTATTTTGATGTGCGTTTTACTCTTGTGCTCTTTGATCACGGAGTTTTAGACAACTCCATAGGCATCATCTTTTCATGTGTGTCGCACAGCACCCTCAGTGCATTGACACAGGGAAACCCTTCAGGCTTTCCTAAGGTTTAAATACCTTGTCTGGGATAAACTACTGTTTCTCAGAGAAAGTAAAGTGAAATTGACTTTACTAGTCTTTCAAATTCCTAGACTCAGCACACCCTATTTTACAATAGAGTGCTGGTGGGGTTACCCATTATCCCCTATGTCTAGAAATTAATGTAGCAGTCAAATGCTACCCTTTCCTCTCGAAATGGCTGGTGGCAGAGGTTTTACAACAAACTATCATGATTTTGCCCGACTGCGAACACCGGTAGTGTTAAATCGCGGGAGCCAAGTTTTTCAAGATGGTGTCCGAGCCCCCTTTATTTAATCAGGTCCCGGTCTTCATTTCTCGGCATTTCTTTTTGAAAACTCCCAGTGCTTAGTCTCCTAGGAGACCCGAATGCACTCTGGCTGACTGTCCGGCAAGGACACCCACCCTGCTGGGTGAGTGGCAGCTAGGCTGGAATGATTCTAGACCTTTGTGTAACATCCTCACAGCTCACATTCCCTCTTGAGATAAGCCTGGCTTCTCAACTCCGCTACCAAAAACTGTGTAGTACAGACTTATACACAAGGTTGGTTTTGCTTACACCTGTAGTCATAGTTGTGTGTAGTGGCCCCAAAGGGTACTGCATACAAACTCTGCCTAACACAACATAATAAGAGATCTCTCCACCCAACTGGAGTATACTGAAGAAATTGCCAAACCCAAGGTCTTTCCAGGCTTTAAGCAGATGGTCGAACGAATCAATCTTGCCGATGCCTGTGAGACCAAGGAGCAGAAGCTGAAACAGGTGTTTTGGGATTTTCAGGAGATCTTTGCTGTGGATATGTACGACTGTGGGCACACAGATACATTCAACCTCCATACCTATGGACCCTGAGATGGCTCCCGTTTTTGTGAAGCATTACTGGTTGCCCGTTGTGTCTATAAAGTCACTCACAGAGATTATAAAAAACAGAATCCTGTGGGATAATTCGTCCAGTCCACAGTACCTTTAACAACCCGGTACTGGGGACACTCAAACCCAATGGCGAAATGGAGACTTTAATAAACTGGTCTACACGTCAAGATGGCCCCTTCCCTACATTGATCAAGAACTGGCCCAGATCCAAGGGTCAAAGGTGCATACTGCCACTGATCTTACCAACGGTTACTGGACCATACCCGTGAGTATGGAAGACCAGTACAAGCTTGCCTTTACCTTCGGGGGGCAGCAATACATGTGGACACGCACCCCTTTTGGATACATAAACTCTGGCAACAAATGTAACATTCCTACATAAGGCCATGACCGACTTGGGCCAAAGGGGAAACCTAGTCTATGTAGATGTCTTGATCAAGAGCTCAACTGTGGAGGAACGTAGAGCGGAAATATGCTAAGTTCTGACCCAGTTGCAGAAAGCCGGAACAAAACTGTCCTTTCAAAAGGCAAAAACACGCCATTCGTGCCTTGAAATACCTGTGTATAGGCGCGTTAAAAAATGCCATATCATATAACAGTGGTGTAAGACCTGCATGAACTTCTTGGGGCATGAAATCACCCCTGAGGGTCTCGGACCCCATGCGAAAAAAGGTGGAAGCATTATTGAAATTGAAAGACCCTACTACTGTGCAAGAACTAAATCGCCTTCTTGGACTCACTAATTATTATAGTAAGTTCATAGACTACTACGCAGAGGTCACTCAACCCTTGGCCCATTTACTAAAGGTCTGGGGTAAGTGGAAGTGGGGTCCAGAAAATTCAGAGGCAGTAAAACAACTAAAGAGAAGCCTTTCCCAAGTGCCTTGTTTGTCTTACCTCATAAAGAAGGAGTTCTTCTTGGAGACAGAGTTCTGAAACACTTGCTTAACAGCATTATTATACCAAAAGCACAACAACGTCAACAAAGTAATTTTGTACGCGAGCATGACTTAGTCGTCTGAGGAGGAAAAATTCAACTGGCAAAGGTGTGGGCCCGTTCATCAAGGGGGAGCATATCTTTGTCAAGATTCCTCATAGCCCTTGCAATATCTCCAATTTGACTGAATTCGAACAGAGAACTTGTCTAATTCCAGAATTACTTCCAGGATTCTGTAAAGGCAAGGCTTTATTGTGGAGGTCAGATATGGGCAAAACAAGAAGAGTCTCCTAGCGCAAGGTTTGGCTGACTTGCATGACTGTGCTCAAGAGAACTGTCTCGAGGACAAAAGTCTGAAGACCAAAGACAATATGAAGGCATAGCTTACTTTCCTGCACAAAGTCTACGAGGAAGACACGTGCCAGGGGATACCCACAGTTTATGTGAATGGGTGCTCCTACCATGTTGATAATCACGGGGAAAAGTAATTTGTGGCAGGCATTGGGAATGCCTGGGTGAATGATGCCAGCCTTCTGCAGGGTACAAAATAGGCCCCTGAAGTAGTCAGGTGGCAAGAGTTGATGGCCGTTTGTACCCAAGACAGGTAAATCCAAAACCCCATAAATTGACTCCTACCTGGGGTCAACCTATCTCTGCGGTCTGGGGTAAACCTAAATCTACGTATAAGAAGAGCGATAGATACTCTATACTCCAAACAATTCTCTCATGTGACCCTGCCCCTCTCAATACCAATAATCCTGAAAGAATTGACATAGTAATCCTAAAACTTATACATTTCCAAATTGATTCAATTCATTAGTTCATATATCACAAATAATTAAAAAACGCCCATAGAATCACAAAGCGAATAATAACTCCATGCAATATCACATCAATAAGGTAAAAAATGTCACATAAAACAATACAACAGACACAAATGACAATGTAAACTTTGGCACAAAGTGTCTCTACACTAAACTCCCAACATGTTTGTTCCTATCACCATGCTGGTTGAACATACATCAGGGGATATTCACTAGATTTAAATGTCTTCAACACTCTGTGCTTTGGGTAATTCGCATTAAAAATGCAACGAAGATTAAAACCTGTAACTGGCACTTCTTCCACAGCGTCAAACTATTTTGATTCTTCACCCATTTCCAAATAAATAGGGACTGTTCACTCTGTAAGTTGCTCTTGCGTAGCACGTGAGCTCTTAGGTCACTTGCGTAGCCAAATCAGAGGACTTGCACGTGGTACACTTAGATCCAATGGAAGGGCTAGTTAGGCTAAGTCTTACTCTCTTATGAACTCTGAATAGCTCCCATCAAGTTCACTCGATTTTTTAATCGGTCTTTGCATAAATCACATTCCTCAGTAAATGCTGTCCCTCGAAGGGACCCTAAACCCTGACAGTAAAATGCTAACATTAAAACCATGAAAGTTCACAATCGAGTAACATATGAGCCCAGTAAAGAGAGTAAAGTTTTCAAATGGCACCCGCCTGTGGAACTCAATATCAACCGGGAGGCTCCAACTCCAACATTCTACTTCCAAACAACAGTGTGATATATTAATTATGTTCCCCACACTGTGCTCGCTCAATCAGCAATACCTATGGCTTTTGGTGTGGTATGCAGTGAGACCGCTAAGGTAATGAGAGGTGCCTTTACGAAGGAAGGGGTATTTTGCAATCTGAGGTATTGTATTGCTTTATGTTAATTTGTTTTTTCTTATCAATGAGATATTGCATTGTCATGACCCTTGCCCCTGGCCCTCACTAGCAACTCAGGTTTCCAGTTAGGGCCAGGTCAAAGTCCTTAAAACCTCATCCAAGTCTCTCTTGGAGTCAGTCCTGGCGCCTCTGGCGCCAGGCTCATAACCATCATGAAGACCAACATTAGAATGGGACTATTTACTTGGGACTATTTAACTTGGGGGGGGGGGGGGGGGTTCAGCCAACATGGAGGCACACACATAGCTCAGTTACAATGAACTGAGCTATGCTGTCTAGTCTTTTGGGTGTGGCAGGCCTGGGACTACTTTACCTGGACTACTTTGGGTGTGGCAGGCTTGGGACTATTTTATCTGGACTACTTTACCTGAGACTATTTGAACCACATCCAAACAGCAGAATATGCTTTGCGTTATTCTGCTGTGGGCAGCGTAACGCTCACTGTGTCCAGTTCTTTGATGCCAGCTTACCTGAAACCAAGGACCTGCAGAGAGAGAAGAACAAGTTACTTGCTTACCTGGTAACGTTCTTTCAATGGGATGGTCCGACGACGTATTCCATATCTTTGACAGTAATCAGCACAGCTGTGGTGATTACTGTCAAAGATATGGAATACGTCGGAGGACCCAATCCCCTCGAAAGAACACTACGAAACTCACCTGGAACAGTATCCTGTCTTCAATTCATTGCTGACTTCAGTTCCACTCACCTGAAGGTACGAACATCATCCGGCACCAAATGCATCCTGGAATACCATACCCTGGAAAGAGGAGAAAGAAAGACAGCATTAGTAAGAGTTTACTCACGTTTCCTCCCGAATGAAGAAAGCCACACAATTCTTACCTGGATAGTCATCTCCTGGTCAGTATCACTGCTGGAACATTACGGCGCTCGGCGAGTAACATCGCAACCTGCAAGGAGAGAAAAGACACAGGTTAGCAATATAAAAGGCGAAACAGTGCCGTGCATTACTCACCGGACAGCATCGCGCATACTGCGCTTTCGCCTACCGTCCCATGCTCATCTTCAAACTGCATGACACCAAAATACCTTTCCATACCTAAAAGGAAAGAAGCAAGACATTATTATTCGAACTAAGAGGAACATAAGAACTGCATATAAAGACTGTAAAGCAGCAAACCTACAGAGTCGCAGCAGGCCTGGATTCCCACAGTGGGGCCCCCCACATCTACGTGCCCCTGCCACGAGGAGCAGAACAGAGAATCCACCTTTTACAATATTAAGGTGAGGAGAAGGTCCAAGGGGGAGGAAGGAGTTGAGGCCAAGGGAGGTGGGAAAACAAAGACAATCTGGTATTGAATCCAGCTCTCCTATATAGCAGACCCATCTTTAACCAGAGGCCTTAGCAAGGGACCGGGAGAGGGTTCGAGAGTGCAAATCGTCCAACCAGGGCTGGGTGGCGTCACCATGGATACCAGGCGAGTGTAACAGCATCGAGTTATTATTCGCTTTGTGATTCTAAGGGTGTCTTTCAATACATTTTTCGTGACACATTAATAAATTGAATCAATTTGGAAATGTATACGTTTTAGGATTACTATGTCAATTTTTTCAGGACTATTGGTATTGAGAGGGAGAGGGTCACATCTTCTATGCGAGAGTTGTGTTTGGAGTATAGAGTATCCATCTCTTTTTTTATACAGAGAGTTGACAGGCTGTACATAAAGTCATCCTCACTTCTGTGCAACACCAACTCAAAGAACTGGTCATAAACACTGGTTAAGATTATGTGATGAATGGGTTCATGGAGTACCTGATTAATTGGAAAATTCGAGGCATGATGTGTGCAAATAAACCGCTCAAGCATGGGAAATAAATCCAAGCAATTGATGATCTGGTCACCTCTAATGAAATGACCATCTACTGGAAAAAGATCAGAGGTCACTCCAGAATAGAGGGACCAGCAAAACTGGAAATTACTTGGCTGACCAGTTGGCCAAAACCAGAGCCATCGACAGGGATCTCAGAAACCGAATCCCTGTTGGGGGAAATCCAGGTCCCAAAAACATCCCCAACATTAACTCTCAACTGCCCAGTGGAGTAAAGAAACCCCAGATGCCGATTTAATTATGGCACAAAAAGAGGACCCGATTATTGGGAAATGTTGTCGACATATTGAAGACCCCGTGAATTTGCCTCTGACATAATCCGATTAGATCGGGAAATGGACTCTCCAGTATTTGTTGAAGTTTTCAAAAATGTTTCGAATCCAAGACTGTTGGCACGTACATCCATATCTGGATGTGACCAGTGGGTGGTACCTACTTCATTCCGAAGCCTGATAAGTGACGCCCATTACGCGGCCACTGCCGGTCATACGGGGTTTCATGCAACTTATAAAATCTTGCTAGAGGTTGGATACTGGCCACACATGGGTCAGGATCTTGACCAATGCATGAAGGGTTGTCTTGTGTGTGCTCAGTTTCAGCTAAATTCCCTCACACACTGAGCTGTCCTACAAAAAGGCGAATGACACTGCTTTGGTCAGATCTGCTTATGCTGAGCGAAATTTAGAAAAGTCAGCAGAGGTGATGAAAACCCACTACAACTTAAAGACCACCAAGAAAGAGTACGGAGTAGGAGACTGGCTCCATCTGTATAATTTCCAAAGGAACAGACCAAAGAGCGGAAGCCCCTCCCCTCCTGGCGCGGCGCTTTTGAAATGATCAATAAAATCTGTCACATATAAGATCTGCGTCCCTAAAGGAGAGCAGACGGAAGATAAATGGGTTCATATCAATCAGTTGAAAAGCTGTCATTCCAGACAGAACTTGCGACTGATTGAAGAACCCAGTGAGGGTAGAGCCAGGAACCATCTGAAGAATAAAGGCAAAGAATGGAAACCCGGATGGAGAAGATCACACATTTACAGGCGGTATAACAGCTGATACGTATTAGGAAGTTACCAAGAATAATTGTCAGTGCCTGAAATTGTGATGCCATGAAATGTTATGTGTAACTCATTTTGTTGTCAATTCGCACATCAATACCGGGGTAATACGTACTGTACGAAGTACTTAACCTTTCTTATTCTCGGCAGATTAAATAACTCCTTGCCGCTACAGGCCGAAGGTAGAGCTACCGGAAAGGGAGGGGACCAGGACCAAACGCGAAAAGCGTGGAGTGAAGACCAGAGAGCCACTCCCTCAGAAAAAAAACAAAAGAGCGGACGTGTTCTAAAGGAGATCCACGGAATGAACCCAGGCCACAAGGAAAACGGAAACCCCACTCTCTTCTCTCTGTCTCAGTGGAATCCAAAAGCCAGGAGGGGGGACCTGTGGGGTGAAATACAGCCCAAATTGCTAGAAATCAAGAGGTCCGAGTGATTTTCAAAGCCCATTGCAGAAGGCCAGCACAGAAATGGTGATGTTGGACATAAGGCCTATGGATCTAAACACAGGCCTAAAATCTAAAGGACAGAAAGAGGGCCTAAATCAAAAGTGGGAAGATATGTGCAATGCATTTCAGCAAGGAAAAGAAAGACATGTGGCTGATAATGCCATGTTATTCAATCCATGGAGAGCTGCACTTATACAGAAATAAACGGCAGTGCATACATGATCTTCAATGGAATAACAGATTGTGCTAAAGTGAAACCGAGCTCCTTGCATTTCCACAAAATAAAAGATTTTCCCGTTTGTTTTTCCCTCATCCAAATGACAGTATGCAGAGAAAATGCTCATTAGACTTTCAAAGTTTGAACATGGTTTTCTCGTATAAATGTCTTATACATATGGACAATCCAGAAGTGATACTCTTGAATTTTGAAACCGGGAAAGCCTCAAGTCATGAAAAATGCATTATGTGAGAGTTTAAAGGGCCATAGCTTGAGGGTACATGAGCCAGTCATTATTAACCTCCAGGACCTTTCCTTTGCTGCCCTGAAGAAACAGGCCTGGTTGTCATCAATCAGGGCCATTTCTTAAAAATATAGAAATAAACACACTGCTTAGATGAAAATCATGGTACTGACTGAAGCCCATGTCTGTTCTTGCAGCAGAAGTGACCTTCAGGTCATAATTCCCATAAACTTGTCCATTAAGAGTTACTACGAGGGACTCAAGGGACTTGAATGGGGAAGCAAATGTAAAGAGCCAGGCATCTGGCGGGTCACATGTGTAGGGATAAATGAAACTTAAAAGGAAAAAAAGGGGGGGCTAGAGTGAGGCCTGTGAAGGCTGCAGTTGAATAGGAAAATACTTATTATTGCATAAAAAGGGCAGCCTAGATGCCACCACGGTCATTCCAGATTTTTATTTAATGTGACAGTCACCCCCTTTGAACCATGCTAAAACGATTTTGGTGTGATAAACATAATAAAAAAAATTATAAAAATTTGATTTGGGCCTTCCCTTTATTCCGAGAGATTTGAAAGTTTGTGTGAGCGTGCAGGTATTAACTAAAATGAAAAATACAAAGTGGCATATTGTTCACTGATACAGCTCCTGAGTAAATGACCAAAACCCATATCTCTTCATAGGAAGGATGTGCAGACTTCAGACTAGCCTCATCTAATTTGCCTTAAAATGTAGTTCTCAAAAATATGTTCATTCATGAAAATATTTAAAAATGTAAGGTACTTGCCATGTTGAAAGATGTGCGTTTTACAACATGCCCAGCCCACTGTCAAATTGGAACAATTAAGCTTTCTCCACCCGCAGCTGTCCTTACTCCCCCCCCCCCCCAATCTCCTTGTCTTATTAGCACACATGTGGGAGGAGGGTACAGAAAATCAACCAATCCCTTTCACAGGAACCGTGACAAATTTGTGTTGTCATTTTCCCTATAAGTAAAGCAGTTTACATTAGAACTGGGATTTTTTTCCACTGATTCGGAGTGGCAACTTGCTGCTGAAGGCTGGCAAGAAACATCCCAGCAGAGAGGCCCACATCTTGCATTGGTGATAGGAACTAGGAGACATAGAAGTAGACTGGGACCCCTTTGAGGATTCAGAGGAGATCCTTGACTGACCGCCTTGACAGTGCCCTGCTGTTCCGTGATGTTCATTCCAAGGCCTCTCCTGTAAGTAGAACTATCCCCGAAGCAAGATTGTGTAGGCCCTGCATTTTTTAAGCATTGTTTTAGATATTTCCCCATAGCAAAATATCCTGTTTGTGTAGATCCTTAGCATATTTAAAGTAAATCGATTTATTCCACTATAGAAGTTACGGGAAGTGTTTGTTGGCATTCGAAACCAAAAAGCTCTTTCCAGTGTGTTTTGAACCAGTATAGACAAAGATTTGCCTACAAAATGTATCCCAAAACCCAGTTTCCATGAGAGTGCACGGGGTGCAAAAATGAAATTCCCCATTGATCCCCTTCATTTTTTTTTTTTTCAAATATGTTTTTATTTGCATTTTCTACTACAAGACAACTGCAAAAAATGGTTGCTTCAACATTGTTCCCTTATATTATTTTCGTGTAACATTTATATAAAAACTATAAAAAGGGGTGAAGAGCAAAGCAGTGATAAACTCTAGTCTTGTGTTTCTAATTCCCCTCCCTCCCCCTCCCCAACCACCCCCCACCCCCCCCTCCACTCAACACATTCGTTTGATTCACAACTCAGAATAAGGATCTAAAAAACAACTTTAGGCATTTCAGTATTACATGTGATCTGCAAATTGCGGCTTGAAAGAAAGGGAAGAGCCCTTACAAAGCTTGGAGTTAGCAATAAACCCGTGGCGTGGGGCACTGCTCTAATCCCCTTGATTGGCCGAGGTGGTTAACAAGTGTCCTTAGTCTGTGGGCTCCCAGTATGCCGTATAGTATTCTAGAAAGGGCAACCAAGTCATTTCAGTGTTTCTGCGTGATTCATTTACTGCTGCCGTTAGACTTTCCATCTCGTATATTGCGTGGGCTTTTATTAACCATTCTCTTTTTGAGGGTAGGACCATCGATTTCCATTTTATGGTTAGACACACTCGGGCTGCTAATAGGAGATTGCGTGGTAAGTACATTAATGATTCATATGTTTCATCATCCTCCGACTCTACTCCAAACAAAACTAGTATAGGCGTTAGGTTTCTGAGAACTCCATCTATCCCTCGAATCCAGCCCAGCACCTCCCTCCAGTACACCTGGACTCTGTCACATCCCCACCATTGGTGCCAATAGTCACATTGCTCACCACAACCCCTCCAGCAATAGGGAGATGTCCCGGGGAACATTTTAGATAGGCGAAGGGGTGTGTAGTGCCATCTCATCAGTAATCGCACATTGTGCATTTTATATTGCATGGAAACCGATGATGACCATACCGCTCTATATATTCCTTTCCATACCTCTCCTTGGGTGTTTATGGATAGGTCAGTTTCCCATTTCACCTCTGAAGATGGACGTGGACAATGACCCCTTGTGATTAGTGCTCTGTACAACTTTGATATGAGGCCTCTTGATGCTTGGGGGGAACTTAAGATTTGCTCGAATGGTGTCAGAGGGCGCTTTAACGAATTGCCCCACCTAGGGTCGTGCATGGCACTTCGCAGCTGAAGGAAGGACAAGGGGGAGACATTCGTGCCCTGCAAGTTAGCCTGCAATTCTTCCCTGGTTGTGAACACTTCATTTTTCCACAGCTGTCCCGCCCGGCTTAGACCCGCCTCGTACCATGACTGGGATTGCTGGATTGCCCTTAGTGAGTTTTGAATAGGTGGGGACCAAATGCAGCTCAAAGGTGAGGGCCATGTTGTGATATTCTGCATGGCCCGGGATGGACGCCAGAGGGACCATAATACCTTCAGAATGGGGTGTTGCTTAATCCTCTGTGTCATGGCTGATCTCGGGACCCATAACCACTCTCCCAAGGTGACCGGAGTGAAGATGTCGTTCTCTATTGCCACCCACTGTTTCTCTGGGTTTTCCCACAGATGGTCCGGGAGAATGCGGAATTGTGACGCCCTGTAATATTCTCCCAGGTCTGGGAAACTCGTGCCACCCTCCTCCTTTGGTTGGATAAGTGTGGAGTATGGGATCCTTGCTCGTTTGTCCGCCCATAAAAACCTTAACAATGTGCGCTTTACTTCTTCCAAGAAAGAGTCGGGAACAATGACCGGGAGGGATTGGAATAAGAATAGGAATCGTGGTAGAACATTCATTTTTATGGCCGTAAAGCGCGCCGCCCATGACATGGAGAGTGTTCGCCATCTGGAGATGTCATTTTGAATGGCTACCCACAGTGGTGTGTAGTTGGCTTCGAATAGGTCTGATAGGGAAACTGTTATATTA
Source organism: Ambystoma mexicanum (assembly GCF_040938575.1). NCBI lineage: Eukaryota > Metazoa > Chordata > Amphibia > Caudata > Ambystomatidae > Ambystoma > Ambystoma mexicanum. The sequence goes on from NC_090932.1 coordinate 310,568,051, forward strand.
ACCCCTAGGTAGCGGACTAAGTCGTTTTGAACTTTGAAATTCCAATCTGCCTCTAAGCGCAACGCTAGGTCGGTGTTGTCTTTTAAGGGGACAGCTATAGTTTTTTGTAGGTTGACCCGAAAGCCTGAAAGGGGACCGTATCGCGTCAATTCTTGGAAGAAAGCGGGAATAGAAATAGAGGGTTCGGTCAGGTACAAAAGGATGTCGTCGGCAAACATTGCCAGTTTATATTCCTTGCCACCTCGCGGGATTCCTCTGATGCTCGGGTTGGACCTAATGGCTTGGGCGAAGGGTTCAATGACCAGGGCGTAAATGAGAGGGGAGAGTGGGCAGCCTTGCCTCGTACCTCGAGTGAGGTTGAAGGTTCGCGATGAGATTCCATTGATTGATACTTTGGCCCGGGCAGAGCGGTATAGTGCTATTGCTCCTTGTGTCCACGCAGCTCCCAGCCCCACCCACTCTAGTACAGCTCTCAAGAAGGACCACTCTACTCGATCAAAAGCCTTTTCGGCATCTATTGATAATAATAGGGGATCCTCACCGGCCTCTCGAAGTGTTGCCATGAGGTCTAGGGTTTTTCTAACATTATCCGCCCCCTGCCGGCCTCTTACATACCCTACCTGGTCAGTGTGGATTTGTTGCGGGAGAATATGAGCAAGACGGGCGGCCAATATGCTGGAGTAAATCTTTGCGTCTACATTTATGAGGGAGATTGGCCGGTACGATGCACATTCTGTGGGGTCCTTGCCTTCTTTGGGGATTACAATGATGATGGATTCAGTAAAGGAGTCAGGAGCTCGTCCCGATTCTAAGATGGATGTAAATAGCTTGGCGAGGAATGGCGCAAGTGTGCCAGAGTTCCTTTTGTAAAAGGCCGGCGTGAAACCATCCTGTCCCGGGGCTGAGCCTGTCTTAAGGGCTGAAATTGCTCCTTGCACTTCTGTTGCTGAGATTGGGTCGTTTAGCATTTCTAGGTGTTCTTCAGCGATGGGCGGGCGTGACATACTGGTTAGGTATTCTTTAATGTCGGAAGAAGTGCCATCAGTCTCAGCAGTGTATAGGTCTGCATAAAAATTGGAGAAGCGAGACACTATGTCTTGGGGATTTGTGAGTGGGATACCTTGTTCGTTTTTTACTTTGTGGACTGCTCTATCCGCTCTCTGTTTACGGAGTCTGTTCGCTAGCATGGTGTGCGCTTTATCTCCCTTTTCAAAGTACTTCTGTTTAAGGTACTTAATCTGAGTGAGGGCTTTGCCATTCCATATATCTTTTAGTTCTGCTCTCATTTTCCTAATTCTCATTTCCGTTTCATTATAGCTGGTGGGAGGCTCCCGACGGGAGCGTTCTAGTCTAGTGATCTCTTCCTTAAGTTCTTTCTCTTTGAGCAGCCGGAGTCTTTTTTTGGCGGCTCCCTCTGATATAAGGATGCCCCTAAATGTAGCTTTGCCTGCTTCCCACACTGTGTTCAGTGACATGCCGTCAGTGTCGTTGATATCAAAGTATTCTGTGATGGCCTCAGAGAGGGACTCCCTGAAAATTGGGTCTCTGCATAACAGGTCGTTACATCGCCACCGGCGGTCCAGGGCGGGGAGTGGGCCTAAGTCTAATTCTAGGGTGCACAGGTCATGGTCTGACCAGGCTACTATTTGGATGGATGTACTAAAGATGTCGCCCTCGTTTTCTGCCCCCAGTAGTAGGTAATCAATCCTGGAGAAACAGTGGTGTGGTGGAGAGTAAAAAGTAAAGGCCTTTTCCCCTGGATGAGTTGCCCGCCAGGTATCTATTAAATGATGTTCTCTGAGCTGACTTGAGAGTCTGTCGCCCTGAAGTGTGCTTGGGGGTAAGGAATCTAGTCTAGCTGAGTGCCAATCGCATTCCCGATCTATAACTACATTGAAGTCTCCCCCACAAATTAGTGAGCCCTCCCTCCATTCTTCAATAAAGTCGAACAGGGGGTCCGTGAAGCTCGATTGCCCCTGATTGGGGGCATAGACTGCGCACAGTGTGATGGTGCGTGTTCTTAGTGTTCCCTTGAGCGCGACATATCTCCCGTGGGTGTCCCTGTGTATATGAAGAACCTGCATTCCCAGGGACCTCCGCAGCAGAATGCCCACACCCCCCTTCTTCTCCGGGCCTGATGCCCAGATTGCTTCACCTATTCCTTTACCATAAATCTTTCTTTCTCCCCCCTTGACGTATTTTGTTTCCTGTATGAAGAGGACATCTAATTTGGATTGTGCGAACTGTCTCGCTAGCATTGATCTCTTTTGCGGAGAATTTAAGCCCTTGACATTAAGGGAGCCAAAGACTATGCCCTGTGAGTTAGCCATATTCTTGGGTTAGGATGGTGTTTTTCGTATTGTGGCTCGCTTGACCCTTTTGTATCATTTTAGAGCTGGTAGAAAAGTGCCTTGTGTTGTGGTGAGTTTGAGATGGTTTTTCGTGCGCTATAAACTTGCTGTGTTGAGTGGATAATTGAATCATCCCCGTCCCCTCCGCCCCTTCCCTTGTGTGGCATGCTATAAGGGCCATACACACCTCAAAGAAAGGGAAAAAGAGTAAAGGAAAAGAAAAAGGGAGACGCCCTCGTATAAAGAGGGCCACTTTAGGAGAACCCCTCCTAGAGCCCTGGTTGTGAAATCGTTCTTTGTGCAGGGACAAAGTGCACGGGAGACCTTAATAGTGAACGAAAACCTAGTGTGTCTCCGAGCCCCTAACCCTATCTAAGCAAACTGACAGTAAAGAGAAAAAAAAAACTTCCACGGAGTCCCATGGCGACTGTATCAGCCAGGGTTAGAGCGCCAAAACAGTGTGTAGGCGCGAGATGCAGTGACGTAAGTTCAGGGAGTGTTCAGACGTTTAAATTTCCATTTCTGTTGCGCACGGCCTCTTCTCGAGGGTTTTTCGGCTGGGTCTCGGCGCGGGCCCTTTGGTTCTCTTCGGCCCTCTACGTCTGAGTCCCTTGCTGGGCCCTGGAGGTGGCGGCGAGCTCGTTCCGCTTCTTCCACCGAGGTGAGCCTATATTCTTCGCTGTCGTACTCGAATGTGAGGGAAAAAGGGTGGCCCCATCGGTACCTGACGCCTTTCTCTTGGAGCCAGATCGTTAGGGGGCGACACCCTCTCCTTTTTGTGAGGGTCATCGCTGAGAGGTCCTGATATATCTTGACTGTAGAGCCACGAAATTCGATTGTGTCCTTTATTCTTGCTTTTTGTAGAATATCCTGCCTTTGTGTGTAGTAATGGCATTTGATTAGGATCGATCGAGGGCCTCTCGCTGAGCCCCCTGCCCTGTGCACTCTGTCGAACTCAAGGTTCGGGGGGTCGGTTTCTTCGTAGAGAGATGAGATTAGGGATTTCACCATGCTCTCCAGGCTTGACTGTGTCTCTCCTCGCTCTTCTTCCAGACCGATAATGCGTATGTTGGAGCGTCGCTCTCGGTTTTCAAGGTCGTCCACTTTTGATTCCATGTCCCTCTCCTTCTGTTCGAGGTCTAGGAGCCTGGCCTCATATTGCATGGTAGCGATGTCTCCTGATTGTTGGTTGTTTTCAACCGCTTCCAGGCGATCCTCAACTTTGGCCACTTTCGTTTGCAGGTCTGATACTATTTCAGTCAGGTTGTTTCTCATCGATCTGATCTCCCCTAGCAGCAGGCGGATATCCGACTTTGTTGCGCCATCGCCATCATTCCCGGGAATATCTGAAGTGCTTTGGGCTTCTTCCGCTTCCATGGTTGCGTTAATACGTCTAAACTTTCTCAAGGTTGCTAAGGTTCGTGGATCCAGTTTTGTTACCTCCGGAGGCCACAGACTATTGCTGTCGAGAGCATGGATTGCTGCGCTAGGATGTGCTCGTTCCCTCGACCGTGTTTCAGTGGTTGGTTTTTCCCGCTGGGGTCTCTCTCAGTTCCGCGGTGGGCCACCCCGGACTTCGTGGTTCATTGCCAGCGTGTTTGCTTTACGTATCTTTTATGCGGTTTATGTGCCGCCTCCACCCCCCTGGGCATCGCCCGGGTAAATCAGGTGCTCAGGCTGTCTTTGCACCCTGTGGGGCTCGTGGATAGCCTATGACGGTCCTTAGATTGGCTGCGGGGCTCCGCTAGTGGTGCTGCGCTTCCACTGGTTTAAGTGCTCGTAGGGATCCGTGGTGTGGGAGCGGCTGTTAGAAACTGTCACTGTGTGTTGTAGATCACAGGAATGGGCGCATTGCACTCTCGTTGGTTGAGAAGCACGGGCCTCATTCCCTAGGCTCGCCCGGAGAAGGGCAGAGAAGACAGGGGCTGCTGGGCGGAGGTGCGGCGCGGCCAGAAGGAGCTCCCAGGTGCCCAGGTGGGGCGTGGGCGGAGGGAGAGAGCCCCCTCGCTTACGGTTCGAAGGAGGGGGGGGGAGTGCGCACCGCCTTCCCCCACCAGACCACCCGCTCGGGTAGTTACCTTCCCGGCGCCCAACGTCTTCCGGTCAGCCAGGCGCCGCAGTACGCTGCGAATGTCCTCGCCGCCGTCTCCCCTCTTTGGGATTACGGCCGGCGCCGGGGCCCACAAGGGATAGCCTGACGGAGGAGCGGCGCGGCCAGAAGAAGCCTCCAAGTGTCGAGGTGAGGCGTGGGCGGAGGGAGAGAGAGAGCCTTTGGATCGGAGGAGGGGGGGATGTGAGCGCACTGCTTACCCCCACCAGGCTGCCCGCTCCGGTAACTGCTTTCCTGGTCGGCCGCCCAACGTATCCCGGCTGGCCGGGCGCCGCGGTCCGCCGCGACTGTCCTCGCCGCTTCTACACCTCTTTGAAGGGCTGGGATTCCCCCTGTCAGCTGGGTGCCGGACGCTGCCGGCGGGCTGGTAGCAGGCTTTATGGAGTTTCCTTTCCTACGCGCGCGGCGCGTATTTCAGATGGCGGCGGCCATCTTTTCCCCCTCCTCCTCGCCTCTCTGGGTACGGGCCTTCTGGACTGCTCGGGGGGTCCCAGGGGCTCTCGATCGAGGGCCGATCTCTGCCTCTCCACGCCGTTTCGTCTCCTGGGCTATGGCTGGGTGGGTGCTGAGACGCTTTGTCTACTCCATCAGCTGGTTCTCCTTGATTTTGGTTGCCCCTGCACTGCTCTAAAATATAACTTTAGCGGGCTCCAAGAGGGAGACGATGGCTCAAGCGACCATCACGTCTGCGCCCCCTGGTGGTCTCCGATCCCCTTCATTTTAAATAAAAAGTGTGAAGCATGGTAGTAACTTTGCATGTGCAGAGTGCAAAACAAAATTACCTGCTTGTTCCCATTGTGCTCTGACCAACACCACAAAGCCTTGCCTGTTCCTTTTAGGTGTGGCAAACACATTTTCCCATTTGCTTTTCTATCCCCTATTGCATCCCAAACCCGATTTTTCCATTGTGCTCCCACTCTGTCAGTGGTCTTCCATTCAGAGGGGTCAAATCTAATTGATGTTTGGAGGGTGAGGGTTGTTGGGTGTTAGGCAAGATTGTGTTTTTTTTTTATATATTTGATATGGCTGAGTTGGAACAGCCTTTCAAATATATCAAACAATTACATAAAAGAAAAAACATTTTAAATGATCATACATTTCAGCTAACACTAATATTCTAAATTCAAATCATTTACAAAAATAGAAAAATATACATATATACATGGTTTGAATTTTCAAGCTTTTTCAAATATACAACACTTAAACCAATCAAGATCCTAAATTTTGAAAGAAATTAGGATAGACTCAATTCTATTAATGCTCACTTACAATTCAGGTCGGTTTAAACTTCATAAAATTAACCATTGCAATGTTCACTTTGGCTTTTTGACAGTCAAACATATCTCCACAACAATTCAGAGGTTAACTCAAGATATTCACATAAAAGGTGATGATAGTATTTGAATCTCAGATCTAACAACTGCGGACAGTCCGCTATCAGATGTTTGATAATTTCCGGTTGAGAAGGATGTTGACAAAACCTACATTGTTATTGGAAGGCTTTTTAAGATTAAACAGGACTTTGATAGTATGCCAAAGGTTCAATCGCAGTCTCATATGCATATGTCTGAAATTATAATTCGGGAAACATTCGAGATATGCTTCAGTAGTATGTAACTTTTTGTTCATAAATGCTTGTTTAACAAAATGGTTCAAAGTTGAACATCTATCGATGGTTCTAATCCAGCCGTATAACCAAACATTTTTCTTGGCTCTAACTGGATCGGTAATAAGTAATTGCGGTTCAATCGCTGCATTTTCTAAAATGTATTGAATTTTAGATCTACAAGCTTGCAACCTTTTTGTGATTAGTATGTAGCAAGTATTTTGAGAGTGTGTCCAAAATGCCAAAATCTGTGACCGACATCAGATACTTCCTATACACGGAGAGTAATTTCCATTGATAAATAGCATACAGAAATACAGTTCCTAATTCATGGCGAATAATGCACATGGGAGTCGATTGGGGAAGCATTAGTACTGATCCCAAATTCACCTTTGAGATGTTGCCGAAACAAATCGGGCATAAAGCATCTTGTTTCAGACCCATAAGAAAGAATGGGGGAAGCCTTTTCCTTAAAGAAGGTAATGGACGGGATAAATTAAAACTTTCCATACTTAGCCTGTATAATCTTTGTCTGGGAGATGGCAGTTTAAAGTTAACGTTGGAGATCATCATGATTTAGCGTGTCGGCTGGGTGATTACTCATAAGCAGACATAAGTATTTGAATTATTGAACTACCTCCAGGGTCTTATGCTGTAGCCGCCAAGGGTGTTAACATGCTTTTTTCTATGTGTTCCCATAATCATGATCTTGCATTTAGCCTAATTACCAACAAATTATCTATTGCATAAGAACTCAATTTGTCACGGGCGCGCAGTCCCCTGGGTGTCTTCGCCAACAACACGAGGTAGTCGGCCTAGAACAACCAGGCGACTGTGTCCCTCCCTAATTCAGGAGAATCAGAGACTACTTCTGTCAGATCATGTTGAATGTCTGCTATAAAAAAAATGAAACAATGAAGCTGCTAACAGGCACTCTTGTCTCAACCCTCTAAATGTTTCAATGGCTTCAGATAAATTCCCATTTAATGATCATCTAATCTGAATCGAGGTGTGAGTGAATTTGGTTGATCCAAAATCTTAAATGCTCAGGGCAAGCCGTTGCGGCCAATTTTCTCAGAAGATGGCGACAAACGTAATCAAAAGCAGCCTCAAAATCGATAAAGGCAATATAGAAACGCTGGTTCTTTTGATACTCATGTTCTTTTATTATTTGGAGAAGATGAAGATTAATCGCTGTTCCTAAACCCAGTAGAAAACTTGTTTGGTTCGGATCATAGTGCTGGTAGCATCACGCCATTGATTAAATTCTTTCAAAATAAACTTGGCAAATAGCTTGCTCAGAAAGTCTAATAAGGTGATCCGCCTATATTTGATGGGGTTCTCTCGCTCTCCCTTATAAACCGGTATTACAATCGATTTTTGCCAAGAGGCAGGAATCTGATGACAATACATGATCTGATTAAAGAAAGCAAGCAATATAGTAGCCCGGGCATCAGGATGTTGTTTTAACATAGTTGGCCAGGCCATCGGGCCCAGGAACCCTCAAATTACTTAATTTGTTGAGATAGGAGATGAGATCCTCACCAGTAATGTGTAACTGATTAATCCTGTCCTTTAAGACTACATCTTGATGATATGTTGCCAGGTTGGCAGCGTATAAGGTCTTGTAATAACTATTCCACACCTATTCAGGGACAGCATTCATTTGAGACGTTAGCTGTGAATAACCATTAGTTTGGTTCAACAGACTCCATATTTTTGAAGAATTCTTAGAGATCAGAGACTCCATCATATGCTCAGCGTCATGTTGCAACATTGAAGCCCACCTTGATTTGAGCCATTTATATTTCAATTTGAGAGTTCTTAGTCACGCCCTTTTTAAAAGGAGTGGCGCTCATCAAAACTTTTCTTTTTTCTGCGCGGAACAGTGTTTTCTGTTCCGCAACCTCCCGATCCCAACTATGGACAGTGCTGAGGCACCGATCAGATTTTTTTTAAAAATTGGTTTTAAATATTTGCATGACTGTTACATAGGAGTGAGCCTCTGGCTTATGTGGAGATTCATAGTGAACCTGTCCAGCTTTTCTAGTAAAGTCATCTGATAGATCAGGGGTTAAATGAAATCTGTTTATTGCGTTGTTTAAAATCAAACCATGAGCTGTCAATGGATGCAGCTCTTTCCGAAGGACATACCAAGTCCAGTCAGTGACTAAGATATCGTGACCGCTAGTATTTTGTTTAATCATCTTAAAACTGGATATCAGTTCAAAAAGTTTGCTTTTCGCATAATCGAGCAAAGCCACCTGGTTTCCTCTATGCCAAGTTTCCACTGGAGGAATATCTTCTTGTATGCATCCATTCAACATGAACAGTTGGCGATTAGCCTTAAAGGATTTCCAACGTAGGGCAAGAGGGGAAGTGGATCCGCCATATTTTCAATGCAAGAAAGGTGGAGATCACCAAACAAAAGGGTACAATGACGTGCAATCAACTGCAATAAGGTCTAGGAGGTATTCAAGATCTGTAAGGAACGTGTCCTCATTGATGTCTGCATGGTTTCAATAGGCGTTAATTAACGCAACATTATGATCGCCAGCTTTCATTTTAACTAACTGAAGAAAACTGTTAGGAGACGCCCAAGTTTCCAGATTCAAATTCGAAGATGTTCTCACAGCAACTACCAGACCGGACATAGGTCTACCTCGCCGCGGAACAATGGCAGATATTAATGAGATCGTACGTTGATCCCAAAACGGAGTCGTCGAAAGCCAAATCTTTTGTAATGCCACAATATCATTCTAGCAACGGGCTAAATTTGATAGAGATTAGGTGTTTAAAACCTCTCGTATTCCACGAAGCCAGGCGATACTTGGTGGAATTAATGGGTTGTTAAGATGAAGGTTGGATCGTTCCTCTGATAGTTGAAAAATCATGATGTGAATTACTTTGAATGTCATCAATTTTCATCTGATCATGACCAGATGTAGTACGCTGTGTTAACCTTTGTTGATGGCCAAATAAGGGATGTGTTGGTGTTCAAATGAAGACCGGTTAAAGAGGAGGAAGCCCAGCTCATATAATGCTGTGTGTGCTTGCCACAACACATTTCTAACTAGCCCAGACTTCATCCATCATTTTACAACTGACCGATCATGTTCTCTCAAACTCAATTTGATCAATATCATCGGAACTATTTCTTCTAACCATGGATGTTAGTTTTTGTAAGCCATTCATTTTAATTAACTCGTCAAATGGCTCATATGTCAACGACTGATCCTGTGAGCCATTAGATGTTTCAGATAAAGCCCTTTGTACAGCCGTTTTGCAGTATATTTTAGCTATAGCCGGTCTAGTCTTAAGGTTGTTTTAGGTGAGGACTAATTTTGAATATATTTGCGGGAGCCAGGTGGTTTAGACCCTGCCATGGTTTTCATGTTTTTTTTTTTATTCCTTTCTTGTCGTTCATACATGGAGGTTTATTTTGAAAGATGTTATAAGTTGGTTTTGAAGCCACAGCACCTTCATTATGTGATAGTGCAGGTAATATTACTGCACTAGTTGCCTTACTCACAAGCACAAGACTCATCATATTTTTGTTTTTTTTGCTTTTGTTTTTTCGAACACATTTTGTCTGGCTGGCAGGGTTCATCTAAAGAACCATCACCCAAAGGAAGATTGCTAGGAGGAGATATGTCATTATTAGCTACATCTAAAGAAACATCGCCCACAGGAAGGGCACTAGGGGAAGATATTACTTTGTTACCTTCATCCTCTTTGCAATCATTACTGTGGGCAGTATCTGCCATCACTACTAATCATTCTGGTGAATTCGAACTTGTGTTAGTCTCAGAATATTACCAGTGATCCCACCTGTATGCAAGCTCATTGAGTGAACAGATTTGTGTTTAATCAGTTGGTGACATTTCATACAGCAAAGCTTACAAATATTTTGTTGTTCAGCCCATTCTGATATTACTTTATTTTGGTAATTCAGTTTTGTGTCTAAGGTTTCATATAATTTCGTGAGTGACAATAAAGACATTCATGAAACGCAATGATGTATCAAGATTCACAGTATATTCCTCTGTGGCTACATTAGACACATTAAAGGGAGTAGTCAACTTCCATCTCTGAGTGGGTCGAGTAAAGGAAATGGATAACACTGATGAATTATGTTCTGAGTGTTGTTCAACCGATGCAAACATTACAGGGGATTGAGATAGATCTCTTTGGGGACTCAGGTTTGTGCGGAGCAGAGACTTGTGCCTGCACTTGTATTTCATTATTCAATTTTGGTGCTATGTCAGAAATCAGTCTTTCAGGACTTTTTAATATCATATCGTCAGTGCCAATATAGACAGAGCTAGACTGTTGAAAGTTATTCTTCTGTACTGACGGTTCTTAAGATTTATGGAAGCCATCAGTTTTTCCTGCAGACTCCTTTACATAGAATTCGGAGTATAGTGATAGCAACAATAACGCCCTGACGTGTACAAGAGAATCTGGTAGGATATCAGTAAGATCAACATGCACCGCCGTATCATCCCTTTGCAGGAGTTTATTTGTGCTCTCCCCTGGTAAACTGGGTAATTTAGTAATCAAGTACAGGCTCAGGAGATCTAAGGTCAGGGGCACAAAACTTCAGTATATCGTAGAGGTCAGTTAACCTGTGTTCATCACGGCACTACTGCTGCGCATAGGGTGAATCGACCATGTTGAGGTCTTTGGGGTAGCTATTGCATTTATGGTATGAGTAGCCATCTCGGAGGTAGAAGGCATGTCAGATTTTAAGGAGTACAGCTTCAATGTGAATATTGTTGTTAACTGACCAAACTAGTGAAAACAAAAATATCGCCAAAACACCAAGATCACGGTCAAATAAGAAAATCGAAACTTCTTTCACAACAAACAAAATAAGCACAATACTGAAACACAGGCTTACAAAACTGGGGAACGTACGCTTGCACACTTGTGGATTACCACACTGTGGTTTAAGTAGATTAGACATAAAAATGAGAAAAGAAGCAAATAGATAAGTATGTAATACTTGTCCAGCAAGTATATTATTATGAAAGCCCAATGAGTGGTTGTAGTCCATGCAGAGTGTCCGTACCAGCCACAGAACAGTCCTTGGAAGTAGCGGTCAGGGGAACTTGCCAAATGCCTCCTTAGCTGACAGCACTTCCACAAAGCACTTTCACCAAATGCACGCAGAATTCCAACAATGTGCTGTGGAAACTGTTGGCACTGAAATGATCAGCCACTACAATTACCCACAAATGAGGATCAATGCCCACAGTCACCTCACCGGGATACTAAAGCACATACGCCCGCAGACCCCTCCAATGAGCATTGTATCACTTCGGCTGCAGTAGCAAAAGAGCGAGGTCACCTCTTCTGGCAGGAGGGATTGCAGGCGAGACGTACCACAAGGGGTTCACTACCTTCACAAACACTGCCAGAAAGTGCCACAAAGTAATACATACACTGCCCAAAGCACCTTAAATCTGTCAATTTACAGGTGTGGTTCAAAAGGCACTTGGCTCACATAAAGCACCGATAAGCAGACAAGCAAATAAGCAACAGCTTTGTTTGCTGGGCTGTGAAACAATTAACCCTTTTCAGCATGCGGAAGCTTCTGTACCGCTTTTACTGAGTCAACAGTCAGGGCAATGCGTGTGTGCACTGTAAGCTTTTACACAATTTACTCCGATCTCGCTCTGCTCCCTTATCCACTGCACCTCTTTCTGCTCTGCCTCTCGACTCCCGGCTCTCCTTGCACCATGAGCCACATGATCACGTACACCCCGTACACCACCAGAAAGCTCCGACAGCGCTGTGGAGGGAAATGGCTCGAGGAAAGGACTGAGGGGAAAACACAGTGTCAAGTCGCACTGTTTCGCCACAAACGAACGTCACAGCTGCTTCCGAGACACTGTTCAGTGCAACAACTGCTTTATTCAGAGTCGACTTGTAAGGTGCCAAACGGGTGCAAGATTGTATGCAGTACCCAGTGGGAGACTGCACCAGCCTTGACCTCTTGCCAATAGTTAACCTGACCTTTGGTATAAGCATGTACTAAACAAGTTCGTATAGTGACTGAGCAGTCAAGCTTATCTCAAGAGGGGTCAATGTGAGCTGTAGGGTTATCACACAGAGATTCACAGTGACAAGTATCCAAATAAACACTTATAGTCAAGGTTTCTTGATGTTAGTAAAGATTTCATAACTGTATGTAATTTTCCCTCCATGTGTACACCCCCAAACATTTTGCTGCTGTTTAGACACCATTGACTGACTTTGCCAGAGAAGCACAGCCTTCAGCTACACTCCTCTGGGCTTTCTGACATGCCCTTAAGACAGTCAGTACTGGGAGACTTTGTTTCCCCTTCGTCCTTTTCCCATGTTGCAACTTGTGTGCAACATGTAACAAATGTGCAATGTATCGTACCATACAGCACACTTGGTTCTATAGTCATTTTCCAAAGGCCCTAGATACTCTGACTTATTATGAACTGTGCAGGTGGGTCATGGACAGGACTGGTGGCAGCTATCTTTTTGCATTCTTTTTAACCCTTTCCTGCCATGTTAACTGCGTTTGGCACAAATAGGTGGCCTGGCTCCAAAACGGCCATGCCACGAGGTTCTTTGTCCTGTCCTTTGGCCATCTTGCCCCTTCACCTTCCCCAGGTCGAGTTGACCCGGGTCAGTCCTTATTTGGTCTTGCACTTTCCCGTGTAACCCGATGCTTTCGCTGGCTTCTGCATGCCTTGTATGTGCCTCCAGGATGTGGGCTTGAACGTCTGAATCCAATACACATCCTGGGTGCCAGAGAGCCTGGAGTGCCCTGAATGACGGACCACTGTGGTCCGTGATTGGTCCACGTACGGAGTGTGTGTGTGAGCAGATCTCCCATTGGGTCCTCTTCGTTTTGGCGCAAAGGGAACTTTGGATAAGAGGAGGCCAAAAACACCCATACCATGTCGATTTCCTGAGTTCTCACTGAACAAAAACCTGCAAGTAAGCTTTCTCTGAAGTGTCCCTGGGCCAACCAGTGGGCTGGCCAATTTATGCAGGACCTTTGCTCTGTCTCTGCCATTGTTTCGAGGAGGCCCTATATACTGCTAGCTCTATGTCCACGGCACCCTCACGCTGAATTTCAAACACTTGGCATTCCCAGGTCTGAAGTGAGACGAGTGGGCCGGGAGAGGAGTAAACGCGTTTACAGAGTTGCCCTGCCACAGCGTCTTTTCCAAGTATGCTGCACTTGTGACCCTCTTGCCCCTGAAGCCTGCTGCAGTGAAACTGGGTTGATTCACCCACCTGGAGCCGAGAAATCACCACTGTCCCGTTTCGGAATCATCGCTGTATCTCAGGAACTGAAAGCCGCAGAGACATCCTTTTTGTTGAGTTCGAACCAGAAACCCGAGTGGACTGAACGGGCAAAGTTTGGGTCCAAGTGCGCCTGGGACCGGTGAGTACTTACATCACTAACCGGGGGGCCTCTGGTGCCAAGGGCCCCTTTTACACACGAGTGGCCCCTGGGGTCCCTCTCCTTTCCACTGATCGTGCCATCTAGCGACTCCGCCCCGCTCTCTGGACTGCCACTGCCTTCAAGTGGGGGTCCTCCCTGAATAGTGGGAACTTGTTCTTCATCGCCTCATCCACCTTCCCGAGCTGCTAGAGACCTCTGAAGAGACCCTATTTTGCCCACTGGAACAACCGCGTGCGCTTGCATTGCATGTACTATTGAGCACAAGGCTCCTCCTCTTAGGGCTTGGACTGCCTCTTAATTAGGTGCGTTGTCGATGTCAAAAGGGCAAAGACTATCTGCACTGCCTGTTTCCTTCCCATCTAGGTTGTAGACATATTTTGTGCATTTAACCCCTTTAGACCCCAATGGTCTTGTATATATATTGTATTGACAGTGATGTGTTGGTTTACTTAGTGTTACTGTGATTCTTCTGCTATGGTCTATGTTACAAAGGCCTTGTAATAAATGGGTCTATATTTTTGATAAAACACCTGTCTGGAGCAATTTGTAAGTGTCCTTGCTTTATGTGCTCATTGAGGTCCTTCAGTCACCGACACCCCTCCTGAGACCTAGTCTTGACCGCCTGCCATAGCTACCCTGACTGGTCTGGCCTGTCCAGAGGTTACCCTGTGTAAAGGTACTAGGCTTGCCTTCTGAACCTCTTCCCCTCCAGGTCAGAATTCAGAAATCCATCTTAACACTTGATAAAACATGTATTAATTTATTAAACAGTCAGTTGAATAAGCCTTCTTTAGAAGGGAGCAATATAGATGTAACACAAAAATATACTTAAAATATACACATTTAGTTGCTCTAAATCAGCAAATACCCATTTGGGACGGCACGTAGATTGTTCCTACACACTAAGGTGGCTTAAATATCTAGGACACTGTGGACATTAATATATCACTGGTACATTTAGAGCAATACTGAGGTTCATGTTAGAGCAGGGCTCCACTGGGACGGGACGGGGCTGGGCTGGGCTGGAGGCGATGCTACTCATCTCATCAGCGGAGGGTTTTACTTTCCTCCAAATAGCCGGGTCAGGAAGCAAACAATAGTAAAAAGGAAAAAGTGTCCCTATGGGAGCAAAGCAGCAAAAAAGAAAACCTTTCCCAACATTTAGAGGACAGAGATCTAATCTGCTTCGGATACACCAGTCTTCACCGCTATGGCAGCAGAGGACTTAGAATGGACTTCACTCACAACAGTGTTCCAACCATGTCTTCTTGGTGTGCAGAAAAAAAATGAAGCATGCAGTGCGAGACCTCTTCCTTATAAAGGTAAAAGGTCAGAGGATCGGACAGAAGTCTGTCATACTAAGTGGCTCTATCATACCTAGAGTGTTGTGTTCCAGAGGAAAATGAGGGGCAGGAAAGAAAACCTTGCAGAAACTGAAGATGGCAGACCCCTTCTCTGAGTTTGTTCTCTCTGGCCATTAACTCTGCTTCCTTCCCACGCCGGCAACTTCAAAAGTTCCTTAGGAGTGCACTCCCGCTTTCAGTGAAAGGATGACCTTTGTTATGTGCATGTGTCCCTTTGAAAGCAAGTTTCTCATGAGATCTTCACTGGAGGGGAGGCTTTACCTTCCTTTTAGAGGGTTACAGGAAGGCAGAATTCCTGGATATTGCCTCGCTGGGAGCTGTAAAGACAGACACGCTGCCTTGAATACACATTGCTCTTACAAGCTGGTCAGGGCGTACAGGGTTGACAGATGTACGTTATCAAATAACTTTGGCTTTAATAACTGTGTGCTCTTATCAGTCACTATACCATAAGCAGGCATATCTAAATTTTTTGGTGGCAGGGTAAACAGGTTTAAGATTAAGTGCAAACATTATTATATTTTGGGCAAGAGGAGCAGAAGGTAAATGGTCTGTCTGCAGTGGCTTTATGAGGAAATCACATGACCTTTGAACCATCCCTGTGCCACTGGACAGCAGGTGCGGCAGTTGTCAGGAGACTGGTGCAACAATGGCACATGTATACATTACAATTTTGTCATTGTGCTTTATGAAATGGGGGGGGGGGGTCCGATTAGCAGGCTCCCTTTTTAGGAATCCAATTACCCGCTGTTCAGATGGATTTGTAAAATCTGGCCGGGTGGACCGATTTTAGGAGGTCTGTGGAGTCAGGAATGAGACGCCGACACAGTGGACTCATTGTGATTGATATAGTAAGTGTTACTCACCTGAGTGACTAACAATCTCCTAGTCCATAGTCCCCTTTCCTCCATACTGGATGGGCGTCCCTCGAGGGACGGGAACCTTTTTTTCAACCAGAAAAAAAAGTCACCTTTAAATTTACTGGCGCAGGGGCATAGCACGAGGAGCATGGGCTTTGTTAACCCTGCCCACCAGCGCCACACCTCAGTCCCCTTTTAGAGGTGTCAGCTGTATTACACTTTAACAACCTCACAGCTCTTATTATAGGGGGATGGCTGGTGGGCCGTATGGAGGAAAAGGGATTAGGAGTACGTTTGTCACTCCGGTGAGTAACACTTAATTACTCCTACGTCCCGTCCCCTTTCCTCCATCTTGTATGGGCGATTACAACTGACAACGACCTGGGGAGGAGAGCCTGACCCTCTAGGCAAATAGATTATGCAGCACTGCTTGACAGAATGCTGCATCTGCCTTGGCACTGGTACACAAGCAGCAGTGTTTGCAAAAGGCCGAAGGAATGGCCCATGAGGCCACCCTGCTGATAACTTGCCAGGGAACGTGGTGCTGGAAAGCGACTGTGCCGCCTTGGCTCTTACTGCATGCATGCCCGGCGGTGGACCATTACATTGCACCTTGTATGCCTCCTGGATCACTGCTGTCATCCATCGAGCTATAGCTGCGTTGGAGGCCTACTACCCAGGCGTGCAGCCTCCAAATGTTAGAAACTGTGTGTCCGTCTTGCGGATGCATTTCTTTCTGTCCAGATAGAATTTCAACACTCTCCCGACATCCAGACAGTGGAGCGTTTTGTCTGCGTCTTCCTTGGGGTCGGGGAAGAATGTGGGCAGCACAATCTCCTCGTTGATGTGGAAGGATGACACCACCTTTGGAAGGAACTTTGGGTGCATGTGAAGCACCACCATGTCTTTGTGAAATCTAGTTTATGGCTCTGAGGCGACTAACTCCTGGATCTCACTCCCTCTGCGAGCCGACGTAAGCCTAACCAGAAGGGCTGACCATCTTGTGGTCTGCTGCGGCATGGGTTTGAATGGTTTGTAGGTTATAGCACTTAGCACCACGTTGAGGTCCCAAACGGGATGCAGGCGTTTGACCGGGGGATACAGCCTGGTCAAGCCCGTCGTGTTTTTTTTCACTATGAGTTTGGCCTAAAACAGGGTAAGAGTCAGCGTTCCTCTAAGCACCAATAGCGGCCAGGAATGTCCGGCAGGTATCCACCTGGACACCCAATGTGGCGAGATAGGCAGAGAAAATAAAGACTTAGTCCAGGGTGCATGTCAGTGGATTCACCCCATCATTTGCCTTAGCCCAAAAACAGAATCTCGTCCATTTGCTTATTTACTGCTTGCGCATAAGTCGGACTTCTGGCACTTTGAATGATCTCCAGATTGTCGTTAGACAAGTGAAGGTGCTGGAGCGTTAGCTGGTCAGGAACCAGGCGACAAGGCTTACCTCACAGGGAGGGTTGTAGCACTGCCCCTCCATGCTGCATTAGTAGAGGGCCCTTCCCCAGGGGAAGTACCATCTCTAGTTGGGTTGGCAGCTGCCACAGGTCCGAGAACCAGGGTTGTGCCGGCCAGCGAGGTGCTATGAGGATCATCTTTAAGTTCATGATCTTGCTCACCACCTTGAGCACCAGAGGTGTGGGTAGAAATGTATATGCCCACATCCCCCCCAGGGTATCTGCAGTGTGTCCACTGGAGAGTTGCATCGCAGCCTCCCCAGGATGCAAATTGCTGATACGTAAGGTTGTTTAACGTCGCAAATAGGTCTGTGGTGGGGTGGCCCTGTCTGCTGAACACTTCCTGGAGTACTCTCCCATACAGCTGCCACTCCTAATTGTCGGTGGCCAGGCGACTGAGTCAGTCTGCTTCCAGGTTGGATTTTCCTGGAAGGTGGACCGCTGAGATCCACAACTGCTGGCTGATAGCCCATTCCCAGATTTCCAGGGTCAACCGTTTGTTGAGGTAGTACATGTAGGTCATGTTTGTCTGAATGCACACAGACCTGACCTTGATGGCCGGAGAAAGGACTAAAGGCCCAACCAGATTGCCACAAATTCTAGCAAGTTGATTTGATTCTGCCGGTCGGTCTGGGTCCAGAGCCCATGCACCTAGTGCGTTCCCAGAGTGGCTCCCCACCCATGGACGGAGGAGTCCGTGGTATGGTGTACTCTATGAGGGTTGGACGGAATGGTCTGCACACTACAATGTTATTCTCCTGCTGTCAACATTTGAGGGTGTGATCCAGATGTTGTAGAACGGAGACATGGGCCCCATGATGGCCGATACCTGATCCCAGGAATTTGCAAAAGGCAGCGGAAGCCTCCTCATGCAGAGCCTGGTGTACGGGACAGCTAGGAGGCATGCTGCCAGTACGCCCAGACAGTGTTGATACAACCAAGCTGTGGCGATTGGAATCTCTGCAACCTTGTCTCCCGTGGGGAATACTCTCTGCTACTCTGTGTCCCTCAACAGGCCCAGAAACACTAGCGTCTGTAGGGATGAGCTGGGATTTCTGGTAGTTGATTGAAAACCCCAGGTCGAATAGGGTGGAGATGAGCCTGTCCGCTGATGCTCGAACCTGCTCCGGAGATGAGCCCCGGACTAACCATTCGTCGAGGTACGGCTAGGCATGCAGCGGCTCTGACCTGAGGAGAGCTTCCACAGTAAATCATGAGCCTCGTGAAGACTCATGTGCTGAGTTTAACCCAAAGGGCAGAACCTTGTACTGGAAATGCAGGCCGATGGCCGGGAACCTGAGAAAGGCCTAGTGAACTGCACAATGGGAACGTGGGCTTACGCATCTTTCAGGTCCAGGGAACACAGTCTCCCCCACAGTGTGTCGGCAATGCGTGCTGGCGTCCCAATCTTGAACTTCTGCAGGGGTAGGTAAAGATTCAGGGAAGACATATCCAACACCACTCGCAGGCCCGCCTTCTTCATTTTTTGAATACCAAAGATGCAGGAGTAAAATCCCTGCCCCTGCTGGGAGTAGGGCCCTCCTCTATCGCTTCGCTCTCAACAAGGGAGAAAATCTCTGCTAGGAGTGATGGTGTACCGATCTGAGGGGGATGGGGAGAACTCGTGAGAGGTGAAGGAAGTAGTAACCGGAAGCCCCAGGAACCAATTGAGATGAACAATGCATCCGCAAACTTCGCATGCCAAGCCTGACTGTGAAGGGCCAGCCTGCCCCCAAATGGGGTGCTGTGGACCTGAGAAGAATTGTGATGGTTTCTTCTGGTCAGAGAATGAGTAGAAGGGGTGCTGGAAGAACCCCTTATTTGAGGCTTTGTGGTGTTGTCACCTGTGCTGACTGGGAGACCCGTCAGGATGCCCAGCTTTGCTGTCCTGGAACCCGCCAAACGATCACCCCTTGTCTGAGTGGGACTGCCTGTGAAAAAAGCTTAGCTCCTGGCTTGGTAAGAATCCCCAGCAACTTGGCTGTCAGAGCTTAGTTTAGTTTATTTATACCGCGTGTCGAACCCTGAGGTAACTGGGCCAGAAGCTTAGCAGGTTCAACAAGTTACATGAATTTACAAAGTATACAGGCAATGACAATAGTGAAAAGTGCAAGTGACCAGGGTTCCATGATGGTCACAGAGAGAATTCATGGTGGTGTACAATACAGTTGGGATACAGGGATTGGTCAAATACTTGAACAATTCTTGTTGGCAAGCCAAGACTTCGTTTTGGCTCTGAAGGTCCAGAACGAGGGTTCCGTTCTGAGGTTAAGGGGTATAGCATTGCATTGTTTGGCTAGGACTGGGAAGCTAGAGGCACCCTCTTTTTTAGGTTGAATTTGGGAATGGCGAGGCAGTGCGAGTACATTGTTCTGGTTGGTCTGAGTGATAGACGTTTGTTGAATGTATCTGCCAAATACTTGGGAGCGGTATCGAGAGGCACTTGTGGGTGATGACAAGTGATCTAAGAGTGATTCTGTCTCGTACTTGGAGCCAGTGGGCGTCCTGTCGAATGCTAGAGATGTGGGAGTGCAGCAGAATGCTCAGTGCAGCTCTGAGGGCATTATTCTGCAGAACCTGGAGTTTGTTCAGGTTGCGCTCTGAAGTGCCTAGGAAGTGGGTGTTGCAGTAGTCAATTTTAGAGAGCACAAGTTCCCTGGTAAGAGTGATGCAGCTAGTAGGGCAGAGGGAACAAGTTACTTACCTGTAACTGTTGTTCTCCAGCATGGGTCTGGCATGGATTCACATGCTCATGAATATTCCCCGTCGTCAGGCAGGGAATCCTCGGTATAGAAAAAATCAGTATCAGTTTAGTTTCTGATCTGTCTTTCTCAGTAGTAACCAATCACTGGTCTCTGGGTCATACTGCCCCCAGCCAATGACTGCCCTCTCCCTAAGCCCCACCCCTGGCAGCCATCCTCAGATTTGGTAGCACGTGAAGTGGCAGTATGACCAAGTGAAGAGCCGCAGGAGGGGTAGGCGGGAGGGTTCGCATGTGAATCCATGCCAGACCCATGCTGGAGAACAACAGTTACAGGTAAGTAACTTGTTCCTTCTCCAGCATGGGGTCTGGCATGGATTCACATGCTCATGAATATAAGAATACATAGCAGTATACACATGCACAACCACGGGAGGTGGCAAAAGGCTCAATATCAAGCAATACAACAACTCAACATTAAGCAACTCTTACCTCCTCAACAGGCTCACCTTAGGCGAACAGGTTGCGCAGCACTGCCTGGCCGACTCTAGACTCCTCCCTGGAATCCCGGTCGACGCAGTAGAATCTCGTGAAGGTGTGCGTCGACCTCCACGTAGCAGCCCTGCAGATGTCGAGCAGGGGCACACCAGACAGGAACACCGTAGTAGCAGCGATCACTCTGGTCGAATGGGCCCTCGGACGGCCTGGCAACGGTCGGTTTGCCAACCGGTGACAGTGCATGATCCAGCCGGAGAGCCATCTGGAACTCGAAGTCTTCGAGAGAGCCTTCCCTTGATTCACAGGTCCAAAGTTCACAAACAGCTGTGATGTCTTCCGAAAACCCTTCGTGCGGTCCACGTAGAACTTCAGCGCTCTAGCTACATCCAGCGAGTGCAGAGTCCTCCCAGCCGGCGACGAAGGCAACGGGAAGAAAACTGGCAACACCAAGGGCTCGTTGAGGTGGAAGTCCAACGGCACCTTGGGCATGAAGGAGGGGTGCGTCCTCAGCACCACCCTTGTGTCGTGAAAAGTCAAGTATGGAGGCTTGCAAGACAGGGCCTGGATCTCTCCCACTCGTCGTGCAGAGGTGATGGCCACTAGGAATACTGTCTTCCACGACAGAAACTTCAACTGCACTGAATGCATAGGCTCGAATGGGGCCCCCCATGAGCCTCGTTAGCACCACGTTGAGCTCCCACGCCGGGGCAGAGGCCTTCACCGGCGGGAATGATCGGAAGTCCTTTCATAAATTCCTTCACCAGACTATGAGACCACAAGGACGCCCGTCCTGTAGTTCTGGTGTAACGTGAGACGGCAGCCAGATGTACCTTGATGGAAGCGTGAGATAGGCCAGCCTTGGTCAAAGACAGTAGGTACGGCAATACTTGAGGGGCCGTAATCCGCAGAGGGTTAATCTTCTGTGCACGGCACCAGACAGAGAACCTCTTCCATTTATGTCCGTAGCACTTGAGAGTTGAGGATGCCCTGGCCTTTGCAAGAACCTCTCTGCAGTCGGCCGGGATGTCGTATCCTCCAAACTCTAGTGCTGCAGGAGCCAGGCCAGCAAGTTTAGCGACTCTGGTTCGTGATGAAGAATGGCGCCTCCTTCTATGGAGAGAAGAACCGCGTCTGTCGGCAGCTTGAACCAGATCTGCCTCGGCCACGCCGACGAGGATCATCCTGCACCAGGACCTCTTGAGCTGGTTGACGAGCCGGAGTAGCAACGGCGCGAATGCATAAAGGAACAGGCCGTCCCAGGGAACGAGAAAGCATCGCCCATGCTCCTCGGTTGGGGAAACCTGCTGGCGAACCTCCGGCACTTGGAGATTGCCGCCATCGCGAAGAGATCGATATGGGGTTTGCCCCATCGTCGGAAGAGTCGGTCCACTTGATCCTGGCGCAGTTCCCACTCGTGGCACGAGCGCAGCTCTCTGCTGAGTGAGTCGGCGGTACCAGAAACATCCCTTGGGCGATGGCCCAATGCCACAGATCCTGGGCTTCCTTGGACAGGGCAGGGGATCTGGTTTCGCCCTGCTTCCGAATGTAAAACATTGCGGTGGTGTTGTCGGTGAAGATCCTCACCACCTTGCCCTTGAGGGACGGAAGGACGGACCTGAGGGCCCAGAACACTGCGCGGAGCTCCAAGATGTTGATGTGGAGAGTCTTCTCCTCTGAGCACCAAAGGCCTCTCGCGTGGAGACCCCCGGTGTGCCCTCCCCAACCTTCCAGGGAGGCATCCGTCGTCACCGTCACTTGGTGGGCCGGGGCTAGGAAACCTGTTCCCGCTGTCAGATGAGAGCGGACACCCCACCATCGTATCGCCTGACGGAACGCTTCGTCGAGCGGGATCCTGTCCTCGAAGCTGCCCGTCGTCTGGATCCAGTGGGCGTCGAGGAATTCTTGCAAGGGCCGCATCCGAAGTCTGCAGTGGGGCACCAGATAAATGCAGGAGGACATCATTCCGAGGAGTACTTGATAGACCTCACTCTGGCCACGTCCGTGGCCAGTAGACGTTGCACCTTTCCTAGGATGGTCCTTATCCTTTCCTCCGACGGTGAGGCCCGCCACGCCACTGTGTCGAGCTGTGCTCCCAGCAACGGGGCGACTTGCGATGGGACCAGGTGGGATTTTGGAAAGATGGAGAACCCCAGGTCCGTGAGCAGCTGGACGGTCTTCGCAGTGTTCTCCACGGCGAGCTCCCTTGTCCTTGCCCATATGAGCCAGTCGTCCAGGTAGGGATAGACGTGGATACCCTGCAGGCGCAGCCGCGCCGCCACCGGTGCTAGGCACTTGGTGAACACCCTGGGCGCCGAATTTAATCCGAACGGGAGGGCCTTGAACTGGTAGTGCCACCCTTTGACCACGAACCTGAGTAACTTTCCATGCCTCTTTAGAATAGGGATGTGGAAGTAAGCATCCTCCAAGTCCAACGACGACAGGAAATCGCCCTCCTCCAGCTGTCCCAGCACGTGCTGGAGGGTGACCATCCGGAACTTCTGTGCCTTGATGTATTTGTTTAGTCGTCGCCGGTCCAGGATGGGACGCCATCCTCCTGTAGTCTTCTTCATGAGGAAGTATCTTGAGTAAACTCCGGAGCCCCAAGGCCTCTTCAGGACGAGCTCGATGGCACCTTTCCTGAGCATCGCCCGTACTTCCAACAGCAGTTGAGGGACGTGATTTTCCTTCCTGGCCACGGGAGGAATGTGGGGGCACCTCTTCTGGAACTAGAGGGCGTGCCCCAGGGCCAGGGCGTCCAGCACCCAACGGTCGGTGGAGATGGACTCCCACACGCCGACGAACTTCGTCAGCTGGCCTCCCATCGGGGTGCTTAGGCGGGGGCCCGACCCGACGGTCAGTTCAATCTTGCTTGGAGGCCGCTTTGCCTCCTTGACCACGTTGGCGATGACGGCGGGATCCACCTGACTTGCTGCGTCCCCTGTAGGCCTCCTGCGACGAAGACCTTGCCGCTTGACGGTACGTAGAGGAGCTGCTGCCGGCTCCCTTGGAGGCACCCTGTCTGCGTCCGGAGCTCCGAAAGGACGGCCATCGCTGTTGGAGCACACCCAGTGCACGGGCCGTCTCCGTCTTGATCGCGTGAAGGGATTCATCAACCGCCTTGCCAAAAAGGTTGTTCCCATCGAAAGGCATGTCCAAAACCTTGGTCTGAACGTCCTGGCGCTAATCCGTCGCCTTGTGCCATCCTCGTCGTCTCAGGCAAACGCCGTTGCCCAACTGACGTAAACCGGTGTCGGCGATGTCCGTAGCCACCGTAATGGCGTGGTCCGAGGCAATCTCACCTTCCTGCAAGATTTCCAGGGCCTCAGCCCTCTTGGCACCCGGAAGGAAGTCCAACAGAGGGTCGATCTTGAACCACAACTCCCTGTCGTAGCGGGCTACGATGGCCAGGGCGTTGGCCGCCTTGATGGTCGTCGCTGCAGATGAGATGACCCGTGGTCCCATCGCATCCAGCTTCCTACCGTCGCCGTCCGGAGGGGAGGTTGAAGTCGAGGCCCATGCCCCCGGCTTTCTTCTTGGCCGCCGCGGAAACGACCGAGTCCAGGGTAGGTTGCGCCCTAAGGCACAAGGGGGCAGCGTCGGGGACCCGGTACTTCTTCTCGTACTTGTCCCTCTTCGCAGGAGCCGTGGCAGGGTTCTTGAGGAGGGCGAGCCCCTCATCCCAGATGTCATCAAGAAGCGGTACGGCGAGGACCGTCTTCCTTTTAGCCTCGCACTGCTGGTAAAGGAACCCCTCCTTTTCCTCGGGGCAGAGCTGGAAGAGCTCGGATGCCCTGGAGATCATTGCATGGAAGGATCCAATCTCGTCGGGCGGGGACGCCCGGGCAGGGGGCGATGGGGGACACATCCCGTCGTCACCTCCGTCGTCATCCGTACCCGTCGTGTCCATGCCTGTATCATCCCCGTGGGTAGTGGACCGGGTGGAAGGCAGAGAAGGCCGCAGAGGCGGGAGAGGAGGCCTAGGATGCGTCGTCGTCCTCTTAAGTGGTGGGCTCCCCGAAGGTCCTGGCTCCGGTTCCTCCGTCGGGTCTGGCTCAGGCTCCTCCGTCGGGGGAAGGGGCAACCTAGTCCTCATCTCCGAGCATAAGGACTGGATGGCTGACAAGATGGCCGCTGAGGTGTCCTGCGGCGCCGGAAACGATGGGAGCAAGGGCTCTGGAGGAGCCTCATCGCCCTCGTCGTCGCCCTCGTCGTCGCCCTCGTCGGGATCCCTACCGATGGGCTGGGCCTCCTCCACGACTTGGATGAGCTCCTCTTCAGAGGTCATGTCCGTATCCATGACAGCCACCAACCCCCCCCTTTCCAATGAGGACTTTGTGGGGGTCTTCTCGATGGGCCTGAAAGACTCCCCCCTCCGTGGTGGCAGGGGGACTCTGGTACCAGAGGGCGCCTCCACTGGCGTAGCCTCCACCGGCTGAGCCAGGGCCACGGCAACATCCTCAATTGAGTTCTTAGCAGGGTGAATCAAGGCCAACGTTACCTTCTGTACGCCTGGGGCCTTCACCTTGGGAGGGAGGGTCCGAGCCTTGCTCCCCCTCTGCCGGAATCTTCGAGATCGACCGGGGCCTCTCCAGAAGCTTCGCCGGGTTCTCGGACTTCCTCTTACCCGAGCAAGAGCGTTGGCTCGTGGTCAATGGCGCCGGGGAGGGTGCGCCCTGCCTGGCAGCCAAGGAGCCAGACCGTTCGGCGCTCCCGGTGCCCGCAGACTTGCGGTGCTTAGCCTTTTGTTGGGCCCCCGTCGCCGGAGCACCCTCATAGGACTTAGAAGACCGCTCTGACTTCTTTTTCTTCTTCTCGCCTGGCGGGCTCTTACCTTCCAGCCAGTTGGCGAGACGGAGGTGGCGATCCTTCATGGTCCGCTCCGACATGTTCCCACAAAACGCGCAGTCCTTTTCCTTGTGCGTCTTGTCCTCATGGAGACAGAGGGATAACGAATGCTCGTCCTCCTTGAAAACGTTCTGAAGCTGGCATCCAGGGCAGGTCCTGAATAGCTTCCCGGGCGTCAAGCTCCCCTTCTCCTGGGCCATGTCTGGGGTAGGCCTCGGAACTTCTGGAATCCTCCAAAAGTGTAACTCGACAAAATCTTCACCCTTGAGGGGCGTACAAACTCCGAAACGGATCCCCGTTGATCGGAAGTAGAAACGGTGGCGCTTGAGGCTCTATTTAACCGAAAAAATTAGAAAATCTCCTGAAAAAGCGCAAAAATGCGGCAAAAGCTCGAGAGCTAAGCACGAGGACTCCCAACACTTGAACGTGCGGTAAAAATCTGAGGATGGCTGCCAGGGGCGGGGCTTAGGGAGAGGGCACTCATTGGCTGGGGGCAGTATGACCCAGAGACCAGTGATTGGTTACTACTGAGAAAGACAGATCAGAAACAAAACTGATACTAATTTTTTCTATACCGAGGATTCCCGGCCTGACGACGGGGAATATTCAGGAGCATGTGAATCCATGCCAGACCCCATGCTGGAGAAGAATGATTTACAGGCATTGATAAGCTCATTTGTGTAGGATGCAGTGGCGTTCACTTGTTTTTTGATGGAGTCAAGTCCAAGTATACTCCTAGAGTTTTGATTTCTTTGGCCACTTTGATCAGGTTTCCATCAATGTTGATGGAGGCGTAACAGGGATCGAATTTGATTAGTCGTGTTTGGGATCAGACGAGAAGAAGCTCACTTTTCTCGTAGTCAAGGCATAAGCTATGTTCAGCCTTCTATGCCTGGATTTCAAGGTATAGATACTTAATCAGTTTGGAGTCCTTTTCGTAGCATCCTGACAACGTGATGAGACCCTGCGTGTCGTCCGCATAGTTTGTGTATGTGACACCCAGGTTGTCAAGGCGGTCGAAGAAGTGCTTTGTAAAGTTATTGCCAATAAGGTTGGTGATACGCACGAACCTTGAGGGACTCCGCAGTAAATAGGGATAGGGTCTGCTGTTGCCGAGGGTGAGAAGACCCTCGTGGTGCAGTTAGAAAGGAAGAATTGTACCCAGGCGGAGGCCTCACTAGAGAAGGCAGCTGCTGATGCCAGATGCTCCGAAAGCTGCAGAGAGGTCGAGCAGCAGGAGTATGGCTAGTTTGCCGTTATCCTTCGCCTCGTCCATCTATATTTTGAGGTCCAGAAGGGCTGTTTCTGTTCCATGCCTTTGTTTCTGGCTTTGTAGATAGGCCACTGTCGAAGATCTTCAAGAAATATGGAACGGTGGTGATGGGCCTATAATGGTGGGGTTAAGGGTGTTTTCAAAAAAATGTTTATTTTTTAATTTTTTTTTTTTTTAGGTGGGACATGACCTTGAGGCTGTTGGGTACTGAGCTAGTTTCGAAGGAGGAGTTGATTAAGGCTATTATGAAAGGAGCCAATTTGTTGGCACCTACTTGAACGATGGTGGCTGGACAAAGATCCCCTTGGCACGTAGACGGTTTGAGGCCTTTGATGATGTTTTCTACTTCTTTGGCCGAAACCGGTGAGAAGGAGAAGGTAGGGCAAGTGGGGGTCTTGTGAATAAGAGGTGGAGAGGTGATGGCGTTTTTAGCCAAGCAGTTCTTTTTTTGCTCAATTCTAGATTGGACCAGCGCAGTTTTGTCTGCAAGAACTTTTTGAATTTATGCACACCAGTTTGCGTCTTTCACGCAGGACTCTGCCGGTGTAGGGGGTGACTCAAGTTCCCTGAGGATATTGAAAAGCTCTTTCGTTCTAGATTTGGCAT
Source organism: Ambystoma mexicanum (assembly GCF_040938575.1). Lineage (NCBI taxonomy): Eukaryota > Metazoa > Chordata > Amphibia > Caudata > Ambystomatidae > Ambystoma > Ambystoma mexicanum. The sequence continues at coordinate 310,595,181 of NC_090932.1, forward strand.
GGAGGATTCTGTTGTCATAGGTCTCTTTCTTAGCGGTGAGGATAGCTGTTTTATAGGTGGAAGCAGCAGCAGTAAAGAGTGCTTTGTTAGATGAGTTAGGCGTTTTCCTCCAAATGGATTCTGTTGCTCGTTTGGCGTTCCGAAGGTTTTTCAGTTCAGGGGTAAACCATTTGTTAAGATGGGCAGCCGGTTTAGCTTTGGTGGGTTTGATAGGAGCGATATAGTCTACTGCTGCTTCAAAAGTTTTGTTATAGAGGTCGACTAGTTTATTTGCATCTAGGTCTGAGTATATTACAGGGGCAAGGATGTTATTGATTAGTGGGCGTGGGCTTTGCAAAGTTATATTGTAGTTATTCCTGGTGAAGGTTTGCGGGACGGTGACCAGAGTAGTGTTACTATTCGCATTTCCTTGGATGGAGAAGGAGATGACGTGGTCGGACCAAGCAGTTAGTTCGTTTTTGAGGGTGGTGGTAGCGCAGTTATGATCAGACAACCAATCCAGGGATCTGCCTTTATTATGCGTTGGGACTGTAACACGGTATTTGAAGCAAAGTTGGAAAGAACAAGTTACTTTCTTACCTGGTAACGTTCTTTCGATGGGATGTTCCTCTGACGTATTCCACATCTATGACAGGTAATCACCACAGTTGTGCTGCTTCGGAAAATGTTCAGCGTCTGCTACCTGCGTCGATGACATCGATACGCTCCCTCGAGGGCCTCCGTCGAGCAGACGTCACCGGATGTTATAAGTAGGACGCACAACACCCGTAGACTCAGTTGTAGTTTTTTTCCCCTGAACGTGTGGCACCAATCTTCTGCCAGTATGACTACAGAAAGCCTTGCGGAAACGTAAGCTGCAATAGCATAAGAAATTCAGTAGAGGGGCAGGTCGGTAGGGTGCGATGTGGAATACGTCGGAGGAACATCCCATCGAAAGAACGTTACCAGGTAAGAAAGTAACTTGTTCTTCGAAGGGACTGGTTCCTCCGACGTATTCCACATCTATGACAGACTTTCAAAGCAGTACCAATGTATGGAGGTGGGAAAAGAATTTAGAATTTTAGAATGCACAATTAAATTGCAGAATAGAGGACTGCCTTGCCAAAGGCCAAATCTTGCCCATGCATAGAATCCAGGGAGTAGTGTTACTAAAGTATGGACAGAGGCCCATGTGGCTGCTTCACAAATGTTATGAATAGGAACACCCCTCTGCAGGGCAGTAGAGGCAGCCACACCCCTAGTAGAATGGGCCCGTAAGCCTACCGGAGGGTCCTTACCCGCCAAACGGTAACATTCAGAGATTGTCAAGATAATCCATCTGGACAAAGTCTGCTTAGTAACAGCTTGTTCCAAACGCCTTCCAGCGTATCCTACAAAGAGCTGATTGTCCACTCTGACCCGGGACATGCGTGAGATGTAGAAACTTAAAGCTCTCCTAGGATCCAACCTATGGAGCCTCTCCTCTTCCTTACCAGGATGCGGAGGAGGATAGAACGCCGTAAGAATTACCTTCTGGCTCAAATGAAATTCCGACCCAACCTTCGGAAGAAAATAAGGACGAACCCTAAGGACACCCTTTTCTTATAGAACACCGTGAAAGGTGGCTTAGCGGATGGTGCCTGTAACTCACTCAACTGCGAGCGGAACTAACTGCAACTAAAAATACAGTTTTAAAGGTCAACAGTCTCAAAGGACAAGAATGTAATGGCTCAAACGGAGCTCCCATCAGGACCTTTAACACTAAGTTCAAATCCCAACCAGGCACCTGGAAAGCTGCAGGTGGAAACACATTAGTGAGCCCTTTAGGAAACTGAGGAATCTTAAAATAACACTCCTCAGACGAGCGCTTAAATGTAAACAGCGCTGCCAGGTAACCCTTAATGGTACCAACTTTCAGGCCCTTGTGGGCTAACGAAAGCAAAAACGACACAACCACAAGAATGTCACAGGAATGTCACATGAAAAAGGATCCACATTTTAAACCCTGCACCAGCGCAGAACTTTCTCCAACGGCAACGGGACTTTGTTGCGGGCCTTCTGGCCGAGAGCATCACGTCTTCAGGGAGGTCCCAATCCTTATATCTCAACCTCAATATTTCAGAAACCAAGCATGAAGGTTGGGAGACTTGACCTCTGGATGGAGAACCTGAACCAACCCCCCCCCCCCCTTAAAAGCAGATCATCTCGACAGGGAAGACGGCGTGAAGGGCAGATGGACATGTCAAGAGGAAGGTCTGGGTACCACACTCTCCTGGCCCATGCCAGAGCAATGAAAATCATTTGGGAACCGAACCTCTGTCACCTCTGCAACACTTGTGGGATGACGGGGACGGGAGGAAACGCGTACAGCAGTGGGAAGGACCACTCCACTACGAACACATCCCCTAAGGCTCCTCTTAAAGGAAATTCCCCTCAAGCAGAATCTTTCGAACTTCCGGTTGACACTGGTGGCAACAAAGAGATCCACTTGTGGGGTCCCCCAACGGGCAAAGATCTCCAAGAGAACTTCTTTAGCCAGCTCCCACTCATGAAAGACTGTGCTCTGCCTGTTCAGAGCGTCCCCCGGCTCATTTTCGTCTCCGGCCAGATGAACTGCCGAGATCGAAATTTCCTGCTGCATGGCCCAGAACCAGAGCTGCATCGCCTCTCTGAAGAGAGGGAGAGACCTTGCCCCCCCCCCCTTTTTGTTGAGGTAGTGGATGGCCACTGTATTGTCCGTCAGAATCAGGACATTCTTCCCCCGCACAGGCGGCAGAAAAGCCTTCACGGCTAGCCTGACGGCCGTCAGCTCCAACAGATTGATATGGAGTCTGGACTCCATCGGAGACCAACGACCGCTGACTGTCAACTCGTTGGCATGAGCTCCCCATCCCGTGAGGGATGCGTCCATCACGATCGTTACCTCCGGCCAGGGTAGCCAAAATTGAGCCCCCTTCAACAGATTGCATTCGACGGCCCACCACAGAAGATCCTGGACGACCAAAGCCAGCACCTGAACGGGATCCGACATCCTGCCTGAGGACTGTGACCACTGCATCTTGAGAGCCCACTGCAGAGATCTCATCCACAGCCTGGCCTCTGGCACCAGGAGAATGCAGGATGCCATGAGGCCGAGCAACCTCAAGAACTCGAACGCCGGGAGACCCTGGGCATGTTGAAACTTGTGCATCATCTGCAGAATGTGACGAGCCCTCACCTGGGGAGGCGAACACTGCCCCAGGGATGTGTCGAGCACTGCTCTGATGTACTGGAGCGGCTGATTAGGTGACCAGAGGGACTTCAAGTTGAGGGAGAAGCCCAGCCTGTGAAGGGAGTGGCAGGTGACAGATGATCAAGGACTTGCTCAGGAGAGCGTGCCCTGATCAACTAATTGTCCAGGTAGGGGTAGACGTGAATCCCCACTTTCCTGAGATACGCTACCGCCACGACCATGAGCTTGGTGAGGACCGTCGGGTCTGAAGTTAATCCGAATGGCAGGAACCGAAACTGAAAGTGTGAGTCGCCAACCGCAAACCTCAGGTGATACTTGTGCTTGGGATGAATCGGCACATGAAAATAAGCATCCTTGAGGTCGAGAGACACCAACCATTCCTGAAGTTGAAGGGCCTGGAGGACTTGAGAGAGAGTAACCATCTTGAACTTGTCCTTCCTGAGGAGCTTGTTCAAACCACGCAAGTCCATGATGGGTCTCAATCCCCAGTCTTTTTTCGGGATCAAAAAATATGGGGAATACCATTCCTTGTTCCTCTCCGCTACAGGCACCAGTTCTATGGCGCCTTTCTCCAGCAGGGATTTGATTTCATGCGCAAGGAGCGGATCCGGTATCTTCAAAGAGAGCTTCCCCAGTGGATTGTCGGGAGATCTCTGCCGGAAAGGAATACAGTAGCCATGGGCTATGATCTCCAGAACCCACACATCTGAAGTAATGGCACACCATTCTACAAGAGGCTGCGCCAGCCTTCCCCCAACCGGTGAACCATGGGACATGGCCTCATGAATGAGCGGAAGCGGCAGTGCCTGAGGGCAAAGAGGCAACTGCCCAAGCAGCTTTGGCACCTCGAGTACCTGGTTTTCCACCTCTGGTACTCCTACGTTGGCACCTTTGACTGGCAGCCCCCTTGATCTACTAAAGGAAGATTAGAATCGAAAGGAGCCTCCCCTCCATTGCTGTCCCCTAAGCCGAAAAGGCAGAGGTTGACGCACTGCAGCGCCCAAGGACTACGCTGCAGCTTTGGAGGTCTGCAACCTCTCAAGGCTCTCGTCAGCCTTGCTGCCAAAAAGATGTTCACCATCAAAGGGCATGTTGAGAAGCCGGGCTTGCACATCCGGAGCAAACCCTGACTTCCGCAACCACGCAAATCTGCGCATCACGGTGCCCGCCGCCATGGACCGGCTGACACAGTCTGCCACGTCCAGACTCGATTGAACGGATTCACACATGGCATCCTTGCCATCTTGTGCAAGGGCAAGAAAGCCATCCCGTTATTCCCGAGGGGGAGGATGTTCAGCCGCCAAAGATACACAATTCCACAGAGTGTGAGTGAAATGTGCTAAGGCACACACAGAGTTGGCTGCCTTGAAAGTCATACCCCCTGAAGAAAATACTTTCTTCGCCCAACCGTCAAAACGTTTGTCCTCCCTATCAGGAGGGATGGTAGGGTACGAAGCCTGCTTTGCTGGGGCCATAGCCGCCTGCACCACCAAATTCTCCGGAGTAGGGTGCGTTGACAAGTAGCAGCGGTCGCCACTGGCTGGATGGTACTTTTTCGGCAACGATTTACCCACTGCCGGAAGACTCTCCGGAGCAATCCAAGCCGTTGCCACCCTTCTTTGCAAGGCCATATGAAATGGCAGTACCGGGTCAGTTGGAGTACCTTGGTCCAGGATATCTGTCAGGTCATCCTGCAGAAAATCCACTGGTGGCGCAGACCACCCCAAGTACTCCGTCACCCTCGACATGAGACGCCGGTATGAAGACTCGGCGTGCATGCCAGGCCTACCGAACTCAACCTCCGGAGAGGTGTCCAGACCACTGGCGTCGTGCAAAGACTGACGCAGGTCTTCCATCTGGCTATGACCAGACAATAGTTCGTCAGGAACCTCATCAGGAACCAAACCTTCATCAGACCCTTCATCCACCTCAGATGTAATCCAGAGGCTGGAATAAATCCCTGGATGAGGGCACAGAAAAAGGTTCAAATACAGGCCTCACTGACTTCCTCAGGGCCTTCCTCTGAGTTTCCACCGATGGACGGGGTACCTCCCCCGGAAAGCCTCCACAAAAGGCGTCGACGGCTTCGACACAGGCCTCGAGGCAGAAGCCCCGAGCGTGTCCTTCGACGGCCTTGGCGCCAATGGCGTCGGCATCTTCTTAGAAGACCTCACAGGCTCCAGCGGTCTCAAGGGCATCGAGGACCGGGACCTGGAGCGGGCATGGCTAGAGCGAGCCACCTTGTCCGATCGGGCCCTCGACGGCTCCCAATGATTGAGCCGACCGCCTCAGCCCGAAAATGTGCGAGTGGTGGCCTTAGCGCATTCCTTGCCGGATTCTCTCGAAGGCGCGAACGGAACCGAGCCCTGCGATTCAAAAATCGGCATCATCTCCTTGCAAAAAGAGTCCCATTCTGCAGAAGACGAATGCTTGTTGGGAAAAGGTACCCGCCGTCTGGCGGCGTCCTCTGACGAGGAGGGCGACTAGTGACTGCGCTTCCGCGAGTGCCTACAAGAGGCAGAGGAATGGCAGGAACCACTCCGGGACCGAGACCCCCCTGGACTTACACCGATGCAGAGAGTCACCCCTCGAATCGTCAATCGAAAGCCCCGTGGATCTCAATTTACAGGGTTTGGAAACCATACCGACCATCAACAACTTCTTCTCCCGCAAGGCCTTTGACGTTATTAGGCAGAATCCTGTGCAGTTCCCTTGGGGGCCACTTGCAAGAAGATTAAGACTACAGGAGTAAGCAGTAAACCCAATTGTTAGCAGTCTGTACCACCGAGATTTCCCTGGTAGCTGTAGCTGAGCAGTCAGACTTCTCTCAAGAAGAGTAGGGCAGTATATAGAGTATACACAATAGGGCTAAAAACAGAGCAAACAAACACTGACCAGAGCTTTGTATCAAAAGTATATCATTTATTTAAAACACACTTTAGGAAATACACTAGCACTCTAAATCAAAAGCAAATTAAAACACAGTCAGGTAAAGTATAGACCCCTCCCTTGATAACTATTAGACAAGTCAGAGTTAAAACACCACTATATGTTAAAACAGATGTGAGCGCGTAACCTAGATGGCACTCCAATAGTTCAGTTAAAGAGAGAGAAAAAGGCAGAGCATGAAAATAAAACAGTTCCCAACACTTTTAGAAGTTCATAGCAAGGGAGGAAAGGCAGTATACACTGTAGAGCCAAAGTTCATAGGTCAGGCCCACTTTAAATGGAGCAAAGCGAAATGTGCCCACGATCACACAGTTTAAAATGCACTAAAAGTCTTTGCAGAATGTTCAAAAGAGGTTGGGGTGATTCCAGAAGTAAAGTTAGATGGTCTGGGGCCAACCCAGTTGGAAAGCCAAGGATTTAAGGGTCACCTTTAGCAATCCGTGGAAAGGGAGGCCAGGCAGAACACAGTACCTTAAAGAGAGAGGAAGCTCCATCGGTAGCAGTTTTTCCTGGCAGTGGTTGCAGTTCGTTTTTTCGACCAGGGGGAGAGAGGATCTCATCGAGGAGGAAACTTGGAGTCGTTGCACTGCCCAGGGATTAAACCAGCCGCGGAGTTCTTCGGTTAAAAGGTGTGTTCCTTTTATTCGCGGTCAAAGTGGTGAAGCAGGGCTATCCGGCGCCGTGGTGCTTGGCACGGGCGATTCGACGAAGAGACGTCTTTGGAAGGCGAAAGGGACAAACTGGTTGATCCCACCAGCTCAAAGGAAGAAGACTCGTCCAGCAGAAGATATTCTCTTGTCGTTGGGAAAGTAGTGAGTTTGTTGCAGCAGGGCTCCACCGGTGGTGTTGTCGTTGCAGATGGCTCAGCTTCTTCCCTCTTCTGATTCTTAGGTCCTGTGGCGACTTCTGAAGTTCCAGTCCCAAAGGCCCTGCTTTTATGCATTCAAGCGGCTACCTGGAGTTCTGTGCACACCTTTACAAAACACTACTGTCTAGATGCACACTCTAGATCTGACTCCCAGGTGGGGCAGGCAGTATTAAGACATCTTTTCTCTACTGTTCCTTCTCATAACCCACCGCCAACTCCGGGTACTGCTCGCTAGTCTATGCACAGCATGTGATTCTAAGCAGATTAACAAACATCAGAAGACAATGCATTACTTACCGTAAAAGCATTTCTGATGGTTGTATCTGCTTAGATTCACATGCGCCCGCCCTTCCTCCCCGCTCGGATGGAAGGAACATAGACATCCTCTACTATATTTCTCTCTTTTCTGTACTCACTCACGTCTAGAAGGCTCCCTCAGGGCAGAAAAATACAAACAGAGGGACCTCGACGCGTGAGGGATTGTGGGTACAACGCACGTCACTATAGGGATAGTGTTACAGACACGCCTTGTCGACGTCCCCTTTTCGACTACGAAAAACAAAATGCAATACTCCGCAGTGACCACTGGATGTCGGACCTATGCACAGCATGTGATTCTAAGCAGATTAACAAACATCAGAAATATATATACAGGGTGCTAATGTAACAGGCTGAGTAAGGTGGAGACAAATACAGAACAGCACTATAGGACGGGGCAATGTGCTTTGAGCTGCGACCGGGTAAGGCGTGCAGCGGCTGTTTAATAAGGCAACGACTGTATGTAAGAGATAGTGGGGTAGATTAAGAGAGGTCACAGTTACTTTCGGCAGCTCTCACTCTTGAGGCTGTTCACAGAGGATGAGTAATAGTCTTGGCCGTCTGGCGTGGCAAAGAAGGGCAGTCACTTGCGGATCGCCGCTGAAGAGAAAGGACAGCGCGGTACGCCCCCGACTAGCCTTGGCTAACAGAGGCAAACCGGACCTTGTGTGTGGAGCCTTAGGTGGGAGGCCAGCTTACACCTGCCGGCTCCCGATTGGCCACTTAAGCCACCAAAAGAACCTATCACAGCAATGGGTTCAGAAGTAAATAGCAGGTCACGCAAGGCTTGGAATTTGTTGCGGCAAGGCGGCCATTTTGCAGGGCAACGGGGGTGATGAGGTAGCTGGGCACATACACACTTGAGGAGCGAGATATTATCAGCCGCTGGGCCAAAAAAGGCTGATGTAGCTAGGATTTAGCTAAAAATAAATTACATGCACTTTTGTGCATTTTCCAGACAAAAGATGGTGGAGGCAATTTCATGTAGAGACGCGCTACAAAGAGTGTGGAGCCCATATGGGCTTACCTCAGATGTCTAAAAGCTGGAGTTTCCATCCTTGGTGGGACGTTGGGTGGCAACTAGTCTGGGAATCACGGTGCCAAAGCGGGGCACTGTCGCAGCTGCAGTGGTTGAATGGTGGTCGGGCCTGTGTGTGGGCTGCTCTTCTCATCTCATCTAGCTCTTCATCAGCTGTGGAGCGGAAAAGATCACACCCTTCGAAAGGAAGGTCCAGGATTCTATCCTGAACATCCGGGTTGAACCTGGTAGCTTTTAGCCAGCTAGTGCACCCCATGTCCGTTGCCGGACAGATCACTCTGTTAGTCGTGTTGATGTGGCCTACAGTGGCCTCCATAATGTCCTGTGCAACGAGTTTCACCTCAGATAGACTTGCTTTGAATGCAGCTTGTTTGTCCTAAGGGATGTCCGGCAGAAAGTCTGAGATTTCCCTGCACAGATTAGCCACAGCAAGGATGGCGTCTGCGTTGGCCTGCCTGAGATTGTAGCACAGCGTTAGAGTAGATCTTCTTGTTGTATGATTCAAGAGTCTTTTCCTCCTTGTACAAGAGGGCTGCCGTGGCAGTACTAGACGAGGCCGCCTGGGGCTTTGCATTCATGGATGCTGCAGCGATAACCGATGAGAGGTTGTGGGTAGAGTGTAGCATGCTGTCCCCCTCGGCCTGCCTGAACTTAACATCAGCTTCTTGTTAACCGGTTGCGTGGAGTGTGGCTTGAGCCACCACTTCTTGGCTAAAGCCTCCACATCCTTCTGTACGGGGATGCCAGAACTTGCCTCCGCACTGATGCTCAGGACCTCCGCCAGAACTCCTGCCTCAGGAAGCTCCTTCTGCGGCTGGGGAATGAACAGGTATTCCGCCAGGCCAACAATCTTGTCATGGCAGGCTTATGCCAAAGAAGGCGTGTCCTGCTCCTCTTCTGTGTCCTGCTGGTCATCTGCCTTGTCTGCCCTTGGAGTAAAGCTTCTTGTTACGCTCACCTGGTATCCACGGGGACGCTACCCAGCCCTGGTTGAATGATTTGCACTCTCAAACCCTCTCCCGATCCATTGGTAAGGCCTCTGGTTAAAGATGGGTCCGCAATATAAGAGAGCTGGGTTCAATACCAGATTGTCTTTAGGTTTTCCCACCTCCCTTGGTCTCAACTCCTTCCTCCCCCTTGGGCCCTCTGCTCACCTTAATATTGTAAAAGATGGATTCTCTGTCCTGCTCCTTGTGGCAGGGGCGCGTAGATGTGGGGGGTGAGCAGCGACCAAGTTACTTCACTGGTGCAAGCCCCCCTGTGGGAATGCAGGCCTGCTGTGACTCCGTAGGTTTGCTGCTTTACAGTCTTTATATGCAGTTCTTACGTTCCTCTTAGTTCGAATAATAATGTCTTGCTTCTTTCCTTTTAAGTATGGAAAGGTATTTTGGTGTTGTCATGCAGTTTGAAGATGAGCATGGGCCGGTAGGCGAAAGTGCAGTGTGCGCAATGCTGTCCGGTGAGTAATGCGCGATGCGCGGCGCTGTTTTGCCATTTATATTGCTAACCTGCATCTTTTCTCTCCTTGCAGGTTGAGATGTTCCTCGCCGAGCGCGTAATGTTCCAGCAATGATACTGACCAGGAGATGACTACACAGATAAGAATTGTGTGGCTTTCTTCATTCGCGAGGAAACGTGAGTAAACGCTTACTAATGCTGCCTTTCTTTCTCCTCTTTCCAGGTTATGGTATTCCAGGATGCATGCGGTGCCGGATGATGGAGTTCGTACCTTCAGGTGAGTGGAACTGAAGTCAGCGATGGATTGAAGACAGGATACTGTTCCAGGTAAGTTTCGTAGTGTTCTTTCTCTCTGCAGGTCCTTGGTTTCAGGTAAACTGGCATCAAAGAACTGGACACGATGAGCGTTATGCTGCCCACAGCAGAAACACGCAAAGCATGTTCTGCTGTTTGGGTGTGGTTTAAATAGTCTCAGGTAAATTAGTCCAGGTAAAATAGTCCCAGGCCTGCCACACCCAAAGTAGTCCAGGTAAAGTAGTCCCAGGCCTGCCACACCCAAAAGACTAGACCGCATAGCTCAGTTCCTTGTAACTGAGCTGTGTGTGTGCCTCCATGTTGGCTGAACCCCACCCGCCAAGTTAAATAATCCCAAGTACATAGTCCCATTCTAATGTTGGTCTTCATGATGGTTATGAGCCTGGCGCCAAAGGTGCCAGGACTGACGCCAAGAGTGTCTTGGATGAGGTTTTAAGGCCTTTGACCTGGCCCTAACTGGAAGGCTGACTTGCCAGTGAGGGCCAGGGGCAAGGGTCATGACACTTCTCTGTTGATCGCCAGGTTAGCGGTCCTTCGCACCTGCCTGCGCCGGTTCCTGCCTTTGATGATCAGGAGTGGCGGCCATCTTGTATCGTGCTGCCACCATTTGGACCTAAAGCTGGCATGTTCCCGGGCTCAGCCTGCATGCCTGCCAGCCAACCTGCACCGGCTCTGCCCTGCCCTGCACCTCAGATGTACACACGGTAGGCTGCGCACCAACGGCCTCCAGGCCGGTAGTGCTGGCCGTGCGTATAGGCACCCCCTCGGGTAAGGACCCGCTATCAGGGCAAGAACCCTCTGGAAGAGTCCCGGTAGTAGAGCTCACAGGCTCCTCAGCTGTGGAACTGGTAGGGCCCTTGGACCCCCTTAGCCATGGGGCTGGTAGCTGCATGAGCATCAGTGCTTCCTGAGCCGGTGCGAGGGCCGGATTGACCCCTCTCGCCAGAGGGCTTCCCCAGGAAGGAGTCGCCACTGCGGGGTGCTTTGGAAAATAAGGCACCTACCCCACCTTCTTTGTCTTCCTTCGGACGTACCCCTTGATGTTCTGTGGAGGAGTCCTGTTGAGCAGCTCTCTCCAATGCGCGAGCCAGTGTTAAGGCAACCTGGGCTTGAGAGGTTAGTCAAAACTCAATCAAGATAGCCAAGGAGATCAGTCAAGGAGAGTGTGATTAGGGTCAAGGGTCCACACAGTGAAGCACACAAATCAATTTAGACATGAATGTACAGAAAAAAAACAGTTTATTCAAGACCCATAACACACTAGTAAATGAAACAAGCAGGTGATAATACCGCACAACACTCAACATTAAAAATATATACAGTCACCATAAGTTCTAAAATTAATTCAATTACTTAAATTAATAAAATAAGGTAAGAAAGTGAAGCCAAAAGATGGCACCAAATCACACAATATATGCCCTAGCTTCAGAAGTCCAACCCGTCTGGGGAGTGAGGCCTTGTGCCTGAAAGTCACAATGCTTCTCCACTGAATGCATCTGATGCAAGTAAAGTACTTATGTTGGTGAATTGTTCAAGAGAAGGGATGCAACAAAGTTACTGATAAGTAAAAATGTGTACTTATCATTCAGGTTCACTGCCCAGGTGGAACTACCAAAAAGCACTGGACTGGAAGGATACACAGTGGCTTGATCTCAATGTTATCCTATGGAGGACAGAGGAAGACACATGAATTGCATTTACTTAACCCTATTAGGTGAAGATTGAATGCAGTACCCTATGGGTGCACTACAACAAACCTGACCTCCTGGCAATAGGAACCAAACCTTTGGTATAAGCTTGTACTACACAGGTTTGTAGTGTGCTCAGCAGCCAGGCTTATCGCAAGAGGGGTCAATGTGAGCTGTAGTGAAGTTACAGATTTACAGTTACAAGTAATCAAACTCTTACACAAGGTTTCTTGAATAAACAATTATTAATTTATCAGTCAGTTAGAATAAGCCTTCTTCAGAAGGGGGCAATATAAAAGCAACACACAAATACACTTCAAAACTACACACTTAGTTTCTAAATCAGTTAAGACCCTTTTGGGATGGCCCAAATTCACAACCGACACCCTTAGGTAACTTCAATAGCTAGGGTGCGGGCGACATTAATATCTTACTGTGGCATTTAGAATTCTCTTAGAACTTGGTCGAGGGAAAAGGTTATTAGAACAAACAAGAGAACACAAATATTCTTATGCAGGCAAATACTTTCGGATCCACAGAGCAGAATCATTCAGTATATTAGGTTAAGCCAACGTCAATGGGCAAAAGACTTATATGGCCTGAAGCACTTCTGGTAGGTAAGTAGAAAAAAGGTCCTTGAACAATGTTTTAGAAGTCTTTGAAGAAAAGAAGAATCAATGTACGGCCACAAGCTGTTTAGGCTTGTGAGTAGTAGAAGATGCAAGCAACTCTACAATAAGAGGTACATTCTCTCACGCTTTACAGTATCTTTGCATTGAAGAAAAAGTGCAGCAGATGACTCCTGTTCCTGTGCAGCTCTGCAGATCTCACTGTTCCTGGGCCTCAGTTGTGGGGACAAGAGGGAGGACGTATGGGGACTCCTGCACTACAATGGGACGGTCACTGCTCGCAATCGGCACGCTTTCCAACAAGTGGCACTTCGTTTTCAGCTCCTCGCGACTACCATAAACGGCAAAACTGCGGTTTCTGGCAGTCGAGATGGACTTTCCTTGCTTCTGGGGTCCTGCACTCGGTTGGGGGGCTCAGGCTCGGTCAGCCCTGCTTCCTGGGAGTCCGGAGGATCTTCCTGGAGCTCTTGGTCAAATTAAAAGCAACGCACACAATCTGGTGTTCCTCTCCCTGGCGTTTCGGTTTCGAGCAGCAACTCTGTGGAAATGCAACCAGCTCCAAGAGAATATCCAGGTAGCTTACTGTGGAGTCAATTGGTCCCACCAACTCTAGCGGAGAAGTCGTCCTTGCAGGGATTTCTCTGTCGATACGAATTTGGAGTTTCAGCACAGTAGTAGGCTTCACCGGGCAAACCAAAGGTCCAGGAGTTGCAGCAGGCGTCCTCTTCAAGTTCGTCGGTTCCTTCGTCCAGTGGTAGACTGCCTTCCAAGCATAAAACCTAGCCTTTTATGCAGTTCTCTCCCATTCATTCCAGCCCAGCTGTCAGTCACCCAACAGGGTGGCTGTCCTTGCCGGACAGCCAGCCGGCCAATCACTACAGAGTGCATTTGGGTCTAATAGGCGACTAAGCACAAGGAGTTTCGGCTACCTCCCTCGCTGCCTGCCCACCCCAGACACCCTGGAGCCAGAGGTGGACTTCACTCGGGAATCCTGCCAAAGGCAAAGCGAACAAAGGGACAAAACCTGGTTTGGCGCGCAGAGTAAATCTCAAGAAGGACCTTTCCACAAACAAATGGCGAAAAAAGAAGACTGGCCCATTTTGACAAAAATGGCACCCTTGGCTGCTTTACTACACCTACGAACGCAGCACACGGTAAAAGCACACCACGGTAGTAAGAAGGAAACCACTGCCATCAGCCATTCAGTGCGGAAAGGCTAACATTAAAATGGTACATGAGAACTAGGTAACCCCTCCAACACCATATTGTAATATAGTGTGTGCTGAATCTAGAAGGTTACAAATATAAGTAAAGTCAATTTAACTTTACTGCTCTTGGAAACAGTAGTTTATCCAAGCGAAGGTATTTACACCTTTGGGAAATCTGAAAGACTTCCTTGAGTCACTGCACTGAAGGTGCTGTGTGATACAATGTAAAAGATGATGCCTATGGAGTTTGTCAGACTCCACACCCCAAAAAAAAACAGTGTTAAAAAATCCACCTTTAGCCCCTTATCTTGGACAGGCTGCCCAGCGTGTTTGTAACAAAGCCTGCAACTATTCGTCTTTTGCCTAATCCTCCACCCGTAAACATGAGGATTTTCAGGAAAATGGCGGGCGCATATGGTGTCGCACTGGTCGCCTAGCAACAGACAGCTGACGAGGCCTAGAGCAGTTCATTGGTCCGCCCCAGCTATTTCCGCATCATGGCTGCGCCGGATGGCGATAGTCGGCCCTCCCACCAAGGCACCCCAATAAGGCACAGGGCTGTCTGTGCCTGTCGGTGCTTTAGGGCTGTAGGCCCGCCCACTATACCGGAAATACTAACACTCCGACCATGAGGTACGAGATACTCACCCCCCCCTTACGCCTTATACAATCTGTCCACACCACCCTGAACAACGTAACCGGCTACCTTGCTACTCTTTCACATCAAAAACGTACCCATGACTATCTATTGCCACTAACTAAAACACCTACACGGTATCTACCCCTACGTCCGTACTTACAGCTGCCTACCCAGCGGTACTGCCTGACTCAGTGAAGTAAGAACACAGCACTCTATGCGTTTTCAACAATCTATACCAACCGTTATGCGCAAAGCCTAAGTCCATTACGCATATCCTCCATGTGATTTACCCAATTGTCTACTAATGTATTACAGTTTAGATCAATAGTTTGCACGCTCCTTCGCTGTCCGACAATGTATTCCCCATATGCATTTTACCTACTTCTGTTGTATCCTGATATTGCTGCCTACCACTTGACCCACACAAAATGTAATTTATGATACATACAGGCCCATAGACTTTGACAGCAAGTTAGACTGTCTAGTCCTAGTCGAATCTTGATATACCCAGAGCTGTATCAGCCACTTTGCAGATGTTCTGCCAGCTATTGCATCGTAAATCATATGCTCCAACAGACACGGCTACCCCCATTGCTAATCCACTATAGCTAGATACTGTATCAGCGTATCTGTGTTCATTGCTTATCCGATTACTCGCTGCACAATGTCGTCTATGGTTACACTGCAATTGTTTTTCAAACTTTGTACTAGAACCAGTCCTTGCTCATATGCTATTATTGTTACTACCATCTATTGTATCTTATGCTTACCTAGCTACTATTCCATAACATTACACTAGCGTTCTTCTCTGCTCATATGCCTACCTATGCCGTTACTGCCTCCTATTAACGTATTTTGCCACACAAATGCTGTCTCATACTACGGCTCCTAGACCTGTGTGCATCTCCAATTCTTCGCTTAGATTGTAATGGTTCCCGACAGCCACCTACCGACTCATATACTCACCTATCATATGATTGTATTCAGCCGTTAAATAAGAGCACTAGACTGTACCTAGCCTCCAAGTAACAGTACTAGACTGTCTGCTTAGCCTTGCCGACCTCCACTACATCTAATATTGATACCAACATCACAGGACCATTATTTGCTATCACAGTACATATCTTATCCCAGTACCCTGTTCCCCCATGGCGACTAGGGGACTCACCATTCATACCATTTACCAACTGGTCTCCCTGCAATTCACTCTTACACTAATAACTAACTACCCTCACATACTTATACCAACCCCTACTTACTCTAACCTAAACAGAGGGATGCCACAACTGAGCAGCCTTCATCACACGTCCATCACTATGCCCAATTCACCCGACACATTTAGTAGGCCTAACCCTACATCCATCAGAAACACCAGACTCAGTTCCCGGACTAAAACTCATTCTTACACGCAACCTAAAAACACCCTAGTCAAAAATCTCACCGCCAAAGTACAAACCACACCTCATCTCACTGCCCAGCACCATACAAACCTCTTGCTCTCACTATCTGAGGCAACCACTATTAAGGGTGCCCTTATTAATGTAAGATCCCTTATTGCCCACGCCCTAGACATCGCAGACCTTATCACTACTAATAAACTAGGCCTCCTGGCTATCACAGAAACGTAGATCGACATCGACCAAGCTGCTGGCCCTGCCCTCATGCTGGCAATCCCTGACGGTTACAACATCTTTAGATCTGACAGGACTAAGAAAGGAGGTGGAGTGGCCCTTATTGCAAGGAACTCACTAGCTTTCAGAGTATGGAACACCACTTCCCTCGCCTCGGGAGAACTCATCTTTATGAAACCTCAACTCTCCCCAGACTGCACACTCCACATCCCTACTATCTGTAGACCACCTGGCACAGTCTCTTCCTTTGAGGACGATCTATCCAACCTCCTTACCCAAAAAGACTAAGCCTAACTCACAAATTCTTCTCCTTGGTGACATGGGCCTGTACGATAGCCTGGACATCAATGCACTAGCCATCCAAAATATCACAAAACTAGGCTTCTCACTAAAAATAATGGACCCTACGCACAACAAGGGCAGACTATTGGACTGGGTTGCCGAATTTAATTGCAACACCAACATTCTTGCCAACACCACTTGTGCATGGACCGACTATAACGTCATCATCTTTGAAATCACTGATGCCAAACAGCACGCTCCCAAAGATTTCCAGCTCCCCCCAGCATTAACTAGGAATAATCGCTTAATCTCAATAGAACTACTGCCACTAATCCAACCTATCATCCAACAACAATTGCCTCCAGACTTGGACCCTGCCTCTATGGTGGAACTATACAACCAGAATCTATTAAACGCTCTTGACCACCTAGCCCCGCTTAAACTCAGTAAAGCCAAACCTGTAGCTCACTTAAATAAATGGTTTACCACGGACCTAAAAATGCTACGTAAAGCTAAAAAAGAAGCTGAGTCCATGTGGAAAAAAAACCTCCTTCCAAAATATAGAAAAATACTCTAAAGCCTCGGGTATCTACAAATAAACCATTCTAGAGACAAAAAAGAATTACAATGACAGAATTTCAAATGCAAAATCCAACACCAAGGAGCTCTTCTCCATCCTAAAAGAAATGGAATCCCTCATCGCACCCCCTGACGCCCACAATAAAGATACTATGGTGCTCCAACATCCAAAAAGCCCTACTCAACAAAATCTCTACTTCAATCTAAAATTGAAGCCAAAAGACGTAGCTCATCAGCCACCTCCAACCCCAATACTCACCTTAATACAGACCAAGCTAACCACTAATTCATCCACACACAACTCCCAAATCACAGCTTTTGAATTCTCTCCAGTCACTCTAGCAGAAGTTTAAGCAATAATCAAAAGTCTCAAACCATCTAGATGCCAAGGAGACTCCTACCCAGCAACTATCATAAAAGAAGACGGCAAAGAACCTGCCCCTTTTATCTCTTCTTTCATAAATGCCTCCTTCGACCTCATGTTCAGTACCTAAAAACCTAAAAGACGGTTGGGTCACGCCACTCACCAAAAAACCCAACTTGGTCCCAAACATACCAACAAATTATAGGCCCATAACCACTATACCATTTCTACAAACATTTTTAGACAAAGCAGCTTACATTCAAATCCAGAAACACCTGGAGTCCAACAATCTCTTAGGCCATAGACAATCCGGCTTTAGAATAGGACATGGGACTGAAACAGCCCTCGTGGATCTAAAGATTCAAATGGAGGAAGCAAGAGACTCCGGCAAGCCTGCTCTCCTCCTCTTACTCGACCTATCAGCTGTGCTCGATCTAGTTGATTACAGCATCCCGACTAATCACCTTACCACAGCCGCATCATTCAAAAAGGCTGCCACTTGGTTCAACTCATTCCTAGCGGACAGATCCATGCGGGTCTTCTCCTTTGCCGCAGCTGACTCCTCCCCCCATCACATGCGGAGTGCCAGAAGGCTCTTGCATTTCCCGACCCTCTACAACATCTTTACAAAGATTTTGTTCGACTACCTAGATGAACAAAACTCATCTTACACAAACTATGCAGATGATACGCAAATACTGATCACCCTATCAGGCAACTTCCAAGCCGACTACTCCTAAATGACATCTACAGTAAAATACAAGCCTGGCTCCAATCAGACTCAATAAATAAGGCCCAAAATACTCTGCATTCTCCATTGATGGCAATCATATTAAAGTTGACTAAGTAGCAAAGACTCTAGGCTTTTACCTAGACTCTGCACTAACTCTCCAAAAACAAATCAACGCCACCTCCTCCACCGTGGCCTATACTACCAAACTAATTAATGCCTGTAGACAAGTGGTCTTCAAACTTTTTTAGCCTGGGCACCCCCTGAGCCAAGTTTGGGCAGGCCGGGCCCCCATAAAAGTGCCAGATGGACAGTATGTAGAAATCGCTATGAAATTTTGCGTGCCGTCACCGCACCCTACTCCCACGCACAGACCCTGGGCTCTCCCCCACCCTACTCCCACCACTTTCCCAGTGCTGCCGCCCATCCTGCTCCCACCACAGTCCCATAACACAAACATACACACATCCATACACATTTAAATAAAAAATAAAATTGCCATAAACCTACCTTCTGCAGGGGCCTGCGCATGGTTGCTAAAATGCCCCGCTCCAGGTTGCTCTGCCCGTATGTGCGAGGAGGCGCAGGAGCACCCCCTCGCACATACATACATGCAGTGCCCCAGCCAGCATTTCCAATGAGCTATGCAAGGCTGGCGAAGGCAAACACCCCCAACGTTGCATGGCTCAGTGATCATGTGCGGCTGGGGAAATGAACTGTCAAAAGGCAAAGGCTGAGGGAGTGCTCAGTGTTTCACTGGGCTGGCTCCTTCATAATGGGTCAGGTGGTCAGTGGGTGGACGCCCCCTCACCCATTATGGATGAGTCGGCAGGCTTGGACTGGCCTATAGGGCAATAGGGATATGACTGTACCAAAAATGCAAAATGCTAGTGTAGGCCAATCAAAATGGGCCACTTTTTTGGCCAATGTGGGCCAGTTTGAGGAGTTGCTTCACTATGCAGCTAGTAGTTTTGACCATTGTTGTTGAATAAATATTCTTTAAATATCACAATTTGTTTACATTTGAATATAAAACAACCCCTTGAGTACTATTCAAACAGTCTGTGACTAAAGGACTGAATATCCATAACTGCTGGCCACGTTTTCATTGGTGCCTAAGATCGTTTTATGGTCCAGTCTGACCATGTGAGCTGCCCCCTCCCATTTCCGCCAAGCTAAAAATTACTTTTTTTTTACATTTCATGCTGGGCTCTGGCGCCCCCCCTAGGAGGCGGCTGTGCCCCCCTGGGGGGGGGCGCCCCACAGTTTGTAGACTGTTTCTAAACACAGACAGCTGCCTCACACTAGAAAGAGCCCTTATGTCCAAGGTGGACTATTGCAACACTTTATACTTAGGCACCAGCAAGCAAGAGAAACATGCACAAGTTACAAGTAATACAAAACAATGCCATGCGAGCAGCCCTTAACATTCCTCGTTCTAATCACATCCCTCAAACCTGACACAATGTCAATTGGCTCCCTATTCAAGACAGGATAACCTTCAGAACGCTGATGATCTCACACACAAGTGCCTCAACAACTCCGCCCCCAAGTACCTTATGAACAAGTTTACCAGAAAATAATATTTCAGATCCACCAGAGCTACCCACGCTCACTGCCTAAACATTCCTAAATTTAAACTTTCTAAAGCAGGGGGTTCCAGTTTTCTAGTACTCGCAGACAAAACTTGGAACAAACTACCTGCAGAACTAAGAACTGACCCAGTTTTCTTCTCATTTCAGAAGAAAATAAAAACTTGGCTCTTCTCCCAGTCTAACTGACCATGCTGCCTCACTTACCTCTGAACCTCCCTTTGCCACCCACCGACATGACCTCAGATCTATGACCCCTGTCCAAATTAACTCTGCTCAGTCACCAGACCCTTGGTGCATCTGTATATTTTGTACACCTTACTGTAAATTGTATTATATTGAAAATTGTATAACTCACTGTAAATGTTTCTTTCTTTGAACTGTACCCTGTTGTATATTGCTATATTGCTTCATAGTATGTATACTGTAATCATGTATCCAAGAAATGCGCCCAGTTACCCCTGGGTTAGACACGCTATATAAGCAAATAAAACAACAAACATTAAAATACAAGCGGGAGTGGGGAAAAAGGGTCTGGCTCTCTCCAGGTTAAAAAAAATCAAGTCCTCAAAATCCAGCGAAGATGCTGGCGGTCTCTAAGGGGGAGGGAATTAGCACATTTCTGAGAATTCTCCCCAACAACCCCTATCACTCAGGTTTTCCCAGAGGACTTGGTGGGTTGACTGGGGATCGCTGGAGGTTGAATGTCCTGCCATTGGTTCAGGTTAGATGTCCGAGGAGTTGAGTGCGGTTAAGATGGATTTCTAAACTTTGGCCTGATGGACAGAGTTTAGGAGGCCACACTAGTTCTAGTGAACAAGAGAAACTCTGGGAGTTCAGCCAAACCAATCAAGGTAGTATAGAGAGTGGTCTAGGCTTAGTCTGGAGAGGTGATTGGGGTCAATGGTCCACAATGAGTCCACACAGTGAAGCAGGCAATGATTACACTTTGACAGGAAGTATACAAATACTATATTATTGGCCAAAGAACACACTATAAATATGAACAGAGCAGGTAATACTATCACACAAGACTACTAATATGAAACATATATACAGTCACTGTTAGTCAATGCAAAGTTTACTATTAACCCCCTTGCCCCACCATACATGAAAGGGAAGGGAAGTAATTAACAATTGCACCAACAGTCCACAGGAACCCCAACTTGTAAAGTCCAACCCTAAGTTGATTGGGGCCTTGTTCAAAGTTCTTAGTTTTCGGAGAAGGGAAAACGTTAGGGAAAGGGTCCTGTGCATGTGAAGTGTGGTCCAGAAGAATGGCCAAAGGGTTTACTGGTGAGTAGTCTTTTAGAGGGCTTCTGGAACAAGTGGGTCAAAGCCAAGAATTCGAACATAAATCAAAGTCCTTCACAAACTGGGAAAGGGTGAGGACAGGAGCACCAGTAAGTACTGCTAGTACTCGCCACCCGTACTCAGATTTTCCCCAGACTGGGCAGGTACGATTGGGGGCTGGGAGGGTTATATTTTCCCACGGCTGGGTTCGGTCACAGGAGCTGCAGGTGCAAGCTAACTTCCTGTCGGTTTCAGGGGCCGAGTGCAACCCCTTCCAGTGGAGAAATGCAGCAGAGCGCCGTGCAGGACTTTTCAGGGCACTCAACCAGAGTAAGGCGGCCGGCTCCAGCGATAGACACCGATGCACAGCGACAGCATGCGTCACAGTTGTTGCAGTCCGAGAATGCCTTCCTTCGTAGGACCCGTTAATTTTGGGATGCCGGAATTTCACAAGAAGGCTACTTGTAGGACAAGCTGAAGATCCATGAAGTTCCGAATCAAAATGCGGAAACGCTGACTCTTCTACACGGTAGCCAAAACTGGAGTTGGTCAGCCCACTGGATGGCCCTGGGACACTTCCGAAGACTCCAACTTGCCAGGCCTGGAGAAAGCGTCGAGGCTGCTTGTTCCCCCAGGTCTAGAGGGCTGAAGCACCAGCAAGGGTCTTCTGAGATCAGTAGCCAGACAGGGTTCTACCGGGAATGAAACCAGATTTGGTAGCCAGGCCTCTTCAGGATCAGTGCACGTCTTCCTTAATCTGTACAGCTACACAGGATGCTTGGCTCCTCTTCAGATCTGTTGGAATGGCTGCAGGACCTGCTTATCCTAAATTCAGGTGAGCACAGAAACTCAGCCCAACCAACAGAAAGATCTGCACCACACACACACCAACAGTAGTCCAATCAGGAACCACTGTAGGATTATTCCTGCATACACACTAGACACACCAAAACCAATATGTGGATTGGGACCAGACAGTCCCAGCCCACTTCCTGGCTTCCAACACACATGGCCTGCACTAGCCCACGAAAAGCACTGCTATCCTGGGAAAATGCACGACTATAAAGGGAAATTCCAGTCCTGACAAAGCAGGAAGAAAGCCAAAGAACAAAATGGCAAAGAGCAGGTGAAAATTCTTGTTTGTTTATTTATAGTGTGCAGCAAACCCTGAGGTATCTGGGCGCATTACAAGGATATGCATTTTCTTAGTTACACACAGCGCAATATACAGTAAGGCAATACAGGACTATTCAATTTTTCCTGGATACATAAAAATACGGTTTTCGTTATTTACAAACTGGGAAATGTACAGTTAGGCAGGCAATGCATGAATATACAGAAACTTTATTACGGGCAATCTATGTTGCACAGGGTTACTATACATGGTTCAAATTACGGAAGGCTAACAGGGTCTAGTATGGTGAGTCTTTGGAGATGAGCCAGATTTAAGGGTCTTTCCTGAATTTATAGAAGGACTGATCAGACCTTAATGTGGTGGGTAGGGAGTTCCAGAGTTGAGCAGCCATAACTGGGAAGTTGCTGCTGCTGCCTACTTTTTAAAGTTTATACCTGGGAACTTTCAGGCACCCAGAGTTAGATGACCTAGTTGGTCGGGCAGGATTTTTTTTGGTGTATTTTTCAGGAAGGTATTGGGCTGAATTGTTGAGACATTTGTAAGTCAAGGACGCGGTTTTGAGTTGTATTCTCTCGTTGATGAAGAGCCAGTTCAGATCACGTTTAATTGCAGAGATATGTTGTCTTCTAGGTATGCGCAGGGCAGTTCTGAGGGCATTATTCTGCAAGATCTGGAGTTTGATAGGTTTACTGGCAGTTAAGTATAATGCATTGCAGTAGTCGATTTTAGACAGTACTAGAGCTCTGGACAGAGTGGGCAACTTTTTGTGGAGAGAAAGGGTTTGCAAACGTGGATAAGCTTGCAGGTGTATGCTGTTGCAGAGGATGTTGCACTGACCTGTTGAGCATATTCAAGGAGGAGTCTAGGTAGAAATGGGCTACCTCTTTGGCCATCTTGATTTCATTTCCTTTAATGTTGAAGGAAAGGTATTGATTGCTCAGTTTTTTTTTTATATTGATGGGTGTGGCTAAGAGTAGTAGCTCAGTCTTATCATTTGGGCACATCATTTGGGCACAGACCATGTGTGGCCATCCAGGCCTGAATGAGGTGGTAAATTCTGTTTATAAGAGCTACGTTTTTGTCGTAATCGCCTGTCAGAGGTATGAGAATCTGGAAGTGATCTGCATAATTCGCGTGGGTGACACCCAGATAGTCCAGATCATCAAACAATGGTTTAGTGAACACATAGCAGGCAATACACAACATCATTGTGGGACTCCACAGGTTATGGGGATGGGATCGGCTGCTGCAGACGCTGAAAAGACTCATGGATCTATTTTTTAGGAAGGATTGTATCCACGCCATTGCTTCTATTGAGAAATGGGCCGCTGTAGAGAGATGCTTATACAGAACCTTGTGATCAACCAGATCAAAAGCGGCTGTCAAATCCAACAGAAGCAAGAAGGCTAATTTCCCTTTATCTTTCAAATAGTTAATCTGGATCTTCAGGTCAATCAGGGCCGTTTATGTGCCGTGTTGGGGCCTGAAGCCAGATTGAATGAGTCCAAGTAGGTTATTAGTCTCCAGATATGTTTGTATCTGATTGTAAGCAGCTTTGTCGATCTTTAGTAAAAAAGGGACTGTCGTAATGGGTCTAAAGTTAGTGGGGATGCTAGGGTCCAGTGACAGTTTTTTTTTTTTAGAAGTGGGAGTACTCATGAGTTCAAGCTAGTAAGGGTGGTACATGCGTGGAAGGAGGCGTTAATTAGCGAGGTGATCAAGTGAGCAAGTACACCATCAGCTTCCTTTATGACGTTTACTGGGCAGGTATCACGTTGGCAATTGGAAGGTTTTACAGAGGCTGTAATGTTTTGCACCTCTTGGTAAGACGCTGAGGTGGATTTGAAGCGCTGAGATGGGGGCTATGTTTCCAGGCATTTGACTGAGGAGGCAGATTGAGTTTTTTGGCAGCTATTTTATTTTGGAGCAGTGATTTCAATGGATAAGGCATCTTGAATTTTGGTGCACCAATTTTTGTCATTGTTGCAGCTGTATATCCGGGGGGGGGAGAATTTGAGTTCTCTTAAGATGGTAAAGAGTTCTCTGGTACTAGAACTAGCTTTATCAATCCTATCGGTATAGGTGTCACGTTTTCGTAAAAGAATTTCTTCTTTATAGTTAGCTGAGATTTTTAGAAGGATATTTTTGTTGGCTGTAGAGGGGTTGTTTTTACAGGTGGTTTCACATTTCCTTTTTTTCATTTATGTCTGAGTTTGGGAGTGAACCATGTGCTATGGGTTTACTTTTTTTTTTTTTTTTTTTTTTTTTAAATTGCGCTGGATCTGAGGAAGCAGGTAAAGGTTTGAGTCGAGGTTGGAGAAAAGGCTCAAGCTTATCCACTAATATTTTTCTTATTCCTGGTCGCAATGGGTGGAGCAATAAGGTTCTCTCTAATAGGAAGTATGCAATCTTGCAGATGAAATTTCAATAGGAAGTGCTCAGTCCAAGATTGCGGTTCGATAAAGGTTATATTAGTTGCACAGTTGAGGTCCGCTACCCAGTCTAGGATTCTTCCTTTTTCATGTGTAGGTAGGAGGGCTCTCAGAGTGAGGCCTAGTTCAGCCAAGGAATTAGCCAGAGTCAATGCGGATTGGTCTGTAGGGTCATTGAAGCCTAGGTGTAAGTCGCCTAGTATGAGGATTTGCGAAGAGGTGTTCGTGGAGACCAAGGTGATAATTTCTTCTTCAAAGGAGCCTGTGAGTCCAGGGAGTCGATATATCAAGTGCATTGTTATAGTGCGCGAGTTGGTAAAGCAAAGTTTCACCGTCATTAGTTCACATGACTGGGTAAGGTTGTGTGGGACAATTCCGAGTCCCAATGTGGCTTTGGAGATAAAGGCAATACCACCACCTCTAGAAGATTCTCTTTCCGATCTAAGTATAGTATAGTTGTCAGGGGTCGCAATAAGGAGGGAAGTGCTTGCTGCTGCATGTAGCCAGGTCTCGATGATTGCTAGGAAGTTCAATTTCTTTTCCATGATCAAGTCAGCAATGTCAGCTGCATGGGCTACCAGGGATCTGGCATTGATCAATGGCCCATAGATAGCAGAAGGGATATTAGTATGGGCGGGTAGGTCTGGTGTGGTCGATACCACTCTGGTTCTCTTAGCAGCTATGTGAATTTTTTATGGGAGTTTTTTTGGGCATTTTTGGGGGCTATTAAAAGGTAAGGTGGCAAGAGGTATTTTGTACGATTTACCCAGTCTAGCGCCAAGCCTGGCGTTTCTTGCTGTAGTTGGGCATGGACGATTTAGGTGAGGGGGGGATTCTGTAATAGAATCAGGTTTACTGGGCATAGTATCTTATATTATGCCCAATGGCATGTTGTAGTTGTTAAAGGTGTTCATTTCTAGGGATTGCAATGAGGCTCTAATGGGTAGGATGGTGGGCACTGGCTTCAGTGGTGGTAGGAATGGAGTGGGCTTGATCCTGCCAGTGAGGGTCAAGGGTGGAAGAAAGCTGGTAGACTTGATGTAGCATTCAGTATAGGAATGCTTGGACATAGTAGAGGGACCTCTGGACATGGGATATGCAAAGACGCTTGCAGAAAGATTTGGCCTGGATGTTGATAGCCCTTATAATAGAGACAAGAGTATGAAGGCTAACCAGAGGTAAGGCAATGTGGTATCTGGTAGTCATACATAGTTACAAGGCCAAGGTGAGTGAGTACAGACTGCAGGCATTAGCTGCTCTGGATTACCCAAAATGTGTACGACAGTTTGCAGGTGCTGATATGAGTCTAAGGCAGTATATGTCTAGTACAACCGGTAGATGCAGGTTAAAATCACAGACACCCACACAACAAAAGAGGTTAAAGTGGGTCTTAAGTGTCAGCACAGTATAAGATGGTGTGATGCAGACGGAGTGTTAATGCCTAGGAGTCGGGTATCGATCTAGTTTTTAGTGTCCAGGTCATTGAGGTAGGCTTTACAGGAAGATATCAGAGCCACCACAATAGTTGTTATACAGGTCACAAAACCAAGAATCATTCAGGTTGCAACAGTGCATTAGTTAAAGAGGCATACAGAGTATAGGTGCAATTACCATACATGATATGATATGATATGGCACTTGTAACGCGCCTATACACAAGACATACATAGAGATGTAAGGGCATAGTATGTAGAGGCAAGAGTAACACAGACAAATCAAGACAGTTGAAAGGCCTATAGGTCACATATGTGGGCTAAAATACAGTCAGATGTAAAATCGAGCTAGTCACAGTGAGGCACACATGTATTCGATGCAACTGGCAGCAGGTCGAGACAATTTAGTGTTACACGTTTCTGATGAGAAGTAAACAAGGACACTTCAAGGCAGTTTAAAAACTCCTATGGGGCACACGTTTGGGCTGAAATGCAGCAGGAGAATAAAAAACAAGACAGTCGCACAAGGACGGGAATGCAGCTAGCAACAGTCGTCGCTAATTTGAAATCGGTAATGCGCGTTTCAATTGAAATGTGAAAGGGGACAGTTCTTGCATTTTGCAAGTCATAAGGGGCACACAAGAGCTAAAAAGGCAATCAACAACAAAATCGTGAAAGTCACGGTAGGCACATACTTAGTGGGATCACGCTAACAACCAATCGAGACAATTTAGAGGCAGTGGGGCACGTATCTAATGTAGTGAAGATGGAGACAATTCATGCATTATACGAGACATAGGCGTACAGAGCAACCCAGAGCAAAATAGAGCTGACTAGATTTAAATGGGTGCATTGCAGTTAAATGCAGACATAGGTAGTTAGAGCAAAGGTGCAAGGTAGGCGTCGGGCACGTTTAGACAAGATGATCCTCTGCAAGTGGCTGGTGGGTGTACTTGGCAGACAGCGCAATACTCTTGGAAAGAGGCTTGTGGTGGGGGCTCTCAGCCAGCATGTTATAGGCAGTGTCTGTGGTTACAATAGGGGCAGTGGATTGATATAACTCTTATCCAATGACGGAATTGGTTGCAGCATGTGTGGGTCAGTCATACGTGTGGAGGCAGAGTGCTGCGGCCTCGGGTCAGCCCAGACAGGCAAGTGCCTTCAGTAGGAGGGCCGGTTTGCGCCTTCCGGCGGGGCCGTTCCGCAGATTTTTATTTATACATTTGTATTGCGCGCCAGACCCGAGGGTAAGGGGGCGCAGGAGCAGTAAGGTTATTCTCAGCTTAGTTACAGTGGTGTACAATAATATACAGTGAATGCATAGGTTCATACAGTTGCGATATACAGTTTACAAATGTACATATTTACATAGAAGCATAGAGTGCCAAGGCAGGTCAGTTATTGGTTGTTATTCTTTAACCACTGAATGTAGTTGCGTCTAAAGAGAGGGTATGTTTGGGGTGACCTTAGGGTGAGAGGTAGGGAGTTCCAGTGTTGGGCTGCTTTCACCTGGAAGCGGTTACCGCCCATTTTGGATCGATTGAATCTGGGAACTGTGAGCAAGTTGGCATTGGATATTCTGGTGGGCCTGTGGGGGGTGTATCTTGTTATTCTGTCGCCTAAGTAGCGGGGGGCTGCGTTATTGAGGCATGTGTGTGTTAAGGAAGCTACTTTAAGCCAGATTTTGTCTTAAGACAGTTATGAGATCTCCTGACGTTGGAGATGTGTGCTCTCTTGGGAATGCTGAGCGCTGCGCTAAGAGCATTATTTAGCAAGGTTAGAATTGTGTTAGCAATCTGTTTGTTGGCTCCAACATACAGGGCGTTACAATAGTCGAGTTTTGATAAAACAAGGGCTCTGGCTAGGGTAATGCAGTTCTGGGTGGAACGGAAAGGTTTGGCTGCTCTTATAAGCTTGCATGTGTAGGTTGTGGAGGAGGCCATGGAGCTAACCTGTTTATGGAAGGAAAGGGCAGAGTCTAAGTAGTTTCCTAGTGTTTTCACTACCTTTGCTACCTTGATGGGGTTGCCGTCAATGATTAAGCTCGAGTAGTTGTGGTCCAGTTTGTTAAGATTGGGGGTGGATCCGATGAGGTCTGATCATTCAGGCATAGACTATGGGAGGCCATCCATGCCTGGATGAGGTGGTATACCCTATTCACCAAGGCCAAATCCTTTTTGTAATCCCCTGTCAACGGGATGAGGATCTGGGCATCATCAGCGAAGTTAGTGTAGGTGATACCCAGACCGTCCGGATCATCAAACAGGGGCTTCATGAACACGTTGTAGAGTGTAGGGGAGACGCATGAGCCCTGAAGGACCCCGCAGGTGATGGGGTTGGCAGAGGTTGAGGTGGAGAAGACACACATAGATCTGTTGCTCAAGAATGACTCAATCCAACCGATGGCTTCTTGGGAGAAATGGGCAGCCGAGTCTAGGTGATTATACAAAATTTTGTTATCAACCAGATCGAATGTTGCGGAGAGGTCTAGAAGGAGCAACAGAGCCGTTTTCCCATTGTCTCTCAGAGTGTCGATTTGGGCCTTAAGGTCAATGAGAGCTGTCTCTGTCCCATGTTGGGGTCTGAAGCCCGATTGCCGGATTCCCAGGAGGTATTTTTGCTCGAGGTGTTTTTGAATTTGTTGGTAGGCTGTCTTATTTTGAGCAGGAAGGGGACGGTGGCGATGGGTCTGTAGTTGGTGGGTATCGTCGGGTCTAGGGAAGGTTTTTTTAGTACAGGGAGGACCCAAGATTCTTTAAGGTTGTTGGGAATGGTACCTGATGAGAAGGAGGCATTAATGAGTTTGGTAATGAATGGGGAGAGGTCTCTTGCTGCATCTTTACTGATTTGTGCAGGGCAAGGGTCGCCCTGGCAGTTTGAGGGTTTAAGGCCAAGGATAATTTTTTCCACTTCTAACGTGGAGACTTTGGAAAAGCTGAAGCGGGAGAGTGGGTTAGGTGTCGGAGGCATAGGGCGAGGTGTGTAGGAGTGTTGGTGCAGTTGGTAGAGTTAGTTAGGGATTCTTTCCTGTTGGCAATTTTGATTTGAAGGCCTGCTACTTTATTAGATAGGGCATTTTGGACGCTGGTGCACCATTGTTTATCTTTCACGCATGTGTCTGGGACTCGGACAGGTGTTTCCAGCTCCTTGATAATATTAAACAGTTCCTTACTACTGGATTTGGCTTGTGCTATTCTTTGGTTATATGATTCCTGTTTAGCGGTAATGATTTCTTTTTTGTAGGTAGAGACTCTTTTGTTGAGGATCTGCTTGTTGGTGTCTGTGGGAGATTGTCTCCAGACTTGTTCCTTTAAGCGCGTCTCTAATCTAAGGGCTTTTAGGTGGGGAGAAAACCAAAATGTTTTTTCAGCTAGCATTTTCTCAATTTTAGGAGTGCAATCGAGTTTAGGGCTGAGCGCATGCTGTTGTTGTAGCTTTCTACTAGGTAGTGTGGGTTGGAGGAGGCTGAGAGTTGGTTCAAGGTTGGGAGGATAAGGGGGTGAGTTTTTCAGATGTGATATTTTTCTTGCTTCTCGTGGGGATGGCTGTGGCTATAAAGTAGTTAGTAATGGGACTAGCGGCTTCCAGGTTGAAGGTGAGGAGATGGTGGTCGGACCATGGTTGGGGGGTGTTAGCAGAGATGGTGGCAACACAGTTGTGGTCAGCTACCCAATCCAAGGTTCTCCCTTTGTTGTAGGTAGGGGTGGATACTCTTTGGGTGAAACCTAATTCTAACAGGGTATTGTTAATGTGGGTAGCCTGGGGGTCTTTGAGGCCCAGGTTGAAGTCTCCTAAGAGGAGGCACTGTGATGTGTTTTTTAAATTGTTGGTGAGAGTGGTGGTGAGGTCTTCCTCGAAGGAGCATAGCGGTACAGGGGGTCTACAGAATAAGTGGATGGTTGTGGTTTGGGAGTTGGCGGTAGGGAGCTTAGCTGTTAGGGATTCGCAAGATGGGAGGTGGTTAGCGGTGTCAAGTCTCATGTTAAGGTGTGTTTTGGCAATTATTGTGAGGCCTCCACCTCTGGATTCTGTTCTGTCCGCTCGGAGGATGGTGTAGTCATCGAGAATGGCTAGTGAGAGAGCAGGGCCAGCGGCTGCATGGAGCCAGGACTCAGTGATAGCTAGGAAGTCTAGTTCTTTTGCTAGAATGAGGTCTGCAATGTCTGTGGCATGGGTTATTACAGATCGCGTGTTGATTAAGGCACCTCTTATGAGAGGGGTGGTGGATTTGGATTTGAATTTATTACAGGTGGTAGTGGTAGTTAAGTTGAGAACCTTACGTTTAGCACTGGTTGGACTATGCTTGTGTGTGTCTGTGGGAGGGACCGAGTGTAAAGGTAAGGTTCGGTTTGTCAAATTGGACTGGTTGGAATCCCTGGCTCGGGGCTCATAATTTGATTAGTCTGGCACGTAATTTGGTGTTTCTGGCGGCAAAGCTGCATGGGGTAGAAAGGTGCATCTTGATCACAGGACGCTCCAATGAGCGGCGAGGAGGTTGCTAGGCAACCTATAAACTGGTGGCAGCCATTTTAGGCTGGTGTACGTGAATTAACACGTGTAGAATGGCAAAATGGAGCGAGAGAGGGGCGCACAAAGACAGTAGAACATGACTGATGACCATGATATCTTCCCTGGCAATGAATAGCAGTATGGAGCGGCGTTTGCAAATTAGAATGCACTCTATTCTGCTTACCCAGGACACAGCGAACACTTCTCTTACTGCAGCTGGTGGTGGCGGTGGGTAGAAAGAACATTACCAGGGTTCCGTAATTTGTTTTTCTTATGGATTGTATTCTCCCACGGATTCCTCATTCTCCCATAGCAGTTAAATCATTAAAGAGGAGGGAAGGAGCGAACTTTGTGGTGGTTATGACACCACTTGTTGGGAGGACAGCCCTGCCGAAACGAGACTGCTTTGTGAACGTGCATATAGAGGACCACGTTGCAGCCTGGCGCATATCCTTTACAAATACCCCTCTTTGGGGAGCAGAGGTAGCTGCCACACCTGTGGTGGACTGTGCCCTGAAGCCTTCTGGGATTTCCTTAACCGCTCTGGTGTAGCATTCAGAAACAGAAAGTACTTTCTATGTAGAGAGAGTTTGCGTTGTTATTCCCCTGCCCATTTTCGGTCTGGTATATCCAATGAATAGCTGATCTTCTAGCCTGAATGGTCTTGTCCTGGTGATGTAGCAACTCAAAGCCTTCATAGGGAAGAGACGATTTAGCCAATCTTCATCCTTGGTTGGATGTGGAAGAGGATGATAGAAGGCTGGCAAACAAATTGTCTGCCACAGGTGCAACTCTGATACGAGCTTCAGAAGGAATGAAGGGCGCAGTCTAATAACTTGGTAGTTGGAAAAGATCGTAAATAACAAGTTACTCTCCTACCTGGTAACGTTCTTTTGATGGGATGGTCCGATGACGTATTCCATATCTATGACATTAATCACCACAGCTGTGCTGCTTCGGAAAATCTTTTGGCGTCTGCGTCGATGACGTTGATACGCCGTCCTCGAGGACCTCCTCCGACGGCCGAAGTCACTGGATGTTATAAGTAGGACTCACGACGCCCGTAGCCTGGGTTGTAGTTTTTTCCCCAGAACGTGTGACACCAGTCTTCTGCCAGTCTGACCACACAAAGCATTGCGGAAACGTAAGCTGCAATCGCATAAGAAATTCTGTAGCAGGGAAGGCAGGGAGGGAGCGATCTGGAATACGTCAGACCATCCCATCGAAAGAAGGTTACCAGGTAAGAGTAACTTCTTCGAGGGCATTGGGTCCTCCGACGTATTCCATATTTATAACAGACTCCCAAAACAGTACCAATGCAAGGAGCTGGGAAAAGAATTTAGAAAAAGAAATGTAGAATGCCCAATCAAATTGCGGCGCAAAGAATCGCCTTGCCAAAGGCCAGATCCTGCCCACGGATGGAATCGAGGGAGTAGTGACGTACAAAAGTATGGACCGAAGCCCAGGTGGCTGCATCACAGATGTTACAAATAGGAACACCCCTTTGTAGGGCAGTAGAGGCAGCCATACCCCTGGTAGAATCAGCCCGCAAGCCGGCCGGTGGGTCCTTACCCCGCCAAGCGGTAACACTCAGAAGTAGCCAGAATAATCCAGCGAGACAACGTCTGCTTAGTCACAGCTTGTCCCAAACGCTTTCCAGGGTAACCAATGAAGACCAGGATGTGGAGGAGGGCCTAAATGAAATTCCGACACCACCTTCAGAAGAAAGGAAGGACAAACTAAGGACAACCCTGTCCTTCTGAAATACAGTGAAGGGTGGCTTAACTGAAAGTGCCTGTAACTCACTCATTCTGCGAGCGGAAGTGACCGCAACCAAAAATACAGTTTTAAGAGTTAACACTCTCAAAGGGCATGAATGCAAAGGCTCAAACGGAGCACCCATCAGAAACTTGAGGACAAGGTTCAAATCCCAACTGGGCACCTGGAAAGGTGACGGAGGGAACACATTAGTGAGCCCTTTTAGAAACTGAGAAATTAAAGGAATTTTAAAATAAGAACACTTCAGACGAGCGCTTAAATATGGACAGCGCCGCCAGGTAACCTTTAACCGTACCCAGTAGCAAGCCCCTGTGGGCTAAAGAAAGCAAATAAGACAGAACCACAGGAATGTCGCATGCAAAAGGATCCACATTCTTAACCCTGCACCAGTCGCAGAACGTTCGGCAACGGTACAGGGACTTAGTTGCAGGCCTTCTGGCCTAAAGCAATACCTCCATCACGTCTTCAGGGAGGTCCCAATCCTTATACCTCAACCTTTCAGAAACCAATCGTGAAGGTTGAGGGATCTGACCCCCCCACTCTTTGCCCCCCCCCCCCCGTGAGAGCAGATCGTCTCGGTAGGGAAGACGACGTGGAGGGCAGATGGACAAATCGAGAAGGTCCGGGTACCACGTCCTCCGGGCCCACGCTGGAGCAATGAGGATCATCTGGGAATCGAACATTCACAACCTCTGCAGCACTTGCAGGATGACGGGGAATGGAGGAAAGGCGTACAGCAGTGGGAATGACCACTCCAACACAAACGCGTCCTCTAAGGCCCCTTTTGGAGGAAATTCCCACGAGCAGAACCTTTCGCACTTCCGGTTGACACTGGAGGAGAGGAGATCCACTTGAGGGGTCCCCCAACGGACTAAGATCTCCAGGTGAACCTCCTGAGCCAATTCCCACTCGTGAGAGATCGAGCTCTGCCTGTTCAGAGCATCCGCCGTCTAGTTTTCGTCTCCGGCCAGATGAACTGCCGAGATTGAAACTTCCTGCTGGATTGCCCAGAACCAGAGCTGCATCGCCTCCCTACACAGAGGAAGTGACCCTGGCCCCCCCCCCCCCTTTTTATGTTGAGGTAGTACATGGCCACTGTGTTGTCCGTCAGGATCAGGACATTCTTTCCTTGCACAGTCTGCAGAAAAGCCTTCAGGGCAAGCCCGACGGCCCTCAGCTCCAACAGATTGATATGGAGTCTGGACTCCAACGGAGCCCAATGACCGCTGACTGTCAACTCGTTGGCATGAGCTCCCCATCCCGTGAGGGATGCATCCGTCACGATTGTCACCTCTGGCCAGGGAAGAGCCCCCTTCACCAGATTGCCTTTGACGGCCCACCACAGAAGGTCCTGGGCAACCGAGGACGTCACCTGAACAGGGTCCAACAACCTGCCAGAGGACTGAGACCACTGGAGCTTGAGTGCCCATTGCAAAGATCTCATCCGCAACCTGGCCTCTGGCACCAGAAGAATGCAGGATGCCATGAGGCCGAGCAATCTC
This sequence comes from Ambystoma mexicanum, assembly GCF_040938575.1. Taxonomy (NCBI): domain Eukaryota; kingdom Metazoa; phylum Chordata; class Amphibia; order Caudata; family Ambystomatidae; genus Ambystoma; species Ambystoma mexicanum. The sequence goes on from NC_090932.1 coordinate 310,628,765, forward strand.
AAGAACTCGAACGCTGGGAGACTCTGGGCAAGCTGAAACTTGTGCACCATCTGCTGAATGTGATGAGCCCTCATCTGGGGAGGAAAACACAGCCCCAGGGACGTGTCGAGCACTGCTCCGATGTACTGGAGCCTCTGAGTTGGCGTCAAATGAGACTTATTTAAATTGAGGGAGAAGCCCAGCTTGTGCAGGGAGTGGCAGGTGACCGACAGATGATCCAGGACCTGCTCGGGAGAGCGCGCCCTGATCAACCAATCGTCCAGGTAGGGGTAGACGTGAATCCCCCCCTTTCCGGAGGTGCGCTGCCACCACCACCATGAGCTTGGTGAAGACCCTCGGGGCGGAGGTCAATCCGAACGGCAGGAACCGAAACTGAAAGTGCAAGTCACCAATCGCGAACCTCAGGTACTTATTGTGCTTTGGATGGATCGGCACATGAAAATAAGCGTCCTTGAGGTCGAAAGACACCAACCAGTCCTGAAGTTGAAGGGCCTGGAGGACTTGAGAGAGAGTAACCATCTTGAACTTGTCCTTCCTGAGGAGTTTGTTCAAACCGCGCAAGTCCATGATGGGTCTCAATCCCCCGTCTTTCTTGGAAATCAAAATATAAGGGGAATAGCATCCATTGTTCCTCTCCGCTACAGGCACCAGTTCTATGGCGCCTTTATCCAGCAGGGATTGAATTTCCTGCACAAGGAGCGGATCCGGACTCTTCAACGAGAGATTCCCCGGTGTATTGTCGTGAGGCCTCTGCCGGAATGGAAGACAGTAGCCGTGGGCTATGATCCCTAGAACCCACACATCTGAAGTAATGGCATGCCACTCTACAAGATGCTGCGCCAGCCTTCCCCCAACCGGCGAACCATGGGTCATGGCCTCATGACTGAGCTGAAGCGGCTGCGGCGTTGCCTAAGGTCAAAGAGGCAACTGCCCGAGCAGCCTTGGCACCTCGAGTACTTTGTTTTCCACTCCTGGCACTGCTACGGTAGCCCCTTTGACTGGCAGCTCCTCTCGCTTTACCAAAGGATGAGTAATAAAGAAAGGAACCTCCCCTCCATTGCTGTCACCTAGGGCGAAAAGGCAGAGGTTGTCGAACTGCAGCACCCAACGACTTTGCTGCAGCTTTGGAGGTCTGCAACCTCTCAAGGCTCTCGTCAGCCTTGCTGCCAAAAAGATGTTCACCGTCAATGGGCATGTTGAGGAGCCGGGCCTGCACATCAGGAGCAAACCCTGACTTCCGCAACCACGCAAACCTGCGTATTACGGTGCTCGCCGCCATGGACCGGCTGACGCAATCTGCCATGTCCAAACCCGACTGAACGGCCTCACACATGGCATCCTTGCCATCCTGGACCATAGCAAGGAAACCATCCCGTTCGCCCCCTTAGGGAATATGTTCAGCCGCTAAGGAAACAGTTCCACAGAGTGTGCATGAAACGAGACAAGGCACATACGGAGTTGGCCGCCTGAAGTGCCATACCCCTGAAGAAAACACTTTCTTCGCCCAACCATCAAAACGCTGGTCATCCCCATCAGGAGGGATGGTAGGATACGACGCCTGCTTTGCTGGGGCTGTAGCCGCCCGCACCACCAAACTCTCCGGAGTGGGGTGCTTGGTCAAGTAGCAGGGATCGCTACTGGCTGGGCGGTATTTTCGCGGCAAAGACTTGCCCACTGCTGGGAGACTCTCCGAAGCAGTCCAAGACGCAGCCACCCTCCTCTGTAGAGCCATATCCAACGGCAGTACCGGGTCAGTTGGTGGACCTTGGTCTAGGATATCTGTAAGGTCATCCTGAAGAAAATCCCCTGGGGGAGCAGACCACCCCAAGTACTTGGTAACCCTAGACATAAGCCGCCGGTATGAGGAGTCGGCATGAGTGCCAGGCTCAGGTCTACAAAACTCCACCTCCGGAGAGGTGTTCAGACCACTGGCGTTGTGCAGGGACTGACGAAGGTCCTCAATTTGGCTATGGCCCGAGAGAATCCCATCTGGCACTGTATCAGGAACCATGCCATCATCAGAGCCCTCATCCACCTCTGAAATGTACTCAAGATGGCGGTAAGAGGGCACATAATGGGGAACAAAGCCATGTTTGACCTTGGCCAGAGCCTTTCTAGGGGGTTCCACCGTGCCCCGGGCTACCCCCGTCGAAACAGCCTCGAAAGGCGTCGAGTGAATCGGCATCGACGCCGAACGCGGCGCCGACAGCATCAACGGCGTCGACACAGGCACAGGGCGGAGCCCCGAGCGTGTCCCTCGACAGCCTGGGCGCCAATGGCGTCGACTTCTTCGAAAACACCACAGGTGTACACCGTCTCGAGCGCATCGAGGACTGGGACCTTAAACAGGCATGACGAGAACGATTCCCCTTGTCCGAGTGGTACCTTTCCCGCGAATCGTGCCGACCACCCGAGCCCGAAGGCGTGCGAGCGGTGTCGCTCGACCGATCACGACCAACCCCGCGCGGACGGACCAGTGCCCTGCAATTCGAGAGTCGCTAGCATTTTCTTACCGAAGGAAGCCCATTCCTCCGGCGTCGCATGCTTGGTGGGATAAGCGACCCGCCGAGGGGCGGAGTCCTTGGATGAGGACGGGGAAGGCGACCGATGACGGCGCTTCCGGGATTGCCTCGAAGAGGCAGAGGAGTGGCGGGACCTACTCCGGGACCGAGACCCACTGGACTTCCGACGACTATGTGGAGAGTCGCCCCTCGAATCGTCCGTCGAAGCCCCGCAGACCTCTTCTTCCGTGGCTTGGACACCTTACCTACCGACAGTTTCTTCTTGCGCTCCCGCAAGGCTTTGGACATAAGCGACTGGCAGTCGACACAATCATCCGTGTAATGGGCCTCCCCGATGGACCAGAGGCAGGGGTCGTGCGAGTCAGTCACCGATATCTTGGACCCACAGTCCCCGCACTTCTTAAAGCCCGTACGCGGGGTGGAAGACGAGGTAGACATCACGAAGGATAACTTCACAAACAAACAGGTTTGAAGAACCGAGAAAGAACAGAAACTCCAAGAGTTGAGGTGCCCCAAGATCTCCGAAGCGAACACGTTCGCGGAAAAAATGGAACTGAGGCTACGGGCGTCGTGCGTCCTACTTATAACATCCAGTGACGTCGGCCGTCGGAGGAGGTCCTCGAGGGTGGCGTATCGACATCATCGACGCAGAAAGATTTTCCGAAGCAGCACAGCTGTGGTGATTACTGTCAAAAATATGGAATATGTCGGAGGACCCAATCCCCTCGAAAGGTGGTTTACAGACACAGCCTGCAATTCGCTCACTCTCCAGGCCAAGGAAAGGAGGACCAAAAAGGCTGTCTTCCAGGAATGTAGCCACAGAGAACCCCAATGTAAAGGCTCAAATTGGGAAGCCATGAGATATATTTACACCAAGTTGAAGTGCCATGCCGTGATCACAAAGGGTGTCGGAGGGAAGGCGTTAGGCCTTTTAAAAGCTGCACCACCAAGGGGATTGAGAAGTACAATACTTGTTCTGGCGTGCACTTCCAAATGGGATAGTGCCGCTAAATAGCCCTTGATGGTGGGGACCTGAAGGCCCCGTCTTGCCAAATGAAAAAAGGAAGGAAAGGATCCACATCAGGTGCTCTGCAACAGCTGCAGAATATTTTCCACCTGCAGCAGTATAACGATTTAGATGCTGACCTTCCTCCATCATGTCTTCCAGAAGGTCACACTCCTTGTATCTTAGCCATTCAGAAGTCGAGAGTGCAGGTCGAGGGTGTGTATGCTCGGGTGAAGACCGAGCCCTCCCTCCTGGGAGAGAATGTGTGGCATCCAGGCAAGACTATGTGGAGGAAAGAAGGCCATGTCCAAGTGTTCCGGGTACCACGTTCTCCTGGCCCAGTCTGGCGGCAATGAGGATCAGGGTTGCTCCGTAGCTCAACCTCCTGATCACTTGAAAGATGTCGGGAATCAGTGGGAACACATACAGGAGCTGGAAGTTCCAGTCCACCACAATGCGTCCCTCAGAGCTGCTCTCAAGGGAAATTCCCTGGAGCAGAAACGTTTGCATTTTCTGTTAACAAGGGAGGTGAACAAGATCCACTGGAGGGCTTCCCCAGAGGGTGAAGGTCTCCAGGAGAGCTTATTGGCACAACTCCCACTCGTTAAGAGACTGAAGCCTCCCTGCTCAGAGCATCTACTGTCGTATTCCCCTTCCCGGCGAGGTGCATTGACAACAAAGATCTTGTTCTTGAACGCCAAAAACTGGAGCTGCATTTCATCACAGCACAGGGGGAGTGACTGCTAGGGAGAATTCTCAAATACATGCTAATTCCTTCCACCTTAGAGACCCTTCGAGACCCCCAGCAACTTTGCTGGATTTTCAGGACTCGATTTTTTCCCCTGGAGAGAGACCAGCCCTTTTTTTCCACTCTCTCATTTATGTTAATGTGATTTTATACACTGTTTCTTTTGGTTATGAATCTAACCAACTCCATATGCATCATCTTTGTTATCCAGTCATTTTTTCTAAAACAGTTTCTAATGACCAAAGTTTCGAACAAAATGCATCGGAAAAATGCATTTTTTGTAGGTAAAGTTTTTTATTTTTTTATTTACTAAAATATGTGTTAAGGGGTATAAAAACAGGGGTTGGGGGACCCCCGCACTCCATTAAAATATTTTTTAATGCATTTTAATTCGAAACTTTGCCATTCGAAACTATGGTATTCGAAAATATCACTATAAACCTCATCTTTTGTAATTGAGTCACAGCACCAGGTTTAAGTACCTTCTCTGGGATCATCTACTGTTTCCCAGAGCAGTAAAGTGCAATTGCCTTTACTTAGCATTGTACTTGCAAGACCCAGGACACCCTATCTTACAATAGAGTGCTAGAGGGGTTACTTAGTATCCCCGGTGTTTAAATGCTCGTGTAACATTCTTATGTTACCCTTTCCTCAATTGACTGGCGGCAGTGGTTTAGTTTTGAACTACCAAGGTTTGCATTTTCCTCGACCATTCCTGGACCCGGTAACGTTAACCGCGGGAGCCATCTTTTTCAAAATGGCATCCAGCCATCTTTGATAAAATGGGGCCCGGTCTTTTTCTTTAGCCATGTCTTTGTGCAAAGGTCCTTCTAGAGAGTTTCTCTGCACGCCAAACCAGGTTTGGTCTTTGTTCATTCGCGTTTGGCTGGGTTTCTGAGAGAAACCAGCCTCTGCCGTCTGAGTGTCTGCGGTGGGCAGGAAGTGAGGGAGGTGCACGAAACTCCCTGTGCTTAGTCTACTGGAGACCCAAATACACTCTGGCGCGATTGGCTGGCTGGTTGTCCGGCAAGGACAGCCACTCTGCTGGGTGAGTGACAGCTAAACTGGAATGAAAGGGAGAAAACTAAAAAGGCAAGTTTCTTGGCTTGGAAGGCAGAGTCGACCACTGGAACGAGAGTACCGAAGACAAGCTGGAAGAGGACGGCTGCTGCAACTCCTGGACCGTTGGTTTGCCCGGTGAACCCCTGCTGCAGGTCCGAATCGCCAAGTTCATCTCGACATAGAAGCCCTTCAAGGATGACTTTTCCCTTTGAGTTGGTGGGACCAATCAACTCGTAAGCCTACTGGATACCATTCTCGGAGCTGGTTGTATTTTCCTCAGAGTGCTGCAGGAAACCGAATAGCCAGGGAGAAGGACACCAGTTTGTGTGCTTGACTACAGCTACCGGAATCGAAGATTTGCCGGTTTGCCAGCTTTGTGACCAGTCCCCATGCAGTGCAGGAGTACCCCCCCCCACTCCCCCCCCCCCCCCCGACATCCTCCCTCTTGTCCCCACGACAGACTCAGGAACAGACGTCTTCAGCTGCATCTTTTTCTTCAACATAAGGTACTGTGAAAACCCATCCGAGAGAACTTACCTCTCACTGCAAAAGTGTGTGCAACTTTGGCAACTTGCAGGCCTAGTTAGCTTGTGACCCAACATATAAAGCTTTCTTCTATGAACTACTTCTGGAGAACCGTGGCAAAGACTTTTCCGTTTAACTACCAGAACCGTTTTTACTGATACAAGACTCTAGCCCATTGACTTTGGCCTACTTAATGAATTGTATCAACTCCTCCGGTGAACTCAAACTATTTGCACTGTTTAAGAATAACTCTACTATTCGTTTTTATTAACTTATGCCTTTTTGCTCCTCCTTCAGGTAGTGTGAAGTACTGAAGAACATTTTTGTGTGATATTGATTGCCTCCTTTTAGTGAATGTTTTGTAACTGACTGTGTAATAAATTAGTAAGTGTTTTACCAAGAAACCTTGAGTATAAGAGTCTATTTGAATACTTGTGATTGTAGACCTCTGTGTAACATCATTAGAGCTCACATTCCGTCTTGAGAACCCTGGATGCTTAGCTCGCTACCATAAACTGTGTGGTACAGACATATACCAAAGGTTGGTTTTGCTTACACCTGTTGTTCTAGTTGTGTGTAGTGTTCCCAGAGAGTACTGCATGCAAACTTTGCCTAACACCTGCTCACAGTCTTTCAGAACGGTTTCTGTCACTACGGGCGCCTCTGGCCGTGGTTGCCAAAACGGTTGCCCTGCCATCACGTTCTCTGTGCAGGTCCACCACAGATACTGGGCGAGACTGCTCGGGACTTGATCCAAGTCCCTCTTACTGCCAGAGAACCAACATCATTGAGATATGAGGGCCCATTAAAGCAATCTCATTCTCAACCGAGCCTCTGGCACCAGGAAGATGCAGGATGCCATGAGGCACAGCAACCGTAAGAAGTCTAGGGCTGGCAGGTATTGGGCGTTTTTGAATTTGGTGACCATCTGCAGGATGTGTAAAGCCCTCTCCTCGAGAGGAAAAGCTTGGCACCGGGGCAGAATCAAGAACCGCTCGGATGAATTGGAGAATTTGAGAAGGTGTCAGCTGGGACTTCTTTAAATTGAGGGAGAAGCTCAACTTGTGGAGGAGATGGCACGTGCGACAGATGACAAATGACTTGATCCGGAGGCCGTTACCTGATAAATCAATCGTCCAGGTGAGGACATGTGTGTCCCTCCTTTCTGTCTGCCACCACTGCCAAGGGCTTGGAGAAGACCCTTGGGACAGAAGTTCGCTCGAAAGGCAGAACTTGAAACTGGTAGTAAGTGTTGCCTATGACAAACCTCAGGTACTTTGTGGGCTTTGAATTGATCGGCACATGGAAGTAAGCATCCTGTAGGTCGAGTGACACCAACGAATCCTGAATTTCTAGAGCCTGGAGGGTACCATTTTAAATGTGTCCTTCCTGAGGAACGTGTTAAAGGGCCTCAGGTCCAAGATGGGTCGCAGACCTCCGTCCTTTGGGACCAAAAAATAGTGGGAGTACCTCCTGTTACAGGTACCCACTATATATGGGATACATTACTCACCGTAATCGTATTTCTGATGCTTGTATTTGCTTACACTCAAACGCTATACAAAGGCTGATATCTAGTGGAAGCTGTGGAGTATTACAGATGTTTCTTTCGAAACTCGAAAAGGGACGTCGACAGGGCGTGCCAGTAATACTATCCCTAGTGTGACATCTACTGTACCCATGGTGCTGCACACCTTTGAGGTCCCTCAGATGGTTTTGTTTCTGACATGAGGTTGCATGTGTAGCGTGAGTAAAGGTGTAGTAAAGCAGATTATGCTTAAGATAAAGCCCAAGAAAACATCTATGCACCTTCTACTCAAAGGGGAGGAAGGGTGGGCGCATGTGAATCTAAGCAGATACAAGCATCAGAAATAAGATTACGGTGAGTAATGTATACTTTCTGAGGCTTGTGGAATTTGCTTAGATCACATGCTATGCATAGATTAGTGAGCAGTGTTTGGAGAAGGTGGTGGGTTGTGAGACGGTACAGCAGCAAATAGATTTTTTAGCAACGCTTGCCCCACTTGGGAATTTGCTTTAGAGTGTCAATGCAATAATGCTGAGTAAAAGTGTGGATAGAGCTCCATGTAGCTGCCTTGCAAATGGCGTCCACTGGGACATTTGCGATGAAAGCCAAGGTAGCTCCTGTACCCCTGGAGTGAGCTTTTGGTGTGAAAGGCAGTATTTTATTTGATAGAGAGCAGCAGAGCTGTATGCATCTGACTTCCCATCTGAAGATGTCGTTTTTTGTACATGCGATCTCCTTCCCTGCCTGGAGCTATGAAGACAAACAGTTGGTCTGTTTTCCTTAACAGTCTGTTTTTGTTTACATAGTGAAGGACCGGCCTCCTTACATCTAGTATACAAAGTTATTCCTCAGCAAAGTTTGATAGATTTTGGAAGAAAGCTACTAGTTTGATGGCCCGATTGACATGGAACTTTGAAATTAACATAGGTGAAAACCTAGTGTGCGTTCTTAATACCAATTTGTCTTTGTGGACAACACAAAGGGGTTTGCACTAACAAAGCTTGCAGTTCACGGACTCTCCTTATGGAGGTGATAGCCACCAGAAAAGCTGTTTTATATGTGAGGTGTTTAAGGCTGGATTTATGCATTAGCTCAAAGGGGGGGTCCTATGTGCTATGAGCTTTGCAAGTACTACATTTAGGTTCCACCCTGGACACAGGTTTGAAATAGGAGGGTGGTGTCTTTTTACTTCCTCCATGAATGCCTTTATGACCCGGATTTTCCACCAGGACATCTTACTCTGAGAAGTGGCGTATGCGGATAGAGCCGCTAGGTGAACTTTGATTGAGTTAAATACTTACCCTGAGTCTGGTTAGTGAAGCACGTAATGAAGAATGTGTGATGGTGTACCTTCTATTGATTTGTTTTGACTGTCACCAAATTACGAATCTCTTCCACTTGTTAAAGTAACAGTGTCTAGTGTTTGGTTTACTTGCCTCCTTGAGGATTTCTATACACCTTTGTGGTAGATTTAAATGGCCAAACTCTGACTTCAGGAGCCAAGCTGCCAAGTTCACAGACTGAGGATGAGGGTGTAAGGTTGTCCCCCTTGCTGTGTGAGCATGTTGAAGGGGAACGAGTTTGATTGGGTCGCACATTGCCAGTTTGCGCCAATGTGGATACCAAGGTTGTCTCTCCCACATAGGAGCAACTAGGATTAATGTCATTTGTTCTTTGTGCATCTTGTTCACCACTTTGCTCATCAGAGGAGTTGGGGAGAAATGTAGGCAAATGTCCTTTACCAATTCATACACAGGGCATAACGTTTGGAGCTGTATTGGTGGAACCTGGATGCAAAGTCTGGGCATTGTTTATTTTGTCTTGTGGTGAACAAGTCTAGAGTGGAGTAGCCCCATTGTGTGAAGATGCAGTCTACAATATCTTTGTAGAGTTGCCACTCGTGCTCTTCTGGTAGAGGATCTCTGCTTAGTGAGTCTGCTAGAGAAGTGAGATCCCCTGGAACATGTTGCGCTGTTAGGAACATACCCCTCTGAGTGCCCACTTCCAGACTTTTTTTGTGCTAGCCTGGACAGACTTGGAGAGTGTAAAACATAGAAGTTGTACTGTGCGATCTGGCAGGGGTGCTTGGAAGGCTTGCAATGCCTTGAGCACTGCTACAAGTTCCAGAAGGTTGATGTGATTCTGGGCTGCGATCTGAGTCCACAGACCATGAGCTATGAGATGAAGATAACACGCCCCCCCCCCTTCCCCAACCCGGTGAGTGTTGGGACAACCACCTGCACCTCCGTGTCGTGGAAAAAGGTTTTCCCTTTAACAGGTTCTCCTTTGTCCACCAGAGTAGAGCTTGTACCAGGGTTGGCGAAAACAACCACTAGATAGCCCCACTGACCGCTTGCCTGAGACCACTGTTTCGCCAACCACTCTTACACATTGGGTGCATGCGCAATTGTGCGTGCGAGACCAGGTAAATGCATGATGCCATCATCCTGAGCAGGTGCATTGTTTTTCGTACGGTTATCTGACGACCGTCTAGATAGTTATCTGCAGCAGTATGTTTTGTACTCTTTCGTTCAATGGGAAGACTAGACCCCCCTCTGTTTTTATGACAGCTCCTAGGAACTGTTTGGTCTCGTTTTGTACAAGGCTGGACTTTTTCTCCTTGATTGAGAAACCCAATTGAAAAAGTAAATTGATTGTTCTTTGGGTATTCTGCTTGCAAATTTGGGGGTTCTCCCATGTGAACAGCCAAACGTCCAGTTAAGGGTACAACAGAATTGACGCCCTGCGTAGATGCGCCGGCAGTACCGTGGTGAATACCCTTGGAGCAGAGGCTAAGGGTAGCAGCTTGAATTGATAGTGCTGGTTCGCTATTTTGATAAACGCAAGAATCTTCTGTGTGCTAGAAACCTTGGATATGAAAGATGCATACTTTCATATTTCAATGTTACTATGTAATCCCCCTCTACCCCCGCTTTAGCAGCACGAGTACTACATGTAGAGTTGTCATGCAGAATTTCTGTGGCTTGACATATGTGTTTTCGGGGCACAGGACTAAGACAGGGCGCATCGTGAGGTCTTCTTTGGCACCAAGAAGTACAATAAATACCCTTGTTTAACTGGTTCGCCGGGGCGATTTCTACGGCGTCCTTTAAGAGCAGCGCTGTCACCTCTTCCAAAGGATACGTTGTTTTTCCTGGGTGGTATTCGTTTGTCGTGGTGGGTGGGTGGTTGGTTGCTGTATCAGTTGTATGCAATAACCGTGTACCACGGTCTAAAGTACCCACTTGTCCATGGCGATTCCCCCCCTCATACTTGGGTAAAGTATGAAATGCGCCCTCCAACTGAGTAGCATGGGAGGGAACCTGTAGCGGGTGGTCATTGCTTGGTGGGTCTCGAGACATCTCTGGAGAAGGACGACCTAGCCCCTACTGCGAGACCTTCTTTGGCCTCTTTGAAACCCCTGTGTAGAGGTCAGTACCTAAGATGAACCCCATGAAGAGTTTTGAACCAGGTTGTGACAAGATGCTCATTGAGTTTTGCCCTCTAAAAACTGTGAAAATTATGGCCCCTCTATTTGTCCGGAGGGTTTATTTGTGAGCTGCCCCAATGATCCTAGGGTGTTTAATTCTTTTGCGCTCTTCAGAGCGTCTTCCACCGCTTTTCCAAACACGTTGGGCTCTACGGGCATATTAAGATGGGTCGCCCAAGTCTAAACTTGAAGCCAAAATGGCACAGCCACGCGTGGATTTAGATCAACATGCCCTCTGCTATTAATCTTCCTGCATGGTCTGCTGCATCCAAGTTGTTCTTGAGGATGCGGTTGGCCATGTGTTTACCCTCTGCAATGGAGAGCGACAGTTGTGTCTAAAGGGGCTCAGGAATTGACGCCATACGCTCGGCCATCTCATTCCACTTGTGACAGTTGTAACTAGCTAATAAAGTCCTGTTATCTGGTAAGCTGCTGAAAAGGCTACATTTCTTCCAAAGTGTAAATCCCATTACTCTCCTTATCAGGAATGGCTTCGGAAGAGACCAGATGTGTGCCTGCTCTTTTTCTAGTAGTTGTCACCACTTAGGAGTCTGGTTTTAACTGTCCCCTGATGTAAAGGGGATCTGAGGGTGCTGGCCAGAATACTTTCTCAATGCACGGTTTACTGCCCTTGTTAAGTTAGGAGTAATCAGAGAGGGTTGGATGAGTCTCTTTACTGATTGAAGTAGGTGGATAAATTGGGTAGCTGACTTCTTATCCCCTAGTATGTCCTCAACAAAGTCCTTATCCACTTGTGCCTGTTGTGTAATCGATTTTGAAATGATCTGCTGCCTTTAGGAGCAGGTCAATATACTGTATTTGGTTATCCACTGGTGAGTCTGCCACCGGTGGGTCTGAGTGATCTGGTGACTGGATGACGTAGACATCCTCGTCGTCATAAAATTGGTCGACAGCACCCATGTCCCCTTGGTCGTCTGGATCTGTGTACGTTCCAGGGTCCTTGGAGTCTTGAATGGTGTAATAATAAGCATGCTGCCATAAATCCTGCTGTGAGGTGGATGCTTGTGTGAGGTCTCTGCGGGCTCTTTTGGTGGAAGGCTGGGTACCTTCTATAGTAGTTACTAGCCCGCTGTGTGGGGCACCCTGAAGGTTTTGCAAGACTCCATGGTGGTCATCAAAGAAATGAGCTAGCGTGGACATATGCCTCATGACCTTATCAATCTGTTCTGCTGTCCATTGAGATGAACTTGGGATTACTGGGGAACAGAGGCAGGGGGGTGGGTGGTGGCTCCGATGCAGGGGGTCTTTTATGGTACATAGTCCCCAAAATGGTGCCCTCTGCCTGGGTCAGTCCCCGAAACAGAGTCCTTTGCTTGTGTTTTGTAAGACTTATGATTTTTCGAAATCCCACTTTTTAACAGAGTTTCTGGGACGTGTTTTTTTAATGAAATCACTCATCTTCGAGCTCGGTGTAGTGTTCGAAGAGGCCATCGACACGTCTTTCGACGCCCGGTCGTCTGCATGAGGATTTTGTGGCTTTAGAAACGGTGTCATAAACGGACTTGCTTGTCTGTTTCAGGGGCCAGTCATGTTGTGACAGCGATGGCCCAGAGGAAAGCAAACATTCGTACCTCCCCCTTGACGATGTGTGTGGCTTTCCTGTCAGTGTCATTGTCGACTTTCAACCGTGCAAGGTGTGTTTGGTGTGGTGCGACGTGGCCATTCTAGTGCTGCCGGGTGTCGTCCCCGTAGCAGAACCGTCAGGCTGCCTGTTGGTGTCACCGGCTTGAACGCAGGTATCCTACGGATCCCGATCGCCCTCAGCTTCACTGCAGACATCGATGCTGCTGTCGCTGGAGCCTCGGCCTGCATGGTGTGGTGGGCACAGCATTTTGTTTAGCAGTCCTTGTGTGTTTTGGGCCTGAACAGTTTGCACGACGAACAGTCCTTCGGCATGATCCCTTGGGAGACAGATTGCACACCTGGTGCAAGTCTTTCCAAGGGAACTTTTGATTACAGGATGGGCAAAACTTAAAGGGTATATTCCCCATTATGTATGGGGAAGGCAGCATGGTGAAATAAGTGGGTGGAGAAGGGAATATGCATTCTCTTAATGAGACTAAAGAATTAACCACCCCCCACTCTCCCTACTGTGAGGGCCGAGGCTTGCTGCAGCCTTCCGAGTCCGTGGCAAAGGTTTGTTGAGACGAGTTGTTATAGTCATTGACCATGGTAATTCGTCCTTGATGCCATCGCCGAGGATCTTGAGGTACTTTGTAAGCAATGGCGATAGACGAGAAGGAACGCCGCAATATGCGACTGAATGATGGTGGGAAAAATTAATCTCAGGGATCTCGACGCGTGAAGCAGCATGGGTACAGTAGACGTTAAACTAGGTATAGTATTACTGACACGCCCTGTCGACGTCCCTTTTCGAGTTTTGAAAACAACTGTAATACTCTGCAGCTACCACTAGATGTTGGCCTATGCATAGCATGTGATCTAAGCAGATTCCACAAGCCTCAGAAATATATGAAACCTCTTGCAGGAGCAGTGGGTCTGGAACAGGAGGCGGTCTGGCCAGAGGGGGGCAATCCGGTGGGTGCTTTATAAATGGAAGGCAGTAACCCTGGGAGACTACCTGAAGAGCAAAATCGTCAGAAGTAATATCACATCATTCTTGTGAATGGTGTGACAGATGCTGCCCTATCAATGTAGTGTGACAGAAGTCCTTAAAGAAGTTTTGCAGCAGGAGCTGCACTGTAGGGAACAGGCACAGAGGCGGTCTGTGTTTTACCTCCGCTACCTCTGGAAGGTCAAGAGAAGAGCCTTTGACCTTGACGGGAGGCAGGCGTGTTGACTTATCTAGGATTGTAGTAACGATAAGGTATGCCCTTAAATTGAGTGGAAGGTTGCCTTATCGCTGCACCTAAAGACTTTTCTGCAGCCCTGGCCACTTGCAATTTTTCAAGGCATTCATCTGCATTTTAACAAAATAGAGGTGTGCCGTCAAAAGGCATGTCAAACACTTTTGCTTGGACGTCCTGCACAAACCCCGATTTTCTGAGCCAGGAGTATCTTCGCATGACTGAGCTTGTTGCATTAGATGATCTGATGCAATTGGCCGCGTCGAGTCCTGACAGAGGGGAGTGGCACATGGATTTCTTTCTATCCTCCACTATGTTGAGGAAACCTTTCCTCACTTCACACTGGGATGTGCTAGGCTGCCTCAGCTATAACAGACCATAGGGTAATGTGTATACCTACAGTGCACATCAAACAGTAGCTGCTTTAAGTGTCATACGGCTAGAGGCAAAAACCTGTTCTGCTAAAGCTTCATAACGCTTCTCATCCCCGTCAGGGGTAAGGATGGATAGGTGCTAGCCTTTATACCCAAAGTTGCAGCTTGTACTACCAGACTATCATGTGCTGGATGTCTGGTTAAGAATTCTGGATCAGATCAGGTTGGCCTGTATTTCTTGGTAAAATCCTTGTGGACTGCTGGCCCAGAGCGGGAGTCTTCCATAGCTCCATGAGGGGATTTTTTTATGGCATTATGTAAGGAAAGGACGCGTTCAACGGTTGAGCCCTTGTCTAGATTGTCAGTCAGGTCACATTCTGTTATGTCATCAGGTGGGGAGACCCCAACCTAAGGCATCCATAACTTAGACATCGTCCTCCAACTTGCCATATTAGTATGGGCTCTAGGACCTCCTTATATGAATTTCACCTCAGGAGAGGTGTCCAAGCAACTTGCATCGTGCAGGGCAGAGGCTAAATCAGATGGCCTTTCTTCCTCCTCCTAAAAATCTTCCAAGATGTTGAGGAAGGCCCATGGGTTTAAACTCGAAGTCAACCGGGTAGTCAACCTCATCAAAAATTTCCTGATGAGAACAGGAAATCCCTCCTAGATTTTTGATTAAATGTACCCGGAAAGGGGGGTGGCACAAGCAACGCTAGTATGAAACTTATCTTTGGGAGTGCCCTTGGGGGCGGAGGGGGGATGGTGGATGGAGGGCGTTATTTGCAACCCAATCCATGTCCATCTTGTGATCTACACCGATGGTACGGTGATGACATGTGCCCTTTTACCTACACCTACATGACTTCCTTGCTCTAGGCCTACTAGGCTCCCCATTTAGTTCTCTGTCCACCCCCCTTTATTTTTTTTCTTTCCTCGTTTTTCTTCCCCATCAATTTACTTGAAGACAATTGAAATATTGCACTAGTGTCGCATTCATCCCTGTATTTTGGAAAAGTGATAAAGTTGAGATAAAAAATAAAATGTACTCTACTGATTTTAACAGTCTTCAATAGATCCTTTTTTGACATCAAAACAAACAATGAAGTGTCCCCAATTTTTGGAACACTCAGGTCCCCTGTTCACCTAGTCACAGTCAAATGTTAAGATTAAATTTGCTAAATTATAAATAGAAATCTTCAGAAGCCGATATTCTACAGAATCAGATCGAGTTAAATCAAAGGGAATTTTAATGTGAACACAATGTTAATAAAAACATAGTATCAGCAAGATGCAATCATCAGCGCTATGCGCTTCGGTAAAGATCCCTTCCTTAGGAGCCATCAGGCAAACTTATTTCATGTGCATATCCGCACATTAATCTACAAACTAAGCAGAGAATAATCTACTTTAGTAGGGTATATTTAGATTACAAGTTAAATTGGCACAATACATTTGTCATGGTCTATCCCATAATCATTCACCTGGTGTAAGTCAAAGTCTAACAGTCCAAGCTGTTCATGTTTTTTTTCAGAATACTAAATGGTTGCATAATCTCAGGTGTGGGTATCCAGCATATAAAGTAAAAACATGATTCCAATAAGATAGGTCCCTTACTGATGTCCTGTGAACTCGTTTCAAGATTTATGGCATTAAAAAATAGGTCAGAATGGTCTTACCTTCGTAGAAGGTTGTAGAGAATATTCTCTGTTGTGTGTTCTGTGGTTTTAGTGATGTCCAAAACCTTGAGTGTTCAATTGGAAATGATCCCAGCCCGATATGAATCGGCGCAGAAATACATTTTAGGTACCTGCAGCGATTGGAGAGGCAACTAATGTAAAGGTTGCAAAGAGCTAGTAAATATGGAAGCACTAGAATTAGAAGTGCTAAAGAGTAAAATTAGTCTATCAGCATACCTGGTTGGTCGCCTTCATTCAAAAACAGTTCGGGCCGAAACCTCAAGTGTAATCAATTGGAAATAATCCCAGCCCAATATGGATTGGCGAGGAAATAAAATTCAGGAACCTGCGGGGATTAGAGAGGCAACTAATGTAAAGGTTGCAAGGATCCAGTAAATATGGGAGCACTCTTCACAACCTGCCTCTACATCTCCTGCTCCCTCTTTTAGAAAAAGGAAGACAAGAGGAGGCGGCAAGAAATCTACGATCGAAAAGCAAACAGATGAACAGCTAGTAGTGAATATCTCCACTAAACACTTTATTCCGAATCAAATTGACATACTGAATTTAGGCCCATACTTTACACCCACACAGAGTTCTACTCTTCTCAAAGAGAAAAATCCATTTAGATTGATTAGGAAAATGAGATTAAAGGCTTTTTTTATCCTCAATCACCACGAGAAGAGCGATCTGTGAGCTTAGATTTGGAAATGAAGCCAAAAACTACATTTGATCCACACATTATCAACATGGCCATCAATCTCTTTGAAAACCAGATGCTGACTCATCTCATGAAGATCCATTTCAACAAATCAGTGCACTACAATATTTTTTAGATACAATGCACAGTTCTACCTACGGGTTTCCGGCACCTCGATGGGGTCAGCCATGGCCCCAGCATATGCAAACCATTTTCTAGTTTATTTGTAAATTCAGCATGTTTTGAAGCATCCAGACTGGTCGTCCAGACTTGTAGTGTGGAAGAAATCTATTGCCAATGTTTTTGCAATCTGGTGAGGACAACAGGGGGAACAATGACTTCTTGGGATATTTGAACTCCACACATGAACGTATTAAACTATGGACGTTTTTGGTACACCAGAAATACATTTTGGGGATGTAGAATTGAAACTGAAGGACGACAATATGGTCACCAATATACCTCTTAAACCGACACATGTGAATAACTACACCATCTCAGTCACCACCCAAAGCATCACAAAGATAATCTTCCTTATAGCCAGTTTTTAAGACTAACACGGATAGTCTCAGATGATGTCACACTAAGAGCAGAAATTGAAAAATGACCACAAGGTACAAACAGAGAGGTTACCCTAGTGCAGTAATCCAGATAGCACCCACTAATGCCAGCCAAATGACGGGAACATGCCATTTCTATACACCCTCAAATACTCAAGCAAAAGTTACCACGTGGCGAGATTAATCAAAAATAATCGGAGATAGTTAGATGCTCAACTACAGAAGCCTTTCCCTAAACCACCGCTCACTGCCTATAAGAGTGGTAGGAACTTTCGAGACCAGCTAGACAAGGCCCAAAAACCAATCTCTAAAACGCAACCTACACTATAGAAAAGTAAAAATAGCATATTTCCATGCCTTCATTATAATAACTGCAATAACATCGTGAAAGGTTTTAGGGCCATTTTTCTGAAGTCCAACTAAGGGCTTAGTAAAACCATACGACTGAGACAGTACAAAACTCCACTCTTAGTATACGGCTGTACCACCTGGGTATATGGTAGCGTAGACTGTGCAGCCAGGCTGATCTTAGGAAAGTAGAAATAACTTGTAGTAGACCAAGGGTTCAACAGAAACACAACTACAAGTATAATTTAAAAAAAGGAACAAGTTACTTACTTGTAACTACTGTTCTCCAGCATGCGTCTGGCATGGATTCACATGCTCATGAATATTCCCCGTCGTCAGGCCGGGAATCCTCGGTATAGAAAAAAAATCAGTATCAGTTTCGTTTCTGATCTGTCTTTCTTAGTAATAACCAATCATCACTGGTCTCTGGGTCATACTGCCCCAGCCAATGACTGCCCTCTCCCTAAACCCCGCCCCCGGCAGCCATCCTCAGATTTGGTAGCACGTAAAGTGGCAGTATGACCAAGTGAAGTGAAGAGCCGCAGAGGGGGTAGGCGGGAGGGTTCGCATGTGAATCCATGCCAGACCCATGCTGGAGAACAACAGTAGTAACTTGTTCCTTTTTCCAGCATGGGGTCTGGCATGGATTCACATGCTCATGAATAAGAGAATACATAGCAGTACACACTTGCACAACCACGGGAGGTGGCAACAGGCTCAACATTAAGCAATACAACAACTCAACATTAAGCAACTCTTGCCTCCTCACCAGGCTCACCTTAGGCGAACAGGTTGCGCAGCACTGCTTGGCAACCCCTGGACTCCTCCCTGGAGTCCCTATCGACGCAGTAGAATCTTGTGAAGGTGTGCGTCAACCTCCACGTCGCAGCCCTGCAGATGTCCAGCAGGGGCACACCAGACAGGAACGCCGTGGTAGCAGCCATCGCTCTGGTCGAATGGGCTCTCGGACGGCCGGGCAGCTGTCGGTTTGCCAACCGGTGACAGTGCATGATGCAGCCGGAGAGCCATCTGGAAATGGAAGCCTTCGAGAAGGCCTTCCCTTGATTCACAGTCCCAAAGTTCACAAACAGCTGTGATGTCTTCCGAAAACTTTTCGTGCGGTCCACATAGAACTTCAGCGCTCTGGCTACATCCAGCGAGTGCAAAGTCCTCTCGGCCGGCGACGAAGGCGACGGGAAGAAAACTGGCAACACCAAGGGCTCGTTGAGGTGGAAGTCCGACGGCACCTTGGGCATAAAGGATGGGTGTGTCCTCAGCACCACCCTCGTGTCATGAAAAGTCAAGTATAGAGGCTTGCAAGATAGGGCCTGGATCTCTCCCACTCGTCGTGCGGAGGAGATGGCCACGAGGAAAGCCGTCTTCCATGACAGGAACTTCAAAGGCGCCGAATGCATAGGCTCGAATGGGGGCCCCCCATGAGCTTGGTCAGCACCACATTAAGCTCCCACGCCGGGAATGATCGGAATAGCCCCTTCATGAATTCTTTCACCAGGCGATGAGACCACAAGGACGCACGACCCGTCGTCCTGGTATATCGGGAGGTTGCAGCCAGATGTATTTTGATGGAGGCGTGAGCCAGTCCAGCTTTGGCCAGCGACAGTAGGTACGGCGGTACTTGAGGGGCTGTAATCCGCAGAGGGTTAATCTTCTGTGCACGGCACCAGACAGAGAACCTCTTCCATTTATGTCCATAACACTTGAGAGTTGAGGACGCCCTGGCCTTTGCAAGAACCTCTCTGCAGTCGGCCGGGATGTCGTACCCTCCAAACTCTAGTGCTGCAGGAGCCAGGCCTGCAAGTTCAGCGACTCCGGGTTGTGGTGAAGAATGGCGCCTCCTTCTCTGGAGAAAAGGTCTGCGTCCCTCGGTAGCTTGACTGGTGGGGACGTTGACAAGTCCAGAAGGTCCGGGAACCAGATCTGTCTCGGCCACGCCAGTGCGACGAGGATCAACCTGCACCGGGACCTCTTGAGCTGGTTGATGAGCCGGAGCAGCAACGGCAGCGGAGGGAACGCATAAAGAAATAGGCCGTCCCAGGGGAACGAGAAAGCATCGCCCATGCTCCTCGGCTGGGGGAACCTGCTGGCAAACCTCTGGCACTTGGAATTTGTCGCGGTCGCGAAGAGATCGATTTGGGGTTCGCCCCATCGTCGGAAGAGTCGATCCACTTGATCCTGGCGTAGTTCCCACTCGTGACACGAGCGCAGCTCCCTGCTGAGTGAGTCGGCGATAGTGTTTTTTATTCCTGCCAGATGAAGAGGCACCAGAAACATCCCTTGGGCGACGGCCCAATGCCACAGATCCTGGGCTTCCTTGGATAGGGCCGGGGACCTGGTTCCGCCCTGCTTCCGGATGTAGAACATCGTGGTGGTGTTGTCGGTGAAGATCCTCACCACCTTGCCCTTGAGGGACAGAAGAAAGGACCTGAGGTCCCAGAACACCGCGCGGAGCTCCAAGACGTTGATGTGGAGAGACTTCTCCTCCGGGAGCCAAAGGCCTCTCGTGCGGAGATCTCCGGAGTGTGCTCCCCAACCTTCCAGGGAGGCGTCCGTCGTCACCGTCACCTGGTGAGCTGGGGTCTGAATGTCCGTGCCCGCCGACAGATTCCCCACCACCGGATCGCCTGATGGAACGTCTCGTTGAGGGATCCTGTCCTCGAAGCTGCCCGTCGACTGGATCCAGCGGGCGTCGAGGAACTCCTGTAAGGGTCTCATCCGAAGCCTGCAAAGGTGCACCAGATAAATGCAGGAGGACATCATCCCTAGGAGGGACTTGATAGATCTTACCATGGCCATGCCCGTGGCCAGCAGACGCTGCACCTTGCCCAGAATGGTCCTGGTCCTTTCCTCCGACGGCGAGGCCAGCCGCGCCACTGTGTCGAGCTTGGCTCCCAGAAACAGGGCAACTTGCGACGGAACCAGGTGGGATTTTGGAAAGTTGGAGAATCCCAGGTCCGTGAGCAGCTGGATTGTCTTCGCAGTGTGCTCCACGGCGAGCTCCCTTGTCCTCGCCCGGATGAGCCAGTTGTCCAGGTAGGGGTAGACGTGGATCCCCTGTAGGCGCAGCCGCGCCGCCACCGGCGTGAGGTACTTGGTGAACACCCTGGGTGCCGACTTCAATCCGAACGGGAGGGCCTTGAACTGGTAGCGCCGCCCTTGGACCACAAGCATGAGGAACTTTCGGTGTCTTTTTAGAATGGGGATGCGGAAGTACGCATCCTCCAAGTCCAACGACGACAGGAAATCGCCCTCCTCCAGCTGTCCCAGCACATGCTGGAGGGTGACCATACGGAACATCTGTGCCTTGATGTACTTGTTCAGTCGTCGTAGGTCCAGGATGGGGCGCCATCCTCCTGTCTTCTTTTTTACGAGGAAGTACCTTGAGTAAACTCCAGAGCCCCGAAGCCTCTTTGGGACGAGCTCGATGGCACCCTTCTTGAGCATCCCCCTTACTTCCAACAGTAGTTGAGGGACGTGATTTTCTTTTCTGGCCACGGTGGAACGCGAGGGCACTTCTTCTGAAACTCGAGGGCGTGCCCTTGGGCCAGGGCGTCCAACACCCAACAGTCGGTGGAGATGGAGTCCCACAGGCTGACGAACCTCGCCAGCCGGCCTCCCACCGGGGTGCTTCGGCGGGGGCCCCGACCCCACGGTCGGTTCAATCTTGTTTGGAGGCCGTCTTGCCTCCTTGTCGACGACGACGGGCACCACCTGAATTTCCGCGTCCCCTGTAGGCTTCCTGGGACGAAGATCTTGCCGCTTGGCGGTAAGTGGAGGAGCCACTGCCGGATCCCTTGGAGGCACCTTGTCTGCCTCCGGAGCTCCGAAAGGACAGCCGTCCTTGTTGGAGCACTCCCAGTGCCCGGGCAGTCTCTGGGTCTGTCTTGATGGCCTAAAGGGACTCATGAACCGCCTTCCCAAACAGTTTTTTCCTGTCGAAGGGCATGTCCAAAACCTTGGTTTGTACGTCCTGGCGGAAATCCGTGGCCTTGCGCCATCCTCGTCGTCTCAAGCAAACGCTGTTGCCCAACTGACCGGTGTCGGCAATGGCCTTTGCCACCGTGATGGCGTGGTCCGAAGCGATCTCCCCCTCCTGTAGAATTTCAAGGGCCTCGGCCCTTTTGGCGTCCGGAAGGAAGCCTAACAGAGGGGCGATTTTGAACCACAACTCCCTGTCGTAGCGGGCTACGATAGCCAGAGCGTTGGCCGCCTTGATAGTCGTCGCTGCGGATGAGATGATCCGTCGTCCCATCGTGTCCAACTTCCTGCCCTCGCCGTTCGGCGGGGAAGTTGATGTCGATGCCCCCCAGCTTTCTTCTTTGCCGCCGCCGAGACGACCGAATCCGGGGTAGGTTGTGCCCGAAGGCACAAGGGGGCAGCGTCGGGGACCCAGTACTACTTCTCGTACCGGTCCCTCTTTGCCGGCGCCATGGCAGGGTTCTTGAGGAGGGCGAGCCCCTCATCCCAGATGTCATCAAGAAGCGGTACGGCGAGGACCGTCTTCCTTTTAGCCTTGCGCCGTTGGTAAAGGAACCCTTCTTTCTTCTTTTCTTCTTGGCAGAGCTGAAAAAGCTCGGATGCCCTGGAAATCATGGCATGAAAGGATCCAATCTCGTCGGGCGGGGATGCCCGAGCAGGAGGCGACATGTCCCGTTGTCGCCTCCGTCGTCATCTGCACCTATCGTAGCCGTGTCCGTGCCTGTATCATCCCCGTGGGTAGTAGACCGGGGGGAAGGCAGAGAAGGCCGCAGAGGTGCGAGAGGTGGCGTAGGATGCTAAATCCTCCTCTTAAGCGGTGGACTCTCCGAAGGTCCTGGCTTCTGTTCCCCCGTCGGGGGAAGGGGAAACCTTGTCCTTATCTCCGAGCAGAAGGACTGAATCGCTGACAAAATGGCCGCGAGGTGTCCTGCGGCGCCGGAAACGACAGGCGCGAGGGCTCTTGAGGAGCCTTGTCGGCGACACCGTCGCTCTTGTCGTCGCCCTCGTCGGGATCCCTCCCGATGGGCTGGGCCTCTTCCACGACTTCGATGAGCTCCTCTTCAGAGGTCGTGTCCGTATCCACGATGGCCATCAGCCCCTCCCCCACCTTTTCCAACGAGGACTTTGAGGGGGTCTTCTCAATGGGCCTGAAAGACGACTCCCTCCGCGGTGGTAGGGAGATTCTGGGTCCCGAGGGCGCCTCCACTGGTGTAGCCTCCACAGGCTGAGCCAGGGCCGCGGCGACATCCTCAATCGAGGTCTTAGCAGGGTGAATTAAGGCCATCGCCACCTTCTGGTCGCCTGGGGCCTTCACCTTGGAGGGAGGGTCCGAGCCTCGCTCCAACTCTGCCGGAATCTTCGAGATCGACCGGGGCCTCTCCAGAAGCTTCGCCGGGTTCTCGGACTTCCTCTTACCCGCGCCAGAGCGTTGGCTCGTGGTTGATGGCAGCCAAGGAGCCCGACCGTTCGGCGTTCCCGGTGCCCGCGGACTCTCAGTGTTTAGCATTTTGTTGGGCCCCCGTCGCCGGGGCACCCTCACAAGACTTAGAAGACCGCTCAGACTTTTTTCTTCTTCTCGCCTGACGGGCTCTTCCCTTCCAGCCAGTTGGCGAGACGGAGGTGCCGATCCTTCATGGTCCGCTCCGACATGTTCCCACAAAACGCACAGTCCTTCTCCTTGTGCATCTTGTCCTCATGAAGACAGTAGAGGCATAACGAATGCTTGTCCTCCTTGAAAACGTGCTGAAGCTGGCATCCAGGGCAGGTCCTGAACAGCTTCCCGGGCGTCGAGCTTCCTTTCTCCTGGGCCATGTCCAGGGTAGGCCTCGGAACTTCTGGAATCCTCCAAAAGCGTAACTCGACGAAATCTTCACCCTTGAGGGGCGTAGAAAACTCCGAAACGGATCCCCGTTGATCGGATGTAGAAACGGTGGAGCTTGAGGCTCTATTTAACCGAAAAATTAGAAAAAATCTCCTGAAAAAGCATAAAAACGCAGCAAAAGCTCGAGAGCTACAGCACGAGGACTCCCAGCACTTGAACGTGCGGTAAAAATCTGAGGATGGCTGCCGGAGGCGGGGCTTAGGCTGGGGGCAGTATGACCCGGAGACCAGTGATTGGTTACTACTAAGAAAGACAGATCAGAAACGAAACGGATACTGATTTTTTTCTATACCGAGGATTCCCGGCATGACGACGGGGAATATTCGTGAGCATGTGAATCCATGCCAGACCCCATGCTGGAGAAAGGGTTTATTATAGTGTTAGCCCAAGTCGAGTTTTGGGGTAAGTACTTTGTCAGAGTCAAACACATTGTAAAAACACAACCCAATGCTTGAAGGTACACAGAACAAAGCAAAACCATTCTTCAGAATAACTAACAGTGAGGTCAGACTTTAGTAAGCTATCCCAGTGATTTGTAGATTTCCCCCAACTCTTAGCATCAGTCTGTACTGCTCAAGGACCTTAGAGTGACAGAGCAGTCAGGCTTATCTTAAGAGGAAGATGTGAGCTGTAGTTAAGTACACTCAATCTAGCTAGCAATGCACAAAGAAACAATTACACGTATATTTAAATTAATGTATAGATTATATTTACACAAGAGTCACTGTTAAATACTTTGCAACAATAAACCAACACAGATAGGAATACTTTCAAAAGGCCACTTCTTAGTTGGTGAACGCGCTCAATTGTTATAGGAATGGTTATAATAATAAATATTGTATTTAGTCAGCATACACATAAGATATGTTTTTTTGGGAAGGAAAACAGTTGTTTCGTGTTATCCCAGTAGAGCTTCAGGTTCCAGAGGCAGTTTCCCTGCACACCAAGTCTTTTAAAGTCCCAAAAGCAACCCTGGCTAAAAGGCAGTTTGGAGAGGCTTAAAATATTGAAAAGCAGCAGAAGTCAAAAGTTCCTGTGGATACTTTCTAGTCTCTAAGAAGGAAGATACACGAAGACTTAACCAACGTTGCAGACCCTGTTAAAGGACGCTCTAAAGGGACACAAGCAGCAGCTTGAGTCTGAGGTAAAGAGTGGGTTGCCTTGGACACCTCTACAAGCACGCCAATGCACTGGAGCAACTTCCTGGAATCAGATAAGCAACACCTTTTTCCCCACTGTACCTTAGGTTTGAAGAAAACTTTGTGGTGGAAGCTAAGTTGCAGCTCTGGACCAGACCTCCCGATTCCTTGGTCTGATGACGAAAGGCAGGACAATGGATGGGATCTCTCAGCAGCATTCTCGAGGAAGGACCACGGGGACGGATTTCATCAACTTTTTTGGTCACTCTGCCGTTCTGGCGCCTTTTCTGCAGCACCAACAAAGGATGCGATTCGCCCGGTCAACCTGGGGTCTTGTGCAAATTGGATCAGATCTCAGGAGTGTCCTTGAGGGCTCAGCAAGGATTTGGACAGATTCGGCCGATGCACTCGAAAAGGGCAGCAGGTCTCCTAGTATTAGGGTTCTGCAGCACTGGAAACGCACAGGACCTCAGAAGATGGCTCAAAACAAAGTTGGTCTTGGGACTGGTTGTTCCCACCAGTCAAAGGGGAGCGAGGGGTCAACTTGGGAGTTCCTTTGTCACACAGAAAATGGGGTCAGAACAGCAGTGGTTGCTTCATGGTGTTGCACAAGGTTTTCAGGCATCTCTGGTCGTCTTCTTCAGTTACTTCAACTTCTAGTGGTCAACTTGCTTTTCACTCCAGGAGGCTCACCTTTTATACATTTCCAGCACTCACTCCTCTGCAATGCTAGTCAGCAGTTTACAGAAAGGGGCGTTTGGCTGTTCAATCAGGAAGACAGAACCCATATGTGGGAGCTGGTGCTATTCAGGCACTTTGGCAGACAAAGAACAGGGGGGGCTAGGGGTGTAGAAAACTCCTCCCCCACTGCCTACATGCCCAGACAGAGTGGAGCCTAGGCGGGGACACCCAAGGGATCCCGCCAAAGGCAAAACAAGTACACAGGCCTCCCCCTTCCAGAATAGTAGAAGGGCTAACAAACAACCACGCCTGTAATGTCCAAAAAAAAGAAGGGAGGCCCCAAGTTGGTACTTGGGTGCCCCTTATTGTGCACTATCGAGGCCATTGACATAGCCTGTGGTAGAAATGTTACACAATAGTTGGTAGAACACATCCACTTCCACCAGCCATAACCAAGTGATTGTCTCGGACTAAAATGTCACAGGAGCAGAGAGAAGGGGGATAATAGGTATCCCCTTGGCATTCCACATAAGGTGGTGTGTCCCAAACTCAGACTATAACGTTTTTGGAGAGATACTAAGCAGCTCTCCATCCTTAAGAACGGTAGTTACTCTAGAATAAAGAAAATAATCTCAAGGGAGGACACTAAGGGTACTGAGCAACACTGCCCATAAGGAGCTGCGTGCTGCAATAGTAAAACACAGATGGCTTTAAATGTTATGGAGGAAAATACACTCCATAGGACAAGTAAAATACAAAGAATCTAGTTCCGAAAGACAGAGCCCATAAGAATGAATGAGTGGGAAAAGGCTCCACTCATTCAAGATTTCAGAAAAAGGTCCAGAAGTCCAGCAGAAAGTGCTAGGAGTCTCCCTTGGAGAGGGGCTTAAGTATACAAATGATGCACCCTCCACCCCCAACAATACTTTTCTGAATAGTGGAACACAGATTCAATGAACAGCATAAACCTATAACTACATTCAGGATAACACTCAGTTATACCAGGTGAGTAAGACCTTTTGATGCAATATAAAATTACAGTTGCTTTTCAGATCAGTGGAAGACAGACTAAGGTAAGCAATAACTTTCTACATTAATTTAGGATTGCACCAGGCAGACAAAGATCAGCTACACCTACAGGACACTTTAAGAATGGCACGCAGCTATTCTAGGCAGGTAAAACCTAAGGGTGTCATATACTATTACAGTTGCTTTTACAATCAGTGGAACACAGACTAAGATAAGCAATAACTCACTTTTTTTAGGATGGCACAGAGCTATTAAAGTTAAGTAAAAACCAAGGCAAACAGGACAAGCTATACAGCAGGTCAGGGGAAACAATACCCAGTTGGTAAACATATACACTAATATTGTGAAAGAAATAGTTAAGTGAAGTCAACCGCATTACTTTTGGGAAAGAGGCACAAGCAATTCACAGGTGAGTAAAATGACCTTACATATACATTCAAGGCAAGTAAGAACCTTTGTAACTGCTCACTCCCAGAGGGGCAGTTACCAACAACTCGTTCACAAGTAAGTAACTTTTAAACACTTGTTATACGTTTAAAGGCAGAATCATTTTATTATCCAGTCCTTCCCTAGTCTATTGCATGAGTTCACTCAGAGGCAGAATAAGGACCCTAGATGTCTAGGAGCCAGCTGTAGCAGGATGAGATAAGGTTCAGGTGCAAGGAAAGTCAGAGTTCCTGAGGAAATCCCTTGAAACAAGTTCGGTATTTCACTTTAGAGTTAGCTATGGTCCAGGGACTTCTGAGAAGCCACCCTAGGAGGATTCCAGGAGTGGGCCTGGGTTAACCGGATGAGAGGACTCCCAATCACATGAATCACCCCAAAGCTATAAAGAAAACACAGGCTTAAGGTAAGTAAATACCCCAGCCAACACAGTACCCCAGCACAGAAGAAGAGTTTGCAGCGGGGGAATCTTCAGGATCTGCAGCCAAAAACCCAGTTGATTAATTCCTTGTTATGAAAACCGAAGACAGGACACTGCTAGGGATTTTGCAGCAGGGATTAATGGGGAAGACTCCGTTAGGGAGAATTCTCAAAAATGTGCCAATTCCCTCCACCTTGGAGACCCCAGCAACTTTACTGGATTTTGAGGACTTGATTTTTTTAACCTGGAGAGTGTGTGACCCTTTTTCCCCACTCATGTATTTTACTGTGATTTTTTCATGCACTGTTTCTTTTGTTTATGGAGTCTGACACACTCCATCAGCATCATCTTTTGCATTGCGTCACAGAGCACCTTCAGTGCAGTGGCACAGGGAAGTCTTTCAGATTTCCCACGGTTTAGATAACTTCTTTGGGATAAACTGTTTCCCAGAGCAGTAAAGTGAAATGGACTTTACTTAGCATTGTACTTGCTAGACCCAGCACACCCTATCTTACAACAGAGTGCTGGAGGGGTTACTTAATATCCCCTGTGTCTAAATGCTCATGTAACATTTTTATGTTACCCTTTCCTCACAGAATGGCTGGTGGCAGTGGTTTCATGTCGAACTACCATGGTTTGCATTTACCGCGGCTGTTCGCAGCTCCGGTTACGCTAACTGCGGGAGCCATCTTCCTAAAAATGGCAAAGAGCCTTCTTTGACAAAATGGTTTCCGTTCTTTTTTCGCCATGTCTTTGGGGAAAGGTCCTTCTAGATATTTTCTCTGCGCACCAAACCACGTTGGTCTCTTTGTTCATTCGCCTTTGGCAGGCTTCAGGAGTGAAACCCGCCTCTGGCTCCAGAGTGTCTGGGGTAGGCAGTAAGTGAGGGAGGTGCCCAAAACTCCCTGTGCTTAGTCTCCTAGGAGATCCAAATGCACTATCTGGTGGTTGGCTGGCTGACTGTCCGGCAAGGACAGTCACCCTGCTGGGCGAGTGACAGCTCGGCTGGAATGAATGGGAGAGAACTAAATAAAAGGCAAGTCTTTTGGCTTGGAAGGCAGAGACAACCACTGAACGAAGGAACCGAAGAAGATTGAACATGACACCTGCTGCAACTCCTGGACCGTTGGTTTGCCCGGTGAAGCCCTGCTGCAGTGCCGAAACGCCAAGTTAGCATTGACAGAGAAGCCCATGCAAGGACGACTTCTACCTTTGAGTTGGTGGGACCAATCAACTCCAAAGTAAGCCACCTGGACACCCATCTTGGAGCCAGTTGAATTTCCTCAGAGTTGCTGCAGGAAACCATATAGCCAGGGTGAGGGACACCAGATTATGTGCGTTACTTTTAGGCTGGCCTAAAGCTTTTGGAAGATCCTCCGGACTCCCATGAAGCAGGACTGACCAAGCCTGAGCCCCCTCAGCAGAGTGCGGGACCCCAGACCCAAGGACAGTCCGCCTTGACAGCCAGGAACCGTGTTGTTGATATTTGCAGTAGATGAAACACGAAACAGCCACTGAAAGTGAAGTCTGCTGGTTGTGGGTTTTGACAGTCCCAGAAGTCATAAGCTGCATCTTTTCTTCTTTACCAAAACTGTGTAGTACAAGCTTATACCAAAGGTTGGGTTGCCTATACCTGTAGTCATAGTTGTTTGTAGTGTACCCAGAGGGCACCGCATTCAAACTTTGCCCAACAGGCTCCAGGCAAGACATTGCCACCTAGAATAGCTGGGGAAGACCTCAGAAACTACAAGCAAGCAAGAAATGGCGAAAAAAGAAGGATCCAGCAATTTTGGAAAAATGGTGGCCTTTCTGTGCATTACGAGGCTGAACAGCCTGCAAATAAAAATGACAAAGTCATAAAAGGTAAAACCACTGCCACCAGCCATTCAAGCAAACTTGCAATTGTAACAAACATGTTAAGAAAGGGGATACATGTTATCCCCCAGAGCACTCCAAATAAGGTGGGGTGTGCTGGCTCACTATATAAAATGTAAAGGGGGATGAAAATCCCTCTAATACTTGTGAACTGTAGTTCACCCAAGTACATGAAAGAGAAATTAACAGGGGAGCCCATAGGGGCAACCCAGATTAAGCCCAAAAGTTATAGGAAACTAAATTGAACCATACACCATGGAGAGACATACAAATGTCACTGATGAACAACAGTAAAAGACTAGTTGAGAGGGGGAAACAATTCCCCTTCTCCTAGGGACAATGTAATATAGTTACCTAGTCCAAGCTAAATATTCTGGCGTTGACAGAGGTCAGGAAGATTTATCATAGATCTGAAAATCTTACTTAACAAAAAGGTACCTACGTAAGACATCCACGTTCAGGGACGAAAATCAAACCCAAATTTCACTGCATGCGATTGTAGCTCAGTGATATATGGTCTCAGCCGTTCATGTGGGGTTTTCCATGTGGGCCAAATATCAAGGAACGTAAAAGAGGTGGAAAGAACCTAAGAGCAGCATACAAACCAAAAGACATGCATTACTTACCGTAATAGCATGTCTGATGATTGTATCTGCTTAGATTCTCATGCTGTGCATATAGTCCGACATCTAGCGGTAACTGCAGATAATTGCATCTTGTCTTTCGAGGATCGAAAGAGGACGTCAACATGGGCATGCCTGTAACACTATCCCTAACGTGATGTGTAGTGTACCCAAAATGCCTCACGCATCGAGGTCCCTCTGATTGTATTTTTTCAGCCATGAGGGAGCCTCATTACTATCCTGAGTGAGTGCAGAAAGAGCACTGTCCTCTAGGTGGATACAGATTTCAGGAAGCGGACCCTTGTCCCGAGGACCATGCGTTACCTGTTCCATATTGGTTATGTGGGGAACATGAATAGGACTGTCCGAGAAAGGAGCGGAGAGAACTCCCACCTCACTGCTGAAAGGGCCTCCGAGTGATCTGGTTTAAAGATTTCCAAGTTTCATGCTCTTTTTTCGCAATTTCCAGCGCCTCATCTACAGCTTTGCCAAACAGGTTAGACTCCTCCACCGGTTTGTTGATGGGACGCTTGCGTCTGCGGCTTAAACCCTGAGTTTTTTAACCAGGCATACCTCTTCAAAAGCGTACCCTGGGCCAGAGCTCTCCCTGCTGTCTGCGCAGCATCTAGCGTGTTCAAGTATATTATGATTTGCTCGTCTACCTGACACAATCGTGAGCAGACGTGAACGTACTGGTTCAGGGACCTCCTGTGGTAGGATCCACTTAACATCGCAATAGCTGGCCAACAGCGTGGTATTGTTGGAAATCCTTGTGGAATACGCTGCCACAGTAGTGAGACGCTTTCCTAAGGCATACAGATTCTTGCAGTCCTTGTCTGGCTGTGACTCATCCGTGGACAACCGTACCCCTGCTCTCTTTCTTGCTGTAGTGACCACAAGCGAATCTGGGGTGGCATGTCCACGAAAATAGAGAGGTTCTGTAACGGAGGGGCGAAAAGGTTTCTCCACCCGTCTGTTCACAGCCCTGGTCTGTGAAGGTGTCAGGAAAGAAGGGGCGATGCGCCACTTAATGGAGTTTAGTAAAGGGATAGCCTGACTGGAAGGTGGCCGATGCTTTAGAATATCCTGCACGAAGTCAGAGTCTTACACTGCTTCTTGTGTGGCTATTTGAAAATGTTCGGCTGCTTTTTTCAGGATGGCATTAAATGCCATCTGGTCATCTATGGGAGATGCGTGTCGCAGAGGTGGGGGAAGCAGAAGGATCCATGCATATTGTGTCAGGATCTGGGGTATTGGTAGGTGACAACCAATGTTGGGTTATCCACCGGTGGCTCATCTCCAATCTGGGGCCTGGTCAATGGGATCCTCAAAGGGATTATCTTCTTGCAAAAAGGGGTCTTGAGGAACCTCTTCCTGATCCGTCGGGTCAAAGACCTCCTCATGAAGAGGGCAGGAGTCCTCTGGAATTTACACACTGTGGGGTAAAGGTCCTCCTCAGTAGGACTCTTGGGCGTAGTAAACTTTTCTGAGAAGTCCACAAACTTTGCAAGCCTATTCATACACCCCTTAAACCTATCCCTGGACTATAAAGAGGAGCCAGAGGGGTCCTGAGGGGGAAAGGGCTCCTCCAGATGATCTACCTGCTTAGAACGTCGAGATTTGGCAGAGAGTTGTAGATAAAGGTTGGGGGCTCCCAGTATAGTATTCCAGCCTCTCCTGACGTGTGGACGTGTCTTTCGACCGGTCTTTAGTCTTAATGGGCGCGATAAAAAATCTTTGCGAGATGCTCACGGATGTTCAGCATCTCAGGTAGGGGTTTCGGCTGTTCAAGCGGCTTCGACGTTGCCGAAACCTTATGCGTTGGCGCGCTCTTAGGAGGTGTCTCGACAGCCATGTGACTTTTGGTGTTGACCTCCTTGTCTGTGGAGTGCCCGGACGCATGGCACTTACGCGGTTGCAGAGAGGGATGCTGACTGTGTGGATCGGCAGGTGCCGGCAAGGCGCTTGGCATACCCCTTGCTGCCTTGGACAGTCCAGATGAATCCGTCGAAGCGGCACTGGGGGTTGTGTGCTTGCCTTTATGAGTAGCGGGTGCGTCCCTGTCGCAGGGATGCACACACCCCATAGCAGAACTATCGTCCTGCCTGCTGGGGACGGACCGGTCGGACCGCAAACGCGCCGATGAAAGGTTGATGGCATCCGTATCAGAGCCACGGCTGTCGCTTAACTCTTCGTCACTCTCGGGGCCTGAGGCGGTGGGGGAGCTACCCTCAACCAGCATCATGGCATAGACCGCCCAACTTTTCTTAGGATGCAAGAGCTGACAATACCGACAGGACGCCTCGTGGTGATCTCGAGGGAGACACTTATTGCACCTCTGGTGCGTGTCCATTCCAGGGGTACCTGCCTTTACAAGAAGGGTAGAGTTTAATTGGTGTCCTGTCCATAGCTCAGGTTTATAGCAACGGCAAAAACAGAGGGGCAAAGGGGGGAGAAGGAAATACATTCTTCAAAGAAATGGAAAACCCCTGAACCCCAATCGCCCTACTGTATAGGCCGGCCAAAAGGTCGACAGCGTTGACCGGAGCACCAGCCGTCGACGTCTGTGGTTGTCTCCCGCTGTCTTCTGCAGTGGCAGAGAAGCAATCGAAGAAGGGGACGAACATATACAACGACCGGAGGTCGTGGGAAAGAATACAATTTTTAATTTGCAAGAGCTCCGCATAAGGCGACCAGCTAGCTGAGCGGAAAAAAACAATCTGAGGGACCTCGAAGCATGAGGGATTTTGGGTACACTACATGTCATGTTAGGGATAGTTTTACAGGCACGCCCATAGAGAAACTGGACAGTCTGACCCCGAATGGGATGAATGAAGATTTCTATCTTAGGGCTTTTCGCTACAGTAAATGGATTGTAAGAAATGAGCATGTTGGGATGAAGAACATGCAACATCCAGATTATTTTTATTTTGATCATACTAACGAGGTTGTAAAAACAATGTAGTTCTATCAGTAGAATGTGAATATGGCACTCTCCCAGAATCATTCAACTGTGCAAGTCTACGATTCCCATACATTCTCCTTTCAACCAATGCACATATTGTGCAGGAGACCTTGTATTGTAGCTATATAACGCCTCCGACCTCGTTTGAATTATTATCACTTACATCAGGCCACTAACTTTCTCCCCCATACGCCTATAGAGCTTATGTGCTAGATAGATTAAGGGATAGTTTGCCCACTTATCCTGATTGAATCTGTATACCCACTAAGTGACATCCTCTGTCACTTTCTGGATGTGTCAGGATGGCAAATGCTTTTTTTGCTTTAGACCATCTACTCTCAGTAAACACGTCTCCTTAATGATATTGGGGTCCTTACATATATCAGGTGGTATGTCTAGTGTCACATATTTAGACTGATACGATCATTGCAATGCTTGCGTTCCTATACGTGCAGCATTATATTACTAAAGTAAATAGATGTCATCACGTTGCGTCACCTATAGAATGGCACACAAATACGGCGGCCTTCTTGGAATTGCCATGCAGCACCTCCAATGCAGCCCGACCTGATTTTGAATGAAGGTGGCAAACCATGCATGCTGATAGAATAACTTTACTCCTTAGCACTTCTCATTCTAGTACTTTCATATTTATTGGAGCCTTGCAACCTTTACATTAGTTGCCTCTCTAATCCCCAAAAAAGGTTCCTGAAATGCATTTCCACGCCGATTCATACTGGGCTGGGATTATTTCCAAATGAACACACGAGATTTGGACATCACTAAAACTGCAGAACAGAAAACATTCTATACAACCTTCTAGGAAGGTAAAACCATTATGACCTATTTTATAATCCCATAAATCTTGTATCCAGTTCACAGGGCGTCAGTGAGAGACCTAGCTGATTGGAATAATGCTTTTACTTTATAGGCTGGATATCCATGTCTGAGATTATGCTACCATATAGAATTCAGAAACCAACGTCAACAGCTTGGACTGTCAAACCTTGACCTACACCAGATGAATTATTATGGGATATACCATGACAGATTTACTGCACTTACGTAACTTTTAATTATGTAAATATACCCTACCAAATTAGATTATTCTCTGCATAGTTTGTAGATTACTGTGCGGATATGCACATAAAAAACATTTTGACTAATGGCTCCTGATGAAGCGATCTTTTCCCAAAACGCGTAGAGATGATTCCATCTTGCCGATACGACGTTCTTATTAAAATTGTGTTCATATTAAAATAGTCTTTCATTTAACTCTAAATATTGGATTCTGTAGAATACTAGTCTGAATATTTCTATTTAAAACCTACCAGATTCTCAACATTTGACTGACATAGTACAATAGGTGTGCAGGGGACCAGAGTTTTCCACAAATTGTGGACACTTAATTGTTTGTCTTGATTATTTACAACCTAGTCCAGGGTTTAGTTTCTTCCCAGCACCTATTGCCTGCTTAACTTATACTAATTATTGTTGAACCTCAAGTGTGCTCCTTGTCATTTGGGTGTTCTTTGGCGTTGACAGCACTGAAGGAACAACGAAGAACGCATCTGCTACCGATGGTGTCAGTGGAGTCGACAGTCCTCGAATCCTGGATTTCACCAGGCTCTGGGCCATAGGCGCACAAGGTGGTTGGTGAGCGGAGTCCCTGCCGGCCTTGTCGTCCCAGAGGAAGAGAGAAAAGGCGAACCTGCTTTCTTTTAGACCTGCATCATTTTGATGCAAAACTCTTCCCACTTCCCCACTGAGGTAAATTTAGACAGGAAACGTAGACGTTGGATGTTGTCACTTTTCCCTGAGGGGGAGCCCCTCCCCATGAGGCCAGGGAGGTGGGGCCGCGGCTGCTGGATAGTCCGACTGGGGGTGGTACTCAGCGATGGGTGGGGGCGGGGGGAATCTCATGGGGAGAGGTATGCCAACCCTCCATCAACTTCTACACATCCTACTATCCCTTCCACTCAACCCTCTGCAGCCCATAATTCCATTTGTTTATGTAGCATTAATAACCTGGAAGATACTGTGATGAGGAAAACATGCAGAGCAATGAAGAAGCCTCAAGAGAAAGTACACACACTCCAGCTGTTTTAATCGAGGGAAGATACAAACAGGCAAAAGGAGTACCAAAGGGGTGAACCCTCCCCAGAGGAACCGCGAGTGTCAAGACAGTACAGTGGGAGAAGAAGCCGAGAGGTTCGAAGACGGTCCAACAAGGAATGACAGCACGGCAAGCTGGCGGACGAAAGCTCAAGGCGTTGCTAAAGCCTAGGCACTGCGGAACTGGAAAGCCACACAACCGGGGAGAAGTACAAGACTGCATAGCCGACGAAGGATTACCGAAGTCCACTGGGACCCGACAGCTCCAGGGAGAGACACAGGAGAAGCTGGAACCCTCAAGGACCACACACAAAAGGTACAAATCGTCCCGGGAGGTTTTGATTTGGTACAAATGGCCATCCTGGAAGGATCTGACGGCGTACTGAGAGAATGGGTGGAAATTTGCAAGGAGATCCCAAGGAGTCTGGAAGCCACTGTTGATCAGCTTATAACAAACCGCTGCAAAGTAAAGAAAAAGCTATGGGAGAAAGATTGGATACAAACACTGGAGGAGAGATCAACATGTAAAGTAGACGGTAGACCGTTCTTGGAAGTAAGGTCCCTTAACTCCTAGCCAAATACTTAGTTAGATTTCCGAGTAGCTATCTTTGCAATCAATTTCCGCGATTTCGCTTCAATGTCTTAACTCGAGAAATCGCGAGCAGATGGTGCACCAAAGATGGTGGAAAGACGGACCGTAAATGTAGACTGTATTTCGGAAGGGGCAACTGAAACTTTACAACACCTGATCCTCATGCCCCCTACCCTAACGGAAGGGAAGGACGAAATGGCTGGCTTCATATATTCTTGCCCTTCCATCTTTGTCAGCAGACCAATGGTGGGATCGACTAGTTTTGGGGGAGAGCCTATCAATAACTCTGGCCCTTCTAATCTACACAAGAGAAGTCTTTACTCGTTTGGAACAAATGTAATTGTTAGATATGCAGAGTGCCTCTGATTTTATATAATTGATGGCCCCTAAAGAAATGTAACTGGAAGTAAAGCCGGTGCATCCGGTGGTGAATATTATGGAGGAAAAGTTGGAGGAGAGAGAGTGGTAGTGGAGAAGAGAGGGAGGAAGGAATAGATGAATTCTGTGTTTTTTTTCTTTTTAAATTATGGAAATTATGTATTAATGTGGATGAATGAAATTTGGTAAAAGGTTGTATTTTAACCTAATGCCAATAAAATAAATAAAGGTTCACAGGTTGCCAGGAAGACATTGAGGACCTCAGAGGGTTGTAGCAAACAGAGGTGCTGCAGAGAGCTGCCAAACTCTTGCTGGAACTGACGGGAAGCCTAGGAGGCAGAGCAAGCCAGAAAGGGTTGGCTGGGAGGACCCTACCTGAATTTTGATAAGCCAAGGGGAAGGTGGAGTGCATCTTTCTTGTCACAGTATTTTTGGGAAGAAAGAAGATTAAGTTAAGAGGCGGAAGCCCGCCCAACTGAACATACTAAGACCATACTTAGTAGGTTAGTGAACCAAGTTGGTCAAAGCAAGGGGAAGGGGACCCCCCCCCCCAATGTAGTGTGAACTGTCTGAAAAAGCGTGAGAAGGGAGTTATTTCCCTAGACTTCATGAACTGTGATAAAGCACCTGAGAATGGCTTAGGGGAAGGGAGTCATTCCCCCAGCCTCCGTGAATTATGATAAAGAGTCTGAGAAGGGGCTGTGGAAGGAGAGATTCCCCTTATGGCAGTGAAGCTGAAAGCCAAGAGAGATCAGGTGAAGAAAGCAACTCCCTCTGGTGTGTACCATGAGGCAAACCTGAGGAAAGCGCAGGGAAGGGAGTAATTCTACTGGCATTGTGGAAACACTGAGAAAGGGGGGTGGGGCGTCTACGAGGCCATGAGATAAGACGTGCATCTGAGTGTGCTCCTGCCGATCCGTGATGACTTGAACAAAAAACTATGTTCAAAACTGAACATACACTCTAGCTCTGGCAGAGCGCATACATGAAGGTTCACGGCAGGCTATAAGCGAAGATCGAGAGGAAGAAACAGCGTGGCTTGTGTGCGACTAGCTCGAGTGAGAATTGTTGCAGCTCACAACTGACTAAGCTAAAATGGCACCGTGCAGGAGACAAAGATGAACTGGAGAGATAAGATGTTGGATCACCACTTGCAACTGTGCCCAGGGCTCATTGGAACGATGCGGAGGATCAGCGTTTCCATAAAGCAGTGCAGATTCTTAAACGCTTGGTGCTGCATATAGTAATATAGAAGCCCAGACGCTGTAACATGGCCATACAAAACAACAGTCCCAGAACGAAGGCGAGCTAGCGGTGGAGGCATGGCGAGTGTCTTGCCTAGACTCCGAATGAACAGCAAGCAAGCTGGTTTGCCCGGTGAGGGTGAGACATGCTATAGCGGTGGACTGGAATGAACAGCTGCTCCAGCATTGATGTGCCAGAGACGCGCCATCTACTGCAACGTGAAGGTGGAGAAGAATTG
This sequence comes from Ambystoma mexicanum, assembly GCF_040938575.1. Lineage (NCBI taxonomy): Eukaryota > Metazoa > Chordata > Amphibia > Caudata > Ambystomatidae > Ambystoma > Ambystoma mexicanum. The sequence continues at coordinate 310,665,758 of NC_090932.1, forward strand.
TCCCGAATGTTGGATAGTGCGAGGAGCCAAACGTTCTGAATGGAACGCGAGCACTGAAATTGACCAAAAAAAGGGAGATACAGTTGCTGACGGTTCGAAGTGTGCCAGTGAAGCCCTCTACCACGCTGCTACTTAAACCTGCAACAAATAATGCTGACGTGCAGCAAGCAAGACACAGTGATACAAAGTGAACAGATGTCCTTTGAATAAGGTAAGGTGATACGTAGAGCTCTTGGATGACTGATAGTAAATAGCACCCAACGACCGTGCCCATTAACCGGTGCAAATCAGAATGCAGTAGAAAGCCGACTTTCATTGGAAATACACAGAGAGAACTGACCGCACAGCATGAAGGTTACTCTTTTACCCGTGATAGCTGCCAGCTCAGGCTAGCACACAAAAGCGGGAACAAACATAACTGTTTGGGCACGAGTGCGAAAGCCACTCTCTCGAAGCGAGTACTAGTCTGTGAGCGGCTGATTGTAGTTCATTTATGGTGCAAATGACACCGATAAGGGGTGCAGCAGCCAATAAGGTCAGAGAAGGTGGGGAGAGGCCAGACTGAGACCAGAACCCTACACCCCTGGCACTTGAACAGCCCAAACGAACGCGGCTCTGGCATTGCACGGCCACAGTGAAAGAAGATCCAGTCTGCTGCACTGTGCACCATCAGGAGGCGCCCACTGGGCATCAAGGTGCCAACACACAGAATTGGCAAACGTGCAGGAGAAGTGAGAGCCAGGAACGAAGGAAGTCAGTGTACACACGGGCAGTTGCAATAGAGGTGAAGAGCGCATGAAAGTGACTAATAGTGGTGACAGACAGAAAAGGAATCCAGATAAGTGGGGCTGGCAGATAGCTCCCGCCTTGAGAAGACCGTGAGACCACCAGTTGACAGAGAGGACACCTAAAAGCCAACCGTGGCCAGAAGTGAGATGCACACGAGGAAGATACAGAGCCCCCCCCCCCCAGGGAACACAGCGTCGCCAAGACACAACGAGTTAACAGGCATCGCACCACTCATAACGAAAGGAACGATAACAGTGTTGGGAAATAAGATGGCGTCCAAGCCCAATAAGTCTAAGGGGAAGCAATCCTCTAGGGATATTTTTGCAAAACCAGCACAGACAACGGAATTTGTGAAAACAACGGGGCCAGAGGAGCAGAATGCAGAAGACCCCAGATGGAGAGATCAACAAATGCTGGAAGCCATTGCAGAGTTGAAAACATACTTGGAATTCAAAATTGACGCCGTTAGTGTTGACGTAAATCTCCTGAGACAAGATGTCAGAGCATTGGCAGAGCGTACGGGTGTGCTCGAAAAAGAGGTGAAAGCTAACACTGACAATTGCACCGCCAACTCTCAGTTTCCAAGTTACGGCAGCAAGTTCAAAACTTAGAGAGCAGATGAGGCAGAAGGGAGGGCACACAGGAACAACGTACACATTGGTGGGCTCCCAGAGGGAGAGGAAGGCTCAGACCAGACTAATAACAGTGAAAATATGTTGCTGCAGGAGATGGTTGCAGGATCGCTTACCCAAGGATTCACAGTCGAAAGAGCGCAAAGGGCTCTGACGAGGAGACCACCACCTTTTCTATGTCCTCCTCCTCTCCCGTCACTCATTCTGATGTTACCCTCCTCCTCACCAACACTCATCCCGCTGCTTCCCCTGCTGACCCCATTCCTACCTCTCATCCCGAAAATGTACCCCCTCCTGATACCTTACCTCCTTCAACATCTGCCTCTCAACTTCCACTTTCCTACCCCTTTTAAACAGGCGACCATCATCCCTATTCTAAAAAAACCTTCTGCTAATCCCAATCTTGCTTCCAACTATCTCCCCATCTCTCCTACCCTTCCTCTCCAAACTTCTGGAACGCAGTGTCTATTCTCAACTCTCTTCCTTCATCTCTAACCACTCCCTCCTTCTCGCTACCCAATCTGGCTTCCGCCCACTGCACTCCACTGAAACTGCTCTCACCTCCGTTCTTAAATCTCTCCTCTCTGCACGTTATCTCTAAACACTCCTCCATTCTTATTCTCCTTGATCTTTCCGCCGCTTTTGATACTGTTGACCATCCTCTTCTCAACTCCCTCTCCTCATTTGGCTTCAAGGACTCCGTTCTTAACTGGCTCTCCTCTTATCTCTCCAACCGCTCTTTTTCAGTCTCCTGGGGTGGCTCTTCCTCCCCGTCCTATCCTCTTAACCATGGAGTTCCCCAAGGATCTGTCCTGGGCCCCTTTTTCTTCTCCCTCTACACTTCTTTCATAGCTCCTATCATCTCCTCCTTTGGCATCTCGCACCATTTCTATGCGGATGATACTGAGCTTTTCCTCTCCTCCTCTTTCTCTCCCGACATTCATGATAAACTATCTTCTTGCCTTTCTGCTATCAAATCCTGGATGTCCTCTCACTTCCTTACTCTTAATACTGAAAAAACCAAACTCCTCTTGTTCCCTGCCAATTTTCTTCCTCCACCCTTCCCTCCCGCTTCCATTCTCTTTCCCCCCTCCCATCTCCTTCTCTCCCCCATGCCCGTAACCTTGGTCTCCATATTGACTCACCTCTCTCTATGTCACCACATTTCTCTTACTGCCAAATCTTGTCGCTTTCACCTCTACAACATACGTAAAATTCGACCTCCTCACCACCTTTCATGCTACTAAACTTGTAACTACTAGGGGTGTACCGAATAGTGAAATTACTATTCGGCCGAATACCGAATAGTTAGCAAAACTATTCGGCCGAAGCCGAATAGTGAGCCGAATAGTTGGTTTTTTAAATACATTGTCCAGCACATGAGAAATACTGCTTCGCAAGACAGTAAAGAGCATGTGAATGCGCGCATCATGGATGCACACATTCAGCTGCCCTTTTTCAACCCCATTTGAGCAACCACAAGAGGCCCTAGAAATAATTTTTAAATTGGCCCCATATTACACATTTTTAGCAAGCCTAACCCTTTTCCTATGGGAAAATTTGGGCAATACTGCGATGCGCCGCAACGGAGGGGGTTGGGGGGACATGGGAGAACATCATGGGACAATGGAGGGAGAGGGGGGCATGGCAGAACATCGCGGGACAATGGAGGGGGTGGTGGGACATGGGAGAACATCGCGGGACAACAGAGGGGGTGGGGGACATGGGAGAACATCGCTGGACAACGGAGGGGGTGGTGGTTCACCATAAAAATACAAAATAAAAGCATTGCAAGGATCCTGCTAGGATCGGACTCCAAGTGGTTTGCTCTGTCCCACTATCTCTCTCCTGCTTATCCTTCTATCTTCAACCTCTTTCTCTCTCTCTTCCTTACACTCTGTCTTCTTCTCTGCCTGTCTCTCTCGCCCTCTAGGTGCCTCTCTCTCTCCCTCTCTCCATACCTCTATATCCCTCTCTCTCGGACTATTTTAATCTTTCACACTGTTTCCCTGTCTGTTTCTTCCTCTCTCCCCTCCCTTCGTTTCCCTCTCTCTCCCTTTCTCTCTCTCCCACTTTCTCTCCCTGTAGCTCTCTCTGTTTCTATCTGTACCTCACTTCCCCTCTCTCTCTCCTCCCTCTGCTTCTCTCTGTCTCTCGCTCTCCCGCTGTCTCTGTGCCTATCTGCTTCACTCCATCCCCGCTCCCCCATCTCTCTTTATCTCTACCCCTCTTACTCTGCCGCTCGCTCTGCCCGGTCCCCCATGTACCCCCTTTGCAACCGATGCCCTTCACAGTCTGTATTTCTCGTATTGCCTCATGCCCACTAGGACGGTTTTACTGTGATGGTTTTAAAGGAAGACGTGCCCTGGCCGAGGGTACGCTTAGCCTTTGCTTTTATAATGCTAGCCTTTTGCTTTGTGTGCATGCCAGCTCATCTCTGCCCTTTGCCTAGCAATGTGCCAACCTTTGGAGCGTTAGTTGAAGGCTCCAAGCATCCCTGAAACACATCACTTCCCAGAGCTAGATATGCTTCCATGCTGCTATTTGTTTGCTAAATCAAAGAAACAGGATAAGCCTCGAACTTTAAAATAGGACTACAACTTGGCAGTGACATTGGTAGCGTGGCGGGGCAGAGTTCTGCGATGTGCTCTTGTGGGCAGTGACTACATATTCTAGAATGCTAATGCAGGTCGAAAGCTGTTTTCCCAAATGCAAGCCATGCCATTGAATTGCAAGTAAACGCAGTTCAAACTGTGCCAGTGCATTCTTCTTTCACTATGTTATTGGGGGGTTTGGGTGCATGTAGGGGCCCACTCTGAGAAGTAATCCAAAGGAACAGTTCTATTCAGAAGTTCCATGGGTAGGAGGCGTGGTCCTTCTAGATCCCCTAACCCCGTACTCTCCATCCCACCACTGTTCCCCTAACATACTGCTTGCTAAAGGTACTCTAGTTGTTTCTGGTCGCAGCATAAAAAATGAAAAAACACGGTTGCTGAGTTTTTTTAAGGTTAAAAGGAGAGTGAAAGCAGCAGCGACAGAGGCAACAAGGCGTTCCCTGTGGTTGGGCATGGCATAGTACTTGAGAAAGGTGATAGTGGTTTTTTATGCCGTACCCCCCCCCCTGGCCTTCCCCCCATAAACCCCCACCCGCAGGGCGCCACAGCACATAGAATGGCACAGACACAGAGAGTACGCTTTATCAGAAGAGCTGGACTCACAACACAATTATACATTTTTATAAATGTACGAACAAAAGAGTTACCTAATACCGCCTCGATGTCCGTCTTTCTTCTGGTCGTCTTCTTCCAGTCTCGGCCTCGGTGCAGGGTATTTTTCTTGTGCTGCTTGCAGCAGCCAGTAAGCTATCAGTTTACTGGCTACTGCTGGTTTCCCCACTGTCCTACTTTCTAGGATTGGCTATCGTCTCTCACATTGAGAGACGATTGGCAATCATAGAAAGAGGACTTAAAAAAAAAGAAAAATGTGTAACTTCGGCTTCGAGCAAGTATTCCAGGAACCTTCGGCCGAAGCCAAATAGCTGATTTTCAGCCGAAATTCGGCAGAATACTTACTCGAAGCCGAAGTTCGGTACAGCCCTAGTAATTACCTCCCTCATCTTCTCCAGACTCTTCTACTGTTCCTCCCTTCTCTTTGGACTCCCCTCCTCTCATCTCTCCCCACTGAAATCCATCTACCACTCTGCCATCCGCTCCCTCTGCCTTCTCTCACCTCTTGATTCCATCTCCTCTTCTCTCACCTCTTTAGGTTGGCTCCCGTTTCACTCCCATCTCAAATTCAGGTTCCTGTCTTGTCTTCAAATCCCTCTATGGTCTTGCCCACCCCATCTCTCCTCCCTTCTAACTTTCTATCCCCCTTCTCGTTCTCTCCGTTCTGCTAATCTTTTCCTACTCTCTCCTCCTCCACCTCCCTGTGCCCCCTCCCGCTTCCGATATTTCCAACTCCTTGCTCCCTTCCACTGGAACTGCCTCCCCCTTCGCATCCGCTCTTCCCCCTCCTTCCCTTCCTTTTGCTCTTCTCTCAAATCTTACCTTTTTCACTCACCTCCCTAGCACCCTTCGTTTCCTCTTGATCTTCTCCCTCACCTTCATTCCGCACCTACCACTGCTCTTCCCTTCCCGCTCTACCTCCCCCTCCCCACCCCCTGCTCTCATAGTCCCACTCTTTCCTCTTCCTCATTCACTCTTACATTCCCTCTTCTCCCGCTCTTACCCCGACTAACTCCTACCTTTCCCTCGCTCACCGTGTCCTTCCCAACTCCCTCCTCACCTCTGCAATGTTGTAAATTGTTCTTTAAACTGTTTTCGTGTTCTGATTCAAATGCCATCTTATGCTTGTTGCATTTTGCCTGTTCTTATGTAAAGGACTTTGTATTAAAGGGCTATATAGCTTCAATAAAATACAAATACACCTGGAGCTCCACCTCGACCAGTTATTGCCAAAATACTGAACTATAAAGACAAAAAGATCCTGGGACATTTTCGGAAAGGGGGTACAATTAGCAGAGCACCGGCTACCATCACAGCATACCACAATTACACGTTCCTAGTGCAGAGGCAGTGACTGCACTGTGTATCCATCAAAAGGAGGTTACATGCAGCCAATCTTAAGTATATGCTACTCTACCCAGCAAAGCTGAAGGTCATACATAAGGTCTGTATTGTCTTTTTCAAGACCCCAGAACATGTGGCTATATGGATGGATGCGTTGAACTTTGTTAGAAGTGGATGATCCCACGAAGAATCGAAGTGATAAGTGAACCCATAATGTATATTTGTGATGCTTAAAGACTATTGGGTAATGAGTATACTAATTTTGGCGTTAAATTGGAACATAGTAATAAACAATTGGCAAAAAGCAGGAGCACCGGGATCGCCTAGATACAGACGCTAGGAGCAGGCTTATCACCACCAGTAGACTTTGGTTATTAGTAGTGTAGTGTCCGCCCGCTGAACTCCGAGTACCGAAACGTGGGGGGGGGGGCTGGGAGTATTGGGGACATTGGCCTACTGTCACACACCACTAGAGAAGGGCGGACGGGGACCGGGAGGGCAGTAATTAGCAAGATCAAAGATAATGGGCGACCTCAATTTAGTGACCTGGAATGTCAGAGGGTTGAATAGTTACATAAAGAGGAATAGAGAAATGACATACTTGAAATGTCAAAAAGTAGATATAGCCCTACTGCAGGAGACTGTTAGGCAGAATTGCATGCAGGACCCTCTGAGACCATCACATACAATTAGGACTACAGGTGTAAGCAAAACCAACCTTTGGTACAAGTCTACTATAAAGTTTGTGGTAGCGAGCTGAGCAGCCAGGCTTATCGCAAGAGGGAATGGGAGCAGTAATAGGATGTTACACAGAGGTCTTAGAATCACAGTGGTTCAAGTAGACACTTACACAAGGTTTCTTGCTAAAACACTTATTAGTGTATTACACAATCATTTAGAAACCATTCAATAGGCGGCGGCAAGTTAATATAATACACAAATATACTTCAATACCAAACCAATAGGTTTCTGAATAAATTAGGCTCCCCTGAAATAGGAGCAAAATGGCATTTCAGTCACTTTAAATAGGAGTAAAAAGGCACAAGTTAATAAAAATAGACAAATACTTTCTTAGGCAGTGCAAATAGTTTCAGTTCACTAGAGGACTCTATTCAGTTCAATAGGCCTATGCCAAAGTCAATGGGCTAGTGACTTGGATAGGAAAGAGCAGTTCTTGTAGTAAACGGTAAAGTCTTTGCTAAAGTTCTCAGAAGTAGTTTGTACAAAAAAGGATCATATGTTGGGTCACAAGCTGATTAGGCCTGTAAGTTGGGAAAGTTTCACAAACTTTCACTGCAAGAGTTAAGTTCTCTCAATCGGGTTGGCACTGTACCTTAATATGAAGAAAAGATGCAGCTGAAGACGTTGGTTCCTGGCAGTTCCTGCAGATCTCGCTGTTCCTGAGCCTCAGTCGTGGGGACAAGAGGGAGGACGTCAGGGACTCCTGCACTGCAAGGGGACAGGTCAAACAAGCTGGCAAAATGGAAGATCTTCGGTTCAAGTAGCTATTGTCAAGCACAGAAGCTGGTGTCCTTCCCCCCCTGGTTAATCATAACCAGCTCTGAGAATGGTATCCAGGTGGCGTATGAGTTGATTGGCCCCATCAACTCCAAGGAAGAAGTCGTCCTTGAAGGGGCTTCTTGGTCGATATGAACATGGCAATTCGGACCTACAGCAGGGCTTCACCGGGCAAACCAACGGTCCAGGAGTTGGAGCAGCCGTCCTCTTCCAGCTCGTCTTCAGTTCTTTCGTTTCAGTGGTCGACTCTGCTTTCCAGTGCAAGAGACTCACCTTTTAAACAGTTTTCTCCCTTTCATTCCAGCCTAGCTGCCACTCACCAAGCAGGGTGGTTGTCCTTGCCGGACAGTCAGCCAGCCAATGAAGCCAGAGTGCATTTTGAGTCTCCTAGTAGAGTAAGTACGGGGAGTTTCGGGCACCTCCCTCACTTCCTGCCCACCACAGACAGACGGCAGAGGCGGTCTTCAGTCCTGAAGCCCGCCAAAGGCAAAGAAACAAAAAGGACCAAACCTGGTTTGGCGAGCAGTGACACACTAGAAGGAGCTTTCCAAAAAGAAACTGCGAAAAAAGAAGACCGGGCCCAGTTTAAACAAAGGGGCTTAAGGCGCCATCTTGAAAAACATGGCTCCCGCGATTGTTAGCTACGGTGTTCGAGGTCAGGAACAATCATGGTAGTTTGTTATAAAACCACTGCCACCAGCCATTTCGATAGGAAAGGGTAGCATTTGACTGCTACATGAGTTTCTAGAAAGGGGATACTAGGTAACACCTCCAGCACTCTATAGGAAGATAGTGTGTGCTGGGTCTAGGAATTTAAAAAGACAAGTAAAGTCAATTTAACTTTACATTCTCTGGGAAACAGTTTATCCCAGAGAAGGTATTTAAAACTTTTGGAAGTCTAAAAGACATCCCTGTGTCACTGCACTAAGGGTGCTGTGTAACACACATGAAAATATGCCGCCTGTGGAGTTATCGAAAACTCCATTATCAAAGAACACAAGAGTAAAACACATATCAAAATACATGAAAGAGTGGGAAAAAAGGCTCACACTCTTTTCAGGGGAAAAAAAATCAAGACCTCAAAATCCAGCAAACTAGCTGAGGATCTCTAGGGTGAAGGGAATTAGCACATTTATGAAAATTCTCCCTAACAGAGACACACTTAACCAAAGAGACAAGAATCCTTGGCACGAAAATGGGGGGTAAAGGGGTGGGGGGGATGGTGGGGGGCAGAGTGGCCCTGGGCTCTACCTACTCAGCCTATGCCAGAGGGGTGTTGATTTAGGTGGCGCCAAATGTCCCGTTCAAAGTGTTGCAGGCCTACAGGGACACGGATGGCAGGATGATTATATTGCGAGTAAGGGTAGAACATGGAGAAACATACATTAACACATATGCTCTGAACCATGACACAGCAGCATATTTCCGATACTTGTATGCCAAGATAGGTCAATACAGAGACGGGGTGCTACTATGGGGTGGAAATTTTAACTGTATGCTGAACCCATTACTAGACAGGTCAAATGGGAAAATGTGTGCACCCGACCCCTGCAGGAAAAGCCTTGAATGCACTATGATACACCTACAAGTTAGAGGACGTGTAGAGAATGATGGATGAACAGGACCGGGTGTACTCTCACTATGATGCCCCTACAAATCTTTACACAAGGTTGGATTATGTGATGTGGGCGGGGAATTGCTGGAGTGTTCGTAGGTGCGGAATATAAAGCCAGGTTCCTATCATCAAGAGCCAAGATTCCGACAAGGAGATTTAGAGAATAGGTGCTCGGGGATACTGGGTTTCGGGAACATCCCAAGTAAAGCGGTGAAAGAGTATTTTCAACATAACACAGACAGTGTCAGGTCAGCGGGCACAGTGTGGGAGGCTTTCAAAATAGTGGTGAGGGGAGCAGCCAAATCGCAGTCCAAAGGAATACAAGATGGAATTTGACGGAAATTGCAGGGTGTGGAGGATAAACTGGAAAATATAGCACAAACAGGAGACAGGGATTTAGAAGAGGCCTGGGAGGTGACAATTACAGCAGGAATGTCGGAAGCAGTGGGACAGGTTTAAGTAACAGGAGATATGTGGAGAGAACACACGAAAGGCGACAAGCCAGGGCACTTGCTAGCCTGGCTTTATAGGAGTGAGAATAAACGAGAACCGATAAGAGCGATGGCCTGGAGTAATGGAGAGTTGCAGGAATCACAGGAAGAAGTGAATAGGTGCTTTTATGTATATTTTAAGTAATTATACGCGGAGATGACCGGTTGTGATGTAGCGGAAATACGGGAAGCGCTAGCAGAGAATAAACTGCCTAAATTGAGCGCAGAGGAATGAGAGGGAGTGGAGGATCCCATTACAGCAGAGGAATTGGAATACGTGATTAAAGAGCTGCCGGCGGTTAATGGCCCAGGAGCAGATGTGCTCCCTAGTGAATTTTATAAAGAATATAAGACCACTGCTAGAAATGCGTAAGGAATCATTGGAAATGGGCATATTGCCTGTATCTTTGAGGGAATCGATGATAGTCCCGCTCCTGAAACCAAACAAGCCAGATACCGACTGTGGTTCGTATCAACCCCTTTCGTTACTAAACGAAGACGGGAAGATACTCACAGCAGTGATGGCACTCAGACTTAGGACGATTATAGCCAAGCTTGTACACTCAGACCAGAAAGGATATATCCCACATAGGAATATAACTAGTAACCTGCGTAAATTACATCATGTGATAGATTGCACCCAGGGAGATATGCGACAGCTCGTGGTGGCATCACTAGACACAGTCAAGGCGTTTGACTCAGTCGGATGGCCTTGGCTGCGGACTCTGTTGGAAGAGTTTGGTATGGGACCAACATATATTAAATGGGTGAAACTGCTATACAGAGAACAAGTGGCTAGAGTGAAAACAGGCATGATAATTTCAGAACAATGGCAGTTAAGTAAAGGTACAAGGCAAGGCTGTCCGTGGTCTCTGGTGCTATTTATTATGGCACTGGAGCCACTCGCAATCTACCTGAGAGACAAATATAGGGAGGCGGCGATAGCGACACCAGAATGACAACATTTAATATCATTGTATGCAGATGATATGTTGCTTTACCTGCAGCAACCAGAGACCAACTTGCAGTTTATTCTAGATGTGATGGAGCGCTACGCTGCTCTATCGGGTATAACGATTAACCCGCAAAAGTTGATTATGTTCCCATAAGGGGACTACGTCGGTAAACTGATGCACGAACTACCAGTACTGCAGCTTAAATGGGAATTAGACATGTTTCGCTATCTTGGAGTGAACATTTATCATGACCCTCACTTGGAGCACACACACAACGCAGTAAAGGCACTGCATGTGATTGAAATGTCCATATCCTTTTGGGCAAGATTACCATCATTTATGATGGGGAGGGCGGCAATGTTAAAATAGTGGTACTTCCAAGACTCCTCCACTTTTTTACAAACGTCCAGTTTGCAATTCCCGAGACAGGTATTCAATAGATTGTATAGCATATGTAGAGATTTCCTGTGGTGTAATTCTAGAGGTAGGATAGCACTTTAGAAACTCCAAAACACATACGACCTAGGGGGGATAAAGCTACCCAACTTTGAGATGTACTTTGTTGCCAGCCAGCTGCAATTTGTTGCCAACTTGCTGTCAGCCAAGCAAACACACGAAAAACGATTGTTACAGACAAGGGAGCGGTTTTACCTGAAAGAAATTATATGGATGCTAAACTCTCGCACGGTACGCTTGCCCAGGTTGAAGAGATTGGGGTGGGTAATGTGGCATAGAGCCTGTCAATTGATGGGGGATGTTGCACCATATTCCGCACAGATCCCAGTTGGTGGCATTGGAGGGCGTGAATGGCCAGTTGTGATTGAATGTAAGGAAATACTGGAACCTAACAGAGTAGTGATGTTCTGAGACTTGATTAAGGAGGGGGTTCCTAAAGGGTTTGGAGTTTTGGTGGAGGAGGATGGAGTGCACCCAGGCCAACACCTGACACACTCCTGTCTACTACGGAGTCTCCGCAACAGGTGGCCAGGGATTGAAGCAGAGTTGCAACTAGGAGACGATAGAGTTCTTTTATGATGTGTCAGAGGGTGGACATGAAGTTTCAAGGATATACGAATTGTTGATGTCCAAGGTGGGGAAAGAGTTGGGACAGACAAGGCAACAGTGGGAAGCAGATTTGGGAGAAGCAACATCGGATGCATTGTGGAATAGAGCTATGGTGTACCACAAGAAGGTGTCTGGGAACTCTAGGCTCCAGCAGATACAACTGTACATTACCCACAGAGCGTATTTAACCCCGAACAGATTAGCAATGCTTGTTCAAGCAACAATACAAACTTGCCCGAAGTGTGGGGAGGCGAATGCGGATTTGATTCATATGTTCTGGACCTGTATAGAAGTTGGCAGGTTTTGGGTTGAGGGGGGGGGGTTGGCTCAAACACTAGCGAAAGCAGTTATTCTAGACACTGGATCTCCTTGGCTTGTTTACTGGGGGGGCTTTACAAGACCCAAGAGGGCCAAACATGTGAGCAAACCCAAAGACCTGGCATACATATTAGCGAAGCGCCGAATAGCGATGGGGTGGAAATCACAGACTAGACCTCTGGTACAGGTGTGGTGGAAAGACCTGTTAAAATGGGCGAATGCAAAGACTGGTGTGGCAACAAGCAGTGAACAGGACTGAAGATATGATATGGCATTTATAACGTGCCTATACACAAGTGTTTCAGGGGGAAGGAGGGGTGGAAACCTGGAGGCAGTTGATTGAAGAGATGGTCACCTCAACGGCAGAAGTAAGAGAATCAATGCACAGTCTGGTACAGTGAACGGCAGGCATGTGTCTCATTGGAAATTAGTCAATGAAGTGGTGATATTATGTGCGGTTAAATAGGCCGGGGTTGGGGAGCGGCAGTTGGGGGGCTGTTAAAGGGACAGACAATGATGGTAATGTACTACGACGTATTATGATGTGATGTCTAGATTTTGTTGGATTATATAGAAAATAAACATTGTTTAAAACAAAAAAATAACTGATATTCCTGGAGAAGGGAGGCATACTCCAGGAACCCAATAGTGGAGAAACAACGATTGGCACCAAGGATTATTGATATTTGATCTGGAACTTTACCTTTCTAATTTGAACAAAGAACTTTACAGCATTACAAAGTGGAACTTGTTTTGTATCTGGGAAGGGGATTGAGACCTGGGAAAGAGACATTCTCTCGGGTATAAAGATCCCACCTCATCCTTGGAACTGTGATCCTTTGTCCAGAAGAAGGAAGCCATTATTCCGGACCAAGAAGATCCACTACCTCTTTAGTTTAGTTACAAGCCTGAGGGACAAAAGAAGGCTTTTTGACACAACTGTGGACCCTTTTGCTTTACTTGGACATTCTGACCAAATCCATAGTACCTTAGTTGAGGCAGGTAAAACCCTCTTGGAGTTAGGGAGAGATGCGTTTGCTCTTTATTTTCTGAAAATAAATGTGTGCGCCAACCATCATGCCACCTGTGTGTCAGTCTCCTTTTGCACCCTTACAGGCTGTTGACGAAGGCTTCCTCCTTTTCTTCTTTGACGAGGGAGGACAGGAGTCGATCCTCGAGTGGGATCTTTTATGGTGTTCTTTCCAACCATTTTGTCTCCTCCTTTGGTGATTTATCAGCCGCAGAGCTCTTTTTGTCAGGTCAGATCTTCAAAGGTGTCGTACTTGGGGATTCGAAGACCAGCGACACAGGGTAACTGTCCGATTTCTCCAAGAAGAAGCTTCCGAGTAGCGTGCTGGGCAAGTGGAAAAAAGGAACTGAGGGCATTGTGCGCCTAGCGCACTATTTGTACCTGCATTGATGTCACCTCCGATCATGAAGACAACTCGACAGACATAGAAGTCAGTGTGCACTACGCCCCATGGTGGGCAAAGCAGAAGAATATATTTCTAAAATGGGAAATGTGTGGGAGGATACAATCGATTCGTTTGGATGTTTTGTTAACAAAACATACTCAAGCAGTTACTTACCTAAGGCATGAGCATATTCAGCCATGGTTGAGGTGTACCTAGATAATGGAGCCAATAATTTTCATTTACATGACCATTGGTATCTGCCTGGAATTGCTTAGTCTAAAAAAGGGCAAGCATTGTGGTAGCCTGAAGGCAACCGTAGGTTTAAAGACCTCTGAACATCTGGATTTAATCAAACATTACGGACATGAATTCCATAGCATTAGAGAATGCATTAGTTAGTTTTCCCTCTACTAAGACCCTACACTCAGGCGAAGGATCCGGTATAGGATTGCACAGCAGACAGCGGTTTAGGTATGCGTAGGACCCAATCAGGCAGTATAATAATAGTTCCTTGGACTATAGCAGGATTGAGTGCAAAAATTTGCAAATCCAGGATTTATTTCTTTTTTATTTACATTTGATATTCTAATGGTCCAGGAAGCATGGGAGCTGCCTTGAATTCTATAAAGCGGCTAACGCAGCTTTCGCAGTCCAGCAATAAAAAGTGGGAGTGGAAAGAATAAAGAAGCTTGGCCGCCTACGTTAACAGGAATTTCTGATAGCTGTAGCTTAGAATATGTTTCCAATACCTAAATGAGTATCTGGGGAGGTTCAAGTTAGTCAATGGCAGTTATAAATGTTTATAATGCATCGCATGGTTCCGTCTGGGTTCAGACATTAAGGCCCTATAAGGGTGTAAAAGTAGGAGACTGACACATAGGTGGCTAAACACTTATTGGTGAGAAAATAAAAGAACACCCTACCCGACACTAGTTCTAAAACAGGTTTTCCTGCCTCAAATAAATACCAAGGAGATTTGTCAGGATGTCAGTCTAAAGCAAAAGAGTCCACCATCCAGTGAGCCCTTACACTATAAAATTCAAGATAAAGGGTGGTCTTCTTGGTCCAGAAGAATGACTCCCTTCTGGACGACGGCCAAAAGTTCACTTTGCAATGATGAATATCAAATGTTCTCAAAGGGTGCAAATCAAAAGTCTCAAAGAGTTCCTTGGGTTGGGTTTCCAGCAAGGCACATCAAACAAAAAGTCTGGTGTATTTCAGTGTTACGAGGAGGGCTCCCTAATCGTATTCTGGTTTCTCACAATGCCAAAATAATGACTCCATTCTCTTGGCTACTTTCAGAATGTTCATAAAGACCAGGGGTTGTGTCTCTCTTTCCTTGATCTTTCTCAAGCTCTTCACAATGGCAAGAAAATGATTTCACCCTCTTGGCTTGGCTTCTTTCACAGTGTCAATAAAACCAGAGGGTATGTCTCTCTTCCCCGATACTTCTCTCAGTGCTCACTGAGTTCATAGCGTCTGCTTCACTATCTTGCCAGGTACTGCAACTATGAGTATGATGATTTTGGATGCAGGTCGTAATTAGCTGTGGGTCCCAGACCCTGCTCAGCTTTTTCACTATCCTGCCAGGTATTCCTTTTATCAGGTCCCAGACCCTCTGGTATCGATTTCTTTCTCGAGTCCCATACCCATTTGTATTGTGTACTTCTTTTGGGTCCCATGAATCCTTGGTTATTGTTTTTTTCCCTCCTCTCTGGTCGCAGACCTCTTGGGATATGGTTTTCTTTCTAACAGGTCCCAGACCCTTTGCATTATTTCTTTGCCTTTCACAGCCCCCACAACCTTTTCAGTCTTTCTGCCCTCTTCGGGGTGCTTACTGGTATCTCACGGTTGTCTGCATGCTTCGATTTCCTTCTCTGACATCTTCTGATCGTTCCAGGGACTGCAGCGGCTCAGAAGCAGTTTCCTGTTGCTCTGCCTTCCTCTAATCATTCCATGGACTGCGTCTCCCTGTTGGGCTGCACAGCCCAGGCGGTTTCTTCGCTTCACCCTTCTCGCCAGGGTTGTTGCTCCGCTTTGCGTCTCCCGCTCCAGTCTTTCCACGGGGGACCTTGCAGGGATGCACCAGGTGTTCTACCTTCTTTGTACAGAATTCGAATATCCCGGTTCCAACAGGGAGGATGATTCTGTTTCTATGAATTTCTCTCGTCTATTTCAGTTGTGCCTTGGCCAATAGGAGATTGGCAACAACTAGACATTTCAGTGTTTTTGAAGAGTGCTCTTTATGCTGCGCACTTCTTCCTTGTCCCAGTACTGATTTTAAGGACTGCTGGTGAGTCAGCTGATCCCTCCCTCGTCTCAGTAGCCATCTTACTGTTCTCAAAACAGATAGGGACATGGGGGATGGTGTGGTAGGGGGTTGGAGAGTTAGATGGGCTAAGGTAAGGTGTGTCCGGTCAAGGGGATACCGCATTCTCCCCAGGTTGTCGCTAATCCCATATGGGACTTCCCTTCCCATGAGATCCACCCGCTGAGTACTAACCCCATGGATTCGTCACAGCCCTCATAAAAGTGGTTAACCGGATATAGAGATCAGCGGGGCTTCCGGTTAGGGAGAATACGTAGAAATGTGATAATTCCCTCCACCTTACAGACCCCCAGCAACTTTGCTGGATTTGGAGGACTTGATTTTTTTTTTTTAACCTGGAGAGAGTGAGACCCCTTTTTCCCCACTCTCTCATGTATTTTAATGTGATTTTTAGCTCTGTTTCTTTTGGTTGTGGAGTCTGAAACTCCATAGGCATTATCTTTTACACTGTCACACAGCACCTTCAGTGCAGTGACACAGTAAAGTCTTCCAGATTTCCCCAAAGTTTAAATACCTTCTCTTGGATAAACTACTGTTTCCAAGAGGAGTAAAGTGAAATTTACTTTACTTACCATTGTAACTTTCTAGACCCAGCACACACTATCTTACAATAGGGTGCTGGAGAGGTTACCTAGTATCCCCTTTGTCTAGCTTCTCATGTAACATTTTTATGTTACCCTTTTCGCATTGAATGGCTGGTGGCAGTGGTTTCGTTTTAACTACCGTGGTGTGCAATTACCACGGGCTGCGTTCGCAGCTTCAGTAAAGCACCCAAGGGTGCAATTTTTGTCAAAATGGCCCCGGTCGTCTTTTTTCACCATTTCTTTGTGGAAAGGTCCTTCTTTAGATTTACTCGGCGTGCCAAACCAGGTTTGGTCCCATTGTTCGCTTTGCCTTTGGCGGGATTCCCAAGTGAAGCCCACCTCTGGCTCCAGGGTGTCTGGGGTAGGCAGGAAGTGAGGGAGGTGCCCGAAACTCCCTGTGCTTAGTCTCCTAGGAGACCCAAATGCACTCTGTGGTGATTGGCCGGCTGACTGTTCGGCAAGGACATTCACCCTGCTGGGTGACTGACAGCTAGGCTGGAATGAATGGGAGAGAACTGAATAAAAGGTGAGTCTTTTGGCTTGGAAGGCAGAGTCGACCACTGGACGAAGGAACCAAAGAATAACTTGAAGAGGACGCCTGCTGCAACTCCTGGACCGTTGGTTTGCCCGGTGAAGCCCTGCGGCTGTGCTGAAACGCCAAATTCGTATCGACAGAGAAGATCCTGCAAGGACGACTTCTCCCCTTGAGTTGGTGGGACCAATTAATTCCAAAGTAAGCAACCTGGACATCCATCTCGGAGCTGGTTGTATTTTCACAGTTGGAAACCGCATAGCCAGGGAGAGGAACACAAAATTGTGCGCTTTGCTTTTAAGTTGGCCAGGAGCTCCAGGAAGATCCTCCTGACTCCCAGGAAGCAGGACTGACCAAGCCTGAGCCCCCTCAACAGAGTGCAGGACCTCAGAAGCAAGGAAAGTCCATCTCAACAGCCAGGAAAGCGGAAACACTGAACAGCCACTGAAAGTGAAGTTCGCCAGTTGCAAGGTTTGACCGCCCCAGTGCAGTGCAAGAGGCCCCCCGACGTCCTCCCGCTTGTTCCCACAACTGAGGCTCAAGAACAATGCAATCTGAAGAGCTGCACAGGAACAGGAGTCATCTGCTGCATCTTTTCTTCATTTCTAAGGTACTGTAAAAAGTCTGAGACCTTACCTCTCACTGTAGAGTTGCTTGCATCTTCTACTACTCACAAGTCTAATCAGCTTATGGCCCCTACAATTGATTCTTCTTTTCATCAAAGACTCCTAAGAAATTGTGCAAATACTTTTTCACTTACTTACCAGAAGTACTTCATGCTATACAAGACGTATGCCCATTGAGAGTGGCTTAGCCTATTGTACTGAATTACTCTTCTTGGAGGATCCAAAAGTATTTGCCTGCTTAAGAATATTTGTGGTCTCTTGTATGTTCTAAATAATCTTTTCCTTTGACTTATTACTATCGGATTCTAAATGCAACAGTGATATATTAATGTCCCCAGCACCCTAGCAATTGAAGTCACTTGAGGGTGTAGGTAGTGTCCGTGGGTCATCCCAAAAGGGTATCTACTGATTTAGAGATATTAAGAGTGTGCATTTAGGAAGTGTATTTGAGTCTTACTTTTATATTGCTCCCTTCTGAAGAAGGCTTATTCAACTGACTGAAACCTTGAGTCTAAGAGTTTATTTGAATACTTTTAACTGTAAATCTTTTTGTAACTCCACTACAGCTCACATTGACCCCTCTTGAGATAAGCCTGGCTGCTCAACACACTACCAAAACTGATAAGTACAAGCTTATACCAAAGGTTGGGTTTCCTATACCTGTAGTCAAAGTTGTTTGTAGTGTTCCCAGAGGCTACTGCATACAAACTTTGTCTACGACTTCCTATTGAAATAGCAAACCTATGTTCATAATTGGGGGAATGGGGGATTGTAATCTGAGGTTAGATAAATGCAGAGAGGTGGGGGATAAAGATCAGGATTTTGATAATATTCCACCTCTCATTATGATGGATGTAACCACATCAAAAGCTGGTGAAATGTTCATCACAATTGTCAGAGCTAGTCATAAGCACACCAAACCAAAAGGTTCACTAGAAACCCCCTACACAATTTACATTCAATAATAACAGATACGCAGACAATCAGCCTTTTTATGATTCACGTCCATGATTGGCACTTTTTGCATGATCTGTTATCCAATGTCTCAGAATGAACACAGCCGGTTAGTTCTGTCTGTAAAATACTTTTGAGAAACTTAATTGGCCAGAGTTTCTAATGCTTTATCCTATATTCTGCAGAATCTGCTATATTGGATGAAGACCAATTAAGAAATAATCTCAGGCAAAATTATTAGTTGTGTTATGTCAAAGGATTTTTATACTGTGTACTATTACCACCTGTGTGGCGCTATGGCGGATTTGTAAAGCAAAGAGGGTAAGGTGTCGGGGGAAAGTTAGTAGGACTGAGCAAGAAAAAAGCACAACAGAGCTGTGATGTGCTGTTGGCAGCTTCAGTTTATACCATTCGCTGAGCATAGCTGTGAATTCTCGGGCGGTAGCCATTATGTGCTGTTGTGCAAGGCTATGCATGGTTTGTTGTTGCGGTGCAGTAAAGTGTGTGTGTTTTGTTGTGCTGTAGAGGTATGGTTGTGTTTAGTTAGAGATTGAAAGGTGTTTGCAGAGGGATGAGTTTTTGTTTGTTGGAGTTGGTTAGTGGCTTTACTTTATCGTACCCGCTTAGTTCTGGCCCCCTGTGGCACATATCCCTGCCAGTGTCGTACATTATGGTGTGCTACAGTTCTCACTGCTATTTTCTGTGCAGAGGTGTGGGTTAATAGGGTTATTTAGTGGTGCTACCTCCTCCACTCCTCGTGTTCAGATTAATGGATGTCTACATCGCTTTACCCCATGGTGCATCCCGGTGTGCAGCAACCATCGCCTCCCTGTGCCCCCCAGGGGCTTTGAGGGGTGTTAGGCAAGATTGTATGCAGTAACCCTGTGGGAGACTACACCAGTCTTGTCCTATTGGTATTAGGTAACGCACCTATTGGTATAGGTCTGTACTACACAAGTTAGTAAAGTGACTGAGCAGCCAGACTTCTCTCAAGAGGGGTAAATGAGAGCTGTAGAGCAGTAGTTATCGAAATCCACACATACAAGTATCCAAATAACACATATGCTCAAGGTTTTCTAGTAAAATAATTATTCAACGGTCAGTTTTAAATAAGCCTTCTTTAAAAAGGACAATATGCGACAATCAAAATAAACTTCTTAACACTTTTTCAGATTGAGATTAAGCAAGTAGATACACTTGAGATGCCTTCCATACATTTCCTACACCCTGAGGTGACTTCAATTGCTAGGACAGTATTGGCATTTATATATCAGTTTTTGTACTTAATACATTCCGAGGTTATGGAAAAGGAAAAGGTTAGGGAAGGAAAAGGTTAACAGGTTTGTTAGGCAAGATTGTATGCAGTACCCTGTGAGAGACTGCATCAGCCTTGAACTCCTGGCAATAGTAAACCAAACCTTAGGTATAAGCATGTACTACACAAGTTCGTAGAGTGACTGAGCAGCCAGGCTTATCTCAAGAGGGGTCAATGTGAGCTGTAGGGTTGTAACAGAGTTTCACAGTGACTAGTACCAAATAAACTCTTACACTCAAGGTTTCTTTATTAAAAAATGGTCAGTTTGAATAAGCCTGCTTATTCAAACTGAGCAATATATGTAACAATAACATACTTCAAAAATACAAACTCAGTTTCAATAAATCAGTAGATACCCATTTGGGATGGTATACAGACACCTCCTTCACCCTGAGGTGACATAACTAGGACATTGATATATCACTGGCACATTTAGAGCAATACTGAGTTTGGTGTCAAAAGGAAAATAGTGAGTGAATAAAACAATGGTTAACAAACATTCTTAAGCAGGCAACTACTTTTGAACCCCCCCAATGCAAAGGCAATTAACCCTTTCCCTGCTACACAAGTTATAGAATGTGTGACCTTTGTTGAGTGATAGTTAAAGCACAACGTCAGAGGAAAAAAGTATTTCAAGGAGCCAGGCCTGCCAATCTCAATTGAGCAAAATCTAGGGGAATTGAAGGCAAGTAGAACGTTTTGCACACTGTTTTAGAAGTCTTTGTAGAAAATGAAATCACTGTAGGGCCACAAGCTGGGGGGCTTGTGAGGAGCAAAGCTCCAAGCAACTCTGCAAAAGCAACCAAAACAAGTCAACTGAGAGCTAGCAAGGCTACACAAGAGGAACGTACCCCTTAGATTTACAGTACCTTAAATCTGAAGAGATTGGTTACAGCTGGCTTATATTCCAGTTGTAGGTCTGCAGATCCCGTTGTTCCTGGGATTGAAGGTCGGCGGCAGCAATGGCCAACTTTAGATCAGCAGAACTTTGCGGTTTCATCTTCTCGCAAATAGCACCACCGTGGTTCTCAGATATCTTATGGACTTTCCTCGCATCTGGGGTCCAGCACTCTGTTGAGGTGCCTCAAGTTTGGTCAGTCCTGCTTCATGGGAGTCCGGAGACGCACTTGATTCTGGTGTTCCTCTCCCTGGCAATCAGTTCCTGCAGCAGCAATGGAAGTACAGCCAGCTCAGAGAGGATTTCCAGATGAGTTCGTCTTGGGGTCGATTGGTCCCACCAACCCAAGGGAAGAAGGCGTCCTTTGCAGGGCTTCTGTAGTCGAGACAAATGCGGTTCTTCAGCACTGCAGCAGGGCTTCACCAGGCAACCAAACCGTCCAGGGGATGCAGCAGGTGTCTCTTCCAAGTTCTTCTTCGGATTCCTTCGTCCAGTGGTCGACTCTGCCTTCCAAGCAAAATACCTCACCTTTTATGTAGGTTTCTCCCATTCATTTGCAGCCTAGCTGTCAATCGCACACCAGGGTGGCTGTCCTCCGAGGAGAGCCAGTCAGCCTATCTTCCTGTAATTAAGGAGACTAAGCACAGGGAGTTTCGGGCACCTCCCGCGCTTCCGGCCCTGCCAGACACGCTGGTGCCAGAGGCAGGCTTCACCAGTGAATCCCACCAAAGACAAAACGAACAAAGGGACCAAACCTGGTTTGGCAGCAGAGAAAAACTCAAGAAGGACCTTTCCAACAAGAAATGGCAAAAAAAGACGACCCGGGCCATTTTGACAAAATGGGCACACATGGGTGCTTTAATGCAGCTGCAATTGCAGCCCGGGGTAGAAACACTCAATGGTAGTAAAAAGTAAACCACTGCCACCAGCCATTAAATGTAGAAAGGGTAAGATAAAAATGTTACATGAGAAACTAGACAAAGGAGATACCAAGTAACCCCTCCAGCACCCTATTGTAAGATAGTGTGTGCTGGGTCTAGAAAATTACAAAATATAAGTAAAGTCAATTTCACTTGACTGTTCTTGGAAACAGTAGTTTAACCCAGAGAAGGCATTTAAACCTTTGGGAAATCTGAAAGACTTCCCTGTGCCAATGCACTGAGGGTGCTGTGTGTCACAATGTAAACAGATGATGCCTATGAGTTTGTCAGACTCCAAAACCAAAAGAGAAGGAGAAAGAGTTCAAATTAAACAAAAATGCATGAGAAAGTGGGCAAACGGTCTCACTCTCTCCAGGATAGAAATTAAAAGTCCTAGAGTCCAGCAAAAGAGCTGGGGGTCTCCAAGGTAGAAGGGAATTGGCACATTTCTGAGAATTCTCCTAACAAATACTCAATAAGGCACACATTACATGCCTGTAATCGTCTATTTCTTTTATTGGGTATTTACAATGTGACGTGCCTATACAGCAAATGCCGTTTCAAGGTGCAACAAGACAAAGAAGGCGGGTGGGTATGGGGGGGGTCAGGGGGGGGTTAGAACAGGAATGAATAATAACAAAATGTTGTCGAACTAGGCTGTGTGTCATTCGGATCGTGCAAGTGCACTAACAAGAAGTGCAGGGCTGAGGGGCTGGAAGGAGCGGGTGGGGGTTATAGGGGGGGTGGATTGAAGGTCAGAGCAGAAAGTGCAAATCCCAAGGAGGGAAAGGAAGTGCAGGTCGGAGTGGAGGGCGTGCAAGTGCTTTGGGGCAGGAGGAAAAGGGGGAAGAGGGCCCCTGGGCTAGGCGAGTGCTAAGGGGAGGCCAGGTGGACAAGTGCCAGGGAAATGCAGAGAGTGCAGGGGAATGAAGGTCCACATGCTATGCTAAGTTCGGGGTCAGGGCTGGAGGGGCTCAATAGGGGTGCAGGCCCAGGAAGGCTAGTGCAGGGGGAGGGAACCCGGTAGGGCAAGTGCAGGTTAGTGGGGAAATTCAGTGGGCGTGCAGGGGGTGTGGGGGGGGAGCAAGGTGCTGTGGTAGACTGGGCGTAGAGGACCTGGTGCCCTGTAAGAATCAGAAGGAACCAGGCAGCCAGTCAAATGCAGCAGAGGGGGACATTAGCAGAGGAAGGAAGAAGAGAAAAGGAGGGTCTTGAGAAGCTTCCAGAACTTAAGGAGATCCAGCTCAAGTCTGAGTTGGGCCGCAAGGCCATTCCAGAGGGAGGCTCCTGCAAAAGAGATGTACGCTGGATGCAGCGGGGTCCCAGGCCCCAGAGAGCCTTTTGGATGATGCAGAGGGTCTTGAACTGGGAGACAGTGGAGAGATTTTAGGGCTGGAGAGATGTGGTCCCCGAGCTTCAGGCCAAGGATAAGTCTTGCAGTCCTATTCTGGATTAGTTGAAGGGGGCAAAGGGAGGATTTAGCCAGATTGAGAAAGAGGCTGTTGCACTAGTCCAGCCTAGAGAGAACCAGAGCTCTAGAGAGATTGAGTTTCTGGGGGAAGGTGAGGAAAGGGAGAATGCCTTAGAGGAGCCCCTTCCATGAAGCAAGATACATGCTTGTATCTACTTAGATTCACATCCATTGGTCGACATCTAGTGGATTAGTGCACAGTAGTACAGGACTTATTTTCGATTTCAAAAAGGGATATCAACAGGGTGTGTATGGAATGCAATCCCTACTGTGACATGTACAGTACCCATGACCATTTCTGTGTCGAGGTACTCAAGATTATTTTGTTTCTGAACTGAGGCTGCATGTGGTGCATAGTGAATAATGCATGTGAAGACATGCCGACTGTTACTTTCTACTCCCAGAGAAGGGAGAGAGGTGGGTGCATGTGAATCTAAGTAGATACAAGCATCAGAAAGACAATTGCATGTATTTAATGTTTGTCCTCTGGGGCTTGCGGATCTGCTTAGCAACAGATGCTTTGCAAAGACTAGCAAGCAGTACCAGCTGAGGATGTTAGGTAGAAAGAACAGAGGCAAATAAATGCTTTAATACTGCTTGTCGAACTTGTGAGTCACTTCTTGCCTGCGTGTCAACACAGTAATGTTGAGTGAAAATGTGCACTGAATTCCGTGTGGCGGCCCACAGCAATGCTAGTAATAAAGGGTAATGTAGCTCCTGCATGTGTGGAGTGTGCACTAGGAATAAACAGGAACTCCTTGTTGGATAATGTCTAGCACTGTTGTATGCATCTTACAATCAATCTATTTTTTACATTAATTTCAGCGCACAAAACCCATAGGCATCTAGGCGCTAGTTACAGAAAGTGCAATGTACATTTTAAAGTGTAGCGAAAACACAATTAAGAGTTACAAACCGAGTACACAGAGTGGTGAAGCCTTGCTTCATGGTAGGGGCTACATCAGGTGTACAAGCAGGTCAAAAATCAATGGATGAGCACAAATCTGGTAAAGCCTTGCCTCGTGGTACAGGGCGGGCTACATCAGGTGTGCAGACAAGCAGAAAAAAAAAAAATCAATGGGTGTGCACAGATCTGGTAAAACATCACCTCCTGAACAGTAGGAGCTAATTACAATAAGTGGCATAGATTCAAGGGCAGCGTAAGACTGGTCGAACATGAGATACAAATATAGCACAAGCGTGGTATGCGCACATTTTGGATAGCCACGTCTCATGGTACGGGGGCAATCTCCGGTACACAAAGACAAATTAAGAATTAAAAGTCTGGCAAAGCTCCACCTCGTGATACAGGCAGGGGCTACTTCAGGTGTGAACATGGCGACCAGGTTTTCGTGCTATACCCTGCTGCTGGACCCATAAAGATCCAACCTTAGGGAATACGGTACAACCATAGTTAGTTCTACCCCAGTCGGCATGGTCTCAGCCGAGGAGGCAGCATAATGTACATCAACCTATTTGCAGTGATGATTCTGAGATGTGTAGAGCTTCAGGCGAGATGGCGGTGATACGCTTCATATGACTTGCTGAGTCGAGAACTCAGGGAGCCCCTGGGTGAGCTGTGGGTAGTGTGGGGGTGGTCATAGAGTCGAAGCAGTTTGACTGTGGAAAAGTAATTGCAGGTATAGATAAGAAAGAGAAGGCAGTAAGCGAACATTTGAAGCAAGGGTGCTGCTAGAGGCAGAAGATGTGACCCGATGGGCTGACTGAGTCCGCGGTATATGTGTTGTACCAAACTCGCTGCCCGCCAACCAACCACATTTTCCAGAATGCAGAGGTAAGTGTAAAGAAGAAAAGAAGGTGACAGGATGGGTAAACGGCGAACGTGAAACCGGGATTAACATAGGTGAAGATTTCATACCTTAGAACGTAGTGGACGGCATTGATAAAGGCTGCATCAGGTGGTATTTGCATGTTACATTGGGAAGGTCTGTGGCAGTACTGTAAAGACAGAGGAGCATTTTAGAGCCGAGACGCTGTATGCGCCCATACAGAACGACAGGGGTAGGAGAGGACCATTAAATGGAGCCCTTAGAGGGGGCCGGCTTCGCCAGCTGCCTCCCAACATGGGATGTAGAAAACCTTAGCTTCGGCCAGTCCGTCATCTGCTGAGACAGGCTTCAGGAGGGTGAAGGTCTCAGGGAGCTTATATCCACAACGGCGTCCATCAGGGAGCTGGGAAGAGCGCTCCGACATTGAAATGAAAGCCCAGCAAGGGCTGATCTGTGGTGTTGCTTCATCTTCATGGCAATGCCTCGTGGCCATAATGTTCTTCTCGTGGTGCAGGATGGAAGTGCACACTGGAGACAGGATCCCCTTCTCTCCCGGCTGCTAGAGAAATAAAGAACTGATTGTTTTGTCTTGTGCTCGGTAGGATAGCTCAGGGGCAATGCGCTCCCCTTGGAAGCAAGACGATGCGGAGGAACACAGGTTCAATCTGCTGGTCCGCGTTAGAAACCTCTGGTTATTAAGCACGTTGTAAATAACCAATTACAATTGTTGAAGTAGTACATAACCGCACTCGGAACATCAAGGGTATGGAGTGCGCTCTGCAGAGTTGCGAGGGTCCTGGAAGAATGCTGATCATTCAATTGATTGACATCGAACTTGGAAATCTATTTTGGGGAGAAACTTGGGTGCGTTCTTAAAATCACATTGTTCTTGTGTATTGTGACAAAAGGTTTGGTCACGGACAACGCCTGAAGCTCACTTACTCTTCTGATAGACGTTATGGCTATAAGGGACGCAACCTTGTAAAGGAGTTCCTTGACACTGTATGCATAAGCTCAAAAGGAGGTTGCACGAGTTTACTACAGGGTGGATTTTCAATGGAAAGATACAGCTATTTAATTCCCTCCATGAAGGCCTTAAAAACTAGAATCATCCACCGAGAAACATTGCTTTGCGATGTTATATATGCAGACAGTGCAGCTACAAGGATTTATAATGGATTAAAGATCAGGCCCGAGTCCAGCAAGTGAAATGGATAGTGTACTACATGCAATGCTGAACAGTCAATTGTGTTGACATTCGAGAGCTTACACCTTATGACAATCTTTTCCATTTGTTTAATAACATTGTCTAGTGTTTGGTTTACGTGCCTTTGAACTCTGACTTGAGCAGCCAAGCAACCAAGTTGAATGTTTGAGGATATGGGTGTAGGGTAACCCGTTGATTCTGAGACATGTTGTATGATGGGCATGTTAGTTTCATTGTTGGGCGAATTGACATTTTCAGAAGGTGCAAATACCACGTTTGCTGTGCAGACATTGGATCGACTAGGATCATTGTTAAGTCCTTCTGATGCATCTGGTGAATTCTCTTGTTCAACAGTGGTATTGGTGGAAATGCATATGCAAACATCCCTAACCAACTGATCCACAGGGTGTTCCTCTTCGACTCCTTCTGCAAGAATCTGGAGGCGTAACTTAGGTATTTCGCATTTTCTCCTGTGGCAAAAGTAACCATGTCTGGATGACCCCAACGTGAGAAAATACCACCTACAATGTCTGAATGTAGCCCCCACTAGTGTTCCGGGAGCTGATCTGTGTTCCTGCTAAATGTGTCTGGCTAAGCAGTTCTGTTCCCCTGGAATGTGTTGAGATACGAGGAAAGATCCTCGATGCAGGCTCCATCTCCAGATGTTCTGAGCTAGTATGGATAGGTTTAGAGTGTGTCCAGCCCCATTTGTTGATGTAAAACATTGCAGTTGTGCGGTCTGTTAGAATTCGTACATTCTTCCTTGTTACGCTGTGTTGAAAAACTTGAAGTGCTTTGTACCAAATTCTAAATGTAGAAATTCTAGGACTTTGATACGTTTCTTGGCTACCATCTGTGACCACATGCCGTGTGATATCTGGTGGAGGCAACGGGCTCCCAACCTGAGAGTGATGCGACTGTTACGATTGTGATACATGTTGGCAAGGAGACAAAGGGTTTTCCCCTTTGGCCAGTTCTCTGTCCATCACTCAAGCACCAATACCACAAGTTGTGAAATCAATACTAGATCGTCCCAATTGCCTTGTGCCTGCGACCATTGATTTGCTAACCATTCTTGTACTGGGCGCATGTGTAGCTTTGCATGTGGCACAATGAATATGCATCATCATGAGATGGCGCATTACTTTTCTGACCGATATCTGTCAACCGGCTATATTACAAGGGATTTACTGTTGGATGTTTTGTACCCTCTTGTTGGTGGGGAAAACTATGTGTCTTCTGTGGAAACTATAGCCTCTACAAACTGTTTTTCCTAACTGGGAGTTAAGCTTGACTTCTCTCCGTTGATTGAGAAGCCTAGTTGATGCAAAGAAATCTATTGTCTTGTGTGTATTATGCAGACATATCTGTGTCGTTTCCCCTGTTATTAGCCAGTCATCCAGATCAGGGTACACTGGAACGCTCTGTGTAAGTGTGTCCCTACTCTGGGAGGGGGGGTGGGGACTGACGCGATATTGAAGAGAAGTTCCTTTAATTCGTAGTGCACTGAGCCTACTTTGAACCCTAGGTATTTTCGATTTGTGCTGCCAACATTGAAATATGAAAGCATGCATCTTTCATAACTAGTGCTGTCGTGTAGTCTCCTTTTTTGAGCAAAGGAATGACATTCCTGTAATGTCATCCGAGTTTGACAAATGTTTTTGCTGGTCTCCGATCGAGTGCTGGGAGTTGTTTTGTCTTTCTTCACACAGAAAAAAACCCTCATGGTGGAAGTGCTTCTACCTCTGCCTGCATAATATGTTGGTGTCCCAATGGTATTCTTTTGACTCTTCGTGGATGTTCACGCAGTAGTTCTTTGAATTCCATGCAATATACGTTCTTTACAGTCGAAAACACCCATTGTCCGACGTGATCTCCTCCGATAAATAGAATAGTTTAGCACGACCCCCTACTGGGGTGATACGCGAGGGGACATGAAGCAGGGAATCCTTGTTTTAAGGTCAGAGCTGAACCTCCAGTAGTTAGACCTCTACCTCTGCTATGCCCACTTCTGAATTGTCTTGGGAAGGACAATTGTAGTGTGGACAATTGTCTCACAATCGTTCTACCACAAGGTGGAGCCTGCCCCCGAGGTATAGTTTAACTGGGCTGTGAATCTTATGTAACCTTGACAACAAAAAAGTGTGCTGGTTGGCATTATTTAATTATTGCGCATCTGTAAGGCGCTTATCCATCAAGTAAATTGTGTTTCTAAGCGCCCACAGGGCAACAGGGAGGGAACACGGGAATGAAAAGCAAGCAGAAAGAGAAAGGCCATCCTACTAGGCCTTGTGAGCACATTTAGAGCGTGTAAGCGCAGAGAGAGGGATGGACGGCGGGGGTTAAGTGCTAGGAGTAATAGGGAGGGAAGTGCTAGGGAGTAAGTTGTAAATGGTTAAGTAAATGGCAGAGATAACTTGGTGAGAGTTGTCGATTGCAAAAAATAAGTGCAGGCCAGTGATAACACAGGCCGGTGGGCCCCTAAGGCAAATGCTGGGAGTGGGCAGAGGCTGAAGGTGATTAGGATGGGAGGCCAGGACCCAGACGGACACAATGGCCCTGGTCACCAATCTCAGTGACTGTGGGGAAGGAGGAGGTGAAAAGGAAAGTCTTGAGGAGCTTCCAGAATTTGAAGAGAACTGGCTGAAGAGGAAGGGGGATGCTGTTCCAAAAGTAGGGAGCCAGCCGGAGAGAAATTGTCCACAACTCGCTGTTTCGCGAATGACTTGACACAGAGTTGGTGCCGGAGGACCATAAAGATCTGGAGGGAGTGTATTTAGTGTGAGCCAGTTGTAGATGGCATGGTCCCCGGCCCCAGACAGCCTTGTGGATGATGCAGAGGGATTTGAATTTGACCCTTGCAGCAAGCAGGAGCAAGTTTAGAGTATTTGGAGCTGGAGAGAGGCGGCCCTTGTTCTTGACTGTTATGGCGAATGTTCATTTCTGTGTCACTTTCTTCAACCTTTTGCTGGACTCAGGGCTTTTTAATGTTTACTCCTGAGTGAGTGGGACCTTTTTCTCCCTCATGTATGTGCCCCCTCCACCCCCGACTAGGATTGTGTATGTTCCTTAATGTTTTATGGAATCTGGTAAACCCCATAGGTATCTGCTTCTGCATTGTAACACACAGCACCTTTTGTGCAGTGCCACTGAAAAGTCACTTGGACTTCTCTTAATGTTTAACTACATTCTCTGGTGTGAACTACTGTTCCCAAGAAAAGTAAAATGACCCCCGTATTACTTACCTTTAGTTTATGGGTCCAGCACACACCACCCTATGTGGAGTGCTGGGGGGTTACATAGTAAATCCTTTAACCCATTTCTCATGTAACATTGTTACACTAACTGAATTGAATGGCTGGTGGCATTTGTTTCTTTTTTAATACCTACTGACATGCATCTGCGGCTGATACCTCAGCTGCAGTGCTGCACGCAAGGGTGACCATTTTCTCAAAATGGTCGGTCATCTTTCTTCGCCATTTATTGTTAGTTTCTTCTGGGTTTTTACTCTGTTTGCATCAGGTTTGAATCCTTTGTGTGTCTTGCCTTTGGCAGGCTTCACCGTGTCTGGAAAGGCAGGAAGTGAGGAAGGGTCCCGAAACGTCCTCGTCCTTTGTCTCTAGGTATGCCTGAGAGAAGCCAGTCCCAGATCTTCATGGGCATCCAGAGGACCCTACAAAAGCAAGAAATCCAGTGTCCAGGACCTAGAGATCAAGGAAATCCTAACCAGAGCTTTTCGTTGCTCTTTGGCGCTGAGAAAAATGCAGCAAAACCACTAAGAGCCGCTGAATCGACGCAAATCCATTGCTGCCGAGTCCCTCTCTCAAGTGCTGACGCAGGAGCCCACCAGACGTCTGTTTCGTCACCACGACCAAGGACCAGTAACAAGGGTCTACTGCATTGCATCGTGAAGGCAACCAGCTGGAACAACTTCTTGATTGCAAAAGGTACTGTGGGGCTTGGGGTACTTTATCCTTTTGTCATTTGGGGTGCTTCCCATCTTTGGGAGTGCGATTTAACCCTACACTAAATTGACCTCAACTTACCTGTATTGGCCTTACAGCTAATGCTTTCTAAAGGTGACACATCTTAAGTTGCTGTGATTTCTCTTTTGAACACCGACTATTTAAGAACATATTTCTAAGAAGAAAAGCATCAGAACTTTGACTTAGCCAATTGAGTGTGGTTGTCCTGGCTTCGTAAAGGCTTCCTTCTGAACCGATTGGCTTTGGCTTTGGCAATGCCTGCTCCCTTACAGGTTTTAATGTTGAACACTTTAATGCTGGGATAATAAGACTGCCTGCATACCTTTGGGAGAATCTAACTGTTTGTATAACCTATCAGTCTGTTCTGATCAAACCCTAACCTTTCCTTTCTTGAAAACTCAATATTGCAAAGGTGATAAATGCTATAAGGACCTCAAATGACGTCACCTCCAGGTGCTGGAACATGTGTAAATTACTCGCCTGCTTCATTGTTCACTTTTTTAACTTGAGATTAATGTAACAGCTAATTACTTCTTTTTAAAGAATGCTTTAAATATCTTTGTGTATACATAAATTATATAACTAATTATGTATATATCTTTAAGTGTGTAAGTGTTTAATTGGATGCTATTATTTACTGATTTCATTGTACAGCTTTACAGCTCACATTGCACCTCTTAAGATAAGCCTGGCTGCTCGGTCACACTTTCAACTTGTGTAGCACAGGACTATATTAAAAGGTGGGTTACCCAATACCAAGAGATTAGTCTTGTGTAGCCCCACAGCAGTTGGACTGGACTAATTCTTACCCAACTTTGAAGCTAAGGACAAGTCTTGCAGCCCTATTCTGGATTAGCTGGAGGGGACGTAGACAGGAGGAGGGTCGATGAAGGAAGAGGCTGTTAATAGTAGGCAAGCCTAGAGAGTACCAGAGCTCTGGAGACAGTGATCATCTGGGGAAAAGGGAGGAACGGAAGGATTCCTTTGAGGTGAAGTTGAAAGTGGGATGTCTTGGCAGGGTCCAGGAAGGAAGGAAGGGTCAACGATGACTGCAAGGTTTTTGGCTTCAGATGAAGGAGAGGGGGAGAATCCATAGTGGGTGCCAGAGTGAGGGGAAGAAAGAGGGAGCAGGAGTTCCAATGGGAAGGATCTTAGTCTTGCTGGCATTGAGGCAAAGATCAATTGCATGCACACTATAACAGTATGGCCGACAGGCAGACAGGAATGATGGAGGAGGTAAGGAGAGGATTAGAGGGAAGTTTGAAGAAGAGTTGTGTCCTCTGCATAACACTGGAGGACGCCAGAGGTGGCGATAGAGGCAGGAGAGGAGAAAGAGACCAGGATAACCTGGAAGGGACGGTCACTGAGGAAAGATCAGGCAGTCCAGTGCCTGCTCAGAAAATACCTAGAGTATCATGGAGCCGTTTTATGAGGATGGAATGGTTGACTGTATCAAATGCAGAGGAGAGATCAAGCAGAATGAGAACAGCAGGAGAGTTAGAATCAAGAGATGTGAACAGTTCTTCACGGGTGTTCAGAAGAACAGTTTCCCTGCCTCTGGGTGCTTGATATCCAGATTTATGGTCATGAAGGCAACCAGCTGGGTCAGTTGGGGGAGGACCAACTTCTCCAAGAGTTTCCCAAGGAAGGGGTTGATAGAGATGGACAGGACGGGTCTGCAGTAGGTTTTTTCAGGAAGTGCCCACAAGAGACTGCTTGAGGGAAGAGGGGAAAGACCCAGTAGCAAATGAGTGATTGCAGAAATCAGCAAGTGCACGGGCAAGAGACAATATTGTCCTTAATAGTTCTGGAACAACAAGGGGAGGCCTGTTTGGCGGAGACCTTCATAGAGCGGACGACTCTAGTGACCTCATATGAGATAGGAGAGAAGGAGGAGATAAAAACAGAGGTGGGATTGGACGCCATAGGTGGAGGGGGAGGTGGGAGAGAGGCTAGGGTGCTCAGGATGGCCTGAGTTTTTACAGTGAATTGAGTTGCCAGTGCATGGCAGAGGGTCTGGGATGGAAGAGGAGAGGTTGGAATTGGCTAGTTTCTTGCGGATTTTAAGGAGTTCAGACGTGCTGTTGGATGCACCAGAGACACAAGCCTAGATGTAGGCCCTTTTCTTGGAGCGAATAGAGAGTCGGTATTGCCTTTGGAGCAGGCAACAGGCCAATTTGTCAGAAGGTTAGCAGCCTGAGGTCTGCCATTTCTGTTGCGCTGCACTTGCGTTTCAGGGCTGCAAGTTCAGCGTTGTACCAGGTGTTGCGCTTGGAGGCGTGTTTCAGGTGGATCCTCATGACTGGGGCAAGAATGTCAAGAGCGTTAGTGATGGTAAAACAGAGGTTACTGAGAGCAGAGTCACAGGTAGAATCTGCAGTGGGGGGAGAGGGGGAAATGAAGGTAAATGCAAAGGCAGCAGCTGACTCTTGTTTCGTCGGACGGCTGTTTGTGAATGAGGTTGGCAGTGTTGGGGGAGGTGCAGTCAGACAGCAGAGAGGGCCCAGGTGGGAGGAGAGGAGAGAATGGTCTGACCAGGAGTGTGGGGGAGGAGAGCAGGGGGTCAGTGTGGATTATGGCGTCTAGAGTGTCCAGCTGAGTGGGTAGGACCAGAGAAGAGAATGGATAGGGAGAGCAAGGTGCAGAGGGGTCATGGAAGAGAGGAAGCAGCGATTGTGGATTCAAGGTGGATGTTAAGTCACCCAGGAAAAGGAGTTTAGAGGTGGAAGAGAGGAGGAAAAATCAGCCCATTCTGAGAGGAAGCCAGGCGGCCTGTAGATAGTGGCAATGGTCAGGGAGGGAGTGTGAGAGATTACCAGTTTGCAAACTAGGCTCTCGAAGGAGTACGGCTGGGTGGGTATGATGGCAGAAGGGACCCACTCAGGAAAGATCAGGACATCCCCACCGCCAGCACGGTAAGGGGGTGAGGCTTGGAGATTATCTATTAGTCATCAGAGAGAAAGGAGTCAAAAGCAGCGACTAAACTGGCATTGAACCACATCTCGGTAAGAGCGAGGAAAGAGGTTAAGGGCTTCAAGGAGGAGAAAGATGTCAGCAGATTGATAGCAAATTGAGCATTAAGTGTGGCAAGATGAAAGAGGTCCGCGCCTTTGAAGGTTTTCCGAGGAGGAGTAAAGGGGCCTGGTACACCAGCGGAGTAGACAGAGTTGAAGGAGCGGGAAGGAAGTTGACGAGGGATGGCCAGCACCGGTCGAAGAGGAGGAGGATGGGTTGAGGACCCTGAACCAAGATAGTGCAGTTTTGATGGACATTAATGAAACACCTGGATAATGAGAAGCCCGCCAAGAGTACTTCCCGTCTAGTGCCATCATTAATGGGTGAAGATGAGAGAGTAGAGATAATTTGAGGAGTCCATTGTTCTGGAGAGGGGACAGAAAAGTGAATATCAGTGAAAATATGTCCCCCTGTGCTGATCAAGTTAGTTTGCAATTTGCCTCAGGGTCTTAAGTGTCTTGTGATTTTTTTTTAATTTTATTTTACTTTGATATAGCTGAATAAATCAACTTTTCAAAAAGAGAAAACATATATTTCACTTTTCAAGTACACTAGATGTAACATATTACTAGAAAGGAATACAAAATAAGTTAAACAATAATCAGTTAAAAAAAATTAAAAGAACACCACATTTCAGTTCCTAAATATATGGAACATAAAACATAGGCATAAAACATAAGCGCTTCGAGAACTTGTAGACGATATTCATATGTCGTCTTATTATTACATTGTTATTTCACATGACAGAATTTGGTCAAGAAAATGCACCAAAGCTTTTATCACTGAAAATTTCATAGTAGAATGTAGACTTGTCCAAATTTGATTTTGATCCAATAGCACATAAAAGTTCATGAGATTAGAAAAGAATTTGGCATGTTGTTTAGTTAACTTGAAACAAGCTACTATCAAATGTTGCAAGGTCTCCTTTTCAGTATGAATTTCACAAAATCGGCAATAGTTTAAAGACGCTGGGATGATGTTGCGCCTAGCAAATACTTCCCTGGTTAGCCATAAATTTAATCTGAAGCATAGGAATTTGTTCCGTATAGTCCCAGAAGGGCATTTCAAAAGATAACCGGCAATCTGCCCCTGCTTTTTATCGCCAAATTTATTGGTGTTGAAATCATTGTATTTTAAGCAAGATTCGCGGTTTTCTATCCAGTCCCAACGATGGAATTTTATTTTGGCACGGACAGGGTTTTCCATTAAAAGCAATATTGATATGTCAGCCCCAGCCAAGATATTCAACACAAAATTGCGCCATTTAAATGGGAAGACGTGATTTGATGAAATCAAATAATAAGCGACTGTACTCAAGATGTTATTAGACTCCAGTCCCAAAAGACATTTACGAAAAAAAAGAGCACATCCGCCACTTCACCCTACAGGCCAATGAGTTCAGGCCTAGCTCATATCGTAAAATAGGCAATGGTGTGCAGTTCGGGAGATGTAATACCCTTTTCCAGTAGCAGGCTTCAAATTTGTTCCATGTTTGATCATTTGTGTATAGTTTAGATTCAGCACCATAAAGCAAAATGGGAATTACCTTTTGTTCATAGAATAAGAGAAGATGTTTCAGGGTAAATTTCCGGTACTGATAATGTAAGATTTTGGCCTGTGAAATCAAGTTAGACAATTTAGATTGTAGGTTAATCAAATAGGCGTTATCAATAGCTGCATTCTGAACCATAATCCTCAAGTATTTATATTCTGGAACTGTTTTCAGGGGTTAATTTCGAATCGCCCAGATGCAATTAATAGTTTTGGATTTACCTCGATTTTTGCAAACTACAATCTGTGATTTATCTAAGTTCACAATGAGATAATTCTCTTCAAAATAAGTGGAGAGGGCAGAAAGCAAATCTGCAGTCCTTTTGGAGTTTGCGATATTAAGACGAGGTTGTCTGCATATAATAACCAAGCTATGCGCTGGCCTCCTAGTTCTGGAGCATCTGAGACGACTTGAAGAAATGAATTGCCCATGTCAAAAACAAATAAATTAAACAGTATGGAGGCTAGAATGCAGCCTTGTTTAAGAACCACATAGTTGCTGAATGATGAGGACATGAGACCCTCCAAAGACAGTCTCACATGCATAGTGGTTTCCGTATGCAATTGTATTACTAGTGTTAATAACGATGCTCGACAGCAAAGCAGTTTTAGCTTCTGAAATAATAATTCCCGGTTTATAGAATCAAATGCAGTCTGGAAATCAATAAATGCAAAATACAAAGGTTGATTCCGGGAAGCATACTGAGTTTTAAGCATGTTGATCGTAATAATATTGGGAAGAGTGCCAAGCCCGCTAACAAATCCAGATTGGAAGGGGTCCCTCTTAAGATGTTTTTTAGTCCAGTTATTCAAATCCCTTAAAATTAGATGGCAAAAGATCTTTCCAGGCACATCTAATAAGGAAATAGGTCTATAACTGGCTGGGTTGGCCCGATCACCTTTTCAAGACAACAGGATTTGTTGAGATGATATAATGCTCGTGAACATGAGATGTAAAATATCTGCCCGTATTTCCAGAAATTGCTCCATTTGCAGATTTGACAAACCATCCGGACCAGGTGCCCGCGAGCGACTGGCTTTATTGATGAAAAATAAGATGTCCTCTTTATCAAATCTTAGATGGAATTTAGATTGCGACTCTGGCTTAGATAATCTCAGGTCTTTGGAGGGGGCAGCATATAATTTAGAATAATACTGGACCCACATGTGTTCAGATACGTCATTAGTTTGGACTGCGACTTGATGACCTGCAGTCACTTGGTTGATGATTTTCCAAGTTTCTGCTGAATTTCTACTAGCCAGTAATTGTAACATATTGCTACCATCTCTTTGAATGGGTTAGCCCGGATTCCTCTTAACCAGTTCCAAATTAAAACTAAATATAGGGTCAAGGCCATTGCTCGTTTATCACAAGGGAGCTTAAGGGCCTCCCTTATTTTAGCTCGGTCTGCTGATTTCCTGGCTCGAATTTCATGGTCAAATATATGCAACTGAGGTATTTGCTTTTGTTTGTGCATAATGTAAGCTGGCTGAAACAACTGCATTAGTTCATGGTAAATTACATCTGAACCTTGTTTCAAAGTGTCTTGGCATTTTAGCTGAGCGTCATAGCAGGACCTGAACGCGGCCAAGGAGGACTCTGACCACATTAGTCTATTTCTCGCAGTGTTTACTGTAATTGATCCCTTAAGATATTACAATTTACCTCGAGTCATATCAGTTTTAGAAAACCAGGTCACGTTCAGCATGTTATGATCGCTCGCTTCTGTGCAAATAACTTGAAACAATTCTACTTTGTTTAGCATGGTTGCATTAACATAAATGTAATCAATGATTCCTGTGCTTGAAGAACAATGCCAGGTTGCCCTAGCCGGGATATTCTTGACAGAGGAGCCATTTAACATAAATAGTTTTCTGGACTCTACAAAGCTTGTCCATTTAGCCAGGCGTGTTGATTCTGAATTTCGTTTTGGGCTCAAACAATGTAAATTTAGATCGCCTGCTATAATTAAGGAATCCGCTTTACCATCTAAAGTAATGAGGTCTAAAGCTTTGTTCATTGAGTCCAGAAACCTGTCACCAGTAATAACCATGGGGTTCCAGTAAACGTTAATAAGTGCGCAAACATAGTTATGTCCAATTAACCTTGACATGTGTACAAATGCATTCAGAGAGAACCATGATTCAACCTTTAAGGGTGAGTTCTGTTTAACAGCAGTTAAACCCGAAGCGAGTCGCCCAAAAGGGCCCTTGACCGCTGGAATCGAGAGAATATCATAATTATTCCACGATGGGATGCTGGTAAACCATGATTCTTGTATCAATATTACATCGTGGTCTAACATATGGTGAGCATGATTGTTCATTAGATGCCTATATCCTCTAGAGTTCCAGCTAATCAAGGACAAGGGATATCCATGAGATTCCCAATGCTAACCTTGTGGATCTTTTAGGGTACAGTTGCAGTTATGGGTACAGTTATTTTGTTTTTTATTCATGTGTTGCTGTTTAGTTACTTTCAAGGTTTCAGCTACTGTACACTCAGTTGCCTCCGGGGACGCAGAAATGATAAAACCCAGGTCAAAGAGCTGGGTTTTAACTGCTCAGATAGTGTTGAGTACAACTCTTGAGTTGATGCATATATTCACAGAAGACCATTTCAGCTTATCCGTAAATTCAACTTGTTCAATATCAATGGTTCCAATGTCATCGAGCTCTGAGATTTCACTAAATATAGATAAGACTGAGGCTCGATTCAAGTGATATTGAAGGGCCGGGAGGGGTCTACATTTGATAGATAATGAGTGGACCGCGGGCCGCTTAAGACAGGAAGTTGTATTCTTTTGTTTGGGCAAAATACGATGATCCTGAAGATTTATATTCCTAGACTCAGGATTTGAACCCTTTGCAGGGATCTGGACATCAAAGAGAGCTTATTTAATGTAGTTTTAATCAGTTCCTCTATGTTAAGTAGAGAAGATAAGTTAGCCGTTAGCTCCTTAGACTTATTGCAAAGCTGTGACTGCGTCACAGATTGCATCGGTTGATTGTCATCATGGGCTTGTAAACTAGCTGTTTGCACTTTCTGAGCAGAGAGGCAGCCAGACTCTTTCATATTAGCAGTCCCACACGTCACCAAACTCAGCTTCTTAGGAGCTGATCTGGAGGCCATGTATTCATCCGCTGCTTGTCTTAGTTCTCTGCAGCGATCAGATAAACTATGTTTCCAGTACTGACCTTGGGTTAAGTTCTTCAGCACTTTGCTTTTGGCTAGAGCCGGTAGCCGCACCAGCAGCTGCGCTCATCAATGCATTCAGTGGGCTGTACAACTGAACAGAAGCGCTCAGTTCGGACGAGTGCTTAGCTTTCTTTGCCTGGGATTGCAAAAGATATTTCTTTGCTATAGCCTGCGAAGCAAGTTTAGTGGTTGTAGTTGGTATCGAGAGTTTGTTGACAAATGATTTGATAAGTGCATTTAGCCACAGATTTAATGTTTTTTGTTTTCTTATTTGAAACACCTTTATTAATCCCCGATTTCGTGGGAAGATCAAATATATTTGTACTTGTAGCGCCAAAAAGGGCATAGTTCGTTTTTTTTGTGGATCAACTGCAACTTCATTTGTAGTATTTATCAAATCAATAATAGGGTTCAATATCAAGGGAATGCTTTGATAGTGCTGCGGGGGAGTATCAAGCTGCGTGTGAGTTTGAGAGCCGACTGTCAAGATGGGCAACATAGTTTGTCCATTTAGGGTCTCAAGTTTATTTGTGATCGATAATTGCCCAGATCGCAGCTGATTAAGTTGGTGAGACTGCACATCAGCCTTACTGGCCAATGCTTCAAACAATTTGGCCAGAGAAAGAATGGCTGTATTCATAGTAATCAGGACAATTCCGGTTAAGGCATTTTGATCTTCGAGCGGGTCAGCAGTAGGCGAATAATGTATCCCAGTTTTCCTTGGGTTAGGAGCAATGAATGGTAGTTTTTCTAATGAATTCGCATCACTGATATTTGTAAATGTTGGAGATTTGAATACATTTTCAGACGGAGTGCGAGCAGAAAAGCATGATGCATTTGTATCTAGATCAATTACAGCCATATCACCTGGAATGGATATTTTGGACATTTTGGAATTAGAAATGTCATCCTCCGATGATACAGACAACAGGGGTAACTTGACAGATGTAGCAACAGAACCAGTTAGTACATTTTTTAACAATATGCCATCTGTTAATGAAACATTTTCCTTGACAAACGTTACCGTTTGAGTCATCGTCGTCACAAGGCTTGGTTGACCACTAGCTGATTCGACAGCCAAAATGTCCTTTTTGCCAGAAAGTCCATATGACCCACCATTTTGTGGACTGCTAGATGGAGTGGCTGGTATTTCCAAAAGTCCATTTGACACTGCCGATTATCTTGATCCAAGTCAATGGCGTCCAAATGACTTGTCACGACAGAAGGGTCAAATGTCCATGCCCAGCAGGATTTCAGCTTTTGTTCTAAGTTTAGGTTTTAAGACACCCGTTCGAGGTGTAGAGCTTAAACGAGATCTTTTTATTGGGCAAGTTGGTGAGCTATGCAACGAGGCTTCGCCATTAGTGCAATGGAGTGCAGTCGTTACGGGCATGCCCGATTTCAAGGTAGTAATGCCTAGTTTCATTCTAAATTTGGAATTTAGCAGGTCAAGGAGTCTAAAACCCGAAACAGGAGTAGATGAAACCAAACAATAACAAGGAAAAAAGAAACCGCCTAGCCACTAACCGCGACGAGCGCGGCAAAGCAGGACTTACCGGGGCTTTCACGGATGCGCGCGCACCTGGGTTTACATAGCCCCGCCCAGTAAGTATGCAGAGTGAAGCCTGCTGGGGCTAGTAGTCCGTCCACAATGCAAAAAGCAATTTCAAAGCAGTATGATGATCCAAATGAAAGACGAGAGCACCCACGGCAAAGCGGGACTTACAGGGGCTTTCACGGGTGTAAATATATCGCTTTACATTTGTACTTTATAACATTCTTCATGGCAGATGTCCATACTGCACACAAGCAATAAAGGT
Organism: Ambystoma mexicanum; assembly: GCF_040938575.1. Taxonomy (NCBI): domain Eukaryota; kingdom Metazoa; phylum Chordata; class Amphibia; order Caudata; family Ambystomatidae; genus Ambystoma; species Ambystoma mexicanum. Next base: position 310,705,325 of record NC_090932.1, read on the forward strand.
GCACAGTGTTAATCTAAGGTGAATCTTCATTGTTATCACATCTGGGACAGAATCCTTCAGACTTCTTATAACAAAAATTAATTTCTACCTACCAGGGCTTAGCCTTCTTCCTCCACTTCCCAGGGCTGGGCTTTCTTCCTCCACTTCGCTCTAAACCCCATTGCACATGCAGTTGTGATCTTTCTTTGCGGTCTCAAGATCATCAACAAACAGGATATGATCTTCTACTGGCATGTTAAATAGTGTGACCTGTGTTTCGGGTCTAAAACCCTGAGTTTCTCAGCCACGCATGTCTTTAATTAGTGTACGTTCTGCCACTATTTTACCAGCTGTATCTGGAGCATCTAGAGTATTGGTGTTAGCTGTTTGCTTCCCTTCAGATAAGGTTTTGAGCATCACAGACGAGAGACTCCTGGACACTGCTAACTAGGTCTTCAACATGGTACTCTTGTGCTCTGTTAAAACTGGCCATGAGGGTAGTATTTGCGGTGTGCTTTTTAAAAGCAGCGGACGTAGCTACTTTCTTCCCTAATGCATATGAAATGCATTAATCACCGTGCTAGCTGTGTATATGGTCCAACATCCAGTGGTAAAAGCAGAGTATTGCATCTCGTCTTTCGAGGATCGAAAATGGACGTCGGCATAAGAGTGTCTAACACTATCCCCAACGTGAAGTGTAGTGTAGTGTACCCAAAATTCCTCACATGCAGAGGTCCCTCCAATTGTATTTTTTCTGCCATGAGAGAGCCCAAGGCCTATCTTGAGTGAATACATAAAAGAGAGAAAGTAGTATGACGTCTATGTTTCTGCCAAGTGGGGAGGAAGGGTGGGTGCATGTGAATCTAAGCAGATACAACCATCAGAAGAACAAGTTACTTACCAACTGTAACGTTCTTTTGACTGGTTGTTCCTCCCAGGTATTCCTCATCTTAGATATCTTGTCTCCCCCACCTCTGCTGCTTCAGAACATTTTTTCACCAGAGGGCACTGTGTTCGAGGCCGCAGAGTCGTAGTCCGCGCCCGTTACTCAGTTCTGTTTTTACGGTTGCACCAGTTAATCAAACTTTTAAGCCCTTAGGCTCTTAAGGAAGTTTGAGTGCAACTGGCGTGAACTGTAAGGAGGGGTAGTTTGGGAGGGTCGATGAGGAATACGTGGGATGAACATCCAGTCGAAAGAATGTTACAGTTGTTACAGTTTGTAAGTAACTTGTTCTTCGAATGGATTGTGTCCTCCCACATATTCCTCATCTTAGATAGGCTCCCAAAGCAGTAAAGATTTTGGAGGAGGGAATACCGGAGATTTCAAACATGTACTGAATGAAGGATGGCTTTTGCAAAAAGGCCTCCTTGATAAGATGTAGAGTCCATGCAGTAATGTTTTATGAAAGAATGCATTGACGACCAGGTGGCCGCTGCACAAATATCCTGCACCGGGACACCCCTCTGAAGAGCTGTGGAAGTTGCTGAGGGCAATTTGGCATTGGACTCTAATCTACTTCGGGCAACATGGATGACCCCACATAACTCAGTTCTATGAACTGAGCTATGCGGTCTAGCTTTTTGGGTGTGGTTCAACCATGGGATACCTGGGATACTTGGAGGCTATTTAAACCACGCCCGGGCAGAGGAACATGCTTTGAATTACTCTTCACCTGCAGCGTGACACTCACTGTGTTTGACTCGGTCTCCTGTAGGCCTTTGCCTTTTCCTCTGCATCCGCGCACCTGCAAGAACAAGAACAGCGTTAATAGTATACTTACCTTGGGGAGTATCCTGCTTCTGTCCATAGCTCCACCAGTCCTGTGGGCAGCATTTATGGCGGTGTCATCTCCATCTCGGCACGCTGCATCCTAGGAGAAGCAAACAAAAGGAAACAACATTAATATGCATACGCGTATCCCTGCTCACACGAAAATAGCAAGAAGAGTCAAACGCTTACCTCGACTAGAGCCGCTCAGGGTAACTTCAGTTCCGGAGCATGCCATCGATCTGCAAAGGGAAAAGACAACACAGATTAGCGCATAAAGGACAAGAAGGTGCTGCATATCGCACTTACTCACCGCACCTTATTCTATCAGCAGGAAGCCATGCTGGGACATTGCATAGCCTGTAGGGAACAGAGAAAGACATTGATCAGCACAAGAAAAAGCAAACAGCGCAGCACACTTTCACTCACCGCTTAGTGGTCGGCTCCCTTAAGCCGCTCGACACCATGTCCGACCTTGCCAACACCTAAAGGAGAAAGGAAAAGTTATAAAGGGGGCAAGAGACAAGAGGACAATTCAATACGAATCAATAAACCTACCTTGTCAGACCCAATTGGGCCCGCACCAGTGAAGCAACTAGGTTGCATAGCGCCCACATCGACTGACGCACCCCTGCACCGAAGGAGCAGGACGGAGAGCGCCCAACACCAAAAACAAGGTGAGGAGAGGACATAGGGGAAGGTTTGGTCCCCAAGGAAAGAGGAGGTTAAGAACCCAGAGACAGCAGTTTAAATCCGGAAATCCTGTGTTTCAGGCCCAGTCTCCAGCCGAACAGATTCCAGGGAAGGGTTTGAGGTCGTGGGAGGTCCAGACGGGCTGAGTGGCGTCCCTGTGGATACCAGGTGAGTGCTACACTTATAAGAGAGCGCCTGCAACTCACTCACCCTGCAGTCTGACGTTATAGCCACTAACAAAACTGTGTTTGGAGTGAGAAGCCTTAACGGGCAAGAATGTAAAGGTTTGAAAGGGGCACACAAGAAATTTTAAGACTAAATTCAAATCCCAGATGGGCACCTGAAAAGGTGTCGGAGGGTACACATTTGTCAGCCCCTTTAAGAATTGAATGACCAAGGGCATTTTAAAATAGGGTACCTCTTCCGAGGAGCGCTTAAAGATAGATAACGCTGCCAAAAATCCTTTTATAGTGCCAACTTGGAGCCCCAAATTGGCCAAGTGTAAGAGGAAAGAAAGTACTGTAGGAGTATTACATGAAAATGGATCCACATTCTTATCCTTGCACCAGTTACTGAACTCGTTCCAACGACACTGATACAAGGATTTTGTTGCTGGCCGTCTGGCCGAAAGCAAGATCTCCATTACGTAATCCCGGAGGTCCCAATCGTTATATCTCAGCCTCCTAGAAGCCATGCGTGAAGGCCGAGTGTCTTGACATCTGGATGGAGAACCCGACTTTCCTCTTGCGAGAGAAGATCCTCTCTTTGTGGAAGACTTATTGGAGGACAGATGAACATGTCCAGAAGGTCCGGGTACCACGTTCTTCTGGCCCAATCCGGGGCAATTAGGATCATGGTTTTCCTGAACTTTCCCAGTCCACATCGAACACGTCCATTGGGGGAAATTCCCTTGAGCAGTATAGCTCGCCTTGCCGGTTGGCTCCGGTCGCAAACAGTGCCACTTGAGGGGTTCCCCAAAGGGCGAATATCTCTTGAAGGACTTGCTGAGCTAGTTCCCATTCGCGAGAAACTGCTCTGCCTGCTTAGAGCGGCTGCCGCCGTGTTGTGCTCTCCGGCTAGGTGAATTGTTGACAGAGATTCCTTCTTGCATTGCCCAGAACCAGAGCTGCATTGCCTCTCTGCACAGTGGAAGTGATCCTATGCCTCTTCTTTTGTTGAGCTAGTACATGGCCACTGTGTTGTCCGTCATTATCAGGACATTCTTTCCCCGTACAGAGGGCAGAAAGGCTTTCAGCGCTAGTCTGATTGCTCTGAGCTCCAAAAGGTTGATGTGCAGTTTGGACTCCAATGAAGACCAACGACCGCTGATTGACAGATCGTTTGTGTGGGCTCCCCACCCCATGAGTGAGGCGTCCGTCACTACCGTTATCTCCAGCATGGTTGCCAAAAAGATTCTCCCTTGAAGATATTTTCCTTGCAAGCCCACCATTGAAGATCTTGAGCCACTCTGGCTGGGACTTGCAAAAGATCTGACATATCCCCTGAAAACTAGAACCATTGAGTCCTGAGGGCCCATTGAAGGGATCTCATTCTCAATCTGGCCTCTGGCACCAGAAAAATGCAGGATGCCATGAGGCCCAGCAACCTCAAAATCGAAGGCCGGCAGATGTTGGGCATTCTGAAACTTTGTTACCATCTGCAGAATGTGGTGAGCTCTTTCCTCTGGAGGAGAGGCTTTCCCTGAGGAAAGTATCCAGGACTGCTCCGATGAATTGGAGTCTTTGGCGTGGAATCATTTGTGACTTCTTGTAATTGAGGGAGAAGCCCAGTCTGGGCAAGAAGTGGCAGGTCCTGGCCAGTTGTTCCTGGGCTCATCTGGGTGAACTTACCCTGATTAGCCAATCGTCCAGGTAGGGGTAGACATGAATCCCCCCCTCTCCTGAGACTCGCTGCCACTACAGCCATCAGCTTGGTGAAAACCCGCGGGGCGGAGGTCAGCCCGAATGGCAGAACCCGAAACGGATAGTGAGAAACACCAACCGCGAATCTCAAGTACATTCTGTGCTTGAGATGGATTGGCACATGAAAGTAACCATCCTGAAGGGCTAATGAAACCAGCCAGTCCTGATATTGAAGAGCCTGAAGGACCTGAGAAAGGGTCACCATCTTGAACTTGTCCTTCCTGAGGAATTTGTTCAAATAAGTCCAAGATGGGTCTCAATCCTCCGTCCTTCTTGGGGATGAGACAATAAGGGGAGTACCAACCCTTGTTCCTTTGCGCTACAGGTACATGTTCTACTGCACCTTTCTCTAGAAGGGTTGAAATCTCCTGCACAAGGAGCGGGTCTGGCAATTTGACAGAGCTGGTTCCCATTGGATTATTTTGAGGTCTTTGATGAAAAGGAAGACAGTAACCATGGGTCACTATCTCTAGCGCCCAGGCATCTGACATAATGTCCCGCCATTCGTTCAGATACCGAGTGATCCTGCCTCCCACCGGGGTCTTGTGGGTGAAGACCTGGAAGTGGGAATCCAACTGATTTGACCGAATGTCAAATTATCGAAAATGAAATGACCGAAAACAAAGTGTTCGAATGACCAAAAGTTTGAACACTTTGTTTTCGGTCATTTCAGACCCGATAATTCCGAAAAAAACACATTCTCAAACACAAACAACATACCCATAACACCCCCACACCGCCATCCACACCCTCAGCACACCCCCACCCACACCACCAACATAAACAAACCCCACTTACCTTCTTCACGCTGGTTCTTGCAGCACCAGTTCCCTTTCACTTCCGTGATCGGGAACCGGCGCTGCAGGGTCCTTTTTCTTTTTTTTTTTGTTTTAACACGGACGGCTGCAGGGGTGTCCCCCACAGCCCCCGCTCACTATACCATAACGTATAGTGAGCAGGGCAATGCGGGGGACACCTCTGCAGCCCCCATTTTTATTAAATGCTACCACCAAAGGATCGAACTTTTGGTGTTCGATCCTTTGGTGGCAGCATTTTTCGAACATTTGGTCATTGCGACCTTTTTTTTTTTAGATCATTTCAACCTAAACCGCTGCTGGGGCTGATCTAGCACCTTTCCACCACAAAAGGGTTTTCTCTGTTGGCCTCTTTGACTGACCGGTCCCCTTCCTCTTCCAAACGAGGAAAAGAAACTAATAAGACGACTCCTGCAGGAAGATGACGTAGGAGTGTTGTTGAGGCTGTCTTCTAGCGGCCCGAGTGATTTTGCTGCCGCTTTCGAGGTCTGGAGCTTCTCCAAGCTCTCGTCCTCCTTGCTGCCGACCAGCCTCAAACTGTCAAAGGGCATATTGAGTAATCTGGACTGCACATCAGGTGCAAAGCCAGATTTCCCCAGCCATGCAAATCTGCGTAGAGCCGTGCTAAATGCCATATACTATCGGCAGTGTCCAATCATGACTGTAGGCATTCCTCCATAGCCTCTTTTCCATCTTTCACTATTGTCAGGAAACCATCCCGTTCCTCACTCTCTGGGATGTGTACAGCCACTGAGGTCATACAGTCCCACAGGGTGTATGTAAATCTTGCCAAAGTGCAAGTTACATTAGTCGATTTAAGGGCCATGCTGCCCGAAGAAAACGTTCCGGGGCGCAAGCGTCAACTTTCTCATCATTCCTGTCTGGTGATATTGAAGGGTAAGCTGCCTGCCTAGTTGAGGTTGCAGCTTGTACCACTTAACTTTCAGGTGAGGGATGTTTAGATCGGTATTCAGGATCTGATGAAGATGTTCTGTACTTTGCCAGACATTTTTTATTTACTGCAGAAACCGAATCAGGGGTATTCCAATTTGACATCACCCTTTTTTGCAGTGCCTTATGGAAAGGGAGGACAGGGTCTTTTTGAGATCCCTCATTCAGGATGTCAGTCATATCATCCTGGTTGAAACTTGGGGAAGCTGCTTTCCAACCCATGAAATCAATGACCCTTCCGATGAAGTTCCAATAACCAGGATCTGCATGATCTGCAAGGTCTGGCCTCTCCAATTACAATTCAGGGGAAGTGTCTAGGCCACTGGCATTTTGAAGATAATCAAAGATCTATCAACTTGGTATTTGGGTATACTAACTCTTCAGGAACCTTCCTGGCTCCAAACCTAACCCCAGCTGAAGTAACATCCTCTTCAGAGGATTGCTCTTCAAATATAGATGACAGACCTGAAAAATTCCTGCCTGGGTTGAGGATGGAAAACCTTTTTTGGTAAAGGAGGTGGCATCGACCTAGGCATGGGGATTAAAGAATGCCTCGATAAAGGCGTCAAAAAGGTATGGACGCTGGCTTCAGTGTTTTGGAAGGGGACTTTGATGCTGTCGAAGGAGGATTCGACACCGTCAAAGGTGTTTACGCCATTTTCAGTGGCGACTTCGATGCCGATTCCGCTACCTCCCATTTATGCACCGGTGGTTTTACCTTTACATGAGGTATCGGGGGAACTTTCCCTTGACGACACACTTGACTGTCGGCACGCACATGCCTGGTCTTTGATCTCCCTCTGTCACTTTTGGAGTGGGCAGGGGCACGATCACCACGCGGCTTCTTCCAGGAGATCTGGGCCACTTTCTTGAAGATATTAAGCATTGAGGCGCTAAAGTACTTCCATTTTTCAAGGGAATTGTGCTTGGAAGGATAAGTCACTCTTCTCTCAGACGAGTAGGAAGAGAAGGAAGAAGTTCTGTGACATTGTTTCTTCGACCTCTTGGACGAAGATGATGATGATTTCCTCGAGGGACTCTTGGATCTCAACCTCCTCGACCCATGTCGAGATTTTCCACTCGACCCTCCTGAATCTTTGTCTTTTCGAAGACCTATAAGATTCTCCCCCACCGCCAGCTTCCCTTTCCGTTCCCGTAAGAGCCTTATTGGACATGGCCTGACAGGAACCACATTCGTCAACTTGATGGTCAGGGCTGAGACACCAAAGGCAATTCCGATGGGGGTCAGTAATTGACATTTTCCTACCACACAAAAACCTGATGCACTGTTCTGTGACACGAAGCAGTTGCTCGTAAAAACGGAACTGAGTAACGGGCGCGGCTTGAGCCCTTTATACTGTGGATGACGTAGACGCTCAGCGGCGGCCTTCAAGGGACTACAACTCCACAGCCTTGAACACAGGGCCCTCTGGTGACCATTTTTTCCAAAGCAGCAGAGCTGGGAGACAAGATCTCGAAGATGAGGAATAGGTGGGAGGACTCAATCCATTCAAAATGCTATTACGTTGAGTAATGCATGTCTTCTGATGCTTGTTAATCTGCTTAGAATCACATGCAGTGCATAGACTAGCGAGCAGCATCCGGAGTTGGAGGTTGTGAGAAGGAACAGCAGTGAAAAGATGTCTTAGTACTGCTTGTCCCACCTGAGAATCAGACCTAGAATGAGTGTCTAGGCAATAGTGTTTTGTAAAGGTGTGTACAGAACTCCAGGACTTCAGCCCAGCAGTTCAGCATCTGCGCTTCCGACAACGGAGCATATCTTCGACCTGCCATCAGGGGTATTCCCCATTGTGGCCCTCCGATCACCTGCATTCGACTCCCAGCAAGGTATGAAGCGCCCCTCGGCTTCCTACCACCACGAGGAGCCGGAGCTCCATTCCCCGATGGCTAAAATGGCCGCCGCCTTGCTCGCGCAGTCTTTGTTTATTTTGGTTGCCTAGCAACCGCTGTGTGACGAGTTGGAACCTCACACGGTGAGCCGAGGCGGAAGCCGGCCCACAATGAGTAAGGCCCCTTCCTGTCTGCACCGGCGGCACGGCGCATGACACTGCTCCGCATATCTGCTCTTCGTCACTCTTTGGGCCCATTACGTTACCCACACCTCGACGCACTCATGCTGCCTAATTACGAGCAGGATCGAACCTGAACAACCTCATCCGTAGAAGGCCGGTAAGACTTTTGCCCAAATCGCTGCCTTTAATGAAGTTGATACGTGTCTTTGCTTACTGCAATGCACGCATACTGCCTGATTACTCTGCTATTTACACCAAGCATGTGTAGAGCGCTCACCAACGTCTTCACCAGTAATCTACGATCTATAACACTGATACCTATTGCTGCCACTCAAGTCCTGTGATGGCAGTGCGCCTTATGGTCTCTAAACAGACTACTCATGATTATTCCCTATTAAGTCATTATTTTGTGCCTTTATGGTTAGTAATAGACCACACCTGGTAATGTCACGCCCTATGGCCAACCATAGACTTCACATGTTGATTTGTGCTGTCCCTTATGGTCGCCTATAAACCACATTTGATTGATCTGTGTTGTGCCTTATGGTCGCCTACAGACCACACTCGATTGTATTATGCCATATGGCCCACAGACCACACTGGACTGATTTGTGCTGTGCCTTATGGTCGCCTATAGACCACATTTGATTGTTCTGTGCTGTACCTTTTGGTCTACAGACCACACTTGACTGATTGTGTCGTGCCCTATGGTCGCCTACTGCCCACACTTGATTGTATTACGCCATTTGGTCACCTACAGACCACATTTGATTGATTTGTATTGCGCCTTATGGTCTCCAGACCACATTTGATGGACTTGTGTTGTGCCTTTTGGTCGCTAATAGACCACACTTGCAACCCCTGCTTACTAGCAATACTACCCACATCATGTATTGGTGCCTATCTACTCTCATCCACCTACTGCATATCTACACTAGACGTTGGACTAGTCAACCTATTCCATGTCCTAATCAAGACACTTACATCTGCACACGTATGATAACCACTACCCTCACTTCATGGCCTAGCACCATGACACCTGCTAACCTGTATTTGGATGATCCAGCACTCTGGATACGCCACTTTGCTACTAGACCAACACCTGACCAACCTTGTACTACTGCTACTAGAAACACTAGATTGAATTCTAGAACTAGCCTACAGATCCTTCCATGCTCCCACCACCCTAGCATTTATAATAGAAACTCTAGATTGAATTGCAGAACCATCCTACCTACCTTTCCATGCTCTTTCCACCCTAGCATCCTAACCAGAAACTTTAGATTAAGAGCCCGCAGCATTAAACACTTGCATATTGACCACAACCTCGCCAATTCGACCACTGACTCAGACAAGTTAGCCCAGACCCATTCGGATGACTTACCCATACCACCTGAAAAATCTACCCAAAAAGACAAACTCATTAAAGCAGCCCTGGTGAATGCTAGGTCTCTTCCTGCCCATGCTCTCGACATCGCTGACTTTATATCTCACGAAAAGCTAGATCTCCTTGCAGTCACAGAAACCTGGCTTAATGCTGCCTCCGGTCCATCTCTGGCCCTTGCTATACCTAATGATTATGCTATTATTAGATGCAACAGAAACACCACTCAAACGAAGGGAGGTGGACTCGCCCTCATATTCAGAAATACATTCGACATTAAAGTCATCCAGGACGCACAAATCCCCTCTGCTGAATCCTTGTCTATTAAGATACCTCTATCACCCAACCTTGTCTATTAAGATATCTCTATCACCCAACCACACGGCAACTATGCACCTTATTTACTGACCATCAGGTCCCATCTCCTCATTTATAGAGGACATTACATCACTCATAACCACAGATACCAAACCCAACTCACAAACCAACTTACAAACCAACTTACTTGGGGGACTTTAACCTTGGTTTTAACGACCCCAAGAACACCAACGCCCATGACCTAGCCAACACCTTATCTGACTTGGGTCACACGCACATTATTCACGAGCCCACCTATATCAAAGGCAGAACACTGGACTGGCTCACCCACCTCAATTGCTCTATTGTCCTCCTATCCAATGACCCATGCATTTGGTCGGATCATCACACAATAACTTTCTCTATCAAAACCAACACACCTCACCTGGCGCCTATCATCGCCCCAGCCACCAGCACGAGAAATAAAGATATTACACCTGACAAACTCTTACCTATATTACTCCCCATCCTGAAATATATCGACTCAGATGCAGACCCCACAGTCTTAGTGGATATCTACAACCAAGCTATACTCAAAGCACTGAACACCATTGCCACCCTAAAATTGCGGAAACCCAAACCACAGCGTCACCTTAACACCTGGTTCACGCCGTAGTTAAGAGAATTACGCAAAACTAAGAGAACCGCAGAGGCACATTGGAAAAAACACCCCGCAGCATCCAATAAGACTGAGCTAACCATAGCATCCTCTAGTTCCAAAGAAGCCATCTTTCTTGCTAAAAAAGACACATAACAAAAGGATTACACAAGCGGAATCCAACACAAAGGAACTTTTTAAGATTCTGAAAGAACTAGAATCCCCCATCGCCCAAATAGACAAATGTGTTACAGATGCACTATGGTGTAGTAATATACAGAAAGCTCTATTAGACAAAATAGCTCGCCTACAATCTAAAATCAATACAAAAAAAATCCCTACTCCTAACAAATCGCCTACTTTCAAGCCCACTTGTAAACCTTTCAGCTTCTCACCCGTCTCAATCTGGGAAGTAGAAAACATAATCAGGAAACTTAAACCTTCAAATTGCCAAGGCGATGCCTGCCCTGCCCCGATCATCAAAGCTGCTGTGCACGATCTGGCACCATTCATAACCAACCTCATTAATGCCTCCTTCAAAACTGTAGTAGTACCTGATAACCTAAAAGATGCGTGGGTCATCCCACTCCTTAAAAAACCTCCTCTTGATCCAGTCAACCCGTCTAATTATAGGCCGATACCAACTGTACCTTTCCTATTAAAAATACTGGACAGAGCAGCCTATTTACAAATACAGGCCTACTTAGAATCAAACAATCTCCTAGGACCTCGGCAATTAGGTTTCCGACCGAGACACGGCACGGAAACTTCATAAATAGATCTCACTACCCAGATCCAAATCCTGAAAGACAATTGCAAACTTGCACTCCTCTTACTGCTTGACCTGTCAGCAGCTTTTGTCTTGGTCAACCATCAAACACTCTGTCACCACTTGAAAACTGCAGCACAATTTTCTGACGCAGCCACGGCTTGGATCAGTTCCTTCCTGGCGAATAGAACCATGAGGGTCTTCTCTCCCACTGATGTTGCTGAACCCTCACCAGTACCCTGTGGAGTCCCGCAAGGCTCTTGCGTGTCCCTGACACTCTATAATGTATTCACAAAGCCCCTCTTTGATATCCTTCACTATCTGGGTGTCACGTATACCAATTACGCGGACGACACCCAGATACTCATTCCTATGTCAGGTAATTATGAAACAGACAGCAAAACCCTTAATGAAATCTATTCAGTAATTCAAGCATGGATGGCACATCATGGACTCTGTCTCAATGACGAGAAAACCGAGTTGATTATCCTTGGCACTCACGCCAAACTCAAATCTCAATCCCGCATTTAAATCCTTCACCATAGATGGCAATCTCATACCCGTGTCAAATAACACCAAAACCCTTGGTGTGTACATCGATGCCACCTTATTCTTCACCAAACAAACTAATGCAGTAGCATCTTCAGCCGCTTACACCTGTAAGCTGTTCACTGCACATCTCCGAGACCAGACGCAAAATATGCTGGCTCCCAGTCAAGCACAGAATGTCCCTTAAAACGTTGGCCCTTACACAAAAAGCCAGGGCCAACCTTGCACCAGCCTACCTCACCAACCAACTTACACTTCACACTTCTTCAAGACCACTTAGAGCAGCACAAGCAAACACCATGTCCATACCGAGAATCAAACTTCATAACTCGGGTGGTGCTAGCTTACCTGTACAAGCCTCTAAATTATAGAACACAATCCCTGCGCTTCTGCGAGCAGAACCAACTTTTAACTTAAACACAACACGAAGTGTTGGCTTCACAATATGGACTCTATAACAGCCTAACCGCCTGCTCCCAGCATGATTGACCGTCACTGGCAAATTCTTTTAAGTAATGTATTTATACTAGTCTATGTATTTACCCATTTGCTTTACTAAGTTTGTTCCTACCTGTAACTGTAATGTAACGTAACCCTTTTGACTGCTTTCAATTGTAACTGTAACCAGATCTAACTTATGCGCCCGTATGCCCCTGGGCCTGGCAGCGCTTTATAAATAAAATGAATACAAATACAGGTTGCCGCTTTGCAAATGGACTCTAGGGGAACATTTTCAATGAATGCTATGGAAGCCCCAGTGCCTCGAGTAGAATGTGCTCTAGGCTTGAAGGGTAGTTCTCTCTTAGCAAGAGAGAAACAAAGTGTGATGCATTTGACTATTCACCTTGAGATTGCTGACTTGTTGACAGGATCCCCTTCTCTGCCAGCTGCCACTGAAACTAAAAATTGGGTTGTCTTTCTCAGTGGTTTAGTTCTTTCCAGGTAAAACATGACTGCCATGCGCACATCTAACGTGTGTAGGCTTCTTTCGGCCAGGTTAGTTGGGTCCTGGAAGAAAGTGTGCAGTTCTACTGACTGGTTCACGTGGAACTTGAAAAAGAATGGCGCAAATCGAGGCTGAGTGCGCAGAACCATCTCATCTCTGTGAACAGTAACAAAGGGGTATAGTACTGAAAGGGCCTGTAGTTCACTAACCCTTCTTATAGAAGTGATAGCCACTAGGAAGGCTCTCTTATAGGTAAGGTCCTTAAAACTTGCCTTGTGCATAGGCTCAAAGGGAGACCCCATCAGTCTAGTCAAAACCACATTTAAGTCCCATCCGGGAGCTGTGTTTGAAATGGGGGGATGAATACTCTTAACCCATTCCATGAAAGCCATGATAACTGGTATTTTCCACCCCAACACCTTTTGTTGTGACGTAGTGTAGGCTGAGAGAGCAGCTAAGTGAACCTTCAGGGAATTAAAAACCAGGCCTGAATCTAGTGAGTCAGGTACAATACAATGTGAGTAGCAGAGCAGTCAATGGGATTGACACCCTTGGCATTACACCAGATAACAAAGCGTTTCCATTTACTGGAATAGCAATATCGGGTGTTGGGTTTTCTCGCTTCCCTGAGTATGTCCATACATCTCTGAGGGAGTTGAAGGTGTCCGAACTCTGACCTCAGGAGCCAGGCCGCTAAGTTCAGAGTTTGCGGACATGGATGCAGTGTTTTGTCCCTGTCCTGAGGTAACATGTTGTACGGGCAGGGCAGTTTCATAGGAGGGGAGATGGACATCTCCACATGGAGGCCACCAATATCATGGTGACTGGTTCCTCGTGCATCTTGTGCACAATCTTGTTGAGTAAGGGAGTCTGGGGGAAAATCTTAAATTTCCCTGACCATGTGATCCAGACCCTGTTCCGCTTGGAGTGGTTCTGTGGGTACCTGGAGGCGTAATCTCGGCATTGAGCGTCCTCCAGAGTTGCGAACAGGTCGATCTCTGGGAAGCCCCATTCTGCGAAAACATGGGAGACCATGTCTTCGTGTAGTTGCCATTCATACTCTACGGGCAGTGGAAAATCTCTGGTGACCACGTCTGCCAGAAGATTGAGTTCCCCTGGAACGTGTTGGGACAACAGCAACATCCTGTGTTTGAGAGCCCATATGACAATGCATTACTTACCGTAAAAGCATTTCTGATGGTTGTATCTGCTTAGATTCACATGCTGTGCATAGGTCCGACATCCAGTGGTCACTGCGGAGTATTGCATTTTGTTTTTCGTAGTCGAAAAGGGGACGTCGACAAGGCGTGTCTGTAACACTATCCCTATAGTGACGTGCGTTGTACCCACAATCCCTCACGCGTCGAGGTCCCTCTGTTTGTATTTTTCTGCCCTGAGGGAGCCTTCTAGACGTGAGTGAGTACAGAAAAGAGAGAAATATAGAAAAGGATGTCTATGTTCCTTCCATCCGAGCGGGGAGGAAGGGTGGGCGCATGTGAATCTAAGCAGATACAACCATCAGAAATGCTTTTACGATAAGTAATGCATTGTCTTCTGATGTTTGTTAATCTGCTTAGAATCACATGCTGTGCATAGACTAGCGAGCAGTACCCGGAGTTGGCGGTGGGTTATGAGAAGGAAAAGTAGAGAAAAGATGTCTTAATACTGCCTGTCCCACCTGGGAGTCAGATCTAGAGTGTGCATCTAGACAGTAGTGTTTTGTAAAGGTGTGCACCGAACTCCAGGTAGCCGCTTTGCAGATGGACTCAAGGGGAACATTTGCAATTAATGCTATGGACGCCCCCGTGCCTCGAGTAGAATGTGCTCTTGGCCTAAAGGGCAGTTCTCTCTTAGCAAGAGTATAGCAGAGAGTGATGCATTGAATAATCCATCTAGAAATAGTGGACTTTGAAACTGCATCCCCTTCTCTTCCTGCTGCCACCGAGACGAAGAACTGATTAGTCTTCCTCAGTGGTCTGGTTCTTTCCATGTAGAACATGACCGCTCTGCGGACATCTAGTGTGTGCAGAGTCCTTTCTCCCAAGTTGGAAGGATTTTGAAAGAACGCTGGTAGTTCTATAGACTGGTTTACGTGGAATTTTGAGATGAATTTTGGAGCAAACCTTGGGTGAGTGCGTAGAACCACCTTATCTCTGAACTGTAACGAAGGGGTCTAGAACAGAAAGAGCCTGTAGTTCACTTACTCTCCTGATGGAGGTGATAGCTATTAGAAAAGCAGTCTTAAGAGTGAAGTTTTTAAGAGATGCTTTGTGCATGGGTTCAAATGTTGAGCCCATGAGTCTGGTAAGTACCACGTTAAGGTCCCATCGGGAGCTGGGTCAGCTATCGGGGGGTGTATTCTCTTTACTCCCTCCATGAAGGCCTTTATAACAGGGATCTTCCACCACGACACTTTGAGTTGGGAAGTGGTGTATGCAGAAAGTGCCGCTAGGTGGACTTTAATGGAATTGAACACTAGACCTGAATCCAATAAATGGGTCAGGTATAGAACAATATGTGTGGGAGAGCAGTCAATTGGGTTGATGCTCTTTCCTCTGCACCAGATGACAAATCTCTTTCACTTGCTAGAATAGCAGTGGCGAGTGTTAGGTGTTCTGGCTTCCCTGAGGATGTCCATGCATCTCAGCGGGAGCTGTAGATGTCCAAATTCTATGATCTCAGGAGCCAGGCTGCTAAGTTCATGTTCTGGGGGCATGGATGCAGAGTCCTGCCCTTGTCTTGTGACAGCATGTTGTACGGGCAGGGGAGTTTCACTGGGGGAGATAGAGACATCTCCATCAAGTGAGCGAACCATGGCTGTCGGGCCCACATTGGGGCCACCAGTATCATGGTTACTTGTTCCTGGTGCATTTTGTGCACCACCTTGTTGAGAAGGGGAGTCGGGGGAAAAGCGTAAACAAATTTCCCTGACCATTGAATCGACAGACCGTTCCCATTGGATTGGTTCTGGGGGTACCTGGAGGCGTAACTTTGGCATTGTGCGTTCTCCAGGGTTGCGAACAGGTCTATTTCTGGGAATCCCCATTGCGTGAAGACGTCGAAGACTATGTCTTCGTGCAGTCGCCATTCGTACTCTTCGGGCAGGGGAAAATCCCTGCTGAGTTTGTCTGCCAGCAGATTGAGTTCCCCTGGTACATGTTGTGACAGTAGGAACATATTTTGTTTGAGAGCCCACTTCCATATATTTTGGGCCAGTTTGGACAGTCCTGGAGAGTGGGTTCCCCCCTGCTTGTTGATGTAATACATGGCTGTGGTGCCGTCTGTGAGGACCATCACTGTCCTGCCTTGTAGGTGTTCCTGGAAGGCTTTTAGCGCCTTGAACACCGCTAGTAGCTCCAGAAGATTGATGTGTTTGGATGCTACGTTCGGAGTCCACACTCCGTGAGCAGTCTGATGGGATAGGTGAGCCCCCCATCCTGTGAGAGATGCGTCTGTGGTTAGAGTGGCTTCCGCCGCGGGTGTGGCAAAGGGTTTCCCTTTTTCCAGGTTTTCCTTTGTCCACCACCGTAGCGAGAGAACTAAGGCCTGCGAGACCACCACTAGATCGTCCCATAGTCCGCTGGCCTGACACCACTGGCTGTTGAGCCACTCTTGCATTGGGCGCATGCGCAGGCGCGCGTGAGGTACCAAATAAATACACGACGCCATCATGCCTAGCAAGCGCATTGCCTTGCGTACCGTCGCCTCTCGACCGGTTACATATTGAGGGATCTGAAACAGCATGTTTTGGACCCTCTCTTTGGAGGGGAAGACGAGGCCGTCCTTTGTTTGAATTAGAGCCCCTAGGAATTGTTTGATTTGGCTGGGGTCTAGGCTGGACTTCTTTTCGTTGATGGAGAAGCCCAACTGGAACAAAAGGTCTACAGTCTTTTGGGTATTGGAGAAGCATGTTTCGTAAGAATCCCCTGTTATGAGCCAGTCGTCGAGGTAAGGGTAAACTGGGATGGACAACCTGCGCAGGTGGGCCGCTGCCACGGCCAGCACCTTCGTGAATACCCTTGGTGCAGATGCTATGCCGAAGGGTAGCACTCTGAACTGGTAGTGTTTGCCCTCTATCATGAACCGGAGGTATTTTCTGTGCGCTGGCAACATTAAAATATGAAAGTATGCATCTTTCATGTCCAATGTTGTCATGTAATCTCCCTGTGATAGCAGTGGGATCACTTCTTGTAAGGTCAACATACGAAACTTTTGGGGTTTGATAAACTTGTTCGCTGGGCGCAGATCTAATACAGGGCGCATGGTTAGATCCTTTTTGGGTACAAGGAAGTACACTGAATAAATACCTTCCGTTACCTGAGATAGAGGTACGACCTCTATGGCTCCTTTTTCCAGCAGTTGTACTTCTTGGAGAAGGATGGCAAGATGTTTCTGGTGTCATGCGACGTCCCCTCGGGGGTTTGTATGTTGGGGAACTGTTGAATTCGATGCAGTATCCGTGGGCTACGGTGGAAAGTACCCAGCGGTCTGACGTTATACCCTCCCATTCTGGAAGAAAGGATGTTATCCGGCCCCCGACCGGTGTTGCATGGGAGGGGACGCGAATCTTCGCGTCACTTGGAGTTGTTGGGGGCTTGGGAGCCTCTGGGGGTGGACCCCCGGCCTCTTCCTTTGCCCCGGCGCTGGCCTCTCTGGCTATACTGGCCACTATTGGTCTGGAAATTGATGGCAGGGTACTGTTGCTGCTGGTTTTGTTGTTGCCGTTGGCCACGAAAAAACCGTTTGTTGCCATAACCGCGCCTGGTAGAGGGCTTAGCGATTTGGTCAAGAGTTTTGATAGTATCGAACTCTTTTTTAGCCATCTCCAGAGCCTCATCCACCGCTTTCCCGAAGAGGTTTGAGTCTTCAACAGGTTTATTTATTAAAGACGCCTGTGTCTCCAGTTTGAACCCTGAGTTGCGCAGCCATACGTGGCGTTTTAGGATTATTCCCTGAACTAGGGAACGTCCCGCAGTTTCTGCCGCATCCAGAGAGCTCTTTACAATACTCTGGTTGACCTGGGTTCCTTCGCCAATAGTTGTAAGCAGGCGTGTACGTAATGGTTCCGGCGCTTCTTCGGCGTCTTTTCGCAGTTTGGCCCACTGCGCGTCCGCATAGCTAGCGAGCAAAGAATTGTTGTTTGCAATTCTTGCCGAAAAGGCAGCCGAGGATGTAACTCTTTTTGCAAGGGCATATAACCGCTTGCCCTCCTTGTCAGGTGGTGCCTCACTGGTGGAAAGTGGTACCCCTGCCCTCTTTCTTGTGTTGGTTACTACCAGGGAATCCGGAATGGAATGTCCCCTGATGTACAGCGGGTCTGAGGGTGAAGGAGTGAAAAGTTTTTCAATTCTAGGATTGACCCCTCTGATTAGTGCGGGTGTGGACAGCGAAGGGATGATTCTTCTCTTCACCGAAGCGAGGAGGGGAATGGTCTGACTGACCGGGGGTTTCTCCTTAATTACTCTTTCCACAAAGTCTAATTCAGGAGAGAGCTCCCCAGTGTCCAGTTCGAAATGTGCTGCTGCTCTGCGCAACAGGGCATTAAATGTGGGCTGATCGTCAATGGGAGATGTATTTCTAATAGGTGAATTGTCAGGAGTATTTAGGTTCAGGACATCAGTGTCGGAATATATTGATGGGGATTGCCAGGGGTGAGAAGGTCCTTCTTCTGGATTTTCTCCGAAGCCTTCTCCTATCAAGTCTGGGCTGTCTTCCAGACCTTCCTCCTGGTTCCGTCCCTCTTCCTCGTCCATAAAGTCATCCTCTTCCTCAAAATAATGTTCTTCCCCAGTGAGGTCATACACACTATGGAAGTCTGACGCTGTGTCCTGGTGGGGATTGACTAGTCTCGGAATTCTGGCCCTGGGGTCCTCCTGAGGCCCTTCTCTTATTCTCTTGGGAGTGGGAGGGTTCTGGGTATTCATAAACCTCTCCATTCTTTCCATGCAGAGATGGAGCCGTTTCATGGGGTACCCGTGAGCGGTCTAGCGGGGGAAAATTGGTGTCTTGTAGCTGAAAACGGCTCGACCTCTCCCACAACGTCGAGGAAAGTGTCCCGTCGCCCTCCGAAAAGCCTTCAGGTGTGTTGGGAATCCCTTCGACTGAAGGAGATCGTCCCTGCCTTTCTTCGGGCATTTTCGGCGTGTCTTTCGACCTTTGCGTAGCGCTCGACGAGTGTTTCGGCGCATGCTTGTGGGTGTCGGCTACCACGATCCTGGCCAAGCTCTCAGCGACTCGTTTGTCAGCGGAGGGCTGTGGTTTCGACGTTATGGGTGTCGATCGCTCTACGGCGGCATGCGCTTTCTGCTGATGCGCGCCGGCCGCTGATTTGGGGGCGGCGCCCTTATTTGCCGAAAGCCCAGTCGCTGGTCGCGGCTGCGGTTGCGAGAGGGGCTTCGAACCCGAACGGTCCGAGGAGGCCGCCGGTGAAACCTGTGTCTCCTTGGGCGCTGATGCTCTCTTCGCCTTCGACGAAGAAGAACCATGGGTTGTGTGCTTATGTGTGGTCTTGTGTGCGTCAATGTCGCCGGGGTGTTCATCCCCATAAGCAGGGCGTGAGCCGAGCCCGTCGGGGCCAGGGACAGACGACGAAGCGCGTGTGCGCTCTCTAGGGGGGTTTTCGACTTCCGTAGCGGAGGTCGTGGTATCACGTTCCTCGTCACTGTCGGAGGTAGCAACGGTGGGTGGAGCGTCTGCCTTCGACATAGCGTAGGCCGCCCACCTCTTGACCCTACGGTCTTTTAGAGTCTTCGGCTAAAGAAGCCGACAAGCCGTGCAACCTTCCTCTTTGTGATCGAGGGGCAAGCAGCGGTTACACTGTGAATGCTTGTCCTTCCAAGTAAACTTGCCCTTGCAAAGCGGGCAAAACCTAAAGGGTGTCCTCTCCATAGCTGAGGCAATAAATCGTGATAACCACCCCAAGGGAAAGGAAGTGGAAAAGGAAAGGCATTCTCAGAAAAGAACTAGAGATGTCCCACGACCCCCACTCTCCCTACTGTATTTGGCCTGCGAGGCCAGGTCACGTGTTCGGCAACGCCGAAGGATCTCCTCCGCTCGTCCCCTCCGTCGAAGATCTTGCTCGGCGGAGACAGCTTCACAACAGCGTCGAGGGGGGGATCGATATGTTCTATATTAATATAGGAAAACGACCAAAGGTCGAGGAGATGAAATCTGCAATGTCTCTCGAGGAGCTCCGCGTAAAGGCGACCAGTAGCTGGGCGGAAAAAAACAATCTGAGGGACCTCGACGCGTGAGGGATTGTGGGTACAACGCACGTCACTATAGGGATAGTGTTACAGACATGCCTTGTCGACGTCCCCTTTTCGACTACGAAAAACAAAATGCAATACTCCGCAGTGACCACTGGATGTCGGACCTATGCACAGCATGTGATTCTAAGCAGATTAACAAACATCAGAAACACATTTATGTAACTGTCAGAAAGGCGTTCAGCGCTTTGAATACCACCAATAGCTCCAACAGATTTATGTGGTTAGACGCTACTTGTGGGGACCACATGCCGTCTGCTGAAGCAGGTAAACCCCCACCCCACCCTGTGAGAGAGGAGTCGGTCCTGAGAGTGTCTTTTACTGCGGGAGTGGTGAAGGTCTTCCCCTTCAAGAGGTTTTCCTTCGACCTCCACTGCAGAGAAAGAACGAGGGCTGGTGAGACAACTACCAAATCTTCCCATTGTCCGCTAGCCTGACACCACCACTTTTGCATGGGACACATGCGCAGACGTGCGTGAGGAACTAAGTGAATGCAGGACGCCATCATTGCCTAACAGTCACATGGATTTGCATACCGTCACTTCCCAACTGGCTGCATACTGAGTGATCTGAAACAGCATCTTTTGAACCCTCTCGTTGGAGGGGAAGCCGAAGCAGTCTTTCGTCCGAATTAGAGTCCCTAGAAATTGTTTGACTTGACTGGGGTCTAGGCTGGATTTCTTCTCGTTGATGGAGAATCACAGACTGAAAAAGAGGTCTATTGTCTTCTGAGTGTTCAATAGGCATGTTTCGTAGGACTCCCCTGTTATGAGCCAGTTGTAGAGGAAGGGTAAACCGGGACGGATAGTCTGCGCTAGTGTGCTGTTGCTACTGCCAGTGCCTTTGTAAACACCCTAGGTGCCAAGGAAATGCCGAAGGGGAGTACCCTGAACTGATGGTGTTTATCCTCTATCATGAACCTTAGGTATTTTCTGTGTGTGCTGGCAACATTGAAATATGAAAGTATGCATCTTTCATGTCCAATGTTGCCATGTAATCCCAGTTTCAACAGCAGGATTACTTCCTGAAAAGTGACCATATGAAACTTTTGAGGTTTGACAAACTTGTTTGCTGGGCACAAGTCTAGCACAGGGCGCATGGTGAGATCCTTTTTGGGTACAAGGAATAAATACCCTAGTTTACCTGCAGAATAGGGACTTCTATAGCGTCCTTTCCTAGAAGGGTCTCCACCTCTTGCAGTAGGATCTGCAGGTGATCCAGTGTCAGGCATCTTGATTTTGGCAGTCTGATTTAGGGTGGAAAGGCAAATTCTATGCATTACTTGTGGGCGACAGTCTTGAGTACCCACTGGTCCGTTATCCCCTCCCATGCATTAAGTAAAAATGTTATATACGCTCCCCCGACCGGGGTGGCATGGTAGGGGACCTGGATCCGAAGGTCATTTCTGACCAGAGGCAGGGGCGCCTCTGGGGTTGGAACCTCGTCCTCTACCTTTCCCAAACCACTGTCTTCTGGGTGGATAAGTGGTGGAGGTATTAGACCCTTGTCCCGAATTCCAGTTTCCTGCATTATGCTGGTTCTGGGGAAACGAGATTGCCCACGAAAGGACCGGCAGGAGCCGCTTCCTCTCTGAGGAGAGGGTTTCTGGGTAATCTGTTGAAGGGACTGGAGTGTCTCATGTTCTTTCTTGGCTGTTTCAAGTGCATCGTCCATTGCCTTGCCAAACAGGGTGGTCTCCTCAATGGGTTTATCAGGGCTGCTTGGGTCTCCAGCTTGAAAGCGGAGTCCTCAGCCATGCATGTCACTTGAGCAAGGTACCTTGTGCCAGGGTTCTTCCACCTGTCATGGCAGCGTCCAGAGTGTTTTTTAGCACATTCTGGTCTTCGAAACAATGGCAAGCAACTTGTGGTGTAGGTTCTGGCACTTCCTGAAGGCCGTCTTGCAGAAGGTTCCAGTGGACGTCTGCATACCTGGCCAATAGTGTGGTGTTATTGGCTATAGGGGTGGAAAACACAGCAGCAGTTGTAATACTCTTTCCCACTGCATATAGTCTCTTGGACTCCTTATCGGGTGGTGCCTCTCATGTGGACAGGAGAACCCCACCCTGTTTTCTAGTAGTGGTAACCACTAAAGAATCTGGAGTGGTATGTCCCTTGATGTAGGCAGAGTCGGTCAGAAAAGGACGAAACAACTTCTCCACCCTAGGGTTCACCGCCCTGGTTTGGACTGGCATCAACAAGGAAGGTGCCAATCTCCTCTTGATAGAGTTCAACAAAGGGATGGCCTGGCAGGCAGGAGGTTTTTCTTTGAGTATATCCTCTACGAAATCAGCATCTGGTAGAGCTTCGTCAGTGGCGATCTGAAAATGGTCAGTGGCCTTCTCCAAGATTGCATCAAACACCATTTGATCATCCACTGGGGAGGCTTGGCGGGCCGGAGTGGAAGGGGTGTGGGGGGGGGGGGGGGGGGGAATCTATGCACAGGGCATCAGGGTTCTGGGTGGGAGTAGGGGGGCGTCCAAGGTTGAGCATCAACCTGACTGCTGTCTTCCCAATTATCCATAAGATCTGCCGGATTATCCACATTGTAGTTTTCCAGAAAGGTGGCATCCTGATCATATATATCCATATCATCATCTGTGAGGACACAGTTATACTCCTTATGTGGATCTTCCAAGGTCCTTTGAAACTTGGATACAGGCGTAGAAGGAAGGTCTTCGAGGTCTCTTGGGAGCAAGCTTCTCAGAGTAAGACATTTTTATAATCTGTCCATACATCCCTCAAATTTCTCCCTGGTCCATGAGGATGAACCAGAGAGGTCCAGGGGAGGAGAAGGTTCATCATCTTCCATGTGACGTCGAGATTAGTCCCCTAATGTGCCTGACAAAAGGCACAGGACTCAGCGTAGTCCTTGCAGGGTTCGGGGCACCGTGGTGTGTCTTTCGGCACGTCTCTAGGCTGTTATTTGCGATTCGCTGCCTCCTTCGACCGCTCCTTCAGTCTAACTGCCAAGCCAATCTTTGCGATGCTTTCGCCAATGCTCGGGGAATCTGGGCCATCTACAGGCTGAACCAGAGGCATCTGTGCATCCTCCTGGAGCGCATTGACGGCCGCGTGTTTAGTGTTGGCGCCCTTTACTTTGGATTGCCAAGGAGCAGGCAGCGGATGCGGTTGCAGGGAAGGCTGCCAATCAGAGGAACCCGTTGAAGTTTGACGGTTCCTTTGGCGCTTTAGTACGCTTACACAGTGCTGTCGAAGCAGAAACTTGGGTAGTGCGTTTGGTGTTATAATCGTGTGCGCCATAGTGTGACTCGTGTCAGGCCAGGTGGGGTTGAGTACGGGCGTCACGGACCGAGAGCTATCTACCATTAGGTCAATGCCGTAGACTGCCCACCGCTTCAAGTGGCGCTCCTGAAGCGTCTTAGGGTGCAGGCGTTTAAAGGCCGCGCAACCCGCATCGTTGTCTTTGAGGGGGAAGACAATTGTTGCACAGAGAGAGCTCTTCTTTCCACGGATATTTGGCCCTACACGAGGGACGTAATCTAAATGGCATCTTTTCCATAGCGAAAGACCGGTGCAGCGATGACAAAAACCAGGAAGCAGAGAGGATGAAAAAGGAAAGGCATACCTGAATAGAATATGGCCACCCCGACCCCACTCTCCCTACTGTATAGGCCCGGCCAGAAGGCCCGGCCAAGTGGAAGGCAGCGCCGCCCGGGTCATCAGGCATCAACGTTGTTTCAGAGGATTCAACTGTCAAAGTGACTTAACAGGAATAACTGTTACGCTCACCTGGTTCCCACAGGGGCGTCGATCGGACCCGGACAGCTGCGGTCTCCACCGTGATGCGTAGTGCCGAGATGACTGTCTGGACTGGCCCGCCTAATCTCGTCTGCTTGATCCGTAGAAGTATTCTCCTTATGTTTTTAAATGATGAGCTCTCCATCCTGCATGGCATGCAGGGGCGTGTAGATACCAGTTACTTCACTGGTTTGAAGGTGCTGGAGGGGTTCCGGAGGAATATTGACTCTGGGGTTTATAAAGTTCAAAGAGTTCAATATGTCGATGTTCACTCTTGTTCCATTCCCTTGTTGAATTGCAGCTGGTTCAAAAGAATATTGCCTGGAGGCAGCCGATGGCATTCAGGTAAGAGTCTGTATTACCCAACACTGCCCGGCAAAAGTTGCATAAGTTTAACTTGTTGTTTTCTCCCTTTATAGGTGCGGCATATGAAGATGAGGCGTATTAAAGGGTAATGCCTCCGGTGGTAACTCAGGTAAGCCTATGGTGGTAAGAGATTGTATTTGTCGGCTCTCTTGGCTCACCTTGTTTCTTTTGTTTTCCCCCAGGTGCTGAAGTTCGGCGAAGAAAATGATGGAGGCAGTGCCGGATCGAAAAATGCTGTGAGGACTGGCGAGTATGGAGCGGCGCTGCAGCTGGCGATGCGACGCGTGCAGAAATAATGTCCTTTTCAAGTTTGAAGACGTGATGGATCCGGAATCAGGTAAGGATTGAAATAATGTTGGTGTTCTAACCTTTCCTTCTTCTTTCCTCTTTTGCTAGGAGCTCTGGTTTCGAGACGGGCGTGGCTGAAGACTGGATGCGGACTGCAGGCACAGTGAGCGTTACGCTGCTGGATGCAGAATAACGCGAACCATGTGCTGCTGTTTGGGCGTGGTTTAAATAGCCTCCAAAGTAGTTCCAGGTAAGAAGTCCCCTAGAACCACACCCAAGTAAAAAATAGTCCCTGTAGTAAAATAGTCCCATCCAGGCCTCATGTTGGCTTGGATTCATTTGCAGCACGGTCTGCCTGAGGTAAGTAATGTCTTGAACCTGGCGCCTATATCGCCAGGACTGATTTCTATTATGAGCCTGGTGCCTAAGGCGTCAGGACTGAACCCAGGCAGCCCCTAGCCGGGGCTGCTGGGATTTTAATAAATATCTGGATGCCTGCTCCCGGGGCTGAAGGGCTTGGTCCGGATGCCCGGGGGTAGGCATCATGACAATAACGACAAAGTCGATAATATGACAAGAACGCTATCTCTATGTAAGAGCTCTGCATTAGGGCGACCAGTAAACTATCTGAGTGACCTCGGAGCGGGAGGTATTTTGGGAACACTACACGTCACGTATGGGATAGTGTTACAAAGACGCCTATGCTGACGTCCCCTTTCGATCCTCGAAAGACAAGATGCAATACTCTGCGGTTACCACTTGATGCCAGACCATATGCACAGGTGATTCTAGCAGATTAACAAGCATCAGACAACTCCTTAGTCTTTCTGGCGAAGCCTCAAAAGTGGCTTAAGAAGTGACACCTCTCTTGCAGGTAGTAGTAAACAACTGAGAATCTAGTTTAAGATGACCCTGATAAAAAGTGGCTCTGTAGGTGCTGGCTTAAAACTTTTCTCTATATGAGGTTTGGCACCACTGGTTAGGGCTGGAGTTGAAAGGGACAGTAATCTCCTTTTAACAGATTGCAATAGTGGCATATACTGCCCCATTTGTTTCTTTGAAGATATTGTGAGGCTTCGGGAATGAAACTCTAAAACAAGTTAGACATGGTTTTGGCTTAAGACTTCTGTCTTTTTATATGCTTCTCAATTTGACCTTGCCTCGCATATTTCCCTAGAAGGGACTTTCTCTGTGCACTTGCACCTGCTTTGTATATTCTCCTGCCAGGCTTCCTGTATTCACACACTTGTTAACTGCCTGGTATACTCTACTGCCAGGGCTTTCCACTTGTGTGCCTTTGCTCACACTTCCACTCTTGATAATTCACTGCATTAGCCTTATTGGCCAATTCATTCTGTCCATCGAATACTGCATTGTTAGTGTTTCTTATATGCATATGCAGCACATTCGCAAACCTAATAAAAGAAGCCCTTCTTTATAAGATGGTTTCACTTTCTCGCTCTCAGGTTTTGTAAACCTGTCTCCGTTATGTTCAATTATTTGAATTTGGTGTTGTCGCCAATACGCTGCGGTGTTCTTTGTCCCTGCCTGGAGTCACCGGCACTTCTTGGTGTTGCCAATTCTTCTTGCAGCACGCCAGTAACAGTCTTCAGAGGCTTTCTTACTCAAACCAATGTCTTTCTGCGTCCTTGCTTGCCGCGGCTCCAGCTGGTCTTCTCTGCTTCGCACAGGTCTCCAGTAGGTGAACTGCTGCTTTCCGACACCGGCAAATGCCCAGGAGCCCTCTGCTGGCTTCTGGCGTTCACACTTGGTGCAATCTTCTCTGTACACCTTCTGAGCACCTAAGCTGGTTGGCTCCACTGCCCTTCCAGCCTAATGGCACAGAGAAGAGAAGCCCACTTCCACCAGCAGTCTCCCAGAGTTCCTGGCAGTCCTGATTTAAATGTCCCGGGCACAGGTGCGTGCTTGCAGCCTTTAGAGCGCTGCCTGTGAAAGGTTTCTTGACACAAACCAGAACGCTTCTTTTGATTTTTATCTACATGGTTGTAATTGCAAGCCATGGATAAAGGGAAACGGAACGTATTTCTCTGAAGCCTTTCAAAAAAACTGCACACTGTGATAAAAGGAATGGTTTATTTCCATTCAGCTTCTGCTGTTTTGATGCTCATGAAGCAAACAAGCACTGTGCATTTTCATTTAACTAGCGTTTTAGGATTGTACAATTGATAAAATAGAAGACTAAGATGAAATTAAGAATTGTGTAACAAATTATGCTTTTTTTCCAGTGAAAGCAAACCAGTATTGCACAATTGTTTTTGTTCCAGAGTTCCAGTTCTGTGTGCATAATCATGCAGGGGCAGATCATTTTTACACTTCTAATTTAATTTACATTCTAATTATAAAAAACAGTGTGTAAAATTATGACTATGCAGAGTCTAATTTAGATCCATTCAGCCTTTCAGTCAATGGGGTACATTAATATAAATGGTCAATTGTAGCAGAGTCTTTGCTCAAGGGTGATTGTCATTACACCAATCACAGGTGTTATAGCCTCGCAAATCTTCAAGCCCACAATTAAAACATACAAAACCTGACTCCCCAGCAAGCGTAGTTAAAAAAAAAACAAATTAAAGTTACATTGGTAATTGAAATAGAAACTCAGCAATACCTGCCCTGTGATAATCCAGATATGTATTTAAAATTATGTAGCACTTCATACAATGTTCGTCCAACATCTAGTAACGGATTATTATACCTCAGTCGATACTGTTCACCAACCTCAAAAGATGTTAGCCAGTAAAATAGCTCAGCTGGTTGAGCAGGCGTTGCTGCAATCTGTGTGTGATCTGTAGGTTGCAGGTTCGAATCCTAGCAAGGCCAACCCAGCCTTTCATCCTTTCGAGGTTGATAAAGGACTACCGGCTTCGATTTGGTGATAATTGTGATAAGTATGTTCTATGTACAGTGCTTGACCAACAGCACTATATAAATAACCATTTGACCATGACATTAGATATAGAATTTAGCATGGAGTCCTTGCCTCTCTGCACTCTTGTATCATAACACTGGCATACCATTGGGTAGTAATAGCTCCGGGGGCAATGAGGACTTAAACATCAAAAGAAAATTCTGCTATTGAACCGCAAAAGACAATACAATTCATGTTTACTCACTTGCAAAGGAGAAAAGTCATATTTACTATCAAAGTTTAAAAATAGACTTTAGGACTTTTAATTTCTAATCTGGAGAAGGGAGACCTTTTTCCCCCACTCATGTTTTTTCTGTGATTAGGACTCTGGGTTTCTTTTGACTTTGGAGTTTGACAAACTCCACAGGCATCATCTTTACATTGTGACACAAAGCACCTTTAGTGTAGTGACACAGGGAAGTCTCTTAAATTTCCCAAAGGTTTAAATACCTTCTCTTGGAGAAACTGTTTCCAAGAGCAGTGAAGTGAAATTGACTTTGCTTACATTTTGTAACTTTCTAGATCCAGGACACACTATCCTACAATAGGGTACTGGAGGGGTTACTTAGTATCCCCGGTTTCTAGTTTCTCATGTAGCATTTATGTTACCCTTTCTACAATTAATGGCAGGTGGCAGTGGTTTACTTTTAACTACCATAGTGTTTTAATCGCAGCTTCAGTAAGGCACCCATGGGTGCCCATTTTGTCAAAATGGGCCCGGTCTTGTTTTTTTGCCATTTCTTGCTGGAAAGGTCCTTTTTGGAATTTACTCTGCGCGCCAAACCAGGTTTGGTCCCTTTGTTCATTTTGCCTTTGGCAGGATTCACGAGTGGAGCCCGCCTCTGGCTCCAGCGTGTCTAGTAGGGGCAGGCAGTGAGGGAGGTGGCCAAACCTCCCTGTGCTTAGTCTCCTTGGTTACAGGAATACATCCACGGGTGATTGGCTGGAGGGCTGTCCTTGGAGGACAGCCAAAATGCTGCGCGATTGACAGCTATGTTGGAATTAATGGGATAAACCTGCATAAAAGGTGAGGCTTTTTGGCTTGGAAGGCAGAGTCAACCACTGGACAAAGGAATCCGAAAAAGAACTTGGAAGAGACGTATGTTGCAACTGATGGACCGTTGGTTTGCCCGGTGAAGCCCTGCTGCTGTGCTGAAGCTCCAAATTCGCCTCGACTATAGAAGCCCTGCAAACACGACTTCTCCCCTTGCGTTGGTGGGTCCAATCAACCCTAAAGTGAACTCGTCTGGACATCCTCTAAGAGCTGGCTGTACTTCCACTGCTGCTGCTGTTGGAACCGAAGTGCCAGTGAGAGAACACCAGATTGAGTGCATCGTAAGTCGGACCCGAGCGCCAGGAAGATCCTTTGGACTCCCAGGAAGCAGGACTGACCAAGCCTGAGCTACTTCAACATCGTGCAGGATGGGAGGAAAGTCTAGAGTGGTATCCGAGAGACTGCAGTGGTGCTATTTGCTGAGACGCAAGGCGCTGAAACCGCGAAATGCCGCTGAATTGAAATTTGCCCTTTGCTGCTGCCGACCTTCCCATTGTGTTGCAGGAGTCCCCAGAAGTCCTCCCGCTTGTCCCCATGACTGAGGCACAGGAACAATAGGATCTGCAGAGCCACACAGGAACAGAAGCCATCTGAAAACATTTCTTCCAACCAAAGGTACTGTAAACCCAAGAGGACTTACCTCTTGTTGTGCAGCCTTACTTGTTCACAGTTGAGACTTGTCTTTGTTGCCATTGCAGAGTTGCTTGCAGCTTTGCCCCTCACAAGCCTCCCAGCTTGTGGCCCTTCAAGTGAATCTTATTTCTACAAACTTTTCTAAAAACATTGTGCAAGACTTTTACTTACCTACAAAGAAGATCTCCAGCTCCCACTTGACTCTGCTCAACTAACATGGACTGTCCTGGCTCCCGGAGGGACTCTTCTACTTCCGAGTTTGTCGTTTTGCCTTTCCTCCAGGAAAGGGTTCATTTACTTTGCAGTGGAGGGTTTTAAAAGTACTTACAAGTTAATTAAATACTTGTTAACATTTGTTTTATTCCCCTAACACTTTACACTAAACTCAGTATTTTTTAACTTTACTGTGGTAAATTTGTATTGCAGAGCCATGGACCCTGAGACGTGAGGGTGTAGACAAAAACATACTATACATAAAACAGTAAGGATAACATCCCAGCAGGTTAGAGAGAGCCTTTAGTTGGTATCAGATCAGCGGTCTGTAGAAGAGCCACATCTTAAGGGCCTTCTCAAAGACCGTAAGGGAGGCATATTGTCTGAGTGTCTGCGGTACAGTTTAGGTGCGACAATGAAGAAGGCCCCGTTCTCAACCTTCTTAAGTTTACATCACGGAAGCACCAAGAGGCTCTGGTTACATGATCTTAATGACCTGCTGCTGGCCTTCTCTATGATAAGGTCTTGCAGATATGTGGGCATTATACCAAGTCTACATTTAAAGACAATCTTTACAAGTCGGAATTCGGCTCGAGCCTCAACAGGGAGCCAATGTAAGGCACGCCTCGTCTCGGAAACGTGGTCCCGGCGAGCTAAACCTGCGACTACTCTAACGGCTCAGTTCTGGAGTCTGTTGGAATCTGCTTTGCAGAGACCAACCAAAAGACTATTGCAGTAGTCAATCTTTGCCCCAACAATGGCTCTGGATTCAGCGTTGGCTTGCAAGATATCGGGTCTCAAGTGGGCTAGCAATTTCACATAGTAGATGGATGCTGAAACGGTGTTACTCACATGACCTCTCATGTTAAGCAACTGGTCTAATACCACGCCCACATATTTGGGTTTTGTTTGGGGAAGAATTTCAACAGATCCTTACCTAAATGATTGTATGCAGGGTCCAGTTTAGCAAGTTACTTGGAGTTCCCTACTATCATCAGCTCCGTTTTACTTTTGTTGAGAGCCAAGTTGTTGCGCATCATCCAGTTTTCTATTAGTGTGAACATTCTGTTGAGTTCTAATTCATCCTGGGAGTGCACTCCCGATAGTGGGACGACACACTCTCAGCATAATTCGAAAAAGTGATTCCTTCATGCTCTAGCATATTAAAGAAAGGGGCTGTGTAAATGTTATAGACACAGGGAGACGTGCTGGCTCCCTGGGGAACCCCAAAGAGCACTGAGATTGGAGAGGCTTCCGCTTCCCCAAGGTATTGCTCTAAATGTACCAGTTATGAATCAATGTCCACAGTGTCCTAGCTATTTAAGTCACCTGAGGGTGTAGGAAGTGTGTGCCATCCCCGATGGGTATCCTCTGATTTAGAGAAACAGAGTGTGTTTTGAAGCATACTTTAAGTGTTACATGTTTTGCTCCCTTCTGAAGAAAGCTTATATAAAACTTAAAATAAATTAATAATTGTTTAATCAAGAAACCTTGAGTAGAAGTGTGTATTTGAATAACTATCACTGTGAAACTCTGTTACAACCTTACAGCTGACATTGGCCTATCTTGAGATGAGCTTGGCTCTTGGCTACTCAGCCACACTACAAACCTGTGTAGTACAGACTTATACCAAAGGTTGGGTTCACTATTGCCAAGAGGTCAAGGTTGCTGTTGTCTCCCAAAGGGTAAAGCACACAAACATGCCTAACAAAAATAGTCCCACCGCAAAATCTTATCTGGAGCACTGATGTTCATCTGGCTCAGTGCCAGGGTCGTTATCCAGAAACATCTCATCTTCCTCTTCAGCATCGAGTTCAATTATGGAATCCTCATAAGAATCAGTGGCTTGTTTTAGATGGATGTTCCTCCTCCTGAACTACATGTTTATGCTTAGTGTTTTTTCCAAAAATTCCATGACAGAAGCCATTTTGGTTAGTGTCTTCTCAAAACTATCATTAGTCCAAGAACCACTAGAAAAAGGGATGTCCTGGACTGGAAAAACGACAGTCGCCAGAATTGTGGAAGCTGTATGTCACTGCCTGTGGCTCAAGGCTATCAATGCAGACAACATACTGCCTAATTTGTTTTTCGCCATGGACTGTTTCTCCAACTGAGCTAGTGCAGCTTGCCATCATGAACAGGCGCAGTGTTTTTTGCTCTGTCACACTTAAGGGATAGTTGCATTCGCTTTTGAAACTAGTGCTTCCGATCGATTGACAAGGTGCCAGCTGCATCCATTGATCTTGGATGCCATTGAACACCAGCAGCAGGACAACTCTACAAACCGCTCTCCCAAATATTGGCAATTCTACAGGCAACCATGTTCATTCTCAACATTTACTCCTATGCTATTCTCTTGCCCTGAAGGCAGCCAGTTTGACCCATGCAGGCACTACCGCTTTGAAGGCCGAAACTCAAATCGGGCAATAGCGCATTATTCTCGTCACTACACGATTAGGGTTTCCCCCAAATATATAAGCACTGTTATCTAGTCAGATGTGTACATTTTGTATCCATCTACAAACCACACGTTTTAGTATTATGGCGCAGAATGTATATAAGTAATAGCGCATAATGGAATTGTTAACCTTATTAATAGGAGCCGATTTGATTTATTCAGTCTCGAAACTTGTGGTATGGGCTCGGTGTGTTTCAGTTTGTGTAAAACAGTAAGCTTATGTTTACTTGGTGTTGACAAAACAAGCGCTGTGCCAGAGACCTGTGTGTTTCTTATATATTTGCCTGTTTCGCCAGGGAAAGCCTGCCGTTCAGAACCAAAGACTGGCACTAGAGAATATCAAGTTTCCCTATAGGATGCCTCCTCGGAATTGCTCCTCGTGCCGGCGGGGTATGCAGATGATATTGCAGCTTGCATCATGTAGGCTGCCCAGCACTTCGATCACTGATACTTAAGTGTCTTTGGTTTGAAGAAAGTCCCTTCTGCATGAGACCACAAGCAGCCCCCAGGCATGTTTCAGCCTCGCTGGGTCTCATCATTGAGGAGCAGCTTGGGTCTCTAGGTCCAGCAGGCACGGGACCCACATCCGCACATACCCGTCCCACTCGGGGTGACTATAGCAAAACAAGAGGTTGTTTTAGGCAAAATAGAAGTAACCAAAAATCACAAGACTAAAAGGCTAGGGTGATACAAAAAAATCCTCATCGCACTGCAAGATGCTGTGTTCAATGATAAAAAGCACAAAAATTCAAAAGGGAAAAGTACTGATAGTCTGAAGCACTGATCAGTTTCCCCATAACAATGAGCAAAACGGAAGTGAAGCTGAAGGCTTTACTACCCTACAAAAAGTCAGATCAGGTTAAAAAAACAAAAGGAAAGAGGATCCATAGAAACTATGGAGGAAAAGATGAAAAAAGAAAAAAAAAGTTCAGAATATGCACATTAGCATTTGGTCGGCATGTAGGCGAGCTACCTTGCTGCAGTGTTTCTTTGCAACTGTGGGCAGGAGTTGCCAGTTACCTGCAATCACGGAGCAGAGTGTGGAAGCAAACTACCTTGCTGCAGTGTTTTGTTACTCTTTGTGACTGTGCGGAGGAGTTGCCAGTGTTCGGGAGAATTCTAAAGTCTGTGTAAATTCCCTTCTACATTAGAGACCCAGAGCTCTTTTGCTGGACTTTAGGACTTTACATTTTTATCCTGGAGAGAGAGACCTTTTTCCCCATCCATGTATTTTTCTGTGAACCCTGTGTTTCTTTTGGTTTTGGAGTCTCACAAACTCCATAGGCATCCTCGTCTAACATTGTGACACACAGCATCCTCGGTGCAGTGTCACAATACCTTCTCTTGGATAAACTACTGTTTCCAAGAGTGAAATGAAATCAACTTTACTTCCATTTTTCTGTTTGTAGACCCAGCACACACCATCTTACAATAGGGTGCTGGAGGGGTTACTTGATATCCCCTTTGTCTATCTTCTCATGTCACATTTTTATGTTACCATTTCTACACTAAATGGATGGTGGCAGTGGTTTACCTTTTCCTACCATTATGTGTTTTTACCGCAGGCTGAACCCTCAGCTGCAGTATTGCACCTATGTGTGCCCATTTTGTCAAAATGGCCCCGGTTTTCTTTTTACACCATTTCATGTTGGAAAGGTCCTCCTTGAGATTTACACTGCATGCTAAACCAGGTTTGGCCCCTTTGTTTGTTTGGTCTTTGGCAGGATTCACTGGTGAAGCCTGCCTCTGGTTCCAGTGTGTGTGGCAGGTCAAGAAGAAAGGGAGGTGCCCGAAACTCCCTGTGTTTAGTCTCCTTGGTTACAGGAATGCACCCAAAGGGGATTGACCGGCTGTCCTTGGAGTGAGTGACAGCTAGGATGCGAATGAATGGGAACGACTTGCATAAAAGGAGTGGTCTTTTACAAGGAAGGCAGAGTCGACCACTGGACAAAGGAACCGAAGAAAAAAACTGGAAGAGAAGCTTGCTGCACCTCCTGGACCGTTGGTTTGCCCGGTGAAGCCCTGCTGCAGTGCTGAAGCTCCTATTTCGACATTGACTAGAAAAGTCTTGAAAGGACAACTTCTCCCCTTGGATTGGTGGGACCAATCAGCCCCAAGACGAACTCAACTGGAACCCCTCTCTCTGCTGGCTGTACTCAAATGGTTGCTGCAGGAACCGAGTGCCAGGTGACAGGAACACCAGAAACGAGTGCATCACCTTAAAGCCGGACCCGAGCTCCAGGAAGATCTTCAAGACTCCCTCGAAGGAGGACTAATCAAGGCTGAGCCACAACAGAGTGCTGGACCCCAGAAGCAAGGAAAGTCCACAAAGTGTCCAAAAACCGCGGTGGTGCTATTTGCGAGTAGCGGAAACCGCGAAGTGCAGCTGATCTGAATTAGGCCCATTGCTGCTGCTGACCTTCGAATCGTAGTGCAAGAGTCCCCAGACGACGTCCTCTTGTCCCCATGACTGAGGCCCAGGAACAACAGGATCTGCAGGACTACAACAGGAACAGAAGCCAGCTGGAAACATTTCTTCAAACTCAAGGTACTGTGAACTAAGGGGTACTTGCTTCTTGTGTGTGTAGCTTGCTTGCTCTCACTGGAGACTTGCAATGGCTGGCCTTTGCAGAGTTGCTTGCAGCTTTGCCCTCCACCAGCTTGTGGCCCAACAGTGATTTCTTTTTATACCAGAACTCTTTAACATTGTGCAAGACTTGTACCCATCTTCAAGAAGTGCCTCAGCTCGCCTAGACTTTGCTCAATTGACATTGGCTGTCCTGGCTCCCTGAAAGATTCTTCTTACCCTCTGACTTTGTGTTTAACTGTCCCTCTAAAAAGTCATACATACCTCACTTGTCTAGCTGCGAAAGGGTTAATCTACATTGCATTGGTGAGAAACAAAAGTGCTTACGTGGTTGAGAAACTGGTTAACCATTGTTTCCTTCCCTAACCTTTTCCTTTTTGCCATAACCTTCGTATGACAATTTAAGTGTGAAAAGTGATAAATGTCCAGTGTCCTAATTATTGAAGTCACCCCTGGGTGTAGGAAGTATCTGTGCCATCCCAAAAGGGTATCTACTTACTTTATTGAACTGGAGGAGTGTATTTTGAAGTGTATTTTACGTGTTGCATATCGCTCCCGAGTCCAGTAAATGGGTCAGGTACAGAATAATTTGTGTGGGAGAGCAGTCAACGGGGTTGATACTCTTCCCTCTACACCAGATGACAAATCTTTTCCATTTGCTAGAATAGCAGTGAGTGTTAGGCTTTCTGGCCTCTCTGAGGATGTCCATGCACCTCTGTGGAAGTTGTAAATGTCCAAATTCTATGACCTCAGGAGCCAGGCTGCTAAGCTCATGGTCTGAGGGCATGGGTGCAGTGTCCTGCCCCTGTCTTGTGACAGCATGTTGTACGGGCAGGGCAGTTTCACTGGAGGAGATAGAGACATCAACAAGTGAGCGAACCATGGCTGTCGGGCCCACATAGGGGCCACCAGTATCATGGTAACTTGTTCCTGGTGCATTTTATGCACCATCTTGTTGAGAAAGGGAGTCGGGGGAAAAGCGTAAACAAATTTCCCTGACCATGGAATCGATAGACCCTTCCCCTTGGACTGGTTCTGGGGGTATCTGGAGGTGTAATCTTGGCATTGAGAGTTTTCCAGAGTTGCGAACAGGTCTATTTCTGGGAAACCCCACTGTGTGAAGACGTCGAAGACGATGTCTTCTTGTAACCGCCATTTGTACTCTACGGGCAGGGGGAAGTCTCTGCTGAGTTCGTCTGCTAGCAGATTGAGTTCCCCTGGTACATGTTGTGATAGTAGGAACATGTTGTGTTTGAGAGCCCACTTCCAGATGTTCTGGGACAGCTTGGACAGTCCTGGTGAGTGAGTGCCCCTTGCTTGTTGAGGTAGTACATGGCTGTGGTGCTGTCTGTGAGGACCATCACTGTCTTTCCTTGTAGGTGTTCCTGAAAGGCTTTCAGTGCTTTGAACACCGCTAGTAGTTCCAGCAGGTTTATATGCTTGGATGCTAAGCTCGGAGTCCACGCTCCGTGAGCAGTGTGATGGGATAGGTGAGCCCCCCCATCCTGTAAGGGATGAGTCTGTGGTTAGAGTGGCTTCCACTGCGGGTGTGGCAAAAGTTTTCCCTAATAACAGGTTTTCTTTTGTCCACCACCGTAGCGAGAGAACCAAGGCCTGCGAGACCACCACTAGATCGTCACATTGTCTGCTGGCCTGACACCAGTAGCTGTTGAGCCACTCTTGCATTGGGCGCATGCGCAGGCGCGCGTGAGGTACCAAATAAATACATGACGCCATCATTCCTAGCAAGCGCATTGATTTGCGTACCGTCACCTCTCGACCTGCCACATAATGGGGGATCTGAAACAGCATGTTTTGGACCCTCTCGTTGGAGGGGAAGACAAGGCCGTCCTTTGTTCGAATTAGAGCACCTAGGAATTGTTTGATTTGGCTGGGGTCTAAGCTGGACTTCTTTTCGTTGATGGAGAAGCCCAGTTGGAACAAAAGGTCTACAGTCTTTTGGGTATTGGAGAAGCATGTTTCGTAAGAATCCCCTGTTATGAGCCAGTCGTCGAGGTAAGGGTATACCGGGATGGATAACCTGCGCAGGTGGGCCGCTGCCACTGCCAGTACTTTCGTGAATACCCTTGGTGCAGATGCTATCCCGAAGGGTAGTACTCTGAACTGGTAGTGTTTGTTCTCTATCTTGAACCTGAGGTATTTTCTGTGCGCTGGCAACATTAAAATATGAAAGTATGCATCTTTCATGTCCAGTGTTGTCATGTAATCCCCCTGTGATAACAGTGGGATTACTTCCTGCAAGGTCACCATACGAAACTTTTGGGGTTCCGTAAACTTGTTCGCTGGGCGCAGATCTAATACAGGGCGCATGGTTAAGTCCTTTTTGGGTACAAGGAAGTACACTGAATAAATACCTTCTGTTACCTGAGATAGGGGAACAGCCTCTATAGCTTCTTTTTTCAGTAGCTCTTCTACTTCTTGTAGAAGAATGGTGAGGTGTTCCGGTGTCATGCGTCGGTTTCGTGGGGGTCTGTACTTCGGGGAACCGTTGAATTCGATGCAGTATCCGTGGGCTATGGTGGATAATACCCAGCGGTCTGACGATATTCCCTCCCATGCTGAAAGGAATGATGTTAGCCGGCCCCCGACCGGTGATGCATGGGAGGGGACCCAAATCTTCGGGTCATTTGTTGGTATTGGGCGTGGAACCTTTGGGGCTGGAGCCGCGACCTCTTCCCCTGCCACGGCGTTGGCCTCTTTGACTGAACTGGGTGTTGTTACCCTGGTTAGAGGGCCAGTTGGTAGCAGAGTAAAATTGCTGTTGGTTTTGCTGCTGGCGTTGGCCACGAAAGGAGCGTCTATTGCCATAGCCGCGTCTGTTAGGGGGCCTAGAAATTTGGTCAAGAGTTTTGATGGTATCAAACTCTTTCTTCGCATGTTCTAGGGCCTCATCAACTGCTTTCCCAAACAGATGTGTTTCTTCTATGGGCTTATTTATCAGGGAAGCCTGGGTTTCCGGCTTAAATCCCGAATTGCGCAGCCAGACATGGCGTTTGAGAAGTATGCCCTGAACCAGGGAACGGCCAGCCGTCTCTGCGGCATCTAAGGGGTTCTTTACGATGCCCTGGTTTACAAGAGTTCCCTCTGAGATTGTAACTAACAGGCGTGAACGCAGGGGTTCTGGTGCGTCCTCTGCTTCGCTGCACAGCTTGCTCCACTGTGCATCTGCGTAGCTAGCTAGTAGAGAATTGTTATTTGCAATCCTAGTTGAAAAGGCGGCGGACGTCGTGATTCTCTTCCCAAGTGCGTAGAGCTTTTTGCCCTCTGTGTCAGGTGGGGCCTCACTAGGGATAGTGGTACCCCTGCTCTTTTCCTTGTATTAGTAACTACGAGGGAGTCCGGAATAGAATGGCCTCTGATGTACAACGGGTCAGAGGGCGAAGGGCTGAAGAGCTTTTCTATCCGAGGGTTGACCCCTCTGACTAAGGCAGGATTGGAAAGGGAAGGAGTTATTCTTCTCTTTATAGAAGCCAGGAGCGGAATAGACTGACTAACGGGGGCTTTTTCTTTAATAACTTTCTCTACAAAGTCTATGTCAGGAAGAGTCTCCCCTGTGTCTATTTCAAAATGCGCTGCTGCCTTGCGCAATAGAGCATTAAGTGAAGGTTGGTCATCTATGGGAGAGGTGTTTCCAATAGGTGAATCCTTGGGAGGAGAAGGGTGAAAGACCTCAGGGTCTGAGTGCACTGATGGGGATTGCCAAGGCTGCGAGGTAGCTGTATCTTCTTCGAAAGCTCCTGCACTAGTGTAAGGATCTTCTTCAAACCTCTCTTTCTCATATACGTCTGTAGAAGGGGGAAACAGCCTAGGAATTTTGACCCTAGGGTCATCCTGGGGCCATTCTCTTAGTCTTTTGGGTGTGGGTGGGTTTTGGTTTCCCAAAAACCTTTCCATTTTCTCCATAGAAGAATGGAGTCTTTCAAGGGTCTCATGGGGGACCCCTGAATAGTCTAGAGGGGGGAAATCAGTGTTTTCACCTTCAAAACGCTTAGAACGCTCCCACAACGTCGAAGAAAGGTTTCCGTCGCCATCTGAAAAGCCCTCCGGTGGTTCCGAAGTGCCCTTAGATGAAGGGGCAGTTCCTGGCTACTCTTATGCTTTTCCGGCGTTTCTATAGCTTTTTGTGCGGTATTCGACGTTTGTTTCGTCGTCCGCTTACGTATGTCTTTGGAAACAATTCTCGCCAGGCTCTCGACAACGAGTTTGTCAGTAGAGGACTCTGGTGTCGACGTTGCCTGCGTTACGCGTTGTTCCTCGACGGCCGCTCTATGGAGCGTTACGTCGGATGATTTTGGGGTAGCGCCCGTGTTTGATGAAAGCCCAATCGCTGGTCGCGACTGCGTTTGCGGGTGGGGCTTGAGACCCTTGCGGTCTGAGGTAGACGCCAGAGTGCCCTGCGTCCCCTTCGGCGCTGATGGATCCTTCGTCTTCGACGAAGAAGAGCCGTGGGTGTGTGCTTAGGCCTATGGGGTCTGTGTGCGTCCCTGTCGCCGGGGTGTTCATCCCCATGAGCAGGGCGTGAGCCGAGCCCGTCGGGGCCGGGGACGGACGTCGAGGAGCGCAAGCGCTCCTTCTGGGGGTTAATGACTTCCGTAACGGACATCGAGTTATCACCCTCCTCGTCACTTCCTGTAACAGCGGCAGCGGGTGAGGAAACTGACTTCGACATAGCGTAGTCCGCCCACCTCTTAACTTTGCGTTCTTTAAGAGTTCTTGGTTTCAAGAGCTTACAGGCCGCACAGCTGTCCTCCTTATGATCGAGGGGCAAGCAACGATTACAGAGCTTGTGTTTGTCCTTCCAAGTGTATTTGCCCCTACAGCGTGGGCAAAACTTAAAAGGTGTCCTCTCCATAGCTGAGGCAATAATAACTGGCGATAACCACCCCAAGGGAAAGATAGGGGAGAAAGAAAGACATTCTCAAAGAGAAGAAAAAGTTCAAACCCCCACTCTCCCTACTGTATATTGCCGGCGAGGCCAGGCCACGTGTTCGGCAGCGCCGAAGGATCTCCTCCGTCTCTTCCCCCTCCGTCGAAAACTTGCTCGGCGGAGAAACAGCTTCACAGCTAACGTCGAGGGGAGGGATCTTTAACAATATAATAAGTATAATTAAGGTCAGATAGTAAGTATTTGCAATGTCTCTCTAGGAGCTCCGCGTAAGGCGACCAGAAGCTGGGCGGAAAAAAACAATCTGAGGGACCTTGACGCGTGAGGGATTATGGATACAACGCACGTCACTATAGGGATAGTGTTACAGACACGCCTTGTCGACGTCCCCTTTTCGACTACGAAAAACAAAATGCAATACTCCGCAGTGACCACTGGATGTCGGACCTATGCACAGCATGTGATTCTAAGCAGATTAACAAACATCAGAAATATACATATATACACAGACAGGCGATAATGCGGAGTAGAAAAATACAAAACAAATTACAGTATCAGCAATTTATAATATGTACATAAGGAGAGGGAGATTCAGGTCATATGGTGGGTGCGGACAGATAGGCAGGCGTAGAGTTAGCAGTCGCTTTGCTTTATCCAATGAATGTAGTTGCGCCTAAAGTGTGGATATGTTTGGTCTGCCCTTAAGGCAGGGGGAAGGGAGTTCCAGTGTTAGCCAGCTTTTACAGGGAAGCTTTTACCTCCAGTTTTGGATCGTTTGAATCCGGGCATTATGAGGTGGTTAGAATTTGCAGTTCTAGTAGGTCGGTTAGGGGAGTATCTCTTGAATCTGTCTATAAGGTAACGAGGGGCGCGTTAGTAAAGGTACTTGTGTGTAAGTGAAGCTATTTTTTGTGAGATTTTGTCTGTTGTGGTGATCCAATGGTTAGCTCTCCTTGTGTCGGAAATGTGTTCTTTTTTGGAGCTGCTCAGCGCTGCTCTGAGAGCGTTATTTTGCCAAATCTGGATTTTGTTTGTGATGTATTTGTTGGCTACTAAGTATAGGGCATTACAATAATACAGTTTTGGCAAAATTAAGGCTCTGGCCAAGGTGGTGCAACTAATTGTAGAGAGGAAAGGTTTGGCCACTCTAATTAGTTTGCAAGTATAGGATGTAGAGGAGCCCATGGAGCTGACCTGTTTGTTGAAGGAGAGGGTAGCATCTATGTAGAAGCCTAGAGTTTTGACTTCTTTGGATACATTAATAGTGTTTCCACCTAGAATGAAGCTTGTGTAGTTATGACAAGTTTGTTGATGTTAAGGGTGGTGCCTAGGATGATGAGCTCGGTCTTATCATTCAGGCATAGACCATGAGATGCCATCCATGCCTGGATGATGAGGTACACCCTGTACACCAAGGCAAAATCCTTGTTGTAATCTCCTGTCAGCGGTATGAGGAGCCGAATATCATCAGCATAGTTGGTGATACCAAGGACCATCGAAAAGGGGCTTAGTGAAAACATTGTACAGAGTGGGGGAACAAGATCCTTTGGGCACCCCACAGGTGATGGGGTCAGCGGACGCCGAAGTAGAGAAGACACGCATGGTGCTATTGTTAAGGAAGGATTGTATCCAACCTATCACTTCTTGCGAGAAATCGGCTGCCGAGTCTAGGTGGGTTCCTAGTATTTTATGGTCTACTAAATCAAACGCCGCTGATAAGTCAAGGAGTAGTAGTAAAGCGGCTTTCCGTTGTCTCAGAATGTTAATTTGTGCCTTGAGGTCGATCAGTGCTGTCTCCGTTCCATGTTGTGGTCTGAAGCCAGACTGAGAAGGTGGTTTTGTTCTAGGTATTGCTCTATTTGAAGGTAAGCTACCTGGTCTAAAACTTTGAGTAGGAAAGGGACAGTGGTGATGAGTCTGTAGTGGTGGGTGTAGAGGGGTCCAAGGATTGCTTTTTGAGTAAAGGGAGAACCCAAGACTCTGAGGTTGCTAGGGAGGATTCCTGTGGGGAAGGAGGAGTTGATCAGCTTAGAAATTAAGGGTGAGAGATCTCTAGCTGCGTCTTGATAATTTGCATGGGGCAGGGATCACCTTAGCAGTTAGATGGTTTAAGGGTGAGAATGACTTTCGACCTCTAGGGTAGATACTTTAGAGAAGCTAAAGTGGAGTGGGGGTTTAGGTGTGGGTTTTTGAGAGAGTTGGGTGGTGTTAGCTAGAGGGGTGGTACGGAGAAGGGTTTCTTTTTTATTGGTTATCTTGACCTGCAGGCCTGCTACTTTGGAAGAAAGGGCATTTTGGATGCTAGTGCACCAGTGTGTCTTTCACGCATGTGTCTGTGTTAGGGGTTTCCAACTCCAAGGATGGTGAACAATGCTTTTATGCTGGAATTTGCTTGAGGGATTCTCTGGTTGTAGGAGTCTTGCTTGGCCAGAATTTCTTTCTTTCTTTTAGCGGGAGGTGATTTTATTGAGGTTAGTCTTGTTAATGTCTGAAGGTGATTGTCTCCATGCCTGTTCACTTTTTCTTTTTTCGATTGAGTAATTTCAGGTGTGGGGAGAACCAGGTGTTCAGGTGTCTTTTAGGTTTGTTTTTTTTGAGTTTCAGAGGGGCGATGGCGTCTAGTGCTGAGGCCATTATTTTGTTGCATTCGTCTACGAGGATTATGGGGTCGGTGGATTCAGTGAGTGAGTTGAGGGTCGTAAGAATGAGAGGGGTGAGTTTTTCAGCGGTGATATTTGTTTTGT
Organism: Ambystoma mexicanum; assembly: GCF_040938575.1. Classification (NCBI taxonomy): domain Eukaryota; kingdom Metazoa; phylum Chordata; class Amphibia; order Caudata; family Ambystomatidae; genus Ambystoma; species Ambystoma mexicanum. Next base: position 310,747,296 of record NC_090932.1, read on the forward strand.
TTCTATTGGGGATGGTTGGGGCTAGCGTGATTTTGGTGGGAGTCATGATTAAGGCCTCCAGGGAGAAGTAGAGGAGATAGTGGTCAGACCATAGCTGGGGAGAGATGGCGGTGATGGTGGCCGAGCAATTGTGGTCCGCCACCCAGTCAAGGGTCCTCCCCTTGTGTGTGGGAAGGGTCACTTTTTGGTTGAAGCTTAGTTCTGTCAGGGTGTCAGCAATTTGTGCGGCATGTTGGTCTTTGGGGTCTTTAAATCCCAGGTTGAAGTATACTAGAAGGAGGCTATCGGTTGTTTTTTTTGGTTATCGGTAAGGATAGTGGTTTGGGAGTTCGCAATGGGCAGTTTGGCTGTGAGGGAACTGCAGGAATCAAATTTGTCAGATGGGGAGAGTCATGTTTAGGTTTGTTTTGGCGATTATGGCGAGGCCTCCGCCTCTAGTTTCAGTTCCGTCGGCTCTGAATATTGTGTAGTCTTCTGGGATAGCTAGCATGAGGGCGGGGCCTGTTGCGGTGTGGAGCCAGGATTCAGTAATGGCTGATAAATCCAGTTTTTCTAGTTGAATGAGGTCTGCTATTTCTCTGTGCCATGGGCTACTATGGAGCGTGTGTTTATCAGGGTGCCTCTTATGGATGCGATATTCGTATTGGAGTAGGTTACCATTTGTCCCAGATTATCAGGGTTGTGTTTGGGTGGGGCTTTGGGATTTGGGGACTTGATTTTTTTAACCTGGATAGAGCGACACCCCTTTTCCCTCTCTCATGTATTTTAATGTGAATGTTACCTCTGTTTCTTTTGGTCATTGAAAGCAAAAGATTAGGTAAAATACCCATTCACACAGCCGCTCTCTGAAATCCCAATCTGGGTTTTATGTTAGTTGAAATTTTTCTAAATGCACTTAGTGTGACCATTACTGCTGATTCAAGAAAAAATTCAAACTTGTTGTAGTTTTCAATCTTGGTTTTATCCTTCAAACCAAAGTTTTTTGTAAAAAAGAAACAAATAGTCACTAATATTGTCCTTCGTGAGGAAGAATTTGCCACAAGTCACTATCTGTAGACTTATATTGTGCCAATGCATTTCGGAATAAAACAATTCCTTCATCAGGGCAAGTCTAATCCATTTAAACAAAATCTATGCAATTGTGTCAGCCATAACATAGATAGTGTCCATATATAATCAATCCCATATCCAACAAAGCATGTGTATGTAAACATGAACATGAACAGTCATCATTCAAATGGTTAAATAAAATATAAAATAACATGTGAAAGATTGCACATACCCGGTGGTATCGTATGCAGAATCAGAAGGCAGGAAATGACAGAAAAATAAAGAAAATACAGAGAACAAATCAGTGCCACGGTTAGAAATGGTGTCAAGTAACCAATTAAGAAGGAAAATGGTCCATTACCTTGTGTAGGTAGTGGCGTTTTCTAAGCTTCAAAGAACAGACAGCAGCACCAGGCTCGATGAGCAGTGGCTGCAAACAAGAAGGTGTGCATAAGGAGCCTTTCAAACATATAGTAACGCATCAAGTAGTGGGCAAGCATGGAAACTGCCTTACCGCTTAAAGGAAACAGTGCGGAGCTGTTCTCTCGGTGTGCCAAAAGCAGACTGTCCTTGTTGCATCGGCGCGTTGCCGAGCAACCTCATTTTATGTGACACGTGATCGCGACTCCTCGCTGGAGAGCGCGAGCCCCGATCCGTGTCTGCAAGCAAGCCAATGGGCTCGAAAATCATGAAATAAATAATTATGGGACATCCTGGGGATATTATAGAAAAAGTAATCACAAAAATGAAAAGCAAAGAAAAATGCATAATTCATGGAAATAGAAAAAATACCAAAAACTACCATGCCGGTAAACCAATCGGGACATCAAAATTAATGGGGATAATAAAAGGGAAAAAATAAATAAATAAAATGTTAACAGTAATTGTTGTTCGTTGAACACAGGTTGCGAGAAAATGTAGCACAGTATTTATGTGTGCCTAAATGCAATTATACAATCAGCCACCCCTTGAAACCAAAACTCGTGGCTATATTATGCAATATATGCGTGTCGCTTAATGCTGCTAGTGGTGTCGTCCAGGAAGACGGCACCTTGGGTCCTGGAAGAGACTCCAGGATGCGCAGCCCGTAGGTCACTATATGAGAATCATTTACGTGTGTGTGTGAAAAGTTATATCCATTCCAAGTGACCATCAACCAACCTCTAGGCATCTACATTGACTTCTTCCTACAACCGCTAATACAAGAAACCAGTACCTACACTAGGGATACCACCCATTTCCTACAGAAACTTAACTCCTTGACACCTATGCCAGAAGATTTGATGTTCACCATAGACGTCAAAAGTTTGTACACCTCTATACCCCACGATTTAGGGATAGAAGCTGTAGAGCGGCTTTTACTGAAAGCACCAGAGATACGTGCCCAGAAATAATTCATACTGGTACTGTTACAATTCATTGCAGAGAATTCCTACTTTCAATATGGCAACCAGCTTTTTCTACAGACTGCAGGAACATCAATGGGGGCCACCATGGCACCCTCATATGCCAACAGCTTCATGCATAAATTTGAGACAGATTTTGTACTGGATAAACATGAATGGAATAAGGATATCCGTATATGGACGAGATACATAGATGACATCTTTGGGGTTTGGAAGGGGACCAGAGAGTCCTTCGAGACATTTTTTGAATATCTTAACAACATTGACCAAAGGATACAGTTTACTAGAGAGCTCTCATATGACACTATAACTTTCCTGGATGTCCAAGTTAGAAAGCAACTGGCCAACTACAGTTGCTCACTGTTTCAAAAAACAACGGATCGCAATAATCTCCTGCACCGTCTCAGCTTCCACCAGCCGAGCCTACTCAAGAACCTGCCATACAGTCAATTACTAAGGGTCAAAAAAATAGTGAGTGACCCTGAAGACTATAGAATGCAACAGATGGAGATGAAAGGAAAATTTCTGGCCCGTGGATACAAACAAAATGAACTGGACCTAGCATCCGACAAAGTTGATGCCTTGTCACGAGAGACTCTATTGTCAGGACAGAATCCTAAGGACAAGAGAGAGCTTACGTCACCGGTATATGTGTCCATGTTTTCCACGCAAAGTAATAAAATCAAGAGAACCATCATGAAACACTGGGAGATCTTTAAGAATGACGTCCGAGTACAAGATCTATTCAGCGAGAAACCTGTCTTTGCTTACCAACGTAGTAGGAACCTCAGAGACGAACTGGTGCAAACCAAACCCACAACAAAAGAACTCATGACACAGCGCACTGGGACTTATCCTTGTCTTCAATGTGTCAACTGCAACTTTGTTATCAAAAGGGAACACCATTAACCATCCAAGAACAGGGCAGAAAATTATGCTAAAATCTTTTGGCACCTGGGACAGCAGTAACGTCATCTATGGTATTAAATGCCCATGTGGGAAATTCTATGTTGGACAGTCGACACGAACAGCTAAGTTGAGGTGGGGTGAACACCGGTCCTGTATTCGTAATGCAAACACTAATTCTGCCGTGGCACGCCATTGGATGGCCAATGGACATAACGTGTCAAAGATGAGATTTGTGATTTTGGAAGTGCTAACCAAGAATAGTCCACATGAGGATTTATGCCAACGTTTGAACCGCAGAGAAACATACTGGATTGACAAACTTGGCAGTTTGGTACCTAATGGACTAAATGAGGAGATTAACTTTCACTGTTTCCTCTAAAGGTTTTCTCTGATTGTATGTTATAATCTTTTGTTTTCTCTTAGTGTATGTCACGATCCTTTGTTCGGATCAGATGGTACCTAGGTGCAGTTGGCACCACTACACACATGACTTGAATGTTGATGGTCACTTGGAATGGATATAACTTCTCACACACACATGTAAATGATTCTCATATAGTGACCTACGGGCTGCGCATCCTGGAGTCTCTTCCAGGACCCAAGGTGCCATCTTCCTGGACGACACCACTAGCAGAATTAAGGGACACGCATACATTGCATAATATAGCCACGAGTTTTTGTTTCAAGGGGTGGTTGATTGTATAATTGCATTTAGGCACACAAATACTGTGCTACATTTTCTCCCAACCTGTGTTCAACGATCAACAATTACTGTTAACATTTAATTTATTTATTTTTTCCCTTTTATTATCCCCATTAATTTTGATGTCCCGATTGGTTTACCGGCATGGTAGTTTTTGGTATTTTTTCTATTTCCATGAATTACGCATTTTTCTTTGCTTTTCATTTTTGTGATTACTTTTTCTATAATATGCCCAGGATGTCCCATAATTATTTCATGATTTTCGAGCCCATTGGCTTGCTTGCAGACACGGATCGGGGCTCGCACTCTCCAGCGAGGAGCCGCGATCACTTGTCACATAAAATGAGGTTGCTCGGCAACGCGCCGATGCAACAAGGACAGTCTGCTTTTGGCAGACAGAGAGAACAGCTCCGCACCGTTTCCTTTAAGCGGTAAGGCAGTTTCCACGCTTGCCACTACTTGATGCGTTACTATATGTTTGAAAGGCTCCTTATGCATACCTTCTTGTTTGCAGCCACTGCTCATCGAGCCTGGTGCTGCTGTCTGTTCTTTGAAGCTTAGAAAACGCCACTATTTACCTACACAAGGTAATGGACCATTTTCCCTTCTTAATTGGTTACTTGACACCATTTCTAACCGTGGCACTGATTTTTTCTCTGTATTTTCTTTATTTTTCTGTCATTTCCTGCCTTCTGATTCTGCATACGATACCACCGGGCATGTGCAATCTTTCACATGTTATTTTATATTTTATTTAACCATTTGAATGATGACTGTTCATGTTCATGTTTACATACACATGCTTTGTTGGATATGGGATTGATTATACATGGACACTATCTATGTTATGGCTGACACGATTGCATATATTTTGTTTAAATGGATTAGACTTGCCCTGATGAAGGAATTGTTTTATTCCGAAATGCATTGGCACAATATAAGTCTACAGATAGAGTGACTTGTAGCAAATTCTTCCCCACTAAGGACAATATTAGTGACTATTTGTTTCTTTTTTACAAAAAACTTTGGTTTGAAGGATAAAACCAAGATTGAAAACTACAAGTAGTTTGAATTGTTTCTTGAATCAGCAGTAATGGTCACACTAAGTGCATTTAGAAAAATTTCAACTAACATAAAACCAAGATTGGGATTTCAGAGAGCGGCTGTATGAATGGGTATTTTACCTGATCTTTTGCTTCTACTGTTTTTTGGGCTTGGGTGTCTCAAAACCTTTTTCAGCCGGCTCCTGTACATTTAACTATATTTCTTTAAAAAGACTCATCACATTAAAGACCTCTAAGGACACTAAACAGGTCTATACTCCCGTGGTGCCCACTCATTTGCTTCCTTCTTTTGGTCATTGAGTCTGACAAACTCCATATGCATTATCTTTTACATTGTGTCACACAGCACCTTCAGTGCAGTGGCACAGGGAAGTATTTCAGATTTCCAAAGGTTTAAATACCTTCTCTAGGATTAACTACTGTTTCCCAGAGCAGTAAAGTGAAATGGACTTTACTTAGCATTGTAACTTTCTAGACCCAGCACACACTATCTTACAATAGAGTGCTGGAGGGGTTTAGTATCCCGTGTCTAGATGCTCATGTAGCATTTTTATGTTACCCTTTCCTCACAGAATGGCTACCATGGTTTGCATTTACCGCGGGTTGCGTTCACGGCTCCGGTAAAGCAACCGCGGGAGCCATCTTTTTCAAAACGGCGCAGAGCCATCTTTGACAAAATGGTCCTGGTCTTTTTTTGCCATGTCTTGGTGGAAAGTTCCTAGAGATTTTTCTCTGTGCATAAAAACAAGTTTGGTCTCTTTATTCATTTCACCTTTGGCAGGGATTCAAGAGTGAAGCCCGCCTCTGGTTCCAAAGTGTCTGTGGTATGCAGGAAGTGAGGGAGGTTCCTGAAACTCCCTGTGCTTAGTCTCCTAGGAGACTCAAATGCACTCTGTGGTGATTGTCTGGCTGACTGTCCGGCAAGGACAGCCACCCTGCTGGGTGAGTGACAGCTAGGCTGGAATGATTGGGAGAGACCTGAATAAAAGGCAAGACTTTTTGGCTTGGAAGGCAGAGTCGACCACTGGACGAAGGAACCGAAGAATAACTTGAAGAGCACGCCTGCTGCAACTCCTGTACCGTTGGTTTTCCCGGTGAAGCCCTGCTGCTGTGCTGAAACTCCAAATTCGTATCGACAGAGAAGCTCCTGCAACTTCTCCCTTTGAGTTGGTGGGACCAATGAACTCCAAAGTAAGCCACCTGGACACCCATCTAGGAGCTGGTTGAATTTCCTCCGAGTTGCTGCAGGAAACCGTATAGCCAGGGAAAGGGACACCTGATTGTGTGTGTTGCTTTTAAGCTGGCCTAAAGCTTTTGGAAGATCCTCCGGACTCCCACGAAGCAGGACTGACCAAGCCTGACCCCCCTCACCAGAGTGCGGGACCCCAGAAGCAAGGACAGTCCACCTTGCAGGAACCGCATCATTTGCGGTAGCTGAAAAGCGAAACAGCCACTGAAAGTTAAGTTTGCCGGTTGCAGGTTTTGACTGTCCCAGTGCAATGCAGGAGTCCCCAGACGTCCTCCCTCTTGTCCCCACGACTGAGGCCCAGGAACAGTGAGATCTGCAGAGCTGCACAGTAACAGAAGTCATCAGCTGCATATTTTCTTCTTTCCCAAGGTACTGTAAAACAAGTCTAACAGACCGTACCTCTTACTGTAGAAGTGCTTGTAACTTCCACAACTCTCAATTCTAATCAGCTCGTGACCCTACATTTGATTCTTCTTTTCATCAAAGACTCCTAAGAACTTGTGCAAAGACTTTTCCATTTACTTACCATAAGTGCTTCATACTATCCATGACTTTTTCCAATTGACTTTGACTTAGCCTACTGAATTGAATGACTCTTCTAAGGATATCTAAAAGTACTTACCCACTTAAGAATATTTGTGGTCTATTGTTCTAATAACCTTTGCCTCTTACCAACTTTTAAGAGTATTCTGAATGCCAACAGTAAGATATTAATGTCCCCAGCACCCTTGTAACTGAAGTCACCTGTGGGTGTAGGTTGTGTCTGTGGGCCATCCCAAAAGGGTATTTTCAGATTCAGAAACTCAGTGTACAGTATTGAAGTGCATTTGTGTGTTACTATTATATTGCTCCTTTCTGAAGAAGGCTTTATAACCGACTGAAATAATTGTTTATGCAAGAAACCTTGAGTGTAAGAGTTTACTTGAATACCTGTAACTGTGAATCTTTGTGTAACTCCACTACAGCTCACATTTCCCCTCTTGAGGTGAGCCTGGCTGCTCAACACGCTACCAAAACTGTGTAGTACAAGCTTATACCAAAGGTTGGGTTGCCTATACCTGTAGTCATAGTGGTGTGTAGTGTTCCCAAAGGGTACTGCATACAAACTTTGCCTAACAATCCCCTCTAAAGAAGGCTCATTTTAAAACTGACTTGTGTTAATAAATAATTAAGAAACCTTCAGTACAAGCGTTATTTGAATGCATGCCAATGTGAATCTCTATGTTACAACCCTACAGCTCACATTGACCCCTCTTGAGATGAGCCTGGCTGCTCAGTCACTATCAGCTTGTGTAGTACACACCTATACAAAGGGTGGGTTATCTATTGCCAAGAGGACAAGACTGGTGTAGTCTCCCACAGGGTTACTAAATACAATCTTGCCAAACTGCTAGTCACCTGCAATCAATGTAATCACCCTTGCAGCGTGGAAACGGGGTTTAGTCGGCAGTGGTCTGCAGTGCAAGGAGGAACGATACCAACGTGGTAAGACAGTGCAGTTAACTGTATAAGTCTTTGAAAAATATCTAAAATATACTATTGAAGGAGTGGAGCACTAGCAGAGGATCTAAGAATGCCTGAATTGGATAACGTGTTCGATCAGGAGGGGGATACCTTGAAGAATCTGAAGAGCATGAAAAGGAAATGGCAAATCCTCAGAAAAAAACAAACAGTAGTACAGGTACACAATGTGGATAATTCTGAATAAAAGTTACTGCGTAGTATGGTCGTTCGATCACCGCTGCATACCCCTTCTAATACAACACATTACTTAACCGCTGCATGTTCGGCAGTCTGGAGTATACGATCACACTTACAAATATACAGATTAAAAGTAAATTATCACTTTATGGCTAGGAAATGCTTGAGTCTGGGTGATGTGGATTGTATCGAGTCAGCTTTTAACACCAGCCCATTTGTACAATGTGAAGTGCAAGCACAGAGGTGTGCTATACTCTGACAGATCCATCTCGGAATTTCAGACTAGACAAACAATTTATTATGACTACACCCAGCAACCATGCAAGCCTATCACCTACCTCTTTTGTCCAAGCGCAGAAGTAGCCGAGAGAATTGTGTCCCCAGAAGGATTTCAGCCCAATGAACAAGCCTGAAAAAGCTGCAACCTTACCAGCGCTGAACATTGTGTTGACATCTCTAGTGAATGTTTTTGAAATGTTGAAGAGTGAAGTACAGACTCACTCAGGTATTCTAGATACTGTTCTTGTGATTGTTTCCCCATCATTTACTGCATCTGCATTTCTTAAATGCATTTTGTTGTTGAGGTATTTGATGAAGTATATATAATAAGTGAACATACTGGTGATTGTATATCTTTCTATAATAGTGTTGAGTGGTAATACTACATCCTAGTGTCATTTTTCAGTGTGTTCCAAAGGCCTAAAATAAAGAACTATTTTTATAACACTGTCTAGACTGAACTATTGTGTGCTATTCTGAGGGCCCCTGACCCCACTCACACTCTCCTGCGACAAAGCATGGACTGCTTATTCACGTACCTTGATTGGGTTTTGGCTAACCTCTCAGAGCATAACTAGGGTAGCTTCCTAAAATCTGTCCACCAGGCCAGATTCTAGAAATTCAACTCAACACTATCCTGTACTGAAGACTACCCCGTCAATGGAGAGTCACTGGCCTGTCCCAAAGGGCCAATATGGAAGTAACATGCTGCTGTTGCCCTCCTGTTATCCTCCACAAGGAGGGTGCTGCTCTTTGAGCCTGCCAACTTCACCTGTATAGTCTATTGCAGAACACCAGATGTTTCAACTCACCTCTGAACCTTCATAAACATGACATTTCTTTTAGTGCCAGGCATCCCTTTCCATATCTTTGGGGTCTCTGGGCCTGAATTCCATTGCCAGTGCCTTGATTCAGAAACTGGGTGTTAGTTTTACAGAAATTGCTGTCTGGGACAGAACTCAGGCAAGTCCACATTGGGTGAACAGGGTTACACTTCTTAGGTTTGGCCTGAACTACCCGTAAGGTAAATTGCAATAGGTTATTTATAATGCGCTTAATACCTAGAGGTTTCTAAGCGCAGAGCCGGGGATCGAACCTGCGTTGCTCCTTGTCGTTTTGCTTCCAAGGCGAGCACGTTGCCCCCAGATATCCTCCCGAGAAGGTCGAAATGGACAAGCAGCAATGCTTAGTCTAAAGGAGGGAGGAGGGCTGTAGTGGGTACCCAGAGCACACCTTGGCTCAAGAAAACAAAATTACACTGTAGTGTTATTAAAACAATTATTATATACACTAAGGCACATTGTTGTACTTTCAAGCTCAGGTAAGTAGAAAAACATTTGCACCATAAGATCACTTCCCATATTCTTGATTTCCACAGCCAAGTATGTTCAGATTAGCTGTTATGATAACAAATCACATAATAAACCAACCTGAAACATATGCAAACTTTCCAAACTCTTTGATAACAGATATGGTTGGACTATCAAAGTTATAGTCTCCAATATTCAGAGGGTTCACTGGGCCACCAGTGACCATGGGTTAGGCAGAGAAATGGATCTTAAATGGTACTGGCTTGTTGGCACCTTTCACGTTTCAGGCTTGGAAGCATGACAGTTCTAGCGGCAGTCAACTGTTCTCTGTTTATCACTCCTAGTCTCTGGTGAGGGGATGCTCTGGAGCCGACTCGAGTTTCTGCAGGCATAGAAGGATGCCCACAAAGTTTCAGGCAAAGCTACGCTCCCCGAGACGATGCACAGCGCTGATGAACAGGACACAGGATATTGGGAGTTTGCAGGCTGTGGAGGTTCCAGCCCTTACAGGGATGGCTCAAATTGTAGGTAGTCTTGGGACTGGTTAGGCCCACCAGTCCATGGGAGGAAGTCGTCATCTTGAGATCTTCCCTGACGCTTGGAAAAACGAGGTCAGCACAGCAGCGGTCACTAAACAGATTTTGGCAGTTGTTGGAAGTTGCTAGGGCATCCTTTGTTCTCCACTACGGGCCCTTCTGTTCCAGTGGTCGACTGAGTTTCAAGTCCAGGACCTCTGAAGTTATTCAGGAACACCGGCTGAGTCTGCCAATCATGTCCATGAACCATTCAATCTTGGATGGTGGTCGTCCAATGGGGACAGCCAGCCCCCCAGTCTGAACTGGTTTCAGTCAGACACACTGCAGGACAAAGGACAGGAGAGTTTCGGTCACCTCCCCCACTTCCTGTCCTGCAATGCATTCAGAGAAGCTTTGCAGGCTTTCCTCGGGAAGCTCGCAGAAGACAACGGGACAAGAGACCTCTCCCCTGACTCAAAAAGGTAGAAGAAGGCATAAGAAAGGATATCTTGCCATGGGCTTAAAAAATGTAGACCACCATTTTGGGTAGATGGTGTCCCTTGTGTTCCCTGCCGCAGCTGCAAAGACAGCCTGTCGTGCAAAGGGTAGACTGCCAATAGCCTGAACAGAGGAACTTGTCACAGTAACAATTCGCTAGTGGAGAATCGAGATAAGGGATACATTGTCTCCCCTAAGCAATCCACTTAAGGTGGGGTGTGCTGATCTCACAAAATAATAAAGTATCCTCTTGCCCTGCTAACTTTAGGAGCTAGTCAAGAAAATAAAGAAGCAATGGAGAAACACTATGAGCTCCCAGCAACACTACAGAGAAGGTGGGGTGTGCTGCTTTAGTAAAATGTAGATTCCACAACATTGGAGGAAAAAAGGACTCCAAATAGAAATGTCAAAAAGGTTGCATACACCAGAGTAAAAAGGAGATAGTGGGGAAAAGGTTCCCACTGACCGATAAGAATTATCAAAAAATCCAGGTGTCCAGCAAACGGTGCTGGGGGACTCAGAGTGGAGAATTTACACAACCACAAGAAATCTATACTAACACTGGGGTTCCCACATTCAGATCTTTAGGGGTACCATCCTCACAACAATCTGCTGTGGACCATGTGGGCCGCCTGCACCGGCTTCCTTTCAATGGCCTCTTGTCACCAATCTTGGGTCTTGATCTCCTCCCTTGGGGTACCCTCCATCGTAGTCAGCCTAAAGGTGGCCTCGTCAGCAGCTCCTTCAGAACTCTGATAACACCTGCATTTTCACTATACCCGAGAGCTGCCCACCTGACTTTGTACAGAATACAAAAAAACTAACTACTAATTTTTGTAATACTGTACTGCCTAAGAAATTGTGCTTGGATTGTGTTTTGTTATGTATATTGACACCTTAGTGTTTTATATGCATTCTGCCCATTTTATGGGTTTTGTATTGATGGCCTGATGTGCAACTTTATACAAAGAGTATATTTTCCCGCAAGTATACTTCGTGGACAATCCTTTGTCTACTAATGTGGTGTGGGCTGTAATTTAGGACCACCATGCTGCCCCCCCTCCCCGAGAGAAAATAGGCAGCCCACTCACTACTATTGTGAGAGTCCAGACTAACTTGAGAACAACTCAGCATACACTACTGGTTGGTCTTCTGGAGCCCTCCAGAGGACTTTTTTGTACACACGCTATTTTCATAGGCCATTGAAAAACGGGACTCTCCATTGACAGCATTATTTCTGTAATTACACCGTACAAATAATCCGACTAGTTTGAGTCATCAGTCACACATGCAAACAATGTAACCCCTGCCTTTGCACACAATTTTTCCACCACCACCATCATGTGCTTGCCCTGTCTTGTGTCCATGCCACCATATACCACCTCCTTCAGTTTACAAACCGACTTGTCTATCTCAGTTTCTACAATGCTCTTCATGTTGCGTCTGCACCCATCTCAACTTTCTGTATTCTTGGAAAATGCATATTTCTCCTCCCCTCCCCCCATTGCAAAGGCTTACCCAAGAGATCCAAGGATTCCCATGACCATGTGTTAGGCTAGCCAGACCTGTTTTTGCTTGGAATTCTGGTACTTGTTTCTTTCCCCATTTGACATTTAGAGCAACTACAAGTCCCAGAATCCAAAGGGGGATAAACATGACTGGATGTCCTGCTTACGCATGGTTATGTTAGGTTATGTTAAGAAAACTTTTAAAGCGCTCGGCCACCCGAGGGCATCATTGTGCTAGAGCGATAAAGCGAGACAGGCAGAGCAACCCCACACAGAGCTAAAAAGGCCTTTCTAAACGACAAATGGTTGGATAATTCTTTTATGGATACCGGGAGCTCGTTCCATAATTGGGCCACAGTGATGGAGAAAGCAAGGCCCCCAATCCGCGCCCGGGGGAATGACAGAACGCGTAACAGTTTAGAAGAGGCAGAGCGCAGACAGCGCTTAGGAAAGTAGCACGTGAACTTAGTGCATAAATATTTCGTGCCCAGGCCATGTAATGTCCGATGGACAATGCATAATGCTTTGAACTTCAGCTGCTGGGCCACTGGGAGCCAGTGCAAGCGCGTAAGACGGGAGAGATGGGAGCTCCATACGGAGTGCCTGTGGCAACCCTAACAGCAACATTTTGAAGACACTGGAGCCACAGTATCAGCCCCTTGGGTTGGGCCAGAGAGACAGTTGCAGTAGTCAAGCTGAGGCCGGAGAGTGGCAGGAATCATCGGGAGAGCTTTTTTCAGATGTTTGAGCTGAAAATGCCCCGATTGGCACACAGAGGTAACTTGGGAGTCCATGGACAGGGACGCCGAAAGCACCACACCTAGATTTTTAACCTTCAACGCCAGAGCAGGAAGAGGACCAAGGGAAGAGGGCCAAAAAGGGAACACCCAGAGAGAAGGGTCAGGGGGATAGCCCAGAACCTCTGTCTTGCCTCTGTTCAATTTAAGCCAATTGTGGTTCATCCACTTCCCTACGGCACAAGAAACATGAGCATGCTGTAACCCCCATTGAGATGCATTCATTGAAAGTAGATGTGAAGCACAGCCACTTCTCTGTAGAATGCTGGTGGTGCTGGCAATGTTTTTTGCTCCGGTCAGTATTCTCCAAGGAAATATTTCCTGAACACATCTTTCTGAATGAGTTTAATAATTTTGATCTTAGAAAGATGTTTTGTACATGTTACTCTTTACATTATATATGGAGCAGACATTACCAGACTGATGTTATTAATTCCCCAAATGTTTTGTCTTACTCTCGTCTAAATCTGTACTTTTCCGATGCCACTTCACTACTGTAGTGCTCAACATCCTTAAACAAGAAAACAGTGCATTTTAGTTTCCAGCCCATAGCAAAGTATTTTGCTTGCACTAGTTCTCACTCAAACCCACATACACCTACTGCAAGGGCTTCAAAGAGTTCGGCAAAGCAGTTTTATCCCTTCACTGGGTAAATTTCCAAACATTTGCTGCTTCGGGGGGGGGGATACCCCAACTCCAGAAACAACACGTTAATTTTAGGATACCTTCCTAATGACTACTCAGGACTGTTGGTTATTCTTGCGGATCCCCTTTAATTTGATGCCAGTATTCTAAAGTACAAAAAATGTCCTTACATCTTACAGGGCTCAAGACCTAAGCTGCAGATTATCCTCTTGCAGGGAAAAAGGGCACTAACTGGTTCCACATCATCATGGCTCAGTTTAATAATATGAAACCTTCCTCCTCAATCAAGTGTGCTTTCCATCTTATTCTGGGTCTTAATCTGCCATTCACACGCAGATAGTTCCTTATTTTGATTTTTGTTCAAAGATTTCTTAGGAGTTACTTGATACACTTACCATGAAGTGATTTTTCTAAAGATTTTTAAGACCTGTTGGTAAAGAGACAATTAAAATCTTCTCAACTCTGGGTCTGTTGGCAAGGGAAAAGTAACAGTTGGAAATTACCAGAGATATGAGTAGTTTGCCTAACAGCCACACAAAAGAAGGGACGATACCCCGCCAGTATATTCGTTTTCTGTTTTACTTACTTTAGCTATCAGAATATCAGGAATGGGGTACAGAGTATAAGAATCTCTACTGAACAGAGCGGGGTGATACATCCCAGACATTCAAGGGTCTGCAACCATTGGCTCTGCAGACGTTTTGGACTACAACTCCTATCAGTTCTAGCCAGCACTGTCAATGGATGGGATCATGTGAATCCGGTTGCAGACCTGTGCATTAAGTTAATGATCATAAGCAGCTGGATATATGTCACATATAGCTCGGGAGAGCATGACGCACACATCTTGCATCCAGTTTTCATAACATACCTCTGCCTCGAGAGGTACTGCGGCCTCGCGGAGCCCCTACTACCGTTCCTCCACCTCGTCCCATTATTCTCAAGACAGCAGTACTGTTCACAGATATTGAGAAATTTCTCTGCCAAAACAAAGACAGATACAATTAAAGCATTATACACATAGGACACAACTTTACTGACAGCAGGTGCATGCGCCTTTCACCACACAAATTGTTCGCAATATCAAGAATCTAAATGTACCACATGTAAACACTCAGCATTAACACGTGAATATAAGAAAAAACCACTTGCTTGTAATAACCGACTTTGCAATTGGGTATCCACTACGGATTCACAAGTTCTGCTTAATTCTGACAACTAGTGGTTGAATTTGGTATCACCCTTAAAGTGTTAGTAAAAAAATAAAAATAAACTGATGTAGGATTTAAGGGAATGTCTAAAATTAGACCCAACCTGCCAAGTAAACTGATACTCTACTATTCATCAAATCACAGGCTTCTTGAGATTGAGATCAAACCAGATTATGATTATAGCGATCTTCATAATCGATTCCGATTTCATGGAGGAGAGTAAAGCCTGTAAATCTAGAACAGATGTCAAGCTGCAAAATTAGCATTTCAAGTATTTAAACTTTTTGTAGCACAAATCAGACACATACTAGCAAACAGTGCAATTTTTGGGGAAAGTTGGTAAGAGGCCAAAGCAGTGCTTAACAAGAGCTTATTAATGTGGTGTTACAGGGGAAAAGAAGATGTCATGTCGAGCCCCACCAACTGGCAGCTGATTATCTGTTATTCAAATGGGCTTGCACTCCTCAGTCACAAGCACGTCTCCTGCATTCCAGGAGCTGCTTCTCGTGCAATCCATCTCGTGGCTGACCTGTTGACAACAGCAGGGAGATGTATACACGTATTACATATACTACACATCTCCCCTCCTTAAACTCCTTTGAACTATAAAAATCTACATTGCAGTCTTTCTGCATGCTCCATGTTCCCACACAAAGTCCTTCATAAGGTGAGGATTGTAAATGATCCTTCCTCTATTCGACTTGTGTGAAGAATCCGTTTTGGGTTTTGGCAAGGACATTTCTGACAAGTGTTTCCCATGCACCGCATCCGCATCTCTGCCACGCTCTTCACCATCACCAACACCCTCACCACCACCTATATTTTTAAGACTTTCATGACCATGATAATTTGATGCACTTACTTTAAGTGGTTTCACCACACATGCTCTCTCCATGTTCCAGATTCTTCCATCCTCAACCCTTACTGCATGTCTAAATACTTCAACCACACCAACAGGTTTTGACCATTTGCACGGACCATCCCTCAAAACAGGAAGTTTGATCATCACAAATCCTCCAACTGTCGGTTGTGCCCTCTCAACGTTACCACTTGAGGATTTGTCATGAGCTCTTTTGTTCTTTAACTGCAATGCCCTAATGTTCTCGCATGCGTCCCCAAAATCCTTCTTCACAACAGTCATTCTCTTCATCCAAGATGGAGTTAACTTGGTGTTGGCCTTGTGACCCCTGCTCATTTCAAAGGGTGATAATCCTGTTGTGCAATGGTGCAATGAGGCGTAAAACGGTGAGCATTTATCTTCTGCCTGACGCTTCTTCCCATCTCAACCCATTTGCCTATGCCCATTGTATGTCATCCTTCAGTACTCTGTTGAACCGCTCAACCACCCCATTGGTCTGTGGGTGATATATGGCACTTCTTTTGTGTGTAATAGAATTCTCAGCACAGAATTTTTGCATTTCCTTTGAGCGAAATTGAACTCCATTACCTGTCAATATACTCTTTGGTAAACCTTCCGTTCCACAAATTTCAGTTAGAAATTCAACAACCATTTTAGCAGTCATGCATGGTTTAATCATAACCTCAACCCACCTAGTCAAAAGGTCAATCACTAAGCAATACTGTTGCTTTCCATCACTGTAAATCGGACCTAATATATCCATACCAAGATCATCCCAGACGTTACCTGGAATGTCTGACCACCATAGGATATTTCACATTCGCACAACCTCTATCACTCTCCTTGCAAAGGATACAATCTTGTATAACTCTCTCTAAATCTGCAGATCACATCCTGGCTACCAGAATTCGTCACGTATCCTTTGCTTCGTCTTCACTATTCCTTGGTGGCCCTCATGGCCTAATTCGATGATTCTTTGGCGTAGACTTGTAGGAGGAATAATTCTATCGCTCCTCATAACTGTTATTTTCTACTTTGAGTTTGTTAGCAACTTTCCAATATTCTGTGAGTTTATTCTCCTCGTATTTGATCTTCACTGAAGTGCTTCCACTTAGAATGATCTGTCTCAAATGTGTTAACATACTATCCGACTCTTCTGCTTCCTCCCATTCTTTCTCCGATATGGAAAGGGCGTCAACATTCAAAACAATTTCAGATTTAATTTCATCATCATCGTCTATGTCAGAGACATTGGTAAGTCGTGATAGACAGTCAGCAGCTCGATTCCTTGTGCCTGGTACATATCTCACTACACAGTTATATTCTTGCAAGAGTATCACCCATCTTCTTAAGCAATTTGAGACATTATCTAAACCTTTGCTGTGACGTGGACTAACGGTTTGTGATCCGTGTGAAATTCTACTTCCGCACCCCAGATGAAGTTCCAGAACTTCTCTGCTGCCCACTTAATGGCCAATGTCTCCTTTTCAATGGCAGCATAGGACTTTTCTGCACCTTTAAATAGTCTAGATGCAAAAGCAATCAACATTTCGTTCGCATCAATCTCCTGCGTGACGACTGCTCCAAGACCCACATTGCTGCCCTCTGTCGTGATCACGATTTTCTTGCCACTCTTGAAATTCTTCAAAGATGGTGCCTTATTCAATTCTCGTTTTATCCATACAAAATCCTCTTCACAATCCGTGTCCCATTCAGAAGTTTTATTTTTTAACAGTTCACATAGAGGAATGGTGTGTGTGGCAAAATCTTGCATGAATTTCGACTAGTATTCAGCCATACCAATGAAGGTACGCACTTCTTTAGATTTGGGTCTCGGCATATTCTCTATAGCATCCACTAATTGTTTCTTTGGCCCTATGCCTTCAGCTGATATTGTATGTCCCAGGTACTCAATTTCAGAGCAATCAATTTTGCATTACTCCCTACTTAAAGTCATGCCTGCCTCATATAATTTACTGCACACATATTGCAGTCTTTCATCATGCCATCTCTGATCGACTGCATGCATCAAGATGTCATCTTGGAAACAGATGATGCCCTGGTCTCCTTCAAACAATTTGTGCATAATCTTCTGAAAAACAGAGGCAGCAGATATTAACCCAAAAGGTAATCTTTTATATTGGTACAATCCATCTAGCGTAATGAATGCCGTCATACTCCTAGAGTCCTTATGTAACTTTACTTTGTGGTACGCTGAAATTAAATCGAGGGCGGAGAAATGTTTCGAAGGACCAATAGTGGACACCATCTCCTGGATATTAGGAAGCAGGTGTCTGTCTGGGATCACACACTTACTGAGCTCCCGCATGGCCACACATTCTTAATTTCCCAGATGTCTTCCATAGAACAACTAACGGAGATACCTATTCACTGGCATCAATACTCTCTAGGACACCCTGTTCCTCTACATCTTTAATCTCCTTTTTTACTTCTTCTCTCATAGAGAGAGGAACATTACGCAATTTCTGTGTCACGGGAACATACCCAGGTTTCATTTTGATTTCATGTGCAAAACCTCGCAGATACCCAATTTCATTCGTGAAAACACCTTTCATTACTTCGTCAATGTTCTTGGTCTTCTTGCCCATCTGAGATTTTATGGCATTACTTTCAATAGTCAATACTGACTCATCGCCACTTGCATCCAATTTTACTTTGAGTTTGCTTTGATGAGTCCAACTCAATAAATGAGTCCTTCCAGCTCTTGTGATGTATACTTTTCCATTCGCTTTTCTATCTTTAAATTTTAGTGTGCTCCAAAACCAGCCAATGACATCTATTTTAACTCCACCATAGGCTCTGGGCCTTATGTCGGGTTCATGCAGGTATTCATGTTTGTTTTTGTCCCACATAATCTGCGGTATGAGAGTATACTTGGCACGGGAGTCAATCATGTGCATGTCCACTCCATCCACACACACTGTGGCCGTTGGACTCTCCATCTCTTCATTTTCTTCATATGAAATGACAAATACGCATTCGTCCTCATCACCATCACTGTGGTTGTCGTCACCAATCCAATTAGCAGAGACATTTTGTATTCTACAACATAAGGCATAATGCCCTTTGCCCTAACCACATAATTTTTAAAGCTGGGCATTCAGGGCTGTCTGCCCAATGGTCTGTACCATCACATCTAAAACAGCTGCCAGTATTCCTCCTTCTTGGACTGTTTTTGTCTGCGTGGGCTTCTCTTCCTTGCATATGTTCTGGATGCCCCTCTGCCTTTCCTGTCTTCAACCCATGTCAATCTGCGAATCCTTTCCGACTTGCCCTTGCCGCTTGTTATCTCTGCCACTTGGGCTATTGATTCATTATTCTTATTGGAATTCATCATAGTATTACTTTTCGGGACATCATGTCTAATTTCAACAGTATGCATCCTGTTTTCCAATTCCTGAACACATTTCTCAGTGTGTTCAACTTCCTTGGCTATCCGCAAAACAATGTCCAGGGGCGGATCATCCTCAGTCCATAGCCTCTCTCTCACTTTACTGCTTCTGCACTCTAACATGAATTGGTCACGTAGTCTCTCATCCAACTGTGCATTAAATTTACAAGTTCTGGCTAATTTTCTCAATTCAGTTATGTATTGAGAGACGCTCTCACCTTCTTCTTGCACCCTTTTCCCAAATTTATACCGTTCAAGAATAGTGCTTACTTTCTTCTCATAATGTTTGCTCATCTTCTTTACTGAACATTCATATTCATTTAAATCTGCACTTTCCTCGGGAGGTAAATCAGGTAAGTCTTCAAATTTCTCCTGTCCAGCTGGGCCAAGACAGTGTAGCAATAGTGACTCTTCTACACTGCAATTTGACCACATACAACACCTGAATAATGTTCAAAGGCCTTGATCCACCTCTTCCACAGAATAGCTGGTTCTCCCACATCTGACAGGAAAAACATGGGAGGGGGAACACCGCTAAAAGACATAGTGGATTCATTGATCTTGATTCAAATGTATTAAATGAATTATATAGGAGATTATGTGAAGTTGCTTGCCCAGTACTCAGATTTCTCTTCTCAGTGTTTCCTTTTCTTCCTTTTATTGTCATGCAATGGACTTTGCATCAGAGCTCAGTGTCTGAAACCTTGTTCATATTTGAATGTGAACATGCCACAATTATAGCAAATGTCAATATTCAACTTGGAATATTCCTGTTGCCCCGCAGTGTTATGCATATAATTATCATAACATCATTTATTTTCTTCCACTGCTGTAAAGCCTTGCTCCGGCACACAGTGCGCTCCTATACAGCATATTACGGTACACAGGAAAGGCCCATAAGAGGATGGGGGCGCGGCAAAGCTGAAAGTCGGAATGACAGTCAACATTAAATAACGAGGCGCCGACTTACTTGGCAAGCTTCATGGCCGCTACTATGTTCACACGAACGGAGCGGACAGGTGTTCCCAATCTATCAAGGGAACAGATTGGAGCAGGGCAGCAACGGGACGTTGGCTCGCCGGAGACACGATGGAAAGCAGCAAACTGGATTAAAGGAGGCGGTGGGGCTCGAAATCCTTGTCGCCACTTGAAGTGTGGGCAATGATCACAATGAATGAGCTAGACGAATGGGAAACGTATTTATTATATTATATATATATTAATGTGGAGTTACAGGGGAAAAGGAGATGTCATGTCGAGCCCCACCAACTGGCAGCTGATTATCTGTTATTCGAATGGGCCTGCACTAAGTCACGAGCACGCAATCCATCTCGTGGCTGACTTGTTGACAACAGCAGGGAGATGTATACACGTATTACATATACTACAGCGCATCTTGCCTTGCATCCAGACACAAACATGACAAGCAAATGTGCATAGAGCAATATGTTGCTTCATAGGTCTTATCTTGGTCTAGTCTCTGTGGTCCTTGGCACAAGCGCCAGTGGGAGCCTTGGAGATATCCGGGTTGTCCTAGTAGAATGGCCCAAAGCTCAAGATTGGTCCCTAGTAGACCTGACTTTCCCAGGAAAGGAGTTGCCGTGCCAGGGTACCCCAGAAAACAGAAGGTTACTTCACCTCGTCTCCTCCTGAAGCAAAAAACTGCCAGAGTGTTATCGAGGATGTATACTGAAGATTGTCCTGTGCACTAACCTCTTCAATGCCAGCGAGAGGAAGTCTCAGGCTGCACACGCATCCCAAGAACAAGGAGTGTGGGTTCTGGGCTGAAAAATGACTTTCAAATTACCTGCGTCCCATAAATCCAGCTTTAATCCCCGAAACACGGGTTAGGAGAACGAGGGAGAAGGTGTTAATTAACCAAAAATGAGGCAAACAAAGGGAAACAATGAGGCACGCCAGCAGTGCTCTGCTGTGCGACTGGCTACGTGTGTCCGGGAAACAAACTGGCAGATGTTGGCAGCGGGTGAAGTCTCTGCGCTGTACAAATGTGCCACTCCCATCCCCATTAGATGGACACACAAAGTATGGGGGACAGGATGTAGGCATACAAGTGTGTTGTGATGGAGTTGCAGAGTTCATGCAATGATAGTTGTGCCCCGTTTGGATGCTTTCGGGCTTTTGAATTTGTGGATGAACGTTAGGTAGATTTCTTTCTTTATGTGAATTCTCCACTTTCTATGAGTCCCCCAGCAGAGTTTTGCTGCACACCTGGATGTTTTGCTCAGTCTCCTGAGCGAGTGTGAATTTCCCCCGCCACCCTCCTCCCCCGACCCCCCCCACTCACTCTTTTTTTACTATGGTGTATAGAACCTTTTTGACCACTTTTTGGAGTAATGCTTTCCTCCAACTTTCTGGCATCTATATTTTACTAAAATAAAACACCACACCTTCTGTGCAGTGTTGTTGGAGGCACCTAGATCCTCCAGTTCATCGTTTCTTTACTTGTCTGCTATCGTTCGTAGGGTGAGTATCCTGCCATGAGCAGAGCACTCCCTTTTCATTTCTCGCAGTCATTTTCGTTTGTTTTAGCACTCTCTGCGCTTTCCCCTTGTGCCCCTGCATTCTCATTCGCCCGCCTTCCCTCCAGCCCACCGCCCACTGATTGGCCCATGAGGTATCCCCTTGCATCCGGAACTCTCCTACGACACTCCTAAGGCAGACTTGCTCTGGGCAGCAAGGGGAGGGCCTAAGGCAGCGAGCCATTCCCTGGGGTAGATCCCATTCCTGTTTGCTCCCAGTTCACTGTAGGGCGACCAAAGAACCATCCTACAGCAAAGAACAAGTTAGGTGTGGTGTGGGCGGGGGTACAGCCATTACTGTACTCCAGTAAAACCCCACCTCTCTAATTACTTGATACCAGCTACCTATCCTGTTGTTTCCACATGATGCATTTCGCCAGTTAGCCTTATACTGCATTTGGCCCAATTGGGCCAGTTAGCCTAATATTGCATTTCGCCAGTTAGCCTTTACCTGATTGAGCCAGTTAGCCTGATATTGTATTTCGTCTTTTTGGGGTTATTTAGCCTAAAACTGCATTTCGTCTTAGTGAATTGGTTGGCCTAGTACTGCATCTCACCAGATTGTGCTGGTAGGCCCAATGCTGCATTTGACCATAGTCAGCAAGTTGCGCTGAATTCTGGCATTCTCACTATTGGGCTGAACTCTAATCTGTGCGTTTTTACCTCACTGCTGAACTTTGAATCTAGGCTCTCTCACCACTGTGCTAAATTCTGATTCTGGGCGAGTTTCACTACTGTGCTGAATTTGAAACTAATTGTGATGCCATCTGGCGCCAAACTTGAATCAGTTAAAACCCAATTTTGACTGCAGCCACGCCCTAGCACTGAACATTTTTTCTGAAGGCATTTGCCCTCCCCATCTCCCCAACTCTCTTCATCCCACACCAATCGCACAAACCAGACACCAACTAGCCACCATGGCTGCCAACTCACACTCAAGCAGGGCACACCTGCAACCTAGACCACCAGTCCTCACAAAACTCACATCCTACACACGATCACACTCCAGTCTCACACCCCCACGACCGCACACCACACTTCTTCCAACTCTCATACCAGAGGAGCCCTCTGGCACTGTAAACACTGCATTCCTGCACCAAACATAACCCTTGCACCTACATTCAGCAACACACCTAACTCAACTCATACCCCCCTCCAATCCCTCATGCTCACCCCTGCCTAGAGATAGCCACCTCACCACATCCACACACCACATATCTTCACACCATCATCCCAGGGGAGCTCTCTGGCCCTCTAAGAGACACCCCTTCCCTGCCCCCACATAATCCTTGCACCTACATTTAGGACCATACCTTCCTTCTCTCATACCACCTCCAAATCCAACCTTTCCCTCACCCCTGCCCAGAGCAGCACACCCCCTCCACACACCACACATCTTCCAACTCTGATAGCAGCTGAGTTCTCGGGCATGCCAATAGCCATCCCATTCCTGCCCCCCTCATGACTCTGGCACCCACTTTCCTGACAAATCCTACCCCATCCCATACTCATGCCAACCCCCCAACCAAGGGGACTCGTTGGCACTCTGATAGTCTATGCCCTGTTCCACACCACCCTATCGCTGGGCACTGCCAGAAGGACAGACAAGGCTTCGCCCACCCGCCCCCCTCGGTAAGAATGGCTCCCCTACCCTCAAACCCTATGAAACTTGCTCAAGACTGCAACAGTTATCAACCCCACCCACAAGCACTCAACCCCCAAATCCACCCCTCTGCATCCCTCAGCATGGGACTTCTCAGCTGCCCCCGAACCATTGTTTCAACTCGCTTCCCTGCTAACACCCACCCAATCACACACCCCACTGGCACCCAAGCACACAAATTACAGAAGCAGGGCCCGCCCCTTGCCCTCAGCTATAGACACTTCTCCAGTCCTACATCAGCCTACTGAACACAACTTTTCTTCCCCCCCTCCACCGCACCCCCTCCCATACCAATGCTGTCACTTTTTTTTTTTGTTTTTTTTTTTTAAACACTGCCACAACTTCACCGCCTCATCCAACCAGCACCGATCCCCACCACTAACCACCTACCACTCAACGCCGGGCCACCCAACCAAAGCACCCCCAACCACATAATGCCCCATCTCCACACCCCCATTGGCTTCTGAGCGAATCCCAATCAACCATACATCCCCCACCCGAACCACACCCCTCCTCAAAGACCTGTGACTGCCCACTCCCTCTTCCCAAACACACCGCCCCTGCCACCCGTTGCCAACCTCTGTGATTCCCTCCCCTTCCCCCAACACTCTCCCAACAGTCCCCTGGACAAGCACCAATCCTATCCCAGCTAAATCTCTGCTGCCGTCTAATCAATGCAGAGTCTAGGGACAGAAACAAAAATAGCATCTTTGATCGCCTCACCTCCGAAAACTCTGATCTTAGTTTCCACTGAAACATGGTTCTCGGACAACTTCAAAGCAATTGCACACAAAGGTTCCCCCTCCGATCCACCCCTCAGCCCCCCCCTCCCGCTGCCCGACTACTCACTCCTGACTCACAACCGAACCTCTAGAGCAGGCAGAGTAGTAGCCTTTCTACACAAACCCTGCAACCAGCACACTATTCTAAACACAGCCTTGCACAGCTAACTGCAAATCCCTACTAGTTAAACTATCCTTGCCACCCACACTCTCCCACAGCTTCCTACAATTTACAGGCCCCCCGGATCCGACAAGCACTTCGGCAACACTATGCGACTCGCTAGGAGCCATAATAGTCACTCACCCTACTGGGGGAGTTGAACACCTGGTTTGACTCGCCTAACAACCCCCATGACTCAACCCTTCGAAAATAATCTGGAGGCACTCAACCTTACCCAGCAGATAACGGGACCCACCCACAACGGTCACACCATTGATGCCATCTTTAGCTCAACGAAACTCATTACTGTGTCCACCCCTAGACCCCTTTATTTAGACTGATCACTCAGTCATCCATTTCTTTCTCTGTACACCCAGTCCGCCTCACAAGGCTTGCTCCACCCCTCCTTCACATTAAAGTGCTGGAACAAGGAAGGTAGCTCAGCGGCAACATGCTTGCATTGGAAGCAAGACGACGCGGAGCAAAACAGGTTCGATCCCAAAGTATGCGCTTAGAAACCTCTGGGTAGTAAGCGCGTTATAAATACCCTATCATATCATAGTAATTCCAGACCTGCATCAACCTACCCTCACTGCCTTCCCCCGAAAGTCCTCTATCCATAGACCATTTCGACTACTTGCTGCACAACACACTTCTTCCTCTAACCCCCAACTAGCTCCATTCTGGTCGGCCAAGGCCCAAACCACAAGTGGGTCACCCTCCACCTTAAGGCGTTCAAAACCCGAAACCACGCCCTAGAGCGCGAATGGCAAGCAAGCCAAACCCCTCAAAACAAATAAGCTCATGCCCACCATCACTACAAGACAGATCTGCA
Source organism: Ambystoma mexicanum (assembly GCF_040938575.1). Lineage (NCBI taxonomy): Eukaryota > Metazoa > Chordata > Amphibia > Caudata > Ambystomatidae > Ambystoma > Ambystoma mexicanum. Next base: position 310,772,392 of record NC_090932.1, read on the forward strand.
AGGCCAAGAAATCCTATTACAACCGACTCTTGAACTGCTGCAGCAGCAGTAGAGCACTCCATCTCTGAATTCCTGAACACACCATGCTTTGCCGCACCCAACACATCCTCCCAATCTCTGTGCAAATCCCTCTCTGAACATTTCCACAAACAGTCCTAGACAGCCACCATCAACACCAAACTAACAAACATCACCGCCCATCCAACGCCCAATATCCAAGAACCGACCCACGTGTCCTCCAAGACCCTCTTGTTCTGCTCTTGTCCAAACTAGAGTATGGAGTTTATCAAACTGCTGTCTGACAGCCAACCATCCGGCTCCCCCCTCGGCCCCTGTTCTGCCTCACTCCTCAAAGAAATCTTCACCTCAACCAGTATTTTTCCAGAACCCTTCAAAGTCTCACACGTCAAACCTCTAGAAACCATCCCTTGACTCACTCCAACATTCTAACTATAGACCCATCTCCAACACCTGATTCCGGGCAAAGCTCATTGACCGCACTGCATACACCCATCTCAACCCCTTCATAGAAACCAAGCACCTCCTGGACCCCATGCAATCAGGTTTCTGCTTTCTGCATGGAAGAGAATCTACACTAGTCTATCTGGGATGACATTAAAGTCACTGCAGACGCTGAAGGCTTTGCCACACACATTCCTCTTGCCCTCTTAGCAGCCTTTGACACGGTCAACCACGTCATCCGCCTTGACAGACTATCACAAGGCACTCTGGATTGTATTGTTCCTCACGAACAGACACCAAATCACTCATCTCCCCCCCTTAGTCCCCCACTGCATGCCCAGTGATTAACAGAGTTCCTCCCCCACCCCACAAGGCACTTGCCTAGCAACCCTTCTTTTCAACCTCTACATGACCACCTCTGCACGCGCTCATCCGCTCCCACAGCTCCACATGCTACACCAATGACACAAATCATCCTGAGAAGTGCCAAAGCGACCTCCGCCTCTCGCCCTGACCTGGCAGCATGCCTGACAGACTTTGACGAGTAACATCGTCTCAACTCAGGAAAAACAGATCTTGGTTTGTGGAAATGCAGCCTTATTCCCACAACCGTCTCCCTGGTCACCCTCCCTTTTCCCTCCCCCTCTACCACCTCCTCAGTCAAAAACCTTGGCTGCACAATACACTAACCTTGTCCCATCACATTAACAATATATCCAAATCCTGCCACTCCTGCGCCTCAAGCTACTGAAACGCATCTTCCCTTATCTCACCTAACCCCATAGACTGACAGCATTTATGTTGATTGTCATGTCTAGACTGGATTAAGCATACTCCCTTTACCTGGGTGCATCTGCCTTCCAAATAAACACACTTCTAACTCCGCAGCCAGTCTTCTGCTTGCCCTCGGCCAAAGAGATCACATTACACCTGCATCCTTCACTGGCTCCCCATTGGGTGACGAGCCACTTTCAAAATCATGTGCATTACTAACTGAGCCATGCACAAAACCAGCCCCAAATGCCTACAAGAGAAGAATCACGCTACCGTCCAACCCGCAACCAGAGGTCATGCATTGCCCTCCTCCTAGTGGTCGCTCGCTCCCAATCAGCCATAGATTTGCCTTATCGACCCTGGAACCAATAATCTGAACTCTCTGCTCCCCCGCCCTCTCATTCAACACACACATGACTAGATGGTGTTCCAAAAAACACAAGCCCTGGCTCTTCCTGTAAATCATCCTAATGGACTCACCAGGTTATTTGATCCTCTGCGACACCAGGCCACCTGGCTAACTCTCCATGACTAGGGAAAGGCCAATAACTCACTAGAATGAACAGGTAAGAATGCCCGGGACACGGAACCCTGGGCCTAGAAGCACTTAATCATGCTCGGCTATGTACCACACTTAGAATTGTGGATATGTATTAAGTTCTGTAGAACAATGTGGTTTCTGGCAAGTACAGCCCTTGGAGAGGACAGTGATGCACTGCACCTAGCAACCTTTAGCCTCACACTGTATAGAGAATACTCTGCGATCTGCTGCACCTGAAAGATTAAAACATGCACAGCACTTAAAAAAAGGATGGCCTGGTTCAGCCCTTGAGTCTCTGGTCTTGGGAGGATCCAGCCACGTATTGCAGGGAGTATTCAAAAATGTTCATTGGAAACGGCCACCAGGGGGCTCACGAATGAGCTCTCTCTTCGTGTGAGCTCCGAGCCCAAGGTCCGTAAGGTGGTCCTGAGCCCCCACTTTGCGACCCCCCCCCCCAGGGCTGGAAAGTTAGCACAGGACGTATGAGTGTGCCCCCCCGCCCCCACTCAGGAGAAAATTCGAAGTGAATCACTGTTTTTTGCCTTGAGAGATTGAAGACTATGTTGTGTGCCCCAGTCAGTGGAAGGAAAACGACAAGGCCGCAGACGCACGAGCATCCGGGAGGTGCCCGGGTCCGATTTGCAGCCCCCATGTTGCACGAACTTACATTGGGGCCCGGTACCAACTTTTTGCCTGCAGACCCACGAAACTCCAGCGATTTCGCCGAGGACCCGGCCCGCCCTGACATACCGATCCCTTCTGGCCGAGACCCACCTCCGCGCTGCAGGCTGTGCCAGCGGAGACCAGTGCCGTAGATAAGGTAGGCGGCTGCCACTACCCATCTCCTCCCGCCCACAGGAGTGCGCGCAGTGCGCACCCACCCCCAGCTCGACTCCTCGATGCCCCGGGGGCCCTGCATCAGCTCAGCAGAGCTTCTCCTCTCCCCCGGACTGCGCTCTGAGTGGGGACTGCGTGATACGCATGTCCTACACACGGCTCCTCCCGGACTGGAGCCTGCAGGGCCCACGTTAATTCAGACTATGTGTGACAGTGGGCACGATCGCTTCCTAGCTGGGGGGCCCCCCGAAGTGCCAGCATGGAGTGCTAGGCAGCGAGGATCTGACCCCTTATTAATTGAGGGCACAAGGAGGAGGCGAAAATGGGAAAGAAGGACAGAGTAAGGTGAGGGGAGAAAAGGAAAAAAAAAGGATAACAGAGCGGAGTGCAGGGAACGCGAAGCTCCACAAGAGACACGCCTCCAATAAAATTGTGAAGTCTCCGAATTAGAACTAAGGCCAATGGACACTGTACATTGAGCCGGTTGGCAAGAAGGTCTTTTCAGCGCTTCTGACGACCCACTCCTTCCTGCAACCACCATTAAGGGACGTTGATCACAGAGCACCTACTCAAAACTGTGGCCTCTCCCTCCCCCCCCCCCCCCCCTCAAGGTTAACATAAGATGGCACTCTAATAAGTTGTAAAAAATGGAGGGAAAAAGGCAGAGTTATGGAAGCACACAAGTTTCAATACATTTACAAGAACCACAGTAAGGCAGGATAGGCAGAGTTCTACTGGAGAGCAAGGAAGTCAATTGCAAGGCCCACTCTTGGAGAGAGCAAGCAGAAGGGGTCCAGGTTCACACAGTGGGGTTATGCCCAAAGAGTCATGTTGATAGTTTGCACAAAAAGGATGAAATTAAAGTCTAGGTTGTCCGAGGCTAGCCCAGGTTAGAAAGTTGAGGCTTTACTGTCACCCCGAACGATCTGTCGCAAGGGAAGCCAGGCGGGACACACTACCTTAACTGTGAAGGAAGCTCCAGCGGGGGCAGTTGTTCCTGGCACCGGTTGCCGGGGTGCTTGGCACGAGCAAGGCAGCCACGAGATGCTCCAGGAAGGTGAAAAGAAGGCAAAACTGGTTATCCCCACCAGTCAAAGGAAGAAGACTCTCCGGACAGGACATCTCCTCTTCGGGAAAAGTGGTGAGATGGTTCAGCAGGGCTCCACCGGTCTTGGTCGTCGTTGCAGGTCGGCTCAGCTTCTCCTTCAGATTCTTAGGTCCTGTGGTGACGTCTGAAGTTCCAGTCCCCAAAGCCCTGCTTTTATGCAGCACACCCCCAATCATTCAGCCTAGCTGTCAATCAAACATGCTAAGTGGTGAGCCGGCCGGCTCACAACTTGGGCCAATCACACAAGAGTGCGACTTGAGTTACCAAGGTAACTCAGTCCAGGGTGCCTAAACCCCCTCCCACACCCCCTGTGGTACCCAGACAGAGTGGCACCACTTTTGGAGGCTTCGGTGGAGAAGCCCGCCAAAAAGTGGAACAAAGGGCTCGACTTGGGTTGGAGTCACAGAAGAGAACACAAACGCCATTTTAGAATCGAGTTCTGGCAAAAAATACCAACCGGTGAATTAATATTAAATAAAGCAGCGGTATGTTCGAGGCTATAAGAATTAAATAATTAAAGTTGGTAGCCTCGAACAATGGGAAAATCCCATAGAGATATATTCGCAGTCGAATATAAAAAGTAGTATCCACTGCCACCAGCTAAAACTCCATCAGGGGGGACGGAGACGTGCCCCCTCGAACAACAGACCCCGGGGCAATCGAATTGTCCCGACCAGTACATCCACAATATGATGGTTTGTACTGGTTTCTGTTCATAATTTGGGACTAGTAAAGCCAATGGTGACTTTACATGCCCTGGGAGACAGTAGTCAGTCCCAGGGTATGGAGTCTATGCTGGGTGGTCGCTATGACACCCCTGGGTTACGGCACAGAGGGTGCTGTGTAACCCACATCAAAAATCACATGGGACCCTATGGAGTAAAAGACCCCGTAGCCCATAAAACACATGGAAAGATAAAGGAACACCTCAAATCATGTCTAAGAGTGGGAGTAAGAGTCTCACTCTTAGCAGGAGAAAATAATAAACCCCAAAAATCCAGCAAAGCTGCTGGGGGACTCACTAGGTTTGGGAAATTAGCCTTTACAAAGAATTCTCCCTAACAATAACCATATATCAGGACCTATCCGCTATGACACTAGCTCTAAGAAGGATGTGTGGCCCCCCTGACGAAATGGCTGAAGGAACGAGACACCCGATACAGGTGGGGATATCCCTTCTCCCTATCTTTCGAACACAATGGCACGAGGATCAGACTACAATCAGAGAGAAATAAAGGCATGTATATCCGAACTCGTTGAGGCAAGTGAACGAAGGACTGATGGAGATGCACCGAGAGCCGACGAGAGAGAATGGAAACTTCACGGCCCTAAGAGACAGAGTCAAAGGATCGAGAACATTTCGTAGAGGTAACACCTCCCTGGAGGAGGGCAGGTGAACCGGGCCAACAAAAATTGAATCTTTATTACACGAGCAACCAAGGTAGGTCGGGGCTGTTTTTCAGTTTGGCGCAAAATCCGCGCTCGACGGTTGAGAGTTGAAGTTGAAGGGGGTGGCGGGGGATGGAGTTGGGGCTCAGAGTTATGTGGTAGTTATTGTTAGCAAAAGTATTGCGTGGCAATGGTCCCGGCTGGTGGTTCGTTGCTGGTTCTGTGAAGTTAACTGGACCTGCTCGGACGCTGCTATTCGATGGAGGGGAGGGGTGAGGGAGGGATCGCAAGACATGGAAGAGGGAATGACTATCATGGATTTTTCACTTACTGCTGGGAGGGAGACAATATTGATGTTGGTTGAGGGCATGAAAAACGAGGAATGGCTTTATATTATCGCCAATACTGTAATGTCACATATAGATGGCCACCCTTGAAGTTAACATACAGGGCCCCTTGAAAGTGGGGACGCTCAATGTGAAAGGGCTTAATTTACCAACCAAGAGATCGCTAGTGCTAAGGGAGTTTCAAAGGGCCAAGCTTGACATTTTACTCCTACAGGAAACCAAATACATGAAGGGGGAGGAGAGATCCATCCTGGGGAAACGGCTTGGCATGGCATTTTGGGGCTCTGGGGCATTGCGCAAAGGGGGGGGGGGGGTATCCTTATCAAAAAGGGAATTGAATTTGTCTCTAAAACTTGGTCGGACGCAGAAGGGCGAGCCTTGCTAGTAGTGGGAACCATCGGGAAAGTTGCCACGATCTACTCCCCGAATCTGGAACAGTTCAGATTTCTCTCTAGAACCATCCCCAAAATAATGTTGGAGGCCACTGGCCATATTGTGCTGGGTGGGGACTTAACCTATGGGCAGATCACAACTTCGATCGGAAAACGGGACACCCAACCGTTGATAGTGGGATGAGAGGGGATCGTGATGACTATGTAAGCATGATGCAAGTATATGCGCTGGTTGATACATGGAGGGGAATGCACCCTGATGAAAGAGGATACACATTCTACTCTCCTCCACACAATACCTTCACTCGAATAGACTACATCTACCTCTCACGGGAGCTGTACGACATCACATCACACTCTGAGATCACCCAAATAACATGGTCCAATCATGACATGGTCACAGCTGATTATACGGCGGGAACACTTACCGACCAGAGGTGGGAAATGGAGGTGCAATGAGGCCCTGTGGAGAGACCTTGTCTTTAGAGGAACTCGAAACAGAGATCAGAGAATATTTCAAAGCTAACGACACTGGGGAGGTCTCCAAACAGGGAGTGTGGGAGGTGGCCAAAGCGACCTGGAGGGGCATCCTTATACGGGAGGGAACACGGAAGAAAAGAGAAAGGGCTCTTATCGAAAATAAACTCTGGAGCAACTCTGGAGCAAAATATGTCAACTGGATAGAGAAGCTAGGGAAGGGGACATTGCAGACCCCGATAAGATCCAAGAGGCTAGAAAGAAACGGGAAGAACTTCGTCACCGAGAACATGGCCAGATATCGTGCAGGCTGCATTCATTAAAACAAAAATTGTACGAAAAAGGAGATAAGGCAGACGCACTGTTAGCGGCTAGACTTAGGATGCAGCGGGCGGAATGAAAGGTCACAGAGAAAATAAATAACTCCCCCCAACTAAGAGCAGAATAAACCATCTATCCCTGAACTGTTTGCAGACTTTTACAAATCCCTATACTCGCAAGAGATAGATAGATAATAACCTTGCTAACAATCGCGCTCCCAAAAGTAGCAGACACAGACTCAGCCCACCTCGAGTCCCCCATAATTGAGGAGGAAATACACCAGGCGATCAAAAGGCTAACATTGGGCAAATCCCTGGGAGAGGACGGATACACAGCCGGCTTCTATAAAACCTTCAGCACCCTCCTAGCCCCATTTCTCACCAGACTATTCAATGAGGTCCTCGACACAGGAATCGTTCCCGACTCCTTCGTCCGTGCAATCATATCGGTCATCCCCAAGGAGAGAAGGGATTGCAAATGCTGCGGGTCGTACCGCCCTATATCTTTGCTCAATCTTGACGCAAAAATGTACACAAGGGTACTCACAGCCAGATTAGAGACTCACATGCCCCATCTTGTCCACCCCGACCAGGTCCGATTCATCATGGGGCGACAAGGAGCAGACACCATGAGAAAAACTCCATTTGGTTGCATCCTCCCAAGCTATGAACGGGGAACCCGCTTTACTCTCTCCATTGACGCTGAAAAACCCTTTGATAGGGTGGATTGGGAATTCCTTGCTGCAGTCCTCCGTGCCGTAGGTATAGACCAAAATTCAGGAGAGGGATAAAAGCAGTTTACACACCACCTAGAGCCTCAGTATCGGTCAACGGGGAGTACTCGAGATGGTTCAAGTTAAAACGTGGCACCCGGCAAGGATGCCTCCTATCGGCAATTCTCTTCGCCCTCTCTGTAGAACGCCTGGCCCACAAAATGAGAAACGACACACAAGTAGAGGGACTGCGATTAGGGCAGATGGGAATCTAAGGTAGCGCTGTACACCGACGATTTTCTCCTCCATGTGACAAATCCCCACACATCCATCCCCAGGGCATTGGACCTACTGGACGAATACGGCCATATATCGGGGATTAAAATTAACGAATCCAAGTCAATACTCTTCCCCTTACAGGGATCGATGGAAGCGAACATCGAAAGAAATTCTTCCTTGGGTCTTACGATAGAACACGAGAAATTGAAATACTTAGGGATACATGTCACGAGATCGCTACGAGATTTATATGAGGCCAACTACCCGGCGCTCCTCCAAAAATTTCACACGGACCTTTCCTGGTGGGACAAACTAACCATATCCTGGCTGGGACGCCTAAACGCAATAAAAATGATCTGTCTCCCGAGATTTTTTTATACCCCTTTCTAAAGCTTCCCATCCAGATGCCATACCAATTCTTCACAGAAGTCAAGAAGGCGATTATAAAGTTTCTATGGCAGGTGAAAAAACCCAGAATTGCATACTCTAACTTGACACTACCAAAAAACAAAAGGTGGGGTGGGCTTCCCAGACATCCAAAATTACGAGTCCTCATCCCCCATCTTCGTGAACAGAAAACACCCCAGTGGATTGCCATGGACAATCACTACCTATCCCCGGCGACAATCTGAGTGGCTATGGTCCCCTAGAAGGTGAGTATTGAAGAAATCTAAAGCACACCCGATGTTCGAAACCATATGGGATATATGGCGAGAAGGCAGGGAAATGAAAAATATCACTACATGGCCGTCACCACTAAGTCATCTATGGTCCCCTGGCATCAATGACCAGATTCCTAACGTAGAGAGATTTAAATCCTGGTATGAAGCGGGTCTGGAAAGGGTGGGACAACTCCTGAAAAAAAGACTCATCACGCTCCCCCAGCTGGAGGAAGCACTTGGTATAGGCGTAGTGTCTGCATTCCACTTCCTGCAGATCAAAGGGGTCCTGACGAAACCTGAATGGAAGGACAAGTTGAAAAGGGACCTCACCCCATTTGAGACTATATTAGACTCCAGGACTGAAACGAAGGCACTGATCTCGGTCCTATACAGAACGCTAATAGAGGCAGGAAAGGGCTCAACAGAACCCCTTGGGCTAAAATGGGAGAGGGACATTGGGGAAAATATTGACCCGGACACGTGGGATAAGATATGTCGGGCTACACCCAAAGCTTCGATCTCATGCCAATTTAAATTGCATGCAATCAAATTATTGAACAGATGGCAGTACGACCCACACAGACTCTCCAAAATGTATCAATCTTCCAGTCCAATGTGTTGGAGGCGTTGTGGATCCACGGCAGACTACTAGCATATGTGGTGGGGTTGCTCTTGAATCAAAGTATACTGGAATGAAGTCCTAGGGTGGATTAGGGATCTAGATGGGATCCAGAGGCCAGCACACCCCTAGCTAGTACTATTTGGGGTGGAAAAAATTGAAGTGAATGGAGGAGGTTCAGAGATATCGCTGCGCCGCTGCTACTAGCCGCAAGGGCTCCCTTAGCCACGAAATGGAAATCTCCTATGGTCCCGACTGAAAAAGAATGGGTCAATGTGGCTTCCAATATGTGCACCATGGAAAAGATTACATCATCCATACATGGGAAATCCACACAATGCGACATCTTATGGATGGAGTTTCTTAAATACATGCCAGGAATGATACACTAACATCTAGAGACCGATCAGTCCCATGGCTCCACGCTATGAAAGAACACATGTCAACAGAACACACTATTCAAGACAAAGAAACACCATGATTATTTCCCAAACAAGGTGGTCCCTGAAACCCATCAAATCTTTCAAGCAACTCACCACACATTAGATAACACAATCCTCAGCAGAACTCAACATCGTCTTGTAGGGTGGGGGGAGGGAGGGGAAGAACGAGGGAAACGCAACGTTTTCTGACATTCTAAATGGAATTTAAATACGAATGGAAAGTTCACAAGAGTATTGTTGCAATGAGGAATTAAATTGTATTTGTTTAACGACAATACCATTTTTTTTCTCACTTCCTGATGCTTGTTAATTTTGGATGAAAAAGCTGTAACCTGTTTGACATAATCTCTAATAAAAAAACAATAAAAAAAATGTTCATTGACCTAGACGGATCTACCATTCTATAATCTTATAATCCACGAGCAATACCCATTCTGGTAGACCCAGGGATGGTAGACACAAGAGCTGTAACACTTTGTTCCTGTATCGCACTAAAATGACCTTAGCATTGGTATTACATTCAACAGCCCTAGTCTTGCCTAGACCTACATTATTCAACATTCCTCTGCACCTGGAAGCTACTAGCCTCGTACAACAGGTGGAAGGTGGTCAAACAGCATTACTTGAAGTGCTAGACCCGGGAAGGTGCAGCTAGGAATTGCAGATGGAGCTGAGATTATATTAGACTTGGAGGATCTTGACGCTCCGGACGAATATAAATGTAAGCATAGTTTAAATCGGTAGGCACAGAAAGGCAATCAAGGACGCAGAGGCCTCAACTTCATGCATACTCACACATACTTCCAACTACCCAGGCTCTCCGCTCAGAAACAACAATAAAATGCAGCTATCCCCCACAATTAATTCGGCCTAGCTGCACACAATTATAAACCACCTTGGACACTGCAACGATGAATTGTTTTATTTTTGTGAGATCAGCACACTTCCCCTTTATGTGGAGTACTGAAGGGTGACATTGTATCCCTTTTCTCACCTCTCCAGTAACTTTGAGTTACTGTGACCGGTCCATCTGTTCAGGCTGGTGGCAGTGTACCCTTTGCACAACTTAAATCGCAGACCATCTTCGGAGCTGCGGTAGGGGGACACAAAGGACACCATTTACCCAAAACTGTGATCTTCGGCTGAACTCTTTAAAATCTGCAAGGAACTGGCCAATCCTGCCGCAGTCTCTACTTCTCCCGTCCCTTCCCAGGCCCTCTGCACGGCACTGGCTTCTCACTTCACTTCTAAAACTCAGGCCATCCTGTCTTTACTCTCCTCCTATTGCATCTCTACCTCTATTCCCTGCCCCCCCTCCCACTGGCCCCTCTGCAGCCACCCCCTTCCCTCCTTCTCTGCCTTCCCCCTTTTCTATGCAGATGAGGTTTCTAGACAAGTCCGATCTATGGAAGCCTTGTCGAAGCAGGTTCACCCCTGCTCCTCCAAAACTATCAAGGACCACGTCGACTCACTGGCTCCTGTCCTGGCTGACTTCTGCAATCACTACTTCACCACTGGAGTCTTTCCATCCCCCCTGAAGCACTCCCTTGTGCACCCTTTTCTTAAGAAACCCTCGGCCGACCCCTCCTGCCAGGCTAACTATCGCCCAAACTCCATCACTCCCTTTCTGGGCAAGCTCCTGGAGAAACTGGCCATCCACACTGAATCTGTTGGTTGTCTTCATGACCATCATTATGGCTTCAGAGCTGCCAGAAGCACGGAAACTGCTCTCTTGAACAACCGTGAAGACCCGCTCTCCAACCTTGACTCCAACACCCGTTGCGTCCTCATCTTGCTTGATCACTCTTCTGCCTTTGACTCCGTCAATCATGCCATCCTGCTCAACCTTCTCTGTGATAACCTGGGTATCATTGGTCAGGCTCTGGCGTGGCAGACTTCTGGCGTGGCCGACTTCTTTCCTCTCCGACCAACCCTCCCAGGTCCAACTTGGGTCCTTCCTCTCCAATATATTTATCTCTACCTGTGGTGTCCCCCAGGGGTCTAACCTCTGTCCCTGTCTTTTCAACCAATACCTGGCACTCCTTGCCAACCGCATCACCGCTCTCTGCCCCAACTTTCAGTGCTATGCGGATAATACCCAGGTCATTTTCAGGCTACCCTCGGCCTCCACCTCTCCTTCCCTCATCTCTGATTGTCTGTCTGCCATCCAGGAGTGGTGTGCCGTCAACGACCTCTGTCTTAATGCCAGTAAGACAGTCTACTCATCGGCACACCCGCTCCCGCCTTCCCTGCAGCTCTCTGGCCGGCCTCTCTTGGCCCTCTTCCTGCTCCCACCTGCAAAGCAAAAAACCTCAGTCATATTCGATTCCACACTCTCCTTCTCTCTGCACATCTCCGACGTCTCTTAGAAGTCACACTACCAGCTGCACCTCCTCAGAGGTATACTTCCTTTCCTCTCCTTCCCCCAGAAGCTCACTGTCTCCAGAGCCCTGGTTCTCTCTAAGCTGGACCATTGTAACAGCCTCTATCTAAATCTGCCTGCCTCTACTCTCTGCCCTCTGCAACTGATCCAGAACAGGACTGCAAGACTTATCCTTGGCCTCAAGCCCTGGGATCGTATCTCTCCAGGACTGAAATCTCTTCACTGGCTCCCAGTGGCTACGAGGATTAAGTTCAAAACCCTCTGCATTGTCCACAAGGCCTTCTGGGGCCTTGGGCCACACAACCTTCAACTCTCTCTTCCTAAATATCTTCCTTCTCGAGCTCTTCGCTCATCCGCAGCCAACTCCCTCAGTGTCAGTCGCTTCTCCAAGTAACGAGTTGGTGGTAGATCTCTCGCTTTGGCAGGGGCCTCCCTCTGGAACAGCCTTCCTGCCTCCCTGAAACTTGAGGAGAACCATCTCCGGTTCGTAAGCACCTCAAAACCTTCCTCTTTGCCTCTTTCTCTCCCCCTCTCCCCTGCTAAATTTCTGGCAGAAACGGCACTGGTTACTTGTCCACCCTTTCTGATTCTCGGGCCCAGGCCCTGCCAGTTGCCCACTCACCTGCATTGCCTCCCTGGCAACCCCTGCAACTGTGGACTGTTTTCTGTATCCCTACCGTCCACCTACAGGCACTTATGTCTGCACTTACCTTGCACTTGCCACCAGTGGCCGTTTTTATTTATCTTTTTTTATTCCTCCTCCCCATGCGCTTGCGCGATCTGAATGATACCTGGCCTAGAAGGATCGCTGTTTGTTTTCCCTTTGTTCCCCCTCCCTTGCCTTGTCGCGCCTTGAAATACTTGTGTATAGGCGCGTTATAACTGCTATATCATAGCTAACTTTTTTTAAGCCCTCAACAAGATGGCTTATCCTTTTCCGGGTCCTCCTACCTACCTGGGTGGGGAGGATTCTCTGGTTCCTTTGTCTTTGCTTGGCTTGCCAAGGAAACCAGCAAAGGTCCTCTGAGTGACTGGCAGGACAGTGAATGGGTGAGGTGGCCAAAATTCACCATCTTTTGTCCTGCTGTGTGCCTGACTGACACCAGTTCAGACTGGGAGGCTGGCTGTCACCATTGGACAACCACCCCCCAATTTTGAATGGTGCATGATTGGTGGACACAGCTGGTGTTCTTGGATACATTCCAATGTCCTGGGCCTGAAACTGTTGACCACTGGAACAGAAGAGTCTAAAGAGGAGAATGAAGGAGGACGCCCCAGCAACTTCCAACGACCGTCAGAGCCTGTTGAGTGACCGCGACTATCCTGAAGCAGTTTTCCAAGCGACAGGGAATATTTCAAGACGACTACTTCCTCCCATGGAGACTGCGTAAAATTTGCAACATCCCCTGAAGAGCTGCAACCTCCACGGCCTACAAACTCCCACTACCCGGGTTCCTGTGCTACATGGCTGTGCATAGTCTCCGGAAGCGCAGTTATACCTGAAACTTTGTGGGCATTCTTCTAAGCCTGCAGCAACTCGAGCCAGCTCGACAGAGTTCACCTAACCAGAGGCGAGGACTGAGAAACTGAGAACAGTTAACCGCTGCGATACCAGTCGTTCCACCAAGTCTTGACTAGGGCACCAACCAGCCAGAACTGTGAAGATCCATTGCTGGTGGTTCCTCTGCACGACTGCTCTCGCCAGATACACCAAGGTCACCTTATCTCTCTCAACAGGACTGGAGACTGAGTCTTTCGTACCCTCACCTCTGGAACCATCCTGCAGCAACTGCTTCTTCACTTTAAGGTACGGTTTCCCCTCCAATATAACTTAATTGTAGTCTGCTTGCTTGCTCCTGACTTTGGAAGCAACAGGTAAGCCCCCCGCCCCACCCAGGTACCTATAGAGTAACATTGCAGTGGGCAACCCATTGCACTCTAGCGGAAAAACTGCTTGCCCTTGGGAGTGGGGGTCAATCTAACCTCATTAAGCTACTTTTGAACCATCGGTGTTACTTAGCTGCAACTTGAATGCATCCTGTTGGATCCTCCCTCTGAACACTGTACTTTGCTTTCCACCTTTTCTCTGCCTAACCCCTGGTCACTGGAGGCCCAGTGACCCATCTGAGCACATACCAGATAGGGTTGGACTCTTAAAGTTATATAGAGTTTGGAATGTTTGCATCCATGTTTTGGGTTGGTTCATTAAGTGATGTGTTATCCTAAAAGCAAATCTCAACATTCTTACATGTCGAAATCTAGAATATGGCAAATGATCTTATGCTGTGAATATATGTTTTTCAATTTACCTGAGTTTGAAAATACAACAGTGTGCCTTGGTGTATATAATACATCTCTTTTTTAATAACTCTACAAAGCAATGGCGATTTCTTGAGCCAAATGTGTGCTCTGGGTTCTGTGTACTCACTACAGCCCTCCTGCCTCCCTAGACTAAGCCTGTCTGCTTGTCCGTTTCTACTATACCTTTGGGTAGTTCAGGCCAAACCTAAGAAGCGTAGCCCTGTTCACCAAAGGTGGGCTTTCCCCAAGTTCTCCCATAGACAGTAACCTTTGTATAAAAAAGAAAAAAAAGTAAATGATTTTGAAGGCTTCTCTTTGGCCGTGTTGTGTGTATTGTATATGAAGTGTGGAAAAGGATGTTTTTGCTTTGATAGCGCCCTGTGTCTAGATACTCATGTAACAGTCAAATGTTACCCTTTCCTCTCAGAATGGCTGGTGGCAGTGGTTTTACAATAAACTACCATGATTTACCCCGACCGCGAACTGTTCGCAGCTCCGGTAACGTTAAATCGCGGGAGCCATGTTTTTCAAGATGGCACCCAGCCATCGTTGCTAAAATGGTTCCTGGTCTTTTTTCACCATGTCTTTGTGAAAGGTCTTTCGAGTTTTTTCTCTGCGCGCAAAACCAGGTTTGGTCTCTTTGTTCATTCGCATTTGGCGGGCTTCAGGAGTGAAGACCGCCTCTGGCTGCAGAGTGTTTGGGGTAGGCAAGAAGTGAGGGAGATGCCCGAAACTCCCTGTGCTTAGTCTCCTAGGAGACCCAAATGCACTCGGATGATTGGCTGGCTGACCGTCCGGCAAGGACAGCCACCCTGCTGGGTGAGTGGCAGCTACGCTGGAATGAATGGGAGAGAACTGAATAAAAGGCGAGCCTCTTGGCTTGGGAGGCAGAGTCGACCACTGGACGAAGGAACCGAAGAAGAGCTTGAAGAGGATGGCGGCTGCTGCAACTCCTGGACCGTTGGTTTGCCTGGTGAAGCCCTGCTGCAGGTCCGAATCGCCAAGTTCGCATTGACAGAGAAGCCCTGCAAGGAAGACTTCTTCCTTTGAGTTGGTAGGGACAATCAATTCCCAAATAAGCCACCTGGACACCGATCCCGGAGCTGGTTGAATTTCCTCAGAGTTGCTGCAGGAAACCGTAGAGCCTGGGAGAGAGACACCAGATTGTGTGCGTTGCTTGTAAGCTGGCCTAAAGCTTTTGGAAGAACCTCCGGACTCCCACGAAGTAGGACTGACCAAGCCTGAGCCCCCTCAGCAGAGTGCGGGACCCCAGAAGCAAGGACAGTCCTCCTCGACAGCAAGGAACCGCGCTTATTGCCATTTGCTGTACCGCAAGGAGCTGAAACGCGAAACAGCCACTGAAAGTAAAGTTTGCCGGTTGCCACCTTTGACAGTGCCAATACAGTGCAGGAGTCCCCCGACATCCTCACGACTGAGGCCCAGGAACATTGAGAGCTGTAGAGCTGTACAGGTACAGAAGTCATCAGCTGCATCTTTTTCTTCTTTACTAATGTACTGTAAAACTAGCCTAAGAGAACTTAACTCTTACTGTGGAAGTGCTTGTAACTTCTGCAACTCACAAGTCTAATCAGCTTCTGGCCCTACATTTGGTGGTTCTTTTTCTCAAAGACTCCTAAGAACTTGTGCAAAGACTTTTCCATTTGCTTACCCGAAGTGCTGCATCCTATACAAAGACTTTAGCCCATTGACTTTGGCTTAGCCTATTGAATTGAATGCCTCTTGTAGTACTATCTGAAAGTATTTGCCCTGCTTGTGAATATTTGTAAATTATTGCGTTATAACCACCTTTGCCTTTTATTTACTTTTTAGAGTGTTCTGAATGCCAACAGTAAGAAATTAATGTCCCCAGCACCGTTGTTACTGAAGTCACCTGTGGGTGTAAATTGTATCTGTGGGCCATCCCAAAAGGGTCTTGTCTGATTCAGAAACTCAAAGTGTACAGTACTGAAGTATATTTGTGTCACTATTCTATTTGCTCCCTTCTGAAGAAGGCTTTATAATTGACTGATGAATTATTGTTTATGCAAGAAACCTTGAGTATAAGAGTTAAATACTGCTAACTGTGAATCTTTGTGCAACTCCACTACAGCTCACATTTCCCCTCTTGAGGTGAGCCTGGCTGCTCAACATGCTACCAAAACTGTGTAGTACAAGCTTATACCAAAGGTTGGGTTGCCTATACCTGTAATCAGTTGTTTGTAGTGTTCCCAGAGGGTACTGCATACAAACTTTGCCTAACACACTGCAAATCTGAATTCCTCATGGGATGAACACGAACATTTGGCCCGTTATAATGGATCATGCATATTTAAATATGTCAAAATTCTTCTTTATTTACTTTCTCAAACATTCAAAGTTAATGTCACAAATTCACGCTTTTAAGTCATAAAATCCTAGGCAAAAAAAATGGGGAGCCAAAAGGTAGCTCCTGATAACTCTTGTTTTTAAAGCTAACCAGGCTTTCCTAGAGTCGAAGCAGGAGCTAACTAGCTACCAGCAATTTTGAACCCCGTCATATTTATTAACAAGAGACTGGCAACCCATGTACTGCACACGCCCAATCTTCCTGGAGGGGGGAGAAAGAAAAAAAAAGATGCCCGCTGTCAAAGAAAAAGAAAAAAAGGCACCCAGTCTCTTTTCTATTTCTTTGGCAGTGGCCAAGACAGGAAGAGGCAGGGCCTCAGGTGGCTAGAACAACGTGGGTGGTACACTCATTTCACGGCCACGTTTCCAGCCCCCTTCTTGGCGGAGTGCCCATCCCAGGTTGCGAATAGTGGTACAACAAATTTAGTGAGATCGCATTCAATCTAGTTGAAGTACAATTAGCCACATTTATGCTAGATGAGGCATATTAAATCTAGTGACGCAGCAGGACTCTGGCAGAGATATGGTGGTGCAGTAGATGTAGTGATGCAGCAATTCAACTAGCAGTGGTCCACAACCTAGTAACTTTGCAAAACAGCTGCCAGAAAAGAAGTCCAGTGATGGGGTATTTTATCTAGTGGAGGTATAACAAATCAAGTGGTGCAGCTATAAATCGAACAGTAGTACAAACGTCAAGTGATTCAACAATTTTGTTGTGTTGTAGGAAATCTAGTGCTTTAACAATTAATCCAGGTGAGCAACAAATCAGTTAATTGATACAAAAATATAAAGTTAAAGTAAACCTTGCAACAATAAAATACAGAGATGCCAAATCTAATCTCACTAAAGTAAATTATATATGAAACAAGTCTCTAGAGGAGATGTTCAAATAAATCTTGTAATGTAAATTAATTTAAGAGTGGAACAAAATTCAGTGATGCAGCAACCGATCGACCAGTGATAGGGAAGATATAATGGCACAACAACTGATGTAGTAGCATAACAAATGTTGTGATGCAACAATTAATCTAGTTAAGGTAAAACAAATCTAGTGGTGCAAGAGTTAATGAAAGCCAGTAGAAGCTAGGTCTAATGATGCAACATTTGAAGTATAATTGGTGCAACAAATCAAATTATTTACTAAACTATGTGAGGAACAGCTTCATCTAGTGATGCAGCAATGTATCTAACAGTGTGGTATGAAAGATTTTCATTTTGCAACTTTCCCTCCATAGATTCCCATGGGACCACAAGTCTGTCTGCTTATTTTTGAACCATGTCCTAATTTTTGGAAGTCAGTAAAACTTCTGCTTTACTTGCCAGTTTTGCTCATTCTTATGGGGCAACTGACTATATCCACGGACTGTCAATACTGAGAGACTGTCTCTTCTGAAATTCTTGTATTTTTACAATTGCACACATAACCTTACAGTTAAGTGCAGTTTGGATACTTTGCATTGTTATAACTTTTTACCTTATGGCTTTTTGGATACTTTGACAATGTGCCTAAAACAAGCTGGTGGCAGCTGTGGGATTTTTACAATTTTTTAGATCGCTTTATCATGCACATACCACAAATGGCTACTAAAGGTGACTAGCAGACTTAAATGGCCATCCCACTGGATGTTTGCTTGTTCTTTGGCCAACTTGTCCTTTGGCCTTCTTCATCCCTTCCCAAGTCCGAGAATGCCATGTATGGCAACCCCTTCCACAGTGGTTGTCCAGGATTGAACAACCCTGGGCCGTTTGAATGGTGCAGATCCTCCTCACTGATAGGCTTGGACTATATCCTAGCCTGATTCTTGGATAAAGAAGGGGTCCTGCTGCTATTCAATAGATCGTCCTAGGAACCAGGACTTCTATGAGGAAGAGCCGCCTCCCCATGACCAGAGGATGACTGCTCCTCTGCCTGATCTCAGAAGACCCTATTTGGTGACACAACCCTTGGACCGGTGGCAACAACCAGTCTCGACCACTGCTCATGGATCCATGCCTTGGAACGAGCCCTCCAGATAAGGTGCATTTCAGACTTTTTACGCACAGAAATCTTGTTAATACAGCCCTTTTAATTTCTCCTTGCATACAGCTTACACAGGCTATTTATAGCAGCACCCCCATAAATTCTGGAGGTCATTGGAGACAGGCTTGCCAGCAGCAGCTTGCAAACCCACTCTTCACTTTAGCAATCAACACATTTCCATGGAAAGTAGCAACTGGGATGAGTCCTGGTCTATTTATTAACACTCTTAATAATTCTAACACGATAATACTTTGAGTAATGTACAAGGGAATTTATGTTTTGTTCACTTTGTTAAACTGCCTGTATTTTATAGGTTAGAGTATTAGTGAAGCATTTTGAATCATGATCATGCTTTTCACATTGCTTTAGGACACATGTAGTATTGTGTAAAATGAAAATGGTCATAAACTAGCACTGCATTTCTGCTTCATTTTCCTCTGTTTTGATCAGCTTTAATAGAGGCAGCGCAGTTGCAGCATTATGGGCATTTCATACATTTTCTGTTCATCACAGAAGCACATCAATTGCGTTTGATGTCTCAAAGTTTTAGAAGAGCCTCCCAGCAAGCAGTTGGTTTGGTATTTGTGAGAAGGAAAAGCTTTTGGTGTTCTATATGAAGATGTGTTTTATTTAGTCTTAAGATAGTATGTGTCCATGTGCATGCATGCATGAAAGGGCACTTTGAGAGCAAGAAATAGCTGGGCCTGTAGTCTGAACTTCACTTTAACTCCCTTTCTGACAAGGAGGTATAATAGATGCAGATAGTAGCAGTGCTGTATATATTTTCAGTGGCACAGATTGTACAGGTATTTTTGAACAGGACTGCTATATATATTCAGGCAAAGTAGCTTAATTTATCAGCAGAGCTGCTATACTCATGGCACAGCGCCAATTAGTCACAGCTGGGCTGACTGCATCATGCCCACATTTCTTAGCGGGACCGCTATGCTTTGGGATAGTACCTGAATTTCTTAAAAGTGCTGCTGTAATGACAAAGCACAAACATGTGCTGGCATTTTCTGCAGCGGGCTAAATTTGTCAACAAGAACAGTGTCTGAGCTCTTCCCACCGGTTTCACTACAAAATGCCCAAATCTCATTACTGCGATGTAGAAAACCTTGCATGGAAAACAAAAACTGTCCCCCAGAAAATAGATGGGGAGGGTCATTGGGTACGGGTATTTAATAAAGTGGGTGGCTGTGGAAGGGGTGTGCTGCGAGCGGTCTCCCACTGCTTTTAAAATAGAGAAAATATGTTAACCATGCAGGATTTTCAACCTTGCAGTAAAAAAAAAATTTAAAAAAAATTGGTATTTTCACGTAGATCCTTCCCACCGCCCTCCTGAGTAGGTGTGATGCACACTGGGATACAGGGAGAGGAGATGACAATGCTGTAATATACTTCAATCCCTCCTACTCTGCTTTGCACTTTTCTAAAATTCTGCTTCTCCCATGGCACATTAATGAGTCCCAGTACCAAAAATGTAGCACATTTCAAAGAATCCTTATGAAACTGACTCATGTAGGAAAGTCCAAACAGGCGGAGACATTTTGACAAGCAGGTTATGCAAGGCAAGCCTCACATGGAACTGCCAGTGCCCTAACGATATTTGCCTTTCCAAGTCAACAGCCTGTTGGAAAAGGTAGCTCAGTTGGTCAATAACCCTGCTGCAGAGATCATTGGGTAACCTGTTAGTTCAAATCCTGTTGAAAGGTGAGCTAATGCGTCTGCATCGGAGGTATTAGTTTAAGATGCAGGTAACATTCAATTGTAACAGAGCTGACTTGGCTTTCGACTTATCAAAAGGACTACTAAATGGTCAGTGATTCAAAACACACACCTCTCGTTGGAATCATACAACTACTGCACCTTTTTTATGGCGACCACTGAAAATGTTGACTTTTATATTTCGACCCTATATATGTAGGGGACGGTACAGTATATAATGAATGTAGGGGGCAGCAGGGAGTCTCCCCATATATATATATATATACATATACAAACACACATCGGGTTTTATCAGCTTTTGTATCTTGCATTTTTTCTATATACACTTTTGTTGTTGGTTTTTCATGGTATCATGGGGGATATTTTGCTTATTCTTAACATGAATTTTGGTTTTAGCTTGTGCTTTATGGTGGATACACTTTGATAAGGTTTTATAACGGAGCCTTTTGGACTTACAACCCCTCTCTTTTTCTCAACCCCCTGTTGGAGTCAGAGACTAGTCATGTATATAATTGTCTTGGATTTTGATCATAGTACAAAGATAGCACATTATGAGGATACTTTTCCTTTAATAGTATTGGTATCATATGGTCTATTGTGACATGTTGAAGCTGACAATTATAGGACCTCAGCACTAGGCACTTTACTGTAGCAACATTGATATGCACTATGCACTTCATAGGAGTAATGTTTCCATGCACATTGCACTTTAAATTGGCAGGCTCGACTATCCCAAAGCTTTCCATGCATGCATTCTGTTGTTCTAGGAGCCTTTATTTTTAGATGAATACATTGCCTCCAGTACACCCAGTTATAATGATGTCATTCCCATTAGAGTTTGACAGTATAGGTGTAAACTAGGATCACTTTTGATGTAGAACATCTAGTTCTGTATTAAGACGATGCATGCATGGACACCGAGTACTATGCACTTTACTGTCACTGACTTTGGGACCTCTTGCTGCCTGTGCACTATGCACTTTATTGCAAACGTTAACAGAGATTATTGCTGCTAGACAGCTTTTTGCATTTCTTGCACATTGCAATGTTGCTCTGCTATTTTGCACTGTTTATGTCGGCTCCCCCTTATGGACCATTTTATCATGTATTCTGACAGTCTTCCAATCAGGGGAAATTACACATTCTGTCCCGCACCATATAGAGGCATGACGCCTAGTCTACTGTGCACTCCACATGCATTACTTTGTGTGCAACTCAAGTAGAGGAAGGACACAGAATAGCAGGGACATTGCCCTTACGCCACTGTCTGTTCCATTAATTATTTAGCCAATTGCGGATGTATGCATACATTAACAGAAGTCATGCTTAAGAGGAAGTGCACAGTTAACCCTACCTGGATTCACACAACTGTTTTCATTCTGTAAATGAGTTTGTATATTTTTTTGGGGGATTTATAAATTATAGGAGGTGTCATTTCCTCTATTTTGGTGCTAGACCTGCTGGTATTATCCATCCATATTATCATGACATTGATTGAGTGTTGAATACAAACATTCACTCCCTTTCTGCATTCACTGTAGGCGGACGTGTGGTGTTTAAACATGTCTGCCTTTGTAAACTGCAAAACTTGACGCTGTTGGGAAAAGGACACTCTATACACGATCATAGAGTGTTGTCGGTTTAAAAGTAAGTCCATCATCAGTTTTCACCTGATAAGTGATCAAGCGGTTAGTGAACCGCGAAACGCGTCGTTATCCAAGTTTTTGACTTCTCTTGTGCACATGCAACAATAAAGGAACCGATGTGCTGCCTGGACAAGCCGAGATGTTTTCTTATTGCTGAGTGGATATTTCCTCTACTTGGCTGCTCTTGGAGCACTTTTTGGGTGGCTTATAACTTCCCTCCCCCTGGACGAATCCTCACCAAACTTTGCAAGTATATGGCCCACTCTGAATTTTTTTTTGCAAAGTTTGGTGAGGTTTGGTCTTGGGGAGGGCCCTTTTTTTCCCATAGACCTAATGGCAAAAAACGTTGCTCAAGCCTACAGTGCAAACCACTGGACGGGTTTTCACCAAATTTGCGGCAGGACTGGCGGCTTGGTCTCGAAAGTGTGCTTTTGTTAATTTGGTGAAATCCGTCCAGTAGGTGTTTTTTTAAATGACCAAAACTCAAGGCAAAAGAATTAGTGATATCTATGTCCGGTCCGCTGACTCACTTCCCTGTTCGGTCCGCAGACTGGCCTCCGATTGGCCAGAATAATTTGCAGACTTTTGCGTGGTCCGCGAGTATAGGGACGCGGCCGCTGATTGGATGGTGAGAAAACGTGAAATGCTTTGGTTTTCCTGAAACGCCCGCCATCTTGGATTCTCAGACTTTTTGGGAGTCCGCGGACAGCAAAGCGAAAAACAAACAAAAAAAGCAGCATTGCACTTGTCAAACTCAACAACCAATCTCTGGGGATGGGGTGGGGGGAATGAGGATTGGATTGGATATGGCCATAAGAAGCCAAAAAACAGATTGTTTCAAAAGTCCCCCAACCCGAAAGTCCACAAACACTCCGGATGTCCTGGAGGAAGTCCTATAGTGTATGCGGACACTTCAGATGTCCTAGGACATCTATATCCATTTCTGCATTACAGGGTTGGGGAAAAGCAGTTTTTGAATGGCTTATAACTTATGCGCCACTCAATGAAACAGCATTATTCATATTCTAGAACTAATCCTGAATGGTTTGGCAACATTTTTTTGGATTCTGTCAAGAGGGGGCAAAATTAGAGGGGATGGTCCCAATATATTGTAAAGGTATATACATGTGGTGTCATTTGACAAATCTGCACATCATTTGCCAAAACGATTTTGGATCTAGATATAAATGGTTTTCTAAAGTTTGGTGGGGTTTTCTCGAGAGGGGGCAAAATTAGAGGGGGGTCCCAACATTTTTTGATGGTTTATAACTTTGTTGCTATTGGACGAATGTGGACAGAAGTTTTGAAAAAAAAAAGAAAGTCTGCAATAAAGTCAGATGTTCGTAGACCCAACCTTCAATGTTTGTATAACGATTGAATAGATTTTGTCAAGTGGGGGCTACGTTATATGACTATTGTATGTACATACATTGACACTTTGTAACAATATAGGTACAAAAAATTGTCATATACCTTTGGTGACTGAGATATAGCTGTTGCCGTGGGCAGTAGCCAGATTGTCTGGGTCATGGCATAAAGTTATGACATGGACAATCTGTCTACTGGCCAGGACCACTAGGGACGAAAAATGGTGCTAAAGTGGATAGGTCGACCTGGGACTGGCTAGGTCGACCTGGGACCGGCTATGTGGTAAAGTTATTCGAAGGTAGGATAGGTTTGAAAGGGAAAAAAAGTGCTTGTGGTAATAGGTTCACTGGGTTTTGTAGGCTGCCATGGCAAGGGAAGATGGGCTGTGTACGGAGCCCCGCCTTCTCTTTCCATGTTGACTGTCTTGGAAAATCATTTTCCTTCCTACAGCGAGACATAGGAATAAAAATATGTTTTAGCCCCCTGGGTTCCTGCTTTGGGAACCAGGGGTGCTAATGGCCTTTATCCCCCATTTGAGGGGCTGCAATGGACGATAATGGTCCGTAGCCCTCCTTATTTATTTATAACACACCAATGCCCGCAGACATCAGGCTGTGTGGTTATAGTATTTGTTGAGGAAGATGAGGAAGACATCTTACTACTTGCTGAGAAAGGAATAACCTTTATGAGAGCATTGCGGTCATTGGATTTGGTGTGGCGGCGCATGGAGGTGGTCCCGTAGGAGTACTGCCCAGGTAGTCTGCGACTGAGTACAAAATTGCACTCAGTGCATTTCACTTTGGTACACTCCCAACAGTAGCAAAGAACGGGCACACCCATGATTCGATCTTGGTGCTAGAAGTAGGCACTTCCTCTACCTCATCTTCTTGGTCCTCTTCATTGTCTTTGAAATTACAGTGCTTTTGTTGTTGTAAAGGTCCTCCAGCTGGTGGTAGTGGCCCTTTGGGAGGAGGGATTGCAATACCTGACGGCATTTTTAAGATAAATGGCAGTTTTCATAAAATTCTTCCAAGTATGAATTGTGTACTAGATTGATGATGGATAATGAGTACGAAAAGGTGTAGGTGGTGTGCAAGGGAAATTTTGAAGTTTAAAGTTCCTAGATCAGTAGAAAATGCAGTTCCGAACTGTCCGTGAAGGACGGATCTTAACGTGAAGTGCAGACGGGTTCTCAGACAAGTCATCATGCCGCACGCCAGCGTATGGTCATGTGGCACTGTCCGGAAAGTCCACAATAAAGTCAGATGTTCGTAGACATCTACGGATGCATAACTAGTTGAAATAGTTGCAAAAAGTGTATAAAAGTGTTTAAAATGATTCTAGAAGATGGTAAATAGAGTTTTAAGGTGACACTTTGTATATTGGACACAAATATTGTTATATTTGGTTAGAATGATATTAGTAAATTGTAGGAAAATAGCATGCACTGGTAAAAACCCATGAAATGCACTGAAAAAACATTGTTAAAGGGACGTTATGGTTAAGTTGCACTAAAAAAAACCTATGAAATTCAGTAACAAAAATGTTGTTTAAAGGACGTTATGGTTACAAGTAAAATCAGAAAACCCCTGAAATTCGCCAGTTATGGTAAGCTAAGCAACCATAACTCGCGCCACCAACGTGCACTGCTAAGACTAACACCCAGGACATCAAAGATGACATCACAAATATTGATGACACCACTGGTGACATCACATGTGCATTTACTTTCCATACAAGGGGTTGTGAATGTAATGTTGGCAAAAAAGTATCAGGGATTATCGGGAGATGTGTAATATACTACATACTTCATTACACAATGTATTCTAAAGAACATTCCATTGCAGTGTTCTTTCTAGTACAGGAACCTACTCATACATAAATTTAGGTATTGGGGCTACAGCATACACCACAGAGGTGCTATATTTGTAATTTTCCAAAGTTATATAAAAAACGTTGAATGCTTCTGTATCAGACTTTTCCATACTGTGAAACATGTACTACGTAGCTAATAATGCATCACTTACTACATATTTCTACTAATACACACAAAACAAATACGACTACAATGCATACAAATATGGGGCTTATATATGTAGAGTTAGCAAACAAGAGGCAGTATCATTAGCAACTGTGTATAATCTACATTATTGGATTTATGCACAAAAATGATTGCTGTGTTTCAGGCCTGCTTCTTCCCCTGTATATGTACATCATAACATGCGATTAAATTCCAAGGAAAGTAGTGTAAGAACATGTGAGAATAGCAATATCTATAAATGTAATACCTTTCGAAAGTTAAGTTTGACTGTCAGTAAATAAAACCACCTGGCCTACATATGGCAGTGAACAAAAAAAGAAGTGGCTAGACATGTTATGTCATCAGTGATGTCATCAATGATATTTTTGATGTCATCTTTGATGTCCTGGGTGTTAGTCTTAGCAGTGCACACTGGTGGCGCGAGTTATGGTTGCTTAGCTTACCATAACTGGCGAATTTCAGGGGTTTTTCGATTTTACTTAACATCCTTTTAACAACGTTTTTTCATTGAATTTCATAGGTTTTTATTTGTCCAATTTAACCATAACGTCCCTTTAACAAAGTTTTTAAATTGAATATATATGGGATGCATTGCTCACCGTAATCGTATTTCTGATGCTTGTATCTGCTTAGATTCACATGCTGTGAACAGGCGGACAGCTAGTGGAAGCTGTGCATTAGGTTGTTTTTTGAAATTCGAAAAAGGGATGTCGAACAGGGCGTGCCAGTAATACTATCCCTAGTGGACGTCCCCTGTACTCATGATCCCTCATGCGTGTAGGACCCTCAGATTGTATTTTTTTCTGATATGAGGTAGCATGAGGAGGAGCGTGAATACAGAGTCTCCAAGCAAATAGATAAGACTACAAGCATCCATGTGCCTTCTCTCAAAGGGGAGGAAGGGCGGACGCATGTGACTCTAAGCAGATACAAGCATCAGAAGACATGCATTACTTACCGTAATAGAGTTTCTGATGATTGTATCTGCTTAAATTCTCATGCTGTGCATATGGTCCAACATCCAGTGGTAACCGGAGAGTATTGCATCTTGTCTTTCGGGGACCGAAAGGGGACGGCGACATAGGCGTGTCTAACACTATCCCTATCATGACGTGTGTAGTACCCAAAATCCCTCACGCGCCGAGGTCCCTCCGATTGTATTTTTTCTGCCATGAGGGAGCCCAAGGCTATAGTGAGTGAGTACATGAAGAGAGAAAGTAGTGAGACGTCTATGTTCCTTCCACCCCGAGCGGGGAGGTAGGGAGGGCGCATGTGAATCTAAGAAGATACAATCATCAGAAATGCTATTACGGTAAGTAATGCATGTCTTCTGATGCTTGTTAATCTGCTTAGAATCACATGCTGTGCCTAGACTAGCGAGCAGTACCCGGAGTTGGAGGTGGGTTGTGAGAAGGAACAGTAGAGAAAAGAGGTCTTAGTACTGCTAGTCCCACCTGAGAATCAGACCTAGAATGAGTGTCTAGGCAACAGTGTTTTGTAAAGGTATGTACAGAACTCCAGGTTGCCGCCTTGCAAATGGACTCAAGTGGAACATTTGCAAAGAATGCTATGGATGCCCCAGTGCCCCGAGTAGAGTGTGCTCTAGGCTTGAAGGCCAGTTCTCTCTTAGCAAGAGTGTAACAGTGTGATGCATTTGACAATCCACCTTGAGATACCCGATTTAGAGACAGGATCCCCTTCTCTACCAGCTGCCACTGAAATAAAGAATTCTTTAGTCTTTCTTAGTGGTTTAGTTCTTTCCAGGTAAAATATGACTGCCCTGCGCACGTCTAGTGTGTGAAG
Organism: Ambystoma mexicanum; assembly: GCF_040938575.1. Classification (NCBI taxonomy): domain Eukaryota; kingdom Metazoa; phylum Chordata; class Amphibia; order Caudata; family Ambystomatidae; genus Ambystoma; species Ambystoma mexicanum. Next base: position 310,799,430 of record NC_090932.1, read on the forward strand.
GCTTCTTTCGGCCATGTTAGTAGGGTTCTGGAAGAAAGTGGGTATTTCGATTGATTGGTTCACATGGAACTTCGAGATGAATTTAGGCGCAAACCTGGGATGTGTGTGCAGAACTACCTCATCTTTGTGGACTGTAAACAAAGGGGTCTAAAACAGAAAGAGCCTATAGTTCGCTAACCCTTCTGATAGAAGTGATAGCCACCATGAAGGCTGTCTTATAAGTCGAGTCTTTCAGACTTGCTTTATGCATAGGCTCAAAGGGAGCTCCCATGAGCCTGGTCAAAACCACATTCAGATCCCATCCAGGGGCAGGGTGAGAAATGGGAGGATAAATTCTCTTAACCCCTTCCATAAAGGCTTTAATCCCCAGTATTTTCCACCACGATACCTTTTGTTGTGATTTGGTGTAGGCTGACAGAGCAGCCAGATGAACCTTTAGGGAGTTGAAGACTAACGCAGTGTGTAATAGGTGGGTTAGATACAGAACAATGTGTGAGGGTGAGCAATCAATGGGATTGACGCCCTTGGAATTGCACCAGATGACAAAACTTTCCACTTGCTGGCATAGCAATAACGTGTATTAGGTTTCTCGCTTCCCTGAGTATGTCCATGCACCTCTGAGGGAGTTGCAGGTGTCCAAACTCTGACATCAGGAGCCAAGCTGCTAAGTTCAGAGTTTGTGGGCAACGGTGCAGGGTCTCCCCCCTGTCCTGAGACAAAATGTTGTACGGGCAGGGTAGCTTGACTGGTGGGGAGAGGGACATTTCCATCAGGTGAGCGAACCAGCGTTGGCGGGCCCAGATGGGGCCACCAGTATCATGGTAACTGGTTCCTGGTGCATCTTGTGCACTATCTTGTTGAGATAGCTGTGGGGGTCGGGTGAATTCCATGCAATAACCGCGGGCGACCGTCTTGTTAAGACCCACTGGTCGGAAGTTATCCCCTCCCATGCCTTGAGGAAAGATGTTAATCGCCCCCCGACAGGGGTGACATGGGCGGGGACCTGGACTTGGTGGTCATTTCTGACCAGAGGCTGTGGCTCCTCTGGGATTAGGGCCTCTGCCTCTACCATTGCCACGTTTCTGACCCCTTGAGGGGTAGTAAGTGGGGCTTCCAGATGTTTGATTTGTGTTGAAGTTACCCGTGCCGTAGTTGTTTTGACCCGCATGGGCTTGCCCTCGAAAAGGACCGCCGAGAGTTATTACCCCTCTGGTTGGAGGGTTTGTGTGTAATTTGGTGCAGAGACCTTATAGTGTCATGCTCCTTCTTGGCTGTCTCCAACGCTTCATCCACTGCTTTCCCAAAGAGGTTAGTCTCCTCAATGGGTTTATTAATGAGGGAGGCCTGAGTCTCAGGTCTAAATCCTGATGTATGCAGCCATGCGTGCCTTTTCAGTAGAGTCCCTTGTGCAAGAGACCTGCCTGCAGTTTCCGCAGTGTTCAGGGGGTTCTTCACCACATTCTGGATAACCAGTCTTCCCTCCGAAACAATGGCGAGAAGCTTTGATCCGGCGGGTTAGGGAACCTCTTGGAGGCATTCCTGGAGCAAATTCCATTGGGCATCAGCATAGCTTGCTAATAGAGTAGTATTATTAGCAACCCGAATTGTAACACGTTTGCCCAGGGCATACAGCCGCTTAGACTCCTTGTCCGGTGGCGATTCTCCTGTTGCAAGGGGAACCCCTGCCCTCTTTCAAGTGGTAGTCACTACCAGTGAGTCTGGGATGGCGTGCCCTTTGATATATAGAGGGTCGGAAGGAGCAGATCGAAATAATTTTTCGACTCTCGGGTTCACTGCCCGTGTCTGAGAGGCGAGACCAATGAGGGAGCTACCCATCTCTTAACAGAGTTAAGGAGGGGAATGGATTGACTCGCCGGACGTTTTTCCTTAATATCCTCCACAAAACCCTGCTCAGGTACCGCCTCTTGAGTGGCAATTTTGAAGTATTCAGCTGCTTTCTTTAACATGGAGTTGAATGCCATTTGGTCATCCACAGGGGTGGTCTGGCGAGCCGGGGTGGACGGAGGAGAGTCTAGGCACAAAACATCAGTGTCCTAATCTTGCAGTGTCCATGGGTCTTGACCTTCCTGCTGGGTTTCTTCCCAGTTGTCCGTAGTATCCTGTTGATCTTACTCATAGTTTGAGAAAAGAAGCCTCTTCTTCATTATAAATGTCTCTATATGTGTCCATCTGGACCACGTCTTCTTGTTGGAAAACATGAGACTGATATTCCTGAATTTGGAGGTTAGGGTCTACCTGAGCGCTTTTCGGGGGGAGGATGATCTGATAATCTGCTCCAGCCGAACCATACAACCCTCAAATTTTTCTGTAGTCCATTTAGAGGACCCAAACGGGCCTACGCGAGGAGAAACGACGTTCTCTGCACTGCACTGTCGAAAGGAACCTCTCGGTGTCGGAAGCAGGCTCTCGACTATCTTCGTAAGCCTCATCGGAATCGGGAACCCAATCCGCCGAAAAAATTTCTGTGACTTGGCCCACAGCCGCTACGATTCTTCCGATGCTACTTTGAATAGTCGTCTAGTAGCCAGATCGTCGTGAGACAAAGGCTCAGATAGTTTGTCAGCAGTTGTAATACCGTCCGCGGCACTAGGGGGCCTAGTGGTCGGTTTTCCGGGTATAGGCCTAGCCGTAGTTTTCGGGCCTACTGAGGCCTTGGAAACCATCGAAGCTTCGGGCTCCCGCACTTCGCAAGTGTAGGTTTCGGAGTAGCGCCCTTAGTTTGTTTTCGATTGCCCAGTCGTAAAACGCTGCTGCGGATGCGGGGAAGGCTTTGGATCTGAACGATCCGAGGGAACCGGCGAAGTTTTCGGCAGTCCCGTTGGCGCTTTCGCCTTTTTCGACGAAGGCATCGAAATTGGCGGAGGGGTTGTGTGTTTAGTGCGATGCGCTTATACGCCCCTGTCGCCGGGTGTAGTCCCTGTAGCAAGACCAGCGTCGAGCCTGGACAGGTCAGGGATGGCCGTGGCAGACCTAGAAGCGTCCGCCTCAAGGTCTATAACATCTGCATTGGACATTTGGTCATCCGAAGTACCCCTGTCACTTTCAGCTGGTGTGGCGGTGGGGAATGGGGGCTCCACTCGTGACATACCGTACGCGGCCCACCGCTTTACACAGCGCTCCTTAAGGGTCTTGGGCCGAAGGTGTTTACACACCGCTTCTTGTCGTGCTCTAGGGGGAGACAGGCGTTGCACGTCCTGTGTTTGTCCTTCCAAGGATATCTGACCCTACACTTCGGGCAGAATCTAAAAGGAGTCCTTTCCATAGCAAAAGGGAAGGATGACCAGACCAACAGGGAAAAGAGGGGAAGGAGGAAAGACATACTAAACAATATGGCCACCTCGACCCCACTCTCCCTACTGTATAGGTCGGCCAGAGGCCCGACCATGTGGAAAATCCGGTAGCCGGATCTTAGGCGCCGAAATCCACAGCCGTAGACGATTCCCCCCATAGTCTTCGTGGAATATGTTCTTGTTGGGCGAAGTGACTTAACAGGGAATAAACTGACAATTCGGTAAAGATAAAAATGTCTCTAGTAAGAGCTCCGCTATAGGACGACCAGTTATCTGGGCGGAAAAAAACAATCTGAGGGACCTCAGTGCGTGAAGGATTTTGGATACTACACGTCACGATAGGGATAGTGTTACAGACACGCCTATGCTGATGCCCCCTTTCGGTCCCCGAAAGACAAGATGCAATACTCCGCGGTTACCACTGGATGTCGGACCACATGCACAGCATGTGATTCTAAGCAATACGATTACGGTGAGTAATGTATCCCTTCTGAGGCTTGTGGAATCTGCTTAGATCACATGCTGTGCATAGATTAGCGAACAGTGTTAAAAGGAGGTGGGATGTGGGAAGGGTCATGAGCGAACAAATGTCTTAGAACCACTTGTCCCACTTGGGTATCAGTCTTGGAATGTGTGTCAATGCAGTAGTGCTGAGAAAAGGTGTGAATAGAGCTCCATGTAGCTGCTTTGCAAATACTGTCCAGGGGTACATTTGCAATGAAAGCCAGAGTGGCTCCAGTACCTCTTGTAGAGTGGGCCCTTGGCGTAAAAGGCAGTGTTTTATCTGAAAGGAAATAGCACAGTTGGATACATCCGACTATCCACCTAGAGATGGGAATTTTAGAGATGCGATCTCCTTCTCTGCCTGGCGCTATGGAGACAAACAGCTGATCTGTCTTTTTTATCGGTCTGGTCTTGTCTACGTAGTAGAGCCCGCCCTCCTCACATTAGTGTGAGTGTTTCACGTCAGCAGAGCTTTTGGGTTCTTGGAAGAAGGCTGGTAGCTCAATAGACTGGTTAACATGGAATTTGGAAATGAACGTAGGTGAGTGCGTAAAACCAGTTTATCCTTATAAATAGTAAAGAAAGGATCCTGCACTGACAGAGCTTGAATTTCACTGACCCTTGTTATGGAGGTGATGGCTACTAAGAAGGCAGTTTTACAAGTCAGGTGTTTGAGACTAGATTTGTACATGGGCTCAAAGGGAGGTCTCATGAGCTTAGCAAGTACCACATTAAGGTCCCAACCTGGTGGTGGGTTAGAAATTGGAGGGTGGAGTCTTTTTCCCCTTCCATAAATGCTTTGACGACTGGCACTTTCCACCATGACACCTTGTTATGGGAAGTGGTGTAGGCTGATAAAGCTGCCAGGTGCACTTTTAATGAGTTAAACACTAACACATTAGAAGGAGTACAATCAATGGAGCTGATTTGCCTATTCTGGCACCAAATTACAAATTGTTTCCATTTATCATAGTAACAGTGCCTCGTGTTAGGTTTTCTTGACTCTTTCAGGATATCCATACATCTGTGAGGTAAATTGAGATGTCCGAACTCTATGACTTCAGGAGCCATGCTGCCAAGTTCATCGAGTTGGGTTGAGGATGCACAGTTAGCGCCTCGTGCTGGGAGAGAGCCGGCACAAGAGTTTGATGGGGTCGCACACCACCAGTTTGCATAGGTGTGGATACCATGGTTGTCTCGCCCACATAGGAGCAACCAGGATGAGCGTCATCGGTTCCCTGTGTATCTTGTTCACCACTTGCCTCATCAGAGGGGTTGATGGAAAAGCGTAGGCAAATATCCCTGAATAATTCCTCCATAGGGCGTTCCCTCTGGAGGCCTGGCAGGGGGAACCTGGATGTGAAGTTTGGGCATTGCTTGTTTTCGCTTGTGGCAAATAGGTCTAAGAGACTCCTACGACCTCTTTGTGTAGTCGCCACTCGTGTTCCTCTGGGAGGGGTCTCTGCTCAGAGCATCTGCTAGAGAGTTTAGTTCACCTGGAACATGTTGGGATGACAGGTGAATCTTCCGTTTGAGTGCCTATTTCCAAATTTGCTGGGTAAGCTTTTTTTTTTTTAAGTATAACAATGCAGTCGTGCTAATGGTTAGGATGTGCACTGACTGGTTGGATAGGAGTGGTTCAAATGCCCGAATCGCTCTGAAGACTGCCAGAAGTTCTAGCAGATTGATGTGGTTCTGGGCCACTGTGTGGGACCAGAGACCCTGAGCTCCCCACCCTACCAGGGAGGCGTCTGTTGTGACAACCGCCGGTATCTCTGGATCATAGAAGGGTTTCCCCTTCGTAAGATTCTCTTGTTCACCAGCGAAGACTCTGTACTAGTGTTCGCAAAACAACCACTAGATCATCCCACTGACCACTTGCTTGAGACCACTGTTTCGCCAACCATTCCTGCATGGGTTGCATGTGCAGGCGCGTACCAGGTAAATGCACGTTACCATCATGCCTAGCAAACGCATAGCTTTGCGCACCCTTATTTGGCGACCAGTCTGATATTGAGGAATTTGCAGCAAAACATTTAGAATTCTTTCCTATGATGGAAAGGCCAACCCCTCTTGGGTATTTAGGACAGCTCCTAGGAACTGTTTTGAGGTGCTTGGCACCAGGCTTGATTTTTTCTCGCTGATTGAGAAGCCCAATTGGAAGAGGAGGTTGATTGTTCTTTGGATGTTAAGTCTGCAAATTAGGGGGGACTCCCCTGTAATGAGCCAATCGTCCAGGTAAGGGTACACTGGGATTGCCTCCCTCCATAGGTGCGCCACCAGTTCCTTGGTGAATACCCTTGGAGCCGAGGCTATTCCGCAGGGCAGCACCTTGAATTGGTAGTGCTGGTTGTCTATCTTGAAACGCAAGAATCATCTGTGAGCTGGGAACATTGAAATCTTTAAATAGACATCTTTCATATCCAATGTTGCCATGTAATCCACTTTTTCAGTAGGGAGATTACCTCTTGTAGTGTAGTCATGCAGAATTTTTGTGGCTTGACATACTAGTTTGCAGGGCGCAAATCGAATACTGGGTGCATTGTCAGATCTTTTTTTGGCACAAGGAAGTAGGTTGAATAAATACCTGCGTTTACCTTGTTGAGCGGGACAACTTCTATGGCGTCCTTTGCTAGCAGAACGTTGATCTCCTCAAGGAGGATCTTCTGATGTTCCAGCGAGTGTACTCTGTCGGAGGATGGTCGTGGGGGCGTCCGAGCAACTCTATAGAGTATCCTCCAGACACTGTGGACAGCACCCATCTGTCCGAAGTGATCCCCTCCCATCCGTGAGTGAAGGTGGACATACGCCCCCTACTGGGGATCCATGAAGCGGAACGTCACTGCTTGTTGGGTGGCACACCACCTCTGGCGGGGCTGCCTCTACCCCTAGTGCGACCCCTGCGCTGCCCTCTGGGGAAGCCCTGTGAGGATTGGGAGTTACCCCATGAGGTTCCTTGGTTTTGGTAATAGTTTGAACCCCTTTGGGAACCTTGGCCCTGAAAGCAGCGAACATTGTTGTTTCCCCTCTGTCCAGAGGGTTTATTGGTGAGTTGGCCAAGAGATTTTAGGGTCTCGTTCTCATCCTTTGCCGTCTTTAAAGCCTCCTCCACTGCCTTGCCGAATAGTACATTCGGCTCCACAAGCATATCTATCAGGGTTGCTTGCGAGTCAGGTTTGAACCCTGGCTGCCTTAGCCAAGCGTGACACTTTATGACAGTGCCCTCGGCGATTAACCTCCCCGCATTATCTGCTTCATCAAAGTTTGTCTTTAGCATGCAGCCTGATACAGACATTCCATCTGTTGCCAGTTGAGCCAACTGGCTCTTTAAGGGTTTGGGTGCGGAGGATACTACGGTGGATACTTCCTCCCACTGATAGCAATTGTAGCTTGCCAAAAGGGTGGCACTGTTGGCAATTCGTGCCTGATAGGCAGAAGTGGAGGCAACCTTTCTACCCAGAGCATATAGTCGTTTACTTTCTTTATCAGGAGGTGCTTCCGAAGAAGCAAGCGGTGTACCTGCCCTCTTTCTGGTAGTCGTTACGACCAGGGAATCTGGTTTTAATTGGCCCATAATGTACAGGGGATCGGAGGGTGCGGCACAGAACAATTTCTCGACTTGCGGATTAACCGCTCGAGTGAGATTCGGGGTTTGCAGCAAGGGATCAATCCTACACTGGATGGATTTTAACAGAGCCTGAGTAACGGCTTTGTCTCCTAGGATTTCTTCAGTAAAATCCATGTCTTCTTGGACACCTTGTGTGTCGATATGAAAATGGGCAGCTGCCTTAGCCAGCACCTCATTGAGGATGGGGTTGGTTATATATAGGCGAGTCATGCACCGGGGGGTCTTTAGGAACCGGGGAGTCAATGTTGTAGGCTTCAGCCTCATCCTCATCCTCATCCTGTGAGAGCGCTTTATAAATGTTAAATAAAAATAAAATCCTCATCCTCCTGGTCCTAGTCATCCCCATAATAAGAGACACCTGTATGGTCATCAATCAACTGGGGTTCTGTTTCATCACAATATGAATCAGGGTGGTAAGGTTTAACCACAAAAGGGGTCTGTGACCAAGCCCTGAACCGGGGCATCAGAGCGGAGTTTCTTAGCAGGGGGCTGAGAGGACTTGGGTGTTGCCTTGGACCCTGAAGGGGCAGAGGTAGCAGGGGTGTTGGAGTAACTATGAAAGTAATTGGGGTCCTTTTCATACAAGTCAGCCATGAATGACATCCTTCTCATGACCCTATCAATGTCTGCTGAATTCCATTCTTTAGAACTAGGAACAACAACATGTTCTGGTTCCTCATCAGTGCCCATATCCAGAGCAGTGGGAGGAATGAGTTTACTCTTAGTGGTAGGATCTGATACCTTGGACTTCCCTATTGATTTCTGGGATTTATGCTTTTCTTTATGAACATGGGGTTCTGAAGATGTATTTTTATGTTGTTTATCCCCTTTACCATGACTAGAGGAGTGTTTCCCAGTGCTTTTAGTGGCCTTTGAGGGGTTTGACGCCTTGCGTCGAGTTTCGGAGGTGGGATTCGAAGGACGACGTTGAATCTCGGGTGTACGTCAGACGCCTCGCGTCTAGCCTGTGGAGGGCGGAATCGTCATCTGACGATCAGGCCTCAGGGACTATTGATCGTGCAACACCTTTATCAACCCAAGACGGCTGGGCTTTGTCATGAGGTGACCGGGAACACCCAGAGGACAAATATTTGTTGGACTGCTCTCTTGATGTCGTACGGTGCCGATCGCTAGACACACGTGTCGAGTCACAGCTGGGGTTGATATGCTTAGTGGAGGTAGAATGTGTAGCGCTCTTGCCGCCGGGTGTTATCCCCACAACGTGGCTGCCGGCCAGTCCTTCGGAGTCGGAGGACTGCGCGGGTGTCCGAAGTCACCCCTTTCCCCTCGCCGTCCGATGCAGTGGCGTTGCTGCCGTCGCTGAATGTCCCCTCTACTTCCATGGCCTCTAGTTGCCTGGCGTAGTGGGCCCAGCGCTTAGTTGAGTGGTCATTAAGGATTTTCGGCTTGAAGAGCTTTCAAGCTCGACAGTTAGCCTCGGGATGGTCACGTATAGTGCTTATCCACCCAGGGACACTTCCTATTACATTTAGGGCAGAATTTAAATGGAGTACCCTCCATTTGTTACAAAATTGCAGCGGGCGGGTATATGTACGAAAAGGTGGTAAAAAAGCCTGTACGATAACACACACACCCCCCCCCCCCCCCCCCCCCCAACTCCCTACTGTACAGGGTCAAGGCCAGAGGCCTTCCAAGGCCCGAAGTCCGTTGTGGCAGTCCTCAACGGCTGACTTCCTCGATCTTCACCGGCGTCGATCTTCGGCGTACAGTGAAAGGGGAAGTATTAACGGTAATTATTACCTATAAACGGCTAAGTGCCGGAGGAACTCCGCAACATGCGTCCGACTAGTATGGCAGAACAAAACAATCTGAGGGTCCTACACGCGTGAGGGTTCATGGGTACAGGGGACATCACACTGGGGATAGTATTACTGGAACGCCCTGTTCGAAGTCCCTTTTCGAATTTCACAAACTGTAATACTCTGCAGCTTCCACTAGATGTCGGCCTTTGCACAGCATGTGATCTAAGCAGATTCCACAAGCCTCAGAAAAAATATATATTAAAAAAAAAAAAATTCAACACCCTTTTCATCAGCATTTTTGTGGGCTCAGTAAAAATGCACAGTGATCTAATATAGCCCCTCTCACCAGACGATGCTATACCTGTAATGGCTCAGAAGAAGCTCTAGTTCCCAGCCTAATGTCAAAAGAAGGTTTGCACACATCTAAAAAAGGAGCACCTAATGGTAAAGCTGCACTGGATTTGTTAATGTTAAAGGACATTTGTACCGCGCACTATCACCACTGAAGCGGTCCTCAGGCGCTCTGGCGGCTCTGAAAAAGGGGAGGAGAGGGGGTGGGTTAGTGGGAGTAAACTGGAAAAGTGCAAGAGAGCAATGATGTGCTGGTGGCAGCCTCAGCCCGGTGGGTCCGTTGGCTGGGCTTGGGGGTGTTTTACGGTCCGTAGTCGTCGTGTGCTGTTCTGCAAGTCTATGTGTGGTTTGTTTTGTTGCATTGTTGTGAAGTTTCTGCGGATTGCTGCGTTTTAGGCTTGTGGTTGTGTTTGGTTAGAGTTTGAGAGGTGTATGCAGAGGGATGGAATTGTTAGTTGGTTGTTAGTTGGCATTGCTGTCCTTGCAATTATGGGATTCCATCTAGGTGCGGTACATGCTGACATTCACATTTCTATCTAGATGCGATACAGGCTAAAGTTAAGAATTCCATACGGGTGTGGCACATTCTAACCATTATATTTGTATCTAGATGCGAAGCAAGCTAGGGTTCAGAATTCTGAGTGAGGCACATGCTAACTATCACATTTCTATCTAGATGCGACGCAAGCTAAAGTTAAGAATCCTGAGTGAGGCACATGCCAACAATCACATTTCTGTCTAGATGCGACGCAAGATAGGGTTCAGAATTCTAAGTGTGGTGCATGCAAACAATCACATTTCTATCTAGATAGAAAATCCCAGGCTGAACAGTAGGTCTACTGGAAAGGCATTTTCTGCTTTTTAAATATTTATTAGTTCTACGTCAAAAGACAAAAAAGGAGAGCAAAAGCAACTCTGAACCTAAGCAATACAGGAGAACAAAGTGTGGGCTGGAGGCGGGGGAAAGGCAGTGAGAACAAAGAACGTATAAGACAATCCAAAACCGGAATTCAAGCAACAGGAAGAGAGACCAATGAGCTACACAAGAGCAACAAAGAACGTAACGAGGGAAACAGAGGTAAATAATAGGACACACAATAGGATTGAGGGATAGAAGCAGAGCAAGAGAGACCGACAGTAAATTAAGATCAACAGCAGACAGGGAGATCTGGAAATAGAAAACATAAGAGGCAATGCAAGAAAGATGATCAAAATGAGTAGCAACCACAACAGAGAAAATGGAAAAAACGATATAGGCAGAGTAATGACATGAGAGAGGAAGAGGAGTTATGTCAACCGATACAATACAATATAGGAGGGAAACAGCAATAATAGAATGCAGAGATGGGAGAGGAAGAGTGAGAGCAACAGACCTCAAAACGTGGCATAGCAAGAGTGAGAGGCAGAACATCAGAACATGAGAGACCGCGAAAACAGTAGCAAAGGGAAGGAGAGATGGCGTAAAAACATGGAGTTGCTGTACAGCAGGTATTGCCAGGCAGCAACAGTAGGCCAGGGAGGCAAAGAAGTGATGCTGGTAGAGTGAGGGACTTGATTTATGATGTAACTAGCTGGCATCTGTAGTAGTTCTTAACAGAGTTTTGGTGTCGAAGTATAATGAAGATGACGTTCTTTGTCACTAATGTTTTGTACCAGTTTCATTTTACGCACACATTGTGTAGTTGTCGGACACTTTTTTACTCTCTTGCAAAGAAAAAATAATTTTTACTCTTGAAATTGGATTTACTCCCCAATTCTAAAAACTGGGTGTTAGGCAAAGTTTGAATGCAGTACCCTCTGGGAACACTACAAAAAACTGACTACAGGTATAGGCAACCCACCCTTTGGTACAAGGTTGTACTACACAGTTTTGGTAGATTGACGAGCAGCCACGCTTATCTCAAGAGGGGACATGTGAGCTGTAGTGCAGTTACAGGTATTCAAATAAACTCTTACACTCAAGGTTTCTTGCATAAACAATTATTAATTTATCAGTCAGTTATAAAGCCTTCTCCAGAAAGGAGCAATAGAATAGTAACGCACAAATACACTTCAATAATGTACACTCAGTTTCTGAATCAGAAAAGACCTCTTTGGGATGGCCCACAGGCACAACCTACACCCACAGGTGACTTCAGTAACAAGGGTGCTTGGGACATTAATATATTGCTGTTGGCATTCAGAATACTCAAATTGGTAAAAGGCAAAGGTTATTAGAACAAGAGACCCCAAATATTCCTAAGCAGGTAAGTACTTTTAGATATCCTTAGAAGAGTCATTCAATTCAATAGGCTAAGCCAAAGTCAATGGCCAAAAATCTTGGATAGGATAAAGCACTTCTGGTAAGTAAATGGAAAGGTTTTTGCGCAAGTTCTTAGGAGTCTGATGGAAAAAGTTGACAAAGTTGCATATACACAAATTCAAAGACACCTTGAATTACACAAATTACTGGGAGCTAGACAATCTGGTTTACGCTCACTTCATGGAACCGTACCTGCTCTCATTGAGAAAGACCCAAATAGATGAACTGAGAGATCAAGGTAAGACAGCACTCCTCCTTATACTTGATCTCTCAGCTGCTTTCGATCTTGTGGACCACAAGGTCCTCTGCAGACATTTGGATTCTGCGGCCAATTTTTCCACCCAAGCTATCAGATGGATTGAATCCTTTTTGAGCGAGAGAACAATGAGAGTTTTCTCCCCTTCGGCAGCAGCAGACCCCACGCCAATTACATGTGGAGTCCCTCAAGGTTCTTGTGTCTCTCCAACATTATACAATATATTCACCAAACCTCTTTTCGACGATCTGGACCTTCTAGGTATCACCTACACTAACTATGCAGAGGATACACAGATTCTCCTCCCGCTTTCTGGAGATCACAGTAAGGACATAGAGTTGGTGAATAGGGTGTACCTCATTATTCAGGCATGGATGGCATCCGATGGCCTCTGCCTGAACGATAAACCGAGCCGATTATCCTGGGCAGGCAGGCTAATAAGTTAGGCACAGACTTCTCCATGTTCAATATAGACGGCAAAGTTTCAAGGTCTCCAGGGAAGTAAAAACGCTTGGTTTTTATCTTGATTCTACCATGTCATTCACTAAACAGGTTAACTCCCTAGCTTCCACTACAGCATATACCTGCAAATTATTAAGAGCAGGTAAGCCCTTACTATACGATAGCTGCATGATCCTGGCGAGCGCCTTAATAGTATCCTGACTTGACTACTGCAATGCCCTCTACAGCGGTGCCAATAAAGCCATCACCAAAACGCTACAAATCTTACAAAATAATGCCTTGAGAGCTGCTCTTGGCAAATATAAAAGGGAACATATCTCCATCAGACATCAATATAAAAATGGCTCTCCACCGACAATAAAATCCACTTAAAAATGATCTCCTTGACACAAAGCTCTCAACAATGCTGCTCCCAGCTACTTGATGGATAAAATAAAAATAAAAACCTCCAGAAGACCGACAATAACTACCAACTCTAACTGCCTGGTAGTACCTAGATTTAAACTTACTAAAATTGGGGGTATTAGTTTCCCTGTGTTAGCTGCTAAATGGTGGAATGCCTTGCCACAATCTGAGAGTAGACCAACCCCTCTCACATTTCAGAAGGAACTTCATCAAACACATCAATTCCAATAACGTGTAAATGCACTGCTAGATACCTTGTTGTACTAGCATATCTGAACTGTATATATGGATTATTAGATTTATACCACACATGTAGATATATATATTAACACTGTATATAATTCATTGTCTCGTTTGATATTAATGCCATAAACTAATGGTTATGTCTGCATTAGTGCTAAGCATGTACAAACCTTTATCTCTGTATTACTGCAAATTAAGTAACTTTGTAAATTCCTGTAACATTGTAAGCCTTGCATATTCTTTCTGTTGCGCCCGGTTACCCTTGGGTCTGGCGCGCATTACAAATAAATAAACAAACAAAAGAAGAATCAAATGTAGGGCCACAAGCTGATTAGACTTGTGGAAGTTACAAGCACTTCTGTAGTAAGCGGTAAGTTCTCGTAGACTTTGTTTACAGTACCTTGGTAAAGAAGAAAAAGATGCAGCTGATGACTTCTGTTCCTGTGCAGCTCTACAGATCTCGCTGTTCCTGGGCCTCAGTTGTGGGGACAAGAGGGAGGACGTCGGGGGACTCCTGCACTGTATTGGCACCGTCAAAGCTGGCAACCGGCAAACTTTACTTTCAGTGGCTGTTTCATGTTTCAGCTCCTTGCGGTACAGCAAATAGCAATAAGCATGGTTCCTGGCTGTCAAGGTGGACTGTCCTTGCTTCTGGGGTCCCGCACTCTGCCGATGGGGCTCAGGCTTGGTCAGTTCTACTTCGTGGGAGTCCGGAGGATCTTCCAAAAGCTTTAGGCCAGCTTACAAGCAAGGCACACCATCTGGTGTCCCTCTCCCTGGCTCTACGGTTTCCTGCAGCAACTCTGAGGAAATTCAACCAGCTCCGAGATGGGTATCCAGGTAGCTTACTTTGGAGTGGATTGGTCCCACCAACTCAAAGGGAGAAGTCGTCCTTGCAGGGTCTTCTCCGTCAATGTAAACTTAGCAAGTAGTCAATGCAGGAGGGCTTCACTGGGAAAACCAATGGTCCAGGAGTTGCAGCAGGCGTCCTCTTCAAGCTCTTCTTTGGTTCCTTCGTCCAGTGTTCGACTACCTTCCAAGCCAAAAGACTTGCATTTTATTCAGTTCTCTCCCATTCATTCCATCCTAGCTGTCACTTACCCAGTAGGGTGGCGGTCCTTGCCAGACAGTCAGCCAACCAATCACCGCAGAGTGCATTTGGGTCTCCTAAGTGACTAAGCAGAGGGAGTTTCGGGCACCTCCTTCACTTCCTGCCTACCCCAGACACTCTGGAGCCAGAGGAGGGTTTCACTCCTGAAGCCCGCTAAAGGCGAATGAACAAAGACCAAACCTGGTTTGGCGTGCAGAGAAATTCTCTAGAAGGACCTTTCCACAAAGACCTGGCGAAAAAAGACCGAGCACCATTTTATCAAAGAAGGCTGGACGCCATTTTGAAAAAATGGCTCCCGTGGTTAACGTTACTGGGTCCGCGAATGGTTGCAGTAAATGCAAACCTTGGTAGTTCAAAATGAAACCACTTCCACCAGCCAGTCAATTGAGGAAAGGGTAACATAAAAATGTTACATGAGCATTTAGACAAAGGGGATACTAGGTAACCCCCTCCAGCACTATCTAGGAATATAGGGTGTGCTGGGTCTCGCAAGTACAATGCTAAGTAAAGTCAATTTCACTTTACTGGTCTGGGAAACAGTTTATCCCAGAGAAGGTGTTTAAACCTCGGGAAATCTAAAAGACTTCCCTGTGTCACTGCACTGAAGGGGCTGTATGACAAAATTGTAAAAGATGATGCCTATGGAGTTTGTGCTTTTAATTTTATGCGTTACCTGTGTTTCCCTTGGGTATGGAGTGTAACAAAGTCCCAAAGTTCTGCAAAAGAGCTGGGGGTCTCTAAGGTAGAGGGAATTAGCACATTTTTGAGAATTCTCCCCAACACTTGGAGTAAAATACTCATGCCAAAATCCTATATGGAGCACTTCTTGAAGCCTTCGGAAATGTTCCTGGATGACCCAGTGGACTCACCAGCTTCCTTTTGGGCCATCGCTTTGCAGCCGTCACCATTTTGACCAGAGCCTTGGGACTCGCTGGATCTTCAGGATATGCCATAAATCAACTGTCTTCGTAATTTCAGCCTTCTCACAACAGGGAAAAATGAGCTTGGGCTTCTAATGTGTTCACCGCTGGAAGATCGCATTTTACTGCATGACCATGATGACCAACGCTGGAACCATCCTTATACAATCCTGTGAGGAGTCCTGAAGTTACAGTGGCAATGTCTATTTGAGACTACAACAAATAGTGCTTTAGAAAGACTGCGCTGAGACCGCTCTGCACGGTTTTTGTAAAGCCAACTGTCACGCCACTGCTGCACACGAGTGAGCGCATGGGTTGAGGGGCTCGACCAGGCCTGACAGAAGCCATGGATGATGCAGATAATTGCTGTGGGGAGGGCTGTTGGTGCTTGTGACAGGAGTGGGGGTTGAGTACTGAAGAGAACAGTGGGGATCAAATTGGGGGAGGTTTGGGGGGGTGAAACCCCCCCAACATAAAGACTAAAGCAGCAGGATAGGTGGGGAAAGAGATTGGGACGAAAAAAAGTGAAAATCCAGAATATTGATGGTTGCACCAAAATCAGCCGGGGGAAAAAAAACATTGTTTTGTGTGACCATCAATATTCGAGAATTTCGCATTGAACCATCCTGAAGGCTCTGCACCGCCAAGGTCTGCATCATTTCTTTGTTTGGGAGTGGTCTTCAAAGCGTTGCCTGGAACTCTCTGGAGAGAACCACGACCAGCTCCCGACACAAAAAGTGACCTTTGCACCCGTGGCACCGGAGCTCCCCTTACCCAAATCAAGGACAGAAGACTGGAGCCCCAGCGAATTCTGAAAGACCTGCAGTGTCACCTGGTAGAAATGGAGTCAGGGGGATAAATAAACTGCACACGTTTGTGTCCCCCGGCTTACCATGTAGTAACATTTAGTGGAAAGACCTTGTCCCTAAACTCCCTCTGGCCTGGGCTTTGGTTGTCAAACCTGGGTCAATGATCCAGTCCCAAGACTTACCTTTGTAACAGGATAGAGGGGGGTATTTCTGAAATACCTTCCCTGGAGAAAACACATTGGCACTTCATAAGACACAGGGAACTGGGTTGTGATTATTCTCAAACTCCAGCTTTTTATTGCATGGATTTACTTACCCTTTGACTAGTAGTAGCAGATGATATCTCTAAAGGTGAATGGTTTTTGATTACAATACTAGTGATGTTTTTGTTTAGTGTGTTTAGAAAGGTCTAATTAATAATTGCATTTTTATATCCTCTGACTAACTTGAATTATTGGTGTTCTGTGTGGAACCATTGTAGCCCTAGACCACTCTCACACTTTTCCTGAGACTAAGCTGGATTGCTCTTCTAGATTACCTTGATTCGGTGTTGGCCAACCTTTCACTGACTTCACAGTTTACCATAAATAGGATGGCCTCCTAAAATCCTCTCCCCAGGCCAAGGGCCGATTTTAGAAATCTATGTCAACATTAGCTATTTGCGGTAAATGCAAAAGAATGAGAAAAAGAACACACAAAACAAAAAACAATCACACAGCTGCCACCAGTTTACCTTAGGCGCATGGTCAAATAACCAAAAAGCCATTAGGTAAAAAGTTATGATACAAAGTATCCCAACTGCACTTCACTGTAATGTGATGGGGGAAATTCTAAAAATACAAGTATTCCAAAAGAGACACAAAGTTTCTCAGTGACAAGGTCTTAGGGACCAGTCAGTTCCCCATAAGAATGAGCAAAACAGGCAAGGGTAGTAAAGCAGGAGGCTTTACTGACCTCCAAAAATCAGGACAGGGTTAAAATAAATCAGCACAAAGACTGGAGGTCCCATAGGAATCTATGCAAGAAAAGGTGCAAAACGAAAATCTATCCTAACACCTCGATATCCTTGCTCTTACCAAGACGTGGTTCAATACCAGGTCAGTCACTGCTTTTGACACCCTTCTGCCTGATGGCTATAAACTCATCTCCAAGCCTCGTCCTAACTGCTGGTGGTGGAGTTGCCCTGATCTTTCCAGAGTATGTCCCTTCTTTCCTCATAGCCACCCAGCCCTATTCTTCCTTTCAGAGCCTGGTCATCTCTCCTTCCTCCTCAATCGCCATTGCCACCACTTACAGGCCTCCTGGCTCTACCACACTGTTCCTCTCTGAATGGGATGATGTCTCCTCTCTCCACGCAACCACTTCTAAACTCCTCCTCCTTGGCGATTTCAACATCCACCTTGACTCATTAATCAGGGCATCCACTCTCATCCGTGACCTTTGCACCTCGCTCGCCCTCTCCATCCTCCCTTCCAGACCAACCCACTCAGCTAGGAACTCTTGATGCCCTCATCCACACAGATCTTTCACTCTCCTCCGCACTGACCACCCCACTCTCCTGGTCAGACCACTCTCCCCTGGGTCCTCTCGGCCCTCTTGCCGCTCCTCCACCAGCCCTGCCAACCTCGTTCACAAACATGTGTCTGATGAAACAAGAGACAGCTGCTGCCTACGCAGCTACCTTCATCCCACTACCGACTCAACCTCCGAGACTCGGCTCTCAGCAACCTCCACCTTGCCGTTACAAATACCCCCAGCACTCTTGTCCCATTCATGAGGATCCACCTGAAACATGTCTCCAAGCATAACTCCTGGAATAACTCTGAACTTGCAGCCTTGGAACTCAAGTGCACAGCTGCAGAACAGAAGTGTTCGAACTCAAGCGCACCCTCTGACAAACTGGCCTGTCGCCTGCTCCAAAGGCAATACAGACTTTCCATCTGCACCAAGTAAAGAGCCCAAATACAGGCTTGTGTCTCCAGTGCTTCCAACAAGGCTGAACTCCAGAATATGCAGGGAACTAGCCAGCCCTTCCGCAGTATCCTCCTCACCTCTTCCCTCACAGTGCCTCTGCAATGCACTGGCTACTCACTTCACTACAAAAACTAAGGTCATCCTGAGCACCATTGCTTCCCTCTCCCCTTTCCCCTCCCCTCTGCCACCTACGAACCCTCCCCTTTAGACCCTCCGCCTTTCTCTCCTCCTCTTCCAACACACCTGATGAGGTCACTAGGGGTGTCCGCTCCATGAAGGTGTCATCAAAACAGATATCCCCCTGCTCTTAAAGAACCATTAAGGACAACATTGGCTCTCTTGGCCCTGCATTTGCTGATCTCTGCAACCACTCTTTTGCTATTGGATCTTTCCCTTCCTCCCTCAAGCACTCCCTTGTGCCTCCCCTCCTGAAAAAAACCTTCTGCAGACCCGTCTTGTCTGGCCAACTACCGCCCCATATCCATCACTCCCTTCCTTGGGGAAACTCTTGTAGAAGCGGTCTTTCCCCAACTGACCCAGCACACAACTTGTTGGTTGCCTACACAATCATCGGTCATTCTGGGCTCTTTCTCCTCCCCCACCTCCATTCTCCACCTGCGGCATCCCCCGCTTGCACACCTCATTTCCACCTTCTCCCCAAACTTCCAGTGTTATGCAGATGACACACAATTCTTCTTCAAACTTCGCTCTGATCCTCTTCTCACTTCATCTATCATTCCTCACTGTCTATCTGCCATCCAGTTCTGGTGTACCGCCAATGATCTCTGCCTCAATGCCAGCAAGACGGAGATCCTTCCTATTGGAACTCCTGCTTCCTCTTTCTCTCCCTCAATCTGGCCATCTTCTATGGGCACTCCCTCCTCCATCATCTGAATCTAGAAACCTTGGAGTCATCTTCAACTCCCCTCTCTTCTTCATCCCTCACATTCAGGACCTTGCTAAGAAGTCACACTTTCAACTCCACCTCCTCAAAGGAATTGTTCCTTTCCTCACTTTCCCCAAGAAGCTCAATGTCTCTAGACAGTCTAACACAGCAGACGTACCTACAAGGTAGTAATACTTTGTGTGATGGGAATACCGCGTTACACTGTACCTGTGCCTCCCCAAAAATACTCTAAGTACTAGGCCTGTGTCTAGAAAACTAAAGCTAAAAATCAACCCCAAAATAGACAGAAAAGCAGCAGAATACAGGTTATCCTTACATAAAGAAGGAACATGTCCAAAATGACCGTAGTAGAAATCAATATGGCTAGGGAGCACCTTCTGCACAAGCCATTTGTCAGAGGAGTGGCCAGAACAGGTTGAAAAATTCTGGCTACAAGAAATAACACAACAGGCCACAGCCATGAACCTGGACACATGGCAGGACGATGGCCTATTACACCAAGCTCTGAGTGAGCTATATATGACCCCAAATATTAAAGAGGAGCAAAGCAAAAATGCCAGAATCATAGCCTACATGTATCTCCACATGGGAGTGATGCGGGAAAGGCATGAGGAAAACGCCACTAGCGCAGAATCAATCTGAACGATTTAAAATCCAGACTGATCTAGATTTAGCAGAATAAAAATTACAGGAGAGCCAAGAGTTGGAGGTAGAATCTGGAAATTATATCAAAATTAAAAGAAGATCTGGCTCTCCGACAGCAAAATAATGCAGATCAAGAGGCCCAATTAGACGCATTGAGACTAAAGTGTCAGGAAGCGAGTCAACAGAAGCGGACTCAACAAACCTATAACCGGGCTGCTCAGGACAAATAACCATGTTGGAAGACCAGGTCGACAAAATGAAAGAGGAAAATAATAAGTTAATTTTGAGAGACCTCTCTCAAACAGATTTTGATGAAGAGCGCCAGGAATTCAATATCATCAGGAAACAAAGGGATGACCTGGCTGAACAGAGGCACCCTAAGTCAGGAGAGAGACGCCCTAGGCCAGGAAATAAGCAAATAAAAAATAGAGTTACAGGCAAGTGAGTCAGCCCTCCAGAAGCTCAATGAACTCAAAAAAAGAGTATGGGAATCTGCCAGAGCAAGCCAGACGGGTAGAAGGTGCCCGGGAAGAAAACACCAAGGCCAAAGATGCAAAAACCCAGGAGGTGAGTCTCCTGCAACAGAAATGGTCTCATTAATCCCAAACCATGCAGGAAGCCCAGAGACACAATGAGGCTCTCTGTGCAAAGAATGATGAGCTCCACAAACAAGTGGCAGCGCAAGAGCTGGTCATAGATGCCAATAAAGCCTTGATAGCTGAGCTAAAGGCTAAGATCTTTACTTCTTATCAAGAAGTGGAAGCTGAGAAGGAGAAACTAGCAAGGTTGGAGAAAGAGGGTGCTAGATTTAATCCAAACTGGAGGGACCCTGAACAGGTAGAGAGGGATAGGGCAACCCCTCATCATAGCATAAGGACCTTGGTACTAAGGGACACAAATCCATTTCACACTTTGCGCAATGCTGACTTCATGGCTGCCGGCACGGCAAGGAGCCGGAAACCATGAGGCCATCAGAATTTAATAGGCTAAGCATGATGTAACTGATAGGTCAGCACCCTACAGGAAGTGATGGACGGGCGTCCCGGTCTAGATACCCTACACATAAAGGTTGATGTCTCTGACAAGGAAGACTCCTATGAGGGGAGGGTCAGGGAATTAGATCCACAGAAATATTACTTTCCAAGTGACCATTTGGTCCAATTCAATGAAAAACCCAATGAAATGAGGCCCAAAAGAGCATCCTGAAGACCTCTACACAAATAGGGCAGTGGGGGGAATACTCTGCCAACCCTGGGAGTAGGGAGGAGTCAGAAGACTACTCTCCTGTGACCCACTGGAGCAGATAAACTAGGCCCCATCATTCTGTGACCCTCATGCTCACAGAATCCGGGAGAGCCTAAATGATCATGAGGGACCTCAAGTAGTAGCGCCTCAGAGTTTGAGAGCGTGTGGACTCGGTTGACTAAGCCAAAGAAAGCAAACAAACTCAAGAGGGTTATGACAAAATACTCTAGTAGGCAGATTAAAGCCTTTAGGAGTCATAACCCCATACCATAAAAATGCAAAATATTCTGTATGGGAACACTTGAACCTCTAATGAGCAGATGGACACTTTTCATATGAAAGACAACCATAATTGCATAGAGTATGTAAAATGGACATTCTCCCCTCAGTACTCCAGTTTCTTTGTGGGACTGGAGGACCAGAACCATTCAGGATGGTCCACCTACAGGGGGGCCATCTTGAAACACTTTTCCGACCATAGAAACCCCCAGGAGGCTCGCAAAGCGGCCTACAATCTGCAGTGCAGGGAAGATCAGGCTCCACGAGAGTTTATGCAGGAGCTCAACCGCACCTTCGCACAAACTACTAGGAGGGTGCACACGGATAGCAGGGAGTTTGTAACCACCTTCTTTCATGCCCTCCCAAAGTATATTATGACCCAGCTGGTGAGGGACTTCCACGAGAAAAGATCTCTGGACTGGGTCATAGATCAGGCGACCCGCATTTATGAGGTCCAAAAACTTGCAGAAAATAAAAATCTGAACAAAAAACCCCAAACCAGCCAACACCCCTGCTGCTAAGGTGGCGGAGGCAAAGGTTGCCCCCATCTTAGACCTAGAGATGTGGGGGCCTAAAAATATGCCTGCACAAAATCAAAGACCCAGAAGGCCTTCAGGCAGCAATGAACAAACAGGCAGCAGTCAGGGAGGTAATCCCACAAATGGGAACCTCAATTCCCCTGATTATATCAGCCCCCGGTACAAGGGCAACCGACCAATCCTGGGGTATGTATGGACTCCTCCGGGCCGGGTGGGGGGATACTCCAACCAGGTATGGGCTGCCCTGGGAAACTTCCCTCTGAACTTCCCTCACAAGGGCAGGAATTCCCAGATACCCACAAAACCCCAACCTGCAGGACAACCCTCCTTTCATTCCCCAATTTCAGGAACCCAGACAACCCAATCCGGGAGAGGGGAGACCAAGGGTGGAGGGTTACCAAAATCCACAACATCCAGAGTATTGCGGGAGAAGGGATAGTTACCCTTCCCGTGATCCACCTAGGGTTGACCAGAGACCCCCGTACCAGCCGGAAAGGGGTGTCCCAACTGGAATGCCAGGTCCAAAACCTTACTCCGGATCTGGGTCGCATGTGGAGGGCTCAACAGAACCATCAGGTGAACATGGTGGCTCAGAACCCCACCAACCAAGGGTCTGGTACACCAGAACAATGACGGGGAGAGAACCCCGACAACTCACCGGTTCCAGAGGAGGCGGACGGGGGCAAGGGGAGTGTAAAGCGCTAGAGGAAGCTTCCTTCCTTATTAGTGAAGAGCCCCGGGACACCCAGGAACCAGAGCAAAAAAAAAGAAGAGGGTGGGTAGGAGAAGAACAAGTTACTTCTTACCTTGTAACGTTCTTTCGAAGGGATGTTCCTCCGACGTATTCCTCATCTTAGATATATCTCCTTCCAGCTCTGCTGGCCTCGGAAAATTTTTTCTCTAGAGGGCGCTGTGCGTCGACGTCCTCCGAGTCAATGTCCTTCAACAGCCCCCGTATCGACGTCATCCTGCCTATAAAGGCCGCGCGCAGCGTCCGTTGCTCAGTTCCGTTTTGTAGCCCACAATAATACTTTCTGGACTAACTAATCACCCTGAAGGAGCGTAAGCTGCAACAACAAGGGAAGTAGAACTGCGGGGATGGATGGGAGGGTCGATGAGGAATACATCGGAGGAACATCCCGTCGAAAGAACGTTACAAGGTAAGAAGTAACTTGTTCTTCGAAGGGATTGTGTCCTCCGACGTATTCCTCATCTTAGATAGGCTCCCATAGCAGTATTCTATTATCGGAGGAGGGAGTACTGTCTTCACGCTGTCTTCTATTGATGAATAGAATGCAGTACAGCCCTTCCAAACCTAGTCTCTTGACTGGAGGAGGAATCCAGATTGTAAAAACGTGTAAAGGTATGGACAGACGACCATGTAGCGGCCGCACATATGTCTTTAACCGGCACGCCTCTTTTGAGGGCCGATGAAGCTGCAATACCTCTGGTCGAGTGAGCCCTAAGGTTTTGAGGGGGCTCCTTCCCTGCCTGTTTATAACATTCCAGAATGGCTAGAATGATCCATCTGGAAATGGTCTGCTTAGTTATTGGTAACCCCAGCTTGTGACCTGTGTAACCTACAAACAGCTGGTCTGCCTGTCTTATCCTGGCTAGTCTACTAATGTAAAAACTGAAAGCCCTCCTAGGGTCTAGCCTGTGTAACCTCTCTCCCTCTTTCCCCGGGTGAGGAGGAGGATAGAAAGATGGTAGGGTAATCTTCTGAGTGATATGGAATTCAGAAACCACCTTTGGGAGGAAATTAGGTTTCACTTGCAGGACAACTTTGTCTTTGTGAAATATAGCATGAGGGGGTTTACAAGAAAGAGCTTGTAATTCGCTCACCTTTCTAGCAGATGTAAGTGCTATTAATAAAACAGTTTTAAGGGTAAGGAATCTTAACGAACAAGAATGGAGAGGTTCGAAAGGTGTACCCATCAGGAAAGTTAGTACTAAGTTTAAATCCCATAGGGGAAACTTGGAATGGTCTTGGGGGATAAACATTGGTTAACCCCTTTAGAAACTGTATTACCAAGGGTAATTTGAAATAGGATGGTTCTTCCGCAGTACGCTTAAAGATGGATAGCGCTGCGAGATAGCCCTTAATGGTGCCAACTTGAAGGCCTGAATTTGCCAAATATAGTAGGAAGGACAAAACCATTGGTGTACCACATGAAAAAGGGTCGATATTCTGTTCTCTACACCAGCTGCAAAATCTGTTCCAACGGCAGCGGTATAAAGACTTTGTTGCTGGCCTCCTTGCCGAAAGCAACACCTCCATATCATCATCAGGGAGGTCCCAATCCTTGTACCTCAACCTTTCAGAAGCCAAGCGTGTAGGTTGAGGGTTTTGATGTCTGGATGGAAAACCTGACCTCCCTTCTGTGAGAGTAGGTTCTCTCTGAGTGGAAGTCGAATCGAGGGCAGATGGACAAGTCTAGAAGGTCCGGGTACCACGTTCTCCTGGCCCAATCCGGGGCAATTAGGATCATGGTTCGTCAGAATCTTCTCAACCTCCTGATCATTTGAGGAATGACAGGGACCGGTGGGAACGCCTACAGAAGCGGAAACTCCCAGTCCACTATGAACGTGTCTCCCAGAGCTCCTCTCGGGGGAAATTCCCTTGAGCAGAACAGGTCGCATTTCCTGTTTCGGCTGGTGGCGAACAGATCTACCTGAGGCGTTCCCCAAAGGGCGAAGATCTCTTGAAGGACTTCCTGAGCTAGCTCCCACTCGTGGGAGACTGTGTTCTGCCTGCTCAGAGCGTCCGCTGTCAAGTTCTTCTCTCCGGCTAGGTGAACTGCCGATAGAGAGATTCCTTCTTGGATTGCCCAAAACCAGAGCTGCATCGCCTCTCTGCACAGGGGTAGTGATCCTACGCCTCCTCTTTTGTTGAGGTAATGCATGGCCACCGTGTTGTCCGTCATTATCAGGACGTTCTTCCCTTGTACAGCTGGCAGGAACGCCTTCAGCGCAAGTCTGATGGCTCTCAGCTCTAACAGGTTGATGTGTAGTCTGGACTCCGATGGAGACCAACGACCGCTGATGGTCAAGTCGTTGGCGTGGGCTCCCCACCCCGTGAGTGAGGCATCCGTGACTACTGTTATCTCCGGCCAGGGTTGCCAAAACTGTTCTCCTTTCAGAATGTTCTCCTGACAGGCCCACCACTGAAGGTCTCGAGCCACCCTGCCGGGAACCTGAAGATGATCTGTCATTTTCCCTGAGAATTGTGACCACTGAGTCCTCAGTGCCCACTGGAGGGATCTCATTCTCAGGCGAGCCTCTGGCACTAGGAAAATGCAGGATGCCATGAGGCCTAGCAACCTCAAAAAGTCGAAGGCTGGGAGACGTTGGGCATGCTGGAACTTGGTAACCATCTGTAGAATATCTTGAGCCCTCACCTCTGGTGGCGAGGCTTTTCCCAGGGAAGTATACAGGATCGCTCCTATGAACTGGAGTCTCTGCGATGGTATCATTTGTGACTTCTTTAAATTGAGGGAGAAGCCCAGTCTGTGAAGGAAGTGGCACACGTGATTTAGCTGGATCTGAGCTTGTTCCGGAGAAACAGCCCTGATCAACCAATCGTCCATGTAGGGGTAGACGTGAATCCCTTCCCTCAGACTTGCAGCCACTACCGACATTAACTTGGTGAAGACCCTCGGGGCAGAGGTCAGCCCAAATGGCAGCACTCGAAATTGATAGTGAGAGTTGCCAATTGCGAACCTCAGGTATTTCCTGTGTTTGCGATGGATAAACACATGGAAATAAGCGTCCTGAAGGTCCAGAGATACCAACCAGTCCTGGAACTGAAGGGCCTGGAGGATCTGAGAAAGAGTGACCATCTTGAATTTGTCTTTTCTGAGGAATTTGTTCAATTCTCGCAAGTCCAAGATGGGTCTCAGTCCTCCGTCTTTCTTTGGAATGAGAAAGTAAGGGGAGTACCAGCCCTTGTTCCTCTCCGCTACAGGTACCGGTTCTATGGCACCTTTCTCTAGCAGGTCCCAAATTTCCTGCAAAAGGAGCGGATCTGGAGCTTTCTGAGAGCTGATCCCTGGTGGATGACTGAGGTATACGTAGGAAAGGCAGGCAGTAACCTTGGGCAACTGTTTCCAATGCCCAAGCATCTGACGTGATAGCCTGCCATATCGCCAGATGTTGAGTCAACCTGCCTCCTACAGGTGTCCTGTGAGGGAAGTCCTCAGAGTGGTTTTGGGGTGGCTGATGCAGATGCCGATGGTAAAGAGGCACCTGCTGTTGCTGCGGCTTTTGAATATCTACCCCGTCCACCTCGGGTAGTTCTTCTTTGACCCCTTTGAGCCGGTCGTCCTCTACCTCTTCCGAATGCGGAGTAGAAGCGAAAGGACTTGCCCCTCGCAGAGGTTCCTGTGGGACGAAAAGGAGTCTGACGGATTGCAGCTCCTAGGGATTTTGCTGCTGCTTTTGAAGTTTGCAGTTTCTCTAAACTGTCATCCGCCTTTTTCCCGAACAAAGAAGAGCCATCGAATGGCATGTTCAAGAGCCTGGCTTGCACATCTGGGGCAAAACCCGACTTTCTCAACCAAGCGAATCTCCTGGTTGATGTACTTGCCGCCATTGCTCTGCTGATACTGTCAGCCGAATCAATGCCCGTCTGGAGGGATTCGCACATAGCGTCTTTACCGTCCTGTATAATATTCAGGAACGCATCCCTTTCTTCTCCCTCCGGGATGCAGTCAGCCGCTGTAGAAGCACACTCCCAAAGTGTATGACTAAACCTAGCAAGGGTGCAAGTAGCATTAACAGATTTTAACGCCATGCTACATGCTGAGAAGACTTTCTTTGCCATAGCGTCATATTTTTTATCGTCCCTGTCCTGTGGGATGGTAGGATAAGCCGTCTTGACATCGGTAGAGGATGCTGCCTGTACCACCAGACTTTCTGGGGATGGGTGTTTAGACAAAAACTCTAGGTCTGTAGAAGATACCCTGTACTTTGTAGACAGTTTTTTATTTACTGCTGGTACTACATCTGGGGTTTCCCAGTTTGTCATGATCTTTCTCTGAAGAGCTTTATGAAAAGGCACCACCGGATCCTCCTGTGGGCCTTTGTCAAGAATATCCGTGAGGTCATCTTGTTGGAAAGATTGTGAAGGTGCAGACCACCCCATGAACTCTGTAATCCTGGCCATTAAGGCTCTGTAGGGGGTTTCAGCATGCTCCCCCGGGTCTGGCTTAGCAAACTCCACCTCAGGGGAAGTGTCTAATCCACTTGCCTCATGTAAAGAATCATGAAGATCCTTTAATCTGCGCTATTCAGAGGAAAATTCCTCTCTAACTGGGGTTACAGGTCCCTGTAACTCAAGTGTGTCTTCCTGTTCAGACAAATCACCCTCTTCTAAAATTGAGGATATAGTTCTCAATTGTTCTGAACTCATAAAGGGAGTAAATCCCATTTCCAAGGCAGAGGGTGCCAAACTTGTCATTATTGGCCTCGAAAACGTCGGTGTCGTCGACGTCGAAGGCTTCGAGCGTGGTGTCGAAAACAGAGGCGGAGGCCTCGAAGACCTCGACAGAATTGGAATTCTACTCGACAATATCGAAGCCATCGACGTGGAGGGCCTGGGGATAGTCACTGGATGTGTGGTAAACGTGACTTTTCTTGGCGTCAACGCCGGTGTCGAAGCCGGCGTCGAGTAGACAGACCCGCGTGTCGAAGGTCCCCTCGACAACGGCGTCGACGACATCGACCTAGACGGAACCTTCGTCGACGGAACCTTCGAGGAAGGTTTGGAGGTCGTAGTCCTGCTCGAGGGTTCGAGACGCGCTCGAGAGGTTTCTTTCGCCAGGTACTGCGACTCGCGGCGTTTTTGACCTTCGGGTCTTTCGACCAGAGCATCGCTCTCGTCAGTCTTCGAGGGGGTCGAGGCCGCTTTCTCGAAGACGCTCATCATATTTTTTTCGGAATTCCTCCCATTCAGCCCGGGAACTATGTTTCGTGGGGCATGGGATTCTTTTTGGCGAAACAGAAGAGGAAGACGGAGAAGGGGATCTTCGACGTCTCCTCTTCGATTGCTTCGATCTCGAGGAGTGATGAGACCCACTCCGAGATCTGGAGCGCGAATGGTGACGAGGAGACGAATGTCTCGACTTCGTCGACGAAGAAGCAGCTTTAAAAGTCTTACCTTTCTCCAACTTCCCCCTACGCTCCTTCAGGGCCTTAGCTGTCATGGACATACAGTCCTCGCACTCCGAACAATGGTGTTCAGCTCCCAAACACCACAGACAAATTCTGTGAGGTTCGGTCAACGACATCTTTTTCCCACAATCTCGACATTTCTTGAAGCCGGATCGAGGAGTTGTCGGTTCCGACGAGGAAGCCATCGAGTATGGATCGAATAACTCGAGGTAAATAGGATTAATCTGACTAAGAACTGAGCAACGGTATTCCGAGGCACTGAGTAAGCGCGGAAAAACGGAACTGAGCAACGGACGCTGCGCGCGGCCTTTATAGGCAGGATGACGTCGACACGGCGGCTGTCGGAGGACGTCGACGCGCAGCGCCCTCTAGAGAAAAAAAATTTCCGAGGCCAGCAGAGCTGGAAGGAGATATATCTAAGATGAGGAATACGTCGGAGGACACAATCCCTTCGAAATAAAGAACTCAAAAAGACCCACTTTGTGGAGGAAGTTAGTGTCCACCAATTTGAAGGGGAAGAATCCTTAGAGGATTCTGGGAAAAAGATCTTCTCCTTCAGGGACGGGGGGACTCCTCCCAAAGAAAAATGTGTCCCAAAAGATTTAAACAAAGACTGGGTGGATGGGGGGACTGAGTCAGAATCACCCATCATTGAACCCCAGAATGAGCGTCCAGGAAACCCAATAGTAACAGAGGAATCCCAAAAATCCCAAACATATTCTGTAGACTGCCTCCAAAAAGGAGGGGGGTGGGGGGAGGGGGGTATTGCAGCCCAGAATCAGAAAAAGGGAGGGGAGCCCGAAACTCCCCAAATTTCAAATTTTTCTTTCAGATCCCCAAACTCCCACAAAGAATTATGCCCAAACGACCCATGTGTCGGAGTCAAAAATAAGAAAATTGATCACCCAGCTTGCCCAAAATGCACATTATCGTTGCCCCCTTGATGAGGAGGATAGATTTTATGCCTCGGTCCAAGTTCAAGGGCAATGTACATTTTCGGCAATGGTGGACACTGGATCCCAAGCCACTCTTCTGTCAAAAAGGGCCTTTGATCAGCTAAATTCAGTAAGAGTGGAGAGATACCAGATCCCTCTCACTCCTCTTCCTGGACAACTCCAGAACTTTGATGGGAATGAAATTCGTGTCGAGGGGACTGCAGATTTGTAAATAAAAATTGAGCGACACAAAGTGAAACGCCCTGTCGTTGTCGTGAATCCAGAGGGCACACCCGGTCTACTGGGGAATGACATCCTGCATAGGTTGTCCCCCCTAATAGACTGTGTGAACAAGGTCCTTTGGACTCAAGACTAACAGGCCAATAAAATGGAAACAGTGTGTACCATGTTCGTTTAAATGGCACATGCCACAAGGTTGCACAAAAACCTGATCATATGGAGGTTCATTTCCAGAATAACCAAATACCTGACGTGACAGTAATTGCTGTAAGACAACAAACTGGTGATGGGAACTCTTCTCCATTCCTGAAAATCAACCTTCCTTCCACGTGGCATTCCACACTGGAAGGAAATACTTTGAAATTCTATACGAATTCACAATCTGAAAATCCCAATCCCAAAGCCAAAAGTGATGAGAAACCAGCTCAAAGTTTAGCTGACATTCAGAAAATTAGAGAACAGTTCTTCATCCCTATTCAGTTAAATGAGGGGAAGTAATCTGTTCTCGCCCGAGTGTGCGTGAACAACCGTAAAAGCTTCATCAGCGAAGCCATGTTCTGACAGCTCCCAAAAGATCCAGCCATTCCCACATTTAAATTGATCGATAAGTGGGAAATGGGCCTGGAAACTCCCAATTCCAAACATCTCCTGCCTAGCAGGTGTATGCTCAAAATCTCTATTGGAAACAAAAGCATAGTACATAATTGTTGGGTCGTGCAAGATGTCCCTGCTGCATTCTATTTAGGCAGTGACATTCTCAATCGGTTTGCCATTAATTTGGACCTGATCAGTTACAAAGCCTGGTCCCGACTAGGGGGTAATCCCATGGACTTTGATGATTCAGAAAAAGCAGTTCGGTCAGCCCAATTGCTGCCAAATGCAGTTGAAGTTCAAATTGGAGAGGAGGTCACCATCCCAGGAAGGACACGACTATTCCCACTGGAATTAAAAATTAAAAGAGGACAAACTGCAAAATCCTGACTAAAATGTACACCTCAATGCCCAACTCCAACAGCAGGGGTTGGGTTAAACCCAACACCATTAGTCAATGTAGAACACAACACCATTCCAATAGTGATGGATAACAGCGACCTTAGGAGTATCACTCTGGGCGCAGGCACCATTATTGGAATGGCAGTTGGACCGTAATGTTTCCATGGATCTAGGTAATTAACTGATAGGACCAATGCCCAATGACTGTTTTTACAGTAATAGTGACAATGACATACCACCAGACAGGGTCTTCACCAGGCAAGAGGGGGGGAGGAGGGGGATTTCCTGGTGTACTCTTCCTTCCCTTACGGTGAGGAAGAGGTGACCTGTGACATCAGGCAGGATGAGTCGATCTTTCAGGTCCACAATGACAGCCTCGCCTACCTGAAACCCTCTGTCCAGGTCAATACTCTAACCAGGGACCTCTCCACCCAGCTGGAGGAGGCCGCTGAGATAGCAAAACCGGAAGTCTTTCCAGGCTTCAGGCAAATGGTTGAAGAGCGAGTCAACCTAGCTGATGCCTGTGAGACTCCGGAGCAAAAGCAAACGTTTTGAAGATCTCTTTGTGGTGGACTCGCATGACTGGTCACACCGAAATCCATACAACAATTCCCACGGACCCTAGAATGACTCCAGTGTTTGTGAAGCAATACCGGTTGCCTCTCGCATCCATGGAGTCCCTGATGAAAATAATCAAAAACCTTGAGTCCCGTGGGATAATTCGTCCAGTCCACAGCACGTTTAATAATCTGGTGCTGAGGATTTTAAAACCGAACGGCCAGTGGAGACTCTGTGCTGCTCTTATGGAGCTGAATAAATGGGTCCCTACGTCCCGATGGCCTCTCTCCTACATTGACATGGGGCTGGCCCAGATCCAGGGGTCAAAGGTATACGCTGCCATTGACCTGACCAATGGGTACTGAACCGTGCCCGCCAGTAGGGAGGACCAATACAAGCTCGCCTTTACCTTCGGGGGCAGCAGTACACCTGGACCCTGACTCCCTTCGGATACATCAACTCCGGCAATTAATTCAACATCTTCCTACAGAAGGCCATGCCCGACTTGGGTGAAAGGGGTAACCGGGCCTATGTGGATGATGTCCTGATCAAAAGCTCAACTGTGGAGGAACACATAGCGGCAATCCATTATGTTCTGACACAGTTGAGGGTTGCAGGAGCAAAACTATCATTCCAAAAAGGCACCGTGGTGCAGAACCCGTGTCAACTTCTTGGGGCATGAGAACTCCTGAGGGTTTCTGTCCCCAGGAGAAGTGGAACCACTCCTAAAACTGAAAGACCCCACAACTCTGCGTGAGCTAAAAAGCCTCCTTGAACTGACTAATTAATTATAGTAGGAAGTTCACTGAGGATTACGCAGAGATCACAAGACCCCTGATCCATTTGATGACGGGGGGGGGGTCGAGTGGGGTCCAGAACAAGCCGAGGCAGTAAAGCAACTCGAAAGAAGCCTCTCGCAAGCGCCTTGTCTAGCTTACCCTGTCAAGAGTTCATTTTGGAGACCAGGTTCTCGAATACATGCTTGACAGCAGTATTTTATCAAAAGCATGACGAGGTCAAAAAGTCATCTCCTATGCAAGCAAGACTTTATACTCTGTGGAACAAAAATTCAACGATTGTGAGAAGGCACACCTGGCAACAGTGTGGGCATTGAAAAATTACCGCCCGTTCATCAAGGGGGAACACATCATAGTGGAGACTCCCCACCAGCCTTTGCAATATCCGTTTGGGGTCCCTGTTGGGGGGGAAAATCAGGTCACTGCAATCACTACGTCCCAGACAAATGCTCACAATGAACGCTCAACTGCCCAAAGGAGTAAGGAGACCCCAGATGCTGATTTAATCACGGCACAAAAAGGGGATCGGATTATTGGTAAATTTTATCAACAAATTGAGGGCCCTTAGAATTTTCCCCTGACGGATACCAATTACATTGGGAAAGAGGACCTCAGAGTGTTGATGAAATGTCAAAAAAAATTTCGAATCCAAGACGGTTTTTGGTAAGGAAATCCATATCTGGCTGTGACCAGTGGGTGGTCCCTACCTCATTCCGAAGCCTGATGCCAAGTCATGCCCATGATGCGGCCACAGCCGGTCATCGGGGGTTTCACACTACTTTAGAAATCTTACGAGAGATTGAATACTGGCCACACATGGGGCAGGACCTATACTTGAAAGGGTGTCTTGTTTGTGCACTATTTCAGCCAACTTCACTCACACACCAGGCTCTCCTCCAGAAGGGGGGGATGACACTGCCTTGGTCAGATTTACAAGTAGATTTGATCGGGCCTGTGATTCGCTCGTCTAGGGGAACAAGTACATGTTAACCGTAACATGCTTGTTTACCAAAAGGGTGGAATGTCTTCCGGCCCCAAATTGCAAGTCAGAAACAGCAGCTGCCCTGATAATCAACCACATCTTCTTGTGTTTTGGCCTACCCCAAAGGATTGAGTCAGACCGAGGTAGTCACTTCACCAGCGAAGTGATGACAAAGATGTGGGAGATACTTGGGGTAAAAAGGAAACTTCACATTGCATACCGGCAGTCCTCTAGTGGTGGAGTTGAGAGGTACAATAAAACCATTGTGAGCATTCTAAAAAAGTTTGTGGCAGATTCTGGGCCAAGTTGGGACATCCGATTACCGCTTGTCCTGATGGCCATCAAATCTACACTACCTTCTGCAACAAAGATGTCTCCATTTGAGCTGCTGACTGGACGAAGGATGGTGCTACCTCAGCATTTGCTCTATAGAACACAACTGATCAAAGCCTCCACAACTCATGAGTATGTTGAGAATCTAAGAAAACACCTTCAACATGCTTTTGCGTACGCTCAGCGGAATCTAGAATGATCAGCAGAGGGCATGAAGACTCAGGATGATCTAAAAACCACCAAAAAGGAATACCAAGTAGGAGACAGGGTCTACTTGTACAATTTCCAAACGTACCGGACCAAAGAGCACACATTCTTCCCTAGCTGGCGAGAACCTTTAAAATTGTAGACAAAAATCTCACCTGTCGCCTACAGAATCTGCATCCCTAAAGGCGAATTGGCAGAAGAGAAATGGGTCCATATTAATCAGTTAAAGAGTTGTCACCCTAGGCACACTTTGCAGCAAATTGAGGAGCCCAAAGAGAATCAAATAGAGGAGACATCTGAAACATGAGAATAAGAAAAAGAAGGGAAAAGCTAGAGTTCGTTATAATTATGTAACAGGGAGTATTTTTCTTCATTATCAATTGTTATTATTGAATGCCTGCGTATCCCACAGCGGTGAACCCGATTGGTAGGCAGTAACTGGGAAATGGTAGTAACCAGTTTGTGTTCTCTTTCATAGATTTGTACTGGTTGCACCGTCACTACCAAGGAGGACCTCCTCGGGGACCGGAAAGAAGAAACCCAAGGAAATCCTGGGTTGTCGCTCAACAATATAAAGGAAGATCCAAGAGAAAGCTGTGGGTGTCTTTGCACGTTCCAACCAGAGGCAGCGAGAGGAGCATGATGCACCGCTCTCTGATGGAAGGACTCATACCTGACCGATCCTGCTTTGTCACATGAAGAAATCCTACTTGCCCGATTCTCCCTCGACTTGAAATCTCAGCATAGGCGGGGGTGATGTGTGGGCTATATTGACCCACTCAACAGTATTTCATCACATCACCAAGCTGCATTTGCGCAAGAAAAAGCAATATGGCTGCGCTGGCCGTTGTGTGCCCCAGGACCTCCAAACTGCGTTTTGCAACAAAGAAAACGATGGCTGCACCGTCCTGCCAAGCACACTTCCGGCAGGATGGAACAAGTGGACACACTGAAGGAGCGTGCCAGTGTGTTCTGAAACAAATGGAATGAAGTGAAAAAGCAGCATTGCTTTGCTGCAAAAGCCAAAATCTCCATTGAAAAGGAACCCTTTTTCAGCTTTAAAGAAATGCGGCTTTGACAGTAATTCCCTCTGTTCCTTAAAGCCATAGTGATTAATAAGACCTAGCAAGCCCTGTGTGTCTCACTGTGCCTCAGCAAAACCAGGCATGATTCTAAATTGACAAGCCCTGTCAAACCAACTCTTTAAGAAAAAAATAAATAAAATCAACCAGGAACTTTACTTTTACTTACACGGGCAACGCGTTCATTTTCTTTGCAAAAGTATCCAAAACTCAGCTGTTCAGATGGAGACTAACTAGCTGAGCCATGTCTGTTTCAATGTATCTGTGTTTCAGATCAACTCCAGCATTCAAAAGAATAACTATAACTGCAAGACAAGTGTGTGAATATGCTGGAGATGAAAGGTTGAATTTAAGAAGGAAGGCCAGCTGCACCACGTCTTTAAAAAAAAATGTGCCATTGCAAACTAAAGCAAAACAAATGCCTGTGTGTTGGAGCAGTACACTGGTGAATAAAAGCCTGCCAGTCTTTGGCAATATGAAGGGGTTTGTTGCTGGTGAGACTATATAACATGGGTTATTTCACGCAACCGGCTTGTTTTAATTCTGGATCTAAGATCAGAAAATAAAAGTTAAAACTATGGTGGCTGGAGTTGCAAGTTGAAAAACAGGTTTCTGCTTGGAGGGGTGGCACCAAAAGAAGGGCTCTCTCTCAGCAGATACTGACAACCCCCTGATAATAACGGGGTTGAACAGACTCATCTCTGCTGCGACCCGGACAATGAAGCTCCTTGGGAAGGAAGTCTGAAGTGTGAAGAGGCAATAAAACTTCAATCAAGGGAGAAACCCCGCCATGCTCTGAAGGAAATGACAGTTGGCAGCAGTTGAAGGACAGAAGAAAAGATGACTCGGGGACAAAGGGACTGCCATTTGACTGCCAAAGACTATTTCAGGAATAAACTTTAAAGACTTCCATCTCTGCAGCAAGACTTTGAAAAATTGTAAAAATGTTTCAGTCTAAAAGTGATTTGTGCTTTCTTTTGAGACCTAGTAGAATTCACTGACACCTTGGTGATAGAAAGGGCAAAGTATTGAGTATAAATAGAAAAGTATCAATGTTGCAAACATACATTTTTGTACATACATCCCTTCAGATAATTTGCATCCGTGTATAAAGTTGTGGAATTTTAGGCCGAATCTTTCATGCTCAAAATTACCAAAATGTATTAGAAGGGCGAAACAAGGTCACAGACTGGAGGATTGGACTGAGATGTGCGGCACAAAAGATATGACCTTTGTATGTAATTTGCTAAGAGATTGCAATTGTATAAATGTAGGTTTTTGGCAAAATCGGATTTTAAGTAAAGTAATCGTGGGAGTTTTTGGACATTGTAAAACTCACCTCATAGATCTGACACCATTCCCTCGGAAATCCAACCAGTTGAGAGCGAGGCGGAGACTAGCACCACTGTCCAATCCAAGTAGTTTAGAGGCATGCTTAGTTAACCCTGCCCAGTCATATACTGTGATGATGTGATTAGGCATTATAAATAAGAGTCCCTGACAAGACCGACTCTTCCTGATTTTCCTGCGCCAGCGTCCTGTCCCAGTTTCATCTATCCAGATTCCAGATTCCAACTACAAGGCCAAAACATTGCTGACCATACTCCAGGGCCCACTGCAAAACCCAAGCATTGCTGATCCTGCTCCAGCAAGGCCTCAATTTTGAAATCCCACTAAAATTCCCAAATAATCGAGGGGAAAGTGGTAGTGTTTTTTGGGAAGCATCCTAATCCCACTTACTGCATGCCTACTGCCATCCAGCTCATCTGTAGTATCCAGTGACCAGAATTGCCAGTCCAGAAGTGCTACCCGGTAACCAAAACTGGCCAGCTGTTTGCCAAGCAACCTGCCATGTAGTGACCGGAACCATTCACTGTCCAAAATCCAAAATCTAAAAAGTGGACTGTGATTATCATTTGCCACCCCATCTGAACCCATAGCCTTTCTGGTCTTTTGTCCACATCCCACTCTCTAAGTCACCCTATCCTTATCCTGATACCTTGTTCAAACTTTCACATTCATTTTTGCAATCCTACCCTTGATTCCTAGTGTTCGCGCCCAGTTTCTCTTCATTTCTGTTTTGCATAGGTCCTAAGTCAATAGCGATATTGTTTGAATAAATTAATTTTCCTTTAAGAAAAGGGATACACTGCGTGAAGGGTTACAACTGCAGCATAACTTGAGATTCACGGGTGGCGTTTCTCTTTTCTTAGCCATTAAATCTAGATTTGCCTGTCAATTTTAAAACCAATTCCTCTCTTTTCTATGCTCTATTTTCCTAAAAACGAACCTCACTATCTTGCATAACTCACCCAATTTACCAGCTAGAGACCTATTTTCTTCCATGGCGTACCTGTGATCTATAGCTACAACCCGACCAAAAAACAGCACTTCAAATCAGTGCATTTCACCCGTTTTTATTAAAAACCGTTTGGGTAATTTCAGGCGGGAATCGCAAAACTTGCAAAGTTTCCAACATGTCTTTTGCTACAATCTGTTTCAACCCTGCCACTCATTTTTTTAACTGTATGCTTTTGTTAATCCATGCTTTGTGATTGTTAGTGTAATTCCATTGTGGCTTTAGTGAGGAATTATATTTCCTTCAAGGTGTTTAACACACACATTCATTATTTGTCAATTTCCGAGTGTCATTTTACAACATTGCAAGGGGTTTAAAATCCGTTTCTCTCTTATTTGGGGAGGGAAGGCCAGATTTGAATTCGGTTTCCCATTTGCCATTCCCGATTACCTGCTGCTTCCGTTTATCCACTAAGCATTGATTATTTGTGGGTTGAGGGACCACTGCAGGAGGACATTTGCTATCTTACCTAAACCAAAAGTGCTCAAACTCACCTATGTTGAAAAACTGGCATCATTGGCCGTGTTAATGTTTTCCAATTGTTCTGGTGTTGTGTTTGAAAATAATAATAAAAAACAACAACTTACAAACACCAACATGACTCTTCTGACCTGATGTACCTAAACTATAAGCATACCAGCTGACTTCTTGGATTATCCAATCCCGCCAGCGCCCAACACTATCCACGGGTTTGCCGTCCTACTTTCTCAGGGTCCTTATGTGTCCTCCTGGGTCCTGTCCTTCCACACCCAATCGCCTAGAGCCTCTGTCCCTCCCAGCCTTTTGCGTTGGTAACACTGGCCTGTGCCAACACAGTCTTGCACTTAACTATGTATTGGTGGTGAACACTCCACCTAGGCACTGCTCGCTCCCTAGCACTTTCTACTTGATACACCTAGCACTTACCCCTCCCTACTCCCCACCCCTCCCCGCCTCTCTCTGCACTTGCACTTTCTGAATGCTCACAAGGCCTAGTAGGTTTGCCTCCATCTTACAGTGTTCTATCTAATTTTACTCCTATGTTCCCTCTCTGTTGCCCTGTGGGTGCTTTGGAACAATTTACTTGTTGTATAGGTGCCTTACAAATGCACAATAAATAAACAGCTACCTACAGCATGCCTCAAAATGTAGACTTGATTTTAGAAGTCCAATGAGTCGCCACAACCAGGCTGCTTTATCCTATGTGCATGAAAACTAATGCATGGGAATATAAATTCATGGCACTCCTGGGGTTCCACATTGGGGACAGTTGGGAGAGATTTTCTTTCTTCTGCTTTCCTCCCATAGACTTCCTTTCATTTTGCCTGTTTTGAACACTATCCTGACTTTTTGAAGGCAAGTTAAGCCTTCTGCTTTACTTCCATTGCCCATCTGCTCCTTATGGGGAAACGGATTAATACGCAACACTATGAATACTGAGAGACTATGTCCCTCTTTATGAGTTCTTGTATTGTGACAATTGCATAGATCACCTTACAATGAAATGCAGTTAGGATACTTTGAATCCTTATAACATCTTGTATGAAGGGTTTTTGGTTACTTTTACAATGTGTGTAAGAAACTGGTGCAGCAGTGATATATATACCAAGTTTGAGACATTTTACACGTGCACTTTTGCATTTACCACAAATAGCTACTAAAAGGTGGCTAGCACCCCAAGATGGCTGTGCCACAAGGGTTTCTGATTGTAGTTTCACCAACTTTTTCTTAGTCCTTCCTGCCTTGCCATATTAGAAAAGGCCTTCTATGGAAATGCTTTTCCCAGGGAAAGTTGTAGCTTTCACATGTATGGGGCATTTACGGTGTCTGGCCGGAGGGAGGGGTTGGGGCTGACCAGCTCCAATCCACAACCTTACTCACCGAATGTCGTTTGCTGGGTAGATGTTGTGGCCAGTGGCTATCCATGATTGGAAAGCAACTGCCCGTTTGGATGGTGCAGATCCTTACCATTGGAGAGCTTGAGCATGCTCTAAAGCCGATGTCTTGAATAAAACGAGGGCTCCTGCAGCTATTCATCAGATCATTACAAAGCAGTAGCAGCCCGCTGATGACCCAAAGACTACCTCTGCAGCGAATCAGCATAGACTCCACTCCTGTCCCGGTTAGGCCCTACTCCTCTGCCTGATCGCAAGAAGGCCCTTCACAGTGCATTAACTCCTGGACTGGTGGGAACAACCAGTCTCGACCTCTGCACCATTTGAGCTTTTCAAAGTGTCGTTGGATCAACCGGTGGACTGACCAGCTCTCTCCTGGGCTATCTCGCAGAAGCAGTCACTGCTCCA
Source organism: Ambystoma mexicanum (assembly GCF_040938575.1). Taxonomy (NCBI): domain Eukaryota; kingdom Metazoa; phylum Chordata; class Amphibia; order Caudata; family Ambystomatidae; genus Ambystoma; species Ambystoma mexicanum. The sequence goes on from NC_090932.1 coordinate 310,838,026, forward strand.
AGTTCATCCTTCGAACTTGGAGAATCTTCAGTTTATGGAACAAGAAGCATGCTACTGCATTTTCCGTCTTTTTCCATAAATGGGGAAGCTGTGCTAGGCCTCCTATGTTTGTCCCACCTGATTGTGGTGGCTCCAGTTGAAACACTCCTTCAATCCTACGAGGTGTGCGGAGGTGGTCTGTTTCGCAGAAGCTTTCACCTTCCTTTGTTTGGGTGTTTTACTGAAAGCGGTCTGGAACAGATTCCTGTGCATCTTGACCAACCGAAACTAAATCAAGGCACCAAAAGGGACCTCTGCTCTCATAACCTTTGGGCCTTGCTTGACTGGACCAAGCAAAAAAAAAATAAAAAAAAAAAAATAAAGAGTGCCCCCAACTGATTCCAGAACACCGGGAGGTGTCTCTGGAAGAATCTAGTCAGGGGGTAAGTTTACATACTTGTTCATTTCTGTTCGAAAGCTTTACCAAAGTTACTGTCTGTGAGAGAACTTTAAAAGGCTCACCTTGGGTGAACAGGGTTCCACAGCTCAGATTCAGCCGGAACCACACAAAGGTTTAGAATGGTGAGCAGCCAGGTTTAGTCGAAGAAGGGAGGAGGGCACTAGTGAAATACAAAGAACTAAGAGCAAAAACTTAGTCCAAGAAGACACCAACACACTTAGAAGTTAAATAAAAATAGGCATTTATTATATACGCTAAGGGTAAAGGTGGTAATTCACTAGTCAAGTACTTCAAAATAAGTACAATATTATACGATCACTTTGTAATGTTCTTTGGCTAGTAAACCACAGTTGTAATAACTTAAGAATAGCACTGATGGTAACAAAACACTTGGTGAAACCATGTTGAATATATATGCAAACAGTTGCGAACTTTTGTAACACTTAATAACTTTATTCCAGCGCAACTTATAGAGTCCATCCCTACCTTATGCGAGTGTATCAGTGTTCAGCTGGGACACAGGGCCACCAGTGGCCAAGGGTGGAGTAGGAAAAGCGGGAAAGCAGGGTAAAAGGTTCAGTATGGCAGAGTGCAGCGGAGTCTCTTCCAGTATTACAAGTAGGTAAAGTTAGTTTCACAAAGACAAGGCAATTAGGTTGCTCCCTTGTAGGTTTGCCCCAAGTCCAAGTGTCCTAAGGCACGGTTAGAGTACAATGGGTGGTTCACCCCAATATGGATCAATGGGAGATCTGGAGTGGTGCGAGATAGAGCTATCTGCAGTCCCTTGGATCAAGCAAATAGCCCATGGGTAAGTTGTACAAGGTGTAGGATAGTACCTTCAGGTGAAGAAGCAGTTGATGCAGGGCAGTTCCAGGAGGGATGGGGGTGGGGCTACAGCAAACCCGGTCACTGTCATTCCGTCTTGGTGACAGAAGAAAGACTGATGGATCTGGCGACGGCTATGGTGCAAAGGATCTTCTTGGTTCAGGCTTGTTGACCCCTTTTTCTGGCACGGTAAAAGGACTGTTGTCGCGGCAAGTGGCTCTTCTCGATTTCACGGTTTGTCTTGGGTGAGGGGACTTTTGGGAGCTGGATTAGGTCCCTGCAGGCTTAGGAAGATGCTCGCAAAGTTTCCAGAGAAACTTCACTTCAGGAGACCATGCATAGCGATGCAGCCGAGGGCCCAGGGTACGGTCCAATTGCAGGCTGGGGAGGTCACAGCTCTTCTAGCCATGATGCAAAATGCAGTTCGTCTTGGGACTGCAAAACAGAAAAATGGGGTACCATGTAGTACAGCGCTCGGGAATGAATATCAGCTCAGATGTTAATTCAAAGTAAACATGGTGAAGTGGCTGCTGCAAACCTTAGGAATGGTAGGATCCCCAGCCTACTCTATTAACAATGAGAACAAAACAGATAGTTCCAGGGTAAAGCGCTACCACACCAACGAAAATAATTGAAAGAGTACAGATTGTGATTGCTACAGTCTGTTTTAATCACAGTAGTGCATCATGCACATCAACGCTTGGTCAGCTAAAACAGCTTTGCTCAAATATGCCAGAACAACTTTGCCGACGCATGTTTCGACCATGAAAGGGTCTTTATCAAGGAAAGGCTCAAAAATCAAAGAAAATGCGTGTCCTCTGAACCAGAGCTCTTGCACAATCAAGTTTACTGTGATTCCCCAATGCAAGGGAAGGTACCTCGGAAATGTATGATGCGTAATTATGTAGTATATTCTGGTCCTGCGTGATCAAAGATAAGGAAAATGGATATCTGCTGGTGTGCAGCTGACGTAGTTTACTTTTGACTGGACGTGCACAATAGGAGTCCTGAAAATACTTCCAACGTCTACACCAAGTGTCGAGATAAGTCTCCAAAGAATGCGAGGAGAAGTGACAATTCCGTTACTCAGATCAAGCAAACTTGCGTTGGCTGGACATGTAGTTAAAAAGTCCTGCAATTTGTACTAGCCGATTGTCGGTTCTCGACATGTGCTGCGGAAACGCTGTTTCGTCTATATTTGTTCATATTTTCTCTGTACCTTTTCCCAGACTCAGATTTGATTTCAGGACTTTTTAACTACATGTCCAGCCAACGCACGTTCTGCAAACACCATAAATCATAATTTGTATCTTTGTCAGGCTAACTTCACAGTACTCCTACTTCCACCTGGTTTACTCTCAGACCAGACCCACTTCTACAAAGATTCACCATGCGTGTCTACTCGCCTGCTTGATAGTTTTCCCACCGTCAACAGTGCTTTTGAAGTTCTAAATCTACTGACAACGATAAGTTTCACAGCTTCGGCAGTTTGCAATTTTGTGACTTTCAACAAATTGTCAGAAAAGGCAAGATTCCCATTAGAGCTTCTCAACACCTTCATATAAGCAATTATAATAGTTATTTTATAAACACGATTAATACCGGAGACCAGTTTCTAAGCGCAAGACTGGATTGAAACCCGTGTAGCTATGCGTTGTCTTGCTTCCAAGACAAACGCGTTGCCCCCGAGCTATCATCCCGGCAAGTAAGTCTTCTTCTGAACATTCACCTTCCAGAGGGCAACCTCTTTGCCACTTGTGTAACAGCAACCAAAAGGCCTTTAGGGATGTAATTCTACCTTTCCTCCTTTTGGCGTTGGCAATGTGAGATTGTATAGCAACTTCAATCTTATGGAACAATCACCATTAACAACCTTTAAGACATTGCATTCGCCCCTTCTCTGGCTCTAGGGTCTCATAAGCTTAGTGGTATGCCTTGTTGTTAGTCTCTTTTGACTCTGAATAACGCTTATACCCCGCTTAGCTGTAGGCATTGCTTGTGCCACTCTTGGCTGTGGGCAGTGCTTGTTCCCTGGAACTAGCATTACATTTTAGTCACTTAGCTTTAGTGTTTTGTACTGCTTAATAAATGACTTCAGTTAACCTTCACTTCAGAATCCCATTCAGGCGCACACGATTCATATTTTATCAGTTTCCTTCAATCTAATATTCAATTAGTGCCATTCAGGTAGTTTCACTCTTGCACGAGTGCTACTTTTGTTAAAGGGATTGTCCGACAACTGTCGGGTTAACATCACTTTCATTTACATGCAAGTGATTCTCCTTTGCTACTGTTGCCACAGTTTGTTTGTACAAGGAATTAGAACGCTCAGTAACACTCACCGGCTTCTGTCTTCAATCCCTTTGCATGCTGTAAGGCTTACACAGCTCTGGCTCCTTTCAAACAGATACTTCATTGGTGAAGTTGCTTTTGTTTCCCGCCAGCTGAGTACAAAGCTTAACTTTCTCCCGAGACCCCCTGGGTGTACACCAGACCCTGGCTACGGTCTCATGCACGTTTCCTGCTGTGCAGTCTCTGCGACTTGGTTCATATGTGCTGCATACACACACTGTTAGAATGTTATTTATTTTATTGTTTAGTCTGTCAAGTTATTTTGCTTTGGTTTTGTTCCTTGTACATCAGCATTGCTGACTGAGGGTGCCTGGCCTCACCGGACATTGAGGCTTGCGCTCAGCTGACATCTAGTCCCATTTTTATTTCATTGCTCACACTAATTCTCGTGCCAAGTCTGTCTTCATTGCCTCTCAGTAGGGCAAGAGGATTTGCTGTGTCAATATTATGTGTTTTGGTGATAATGGGACCTTTCGCAGACAGAGCAGCGGTCGAAAACTTGCTGAAACTTCAGGTAAGCAACGTATGTAAAATGTCTTTCTTTCTTATTTCTATAAGTTTGTTCATTAATGAAAATACCTTTCGTTTGCAGGTTTTCGGAAAGCTGTAGATGAAATACCTTCGGACGATTCAGAGTCTGCTGAGGAAACCTCTGAATGAAGGTACTGTAACCGCGAACGAAGACTGCTGCGAAGAAGATGCTGCGGCTGTGAAGGAACTTCTGACAGAAGATGCAGAGGCTATGAAATAAACAGCTGACTGAACACACACTTCGGAAATACTTTGGTTAATTAAGTCTTTTCAAAAACTATGGAATTCTGTTGATTTTCTGTGGAAACTAATGTCTCTGAACTTTCTTTTCTTCAACAGGTTCTGTCAGAAGAACGCTGGTAGCGTTACCCGCTGTCAACGGAGAAGACGCGATGCGAGCTCTCCAGCGGAGGCAGGGCTTAAGTAGCTCACTCTGCAATAGGTATAGTATGTGCTGTAAGTGAACAATGGACTTGGCGGCCATGTTCAGTGTATGAAAACCAATGTAAGCACGATGAGAGCCTATGGGTGCAATGCTATGAATGAGAAATGCCATTTGCGCCATGCTTGTAGCCACTGTTGACCCACTGACTGATGTGAAGTTCTTTGCTTCCCGTGTATGCGTGAATGGGAACTGTGCTCCTTTATTGGGATCGTGACACGCAGTCACTCGTCATGCATGCTTCCTTTTTCCACGATTATTTAATGGCTTTTTCGCCTGATTTGGTCTGCCTTACAGAGACTTGGTTCACTGCTAGTTCTGCTCCTATTTTATTAGCCCTGATGGTTATAGCATTCTCCACCTGGATCCGAGTGATCCCCCCCTGGTGTTGGAGTAGCTATAATATATAAATCTTTTTTTGGCTTGCTCTACACTTTTCTTTCTTTTATACTTTCAGTATAATGTTGAAATGGAGGCCATACTAGTTGGTCTTATTATCTCCTCATCTTAACACTGTTAAATTTGTGTCGACTTGGTTCTCATGTTTATACTAGGAGATGTTAACCTTCAGTTCAACTCAGGCTTCTTTATTGGCTCAGTTTTCTTTGATTCATTAACTGATCTTGGTCTTCATCAGCTGGTATCTGAGCCCACACACATCCAGAGAGGGAGGCTTGATCTTATTTTTCTCTGCTCATTCTGTTATTAATGTTGCTTCAGTCAAACCATTAGTATGGTCTGACTACTGTGGTGTTCCTTTGGAGGTGCTATGCCAGGTTCCTCTGTATTAAACCTACTCCTGTTGAGGTCCGAAAACGTATCTGGCGTTCGGTCAACCCCGCTTATTTACCGTCTCTTATTGAAAGATGTCAGAGATGTCAATTGATTTTGCACTTCTGACTAAAATCCTACTTTCAGCCGTAGATAATGTTGCCCCTGTGAAATCCATTTGCCTTAAAGCACGCCCCTCTGCCCTTTGTTCTCTGAAGAACTTAAAACTCTGCACCTGAAAGTTAGGCATGCAGAAAGTAAATGGTGTATTGATAACAATTCTAGGTAGCAATTCGCTTTTCAACAACTTTTGCGGGAATATCATGGCGATATTAAATCTGCAAAGCAAGCTTTTTTCACTCTGAAAATTAAATCCACCTTTAATCAGTCTAAGGAAAATGTCTCTGTGGTTAAAACATTTTCATCATCAGTGCGTTTTTCTCCTCAGATGCTACTCAAACAGGCTTTATGTGACAGATTTTTTTTTTATCAGCAGTTACGTCTATTCGTAAGACTATTGTTTGCAATGGTCTAGGCTTCCCTAAGGTTAATTTGGTCTCTCCTAGACTCCCTCTGCTCACTGCTGGCCTGAGTTCCTGGAAATTTCTCTGGCAGACGCTTCTAGCGCAGTGAGTAGACTGAACTCTACTGCACCCTCTGATCCCATTCCTCTTTCTATAATCAAGGATATTTCGCCTGCAATCATCTCTTGGATCACGAAAGCAGTACATTTTTCATGACAGTCTGGCCATTTCTTCCAAACTAAAACATGCCACTTTTATCCCTCTACTAAAAAACATCTTCGGATCCGGCAGTATTGTCCAACTACTGCCCTATTTCACTCCTTCCTTTTCCTATGAAACTTCTGGCATCACTGTTGTCCTCTTTTCTTTTCTTGAATCTTCTGGTTTCTTAAACTCTTATCAATTGGGGTTCTAGCCAGGGTGACAAACGGAGAATGTACTAGTTTGTTTTAGATGATCTGGCCATGATGGTGGAGGGGGGCTTGAATATTGTTAGATCTGTCTGCCGCATTTGATACGGTGGAACACTCCATCCTACTATCCCGCATGGCCTTAGCTGGTCTCTCTGGTACAGTCCTGGTCTGGTTCGACTCATTTCTATCGGATAGCAGTCAATCTCTTACTTCCTCCCTTCCGTTCTTCCTCATACTTGCTTTCCTGTGGTGTTCCTCTGGGCCCTGCCTTGTCCCCTATGTTTTTTAATAACTATGTTCAGCCTTTTGGCATCTTAGCCTCTCGCACAGCTTCCAGTACTACGCAGATGACACCCAGATTCTGTTTCGATTTCATTTGGCCAGGCCTGAGGTGACATACCGCTTGTGTGCTTCCTGTAGGCCGTGAAGGGGTGGATGGAAGTCAACTGGCTGAAATTCAATGGGGACAAGACCGAAGTTCTGGTGGTAGGCTCCCCCCTCCTGTGGGTTTCTTCTTTCTGGCCTGCTTAATTAGGCAATCTGCCCAGCCCTGTGGCAGTGGTTAAAACGCAGGTGCATCTTTCTGCCACACTGTCCATGGCCTCGCAGGCGAGTGCCACCTGCAAAGCAAGGTTTTTTTCTCTTAAAACTACTCTGTATGGTGCTTCCATTCTTGCCCCCAATGCTGCGCCCTAGGGTGGTCTCAGCCTTAGTCATAAGTCGCATTGACTATTGCAATACCCTTTATTTGGCTCAACCGCAGGCCTCTTACATCGGTTACAACTTCTGCAAACTGTCCGCTGGGGTGGCCATTTCCACGCCTTACAGGGCCCATATCCGCCCAGTTCTTCGGGCCCTCCAATGGCTTCCGGTGGTGCAGAGGGTTCCATTTAAATAATTATGCTCGTTTTATCATGCCTTATATCACCAAGGTGCCGATTATCTCCAGGATAAATTCCAGCCTTACATCCAGGAACGCTCCTGCGGTCCACTTCCTCTTGCCCTGTTGCTGTTCCTAGGTTCCGCCGATCCAGAAGTAGCGGTTGTGCCTTCTTGGTGGCTGCTGGCACCTTGTGGAATGGTCTTCCGTCGTCTTTGAGATGTGTGGTCTGCCTTTCCCTGGCCACCTGGGAAGAGAGTTTATGTAGGGTTTTAGTGAGGGATCTATAGGATCCATCACACCAGGTTCCACCACCAAAGGCCGTGTGAAAGTGAGTTAGGGTCAGGACTTCATGGCCAAAGTAACCCTCTGGAGAGCAGGTGTCATGGTGAGCCCCTCCCCCCCCCCACACCCCCTGTGATTCCTGTGTACCCGATGTCTTGGTCCGTTGACAGTCCAGGGTAGTCAAGAAGGTGGAGTCCTATCCAGTCCCGATGTATAGTGAGGGGAGTCTACTCCCAGTGCCAGGCCTGTTAGTAGGTACTAGCCAGAAACAGGAAGCAGTCTCCCAGCACCACGGGAAGGACCGCCCGCATATTAACATGGTGCCAAGCAGTGCAAAGCACTGGATGTGGGAAGTCCAAGAGAAGCTCAAGAATAAGGTAAGCAGAATAATAGGGGAAACAAGCAAGGCCAAGCATGGAGAGCAGGTGGGTAAAGGAGAAGACAGAACAGAGCTGAGAAGACGACTCAGCGTAGCAGAAGGCAGGGAGGATGTAGACAACAGGAGCAGGTTGCAGAGGAACAAGCTGGCAGCAGGATCCAAGGGGAACAAGCAAGGGAAGAATGCTGGAAAAAGGAGTAAGGACTGAGCGCAGGCTCAGCAGTGTAACATCTGGTAAAGAAGAGGTTGCGATGCACCGGGGAAGGGTCTGCGTGATTTTTCTGTCACTTTTTTATTTATTTTGTATTTTATTTTTTTAACGGGCAGCTGCAGGTGTTTCCTCTCAACTCCGCTCACTATACTGTAAAGTATGGTGAGCAGGGTGTTGCGGGGAACACCCCTGCAGTCTTTTTTTTTAACTTACCTAAAATGCATGCCACCAAAGGTTCGAACTTTTGGTGGTATGCATTTTTTGGAGTAAAGTCGGACCTTTTTCACAGTTCCCCGGGGAAGGCGTCCGCCATGTTTTTATAGTGCTCAGCAGCCAGTGCGGACACTTTCCACAGCAACAACCCAAGGCATGCGCAGAGAGCATGCGCAGAGAGCATGCGCGAAAATCAGCTGCTGGTCCCCGGTGTGGCCGCAGTGAGGAAAAGACAGCAGCCCCCAGGAATTGGGGAAGTCCCAGCGGGAAGTGCCTGGGATAATGGTACAGCAACCTCCACAGTGTCCACCATAGAGGAAAGGCACAGCAACAAGACAGGTACGTGCCATATCAACAGGGGGAGACTGAAACAGCTAGGTTAACTTACCCCCCCTAGGCTAGATTCTTCCAGCGACCACTGTAGGTGTTCCAGAATCCGATTGGTCCGTTCAAGGACGTCACAGGTGCAGAGGTCACTTTCAGCATCAGGATTTAGTTTTGGTCGGTCGTGGTGCACAGGCATCGGTTCCAGGCAGCTTCCAATAAAAACAATGAAAGATCACAGGATTGAAGGAGTATTGCAACAGGAGGCCCCATTGTCAGGCAGTGACGGGCAATCCTGAGGAGGCGAACCCAGGAGCAGGCCCAGCACAGCTTCCCTTGGAGCGAGACAGCTGAAAATGCAGGAGCAAGCAACTTGTAGTACAAGCCGAAGATCTGCAAAGTTCCAAGGCTCTGCTCAGAACGGCGCTGGTGGCACAGAGAAATACCAGGAGGGAGCTGGTCAGTTCATCAGTTGGTCCAGGGACACTTCAGGCGGCACAGACCCTCGAGCAGGGGTCGAGACTGGTTATTCCCACCGGACCAGGTGTCGCAGCATCAACAAAGGCCTTCTTGAGATCAGGAAAGCGAAGCAGCGCTTCACAGGGACAACACTGGAGTCAATCCTAGTCATCTGTAGGAGTCGCCTTTGGGTCGTCAGAAGGGCTGCTCTTCTTTGTAGAAGTCGTGGTGCCAATAAACAAACTGCAGAACAGTTGACAGTCTTTTATCCAAAAGTCAGGCTGGAAGCAAGCCCACCAATGGTAATGATCTGAACCATTCAAACAGCCAGTGGCGATCCACTCATGGATAGCCACTGGTCATCACGTCTGCCCAGTGACAGACTTTCCGGCACCAGAGTTGTAGATTAGAACTAGACAGTCAAAGCCTCCTACTATGGTTCACACAAACTACAACACTTAGCCCAGAAACGCCACAGCGTTTTACGCGTTAAGGGGATTTACACAGAAGACATTTCCTAATCTCGAAGGCAGGAAGGCGGCCAAAGGACAATATGGTCATAGCACAAGTGAAATATCTGACACAGCCATTTTAGGGTGCTAGCCACTTTTAGTAGCCATTTGCGGTAAATGTAAAAGTGCACAAATAATGCAAAAACTGTAAAACTGCCACAGCGTTCACCAACTTATCTTAGGCACATATGAAAAGTTACCAAAACACCATTGAATGAAAAAAATAGGATACAAAGTATCTTGACTGCATTTCACTGTAATTTATGTGCAATTTTAACAATAGAAGAATTCCTATAAAGTGCTGGAGGGGTTACCTAGTATTACCCAGTATCCCCTGTGTCTAGAAACTCATAGCAGTCAAATGCTACCCTTTCGTATCGAAATGGCTGGTGGCAGTGGTTTTACAACAAACTACCATGATTTGTCCCGACCACGAACACCGGTAGCTAAAAATTGCGGGAGCCATGTTTTTCAAGATGGTGTCTTAAGACCCTTGGTTTAAACAGGTCCCAGTCTTCTTTTTTCACCGTTTCGTTTTGAAAAGGTCCTTTTAGTGTTTGTCTCTGCGTGCCAAACTAGGTTTGGTCCCTTTGTTTCTATGCCTTTGGCGGGCTTCAGGATTGAAGACCGCCTCTGGCATCTGAGTGTCTAGGGTCGGTAGGAAGTGAGGGAGGTGACCAAAACTCCCTGTGCTTAGTCTCCTAGGAGACCCAAATGCACTCTGATGTGATTGGCTGGCTGACTGTCCGGCCAGGACAGCCACCCTGCTGGGTGAGTGACCGCTAAACTGGATTGAAAGGGAGAAAACTGTTTATAAGGCGAGTCTCTTGGACTGGAAAGCAGAGTCGACCACTGGAACGAAAGAACCAAAGACGAGCTGGAAGAGGACGGCTGCTGCAACTACTGGACCGTTGGTTTGCACGGTGGAGCCCTGTTGCAGGTCCGAATCACCAAGTTCACCTCGACAGAGAAGCCCCTTCAAGGACGACTTCTTCCTTTGAGTTGGTGGGACCAATCAACTCATAAGCCACCTGGATACCATTCTCTGAGAAGGTTAGGATTAACCAGGAAAGGGGGGGGCGGGGGGGGACACCAGCGTGTGTGCTTGGTGCTTGACGACAGCTACTCGAACCAAAGATCTTCCATTTTGCCAGCTTGTTTGACCTGTCCCAGTGCAGTGCAGGAGTCCCCCGACGTGCTCCCTCTTGTCCCCATGACTGAGGCTCAGGAACAGCGATATCTGCAGGAACTGCCAGGAACGAACGTCTTCAGCTGCATCTTTTCTTCATATTCAGGTACTGTGCCAACCCGATTGAGAGAACTTACCTCTCGCGGTGAAAGTTTGTGAAACTTTCCCAACTTGTAGGCCTAATCAGCTTGTGACCCAACATATGATTCTTTTTCGTACAAACTACTTCTGAGAACTTTGGCAAAGACTTAACCGTTTACTACAAGAACGGCTCTTTCCTATCCAAGATACTAGCCCATTGACTTTGGCCTAGGCCTACTGAACTGAATCGAGTCCTCTAGTGCAATGAAACTATTTGCACTGCCTTAGAAAGTATTTGTGGTCTATTTTATTAACGTGTGCCTTTTTACTCCCATTTAAAGTGACTGAAATGCCATTTTGCTCCCATTTCAGGGAGCCTAATTTACTCAGAAACGTATTGGTTTGGTATTGAAGTCTATTTGTGTATGATATTAAGTTGCCTCCTTCTAGTGAATGTTTTCTAAATGAGTGTAATAAATTAATAAGTGTTTTACCAAGAAACCTTGAGTGTAGGTGTCTACTTGAACCACTGTGATTGTAAGACCTCTGTGTAACAAATATCCTTTTACTGCTCACATTCCCTCTTGAGATAAGCCTGGCTGCACAGCTCACTACCAAAAACTGTGTAGTACAGACTTATACCAAAGGTTGGTTTTGCTTACACCTGTAGTCCTAATTATATGTGGTGGTCCCAGAGGGTACTGCATGCAATTCTGCCTAACATTGTGCCATTCTGAAAAGTAAATGCAAGGATATTTTACTCATCTGTGAATTGGTTGTGCCTCTTGCCAAATGTAATGCTGTAGGCTTCACTTAACAATTTGCGTCCAGGACATTAGTGTGTTAAGTTCACCAACTGGGTCTTGCTTCCCCTAACCTGCTTTATAGCCTCTCTAAACTAAGTCTGCCTTGGGTCTTACCTACCTGGAAAAATATTGATAATTCTTAGTGTAACATTGGGTTTTGCTTTCCCTGGTCTGTTTTATACAGATGCTAAAACAGTCTTATACCTACCTATAAGTTGCTGATGGCTCCTTTAAAATGTAAATGGGTTTTACTTACCTTGGTCTGCTTTGGGCCATCCCAAAATAAGTTAGAACGTTATTGCTTACCTTAGTCTGTGTTCCACTGACATAAAAAGCAACTGTAATAGTGTATTACAACATTAGGTTTTACCTGCTAGAATAGGGGTGAGACATTCTTAAAAAGTATTTTGTAGGCGTAGCTAACCTTGGTCTGCCTGGTGCAATCCTAAAATAATATAAAGAGTTCTTGTTTAACTTTGTCTGTGTTCCACTGAGCTGAAAAGCAATGGTAACTGAATATTACACCATAAGGTTTTACTCATCTAGTATAACTGTCATCCTGAATAATAGTTCTAGGTTTCTACTATTCCTTGAATTAGTGTTCCCTGTTGAGAAAAGTATACTTGCAGATTGATTTACTAAGTGATTTCTTTACCACGCGTCATGGTTCAACTGCTAGGGTCTAGTACCCTTGTATTACTGAAAGTAATCAGAAAGAAACTTGTGGTTTTACTTCTCATGAATAGGTGTGTCCTATACTATATGTGTTTGATAAGGTCTGGCTTGCCTAGATACTGTTCGTTTTCTGAACAAGGTTTATGTTTTGGTCTGTGTACCTTCAAGCATTGTGTTGTGTTTTTATCATGCATTTATGACTATGACAAAGTACTTACCCCAAGACTTAACTTGGACTAATTGTATTTATAATAAACAGTTACTTTTTATAATACTTCTGGTTGTACGTGTTTGTTGAACCCTTGGTGTACTACAGGTTCTTTGTACCTTCCTACAGCCCTCTCTCCCTCCTAAAATAAGCCTGGTTGCTCCGTCTACGCTACCATATACTCCAGTGGTACAGCCTTATACAAAGAGTGGAGTCCTGTACTGTCTAAAATGAATGGTTTTGCTAAGCCCCTAGTTTGACTTAAAAAACTGTCCTAACAGTTAGTTTGTGTGGCAGGCACAGTGACATTTTGAGCAGATGGGAATACATGGCTGCCTCGTCAACATTGGGGCAATCAGAATCTTTGTTGCAGGTCATGAAGCAACTTGTGGACTAATTTGGTAACGTGGTTCAGGAGAAAAGCGTATGAAAATATCCCTGAACCGCTGACCCATAGTTCATTACTCACTGTCCCCTTGTTTGGGAACCTGGATGCAAAGCTTTTGCATTTTGCGATTTCTGCAATTCTGAATTTTTGTGGTTTGACATTTGTTTGCTGGTCCTAACTCTAGCACTGGTCTCCTGATTTATCTTTTCTGGGAACTAGGAAACGCAAAGTAAATGCCCTTGTATACCTCAACACCAAGAGATCTATTTTTGGATGACCCCACTGTGCAAAGATCTGTTTGAGTGTGTTTGTGTTTAGTTCCCACTCGTGCTCCTGTACCATTTGTGTGCTTAAGCTGTCTGCAGGAATGGTTTGCACCCCTGGAACATGATGTGCTTGTAAGGGGATTTGTTTCCAGACACACCACTTCCAAATTCTATGTTCAAGAATGGATAATTCTAGTTCTTGCATTCTCCATGGTTTGTTGATGTAGAACATAGAGGTAGTGTTGTCTCCGTTGAACACTTATTTTGTAGGCTTGCCTAAAATGAGTGCAGTGCCACGTCCACTGCCAGAAGCTCCAATAAGTGTTTTCTGGCTTTTGTACAGACCACATTCCTTGAGTTTTGAAGTGCTGGTAATGTGCTCCGCAACCGGTCATGGATGGGTCTGATGTGATGGTTATGTGAAAGGGTTTGTTTACAAAAAGGCTACCTCTTAAGATATGCCCTTCTGTCCACCACTTGGAATGCTACTACAATATTTTGAAAGACTATTTGATCGACACACTTGTTTGCTTGAAACCACTTGATTGCTAGCCATTGTTGCAACTGGCACATATGGAGTAATGTATATGGAATTATGTAAATATATGACGCCATCATGCATAGCAGCTTCATGATCTTTCTTGCGGTTATCAGGCGTCCGGCGTAACCGCCTTCGATTTGCATCAGCAGAGCCTGTACTGTTCCTTGTGAGGGAGAAGCCATAGCTAGTTTAGTATCTTGGAAAGCTCCCAAAAACATTTTTGTTCTGATTTGAGATTAGGCTTGACTTTGTTTCAATGATTAAAAAGCCAGACTGTAGGAGACGGATTGTTTCCTGTCTGTGTTTTACACATGGTGTGACGCTGATCCCGGTTATTAGCATGTCTTCTATGTAGGGGTAGACTGGGATCCCTTTGCGACAGAGGTACAGCTATCACTGCAAGCCCTTTGGTGAACACACACAGTGCCAAGGCAATTTCAAAAGGGACTATCTTGAATTGATTTTGAAACATTTGATGGACTGGGAACACTGAAATATAAAAGTATGCATCTTTCCTTTCCAGTGTTACCATGTAGTCCCCCTTTTTGGAGAAGGGGGAAGGACCTCTTCTAGAGTGGTCATTCTGAATTTGTATGGTTTGTGTTTAGGTAAGATTCCCTCACATTTTTGATCAATCTTCCTGACCTGTATCAACGCTCGAACATTTTGCTTGGGCTTGCAGATTATTTTTCCCTGTCCCTAGGAGTGAGGTAATTTTTCAACTCTTTTGATGGGTGACCTTTTTGTATCTCTCCACAGTGTATGGTTTGAGTTAAAGTTTCCTATAACTTTTGGGCTTAGGCTGGGTTGCCCCTTTGGGCTTCCCTGTTCATTTCTCTTCAATGTACTTGGGTGAACTACTGTTGTAAAGTGGTAAAGAGGGATTTTCAACCCCCTTTACATTTTATATAGCGAGCCCGCACATCCCATCTTATGTGGAGTGCTGGGGGGGGAGGAAGGGGGGATACAATGTATCCCCTTACTTACCTTTAGCATTTTTGTTACAATTGCAAGTTTACTTGAATGGCTGGTGGCAGTGGTTTTACCTTAGTGACTGTTTAGTCTTATTCTCAGACTGTTAAATCAGCCTTGGTAATGCACAGAGGGGTCACCATTTTGCTAAAATGGTGGGCTCCTTTTTTTGGCCATTTCTCGTTTGCTTGTAGTTCCCAAGGCCTTCCCCTGCCATGCCAGGCGGGAACGACCTCAGTGGAACTGTCTTCAGCAGGAATCCTTTGTATTCCACGCCGAGGCTCTGGAATGTCTGAGAAAGCAGGAAGCGAGGGAGGAGTACAAAAAAACTCTGCAGCCCTCTGTCTTTCACCTTGCCTAAAAGGAACCCAGTCTCAATGGGGAGAAGGAGCAGACTGTCCCGATTGGATAGCCAGACGGAGTGAAGTTCCTGATAAATACTCCAAACCTGGAAGCTGCTGCCAAGTAGACAACTGAAGCTAAAACCGAAGAGGAAGATAAGGAAAAGACACCTGTAGCAATTTCCAGCAGCCGGATAGCCTGCTGTGCGACTTGAGCCTGATGCAACCCTTCGTTCCAATATACCTGGGGATCCTGAATGCGACGACCCCTACCCAAAGGCTGATGAGATCCACTGGTATCATGAAGACCTGCATTTTGAGCCATCCCACGACCTGCTGTGACCTTGCTGGGCTACAGAACACCAATACCATGGGACCTCGAGCCAGAGTGCGGTGCATGGTCTTCTGAAGTCCAAATCTATCTGAAACTTGGGTGAAGTCCTGCTAGATCTCTAGAGATGCGGTTTAAATACCTGAATTCCCCTCACCATAGTGCAGGACCGATATAGAAGAGAATCCCACCAGTGATATTCGTTCATCTGGCTACTGTAAAAAAAAGCGCTAAAAACCACTGAGCCATGAGAATCCGTGAAGAAACCTTTGCTGGAAGCCACCTGTGATGTCCGCTGCTGCAAGTTCCCATCCAGTGTCCAGTTATTGTGTGTCCAGACCAAGAATCCAGGGACTGGGTCCTGTGCTGTTTCCTCCTGAAGTCATCCACCCATTTTCCTCCGAAGGTACTGGGTTGGCTTGGGTAATACTGTGGTTGGGAGTTTGCCCATGCCATTTTCCCATGCCCAATGCTAGGTATAGGTAGCCTTATGTGAAGTCACTGAACAATTTAACTAACTCGGAAAGTGAATACTTGTTTGAGAAGATCTCCTATGGAACTTTGACTTTCTTGCAACTGAACCTCATCTTAACCTGCCTATAGCTGGCACATAGACCACTAGGGTCCCTCTTCTGCCTCAGAGAACTCCTGCAATACACTAAGGAAGGACTGGATAAAAAAAGGATTCTGCCTTGAAAGTATAACAAGTGTAAAAGTACTTACTTGCAAAAGAAGAACAAGTTACTTCTTACCTTGTAACGTTCTTGCGACGGGATGTTCCGCCGACGTATTCCTCATCTTAGATATATCCTTCCAGCTCTGCTGGCCTCGGAAAATTTTTTCTCCAGAGGGCGCTGCGCGTCGACGGCCCTCGAGTCGATGTCCTTCGACAGCCGCCGTATCGACGCTCGACGTCATCCTGCCTATAAAGGCCACGCGCAGCGTCCGTTGCTCAGTTCCGTTTTGTAGCCCACAGTATTACTGTCTGGACTAGACTAATCACCCTGAAGGAGCGTAAGCTGCAACAACAAGGGAAGTAGAACTGCGGGGATGGATGGGAAGGTCGATGAGGAATACGTCGGAGGAACATCCCGTCGAAAGAACGTTACAAGGTAAGAAGTAACTTGTTCTTCGAAGGGATTGTGTCCTCCGACGTATTCCTCATCTTAGATAGGCTCCCATAGCAGTATTCTATATTCAGAGGAGGGAGTACTGACTTCACGCTGTCTTCTATTGATGAATAGAATGCAGTACAGCCCTTCCAAACCTAGTCTCTTGACTAGAGGAGGAATCCAGATTGTAAAAACGTGTAAAGGTATGGACAGACGACCATGTAGCGGCCGCACATATGTCTTTAATCGGCACGCCTCTTTTGAGGGCCGATAAAGCTGCAATACCTCTGGTCGAATGAGCCCTAAGGTTTTGAGGGGGCTCTTTCCCTGCCAGTTTATAACATTCCAGAATGGCTAGAATGATCCATCTGGAAATGGTCTGCTTAGTTATTGGTAACCCCAGCTTGTGACCTGCGTAACCTACAAACAGCTGGTCTGCCTGTCTTATCCTGGCTAGCCTACTAATGTAAAAACTTAAAACCCTCCTAGGGTCTAGTCTGTGTAACCTCTCTTTCTATCCTCCCCCTCACCCGGGGAAAGAGGAAGATGGTAGGGTAATCTTCTGAGAGATATGGAATTCAGAAACTACCTTTGGGAGGAAATTAGGCTTCACTTGCAGGACAACTTTGTCTTTGTGAAAGATTGTATGAGGGGGTTTACAAGAAAGAGCTTGTAATTCGCTCACCCTTCTAGCAGATGTAAGTGCTATCAATAAAACAGTCTTAAGGGTAAGGAATCTTAACGAACAAGAATGGAGAGGTTCGAAAGGTGTACCCATCAGGAAAGTTAGTACTAAGTTTAAATCCCATAGGGGAACTTGGAATGGTCTTGGGGGATAAACATTGGTTAACCCCTTTAGAAACTGTATTACCAAGGGTAATTTGAAATAGGATGGTTCCTCCGCAGTACGCTTAAAGATAGATAGCGCTGCGAGATAGCCCTTAATGGTGCCAACTTGAAGGCCTGAATTTGCCAAATATAGTAGGAAGGACAAAAACATTGGTGTACCACATGAAAATGGGTCGATATTCTGTTCTCTACACCAGCTGCAAAATCTGTTCCAATGGCAGTGGTATAAAGACTTTGTTGCTGGCCTCCTTGCCGAAAGCAACACCTCCATATCATCATCAGGGAGGTCTCAATCCTTGTACCTCAGCCGTTCAGAAGCCAAGCGTGAAGGTTGAGGGTTTTGATGTCTGGATGGAGAACCTGACCTCCCTTCTGTGAGAGTAGGTTCTCTCTGAGCGGAAGTCGAATTGGAGGGCAGATGGACAAGTCTAGAAGGTCCGGGTACCACGTTCTCCTGGCCCAATCCGGGGCAATTAGGATCATGGTTCGCCGGAATCTTCTCAACCTCCTGATCATTTGAGGAATGACAGGGACCGGTGGGAACGCGTACAGAAGCGGAAACTCCCAGTCCACTATGAACGCGTCTCCCAGAGCTCCTCTCGGAGGAAATTCCCTTGAGCAGAACAGGTCGCATTTCCTGTTTAGGCTGGTGGTGAACAGATCTACCTGAGGGGTTCCCCAAAGGGCGAAGATCTCTTGAAGGACTTCCTGAGCTAGCTCCCACTCGTGGGAGACTGTGTTCTGCCTGCTCAGAGCGTCCGCTGTCAAGTTCTTCTCTCCGGCTAGGTGAACTGCCGATAGAGTGATTCCTTCTTGGATTGCCCAAAACCAGAGCTGCATCGCCTCTCTGCACAGGGGTAGTGATCCTACGCCTCCTCTTTTGTTGAGGTAATGCATGGCCACCGTGTTGTCCGTCATTATCAGGACGTTCTTCCCTTGTACAGCTGGCAGGAAAGCCTTCAACGCAAGTCTAATGGCTCTCAGCTCTAACGGGTTGATGTGTAGTCTGGACTCCGATGGAGACCAACGACCGCTGATGGTCAAGTCGTTGGCGTGGGCTCCCCACCCCGTGAGTGAGGCATCCGTGACTACTGTTATCTCCGGCCAGGGTTGCCAAAACTGTTCTCCTTTCAGAATGTTCTCCTGACAGGCCCACCACTGAAGGTCTCGAGCCACCCTGCCGGGAACCTGAAGAAGATCTGTCATTCTCCCTGAGAATTGTGACCACTGAGTCCTCAGTGCCCACTGGAGGGATCTCATTCTCAGGCGAGCCTCTGGCACTAGGAAAATGCAGGATGCCATGAGGCCTAGCAACCTCAAAAAGTCGAAGGCTGGGAGACGTTGGGCATGTTGGAACTTGGTAACCATCTGTAGAATATCTTGAGCCCTCACCTCTGGTGGCGAGGCTTTTCCCAGCGAAGTATCCAGGATCGCTCCTATGAACTGGAGTCTCTGCGATGGTATCATTTGAGACTTCTTTAAATTGTGGGAGAAGCCCAGTTTGTGAAGGGAGTAGCACATGTGATTTAGCTGGATCTGAGCTTGCTCCGGAGAAACAGCCCTGATCAGCCAATCGTCCAGGTAGGGGTAGACAGGAATCCCTTCCCTCAGACTTGCAGCCACTACCGACATTAACTTGGTGAAGACCCTCGGGGCAGAGGTCAGCCCAAATGGCAGTACTTGAAATTGATAGTGAGAGTTGCCAATTGCGAACCTCAGGTATTTCCTGTGTTTGAGATGGATAGGCACATGGAAATAAGCGTCCTGAAGGTCCAGAGATACCAACCAGTCCTGAAACTGAAGGGCCTGGAGGATCTGAGAAAGAGTGACCATCTTGAATTTGTCTTTCCTGAGGAATTTGTTCAATTCTCGCAAGTCCAAGATGGGTCTCAGTCCTCCGTATTTCTTCGGAATGAGAAAGTAAGGGGAGTACCAGCCCTTGTTCCTCTCCGCTACAGGTACCGGTTCTATGGCACCTTTCTCTAGCAGGTCCAAAATTTCCTGCAAGAGGAGCGGATCTGGAGCTTTCTGAGAGCTGATCCCCAGTGGATGACTGAGGTATACGTAAGAAAGGCAGGCAGTAACCTTGGGCGACTGTTTCCAATGCCCAAGCATCTGACGTGATAGCCTGCCATACCGTCAGATGTTGAGTCAACCTGCCTCCTACAGGTGTCCTGTGAGGGGAGTCCTCAGAGTGGTTTTGGGGCGGCTGATGCAGATGACGATGGTAAAGAGGCACCTGCTGTTGCTGCGGCTTTAGAATATCTACCCCGTCCACCTCGGGTAGTTCTTCTTTGACCCCTTTGAGCCGGTCGTCCTCTTCCTAATGCGGAGTAGAAGCGAAAGGACTTGCCCCTCGCAGAGGTTCCTGTGGGACGAAAAGGAGTCTGACGGATTGCAGCTCCTAGGGCTTTTGCTGCTGCTTTTGAAGTTTGCAGTTTCTCTAAACTGTCATCCGCCTTTTTCCCGAACAAAGAAGAGCCATCAAATGGCATGTTCAAGAGCCTGGCTTGCACATCTGGGGCAAAACCCGACTTTCTCAACCAAGCGAACCTCCTGGTTGATGTACTTGCCGCCATTGCTCTGCTGATACTGTCAGCCGAATCAATGCCCGTCTGGAGGGATTCGCACATAGCGTCTTTACCGTCCTGTATAATATTCAGGAACGCATCCCTTTCTTCTCCCTCCGGGATGCAGTCAGCCGCTGTAGAAGCACACTCCCAAAGTGTATGGCTGAACATAGCAAGGGTGCAAGTAGCATTAACAGACTTTAACGCCATGCTACATGCTGAAAAGGCTTTCTTTGCCATAGCATCATATTTTTTATCGTCCCTGTCCTGTGGGACTGTAGGATAAGCCGTCTTGACATCGGTAGAGGATGCTGCTTGTACCACCAGACTTTCTGGGGATGGATGTTTAGACAAGAACTCTGGGTCTGTGGAAGATACCCTGTACTTTGCAGACAGTTTTTTATTTACTGCTGGTATTACATCTGGGGTTTCCCAGTTTGTCATGATCTTTCTCTGAAGAGCTTTATGAAAGGGCACCACTGGATCCTCTTGTGGGCCTTTGTCAAGAATATCCGTGAGGTCATCTTGCTGGAAAGATTGCGAAGGTGTAGACCACCCCATGAACTCTGTAATCCTGGTCATTAAGGCTCTGTAGGGGGTTTCAGCATGCTCCCCCGGGTCTGGCTTAGCAAAATCCACCTCAGGGGAAGTGTCTAACCCACTTGCCTCATGTAAAGAATCATGACGATCCTTTAATCTGCGCTCTTCAGAGGAAAATTCCTCTCTAACTGGGGTTACAGGTCCCTGTAACTCAAATGTGTCTTGTTCAGACAAATCACCCTCTTCTAAAATTGAGGATATAGTTCTCAATTGTTCTGAACTCATAAAGGGAGTAAATCCCATTTCCAAGACAGAGGGTGCCGAACTTGTCATTATTGGCCTCGAAAACGTCGATGTCGTCGACGTCGAAGGCTTCGAGCGCAGCGTCGAAAACAGAGGTGGATGCCTCGAGGACCTCTACTCGACAATATCGACGTGGAGGGCCTGGGGATGCATCCTGGGGATGCCTCGAGGAATTCTACTCGACAATATCGACGTGGAGGGCCTGGGGATCGTCACTGGATGTGTGTTCACCGTGACTTTTCTCGGCGTCGACGCCGGTGTCGAGGCCGGCGTCGAGTCGACAGACCCGTGTGTCGAAGGTCCCTTCGACAACGGCGTCGAAGACATCGACCTCGACGGAACCTTCGAGGAAGGTTTGGAGGTCATAGTCCTACTCGAGGGTTCGAGACGCGCTCGAGAGGTTTCTTTCGCCAGGTACTGCGACTCGCGGTGTTTTTGACCTTCGGGTCTTTCGACCAGAGCATCGCTCTCGGCAGTCTTCGAGGGGGTCGAGGCCGCTTTCTCGAAGACGCTCATCATATTTTTTTCTGAATTCCTCCCATTCAGCCCGGGAACTATGTTTCGTGGGGCAAGGGATTCTTTTTGGCGAAACAGAGGAAGAGGAAGACGGAGAAGGGGATCTTCG
This sequence comes from Ambystoma mexicanum, assembly GCF_040938575.1. Taxonomy (NCBI): domain Eukaryota; kingdom Metazoa; phylum Chordata; class Amphibia; order Caudata; family Ambystomatidae; genus Ambystoma; species Ambystoma mexicanum. The sequence goes on from NC_090932.1 coordinate 310,859,383, forward strand.
ACGTCTCCTCTTCGAGTGCTTCGATCTCGAGGAGTGATGAGACCCACTCCGAGACCTGGAGCGCGAATGGTGACGAGGAGACGAATGCCTCGACTTCGTCGACGAAGAAGAAGCTTTAAAAGTCTTACCTTTCTCCAGCTTCCCCCTACGCTCCTTCAGGGCCTTAGCTGTCATGGACATACAGTCCTCGCACTCCGAACAATGGTGTTCGGCTCCCAAGCACCACAGAATTTCTGTGAGGATCGGTCAACGACATCTTTTTCCCACAATCTCGACATTTTTTGAAGCCGGATCGAGGAGTTGTCGGTTCCGACGAGGAAGCCATCGAGTACGGATCGAATAACTCGAGGTAAATAGGATTATCTGACTAAGAACTGAGCAACGGTATTCCGAGGCACCGAGTAGCGCGGAAAAACGGAACTGAGCAACGGACGCTGCGCGCGGCCTTTATAGGCAGGATGATGTCGAGCGTCGATACGGCGGCTGTCGAAGGACATCGACTCGAGGGACGTCGACGCGCAGCGCCCTCTGGAGAAAAAATTTTCCGAGGCCAGCAGAGCTGGAAGGATATATCTAAGATGAGGAATACGTCGGAGGACACAATCCCTTCGAAGTTAGTGTTTGTAACTTATTTCACGGAGATGCAGTTAAAAGTGTCAGTTTATGCTGATCTTTTAGTTGCATTCTGTGCTTCTAAAAAGTGCATACGTTGATTTACCAAATTTGAATGCGTTTCCCCACTTCTAAGAAGTAATACGTGCTGGTACTGTTTTATCATGCTTAATCGAGCATAAAAGCTTATCATTAGCGTTTACCTGCCTTAAATAACTGTCATTCTTAAAGTGCATCATAGAGTTTTGCTTTCCCTGGAATGCTTTAAACAGATCTAAAACCAGCAACTCAAAGACAAGTTAATACTTGTCGTTGAGTTGCTGGTAGTTCCTCTTAAAAGTATATAGGCCTTACTCAAAATGAATAGCTGCTGCCTTTCTAACTTGTAACCCTGTGCTGTTTCTCCTTGAATTGCTTAGAACATACCTCTGATTTGTTCCCCTCCCCGGAAGTCTTTCAAGGATGGCAATCTTCTCCATATTGCCAATCTAAACTCTCGCTCAGCTGTCAAACACTCCTCTGACATCTGCAGCCTCCTGGAGGAACTTGACCTCGATTCTCTCTCACCGAGACATGGGTAACGGCCAACTCTGGAGGGGGTGTAGCCTCGATCTCCCCTGAATGGATTCCTGCCCCTGTCATTCCTACGCAGGCCTACTCCCCTTTCGAATGCCTCGTCTGCAGGCTCTCTCTCCTGACCATTCCCTTACTGTGGCTACCATCTATCGCCACCTGGTCAGACCTCTTTCTCCGAGTGGGCGGACCTCTCCTCCTCCCTCCTGGTCTCAGCCACTAAACTCCTCCTCAGAGACTTCAACATCCACCTGGATGCTTCCTGTCCTTCCACTGGGGGGGGGGGGGGGGTGAGGGGGTGTTCGGATCTCTTCAGGCCTTCCCCGTTCTAGCCCTCTCACCTCTCCTACCTCCCGGAGTGATCACTTTCTCCTTTCCTCCCATCACACCCTTTCCACCCTTCAAGGCCAAGCCAACTAAAGCACTACCACCTACCTTCTCGGTTATCCGACCCATGAAGCGTGTCAGTTGAGGCTTCCTCCGCCACCTTCTCACTCCCACCTCCTCCTCTGGCTGACTCACATCCAGACACAGCCCTTTCCATGCTCCACTCTGCTATATCTGATACTCTCAATGTTCTTGCCCCATCATGAGGAAACCCAAAGCCAAGTGCAACTCTTGGTACCACTCAGACTTTGTCACCCTTAAACGCAAGTGCAGGGTGGTCGAGAGGAAATGGCGTGCTTCCGGTACATCCTCTGACAAACTGGCCTACCGCCTGCTCCAAAGGCAAGGAACAAGTTACTTACCTGTAACTGTTGTTCTCCAGCATGGGTCTGACATGGATTCACATGCTCATGAATATTCCCCGTCGTCAGGCCGGGAATCCTCGGTATAGAAAAAAATCAGTATCAGTTTCGTTTCTGATCGGTCTTTCTCAGTAGTAACCAATCACTGGTCTCTGGGTCATACTGCCCCCAGCCAATGACTGCCATCACCCTAAGCCCCGCCCCCGGCAGCCATCCTCAGATTTGGTAGCACGTGAAGTGGCAGTATGACCAAGTGAAGAGCCGCAGAGGGGTAGGCGGGAGAGTTCGCATGTGAATCCATGCCAGACCCATGCTGGAGAACAACAGTTCCAGGTAAGTAACTTGTTCCTTCTCCAGCATGGGGTCTGGCATGGATTCACATGCTCATGAATATAAGAATACATAGCAGTATACACATGCACAACCACGGGAGGTGGCAAAAGGCTCAATAGCAAGCAATACAACAACTCAACATTAAGCAACTATTACCTCCTCCCTCATCAGGCTCACCTTAAGCAAACCGGTTGCGCAGCACTGCCTGGCCGACTCTGGACTCCTCCCTGGAATCCCGGTCGACGCAGTAGAATCTCGTGAAGGTGTGTGTCGACCTCCACGTAGCAGCCCTGCAGATGTCGAGCAGGGGCACACCAGACAGGAACGCCGTAGTAGCAGCGATCGCTCTGGTAGAATGGGCTCTCGGACGGCCTGGCGACGGTCGGTTTGCCAACCGGTGACAGTGCATGATGCAGCCGGAGAGCCATCTGGAAATGGAAGTCTTCGAGAGAGCCTTCCCTTGATTCACAGGTCCAAAGTTCACAAACAGCTGTGATGTCTTCCGAAAACTCTTCGTGCGGTCCACGTAGAACTTCAGCGCTCTAGCTACATCCAGCGAGTGCAGAGTCCTCTCAGCCGGCAACGAAGGCGACGGGAAGAAAACTGGCAACACCAAGGGCTCGTTGAGGTGGAAGTCCGACGGCACCTTGGGCATGAAGGAGGGGTGCGTCTTTAGCACCACCCTCGTGTCGTGAAAAATCAAGTATGGAGGCTTGCAAGACAGGGCCTGGCTCTCTCCCACTCGTCGTGCAGAGGTGATGGCCACGAGGAATGCTGTCTTCCACCACAGAAACTTCAACGCCACTGAATGCACAGGCTCGAGTGGGGCCCACCCATGACCCTAGTCAGCACCACGTTGAGCTCCCAGGGCAGGGGCCTTCACCGGCGGGAATGATCGGAACAGTCCTTTCATAAATTCCTTCACCAGTCGATGAGACCACAAGGACACCCATCATGTAGTTCTGGTGTAACGTGAGACGGCAGCCAGATGTACCTTGATGGAAGCGTGAGACAGGCCAGCCTTGGCCAAGGACAATAGGTACGGCAATACTTGAGGGGCCGTAGTCCGCAGAGGGTTAATCTTCTGTGCACGGCACCAGACAGAGAACCTCTTCTATTTGTGTCCGTAGCACTTGAGAGTTGAGGACGCCCTGGCCTTCGCAAGAACCTCTCTGCAGTCGGCCGGGATGTCGTATCCTCCAAACTCTAGTGCTGCAGGAGCCAGGCCTGCAAGTTCAGCAACTCCGGGTTGTGGTGAAGAATGGCGCCTCCTTCTCTGGAGAGAAGATCCGCGTCTGTCAGCAACTTGACTGGTGTGGACGCTGACAAGTCCAGAAGGTCCGGGAACCAGATCTGCCTCGGCCACGCCGGTGTGACGAGGATCATCCTGCACCAGGACCTCTTGAGCTGGTTGACGAGCCGGAGTAGCAACGGCGGGAACGCATAAAGGAACAGGCCGTCCCAAGGGAACGAGAAAGCATCGCCCATGCTCCTCGGTTGGGGAAACCTGCTGGTGAACCTCCGGCACTTGGAGTTAGTCGCCGCCGCAAAGAGATCGATCTGGGGTTCGCTCCATCGTCGGAAGAGTCGGTCCACTTGATCCTGGCGCAGTTCCCACTCGTGGCACGAGCGCAGCTCTCTGCTGAGTGATTCGGCGATGGTGTTTTTCATCCCTGCCAGATGAAAGGGTACCAGAAACATCCCTTGGGCGATGGCCCAATGCCACAGATTCTGGGCTTCCTTGGATAGGGCAGGGGATCTGGTTCCGCCCTGCTTCCGAATGTAAACCATTGTGGTGGTGTTGTCGGTGAAGATCCTCACCACCTTGCCCTTGAGGGACGGAAGGAAGGACCTGAGGGCCCAGAACACTGCACGGAGCTCCAAGATGATGATGTGGAGAGTCTTCTCCTCTGGGAGCCAAAGGCCTCTCGCGTGGAGACCCCCGGTGTGCGCTCTCCTACCTTCCAGGGAGGCATCTGTCTTCACCGTCACCTGGTGGGCCGGGGCTAGGAAACCTGTTCCCGCCATCAGATGAGAGCGGACACCCCACCATCGTATCGCCCGATTGAACGCTTCGTCGAGCGGGATCCTGTCTTCGAAGCTGCCCGTCGTCTGGATCCAGTGGGCGTCGAGGAATTCTTGCAAGGGCCGCATCCGAAGTCTGCAGTAGCACACCAGATAAATGCAGGAGGACATCATTCCGAGGAGGGACTTTATAGACCTCACTCTGGCCACGTCCGTGGCCAGCACATGTTGCACCTTTCCCAGGATGGTCCTTATCCTTTCCTCCGGCGGTGAGGCCCGCCGCGCCACTGTGTCGAGCTGTGCTCCCAGAAATAGGGCGACTTGCGACGGGACCAGGTGGGATTTTGGAAAGTTGATGGAGAACGCCAGGTCCGTGAGCAGCTGGACGGTCTTCGCAGTGTGTTCCACGGCAAGCTCCCTTGTCCTTGCCCGTATGAGCCAGTCGTCCAGGTAGGGGTAGACGTGGATCCCCGGCAGGCGCAGCCGTGCCGCCACCGGTGCTAGGCACTTGGTGAACACCCTGGGCGCTGATTTTAATCCGAACGGGAGGGCCTTGAACTGGTAGTGCCACCCTTTGACCACGAACCTGAGGAACTTTTGGTGTCTCTTTAGAATAGGGATGTGGAAGTATGCATCCTCCAAGTCCAACGACTACAGGAAATCGCCCTCCTCCAGCTGTCCCAGCATGTGCTGGAGGGTGACCAGCCAGAACTTCTGTGCCTTGATGTATTTGTTCAGTCGTCGCAGGTCCAGGATGGGACGCCATCCTCCTGTCTTCTTTACGAGGAAGTATCTTGAGTAAACTCTGTAGCCCCGCAGCCTCTTTGGAACGAGCTTGATGGCACCTTTCCTGAGCATCGCCCTTACTTCCAAAAGCAGTTGAGGGATGTGATTTTCCTTCCTGGCCACGGGAGGAATGCGGGGGCACCTCTTGTGGAACTCGAGGGCGTGCCCCAGGGCCAGGGCATCCAGCACCCAACGGTCGGTGAAGATGGACTCCCCCACACCGACGAACTTCGTCAGCCGGCCTCCCACCGGGGTGCTTTGGCGGGGGCCTGACCCGACCCGACGGTCGGTTCAATCTTGCTTGGAGGCCGATTTGCCTCCTTGACCACCTTGGCGGGATCCACCTGACTTGCCACGTCCCCTGTAGGCCTCCTGCGACTAAGATCTTGCCGCTTGACGGTACGTAGAGGAGCTGCTGCCGGCTCCCTTGGAGGCACCCTGTCTGCCTCCGGAGCTCCGAAAGGACGGCCGTCGCTGATGGAGCACACCCAGTGCACGGGCCGTCTCCATGTCCGTCTTGATCGCCTGAAGGGATTCATCAACCGCCTTGCCAAAAAGGTTGTTCCCATCAAAGGGCATGTCCAAAACCTTGGTGTGTACGTCCTGGCGGAAATCCGTCGCCTTGAGCCATCCTTCTCGTCTCAGGCAAACGCTGTTGCCCAACTGACGGAAACCGGTGTCAGCGATGTCCGTAGCCACCGTAATGGCGTGGTCCGAGGCAATCTCACCTTCCTGTAAGATTTCCAGGGCATCAGTCCTCTTGGCGTCCGGAAGGAAATCCAACAGAGGGGCGATCTTGAACCATAACTCCCTGTCGTAGCGGGCTACGATGGCCAGGGCGTTGGCCGCCTTGATGGGCGTCGCTGCAGATGAGATGACCCGTCGTCCCATCGCATCCAGCTTCCTACCCTCGCCGTCCGGCAGGGAGGTTTAAGTCGAAGCTGATGCGCCTCCCCCACACCCCCCCAGCTTTCTTCTTGGCCGCCGCCGAAACGACCGAATCCGGGGTAGGTTTCGCCCTAAGGCACAAGGGGGCAGCGTCGGGGACCCGGTACTACTTCTCGTACCGGTCCCTCTTCGCAGGCGCCATGGCAGGGTTCTTGAGGAGGGCGAGCCCCTCATCCCAGATGTCATCAAGAAGCGGTACGGCGAGGACCGTCTTCCTTTTAGCCTCGCGCTGTTGGTAAAGGAACCCTTCCTTCTTTTCTTCGGGGCAGAGCTGGAAGAGCTCGGATGCCCTGGAAATCACAGCATGGAAGGATCCAATCTCATCGGGCGGGGACACCGGGGCAGGGGGCGACAGGGGACACGTCCCGTCGTCGCCTCCGTCGTCATCCGTACCCGTCGTAGTCGTGTCCATGTCTGTATCATCCCTGTGGGTAGTGGACCGAGGGGAAGGCAGAGAAGGCGGGAGAGGAGGCCTAGGACGCGTCCTCCTCTTAAGTGGTGGGCTCTCCGAAGGTCCTGGCTCCGGTTCCCCCGTCGGGTCTGGCACAGGTACCTCCCTCGGGGGAAGGGGCAACCTAGTCCTTATCTCCGAGCATAAGGACTGGATGGCTGACAAAATGGCCGTGAGGTGTCCTGCCGCGCCGGAAACGACGGGAGCGAGGCCTCTTGAGGAGCCTTGTCTGCGTCACCGTCGCCCTCGTCGGGATCCCTCCCGATGGGCTGGGCCTCCTCCACGACTTGGATGAGCTCCTCTTCAGAGGTCGTGTCCATATCCACGACGGCCACCAACCCCTCTCCCACCCTTTCCAACGAGGACCTCGTGGGGGTCTTCTCGATGGGCCTGAAAGACGACTACCTCCGCCGTGGCAGGGAGACTCTGGTACCTGAGGGCGCCTCCACTGGTGTAGCCTCCACAGGCTGAGCCAGGGCCGCGGCGACATCCTCAATCGAGGTCTTAGCAGGGTGAATTAAGGCCAACGTCACCTTCTGTACGCCTGGGGCCTTCACCTTGGGGGGGGGGGGTCTGAGCCTCGTTCCCCCTCTGCCGGAATCTTCCAGATCGACCGGGGCCTCTCCAGAAGCTTCGCTGGGTTCTCAGACTTCCTCTTAACCGAGCCAGAGTGTTGGCTCGTGGTCGATGGCACCGGGGAGGATGCGCCCTGCCTGGCAGCCAAGGAGCCCGACCGTTCGGCGCTCCCAGTGCCCGCAGACTCGCGGTGCTTAGCCTTTTGTTGAGCCCCCGTCGCTGGAGCACCCTCACAGGACTTAGAAGACCGCTCGGACGACTTCTTCTCGCCTGGCGGTCTCTTACCTTCCAACCAGCTGGCGAGACGGAGGTGGCGATCCTTCATCGTCTGCTCCGACATGTTCCCACAAAACGTGCAGTCCTTTTCCTTGTGCGTCTTGCCCTCATGGAGACAGAGGCATAACAAATGCTCGTCCTCCTTGAAAACGTTCTGAAGCTGGCATCCAGGGCAGGTCCTGAACAGCTTCCCGGGCGTCGAGCTCCCCTTCTCCTGGGCCATATCCGGAGTAGGCCTCGGAACTTCTGGAATCCTCCAAAAGCGCAACTCGACGAAATCTTCACCCTTGAGGGGCGTAGAAACTCCGAAACGGATCCCCGTTGATCGGAAGTAGAAACGGTGGAGCTTGAGGCTCTATTTAACCGAAAAAATGAGAAAATCTCCTGAAAAAAGCACGAAAACGCAGCAAAAGCTCGAGAGCTACAGCTCGAGGACTCCCAACACTTGAACGTGCGGTAAAAATCTGAGGATGGCTGCCGGGGGCGAGGCTTAGGGAGAAGGCAGTCATTGGCTGGGGGCAGTATGACCCAGAGACCAGTGATTGGTTACTACTGAGAAAGACAGATCAGAAACGAGACTGATACTGATTTTTTCTATACCGAGGATTCCCGGCCTGACGACGGGGAATATTCATGAGCATGTGAATCCATGCCAGACCCCATGCTGGAGAATACTGGCTCCCTGCTGCCCCAAGAAGAGCCAACATCCAAGCCCGCGTTTCCACCATATCCAACAACTCGGCCAAACTCTTCAAACTCTGCAAGGAGCTGGCCAATTATATTGCAGTCTTCACCTCTCCTGTCCCCTCTTAGGCCCTCTGCACGGCCCTGGCTTCTCATTTCATCTCTAAAAACTCATGACATCCTGTCCTCTCTCTTCCTCTTCCCCCCTCCTCACTCTACTCCCTGCTCTTCCTCTGGCCCTTCTTCAGTCACATCTCCTCCCTCCTTCTCTGCCTTTCCCCGGTTCTCCTCCGACGAGGTTTCCAGACAAGTCTGATCTATGAAAGTCTCGTCAAAACAGGTTCACCGCTGTCCCTCCAAAACCATTAAGGATCACATTGACACCCTGGCTCCTGCTCTGGCCGATTTCTGCAACAACTCGTTTGCCAATGGAGTCTCCCCCTGAACCACTCCCTTGGGCACACTTCTTAAACCCTCTGCTGACCCTTCCTGCCCAGCTAACTATCGTCCAATCTCCATCACTACTTTCCTGGGCAAACTCCTGGAAAAGCTGCCCATCTCCCAGCTTAATCTTCACACTGAATCGGTTGGTTGTCTCCATGACCATCAGTCCTGCTTCAGAGCTGCCAGAAGCATGAAAACTGCTCTCCTGAACATCCATGAAGACCTGCTATCCAACCTTGATTCCAACACCCGTCCCCCCCGGTGTCCTCATCTTACTTTAACTCTTCTGCCTTTGACACGGTCAACCATGCCATCCTGCTCAACCATCTCCATGATAACCTGGGTATCACTGATCAGGCCCTGGTTTGGCTGACCTTCCTTTCCGATCGACCCTCCCAGGTCCAACTTGGGTCCTTCCTCTCCTCCATATCTAAATGTGGTGTTCCCCAGGGGGTCTAACTTCTCTCCCTGGCTGTTCAACCAATACCTGCCACTTCTTACCCACCGCATTGCAGCTCTCTGCCCCAACTTTCAGTGCTATGCGGATGACAACTCATTTTCAGGCTCCCTTCCGCCACCTCTTCTCCTTCTCTCATCTCTGACTGACTATCCGCCATCCAGGAGTGTTGTGCAGCCAATGATCTCTGCCTTAATGGCATAAAGATCGAGATTATCCTCATCGGCACACCTGCACCCTCCTTTCCTGTCACACGCTGTTCGGTCTCTCATGGCCCTCCCGTGAGGCTAAAAACCTCGGGGTCGACTCCACACTTTCCTTCTCTCCTCACATCTCTGACGTCTCTAAGAAGTCACACTACCAGCTGCACCTCCTCAGAGGTATTCTTCCTTTCCTATCCTTCCCCCAGAAGCTCAGTGTCTCCAGAGCTCCTGTTCTCTCTAGGCTGAACTACTGCAACAGCCCCTTTCTAAATCTGCCAGCCTCTACTCTTCCGCCCTCTGCAACTCATCCAAAACAGGACTACGAGACTTGTACTTGGCCTCCAGCCCAGGGATCGTATCTCTCCAGGACTGAAATCTCCCCACTGACTCCCAGTGGCGGTGAGGATTAAGTTCAAAACCTTCTGCATTGTCCACAAGGCCTTCTGGGGGTTGGGATCTCAATACCTTCAACTATCTTCCTACATATCTTCCCTCTCGTGCTCTTCACACATCTGCCTCTAACTCCCTCAGGGTCAGTCGCTTCTCCAAGCCGTGAGTTGGTGATAGATCTCCTTCTGCTGGGCCGTCCTCTGGAACAGCCTCCCTGCTTCTCTGAAACTTAAGGAGAACCATTTCCGGTTCCGGAAGCAACTCAAGACCTTCCCTCTTTACTTCTGCTTTCTCTCCTCCTCTCCCCCTGCTGCTCTCCTGGCTGAATTCTGAAACCGCACTGGTTACCTGGCTACCCGCTGATCTCTGGCCCAGGTCCCTTCCCCGCCAGTTGCACACCTGCACTGCCCCCCTGGCAGCCCTTGCACTTGGGAACTGTTTCTGTATCCCTAGAGCCCCTACTAGCACTTGACACCCGATGTCTGCCCTTGCCACCAGCTGGCCGCACTTATTTATTGTCTATTTATTTTACTGTTATCATATGTACTGCACTGGCCTAGTAGGATCGCCATCTTCCCTCCGCTTCCCCTCTGTTGCCTCGTCAAGCCTTTAAACACGTGTATAGGCGCATTAAAAATGCCATATCATATCACTGCATGACTGACAGGGTCAACTACCCTTGAAACACGGATTGTAGTCTAAAAGTATATCTAACCTGGTCTTATTCCCCAAGAATAAGATATTACTATCCTGAATGCATAACCTTAGATGTGACTCACCCTGACTTGCTTCTCGCTCCTCTAAATAAGGTTATATCCTTGGTTGCATACCATAGGTATTGTTTTTTAGGATTGTGTTTATATGATGTTATAGTACTTACCCAAGAATTATCTTGGTCTACTTGAATTTAAGTAAACCCTTTATTTTTACAATGCGTAGTGTTGCTTTGGACCATATTGTTGGGGAGAATTCTCAAAAATGTGCTAATTCCCTGCACCTTAGAGACCCCCAGCAACTTTGAAGGATTTTGAGGGCTTGATCTTTTTTTTTTACCTGGATAGAGTGCCCCTTTTCCCCATTCTCTCATGTATTTGTGTGTGAATTTTACCTCTGTGCTTCTTTTGGTTATGGAGTCCAACAAACTCCATGGGCACCCTCTTTTACAATTGTGTCACAAAGCACCTTCAGTGCAGTGGCACAGGGAAGTCTTTTAGATTTCCCAAGATTTAAATGCCTTCTCTGGGATAAACTACTATTTCCCAGAGCAGTAAAGTGAAATGGACTTTACTTAGCATTGTACTTGCTAGACCCAGCACACCCGATCTTACAATAGAGTGCTGGAGGGGTTACTTAGTATCCCCTGTGTCTAAATGATCATGTAACATTTTTATGTTACCCTTTCCTCATTGAAATGGCTGGTGGCAGTGGTTTTGTTTTTAACTAAAAAGGTTTGCATTTACCGCGACCGTTCGCAGACACGGTAATGTTGACCGGGGGAGCCATTTTTTTCAAAATGGCAGAGAGCCATCTTTGACAAAAAGGTTCCCGGTCTTTTTTCACCATGTCTTTGTGGAAAGGCCCTTCTAGAGATTTTCTCTGTGTGCCAAACCAGGTTTGGTCTCTTTGTTCATTCGCCTTTGGCAGGCTTCGGGAGTGAAACTCGCCTCTGGCTCCAGAATGTCTGGGGTAGGCAAGAAGTGAGGGAGGTGCCGAAACTCCCTGTGCTTCGTCTCCTAGGAGACCCAAATGCACACTGGAGTGATTGGCTGGCTGACTGTCCAGCAAGGACAGCCACCCTGCTGTGTGAGTGGCAGCTGGACTGGAATGAATGGGAGAAAACTGTTTAAAAAGGCGAGTCTCTTGGACTGAAAGGCAGAGTCAACCACTGGAACGAAAGAACCTAAGACGAGCTGGAAGAGGACGGTTGCTACAACTACTGGACCGTTGGTTTGCCCGGTGGAGCCCTGCTGCAGGTCTGAATCACCAAGTTCACCTCGACAGAGAAACCCCTTCAAGGACAACTTCTTCCTTTGAGTTGGTGGGACCAATCAACTTGTAAGCCACGTGGATACCATTCTCAGAGCTGGTCAGAATTAACCTGGGGGAAGGACAGCATCTTGTCTGCTTGAAGGAACAGCAAACGGAATTGAAGAATTGCCAATTTGCCAGCTTTGTGATCAGTCCACGTGCAGTGCAGGAGTTCCCTGGCGTCCTCCCTCTTGTACCCACGACTGAGGCTCAGGGACAGCGAGATCTGCAGGAACTGCCAGGAACAGAAGTCTTCAGCTGCATCTTTTTATTCAAAATAAGGTCCTGTGAAATCCCTGACCGAGAGAACTTCACTCTCACTGTGAAAATGCGTACAACTTTGGCAACTTGCAGGCCTAGTCAGCTTGTGACCCGACATACAAACCTTTCTTCCGTGAACTACTTCTAAGAACCGTGGCAAAGACTTTTCCGTTTTAAATACCAGAACCTACACAAGACATTAGTCCATTGACTTTGGCCTACCTATTGCATTGAATTAACTCCTCTGGTGAGCTCAAAATATTTGCACTGAGTATCTGTAATATTCGTTTTATTAACTTATCCCTTTTTGCTCATAATTCAATGCTATTTGGGTCCTACTTCAAGGGAGCTCAACTGCTTAGCAGTCAGTATTGTAGTATAACTTGTGTGATATTGGTTGCCTCATTTAGTGAATGCTTTATAAAAGATTGTGTAATAAATTAAGAAGTGTTTTTACGAAGAAACCTTGAGTATAGTGCCTATCTTACGGAATACTTGTCATTGTAGACCTTTATGTAACACCCTTACAAGCTCACATTCCCCCTTGAGATTAGCCTGGCTGCTCAGCTTGCTACCAAAAACTGTGTGGTACAGACTTATACCAAAGGTTGGTTTTGCTTACACCTGTAGTTCTAGTTGTGTGTAGTGGTCCCAGAGGGTACTGCAAGTCACCTGTGGGTGTAGGTTGCGTCTGTGGGCCATCCCAAAAGGGTCTGGTCTGATTCAGAAACTCAAAGTGTACAGTACTGAAGTGTAATTGTGTGTTACTATTCTATTACTACCTTCTGAAGAAGGCTTCATAACTGACTGATGAATAATTGTTTATACAAGAAACCTTGAGTGTAAGCGTTTACTTGAATACCTTTAATTGTGAAACCCCACTACAGCTCACATTTCCCCTCTTGAGATAGGCCTGGCTGCTCAACATGCTGCCAAAACTGTGTGGTACAGACTTATACCAAAGGTTGGTTTTGCTTACACCTGTAGTCAGTTGTTTGTAGTGTTCCCAGAGGGTACTGCATACAAACTTTGCCTAACACTGCTCCCCTTGGGTAGGTGGGACCAATCGACCTGAAGACGAACTCATCTGGAAATCCTCTCCTTGCTGGCTGTACTTCCATTGCTGCTGCAGGAACACCAGAATAGAGTGCATCGTTTTAAGTCGGACCCGAGCTCCAGGAAGATCCTCCAGACTACCTTGAAGCAGGACTAACCAGGTCTGAGCCACCTCAACAGAGTTCCGGACCCCAGAGTGTCTAAGAACCGCAGTGGTGCTATGCGCGAGAAGCTGAAACCGCAAAGTGCTGCTGATCTGAAGTTTGCCCATTGCTGCCGCCGACCTTCAAATCCTAGCACGGGAGTCCCCAGACGTCCCTCTTGTCCCCACAACTGAAGCCCAGGAACAGCAGGACCTACAACAGGAATAGAAACCAACTGGAAGCATTTCTTCATACCCAAGGTACTGTGAACTAAGAGGTACTACCTCTTGTGGTGTAGCCTTGCTAGCTCTCAGTTGAGACTTGCCTGAGCTGCCTTTTGCAGAGTTGTTTGCAGCGTTGCCCCTCACAAGCCTCCCAGCTTGTGACCCAACAGTGATTTCATTTTCTACAAAGCTCGCTACAACATTGTGCAAGACTTTTTACTTACCTTCAAGTGCTTCAGCTCCCCTAGAATTTGTTCTATTGACATTGGCTGTCCTGGCTCCCTGAAGACTCTTCAAACCTCTGACTTTGACTTTTTGGAGGGACAGATCAAAACACATACATTATTTACTTGTATAGCTGGAAAAGGGTAAATCTACATTGCATTGGGGCGGTTCAAAAGTGCTTACCTGTTTGAGAAACTTGTTAACCGTTGTTTTCTTCCCTAACCTTTTCCTTTTTGACACCAAACTCAGTATTGCTCTAAATATACCTGGGATATATCAAGGTCCAGTGTCCTAGTTAGTGAAGTCACCTGAGGGGTTAGGAAGTGTATGTGTGCCATCCCAAATGGGTATCTACTGATTTAAACAGAGTGTGTATTTTTGTGACGTATTTTTAAGTGTTACATATTTGCTCCCTTCTTTTTAAAAAAAGTTATTTGTTTTACCATCAATAACACAAAGTCAAAACCAAACAGCCCAGCCTCATCCCCCACCACCCCCTCAGTCCCCCGTTGACTCTCACAAAGTTGCAGCAATACGACAACAGCAAGTACATATCTCGTTTGGGTTTGTAGACATCACTTGGGAAGTATTTGAAGGAATTAGTTGCAATATCCCCCTGTGACTATCTCTGTGGGCGCAGGCCGCTACGAGCTAATCAGTGACCTGGAGTAAGTTCTGGGGACTCTATCCTTTGAGCAATGTCCAACAAATATTGTCTGAAGGGTGCCAAGTCAAATGGGTGACTGGAGGCTGGGAGTGTTGCAGCATACCTGGTCTGCCTTTGTTCGCACAGCCTCATGTTGTCTAACCATCTCGTAAATGTGGGGGGGGGGGGGGGGGTTAGACTGACCCCATGTTCTCGCCACTAGATACCTAGCCAATGCCGTGGGCATTCCCAAAAGTTTTTTTTCGGTGCAAGTTCCTATTTCGATTAGAGCCAGTAGCCATACATCAGTTGAGCAGTCCATCATAGGAGTTATTATTTCAGCCATCGCCTCCTCTATGATGACCCAGAAAGTTCTAATGCAGGGGCAGCTCCACACAACATGATAAAAGTCAGCTGGCTCTATACCGCATATCTTGCAGGTGACGGACCTCTCTGGGAAGTACCTACTCAGGGTGTATGGGGAGTTATAGATCTGGTGAACACATTTGTAATGTATTAGCCTGTACCGACAGTTTATGGATATAGAACTGGTTTGCAGACAGCTAAGTTTGCATTGGTCATCACTCAGAGGTTTACCCAGGGAGGCTCCCCATTTAATCTTGTAGGTGTGATCCTTCACTCCTTTCCCGGTCCTGACCAGCTTGTAAACAGTGGATACCAGTTTCCCTGATGACACCGGGTTGGTTACATAGCATTGTGTAGGTTGGGGGATTGGGGCTTGCAGGAAATTAGGCCATTTATTTTTAAGAATACTACATAGCCTGTAGTAGTGTATCAACATCACTGCGTTGTGTGCGCCCCCTCGAACGGAGCTCCAATATCAATTGCCCATTTTGTACTAGGTCTCCTAAGGTCTGAGCTCCCTATGTTTGAAAGTGTTCTCTGAATGATCTTTCGTGCGTTAGTGGGATCCCGATTATGTTGTACAGTGGTAGATACGGCAAATAGGAGGGAGTAGTCAGTTGATTCATTTGTTTCCAGGCTTTGCATGTTACTGCAATGGGCTGGATCTCGCCCTTCGGGGCTGTATCTCAATCACCCCACAGCATGCCCATTAGTGCATCAGGAGTAGTGACAGTTCTTGCTAATAAGGAGTGTGGGGAGTCAGAGCTAGGGGTGTTCCAACCAGCTATGTACTGCAGCTAGGCTGCTAAGTAGTATATATACAGGTCAGGATATTCCAGGCCACCAAGCTCATAGGGTCGCGATAACGTGACGTAGGCTATCCTTGGCTGTTTCCCAGCCAATACCAGCCTGGTCATCAAACTACGTATGTGGGACCAGTAACTGAGTGGGGGCCATATCAGAACATTGTTAAAGATGTACAGAGGTTTGGGGAGTATTACCATCTTGGCCAGGGCAATGCATGCCGCTTGTGTAATAGGGAGTCGAATCCATGTCTGTACTTTATGTTCTATAGTCTCTAAAGGGGTAATGTAATCATCTTTGCATAGACCATCTCGTGCAGTGGAGACTATGATGACAAGGTATCTTATCTCTTGTGGGCACCACCGGAATTTGTCACCTACTTCCTTCTGTTGCACTTACGGGGTTAAGGGTAGAATTTCGGACTTGTCCCAATTCATCCAGAGCCCAGAGTGTTCTTCAAACCTAAACACTTCCTGCGTCAATGGGGTTAAGTTTTGCCGGGGGTGCTTGATATATAGAAGGATGTCATCGGCGTATAGGGATGCAATGGAGGGATACAATGGAGAGACGTGTTCGAATGTGGATCCCGCGGTATGCATGTAGCTCTCGGATATTACAGGCCAAGGGCTCCATCGCAAGAGCAAATAGGACCGGGCGTGCCGCATGCTGGGTGAATGTACGTTGAGATCGACCCATTTAGGTATATTGCTGTCCGCTGAGCTGTGTATAGTATTTTGACCCGGCAGATGTTGGTAAGCCCAAACCCGGAACGGCGAAGTACTTTGAAGAGAAAAGGCCACTCAACGGAGTCAAAGGCCTTTTCGCCATCAAGGGCAGCAACCGCCACTGGCACATCAGGGTTTACATTGTGCATAATGTTGAATAATCGCCTTAAATTATTTTGAGTGATCTACCTGGGATGAAACCAGCTTGGTCGGGGAGGAGCAGAGCTGGCATATGGGGGAGAATGCGGTCTGTGAGTACCTTTGCTAATATTTTATTATCCGTGTTGATCAGTGATAAAGGCCTGTATGAAGGTAGTGATCAGGGATTTTTCCCACGTTTTAGATGGACAGTAACTAGGGCGGATCTGGTGGACTATGGTAAAGTACCGTTGGCCAGGGTGCAATCGTACATACACATGAGGTGAGATCACCAGATCAGCGTATGCCTTATAAAATTCTGCCGTTATGCCATCCATTCCGGGGGTCTTTCTGCTCGGTAAAGATTTAATCAATATGCGTACCTCTTCTTCTGTAATGGGGCCATTGAGAGCGCCCCCTTGGTCCTGGTCGAACAACCCCAGGGCTATCTCTTCCAGATATCGTATCAGCTCATGTCCGGGGGTGGGGCGAGATGTATATAAGAACCGCCTGTCCGAAAGCCGTGTCTGCTCTAGAACCAGCATCCAAACAGTAGTGCTTGCAGAAAGCCAAAGGGGAGGCCCATGTGGCCGCCCTGCTTATGACATGCCAGGGGACATGCCGCTGGAACGCTATGGCCATTGCCTTGGCTCTGACCGTGTGGGCAGTGGCTTATTCTGTCCCTTAGCTTCTTTGATGGCCGAGACCATCCAACGGGCTATGGAGGCCTTAGAGGCCTGATACCCCGGTCTTAATCTGCCGAAGGTGACAAAAAGTGCGTCTGACTTGCGGAAGCTCTTGGTCCTGTCCAAGTAGAATTTCAGGGCACGCCTGACATCCAGGCAGTGCAGTACTTCTGTGCCTCGTCTTTGGGCTCTGCAAAAAAACATAGGTATCACTATTTCTTTGTTCAGATGGAATGCGGAAGGCACCTTGTGCATGAATGCTGGGTGCGTCCGCAGGACTACTTTATCCATGTGAAACGTAGTATATGGCTATGAGACGACCAGTGCCTGGATTTTGCTGATTCTGCGAGCCGAGGTGAGGCAGACTAGCAAGTCTTAATGGTGGCCAGCCTGATGTCCGCGGACGCCATTGGTTAGAATGGTTTGTGTGCCAGTTTACCCAGAACTGTGTTGAGGTCCCACACAGGGTGTGGCCTCTTGATGGGCGGGTAGATTCTGGCGAGTCCCTTCAAATGTTTCCCGACGATCGGGTTGAAAGCGGAAAAGATGATCTCTGAGTTTGTTACCCGCAATGGCTGTCAAGTAAGTACGGCAAGTGTGCAACTGGGCGCCTGAGTGGGCGAGGTGTGCCAAGAAGGCGAGCATGTCATCCAAGGTACATGCAAGGGGGTTGATAGAGTCTGCCCAGTGGCAGAACCTGGTCCACTTGCTCTTATACTGTGCCCTGATAGACTTGTTCCTGGCACCCTGTATGATCTCTAGATTAGCCTGGAAGAGGCTGAGGTGACCTAGCGTTACCCGTTCAGGAACCACGCTGTTAGGGCTCGTTTCTGTGGCAAGGAGTGGATGACCCTGCCCCTACTGCTGCGCCAGAAGATGTGCTGGGCCCATCGGGAGTTTAATGGGCAGCATCGCAGGGAGGCTGAACAGCTCCGAGAACCATTGTCTGGCCGGTCACCACAGTGCTATTAGAATGATGTGGAGGTGGCGAGATTCCTTGATCTTGCATATTACCCTGTGTATCAGTGGAGTGGGCGGGAAGGCGTATGCCGTTCCACCGAATCTGGAATGCATCGCCCAGCTAGCCTGGGCCCTGACCTTGCCAGGAAGCGGACAGTTGGCACTTCCTGTTGTCCCATGAGGCAAAGAGGTCCACCTGGGAGTGTTCCCATTTGTAGAAGATTTCCTGCAGCACTAGGTCTTTCAACTGCCACTTGTAGTTGTCCGGCCCCAATGATGTGCGTGCGTGCGTGCGTGTGTGTGTGTGTGCGCGTGTGTGTGTGTGTGTGTGTGAGTGCGTGTGTGTGTGTGTGTGTGTGTGAAAGAGAGAGAAGGGGACAAGGGAGAGAAAAGGGGACAAGGGAGAGAAAAGGGGACAAGGGAGAGAAAAGGGGACAAGGGAGAAAAGGGGACAAGAGAGAGAAAAGGGGACAAGAGAGAGAAAAGGGGACAAGAGAGAGAAAAGGGGACAAGAGAGAGAGAAAAGGGGACAAGAGAGAGAAAAGGGGACAAGAGAGAGAGAAGGGGACAAGAGAGAGAGAAGGGGACAAGAGAGAAGGGGACAAGAGAGAGAAGGGGACAAGAGTGAGAAAGGAGAAGGGGGGAGGAGAGAGAAAAGGGGGAGGAGAGAGAAAAGGGGGAGGAGAGAGAAAAGGGGGAGGAGAGAGAAAAGGGGGAGGAGAGAGAAAGGGGGAGGAGAGAGAAAGGGGGAGGAGAGAGAAAGGGGGAGGAGAGAGAAAGGGGGAGGAGAGAGAAAGGGGGAGGAGAGAGAAAGGGGGGAGGAGAGAGAAAGGGGGGAGGAGAGAGAAAGGGGGGAGGAGAGAGAAAGGGGGGAGGAGAGAGAAAGGGGGGAGGAGAGAGAAAGGGGGGAGGAGAGAGAAAGGGGGGAGGAGAGAGAAAGGGGGAGGAGAGAGAAAGGGGGAGGAGAGAGAAAGGGGGGAGGAGAGAGAAAGGGGGGAGGAGAGAGAAAGGGGGGAGGAGAGAGAAAGGGGGGAGGAGAGAGAAAGGGGGGAGGAGAGAGAAAGAAAGGGGGGAGAAGAGAGAAAGAAAGGGGGGAGAAGAGAGAAAGAAAGGGGGGAGAAGAGAGAAAGAAAGGGGGGAGAAGAGAGAAAGAAAGGGGGGAGAAGAGAGAAAGAAAGGGGGGAGAAGAGAGAAAGAAAGGGGGGAGAAGAGAGGTAGAGAGAGAAAGGGGGGAGAAGAGAGGGAGAGAGAAAGGGGGGAGAAGAGAGGGAGAGTGAGAAAGGGGGAGAAGCGCGCGAGAGAAGAGAGCGAGAGAAGAGAGCGAGAGAAGAGAGCGAGAGAAGAGAGCGAGAGAAGAGAGCGAGAGAAGAGAGCGAGAGAAGAGAGCGAGAGAAGAGAGCGAGAGAAGAGAGCGAGAGAAGAGAGCGAGCAAGAATATTGACCTATGGGGTAGGTTGCCGGAAAGGTTTGCCCAGCCGAAGGTTGCAGTCCCTGGACCACTTTTGAGGGCCGTGATCTTGCCCTCCAAGGGTAAAACTCTGAGCACGTGTCCCAGATGAGACCCAAGAAGGTCAGTCTGTGTGGGCAGCAGCTGAGACTTCTTGAGGTTGAGTGAAAAACCCAGCTCATGCAGTGTTCATAAGAGCGTGGGAAGTATGGTGCACTGCTCCCTGAGATGTCGCCATGACGAGCCAGTCGTCGAGGTAAGAGTAGTTGTGGTGGCCTTGCGGCCTGAGGAGGGCCACCACCGTGTTCATCAGCCTGTTAAAGACTCTGGGGCCCGAGTTGAGGCCGAAAGGAAGCACCTTGTATAGGAAATGGTAGCCCATGATCCTGAATCGTAGCAAAGAACGATGAGGCTGCCAGATGGGGACGTGTAAGTACGCGTCCTTCAGATCCAAGGAGCACACCCAGTCTCCCTTGCACAATGAGTCCGCTATCAAAGCTCGCGTAACCATCTTGAATTTTTGTAGAGGTAGGGAGAGGTTGAGGGTGGAAAGGTCCAGCACAACTCTCAGGCCCGCCTGGTTCTTCTTCTGAATGGCGAAAATCCTGGAGTAAAAACGCCAAGACTCAATAGGAGACTGTGACTTCCTCCACTGCCTGGCCCTGGACGAGCGACCAGATCTCTGCCAAAAGAGTTGCTGTCCCAACCTGTGGGAGTGCAGCAGAGGAGGGAGAAGAGGCTGGGATAGGGAGGCAGTACCCCGTGGAGACTAGAGAGGATCCAGGGGACCGGCAATGGTGCCGGAAATGTGCATGGAGAGCAAACCTGCCCCCCGCTGGAGAGACATGGACCCGGAGGGGCATGTCATGCCTTCTTTCCCACTGAGGCGGTTGCGGAGGAGGGGGAATGGAAAAAGCCCTTATTCCCCCACCCCCCGTTTTGTTGTTTGCGCAGATGTTGAGTCAGCGAACCGTCAGGCTGCATGGCCCTCCGCTCTTGGAAGCCGCGGAACCCTCCGTATGTACGCCCCTTGTCCGAGCACTGCTGTGACTATGTGTATGTTTTGAGCGTGGTCTTTGTCAAGATGTATTAAGATTTGGCTGTTTGTGAGCTGTTTTTCTTTTTGTCCAGCTCCTCGTCCATTGTGGAGTGGAAGAGGTCACCCCCTTTGAACAGAAGGTCTAAGATGTGATCCTGGACATCCGGTTTGAATTTCGTAGCCAGCATGTTCTTCTCATGTCCGTGGCGATGCAGACAGCACAGCCAGAGGTACCAATGTGGGCTGTGGTGGAATCCATGATTTCCTGCGCCACCATCTTGGCCTCTGCCAATCCCGCCTTGAATCGCTATTGGCTCTGTACCGGAAGCTCTGGGAAGAAATCTGCAATTTACCGCCAAAGCCTCTGGTTAACAGCTGGCAGCATGGCATCCGTGTTGGCTTGACGAAGGTGCAAGGACGCGTTGGAATACAGCTTCTTCCAGTACGCTTCGAAGATCTTCTCCTCATTGCCCAGCAGCGCCGCAGAGGAGGTGGCTGAGGACGACTGAGGCTTGGAGTATAGTGATGACGCAGCGATCACTGAGGAGTGTGGCTGAGGATGGTGCCGATAGCAAGAGTGTATGACATGCATTACTCACCGTAATAGCATTTCTGATGATTGTATCTACTTAGATTCACATGCTATGCATATGGTCCGACATACAGTGGCAACCGCAGAGTTTTGCATCTGGTCTTTCGGGAACCGAAAGGGGACGTCGGCATAGGCATGTGTGTAGCACTATCCCTATCGTGACGTGTAGTGTACCCAAATTCCCCCACACGCCGATGTCCCTCCGACAGTATTTCTTCTGTCACGAGGGACCCCAAAACTATTTTAAGTACATGAAGAGAGAAAGTAGAAAGAAGTCTATGTTCCTTCCACCCCGAGCGGGGACGATCGGGAGGGCGCATGTGAATCTAAGCAGATACAATCATTAGAAATGCTATTACGATGAGTAATGCATGTCTTCCAATGCTTGTTAATCTGCTTAGAATCACGTGCTGTGCATAGACTAGCAAGCAGTAGAGAAAAGATGTCTTAATACTGCTTGTCCCACCCGAGAGTCAGATCTAGAAGAACAAGTTATTCTCTTACCTGGTAACTTTCTTTCGATGGGATGGTCCGACGACGTATTCCATATCTATGACAGTAATCACCACAGCTGTGCTGCTTCGGAAAATCTTTCGGCATCTGCGTCGATGACGTCGATACGCTGTCCTAGAAGGCCCCCGTTGAGCCGACATCACCGGATGTTATAAGTAGGATGCACGACACCCTTAGCCTCAGTTGTAGTTTTTTCCCCAGAACGTGTGGCACCAATCTACTGCCGGTATGACCACAGAAAGCCTTGCGGAAAGGTAAGCTGCAATCGCATTAGAATCTCTGTAGCGGGATAGGCAGGGAGAGAGCGATATAGAATATGTCGTCGGACCATCCCATCGAAAGAATGTTACCAGGTAAGAGAGTAACTTGTTCTTCGAGGGGATTGGGTCCTCCAACGTATTCCATATCCATGACAGACTCCCAAAGCAGTACCAACGTAAGTAGGTAGGAAAAGAATTTAGAATATACTATTTTAGAATGTCCAATGAAATCGCAGACTAAAGGACCGCCTTGCCAAAGGCCAGATCCTGCCCATGGGAAGAATCTATGGAGTAGTGACATACAAAAGTATGGACCGAAGCCCAAGTGGCTGCTTCACAAATATTACGAATAGGAATATCCCTCTGCAGAGCAGTAGAGGCAGCCATACCCCTAGTCGAATGGGGCCGTAAACCTACCGGAGGGTCCTTACCCGCCAGGCGGGAACAATAAGAAATTGCCAAGATAATCCATCTAGACAGTCTGCTTAGTCACAGCTTGTCCCAAACGCCTTCCAGCGTAACCAATAAAGAGCTGATCGTCCACTCTGACCTGGGACATGCGTGAAATGTAGAAACTTAAAGCTCTCCTAGGATCCAGCCTATGGAGCCTCTCCTCTTCCTTACCAGGATGTGGAGGAGGATAAAATGCCGGAAGAATAACATTCTGACTTAAATGAAATTCCAACACCACCTTCGGAAGAAAAGAAGGACGAACTCGAAGGACAACCCTGTCCTTATGAAACACAGTGAAGGGTGGCTTAACAGAAAGTGCCTGTAACTCCCTCTGCGAGCGGAAGTGACCGCAACTAAAAATACAGTTTTAAGGGTTAACAGTCTCAAAGGACAAGAACATAAAGGCTCAAATGGAGAACAAGTTTCAAATCCCAACCGGCCACCTGGAAAGGCAACGGAGGGAACACATTAGTGAGCCCTTTCAGAAACTGAAATTAAAGGTATTTTAAAATAAGAACACAACTCAGACGAGCGCTTAATATGGACAGCGCCGCCAGGTAACCTTTAACGGTACCCACTTCAAAGCCCCTGTGGGCTATAGAAAGCAAAAAAGAAAAGACAGAACCACAGGAATGTCACATGAAAAAGGATCCACATTCTTAACCCTCCACCAGTCGCAGAACTTTCTCCAACGGCAACAGTACAGGGACTTTGTTGCCAGCCGTCTGGCCAAAAGCAACACCTCCATCACGTCTTCAGGGAGGTCCCCCATCCTTATACCTCAACCATTCAGAAGCCAAGCGTGAAGGTTGAGGGATCTGACCTCTGGATGGAGAACCTGACCCCCCCCCCCCTCCCGTGAGAGCAGATCGTCTCGGTAGGGATGACGACGTGGAGGGCAGATGGACAAGTCGAGAAGGTCCGGGTACCACGTCCTCCGGGCCCATGCCGGAGCAACGAGGATCATCCGGGAAACGAACCTCCGTAATCTCTGCAACACTTGCGGGATGACGGGGACTGGAGGAAACACGTACAATAGTGGGAAGGATCACTCCACTACGAACGCGTCTAGTAAGGCTCCTCTTGGAGGAAATTCCCACAAGCAGAACCTTTCGCACTTCCGGTTGCGCTGGAGGCGAAGAGATCCACTTGAGTGGTCCCCCAAAGGGCGAAGATCTCCAGGAGAATCTCCTGAGCCAACTCCCACTCATGAGAGATCGCGCTCTGCCTGCTCAAACCGTCTGCCGTCTCGTTTTCGTCTCCATCCAGATGAACTGCCAAGATCGAAATTTCCTGCTGGATGGCCCAGAACCAGAGCTGCATCGTCTCCCTACACAGAGGAAGTGACCCTGCCACCCCCCCTTTTTGTTGAGGTAGTGCATGGCCACTGTGTTGTCCATCAGAATCAGGACATTCTTTCCTCACACAGTCGGCAGAAAAGCCTTCAGGGCAAGCCCGACGGCCCACAGCTCCAACAGATTGATATGGAGACTGGACTCCGACGTAGACAAACGACCACTGATTGTCAGCTCGTTGCAATGAGCTCCCCATCCCGTGAGGGACGCGTCCGTCACGATTGTCACCTCGGGCCAGGGTAGCCAAAACAGAGCCCCTCTCATCAGATTGCCTTTTGACGGCCCACCACAGAAGGTCCTGGGCGACGGAGGGCGGCACCTGAACGGGGTCCGACATCCTGCTGGAGGACTCTGACCACTGGAGCTTGAGAGCCCATTGCAAAGACCTCATCCACAACATGGCCTCTGGCACCAGAAGAATGCAGGATGCCATGAGGCCGAGCAACCTCAAGAACTCGAACCCTGGGAGACTCGGGGCATGCTGAAACTTGTGCACCATCTGCTGAATGTGGTGAGCCCTCACCTGGGGATGAAAACACTGCCCCAAGGACGTGTTGAGCACTGCTCCGATGTACTGGAGCCGCTGTGTTGGCGTCAAGTGGGACTTCTTTAAGTTGAGGGAGAAGCCCAGCT
Organism: Ambystoma mexicanum; assembly: GCF_040938575.1. Classification (NCBI taxonomy): domain Eukaryota; kingdom Metazoa; phylum Chordata; class Amphibia; order Caudata; family Ambystomatidae; genus Ambystoma; species Ambystoma mexicanum. Next base: position 310,883,444 of record NC_090932.1, read on the forward strand.
TGTGGAGGGAGTGGCAGGTGACAGATAGATGATCCAGGACTTGCTCGGGAGAGCGTGCCCTGATCAACCAATCGTCCAGGTAGGGGTAGACCTGAATCCCCCCCCTTTCCTGAGATACAGTGCCACCCCCACCATGAGCTTGGTGAAAACCCTCGGGGCGGAGGTCAATCCGAACAGCAGGATTGAAAACAAAGTGTGAGTCGCCAACCAAGAACCTCAGGTACTTCCTTGTGCTTGGGATGGATCGGCACATGAAAATAAGCGTCCTTGAGGTCGAGAGACACCAACCAGTCCTGAAGTTGAAGGGCCTGGAGGACTTGAGAAAGAGTAACCATCTTGAACTTGTCCTTCCTAAGGAGCTTGTTCAAACTGTGCAAGTCCATGATGGGTCTCAATCCCCCGTCTTTCTTCGAAAGAAAAAAGAAAGGGGAATACCATCCCTTGCTCCTCTCCGCTACAGGCACCAGTTCTATGGTGCCTTTCTCCAGCAGGGATTGAATTTCCTGCGCAAGGAGCGGATCCGGACTCTTCAAAGAGATTCCCTGGTGGATTGTCGCGAGTCCTCTGCCGGAAAGGAAGACAGTAGCCGTGGGCTATGCTCTCCAGAACCCAGACATCTGAAGTAATGGCACGCCATTCTACAAGATCCTGCGCCAGCTTTCCCCCAACCAGAGAAGCATGGGCCTCATGACTGAGCTAAAGCAGCTGCGGCAGTGCCTGAGGGCAAAGAGAACTGCTTGCGTGGCCTTGGCACCTCAAGTACCTTGTTTTCCACCTCTGGCACTCCTATGGTTGCCCCTTTGACTTGCAGCTCCTCTCAATTTACTAAAGGACGAGTAGTATCAAAAGGAACTTCCCCTCCATTGCTGTCCCCTAGGACGAAAAGGTAGAGGTTGGAGAACTGCAGATCCCAACAACTTTGCTGCAGCTTTGGAGGTCTGCAACCTCTCAAGACTCTCGTCAGCCTTGCTGCCAAAAAGATGTTCACCATCAAAGGGCATGTTGAGGATCCGGGTTTGCACATCAGGAGCAAAACCCGACTTCCGCAACCACGCAAACCTGCGTATTACTTTGCTCGCCGCCATGGACCGGCTGACGCAATCAACCATGTCCAGACCCGACTGAACGGATTCACACAGACGGCGCGGACGGACTGGAGCCCTGCAATTGAAAAATCGCCAACATCTCTCTTCGGAAGGACTCCCATTCCTCAGGAGTGAAATGCTTGTTGGGACAAGCAACCCGCCGACCGGCGGAGTCCTCGGAAGAGGACGGGGAAGGCGACCTGTGACAGCGCTTCCTGGAGTGCCTCGAAGAGGCAGAAGAGCAGCGGGTCCTACTCCCAGACCGAGGACCCCCGGACTCACGACGACTATGCAGAGAGTCGCCCCTCGAATCATCCGTCGAAAGACCAGTGGAACGCGACTTCCGGGGTTTGGCCACCTTACCGACCGACAGCTTCTTCTTAGGCTCCCGCAAGGCCTTCGATGTGAGCGATTGGCAGTTGACGCAGTCGTCCGTATCATGGTCCTCCCCGAGGCACCAGAGGCAAGCGTTGTGCGTATCCGTCAGCGCCATCTTGGACCCACACACCCAACACTTCTTAAACCCGGACCGTAGGGTGGAAGAATCCAAAGACGACATACAAACTCAATGAAGAAACAGGTTTGAAGAACCGAAAGAACAGGATTCAGTAGAATCAAGGCATGCCGAGATCTCCGAAGCGAACACGTGCGCGGAAAAAACAGAACTGAGGCTAAGGGCGGTGTGTGTCCTACTTATAACATCCGGTGATGTCGGCTCGACGGGAGGCCCTCGAGGACAATATCAACGTCATCGACACAGGACGCAGAAAGATTTTCCGAAACAGCACAGCTGTGGTGATTACTGTCATAGATATGGAATACGTCGGAGGACCCAATCCCCTCGAATGAGTGTCTAGGCAATAATGTTTTGTAAATGTGTGTACAGAACACCAGGTTGCCTCTTTGCAAATGGACTCTAGGAGAACATTTGCAATGAATGCTATGCAAGTCCCAGTGCCCCGAGTAGATTGTGCTCTGGGCTTGAAAGGCAGTTCTCTCTTAGCAAAAGTTTAACAGTGTGATGCATTTGATAATCCACCTTGAGATGGCTGATTTAGAGACAGGATCCCCTTCTCTACCAGCTGCCACTGAAACAAAAAATTGGTTTGTTTTTCTCAGTGGTTTCATACTTTCCAGGTAGAACATGACTACCCTGCGCACATCTAGTGTGTGTAGGCTTCTTTCGGCCATGCTAGTGCGATTCTGGAAGAAAGTGGGTAGTTTGATCGTTTGGTTCAGGTGGAACTTTAAGATTAATTAACTGTAACAAAAGGGTCTAGAACAGTAGTTCGCTAACCCTTCTGATAGAAGTGATAGCCACTAAGAAGGCCGTCTTGCAAGTAAGGTCTTTCAGACTTGCTTTATGCATTGGCTCAAAGGGAGATCCCATGAGTCTGGTTAAAACCACATTCATATCCCATCCAGGAGCTGGGTGAGAATAACCAGGTTACTCACCGTAGTGACCACCTTACTCCTAGTCCATAGTCCCCTTTCCTCCATACTTATGGGACATCTCTCCGTCCTATGGGACGGGACCGGAGCACCAAGTAAAAAGCATCCAAAAAATGTTTTTCAAAAATTTGTCCTTCCTCTCTTTCTGCATTGCCCATCAGTCCTTTTCTATCGCCAGGTCAGAGACCTATTAGCAATAACAGAGGAACCTTATTAGAGGGAACGACGGCCGGGCGTATGGAGAAAAGGGGACTATGGCCTAGGAGTAAGGTGATCACTAGGGTAAGTAACCTGGTTATACTCCTACGTCCCGTCCCCTTTCCTCCATACTTATGGGAGATTCCCAAGCACTCCTATCAGGAACTACGGGTGGATGGAAATACCCCTTACTGAAAAAGGTTCTTCAGCACAGCCTGACCAAACTGCGCATCAGCTCTTGAGCTCATGTCAAGACAATAATGCTTACAAAAAGCAGATGGGGAGGCCCAATTAGCTGCTCTAGCGATGGACTCCCAGGGGACATATTTCTGAAAAGCAACCGCGGCTGCCTTTCCCCGCACCAGGTGTACATGAATACCCTTAGGAGGTTTCAGCCCTTGGATGGTGAAAGACTCCGTAATGCAGGCAGCGATCCACCGAGAAATAGTCGTCTTAGACGCCCGCTTACCCCTAAGGGTTACCAAAAGTCACTAACAGTTGACAAGAACTCCTAAGATCGGAAGTTCTGTCCAAATAGAACTTAAGAGCCCTCCTGACATCAAGACAATGCAGAACCCTTTCTGCCTCTGAGGTAGGGTTCGGAAAAAAGACAGGCAGGGAGATGGACTGATTCAGATGGAATTCAGTTACCACCTTCGGCAGGAAAGAAGGATTCATCCGTAGGACTAACTTATCCTTGTGAAAGACCAAAAAGGGATGCTCCACCAACAAGGCCTGGAGTTCACTCACCTGCCTCGCTGATGTAACGGCGACCAAAAAGGGCACTTTCCAGGATCGGTACTTGAGGTCCACCGCGGCCATTGGTTCAAAAGGCTTATGACACAACGCCGTCAGGACTACATTTAGATCCCATAGCGGGTGCGGACTACAAATTGGAGGGTAGAGGCGTGTCAAGCCTGCAAAATGCCTCTTAACCACTGTATTACACAGAGAGTAAGAACATTGGTCTTTAGAAAGATAAGCGGCGACCGCTGAAAGGTATGTTCTGCATGACAGAACGTGAACACCCGACTCTGCTAGGAAGGATACGAAGGACAGTACCGTGTCAATCGTAGCCCACCCCTCCTTGGGTCCAACTGTTCTCCCAAACACCAATGACAGAACCTGAGCCATTTACTTCTGTATTGGGATCTAGTCAAGGATTTCCTGGCTGCCTGGATAATACGCATGTTATCCGCAGACAAGTTAAGATGTTCTAAAGACTTCAACTCAGGCACCATGCCGCCAAGCTGAGCGATTGTGGGGAGGGGTGCCACATCTGCTGTTCCCTCTGATGACGAAGATCGGGGGTCACTGGTGACCTGATCGGCGGATACACCGACAGGTGTTGAAGTTCTGAGAACCAAAATCTGGCCGGCCACCACTGGGCTATGAGTAGAAGGGAACAGTTCACCAAGTTCTTCAGCTTCCAAATTGCTCGATGGATTAGAGGCAGAGGCGGGAAGGCGTAAGCTCATGTTGTGCCATGGAATCTTGAGAGCATCCCCCAGAGAGGAGGCTCCCAGCCCCCCCTCTGGAGGCATATTGAGGAAGCTTCTTGTTTACCGCTGTAGCGTAGACGTCCACCTCCGGTGTGCCCAAACGCAAGATAATCCATGAGAAGAGCTCTGCCTTCAACTCCCACTCGTAGCGGACCACTGTCTGCCGGCTGAGGGCATCCGCTGTGACATTCAGCTGGCCCGGGATGTGCACTGCAAGCAGCCAAACACGATAAAGCACAGTCCACTCCCAAATCTGGATGGACAGGTCCACAAGAGGGAGAGACTTGGTTCCCCCTTGCTTGTTGATGTAATACATCGACACCACATTGTGCGTGCGTATGCGGACCACCTTGTTGGCTATGATCCGTCTGAACGCCCTGAGCGCTAGGAAGATTGTGTCATGCATGGTGGACGTATTACCTCTGGACCTGGAACACTGTCTTCACGCAGAACGGGTTATGCTCATAACTGCTAGACCTTTCTATTCTAAATGGAGGTTGTTTGATGTCCTGCCGGGAAAAAGTTTGCATTATTCACGTTGTTGAATTCACGTGATTTAGGGTAGTCGCGTGTTACTGCATTACGTTCATAAGCAACGTGGAGGCGTTTGCTGGCTGCTTCTGATTAAACCATCATGGAGTTTGGTAGCGGAATCCTTGATCTGCGTCTTCGCATCTCTTCAGTTACTTTTTTGGCTCTCTTCAGCGTGTTTCTTCCACACGTGAATTCCTGGAGCCGCATTCTAGAAGTTACGGCAGTTTTCCTGTTCACGTTAAATACTGCACGCTATTTTCGGCAGTCGTCCATGAAAAGACCAACAGACGGCTTTATTTCACACGCGGTTTTGGCAGCACTGTCTGCGTGTTCTTCAGTCGCGTGTATCCATACACGCGGATTCCTGATCTCTCTGCATGCTGCTTTGCAGCCTGCGTGTAAAAGCCCAGGTGGTTTCTTGAACTCTCCAAGTTCGGCTGTCCTGGCTGCGTGTACTTCTGTTGCATGTAAAATCACACACAGTCTATTATACTCTTTACACGCTGTGGTCCTGGTTGCGTGTACTTTTGTTGCGTGTAAAACACCACACTGTCTACTGTACTTTCAAGCGCGGCTGTCCAGGCTGCGTGAACTTTTGTTGCATGTAAAACTGCATGCAGTTTTTGAACTCTTTGAAACGTGTAATTCCACAAGCAATTGTGCTTCGCTTTGGATTGAATCCCTGGCACCTGTGATGAGATAACAGGTGGACTCATTTAATCAATTATCTGTTCTACGTGGGAAAGGAAGCATTACCAACAACTGTTTATTTGAAGGTGATTGTGCACAGTACTTTGGACGCTATCTTGTGGTGCACCAACCCGGTATCTAGCGTGAGCCTCGTGCCGTTCGGGATAAGTCTCCATTACTAACCTTCCCTTCTTTGTCGTTGTTTCAACTCCTGGATTCTTCAGAGACTTGTTGGTGGAGATTCCAGTTCTAAGCCTACAGGTTAGTGTTGTACTAGTGCTATTGCTGTGTTATTAGTGAGAGTTTAGTTGGGACACTTTCTCATGATACTTTATTTTACCCTAGGCTGACTTCCTATGATGCTCCCACGCCCTTTCCAGTGATCCCCTCTCACTGCCTGTTTTACTAGTCAGAGTTGTATCATTTGGAAGGTCTAATTTGACTTCACTACTGTCATGCCGTGTGAAATATCAAGGATCCGGAAGAGCCCTACCAATTGTATCCTTTGGTTACTGTATCCTTTTCATAAGATACCTTGGTGATTTATGACAGATTGCCAGAAGCTCTAAATGATTCATGTGGAGGAGCTTGTCCTGAGGCGACCAGAGATCCGAGACCTGAAGAGGATCTAACGTCGCACCCCACCCCAGGAGGGAGGAGTCTGTCGTGGTCGTCACGGTAGGGGCTAGGTCCTGAAACCCTGCACCCACCGACAGGTTGCTGAGAGATGACCACCATTCCAGGTCCACTCTCATGGACGCCGGAATCATCATCAGCTTGGAATCCAGGTCCACAGCCTGACGCCAAGAACTCCAAAGAGCCCTCTTGAGACGAGCAAGAGGAAGAGGAAGAGGAAGAGCCAACACGCACGAGGCCGACATGCTCTCCGACTGCGCAAACATCTGGCACGTGGCTAACAGATCCGCCAACCTGTCCTCGGTCAGCTACACTCTGCAGCCGATCGTGTTCCAGCGAAAACCCAGGAAAATCAAGACCTGCGAGACCGTCATGGAAGATTTCCGCCAGTTCACCGACAGCCCAAGATGGGACAGGAGCTGAAGGAGAGACTGAAGATTGCCCGCTGCTTTCAACGGACAAGGGCTGCGTAAGAGCCAGTCGTCCAAATACGGATACACATGGATACCCTGCAGACGAAGACATGCCGCGAACACCGACATCATCTTCGTGAAGGCACACAGCGCCGAGCTGAGGCCAAAAGGAAGCACCCGAAACTGGAAGTGCTCCTCTCCCAAAGAGAAACAGATATCTCCTGTGTGGATTCCAAATCAGAATATGCATGTACGCATCCTGAAGATCCACCACACTGAGCAAACCGCCCATCTGCAAGGAGGACCGTATCTGGCTGGGCGTGATCATCCCGAATTTCTCTTGGGGTAGGAAAAGATTGAACTGGGAAAGGTCTATGATGGTGCGCAGTCCAGTCTGGTTGGGTTTGGGCACCGTAAACAGCCGGGAGTAGAAGTCTTCCCCTCGTTCCCCGAGGGGAACGGGTTCCACAGCTCTGAGGTCCAGAAGTTTCTGAACCTCGGCTTTGAGGGAGGGCGAGCCCGACAGCTGAAAAGGAGGGTTGAAGGGTGGGGTAGGGGTAAGCGTAAGCCCGCCCGAGTGACTGACAAGAACTATCTGTCTTCGGTGATGGTCTGCCACGCCTCCCAATGAGACGCAATGCGTCCTCCCACCGGGGTCTCGTGCCAGTGCGGAGAAAACTCATTTTGTAGGTTTTTCAGTGGTGTTGCCATCTGAACCTGAGGAGGAGGCTGAGGAGCAGGAGAAAAACCACTGTTGCCTACGGTGGTTATTCCCCTAAAGGGTATCCACTCTGCAAGATTTCCGGTAAAGGAAGCCCCTAAAGCCAGAGGGTCGGCTTTGCGACCACGGTCTCTGGGTTTTGAAAGGGGTATTAACAAGGACCGACAAGGACTTAGCTGTCTGAGTGCTATCCTTCGCCTTGGTGAGCTCTACATCTATTGTAGAATGAAAGAGCTCCTTACCATCGAACGGAAGGTCCAACACCTTGTCCTGCACTTCTTTTGAGAATTTAGTGGCATGCAGCCACGCCTGCCGTGAGGTATCAACCCCCAGCATAAGGCCCCGAGCCGAGGTGTCTACGTGATGAGCCGCAGCCTCTAGGAGATCCTGGACCAAGACCCTGGCATCGGATAATCCCGCCTTAAAGTCTTCCAGCTTCTCGACCAGGATGAACTCCTCAAACTCCGACAGACCTTTCCACGTCCGCATATTAGCCCCCGCTAACACCAGTTCGGCATTGGCCTGCCTGAGCTGCAAGGCCGAGTTGGCGAAAATGTTCCTCCCACGGGAGTCCAGGAGCTTATCCTCCTTTCCCAGAACCTGAGTAGCTGTCGTGGAAGAGGATGCTGCAGCCACCAATGTGGAGGAGGGGGGCGGACAAGACGACAGGGCCACCTATTCCGAAGAATGCAGCCTGTATCGCGCATCAATTTTCTTATTGACGAAAAGTCCACAGTGTGGTTTTTGCAAGACCCTGCGAACCTCGGCCAGAAGGTCCTTCTGCAAGAACAGGTCGGTACGCTCCAAAGGAAACAGGGTGAACACCCCAGAAAGCACGCCCTCCTGCGGAGCAGGTGCCTCAGGCACCGGAACATCTAAGAAGCACATCATGTCCAGTACCCGGTCATGAAAAGCTGTCATCCGACAGGTCAGGATCCTGCTGAGCCGTGTCAGGCGCTGCCTTGTCCACGGGGGACAATGGGGGCAAAGGCGGAAGAGTCGGGGAAGGCACCGTAGGCAAGGGAGGTGCCGGCGGAACCACCAGAGGAACGGGTGGAGCCGGAAGCACGGGCGGACATATCTCCCTAAAAAGCCCTTTGAAATATTTCCTCATGGGGTCAGTACGCATGAGCGTTTGAAATTTACCGAAAAAGGCGTCCTCCGGGGACTGCTCTGGGACCTGAGGAGGCCTCTCATGAGGAGGATAATTCCAGGGACTTAACGGGGAAGGGTTCCAAACGGGCCGTCCACCGACTTATCCACATAAATCAAAAGGTGCCGACCCCGCAGGCAATGAAACATTTTGCGGAAGGGGCGTCCGGACGTTCCAATCATAACCTGGCCGATAAGGATGCGCACAAGGAACTCTTATGTTCACCCACGGAACCAAGCCCTACACCTGAGGCCGATGGCATAGTTGTAGGGGTAGCACCCGAAATGGCCGCCGCAGTCGTGGCGGGAACGGGGGCACATGAGGAAGTGAGGCAGGGGTCCCTGTCGATGGATCAGGGGTCTTAACTTTAGCCTTAACATAAGGAACCTCGGCAGAGCGGGTACTAGGAGACCTGGAATGTTTATGAGACATACCAACCGCCAAATTAGCCTTCCCAGGAAGGACCTCGGCACCGCCTTAAAAAGAATAACTTTCCTTCTTTGGCCCCTCAACAGATCTGGTGTTGCAGCAAGAGCAGGAACGGTGAGAAACAGCCTCCACCGATAAGGCCTTATCAGGCCTCTTAGAAATGTTGGTGGTTTTAGCCTCTGTACGAGGGACCTTGGACCCAGGTCCGGTAACCGCCTTATCTGCGCGGGCCTCGAACATCCGTTCGGTGACACCAAGCCCAACCAAGGCCTCTGGGCGCACCCCGGTCTTATTCTTGAGGGAAGCCGATAGAGAGGCCTCAGAGCGAGCTCCGGTACCCCACGACTCAGTAGAACTGGGTCTACAAACAGCCCCCACAGGAGGGGCCCGAGACCCTCGGAGAAAACTCTGGTACAATTATTAGGCCCAACGGGCACCTCAGGGCAATCCCCGGTGACAGAGCGATCAATATTCAGGTATTCTCCCATGCCATGAGGAAAGAGGTTATACGCCCCCTGACCAGGGTGACATGGGAGGGTACCTGGATCCGTTGGTCATTTCTGACCAGAGGCTGCGGTTCCTCTGGGATTGGGGCCTCTCCCTTTGCCGTGTTGTTGATCCGTAGGTGGCTCGTTGGTGGGGCTTTCCCGATGTTTGTCAAAAGTTCCAGTTTCCCATATTGTAGTTGTTTTGAATTGCACAAGATTGCCCTTGAAAGAACCAATGAGAACCGCATCCTCTGGGGGGGGTTCTGAGTTATTTGTTGCAAGGATTTAAGAGTCCCATGCTCTTTCTTGGCCGTCTCCAGGGCATTGTCGACCGCTTTCCTGAAGAGAATTGTCTCTATGGGTTTGTGGATAAAACCGGCCTGTGTTTCATGCTTGAACCCGGAGTTGCGAAGCCAAGCATGTCGCTTGAGTAGAGTGTCCTGAGCCAGTAACCTGCCTGCTGTTTCAGCAGTGTCCAGAGTGTTTTGGATTATATTCTGATTTGCATGCCTGCCCTCGGCCACGATGGTGAGAAGCATGGCCCTGGCAGGTTCAGGAACCTCCTGGAGACCTTCTTGTACACTGTTCCATTGTGCGTCTGCATAACTTAAAAGCAGCGCGGTGTTATTCGTAATGCATGTGGTGTATGCAGCTGCCGAGGTAACACGCTTACCTAGGGCGTACAACCTTTTGGATTCCTTATCCGGAGGTGCCTCCCCTGTATCAAAGCTATCCCTGCCAGTTTCCGGGTGGTAGTGACTACCAAGGAGTAGGGGGTGGCGTGGCCTTTAATATATTGAGGGTCCGAAGGAGCTGGCCAAAAATGTTTTTTCCACTCTTGGGTTCACTGCCTGGGTCTGAGCTGGCGTGACCAGGGTGGGGGCCAATCTTCTTTTGACCGAGTTTAGGAGGTAGGTAAATGGCTTGGCTTGAGGGGGAGGAGTGGGGTTTAATATCCTCCACAAAGTCTTGTTCGGGTACCACCTCCTGAGTAGTGATCTGAAAGGGATCTGCTGCCTTCCTTAAAATGGCATTGAAGGTTATTTGATGTTATGTTACTTTGCATTTATATAGCGCCTTAAGTACCATTGGTATGGTCTCAAGGCGCTGGTAGGTTGAACGTTCTCGGGAACCGAAGTTCTGGTCAGTAGAGAGAATCAAAAAGGTGCATGTGTGCACCGGATAAGTGTACAGCTGGTGTGGCATTCGTATGATAGCTGCTTCTTAGCGGTAGGTGTGGTGGTTGAGAGATCAGGAGTATGTGTTCGTTCTGGCAGGTTGTTATCCAGACCGATTATGGCTGCGTTAGGTTTGAGGAGAAACGCCTAGGCTGGAGGGTGTGTAGCCAGCAGTGATTAGAGTGATGTGGAGTATGTGGCAAATGATATGAGAAAAGCTATACCGAATGGTGTCCTAGCATCGCTGCGTTCTATTTGACTGGTGGTGTAAAGAAGAGAGTAAGCATGGAGATGTGAATATGGTGGTTTACATTAGGTTATTTGTTCCGATAGTTCCATGTACTCAATCCGTTCCAAGTACTGCAACTGTTTCAAGTACTCTGCCCACCCAAGCACTCCAAACCGCTCCTTTCAAAGCTCTTTCAAACGTTGCATGCTTTCCAAACCATTCCATGTAAGTCACGCCATTCTGTGCACTCCAGTCCGTTCCATGCCCTCGCATCCGATCCATGCCCTCCACTTCGTTTAAAGCACTCCAGTCCGTTCCAAGAACTTCAACCGTTTCATGCACTTGGACCAATTTATGCACTTGTCTTTTCATTCGTTCTAGCCACGTTATTCTTTCTTCATGCATCATTCATCCAAGTACGTCATCTTCACACGTTCCATCCACTTAACTGGTTCTGCCCATTTCACAAGTTCTATCTACTTCACCCGTTTCACCCACTTCATTGGTGGGTGAAAACTTTGTCGGTTCCGAACACATCACCCGTTCATCCATCTAATTCACCCGTTCTACCATTTCACCGGTTCCACCTGCTTCACCCATTCTACATCATTCTGATCATCTAAAGGCGAGGCCTGGCGAGCTGGGGTGGTTGGAGAAGAATCCAGGCATAGATCCGTGTCCTGATCTTGCCTGGGGAGAGTCCATGGCTCCATTTCCACTTGCTCGGTTTCCTCCCAGTTGTCCATGGCATCCGTCTGGTCCTCAGGGTAATCCTGCAGGAAGGAAGGGTCTTCGCTGTAGATTTACTGGCATGTGTCCATCTGGACCATATCTTCATGGTGGACAGAAGCCGAGGGCTGAGAGTCAAGATTTTCCTGGAAACGTGAAGCTGATCTCAAAAGAGTTTTCACAAGATCTTAGGGGAAGAATGCTCAGAAAGCGAGACAATCATTTCAAGTCGGTCCATGCACCCTTCGAATTTCTCCCTTGTCCACTGAGGAACCAGAAGGACGCAAAGGTGGAAAAACGTTTTCCGCTCTTTGGCGTTGAAATTGGTCTCCATGGGTGTTAGACAGAGGCTCCTGACTGTCCTCGTAGGTTTCGCAAGTATTGGGGCACCATGGCATGTCTTCAGACTGGTCCGCGACACGCTCCATGCGTTTCAACAATGTCTTAGGTACCAGCCCAATTGGCACAAGTTAACGGGTCAGAAAGCCTACCGGTAGATTTACCGCCAACCGCGGCGTCAGAGGGCCTAGCAGTAGGTTTTTGCCAGTGGAAAGGCTAGGAGGCCTAGTAGTAGGTTTTGGGCCTAGCGGGCCCTTAGGGGGCGTCGGAGCAGCGAATGATCACGCTTTGGCGTGTAAACCCGATTTAGAGGTAGCGCCCTTGTTTTTGGAGTGCCTAGTCGGAAGACGCTGCTGCGGATGCGGGGAAGGTTGCTGATCTACCCGATCAGAGGAATCTGCCGATATTGGACGGCACTGTTGGTGCTTTCACCTTTTTCGACAGAACCGTTGAAATCAGTGGTGGGGTTGTGTGTTTAGTGTTTCATGGCTTCTGTACGCTCCTATCGCCGGGTGTTGTCCATGAAGCGAGACTTGCCTTGGGCCTTTAGGGGTCAGGGACGGGCATGGCAGACCTAGAAGTGTCCACCTCAAGGTCTATGAGATCCGACACGGATGTTTGGTCATCGTCAGTGCCCCGGTCACTTTGAGGGTGTGGCGGTGGGGTAAGAGGGTTCAGCCCACGGCATACCGTACGCGGTCCAAGGCTTTACACATCGCTCCTTAAGGGTCTTAGGCCGAAGGAGCTTACAAGCCTCATACCGATTCTCAGGGAGACCAGAATTACACGTTCTGCGCTAGTCTTTCCATGGGTACCCGACCCTACACTTAGGGCAGAACCTAAATGGTTTCCTTTCCATAGCGAAAGGTATAAACAAAGATGACCAGACCACCCGACCCCACTCTCCCTACTGTGTAGTCCGGCCAGAGGGCCCGGCCACGTGGATGGCTAAACCGCCGCATTTTAGGCGGTGAAATCCACCGCTGTCGAAACTTCCTGTAGTCTCCGTCGAGGTTGCTTGAATCGCCGTAGAAAAGACTTAATGGGTAATAACCGACTAAGTCGGAATAAAGATAAACAACGTCTCTTATGAAGAGCTCTGCTATATGGCGACCAGTATCTGAGGGACCTCGGCACGTGAAGGATTTTGGGTACACTACACATCTCGATAGGGATAGTGTTACAGACACGCCTATGCCGACGTCCCCTTTCAGTCCCCGAAAGACAAGATGCAATACTCTGCGGTTACCACTGGATGTCGGACCATATGCACAGCATGTGATTCTAAGCAGATTAACAAGCATCAGAACCCACTTTATCTGCCTGTTCTTGGCATCCAGGCGTTTATTCACTGGCTGGACTGAGTGAGGCTTGAGCCAACCCTTCTTGGCCAAGGCAACTACGTCCTTCTGCATCGGGATCCCCGTTCTGATCACAGGACGCAGCGTTAGAACTTCTGTGAGAACCCCCTCTGCTGGTTGGTCAACCTCGGGTTGAGGAAGGCCCAAGTACTCTGCCAGCCCTGCCAGACGTTCGTGGAAGGCCTTGGCTAAAGATGGTGTGACAAGGTCCTTCACCTCATCAGTGTCGGCCTGAGGGTTCTGTTGGTCAGGGACCGAAGGAGCGTAGCTGGGAGCCGGGGGCTGTGGTGTGGAGACCGGAGGAGGATGTTGCGGAGCCGTCTGGACCGGAGGCTGAACCGGGACCAGGGACGTCTGTACCGGGGCCTGCGGCGCCAGAGCCATTGCCGGGAGCACGTCCCTCAGGGTGTCCCTGAGGATGTCCCCCATCCGAGGAGATTTCATGAGCCTGAGGAACCGTTCAAAGAGCCTGTCCTCACAGGCCAGAGTGGTGGTAGGCGATATTGATGGGGTAGCAATAGGCTGCCGGAGCTGGTGCGTGCCCTGCCCATATGGACGCAGCGGGAACCTGCCTTGCACAAAAGGGTAAGCTGTAGGCCACATACCTGGTTGACAACAGTCCCACCATGACACACGTATCTCCACCTGCTGCCTTCCCTGGAGAGGCGTCGGCCGGATATCTGGATTTTCTGGCAAGGCAGCCATTTTGTCGAGCTGCCTTTTAAGTGCCTGCGTCGTGTTGCTCAGCTCACTGGGCCCCACCCCGTCCAGGACTAGTGTGTGGATCATGGGGCCTGCCCTGTTCCTCAGACGAGGCCCGGTAGGCATTTCACCCACGGCGGATCTGATGATAGAACTGCGTATAGGCGCTCCCACGGACATGTTGCCGGTACTAGGGCATAGCCCCTCGGGTAAAGACCCGGTAAAAGAACCTTCTGGTCCCTCTGCACTGTCTCCGGGAGGATCTACTGACCCCTCTGCCTGTAGGCCGGTAGCTGATTCAGCCTTGGTTCTTGTGCTGGTACAAGGACCTGGGCGGCCACTCCAGCGCAGGTGAGTCCTTGGGAAGGAGTCTTCCTTGCGGGGTGCACTGGACAAGAGCGGCCCTACCTTGGGCCTGGATCGATGCTAGACAAAGTCCTTTAGGTCCTCTGGAGGCGATCTCTGGAAGAGCTCCCTCCACCTGGCTAGTCCGTTCAGAGAACTCGAGGAAAGCGCGTTGCAGGTGGTTCAAGCTTGCCAGCAGTGGTCTAGGCCAAGGCACCGTAGGCCGAGGGCGTGGGGGTCTTTAGTTGGGAAGAGCCCATCGCAGGATGGACACCTGCTGAGCCCTGTAGAAGTCGGCATGTGCCGGGGAGGAGCGTGACGCATGAGTACCGAGTACCTGAATGATAAAAAGACAAAAAAGACAGAAGAGAAGAAGTATCCACGCGTTGAATTACATGGCCGAAGGCAAACCGTGGAGCGCTGGTGATTTCGGCCCGTTGACGCGGAAAAGGGGACTGGGGTGTGGCACCGGAGGGCGGCGTCAGGGCAGTGCATGCTCCCAAGGCTGCACCCCCACACGCCTCTAAATTTAAAGGGGAAGAAGGTTTTTTTCTGGTGAAAAAGGTTCTGTCTCCCGTCCCTTGGAAGGGACGCCCATGTAGTATGGAGGAAAGGGGACAGGACGTTAGAGTATGTGGAGGGAAAGTTGCCTTAAGAGAAATATTTCCTTACAAGAGACGTTCTACAATGGAGAACAGTTGCTTAAGCAAAGTCCTGCCACACATTACCTACTGTTCTGCCTTACGTCCTGGCGTCAAGAGATTGCATTGGGAGATCTGTTTTTCCGCAGTCATCTGCATCGAGAAGATACTTGTTGCGTGATGCAAGTATTGCTTAAGGCTTGATACTAAGATTTTAACACTTGATGCAAAGCAACAGTATTATTGATGTGTGAAGGAGCATGGGTAAATGCACATGTAGGTCACTGATCGTGTGCAGCAACGCCCGTCACCCTTTTTCTACATAAAAGACAAGATGTACTACTCTGCACCAATCACGGCATGTCCGTATGTGCATAGCATATGAAACTAAGCAAATTCACAATCCCCAGAAATGGGTTTTTAGAAGGGTTTTGTGTGACAATATTTTACTAGAAGTCTTGTTTTCGTAGTCTTTGTTTTAAAGGCCTAATACACTATTTATATTTGTATTCTTCGCTGTCTAACTGCAATTATTGGCGTTGCTCTGTGTGCACTCATTGTAGCCCTAGACTGCTTTCACACCCTTCAAGACCAAGCCTTGCTGCTTTGCTACTTTACCTTGGTTGGGTGTGGCCAACCTCTCAGTGTCTTCTCTGTTCACCATAATAGGGTGGCCTCTCAAAATCTTCCCTCCAGGACTGATTTTGAAATCCATCTCAACAGAAATTCAGAGAAGCCAGACTGAACCTGGCTGGATGCATTAATGGGCATCTGTGATTCACTGCCATACACATCCAGGGTGCTCAGGAAGGATTTAATGTGGCAACCACACTAGAATGGAAGCCAAATGGTGCAGTGACTGGATGCTGGATGTGCATCCAGCTCCCAAATGTGCTACGAAGAAAGGGGTTTCTGTGTCATTCCTTTGTCTATCGCTAGAATGAATCCCAAAACAGCAGAAGAAAAATGTGCTTACTTACGATGACAGACCCTCTGCTGTCACATCTCTCCTAAACTTACAATCAAGGGTGAGGTACAGCTAAGCTCTGCAAAACGTAGACCCCTTCACAAGACCAAAGATTATCATTATGGTGCTCCCAACCCTACAGATAAAGGGTGTATCGGCCACAGTTACTCCCTTAAAATATGCAAATATTCCACAAAAATAAAAATGGGGAGTAGAACTATTCCTAACAATAAAAAGGAAACCGACACGTAGGACCTTGTGCCCCTACCTTCACCCAAACAGCTCCATGGACAGGTAAGGCACGTAATAGCAGAAGAAGAAACTTACAACCTGATCAAAAGAAGGGACAAGTTACTTATCTGTAACTGTTCTCCAGCATGGGTCTGGCATGGATTCACATGCTCATGAATATTCCCCGTTGTCAGGCTGGGAATCCTCGGTAAATAAAATAATCAGTTTCGTTTCTGAACTGTCTTTCTCCTAATAACAAATTCTTGTCTCTGGGTCATACTGCCACCAGCCAATGAATGCCCTCTACCTATGCCCCTCCTCTGGCAGCCATCTTCAGATTTGATAGCCCGTAAAGTGGCAGTAGGACCAAAAGAAGAGCCGCAGAGGGGTGGGAGGGAGGGTTCTCATGTGAATCCATGCCAGACCCATGCTGGAGAACAACAGTTACAGGTAAGTAACTTGTTCCTTCTCCAGCATGGGGTCAGGCTTGGATTCACATGCTCATGAATAAAGAATACATAGCAGTACACACATGCACAACCACGGGAGGTGGCAAGGCTCAACATGAAGCATCTCAACATTAAGCATCTCTTACCTCCTCACCAGGCTCACCTTCAAGAAAACCGGTTACCCAGCACTGCCTGGATGACTCTGGACTCCTCCCTGGAATCCCGGTTGATGCAGTAGAATCTCGTGAAGGTGTGCATCGACCTCCACGTAGCAGCCCTGCAGATGCCCAGCAGGGGGACACCAGACAGAAACACTGTAGTTGCAGCTATCGCTCTGGTCAAATGGGCTCTCGGACGGCCAGGCAAAAGTCGGTTTGCCATCCGGTGACAATATATGATGAAGCCGGAGAGCCATCTGGAAATGGAAGCCTTGGAGAGGGCCTTCCGTTGGTTCACACAGCCAAAGTTCACAAACCGTTGTGATGTCTTCCGAAAACTCTTCGTGCAGTCCACGTTGCACTTCAGCGCTCGAGCCACATCCAGCGAGTGCAAAGTCCTCTCAGCCGGCGACGGGAAGAAAACAGGCAACACCAAGGGCTCGTTGAGATGAAAGTCCGACGGCACCTTGGGCATGAAACGCCGTCTTCCACGATAGGAATTTCAGAGGTGCCGAATGCAGAGGCTCAAACAGAGGACCTATGAGCCTAGTAAGCACCTCATTGAGCTCCCACGCCAGGGTCAGAGCCTTCACCGGCAGGAACAAGTGGAAAAGTCTTTTCATGAACTCCTTAACAGCGATGAGACCACAGCGACGACCCCCCTGGAGCTCTGGTATAGCGGGAGATAGCCGCCAGATGAATTTTGATGGAGGCGTGTGCCAGCCCCGCCTTGGCCAGCGACAGCAAGTACAGCAGCACTTGAGGGGCCGTAATCCGTAGAGGGTTTATCTTCTGTGCACGGCACCAGACGGTGAACCTCTTCCATTTAGGTCCATAGCACTTAAGAGTCGAAGAAGCCCTGGCCTTGGCAAGCACCTCCTTGCAATCCGCCGGGATCTCATACTCTCCAAACTCTAGTGCTGCAGGAGCCAGGCCTGCAGGTTCAGCGACCCTTGGTCGTGGTGCAGGATTGCGCCTCCTTCCCTGGCAAGAAGATCTGCGTCCATCGGCAGCTTGACTGGAGGGGACACTGACATGTCCAGAAGGTCCGGGTACCATATCTGCCTTGGTCATGCCGGTGCAACGAGGATCATCCAGCAACGGGATCGTCTGAGTTGACTGATGAGTCGCAGAAGCAACGGCGGGAACGCATAGAGGAATAGGCCTTCCTAGGGGAAGGAGAATGCATCCCCCATGCTCCCCGGCTGGGGAAACCTGCTGGCAAACCTCTGGCACTTGGTGTTCGCCGCCGTCGCAAACAGATCGATCTGGGTATCGCCCCATAATCAGAATCGAAGATCCACTTGATCCTGCCGAAGCTCCCACTGGTGTCAAGAGCGCAGCTCCCTGCTGAGTGAGTCGGTGACGGTGTTTTTCACTTCTGCTAGATGAAAGGGTACCAAGAAAATCCCTTGGACGACGGCCCAGTGCCATAGATCCTGCGCTTCTTTGGCGAGAGCTGGGGATCTGGTGCCCCACTGCTTAGAACATCGTGGTGGGGTTGTCGGTGAAGACCCGCACCATCTTGCCCTCGAGGGACGGAAGGAAGGACCTGAGGGCCCAGAACACTGCCCAGAGCTCCAGGACGTTGATATGCAACGATTTCGGCTTGGGGAGCCAAAGGCCTCTTGCGTGGAGATTTCCGGTGTGCGTGCCCCATCCCTCCAGGGAGGCGTCTGTCGTCACAGTCTCCTGATGTGCTGAGGTCTGAAAGTCCATGCCCACCGCGAGAGGCGCGTGGGCGCCCCCCCACCGGATCGCTCAATGGAATGTCTCGTTTAAAGCAATCTTGTCCTCGAACTTGAGGAACTCCTGCACAGCCGAACGAGGTAGATGCAGGACGACATCATGCTGAGCAGGGACTTGATGGCCCTCAACATGGCAACTTTCATGGTCAACAGCCATTACACCTTGCCCAGGATGGCTTTTATCCTCTCCTCTT
This sequence comes from Ambystoma mexicanum, assembly GCF_040938575.1. Classification (NCBI taxonomy): domain Eukaryota; kingdom Metazoa; phylum Chordata; class Amphibia; order Caudata; family Ambystomatidae; genus Ambystoma; species Ambystoma mexicanum. The sequence continues at coordinate 310,902,016 of NC_090932.1, forward strand.
GATGATGAAGCCAGTCGCACCACCGTGTTGAGTCTGGCTCCCAGGAACCTGGCGTCCTGTAATGGCACTAAGCAGGACTTCACTTAGTTGATCGAGAACCCCAGTTGTGTGAGCAGGCTGACGGTCCTCGCTGTGTGTTCGACGGCGAGTTCCCTTGATTTCGCTCGGATGAGCCAATCGTCCAGATAGGGTTAGACGTGGATCCCCTGCAGGCGCAGCCACCGGTGCCAGGCACTTGGTGAAAACCCTTGGCGTCGACTTCAAGCTGAAGGGAAGGACCTTGAATTGATAGTGCTGTCCGTGGACCTCAAGCTGAAGGGAAGGGCCTTGAATTGATAGTGCTGTCCGTGGACCTCAAGCTGAAGGGAAGGACCTTGAATTGATAGTGCTGTCCGTGGACCATGAAGCGCAGAAACTTTCAATGCCTCTTGTGTATGGGGATGTGGAAGTAAGCATCCTCCAAGTCCAGCGACGACAGGAAGTCTCCTTCCTCCAGCTGTCCCAGCACGTGCTGGAGGGTGACCATCCAGAACTTTTGTGACTTGGTGTATCTGTTGAGGCGGCGGAGATCTAGAATGGGTCGCCAACCACCGGTCTTCTTTCGGACGAGGAAATACCGCAAGTATACTTCTCAGCCTCTTCGGGAGGAGCTCTACCACGCCCTTTCTCAGCATCGCTCGTACCTCTAGAAGTAGTTGTGGAATGTGGTTTTTTTTTCCTGTCCACAGGTGGAAAACGGGGATACTTCCTTTGGAACTCAAGGTTGTGTCCGTGGGGCAGGGCATCCAACGGTCGGTGGAGATTGACTTCCACACGCCAACGTAGTTCGCCAGCCGGCCTCCCACCGGGGTGCTCGGGTGGGGGCCAGACGTCCCGGCCCGTTCAGTCCTGCTTCGCCAAGGCCGCCCCACCTTGGGCCACTTGGCAACGGCGATTACCTCAGGCCTTGCTGTGTCCTCTGTAGGCCTCCTGGGGCGAAGAACGGGCCACTTGACGGTATGAGGAAAAGCTGCCGCTGAATCCTTTGGAAGCACCCGACTTGCCTCCAGAAGCCCGAAAGGACGGCCGTCAGCAGAGCGTGCCCAAGGCACATGCCGTCTCGGAGTATGCCTTGATGGCCTGCAGCGACTCGTCCACCGCCTTGCCAAACAAATTGCCGAAGGGCATATCCAATACCTTCGTCTGGACATCCTGACGGAAGTTGGTGGCCTTGAGCCAACCACACCCGCGAAGGCAAACAATGTTGCCCATCTGGCGGAAACCGGTGTTGGCGATGTCCGTGGCCACAGTAATGGCATGGTCGGACGCCACCTCGCCTTCTTAAATTATTTCAAGGGCCTCAGCCCTCTTGTCTGAGAGGAAATCCAGGAGGGGGGATTTTAAACCACAGATCCCTGTCGTAGCGGGCCACGATAGCGAGAACATTGGCCGCCTTAATGGTTGTCGCCGCCGACATGACCCATGGCGTCCAGCTTCGTCACCTCGCCATCCGGTTGGGAAGTGGAAGTTGATGCCGCCACAGAGACCACCGAGTCCGGAGATGGCTACGCTCTGAGTCACATCGGTGCACAGTCTGGAACCCAGTATTTCTTCTCGTACCGGTCTCTCTTCGCCGGGGTCGAGGATGGGTTCTTCAGGAGGGACAGCCCTTCGTCCCAGATGTAGTCCAACAGCGGGACCGAGAGTACAGTCCTCCTCTTGGCCTCTAGTCGCTGATAAAGGAAACCTTCCTTCTTCCTTTCCTCGGGTTTGAGCTGGAACAGCTCAGAAGCCCTGGAGATCATGGCGTGGAAGGATCTGATCTCATCAGGGGCAGAAACCCTGGGTACCGGCAACGGGCGATTCGTTCCGTCATCGTCCGTACCAGTCGTCTCCGTATCCGGCTCCGTCGCGTCCCTCAGCGGATTGGATGGCAGGGATGGGTGGTACGGTGGAGGAGGATGGACTCGTCTCCTCTTAGTCAGTGGATTCTCTGACGGTACAGGCGCCGGATCGCCCATCGGCGTGGGCAGCCTTGTCCGTATCTCCGTGCACAGGATGTGCAGAACTTGTAGAATGTCCTCAGATCTGTCCGTCGGTGGTAGAGGCGGTTGCGATGGGAGTGTCGGGAGCGGCGTGGGGTCCGATTGCTCCCTGCCCTGCCGTTCCCTCATCGCTCTCCCAATCCGCCTCATCGGGGTCCTTCCATTAGGATTTGGCCTCTGTGAACTTCTTGTCCAGCACCGCCTTCAGGCCTGAAAGCTCCTCCTCAGAAGAGATCTCAGAGTTTTGCTGGACCACTGCGCCCTCCCCTTCCTTCTCGGCCCGGGGAGATGAGCGGCATCTTCACGGGAATCTTTTCAATGGGTATGTATGAAGATGCCCTCTGGGCGGGCAGGGAAACTTTTTGGTGAATGCCTCCTGGGAACACGCATCCGCAGCCTTCACCAGGGATGCCACCACTCCCTCACTCAATAAACTGTTTGGTCTGGTGAACCTGGGCCATCACGACCTTAGGTGCGTCTGAGGCCTTCACCTCTCTTCCCCCTTGGCTTTCTCCGTCGGAGACGATCGGGCCTTCTCCCAAAGCTTACCTGGTTGCTCCGACTTACTTTTCTTCGCTGAGCCGGAGCCTTGGCTCGTAGTTGACAGCGTCGGCGAAGCTGTGCCAAGCCTGGCTGCCGAGGAGCCCGTACCCACAGCGCTCTTGGTGCCCACGGACTCTCGGTGCTTTGCCTTTTGTTGGGCCGGAGCGCCCTCAAATGTCTTAGAAGACTGCTCAGATTTTCTCTTTGGAGAAGAACGTTGCCAGGGCCCACGTGCTGCCGGGTTCTTTGTCTCCAGCCACTCAGCGAGCCGCTTGTGATGGTCCTTCATGGTGCGGGAGGACATGTCCTTGCAGAACGCACAGGCCTCCTCCACGTGCGATTTGTCTGAGTGTAGGCAGTAAAGGCAGCGGGAGTGCCCATCCTCGAAGACGTTCTGTAGTCCACATCCGGGCAGATCCTGAACAGAGGCGTAGAGTCTCCTTTGCCTTCGGCGATGTCCACGCGTGGTAGGCCTCAAGTATCTTCTGGAATCCTCCAAGAAGTGAAGTTCAACGAAAATTTGCCCTTGAGGGGCGTAGAAGCTTCCGAAAACGGGTCCCTGTTAAAATCGGTTGATTAATCTGTGGAGCTTGAGGCTGAACTGACTGAAAAAAAGAGAACATTCTCTGAAAAAACACAATATGCAGTAGAAGCTCGAGAGCTATAGCACAAGGACTCCCAACACTTGAACGTGCAGTAAAAATCTGAAGCAGGCTGCCAGAGGAGGGGCTTAGGTAGAGGGCAGTCATTGGCTTGGGGCAGTATGACCCAGAGACCAGTGATTGGTTATTAGGAGAAAGACAGTTCAGAAACAAAACTGAAACAGATTTTTTTTTCTTTACCAAGGATTCCCAGCATGACGACAGGGAATATTTGAGCTTGTGAATCCATGCCAGACCCATGCTGGAGAAGTAAACATATCTTTTAATGTGCTTGAATAACTTATAAGAGACTCCAATTGGGAAGTAGACTTCTATTTTTGCTCCCCAAAAAATAATTTTACTCCCATTTTAAAATCGTATCTAGAGCCTAGTGCTCCCTTCCGTTGGTATAGCGAGACAAGCTGGCTTTCCTAAAAGACTCCTTGCTCCATGGAAAAGCACCTGCTGGTACATGCACAGTTTATTGAGTCTGGAGCACTGAACTTTCTGGGGACTAGCAGTGGGTAGGATCCGAGACCAACAACAACATCATCATCATCATCATCATCATCATCTTGTACTTCAAGATCACAGGCTTAACCTTGCAGACGAAAGACAGCCACCGCTACACCGTTAACTACACTAGCATCAGGTTTGTCCTCTGGCACTCCAATAACATTTTCCAGTATACATGAACAACCCCCTTTATCCGGGTATTGTCGGTTGAATATTCTGCATCTTTGTGGATGAACCACAGCTTTGACTACTCAGATGTCCTATATCTCCATTTTTTTAATGACTTTGGCCCATACAATAACTCTAGCCAATAGCTTAGCGAATAGCCGAACATTAGGCGCAAGCTATACACAACGGCAACTTGACCTAACATTTTCTTATCCACACACAATGTATATCCTTTTGATACGATCCCATTAGTTAACCTTTGGTTTTGCCTGAGATCTAAATTGCACTGGATTTTGGACTCTAAACCTATTTGCTAAACACTTAGTGACTTCTGACACAAGTCAATGGTTTATCTGAAACACTGCCTACATGTAAAACTGCATTCTCCCTATGATTAAAAATCTGCAAAAAGATTATATTTGTACAGATATTTTGTTTGGAAACAACTTATTACATGCAATATTTTACATAACACGACCTTAATATTACCATGTTACCCAAGTGGAGTCTGACGAATCTAGCATGTTTATCTCAAGCAAAGTCAGGCATCCAAGCATAATCCGTGAGCCTAGGTGTGGGCTCGGCCTTGCTTTTCCATACACATAGGAATTGTGGAAATCATTCTAAAACTCCATCACCGGCCAAGTAGCCAGGTTTTTGCCTCTTTCAGGTGTCATTATAGACTTTTGGGATCTCTGGGCAGGGTCACAAGATCACAGTCAGCACTATCCTTCTTTAATGGTACAGAGTAGTGCTCCCCAAATGTTCATGTTGCAGGGCAGATTTGGGCCCTCTACGAGGTTTGTGCTGAATGTTAACACTGAACAAAGTAACCAGTTCAGATCTTACCTCATGTTTTTCCTTTGTTCTATGATGCACAGCAGATGTACATAACTTGGGGAATTAAATACATGTGCTCCCAAGCTACATGTGAGGATTGTATGTCTGGGCTCATGTGTGCCAAAAATTACCTATTCCAGAATGGTGTCTAGAAGGACCCAGAAGAACAGACGACTACGGCAAGAAAGCATGCATAGAAAATAAGTTGAGCAAAAAGAGCAAACCACTTGAAACATGTAAATTAAGCAAGATTATTAAATCTCCAAAAACAGTCTTTGTACAACTCCTCCAACATTAGTTATAAGGAAACTGAAGTTCATGTTAGAAAGAGGATACTGTAAACACAAAGGGACGCACACTTTTAGGGTGCCAGTGAGTCAGTGATGTATAGTGCAGCTTCAGCACGCCTAAATACAACTTTAAGCTCTCTTCAGCCAAACCACCAAAAAGAAAAATTCAGTCCAACATGTGAAAAAGAATCAAAAAACTATTTTCACATCAGACACCTACTTGTTCTTCTTCTGTAAATGGCACCAGTGCAAGCGGTGGTAGGGGTTCCTCTTGTAAAATAGGCAAAAACTCCTTATCCATAAGGTCTGAAGGAATCTGTAGGCAAGAAAAACATTTTATACAATATACCACAGAACTAGGAAGAACCCCATTCAATCACAAAAAGCATGCAATCTCCTGGTACACCATAGGTGGCAGCACATGTGAAAGACCAGAAACATGGTTTGAACAGCGCGTTTTGCAGCCAAAGTTCTCCCGCATAGTCTAACCATATAATGCAAGTCACCAGACCAAATTCAAAGTCAAATATATTTCAGTGACCTTACTGCTGAAACCGATCCCAATGGGACCATCCTATAATATCCTCAGTCATGTGGAGACACCACTTCCCAATTGCCTCAGTAGGGGCCGATGCAAAGTATACCTGCAGGTCTGGCACTAGGGTGTGGCAATGTTTATGGTCAGTCTTTTCTGCCCTCCAGTATTCTCCCGCTACGCATCTCCGAATTCCTCCCTCCTTGCCATCCTTCCTCCCTCAAACAAGATTCCGAACCAGTCTACCTCATTATGCATTTTTCTTTTGGTCCCCAACCACCTTCCTGTTGTTGTGCACCTTTCTGCTGTATGCCTCTTCACACTATGCTGTCCTGTGGTGTTAGGAAATATTCCTCGTTACTGCACCTTTCCTTCCATTTCTACAGGCCCCCAAACATTTTGCCTTCATTTTTTTGTATCTGACCGGTTCTTTTTACCAGTGCAGTGAAACCTTAAGCATCACTACATTGGCTTTTGCTCATCTGTTACAGGGAATCTCACAGGTCCTTCAGGCTGTCAGTACTGCGAAATATTGTTTCCCTTGGCCTTATAACTTAAATACTACTTTTAGTAACTTATCACGTGTGGTAACTTTGTATCACTGTACAATCTTAGAATGTGGTACAATGAGGTACACTTTTTTTGTTTGCCCTAGACTAACAGAGGATTTTTGGTTACTCTAAATGTGCTAAATGGCCAGGCTGGTGGCAGCAGTGACTTTTTACCATTGTTTGGTACTATTAGTTTTAGCCTTACTGCGTTTAGCTACCAACTCTGACTGAACATGGCCATGCTGTTAGGGAGCATTCTCATTTCTGTGCCAATTCCCTTCAACCTTAGAGAACCCCAGCTCTTTTGCTGGACTTTAAAGTTTTATCCTGCAGTGAGCGAGGGCTTTTTCTCACTCATGTATTTTTGATCCGATTTGTACTCTGTGTTTTTGGAGTTTGACAAACTCCATGGGCATCTACTTTTGTATGGTGACACACGGCACCTTCAGTGCAGTGTCACAAAGAAGTCCTTTGGATTTCTCATAAGGTTTGAATACCTTCTCTTGGGTGAACTACTGTTCCCAAGAGTAGAAAAGTGAAATTGACTTTACTTACCTGTTTTTTCTATGTAAGTCCAGCACACCCCATCTTATGTGGAAGTACTGGGGGGGTTACTTAGCTCATTTTCTTACTTACTCATGTAAACATTTCTATGTTACCCTCACGACTTTAAACGGCTGGTGGCAGTGGTTTAATTTTCCTACTATTGTGCGTTTCTACTGCAGGCTGAATCCTCAGCCGCAGTAGTGCACCCATTTTGTCAAAATGGCCCAGTCCTCTTTTTTCGCCATTTCTTGCTTGTGAGGTCCTTCTTGGGTTTTACTCTGTGCGCCAAACCAGGTTTAACCCTTTTGTTCATTTTGCCTTTGGAGGGCTTCAGTACTGAAACCCGCCTCGGACTCCAGTGTGTCTGGCAGGGCATGAAGCGAGGGAGGTGCCCGAAACTCCCTGTCCTTAGTCTCTTTGGTTAACTGAATGCACTCAGTGCTGGTTGGCTATCCTTCCAGGACAGCCACCCTATTGTGCGAGTGATAGCTAGGATGTGCATGAATGGGAGAAACCTGCATAAAAGGCAAGGTTTCTTGGACTGAAGGCAGAGTCGACCACTGGACGGAACATCAGACAAAGGAATCTGGTGGAGAAGCTTTCTGCACCCTCCAACTCTGAATCGACTAGAGAAGCCCCGGAACAGACTACTTCTTCCCTTGGGTTGGTGGTACCAACTAACCCCAAGACGACCTTTGCTGGAGGACCTTCCCCAACTGGCTGTACTTCTTTGTTGCTGCTGGAACCAAGTGCCAGGGGTCAAGAAATCCACAGTCAAGTGCACAGTCTTTAAGCCAGACCAGAGCTCCAGGAAGATCCTGAGGACTCGCCTGAAGTAGGACGACCCAAGCCCAAGTGCCCTCACCAGAGTGCTGGACTCCAGAAGCAAGGGAAGCCCATCAAGTGTCCAACATCCGCAGTGGTGTTATTTGCCGGTAGCTGAAACCACGAAGTGCCGCTGATCTGAAAAGAGCCCATAGCTGCCGTCGACCTTTGTACTGCAGTGCAGGAGTCCTCCCGCTGTCGTCCTTCTTGTCCCTACGACTGAGGCCCAGGAGACTTGCAGTAGCTGCTTTTTGCAGAGTTGTTTCCAGCTCTGCCCTTCACAAGCCTCAGAGCTTGTGGCCCAACCGTGATTTTAATACAAACTCTCTAAACTTTGTGCAAGACTTTTGTGCTATCGTGTCTCAGCTCCGTAGACATTGTTCAAATTGACTTTGGCTGTCCTGGCCCCCTGCAGACTCACTGACTTCGATTCCAACTGTCCCTCATAGGTGGTGGATAAGTTTACCTTGTATTGCTGGGAAATATCTAATCTAGACTTCATTGGGAGATTGAAAAGTGCTCACATGCTCCGAGAACCTGTTAACCGTTTTCCTTCCCTAACCTTTTCCTTTTTCACAACCTCAGAATGTATTAAGTACCAAAAAGTGATATATAAATGCCAATACTGCCTAGTAATTTAAGTCGCCCCAGGGTGTAGGAAGTGTATTGTCAGCATCTCTAAAGAGTATCTACTTGCTTATTCTAAATCTGAGAAAGTGGTATGAAGTGTATTTTGATTGTTGCACATTGCCCTTTTTAACCCCTTAGGTGCCAGGCTATTATGCAAGTCTATGCAAAAAGGACAAGCATACACATCCATGGCACTTAAAGAGTTAAAGAAGGCTTATTTAAAACTGACCGATAATTATTGTACTAGAGAACCTTGAGTGTAAGTGTTATTTGGATACTTTTGTGTGTGGATTTCGATGTTACAGCTCACATTTACCTCTCTTGATACACGTCTGGCTGCTCAGTCACTATACCAACTCGTGTAGTACAGACCTATACCAATAGATGGATTATCAAAATACCAAAGAGGACAAGACTGGTGTAGTCTCCCACAGGGTTACTGCATACAATCTTGCCTAACATGCCACAAGGTTTTTTCTTGCCCTTTGGCCATCTTGTCCACCCCCAACTCCTTTAAAAGTGTGATCATTTTTATAAAATGTTTCTAACACTTTTGCTTTGCCATTGCTTGTTCACACAAGCACTCTGAAATTTGGGAACACGTTTGTTAGCTAGATTAACTTGTCCCCTAACCATTGTAACTGTTCACTGAATGCCAGAGACCAAACATTATTTTTTTCCAGCCTCACAATCTATGTGGAACTTTGCTGAACTTTTGAGCATAAGGCCCCATGCATCTTAGGGATGTAACTATGAAGATAGGATTGAATCTCTGTGGACTAATAGTGCAAATACTAATCTGTACCTTTCTTTTCAGTGGTTTGATATGTATGTTGCCCTACAACAGCAATTGTACATATGCATCACATTTTTAGTATTGAATGACATTACCAGTGTGTAGTCATTTTTCACTGTGTGTTTTGGTCATAAGTAAAGCAGTATTTGTATACCCCATTGTCTAAGTGTAATCTTTGACTGCTGCACTGTCTGCACTCATTGTGGACCACTTACAAGCTCACCACCTCTTGAGACTTAGCATAGACCACTCGCCTTGCTACCTTGAATTGGTTTGGCTACAGCTCCCAGAGTTGTCCTTGCCACAATACAGGTTGGTCTTCTATACATCTCTCAACAGGCCAGTGTATAGAAAATCAGTCCTAATATGTGCTCAACCCTGTGTACATGCCAGTGGCACCTGCCTAAAGAAGTCTCCTGTCAAGACAACAAGTACTCAAGTCCATTAGAAGATGTGAAGAGTTTTTTAGAACATACTCCGGTGAGGGGTCCTCAGAAGCCAACTTAAAAGGTGCAAGCAGTTTAGACTTAAGTTCTAAACAAAATTCTCAAAGATAATGTAGCTGAGCGGTTAGCCTGGCTTCAGGAGGGGGCAGGCTTGGTGTCAAATGCAGTTAACAAGAGCAAAGTCCACCCAGGTAAGTACAAAAATGCTCTATTTGTTGGACACTGGCCTGAAGGAAAAGGAACAGATACTGGTTTTTAAAGTATCTATAAGAACCTATTTATAAACAATTGGTTAATGCCAAAATGGGTTATGTACCACTTTAGATTACCACACAGTTAATAGGCAATATATACGGCATCTGACTTAACAGGGGAGGGGAGGACAAGAACAGTTTCACATGCCTTACACTAGAAGTACTTAAGCAGCCAGTGCAACATTTTAGTAGGGCATCACACGCTTTGTTATAGCTCAGTCTATCACAAGTAGTTCTTATTAAGCAGGCTCTTGAACGAAGCACTACAGACATTTTCAAAAGGGCCCTCCAGGTACGGAGGGTGCAGTCTACCAACCACCATGCCTTACATGACCAAAAAGGGGAATCCTGAACAATGGCCCACCACCTTTGGCCCAGTAAGGTAGCTACTTTTAGCTTAAGGTCTTTACGCCCATTTAGAGTAAATGGGATAGGGGCGCTCAAAAGAAACCCTTGGCTCTGACTTGCAATACTAGATTCAATAATAGAAATAATTATCCTCCCACACATGCAGTTTGACACGCAGATGATATGGCGGACAGTGTGATTGCATTGCGTGATGGGGGATGTCATCATGGGGTGTGCGCAGTGGCGTCACCTACGGCGTACACAAAGTCGGATACCAGTTTTCTAAGGTGCAAAACAGGCGTTCAATTGTGTAATGCCTCCATTGCATGGACTGCTCCAAATCCAGCGAGGTAAGATCTCTGAATGCCTTCAAGTGTTGAATTTTCCATATATTGCAGCACAATCCAAGATATTGCTCTAATCTAAATCATGTATGTTGTCTTTGCTATAAGAGCCCAGTATCCATCCAAAAATAGTTATGGTTTTCAAGATGGACAATTCCGAGCATATTCGTCATGCAATAAGTGGGTCTTCATCCTCCTAGATGACCCAAGTCAGCAACCCACTGGGAAATTGATGGTTTTCATAAAACATTGATTGAAGGAATGTTCAAAGTTGATGAAAATAAAATTCTCCAAGAATAATTTCTGTTTTGAGCCTCAAAATAAATGATTTTGTATGAAAAATGTTTCGCTATCCTTTCAAAACCAAGCATGCAATAATATGTTGACTATACCATACAGACTGTTTAGTCTTAATAGAGGATATCTGTTCATTCACAGCAGATAGCTCAGTCTCTAAAGGATCACACGCTCTCTCATTAGATCCCATGGTTTATACACTAACATAGTGAAAAGGGATTTGGTCCTTAGGACTAATATACAAGTCAAGTTGGAATGCTCTCAGGTAGGGGGAATTTCATCTGTGCCCTTGTGTTTGACGATTGACAATAGGATCACCTATCTCTGAAATTGCTAAAGAATGTAATGTTTTTTTTTGTTTAAATTCTGATCAATCAATCGCCCTTGTCCTTCCTTTTCCTTTTGGGCTATTAGGTGGTTCTGTAGTGCCACTTCTAAGCCAACACCATTTCATTATAGTACAGATGGGGAGAGAACTTTCAAATGAGATGGGACACAAAGCAATCAACTTTATTTCAGGTTAAGCCCCATAAAAGTACAGTGCAAAGATTATACAAGTTGTGAGATGGAAATGTACATACACGTTCGTGACATCATATATAGTACAATTCATAAAGGTCAGACATTTATAAAATAAAAAATAAAAAGGGAACCAACTTACAATTTAATCAATACCCACCAATTCAGGTAGTTGCTTTTGACCGGAATCACCAGCCCCAATTCAAAAAGCTAAAAACGGCAAAGATAACATCCTTGTAAACCGTACATTTGCACAAAGCATATGCATCAGTGATGGTATTTGGAGAAACTGGGATAAAGCCAACTCCTTTTCAGGTTAGCGTACGCAGGGCAGATCAGAAAATGTATGTCAGATTCAACTTCCGTATTGCAGACCAAACAAAGGCCAGAAGAGTCCCGAGACCATTTGTAGGTTAATGATGCACCAGGGAAGACATTCAAGCAGAACTTAAAAAAGCTTTTTCTGAACTTGGAAACATGTAGCGACTAGCGATGTTAAGATTCGGGATCCAAATTAGCTTTGAATAGCAGATATCCTGGAAAACTTGATAAATTGATAGAATCAAAAATCATAGTCTGCAACAAAGTATTTAATTTTGGAATTAACAACCCAGATGGTCTCTTCCATGATGGTAATAGTTTCAGTAAGGAGGTGCAGCATTCCCATACTTTGCAATGTGCTGTATAGATGTCTGTACAGTTTCCAAGATCTACCATTAACACAATTTACAGAGCCGTTAAAAATTTTGTTCTAAAAGCTCAAGTTACTTTAGGAGTCGAAGCAAAGCCAAAAGTAAAGGTGTCTAGTAAGTGCCTCAAATCTAAGTGCTCTAATACCCGTTTCCATAAGTAATACAGTAGGAGTGCTAATGGGGAGATTAAGAGTTTTCTTTATGAATTTATTTTCTGTTGTAGTTATATAGGAGTCCTACCCCAATGGTTGCTGCCATACAAGGCAGTGGACCAGGCTTGCACCAAGTAGGCCTTCAATACATTTGGTGGGAGGCTATGTCCAGTTTGTACATTTAGTGTATGTACTGCTCGAGACAGTCTTTTGCCGGTATGGTCAATTAAGTAACTGAGCAGACCATTTTACATTGTTTTGAAACTTCACTCGCAGGTAGTCCTAAAAATTCACCCGCTGGACTTTCTCCCCTTCGATTGCAATGTTGGTTTTGATTTTGCGTGTAGCACAGCATATCGTCACCATTGTTTCAGATTTCTTTCCTTACAGATTTAGTACTGAGAGTTTTAAATACCCCATTTTGGTCTTTGAAACTAAAACTTCCATCTGCGTACATAAGGATGCCAACTCTACTTTTGGCAATAGTGGGGTGGGAGGAGAGGGGAATTTGCTACTAGCGTTATGAAATCTACAAAATCAGATCTTTGGCGTATACTGTAGGGGAGGAATGGCCACGAGGCCCCCCTCACCTACAGCTCCCTCCCCAGGTGAGGGCCATGGCTCGTTGGGCGCACCCTCATGCCACCCGGGCCCAGGTGGAGGGGGGTTCACCCGCCGACGACATTGCCCACACGCACCCCGTCTTTGCATTTACCAAAAATTAAGTTAGGCCTAGACGCCATCTTGCCCAGCAAACATGGTGTGAGTTCAGCACACTGTAACGAGGCCCCCACCTTTGGAGGGCCTTTCATGCATCTCTGTCGCCTCAGCAGCCCTGACAGATCCGCTGCGAGCGCGTTCCCATGAGAAAGTCGGAGATGAGCTAAACCCGAGACGCCAACACGGCAACATTATATTAGTAACAATGTGATATTGCACCCCGTATGACCCGGACCGCAAGGCCGGGGTAGCGAGGAAAAAAGCTGAAGCATCACTATCTGAAGAAGGTAGAAAACAATTCAAGTATTGGTATTAATGAACTACCTCTGTTTAAAATGTGAATAAGCCATAAAAATGTAACGTTATATGATATCCCTCCAGGTCTGGACTAATGCTGCTATAACCACGGAGAAAGATGTTGACCAAACGTGTAACCTCTACCTGTAAAAGTGTTTTTCAATAGTATGTAGAAACTTGAACTCATATATGTTTTTCACCCAAAGCGGTGAGCTTCAATCTCTGTAGGCCATAACCTAGATATCCCTCGTATAACGTCTAATGTACATACAATACGCACACAACGTAGTGAATATAATGTGAGGTAATGAAAAGGTACTGGAACCGACTGTATTAAAGAAATGTGTAACGAAATTGAAGTATATATATATGTGTCTAAATAACGTCAAAATAAGGCAGAACAGTATAGAACTTCTGCATCCACTGATCAGCAACGCACGAGGAAAATACCTTTGTGGGTATATGCAAGGCCATTCCCTCTCCCACCCCACCAAGCCTGCCAGATAAAAAAGCTAAGACTTGTGCCGCGCTCCCTCACCTCCCCCAACCAAGCTGGCGTTACTTCAGAGAGTCAGAGGCCCCGGCGCCGCAACCAAGGCCACAGCCCGCCACCTGTGTTATTTACAGCACGGTAATAAACCCACGGATGAACCCACTGATCTACCAGCACCCTCTCATAAATCCCACGAACCCCCCAAGAATCCTGACCCCGTGTAAGGACGACCCCCATCATTGAGACAAGACACAGAGACCCATCTATATAATAACTTCTAACGCAGCAGACAGACATGTATCATTCGGCCCAGGCCCCAGAGCCCCGTCCCGCGACCTAAAATACCGGTCAATAGGACACAGGTAAATCTCACCCCAACCGACGACCACCAGACCTCTCACAAGGTGCATTCCTCATGTGTTGTGTTTATTTTTATAAGATAAGCTGCTGAAGCAATTTATCAATGAACTTAAATGTCATTTTCTGAATAACTGCAGTGTGCATGGCCTAGGGCAAATGAGACAGGAAAGGTATTCGTCATTGTCACAGGCTGCCCCAGCACATCAACACCGCACGGATGACCTCAAGCCGGCCTGCCAGGCCCAACCCAACCCACGAGGCTGACCAGTGACGTCGTCCCGCCAGGACCAACCCCGCTGCAGCAACACCTATAGTTAGTCGACGCCACCCAATCCCGATTGACCTGTGCCCCCTATAGTGTTTAGGTGCTGATGACGTTTCTTGTATTAGAAATACGCCTGTCTTTGCTATTGTCAGGCAGAGCGCTCTCGTAGGTTGCAGAGTTCTTTGCATGCCTTATTCTTGGATAAACTCCCACTTACGCTCACCCGCACTCTGTCTTGGTCTTATTCCCACTACGGGAGAGTCCCTTCTTGTCTCTCATTGCGGGGAGGATCGTGCTGAATTGGGGGCGCTTCCCTTCAGTGGTGACCCCGATAGCGTGATATCTCCAAACTATTTTTCCTAACTCCTTCTTAACGACCCCCTTGTGGCACGAGAATCTCCGGTCGAGAAGGGATACGCACGGTGAGCCGTCTCCGGGAGGCCGCCCGCCAACGGCGACCGGCACAATAAGAAGTGCGCACTCAATGAGAAAGGGTACGGGATCCCGATTGGAAAAAAATCCCCTTTGAGTGCCGCTCGCCGGAGCCAGGGGCTGACCGTTGAGTTACCGGTGACGCCGCCTGGACGGACCCAGTTTCGGAGAGTATCGGTTCAAGACGGGCACGTGAGTACCGAGTGCGAGTGATCGTCAAGGGGAAAAGAAGGGGAAATTGGGAACAAAAGAACGGGGACAGGTAGAGGAGAAGAATATCGGGGGTCTACTACAGACGGGTCTTGAAACTTTCTTTATTCTTTCTTTTGCATATGGCCATTAGGAGTAAGAAATAAGTGACGTGGTAGAAGTGACGGAAACCTAGCTCCGAGAGGGGGTGGAAGGCGGCGCCGCATAGTACTATCTAGACTAGTACTGGGAATATATGAAGAAGTGAGAAATAAGTTATTGGTGTCTAGCAAAAGGAGACACCGGGAATATTTTTTAGTGATTGTGCTCTCTCTCTCTATTTCTTCTTTTTCCATTTCCACGGGGTAGGGGGCGAAAATGAGAAGGGTATAAAGAAGTTAGAACATCTTAAAAAGTGGGGACTCAGTAGTGGCACGTACAGACGTGAACACAGTAACCTTAGCAGGAAAACAGGGACAGCTGGTTAGGGAGGAAAGGGAGGAAAAAAAAAAAAAAAAAAAAAAAAAAACAAAAGTGTGA
The DNA here is from genome assembly GCF_040938575.1 of Ambystoma mexicanum. Lineage (NCBI taxonomy): Eukaryota > Metazoa > Chordata > Amphibia > Caudata > Ambystomatidae > Ambystoma > Ambystoma mexicanum. The sequence continues at coordinate 310,917,269 of NC_090932.1, forward strand.
GTGGAAAGCATTGTGAAGGGTGCGCGCACCGTACGAGTGTTAGAGACGAACAGGTGGCCGTGAGGTGGTGTCAGAGAGTGTGGCCATAACCAGTACTTGATCAATTACAAGTGAGATCACATAAGAGTGCCTGGGAATGGGAAAGAGATGAGATATGGTGAGTGAGAAGAGATTTGTGCAGTGAATGACAGTGGGTGATAATTTTGAGAGGTCCGCTCTTGTCTGTGCCATAAAGGTATACATACGCATATTTACACCTAATCAAAAGTAACGAAGGCGAACGCGGTAGCGCTAGCAATTTAGAGGATGGGGGCTGAAACTCCCTTGTCACACATTTGTAAGAGCTTGCCGGGATATACTGAACGCATAAATAAATATCATGATCAATGGTTAACAGAATTGAAAGGGGAGGGGTTGCCCCAGATTTGGCCAGAAGGAGGGTCGTTTGACAAAAGCGTTCTTGATATGGTATGTACATGTATTCGCCTCAAGTATAAGGGAAAACAATGGCAGAATAGGAAGGAGATATTAGATCTTTGGAGATTGTTTGAGGAAGTACCCCCACCCAAAGCTCCAGCTCCAAATATTGATTTACCTTCCACCACAGACAATCCACTAATGATCCCGCGAGAAGAAAAGGAACAGGTAAGCACAGAACAACCTGCGGAAGTGGTTATGTTGTACCCAATGTTACCTAAACCAGCCCCTGCAGCAGGATACAGCGACCCGATTTATGTGCCTCCCGCTTCGACCAGCACACCACAAAGACCAACTGCACCCCCACCATACGAAAACACCAGAGAGCGCGCCCAGGGAGGCACACAAAGGGTGGATATAGAGAAGTTAACGAGTGACTTAGAGTCGAGGCTTACAGTGGCAAGAGATGAACTCTCAAGAATAAAAGACATATGTGAACGCACAGCATGCGCCCCCACGCAATATGGGCGCACGTCTAGAGCGTCGAGCGAAAGTAGACCAATTGAGGAAGGATGGAAAAAGGGGGAAATATTGTTCAGAATTGAGGAAGAACCGACCAGGATAATAGAAGTAGGGACAGCAGAAGGAAGCATTGGTAATGTCTCGCGAGAGAGAGGGATCAGAGAGGATTTGTTATGTGATGTCAGAGGAGGAGGGGATGAGAGTGATAGATTGAGCATGGCAGTAGGAGGAGACGGCGAGGAGCTAGATGGTGCATGTTCACTGGGGACTATAGAAGATGAATGGATGGGACGACTAAGAAATAGGGTGGGGAAGATGGCGTCATTAGAGTCAGCAGTGACTAAGGAAAAGGAAGCTGCAACGGCAAAAGGGAAATTACAACTCCCATTACTGCACAGGGGAGGTGGGAGGCCAAACTATATACCGTGGGCTCAGATGGACAAGGCTAATTTAATGAAATTACTACCACAGCTGTCAGGAGGGGCAAGCAAGTGGATATATGCATTTGAGAAACATACCGCTGGTATACCGCTGGCAGTAGGCGATGTGAAAAGCCTACTAGTGTCCGCAGTAGGGGATCAGGCAGACAGAGTATGGGCTAAAGCGGGTTTTCCAGCTGTAACTTTAGAGTGTGATCGCCATGATGGGGCTTCTTTTAACACCGTGCGAGCAAGGGTGTGGGACGCACTGCGGGAAACCTTCCCAGATACCCCTGATTTGCAGTCAGTAATGCAATGTACCATGAATGACGGGGAGGACGCTATGGATTACATTCTCCGGGTGCAGGAGATGTGGAGAGCGGAAACGGGTACGCCCTGGCACCAATCCACGTCTCTATTTTACTTCATCATTAAGAGAGGGCTCCCAAAGGAAGTGCAAAAGGCACTAGATAAAATAGCAGGTGTTGAGGCAAAAGGCTGGCCGGAGATCCAAAGCATAATAGTACACCATTGTAAACGGATCAAAGAAAGAGAGAGGGAAGTAGCACAGAAAAGGTTGGCGGATGAGGCGAAGTTGGTGCAATCAAAATTGGTGAAGGTCGCAGCAGCGGTAGCGGGACTCCCACTCATACGGGAGGGAGAGGAAGGAGAGGAGGGGCAAATAGCAATACAAGGAAGAATAGCAGCGAATTGGGCAGGACAAGGGCAACGACAGTGGACAGAGCAGGAGCAGAACGGAGGTCCAACGTGGCAAGAGTGGGCCCCAAGAGGAGGAAGAGGTGGGTACAGGGGTCGAAGAGGAGGACAAGGGTATGGAGGAATGGGAGGAAATGGGTGGCAGGGTCCCAGAGGTCCACAGGGGAGCTGTTGGAATTGTGGGAGATGGGGGCATTACTCAAGAGAATGTAGGAGCAGACAAAACAACGGTTTCCAAGAGATAGAACAGTACGGACACCCCCATCCAGGAAGCCCCTACGGCCTCCCCATGGGACAATACCAGCAACCAGACAATGTAGTACAAAGGAGTAACGCACAACTGCACGGACATCAGTACCGAACACAAACCAGCCCACAGAATAATGACAATGTGCACTACACGCCTGGTAACACTTTCGCCACAGTAGCTAATGGGGCACCCGCCCCCGCACCTTACAGTGGAGTGTCAGTGGTTTCGGGGAACATTTTCGATCAAGGGGGGGCAATGAGACACCCCGCATAGGACAGCCCACAGAGAGCACTTGCGTGTCCAGTACTGTCTACGACCCACAATGCATCAGAGGAACCATTGATAGGAGCGCAGATAGGAGACAAGCAATTCATTTTCATGGTGGATTCGGGAGCGGAGAAATCATGCATTAGAGAGGGCCGATTCCCGTTATCTAATAGAACGTTAGAGACGCAGGGGTTCTCTGGGGCTGTAATTGAAGTTCCTTACACAGAGGTATTGGATGTGACAGTGGGGGGTAAAACAGTGAAAGCACCCTTACTGTACTATGAAAACTCTCCCATCAACTTACTGGGGAGAGATCTCTTGAGCAAGCTAAACATGACAATATCATTCACAGGGAGCGGTATCGTATGTTCAACGCCAGGCATATGCCCCCTCCGTATATTAGCAGTAATACACGGCCACACAATCATGAAAGAGATCAGAGGGGTACCGAGAAATGAGGAGATGTTTGTCGAAGGTATGAGAACATTGGCTCTCATAGTACCAGAACTAAAAAGGGTGGAGTGGAGGATCCCAGCAGAATTCCTTTTTCGTCCCATAGCAAGCCCTGACACTGCTCTTGGGACAGTACTATCGTTGGATTTGCATGCAATACATGTATCAACAAACAGAATATGTGTGATTGGTATTGACATGGAAGGGTGTGAGTGGCGGACAGTATTGTGTACAAATGCAAATATCCCGCTGAGAGAGCTCTCTGACGAGGAGCTATTTTCTGACACTGAGGGAGATGGTGAAGTAGTGATGGAACTGGCAATGCCCTGCGACATTGTAGTTACAGCCAGACAAACTAAGGTTGAACTAATGGCGGTAGTAGGAGCACCGCACACATTTTTTAATGAAGACATGAGTTCAGTACCCACTAACTTATGGACTAATGGCCCCCACGATGTAGGGTTGCTGCATGAAGTTCAGCCTGTGGTGATAAAAGTAAAACAGGGAGCAATACTACCCCGGGTGAAACAATATCCACTGTCGCGAGAAGCAGAAGAAGGGATCAGAGAGACAATAGAAGCACTGCTAGCACAGGGTATAATCGTGCCCTCAAACTCCCCATGCAACACATGCATTTACCCAATCAAAAAAGCGAAGGGGGGTTCATGGAGGATGATACAAGATTTACGCCCACTGAACGATGTGGTAATGAAGGAGTTCCCTCTAGTCCCGAACCCGGCGACAATACTGTGCAACATTCCAAAAGTAGCATCACGCTTCACAGTAATTGACTTAAAAAATGCATTTTTTTCGATTCCCTTAGCAGAAGAGAGCAGGTACTTGACAGCATTTACATTGGGAGGAAGGAGGTTCGAACACTGCAGACTACCACAAGGATATTGCGAGAGCCCAAGCATATTTAACAGGGTACTACATGAAGATCTGGGGAATTTGTCTGTAGAAAGCACAGTGATTCAGTACGTTGATGATTTATTGGTTTGTGCACAGGACGAGGAAGAGTGTAGACAAGACTCGATAACACTCTTGACATTATTGGCCAATAAGGGGTACAAGGTGGACAAGGGGAAATTACAATACTGTCTGACAGAGGTCCTATACTTGGGTCAGTTGATATCAAAGGATGGCAAGCGAATTATACCAGACAGGGCACAGGCGATTAGAACAATTGGAGAGCCCAAAACAGTAAAAGAGATGCAGAAATTTCTGGGTATGTGTAACTATTGCCGAGCATGGATATTGGACTATGCGGCGTACACAAGGCCCCTGCTACAGGCACTGAAAGAAGCACAACAAGAACACAAACACATAGAATGGACAGAGGTGATGAAAACAGCATTTAACTCACTAAAAGAGCTGATATCAAGCGCTCCAGTACTAGCAAACCCAGATTATGGGCGCGAATTCTTCTTATTTTCACACTGCAAAGGAACACTGATGACAGCAGTACTGACACAGAAAACATCTTTAGGGCACAAGCCACTCGCTTACTATAGCGGCACCCTAGACGCAGTAATGCAAGGTCATTTCGCGTGCGAGCAATCCCTAGCTGCAGCCGCGTTCGCAATTGAAAAAAGTGCCACGATAGTGATGGGCTGCCCGGTGACACTGTTTGTGGAACACTCACTTTTTGCAATATTAGAGCGAACAAAGAGCACATTGACAACACAACGCGCCACAGCATATGAGATAATACTGTCCAGCGCTAACATCCATATAGTAAGATGTAAAACAGTGAACCCAGCCACATTCATCACAGAGGCATGCACCGTAGAGGACATGCAAAACCATAACTGCGCCACGTACACAGGTGACGAAAGTAAGGATCCAGTGATTTTTGAAAATGCCCTGACCGAGGGTGAGGTGTATTTTGTGGACGGGTCAGCATCAATAGACATGGAGACAGGAGAAAAGCATGTGGGTATGGCAGTGGTACGATTAGAGGAAGATGAATATGAGATACTAGTACAACACCGCCTCCCATCACACTATTCAGCGCAAGCAGCAGAACTAATAGCGCTAATAGAAGCATTGCATGCCGCCAAGGGGTGCGCAGTGACCATATATACAGATTCAGCATACATGACAACAACAGTTCACGGTGGGTTGGCCCGGTGGGGGCGGAGAGGGTTCCGACGAGCAGACGGAACGCCAGTCCAGCATGCAGAATTATTGAAAGAACTGATTGAGGCCCTGCAAGACCCCACGGCAGTGGCCATCGTAAAATGTCAAGCTCATACCACCAATACAGATTTTGTATCTTTGGGGAACGCGGCAGCAGACGCCGCTGCCAAAGCAGCTTCATATCTACAAAAAGGTGAAATAGGAGAGTACATGTTGCACCACACAGCAAGCCAAGAGGTCCCCACAGGATACAACATGATGTCCACACAGGAGATAATAGAGCTGCAAGAGGGAGCTAGTGCAGAGGAAAAATTGCTGTGGACTAAGAGAGGATGCAGCAAATCACCGACTGATTTATTGTGGCGACAAGAGAGTTCAGGAAAAGTGGCAATGCCAATTACGCTGTTAGAAATAGCATTTCAACAACTACACTTTCCCGCACACAACACGAAGAAACACATAATGGCAGAGATACAAGAAGATTGGTTTGCACCGTGCCTCCAGGAACACGTCACAAGGTTAGCCCTAGAATGCACGACATGTCAAATTTACAACTCAGGTATGACCTTGCGTACACTAAGGGGTACGATACCAAAACCAAGTGGCCCATTCAGAGAGCTCCACATTGATTATGTAGACATGGGAGAAAGGTGTAATGGGGCTCGATACATGATTGTGGTTGTATGTCCATTTTCGAGGTGGGTGGAGGCAGGCCCATGTGCCCGCCCTGACGCGAAGGGCGCCGCGAAGTTCCTAGTGCGGGAAGTGTTTCCGCGCTGGGGAATTTGCGACGTTATTCGCTCAGATAACGGGACGCATTTTGTTAATGAATTATTTAAAGAAGTGACTACATTATTGGGAATAAAGCACAAATTATGTTCGATTTATCATCCTCAAAGTAATGGCGTCGTGGAAAAGATAAATGGCCTGTTAAAAAGCAGATTATCAAAACTTTGTTTTTCCCTTAAAAAGACTTGGATGTACTGCCTGCCTTTGGCCTTGTTTGAACTACGAAACCAGCCAAGTAAGGATCACCATTTGTCCCCGCACGAGATCGTCACGGGAAGAAGAATGCATACAGCGCATTCGCCTCTCCGTGAGCGTTCTGATGCACACAGAAGCGCAGCTATATTGGGGGAGGAGTTCACAGAATATCTGCGAAAACTGACACGGGCAGCGCGCGTAATTGCAAAGCAGCTAGCCCCCCCCTCGACAAGAGAGGAGGGGAACGCGACTGAACCAAACAGGTTGCCTGAAAAACCACTACAGCTAATGCCTGGTGACCTTATATATGTTAGAAGTTTTGTGCGGAGGTGGAACGCACCACGTTTCCATGGCCCCTATGAGGTAGTGTTTTGCACACCTACAGCAGTAAAGGTGAAGGGCCTGCGATATTGGGTGCATTTGACAGACGTACGTAAAGCTTACAGCGCTGCGGAAAGTGAGGTGCAGGACGAGGCACAGGCAACAGCGGACGATGAAGTTGTGCGGAATGAATGATTGGAATTTTGTGTGCTTTATGAGATGAACAGTGAGCACAATTAGCGCGCAACAAATGTCCTGGACTAAAACATGTACATATGTATATGTAAATTTTCTTTTTATTACAATTTTTGAAAGTTTTGCGTGGGGTTCTTTTTTCCCCTCCTGTGCTCTTTAAGATGTTTTTATTATTGTTGTTTTTAAAATGTCATGTTTTTTATTATTTATATATATATATATAGTAAGGTACGAATAATGATGATTGAAAGGCTACCTTGTCTGTCAACACACCCCCTCCCTCACCCAACCCTATATTTTATCACCGAAACGTTACAACGTGGAAATGCTTACATGTTTGTATTTAATGAACTGTTGTGTCTCAAACAGGATTTATCATGGCATCGAATGGGCAGCCTGCAACTAATAGATATGTTAGATTTAGAGAAATGTTAGTGGCTAGATTAACATATTCATTTGAATGTGGTTTATCAATGTGTGCTATCGTGTTCTTCATCTCAATGTTTTGTCTGGTATTACACTGGATTATAGCGTTCATCTCTACCGAGATGAACGAGGGGGGAGGGGGGAACAACACCACCCTTGCCCCTGGAACGAAAACAATTCCGACTGTAGGTATCAAAGAAGGTGATTTCTTGATCTGGGATGGATCACACTTTGTGTGGGGATACTATACTACACCACCCACTGCTGTCCTCTCACAATCGAGAACCAAAAATGTAAATAATGACACAATGTCCCAACCTGGAACATACAACAACCACACGATCCCTCCCGCCCCAATTTCAAACAACGATCTCTTGTTTATTAAGGAGGATGGAAAAGTGATTATGATGACAGAACACAAGACCCTATATGAAGAATTAGAAAAGGGGGGTGGGAGGGAGGAAGGGGGGCCTGGTTCTTCACCTACTATAACGAGAAGGTACAGAAGAAGGGAGAAAAGTAGGCGGAGAAGAGAGACTGGTGGGAAAGGGTATGATGAGTATTATGGACTAGGGCTAGACAAAATGGAAGACCCACGACACCCACACCAAGCAAATAAATGGTATGCAGATATGAGCACAACAGCCAAACAAACAACCAATGAGAGCTGTTATGTCTGCTCACTTATCCCCCATGCATCAGGCACACCTAAAGTATTGTTGCCACGAGAATTGCCCATTGTGGATGCCCAATGTCTCCTTCATCTCACGCTGTGTAGAATAAAGAACACTTTCCAAGCACACGATGTCTCTTTCAGAATGCTACAGAACAACAAAACGTGCTATTCGCAGGCGTCTGGAGTGATCTGTCTTAAAGAACCTTTCTTTGCAATACAAGGGACACTGTTCTCCGAAAACAAATGGAAAGACGAAGAAGTGCTGTGCAAGGCAGAAGCACTGAAAGGTGTCCAACCGGACAAGTTGCGGTGGATGGAAAGAACGTGCTTGCCAATATGGAAAGAACACATCCCTAAACTAACATGGGTAACAGCGATGGAGAAACCCTTCAAGCTACAAAGTGAAATACAAAACGAACTATGTTTCAAGGGAGAAGGAAAAATGGCAATGGGAACGAACAAGAACTGTAACAAAACTCTCACCATCCCAGATATGAAAAAAGGGACAGCAGCACTAATGGACACCTACTGGGTATGCGGAAACAAGGCGTACCTGCACCTTCCCCAATCATGGAGTGGTAGCTGCTCAATGGCCACTTTGCACTCAACACTAATGGTGATTCCAGAAAGCCATATTGACAGAAGTAACATGATGAAAGGAGGCTTGAACCAGAATGCAGCTTCTCCAACTACACAAGCGCACCTTTATGTCCTGTCCTCCGGAGGGAAGGAAGAAGAGCTCTCAAGGAACAAGCGAGCCTCGAACTACATATCACAAGCATCATCTGACTTATTGGCACAGATCCCAGACAAGTATCGCCTGTTCAGCTCCGTGGAAACATTCTTTGCTTCGCTAGTATCAAGTGTCCAAGCAAGAGCAAATGCAAAATGGCTCCAGATCACACGGTGGGAACTGATCCAGTTGGCCAATGACACCGAAGAAGGGTTCAACATAATAAAGGTGGAACTACGAGCTCTGCGATTAATGACCATGCAGAACAGGTATGTTCTAGACCTGTTAACAGCAATCGATGGAGGTGTTTGCCGAAAAATAGGAAGTGCGTGCTGCACGTTCGTACCTTCCGAAGATGCAGAAAATGGGTCCCTGTCCCACGTTATTGAAGCAGTACATAACCTGGGCGAGAAGATGAAAATGGAAGGTGGAGCTGAGGATAGCTCGTGGTTCGACAATATCTTCTCTTGGGTTCCCTCATGGCTTGGAGTGACAATGAAGTTCCTGATACCAATAGTGGTGATCATCCTTGTGATGTTCTGCCTGTGCCAGGTGGGCCTCCGATGTTGTGCTAATGCAGTTCCTAACGGTGCAATGATGATGGTGACAATGGGCAACTCCGGTGGCACAATTAAAGCAACACAAGAAGTACATGTGCAGACAGGAGCAGACAACACCCCCAGGTACCAGTTAGTGCCTATGTGCCGTGATAAGTACATAGTAGATAAACTATGGCACACCACTATCAAAGAACCACGAGACGTAGAACTGGAATGGTATGAGGAGGTCTGGGTAGATCTGGAAGAAACTGGCGACTGTATATATTTAACATGTACACCAGACGAGTATGCTAGGAGAGGTGAGAGTTTAAGGGGGGTGTGCAGAGCATGGATGCCTATAAAAGGAACCCCTGCATGGGATGGTGCAGTGTTAGAGGAACAAGAATGTAGAAGATTGGAAGAGCTAAAGAAATTCGTTACTTTAAGTAACGAAAGGGGGGAAATGTAGGGGAGGAATGGCCACGAGGCCCCCCTCACCTACAGCTCCCTCCCCAGGTGAGGGCCATGGCTCGTTGGGCGCACCCTCATGCCACCCGGGCCCAGGTGGAGGGGGGTTCACCCGCCGACGACATTGCCCACACGCACCCCGTCTTTGCATTTACCAAAAATTAAGTTAGGCCTAGACGCCATCTTGCCCAGCAAACATGGTGTGAGTTCAGCACACTGTAACGAGGCCCCCACCTTTGGAGGGCCTTTCATGCATCTCTGTCGCCTCAGCAGCCCTGACAGATCCGCTGCGAGCGCGTTCCCATGAGAAAGTCGGAGATGAGCTAAACCCGAGACGCCAACACGGCAACATTATATTAGTAACAATGTGATATTGCATCCCGTATGACCCGGACCGCAAGGCCGGGGTAGCGAGGAAAAAAGCTGAAGCATCACTATCTGAAGAAGGTAGAAAACAATTCAAGTATTGGTATTAATGAACTACCTCTGTTTAAAATGTGAATAAGCCATAAAAATGTAACGTTATATGATATCCCTCCAGGTCTGGACTAATGCTGCTATAACCACGGAGAAAGATGTTGACCAAACGTGTAACCTCTACCTGTAAAAGTGTTTTTCAATAGTATGTAGAAACTTGAACTCATATATGTTTTTCACCCAAAGCGGTGAGCTTCAATCTCTGTAGGCCATAACCTAGATATCCCTCGTATAACGTCTAATGTACATACAATACGCACACAACGTAGTGAATATAATGTGAGGTAATGAAAAGGTACTGGAACCGACTGTATTAAAGAAATGTGTAACGAAATTGAAGTATATATATATGTGTCTAAATAACGTCAAAATAAGGCAGAACAGTATAGAACTTCTGCATCCACTGATCAGCAACGCACGAGGAAAATACCTTTGTGGGTATATGCAAGGCCATTCCCTCTCCCACCCCACCAAGCCTGCCAGATAAAAAAGCTAAGACTTGTGCCGCGCTCCCTCACCTCCCCCAACCAAGCTGGCGTTACTTCAGAGAGTCAGAGGCCCCGGCGCCGCAACCAAGGCCACAGCCCGCCACCTGTGTTATTTACAGCACGGTAATAAACCCACGGATGAACCCACTGATCTACCAGCACCCTCTCATAAATCCCACGAACCCCCCCAAGAATCCTGACCCCGTGTAAGGACGACCCCCATCATTGAGACAAGACACAGAGACCCATCTATATAATAACTTCTAACGCAGCAGACAGACATGTATCATTCGGCCCAGGCCCCAGAGCCCCGTCCCGCGACCTAAAATACCGGTCAATAGGACACAGGTAAATCTCACCCCAACCGACGACCACCAGACCTCTCACAAGGTGCATTCCTCATGTGTTGTGTTTATTTTTATAAGATAAGCTGCTGAAGCAATTTATCAATGAACTTAAATGTCATTTTCTGAATAACTGCAGTGTGCATGGCCTAGGGCAAATGAGACAGGAAAGGTATTCGTCATTGTCACAGGCTGCCCCAGCACATCAACACCGCACGGATGACCTCAAGCCGGCCTGCCAGGCCCAACCCAACCCACGAGGCTGACCAGTGACGTCGTCCCGCCAGGACCAACCCCGCTGCAGCAACACCTATAGTTAGTCGACGCCACCCAATCCCGATTGACCTGTGCCCCCTATAGTGTTTAGGTGCCGATGACGTTTCTTGTATTAGAAATACGCCTGTCTTTGCTATTGTCAGGCAGAGCGCTCTCGTAGGTTGCAGAGTTCTTTGCATGCCTTATTCTTGGATAAACTCCCACTTACGCTCACCCGCACTCTGTCTTGGTCTTATTCCCACTACGGGAGAGTCCCTTCTTGTCTCTCATTGCGGGGAGGATCGTGCTGAATTGGGGGCGCTTCCCTTCAATACTCAAAAAAGCAGAGGCGCAAGTACATATTGATGGCGCACTCCATTTGAGACAGGGAATGGACAAGTTCCTTCTCCACCTTAGGCACAATGCTTGTGGTTTATGTTTGGTTATTTGCCCACCCCTTGCCTGCCCATGGTTATCCATATCGCGATTCCCACCAAGTTCCTGCCCTTCTCTGCCTAATACACTTCCTTGTGGGAACTCCGAGTTTGCGTTAAACAAGCCTTGCCATCAAACTGTGCACTCTAAGTGCCCGACAGATTTTTTCTCAAAGAAGTCTACTGAGAATTAATGACTTAATATGATTAGTGTACCTGCTACTGGTGTAATGAAAACGTCTTAACCAGGTCTGCTTTCAGTGCTTGCAGTGTCCTTCTCTGAAATCCTATTAAAAACAAGCATTAACAAAGCCAGCCGTTTTGGTAGCATTCAAACTATCCACAAGACAGGACACAGAACGAACGATCCAACTGTATACGGCACAGCAAAACCCTTCCTGGGTTTGTGTAGTTTTTAGAATCTAAACTTACACAGATCTTCAATGGAAGGGAGGTGTTGCATACATCTCATAATAGTCAGTATACAATGTTTTAGGTGGTTACAACGTGCTATACAAGCTTCTCATCATAGCTAATACTAACACTCTGTGAGCTTCTCATACCTTTGAGAGTAAACTTTGCAACATGCAGCAGACAGTTTGATACATTTCTAGCAAGTCAGCTTTTTTTTTACTATGACTACAGTTCTCACAAGGCTCAGGTAGAGCCTGGCCCACCTAATGTTGCCAGTTCTACAAGCTGAAGCCATCTCGGTAGGTGAAGGGGTAACTCTAAAACACCCTTATCTGCGACAAACAGGAAATCTGCATGAAGCAAGGTTTCGCACAGCATATCTACGGTTCCCTTAGGGTAGGACATGTGCCCAATAACAAAGGACAAGCAAGTTAAAGGCAGTAAAGCACAATTTGATATGGAAGCCGCAGACAATGGAGCTATTACAATAGAGTCACAGGAGTATATATAGACACAAACACACACACACACACGGCCCAAGGTCACTTTTGTCCCTTCAAAACCTGCTCCTATGAGAGCTTCCCTCCAATCTTATCCATTTACAATTTCTGGGGTGCAAACAGAATATCATGGCAGCATACTTCTTCGGTGGTGTTCATAAACAGTATTTGTGTCACTGTGGAAGACCTTTTACACCGAGTGCGGACACAGGTGCATACCCATCTGCATTACAAAATGAAACCATCCAGGCTCAAGAGAACAAGGGCGATTTGAATGACATAAGAACCCAAGGAACCTAGGAACTGGTTAACCCATGACTAGTCTTCTCATGGCGGGCAGTTACTGTCTGGTGGATGTGGGCAACAATATCAGTGATATTACTCTCTGAATCTGTTAAGTGACACATTCACTTTTCAGGAGAAAGCATTTTCCTCCTTTGGATGCTAAAATGGTGGCGAGTGCCATATGATTATGCAACACCATAGCACGGATAGTTATTCGCTTGTGGGAGAAAAATGCCAGGGAAGCTGTCGTGGCACTCGCAATATATTCAAAGTGTGGACAATCGAGACAACTGATCCCTGTTGAATTTCACCCCCAACCCTGGGATGAGGTATCCCATACCACTGATGAAACTGTCCCAACGGGAGGCTCTTCGCCGTCGAGAGGGAGACAGAAAGGTGTGGGAGTGTATTGTAGCTTGCAAGACATTCCCCAATAACAGCTTCCTTGCAGGTCCCAGGGCAACCAGGAGTAAGCTTTGTTACCACAGATGAAGTAGGTCCCTCAAAAGGTGGCAACCCCAGATTAGGCGAATGAAAACCCTGGGGTAAAAGCAAAGGTGACATTTATGGACACACTGGTATTGGTCAAAGGACAAACTGATATCTGCCATTTCCCATGAATAGTGCTAGTTGGTGTAGCATACAAACCTTGTAGCTTTGGGTTCTCAAATTGGAAAAATTGAATACAGGGAATATTACCAATATTTGGGCCTGGATCTCAAGGCAGATGTGTATTACTTAGTCCAATATTATAGAGGGGGTGGGGGGAGCAGAGACTGCCAATTAATGCAAATGATTAACAAGTTTGCAAAGCAAACTGCATGATACTCCATTGGTGGAATCCTCAGGATTTATGAGCAGTGCTTTTGCCCGGCCAATTTATATGGCTTAGAGGCATTGGCTATCAGGGACCTAAAATGGCTAAATGTGCTGGAAGGTAATTTTTGGAGGCGGATATTCAATTTGGCTCCATCAACCTCTATGGCACACATACGTTTGAAGGAGAGTTTGGTCTCACTTTGTAGCCAGGCATGGACATGTACAGAGCTACTGTATATTAAAGAGAGAACAACCCCTCTGTGTCCTTTGCTTGGCATGCTAGCCAGGAGCCCAGATTTAGAATCCTCCGTTAACATAAACTTTGGTTTTGTGAAGCTCAATGAAGAATGTTTTGCCTGTATTGAGAGGTATTCAGACTTTGATTGGGGTATTCATTTTGTCACCATGAGGAGCACTTTCAAGAACAAAGTAGAAAAATGGGATTGGTCTCAGAACTATGAACACCTATATACTTTGTACAATTACAAGTATGTGGCTGGGGTGACCCACACTTACGGCCCAGCCATATACGATACGTAGTCCTAGTCTTGTAGTTTGCAATGTAATACTACAACTAAGTACAAATCAACTTCTATTATTGTCCATACAAGGGGCCTTTGTTCAGATGCCTATTGAGAACAGAACTTGCCGTATATGCAGACTGATGGTAAACAAGACACTGCGCGGCATGTTTTCACTGAGTGCATAGAATTGGGACCAATGTTTACGAGTATGCTAAGGTGGTATGTGAGCAGCTATTATTCCATTAAGGGGGTACAATTTTGGGATTGCCTGAATTCAGATTATGAATGTTCATACCGTGTTGTACCACTTGTGGAAAGAAATAACTAAGTATTTTAAAGAGTGTCGAAAGAAATAACTAAATATTTTAAAGAGTGAAGGAATTTCTTGCTAGAGAGGAAAGGCCTGCCTGTGTAGTTAAGACTAATTAAATACGTGGTGCATATTTTGTGAATTAAATTCATATTGCAAGTTTTATATTGCATGTTTTATATTGCATGTTTTATATTGCATGTTTATTTTAGAAATGTGTAAATTGTGTCACTCTTAGGAGTACATTTGTAAAGGTTCTTACAAACTAAATACAAATTAATTAAAAGCCTTGTAGCCTGAGAGGAAAAGTGAAGCACATCTATATTTTTTTTGTAGGTTTGGGGTGGGGAAATTTGGAGAACTAGTAAACCCCATCTGGGAATGATCACCACCACTGGGTCTGGGACCTCGGGATATGGGCAACCTACTGGAGATCCAGACAGACATCTACATGTGCTGCGCATGCACACACTAGTTTTCAGGTTGGGGCATTTGTCCAGAAGCACAGAGTTCGAGCAAAGAATCGACAGGTCAGAAGGGAAAACAAATATTCGGAAATGTTCACAAGGATGCAGGCCTTCTGCTGGGAAGAAAAAGGTCACAGTTTGGTGCAAACTGCCACAGTCACTATGTTCACAACAGTCCCTCTGACCAGAGTCACAAGGTGCAACTCGGAATTTGGGGGAAGAAGGCTGGGCAGTCCTGGACTAGTTCTCGCAAGCAACGGTGATGAAGTCAGAGATAACCATTGTATCCTGGGGGCAACCAGACGTGGTCTCCCTCTCACTGTGCTTAGAGAGGCATCAGCTTCACCTCACTGATGATCCCCAACAAGGGTGAAACACGTGTATGGGGTTGCTGGTGGTACTCTCGTTCAGATTGGAGTTGCCATTGTATTTCGGTGCTGGACTGCCCCTGGGCAGGACAAAGACTGATATGCAAATGGATATTTCCCATCTGTGAAAGGCACAGTGAGTAAAAGCAGTGGCTGCGAACTCTCAAGTGGTTAATAACCACTGAACAGGTTATCATGTCTGTTCTTGCGAGAGAGGGGCGCCCGCTACCTTTGTAAAACCATTGTATCAAAACCACAAGAACAAAGATGTCATTAGTACAAAGAGAATGACTAGCATGTGATAAAAAAAAGGATCCAAACCCTTCAAGAAAGGGCATGTCAGCAGGCACAGTGTCCACAGTTTGCCAGTGTACCACCACATATGCGAGGTGCATCTCCTGCCCATTAAGTGGTTCAAAGGTGAGTGTCAGTACACACGAACAACGTCCCGGTGGGGGAGGGAGAAATCGCTGCCCCTGCAGAGGACCTCATTGGGGCTGCATGGAGCATCTTTCTGGCGTCAGGTAGTGAGGTTTGCGGAGGTCAAACACTGAAGGTGGTAGGCGAGGAGCGGAACCTGAATTGGTGTGGTTTCCTCCAGAGCCTCGGTCACTTGATAGAGGAGGTTGAACAGTAAATCCTCCAGAGAACCTACCTCGTTGAACAGGCTGAGCATCAGTGGCAGCCCCTCAGCCAATGAGGAGGCTCGGAACTGAGTAATCCCTGCCCAAGCCACCACACGGCTGGAGGCTGCCATCGACCTCCGCTGGGGATTCACGCAAGTGTTTTGTCCCTCTTCTCCACACCCCCAATCCAAACAATCCCCTCTCTGCCCTCCCAACCCCACTTACCTTCTTTTTGGTCCTTTCGGGAGCGAAGGCGTTGGGATCACTTCTGTCCCCAGCGCGTCCGCTCCCAATGGCCGTCATCCGTGTTCCCTTCCCCGGCGGCCATTTTTCTTAAACTTTTTTTTTCCTGTTCCGTTATAAGGTGGCGTTTTCGGAACAGAAAGACAATGCTATTAGTACCGGTCTTGGGGGCCGGGTACTAATAGCAGTAAGCCCCTCGGCACGGGGGCATTTCAGAGTCGGGTAATGTAATGCCCCGGGGCCTTAGTTAAGGAACTCGCTTCGGTCAGGCCTGTAACTATGGGCCCTAAAGCTTAATTCCGATAGGATTATTTTATAAGCAAGCAAAAATATGGGGAAAAAAATGTTTTGTAATAATTATTTCTTTACACCAAGTTATTCATGCACATTAAAATATATATGTTTACTTCATCCAATCAGGCTGTAATAGTTTCTTCCTGAGGAAGAACGTGCACTACTGGTCTAAACATATCCATGGAGCTGTGTGGGTGAAAGAAGGAGCACAATGTTCTACGTGTCTGATTCCCATTTGCTGTTGGGGGTATTTTTACTCCCCAAAAATAAAAATGGGGTATTTGCCTATTTTGTGCGAGTAAAAGTGGCCCATACACCCCTTAACTGTAGGGTTGGCTGGTACCTTCTGACTATGAGCAGCACCGGCAGGAGTCATGAGCAAGATTTTTTAAGATCCGTGCTAGCGGGCTGACTTTCTCTAGTGCCTGCACATGTACACCCAGTCAACAGGCAGCAGTGAATGTAAAGGCTCAGTCACAGGCTGGGGCACAGCAGACTGTAACCGAGCGTAGGGAGAACTAACAGTCTTGCGCAGAGCAATAATTAAGAACAGTTTTGTCTTCCAGGTGCAAGTTCATTTGTTGCGAGGCTGCTGGAGGGGAAGTACCCATACGCATTGCACAGGCTGTGAGGAAATCATTTGGAGACAATGAATGTTTTCAATGTGTGTGGTTGCGCAAGTGGAGCAGCCCAAGGGGCAGCGCCTGGGGTCAATTCAAGCCGGTTTTCTGGTGCATTTTTGAAGAGGCTAGGCTTCAAGTCACTGTTTCAGCGTCACACTATCCCGCTAGACTGGGGTAGTTGGCACAATGGAATTATTTCGCGATTCTAAGTGCAGTGTACACCTCCCGGATAACCTGTCCAGTAAAGTGGGTGCACCCGGCTAGTGATTATTCCCGCCAGAGTAATCGCATCCACTTTTTGGTATGGGTACATTCTATCCATCCGGAAATAACATCTACCACAACTAAACAGAATTCAAAGTTCATACAACAGGGAGGCGGATTACATAAATCTGCACATTCAGAGGGAGAGCAAAGCGGCAGATGCACAGCATCCAAACAAAAGAGAAACTGAGGAGAAGGCGGTGGTGGCGTGACCATGACGACTTCGTGGTGGGTCGGGTGTCCATACAACAACTCCAAAACCACAACACTGAAAAGTCAGTGATCCGTCTGGATACCCACAGTGGTACCTGCTTACACAGAGGGGGCAGCGAGAGCGAGACACCAGAGAAGGCTGAGAAGACTAATGACCAAAGAGAATCCAAGCAAATAGACGCGGAGACGTTCACCCGCAGCATTCAATGTAACCGGTAGAACCTCAAGTCTGCCAGGAAATCAATATGAAGTACGAGGAACTGATCTCAGTGAAACTGGTGAGACAAAATTAAACTCCATACAAAAGAAGTGTAACAAAGAGAGAAAGGGAAACACGATAAAGGCTAGAAAAAAATAATTACATGTGGGATACAAAACACATTGGGAAGAGGATAATGACCCCAGAACCTAATAAAAATTAAAAAAAAAATTAAAAAAAAATCAGTTCAGCTTTGAAAAGTGATCATTAAGACGTGGCAACACATACCCTGGAAGAGGGGGAAGATACTTCATACATTAAGAAGTGAAGAATATAACAAATGAAAGAATATTATAATAGAGGAAAATGAACCTTTATAGAACCACTGGGAGAGAGCAGTAGGTCTGAAGTACAATTTAGAGATTGTAAATCAGAAAGAGAATTGTAAGAAAGGAATGCAACTGAAATCCTTCAAAGAAAATATACAATCTAAGTGATCAAAGAGGGGGAAACATTACTTACCAAGCAAGCATATAATAGATTAAAAAAAAAAATAAGAATAAAGTACATGTTATATAAATATAAAAGACTCATCATTGAGGAGCAACAGAAAAAACATTAAAACCGATTCCTGGAAAACGATCACTAATAATTAGGGAAAACCCAGAGACCCCAGGAAAGAGCTACACGAACTACTAATAAGACCTTTGAATCAAAGAAGAAACCCCGAGAGAAAAGATCATCAGAAGGGAGATATTCTCTGGAAGATATTCTCTGGAAGATATTTTGTTAAGAAAAGTGCTGGGGTTAGTTAGGATTAGTTTTTGAACAGCAGACCTTTTATTTTTATGACTTGACGACGCTGGACAAGCACCGTAGTTATTTACATAGGCAGGGTACACCCACATAGCAATAGGGAAAGTTGGGCTGTTTTCTTATTTAATAAACACAAAAGTAGGAATGTCAAATTTTCTGCATTACCTGACCCTCAGTAGTCGTAGCGCTTTTACCTAAGTGTCTAACCGGGTGTACCAGCCAGGCAAGACACAGTGGAGTGGTTTGGGCGCTACCAGGAGGCTGTTTAGAAAGCGCAAAAGAGTCTGGATAGAATGTACACTGGTGGTGTGACCAACTCTTCAGACTCTGGGCCTTGATCTTGAAGCACGGGCCGACTAGAAAGAGGCCGTCAGTGGCTATTGGGCTGAAGCACAAATGAAGACCTTGTTAGGAGCCAGGGGCCGAATCCAGGGCTGCAGATTTAGCCACTTTATTAGCTAGGGAGTTGCCGGCAGCGGTAAATGGTTGCGAGGGATCATGGCACTTAAATATAGCAAGGGTGTCAACAAGGTATGCAACAAAGGAGACATTTGCCATTCAAAATCGGGGTCACGGCCAAGGTCAGATAACTTCTGTTGCCACAGGGCCCCGGGGTCATGGACCAACCCTATGAGCAAACCGTGTGTCTGTATGAATAGTAGCCAACTTATCTTTAGCCAGCATACACACACACTGGTGAGGGCCATGAGCTTGGGTTCCTAGGCGAACATGGCGTTTGGTAAGCTTCTAATATTGCATGGGGGTGCTGTGAGGGGTCAGAAAGGAGAGGCGGATACAAAGTTCTAACATTTTCAACACCAGACATCTTTAATCAAATAAAAGGGTTGGATAAAGGCATCCCTGTTCCTATCCTAAAGAAAAAGTTTCCCTACCTAGGAATCAAACTAAAGATCAGCCTGGGTCTGGTCATCAAAATACTATCCGTCCTTGTGTCCAAAAGACAGCCAACCCTCACACTTATAAATAAACAATTAAAGGTGTGTGGTAAATGTTTCAGTTTAAAGTAAATAAAAATGTGTAAAAATCAAATAAGAAAATCCAACAAAGAGTCTCTATATCAAGGGGCTGGTTTCCCTTCCCCAAGATTATTTCAGGTGAGTAGCAAAGATGTTACTTTCAAACAATGAATATTTGAAAATAGATAAAATTGCTCCTTCCCAATGAGTCTTAAGAATAGATTAAAGGTTTAAGTTACTTACCTGTAACTATTGTTCTCCAGCATGGGTCTGGCATGGATTCACATGCTCATGAATTTTCCCCGTCAGGTAGGGAATCCTCAGTAAAAGAAAAAACAGTTTCACTTTAAAACTATTTTTCCTCTAAACCAGTAACTATACTCTGGTTCATACTGTCCCCATCCAATGACAGTTCTCTCCCTAGGCACCTCCCCTGGCAGCCATCTTCAGATTCAGAAAGCACGTAAAGTGGCAGTATGACCAAGAAGAGCTTCAGAGGGGCCAGAGGGAGGGTTCGCATGTGAATCCATGCCAGACCCATGCTGGAGAAGAACAAGTTACTTTCTTACCTGGTAACGTTCTTTCGATGGGATGGTCCGAAGACGTATTCCATATCTATGACATGTAATCACCACAGCTGTGCTGCTTCGGAAACTTTTTTCGGCGTCTGCGTCCTGCGTCGATGACGTTGATGCGCCGTCGTCGAGGACCTCCTCCGACGTCCGATGTGATAAGTAGGACGCACGACGCCCGTAGCCTCAGTTGTACTTTTTTCCCCCAGAACGTGTGACATAAGTCAACTGCCAGTCAGACACAAAGCTTTGCGGAACGTAAGCTGCAATCGCAAAAGAAATTCTGCAGCGGGGAAGGCAGGGCGGGAGCGATATGGAATACGTCGTCGGACCATCCCATCGAAAGAACGTTACCAGGTAAGAAAGTAACTTGTTCTTCGAGGGGATTGGGTCCTCCGACGTATTCCATATCTATGACAGACTCCCAAAGCAGTACCAGAGCAAGGAGGGAGAGAATTTAGAATCAAAATTTAGAATAGCCAATCAAAAAGCAGAGCAAACGACCGCCTTGCCAAAGACCAGATCCTGCCCTCGGATGGAATCGAGGGAATAGTGACGTACAAATGTATGTACTGAAGCCCAGGTGGCTGCATCACAGATGTTGCGAATAGGAACACCCCTCTGCAGTGCAGTAGATGCAGCCACACCCCTGGTAGAATGGGCCCGCAAGCCAGCCGGTGGGTCCTCACCCGCCAAACGGTAACACTCCGAGATGGCTAAAATAATCCAGCGAGACAAAGTCTGTTTCGTCACAGCTTGCCCCAAACGCTTCCCAGCGTAACCAATAAAGAGTTGATCGTCCACTCTGACCCGGGACATGCGTGAAACATAAAAGCTTAAAGCTCTCCTAGGATCAAGCCTATGGAGCCTCTCCTCTTCCTTACCAGGATGCGGAGGAGGATAGAATGCCGGAAGAACAACCTTCTGGGCCAAATGAAATTCCGACACTACCTTCGGAAGAAAAGAAGGACGAACACGAAGGACAACCCTGTCCTTGTGAAATACAGTGAAGGGAGGCTTAACTGAAAGTGCCTGTAACTCACTCACTCTGCGAGCGGAAGTAACCGCAACTAAAAACACAGTTTTCAGAGTTAACAGCCTCAAAGGGCAAGAATGTAAATGCTCAAACGGAGCACCCATAAGAAACCTAAGAACAAGGTTTAAATCCCAACCAGGCACTAGGAAAGGTGACGGAGGGAACACATTAGTGAGCCCTTTCAGAAACTGTGAAATTAAAGGGATTTTAAAGTAAGAACACTCTTCAGACGAGCGCTTAAAGACGGACAGCGCCGCCAGGTAACCTTTAATGCTACCCACTTGCAAGCCCCTGTGGGCCAAAGAAAGTAAAAAGGACAGAACCATGGGGATGTCACATGCAAAAGGATCCACATTCTGAACTCTGCACCAGTCGCAGAACTTATGCCAACGGTACAAAGACTTTGTTGCTGGCCTCCGGGCCGAAAGCAACACCTCCATCACGTCTTCAGGGAGGTCCCAATCCTTATACCTCAACCTCTCAGAAGCCAAGCGTGAAGGTTGAGGGATCTGACCTCTGGATGGAGAACCTGACCCCCCTCCCGTGAGAGCAAATCGTCTCGGTAGGGAAGACGACGTGGAGGGCAGATGGACAAGTCGAGAAGGTCCGGGTACCACGTCCTCCGAGCCCACGCCGGAGCAATGAGGATCATCCGGGAACCGAACTTCCGTGACCTCCGCAGCACTTGCGGGATGACGGGCACTGGAGGAAACGCATACAGCAGCGGGAATGACCACTCCACCACGAACGCGTCTCCTAAGGCTCCTTTTGGAGGAAATTCCCGCGAGCAAAACCTTTCGCACATCCGGTTGACACTGGAGGCTAAGAGATCCGCTTGAGGGGACCCCCAAAGGGCGAAGATCTCCAGGAGAATCTCCTGAGCCAACTCCCACTCGTGAGAGATCGCGCTCTGCCTGCTCAGAGCGTCCGCCGTCACGTTTTCGGCTCCGGCCAGATGAACTGCCGAGATCGAAACTTCCTGCTGGATGGCCCAGAACTCGAGCTGCATCGCCTCCCTGCACAGAGGAAGTGACCTTGCCCCCCCACATTTTGTTGAGGTAGTGCATGGCCACTGTGTTGTCCGTCAGGATCAGGACATTCTTCCCTCGCACAGACGGCAGAAAAGCCTTCAGGGCTAGCCTGACGGCCCTCAGCTCCAACAGATTGATATGGAGTCTGGACGGAGACCAACGACCGCTGACTGTCAGCCCGTTGGCATGAGCGCCCCATCCCGTGAGGGATGCATCCGTCACGATCGTCACCTCCGGCCAGGGAAGCCAAAATGGAGCCCCCTTCATCAAGTTGCCTTCGACGACCCACCACAGAAGGTCCCAGGGCGACCGAGGACGGCACCTGAATCCAGTCCGACATCCTGCCGGAGGACTGCGACCATTGCGTCTTGAGTGCCCACTGCAAAGATCTCATCCGCAGGCGAGCCTCTGGCACCAGAAGAAAGCAGGATGCCATGAGGCCGAGCAACCTCAAGAACTCGAACGCTGGGAGCGTCTGGGCATGCTGAAACTTGTGCACCATCTGCTGAATGTGAAGAGCCCCCACCTGGGGAGGAAAACACTGCCCCAGGGAAGTGTCGAGCACTGCTCCGATGTACTGGAGCCGCTGTGTTGGCGTCAAATGGGACTTCTTTAAATTGAGGGAGAAGCCCAGCCTGTGAAGGGAGCGACAGGTGACCGATAGATGATCCAGGACTTGCTCGGGAGAGCTCCCCCTGATCAACCAATCGTCCAGGTAGGGGTAGACGTGAATCCCCCCCCTTGCCTGAGATGCGCTGCCACCACCACCATGAGCTTGGTGAAAACTCTCGGGGCGGAGGTCAATCCGAACGGCAGGACCCGAAACTGAAAGTGCGAGTCGCCAACCGCGAACCTCAGGTACTTCTTGTGCTTGGGATGGATCGGCACATGGAAGTAAGCATCCTTGAGGTCGAGTGACACCAACCAGTCCTGAAGCTGAAGGGCCTGGAGGACTTGAGAGAGAGTAACCATCTTGAACTTGACCTTCCTGAGGAGTTTGTTCAAACCGCGCAAGTCCATGATGGGTCTCAATCCCCCGTCTTTCTTGAAAATCAAAAAATAAGGGGAATACCATCCCTTGTTCCTCTCCGCTACAGGCACCAGTTCTATGGCGCCTTTCTCCAGCAGGGCTTGAATTTCCTGCGCAAGGAGCGGATCCGGACACCGCAAAGAGGTTCCCCGGTGGATTGTCGTGAGGCCTGTGCCGAAAGGGAAGACAGTAGCCGTGGGTTATGATCTCCAGAACCCACACATCTGAAGTAATGGCTTGCCACTCTACAAGATGCTGCGCCAGCCTTCCCCCAACCGGCGAACCATGGGACATGGCCTCATGACTGAGTGGGAGCGGCTGCAGCGTTACCTGAGGGCAAAGAGGCAACTGCCCGAGCGGCCTTGGCACCACGGGTACCCTGTCGTCCACCTCTGGTACCCCTGCGTTAGCCTCTTTGACTGCCAGCTCCTCTCGCTTTACTGAAGGACGAGTAATAGCGAAAGGAACCACCCCTCCACTGCTGTCCCCTAGGACGAAAAGGCAGAGGTTGGCGAACTGCAGCGCCCAACGACTTCGCTGCAGCTTTCGAGGTCTGCAACCTCTCAAGGCTCTCGTCAGCCTTGCTGCCAAAAAGGTGCTCACCGTCAAAGGGCATGTTGAGGAGCTGGGACTGCACATCCGGAGCAAACCCCGACTTCCGCAACCACGCAAACCTGCGTATCACGGTGCTCGCCGCCATGGACCTACTGACGCATTCAGCTAAGTCCAAACCCGACTGAACGGACTCACACATGGCATCCTTACCATCCTGGACCATAGCAAGGAAACCATCCCGTTCGTCCGCTTCGGGAATATGTTCAGCCGCTAACGCAACACAGTTCCACAGAGTGTGCGTGAAACGCGACAAGGCACAAATGGAGTTGGCCGCCTGAAGCGCCATACCACCAGAAGAAAACACTTTCTTCGCCCAGCCATCAAAACGTTTGTCGTCCCTATCAGGAGGGATGGTAGGGTACGACGCCTGCTTCGCCGGGGCCGTGGCCGCCTGCACCACCAAACTCTCCGGAGTGGGGTGCCTGGTCAAGTAGCAGGGGTCGCCACTGGCTGGACGGTATTTTCGCGACAAGGATCTGCCCACCGCCGGGAGACTCTCCGGAGCAGTCCAAGCCGCCGCCACCCTTCTCTGTAAAGCCATATGGAACGGCAGAACCGGGTCAGTTGGGGGACCAACATCAAGGATGTCCGTCAGATCATCCTGCACAAACTCCTCTGGGGGAGCAGACCATCCCAAGTACTCAGAAACCCTAGCCATAAGGCGCCGGTACGAGGAATCAGCAGGAGAGCCAGGCTCAGGCCTACAAAACTCCACCTCCGGAGAGGTGTCCAGTCCACTGGCATCATGCAGTGACTGTCTCAACTCGTCAAACTGACTATGGCCCAAGACAATTTCATCCGGAACCTGACTAGGAACCAGGCCATCAGAATCCTCATCCGCCTCTGAAATATAGTCCAGGTGGCGAAAAGAAGGCACCCTAGAGTGCTTGCTCTTAACCAGAGCCTTCCTAGGGGGTCCACCCGTGCCACAGGGTACCTCCGACACGAAAGGCGTCGAGCGAATCGGCGCCAGCGTCGAGAGAACCGGCATCGACGTCGAGGAGATCGGCATCGACGTCGAGGAGATCGGCATCGACGTCGAGGAGATCGGCATCGACGTCGAGGAGATCGGCATCGACGTCGAGGAGATCGGCGTCGACGTCAGATGCAGCGCCTCCACAATCGGCGGCGTCGACACAGCCCTCGAGGCCGGAGCCCCGAGCGTGTCCCTCGACGACCTGAGCGTCGACGGCATCGACGACTTCCTCGGAGCC
Organism: Ambystoma mexicanum; assembly: GCF_040938575.1. Taxonomy (NCBI): domain Eukaryota; kingdom Metazoa; phylum Chordata; class Amphibia; order Caudata; family Ambystomatidae; genus Ambystoma; species Ambystoma mexicanum. The sequence continues at coordinate 310,942,236 of NC_090932.1, forward strand.
AGAGCCTCGAGAAAGCCTGTCGACGCCCTCGACGCCCCAGACGTCGATGCCTTCTTCGAAGACCTCATAGGTGCACACGGTCTCGAACGCGTCGAGGACCGGGACCTGGAACCGGTACGTCGAGAACGAGTCCCCTTGTCCGAACGGGACCTCTCCAGTGACTCGTGCCGACCACTCTTGCGAGCGGTGTCTCTCGATCTCACACGACCGACCCCACTCGGGGGCGCAGACGGCTAAGTACCCTGCGACTCGAGAATCGCCAGCAACTTCTTCCCGAAGGAAGCCCATTCCTCCGGCGTCGCACGGCTGGAGGGGTAAGCGACGTGCCGGGCAGAGTCCTCCGAAGAGGACCTGGAAGACGACCGGTGTCGGCGCTTCCGAGAATGCCTCGAAGAGGCTGAGGAGTGGCGAGACCGACTCCTAGAAGGAGACCCATGAGACTTCCGACGATGACACGGAGTCACCCCTCGAATCATCCGTCGAAAGCCCGGCAGACTTCGACTTCCGGGGCTTGGACATCCGACCTACCGACAACTTCTTCTTACGTTTGCGTAAGGCTTTGGACGTGAGCGACTGGCAGTCGATACAGTCATCCGTGTCGTGGGCCTCCCCGAGGCACCAGAGGCAGGCGTCGTGCGAGTCCGTCACAGACATCTTGGACCCACACACCCCGCACTTCTTGAAACCCGGACGCGGGGTCGAAGACGAAGTAGAAGACATCTTCTGAAGGATTTTCACAAAACGAACAGGTTCGAAGAACCGAGAAGAACAGAACTCCAAAGAGTCGAGGCGTTTAAACCGAGAAACACGAAGCAAAATGTTTGCGGAAAAAACAGAACTGAGGCTACGGGCGTCGTGCGTCCTACTTATCACATCGGATGACGTCGGACGTCGGAGGAGGTCCTCGACGACGGCGCATCGACGTCATCGACGCAGGACGCAGAAAAAAGTTTCCGAAGCAGCACAGCTGTGGTGATTACATGTCATAGATATGGAATACGTCGGAGGACCCAATCCCCTCGAAGAACAAGTTACTCTCTTACCTGGTAACGTTCTTTCAATGGGATGATCTGACGACTTATTCCATATCTATGACAGTAATCACCACAGCTGTGCTGCTTCGGAAAATCTTTCGCCGTCTGCGTCCTAAGTCGATGTTGATACGCTGTCCTCGAGGGCCTCCGTCGAGCCGACGTCACCGGATGTTATAAGTAGGACGCACGACGTCCGTAGCCTCAGTTGTAGTGAAGGGTGGCTTAACTGAAAGTGCCCGCAACTCACTCACTCTGCGAGCCGAAGTGACCGCAACTAAAAACACAGTTTTAAGGGTTAACAACCTCAAAGGACAAGAATGTAAAGACTCAAACGGAGCACCCATAAGGAATTTCAGAACAAGGTTCAAATCCCAACCAGGCACCTGGAAGGATACAGGCGGAAACACATAAGTGAGTTGTTTGAGAAACTGAGAATTTAAAGGAATTTTAAAATAAGATCACTCCTCAGAAGAGTGCTTAAATATAGACAGCTCCGCCAGGTAACCTTTAACAGTACCCACTTGCAGGCCCATGTGGGCCAACAAAAGTAAAAAAGACAGAACTACAGGAAAGTCACATGAAAAAGGATCCACATTCTTAACCCTCCACCAGTTGCAGAACTTTCTCCAAAGGCAACGGTACAGGGACTTTGTTGCCAGCCGTCTGGCCGACAGCAACACCTCCATCACGTCTTCAGGGAGGTCCCAATCCTTATACCTCAACCTTTCAGAAGCCAAGCAGAAGGTTGAGGGATCTGACCTCTGGATGGAGAACCTGACCCCCCCTCCCGTGAGAGCAGGTCGTCTCGGTAGGGAAGACAACGTGGAGGACAGATGGGCAAGTCAAGGAGGTCTGGGTACCATGTCCTCCGAGCCCAAGCCTGAGCAATGAGGATCATCCGGGAACCGAACCTCCGTAACCTCCACAGCACTTGCGGGATGACAGGGACTGGAGGAAACGCGTACAGCAGTGGGAAGGACCACTCCACCACAGACTCGTCTCCCAAGGCACCTTTTGGAGGAAATTACCATAAGCAGAACCTTTCAGACTTCCGGTTGACACTGGAGGCGAAGAGACCCACCTGAGGGGTCCCCCAAAGGGCGAAGATCTCGAGGAGAATCTCCTGAGCCAGCTCCCACTCGAGAGTTCGCGCTCTGCCTGCTCAGAGCGTCCGCCGTCTCGTTTTCGTCTCCGGAAAGATGAACTGCTGAGATCGAAACTTCCTGCTGGATGGCCCAGAACAAGAGCTGCATCGCCTCTCTGCACAGAGGAAGTGACCCTGCCCCCCCTTTTGTTGAGGTAGTGCATGGCCACTGTGTTGTCCGTCCGAATCAGGACATTCCTTCCTCGCACAGTCGGCAGAAAAGCCTTCAGGGCAAGCCTGACGGCCCGCAGCTCCAACAGATTGATATGGAGTCTGCACTCCGACGGAGACCAACAACCGCTGTCAACTCTTTGGCATGAGCTCCCCATCCCGTGAGGGATGCGTCCGTCACGATCGTCACCTCTGGCCAGTGTAGGCAAAACAGAGCCCCCTTCATCAGATTGCCTTTGACGACCCACCACAGAAGGTCCTGGGTGACCAAGGGCAGCACCTGAACAGGGTCCGACATCCTGCCGGAGGACTGCGACCACTGCATCTTGAGGGCCCACTGCAGAGATCTCATCCACAACATAGGCTCCTGCACCAGAAGAATGCAGGATGCCATGAGGCTGAGCAACCTCAAGAACTTGAACGCCGGGAGACTCTGGGCGTGTTGAAACTTGTGCACCATCTGCTGAATGTGATGTCCAGCAGGGGCACACCAGATAAGAACGCCGTAGTAGCAGCGATCGCTCTGGTCGAATGGGCTCTCGGACGGCCTGGCAGCGGTCGGTTAGACAACCGGTGACAGTGCATGATGCAGCCGGAGAGCCATCTGGAAATAGAAGACTTTGAGAGCGCCTTCCCTTGATTCACAAGTCCAAAGTTTACGAACAGCTGTGATGTCCTCCGGAAACTCTTTGTGCGGTCCACGTAGAACGTCAGCGCTCTAGCGACATCCAGCGAGTGCAAAGTCCTCTCGGCCGGCGACGAAGGAGACGGGAAGAAAACAGGTAACACCAAGGGCTCGTTAAGATGGAAGTCAGACGGCACCTTGGGCATAAAGGAGGGGTGCGTCTTAAGCACCACCCTCAAGGCATGGAAAGTCAAGTATGGAGCTTTGCAGGATAGGGCCTGGATCTCTCCCACTCGTCGTGCGGAGGTAATGGCCACCAGGAACGCAGTCTTCCACGACACAAACTTCATAGGTGCGGAGTGCATCGGCTCGAATGGGGGTCCCATGAGCCTGGTCAGCACCACGTTAAGTTCCCACGCCGGGGCCAGGGCCTTCACCGGCGGGAACGACCGGAACAGTCCTTTCATAAACTCTTTTACCAGTCGATGGGGCCACAGGGACGTCCGTCCTGTGGTTCTGGTATATCTGGAGATCACCGCCAAATGAATCTTAATGGAGGCATGGGCTAGCCCAGCCTTTGCCAGCGATAGCAGGTACAGCAGCACTAGAGGGGCCGTAATCCGTAGGGAGTTGATCTTCTGTGCTCAGCACCAGATAGAGAACCTCTTCCACTTATGACCGTAGCATTTGAGAGTCGAGGACGCCCTGGCCTTTACAAGAACCTCTCTGAAATCGGCCGGTATATCGTAGCCTCCAAACTCTAGCACTGCAGGAGCCAAGCCTGCAGGTTCAGCGACGCTGGGTCGTGGTGGAAGATGGCGCCTCCTTCTCTGGAGAGAAGGTCCGCGGCCGCCGACAGCTTGATGGGAGGGGACGTTGACAAGTCCAGAAGGTCCGGGAACCAGATCTGCCTCGGCCACGCCGGTGCGACAAGGATCATCCTGCATCGGGACCTCTTGAGCTGGCCGATGAGTAGAAGCGGCAACGGAGGGAATGCATACAGGTATAGGCCGTCCCAGGGGGAACGAGAACGCATCTCCCATGCTTCTCAGTTGGGGAAACCTGCTGGCGAACCTCTTGCACTTCGAGTTCGTCGCTGTTGCCAACAGGTCGATTTGGGGTTCGCCCCATCGTCGGAAGAGTTGATCCACCTGATCCTGGCGCAGTTCCCACTCGTGACACGCGCGCAGCTCCCTGCTGAGCGAGTCGGCGATGGTGTTTCTTTCTCCTGCCAGGTGGAAGGGAACCAGGAACATCCCCTGGGCGACCGCCCAGTGCCACAGATCCTGTGCCTCCTTGGATAGGGCTGGGGATCTGGTGCCTCCCTGCTTCCGTATGTAAAACATTGCTGTGGTGTTGTCCATGAAGATCCGCACCACCTTGCCCTTGAGCGACGGGAGGAACGATTTGAGAGCCCAGAACACAGCTCGGAGTTCCTGGACGTTGATGTGCAGGAGCCTCTCCTCCGGGAGCCAGAGGCCTCTCGCGTGGAGATCTCCGGTGTGGGCGCCCCAACCTTCCAGGGAGGCGTCCGTCGTCACCGTCTCCTGGTACGCCGGCGTCTGAAAGTCCTTGCCCGCCGTGAGGTGCGTTCGAACACCCCACCACTGAATCGCCCGCCGGAACACCTCGTTGAGGGGGACCCTGTCTTCGAAGGTGCCCGTCGCCTGCATCCAACGGGCGTCGAGAAATTCTTGAAGAGGGCGCATTCGGAGTCTGCAAAGGCGCACCAGGTAGATGCAAGAGGACATCATCCCCAGGAGGGACTTGATGGACCTCACCCTGGCCACGTCCGTGGCTAGCAGGCGCTGCACTTTGCCCAGAATGGTCTTCGTCCGTTCTTCCGACGGGGCCACCCGGCGCCTCACCGTATCGAGCTTCCCTCCCAGAAACAGGGCCACCTGCGACGACACCAGGTGGGACTTTGGGTAGTTTATGGCGCATCCCAGGTCTGTGAGTAGCTGGACGGTCCTCGCAGTGTGTTTGACGGCGAGTTCCCTCGTCCTTGAACGGATGAGCCAGTCGTCCAGGTAGGGGTAGACGTGAACCCCCTGCAGGCGCAGCCGCGCCGCCACTGGTGCCAGGCACTTGGTAAAGACCCTGGGGGCCGACTTCAATCCGAACGGCAGTGCTCTGAATTGGTAGTGGCGTCCCTGGACGACGAACCTGAGGAACTTTCGGTGACTTTTGAGGATGGGAACGTGGAAGTATGCATCCTCCAGGTCCAACGGCGATAGAAAGTCGCCTTCCTCCAGCTGTCCCAGTACGTGCTGGAGGGTGACCATCCTGAACTTTTGTGATCTGATGTATTTGTTCAGACGACGAAGGTCCAGGATGGGGCGCCAGCCGCCCGTCTTCTTCCTGACGAGGAAGTACCTTGAGTACACCCCGGAGCCCCGGAGTCTCCTCGGGACAAGCTTGATGGCGCCTTTCCTGAGCATCGCCCGTACTTCCAACAGCAGTTGCGGGACGTGATTTTCCTTCCTGGCCACAGGTGGAACGCGAGGGCACTTCTTCAGGAATACGATAGAGTGTCCTCTTGCCAGGGTATCCAGCACCCAACGGTTGGGGGAGATGGACTTCCTCATGCCGATGAACTTCGGCAGCCAGCCTCCCACCGGGGTGCTTGGGTGGGGGCCCGAGACCACGGCCGGTTCAGTCCTGCTTGGAGGTGGAGGCCTTGCCGCCCTGGCCACCTTGCCGACGGCGGCGAGGGGCTCCCTGCTTGCCGCGACCACTGTAGGCCTCCTGAGACGAGGAGCGTGCCGCCTGGCGGTAGGACGACGAGCCACCGCTGGATCCCTTGGAGACACTCAGTCTGCCTCCGGAGCAACGAAAGGGCCGTCGTTGCTGAAGGGCTCCTAGGGCGCGGGCCGTCTCCGTGCCCGTTTTTATGGCTTGGAGGGACTCGTCCACCGCCTTCCCGAACAAGTTGCTGCCGTCGAACGGCATGTCCAACTCCCTGGTCTGGACGTCCTGACGGAAGTCGGTCACCCGGAGCCAACCTTGTCGTCGTAGGCAAACACTGTTGCCCAGCTGGCGGAACCCGGTATCGGCAATGTCGGTTGCCACCGTTATGGCGTGGTCCGACGCCACCTCGCCCTCTTGCAGTATTTCTAGGGCCTCGGACCTCTTGTCGTCCGGCAGGAAGTCCAATATGGGGCCCAGCTTAAACCAGAGCTCCCTGTCGTAACGGGCCACGATCGCCAGGGCGTTGGCCGCTTTGATCGTCGTCGCCGCCGACGAAATGACCCGGCTCCCCATGGCGTCCAACTTCTTCCCCTCGCCGTCCGGCGGGGAATTCGACGATGAGGCTCCTGACCCCGCCGCTTTCTTCTTCGCCGCCGCCGAGACGACCGAGTCTGGCGTTGGCTGGGCCCTGAGGCACAGGGGAGAGGTTTCGGGGACCCGGTACTTCTTCTCGTACCGGTCCCGTTTGGCTGGTGCCGTGGAGGGGTTTTTGAGAACCGACAGGCCCTCCTCCCAGATGTCATCGATTAGGGGCACCGCGATGACCGTCTTCCTCTTGGCCTCCCGGCGCTGATAGAGGAAACCTTCCTTTTTCTGCTCCTCCGGGCAGAGCTGGAACAATTCGGACGCCCTGGCGATCATGGCGTGGAATGAGCCAATTTCGTCGGTCGGCGAGGCCCGGGAGACGGGAGACCCGTTCCGTCGTCGTCGCCCTCAGAACCCGTTGTCGAGCCAAGCGCACCGTCATCTCCCGACTCGTGGGAGGATGAGGAGGGAACTGTAGGCCTCACGGAGGCGAGCAGAGGAGAGGGCTGGGTCCTCTGTCGTTTGTTCCGAGGACTTCCCGACGGGCCAGGTTGCGGGTCCTCCGGCCTGGGCCGTGGGAATCTCGCCCTCATCTCAGAGCATAAGGACTGGATGGCAGACAAAATGGCCGCCGAGCCATCCTGAGGCCTAGGATCCGGCTGCGCCGGAAGGGAAGGCCGCTCTTCCACACCCTCGTCGTCTTCCTCGGTTATATCCCGAGGATCTTCCTGACGGGATCGAACCTTCTCGAATTGGACTTCGAGGTTCCTCACGGCCTCGGTCAGTTCATCCTCCGAGGCTGACTCCGAGCTCGAGGAGGGCACCGTGCCCCCCCTCTCTTCTTCCATCATGGCGGCCACGACGATGGGCTGAAAAGAGGATTCCCTCCTTGGCGGCAGGGAAACTCTAGTCCCGGAGGCAGTCTCCGCTGGCGGTGTCTCTGCCGGCTTGGCCAGAGTCGCCGCGATAGCCTCAATAGAGGCCTTCGCCTGCTGGGTAGGGGCCCTCACCACCTGAGGTGCGTCCCAGGCCTTCTCCTTCGGGGGAGGGGCGCCGCCTTGCTCCCCCTCTTCCGAGATCGGACGGGGCTTCTCCCGAAGCTTACCCGGGGTCTCGGACTTTCTCTTTCCCGAACCGGAGCGTTGGCTCCTGGTTGACGGTGCTGGGGAAGGTGCGCCCTGCCTGGCGACCGAAGAGCCCGACCTTTCGGCGCTCCCAGAGCCAGCAGACTCGCGGCGCTTGGCCTGGTGTTGGGCCCCCGTCGCCGGGGCGCCCGCACAGGACTTAGAAGCCCGCTCGGACCCTTTCTTCTTCTCACCCGTCAAGCCCTTCTCCAACAAACTTGCGAGACAGGATCGACGGTCCCTCATGGTCCGTTCCGACAAGTTCTTGCAGAACTGGCAGTCCTTCCCTACATGAGTCTTGTCCCCATGAAGACAGTAGAGGCATCGCGAATGTTCGTCTTCCTTAAACACATTCTGCAGCCCGCATCCAGGGCAGTTGCGAAACAGCTTGGGTCCGGGCGACAAACTCGCATCCTGGGCCATCTCGAAGTAGGCCGCGAATCTTCTGGAATCCTCCAAGAAGTTGATCCGATGAAATCTTCACCCTTGAGGGGCGTAGGAAAATCCCACAACGGGTAGCCGTTAACGGGAGTAGAAACGGTGGAGCTGGAGGCTCGATTAACCGAAAAAAAGTGAAAATTCACCTGAAAAAACGCGAAACACGCAGTAAAGGCTCGAGAGCACTAGCACGAGGATCCCAACACTTGAACGTGCGGTAAAAATCTGAAGGTGGCTGCCAGAGGCGGGGCTTAGGTAGAGGGCAGTCATTGGCTGTGGTCAGTATGACGCAGAGATCAGTGATTGGTTACTACTACGAAAGACAGATCAGAAACGAAACTGATACTGGTTTTTTCTTTACCGAGGATTCCCAGCCTGACGACGGGGAATGTTCATGAGCATGTGAATCCATGCCAGACCCCATGCTGGAGAAGTACTAGTACACCATGTATGCGAAAAGTGGCTTTTGAAGGCCCTCAACCTTCAGTAACATCTTAAGCAATTTTACAGATGGCCTTTGCTAACCTGAATAAAGAAAATTAAACATTCCCAATGAGCAACTTGCCATTAAATCCACTATAGATCACTGTTAAGGAGAATTCTCTGTTAAGGCTAATTTCCCAAACCTAGTGAGTCCCCCAGCAGCTTTGCTGGATTTTTTGGGGTTTATGTTTTTCTCCTGCTAAGAGTGAGACTCTTTCTCCCACTCTTGGGCATGATTTGAAAATGTCCTTTGACTTTGTAATGTGTTTTGTGGGCTATGGGGTCTTTTACTCCATAGGGCTTCATGTGTTTTTGGTATGTGTTACACAGCACCCTCAGTGCAGTAACACACGGGTGTCATAGTGACCCCCAAACAGACTCCATACCCTGGGACTGACTACTGTCTCCCAGGGCATGCAAAGTCACCATTGACTTTACTAGTCTTAAATTGGGAACAGAACCAGTACAAACCATCATATTGTGGAAGTACTGGTAGGGGTAATTCGATTGCCCCTGGGTCTGTTTTTCAAGGGGGCACTGTCCAGTCCCCCCCTTGTCGAGTTTCTGGCTGGTGGCAGTGGTAACCACGCGAAATATTCCATCGGAATATTTCCTATGGGATTTTCCTGTTCATTTTAAAAACGCACCACTTTTTTGATGCAATGTTAAAGATACCACTGGGTTATTTATTTAATATTTATTCCCCGGTTGGGTCTTTTTGCCAGGACTCTGTTTTAAAATGGCGTTTGTGTTCGCCTCTGTAACTCCAACCCAAGTCGAGCCCTTTGTTCCACTTTTGGCGGGCTTCTGCACAGAAGCCTCCAAAAGTGGTGCTACTCTCTCTGGGTCTACAGGAGGTGTGGCGGGGGATAGGCACCGTGGACTGAGTTGCCTCGGCAACTCAAGTCGCACTCTTGTGTGATTGGCCCAGTGGTGAGCCTCCCGGCTCACCACTTAGCATGTTTGAGTGACAGCTAGGACTGATGAATGGGGGTTTTCTGCATAAAAGCAGGTCTTTGGGGACTGGAACTTCAGAAGTCGCCACAGGACCTAAAGAAAACGAAGAGGGAGAAGCTGAGCCGACCTGCAACGACACCACCGGTGGAACCCTGCTGAACCGACTCGCCACTTCCCAACGACAGAGAAGATCTTCTTCCTGGAGAGTCTTCTTCCTTTGAGCTGGTGGGGTTAACCAGTTCGCCCTCTTTTCGCCTTCCTGGATCGTCTCGTGGTCCAATCGCCCGTGCCAAGCACCCCGGCAGCCGGATAGCCACACTTCACCACTACCGCTAATAAAAGGGTAGTACCTTTTAACCGGGAAACTCAGCGGCTGGTTTCTTCCCTGGCAGTGCAACTACCTCCAGCTTTCCTCCACGTCGAGATCTTGTCTTCCCCTGGAAGAAGCACCGACTTGCACCCGCTGCCAGGAACAACTGCCCCCGCTGGAGCTTTCTCACCATTTCATGTACTGTGTCCCGTCTGGTCTCCCTTGCAACAGACTGTTCAAGGTGTCCCTTAAATCCTTGACTCTATCCTGGGGTGACCTGGGACCTGTTAACTAACTTTTCTGAACTGATCCAACTCCTTTTTGAACTATCTGCAAAGACTTTTAAAGTGTACTTCAACTGTGTGATCTTGGGCACCTTCCTCCTTGCTCTCTCCAAGAGTGGGCCTGGCCTATGAATTATTTTTCGCCTACAGTAGGCTCTGCCTTTCTTGACTTGCTGCGGTTCTGTTAAAAGTGTTGGTATTGTGTGCTTTACTATTTCTGCCTTTTCTCTCCCTTTTTAAATAATTATTGGAGTGCCATCTTGGTTAAGCGCTCACCTCTGTGTTGATAATAAGTGGTGTTCTTTTCCTAAGACTTGTCGAATAATTAATCAGGGAGGTGTATATATTTCTAGTGACTGTTTGAACTTGCTTGACATATTAGTGCCAGTGTATTTTTACAAGTGTTTTAAAAAAAATAATTATATACTTTTATACCAAAGCGCTGGTCAGTGTTCCTTGTGCTATGGTATTTCTGTACCTAATGTGTATACTCTATATACTGCCCAACTCTTCTTGAGAGGGGTCTGACTGCTCAGCCACAGCTACCAGGTAAATCTGGGTGGTACAGACTGCTACCAATTGGGTTTACTGCTAACACCTGTGGTCTTAAACTTTTTGCAGTGGTCCCTAAGGGAACTGCACAGGTTTCTGCCTAACAATCGCATCTTAATATGGATTTTCAGGACCACCCCCGGGGGACGGCTCTGAGGGGCCACCCTATTTTAATGAACAGGGAAAGACACTTTGGTCTACCTAATGCAAATCAAGGAAGTGTAGTTAAGCATTAAGTCTTACACTTCAGGATATCTAGGTGGAATAGCGTAATGGTACAGTGAGCCACACAACACTCAATTCAATCAAGTTAGACAGAGAATATGAATACACTACTTTGTAGGCCTCAACACACTAAGCAATTAAAAAACAGGTAAGAAGAACTAAATTAACACTATAAACATCAATCTATACTGGGTGACCACATCAGATCACCCATACTTTATTTTTAAAACAGCTGGACATTATACAGCAATGAAACGAACACTGGACAGTAAAATAAATGAGAATCAGTGTAAACAATGCACATGCATTAAGTAATGAAAATCAATGTAAAAGCAATGAAAATGAGTAACCTGCCTTATAAATTCCTCCTAAGGTAAGTATGCCTAGAACCACTAAGTCACACATCCCAAGTACCTACATGTTGCAGTCAGATGCAAGTCTGTAGAAGTGAAGAAACCAGATTCTGCAAATGCAACAGGTAGGTAAAAAGTGACAAAAGAAAGCAAAGTCCTCTCCCAATCCCACCACTCTAGATGAAGCATGGCAGATCCATGCCCAGAACTCCACCAATCATGACCAGGAGTGGCATAGGTAGTGTGAGGGCTTTACACTCACTTCAATCATCAGTTCCAATGTAGGGGGTGCAGCGATTTTCAGGTTTGGTTTGACTAGGCAGCAGTTGTGCTCCCTGACCTGGTGGACCCAGGCACCTTGAGATAAGGACCACTGAAGATTCCCCAATGACAGGAAACCCTCTCCCCAGGACTCAAATGAAGCGGGCAGCAGAGATTGACATTGCGATCATCAGGTTGCGGTTTGTGATTTATATTGCAAGAACAAAGCACTGCTCCAGCAAAGACCCACCTAGAGCTAAAGAGCTGCAGTAGGACAGGTGTTGAGCCACAAGTGAAAACCTGTGAAGTTCCAAGCCATAACTCAGAAACTGGGAACAATGTACAGAAGATGCTGTGGATGAAGCTGGTCGGCACATAGAAAAGTTCTGGGACGCTTCGGAACGCTTCTTGGGGCAGGATCACCGTGCAGGGGCCCGGACGGGTTTGTCACACCAGCCCATAGGATGAAGGACTGACTAGGGTCTTTAGGAGATTTATCCAGCGAGGAAGGCATTTACCAGGGCTTGGTTGGAGGAAATTCAGGATGCCTTCCAACGGTCGCCCTCAGTTCAACAAGATGCAACTCTTCGTAAGGGTCTTGGCTCCAATTGACCATCTAAAGAATGGGTACAAGACTTATGCCAAATGTGAGCCAGGGTCGACCCCAGCACACCAATGAAAAGAAACGGCACCATTAAAACTGGCAAGGGTTGTTCTATCATGGACAGCCTCTTTTCCCACATCTGCCCATCAACAGAAAGCAAGATCCTCACACTGCCAAGATGGCCAAAGGGCAAGACAAACAAGTGCGATACCGCCATTTTGAGTGTATGGCATTTAAAATTGCAATATGTCCAATACAAACGTACATGCGAGGAAAACCAAAAACCCAGTAGAAAAATATCACTAGCACCAGTCCATCTTGGACACATCTCCAAATTAACTTAAATGTTACTAAAAAAAGTCTCACCAGTGCCCCTCAAAACAGATGAGCTAAGCAAGGGAAGTAAATCAAAAAACGTTACCTTCAAAAGTGAGAACTGCAATACAAAAATACTATAAAAGCTGGGAAGTTCCAATGATGTCAAGGGAGGGAAAACTGCAAAAGGTCTGTGACGCAGAAAGTAACTTGATTGCGATTTCCCAGACAAATGATGCAAGACCGTCCCCACCAAGTTACACGTCCACTCATAAATAGAATACTTATTACTGATGATGGAGCGTTTTTAAAAAGAACGGTAAAATAGAAATTGTGAGGTGATACATGTGAATGGAAAGGTCAGCACACAGTCTAAAAATGCGCAGCAAGTGACAGCAGTGCAGTTCAACATAACTAGGTGGAAAACTAAAATTGAGCTAAGAGACCAGATAACATACAGGGGAGGCAAGGTCAAGCAGTGGGAGTGAGAAAGGAGCACATAATTGATGTTGAAACACATGACCTCATTTGGGCAGGAAAAGGGACAACTGCCACAGGTTGTAAAACCTTCATCATTCCAAAGAAATCCCATTGTAAAGACGACCATACACTTAGTTCAACTACACATGCATAGAATCGAAAGCACTAGTGGAAACACCATCCAACATCATATGTAAATTCAGAACTTGCAAACCTGTCTTAACACAATACACCAAAATAGCCAATCATGCAGATCAAAACAGGCAAACGCAAACAATTTGAATGTAAACATTTGGAAATAGCCTTAAAAAGAAATTGCAATTTAATACCTTATTATCCTTCAGATAAAGTGCTAACATTTCTTCTCTCCCATAACGATAATCTGCTAGTTTGTACTTCGGCAATGCTGGTGAGAGTGGTGGAGAAGTCACAGTCCCACCACTAGAGAGCGCACGCAGCCTGAAAGAGACCATGGAGCAATTAGGAAGACCACATATTACTCGGAACTGTTGTCACAAAAACAATCTCTTTAATAATAGCTCTGCATAGTTCTGGATCTGTATGCTTTATACAATATCTGCATGTCTCATAAGGTGGATCTTGGAGTGCTTACACACACAAACAAATCTGTTTAACATCATTGAAACGAAAAAGGGCAACTGTCCCGATAGCAGATAGCAAATATACTGCCTTTTAAAGGGGTACTACTATGACAATGTCCTCATTCAGAGATTTGATAGAGCTATTGTTATAAACAACTTCTCCAGGGTGGAACCTTCTATACATTTGCAGTGTTTGTGGAATACTAGATGAGGTAGTATGAACATATATGATAGATGGTAGAAATTAAATCAGAAATGTTTGAGGAAAATTTTTCTAACTAAAAAACATTCTGTGGAGCCAGTGTTCAAATAGTCACATTTATGGATGGTGTGAATCCATTTCAAGTTTACAGATTTCCACAATCAGTAAATGATATTCCCTTGGCGCCTGCATCATGTACCAGAGATAATCCACAAGGGCAAAGGGTGTTTAACAAAGCTAAATTAATTGGCAATTCATTAAAAGAAAGCAGAGTCATCTTTTTCAAAGCCCAGTTAAAATTTATGAGAAAATCAATTAACCTGTGATGCAAAGTTTAAAAAAAAAGACATAGGTATGAGATAAATCCTAAATGGTCCGCCCGAGTGTCATAGCAGAATTCCATTTTTGAAGTTCTTCTGCCCAGTTATGAGGAACCCCTTTGTTTCCCTTTTTCGTCCCAGCCAGACTTAATCCAAACTTGTCAGAGTGGCTCTGTGTTATGTGCTTTGCCTTAAGAATCATTAGGACTCCTAAAGCAGGGATAACTCAATGGTATCCCTCTCTGGTAGCTTATAGTGGGGCCCTAGGCTGGTGGCAGCTTTTTTGGCTTTGTGTAACAATTTCAATAAACCTTTATTCGACAGAGTCTTGAGGTTTTAAAACATTACAGAATGAATAAAAGCACATACTAACATGCAATTTAAAAACGAACATGTTCCCTAAAAAGGGGTATTGCAGCAACATAAAACGTTGGTTATCATGTACAAATAGGTATAACATTTTTAGAAAACCAGGAGAAAAATGCAGTCTGGGACCCAAGTAAATAAGCAACCATCTTTCTCCTCAGAAACCATGCTCGTGCAGACATCTAGCCACGGAGCATGCCATTGATAGGATAAGGCATTGAGCCAAAAGTTCTAAAGCATGACCACATGTTTTGATACCTGCCTCCAGCAATAAAGGTCTCAAATATAACCGCCTTAGTCGCTGAGTAGACTTGCAAAATAATAGGAAATTAGTAGTCGTCTCCTCAGCGACACCACGCATAGGTCAGTTGGCTGAATCTGAATCTTTACATTTGGGTGTAAAGGCAGCAATTGGCACGACCCTCAATCTAAGCCTCATATAGAGTGATCTTGCATACGCTGGTTTGACCAGGTCTGCTTTGTGTAACATCGCTCCACACGGTGGAAACCCTTCAAGCCAACTGGGTCCTTTCCGACTCCCCTAGCTCCCTTCAATTTTACAAAATGTAGGTTGTTCTGTTTGCTTCGAAGGCCTGAGGGATCACACGGCCATCTCCCTTTTACCTCTGTATGTGAAAAGAGTTGTCCACTGGGTGCCCGTTGCCCAGAACTGTGGGCTGTAGGCAGCCAAAAGCAGGCTCAAACTGGCATATGCTTTTCTGGGTTATTGTGGATTAATTTCCTGCGTGCTTGGATGGAGGGTCAGCCATTGGCTGACCACCCCTCTGTTTCAAGACTGTTTGGTGCGTGATTGGGTGCTGTGCTCCCCGATTGCCTCTCGAGGGGGATAAAAGCAGAACCTCTTACCCACTCATTGCCTGGTGCTGGAACTCTGAACCAGCATGCATGGAAGGCCTAGTGTTTAAGGACAGACCTAAGCACTGCACCAGAAACCTTTGATATGCCACCAAATTAGATGGCAAAGCAGTGCTGCTTCTCTGGTGAGAAGCAATGGATCAGAGTGCCCGCTTGAAGGTCCCCTCTCTGAAGCTCATGCCTACAGCACCGGATACACAATTAGGAGCCTCTTCAATGCTTGGACCCTTTAAACTGTCCATGCAATTTAGACCGGAGTTTCTTTATCCTGTGAAATCAGGCAAGCACCCTGGCTCCATCTCCCCTATCTGAGAAGCTTCAGGAGCCTGTGCTACAATCGCTATGCCAAACATGCGTTCTGGTTCTTCTCCTGCCTCTCTGGTGTGACTTCCCAAATAAAGGTGCAACTATCACCCTTCGCCAGGCTGATTATTGAAGATACCCAAACTCCTGCGGCACAGTTGGTTTAAGTTGCCAATAACCGAGATAAATTGACCTTTGGTGAAGGCTCTACCATAGAAATGTTTTTGATGTTTTCAAACAGACCCCAGCCCCAGAAGCCGAATCTTATGCCTGAGCAAGACAGAGGAACCCTGCCTACCACTGACTGCAACCTCTTTGCCTTTTAGCCCATCTAGCTCAGACATGCAAATACATTGAATCATCAATCACTGTTCCCAAGGGTTCATTGCTGGAACTTATGGCGGTCCCCTTACAACACAGTGACCATCTCAGGAAACTGTAAAACCACCTGCTGCAGAACTACTTTATAGACCTAGGTTTGCTCTTGCGACTAGAGGTTTTACTTGCTTAGTGTGTATTTTAAAGGACTAATAATTGAATGTATACTTTTGTACTCGTCTGTCTTAACTTAAATTATTGGTGTCCTTCTGTGTGGGCTTATTGTGGCCCTAGATGGCTCGCCCAGACCTCCTGAGACCAGGCCTTGCTGCTCTGCTACCATACCTGGATTGGCTTTGGCTAAAATCAGTGTTTCCATTTTCACCATAATAGGGTGGCCCACCAAAATCCACCCACAGTGTTCATTTGGGAAATCCAGCTAGACACCACCAATAAATGGTGGCATCCGCTGACCTGTGACCATTGGCACGAGGACCACTGCTGTAGGACAAGCAGGTTTAGGCAAGCATTTGGGACAATGTATTTACAAGAGGCCATCATATCTCCAGGTTTCATTACTTTTCTGACCTTTACTTGGGCTTTAACCTGGTAACATGCAATCTGGACATTCACCCCTTGTACCTTTTTCTTGCAAGGGGTAAACCTTTATTAGGTTTGTATTTCAAATTCACCTGCAGAATTGTGTTTGCAACCGGTTTTGGCTTAACTGTAGCACACTGAAACACAGTTTGTGCAGAAGGTCTACAGCCTTCGGTTTGTTGTATAAGCAATTTGCCTCAGATTCCCCAGATATGAGCCAGTGATCAAGATAAGGGAAGACTGGAATGTTTTGACGACGACTCGACACTGCAAGCACCTGGTGAATACACGAGGTGCAGATATAATTCCAAAAAGATGCGCTTTAAACTGAAAATGGTGTATGCCAATATTGAGGTGTCATGCAGAATTTTTGTGGATCAACATACTTTTTTGCTGGGCATAGGCCTACAGCCGCCCTCTTCATTTTGTAGTTTCGGGTTCTAGGCAATAAGGATGCTAAATGCCCAGGTTTACCAGATGCTGCACAACTGCGACTTCCTTTCCAGGCATGCCAGATGTTCAGCGGCATCCTTTCTTGTGGTGGTAAATTGTGCAGTTTAGCAATTAGCTCAATGTAGAGGCCTTGAAGCACTTTGTCCGACATCCTCTGGTCATACGTGACCCCCCAAACCCACCTCCCCTTTCCGCTCCCATGCGTGGTTGAGTGGGGGGGTCCCCCCTCCCCCTTACTGGGGGTACATGGGACTATTAGGTTGTCTAGGAAAGACTATGAAACGATCAGTGACTCCTAAACTGGATTGCAGCCAAGCAACTGATATACTGCAGCGGTATCCAACCATGGACATTCTTTCTGCAGTGGCTTCCTTGGGGGTTATAATCCCCCCCTGCTAAGCAGGTACCTGGTATATGTGACATATCCATTAGTGGGCCCGGGACAGAAGAGGCCCTGGGGAATATGATCAGTAACAGTGCAGGGCCCCTCAGGATCAATATTCCTGATCCAGTAGACCCCAGTCATGCTGACAAGCATCTCTACACTGTTAACAAGGTCTATCCTATTCTAGCTAGGCACCTATTAACGCATAATACAGCGGATACTCCAACACATATAAAAGGCTGTTTGTCACGATGAAACTTATTTCTGTACCACCCCCAAGCGAAACGTAAAAATGGATTGGAAACCCTTTTTATATAACTCGAAGGAAGTGGTACATTCTGCCAACTTGGACACTTCTGCCACTCTTAATTTATCTTATATGGATAACGGGCAGGCAGATGTTGATCTTAAAATATGTAATCTGGCGAATCATATCATATGCTGAAGATAATGTACACCAGGATCTGGGTTCTTTGCAAACCCCACTTGTCTAATCACAAACATCATGTGACAAGCCACCTATCAGATCGAGACCACATAAGTATTGATGGATACTATCAAGTGCGTCTTGTTGAACATTGAATCTCTAGTGAAACATGAAGTGGAAATTGCTGATTACATCCTAACACATGAGATTGATATTTTGGCAAATTCAGAAACGTGGCTATTTCCTATGGCGACTTCAATTACTTTCTGAACCATCTACAATATCGATGAATTGTCCTTGGCTGTCTTAGTGTTCAACATATCCAGAAACGCATCTAAAAAGAAATATCACTATACTTGATTGGTTAGCCAGTCTTAACATCAATATCAAGGATGTAGATGCTTCATCATGTCCTTGGTCCGATCACAGCTTCATGCACTTGAAATTAGTATACATTTGCGCCTGAAAAAGGAATAAACCATAAAAGATTCCTATTATGTCGCAGAGTTATCGGTTTCTGATCTCCTCTACGTCTGGTGCATGCAGCCCTATGTGACACTTCACAGCTTTAAATCCAGCAGGCTCTACACGAAGGCATTCATATTGTCATTGCATTGACGGCACTACATTACTACAAACGGGCACCCCCTACCCTGTATGAGGGCCAATACAGAGAACTGGGAACTTCATTTTGAGCAAGACGACATTTTCAAGGTCAGTTCTGCATGGCTTTGATTATAGTACTATTGTTTACCATCGTATATGTACCATTAAGACTTTATATGTTAACTTGTAGGTGTACACACTGAAAAGCAAGGACACGCACCATTAGGAATATTAGGCACCCAAGCCTTGAAAAAGGATTCCTGTGTAATCCGAAACGAGTCAGCAACTGATACACCATCAGAGGAGCCTATAAGATGGAAATTAAAAGTGCACACTTAAGGGAATTATGTTGTGTGAGTGACAGCTAGGGTGCAAACAAATGGGAGAGACCTGCATAAAAGGCGGGGTCTTTTGCAAGGAAGGCAGAGTTGACCACTGGACGAAGGAACTGAAGAAGAAACGAAGAGAAGCTTGCTGCACCCTCCTGGATCGTTGGTTTGCCCGGTGAAGTCCGGCTGCAGTGCTGAAACTCCATATTTCGAATCAACTAGAGAAGTTCGGAAAGGACAACTTCTCCCTTTGGGTTGGTGGGACCAACTACCCCAAGACGAACTTGTCTGGTACCACTCTCTCTGCTGGCTGTACTTTCTTCGCTGCTGCTCTAACCGAGTGCCAGGGGACAGGAACACCAGAATCAAGTGCATTGTTTTTAAGCCAGACCCCAAGCTTCAGGAAGATCCTCCGGACTCCCTCGAAGCAGGACTAACAAAGCCTGAGCCACCTCAACAGAGTGCTGGACCCCCCCACCCCCCGAAGCAAGGAAAGTCCACAAGGTGTCCAAGAACCACAGTGGTGCTATTTGCGAGTAGCAGAAATCACAAAGTGCAGCAGATGGGAATTGTACTAATGCTGCCGTCGACCTTCAAACCGTAGTGCAGGAGTCTCCAGACGTCCTCCCTCTTGTCCCCACGACTGAGGACCAGGAACAACAGGATCTGCAGGATAACAGGAACAGAAGCCAGTTGGAACCCTCTATTGTACGAGAGGAGGTAGAGGATTCTCAGGTTAGAAACCCCTCTTTGGCACAGCCTGCCCTTTTGCCTCAATCTGTTTCCACTGAGACCCCACAAGGTCCAACATTGAGCCCAGAATATGTTTCTCTTGAGACAATGAGATTAGAATAGGAATTCAGTTTGAGATTTCAGCTTTTTGAAGACAAACATCAGGACATCAAACTCGAGGAAATGGAAATGCACCATGCTCTTGACATGGAAAAATGGTCTCTTGAAACTGCTCCTCTCCCAGGGTCCTCTAGGTCTTACAATTCCAAGAGGCCTCGCCTGCCCAAAGAAGCAGTGAATATGTATGATGTGAAACTTGATATTTTGGATTGGTTGGGTGCTTTTGAATACAATCATGGGATTCAGGGTCCCAAAGGGAAAGATTTAATTCCCTGGCTTTTGTCTAAGCTCCCCCAGAATGCAACTGATGTTGTAATGGATTTGGGTGAACTTGACAAGAGTATGAAAACGTGAAGCTGGCATGAATAGCTAGATATGGGGGAAAACTCCTTCCCAGTACCTTAAGGGGTTTAGGACCCTCAAAAAGACTGATGGTACACCCCTTAGGTTACCTGGGTGTGAGAATGTTTGAAAAACTTAGATGGTTGGGTTAAGGGTTAAAGAGGGAGCACATTTGAAGGAATGAAAAATCTGCTTTTATTAGAATCTATTTTTAATGCCTGCTCTCCTGAGGTGAGAGCACTTGGTTGACTCAAATGAGATTGATCCCAAAAAGTTAACAAAGGCTGTTGACTTGTGGGTTGCCAACAGGGCCACTCACAAGGATTCTGGGGCCACTCACAAAAAGAATGAGGGGAAGCAGCACAAGAAAGGGGTAACACAGAATTCAAATTCCAACCATCCAAAAAAGGGCCACAAACAGAAAAAGGGTAAGTCCCATGGGAAACCAGGTCAGTCTCAGGAAACCTCTGGTGCTAAACCAGGGGGAGGTCCGCAGAAGACCCCATTGAAAAGAATATTTTGGAAATGTTATGCTTGTGGGTCAACTGATCATGTGAAAGGGGATCCCAGATGTAAGGGTAAACCTTCAGGGGCTCACACTGCCTCCTTGGCCTTCATCCTTGAGGGAGATGTTCATATGGCAAATGCTAACTTTCAACTATTGGCTGAAGACCCCATTGGAGTCTCAGACAGTGTTTTAGTGTCCCTGGGTCTGTGAGAACAGCAGAATGGATGTGTAGATCTCCACACCAGATAACACAAAAGATTATTATAAGAACAGTGTACTTGTAAATGAAGGGACCCCGGCCATGAGAGACACTGGGGCAAGCATTACAGTGGTTGATGAACATTTATTCAAACCTGAGGATGTTGCTAAGGCACTCAAACGTCCCACTAAACTTGCTGGAGGCCCAATGCAGATGTTTCCAATACTGTCAGCTCTCATCCAGTGCAATAATATGACTAAGAATACCTGTCAAGTGTACAACGTGAGGTGCCTGGGAAAGTCCTGTTGGGGACTCTTGGGAGTTGTATCAACCACGCCCAGGCCTCCCAATTAAAAGGAAGCAGACGCAGACTAGATTGGCCAGAGAGGCAACTTTGGATGACGCTCAGTGGGAAATTACAGAAGTACCTAGAACTCCCAGTCCACAGGAAGGACACTTCTAATTCCAGGCCAAAGAAGGAGACAAAGTGAAACCCAACGTCTCAGGAAGAAAGGAAGGTATCACACCTGTTCAAAGGACAAGGACATCCCCGAAAGGACAGTCCCAGGTCACCCCAGGTACCCCTCCAGCAGATGAGGCAGAGTGGAAGGACCAACCAGAAAGTGGTCAAACAGCTACTAGTGAAACAGAGTTGGAAGTAGCCCTTCCCTATGTTTGAGATATGGATCCTAAAGACCATCCAGAGCTGCAGAATTTACTGGCAGAAGGTGGATCCTCTAGGGCAGACTACAGCAGCGGTCAAAGAGAGTGTTCTACTCTTGAAGGACTTCTCCAACAGGCAGGTTCCCAGCTGGAAGAGCAAGAGCCAGGGAAGCATAGGCTGTACTGGGTGCATGGCCTCCTCTACTGTGAACCTATTGAATGTACCCAAGGGGACTACAGAAGACTTGTAGCACCCCAGGTGGTGAGACTCCAGTTTCTACAGTTAGCCCATGAGATTCCTCTGGCTGGTCACTTGAGTTTCAAGAAGATCAAAAGAGGATATCTCTGTATTTCTACAGGCCCAAGATGGGGTGATGTAGATGCATTCTGTAGAAGCTGTCACACTTGTCAGACTTCTGGCAAGAGTGGAACCAAGAACATGGCACCCTTGTTGCCTCTCCCAGTGGTGGGAGTTCCTTTTGAGAGGGTACGGATTGACATTGTTGGTCCCCTTGACTCTCCTACATCTTCAGGCAACCAATGTATATTGGTTGTGGTAGACCGCGCTACCAGGTATCCTGAAGCCATACCTATGAGGACTGTTACTGCTCAGGCAGTGGCTAAGGCCCTCCGTGGTACTTTTACCAAGGTTGGTTTTCCTAAGGAGGTCATCTCAGACAGGGTGTCAACATGTTATGTCCCACTACATGCATACCATGTGGCAAAACTGGAGTGACCTACAAGTTCTCAACAGCCTACCATTCCCAAACCTGAAGAAGAACCCCTTAGAAGAAAGCTGGACCTTCAACTGCCATGCCTTCTCTTTGCTTATAGAGCAGTCCCTCAAGAAGGGCTTGGTTTCAGCCCATTTCAAGTGCTTTATGGTCATCCGGTTAGAGTTCCTATAGCCCTAATCAAGGAAGGGTTAGAGTGTTCCTTCCCTCAAGCCAGTGGGAGTCACTGACTATGTGCTAGTTCTCCGAAGGAGAATGGCACAAATGATGACAGATACTTCTGATCACTTGAAAGCAGATCAGGCTCTGGTAAAACATTGGCATGACCAGAAGGCCAACATGGAGGAGTTTACTCCAGACCAACTTGTTCCAGTTATGGTACCTACAAGGCAGAGGGCCTTACAGGACAAATGGATTGGACCCTTCAAGGTTGGGGGCAAACTTGCAGAGGTCAATTATTTAGTGAACTTGGGCAATCCCAAGGCGACCCCTAGAGTCTATCACACTAACCGCCTAAAGGCATATGTTTCCAGACCAGAACTAGGAGCTTTGCCTTTAGCATCTGATCAGGAGAAGGGGGGAGAGTGAACCTCTACCTGACCTTCTCAGGGGATAACCTTTAGATGGAAAAATTGAAGGCGTTCATCTCTTCTGATCTGACTCTGCAAAAACAGGAGTGCAAGTTCTGTTTAATCAGTTTGCCTCCCTGTTTTCACTAACACCAACCAGGCTTGACCCCTCGGGGCCAGCATGATATGCTCACTGGTGACTATCTCCCTGCCAAAAGCAGGTGTTACAGAATGTCAGACCATGCAAGAAACCACATAAAGGAAGAGGTCAATAAGATGCTTGATCTTGGGTTAACAGAGCCATCTACAAGTTTATGGGCTAGTACTAGCGCCAAAGGCAGGATCCAAGGAGTTGAGATTCTTTGTGGACTATAGAGCGCTTAATGCAGTCACTACGACTGATGCCCATCCTTTACCAAGGACAGATGAGCTGAAACTTGGTTCAGCCAAGTTCCTCAGTACATTTGAGTCAACATCAGGCTATTGGCATATTGCTCTGACAGACCATGCCAAGGAGAAAACTGCTTTTACTACCCCCCAGGAGGCCTCTACCAGTTTAAGGTTATGACTTCTGGACTCATAAATGCAGCTGCGACATTCCAGAGGATGGTGAATCAAGTTCTGAATGGGATGGAGGACTTTTGCATGGCATACTTGGATGACATTGCAGTGTTCAGCCCCACTTGGGAAGAGCATCTTGACCACCTTGGATATGTTTTGCAGGCTCTTGAACAGGCCTATCTGACCATAAAGGCTAGTAAATGTCAAATTGGTCAGAGCAAAATGGTCTACCTTGGACATGAGGTAGGATGAGGTGAAATAAGGTCCTTGAACTAGAAAAGTGCAAGCTGTACAAGACAGGGCCACCCCAACTACTCAATCCCAAGTGAGAGCCTTTATAGTTATCACTGGTTTCTAGAGGAACTTGTCATGAACCATCGGACTCGTCCCTTCTGGACTTCCTGGTCCCTGACCCATAGAGGCTTACACTCAACAGTACATCCATGGCCACCGAACGCGGAACGCTGCGCAACAGTTTCCGTGTCGCACATATAACGTTCTTAAAAGCGGCCACGCCCCTGCGGCTCTGCGCGTCTCAACGCTACTGTTTACTGTGGTTGACGTGTGCTCCCGAAGTTCGCTCTCGCTAACTTCTTGTTCCTAGTTCCATTTAACCCTACACCTCCCTCCTTTCCCTTGTCCTCCTTTTCATCCCGGATCTCCGCGTACACTCTGCCGAGTGTGGGGAGTTCTACTCAGCTGAGATGGTGGGGTTCTGAAATCAAGCCGGTAGCTCAATAGACTGGTTTACATGAAATTTAGAGATGAACTTAGGGGAGAACCTAGGGTGAGTACGTAAAACCAGCTTGTCCTTGTGTATGAAAAAGAAAGGATCCTGCACGAACAATGCTTGTATGTCAGCAAGTCTTCTTATGGAAGTAATAGCCACTAAGAAGGCAGTTTTGTAAGTCAGGTGTTTAAGACTTGACTTATACATATGCTCGAAAGGGGGTGCCATGAGCTTAGCGAGTACAACATTGAGATCCCATTCTGGCGGGCATTTTGAAATCGGAGGGTGGAGTCTTTTTACTCCCTCCATAAATGCTTTGAGGACGGCAACCTTCCAACATGAGACCTTAATGTGGGAGGTAGTGTGGCTGACAAGGCCGCCAGGTGGACCTTTAAAGAGATGAATACTAACCCCGAGTCTAGCAAGTGGAGCAAATATTTTAGAATGTGGGATGGGGTACATTCTATGGGGTTCATTTGTTTAGACTGGCCCCAAATTACAAATCTTCTCCAATTGTCGAAATAACAGTGTCCAGTGTTAGGCTTTCATGCTTCCTTCAGGATATCCATACACCTCTGTGGTAGGTTAAGATGTCCGAACTCTGACTTCAGAAGCCATGCTGCCAATTTCATTTAGTGGGGTTGCAGGTGCACTGTTAATCCCCTGTGCTGAGTGAGCAGATTGGTCAGGAACTGGAGCTTGATGGGATTGCACATTGCCAGTTTGCGCATATGTGGATACCAAGGTTGTCTTGCCTACATAGAAGCAACTAGGATGAGCGTCACTTGTTCCTTGTGAATCTTGTTCACCACCTTCTTCATGAGAGGCGTCAGGTGGAAAAACATAAGCACATTTCTCTGACCAGTTCATCCATAGGACATTCCCTTGGAGCCTGGCTGAGGGAACCTGGACGCAAAGTCTGGGCATTGACTGTTTTCGCTTGTAGCGAACAAGTCTATTGTGGGGAAACCCCATTGAGAGAAGAGGTGCTCTACGACCCATGCATGTAGGGGACCTCTGCCAGAGAGTAGAGTTCCCCTGGAACGTGCTAGGACGATGGGAATTCAAACTGAAAATATTCCTATCGACAAATTTGTTGTGTAAGCCTGGACAGATTTGGAGAGTGTGCCCCCTTGTTTGTTGATGTAAACCATTGCCGTAGTGCTGTCTGTTAGGACTTGCACCGATTGGTTTGTTAGGAGAAACTAATGCCTGAAGGGCCTTGAATACTGCCAGCAGTTCCAGCAGATTGATGTGGTTCTGTGCTGCTGCATGAGACCACAGACCCTGAGCTGTGTGATGAAGGTAATGAGCACCCCCCCCACCCAGCGAGTGAGGCGTCTGTCGTGACAATAGCTTGCACTTCCAGATCGTGGAAGGGTTTCCCCTTCAATAGTTTTTCTCTTGTCCATCAGTGAAGATTTTGTACTAGTGTTGGCGAAACGATCACTAGATCATCACACTGACCGTTTGCCTGAGACCACTGTTCCGCCAACCACTCCTGCATGGGTCGCAGGCGCGTGTGGTACCAGGTAAATGCAAGATGCCATCATGCCTAGCAAACACATAGCTTTGAGGATGCTTATCTGGCAGCCGGCTTGATAATGCAGTATTTGCAGTAACATGTTTTGGATTCTTCCTCTGATGGAAAGACCAACCCCTCTTCTGAGTTTATAACAGCTCATAGGAACTGTGTGTTTGGGCTAGGCACTAGGCTTTATTTTTTCTCGATGGAGAAGCCCAATTGAAAGAGAAGGTTGATAGTTCTTTGAATGTTTTGCCTACAAATTAGGGGAGTCTCCCCTGCAATCAGCCAGTCGTCCAGCTAAGGGTACACTGGGATTGCCTCCCTGCGCAGGTGGGCTGCCACCACTGCCATTACCTTCGTGAATACCTTTGGAGCAGATGCTATTCTGAAGGGCAGCACTTTGAATTGGTAGTGCTGGTTCGCCATCTTGAAACGCAAGAATCTTCTGTGCGCTGGGAACATTTAAATATGAAAATAGGCATCTTTAATATCGAGTGTTGCCATGTAGTCCCCTTTTTAGGAGAGGGATTACCTCTTGTAGCGTAGTCAGGCAGAAACTTTGTGGCTTGACAAATTTGTTTGCAGTGCGTAAATCTAATATTTAGCGCATTGTTAGATCTTTCTTTGGCACAAGGCAGTAGGTTGAATAAATACCCCGATTTACCTGATTGGCCCGGACGATTTCTATGGTGTCCTTTGCCACGCTGCTCCAATTTCCTCAAGGAGGATGCATTGGTCTTCCTTGGAGTGGGTTTTCTGGCATGGGGATGGTTCCGGGGTCGCTCTAGGAGCTCTATACAATATCCGCCCGCTACGGTGGACCGCACCCGTTTGAGGCGATTCCCTCTCATGCTTGGGTGAAGTTGGAAATGCGCCCTCCAACTGGAGAGGCATGGGAGGGCACCTGAAGCAGGCAGTCACTGTTTCGGAGGGGAGGTACCACCTCTAGAAGAGGAGGAGCCCCTTCCCCCACCGCAGGATCTGCGTAGACCTCTCTGGTAATTTTGAGAGGCCTGGCCTTGATTATTCCCCCAGGATGTTCCCTGATTTTGATTATAGCTCGAACACCTCTGGGCATTGTGTTTGCATGAGCGACGAAAATTACTGTTACCCCTCTGGCCAGTGGGTTTGTTGGTCAGCTGGTCCAATGACTGCAGTGTATCATATTCTTTTGCAGTTTTCAAGGCGTCCTCAACGGCCTTACCAAAAAGTATGTTGGGCTCAATGGGCATATTGAGCAGAGTGGCTTGCGTCTCCTGCTTGAAGCCAGATTGGCATAACCAAGCGTGACTCTTCGTAGTTCCTTCTGCTATGATTCTGCCGGCACTGTCTGCAGCATCAAGATTAGTCTTTAACAAGCAGCTTGAAACTGTCCTGCCTTTCAAAGCCACAAAGGCCAATTGTGTTTTGAGGGGCTCAGGGGCGGATGATAGCTCATCCCATTTATGACAATTATAACTAGCTGAAAGGGTGGAGTTATTAGCTATTCTGGCCTGAAAGGCCACGGAAGAGGCCACTTGCGTCCCCATCGTATACAGCCTCTTACTCTCCTTGTCCGGAGGTGCCTCAGAGGAGGCATGGGGTACACAGCCTCTTCCTGGTAGTTATAACAACGAGGGAATCAGGCTTGAGTTGTCCCGTGATGTATAGGGGGGGTCTGATGGGGCAGGTGTGAAAAGCTTTTCTATGCGGTGGTTGACCGCCTGTGTCTGATTAGGCGTTTCCAGCGAGGGTTGTATCTTTCGCTGAACGGACCACAGGAGGGGGATGAACTGAGTGACAGCCTTCTTATCCCCCAGAATATCATCACAAAATCTTTGTCCTGCTGAGTTTCTTGTGTTGCCATCTGAAAATGTTCAGCCGCCTTGACAAGCACGTCATTTAAAAGTGGCTGGTTATCAATGGGTGAATCTATCACAGGAGGATCCTGATTGACGGGAGAATCCATGTTATACATGTCTGGATCTGGGCGAACCTCATCCTCCCCATAAGGGTCTGCTGCCTCTTGATATGCATAGAGGTCCACATTGTCAGTGTCCAGGTCACAGGTCAATGACTGGGGGGTCTTGCACTATGGTATCGGGGCAAGACCTTTTAGAATGGCGTTCAGGGATCTGAGAACCAGAGGCCGCAATTGGGGGAAGAGGTGGACTGGAAACTGGTGAAATAATTAGGTTCTTTCTCAAAGGTTTGCCATGAAGGTCATCCTCCTCATGACCCTATCAATATCCTCACAAGACCATTGGGTAGAGATGGGAATGGACATTGGGTCAATAGGACGTCCCTGATTTGGTAGGGTGGATGGGACTTGAGATGAAGGCTGGGCCTTCTTCTTTAGGGCTGACAAGAAGGTATTTTCTGCCTGTGGGTCCTTACTCTTGTGAGGGGGGGCCTACCCTCCTGGGACCTTTCCCTATGTAGGGTCTTAGAATTCTTCTTGAGACTCCATACCTCGGGCTAGGCTCTCTGGGAAGTGTTTTTTTACCAAATGGGCTAGTCCCACCTGAATAGGGTTTATCGTTTGACGAAGAACGTTGAATTTCAGCTATGGGCTGATCCGAAGTCTCGTCTGCTGACGTGCGACATTCGGGAATGGTTTTGTTCATGTATGTTCTGTCTTTCGACAGTATGGGTCCGTCATGTGGCGATCTGCAGTGCTCAGAGGAAAGTGATTCAGCGGACCTCTCCCTAGACGTCGTGCGGTGGCCTTTGTCCGGCCGCGGGTTGTGTGTTTAGTGGAAGGGGTTATGAGAAACTCTTGCCGTCAGGTGTCATCCCTGTAACAAAGCCGCCGGCCTGTCTGATGGGGTCGGCGGCCTGCGCTTGGGAAAGCAGAGTATCCCCGTCACCTTCGACATCGGATAATGCTGCATTGCTGCCATTGCTGAAAGTCCCCTCCACATCCATGGTGGCCTCGACCTGCATGGCTTAGTGGGCCCAGCGTTTGGTTTTGTGGTACTTCAACGTCTTGGTTTTAAAGAGTTTACATGCTCGACAGATCCCTTTGACGTGATCCCGAGGAAGACAAAGGTTGCACACAAGGTGCTTGTCGGATCACAGGAACTTTTTGTTGCACCTAGGGCATAATTTAAAAAGGGGTCCTAGCCATAACTGAAAGACACAGCAGCTAGGCGAGTATAATGTACGAAAAGGGGCATATACATTCTAAAATGTCCTTCCCCCCCCCCCCCTCTCCCTACTGTATGGGCCGAAGCGGCCTTCCGAGGCCAGACGGACACGTCGACAGGTATTCGACTGTCGTAACATCACTGCTGTCGGATGAACTCGATAGTCACTGATACGGATTATAAAGGACAGTAAGAATTGGTATAAATCAATGGCGTAAAGCCGTCTGTCTACGATGGCGGAAAAAAACAATCTGAGGGACCTCGACACATGAAGGACCATGGGTACAGTGGACGTCACACTAGTGATAGTATTACTGGCACGCCCTGCTGAGGTCCATTTTTGAATTTCGGAAACAACTGTAATGCTCTGCAGCTTGCACTAGATGTTAGCCTATGCACAGCATGTGATCTAAGCAGATACCACAAGCCTCAGAAATTGACAATTTTTCGTTTGGCTTTTCTCGCTGTGTGAAAGAAGTTGCTGTAATGAGAGATTCTCCCTATTCGAATTCTTCCTCCGATTCTGAAAAATCTATTATACTTTCACTTTGCATTGAAGCAAATGGGGAGCCCTTCCCCTCAGTCACATGCCTGTGATCGGTGTGGACGTTTGGTATTTCGACGTCAGGACCTCATATGCAACTTTGATTTCTGTGTCGGTGTTGCTTCGCTGTGTCTGTCAGGTCGACATTTTTTTTTAATGTTTGCCCCATCTGATGTTAGGTTTAGACACAGTGTTCCAAGCTTGAGCTGGAGAGTTTTTCCTTTATTTTGTGTTTCCAAAGATGCCAAACTGACTGCGCTTATTTTGGAACGTCTTATCCATTTAGTTTTTTGCCACAAGCATAGAGTCTTCAAAGTTCAACTTCAGGCATGCTTCATCTGATTTTGTTTTGGGCAAGAATTGATCCCTACCTGACGTGCCCTCACCTATACCTCCCAAGTGCATGGTGTGCGGTAGGAGCCCTGTCTGCTGCTTGGATTCCTTTCTCATACTGAGTAGTGACTTGCCACAGTGGGCCAATGACACCTAGTGAGACAGGGTGTGCTGTGGTTTGACTGTTTGATTGGCTAACCCCCCCCCCACAATCTCTCTTGGCACTGTGAAGAGGTGAAGATACTGCAACCTATTGAGACAGCTGGGACGCGTCGTAAGCAAGGGTCGATGGACAGGTTTCACATGGGTAGTCAGGCCCCTGGGAAAGCTCCCTCTCCAACCTTCATCAAGGTTGCAGGAGGGGAATCTGATGGATGCTGCACAGCAGGATGGGGACGTGCTGGAGGCAACTGCGACCATCAGGACATCCTTAGAAACCAAGGTAGGAGATGTTGGGGTGGATTTATCCCTCCTGTGGCAGGACCTGTGAAACCTCTCTGAAAAGGTCACTGATCTGGGCAGGAGCATTTTAGAGGAGAGGGGCACAACTACCAAGTTGCAGCAGCAAATGAGAACTCCAGGAACAGACCCAGTTTCAAGAAGATAAGAGTGCAGGTGGTTTGGCGGAACAGTGTATGCATAATCTGTTTTCGGGAGGGTGAAGGAGGCAATGTTATGAACTACATGGAAAATCTGCTCTTGCAATCAGTGGGGCATGGCAAGCTGTCAGTTTTGTGGTGGAGAGCGTGCATCAGGCCCTGTCCAGGAGACCTAGGAGTCCGACCCAGGGTGTATCCTCCCATTCCCCCCCTTCAAGGACAAATAATATATACTTAAGCATGTATGGGAAGGAGGAACATTGACTGAGGTAATCAGGCCCTAGCAGTCTTCTTGGATTATACATGGCAGGTCCAGAAGGTGAAATCTGCACTGAGGCGAGTGCAAGTTTGCTACATGTTTTAGTTTCCAGCTAAGCTTCTAATCCTACACCATGGCAAACCCTTGTTTTTCTAGCTCACCAGAGGAAATAGGACTTTGGATGCAACAGCAGGGGAGGCAGTACCACACACACAAGATGGCTCGGAATTAAGCGCGACAGAAGGCTGTGATCATTCAATATGCAATCTGAGAGTGACATTGAGCCTGTATGGGATAAGAATGCTGCAAAGTAGAGGGACCCACACTGTAGGGTAAACATTCTCGCAACTGTATGCTAGATTGAGGTCTCTGGAACCTCCTCTACTTAAAACTATATTTCGTTAATTACTGGATGTACCAGTGGAATTGCCTGGGAGTCTACTGTCGCGAGAGACGTGGCTAGAGGGTTACTGATGGCCTTGCTACTCTGATGAATCCAATGGAGCCATCACTGATTGACCAGCTTTGATTTCCTCCCATGTGGCCAAGGGACAGCAGCCGGTACCGGATTCGGACCCTGCGGGCAGAGATACGAGGGAGGATCACATGGGTGGAAACAACCATAGGGGAGATTGCATGGCTTCACTGGACGAGACATGGTATCCCCCATTGGCCCTTGAAGATAATCCTCCCATTCGTAAGCCGTTATGGCATATTGTCATACGTCTGCACCTCTCCCCTGGAAGAATAGGGGAAACCTTTACCCATAACAAGTGAACCAAACCTCCAACCTTCTCCAGGTCCATTTTTCAATCATCGAAAAATACTAACCATTTAAAAACTACTGAAAGTGATTGCTCAAGCTTTATCAAATCATCAACAATGGACTCTGTTCCCAGTATCACTCAAGTACCGGGACGAAGAAGAGGGAAAGAGCAATGCAAGGTGGGAGAAGTCACAGGCCCAGAGAGTGCGCTAGTCTTTAACCGCAAGCCCCTGTGCCCGGGAAATTTTAAGGACAGAAACAAGATGCTAGAGGCTACTGATGGCAAGATACAAACCTTTCTGTGAGGTTCAAAGGACCGAAAAGCAGGTGCGATGGAGCCGGGCGGCTCACCAGCAGAGAAAAAGGGAGACGTTGGTAGCTCTGCCAGGACGCCAGGAGCAAGGAAAAGCCTCCTGGGTGTTCACAGACTGCCACAAGCAACCTCTTGCTTACCGGAGTCTGAGGCCAAGCAGGCTTATGGAAGAGCTGCTACGTGAAAACAAACAGAAAAGAGCTACAAAGGGAAACCAGGCGGATTACCTTAACTGAACGACCGCGAACAAGCCCGAGAACGCCAGAAAGAGCAAGTGACTCAGCCCAAAGACAGTGGGGACCCGGGGTGTTTCAGCGACTGTGCCAAATACCAACCACCATAACCACAGAAAGAGAGAAAGCAACAAGACCAACTGTAAAAAGGGGAAGACAATTAAAACCCTTGTGAATGCATGGAATGTAAATATATTGGAACGCCACAATATGAAGAGGATATATTATCCAACCAAGTAAATTAACAAATGTGGAAATGGCTGGACAATATACCAGGCAACAACAAGTGTGTAAGAACAAGACGGCTGGCAGGAGAGTATACCAGGCAATAGCAAGAGTGTGAATCCACAAAGTCCTGGCTGAAGAACACACCAGGCAGCTGCAAGTGTACTCTTAAGTAGAGGAATATGAGAACTGTTAAGCGTATGAGGAAAAGCCAATTCCTGACAGAAAGGATTGCAAAGCTAGGGAGCGTTGACTGTGACAGTGCTATTGGGGGCCAAGAAAGACTTGAGGAACTGTTTTATTCGTTGAGAAATCCAGGGATAGGGAGACCCCATTTCAGACACAAACTCTTATTTATTCGGATTTGTAGAGCGCAAGTCAGCCCGGGGGCATCGTGGCGATTGGTACAGACATATCTTAGTTGCATATACACGAGTAATACATAATTTACAGGAGCAGGTATGACATCTAGACAAATTTACAGTGCAGTATATTTACATAGGTTAGCCAGTGTCGCATATTATTGTGCAAGGAAGGAGGTCTTAAGTTTCCTACGAAAAATCGGGAGTGAGTTCTCCGCTCTGTCTGCAGGAAGAGCGTTCCAGGACTTGGCAGCAATGTAGGGGAAGCTTAGGCCACCGGCTTTGGCTTTTTTGATGCGTGGGATATGGAGTAAGTTGTTGTATTGCGTCCTGGTGGCACGTGAGGAGGGGGGGGGGGGTTTGGAGATGGTCTCCGATAGGTAGGACGGGACGGAAAGAGGCGCATGTGTGTGTGGGGGTGAGGATTTTGAGTGTGATCCGCTCTTTGACAGGGAGCCATTGGGCGGAGTGTCTGGCCTGGGAGATATGCTCTCTTCTTGGGATGCTAAGAGCGGCCCGGAGAGCATTGTTCTGTGTGACTTGTAGTCTGTTTAGGTTTTTTGCCGATATGCCTGCTACGAGGGCATTGCAATAGTCTAGTTTGGCTCCAATGGTTGCTCTGGCTATTGAAAGGCAGTTAGGTTTTGAGAGGTATGGCTTGATGGCGTTTATAAATTTGGTGGTAAGGGCAGATGAGGAAGTGATTGCGCTGACTTGTCTGGTCATTGATAGTGAGGAGTCTAGGTAAACTCCCAGTGTCTGGACAGCTGTGGATATGGAGATGGAGTTGTCAATGGAGAAGTTGGCGTACAGTTTGTCTAGTTTGTCTAGGGTGCTCTGTTGACCTAGTATCATGATTTCAGTCTTCTCTCCATTAAGGCAGAGGCCATTAACTGCCATCCAAATCCAAGCCTGGATGGAGGAGTAGATCGTGTGGATTGCCTTGGTGTCTTCATGGTATGATCCTGAGAGAGGAAGAAGTACTTATGTGTCGTCCGCGTAGTTAGTGTACGTGATACCATGTGAGTCGAGTTTGTCAAAGAAAGGCTTAGTGAACAAGTTGTAAAGTGTGGGTGCAGTGCAGGATCCTTGAGGGACCCCGCAATGGATTGTGGTGGGTGTGGCGTTAGCAGTGTCCGAGAAAACTTTCATGGCTCTTCCCTTGAGGAAGGAGGTGATCCAGAGAGCTGATTCTTTAGAGAAATTGGCTGAGTGTGAGGTGTGGGTCTTGTGATCAACCATCAACTGTGATCAACTGTGTTGTGCCTTATGATCGTTAATAGACCACAACTGATTTGTGTTGTGCCATATGGTCGCTAATAGACCACACCTGATTTGTGTTGTCCCTTATGGTCGCTAATAGA
Source organism: Ambystoma mexicanum (assembly GCF_040938575.1). Taxonomy (NCBI): domain Eukaryota; kingdom Metazoa; phylum Chordata; class Amphibia; order Caudata; family Ambystomatidae; genus Ambystoma; species Ambystoma mexicanum. Next base: position 310,975,471 of record NC_090932.1, read on the forward strand.
CCACAACTGATTTGTGTTGTGCCCTATGGTCGCTAATAGTCCACACCCGATTTGTGTTGTGCCCTATGGTCGCTAATAGACCACACCTGATTTGTGTTGTGCCTTATGGTCGCCAATGGACCACACCTGATTTGTGTTGTGCCCTATGGTCGCTAATAGACCACACCTGATTTGTGCTGTGCCTTATGGTTGCTAATAGACCACATCTGTTTTTGTGTGGTGCCTTACCTATAGCTACCACAATACTTTACTACTGTAGTGCCTATCCAGTGTCTACACATACGTTAATTGAGTACACAAACGACCCTTGCTAATAACCTATGAACCACATTGCCCCCACCTTTAGAGCCAAGTCATCCACAATGGCTACATTTAGAGGCGCCACTCTAACTATGGCTACCCTCCTCCCGTTGCTCCAGAATATCTCACCTCAGAACCGCACCCACACTACCCCACCACTTTACCCAGATCTACTATGTCCAACAGAATGGTTAAACAAATTTGCCCGCCCACCCTCACCCTGCATACCCTGTCCTACACCCCTTAGAAACACTAGACTAGGTTCTCACCTTGCTGCACCTACCACCACGCTCATGAACATAGCCCCATAGAAACGATACTCAGCTACCGCACTATTCTTGATACAAAACTCACCAGAATGCTTTTCAATCAGACTAAGTAACCCAAGCAGCCTACCTCACTCACTGACCTCCCACCAAGTCACAACCCAGCTATACTTCACTCGCCACCACACACCAAAGACAACTCTCCACAGACTTCCATCAAGGGAGCTCTCCTCAACGCTCGCTCTTTGGTAGCCCACGCTACTGATGTCGCCGACATTATCTCCACTAACCACCTAGACTTTATCGCTATCACAGAGACATGGCTCCACCCTGCAGCTGGTCCCACTATAGCTCTAGCCACTCCGGACAACTACAACCTCATCCGAGCGGACAGAAAAAATGGAATAGGAGGAGGAATTGCAATTATTGCGAAAGCCACCCTAAACATTAGAGGAGTAACTAGCACAACCCTACCTTCAGCCGAACTTTTATCCATCAAACTCCCATTATCTGACACACAAACCATCCTGCTCCATATTATATACAGACCTTCCAGGACCCCCCTCCACCTTTGAAGAGGATATCTCTCTCCTACTCACCACCAATTTGAAACCGAGTTCCCAAATCATCATCCTGGGAGATTTCAACTTGGGACTCAATGACCCCAATGATAACCAGGCCACTTCCCTTAATGACACAATTACTCACCTAGGCTTCACCCAACACATTAATCAACCTACACATACAAAAGGAAGATCCCTGGATTGGCTTGCAGATGCCAACTGCAACCTCTCACTGACGGACATCACCCCCGGTGCTTGGACTGATGCTTGGACTGACCATCACCTTATTACCTTCTCTTTACCTAGATCCTCACCATCCACCGCACGACCCACTAAGCTACCTCAAATAATCTCCAGAAATAACCGCAACATCACTATAGAGAACCTCAAACCTCTTCTCACACCTATCAGTAAAGTTAACTTACCAACGCTAAATGACAACCCTGCAGCCATAGTAGACCTATATAACAATACCTTAGAACTAGCCCTCAACCAGATTGCTCCCCTCAAACAACGAAAAGCCAAACCTATTGCCCATTCCAACAAATGGTTCTCAGCAGAACTAAAAGCTCTCCGCAATATCAAAAGAACTGCAGAAACTAGCTGGAGACAAGCCCCTTCTCTCTCCACGAAAGACAAATTCGTGTCAGCTGCCTCCACCTACAAATCCGCCATCTTAGATGCTAAAAAAGAGATCTACAACTTGAGAATACAAAAAGCCAAATCCGGCACTAAAGAACTCTTTTCGATACTAAAAACTTGAATCACCACTGCCTCCTACAGAGGACTGCATCAAAGACAAGGCCTGGTGTAATAATATCCAGCTCGCCCTCGCTAACAAAATTGCCCTCCTACAAACTAAGATAGAAGCAAAAAAAGCTAGCCTTGCCTCCAAGCAGAACCCCAGCAGCAAAATTAACCACACCACCCCTAATTGCCCCTCCTTCCACTTCTCACCAGTCTCAGAAGAGGAAGTAATCAAGATAATCGCTAGTCTCAAACCATCCAACTGCAAAGGTGACATTTGCCCCGCATCTGTCATCAAAGACGGAGCTAATGAGCTAGCCCCTCTCATCACCTCCTCCTTCAAAAACTCAGTGGTCCCCAACAACCTTAAAGAAGCGTGGGTCCTACCCCTGCTCAAAAAACCTAACCTAGATCCCAACATCCCCACCAATTACAGGCCCATCACCAGTGTCCCATTTCTTCTCATAATCTTGGATAGGGTAGCCTATCTCCAAATACAACAACATTTGGAAGACAACAACCTTCTAGGCCTGCGGCAATCCGGCTTTAGACCAACGCACGGGACAGAAACGGCCCTCTTGGATCTAAAAATCCAAATGGATGACGCCAAAGACAAGGGCAAACTGGCCATCTTGCTCTTGTTGGATCTCTCTGCTACCTTTGATCTGGTTGACCACCAGATCCTTACTCAACACCTCTCCTCAGCTGCTGCATTCTCTCAGAATGCCACAAAGTGGATCCAGTCATTTCTGTCTGACAGGTCGACTAGAGTCTTCGCCCCCACTGCGGCTTCTGACCAAATCCCAATCACATGCGGAGTGCCCCAAGGCTCCTGCATTTCTCCCTTTCTTTACAACATCTTCACGAAACTTCTATTTGACCGTCTTGACGATCTGGGTGTCAGTTACACTAATTATGCTGACGATACCCAGGTCCTCATCACCCTCACTGGCAGCTATGAAGATGTTGCTAAACTTAATGACATCTACCTAGAAATCCAAGCCTGGATGGCTACACACAGTCTTTGCCTAAACAACGATAAGACAGAATTGCTTATCGTAGGCTCCCAGGCTCGCCTCAATAAACTGGACCAAGGTACCAATCCTTTACCATTGATGGCAACATCATAAAAGTATCCAAAGAGGACAAAACTCTAGGTGTATACCTCGACTCTACCTTGTCTCTAAAGAAACAAATAAACTCTACCATCTCTACTACCTCTTACACCAATAAATTGATCAATGCCTGCAGGCCTTTTCTCTCCACCTCTAGTTGCCTCACCCTATCTAGAGCACTGATATTGTCTAAATTAGACTATTGTAACACACTCTACTTAGACACTACCACTAAAAACTTAAACAGGCTCCAGATCCTGCAAAATAATGCACTAAAATGTGCCCTCAACCTACCGCGCAAGGCGCACATATCCACGGTTAGCAAAGAAGTCCACTGGCTCCCGATCCGCGACAGAATTAAGCTAAGAACCCTGGTCATCACCCACAAGTGCCTGTCACGTACTGCCCCACGCTACCTTTCAGACAAATTCTCTAGACACCACCCCATTAGACCCACCAGAACTCCTTACCTGCACCAACTAAAGATCCCCAACTATAACCTAAAAACAGCAGGTGGCTCCAGTTTCCCAGTGCTCGCAGCACAATATTGGAACACCCTCCCTCCTACAATTAGATCAGTATCCGCATTCTGGCCTTTCAGAGCTATGGTTAAATCATGGCTACTAGCCTAGACAACTTGACTCTCACCGACTCGACCGGCCAGCTGCCGCCTCCTATCTGCAATATAATTGTAATGCAATCAGCAATGCTTACACTATCTACAGCCTATTCAGGACCAATCTGTAACCCGGTCCTCATTCGCCACTGCAACTATTTTGTGCCTACTCTCTGTACATACTCCTCTCGATATATTCTACTTTTGTATGTAAACATTCAGACCCTGAACCAATGTATGCTCTGTCTGTTGTATTATGATGTTTTTTATGCTCTGTCTGTTGTATTATGATGTTTTTTATGCTCTGTCTGTTTTATGATGTTTTGTAACAATTTGTAACTCTGCTGTGCACATGATTATGCTCCCAGTTACCCGAGGCTTTGGACGCGCTTTATAAATAAACCAAACCAGATCGAATGCGGCTGAGAGATCTAGGAGGAGCAGTAGGGCTGGCTTGCCCTTCTCCATGATTTGGGTGATCGGACTCTTCAGATCCACCAGGGCTGTTTCGGTGCCGTATCCTTTCCGGAAGCCCGATTGCCTGGTCCCTAGGATGGAGTGGGTTTCCATAAAGTGTTGGATTTGGCAGTGTGCGGCTTTGTCTAGTAATGTCAAGAGGAATGGCACTGTAGTTATCGGTCTGTAGTTGTTGGGTTGTAGGGGGTCGAGGGTAGGTACACAAAGAACTTCATACATAAAGAACGTTTGTGTTGGAACTAGTTAATCATCTTTTATGAACACTTTCGCAAGAGCTTCAGAGGTTATATACATTTCCCTTTTCACCTTTATATTTTAGTTTGAGGGTCGGAACAGAATTTTGGACACAAGGACGGTTTTGATTTGGACTTCCTAACAGATTCTTAGTTTTGGTATGGATAGGGAGCTTCCTCTTAGAGAAGGGTCAGAGGCCTTTTCCCAGCCCTTTTATTTTCAATAAAAGTCTTTAACCAAAAACATGGCTACTTGTGTGAGTTTGATTCCTGACTCCTCACATTACACAGTGCAGTCGACAAGGATATTCAGGAGCTGTAGTAGTCGTCCAGAACACGTATTCATTTTTTCTTCTTTTTTCATTTGTCTTTTTGGGAATTGTCAACGGCCCATGGGTGATCTGCGCTTGTTCTGACTTCTTTGTTGTTGCACACTTAACGGTTGGGTGGTGTTTTAACGACCTGAAACCACCATCCAGTTTCAACATGCACTTGAGCAGCTTAGCTCAGGGCCCCACGAATGGCATATAGCCGTCGTGAACAATGTGTTTTTTTTGTGGTTCTAAATTTGGTTTATGGTTCTATACGAGTGCACAGGGTTTTATGGGGAAAAATGCAGAGGGTGATTATAAGGATCAATGGTGTGCTTCAATCTTTGCAACGCTGTAGGTAGAATCTGGTCTGTCACTGCGGGGAGGGGGTCACTTGCCTGATTATTCTATCTCAAACGCTCCCCTGCTCAGCGGTTGGAGCAGGACCTTTAACAATTCACAGGTATGTCAATGCCAATGAAGTATACATCGTGGAACGTACGTGGTATGAATGATTTTGCAGAGCAATGCCAAATCCAAACCTTTGTGAGGAAATCTGGGATATAGTGTTCCTGCAGGAGATGCAGCTCCTCTCAGACAAGCTTAGTGGCTTACTCAAGAAATGGGGAGGACAGGGGTATGGATCTTATTCTGCTTAAGCAAGGAGTGCTTAGCAGGAACTGTCCCATTATTGATGGAAACTGTGCTTTTGGACTCTGGAGGGAGATCTGCTATTGTAGAAACTTTGTTGGAAGGCAGGGAAGTATGCCTCAAATACATATGCTCCTAATGTGGAGAAACCAAGTTCTTTCCCAAAGTATTGACTAAATGCAGAAAAATGTACACACACTATATGGTTATGGGGCAGCGATCGAATTGTATGCTGGACCCGATCCTAGACAGAACGGTCCAGTTTGAAAAGCCTTGCTCGCTTTGCGGGATGGGTAGAGTAATTTGGGCTTAGTGGATGCATGGTGGTTAAGGAATCCATGTAGCAGCGTCTTTTTATTTGAATCCCCACAATGTATACATGAGAATTGCCTACTTTGCGAGTGGAGAACATCTTCACGTGTGTGTTCGGATAACCTGGAGGAGGACACGGTCGAACCACTCACTTGTGGTGATGGGGTTATAGCTATATAATGGGCCAGCACAGATTCCATTGTGAAGGCATTGTTCTGAAGATATGAGAGATTGGGCGTATTAAGATTTTTCGGAGACAGAAATCAAACAATATTTTGAGGCTAATCAGTGTTCAACTGACTTGCGTGTTGAATAGGAAGCCTTTAAAGTTGTGATAAGAGGGGTTTGCTCGTCTGCCACTTGTGGGGTACGCGCACCCTTGAAAAGATTAATGGAAAAAACAGAGGAGATTACCCTATTTGAGAATGGAGTGGGTGGGCCCGCGAGACGGGAAACACAACAGAACGACCGCAGGGTGAAGTGCATGGAGGATTGGGAAGCATGGGGTGGGAGCAGGACTACAGTGTATACACAGGCAACTTGCATCAGGATGGGGATAAATCGGGCAGGTTGTTGGCATAACTTATTAAGAATGAGCGTCCAAGTAATATAATTTCAGGACGCGATCAGCAGGGGCTCGAGGTTTATACCCAGACAGACATTAATATAGAGTTGCTAAATATAATAGTACCCTGTACCCGGGGCATCCCTCACAAGAGGAACACAAGGTGGAGACTACAGTGGCATTGATTGATATCCGTACACTTACTGTAGCGCAAATGGCAGAAATTGGACAGACCCCTTACATTGCTCAAAATTGATTATGGGTCAACTTCAGGGGAAGCCACCAGAACCAGATGGGCTCAAGTCTGAATTTTTTAAAACCTATTTAGCCATGCTTGGGAGTAAGCTATTGGTAGTATTTCAGCATGCATTTGTCTCTGGCCTCTTAACCAGCCAAATCTCAGCGGGACATGCTCTCATCACCCTCTTTCCATGCTAAACATGGATGTGAAGATTCTAAGCGCCCTGTTAACCAACAGATTGCAGCAGGTAACATTTAGCACATCAGCCTGCGTTATGCCTGGCAGAAATACGTCACAACGTAAGGCGCCTACACCCCATTATTGCACACATGTAGTCCCTGTCGCTCTCAATTGTGTGGTAATGTCCATGGATGTTGAGACATTTTGATTCTGTGAAGTGGGAGTGGATGCGAGCTACTTTGAAGAGATTCAACTTGGGTCTGGCTATCATACGCTGGAGACAATTGTTGTATACCTCTGGGAAGTCTAGGGTTACAACGGATAGCTTGAAGGTGGGTAGGGGAAATGAGACCGGATTGCCCATTGTCTCCGGTCCCATTTGCATTGGTCTTGGAGGCGTTGGCATGTATGCATCGTAGAGATATGAGAGAAGCAGGGATATTGGTTGGAGTCTCATTCATTTCCCTCTACATGGACGATATGCTTATATATATGTGCCGATATTGATGGGAGGTGTTGGTATAAACTTCAGGACACTTTGTAACTTGTTCTACTACAGAGCTAGTTTCCTGACTAACTTGTTTAGCAAGTACTTTTCACACGTTAGTTTTCAAGGCAGAATCCTCATCTTTTAAAGTCCTTCCCTTGTCTATAGCATGAGTTTTCTCAGAAGCACAAGGGGGACCCTGGTGTTCTAGGAGCCAGCTCTAGGCAGGTCAGGCTAGGGCTCAGTCGCAGGAAAGTCAGAGTTCCAGAGGGGATCTCATCAGACAAATAAGTATTCACTTCAAAGTTAGTTGAAAGTGTTGAGCGACTTCACAGAACACTCCCTATATGCGTTCCAGCATTAGGACTGGGCGAATGGTATGGGCAAACGCCAAACCACATGAATCCCTCACTCACAGGATTCACACAAGACTTAAGGCAAATATTACCCAAGACAACACTACCTCAGTAGAAAAGTAGAGCTTCAGGGTGGATGCCTTCAGGATGCAGCAGCACAGGATCCAGTCCTTGGGTTCTTGGTCTAGAGACTGAACAAATGGGCACTGAAGGGAAACTGGCAGCAGTCGTCGACTGGGGAGTCTTCCAACAAAGGATTCTTTACAGCTTGTCACGGCTCTGTGGTTTTGGGGTGCTTTTACAGGTACCGGATGAACGACGTACATCGCTGGTCATATTCTCCTCACTCTCTCGGTCTTGCACTCTGCTGAGGGGACTCCAGGGATTCAAATAATTTCTCTGGAGGTCCAGCCAAGCTTCGGACGAAATCTGACTTTGGAAGACCATGCACCACACTCGCTCGAGGTCGTTTGGTATTGGCGGTTTGCAGCAGAGTAAGATAGCAGCCCATCAAGGTCTCACCAGCCTCTTGGAATGAGTCGTTTTCGGTGACCCCCTCTCACCTCCCAGGTCACTTGCAAGGAAGGGTTACATCCAGCCCTCCAGATAAGGTGTGTATCAGGCATTTTTACGCACAGAAACCATGTCAATACAGCCCTTTTAATTTGTCCTTGCATACCACTTACACAGGTATTTATGGCAGCACCCCCATAAATCATGGAGCTCACTGGTGACAGCCTGGCTAGCCGCAGCTTTCAAATCCACTCTACCTTAGTAAACAACACAGTTCCTTGAAAGAAGCAACTGGGAGTAGTCCTGTCGGTTTAATTTGTATAACACAGTCCTCTGCTAATCATTCTATCAAGATAATACTTTGAGTAATGCAAAAGGGAATTGGTGTTTTGTTCACTTTGTTCAACTGCCTGCATTTTGCAGCTTGCAGTGTTATGAAAGCATCTTCAATCATGAACATGCTTTTCACTTTGACAGGTAGTATTGTTTAAAATGCAAACCGTCTTAAACAAGGGCTGCATTTCTGCTTCATTGGCTTGAATAGAGGCAGCGTAATTGCAGCAGCATGGCCATTTAATATTTTTTCTTTTCATCACAGAAGCAGACCAATTGCAAAGCTAGGCATGTGGTCTGAACCTTCTGACCACCCACTGCAAGCAGGTATAATGGATACAGGTAGAAGCAGTGCTGCATATATTTTCAGTGGCACAGATTGTACCTGTACTTCTCAATAGGACTGCTATATATTCAGGCAAAGTATCCTAATTGATCAACGGAGCTGCTATACCGTATGCATGTCATGGCACAATGCCAAATATTCACAGCAGGGCTGATTGCATCATGGCCACATTTCTTAGCAGGACTTCTATGCTTTGGGACAATACCTGAATTTCTTAACGGAGCTGCTGTTAAGAAAGCACAAATATGTATTGGCCTTTTTTGCAGCAAGCTAAAGTACGGAGCAAGAACAGTGTCTGAGCTCTTCCCACCAAGCTCAGACAGTGTGAGAAGATGGCATTGCTGTCATACTTCAATCCCTTCTACTCAGTCTTGCGCTTTTCAAAATCTCTGCTTCTCCAAAGTATGATTACCAAGTCCCCCTGCCAAAAATCTAGCACATTTCAAAGCCTCATTATGAATCTCCTTACAGCCGCGCCCTGAGAGTTTAAGCCTACATGGCAAATGCAGCCAAGCGCTTTGTTCAGCACGGTTAAAAAAGATTTTCAGCTTGAAAAGCTGGCAAGCTCAAAACAATCTCATTATGGTCCTTTGGAAGGCAACTGTTGCACATGCGGTACATGTCCATCAAAGGGAATTCGGAAATACAACTAGGGCTGCATTTAAAAGTGATATTCTTCATGAAAGCAGAGCTATTTTGGAAATCAAAGGGATACAGAGGTGTTCGACAAATAGCCTACACGTATGTGACTCATGACCCTCCACTCTCCTACTGTAAGCCGTTTTGATGCTCCAGACCATCTGCTTTGCGCGACGGCAAAAATAACATTCTCGGAAGCAAATGATAGAAACTGACTCATGCAAGTGTCCAACCCAATGGTGGAAAAAAAAACAATCTGAACGTCGACACTTGAATAATCATGGGTGCCTGTAAACATAGGATATGGACAGTGTGATAGGAACGCCCTGGTAGATGCCACCTTTTTGAATCTGAAAAGAAAAACATACAAAACTCTGTACCAACCACTAGATGCCGGCCTATGTAAAGCAGGTCAATTTCAGATTCACAAGCTTCAGAAACCTATACTTTTTCTACGTATTCTTCATGTTACCCTTAAGATGGTGTTGGGTTTTGTCTGCATTAAAGCAGACAATTCATATTTTCTGACTGGTTTCTTGTAGGGCACGAAAGTGTCCGATGTCAATGTAGCCAGGACTTCTAACCATACGTAGAGAAATGTAGTCCCAATTAACCATTGTATTTCTACTGGGTTGGTATTTTTCAGCTGTAGCTCTTTCGCACAAAAGACAGGGATTGCACTGTGCACCATTTCTGTCACTGTATATTTCTGTATGGGTATGAACAGCTGGCATGTAAATTCAAAGGGTTACAAATAACTCATTACCTCTAGTACTTTCTGGCCAAAAAGCATTGCGCTTACGAGCAGGGTCTACTGGATCCTGCTGTTAGCTCTGTAAGCTATATGCGCTAAACAGCTCACTGCATCCAAGACCCAGAGGGAAGAGAGGATTTTAATATGTCTGCATCCAAGAGGGCTCCTATTCACAGACGGCAGAATTATGCTTAACAAGTAGAGTCTCCCTATTTTTTTTTATTTTTAATTTTTTATTAAGAATTTAGTGTAAAAATACAAACTTTTGCTTTGATTTATATCCTCCCCTACATAAGCCAAGGACCCCCAAGAACCGTATTGAAGCCTTCTTCGCTTCTAGTCCTTCATTAAAGTGTTTGTTTTAGGAATATATTCCTTATCATACTTTGTTCTTGGCTGTAGACAGGTATGCCTCCTCATATTCTCCTTTTGGTCTTTCTTTTAAACGTCCTTTGGTATAACGGTTAGCTTTTTTAGTATCACTTCCAAGTAGATGTCTAGTCCTCTGGTGGTTTTCTGATTTGTTCCCTCAGAAGGCTTCCCACCATAGGTCTTAGCTCAGGCCGCAGCTTGGTGCTAAGATGTCGTGCAACAGGCTTGTTCTTTCTGTTCTTAGGTTGTTGCAAAACATAATTAGGTGCCATAGGGATTCATCTTCTTGCTCACATAAGCAGCATGCTTTCTTTGGGATGCAGTATTTCATTAAGTTTTGTTTAGTTCTTAGTACGTTTAACCTAAATCGCAAGATTAGATCTCCATTTTGGATTCACAGATTTTTTTTTAGGTGTTCTGGCGTAATCCCTAGAAAACCTGTTAGTTTAGATGACAGTGAGTTTTTGAGTTAGATCGTATCGTTTCTGTTTGTGATCAATCCAAGGACATGAGTAGTGCCTTTATCTTTTTTGGGTGATCACGTAAAGATTCTGGTTTTACGTTTAGATCAGCTGGGATTTATGTGCATTGTTCTCTCCACATAGTTGACGACAGATTTGGCAATCTTAATACTCTTCCAGAATCTTCAATCGAGTCTGTCCCATGTTTCCCATGGTATTCCCAAGCCGGTTTCGCCAGCATATGTTATTGTGGGAACCACTTTGGTGTTGTAAAAATCTATGATTGGTTTCAGCAAGAATTTGCCGAATTTTCACAAAGTATTAATGCCTGTGCAGTCAATTGATTCATTTTAAGCTGTAGGTGTTCAATCCAGGGCTCTTCTCCTTCGTCTGCGCTAATTATAACTCCTAGATATTTTATCGCTTTTGTGATCGGAATTGGCTTTTTAAAAAAGGCACCATTTAGATGGTTTCTTTACTTGCGCTTATGGTGTTTTGATTATCAAAATTTCTGATTTTTCTGTATTTATTTTTGGTCATTTTCTTCCACATATTTTTGCAGTGCGTCTAGTTTTCGTTGGAGGCCCAGTGGTGTCTTATCTAGTAGAATCAAATTGTCCGCTTATAAGAGGTGCCCTATTGAATGCCCACTAATGCTCAGGGAACACCATCTTGCCGGTTCGTGTCTGTCCTTCATGTCTAAGATGTAAAAGTTGCATAGAAAAGGCGCAAGCAGGCACCCCTGCTTGAGCCCTCTTCTTGAGGCCATTTCTCTTGTTAAAGTGCCTTTTAGATCTAGTCGAACTTGTAATGTAGTGCCGAAGTGAGTTCAATCCCACCTGACGCTTGAAGCAGGAACGATAGAATTTTCAGGTGGGATTGAACCCAGGACTTGTTAGAACTATACACAATAGAGAATCTTGTAAAGGCCCGGATTGAAAAAGGCGGAGTGCGAACGCCGAAACACGTGTCGAAAAAGGCGGAGTGCGAACGCTGAAACACGTGTCGAAAAAGGCGGAGTGCGAACGCCGAAACACGTGTCTTCCAAAAGGGCTAAACCCGACATTTCTAAACAAAATAAAAATGGATAAAACTAACCAATCGGAATGAGAATTATTCTTTTACCTACTTTGGCGCAAAGCAGTGCAGGCACAAGTGTGTGTTTTTCTTACTTTCTACACGAATCTCGCATCTCTTTGGTCAAAGTTTTTGCTTGCCTTTAACCATTCTTTTAGTCGTTTCAGCTAGATGCCAGCATAGTTTTCCCAGCACGGCCAGCAGGGAAATTGGACGGTAGTTTTCTGTTTTTGCTCTATCCCCCCCTCTTGAAGATCGGCATCACCACCGCTTTCTTCCATGAGTCAGGAATTTGCCCGAAGAGGTTGATTCTGGTGGAAAGGTCATAGCATAGATCTGTCCATAGATCTGGTGCTTTTTTAATATTATGTTGGTCAAACTGTCAGGTCCCGGCACGCGTGATGTACTTGCCTTGTCGATTACTTGATTTAGTAATTGTTGAAATATATGGTCCACTGTTTATTGGTTGCAGTCTCTGTGGGACATGTTTCAACAAGGTGTTTTCTCCGTAGGTCCTTTCAAAATGGTCCACCCACTGGTTTTCTTGCGCGCTTGTTTTGTTATTTATAAAGAGACGAAAAATAAATTGACATTTTTGTTGGTTATTGCCAAGAGCTTGTGCTCCGAGTCCTTTTGGTATAAGTGAGTTCTTTGTGATTTGGCCCAATTCCGATATGTTGCCTTTAGCTTTTTCCTTTTCTTTAGTCTTATAATTGCTGGTTCATTTTTCAAGGCTCTTAAATCGCTTGCCAGTTTCTTTTGTCTCATTTCAAGTTTCATATTCGACACCCAATTCGGATGCTTCGTGCCATTTGTTCATGGCTATCGTCAATGCTAGTAATGTTTTTGGGTTTATTCGCAGTACATTTTGGCCATTATTTAAGTCGATTATGTGTGGCCAGTTTGTCCCGTTTTTGCTTGCGTGCTCTTGTTGGGCTATTTCGGCATGTTAGGATTACAGGTCTGTGATCGCTCTCTTTGTGGATGTCAAAATCTTTAATGAAGCTATTCTTTCGAAAGTTGTGGCATCGACAAAAAAGTAATCTAGGGTCGTGCTTGCACTATTTGACATCCAGGTGATCGCTCCATTTCGATCGGCATTTACGTGGCCATTCAACATGTGGAGGTCTCTTATTTCTGTCTCTAACCATGTTCTAGTTCTGGTTTGCTTCTGAAGTTTGTTACGGGATTGCTCTTCGTTCTTTGAAATCTTGAAGCAATCTATGTTGAGGTCTCCACAGACAATGAGCTGTATGTCTTCGAATTCTACTCTTAGGTCGTAAATGCAGTTCAAGACCATGTACAGAAATGTTTCTCCGTCTTTACATTTAGCATTCCAATAAAGGGCGATGATTGCTCATGTATCTTCAGTTGGTAACATTTGATTTTGTCTTTGTATTATCACTATTTGGATAAGGGGCAAAGGGTCAATCACTCACCACTTTGCCCGGTGTACTGTTTCTTTATGAACATGAGCAAACCTGCAGACGGTCTTCCAGTTAGTCCTTTGCATGCTTTATTCAAGAAGCCAGTAAAGCCATCTAAGGTTGGAGTTTCTCGTAACCAGGATTATTGTATACAGATAACATCTGTTTCTAGTAATTCTTGGTATAGTTTTTGGAAAAGAGGTTTAAAGCTCTGGGTGTTCCAAGAAACCAGGCAGAAACTTTTTGATGGATTTGTGCATTCGGTCTAATTGCTTTCTGGGAGTGCTCGGGTCGCTGCAAGCCAGTCCCATGATTTTTCTTGTCCACTTTTGTTTCCAAGTGTCTGTTTTTGTGGGTTTTTCTGTTGCTTTATTCATAGCTCTGTCCATTATTACAATATGCAGAGACTCAGGGTCTCGCAATATTGTTGGGGAAAATCTTATAGGCTGTTGCGTAGTTTCCTCATTGCTTTCCATCTCAAATATGTGCCTTTTCTTCCATAGCTCTTTTGTTATGGCAGGCATTCCGGTTGATTCATCTAGTTCGTCTCTTGGGCACGATTTGAGGTCAAGGCCCACAACTCCAAGTTTGTCTGTGGCTGATTTTAATAAGTTTGCAACTGCTTTTGTGTGCAAACCGATGTTGCCGTTTTCTGTTTCCTTGGGGAATGAGACTATCTTAATGTCCTTGGGTCCAATGACTCATAATGATGGCACACTGTGCAAGAGTATAATTAGGTTTGAGGGGTTCATTATCAGCCAGTCTTTGGCCTTTAAGATGCTTTCTAGCAGAAGTTTGAGAGTCGTGTTTACTTCCTCTAATAAGTTTCTTGCTGGGCGTGCTTGCTTTCGTTCCCTTTGATTTTCTGGTCGGGATGAATATTGATGCTTCTCTGCACGTCTTGACTGAGCTTGTCTTTCTTGTTTCAATGTCCAATCATTGCTTCCATCACTGTGCGCTTTAAGTTTGCTTGCTTTGCTTTAGCCTCCAGCAGTGCGCGCTTTTCTTTCATAGTTTCAAAGTGGGGAATTTTTTCAAATTGCCTTTCAGGTTCTGCCTCTGGTTCTGAATCCATTTGATTGATATCATTTGCTCCTTTGCTCTCTGCTTCACCGTAACAATCCTCTTCATAAGTAGACAGTTGCAAGAGTATTTAAGTTTTTCTCAATTGAAGCCCTTGTTGTGTCTTGGTATCGCCCCCTCATTTCTGCTTGCGTATTTTCATCATGTCTACCGCAACATCCCGTTCTTTGTCCTTCGCTGCTGTTTTTGTCTGTTTATTCATTGATTGGTTTGAGATTTCAGATAAAGTTCCAGGTCCTACCATTTGCCATCAATTTAGGATTGGGTAGGTTTTGTGTCTTTTTATTTGATACTTGCAGAACTTTGTCTTGCTCCCAGCTCCTTAGGGTTGGCGTCCTGATGTGTATCCGATTCCCAGATGGCAAACATTTTTTTGGTTTTTACTGTGTTTGTTTTTGGTTCCGCTTGCTTTATCTTTGTGGAGCAACAGACATCTTGGGTTGGGTTACTTCCTTCTGTTTATAGTGGGCCTCCAGTGGCGATTAGCTTCACTGTAGTTAAAGTCCGCTCAGACGATTCCGCCGGATATCCATTGGTCCCCAACTGAGTTGTGTTGGATTGTCCCCTGTATGGTCTCTCCGGTCGGGGGGGGGGGGGGGGTGGAGGTGAGGGGGATTTTCAGTGTGCTTTGCTTTGAATGATACTCTCTCATCCCTTTTTACACTCGCTCTCCAGGTTTTGTGATTTTAGTAATTTGACTGTCTCTGAAGCAACTCAAAAATGATCTTTTGTCTTCTCTTACATCTTCAATCAGGTCGATGAGCATTTTGAAGATGTTTTCTGATTCCCTCGTGCACTTTTTTCTATTGTTGCTTCAATATAGGCTTCAATGTTTGTTCGTTTTGATTGCATTAGAGCCAAGAGTGGCGTCTGATCTTTGTAATTGTCATGTAAACCTTCATAAAGCTTAAGAAATGGTGCCAGCATTATGGTTACCATTGAAGCCAGTGCGGCTTGTAGGTTGTCGCATAGCTCCGTTTGCGATGAGCCGTTGTCTGATAGTGCTCGATTTTGCCCTTCATGGCATCTGAGGATTGATTTTTTATTTCACAATGTTTTTTTCAGTGTTCATAATCGGAGGAGTTTTCTTCATCCAGGCCCTCTGAATCTTTTGTTGAACCCGTGGTTGCGTTCCATTTCCATTGTTTCTTCCTGTAGCGCAGTTTTTCCATTTTGGGCATCGACTGTTTCTGTTGTATTCATGGTCTACGAAATCTCCTTCGTGCATCGTTGATTTGGCCTTTTTTCCAGGGGCCATTGTTAATGTGGATTTATTAATCTCCACATCTGTAATCGCTTGTTTTTCCCCCTTCTTATTTGGGAGGCGGGGGTGGGAGTTTTCATAAATATTTGTTTTCTTGCCACTTCCTTGAAAGCTAGGTCCTTATAGCTGATATATCTAATTCTATATCGGTTTCTTCTCCTTGGACGCAGTGAGAATTCACTTGTCCAGGCGGGTCGCTCTCCTTTGCGCACTGTCGTTTGTTTGAGGCCCTGAAGGATGTAAATTGGCTGTTTGTTTCGTGGTTTCTTGTGGTTTCTTTTGTCTCCACGATTGCTGACTCATTTGTATGTTATTTAAAACTTCCTCCTCTTTGTATACCAATCTGTATCAGGGAGTTGGGCTTTGGGTCTATTATGTAAATCATATTTTTATTCAGCGTGGTCAAATTTGTTGTGCTGTTTTTATCCGCTATAAAAGCAATCGTGTTTTCTTTGTTATGTACGTTCAGTTCAATTGAATCTTTCATTGAGTTAAAGCGACCTGAGGCTGTCAAAAGGTATTTATCTGATATATCCTCCCAAGTTTCCACTTCCTTTTGCACGGTATGGAGGCCTCTTTGTTTTGGCACTATGTTGCTGTGTTTTTCCATGTGCATGGTTGGCTCTTTTGGTTTAAAATGCCATCTTATTGATCTGGAGTCTGATAGCAATAAGGGTCAGTGTTTTAGTCTTGTCCCATGTGTCTTTTTAGAGCCTGCAAGTACACAACTCCAAAATGTTTTGGTTGGTGCCTGACGGTATGTTCCGAGTCAGGTTTTACGCTTTTGTTGCAGTATTAACTCTTAGTTCCTGCTCATGTGCTAATCTATCACCATGCTTATTTGGGGTTTGCCCAGTCGCTAAGCCCTTTACCATTTCTTTTTTTGTAATAGTTGGATTAGGCCACTCAGAGGCTACTTTGTCCGGGATTTCGCAGAGTGCATCAACGTAGTTTGGTGAGCTTGCACTATCAAGATGTAAAAGTTCTTTTTCAAGACTCTTTAGTCCTTGCGTGCAAGCCGTAGCCCTCTTCATATGGGGCACAAAACAAATCCTCCCCATCTGCCTCCGCAGGGCTCTTTACCCCTCCCGTTTGTCTCTGCGGGCAGTGTCTTGCGTCGCTAACAAGCGTGTCTAATTCGCCATGCGCGGACTCCGCCGCGGCCAGAGGCTGGGAAAAAGCACCGCCACATTCATTGAGGTAAGCAGTGTCAATAAGGGGGAGAGAGGGGCGGGGTGAGGTTTCGCTGCAAGAAGTACCTTCTGGATCTTCCAGCTGTTCCAGCTCTTCCGCAGCGATCCTGTATCGATCATTCTCCTCGTGTTCCTCCACATTTTGAAGAGGGGGTTTCGCCTGCTTTTACTGTGCATGTTGATCTCCTCTGTGAACTGCGTGTCTCGCGTCTCCCCAGAGCCAGTTAGCTTCATTTGGCTCTGTGTTCTTGGGGCAATATTATAAGTGTTACTTTGATCCATAATCGCCCTCAGCAGCCCCCTTAGCAAACACTCTCTCGACGCTCCGCGTCAGGAGTAGGGGTTTTGTAGGTAGGGACAGCCTCTGATGATAGAGATGGAGAAAATACTCCAAAGCCACAGATTGTGGAAAAGCTGTTGCAGGTACTGCCACAGTGTCTCTATCCATACATCTGAGACCGAGTTTCTGAATCGTGTGCAAACAATGTACATAACCGTTCACAGCAACTGGTTTTATGAAAATGTAATTATTTCTACACTTTTTAGGTTCTAGCTAGTTAACTCACGGCTGTATTATTGCAACAGTCTATTGTTAAGTATCTCAAAAAACAACATCAAGGCACTCCAGAATACCCAAAATGGTGCTGTTCAGGCAGCACACAGCCTTTACAAGAGAGCCCATATCACCAAGGCAGGGAGGGAATTGCGCTGGTTCCTGTGAAACATCTTGTTACTCAAACTACTATCCCTAACGGTCAAGTGCCAAAATCAAGACGCACCTCGGTATCTAGTAAACCAGCTTGTCCCTCTCCCTTTGAGACGCAACTTACGATCCTATGACCCACATAAACTGGTGCAACCGAGATTCAAATTAACAAGCTTCGGCAGAACCAGCTTTGATTGTCAAGCCCCCTTAGCCTGGAATAAGCCTTCCCTGGATCGAACGCTGGCCATTTCTCTCAAGGACTTAACAGATTAAGTCCCTCCTGTTTAACCTGAAACCAGACTAAAACATACTGCCCTCTGCCTTCCCCCATCTGTAGCTCGTTTGTTTGTCTTGTTTCTTGTCTTTCGTGTGCACCCCGTGGCCCATGGGCGAGTGACAGTACAAAAAGTTAAATACATAAAGTTAGCATGGTTGGTCATTGGGAAAGTAGGATGATTTAATATGCTTGGGGGGATAGCTCAGGGGCAACGTGCTCGCCTTGGAAGCGAGACGACACGGAGCACCACAAGTTCGATCCCTGGGTCCGCGCTTAGAAACCTCTGGGTATTAAGCGCGTTATAAATTACCTATCATCTCATATCCTCACAATTCTCTCGTTCATATATAGAAGTTTTGTAACCTATGTCAAACAGGATCAATCGGCACCATAGTAGTCATAGCACCAGTACCTTTGTGGCAAAAACCATTACCCTAATACTGGTGTAAATTTTTTTTTTTTTAATTTTAAAAAAGGCACCTTCCTAAGGTGATTAGTGGTTAACCTTCAAATGTCACAGTCAACAGGCAGCACTATATCATGTACACAACTAGTAATGTGTAAGTAAGTGGAAGAATGTACAAACTAAATAGGAAAAGGGGGCACAGAAAAAATAACAGCTCAGCTGTCCGCTATACATTACAGAGCGGAAAGCCAATGAATAATGATAACCATTTAATAAACACATTCGCAGTTCTTAATGTCCAATAAGAAACAGACAATTCAAATACAAATTCAAAATAAGCCATATCAAATACATGGGAAAAAGAAATCAAGATTATACGAGCCAAGAATCCAGGAACTAGGAGCAGTAACAGGGCCTAAAAAGGAAAGGGACACTAGATCACTACTGATGGACAGATTCGTATATGGCCTAAATTAGAAGAACAAGTTACTTACCAACTGTAACGTTCTTTTCGAATGGATGTTCCTCCCACGTATTCCTTACCTTTGATAAATCCATTTCCAGCTTGCTGGGCTCGGAAAAAATGTTTACAGTAGAGGGCGCTGCGCGTCGAAGTCCCTCGCGTGGTTGTCCCTCGAAGGCCTCCTTATCGGCGCCGACGTCACCATAGGTATAAATGGCCTTGCGCAGCGTCCATTGCTCAGTTCAGTTTTGAGGTGCTGTTTTTGCCTTATATGAGATGGTAGTACCCTTGAAGGAGCGTAGGCTGCAACTACAAGGGAAGTTTTACTGAGGGGTAGGACGGGAGGGGCGATAAGGAATACGTGTGTGGAACATCCAGTCGAAAGAAAGTTATAGTTGCAATTAACTTGTTCTTCGAATGGATTGTGTCCTCCCACGTATTCCTCATCTTTGATAGACTCCCAAAGCAGTAATGTGTATAGGAGGCGGGAGTAAAATGTAATGATTTATTTTAAAATGAACATAGTGCAACACAGCGTTCCCAAATTTAGTCTCCTGGCTAATGGAGGAATCTAGACTGTAGAATAGGGATGTAACGGTATACCGTTAATGATACCGTGAACAACTTAATTGAACAATAATAACCGTCACATTGTTTATACTGGTATACCGTTAAGTGTGCTTTTCAATCTGATTTGGAAAGGCTGCAGTAAGCAAGTGCTGCACAGTCTTGGTCTTGCACTACTGTATGTGCCGTCTGCCAAAGGGCCTTTTTTGGCAGACAAGATCATAGGGAAAGTGAGGCCACATTAGTAATCAGTAGGGTCGGGTCAAAGATCGGCCGACTTTGAGCGAATTGTGTTGAAAGCTGCCGAGTGCCTGAACCTTTATGTTCCACATGCAAAGCTGGTAACAATGAGCTGACTGACTGGCTCTATAAGCATACCAGAGATTCTAATTCATAGACTCCGCCAGACCTGGATTTCAAGGGCCAACTAGAACAAAGTTATTTTGTTTCAGGCATTATTTATTTGAAAGGCAGCATACAGAATTTAAACGTTTTCACACAGCCATGCTGCTCCGCGCTACAGGTCAGATAATTCTATGCTGATTGTCCCGATTTTCAATTTGCAGTTAACAAGACCACAGGGACATCGCAAGGATGAGCTGAGGGCCTGAACTGAAAGTGAGCATTTTATTTTTCCTTTTGTTCGTATGTAAACAAATGTAATAAAACTTTCAGTGACTTGCAAAACAGTGGAGCCAGAAGCACTTTGCTTAGCAACCACTCGCCCAGCAGGAGCAGAAATGTATCGATTCAGTCTTGCCCGGCATCATGTGCCATTAGTTCAGTAAGTTAAGGTCCTACTGCACTGAGCAAACACATTGGAACAGCTCTTGCTCAGGCTGTCGAACTACTCTCCCCAAGGTTTAGATTCAAAGAACTTAAGTTCCTCATGGTCATGGATCGGATAGTCATCCAGTTCTGTTTTAACTTAGAATTCTGGGATTTGTAGTTTTCCCACCAATTTGAAAGATGGGGGAACTACACATACCAGAATTCAAAGGAGGGAATGAACTGGATGCCCTTCTGATGCATGTCCACAAACAACTTTAGCTCTGTAGACCAGGCATGGCTGAACCAAAAATGCAAAATGCTTGTGTGGGCCAGTTTTTTGCGTCAAAGTGGGGCACTTTCTTGGCCAAAGTGGGCCAGTTTGATGAGTGACTTCACTATGTGGCTAATAGTTTTGACCACTGTTGCTGAATAAATAGTCTTTTAAATGTACAATTTGCATCACATTTTATCAAAAATTTCCCTTTGGGTACTATTCAAACAGTGTTCCAAAAGGAATGAATTCCCATTTGCAACTGTGAGCCACTTTTATGTTGGTCCCCAAAACAATTTTATGCCCCAGTCCAACCCTGCAGTAGACTGTGAACACTGGGCCTATCAGTGCTTTCAGCTAGTAAATTATCTCCCCCCCCCCACTGTCCTCTGTGTAGATTTGCACATTGTTGTTGCTTCGCTTGATCCTTCACCTACCTGCCTTTTGCATATGGCACTGGACCAGAGCAATGGGGGTGAGATATTTCTTAGGTCTATTCTCAATTTGTGACACCACCCATGAAAGCATTCCTCCCTCTGAACTCACATCACAAGGGTCCTAATGTACTCAGACCTTGGGGAAATGGTTTTGATGGGGCTGTGTTGAGGTAGTGGTCTAGGCCATATTTGTGCGGATATGTATTTTAACTGTCATTTTCAACGTTTTTTTTTGCCTCCATCTTTAAAAAGGTAAATGAACATGTATTTCAAGAAAGAAATCAAAGGCGCCCACTGAACGCTGTCCCTTTTTAAATGGTCAGTGGTGACTCCGACATCAGACCTTCATAATACAGCAGGCAGATAGTAAATAAGCTATAGTTGATTAGATCACTATGCAACCATTTGGTGTGTGTGTGTTGGCTATGACATTTCAGACTGCTCACGAGTGACTTTTCTCCCTTTAATGGGATAAAGAGTTGTCAAAACAAACTTTGTCGCAGCGAGGGGTCATGATGCCCATGCCATGTGGTTCCAAAAAATGCAAGTCGAGGCCAATTTTCAAAGCAATGACCTGTGACTGAGCAGCAAGCTCATTGCTCAAAATGTGCATTATAACACTTCTACTAGTCACTCTTTCATTCAAGGCGATCACCGAGTGAGTGCCATGAAAGACCACTTCTGCAGCTGCCTTAGATTCCTGGAGGATCAGCTAAATATGTGCAGAGACAAGTTTCAAAATGTTACCTTGCTACAACTAGAAAATCCTGCCTGCGTATTCGTAAATTAACTAAAAAGCATTGACTTAATGGTAAGTTAAAGAGCTCCAAATGCAAAAAGGTAATGTAAAAATAAAAGTTCATTTTTTTGGTCCAAGTACTTTCAGTTGGAGCAGTTTTTAAAGCCATTCCGTAAACCACACGTGCCCGACACAAAATCAATATGTTAGCAATAGGAAGAATAAATACAGTGCCAAGAAGAAAAAGGATTTACTTTGGGTTGGCGGCTTTGGGGTTTAATGATTTATAATGGATAATGTTTTCTAAACATATGACAATGGGGGATTTCCCTGGTTCTGTCATTGAATTTACATATAATAAGTCACACCGCAAAATTCACTCATCTCTGCTGGTATTCCCTGCTGCCATACCAAAGGGTAATATGTCCGTGATTAGTGAACACCTTTTGGCCGCAAGTAAACTAAAGGCTATAACGTAAAGAGAGAGTGGGGGAGCTAAACTCCTCCTCCTCCTCCGCCTCCTCCTCCTCCTCCTCCTCCTCCTCCTCCTCCTCCTCCTCTTCCTCCTCTTCCTCCTCTTCCTCCTCTTCCTCCTCTTCCTCCTCTTCCTCCTCTTCCTCCACGTGCGTTTGTGTTGTTTGGTGGAAGCAAGGGGTGGCATTTCAGTGGAAAGTATGTTGAAAAGCCCAATTCCGGCCCTGGGTGCCTGGTTTTGTTTGGGATGATAAATCTGACAATTTATGACCTTTTAAGAAAATATTTGTTAAGATTAGTTAACTCCACCTGCTATACCGCGATAACCATGATGTACCGTCATTTGACAAGAAGGTTATCATACCGCCATAAAACTAATACCGTGACACCCCTACTGTAGAATTTGGTGAAAGTATGTGCAGACGACCATGTTGAAGCCACACATGTCTTTAACTGGAACTTCTCTTTGAAGAGCTAAAGAGGCTGCGATACCCCTGGTTGAATGAGCCCTGAGGTGTTGAGGAGGCTCTTTTCCCGCCAATTTATAGCACTTTATGATAGTTAGTATTATCCATCTTGAGATGGTCTGTTTCGTGATAGGTAAACCTAGGTTATGGCCTGCATAGCCCACAAACTACTGATCTGCTGGTCTAATCCTTGCCAGTCTGTTAATGTAAAAACTCAAGGCACGCCTTGGATCCAGTCTGTGCAATCTCTCTTCCTCTTTCCCTGGATGGGGAGGAGGGTAAAATGAAGGTACGGTTATTTTTTGTGTGATGTGGAATACTGAGACCACCTTTGGGAGGAATTTTGGCTTCACTTGAAGAACTACCTTATCTTTGTGAAAGGCTGTATGAGGAGGTTTGCAAGATAAAGCTTGTAATTCGCTTACACTTCTAGCAGAAGTTAAAGCCACTAGGAAGACTGTTTTAAGAGTGAGAAACCTTAATGGACAGGAATGAAGAGGTTCAAATGGAGTACCCATTAGAAATTTCAAGAGTAGGTTTAAATCCCACAGAGGGCCTTGAAAAGGAGTTGGGGGAAAGACATTAGTCAACCCTTTCAGGAATTGAAGGACTATGGGCAACTTGAAATATGAAGGCTCCTCAGCCGTGCGCTTAAAGATTGACAGTGCGGCGAGTTAACCCTTGATTGTGCCAACTTGAAGGCCTGAATTTGCCAAATATAGTAAGAAAGATAACACCATCGGTGTACTACATGAAAAAGGTTCAATATTTTTATCTTTACACCAGCTGAAAAATGTGTTCCAACGGCAGCGTTACAGATTTTGTTGCTGGCCTCCTGGATGAAACCAACACCTCCATTACGTCATCCAGGAGGTCCCAATCCATGTATCTTAACTTTTCAGAAACCAAGCGTGAAGGTTGAGAGTCCTGATATCCGGATGGAGAAGCGGACCTCCCTCCTGTGAGAGAAGATCCTCTCTTTGTGGAAGATGAATCAGAGGACAGATGGACAGGTCTAGAAGATCCGGGTACCACGTTCTCCTGGGCCAATCCGGGGCAATTAAGATCATGGGTTTCTGGAATCTCCTCAACCTCCTGATGAATTGAGGAATGACGGGGACTGGAGGAAACGCGTACAGAAGAGGAAACTCCTAGTCCACTACAAACGCGTCCCCTACAGCTCCTCTTGGGGGAAATTCCCTTCAGCAATACTGATCACACTTCCGGTTGATACCGGTGGCAAACAGATCCACCTGAGGGGTTCCCCAAATGGCGAAGATCTCTTGAAGGACTTCCTGAGCTAGTTCCCACTCGTGGGAGACTGCTCTGCCTGCTCAGAGCGTCCGCCGTCGTGTTTTTCTCCCCGGCTAGGTGAACTGCCGATAGAGAGATTCCTTCTTGAATTGCCCAGAACGAGAGCTGCATTGCCTCTCTGCACAGTGGCAATGACCCTACGCCTCCCGTTTTGTTGAGGTAGTGCTTGGCCACTGTGTTGTCCGTCATTATCAGGAAATATTTTGCCTGTCCTGATGGCAGGAAAGCTTTCAGTGCTAGCCTGATCGCTCTGAGCTCTTATCGGTTGATGTGTAGTCTGGACTCCGATGGAAACCAAAGACCGCTGATGGTCAAGTTGTTGGCATGGGCTCCCCCACCCAATGAGTGAAGCGGCCGTGACTACGGTCATCTCCGGCCATGGTTACCAAAACTGTTCTTTCAAGATAGTCTCCCGACAGGCCCACCGCTGAAGGTCTTGTGCTACTCTGTCCGGGACTTGTAGGAGATCTTACATTCTTCCTCAGAATTGTAACCATTGGGTCCTTAGCGCCCACTGGAGAGATCTCCTTCTCAGGCGAGCCTCTGGCTCTAGAAAAATGCAGGATGCCATGAGGCCGAGCAACCTCAAAAAGTCAAAGGCTGGTAAACTGGTAGACGCTGGAAATTTTGAAACCTGGTGACCATCTGTAGACTAGCTTGAGCCCTCATCACTGCTGGCGAGGCTTTTCCCAGGAATGTGTCCTGGACTGCTCCAATGAACTGGCGTTTCGGTGACGGTATCATCCGTGACTTCTTTAAGTTGAGGGAGAAGCCCAGCTTGTGTAGGAAGTGGCAAACATAATCTAGATGGACCTGAGCTTGTTCCGGGGACACTGATCTGATCAACCAGTCATCCAGGTAGGGTAGACATGAATCCCTTCCCTCCTTAGACTTGCTGCCACAACCGCCATTAGCTTGGTGAAGACCCTCAGGCGGAGGTCAGCACAAATGGTATAACCCGAAATTGATAATGAGAGCTGCCAATGGCGAACCTCAGGTACTTCCTGTGCTTGACATGGATTGGAACATGAAAGTAAGCATCCTCAAAGTCCAGAGATACCAACCAATCCTGAAACTGGAGGGCCTGAAGGATCTGAGAAAGAGTTTCCATCTTGAACTTGCCTTTCCTGAGGAATCTGTTCAATTCACGCAAGTCCAAGATGGGTCTCAATCCTCCATCCTTGTTTGGTATTAGAAAGTAGGGGTGGGAATACCAACCCTTGTTCCTCTGCACTACAGGTACCGGTTCCATGGCACCTTTCTCTAGCATGTCTGAAATCTCCTGCATAAGGAGCGGGTCTGGAAGCTTCAAAGAGTTGTTCCCCGGTGGATGACTGAGGAGTGCTCAGTCACCATGCAAATCTGCGGATTATGGTACTCGCCGCCATGGCTCTGCTGATGCTGTCAGCACAGTCGAGACCTGTTTGGAGAGACTCACAAATCGCATCCTTCCCATCCTTGATATTATTCAAGAATGTGTCTCGTTCCTCTCCTTCTGTGAGAAGGTCAGCCGTCGATGAAGCACACTCCCAAAGGGTCTGGCTGAAACCAGCTAGTGTGCAAGTGACGTTAATAGACTTTAATAGACTTAAGTGCCATGCTGCATGCTGAAAAGATCTTTTTAGACATGGCATCAAATCTTTTGTCATCTCTATCTTGTGATATAGTGGGGTATGCCAACTTACTACTTGACAACATCGCTGCCTGCACTACTAAACTCTCTGGAGTTGGGTGTTTGTTTAAATATACAGCGTCTGAGACCGACACTCTGTACTTCGCAGAGAGCTTTTTATTTACTGAAGGGATAACCTCCGGTGTTCCCCAATTTGCAGCTATTTTTCTCTGCAATGCTGCATGAAAAGGAACTATAGGGTCTTCTTGAGGCCCTTTATCTAAGATGTCCGTTAGATCATCTTATTGGAAAGAGAGTGCAGGTGTTGTCCACCCCATAAATTCCTTAATTCTTCTCATAAGGGCTCCGTAAGGCATTTCTGCATGCTCTCCAGGTTCTGGTCTGGCAAAATACACCTCTGGAGAGGTATCTATGCCACTGGCATCTTGTAAAGAGTCCCAAAGATATCTCAATCTACTCTCCTTATATATTAGCTTCTCTGGAATAGGCACTCTTGGAGTTTGTAAACCAAAAGGCCTCTCATTAGCAGAGTCCTCTCCTACATACATAGAGGATAAAGCTCTGAAATAGTCAGAGCGTGGATAAGGGGTATTGATTGATTGATATTTTATTTCTATTGCGCTCTTACACAAGTGTTTCAGAGCGCGACAAGGCAAGGGAGGGAAACGGGGGAGAACAAAACAGCAATCTTACTAAGCCCAGTGACATTGAGAACGCGCAAGTGCATGGGAGAGGGGGGAGGGGAAAAGTGCATGGAAGGGGGAGAGGTGGAAAGTGCGAAGCAGAGGAGAAACAGATAAATAACAAATAAATAATAAAGGCAACAAACAGTGGTAATGCAGCCAGCAATTTGCAAGTGCTAGGTTTAAGGCAGCAGACAGGGTAATCAGGAAAATCCATTTCAAGAAAAGAGGGTGCCAGATTGGTGGACACCGCTTGGGATAGAGTTGTAGTGGTCGATGTAGACGTCATAGGTCTCGACAAAGCTGCAAATGGCATAAAAAAAAAATAAAAAAAATAAAAGACTTCAATGTTGTCGAGAAAAATCAGGATTCTATTCTACTCAGTGTCGTCGATATTGTCGATGCCACTTTCAACGCCTTGGGCGGGTCCTTCGACACCTCTAGTGCCGATGGTGCCGTTGGGGCCCGAGGCTCCGAGGGCCCCTCTTTCATCGGGGTCGATGACAGACTTGTGCGTCGAAGGTACCTTAGACGATGGCGGCGATGACGCAGTCTTATTCGAAGAATTTGTGACGCTCAAGGGTTTTTGTTTGCCGGGTTCGACGACTCACCGCATTTTTATTTTTTGCGGGTCTTTCACCCGCGGTATCACCTCTAGGTATCTCCGAGGGGGACAAGGCAGCTTTCTCAAAAACCCTTACCATATTCTTGCAAAATTCCTTCCACTTTGCTGGAGAGCTGTGTTTAGTGGGGCAGGTGACCCTTTCTGGGAAATTAGAGGAAGGAGGAGATCTATGACGCCTCTTCTTAGAATGTCTCGATCTCGAAGAGTGGTGGGAACTGCTTCAAGATCTCGATCGGGAATGTTTCTTTCGATGTTGAGGAGACGAATGTCTCGACTCAGCCGAGGACAATTTCGAAGGGGTCGAAGATTTAGCTATCTTACCTCATTCTAGCTTCCCCCTACGCTCCTGCAAGGCTTTCGCCATCATGGACATACAGTCCTCACTTTCGTGCTCTGATCCCAGACACCACAAACAGATCCTGTGAGGATCTGTTAATGACATCTTTTTTACACAACATTTTTTTAAGCCGGATCGTGGCGTCGAAGCAGACAAAGATGCCATCATAGGATGAAGATTTTCGAAGAATATAGTGAATAACTGAGCGTTGTGTCTCCGAGGCTTACGAAGTGCGGAAAAACAGAGCTGAGCAACGGACACTGTACAAAGCTATTTATACCTATGGTAACGTCAGCGCCGATACGGAGGCCTTCGAGGGACACCGACTTGAGGGACGTCGACGAGCAGCGCCCTCTACTGTGAAAAAAAATTCCAAGGCCAGCAAGCTGGAAATGGATTTATCAAAGGTAAGGAATACGTGGGAGGACACAATCCATTCGAATGGTATGTTATTTGGGTATATGAGCAATGTGTTACTCTGTAAATAATCTGGCCAATAAAGACCAGTCTTCTAAATCAATTTTACTGCTCATGAGCAACTGCTCCACTACTCCTCTGTGAATGTCCTTTACAAGGCCACAAACATAAAATGTAGTAGTGTATCTGCAACAGCTGCCAACTAGACAATGCACAAAATAAGGACAAAAATATTTACGAGGCAAGTCGTACCAATACGTACCAGTAACAAAGCAGTGTACATTTCAAACATTTTTCTATGCGCCTGTGAACTGAAAGCTAATTTGACAGTTAGGAGGGACTTTCAGAAACAGCACTGATGTGGGATTCTGAGAGGCTAATCTAGTGGATAAGGAAGTATTTTTTTTCTAACCAAATTCTAGCTGGGTAGAGTAGGCTGAGCAGTAAGGATTAGACTCATGGGATCAGAGGTCTAGTGCGTAGGTACAATTAACAGACAGTCAAGTATTAAACGGTCCACATAAATGTATAAAAATATACTACATATTATGCCAAAACGCATGCAAGCAAAAATGTTCAACAACAAAGGAGAAAAACGATTATTCAGACAAACAAATGTGCCTTAGGGCAGTTGATAGCTTACGAATTCCTTCCATAGCCAGGTAATTAAAAACCCAATGTTTTAATGGGATAGCTCACACCACCTGAAAAGGGGTTCAGGAAAGCCAAAGGTCTCCCTGCAACAAGACTTTGCTAAAGCCAACAAGTACGTTTTTAAAGTTGTCAATCAAGTAATAGGTCCCCCATAAGGGAAGGGGTTAAATCAATTCCAGCTCAGTGATGGGTGCCCAAGAAGAATCCCTAACCAGGACTTGACTAAACAGTCAGTTAAGGGCAGTTCCACTGATTGGACTATACGCCCATTGAATCTTTATAGGGCGAGATGTGTAACACGTGTGGTACGTGCACTCTGCCCCACACTCCGGATTCACAAAAATACCATCTCCAGGTAATTAAGAGTCGCTGGATCAAACTACTCACACCCTTGGTCTTGATGCTGGTGGTCTTTGTTTTTCAGTTGTGGATTGGACTTACGATGGTTCACATCTCTCATAGATGGAACAGGTCTAGAGATACCCCAGCTGGACTAGATTGCAACATTGAAAGATTACACCTGCGACTCCCACAGTGAAAGTTCACTGCGTCCCTCCTCCCCAGGACTTTTGTGGCACACAAGTTTACCCTGGTATGGGTCAGGCCGGCTATGAGTTTGCTGGCGATGAGGGGCTGCAGACAGGCCCTCTTCTCAGTGGAGAACAGTGGCTTCAGACAACAAGCTTCCTCGGCCACAAGTAGATCTACCAAGTGTCAGGTTTCTAGGCGAGACGTTCAGGTACAGCAACAATGCACATTTAGTGGATGGTCAGTCCTAAGAATGCTCCAGGAACACTTCAGATGTCCACTGATGGCAGGAGAGCAGTACAGGACACAAGATTGATTAGGCCCATTAGTCTGCTGAGGTGTAAGCACCGACTGTTTCCCCTGTTCACAGAGAGATGAAGTCCAGAGGTACCCAAGTGGCTGGTTTTGGCAATTGTTCCCTCATTAGCGATCCTTTTTGGCTCTTCTCTCTTTGCACTCATTGTTACAACGGCTTCCGGAATGGCCCCAGATCGTCTCCTTAGAACTCATGTCTGGGACCTGCCCTTACACACCAACGGGAAGGATCTGCACTATTCAAACAAGTAGTGGCCGTCCGTGATGCTACGTTATTTCCGAAATAAAGTAGAGGAGTGCTTGGGGCAGAATGATTATGTGCTTGGGGACAGAGAGAAAGAAGAGAACTCAGGGGTTGGCCAACACTAATAAGGCTCGACTATACTGGGCCAAGACAGGAAAAACGTTCAGGAATTGTCCTGCCAGTGTCAAGAAACAGTAGGTGAAACGCAGGCAAGCATGAAAGTGCATTATATAATGTGTAGAGTGATACAGGTGGAACACCCCTCTGGTTTTATCATAGTTTGAGTTAAAGTCATTTTTGGAGAAGGGTTAAGTGATGGGGCTGCTGTCGGTTACATGGTCTTCTGATACATGTGACTTACCATTCTGGCCCAAAGTTAAGCGTCTGAGTTTCTGCTGCCATTGCTGCTCTTTATATATATATATATATATATATACTTATATTTTAAATTGAATGAAAACCTAGGAGGAAAGAAAAGAAAGATGTTAGAAAAAACACAAGACAAATCAACCAATACAATACCAGGAAAGTGCATCTAAGAAACCAAAAGGGCTTTGCTAATGACTCATCCGACTAGTCACCAGAGACACAGATTCACCTGAAGCTGACAGGGGCTGCAAATAATACGGCTGGGGCAGCTGACCCCAGTGCCAAACAAGAAACACCATCCAACAGCCTGATGCAGCAAAGGACAACCGACAATTAAGTCAATTGTGAGAGAGGACGTGGCCCCCATGTTTATCTGGAATCCTGCAGAGTTGACTTAAAACACTACTTAGCAGCGAAGTGGGAACATTTGGGATGTTGGTTGAGGTCAATTATCCTTTAACAGCTTTGCCCCAACATCCTGTAATTATGCGACACACCTACAGGAGGTATTGTCAAGTAATCACCCACGCCATTATTTTTTTTTTAAAAAATTTAGCAAGCATTTGTTAGGTGCTTATACAACTGAATAGCGTTTCAAAGCACCAGTAGGCTAATTGGGAAGGGAACAGGGAGGAAAAAATAACAGTAGCAAAAACAGTAAATAGTCACTTTCCTACTAGGCCTTCTGGGATACGGACATGCAAGTGCAGAGGAGTGGCAAGTGCTGGTGGAGGGCCCAGGAGAGAAGTGCTAAGGGGAGCCAAGAAGGAGAACCTCAGGCGAAGTGCTACTGCAGGCGATACCGAAGAATGGGATGCAGAGCTGTCAATCAGGGGCCCGCAAAGGTAGTGCATTGAGGGTGGTGGGTGCTGGTGTCGACTGGGAAGATCGGCCTGAAATCCTGTAAGATTCACGAGGATCAGGCCACCAGTCACAGCGGCAGTGGGGTGATTAGCAGGGAAGGGAAAGAGGTAGAGAAAAGCAGAGTTTTGAGCAGTTTCCAGAATTTGAGGAGGTCTGGCTCAAGTCTGAGAAGGGCAGGGAGGCTGTTCCAAAGGGAGGCGCCAGCTGAGGAGAGAGACCTGCCCCCACACTATTATTGGAGAAGCGTTTGACAGTCAAAGAGTTGGAGCTAAAGGAGCGTAGGGCTCTAGCAGGGGAGTATTTAGAGAGGGAAAATTGGAGATAGCGTGGTCCCAGAACCCAGAAGGCCTTGTGGATGAAGAGGGATTGATCCTTGCAGCCATTGGGAGCCAGTGGAGAGATTTTAGGGCTGGAGACATATGGTCCCTGGGCTTGAAGCCCAGGACAAGTCCTGCAGCCCCTATTCTGGCTTAGCTGGAGGGGGCATAGGGAGGAAAGAGGGAGATTGAGAAAGAGGCTGTTGCAGTAGTCCAAACTGGAGGACCAGATGTCTGGAGACGCTGAGCTTCTGGACAAAGATGAGGAAAGGAAGAATTCACCCAGAGGAGGTGGAGCTGGAAGTGGGACTGCTTAGTAAGATCCATGATGTGAGGGATGAAGGAGAGAGCGGAGTCAAAGGTTTTTGGCCTCATAGGATGGTGGGGGGAGAGGGCCCAATGAGGGTGGCCAGAGGGTCGGAGGAAGGGAGGTTGCAGGTGATCCAATCAGAAGGATCTCCGTCTTACTGCATTAAGGCAGAGATTGTTGGCTGCACACCATGCCTGAATGGCGGGCAGTCAGGGATCAGAGAGGAGGGAGAGGAGATAGTACAGGGTTGTGTGAAGGAAAGCTGTGTCTCATCAGCATAGCATCGGAAATGAGGAGAGACGGAGGAAGTCAAGAAGTGCAAGCTAGATATTGAAGATCCATGATCTATGGTGATAGGATAGAGCCCTGGGGGACACTACAAGTAGATTGAGGTAGAGAAAAAAGGGGCCACTTGCAACTGGGAAGGGTAGTTGGTGATAAGGTCAGGCAATCAAGTGCCTGGTCAGTGATGCCAAAGGTGTCAGTCGTTTTATGAGGATGGAATGGTTGATATTATCAAAGGCAGAGGAGAGGAATGACATCAGCGGGAGAGTTGGAATCAAGATTTGTGAGCATGGTTTCGAAGGTGTTCAGGAGAGCAGTTTCCGTGCCTCTGGATGCCCAGAATTCAGATGGAAGACAACCAACAAGATCAGTGTGGAGGGTCAGCTGGGGGGGAGGACCAACTTTTCCAAGAGTTTAGAGGACATTGTTCAGAGTTCCTGTGCTGTGTGCATAATCATGCAGGGGCAGATCATTTTTACACGTATGATTTGATTTACACTCTAATAATAGAAACTGTGTAAAATTATGAGTATGCACGGTCTAGTTTACATCCATTCAACCTTGCAGTCTATGGAGTAAATTACTATAAATGGTCAGTGGCAGCAGAGTCTTTGCTCAACAGTGAATGATAGTCATTACACCAATCACAGGTGTTCTAGCCTCTCAAATCTTCGGGATTACAATTAAAACATCCAAAACCTCACTCTCCATGAAGTGCCAGCGGTGTTCAAATGAAAGTTACATTTGTAATTGAAACTCAGCAAAACCTGTGCCTGTAATAATCCAGATAGGTATTTAACTTAATGTAGCTCTTCATAAATGGTCCGTCCAACACCTAGCTCAGCCGGTTGAGAGTTTGTTGCTGCGATCTGTGCGTGATCTGTAGGTTGCAGGTTTGAATCCCGGCAAGGCCAACTCAGCCTTTTATCCTTTCGAGGTCGATAAAGGAGTACAGAATTAGGTTTGGTGATAAATGTTATAAAAATGTTCCATGTACAGCGCTTTGCCAAAAGCGCTATATAAATAACTTTCACCATGAGATTAGATATAGAATTTAGCATGGAAGCTTGCCTCTTTGCACTGCTGTATCATAACATTGGCATGCCATTGGGTAGTAATAGCTCCATGAAATAAGGACTTTCACTAAACATCAAAAGACAATTCTGCTATCGAACCACAAAACACACAATACAATTCATGTTTGCTTTGCTATTTAATTGGCTAGGTTTTTGCATTTTCAACATTTACATATATACAGGAGAGATCAAATGGCCAGACGTTAGAGAAATAATGAAAGGTGTATTCTGTCACAATGCAGAAAGCTGCCACATAGTAATGATTTCCATACAGTTTTTGCACACGCTGGCTGTCCCATCCATTTTACTCTCTTGCAAAGGAGAAAAGTAAGTTTTACTCTTGAAATCACATTTACTCACAAAGTTTAAAAATGGGGAGTAAAATACTCCCACCTCAAAATCTCATCTGGGGCACTGGGGGACTCGCAGAAGATACAGAACTGGCAGGTAGATTATTCAAGGGAGCTGAGGTGGATGCTGAAGTCACCAAGGAGGAGGAGTTTGGAAATAGAGGTTGAGAGGCAGGAGGCAAGGACAACCCATTCAGAGAGGAAGAGAGAGATAGGGCCAGGGTGAGAGAAAGTAGGTGAGACCCCAAGCTTGCAGACAATTCAAAAGAGGAGGAGAATTGAGTAGGTATGATGGAGGCAAGGACCCTCTCGGGGAAGATCAGGGCCACTCCACCTCCAGGCCTGTTGGGTCTGGGTTTGGAAAGGATGTTGTAGTCCTATGGAATGAGAGTGTCAAGAACAGTGACAGAGCTGGCACTGGACCGCATCTTGGTAACAGCAGGGGTGTAGAGGAGTGTTTGACAACAGAACACGCATTCAGAGTGGCCAAGTGAAGTTGGTTAGAGTGCAGGCGCCAGTCGAAAAGGAGAGAGGTTGAGAACCTTAGGCCATGAAGGTGCCATTTTAACAGACATTAATGAAGCACCTAGAGGATGAGAAGTACACCAGGAGTACTTCCCACCTAGGGCCACCATTAATGGGTGAGAAGGAGAAAGGGGAAAGAGTAGAAACGAAATAAGAGGTCCATGGGTCACGAGAGGGGACAGAAGAGGAGGTCCGTAATAATCTGCCTGGAAGTGGCATTGATGAAGGTCGCCTGGATTAGAGACCAGGATAGCTTTCTTCAGCTTTGAGAGATGTAGGAAAGGTAATAGAATAGCTGTTAGAATAGATCGGAGGGATATAGCGTGCCATGGGAAATACACAGTGCACCAAGTGGCCTAGCAGCCAGGCAGACACAAGGTGGAGGTGTACAATGGAAGACAATCAATGCACAGATTTCAAAACACACTAAAATTGAAATTTCCCAAAACGCACTAAATACAGTACATAATTGTGGATGCACAGATTTAAAAGCACACCTAAGGAATGTTGATTAAGGCACTAACAAGCAGCGGCAAGCAAGCAGTATGTGAGTCTAAGTCAGATACACATCAAATGGGCAAGAAGATAGTTTTCAGATACTATTTTGCACCAAAGCACTAAAAATGTACAGGAGGAGGCCTGCATGGAAGGCTGCAGTATTGCAGGCAGGGCGGATACAGAATGCACAGGATGATGAAGGTTGAAAACAGATAGAAGTGGGACATGCACCAGGATTTATAGTTCAGGCACACATTACAAGTGGCAGCATGTGCGATGGGTCCATATAAAGTCTGAGGGGGCTTAGACAATTCGGCAGAGGCAAAAAGGTAGAAAGTCAGTGTTACTGTTCCTGATGCAACAGATGGCAGTGTGTATAAGCCCAATGAGAGAGGATGCTGGTTAGGGGGGGGGGGTGTCTCCCGCGATAACAGAGGTGAGAGGGCTTACCCATTGATACAAGACAGCCACTGCAAGGAGAGGTGGTCCACGGTGCGCAGAGGTAGTGGCGAAGGGCCCTCACAGCACTCCAAGACCCGGACAGGGTCTGCTCATGACAGCCGGCACCCAGATAGGCTCCACGAAGCTGAATCAAGCCAATTAGCACCAGCAAGGGGCGGGCCGTGTAGATGCTTCCCAGTAACGCCTGGCGGTGGCCATGATGGATTGACCAGTGCCCCAGTTATGGGCAGCCCCACAGGGCTATGAAAGTGCAAAAAGAATTGAGTAAGCTACGAACTTCGTAGCCATAGCGTGGCAAAAGAGCAGCATTGCCGCTGCAAACTCTGGTGCTGGATGAGCGATCATGCACACACCCGTCAGGTTGCAAAGATGGATTATCTGGTGGAATTGTAGATGGCCCATTCGTCGTGCTAACAACGTGAAAGGGAACATGAGAGCCAGAAGGACTCATGAAGAGGAAGACTGATCAGGGTATTAAAAACACAAAGTAATTTACGACCACAGTAGAGGTCACTGAAGATTATTCTCGAGTACTATGCTCACTTTTGGACGATCTGCAAGTCCTTTAGTAGAATTTAATTCATTACATATGTAAAGTTAGAGGGCAGAAGAAGGGGGAAACAAAGCTATTTACTTGAATTCCAGTGAACTTAAGAGCAGGCCGTTAATAGAAAGAGGTTCAAGAAGAGTTTTGGTTCAAGAAGAAAGTGTAAAAATAAAGGAGTATTGGGTGGGTGATACGGGCAAGGAATAAGAGCATGCTTAATGGAAAACAAATCAATTAAAATGTGTCACAAGTGTCAGCAGATGGAAAAAGACACCAAATGGAGCGTTCAGGGAGGGAAATGATTTACATCAATTTATGGTTTTCAATAAAAAAAAGACTTCAAATTGCAAATGTTGAAAATGGCACTACACTACATAACAAACATGTTTATATATACAATTATTTGTGACTGTTCACAGCAGCTACACATATTCAGAGACCACACGAGGATCAAGGTTAACGGGAGGGAAACCCCTACTGTTAGGACCTGGGGTAAAGATACTAATGTAACAAAAAAGATGTCCTAATGTCACACTTGAAGTGCACTTCTATGTGCAATATTCTTTTCTGTATGTATGGCACTTAAAGTCTATTTCAAGTAGTCATATTTAGTGACAAAGATGGGCGTGTTAATCACCCACAAAATGTAAACTTTTTTTGTAGCCATAATTTTCAATGTTCTTTATATCATCTAATTTTTGGAGTACATTTCTGCGCCCATTTGATTGCGGCTACCATATTTTCTGAAATACAGTGTCAAAAAGCAAAATATGTAACAATACATTAGTACAGCAGATGCCTGGGTGTACACAACATACACAATATATACAACAGAACCAAATATAACAGACACTTTCAATAATAATGTGCAAAACAGGCAATGTAAGGAAGGCCTCGAATTACCAAGTATGTGCCTTTACTTGTAAACCATTCCAAGCCCTAGATTCTAAAGCACTGTAGCTTCTAGGGGCATACTCTGTATTAAAGCCCATTCGTTTATAATCAGTCAAGCTCTAGCTTCTAGGAAAAGAAAGCTCCTGAAAAGGTAGACAATATTTCAGACCATTTGCTCATATCCGTCAAGAGACCCATTCACAGTCTGCACATTATTATTGAAAGGAGAGGCGCTGCAGGGATAGCAGAAGACACTCCTGGGCGTTCGTCGACCGCCAAAAGCAGACCCTTACACCAGCAAGAGCCCAATCCGAAATGGCGTGTTGAAGGGAAGACGCGGGAAACTGAAAGACGCAGAGAAAGCAGTTGCAAAGAGAAAAAAAGAGGAAGAGTGCCTTCACCAAGAGACCGCGCAAAAGTCCAAGAACGCCAAAAACAGCTGGTGAGTACGCCAAATAGCAGGGACACCTGGTTGATTATCAGAGGGCACACCAAATGCAAATACAAGTACAACAGGATAAAGAGCAAGAGAAAACAGACTATTTATAAAAAGGGAAGATGAACTGAACCAGCCCTTAACAGTATGTGAATGCATGGAATGCTGTTGATTTATATAGCGCCTTAATCCAAAGCGCTTAACAGAGCGCATATTTACATACAATATCACCCAACCAAAATTGGTACTCATTTATCGACTCGGAAGGATGAAAGGCTTAGATGGCCTTGCCGGGATTTAAACCTGCGACCTGCAGATCACGCTCAGATCGCAGCAGCGAGAGCTCAACCCGCTGATCTATCTTGCTGGCATACATGGGAGCACAGAAGCAAATGGTATATCAAGTATGTATATTGTTCAACAAGGTTGATGTACAATTGGGGAAGTGGATGAATACAAGAAGTCCTGGCATAAAAGTATACAATCAATTTCAAGTACATGAACATACGTCCCGGCAGGAAAGTATACCAGGCAATGTCTAGTGTATGAACACAGGCAGTCCTGGCAGGAGAGGATATCAGGCAAGAACAGTGTATAAGAAATCCTGACAGGAGAGTATGCCAGCCAATCACAAGGGTAAAGATACAAGAACCCCCAGCAGGAGAATATAACTGGCAATTTGCAAATGTGAAAAACCAAGAGGTCTTAAGCAAGGGTATTAGAACTGTGAAGGCCAGACAAACGAGAGCAAGACCCTGTCCATAGAACCTTGATACCTTGATGTGAACGGTACCTGCGTAGGAGTGTAACAGTGCCACTGTGGGCCCAACAAACACAAGGAATTGTCGTATAAGGACTTGTTTATGATAAAGAGGAATCCAAGGAAGGATGTCACCCTCTGGAACAACGATTCTTTATCCCTGAAGAACTTTTTGAGTTGAAGTTACCTATACTTGTTTTTCAAACACTTCTACACCGGAGCATCAGAACTGTGTATGTGAAAGACCAATTTAGGGGAAGGGAGTCCCCCTCTGGAACAAGGATTCTTATCTCTGAGGAACTTCTGGAAGTGGAACTACATGGATTTTTCTGATGAACACTTTTTCTAACAGCATCAAAGGTTAAAGACATTTCCCTTTTAACCTTTTTCTTTGGTTTATAGTGGGAGGGTCAGAGTAGAACCTTTGGACACAAGGACAGCTTGCTTTTGACATCCTGACAAAGGCGGATACTCGGTTGTGGTTTAGGTAGGAAAGGTCCCCGTACAGCAGGGTCAGAGAGGCCTTTTCCCAACCCTTTCTTTTGTTTAATAAATGTCTTTAACCAGAAACGTAACCAACTTGCACGTTTCATTCTGGACTCCTCACACTACCCAAGTCTACTTTCCACCTTCTCCAGGTGATACAACGTAAGAGAGCCAGAGTCATAGTGATCCCAGGCCCAGTGATCAAATCATCCCTGCTATTAAATCGCTTCATTGGCTCTCTGTTGATGGCCAGAACTCCTTTAAAATGCCTTACTTGCCCACGAGCCATTCGAGGGACTGGATTCTGGATAACTCGAATGTTTATTGTATTGTTTGGAAATGTAATAAAGCGCAAATAATATGTCCATATTAAGCCATCCAGGCTCCTCGATAGCGGTTTCAAGGGGAATTAGTTCAATGGTTGGACCCTTGGAATGTTCTGCACTACCCTAATGCATCTAGGTCCCTTACAACTGATTTTGTTGTGAACCTTCCATTTTTGTGGCAGTACCTGGTTGTGAGGGTTCTAAGCATGCAGAACTTTCCAGGAGGCGGTCAATGTGGGCAATGTACTTTGCCAACAGTCTGAAATAATTCCCAAAACCTCAGCTGGCCAATGACTCGTTAGGTGGCCACTGCGCTTGCAATATTAATATCATCTCACGAAGGCAAAGGGTGACTGTAGAGACTGGGTACTAGGCCCGAGTACTCCAATAACAGAGGAATTGAAACAAGAACAGCCACACTGAGCCAAATGTGATAACTTTACTAGTGCTGGGATAGCACTTATGTGATTTAGAGCCATAAATAGATGTACAGCCTAACACGTGTTTCGAGCAAGACCTACCTCTTCATCAGAGGCTTGTCTGAATTGCTAAAAAAGCGTATGACTAGTAGTCCCAGCGTGACAATTATGCCACCTGGTATCCAGTTGGATGATTGTCAACTCTTGCGTCGCAGTCATGGAATTCCACTGGAGACTGTCACTCCGTTCTGAGAATGCTAATCTAGTAAAATTATCACAATTGGTGGAGTGTGGCTGTTCTTGTTTCAAACAGTCTGAAATAACACTACTGGACAAAGTGAGAGAATGACAGCACTCAATGCAACCTAATAATTGTCTGCACCATAGCCAAAGAGCACTGACATCTGCCCTGATCAGTGAGGTTAAGAAGGATATACTATCCATCACAGTAACCTGGCTGACACTATTCTGTGGTTACAAAGACATTCCCCTCAGATAAAAAATGTACACCAGCAGCCACAATGACAAAGAGGTGAAATGCACATATAGATCAACATAATCTACACTCTGGTATTACTCTCAGACACCATCCCATACTTTGAATCGTCTCTTGTACACAAACAGCCACTCTGCTTCCTCATAAAGACCTAATGTATGTCACTCTTCCTTCTGGGACAATTTTGCTGAAGTCTAACTAACCTTGCGGTCAACAACTTACTCCTTACCATACTGGGACATTTACATTTTTGATTGCAGAGAAAGAATAACCCTGTTACCTTATCCCCGTCCCATAACGTGGATGGTCTCCCCCTTAAGCAATTAGTAAGAAGAAACACGTTAACATGGAAGGCACGGTAGAGAATCCCACTTTGAAAAAGCTACCACCATGATAACCCCTCACCATTTTCACCCCAGCTACATCACGAACAAACTATTAAGGCTCCTTCAAAACGGATCAGACTATGTGAGGGCCTCACAAAACTAGATACAAAATAAAGTCTCCTAACAACATTTAGTACTTTTAAGTTCACTTTGAACAACAAAATCCAAACTAGCCATTCACTATGAATGGAACGATAAAGATGTACGGGTTTATATATCGCAAGGCATAAAATAAGCAGTGCATTTCTCTTGCCTTCAGAGCTCTCTCCACCCTCTTTTCACTGCAAGTTCAAAGGGGCTAATGGAGAGAGTGTAGCAGTAATCATCCCCTTCACTCATGTGCCAAATGGCCTGTGTGGAAGTGCTACGCACATTTTATTTTTAAAATTATTTTAAACCAGAAATAATCGGGATAATACTGTTATTAAGCGAACTGTATCCTGTCTGCCAAAGACCAATATGTGTGTTTTTTTTTAACAAAATGGCTTTCAATTCCTTTTCCAAAAAATGCTATAGGTTAACTAATGCATAAATACAGTATTGCTACTGTAAGTAAAACTGCATTGTCTCCATGGTTTACAGTGAAGTGTATCTAAATCTCAGTGTCAACTAGATTTAATTTTGTTGGGAAAGATGCGGTCATGAAGTCAGGGGCACAGGAACGCAGGGGTCGCATGCACAGGAGACCTGGGTGGACACTGTCCTGGCGCCTTTGGCGCCAGGCTCATGAACAAAAGTAAACAAACATCCATTTAACACCAAAAAGCTTTTATTATGGACATAGCACTTCAGATGCATGAACCTTGAACATTCCATCGATTAAGCAGGATGCATTAACCTTGAACATTCCATCCATTAAGCAGCCCCAAGTGTATTCTTGGGTGTGACTGCTAATGGATTGCCTTCGCACGTGCTCACTCTTTAGGAGTGGCAGGGTGTGGCTGGTAAGCCGGCCCTAATGGGCGTGCCCACGATCTCAGCTATATAAGCTGCCCCGATCCTCAAGACAGACACTTTGCGTTATTCTGCACTTGCAAGCAGCGTAACGCTCACCGTCGCCTGAGGTCGGACTTACCTTTGAAGATCCCGTTTCCTGGATATCCGGCTTCCTGCCAGCATAGTTACTAACTGGGGGAAGCTGTTCTTACCTGTACATCTCTTCGGCGAACCAAGTATTCATCTTTACACTTTCCGGAACGCCGGATTTCTTCATCTTGGCACCTCAGCACGACACACTCCATCGTCAACAGCAGTACCTGCAAGGAAAAACAGAAGACAAGGTTAGACATCGAAAAAAAGCGTCAGTTTAAGATTGCGCTTCGCCATACTTTGCGCTTTTCCTTAAACCATCACTTACCTGCTGTCGAACATTGCAGTAGCATCCATCCATCTTCCATCCGGCCGCGTCTCGCAGCTGCATTGAGGCCGCATTTCCATCTAAGGGAAGAAAACAGAAGAGAGATACTATTGCGGGCATAAGTAGAAGCAACATATAAAGACATTAAACAGAACGAACAGCATCACAAGAGCTAAAGAAAGACTTACCCATCATAAGGAGAAGCATAGTTGCAGCTGGACTGGACTAATCCTCATCAGGGATCAGTGAAGAAACTAGATCCCATTCGACGTGCCCCTGCCAGAAGTAGCAGAACAGAGAGCTCATCTTCCATAATTCACAGGTGAGCTTTATGGGCCGGCATATGCTCACAGAAACCGTACTTGGGGTGAAGGGTTCAAGAGGGACAACAATCACAGATTGGCGCACTCACACACTTATCTCCACACAGGAGCAGTATCACCACATACCACCCATCACAGCTTTTCTACTGAGGGAAATGCCTGAAGGGGATGATTCAAGTTCAGTGAGGGCCGCAACCATGCCCAAACGCCTCCACAGAGACCGGTGAACGTAACATATGCATCATATCGACGAGTGGACAGTTTTAAAAATGTACATGAACACGCAGCCAAATGCTTTGATAGCTAACCTAGTCATGTAGCCTGCTGGTTACGTACAGCTTGCAACTGGTACTCAACCCACGAGCTGATCCCATAGTCCTTGACATTGTATCTTACCATGTTGGTTTATATCCGCTAATCTGAAAGTGAGATGGCCGCAAACTACAATATTCTGCCTAGTTTGCTCAGTCCTCTGACTGCTACACCATCCACTCTGCTTAGTCTTTTACATAATGAATACACAAAGCTAACTTGATATTTACTTAAAGTAGCAATCAATAGTTTCATCCGGTCTGTACATCTACAGACCTACTGCAAAACTGTACACTGTA
The DNA here is from genome assembly GCF_040938575.1 of Ambystoma mexicanum. Taxonomy (NCBI): domain Eukaryota; kingdom Metazoa; phylum Chordata; class Amphibia; order Caudata; family Ambystomatidae; genus Ambystoma; species Ambystoma mexicanum. Next base: position 311,016,778 of record NC_090932.1, read on the forward strand.
GTGGGCCTCCAGAGTTCACTTTGCTCTATGATTAGGACTGTATTATATATTTGCACCTGCAGTAGAGAGAGCTGATCAAACTGTTTTCAGAGTCATTTGATCATACCCATTTATTTGTGTCCATTCATGCAGCTAACCTTTTTACAAACACTAATCCAGAGCTCCCAAAGCATTTTTGCCCACTCGCATAGTCGAGTAGTATTAAGAAGGGCCAGTACTATTTGCAGGGGATGTTGGAAACTTTTATTTAAACTATACTTTGTTTGCAGTAAATGTCATATAAAGGTTTCACTGTGCATGGCTGGCATCTGGGTGGCAGCAGTGTGCCAAACTAAAATGGGTTTGTGGTGCCATGCACCATTTTAAGGAAAGAATTTGCAAGGCCCGATTTATCTCACTAATGTCTTACTTCAGCGGTATACAAAAACTGCTGTATGGCAGATGGGGAGCAGGTGCAAGTGGATCTAGGTGCCTTCCTGCCTGCCGCTCTTTTTCACCACTTAGCAAGCCCCCCCCAACCTGGTGCCTTCCTGCTTGCCACTCTTTTTCCCTCCTTAAGGAGCCCTCCAGCCTCTTATCCTTTGCAGATGGGGAGCAGGTGCAAGTGGATCTAAGTCACCTGGCCTAAGCCCTGCCCACCTGGTGCCTTCCTGCCTGCAGCTTTTTAACCACTTAGCAAGCCCCGCCCACCTGGTCCCTTTCTGCTTGCTGCTCTTTTTCCCTACTTAAGGAGCCCTCCAGCCTCTTTTCCTTTGCAGATGGGGAGCAGGTGCAAGTGGATCTAGGTCACCTGGCCTAAGCACCACCCACCTTCTTAGCCCTGCCTCTTCCTTCCTGCTTTTAATTATTAGATCAAGGGCATCTCTTGCCCCGGTGTCCTAAGGGAAGGGCAGACGAAGAAAGGGGCAATTCCTGTTTGGACCTGTTGGGCAGACGAAGAAAAGGGCAATTCCTGTTTGGACCTATTCAGACCAGGAGGACCCAAGGCCCAACCCCGCTGCTCAGACAGCAGGTAAGCATGCACCAACATGTGTTACTCCCTCTGTCCCCTCAGGCCACAACCACTCTCTCCGGTTCCCCCGTGATGTTCCCTTGTGCCCCCCCTTCTTGCACACAGGTGTTGCCTGTTTTGCTCGATTCTTCTACCCTGCTCACACCTGACCCCCGCAAGCCTACTTCTGCAGGAGTCTGTACTGATAAATTCTGGTTTCACCATCAGTCTTGTGGCCAATATTGGATTCGACTTTTATGGACTTCATTCATTCACGGCGCGTCACCCTTTCTCAACTCTCATGCTGGACTTCCTTTGCATCTTGTACTCATGGTGGCCCTGAATCATGCTTTTCCCATCTTCATCTTGTATCCTGGCTTGTAACATTATGTGTTACTACTGACTTCTGCAATTGTATTCACTCTCCCCTCTTGCTTCTCAACTCTTGACTGCTAACTCTGTTCTCTTCTCCTTTCCCTTCTGCCTTCTCCCTTTTCCTATCTTCCCCTTACTTTCTTCTATGCACTTACTCTATCAGAATTGTCCCTGGACCTAGTATGATAGCAACCTTGTCTGTTTCCTCTCCCCCTCCCCTTACTGGTTTTTTCCTCCCCACCCCCCCCCCCCCCAGCATTATCTGAAATGTCATCAGGCCTAGTATGATAGTCGCTTGTTTTGTTCCTACCCTACCTTTCTGCACCCCTCTCCCTCACCTCTTGTTTTTCTCCGGCTCTACCAGAAATGTCGTCAGGCCTAGTACAGTAGTCGCCCGTCTGTTTCCATTTCCACTCTCCCCCTCCGTTCCTTATCTATGTCTTAGCTCTCTTGCACTATCTGAAATGTCTTCAGGCTGAGTACGATAGTTAATTTCACATCCTTACTGTGCATGGCCTGTAAGAATGCCATTGTATTTTCCCTTGTTCCCTCCCTTGCCTTGAAGCGCTTTGAAACACATTGTGTATAGGCGCTATATAAATAAACTATCATATATTGTTGCTCATTTTATATCTTGGGTACAAGTATCTTCTGGTGGCATTAAAAACATTAGTACAAAATTGCTAATCAAATGGGTTTGTTTGCTAATAAAAATAAATGTAATTAGCAAACTCTGCTAATCTATTTTTTTTTAAACTAATGTATGCCTTGTATCGCGGATACAATTTTCTCCCAAATCAATTTTATATTGCTGCAGTAAATAAGGTGACATTTTAAGTCTGTAAACATCTGACTAGATTGAGTCAGAATATTGGGTTGTTTACCAGATTGACAAATCTGTTTATCAACACCCAGGCCTTCTTCAGGAGAAATATCTATACTGAAACTACAAATTCAGATACACAATTGATCACATCTTCCTAGAAAGGGGAAAATAAAACAGGACAACTGGTCATGAGGCCTTTCAAACTGAAGATCAATCACTAGAATAATGAACATAGAATGCACACATCCTATTGTGTGTCAAGGAAACTGCTCAAACGTTCCGAAGGAGGAATTGTCTAAGGATGAGCATTCCACGAAAAAAGGCAGGCTAGTTACAAGACTTAGTTTAAAAAATGATAATAGTTTTAAGAGAATACGTTTTTATCAAATACAAATTACAAATAAAGTTAATATCAATGTGTACTGTGCATTCAGAATGTAACAATCAGTGAAACTCTTAATTACAAAAATGGAGCCATCCAAACACACCCCTCTCCTCCCCAAACCAACTGAACCACTACCTCCACAAATATTCTCACAAAAATCGATGTACTGCAACAATTTAGTACAGCCTCAGACTGAATTGCCTAAGCTTTAGGATAGGAACGAACCACAACCTAGTTAAATTGTACATGGGGTAGTCTATTAGGAAGTGGGTCACAGCAGGACTCTAAATTAAGATTAGATAAGCAGGAGCTAAAAGCAGCTACTGGGTATCCAGCATTGACCAGTGACCAGGCGCTACCACTGGGGAACAAGAAGCCAATACATGGCATTGTTGCAAATATAACTTGCACATAAGATGCAACCCTATCATTTTGTCAATTTATGACCCCTTATGCTTTAAAATGTCGTATAGATGGGTCTACATGTTTATTTATAGAGATTGTCCCAAATAGGTGCGCTTGTTCAGCATCAGTTGCATGGGGGACCTAAAGTAGCTCCTGGTGTCAAGCTAAAAAGGCTCTTCAAGGCTACAAGCAGAAGCTAAAGAGCTACCAGCTCTGCTGAATTTCGAACCCTGTCAGGCCGATTGGGAAGGGGACGATTATTGTTTAAAATTCAAATGCCAATAAAAACAACAACAAAAAAAAAACGAATACGGGAAAAGTCTAAATGAAGCAGCAGACATGCAAAGCTTCGCCTCCGTGGCTGGGGTTTTCTTGCAATATAATATATTTCCATTTGTAACATATGACTAACCCTCTGCCACGACACATACACAAGCTTTTGGAGAAGATATGCATCTCTTTTGCGCTGGTTTAAAAAAGTTAGACCGCATCAGTGTCCTTATCCAAAACAGAAATTATTCTCATCTCAAACCTATTACATGAAACAAAAAATGTATATTCCTTAAATAGACAGAAATGCGCCCTGTCAATTTCTTATTATCGTCTAAATAGCTTATTGCAGCATTCCCTTCCTTATGATAAGGGTACTTTTTACTTCTTTAAAAGAATAATTAAGTGTTATTCAAACATTTTCTGTATTACAAGTTATTCCTTCGTTCTAGCATCCGCCAACATGTTTCGAGCAACAGACTTCATGAGGGCATACCCTACGAGGTTAGCAATGGCGAACATTTAAATTAAACCATTTTCAACTTCAATAAATCATTGTCAGTTCTAACAGTTGTAAAGGACATTTTCACATTTAAACATAATTAAAACACCATTTAGTTACGTAAAGGATCATAAAAACCCAAAAAGATAGAAGAAAAAAGGAAATAAAAATAATGTCGATAGAAATATTTTGGAAATGTATCTTCAGAGCTCGCAAAATTTACTTGCCCACTCTCATTGGCAGGAAGATTTAATTAAGGGCGAGTGCCATTTGCATGGTACTCCATCTTACTGTTGAGTTTTTATTTGACATACACTACAAACAATTTGCAGTAAATGACAAATAAAATGTACTGTGCATGGGTAGTCTTTGGGTGGCAGCACTGCACCAAATATGAAGTGTGCTTGTGGTGGCATGCACCATTTTTTAGAAAGCACTGGTAAATATTTTGTCACCCATAACCATGTGGCAAATGCATTTCTCTTATATCAAGTATGCAAGCTAAGGAACTCACCCTGCAGGTCTAGTGGGACTTTTAATAATTTGCAAGGCCTGATCTACTTCTATATATATTTGGGAACGTTTATATGTTTGGGGGTGGCTCCAGCCCCATAACAATTCGTGGGCTGGAATTTTGGCCCAAAGTCGGAATACCAGTTTACGGTGTACTGACGATGGTGAAATTTGACAAACCCCACCCATTCACACCGCACAGGGCAGGGTCCGACCCTTTGCTATGACTATCAGCGATTTCGGGAGATTGCCAATTTTGTGATTGTTGGCTCCAGCCCCACAACAGTTGGTGGGCTGAGGTTTTGGCCCGAGGTCAGCATATCAGTCTGGGGTGTACCGGCTCTGGTGAAAATTGACCAACCCCACCCATTTGTACTGCACAGGGCGGGGTCCGGCTATGTGATATCAGTATAGGCAATTTCAGAAGGACAATTTTGCGATTTTTCAAAAATAAGTAGTTCGGACACAATATACAGACAAGGCTATAGCACACCCCCACGAGCATGTCAGCTACAGACCCGTGCAGCATTGGATGGTACAACCAGTATATAATTTTAACTTCCTGAACTCAAGATTACAATTGTCTTAAACTACCCCAGATCTAGGATTTAGCTTTGTTAATTCATTATTGCGCTTACTTAACCATTCCATAGATCTTGCTAGATGTGTTTTATGTACAAAGTGCAACTATATCTATTAGTGGAAGAGAATCACATGAGAATTCAGTGGTGTCATCATTTAACCAATTTGTTTTACTTCTCAATTAACTCTTTATTTCTTATTCTATTCCATTACGTATTCCAACATTAAAAATAATAGAAAGCTCACGATTACCTAACAAAACTATTATCTAACCAATGAGAATTCGGATCATATCTTTACTGACCATCACCATCTCAAGTCGTCGTGCTTGATCATCCACAATATTGCAAATCAATACAATGTTGCATAAAGGGTAGTTACCTAAACTCACAGGCTAGTCTTCATTAAACAAATATTTTCCCTTCATCCTCATGTGTCTTTCAGTGTCATGAATCAAACATACTTACCGGCCCAAGGGAGGGGGTGGGGGGATTGGCTCATCTCCCATGGTGCTTTTGGTGGCATTTGACGTAGAGAAGACTACCACTGCACTATATTTCCCAGCATTCCCAAACATTGCAGAGGCGGTACATGTGATGGACTTGCCCGGCTTTTGACGTCATGCGCAGGCTAAGATGCCCACTGCACAACAAGGAAACGTTTCTCAATGTTTGCCGGTAAGATAGCTCAGCGGGTTGAGCGCTCGCTGCTGCGATCTGAGCGTCATCTGCAGGTCGCAGGTCCGAATCCCGGCAAGGCCAACTCAGCCCTTCATCCTTCCGAGGTCGATGAATGAGTACCAAAATTCGGTTGGGTGGTATTCTATGTAAATATGTGCTCAGTAAAGCCCTTTGGATTAAGGCGCTATATAAATAGCGCATTATCATTATGTCTTTCTGCCCGCGAGTTGCATCTTTCATGTCCTGCGCAACTTTCCTTTTTGCTAGTTCTTCTGCTTTGTTTTTTTACCTTACTTCGGATCTCCTTTGATGCTATTGGTATGTATTATTATGGTTTGCTCTAAAAGTAACAGACTTTTTGGCTTTGTTCTTTGGATTGCTATTGGATTACCCATCTGGGTTGTGGAACTGTACGCTTTCTTCTTCCCCAATTCTACCTTTAATTGTATTTTAGTTTGGTCTTTTGGACTCCATCGGCACTTGATTCTTCCCAGACTTGTTTTGTGATGCTCCTCTTAGTTTGTGCCCTTGTGCTGCCAGGGTTGGACCCATTTGAACTGTGTGCCTTTTAGTGTTGGAAATTCTGTGGCGCTAAAGCACCACCTATAAGCCAAAACTATTGCACTGGAGATTGCACATGAGGAGGGGACAGAAAGCTTATAGGTGTTTGGTTACAGACCCATTGACTCCCCATGGCCATGTTAATCCCTGTGGTCATTCCCAGCTCCTTGTAGCCCCCTCTCCATCCAAAACACATCCAACGGGTATCTCTTCGAGCTAACTCATCAAACTGCAACATTATCCTTTGCACTCGAAGTGCCTGATGTTATTTCAAAGCAGTCTTGACAGGTAATAGCTTAAATTGTGCTATTTACTCACTGCTGTGAGTTATATAAATATCTTAAGCAGGTCTGCCTTCAGCACTTGAATTAGAAGCAGTGTGCATGTTTCACTGAAGTCCTGCATAAAAGCAAGCATTGGCAAAGCCAACAGTTTTGGTTTGTGTATGGGATAATTAATGGGCAGTTAATGCTACTACGGCAGTGCATGGCAAAAGCATTTCGCAGGCCTACACAAAAGCAAAAATGATTGCATTGCCAATGCGTGTTCCTTTTCCGAGTGGATTGGGAGCGAGTCCTCTGGTTTATGGATTCTAGTTACACTACACGAAAAAACACTACAGTAAATTCCCCACTTGCTACTCTTCATCAGAAGGTAGTAGGGCGGAGAAGGAAGAGAGGCGGGAGAGTCTTACAACTAAGGTAATCTAACCTTACTGTATTCTTTCCCTGCAGTGTAGGGCGAGCACCCTGGTGGTGCTTCCCCTGCCTTCCAGTCTACCCCTCTAGTATCACTTGTACAAGCTACTGATACAGAGGTTGTCGGAAGGAAGGTCAGTTATTCTCCTGGACATTCCTTGGGATTTGTAACATCAATTCAGTCCCATCAAGCAAGTATAAATATAGTTATATTTAAAAAGCCACTGTATTAGAAGGAGAAATCATTAATAGTTCTCTTTCGATGATCGCAATTCATTCGCTAACAAAAATCAATCTGGTTTTGTTAATATAGGTCGATTTAATCTCCTCAGTCCCCCTTACCTTATGGCTAATTTCTTACATCCACGTTTGGGACACCACCATGTTGTGCAAAAGCAACATTGCAGCTCAGTCTTGAGCCCACTTAATAATAAGTGCAACATTAAAGAAGTACCGACATATAACCGTGTTCGTCAACTCAATCTCTTGGCAGCCATTTTACAATGTCACTTTGGTTGCATATCAGCTACCGCTTATATGATGTTGGCCTGCTTATTAAACTGCCTTTACCTAGTGCTCCAGGTAAGATTTTGTAGTGGGTGTATTTTACTCCCACATTTAAGGTTGCAAGTAAAATACTTTTTTAGGGAGTGAAACAAAAAATAAGGCCCATTCCCAATGGGGGGTGTGTTTAATAAACATGTAAAAATATGCTTTAACACTAAAATAAATTATTTTGCAATACATATTTTTTTGCACCAAGTTATTCATGCACGCTACAAAGATAAAGGTTTACCTCTTACAATCAGGCAGTAATTAGAAGAGTATCTTCCTATGGCCCTACATGTATACTACTGGTCCAAACATGTATGAAGTTGTGTGGGCGTAAACCGGGGTAAAGCCTCCTACATGTCGGTTTCCAATTATTTTTTTAGAGTATTTCTACTCACTATTGTTATTTTATTGGGAGTATTTGCCTATTTCTAAAGGGTAAAAGGGAATGATACACCCCTTATCTGTAGGATTGCCTTTACCTTAATAGCTCAAGACGATACCTTACCAAGAGATACCCACATTAACATTTGCCATTCTCAGGCCTCCCTCTCACAAATAAATTATTTTGTGGTTTACCCTATGCTGTAGAACCCGCTGTTTTGAGTGTTCCATTTATTATTCTAGCAGAATGATTGTCCTTTTATTTAAACTAAAATGATCCAACATATTGTGTGTTCACGTGTCCATTTCGTGCACGTAATCTCCCCCTTTACATACAAATAAATTGCATTGTATATCAGTTTAATCCTGAAAACATCTAATCCCAAATGGTCAAGATTATATACCAGTAGCATTGTGTCTAGGACACACAGTTATTGCCAATTCCATGGTATCATAGTTGTTTAGTGATTTCAGCTATATTTAAGTATGCAACCACATTTTCCAATACATTAATCTCAAATATGTACTTATCTGTACAGATACCAATTCACTTCGGCTAAATTGACCCCTTAATACAAATGTGTTCTAATAGTTCCATTAGTACCAAATACAGGCACAGCTACCATACAGCGCTGGCTAACTGTTTTATAGTGCCTTCTCTTCTAAAAATAGTCTGATTGTTTTTCAACAAACTTCTCTACATATTTGTCCAGACATTAAAAGTCCCAATGTTTGCGTAATATAACATACAGGACTTTGCTTTTTCAGCCCATAATAGTGGTAAACCGAACTTGATCGTTAACATCTTGATTGTACTTGGTTTATGAACACATAAAACATGTAAAACCGAATTTTCTTCATTAAAAATATTTGTTTTATTATCCTTCATCATAATATGTAAATCCAAAAAAAGGTGATTGTCTCTTTACTTGAACATGCCAAGTCAATTTTAAAACTATAATGAACTTCTTTGTGAATTCATTAAGGTTGCGCTCACTGCTGCGATCGGAGTGATCTGCAGATCGCAGGTTCGAATCCCGGCAAGGCCAACTCAGCCTTTCAACCTTCCAAGGTCGATAAATGAGTACCAATTTCGGTTGGGTGATATTGTATGAAAATATGTGCTCTGTAAAGCGCTTTGGATTAAGGAGCTATATAAATAACACATCATCATCATCGTCGTCATATATCATGAAGATCTCCTGTATATAACATCCACAGGAGCAGCTGTTTCTCAAAACCAGTTATGTTACTTAGCATTTCTTTATTTTTTTTATTGTATATGGTTACAAAAAAATATAACCTTTCACAAATCTCAAATCAAGTAAAAATATTTATACAATAGACAAACAAAAACATTTGCATCCTAACTAATTCAATAAAAAAAATTTTAACAATCTTTTGAAAACATTTTTTTTAAAGTCCTATGTTACAGTCCTCGAGCTTCTTAACAGCAGCGATCGTCTTTTGATGCGAGTGTCCAATCAATCAGGATTTCCCATAGATGGTCGTGTGCCCAGTTAGTTGCGTCGGACACGAATCTACTGAGAAATTGATGCCTAGAATTTCTCGTGCCTGCACACTCCAACATCAGATGTTTGATTGTTTGGTTTTCAGGTTTGGCACACGACTGACAAAGACTTACCGAAGAAGCTCCCAACCCTATCTTGCCAAAATTTCCCCAGTATATAGGATGTTCAATCTTAGTCTGAGAAACATATTCCTTATTCTCCAGTCTGGGAATTTTATTAGGTATTTACTGAGGAAGCCCAATTTCCTTTCCGCTCTTTGTTGGGGGTTTGGGTGTGGCCCCGATCTTATTTTCACAACGGTCCTAATCCAGTCCATTAATGGATTTTCCTCCAGCAATTTTGAGTCTATATTCGCCAACTCCTGCCATTCCTTCGCCAATGAGTCAAGCCTAACCAACAGGTGTGAGGTCCCAGCCTCCAAATGTTTTCTCATATCTGTGTAAAGGGATTGGTTTTGAGATGACATAATTTGGAAGTGCAAGATCAACAGTTTCCATTCTGCTTGAGATTTTAATGATATTAGGCCCAGTTTGAATCTGATATTGTCCATCGATACTCATTGGTAGGCCCAAGGCTTGTTTCCACACCAGACCTTCCCATTTTTGCCAAAATGTGTTACACAATTGAGGTTTAGCTTCTAGCCCATATAATAGACCAGGAATAACTTTGGCCTGATAAAACTTAAGGACAGGTATGAGTGAAAATGTACCGTATTGCCAAAGGATTTTTTTCATCTGAGCTGCTATGGGTTTTATTTTTATCTCAAGGTCAAACTCTACCTTGCATAATGCCGGTGTGGCATAGATTTTATAACCCAGGTAAACCAAATCCTCCACCCTTTTGATTGCCCTCCCTCCCCCATTGACCATCCTGGAAAAACATTTTTTTTAGTCTTTTGCCTAAATACCAACACCCTTGATTTGTTGGGATTCAGGGATAGCCCATGTTCAACTGCATAATTGTGGATACCATTGAGTAGATGGTGTAACCCAATAGCTGTTTTGTCTAACACTACCCCATCATCGGCGTAGGCCAGCCAATATATTTTCTTACCATTTAAAGAGGGACTGGCCAACACCGCAGATGCTAGAAATTCCCCCATATCAGAGGTATACAAATTGAAAAATAAGGGGGCCCCACGACAACCCTGTCTGACCCCCCAGTTCACTCACAGGTTCTGACAGATGACCCTCCGCATCTAATATCACCCTAATGTCATTGTCCTTATGGAATTCTATAAGCATCGCCAGGAGACCCTCTGGGGTGCCTTTTGCTCTTAGTTTCATCCACAACCTTCCCCTGTCCACCTGGTCAAAGGCCCTTGAGAAATCTTCCCAGGCGCCATAGAGTTGCTCACCTCCCTTCCCATGAGTTTTTTCACTCAGGAGATTTAATACTATGCCATTCACTGCCGTTGAGTCCCCTCCTGAACCCAGTTTGACATTGTGAGAGCATTCTAACTTTTTTTTCCCCCCCAAGCTTCCAGTTCCGCCAGCAAGATTTTCATAAAAATCTTGCTGTCAATATCCAGCAAGGCTATAGGGCGATCATTTTTTGCCGCCTCCCTATTGCCCCCCTTGAATAATGGGATAACTGTAGCGGTGCGCCATGATGTTGGTAGCTGTTTCTGAGCCAGGATCTCCCTAAAATACCAGTTGAGCAATCTTGCCCATAAAGCTGTATTTCCCTTAAGGACTTGATAAATCAGCCCGTTAGGCCCTGCCGCCTTCGAGGAAAAAGCCTTCCTAATGATATCTTCGATATCCGGCATATTGAGATTAAGCCGCCATTCTGCCTCAATATTATAGTCCCACACTGTTCTTACTGGTTGGCCAAAGACTGACTTTAGGTATTTAATCCACTCATCTTCGGTTACCAAATTGCACAATTGGGAGGTTTATTCCCCCTCCATTTCATGCATGGTGGCCCAAATCCCCTTGGCATCTCTTGCCTAAGACCTCCAATATATGCTCCCCATCCTGTTAGTACCTTTTTACATTCCTAGCCACTGACCATTGTTTGTACCCATTTTTAAGCAGACTTATTTGTACCCCTTCTTCAATTTTGCTAATGAATGGATTTTTTTTATAAACCTCAATCTACTGTTTAATTCTTTTTTTTTTTTGGCCATCGTTTCTTCATCATACACGTGACGGCGGACATGTTGAGGCCCACCCCAACCTGGCTTCGGGGGACAAATTTGCCAAATTAATTTAATAAAGCCGGCCGGGGAGCAGTTCCCTCTTTGTACTATTTCTGGTATTGTAGAGAGCCTTTCATTTAAATCAGCTCCACCCCCTTTATATTTCATTAGGCGTACTTTGCCCTTCCGAGCTATTAGCCTCTGAGGCATCCGTGGCAAAGTTTCTGCTAAGATTTCTGGAGAAAAAAAAAAAAAGGAGTTCCAACCTAAGATGATCACTACCACATCCATCTTTTATATTCAAATTTACTTTGTTTGAAAAGACCACCGGATAGAAAAAGAAAGAAAGAAAGTCCAATATTGAGGCAGACGTGCCCTGAATCCTGGTTGGGTTAGCAGGAATGTCCCCTGGAAGACGCCCATTTGACATTTTCAAACCCCAAACATTCAACCACTTAACCCAAATATGGCCATTTTTTGAGGTTCTTTTCCCCACCGATATTCTCCGATTCTTTGGGAGATCAATACATTGCGTGTTAAGGTCGGCCCCTAGTATTATATCCGCCCCTGGAAAAGCAGATTTCATATCAACTAAAGCCTTGGCTAACACATCAAGGATTACAAGGAGCTTTGTATTAGACGGATTGCAATAGATATTACAAAAAATCATTGTTCTATCCCTCTCCCCGTTTCTGAATGAAGCCTTGCACATTTGTAACCCTTGAAAAAACCCTTCAGAGGAAACATCCTTAAATTTTTGAAGGCGATAAGCAACCCCCCACTCGGCCTTCCTCTAGCTTTCTGCACTGCCCCTTGAACCACAACCGAATACCCTTCAACTACTATCGGGTTTACGAGCCATGTCTCCTGCAACATTATAACATCTCCCGAATCAAACAAATAGTTCTTTATGGCCCTTGAAGTACAATTAATGGGGCCCCGTGTGTTCCAGGAGATGACTATCAGCCCCTTATTTTCAAAGATGCTGGGACCCTAGACACAGCTTCTGAAAGACCTCCATTAGAATGCTTGGCAGAAGGGCTAAAGTATTGTCCTTATTGGAGACACTGGTCTGTTCACTTGTCACTTTAGGCAACTCAGTGGGGGATTGCAGATTAGTAACCCCTTCTTGGAGGTGAAAATTCTTTCCAGATGCCCTATTCCTTGGCTGTAATAGTTTTGGTTGGCGTTTTATGACCAATATGTCCAAGGTCCTTAAATCCGATTATGCATCTTCAATAGCCTGAAACACTTCCCTGGAGGCACAACCCACTTCTGCCAAAAGAGGGTTGTTTGGATCTGGGAATCTGACTGATTTTATGTCTTTACTGTTGATTAAAAACCGACTCAGAACTTTTCTCAAAAATGAGAGTATGGTCCCACGGTTTAGAAATTTTGTATGCTTTTTGGCAGTTAAGGAAAGCCAGATAATCGGCATCGCAAAGAGTGAGTCCTTGATCGATTTTTCCTCTCTCTGTGAAGACATTTGTTCCAAGTTTCCAGTAATCGCCTGAGATGAGCATACAATTTCTTCCGATAGTCTTCATTTTTCTAAAACAGGGACCAAATATCACTGACACCTGAATTTGCCTTCTCCCATTTTTAGTTCCGCCGCAGGAGATGTGGGTATCTTCTGATTTAGCATTGTGGGTTTTTTCAAAAAGATTGGGGCGATCTTTACATTAGTTTTTGGTTCAACTAAAACCCCACCCTTAACCGGTGGTGATTTAGGCCCCGATTTTTGTTTAACTTTAAGAAAAATGGGAGCTAGTTTGATAACCTTCTTCAAATCTGATGAGGCTAGGACCACTTCCTGCTTGTTCAGAATCTTGTCAGTTTGAGAGCCTCTTGATGTCACACTAGCAATGGTCTTGATTTCATTAGAGCCATTTTTCTTTGCATCTTCCGGGGCATCCTGGAGAGCTCTTTCGTGGCTGTTCTTCCTCTTTGCACCCTCCCTTTTTTCCTGTGAATCATTCACTGAGTCAAGTTCAACAATTTCATGGTCATCCTCTGCCACCGCTGGATGAAAGGAACTAACTTTCTTTACCGATGAGTTGGTATCTGAGTTCTTATATTTTACTTTCAGTTGTTCCCTTGATTTTCTTCCCCGTTTTTTTGCCAGCATCTATTTCTTTAAGTCTTTTCACTCTTCTTGCTTCCCTTTTTTGATTCTTATCCCACCCCCCCCCCCCCCCCAAGGTTTGTACTTTGGGGTCAAACTGCTAAGATCTCCTCGCCTTCGGGATTCGACTGAGAACTGGGGTTAGCTGTAGGCAATTTTCCCACGGCATCTTCTTGGGATCCCTCTGCCACATTAGCCAGTCTCCGAAACTCTTCCAAAATCGACTGACAGCGGTGTGTCATCCATTTGTTGATTAACCACCTCTATAGGCTCCACCACTGCCCGCTCCAATTGGTTTTGATTTAGCAGTTGGAGTTGGGACAGCAAAGCATGGTTTAGAGATCTATCTCTTCCGATTTATTTTTGGCTGCCAAGGACCTTTGGAGTGCTGAGATGTCCAGCCCTTGTTTGACCGACGCCAGCTGCATCTCATGCAGTTTCGACAGCACATTTGTATTGATGACATTGCAGCGGCCCACTACTGCTCCAGCTAGAGCGGCCACCTCCTTGGTCAGCTCCATTAGCGAGCCAGGTTGAAGTTGCACTTCAGTTTTCAAAAGTTCAAAGACTGAGACTAACGAGTTCAAAACATAGTTAAGTGCGCTCAATGTGTTGTCATTTGACTGGACCCTTTCGTCAGCTCTTTCTCCCTGGGGATCACTTGAGTCTTGGACCGGTGGTACCTCTGCTATTACTTCTCCTGCGATGGACCAGCAAGCTCTGGGTTAGTAACTGGGCCGGACAGATTGAGATTACTTAACGTTTGATCACTTGTGTCCAGATCCAGGGCAGGCCTAACAGACTCATTGGGCCCTTTATGATTTCTAATAGGGCTTGAGGATGTATCAATATCTCTGCCCATTTCCGAGGCATGCGACTGTTTCCTTTCTCCAAAATGTTTATCAATCTTTCTTTGAATTTTGGTTGTGGTTACTGTAAATTCAAGACCCTTTTTCCAGTTGGCCGCCAGAGTGGATTCTGCTTCCTGCCCCCCAAAAGTTATTACTGGTGTAGAAAGGGGGACAGGGATGGGTCTACATGCACTTGGGCCCGAAGCTGTTGAGCCCCCACTTTGGGAGATAGATCCTTCCCATTTACTTCTAAGGGCCCCCTCACACCATGAACTAGCAGACTGCTAGCCATTTTTGGCTCCTCTCATTCTGGGGCTCTCGGGTCATCCTGGAGAGGGTTGCTCCGCAGCTTCATTGCCCTATGTAATGCTAACTTTGGACAATTCCAAGCGTGCCCCTCTCGCAAATTCAATCTCCCCCTCTGACCTCTCACACAGGGAATGAAAAGTAATATAAACTTGTGCAGCACACAGGCTCAGAAACCAGAGCTCCTCGATCCCCACACGGGTTTCCAAACCCACACCACCGTGTTTTGCTTTTTTCCTTTGCGCATGGTTCCCGGCCAACAACGACTTGAGCGGCTCAAAGGCAACAAGCCCGCAGTTGACGCACAAATCTCAGATCTCAAACAAACGGGCCCTGTGCCCCGTGCACTCAAACAGTAAGGAGGAGTTATTCAGAACACTGAGTACCTCCATTACCAGGTATCCATAGGCTAAAAAAACAGGTTAACAGGCTGGGGCTAAGTTAACAGACTAGGCTACGTTATCCCTGCTGTAACAGCCCCAATAGCGGCCCCCGGATGATCAAATTATTCAAATTATTCAAACTGCACAGGACAGTGTACTTGTGACAGCAAGTACGTTTTCTCTGTATTTTCTGTATGTTCACAGAACTTGCCGTTTGCCAAGCACTTGACCTGCAAATTCCCGTGCGTGTAAATTGGTGTGTGCCCACCACTAGCTAGGTGGGTTAAGCGGGTTAGGCAGTGCAATACAATATCTCAATGACCGCAATGTGCAGCTCAGCGTTAGCACACGGTTCTGAGGTTTTCCGCCCCTCACCTCTCGAGAACGTTGAGGACGTTACAAATGGGCAGCGCTGAAGACGTTTTTATGGCGTGCTGGCAGGACCGCTGACCTCTGGCCCGCTGGCATGGACCCAGTAACCAGCGTCCGACACTGACTCCCGGCATCTGGCACTGCTTCAACAACGGACCCGCCGGCTCACACCCGTCCTCGCTGCTCACTGACTCCGTTAGAGAAAGGGTCCTGTCAGATTGTCAAGCCACACCAGAGTGGCCAATCTCAACTGCTCTCGCGCTCTCAATTCTCTCTGGCCGCTTCCAACAATCCGAGTCAATGTAGAATGTCTTCACTCTGGTATTTATATAGCGCCTTATGTACCATTGGTATGGTCTCAAGCTCAAGGCGCTGGTAGGTTGAACGCCCTCAGGAACCGAAGTTCAAGTCAGTAGAGAGAGTCATAAGGTGCGTGTGAGCACCGGATGTGTGTGCAGCTGGTGTGGCATTGGTGTGTTAGCTGCTTCTTAGCGGTAGGTGTGGTGGTTGAGAGATCACGAGTATGTGTTCGTTCTGGCAGGTTGTTATCCAGACCGATTCTGGCTGTGTTGGGCCTGAGGAGAACGCATAGGCTGGAGGGTGGGTAACCAGCAGCGTTTAGTTAGGGTGATGGGGAGTATGAGGCAAATGTTGGTATGAGAACAGCTATACCGAATGGTGTCATAGTATCGCTGTGTTCTAGTTGAGTGGTGGTGTTAAGAGGAGATTAAGCGTGGAGAAGTGATATGGTGGCTTACCTTAGGAGCTTGAGATCGAGCCCACTCTAATGGTTCCATGTTCTCCATCCTTTTCATGTACTCCGAACTGTTCCATGTATTACGACCAATTCAAGCACTCGGAACAGTTCCTTTCAATGCTCTTTCAAACGCTCCATGCACTCCAATCCGTTCCATGCACTCCAATCCATCTTATGCGCTCCAACCATTTTATGCACTGCTCTTTTCATTCGTTCTACCCACGTTACCTTTCTCCATGCATCATCGTTCCACATACGTCGTCTTCACACGTTCCACTACTTCACCCATTCCACTACTCCGGTTCCAGACACATCACCCGCTCATCCACCTAATCCGTCCGTTCTACACCAGTCCGTCCGTTCCATCCACATACTTCACCCGTTCCATCCATATACCAGTTCACCCGTTCCGTTCCACCCACATACCAGTTCACCCGTTCCACCCAGTTCACCCGTTCCACCCAGTTCACCCGTTCCACCCAGTTCATCCGTTCCACCCAGTTCATCCGTTCCACTTACATACTTCACCAGTTCCAACCCAATACGTCCTCTGTTTCAACTACCTTTTTTTACTTGATCCTGCTACCCACTTCACCCGTTTCTTCCCCTACTACACCCATTCCTTCCAACCACTTCACCCGTTTCGTCCAAATACGTCATCCGTTTCGTCCAAATACGTCATCCGTTTGCTCCACACTCGACACCCACTCCATACCCTACATCGGTTCAACACCACCGCACCCTACCTTCTGCTCAACACTCTACATCTACTCTCACACTCATATTCGCTCTACGCACCCAGTGGCTAAGAGTGAACTGCCTTTTTGGAAACTGATTAATTTTCAGACATCGTAGATGCCCCCACCAAAGTTTGCCTAATAATTAATTAACAAAACCTTCAATATAACAAGGACTTTGTAATCATTAGTGTAAGCAGCCATCTGGCCAATAAAAACCCCATGGCATGTCAGGAAAGTGTACAATACACCGATAGAAAGCGGTTTTGAGCAAGCCTCTTCCCAAACCTGTCACTTGCCCTAGAAACCCTTCCTTCATTAAAAGTGTATCAGGAATATTAATCAAATAAAACCAGCGTATTTTAAGTATTTAAACCTGCCATGGTTGGTGACTTAGGTTTATGGCGGTGTGCCATCTATTTATTCTATATCAAGACCGAAGGAACCCATTATGCTTCCTTTTCTTTAATTTCAAATAAACCATAGAAGTTCAGCAGCAAGATTTTACCATGTGAAGTTTAGTAACAAATAACTGGCATGGGAGCTGAAATCCGCCAAACAGTTCTGTAAACAGTGTCTAAACAACAGTCCAAAAGGTGATAAAGTCCTAAGAGAACTCAGTTTCCCCATTAGGCTTTGAAACAGTAAACTGGTCACGCAACATGTGACCACTAACAGCCAATATAGTGCAGACAACCCCTCCAAATAACTAATCCTTGGACCACTTCCTCTTTCTTTGCTGCTTACAGCAAGAGAACTGGATGTTTTCCTTTCTATTACTGCTACGTTGTCATGACCATATATACTTAGCAGGAGCGCTAGTGCTCATCTATCTGCGTTTTCCGTTCTGACAGTCTTTAAGCTACATCATCATTGTTGTATGTTTTGCTATGCCCCGTTCTCGGGGATCGTAGAAGTCACTGCCGCTTCACGCGACAATCTCAGTGTGGCCTTTGAGCTGCCGTGTTCCCCGCAGCTCCAGCACCGGTGTATCTATCCAGGTGTCGGAGCCCGGGGCTAACACAGCTGCAGCCTGCAAGTTACCGGCAATAGTAGCACGCATCAGCAGGATCGTCCCTCAGCTGCAGGCTCCACACTCCCCAGCAACTGTTGGCATCAAGTGAGGCTGCGCGCGGCCCTTATCTAAAGAGTCCCAAAACTTCCCTCGGGACTGCGCCACAACACAGCAGGGGGAGCCCTCCTACCCGCGGCCCTTTCCTCAGCTCCTGCTACCCTCCGGCGCTCGCTGAGGTGTTTCCTTTCATTCAAAGGGAACCAAAGTTCGCCGAGCGTCGGAGGCACCGCCAGCAAGGTGGTTGTCGCTTTTTCTGCGTTTCTTCTGGCAATTATAAAAAAAAGAAGAAAGAAAAAAAAAAAAGAGAAGGTTTTCCTGAACACACACTGCCTCTACTGGTAGGAAGGAATACTGCTCCATACTAAACAGAATAAAAAGGGGGGAAATGATAATACAGGCCATCAGCCTATAAATGGCAGTGCAATACACCACTCAAACTGACCAGGAGTGGTCAAAGGACGAGGAAGAATATCAAGAACGAGATGTGGCTTTAGCAGACAGCTTTAAGAGTACTTGGCTCTTCTGGGGAAACTACCATAAAGAAAGCGGTTGCAGATATGCTAGTACCGATTCAGCAGCGTCTTAATGACATGGAAGCGCACCACAGGGGAGGGCCAGCAAAGGAGAAAGTTCATAAAAGGAAAGTGCTCCTGAAGGGGGAAGTATGCCTGCTCGAAAGAGGACTCTTTGATTCCCCCCCCAACCCATCCTGTGACCGACAGCCAGCCTCGACCTTCGCCGCAACTGCCATTACAAAGCTCAAGAAAGCCTTTCTAGATAGGAAGGAGACCCCTCTGTACCAAGACCCTCTGACCCAGAGGAGGATAAAACAGGTTGTAGACCCTCAAGCCCGAAGGAATGGCAACAGGGCACAGATGATGACGATCAAGATGACAAACTCCTCAAACAACTGATGACGAGGATGACCACGATACAGTGTTAAAGCACGGCACATCCGGGAATGCAACAGACCCAATTCCCAAACTGCGGTCTAACAAGCAACCTGCTCTCGAAGGAATGTTTGTACCAGAGGACCCAATTCACCCCCAGAACGTCGGACTGGGTCCCGTCAACCAGAGCCATGGATTACATCAATGACAGGCTCCACTGGCGACTAGATAAAGAGGTCTGGGCCAAGCTAAGAGCGGAATGCCCCCGTCCCAACATCCCAGGGAAGATAGCCCTCACTCCAGAGCTTGATGCTAAAATTATCACTTTCGTTGGCAAAAACAGCAAGGATCCTAAGAAAGGGATCGACAGGGCCTGGAAGTCCTGCCAGGACAAGGTCCTGTTATGTTATGGACACTTGTAACGCACTCATACACCCGAAGGCACCTTGGCGCAGAGAAGTGCATAGCAATGCCAAAGAAAGATATGAAAAACAAAATCAACAGAAAAGAGTAGTCTTGAGTAGACGCCGGAAGACTAGATGGTTCTCAGTGGACGTATGTTTATGGGGGAAGACTATTCCACAGTCCTATTCATTACCGGTCCTTTGGCAAAGATTATGGAACTTTCAGTAGAGGCCTTGGACACAGGGAACCCATTGATCCAGTCACTTTATCAGGATGGTCCCAAAGAGCCCTCTGCTTACTCGGTAACGTAAATTGCATTATTTCAACTGATCGCAGGAAGGGCATTCTTATTAAAATAGATCCAAAGCTATGAGAGCTTGCTACCGCTGAATCGGGCACGGCTGCCCAATGGTTGCTATTTGGTGACCCTTTAGTCAAGGAGATGTCCAAATTTGGGGGCACATTCACCACTCTCGACAAGGTGCAAGCTTCAATAAAAAGGCTTTTCTTTGCAAATGTTTTTTCACGTGCAGGACGAGGCAGGGGCCGCTCCTTCAGCAGTTATTCCCTGGAAAGAAGCTGCCATCAATCGCAAGACCAACACTCCTACTGGAAGGACAGAGCCGACACATTCTTTCCCTCTAGAGGAAGGGGCAGAGGCTGTGGATGGAGAAAGGCAGCAAGGCACCCAGCACAGCAAACTCCAAGTGAGTGTCAACCATACAGCGCCAGTAAGAGGGAGGGTAGCCCTATTCGCACAAGCGCAAGACTATCACGAGATGCCTGGGTCAGAGATACCGCAAGGGGGTTTCACAGACTTGTTTTGCTCCGCCTTATCAAGAGCACCGCCCAGCGCAGATAATGTCACACTCAGGCGCGCTAGCGCTCAAAGACGAAGTTCATAGCCTACACCTCAAGGACGCCATACGTCCATGCACAGACCATGGTGGATTCTTCCGCCCAATCTTCCTGGTGCGCAGGAAGCAGAAGGTTCGTCCTGTGATAAACCTCAGAGCCTTGAACGACTTTATTCTCTACCGCAGTGCGATCCTTCGCCAGAGGCAAATGGAGTTGCTGTATATTACTCAAGATGGACAACCTCTCTGCAGCGAGATACATCAATCATCTGGGTGGCACCAGACTGAAGACTGGCATTTCTGTCTGAAACACCAGATATCCGTGACAGCGGAATATCTTCCCAGGCTGAGGAACGTGGCAGTGGATTGGCACTCTCACCACTCGTCAAACAACAGCGACTGGCGACTCGCCAGAGAGAACTTCCTTTGCCTTCGGCAAATATGGGGCCCTCTCTCCAGGGACCCATTTGTTTCTTGCCTCACTGCTCAGCTTCCAGAATTTTTCAGCTCGAGTCCGGACCCAGCAGCCGCTGCGAAAGATGCCTTTCTTTAGAGGTGGAGCGGGGGGATTTGGGACGGGGGGGGGGGTTCTTGCGCCTTTCCCCCCTTCACTATGATAACGAGGACCCTGGCACAGGCCCGTCAGGAGCAAACAGAGCTAGTCCTCGTAGCCCTGATTTGGACCTCTCAGACTTGGTATCCAGTTATTCTGGAACTTTCCTCTGATTTTCCAATCCTACCTCAATCTCAGGATCTGCTATCGGGTCCGAGAGGGGAACGCAATCCCCTCCTCCTTTGCAGGTCTTTGACCCTGGCAGCCTGAAGCATTTCAAGGTGAGATGGCAGGTCCCAGGCATTTCACGCAAGGCTGTCAGCTTCATTGAGGACAGCTGGGCTCAGGCGACCTCCAAGAGATACGCAAACTCTTGGGGCGCATGGACATGCTGGTGCTTGGAGCGGGATCTCCATCCAGTTTCAGCACCTGTAGAAGAGATTTAAAATTTTCTGGCAAGCCTCGTAGAGAACGATCTGGCTTACAGAACAGTGAACGCCTATCGCTCAGTGATATCTGCCGACCACGACCTCAGAGGGTCTCCGAGCAGGTGAGCATCATCTGGTAAGCTTAAAAAGGTATCCGTTTAACAGTTCCACCTCTGGCCCGCTACAAGTTGTGGAACGTAAATACCATACTCAACCTTTTTCTTTCTTGGCTACATAACAAGGAATTATCTTGCACAGCTCTCTCAGGCAAGCTAACTACTCTACTATGTCTAGTATCTTGCAGAAACATTTCAGATATCAGAGCCCTCGAATTAGCAGGCAGGACTTTTTCCCCGGGCGGAATAGTTTTTCACGTGTCCAGAAGAATTAAATGCCACTCAAGAGTGATTTCATATGTGGTCTTTAGCGTCCAACTGAAACTACGTCTAGTGAAATGTCTAAAGGCTTACAAGGAGGTGGCTTTGTCATTCAGGACCAGCAGAGGCCCGCTACTGATAGCACTCCGCAAACCACACAAAGCGGTCTCCGCTCCTAGCCTAGCTCGCTGAACCGCCGCGCAGGCTGGGATCGATACCACCCAGTTTGGCGCACACTCGGTGAGAGGCACTATGGCGCCCAAAGCCTTTCAAGTAGGGGTTCGGCTGTAGGACATCACGAGAGGCGGTTATTTAGCAGTTTTACCTGAAACCAGTGGAGCAACCTGCTACCGCAGTGGTAAGTAAGCTTTAAACTAGCATAATGGAAGCCTCTGTTCTTGACATAGAATAAAGATTTTCAGGAATAACTTTTCTTAAAGTCTTAATGCCATTAAAGACACAGAGGCAAGCATTATCCCACCCGACTGAAGAAATTAATAAGCATGGTAAATAAAAAAATTTAAAAAAGGGGGTGGGGGTGGGGGGGTACGGAGTACAGCTGTTCTACCTAATACTAAGAATGTTATTGTTGTTTACTTGCAAAGAAGGTAAAGTTATTGATTGCCTTGCTAATTTATTTTCTCTCCCGCACATCCGATATAGGTTTATCATGCACATCCAGTAACACATTGCTATTTTTTCCTCATCTTCCGGCAGGGACATCAGACAATGCCTCTTGAACATAATGGAGTGTCAGCAAGGTGCTGACAGCCGCCGCACAGTCCCGCATACGCATCTGGTTATATGGTTATCATAGTTTGCACCACCGAAAGAGGAAGTGGTCCAAGGATTACTGTTATTTGGAGGTGCTGTCTGTACCACACTGGCTGTTAGAGGTCACATGTTGTGTGACCAGTTTAATTGACCGTTTCAAAGCCTCATGGGAAACAGTTCTCTTATCGCCTTTTGGACTGTTTGGATGCTCTTTACAGAACTGTTTGATTGGGGGATTTCAGCACCCATGCAAGTTATTTATGTTACTAAACTTCACATGCTAAAATCTTGCTGCTGAGCTTCAATCGATTATTTGAAATTAAAGAAAGAGAAGCATGATGCTTGCCTCTGTGTCTTGAATAGAATAAAGACTTTTCTTAAAGTTATTCCGGAAAATCTTTATTCTCACAACAAAGGTTGAGCCAATAAAAGGGTTTTACTAAGTTTCAGAGAAGACCCATTCCCAGGATTTCGGGGCCGTCTGTGTGGCAAAGTCATAGAAGGCTTTGCCACACAGACGATCCACTTTCTACAACCAGCTTATGCTACACAGAGGGAGAAAGGATCTGGGCCTGAAGGAGGAAGAGCTAAGGAGAGGATGCGGATGAGTTGGGAAGTGGGGCAGGGAGGCATGAGTGGGCGCAAGAGTGGAGCCGAGGTCTAGGGTGAGAAGGAGGCCCTGCTGCCATTGTAGGGTGCAAGTTCTCCTGCAGCAGTAGGGGGAGAAGGGACATGGCGTGGGATAAGAGAAATGTGGTAGGAAAGAAGCTGGAAGTGCTTCAGAGAAAAGGAAAGCAGAGGGAGAGTCAGTGGAGCCAATTTAGGGAGTCTTGCGTCGGCCCAAACGAACAGATCCAATAAAGGTTAGTTACCATGCAATATACGAGGTCTAACTGTTGAAATCCTCCCTCACTCAAAATTCCTAAGTTCCGGCAGCTGAGGTGCCTAGGACTGGTTGGCAAAACCAACACTTAATGCTCCACTAAAACTGTGGGGTTTAACCAAACTGCTCCTCCACGAGTCCACATGTAGGAGGAACTGAGAAAGGAATTAAAGCAAGCTTGGTACTAATGGCTAGTTAGTGCGACACCCATACTCGACATAAATGTACACTGTAATTGTAAAGTGGTCTCTACTTAAGCCACAACACTCCAGGACAAGAGGCAGCAGTCTTTCAATTCAAATGTGGCAATATTAAGGTCTAACAAGTTCGAAAACAGGACAGAAGCCAGGGAGACACTGGACATTCTGCATGTGTGTGTACCAGGTCATGAGATGGATACCAAATTAGGGTTGGTAGACTATAGTTTGTGTGAGGTCCTCTTCCTCTGAATACCAATCTTTACGACCTTCAGGTCCAATTATCTAGCTGAGGAGCTACAGGTTTATTATTTTGCATCATTGGGTACCAACCCAAGTGCTCAGCATGCACAGATCCGAATAGGGACAGTCAATGTCTGCAACCATGGATAAAAGTGGGATGATGGTTAAGCTTCCCTTCTCCCTATGACTAAATGGTTAGCAAAGCTCTCATTAATGAGCAGGTGGATTCAACATTCAATATAAAGGTTTTGCTCTGGAGCATAGCAGGACTCCCTTCTAAGAAGGAACAATCTAGATGGGCATCCTTTCCTTCAAGTGGCTTCTATTATCTGCCTTCAGGAGAACTAAACCTTCAAGGCTGTGCCCAAACAGGGTTCTATGAGCCTTCACATTCCATTTACAAAGGATCAAAAGGGAATCTTTGTAAGGATTTTCCACTAGAGTATGGGCCAACATTAATACTTCTATAAGGATTATCAATTCCATTTCACATCATCTTAAACCCTTTCGGATTGTCCACAGAGAACTAGCAAAGTTCCTCCCATCCTAGTACAGCACTACAGGTTCTTAAATACACATTTTAATCTGAAACACTGAAATATTAATAAGGTCATGGTGGACAATTTCAAAATACACTACAAGCCTATTCAAACGCTCAAGGACATCATGGAAGATGACAAGGTTTGGAACATTCCTAGTTTACAGTATCCTCTGCCTGAATGTACTCGCTTATTAACTCTAAATATCTTATGATTCTCCAAATGGCTTATCAAAAAAGGAATACTCTATATAGTAATCATACAGAGGTGAAAGGAGGTGCTCATGTATCAGCATTAAGCGAAGTTGGGGTTTGACAAATAATCCCAAATAACTATTTTTCCAAATAGTTTTGCAATTCTTTTCGCTTACTGCTCAATTTAGATCATCCCAGAAATCATCTTTAGGCATCACCCTTTTTCCCGGCTTCTAAAATGCTTTTAGAGCACTGTAGTGGGAATTACTTTGTTTTGAATGTTTTACTAACTCTGATCATATGGCTTTTTCTTACCTCAATTCAGCATAAAGAATCCTTTAAGAGGATGATGGTTTTTTCGATGAAGCCTTAACCGCCTATTTAGCACATTAAGCACCAAAGTCCACAACACACAGCCAGAAGGAAATGTCCAAAATGATTAAATAATTCAAAAACCTTCAGCCTGCAACACTACACCAATCCCCTCTCAACAGCTTGCAAATGCAATCTATGCATGCTTTCGTGAAGAAAAGCATCTAATCTAGAGCCAAGATCACAAGGAGAACAGCAGCACCACTACGGCACCAAACTCAGCAATGGAACTGGCTTCTATAGAAAGCTAAATAGCAGCACAGAGATTCCTGCCCCTTCTCGAGGCAAAGAGTTCATAAGCATCAGCAACACGGCACAACCTCCCAAATACCACTGACCACACAACAGCTACAAGACCATAACCCTGGGTCCGGAAACATTTGCCTCTCCAGCCATTAAGAATAACCAATACCATCAATATTAGCCAGCCTAGTCAATTGTGAGGGACCGTAGGATTCTTAGTTTGAAACATCTGTAGAGCCACAGGCTGCAGACCTCCGACTGGACTCCTGGCCCACCCCCTTTTCAATCATTACTCAATTATCAATAGAGCAACACATCTTCCAAAAAACGCATTGAATAAACCTAAGAAAACGAGCGCTACCCCCCCCCCCAGATTATCCAGAAATCTACTACCCAATCCCCAACAACCATGCATTGCAAAGATACTCACATGCATTCAACTATCAAACTCAGAGAACCCACTTGGAAGCCAATATCCTGGACAGATCAAAATTGATTCAGGCCTAAGGAGTGGGGGGAACAGAATCCACCACCTCTCCATCATAAAGAGAACACTAAAATGAAGGTAAAAAAACCTGCAAATGCAAACATACTATTCCTCCAGGACATTTCCACACCAAGTTACATAATCCTGCTAAAAACACTATGGACAATGGATTACACTGGATCACATATTTCATCTCAAACAGAAAAGAGTCATGTTGTGTCATCGCAACATCTCCTGTGGAGTACCATAAGCAGATTGAACAGAAAGAGATTAAACTGTAATGATTGCACTATGCCATTAAATATATAATCTGGATTTCTATTTACAATATTAAATGGTATCTACAATTAGATACGAAATTAGAAATTGTTCTTGTCAATTCAAACTACTTTGCATACATAATGCACTGATTGTGTGTCCTTACAATTTGTAGTCCTAAATATTACAATGATTATGAGCCCTAAAGGATTGTAGTCGACACATAATTCGACTCCTCCTAGGTCTTTCTCAAGACTATCACTCATCACTCTAATTGGGGTACTTTCTGCAACCATATCACATGACATTTTGAAGATGTATATGTCCAAATACCATTCAATGATGTAAACGTAATTGGACATAAATCATTGATGCCATCCCACATTGAACACAAAGAAAACCAAAAAGGAGAAAACAAAGAACCATTAAACATCAGCTAGTTTCCTTTGATCTGATCCTTCTTTACGTTCAGCATAATCCCCTCTCTTGTCCAATTAGAACTTACTGTCCTCAGACATCACAATAGTCTTGTGCAGTAAAGCGGGGGCATCCCCCACCACACCATTTGGACATGCACTGGGTCTCAATCACCACAGTGTGCCTATGACTGATTAAATGTATTCCATATGTGAACTAGTGAATACAGTGCTAATATGTAAAGCCCTTTAACATGTTCTATTATGGAGCATAGCCTGGACACACCAAAATGTCCAATCTGTTGGTATGTTTCTTAGTTATTTGACGTGCAATTCTAAACATCCGTTGCAACTGAACTGTGTTTTGAAAGTGACAGGTTTTTCACTCTTGGTGCTGTGAAAATGGCCTATAATGTTAAAAATGTTAAAGGATATGTGTACCGTGCACTAACACCACCAAGTGGTCCCCTGGCACTCTGGCAGCTCTGAAAAGGTAGGGGTCGGCGAGTTAGTGGGAACAAGCGTGAAAAGTGCAAGAGAGCAGTGATGTGCTGCTGGCAGCCTCAACGCGGTCAACACTGTTCGCTGGGCTTGGGGTGCTTTCCAGTCAATAGCCGTTGTATGCTGTTGTGTGAGTCTATGTGTGGTTTGTTGTTGCAGTGTAGTAAAGCTTGTGCGGTTTGTTGTGCTGTAGGGTTGTGTTTGTGTTTGGTTAGAGTTGAGAGGTGTACGCAGAGGGACGAAATAGTTAGTGGGTTGGTTATTAGCATCGCTGTCTAGAAGTGATGTGCTAAAAATGTCACGTTCTTTCTAGATGTGGCGCGTGAATATCCCTGCATTTCTATCTAGATATGGTATTGGCTCATATTCACAATCCTTTCTATATACGACATCCACCAATTGTATCCAAATGTGGCACAGGTCCACCTTCAAAAGTCCTATCTATATGTGAAGCAAGCTAGTATTCACAGTTCGATCTCATTCGGGCCTAGATGTGGCATTGGCTAACAATCGCTATTCTATCTAGATGTGGCACTGGCCGACATTCACAATCCTATCTAGTTGTGACGCAGGGTACTGTTCACAATCTTATCCAAGTGTGGCATATGCTAAAAATTTTAATTCCATCTGAGTGCGGCACCTGCTTTCATTCACTATTCCATCTAAGTGCTGCATTTGCTGACATCCACAATCCCATCCAGGTGCGACTCAGGCTGATGTTCGCAATTCCATCTAAGTGTGGCACAAGATCTCATTCAGATTCCATCTAAGTGTTTGGCACTTGCTGACATTCACGATCCTATCTAGATGTGGAGCAGGCTAATGTTCACGATTCCATCTAAGTGGGGGCACGTGCCATCATTCACAATTGTATCCAAGTGTGGCACATGCTAAAATTCACATTTCAATCGAAGTGTGGCACTTGGTGATATTTGCATTTCTATCTAGATGCGACGCAGGCTAATGTTCACGATTACATCTTAGTGTGGCACATGCTAAAATTCACATTTCAATCGAAGTGTGGCACTTGGTCACATTCATAATCCTATCTAGCTGCGACTCATGCTTATGTTCACGATTCCATCAATGTGTCGCACATGCTAACATTCACATTTGTATCTAGATGCAACGCAGGTTAATGTTCATGATTTCATCTAAGTGTGGGACATGTTAACATTTACATTTCAATCCAAGTGTGGCACTTGGTCACTTTCATATTCCCTTCTTGCTGCGACTCCGGCTAATGTTCACGATTCCAACTGAGTGTGGGACATGCTAACAATCACATTTCTAGATTCGATGCTAGGCCCAAAAAAAAAAAAGAACCAAAAAAAAAAAAAAAAAAAGACAGTCCAGGCTCGGATAGGCGTAGGCTGATTGTCACAATTCTATCTATTTAAGAGTGTTGTAAGTGATGTTGGCCTGGCAGTCTGTTTTGGTAGGGTAATGGGGAGTGGCAGGGCTTTCTGAAGTAGAGTGATTGCTTTACTCCCCACCCATGCCACACTTACGTTTTTGTTGACGGTTGGCTTCGATCTGGCATCCCCAGGTGAGCAGCGTTTGGTGTCTTGACCCCTGTGGGCCCAAAAACCTTTCTGGCCGCGTTGCTGGTTGCCTCCAGGCCCCTGCGTGTTACCTTGCTTCCCGGCCCCCTTTGTCCCTTTCCCCTCCCGCCTCCCGTGATTGGCTGTGTGCCTCCGAGAGTTCTGTAGTACTGCTGCACCATCGGGAGAATGCCACTTTGAACCGGCGTCCCCAGGTGAGCAGGGTTTGGTGCCTTGACCCCTGTGGGCCCAATTCGACAATTGTGTGTGAAAATTACATACAAGATCTCACTCACCAAAACATTAGACCACTGTTCGTGCAGCTCAGTGGTTAATATGCACATTCAATTGTAAAGGTTGAAGTTAAAATCATACTATCAGTATTGATCACTTGAACACGCTTCTCGTACATTACTATAAATAGACCTCTGATTCATGACCTACACTATAAGAATAAGTCCTACATGTGTCTGCATCATTGTTAAGTTCCTACCGTCTTCAAAGAAATAGCACTGCAATCTAGAGGTAACGTGTGAACCCATTTGTCTTCAAAATGATTTTGTAAAATGCACATTGCATAAACATAGTTTTATATTCAAACTGACACTAAATATCAATGACTCTCCAAAGCAGTATTCGGAGAAAACTCAACTTATTTCAGGGACTACCCTGCTTCGGTATATTCTAGCCCCGCATTCGGCAGGCCGCGTAATTAATAGGTGTGGCTGCCATTTTGTTTCTTATTTAAATCCATGCACATGACGCGTGACATCACTTCCCCAAATCTGAAAAGGTTAGGTTAACAATAACAAATACTGCGACGCGCTGTAAACTACTGCCTTTTAGTCTTCATTAAATAAGGCACTGATGCCACTCCTATTCTGATAAAAGGTCTTCTCACAGATCTTTGCATCCCATTGTCATACATAATATGCTGCTCCCAATTACGCGGGTAATTTATGTAGGTTAGCACTACTGGGAAACAAATGACGTCACTTGCCTAATCTGAATAAGAAATAAACAATATAAAATGATACTGCAATTGCACAGCAAGCTACTGCCTGTTAAGCTTCACTGTTGTCATACATAACTTCGAATGAGGTGGGCAATGTGTTGCACTTACATTGAATAAGGGTGCTGGCAATGTGTTGCATCTATTAGGACAGCCTGTCTATTACACTACAGGTTTTATAGGGATAGCCTGTCTGCTACTCTTAGATGTATAATGGAAACTGGTCTATTACCCAATGTATTGCACATAGATATATGCAGTTAGCCTTCATATTGCACCTAAAATAATTGAGGGTAGCCTCTCTATTGTGTTTTGAAATTGATGAGGCTAGCCAATGAATTGCACATAGAAGATATATGCAGGTAGCCTTGAAATTGCACTTAGAAGATGTATTAGCATAGCCTGTCTATTGAAAGTAGAGTATCAATGAGGGTAGCCGGTTTATTATAGGATCAGAGCGCCAATTCAAAAACAAAGCTCTATCTGAGCCTCAAGGTACGTATTCACACACCACTTTAGTGGACATCTGTTGCAGTTACAGCAACCCACCCGCATGCATCAGAATGCAGCGACGACCCATGACAAAAATTCAGGTCTAGCTGGACAGTGTTTCAGCTTCATAAAAACAGACAAAACACAAAGCAGAACACCTCTGCCATCAGAATGCAGCTACGACCTGCGACAAAATTCGGTCTAGCTGGACACAACACTTCTTTGCACTCACTCAATCTCTTGACCACTTCAGCACTGGAAAGAATGTGCCACCATAATTGTATATAGCATTCTATCTGTATCCCTATTATGTAACATTAGCTTATCCTGGTTTGTATACCTTGTATTATGCTAATGCACCTATGTAAATGTACTTTCTATAACCAAGCAAGCTGTCTTCTGCAATGCGCCCCGATACCCTCGGGTCTGGTGAGCAATACAAGTAATAAAACAAACAAACCCATCCACATGCCTGACCGTTATGGGTAGTTTACTGGAGCTCGGCCAGCCCACCTAACTCCACATCTTTGCCAAATGCACACACATTCTTACCATTCTGACAACTTTTGCCATACCTTTCACTTTGGTCCCCCGAGGGCGTTCCCACCACAAGCGGTTGAAGCCATATTAATTAGATGAAGGTGCTATATTAATTTCAAACTACCAATATAACATTTAAAGCCCAAGGACTCAGATATTGGACAAAATTATATATGTTTGTGTCATGCCACAGTCTTGGAAGATGTGACATCGATGGGTTTCATCATATCAAAGGTATTGACTGCCATGTAGAAGCACCAGATGCGGTCTAGTCTTCTACCAAGATGGCCGCCTCCTTACGGCGTTATAACAACGCGTCTAATCCTCCCTTCAGTGCGTTGTATCTTTCTACTGGTACCCGCTTGGCATGTGGTTCCCTTGCCGCTCGCTTCCCACTGGCGTCTAGGATTTTATTCCTAATACTCGCCAGCCTCCTCTGGGCTGCTGCTTTCCCTCCTTACTTTTCTTCTTCCGTATCTGGTTTCCGCCAACCCTCCTGGTGGTGTTTCTCCGCCGTGCTTCCTCTCTCTGGTGGCTGGCGCTTCGGGTCCTCAGTCCCTTTCAGGCCACTGCACTCCTCACGGTACACTTCTGGGTTTACCGTGACTTCTGTTCTGTGCCACTGCACGCTCTGCCGCCGTTCTGGCATTCTGGTCTATTAGCTTATACTGACTACTTTGTTTACTTTATTCTTCTTTCTTACTACTTACCTTTGGCTCCATCCCGCCTGTCAAACAACATTGCTGACAGCTGCGTTACACTCCAGCCTGCCTCACAGAATATGAACCGCTCCATAGTTGGCGTCACCCTCTGGAGCAGCCAGACCATAAGAGGGTTTTTTAGTGCCAAAGAAGCTTTTTCCCTGTACCTGAGGCAGGCTTTCTGGGAGTCCCCTTGGTTAGGAACGTATACCCTGCCAAGGTGGCCTCCAGTGGAGCCCGTCCTTATCAACACAATATGAGGGTCAAGAAGTAGTCCAGGAAAGAGAAACCCCAGAGAAGAGAGACCTCGGAGACAAGAAACACTTCATCGGATGATCCAGGTGAGGAGGGGGTCACAGGAGAGTTCTTCAGACATTACCAATCATGAAAGTGTGCATCTCATGTGGAAGTTAGATTAGCAGTAAGCTATTTACTAGCTCTTTGTTCCCAAATGCTAGCTACTGGTGACTGGTTAATGCTCGATACCCAGGAGCTGCTTTTAGCTCCTGCTTATGCAATCTTAATTTTCAATCCCTGGATGACCCATTACCTCTTGGGATTCATCAGCAATTTAGGCATACAGCTAAACAAACAATACCCAGACCATCTACAAACTTGTCTGCACTTTAGCCCAAAATCAGCAGAACCTAAGGACATACCCTACATTTGTGGCTCAGAAATGACAAAACAAACTAAACCATAATAGGACTTGGATGCAGTGCCATAAAATCCAACCTCACATTGATTTGTTTGCCTGAAGAAATTTGAACATGCCTCCAGACAAATTCAACAAGATCAAAAAACAGACTTCATTGACAGTGCCCTCCCACTCAAGTCCCAATTTAAAGGCATACTAAGCAGCTGCTTCTTCCAACTCTGAACAATCCACTGCATCCAACCATGCCAGACAGACATTTCAGCACAAAACCGTGGCAATCTTCGCCTTACGAGTGTCCAGGCTCTATTATGCCAACCACCATTACCTGGGCCTCCCATAATATTTGCTAAACTGCATACAAAGAACCAAAAACCCTGAAGCTACATTTCTCTTACATTTGCAATGATAGGCACATATTAACTGGATTCTCTGAATACACCTGATCCATTTCAAAACCCTGCAGCGCCCACCACACTTTCCAAGCATACGGCCAGAATGCACCAAGATGATATACATCCACTACACATCTGTGGGAACCCTTTGCTCAAGCAAACAGCCCTAGCAGCAGATCAATGTTTCAGCCAGAAACTCCAAAAATCATCCATCTCCGAAATCCTGGCAACCAAGCTATATGGCCTAATGCCCAGATGATTCCACATAGATCAACATTACCTGGTCTTCCTAAAATCCCTCAACTTGGCTGCTTATAAGTCCACAAGCAAACTAGCAGGGCACCTACCAAAGACATTGATCAGAGCCTTTCAACCTACTAGCCATCTCACACTTGGACCCAAAGAAACAGAGGAACCACGGAGATAGCCCAGTAAGGATAGGGAATCATAAAGGCCAGACCATTCAGATGGTTTACAACATATTTGCCATCCTGTGCTTGGATCCAAAAACCTACCAGTGTAGCAAACTCCACAAAATAAGTTGAGACCAGACCAATTTGTGTCAGCTTCACCAGTAGGTGCAAATGCGCCTCCACATCTTTTAAACCAACCCCAGAGAAATCACACTCTGTGGGATCAGCTTTCTAAATAATTTCTCTTAAAACGCAAGACATTGACACCACCCAGACTATCAGCAAAAGATGTGTCCCAGAACAGCAAAAACATCTTGTTCTCCCCGATAACACGACAGGACTTCCACCTTTACACCCCCCGCAGGGTGGAACTCTAGGGATATGGCCAAGCCTTAAACTCTAATAAAAAGGAATCCCAGAGAGCCTGCAAACTAATCATCTTCCTCAACTGACAAACTCTAATTTCAATTTACCACCATCTTGCCACTACTTACACAGACCAATAAAATAAAAGCATCATGTCTGCTAGCACCACCTCCATCATGTTAGCAGAGCCACACGAAGCTTATGCACAGCCTGGAATTTTAGCACGATCACCAACAATTACCGCCCAGCAGCTAGTTATCCCATAACCATGTGCCAAGAGTGTGCCAAAATGGCATAAGTATGCTTTGTATTACAGGGGTCTGACAAAATGTTAATGGCATATTTGGGGGAGGCAATTTGAGTTTCATCTAAATATGCATATTTACATTTCTTTCTTACGTAATCTACTCACACAAGACTAAAATAGAGTCCTTCCACCAGTCAGCTTACTGCCTACCCAAAATTGCATACACACTTAGCAAGAGTGTTTTAGACTAAACCCCTCAGTCCCGTTTGGTTACACCAGTTGAGGAAACATCTAACAAATATTTGTGAACTCAAAGTCAAGCAGCACAAATGAGTCAAAGTTACCACGCAACAGTCAATTATTAACCGTTTGATACTCAAAAGTACTTGTTGAATGCTTTGCAGAGTAAGGATCACTTGTATACAGAGATGGAGCGCCCATTTTCTCATCACAAATCTTGCTTGCATTAATCCACTCCAGATTGGGCCATATGCAATGCACCTAAACTGCTAAGATGTTTGGAAAGTTCTACCAACAAAAGAACTTAAACCGGCCACAGACTATGCCCTGGTCATCCTAGAAAAAATTAAAAAACACGCTTGAAAGGCTTGACGTGTCAAGTTGAGTGTTTGCCGAACTAAGAAAATTGGCTGCTGCAGCAAAGTGATGTAGGTCAATTTATTTATTTTTTTACTGAAACGTGACCATAGAGCATATTAAGATTTACGTGGCCTGAAGACCATATTTCTGCACCCGAAGTAATAGTGGAACACCTAGAGCCAATGAGAGGTGAACATGTCACCCCATCATAATCCAAGTCAACCATCATTATGCCCAATATTTTAATATTTTGTTTTGCCCTCCCAAAGGGCTATTAGCAGCATTTGAGTCTGCCTCTGTTGGCTTTATTGTGTTATAGAGGATTGTAGTCCAAGTTAGTGATCCAGAGTCAGAGGCAAGGGCTTGTAACAAAACACAGATCATCCATCAACACAGAGAATCCTGGCATGGCTCCAATGCACGGGACAGGGTGGGGAGGGGGGGACCTGGAGCTTCCTGTGGCAGATCACGTCCATTTCTTCTTGCACAGTTAGCAGTATTTACACAAAGGGAAGCTTTAAATTTACCCTGCAGTTCGAGCCTGCGTTGCAAGCATGCTGAAAGGCTGGGGAGCAGGAAATAGTTATAACAAAACAGAGGACTGGAATGTAGGCTCCTGCTAGCTGTTAGAGGATTAATTCTACAATTTGATTGTCAAAAGGGGTCAGTAGCAGGTTTTCATTGATCATACAGTCCAGAACAATCCCAAAAAGGCATTCTGTACTGAGTTGCAAAAGTCCCATAAAAAGGTCTAATCTATTCCAGCCACCACAGTAATATGGATGTCCTAGTGTATTTAAAAAATCCAGTGGCACACAAAATCCCTCTAGAACAATAAGAGTGTTTTGCAAATGTGTAGGTGCTTTGTCCATTAGGATAGTATCCGCCAAAAAGGACAAACTTAGAAAAGGTAAACCGCCCATGTAATAAGGGAAGAGTGGCACTGTATCTAGTCCCAGAGGTATATCTACTTTATACAACGTCAACAGGAGAGGTAAGCTAGAGCGGTTTCTATCCTTACTCCAGGCATTGTTCCATCTAACAAGAAACCATTTCACTGAGCAGAGCGACAATTTGCCACAATAAAGATTCATGAATAATCCAGATTAAACCAGAGATTCCACCCCACCCCCACATTTACTTTAGTAAAAGCAGTGGTCAAATTAATTGAAACCATATAGAACATGTTACAACTCTTCGCCATTGCATATTTCATCCACAGTGACCAGAGTGCTAGTCAGCGTTAACATAACTTGTTGAAACCACCTTTGGGAAAACGGGCTGAGGCACTTGGCCTCGTCCCACAGGTCCAAATGCTAGAAAACATTTGGCAACTAATTTCCCCCCCCAGAGTCAGCGAGGCACATCATCCTGCGATTAAAAGAAAGGCGTCAAGAACAATTTTTATCTAGGGGGACAATTATCAATCCACAAAAGGAATCTGAAATCTACCGCCTACTACTTCTTTACAGAATAGTATTATAACCACCCCATCATCAGGAGGAAGCCTGCAGATTGGCATCTGAAAGAACATCTGGGCCCTCCGCCTTACAAATGTTCAATGGTTGAGCAAGGGGTAAGAAAGGAAGCCGGTGGGAGGTAGGGGGGGCAGTGGTATTGAGCCAGTGATGTTAGGGGAAAAGGACAACTATCCCGTGTACTTCAGGTGGTCATTTTCACTTGAATAACATCGCTGTTATTTGAGTCTAAACAGAAATTAAATAGTGGACCTAACAGATCCTGCAGGCACACCAGATATGGTAAAGGCTAACGGTGTATTGGCCAATTCTACTATTGGGAGGATTTTCAAAGTCTACTTAATATTAGTAACCGAAAGGGATCCGTGAACCCTCTGCAGGAATGTCCAAGACTCAAGACCAACAACAGAAATGGATGGTTGACAGACTGCTTGGATATTGATGGATTGATATTTTATTTCTATTGCGCTCGTACACAAGTGTTTCAGAGCGCAACAAGGTAAGGGAGGGGAACAGGGGAGAACAAAACAGCGATCTTACTAGGCCCAGTGACATTAAGAATGCGCAAGTGCATGGGAGCGGGGGGGGGGTGGTGGGGAGTGCATGGTAGCCGGGGGAGGTGGAAAGTGCAAAGCTGAGGAGAAACAGATAAATATCAATAAATAAATAATAAAGGCAACAAACGGTGGTAATGCAGCCAGCAATTTGCAAGTGCTAGGTTTAAGGCAGAAGACAGGGTAGGTCTGATAAGTGCAGGAAGAAAAAAGGGGGGGGCTGTATGGGTACAGATACAAACCCCAGTGGAAGGGGTGGCCCGGAGGCAGTGCGGGAGGGTGGCAGGATGAGCAGGTACCTGGGCCCAAAAGACAGAGGGTGGCCAGGTGCACAGTGCCAAGAGAGAACAGATCAGCAGGGGAGAGGGGGAGCGAAGGCAGAAGAAAAGAGGGAGGTCTTGAGGTGCTTCCGGAACCGGAGATGGCTCTCCTCAGGTTTTAGAGCAGCAGGGAGGCTGTTCCAGAGGGAGGTCCCAGCCGAAGACAGAGACCTACCCCCAGCTTGTTTCTTTGAAAAATGACTGACCCTGAGTGAGTTGGAGGTAGAGGAGCGAAGAGCTTGAGAGGGGAGGTATTTGTGGAGGGATAGCTGAAGGTATTTTGGACCCAGGCCCCAGAAAGCCTTGTGGACAATGCAGAGGGTTTTGAATTTAATCCTTGCATCCACTGGGAGCCAGCGGAGAGATTTCAGAGCTGGAGATACACGATCCCAGGGCTTGAGGCCAAGGACAAGTCTTGTAGTCCTGTTCTGGACTAGTTGCAGAGGGCGGAGAGTAGAGGCAGGTAGATTTAGAAAGAGGCTGTTACAATAGTCCAAGCTAGAGAGAACCAGAGCTTGGAGATACCATGAGCTTCTGGGGGGAAGGAGAGGAAAGGCAGAGTACCTCTGAGGAGGTGCAGTCGGAAATGTGACTTTTTAGAGACCTCAGAGATGTGGGCGGAGAAGGAAAGTGTGGAGTTCTTAGCCTCACAGGTGGGGGTAGGAGGAGGGCCAAGGGAGGCCGGCCAGAGTGAGGGGAAAGGATGGTGAAGGTGTGCCGATGAGGAGGATCTCCGTCTTGCTGGCGTTTAGACAAAGATCATTGGCAGCACACCAATCTTGAATGGCAGTTAGGCAATCAGAGATGAGAGAGGGAGAGGAGGTGGCAGAGGGCAGCTTGAAAATGAGTGGAGTGTCGGCAGTGCTGATTTGGGGGGTTTGGGTCTGTATGGGTGCATGTTTGAGAGTGTGTGTGCTAAATTGGGGGATTCGGGTCTGTATGGGTGCATGGTCTATGCTTGAGTGTGTGTGCTGAGTTGGGGGGTGGGGGTTCGGGTCTGTATGGGTGCATGTTTGAGAGTGTGCTGATTTGGGGGGTTCGGGTGTGTATGGGTGCATGCTTGAGAGAGTGCCGATTTGGGGGGTTCGGGTCTGTATGGGTGCATGCTTGAGTGTGTTGGGGGCATAGTGTTGGGGTGGGGGTGAGGGGGCCATGGGGCATAGTGTTTGGTTGGGGGTGAGGGGGCCATGGAGCATAGTGTTTGGTTGGGGGTGGGAGCCATGGGGCATAGTGTTGCACTCCAAGAGTGAACTCCATAATAAAGCTAAAAACAGGCAGTTAGGAGATGTACATCCTTTGCTTTTTTGAGGAAACCTGTCTCAACGAAAGCCATACTCTGCTTGGGCAACCCAAACAGCAAACTATAGCGGTCCAAAATAACGGAATGTCCAATCAAGGGTCAATAAAATATATATATATAATTTAAACAGACGATATACAATAACTACATTGAAATAAATGATAACAATGGAAAATGTGTAGTACAAAAAGTATACAATTCAATAAAAATCGTTACCCCTCAAAAACATTCTTTTTCCATGTGTTTAATACAAATTGGGGGTTGAAAAAGCCTCCCGACATGTCCCGCCTACCGCCCCGCCCACTTTTACTTTTCGGCCCACTATAGCCCTCATGTAAGGTACTTTCGGTCCTCTGTCAAAATCAGCTGTGCACCCCTGCCATAGAGCTATAAACCTTGTCCATTTGGAGCCTTTTGATTTGAATCATAACTATGTTGGATTTGAACACTTGAGAATCAGAGACAATATCCTTTGCCCCTTAGAGCTAGTTTAGAGCACGAGGGCCAGAATAGGATTACGGACACAGGACAGATCTTGCTTTGGACATCAGGACAAAGGGCAGACCCCTTCATTTTTAGTTAAGGTAGGGATAGGGAGGCATTTTCCAAACCCTTCTTGATTCGAATAAAGTTTTATAACCAAAGACCATGAGTCCTCTGTGTCCACGTCCCATTCCTGGCTCATCAGAATCCTTTCTTAATCCAACTATCAAAGCTGTTCAAGGAAGACCAGCAAGGGGGTCATGGCTTGTGTATCACTGTCACTTGGTGTAAGAACTGAACCACATGATACCGACAATCCAGATGTTCTCTATGCCATAATGAGGGCAGAGGGGAGAATTCTCTTTTGTCCAACGTACAAAACAATGGTGTTGATTGTTCTGGTGTTTTTGTTATTAGGTGGCCATATTTTTTGGCATAAAATAAAGAAA
Source organism: Ambystoma mexicanum (assembly GCF_040938575.1). Classification (NCBI taxonomy): domain Eukaryota; kingdom Metazoa; phylum Chordata; class Amphibia; order Caudata; family Ambystomatidae; genus Ambystoma; species Ambystoma mexicanum. The sequence goes on from NC_090932.1 coordinate 311,054,949, forward strand.
TCATCCACGGGGTTCTCAGTAATGTAATGGAAATAAATGACTACATGGCGATTTACTTTGTTTTTTTTCTTTTATTGGTGGGTTAATCCCATACTGTACACCCTCCCCCGCACCATCCCCTACCCACTCCAACATCTACCCTTTCCCATTCCCCTATGCTCACAACCCTTCAATGTATAATCAACCATTTTATCCCACAAGTTATCACAGTCATTTAGTTTGATGAAACCACTGTACAGGCATTCATGATTTTATACTAATACACAATTTTAATGTTTCTTTTACGGCTACTAACCTATACTAGTTTAACTAAATTATGTAGTGTCCCTATCCAATCTTAAAGCAAAGGCAGAAAGAAAGAACTGGATCTTTATAGGCACTTCTTGGTATCCAATAACAAATAGGTAAATGGTAGGCTCTAAATTAGTCTCCTGGCCCTGCCTTCGGGTGATGAATAAAGCCTCTGAAATAGATCACAACACCATCTGTGTTTCAGCATGCAATATTGTAAACAATTTTACAGTCAGGCACCGAAATGTGCACTTGCCACTGGAGAGGGGTTATTGACTCAACGATTAAGAAATGGTGAGCAGTTGGCATTTGGAAAACTGAGGAGGACAAGTGACTTTTTGAGAGCAGCAGTTAATAGCTTGCAACTTGAAATTCTGACCCCTAGGCAGTGATTGAAAAGCTTGGGAATGATGAAGACTTGGTTCTTTCAATTATAAGAGGCCGATGTTCTGCCCAAATTATGCTACTAATAAAGAGGAACCCCAAATGAGGTGGCCAGGAACGGCAGTGCTACAAAATGGTTGGTCATGGAAAGACGGATGCAGATATTTTTCACCCATTTGTAATCAGACAATCTGGGCAAATTTGGATTTCAGTTCTATCAGATTTGTTCACAAGAGGTTGTTCTATCCAATTAAGTCACTAATTCAAACAGTTAAGAATTATTTTAATCCATCCAGGTGCTTCCAAAGAAGGAAAATTAGTCATCAAAAAGGGATCACGAATTTGTTGAGAAATGTTTGCAGAAAACAAAATGCATTTACTACATTCAGCACAACAACATTGGTCTGTACTGAGTAATCTATAGAGGAAATCAACTCCAAAAGGCAAGATGATGAAAGGCACTTATGGTGGAGGAAAATTAAAAAGGCAACAATGGGAAATGGGAAAGGCTACAGGGGTCTGTAACTAATAAAGGTTGAAGAGATTGTTGGTGCAAGGGAAGCTACCCCACATTCCACGTTTAGAGGTTTACATAGTACAAGACAAAAAGAAACAAAAGGCATCAGACAACTGTGCACGCTGGGCTTGACCACACACTTAAATCTATTGTTTTGTAACAGGTGGTCAAGACATAAAAGTCAAATAGGACATTGTGCCCAGATATCCATCCCTGGGATTTCTACTTCTACGACAAAAGCCTTGGTGCAAGGGCTGACCCATGTCTTCAATGTAATGTTTCAATCAGGTCATTATGCTAAAACCTCAAACTCTGCTATTTGCAAATATTAGCCGATTCAACCTTTAAAATCCTTGGTAAAGCTAATAACCAGCATTCAAATTGTAAGCAGGCTGCAGAAAAGGAGTTTGAACCATCAACTAGATATCTTAACTGCATATTATTTCCATATATGTGGGGATTAAAAATCAATGCATGGTATTGAGCTCTGTAGATCTAAAGTCTGCTTTTGAGGCAAAGTTGGCCAAAGAAAGATGGATCACACACAAATAGATTTCATGAGACAGGTTCAAGGTCCACGAAATGAATACAAACGTTGTACATGTGACCAACTCTGCTGTCTGAACGCCCAAGGACTGGATAGGACTCTGAAGCCCAGGACTATCTACCATGGCATGCCAGAGCCAACATCTCCCTGGAGGTAGCACAGGGTGGTAGCTGCGTAGTCCACTTCCAGACCTATGGACTTGTACATGCCGTATAACCTAAAGATGCATATTGATAGCAGGCATTTACAGACCATTCCAAACCCAGAGGCTTCTGGGCACGATTCACCCAACTGCCTAAGAGTACAGTAAGGTCTTAAGTTGTGATCTGATGATGGTCAGGGTATTGGTTGAACTAGTTGGCTTTGGGGAGTCCGATGTGATCAGCTCAGAAAGCTGACCTTGTCTTGAGGGTGGGGGATCCCTCCCATAGCCATTCCTACCCCAAAGGGGAAAGGTGGCAGTTGGGAGGGTCCCAGTTCCTGTCCTCTGGCCAGTCTCTCGCTTTGAATTTCAGACAACTGCACCTACCATTCTCTGTGGATCGCCCGCAACAAGACAGGCCACCAGGACATCCAGACTGACACAGGTCCTGAGAGAGCGAGAGATCAGAGAGAAAACAGTTTTGCAACATGGCATATGCGGCAGCAAGGAGCACTATGCGCTGCCAGCAGACACCAATGCATGTAGGGCTAGAGTGGCCACAGAGCACGTCCCTGGCATGAAGTCTAGCAGGACGCCACCACTTATAATCCAGCTGCCTGACAGCTCCTTCACACAAACTGGATTAGGAGGCCACCACTGACCAGGGCTCAGCTGACACGCGAGGCAAAAAGGACAGGACTGAGGCCCCTTGTTATGTGCTTTCCTATCTGAAACACATCCCAGGCAGGAAAAAGTGGGCAAGATTGGCCGGGGAACCAGTGATGGAGAACCAATGAGAGAAGGGGGGTAGGGAGGAGAACGCTGGGGACAAGGAACAGAAAGAAGTGGATTGTTCGGGTGAGGAGGATGTGGCAGACCAAGAGAACAGAAGGTGGAAGGAGAGTGAACATGAGTGTGGAGGCGGTTTTCAGAAAAGGTAAGGTATTAGTTGGAGAGAGAAAGTGATACTGTGTTTTGAGTTATGTTGATTCATACAGTGCACTGCTGCCATTTGCACGGTCTCTCAGGGCTCAAGTGGCACTGTAAGAATAGTGGGTTGGGTTGGTTAGTGAGGAAAAGAGGGACAGGATCGAGATTGTGCTCATCTGTTGATGCAAGCAGAACCAGGAGAAAATGGTGTCTGCCCGTGTGAGCTTTCTCTGTGTGCCTTAGTTATGTGCACTGGGCTTGTTGGGTCTGATGGGTGGTGTTGACGAATCGGAAGATGCCATGACTTCTCCCGTAAGGGGTGGGCGGATACCTTTCCAATGGGGCCAGGGTGGTGCGTCCACAGTGCAATAGTCCCCCTGAGGGTGGTACACCGAGGGAGGATCACAAGGAGGAGGAAGCTCCTTGTGGGATTGGGAACGACCATTCTCAGAGAAGGCAGTATACCCCTGCGTCCAGACAATCAATCACTTCTCCAATCCCAAATCTCCATCCCCCTCTTAATACGGCCACTATATTCTATTGTCAAGCTACTCAACCGAATATGCTAGACAAGACCAAAAGTTCAGAAAATGCAAAGTATACTACCTGTGGTTCTTTTTTTAGTAATGTGAAAAAAAACATGGCCAGGAGTCGAAGGATCACTCTGGAGAAGCAGGGTGAGAGCTCTAGACTGTGTGTGATTGTCCCATAGCAGTTCCACCATCCAATGCGGGAGCTCTAAGACAGCTCAGCAGAGACACCAAGGGAGGGCTGTCCTCAGAGGAAATCGGTCAGCCGTGCACCGGCCGAGAAGACGAAAGCCAGACGGGAAGCCGCGAGCGGAGGGAGAACCCGAATGTGGTCCAGGATGGAAGGACTGCTCAGGCTGTTACCAAGTCAAACCTCCAGGCATCGGCAAAGCACCCAATAGGGAGGACGCATAGCCGGGAGAAACAGAAGTCCACAGAGCCGCTGCAGACCCATTCTGTTGCCCAAAAGCTACCTGAGCCCCCGAGAAAGAGGAAGCAGGGAAAAGAAACAGGTATGCGGGTTACCCGAGAGGTGCTTGAGGTCAGAGGAAGCAAGGGTGTAAAAGGGGAAGCGGAAATAAGAGGGTCTGGGACCCCCATTCTGAACACTGGAAGTCTGGGACCTGCACCCATATGAGAGACAGAAACTTAAAGCCCTTCTGAATATTGCGAGTCTGGGACCCGCACCCAAATCCATAAGAGGCAGGAGAGTAAACCAAGCAGTTCTGAATATTTATTTATTCGTATTTGTGGAGCGTGCAGCAGCCCGTGGGCATCGTGGCGCTTGTTACAGAGAGTGATCAGAACTTAGTTACACATAGAGACACATGCAGGCATAATTATTGTACAATTTAAATGGGACAGTTTGTAAAACAGGGAGTAGGGCACAGTTTAGTTAGAGAGCAGTTTTAAGATTTTTTCTAAAGGTGGGGAGGGAAGTTTCTGCTCTGAGGGCAGTGGGGAGTTCATTCTATAGCTTTGGGACAAAATAGTGGAAGCCTACCCCTCCTGCTTTGGCCTTGTTATTGAGAGGCTGGGACCTGCACAAGTGTGAAAAATACTTAACCAGTTGTATACTTGGCTGGGAAGCACACACAATGCTATAATGTGCGTCTTGGTCATGCACCCATATGAGCGACAGAAACGTAAAGCCCTTCTGAATATTGCGAGTCTGTGACCCGCAACCAAGTCCATGAGATGGCAATTGCTTGGCAGGAGAGTAAACCAAGCTGCTCTGAATACTGAGAGTCTGGGATCCATGCCGTAAGTGAGAGAAGAAATTAGACAAAGGAAACCCTACACTTGACAAAAGGAGTGCCAAGTTGTTGGGATAAAGCAGTGTGGATTCAAGAAATCTTTTCTTGTGAATTATCCAGTGGCATTTTCTTAAGAAAACATAGGCCCGAGAGGCACAAAAGGAAAGAAAATAGATTAAGAATCCACCTAGGGGAAAGATCACAACCCTAGCTTTCGAGTTCTACATTTATGAACATTTCTTTATTTCATCAATTTTGATTACACGATTGTCTGGGAACTTTTCTGTAGGTCGGAACCACAATGAACACTTACTTTTAGAAGAGATCCTCCTTGCAACGTTAGTTTTAGTTATTAGTTATTAGTGTTAGAGATAGATGTAGGCTTTGGATAAACAAGGACAGACCTTTTAGTTTTGGACATGAATGCATCCATCGGGCACTTTGAGCCTATTGTTGGCATTAGGACCTTGGCGGTTCCATTTTAAGTGACATGAGCCAAACATCGGATATGCTCGAGACAAATCCAATGTTAACTAAAAGGGTTTTATTGCAGAGAGCCTGGATCTCTAAAATTGCGTAGTTACAAATTGTACACAAGTTTTTCTAAGAAGGATAAAGCACTGGGTTCACGCAAGATACTTACAAAAATGTCATGAATCGTATTGCAGAACTTACTAGATCTAAATGCTGTGTTTTTTGTAAAAATTAAGAAAATATTCAAAATGTGGAACATTTGCAGATTCACTGTCTGGCTCTCAAAAATCAAAGAGTGTTCTTTAGTAGATCCACACACAACGGTTTTTGGATATCACCACAAGAGTTTTGGGGGAGTCTGCTGAGTGGTCACAAAACGTCAGACAATAACAGTGCTTACATTTTGTAATCAAATTAATATCATACTGATTGGATGGTAATCCATTTTTAGGTTTATAAAATGATTTCTGCACTTGCGATTTCGCATTAAACACTAATCTAGAAGCAGCATTTAGCACCTTTTAAGATTTAATGCTCAGGGAATTTATCGTGAATATTTGAATGTACCATTTTCAAATCTTTTGGTATGAAATACACTATAATCTGTGTCATTTTCATAATCTTTTAGAGTAGGAGATTTAATATTCATATTTTATTATTTATTACATGATTACATTTCGGTAACTAATACTGCTGTAGATATAACACTGGAACGTCGATTGGAATTTTTAGAAAAACTGACTAATTGAATGTATTAACTATCTTTTAATGTAATATGTCTGTATTTTCTTATGCCTGTTATGTTTAAGGTTAAATTTGATTAACCAATTCACAAGTAAATACGAATAAAAACTTTTTTTTAAAAAAATTTTTAAGACCAGTTCCCCCTCTTAGTTTTAGGGACAGAAAGAAATGTTTCCAACCCTTTCTTGAATAATAAAAGTTTCTGCCCAAAAACCTAGCCACCATTGTGTCCGGGCCTTACATCTGCATGGAGAGGAGGAGAGTAGCATGAGAGGTGTGGAGAGGGGGAGAGTAGCAGGAGGGGTGTGGTAAGGGGCAGAGTAGCAGGAGGGGTGTGGTAAGGGGCAGAGTAGCAGGAGGGGTGTGGTAAGGGGCAGAGTAGCAGGAAAGGCGTGGAGAGGGAAGAGTAGCAGGAGAGGCGTGAAGAGGGTTAGAGTAGCAGGAGGGGAGAGTGGAGAGTAGCAGAAGAGTAGAGGAGTGTAGCAGGTGAGCTGGGGAGAGTAGCAGGAGAGGGGAGAGTAGCAGGAGAGACGGGGAGAGCAGCAGAAGAGAATAGCAAAGAGTAAGCTTGGAGGGTGAATGTAGATTGTAAAGGGAGAGAGACACATCAGGAGATCAGAGGAGGAAGACGATGGGAAGGAGGGTGGAGTTAGAGAGGAGAGTCGGAGGAAGGGTGAGTTAGATACAAGGACAGGAACACTAGTGCACAAAAGGAAGAAGACATATTGAGGCTTAAGTGTCTGGAGGGCAGCTTCACTATCCCAAGAGTAAACCGGGGAAGTAGAGTAGGTCACACCTAGGAAGTTCCAGAGGGAATAGATAAGGTGGCTCTCAGTCCCTCACAACCAGACAGTTAGCACATAGACGGTATGGGTGAATAATAAGTAGATACTAACCTACGTAGTAGGGACTCCAGGGTTAGGGAGGGTCTAGCTGTCTCTAGATGAGAGAGAGGGACAGCCCCAGCCCTTAGAGCCTCTATAAACAAAAAACCCTAGCCGGCCTTTGGGAGTTGGTATGCTATTGAGGCCATCTGCAAGACAGATTGGGAGTGAGCATCAAGTTGGACTTGACGCATTCTCCCATTCAAGACCAAAATAAGCGACTGGTGCTGGTAAACATGTGGATTACAGAATAAAATGTGTCCATTAGGATGACACCTATGGTGTGGCAAGCTGGGCAAATGTTTAACATAACCAGCAGCACCCCATTCCCTTGATGGAAGGACCAGCCAACCAACACTGACATATCAGAAACTAAGCAAGGCACTATTGGTCCAATGGCCTAGTGACGGGTCTGCAATGTTTGGCTCTCCAGATGCTTTGGATTACAACTCCCATCATAGTCAATGGTGAGGGATCATGGGAGTCATAGTCCAAACCATCTGGAGAGCCACAAATTGCAGACCCCCTGGCCTGTTGAAATCCTGACTGTGCAGACAGGTAAAGCTTGTCTAAGTAAGCGCGTAGATGCTGCACAACTATTTTTTACATGGCCCTAGGAAGGACTCGCAGATTACTTATGCCTCAGATTGGCCGGAACCGAAGGACCTAGGGCAGCAATGGTATCCAAGAACAACAATGTGCATAGCATTGCAAACCCAATGCCCATAACAAGTAGTGGGCTAAAGACAAACTGGATAAACTGTAGGGGGTTAGTTAGCATAGTTCAGCATACAGTACCAACCCTCAAGGTGGAAACGTGGAGAAAATACTGACAAGCTGGAAGCAATCTTTAGAACCGCCATAGCCGATCCAAATATTTATTTGCATAATCTAGAAAGAAACCGACAAGAAGTTACAGGATTGGAGGCAGATGTAACCAACGTTTCTGCTAACCAAGTGTCAATTTTCCCATACAGAACTAAATCTAAAAATTCAAAGTAGAGGACTATACCTTTACTTTGGCAGAGCACAAAATGTGCCCTCACCACTAGCCATTGGCTGTTGCTAATTGTCTCTTGGCAAGTAAGAAATGGTGTGCTGTCTGCATGTTTATGGTGACGAGTGACATGTCGAGATAGTAGCTTGTAACTTGCCATTTCTGCCCCAGCTGTGGTACAGTATTTTGCTGGTAAATTTCAAATTAAACCCCATGAATCAATTGAGCCATTTTTGTTTAGATAATTCAACAAAAGAGGAAAGAAGTCTACAAGCAAAATAGGCACCAAATCCTTCCTTCCCCTGTGAAAAGGACAGTGCCACGTGGATACAGAAATGATGTGCTATTTTGGCCATGCGTTATATGAACTGTAACAATCAGATACTATAGCCTTACATGAAAGTTGTTTTTTTTCCAATCGATTTATATTGCGCACCACTGACCCAGAGGCTTAAGGGTGCCGAACACACACACGCATAACAGAAGGAAGAAAGCCTCCGCCAGGCCAGAGGAGGCCAAACAAAGCCGATATCAGAATATATAGACCAATGCATAGATGGAAATTAGCATTCTAACTAGAAAAGGAATGTCTTTAGTTTCTTTCTAAAGACAGGTGTAGAGATTTCCTCTCCAAGTCTCAAGGGAATTGTGTTAAAAGCAAGCCGGGGCTGCAGCAAAACAAAAAAAAAAAAAAAAAACCTCCCTTCTTGACCTGCAACAGTCTACAGGCAGGAGTTTTTAGTTGTACAGAGATGTTTGATCTCAAGTTATGTATATTGGCCTACAATGCCAATTGTTTCTTCAAGTAAACTTCGCTGTGCTTCTCAAACACTTGGGAGTAATCAATATAAGGCGAAAGGAGATTCTATCTTGTATGGGCAACCAATGAAGACTTCTCCTGGCCTCAGAGATATGGTCCCTTTTATTGATATCCATGATAACTCTCACAGCGTTGTTTTGCACCACCTGAAGCCGGTTGATCTCGGCTTTTGGTAGACCAACTAGTAGGCTACTACAATAATCTATTCTGGAGCCCATCATAGTCCTGTCAAATGTTTCATGGTTTTCTCAGGATATGAATGGGCGTGCATGGGTCATTAGCTTAATGTAATATGAGGCTGAAGAAACCAAGCTACTCACGTGTGCCCTCATATTCAGATTGTGGTTGAGATAAACCCAAAGGGTCTTGACTTTACTTTTCATTTTGATCATACATCCATCAATTTGAATCGGGGCATATTCGAGCTCCATCTTGTGAGTTTTTGCTTCTGAGCCCACCAGCATCAACTCAGTTTTGCTGGTGTTCAGCGCAAGACCATTGGTACACACATCCAGCTTTGGATCAGGCTGTACATCCTATTTATATTAATCTCATCCTCAAAGTTGCCAGATATGGGGGGACGACACATTGTGTGTCGTCAGCAGAATTTGTGAATTCAATTTTATTGCTTTTCAAGAAATCGAGAAAGGGAACGGTAAATATGTTATAAAAAAGAAACAGGCTCCTTGCGGTACACCAAGCGTTAAGCTCAATTGGTTGTGCATCCGTCATATCGCTGTTTATTTCAGTTATTACATGAAACGTATGTGAAGTCAAGGATATCGATAACATGGTTTTCATCAATCGAAAAAAAAATGTTTTAGGGTTTTAGATTCAAGGGAACAGAGTACTATTTCACTCCTGATTAACAATTTGTTGGCGGTTTTCCAGCTATTTTCATGTGTTTTTTTGCTCCTAGATACTAAATGCATCAGAAAGGGCAATGCTACTCTTTAGGGAGATACCATGCTTCTGTTTTCACATGTGGGTATGTGCAATGCGATTCATTTTCTTTGCAGTATTCTGGAAATGCAGGATGAAGTGGGCAGCAAAATAATGTATCTAAACACGCCAGAGTTCCATGCAGCAGGGTTCCCATCAGACATGTGCAGACAAACTTGGGAATTAAGGTGAGAGAAGGGACATTTTTAATACTGTAAAACATGACTGAACATCTCGCAATTTTTAAGCCAAGTGAAAAAAGACTGTGGAAAAGAACCCTTATGTTTTTGGAACCCCTACACAATCTCTAGCCAAGAAGAAGATGGGAGCAATAACAGACTTGAGTTTAGAGATCCTATGGGAGACCAGTATCCCCACTAGAAAAATTTAGTGGTTTATAGTATGTCCTATGCAGGGCAGCGTTCGATATTAAGGAGAGCTGCATGCTATTTAGCTCCTGCTTGTAGCCTAGCAGAGCCTGGTTAGCTTGACACCAACAGCTACCAGAAGCTACCTTTTGGCTCTGCAGGTCAACTGATGATGAACAAACACCTATGTGAATTTAACTCTGTGCATTTGGGACAATCTAGAAATATGCATTAGGACACATCTATATTACATTTAAAGCATAAGGTGCCATAAACAATGCACACTATATTTTTTATATCTTATGTGGAAGTCAGATTTGGGGAACACTATGTACTAGCTCCACGTCATGCTGTTGTAACTCCTGGTCACCGAATAATGCTGAATACCACAGGAGCTGCCTGTAGCTGCTGCTTATCCAATCATAATTTCGATCCCTGCAGGATACCTTTATATTTTGGACAATCCAAGATGCAAACACTGCATTTAGCAGAATAATAAGAACGCACAGGTGAGAGCAAGTTGAAATCATGCATGCCAACAATGCCCCCCACAACATGCTGTTCCAGCTTCGGTTTTAAGTATTTCATTCTGGGATTCGTAGTCCTTGGTTTATAATGGGTAAATTCGGGACTATGAGCCCCAGAATGCAAAGTTAAAACAGGGACTGGACTAGCACCTTCCAACCGAAATGGGGCATGTTGGCATTTATGGAAGAGCCCTTGAAGGGTACTCCTTGGGGATTACGAAATTACCTCACTCTACAAAGCAGAAATAAAACCACTGTGCCAAGAACCCAGATGCTATTTGACCCACCCTGAGGCTCCTGGCATAGAGAATTCCCAAATAGGCATTTTCAGTGGAGTTAGAGATGAACCTATAGGTGTTTAGCCCCTCCAATATCTAGGTGCGAATAAGAATCCAAGTCTTCCTCTTCACAGATTATGCAGTTTTAGTGGAACATACAGATCTTGCTAATGTAGGCTAAACACTCTTACTAATGTCGGAAGTCCAAGGTTATGACCCGGTCTAAAACAAAGGTCCATATGCTTCAAATGGAAGCTAGATGAGGACGCTAGGGAGCAAATATGGGCTTTTCCACACAATTTGGGTATAAGGCTATCAACACCTTTTTTTGATGCCGTAGTTGTCTAAAAGCCTGAATACCCAAACATGCAAACATGGCATCATTCATCCAGAGGTTCAATACAACGATTAGAAATATGGCAACAACTCAGTCTATTAGCAAACGACCTCAATTGCTAGTCATGGGACAGAAATATGGCACATATGGCATTTTGGAAATACCCGAAACCTCCTTTTATTAAGTTCTAGTTCTACTAGCTCTACAGCGCATTAACTCATTGTATTGTCTTGACATTTATATACCGCCTTTTACCATTATTATAGTCTCAATGCACTGGGCTGGTAGTGGAAACGCCCTCGGTTGGAAGTCATGGAGTAAGATTAAAAAGCATGTGTGCATTTGGCCCAATAGGGTTTAGCATAGCTGGTAGCGGGTAACCCGTGCGGTCAGGCATGTGGATGGTTGCTGAGTGTGTTCAGGATATCGCATGAGTGCTAGAGACCAACTATGTGTTCAGCGTGCCCAAGTTAGTCATAGATCTGCGCTGCATTCTGATGTCATGGATATGAGGCGAAGTCTGGTGCGTAGAGAATTATGTGAACAGCAGGACGACATTTTGTCATAGTCCTTGCTGTATTCTGACATGAGCCGACGTGTGTTGGTAGCCATGCCTGTGGACATTGTTCACTGGAGATGTGCATTACACGTACCTAACAGATTAGGTGGTGATTTGTTGTGTGTGTGCCACATCAGGTATTGGATTTTTCTGACAATTCGTGCAGCTGCGATGAAACAGTTAGCGACAGCCTATGCTCAACTATTTGCAACAAAAAGAAACACAGATTGTACATTCAGGTTCTTCTAGGTGGATGGCATGGCGAGTCTACCCAGATATTTACCATGGGCGACCTATCCTATAGTTCATATATGCGCAATACCTGCCCATTCATCAAGTCTTTGCAGTGTGATTCCGGGGTCAGTTCTTGATTGCCGCCCTGGAGTAATGCACAAAAGACACCCCACCTGGCCTCCAAGGGCGAGACATGGCCATGGCTCAATTCCTCCAATGATAATTCCCTGCGGTGCCTTCCAATCTGTCCGATTGCGATATTGTGATTCTATCACAACCACGCAGAGTGGGATTTGCTGGTTTTCCCATACACGGCAGATGCAGTGACTAATCAATACGGAGACAGTTCATACATGAAGGGCTGTGTTTCAGCTAGTGGTGCTTGTGGGAAACCAGGGTCACGATTGGTCTACGATAGCGTTTCATCCAGAGACAATAGCCATTACTGAAAATGCCAATTTGTGCCCACTAGTAGATTCGGACTAAAAAAGCACCTACTGCCAAAACCAAGAAGATGATGTACTTTATTCAGAGCACCTCAAGGTACTAAATAGTTTCATTATTAAAAAAAAAAAGAAGATGTTGAGGGTGTCGGATCGGGACAGTTTATGGGATATGCTTTCCTGCCCTGAAAAATAAATAAATAAAAAATAAGGGACATGCTTGTTGTAAAGAAGGCTTATTGGATTGTGAACCAAGAGCAAATTTAAATGGGTATGCAGAACAATTACTCTTCAAAACCTTGAAACAAAAACTACAACAGGTGCAGAAGATGAGCAGAGAGTTATGCATCCACCAGATTTGGTGGTTTGTGTACACCAACTTTCAACAAGGGGTTATGCCTTCAGAAGCTTTTATTAGCCAAGGTGCAACTGGAGATGTAACCTATAGGCTTGTATGTAATGGTAATGAAACCATTTTACAGATAAATCGTTTGCCTGGTAAGATAGCCTGAGCACTGAATGGTTGGAACCCATTTGTTTTTGTGTTTTACAGAATGTATTAGAAGCATTTTGGTACAGAAAGAGCATTTTTTTTAGCAGAGTACCAAACCTACAATAAAGGAGTCTTTTACAATCGTACGATTTAGATTTGAGGATGCAACATGCGTTTTTGAAGCATATGGGGAGAACACTTCAAACTGCCCATTACTGCAGCAAAGACACAGATTGTCAGCCAGTTTGAAGTAACCAGTTTTTAAATATAAGCAGTGGAAACTTCCGAGAGAATCAGAGCACATGAAACGTTTAAGAGCAAAAACGCTGGCAGTTATAACAATGTCCGAATACTGGAGTATTTCTGCCTCAGGATCTCACTGCTATACATTCTTCTATAAATTAAACCGAGTTAACATCCCTTTTAAATAGAATAGTACAAGGGTAAACATTTCACATCGCAAAAGACAGTCACCAACCCCATTTCTCCAGATACACACAGCACACCATTTCTTAATGGTTAGTGGTAAGTGCAAATTGAGGCTTAGTATAGTAGGTGAGACAAAATCTGGTCAGCTGTTCTATTGTCCAAATTGAGAAAGCTCTCCACAACATCTTTGGAAACCTTAAATTGATCAAAACCAGAGAAGTGATTACAGGAGAAGAATTTGTTACAAGCACACAAATGAATTGGTACAAGATTTAATGTACTTATACATTCACATTATTTGATGGGTGCCCAATTTGATCTACACATTATAGGTGGCATGATCTGAGGCGTGGATTTGTTCTGACTCAACCACATCACATATATCATATTTTGGAATACTAATGAGTACACCCAATCCAATCCAAAAGCTATATGTTATATTATGGCCACTGTTAAGCCCCTTATGGTGATGATGCAACACAATTACATTTTTAGAGTTAATGATTCTTAGTGGAATGTCGATGTATTGTGATTTATTGCATCAGTGTGTCAAGTTTAAGGAAATTCCTTTGAATATACTTTAAGAGTAAATAAATGTTGAAAGGTTGGACACTAAACCTGCAGGTGGTCTTCATCCACTGTCCACTCTCCTTCGACCATGGATTTTAGGTGGAATTATACATAACACTAGGGAACATCACACTTGGTAATAATACATTCTTTGAATAAGTTGCACATTTTCCCCCCTTGCTGAGGTATTCCAAATACTGGGAAATTATTTCAGTTACTACTCCACAACTTGTTACATCAGCATGGGAGGACACATTGCGTTAACTCAATATGGGGTCTCCAATCACCTCAAAGATCGATTAGTGCCCTTTGTGAAGGAATAAAGTGGACTATTTGGCTGGCCACCATTTATCAACCAACGAAAAATGATCAATTAGTAAGGTGAAACTATCCACCTGGTTAGAAAAGGTTGTAATCACTGGATTTGCTCAACTCATCCCAAGGATAATTCTTACATGCTTTACATGGGCTTCACCCACAAATCCTACCTTCCTTGATGTCAATCAAAGAGAAAGTACAGAAAAGGCACATCACAATCCAGGACGCCCACCTCAGAGCACCACAAAAAACTTGGATATGGCTAAGAGCACGCACAAACAGGATGCTAATCATAAGCATGCCCTGGATTCCACCTAAGATGCAGAAAGAAAGATTTGGCTGTCCAGGATAGACTTTAAAATGCCCACCCTGACAAAATTGCAACTGCGCTTTGTAGGACCATTCATCATAAGCAAGACAGTTTGCACAGTAGCAATGAAGCTCTTCAAACCACCATTCCATGTGTCCTCATTGAAAGGGGTCCAGTACCCTTTTAGCACTAGTAGATCCCTAGTAGATCACCACATATCGTGGTGCATGGGGGTCAGCCAGGGTAAGTGTGTGAACTGAAAACTTTGATATTTGTTGGATTGGGATGGATCTAAGCATGCAGAGCGCTTGGGAGTCCAGGGATCAAACATGTCCCACATACAGTGATTCGGTTTCTTCTGCAACACCCGGATGACCCAGACTTCATCATTTGGGTGGTGGGGACAGAGGGAGGTATGCGTCATGACAACTCGTAAATGTAAGGAATTGTAGCAGAGTACCACCTTTGACAGTGTAGTCTGGGTTCCACAAAATAGTTATTTCATGCAATGCAAGGCATTTTATGTGGCCAGCAGTGGATATGTTCTGGCTAAAGACGTGAAGGATACTGCAAGCCACACTTGTTTAAAAAAACAAAATGCTAAGGTCTTTGAAATTTGCTACTACCGCCCCTGTGTGCCTCCGTCTCCTGGTCAATTATTGATGATCTATCAACACACAGTAGGTCTCCTTCTGTCAATCTATGAGTCGCTCATCAGAGAGGGTAAAATAAATAAAACTCCTAACCCGGAATTGCTAAAACAGGGGACGTACAAATAGCTTCTTTTGAGTCCTCAAATTGTCTTGTCAGTCCATTCCAATTAACTGTAAGTTCTCTGTCCTTCGATGAGACTTTGTAACAGCAGCCTTGTGTAGACTGCGTAGTCTAGGATCCATGCCCTACAATAATTACATAATCCCAAAAACCTGCTGCATTTCCTTCACTGTACTGGGCATAGGGGTGGCGCATACTTCCACCGCCCTATCTGGTAATCATTTTTTCCCTGTTTGCAAAAATGAGTTGTCCCAAGTATAGTCCTGCCAGTTGGCAGTATTGTAGCTTCTTTTTATCAGGCGTGTACCCTTTGTGAGCCAGCAATTGCAATAATGCAACAGAATCCCTCCTGCACTGATGTTCATTTTCACTACATATCAACCGCCACATACTGGATGATTGTGCTAAGCACCTGACTTCAATGACACCAATAGCACCAAGACACTTGGTCTTGATCTCCTCTGGCCTTCCCCTCTCTATTCCTCTGACCACTCCTCTCTCCCGGAGCGATCACTGCCTCCTCTCCGCTCATCTATCCCTCTCTTCCCGCCAAGCCAAGCCTACCCCAAGACTGCCACCTACCTTCTTGGACATCCGGCCCATCACGCGTGTGTCAGTTGAGGCTTTTGCTGCCACCTTCTCTTCCCCTCCGCACCCTCTTCTACCACTGGCGGACAAACCCTGACACAGCCCTGTCCCAGCTCTACTCCTCTTTCTGCTACTCTTGATGCTCTTGCCCCGGTCATGAGGACATGTTTGAGTCCAAGTGCAATTCTTGGTATGACTCCGACCTAGATACACTTAAACGTAAGTGTAGAGCGGCTGAGAGGAAATGGATGGCTCCTTGTTCATCCTCTGACAAACTGGCCTGTCGCCTGCTCCAGAGGCAATACCGACTCACTCCGCACCAAGAAGAGTCCACATTCAGGCCCGTATCTCTGCGGCATCTAACAACTCGGCCGAACTCTTTAAAATCTGCAAGGCGCTGGCCAACCCTGCTGCAGTCTCTACTCCCCCTCTTGCCTCCCAGGCTCTTTGCAATGCCCTTGCCTCTCACTAGCTCTAAAACCCAGGACCTCCTGTCCATCCTCTCCTCTCCCCTCTCAGGCTCCGCTTCAGCTACCCCCCACCCTCTTTCTCATCCTTTCCTCTTTTCTCCCCTGATAACCAACAATGGAACACACTCCCACAGGACATAAAAACTATCCAAGTATTTGAAAAATTCAGAAGATGTTCAACACCTGGAAACTTAACAGAAACTAACCTTATCTCCACATGACCTCCCTGCACCGCGCTTGCCCACACTTGTCCTCATTGGTGCATGCATGACTTTACCGAACTTACTGCACTTTTTTTTTTAAATAAAACTTGATTTATTGATTTAACAACAATCATAAGAAACAAGACAAACCATAGACTCATACATCAAATTGTCTGAACATATAACTTAATCATGGCAATGATCGCAAAGATACCGCTCTCAAATCTGTATACGGCTCAAGTTCCAATGGCAGCACACCTCCTGTCTGTCCTTCATTGTCAGGGGCTCTTAGGACTCCTCTTCCTCCCATTTTCCCCTATTTTGCTGGCTTTGGCAGGGCAGCCCCTTGCATTGTAGATCCTGTGTTCTACCATCGCACATACGTCCATATCAGCTGCCACTTGTCCAAGGTCGGAGATTCTGCAGCGCCCCATTTTTGCTCGATGTTCCGTTTGATCAGCCCCAGTCCCGTGGATAGGAATAGACACTCCAATTTAGTAGCAGCATTTTCATCGGGCATACCCAGTAGTAGTGTTCTCGGGTCCAGCTGTATATTGCGGGCCAAGACCCTAGACAGTTTATTGCAGCAAGTGTTCCAAAAGGTTTGAATAGGGGGCATTCCCACAGGATGTGCATGAAGGTACCCACCCCTTCTTTGCATCGAAGGCTGTTTGGATTCAGGGCCCGTTTCCAACCATACAACATAGTTCTGCGGTAGTAGATTCAATGTAGTATTTTCAACTGTACCAGTTGGAGTTTGGAAGAGATAGTGATCTCACGAGGATGTATGAGCACTTGTATCCAGTTGTCTGGGTCTATGGCACCCACTTCCGCCTCCCACTTAGCTTTAAGGTTAGTCAACTCAGGGGTGGCAAAGGCTGACATGGCATTATATAGGATAGAGGTTAATTTAGTAGGAATATATGCCGTGTGTATGTTGCGTTCTATGGGTGTATAGTCGGGTATAGTGATATTTGCCAGGATATGGGTGTATAGTGATATCGGCCAGGATGTGCTTCCTCAGGGCATGAGTCAGTTGTATATAATGGTAATGTTCGGGATTTTAAATTGTTGTTGTAAAACATCAAATGAGGCAATCTGTCCATCTTTAAGAATATCCCCTAGTTTTGTAATCCCTGCCTCGCTCCATTTGGGCCATGACCTAATTTTCTTTAGTTCGGTCAAATTACCATTATGCCACAGGGGCTGTGCAGTGGTCAATTTATTCCCCCATCCTATAAAAGATATGTGCTTGTTTCCAAACCACGGCGATATGTGCTGTAGTCGTCTTTAAGGGGGGTTTATTAAGAGGTTGATATATCAGGTGAAGTCGATCTGCAGCATGCATGCCCGCGAGTTCCGCTCTTATTTGCGGTAGCTCTCGGTCCCCGTGGAGCAGGTCGTTGATCACTGTCATTTGCAATGCCCAGTAATAGGTTTGAAGGCGTGGTACCCCTATGCCCCCCTCCTAAATTGACCTTTGAAGTGTAGTTAGCGCAATGCGGGGCTGTCCCCCTCCCCATATAAGCTCCCTGAAGAGACTCTCAGCCCGGTCGAACTCAGGATCGGGAATCCTGAGCGGGGCGTTCTGCAGCACGTATAGAAATCATGGTAAAGTCATCATTTTGAAAAGAGCGGCCCTACCCATGAGTGTTAGAGGGAGGAGTTTCCAGTGGCGGACGTCATTCGGAAATCGATCCATAATTGGTTGAAGATTGGGAGTTGCATAACTCGTTAGGTCGCCAGATACCCAAATCCCCAAGTATCGAAAGCTATCCTGCTCAATTTTGTATGGGCAATCTTGAGGGATTGCCTATGTTCCGCCTTTCACCAGGAAGAAAATCAATTTACCCCAGTTGATTTTCAGCCCACTAAACTCGCTGAAGTGTATAAGCATCTGCGTCACTATAGAGCAGGTCCGGACTGGGTCCCCCAAGTATATTAATAGATCATCAGCATATAGGGATGTTCTGTCCTTGTGCCCCTCTGGCCATCTAAACCCTGTCCTTGCTATAGGGCAAGCAGCTCTATTGCGAGAGCGAAGTGAAGTGAAGGGGGGGGGGGGGGGGGGGGGACAGGGGACATCCCTGCAGAGTTCCTTTAGCAAGTGAAAAGGGGTCAGAGGGTGCTTCTGCCTGCGGGTCTGTATAGAGTAATTGCACCCAGCTCATGAAGGTTTCCCCCAAAGCCCATACGCCTCATGGTCTCCCACAGGCTATCCCACCGGACCGAATCAAATGCCTTCTCAAAGTCAATTGCCAACAACGCGAGAGGTGAGTCTATGATGGGAGTGCGTTCCAGTAACAGGTGGGAGTCGTATATTCATACGTGTTGACTTGTGTGGCATGAAGCCACATTGGTCAGGATGGACCAGGGAAGAAATGACCTGTTGCAGTCTGTTGGCTAGGAGTCTGGCAAGGACCTTAGCCTCCCCCCTTAATTAACGATATTGGCCTATAAGAAGCACATAGGTCTGGGGGTTTGCCAGATTTAGGAATGACTACGATTGCGGCCTTGCGTAGGTCCGGTGGTAAGGTACCTGGTTCGCGAGCCCGGAGGTGCATTTTATGAAGGGGGGATGCCATTTTTCACCCCCCCCCAGTTTTTTTTCCCAGGAAACCCATTGGGGCCCGCCATTTTCCCAGACTGCAGTTGTCGAATTGCCTCAGCGATTTCGGTCTCGGTAAGATCACAATCCAATTGTGTCTTCTGTTGTTCTGATAAGCATGGCAGTGCGATATTGTCCAGAAGGGAGGGGTCTGTTGGCGATGATGGGGTGCGATAAAGATCGGCGTAGAAGTGGGCAAAGGCTGACGCTATTTCACAGTCCGATTGACACTTCATTTTGTGCGTTTATAATCTCCCTGACGTGACATTGACCCTCGTCCCTCCTTTCGAGCCAGGCCAACATCTTACCCGCTTTATCCCTGTGCTCAATGCGCCTGTTTGGCATTGTCCAGCATATTATTCCGAAGGGACTCTCTGGTTCTCAGGAGGGACCTGTGGGTTTCCGGGGCCGGATCGAGAATGTACTTGGCTTCGTATTTCCCCATCTCCTCTTCGGCCTTGATATTTTCTGAAGGCGTTCTTTCTTTTGGTTCGATGTCCAGGAGATTATCTCCCCCCTCAGCACCGTTTTGTAAGCCTCCCATAACATCACAGGGTTGACAACCGCAGCATTGCTTAATTTAAGATACTCAGCCTTTTCTCAGTGAGGCAGTCAATAAATTTGGGGAAGCTGAGGTAATAGCTATTAAGCCTCCATGTTCTGGAGGGGTTGGGGGGGGGGGTTGGTCCATGCATACGCATCTCCATCATCAATGGCAAAGGATCCAAGATGCCTCGGGGAAGCAACTCCGCGGTGACCACTCTGTGCGTTTCTGTGCCTGGGAGAAAGAGGCAATCCAGTCTAGACAGGCAGCCGTGGGCTCCCAAGTGAAATTATTAACCCTTGATTCCAGCGCTGACTCAAACATTGCTAATTTCGTAGGAACCTTCGGGTTGCGGTTCCGGATGTGAGTGCGATCTAAGGTATTACACAACACTGTTGAAGTCACCCCCCAGAACCCAGATATCTGGCTGGTACTCGGCCATAAGGGTGGTCAATTAGTCTAACAATTCTTCTCCCAGCCCCGGTGGGGAGTATATAGTAGTAATGGCCAGTGTTTCCCCCCCAGAGTGTGCCGAGCACCAACACATAGCAACCCCTGGGGTCCTGCTCCCCCGTCAATGGTATGAACGGAATGCGCTTGTGTACCAGGAGAAGAGTGCCTCTGAATCCCATAGTGTATCCTGTATGGAATGCAGAATGATAATTCGTTCGTCGAAAAAAGTGCAGTTTTGTGGCCGCCAGATGCGTCTCTGTAATTAGGGCCATATCAGGAGAGTGTGTTCATAAATTGCGTGATATGGCGCCTCTTGATCCCGGAGCCCAATCCGTTCACGTTTCAAGTGAGCAGTTTGAGGGATGCCATTTGTAGTGTGTGGTACAGGGTTTACAAAATCTGTATGGACTAACTGCAAGGACTATGTCCAGTAAGTGGTCTCTACAGGTGTGTGCTGCCGGTGAGTAGAAGTGTCAAATAGCATATAATAGATGATTCAATCAGTTTGCCATGTGAATGTGTGGTAGTCCATGAACAATATAAAAAACATTGCACATTCCCCCCCCTCCCCATACTCCACCCCAACTTTAAGTACCTGTCGCCCGAACATTGTTGACACTGCAGAACTAGAGCATCAGCGTAACACAATAACAAAACTACCTGGTCCTCGTTCAGGTAACAATCTACTACTCTATCCGGAGGCGTGGGATCCTGGGCATCGGCCATAACGGCCGTCGACGTTGTAGGTTAGTTATGTAATATGGGAAAATGGGTGTGAATGTGTACATTGATCTCAGAAGGCTGTGTTCACTTCTTCCAGTCCATTAGTAGTCGGATTGGTCTAGTATTCTCAGGTAGTGTCTGGAGTCACCTTCTGAAACCGGGTCTCATAGCTCCGTAGAATGGGATGGTGTAGAGGTTTATCCTTATGTGTCTCGTTGAATGATGTTCTCTGGTTCCAGTTGTGGTTCATTACGCATCGCTCATCATTTCATGGATCTGCTCCTTCTGGATCAGGACCTTCTTGCGGTATAGGCTGTGGCGGGGGTCTATCTCGGTGTGGTCTATTGCGAGATCTGCCGCCGGGATCCGGAGCGTGTGTTGTCCAATCCCCTTCAACATGTGTCTCCGCTCATTTCCAGGCTTCACGTGGATCCGTGAAATGCACCGTTGTGCCTTTGTGCTGGATCCTCAGTTGGGCCGGAAAGAAGAGACCATACTTAACATTCATGGAGTGGAGCATCCTCTTTAGGTGTTCGAATGACTCTCTAGCTCTCTGAACTTTGCGGGTATAATCCGGGAAGAATGCAATTTGTGCGCCGGTATATGTAATCGATCCTTTCGCCCAGGCCATTTGTAATATTGTGTCTCTGTCCCGATAATTCAATTGTTTTGTAATGACCGTTCTTGGGGATGCTCTGGGAATTGGCCTGGTCGTTGATATACGGTGTGCCCTCTATTGTGAAGAATCTGGGAAAGGATTTAGGAGCAAAGATATCCGCCAACCACTGTTCCAGAAGGAGTTCCATGCTGGGTCCCTCCAAGTTCTCTGGAAGGCCCAGGATGCGGATGTTATTCCGGCGTGATCAGCCCTCACCCTCCTCCAGTGTTTTCAAACGGACCAATGCTTGCAACAATTGTTGGCGCACCCCGCCAAGATCATCCTCCACTCCAGACACTCGGAACTGCACTTATCCAGTGCAGGAGGTTAGTTTCTGGAGGTCGTGACGGAGAAAGGAGACGAGATGCCATCCATTTTTTTCTCCTTCGAGGATCGTGAGCTGGCGATGGCTGCCATGACATCTTTGAGCATCAGGGGCCAGGGAAGCAGCGGGCGGTTGCAAGTATGTCTCTGGCGTCATGTTGGCAGTGGTCGTAGCAAATTGGTCCATGGTGCTTTGCGTGGAGGCCTTCTTGGTTTTATCTTTGCCCATGTTAACGTCTGTCTGTGCACCAGGTATATATCAGAGCCGTGTGTCAAGCCCTATTGTTCTGCCAAAGTACGGTCAGAGCCAGGTATTACAGGAACAGGCTTGCCAGCAATATTGGTACAGGTCAGCGGTTCTGCCAGAGTGTCAATGCCTATTAGGCAGTTTTATTCTCATCTTAATCACTCTCAAAGATCATCGATCAACTCCAGCGAATATGAGCGAGGTGTCTCGGGCTATGGCACACGGAAGGCAAAGAGTCTGCAGACCGGGCCAATCAAGCCAAATCTGTTAGTGTCGTGTCACCACCATTGTTGGAGGGTGCACAGGATGCAGAAGTTATCGTTCGCCCGGGGAAGGTCTTGTCACTCAGTATGTGAATCAGGAGCAAGGGAAGCAGGGAGAGATCATGTATCTCAGCAGGGGGGTTCCAGGTGTAGAACAGTTGTTCCGTGCTCGTGGTCCTGTGGCCAGCGCAGAAGACACCCTCAGTACACCGTCCTCTTCACCGCTGCACAGCAGACACAGTCACAGCACGTTGAGCCCCGGGAGTCACTCGCGAAGAGTGGCGCCTCTTCACCCGGCCACAGTGCGAGGCAGGTGTGGGTGTAGCCCTCCACAGTACGCTCCGGGCAGCTCCCTCAATTAGATACGTCGGGCCGAGGCGACCAATTTGCTGTCGTCTTGCGTAGCACACAAGCACCGGGATCGTCGTCCTGTAGCTCCCGTGGGGGTGCAAATACAGGGCTGAAAGTCTCCACGGGGCCGCCACAGACGTTTCCCCAGCTACTGCTGCAATTGTAGATCGATTCACCCCATTACTCAGGATACATTAGTTAGGATGTTGTCGGCGGCCAGAGGATCTCCCTGGATTCACTTCCTCAGCGCTCTCATGCTGGCCTTCCTAGATCTTACTGCACTTTGTACCAACTCTCGGCTGGATTCAAATGCCCTGCATATTATGTACATTATGCACTGTATTACCCTGTATGATCTATACTAGGTGACCTGTGTTGTATTATATGATTGTAACTTGTACTATGTGACTTATGTACCTCTTGTAATGATCTGCAACTTGTAACCAATTTCCTTGCCATTAGTGACCAGATACCCACGGGTCAGGTGCGCTCTACAAATAAAACAAACAGACCTAGGTGTCCTGATCAGGCTCTGGCCTGGCTGACCTTTACTCTCTGATCGACCCTCCCAGGTCCAACTTGGGTCCTTCCTATCATCTATCACCCCCTCTACCTGTGGTGTTCCCCAGGGGTCTAACTTCTCGCCCTGGCTTTTCAACCAATACCTGGCAACTCTCGCCAACTGCATTGCCATTTTCTGCTCTAATTACCAGTGTTACGCTGACGACACCTCATTTTCAGGCTGCCCTCGTCCACCTCCTCTCCCTCATCTCCGATTACATAACTGCCATTCAAGATTGGTGTGCCACCAACAATCTTTGTCTAAATGTCAACAAGACTGAGATCCTCATCATCGGTACACCATCACCATCCTTTCCCCTCACTCTCTGGCTTGCCTCCCTTGGCCCTCCTCCTACCCCTACCTGCGAGGCTAAGAAACTAGGGATCATCTTTGACTCCACACTTTCCTTCTCCGCCCACATCTGACGTTTCTAAAAAGTCAAACTTCCTACCGCACCTCCTCCAAGGTACTCTGCGTTTCCTCTCCTTCCCCCAGAAACTCACTGTCTCCCAAGCTCTGGTCCTCTCTAGGTTGGACTACTGTAACAGCTTCTTTATAAATCTACCTGCATCCACTCTTCGCCCTTAACAACTTATCCAGAACAGGACAGCAAATCTTGTCCTTGGCCTCAAGCCCTGGCATCGTGTCTCTGCAGCTCTAAAATTCCTTCATTGGCTCCCAGTGGTTTAACTTTAAAACCCTCTGCATTATCCACAAGGCTTTCTGGGGCCTGGGTCCAAAATACCTTCAACTATCCCACCCCTTCTCGAGCTCTTTGCTCCTCTAACTCGCTCAGGGTCAGTCCTTTTTCAAAGAAACGAGCTGGGGGTAATCTCGGTCGTCAGCTGGGGCCTCCCTTTGGAACAGCCTCCCTACCACTCTGAAACTTGAGGAGAACCATCTCTGGTTCCGTAAGAACCTCAAGACCTTCCTCTTTGTTGGTTTGTTTGTTTGTTTATTTATTTATATTGCGTGCCGGACCCGGAGGTATCAGGGCGCAGAGGTTACAGGAAGACTTGCAGTTTAGGTTACAGAAGGCGTAAATACAAATCACATCTTTGCTTCTGCCTTTGCCCCCCTTCTCCCCTGCTGATCTGTTTCTCACTCGGCACTGTGCACCTGGCCACCCTCTGTCCTCCGGGCTCAAGTACCTGCTCACCCTGCAACCCTCCTGCACTGCCTCCGGGCCACCCCTTGCACTGGGGTCTGCATCTGTACCCATACAGTCCCCCACCCACTTTTCTTCTTCACTTATCAGACATACCCCGTTCGGCTTAACCCAGCACTTGCCACTTGCTGGCTGCACTACCACTGTTTATTGTCTATGTATTTTATTTATTATTTACCTGTTTCTCCTCTGTTCCGCACTTTCACTTCTCCCCCTTCCATGCACTTTTCCTCTTTTCCCCTTTCACATGCACTGGCATGTTCCCATGGTCATTGGGCCTAGTAAGAGTGTGGTTTTTGTTCTCCCCTGCTCCCCTCCCTTGCCGCGCTCTGAACACTTGTGTATGAGCGCGATATAATAAAATATTAATTCAATGTAATCTGTACTGGGGTCAAATCTCTCAGTAACCCAACATCATGTGGATTAACAGTCCATAATTGTGCTGGCACATATCGCATGTCCTCAAAAAATAAAAAACGGGGTCACCACTGCCATCTGGGGGCACTGTGTCTTCCTATACGGCACCATGATATCACAGGGAGATGCGGACTTCCCAAATCTCCCCATTTGGCTCACTGTCCTCAAATAAATTTCCTTTAATTGTACTGTTGGGTCTACACAATACTCTAGCCACTCGCAACCAACCTGTTCTGTTCCAATCAGGACTACTCTTTTTTCTGACGCTACTAGTCCTTGTAAATCTAATGACAAATATTGACCCTGCCACCATCTCGGGTGGCACAATGGGTCGGAAAATAAAAATCAGTGGGCACTCGCCAACATTTTGTCACAATTGGAGGCAGTGCTTTTACTAATACCATAGAAAAATATATCTAGGACAACAGGACCCCATATACTACTCACTCTCTTGCCATTGCATCGATTATTACCATTGCTCGAGCTACACACATCCCTGGAGTGGAACACACTACCCCTTAATCTGTGAATGATTTAGTTACATTTAGTTTACTGAGCAGATCCCTACCCAACAAGTTAACAAGGTGACTCGTACTACCTTCCCTCCCACTTTTATATCCAGCTCCTCAGTGTATGGAACCGTAGAAATAGCCCCCAGTAAATCCCTCCGCATAATTAAATTTACCTGATAATGGAAAGTTCCCACTCACCCCCCCAAATGCACGAATTACACCCGAATCTACCATAAATATAAATTGCTGTTTTCCTATTTCCCCCTCCACCAAGGGCTCTTCTTCAGGGTGTGTGGTTGTCAATAGGATTGGACACGCGAGTGCTCTTTGCAGGCTGTCCTAACCAGAATATGTATTTGTTACGAGGAATTAAAAAGGGCCGCCTCCAGCCATTGTAACTCCT
This sequence comes from Ambystoma mexicanum, assembly GCF_040938575.1. Lineage (NCBI taxonomy): Eukaryota > Metazoa > Chordata > Amphibia > Caudata > Ambystomatidae > Ambystoma > Ambystoma mexicanum. The sequence goes on from NC_090932.1 coordinate 311,080,541, forward strand.
TGGAATGGGGCGCTTGTTCCCCCTGCTATCCTGTTCCCTCACTCTGCTGTGGTTGTTGCCCACGTTGTCCCTGCCCGTCAGCCCCATAAGGGAACTGATTGACCCCTCACCCAAACTGCTGTTGTCCCATTCTTTGATGCCCTTTGAATCCCTGCCCTGGAGGTAATGTCCCATAATTAAATTCCATACCAGGCCTGTTCCTGCATTCCTTTGAGAAATGCCCCCATCTCCCGCAATATCAGCACTGTGATGTTCCCAATCCTCCTCCCCGGGACCCTATCCCCCCAAAGCCTCCCGCTCTTGCTCCACAAAATCCTTCTCTTCCCCTTGGTACTCCTTCATAATCCAACTGTGGGTTGGGGTACTGTCCCTCCCAACCCCATTGTCCCTGTTCTTCGCCCCATAGTGCTGCAATTGTGGCATTCCCAATTTGTTCAGCGTCTCCTTTCCTTTTCCCCCTTAGCCAGTGCTGTCACTGGTGCTTGTAAAACAACCTTATTTAGTTTCTTTTCCACTAGTTTTGCCTCGTCCGTTTGCCGCTCCTGGGCCGTCTCCCTGTCCTGCTCCTTGATTCTCTTGCAACGGTTGACTGTTATACTTTGTTATCCCTGCCCATCCTTTGGCTTCAATTCCGGCAATTTTATCTAGTACCTTCTGGACCTCTTTTGGTAATCCCCTCTATATGATAAATAGGAAAATGGTCCCGTTGCCCTCCTGTCTCACCCCTCCACGTTTCCTGTAAATTAAGAATAAACTTAACGGAGTCCTCATCACCCATTTTATATTACATTAAAGAATGTAAGTCAGGGGTGTCTGGGAATATCCTTCGTAGGGTATCCCATGCACTTACCTCATTAAAGGCTGACCCATGTTCATTATCTGCAAGACTTATCCCAGAGTAACCAGCCCTTGTCCATATGTCCCCAGCCTGGTCCCCAACTATGGCGACCAGTAAACTCTTAAGGTCTCCTAGTGCTAAGGCTACGCCTGCTGTTTGTTTTTTAAATACACAGATCCATTTACTAGCTCTGGCTAGAAGCTGGGGGAAGAGCTTTAATAAAATTATTTTTGGCCATTTGAGGGCATTGCACATACTGCATTATCCCTACTCCTTTATGTATAAGAGGCATCTGTGTGTATAATATGTATAGTTTTCTACCACTTTTCTTCTTCTGATTTTGTACTACCACCATTAAATCTGGTCTATTTGTTGGTCTGTCCCTCCTCACTGCCTCTTCTCCTTGATCTTCTTGCCCTGCCTGTTCATTATTTCTACCACCTTGATCTTCCCATTCATTTTCCCTTGCTGGTTTGTGGTCCCAAGACCGTCTATACCGTATGTCCAACCTCTTTTTCAATACAAACATTTCTTATTGCCACAGGGTTGAATCCAACCAAAATAAAACACAAAAAAAAAATCTGACTTCCAATTCCCCATTTTCTGCACCGGTACCCTTAATTTCTGGATTTGTGGTGATACTTCTTCAGGTTCTTGTAACCTGACTAACCTTTACTGCAATGCTCTTAACTCATTATTTGTATCCGCTTGTGGACCCTCTGGGTACACTGATGCTACAGGCAGATCAGTGCTTGTGGATGGGTTATATGGAGGTGGAGGTGCAAAAGCTCTTGCGTTCCTCCCCCCAGCCCCCTAGTTGCTTATCCTGTTGACACACTCTCTACCACTGGAGGCTTATTTACTGGGTTTGTATACCCTGCAGTAGCAGGTTTAGGTGTTAAAGGGTATATTCCCCTTACACTGGATCTCTTTCACCTTCCTGATCTTCCATATCCTCAACTAGTCGCCAGAGATCTAAAATCTCCTTTTTTTAATAATGTTTTCCCTTTATATTTTGCTGCTAAAAAGATGGAAATTTTTCAAGCATGTTTCTGTTATGGGAGCCCTGCTCTGGCCAGGAGCAGGACATCCCCTCCCTTCCTTTGTTTCTACTATCCATTATCTGTGATACTTGTCTGTCCTCTCACAATACAGTGGCAGGACCCTATGCATATGTTTTATTTGAGTTTCTTCCGCCATAATGATGCATGCGTCCCTAATGCTTCACTTAGACCCTACTGCTATGCTGCGTACGCTTCTGTATTTTTGTGCAAAGAGCAGATCAACCCACTTTTTCCCCCACCCCCTTATACTTTTTCCACTTTCATTTCACCCATACACACAGCGACTCTCCACCCACCTTCCGGCCATTACCAGCACAAAAGACAGCAGGAGAAAATATACAAAAAATAATTGACTAAAATACAGGTCCATTCCTTATACCGAGCCACTACTGTTTTCCTTATATCCTTTGTAATACCACCTTGCCGGCCTTTCTTAACATGCAGAGGATTCCTTACTTCCCAGTCCCTGTAAGCTTGGGCTCCCTTTCCTCTCTGTCTTTATATGCAGAGGTTCCCTTTTTTTCAATAATAAAAAGTAGAAAAACAAAAAATGTGACAATTTCAATACATAACCGACCTATTCAATCTACTCCGTAACACATTACCTGAAATCCGATCCAATCTATTCCTTAACACATAACCGAAAGTCCTATTCCATAATACATCGCCAAAAAGTCCTATTCCATAATACATCACCAAAATGTCCTATTCCAATGACCTCTTACATCATCCACATACTATGATACATTCATACATACATGTTCCCATGTTGTTATCACTTGAGTATACTCACATGTGCGTGTTTCACTTCAGTTTTCCTCCGTTGCGAAGCTGGCCTGTCTTTCTGGAGCCACGCCCTGCTTTAGCGAGCAGGGAGGATTTCTTTTAAAAAGGCTCATACTAAAATCCCCCAGGATACATGCGTTTTTTGATATAGGGGACTGATCACTATAGATCGGCGTGGCTCTTTTCGTGGTGACTGGCCTAGGGCTTTGCAAAGTGCGGTGGCAAAAAACTAAGATCGCATCAGGGTCACCACTATAAAAGATAAACCCCAAATACAGGGGCACCCCTTAATTATACGGGTACACCTAATCACGCTCACACCAGATTAAAGTCCCCCCCTTTAGGTAACTAAGGCCAAGAGTCTATCTTGCAAGGATAACAAATGTATTCTTTACAGAGATGAGGATAGGAGCAAAGAACTCTGCTGCCTGAACGGTGTCCCTCAACCAGCCCATTCTCCTGCAGACTGGAGACAGGAGCTTTTATACTTCTTGATTTGATCAATGGATACTGGCATGGCTCCATCCAAAACTGTCCTTCCCTACAAGGGGTGCTGTAAAGTCTTCATTTCTTCATCATCAGCAATGTCTGGCAGCCATGCTACTTAACGTATTAATGTGCAGCCCTGCAGATTTTTACAAACCTTGAGGCCTAGCCCCAGGAAAAACTAAAGATTTCTATAACTAATTTTTATTCATACTCCACTCATCTTACTCACACTTTTATCTGGTCTTGTGATTTCTTTTAACCGTTTTTCCATAATTCTGCATATCGTGCATTGAGCATTTACAATCCCATTTTAGCAAACATGGGTTTTGACAGATAGCAAACAGCTGCTGAGATACGTGCTGGCCTGCCAGAACTAGCGAACACCACAGCAATGCCTGTAGTCTATTTTTAGCGCAGGCCACATTCTTTTTGGCGGAGAGCCCGATTCTGTCGTGCGTTGAGATTTTAAAACTAAATAGAATTTAACATTCACAAATTTCAGCTAATAGTTATTTATACCTTACATATAAATAATATCTGCCTTCTTTTAATGCCCCTCCTCCCACCTGGTCTATATAGACACAGTCAAAAGAAATCTTGCCTAATTCTAAAGCACTTGGGAAGGAAGGCGCTAGCTCCTTCCCAACAATGTAATGAATTTTGGAATGATAAGACTATGACCAAACTTCATCACGCATATCCAGAAAACATGGCCTACAATGAGTGTCTATTATGCCCACTGCATGACGTGCAGTTGTGCGCCTGTTGATCCATTACGATTCAGCAAACGCAGACCAGACTTTCTTTGTGGTGAGGGTATGCGATTCACAGTGCATCCTTCAAGCCATTTGCTCTACCAACCACTCGGATATATCCAATGTAACTTGGGGCTCCGGCTGTTCACAGTTGTGTACATATGCAGAATTTAGTGTGCGGCTGGAATGCCATACATGTTCTGCAGATGCACACACTTGACCACATGCACAAAACGCAGCATGCAGCCACGAGAACATCTCAGTACATGTGTATAATGAATATGCACATTTCAACAACCCTCAAATCATGCAAAGCATTTGCCTTTAGAAAATGTTCAGTGAGTATGTGTTCACAAAGTGCAGTCATAGGTCATTTATTGCATGGACCACTGAAACACAAATCGCTGACCAATCTCAGGGGACTCTAGCCAATATACCCTCATACTCAAAGTAACAGTTTAAAAAAACAATGTGCGCAGACACGTCCAATATTTCCAGACTATTTAGTAACAACTTGGAATTTGCTACCACACAATTCTTTACGTCCATTATTAAACTGGATGGGGAGAGGAGAGACATGTAGGACCTGTTAACTCCCCCAAAAATGTAGCTCCCCAAAACAACTGCACCATTTTATCCCCATAGCTCAACATTGCAAAATGAAAGACGAACACTTATGTGATGTGCCACACAACACATATTAGTTTTGCAAAACTAATTAGTTGAGATTGCTAAATAAAACGTTTGTGATTAGCAAATGTTTATATCATTACTTTCAAGCAGGGCTAGCTCAAGCCATGGACTACCAGTGCAGCAGCAAAGGGCCTGGGAATCTTGGGGGCATAACAGCCTCTCAACCGGTTCTAGGGGATTTAATTGCATGCAAATGCTGCAAAAACTAAGCGCTCGTAAAGTGTTTGTTGGATGATTCTGTAAATTAACTAAACAAAACAAAAATAATCTACCTAGGAAATCTCTTCTGCACATTTTTCAGATGGCATCTACTAAACCTTGAACAATTTCAGCATGTTGCTGCTCATTGAAAGCGTACCTCAAACGCAAGCGATGGACACCCCCACAACCTCCGGTTCCCTTTGCACGTTACCCCCCCTTCTCTTCAACAGATCATCCCCAACCCTACACCCCTTTCAACTTCATTCGCATTGCGCGGATGTAAGGATGACAAAATAAAGCGGATCACTTGTAATGTGCTTTGTGTCTTAGCCCGAGCACCACCTATGGTAAGAAACCTGTACCCATGAAAAGAACAGTTTGGCACAATGAGGCACGAAAGGAGGTTGCATGTTGAATGAGATAGTAATGCAAATGTTGTACGATGAAAACAGGATACATGACTTTTGAAATACGCAGAGTTGTAGTAATAGTATATGCAATAAAACAATTTGGTGCCATCTCCCGTTTCCTCTCAACCAGAGTAGTGATGGGAGTATGCCTTTATTCGACAAGATTCCTGGCACTTCTCTGCTGGAAAATTCAACAAGGCTTCCCACTGGGGCATCGCAAATCTGCTATTGCCAGGATATTGCAACAGGAAACTTATTAGCAATGGTTAACTGGAGTAACCATAGTTTAGGTGATAACGGTCTGCTGTTGTGCGAAATCTGAAGGTGTCTCACCCGCTAGTCCCCAGGGATCTGTCATCCAGGTGGCCAGGACACGGCCATCGCTTTTGGATCCAGTTCCTGGGGGTGGACCAGGGTCTTTGGGGAGTTTAAGTGGCACACCGGAAGGCGAGACGCGGTATTCCCTTCCCTATAACACCTTTTTTCCATCCTACCAGGCAGGATACCAAGGAACTCAACCCCTCCGTCTTTCCCGACAGCAACACTTTCTCATAGACAGCCCACTGTGAACAACGGACTAACACCAGAGCGGTTTACCCGACTAGTGCCACTACCATGGTCAGGCAATTACAGATTACACACACCTTCCATCACACGTCCCCGTGCGGATAAAAGGCAAAGCATGGAAGCAAACTTTGAGCGAGGCAAAACACACGAGGAAACAGAAGTTCCAGGATGGCAGTTTAACAGAAGGAGGAAGATGGCGAGACCGAAGAGGTTTGCAAGAAGGGAAGCACTCTTGACCTATAAAAGACAGCTATTTCCACAAGCCTTCGAAAGCAAGAAACCGAAGACCAGGAACAACTGCTGATCAAACCTACACAGTGTGTCAGAGGTACCCAGGGCTCTCCCGCATCGATAACCAAGGCAGGGAGTAGGAGAGTGCCGCTGTGGTACTGTCCCTGGCTCCTACAACAAAGCGATGTCCAAAAAAGCAACACAGTTGGTGAGTCGAAGAGACCGATACCAAACCAGCTTGTGTTTTGAAAGGAACATTGCATGAAGCGTTTGGAATGAGCGACACGACTAATTGAAATCCAGAAATAATTACTTCAGAATTGAACTCTGGGGAAATCAAAAAAGAAAGAAATACCATAAGCAGAGGGGACTTGCACCACTCGGGTGCTTATTCGAAAGTCTCTGTTGGGTATCCAACTGATCCGGAGTGCGAAAGAAAAAGATTTAAGTGGTCATGCAACGGGTCTCGCTAAACCCTGTGCACATTCAACGGTATAAAGTGAATACAATTGGTCCGAGCCTGGCTGAGGGAGACTAGCTGAACCTTATTTTGGTAAAGTGATCTGAGCCTGAAAGAGGGGGATCCAACGTTGAACTTTATTTGTGAAAAGGGTATGGGCCTGGCTGAGGGGGATCCAGGGTGAATACCCAAAGTGAATACTGTGAACTCTAAAGAGAACATTTGCCTGTCGTATCTTTTATAGCAGGCCTTCTGCGTCAAGAGACTGATTAGAAGTAAAGAGACCTGAACACAGAGGTTTTGTGGACTGTGAAACTGGAAATGTATCCTCGTGCCGCAGAAGCCATAGTGTGCGACTTGCTCGAGTGAACCGCCTTGCCCCGTGCTGAAAACATGGGGAAGGAAGGCTAAAGTATCTCAATCATTTTGTGAACACTTTTCTTTTTCATGAGCTGCACCCCACACAATTTGTAACTAGTAGTAAGAATTGGCAATTTTTTTTCCGTATAGGCCCTTTTTATGTTGACACCACTCCACTCGGACTGCTTCTCTATTATTTGGTGGTAGCAGCTTGCTCCCATCTTTAAATTTAGATAGGCGTGCATCGTACCTCTGTAAAATGTCAACACCCTTGAACTGTTGTCACTTATGTCTGTCCTACTATTGCCACCATACGTTCCTTACACTGTATTTGCTTCGCAATTCCCACACACACGACCTGTTAGATAGCCAAACGTGGCTTCAGTCACAATAACACCAATATAAATACGATCCCCCTTAGTTTCAGGATGTGCAAAACAAAAAACAGTTCAATTTGTTGAGGAATTTTACATAATATACAAGAAGATGTTTGTGCTAAAAGAAGTAGGCGACCTTATAATGTATCTTTGTTGTGTGTCTTAGTCTCGAAAGTACATTTGCAAAACAGAGGATATTAGCCTCATATTGCTTTGCATTCTGGTACTTTGGTTTCCAATCAAGATGGAAGGGGGGGCTACAATCTCACTCTTTTTGCTTAGCTTATTGTATATGGATGTATCTGTCTGGATAGTTTACTAAGATTTGTACAGTGTTCAAATCATTTCTAAACAACTGTATTCTGGAAAACCAAACAACACATTGCTACAACTAGAGCTGTGGGGATATGTAGTCAAGTGCACAGGTTGCATACTGCTTCTCAAATCCCAGCTTCACCACTTAACTAAAGGCGATGAGGGGCAAATACAGCAGTGCAGCCTTTCACATAAAAAGGGCAGTGCAGTCTTAGAGGAATACTGCAACTGCATGCCAGAGTGCAACAGGCAGGTGCAGTACGGCTCATTTATAAAAACATTTAACACTTTCTAGATTACTCAATGCATTATCTCACAAACACATGCAATATCTAGACGAGGACAAATAAGAGAGATGGACAAAGAGCCAGGAGGTAGAGAGGGGACAAGGGATTTTAGAGGCATAGAAGAGTAGACACAAGAGATATGGGTAGACAGGTAAGAGAGGAGCAGGGCTAGAGAGAAACAAACAGATGAGATAGAAAAGCAAGAAAGGGAGAATGGAAAGGATTGTGAGGTTCAATGAGTGGACAAAAAGGGAAAAAGATTAAAACCGGGGCACATTTCTCTCAACTCCTCTCAATTTGTGTCCAAACACTGCATGGACAAATCAAGAAGGCCTAGCAGAGGGTTCACCAACCAAGAGGGCTGACAAAGCTGGTCATACCATCAGTTCCCTCTGACCCAAACTACCTTGTTCTCCACTTAACAAGCAAGTAGCTGATAATACGGATGGGCTTTATACGCAACAGATACACTCCACTCGCTAGTTGTTACAATCAAAGCATGTGCATTCAGGGTACAGATGATACAAAGTTACAGCCTAGCGGTAGAGCCTCACTCCTTTAATCATGTACTGGGCCATGCACATCATAACAAAATGTACTTATCCACTCTGAAATCATGTCGCTGTTAGTGTGACATGATTTACAAAATAAAAAGCTATTAAGTATTGTATCGGAAAAAACAATGCAATGGCCCTACTTTATTCCTTGCAGTCCAATATAGTTAAGGCCTAGGGATGGGAGAGTTGGAAGGAAGCAACATTAATAGACAGTAAGGCAGCAGGGAAAACATGTAGAACCAGGATGGAGAAGGAGGTGGGAGCGGCAAGCAGTGGTGACAGCAGATTCTGTGGCGAGTTTGCTATGAAATCCAGCTTGAAGGGGGACGGGGGAGAGTACACTGTTTTTTACCTGAATGTAGTCAACAATGCAGTGTAAAACTTTCAAAGATTTGACTGGCGGGGGAGAAGAGCGACTAATCGGTAGAAAAATAGGGATTGTTAGGGTCGGCAGCTCTTTGCAAGATAGATAGGACTGTGACCACTATGTAGCAGGATGGGAAGTTGCTAGTTAATAAAGATTGCTGAAAGAGGAGAGGTGGGAGCAAGCTTGTTTGTGCTGCATAGATATCAATAGGAGCACACGTTGGGTTAGCTGAACCGACAATCCATGTCAGCACGGCAGAGGGAGTCGGATAGAGTAGAGTGGGTGTGGGGCAGAAGGATGGAAGAATAGAAGGTGTAGAGGATATCTTGTATTTTGATGATTTTAGAGAAGAGGCAAAGTCATTGACTGAGAGGTAGGAGTAAATGAGAGTGAAACTTTGGGCGGCAGAACAAGCATCGCTTGGAGGGTCATGGGCCTCTTGCGAGGTATAAGAGGAACAAGGGCAGTGGTGAGCGAAAGAGAGCCAGATGTAGTTAAGCAACAAGCTTTGCAAGTGTAGACACATACTATTCCTCCACTGTTAGATGGATAGGATGATCGTAGTTGGGGGCAGGGTGAAGAAGCAGGCTGGATAGTCTGACAGAGGGAGCAGTGTTACATTCAGTAAAGGCAAATTCGTTAGTGAGCATGTAACAGAGCACGGAGGAAGGGGCCTGACTTGGTCAAGAACGGGGACCACAGAGTGAGGTTTCAAATGTAATTTTGTGATAAACATGCGAGGATGGTGGGGGTATATAGATGTGACCAGAGAATGATTGGAGAGAGTGGAGTCAAACTGTAATCAATGGGCTTTGGTCAAGTTGAGGTCACCAAGGGTGACAAGACACATCAGCTGGAAGAATACAGTGAGTGATAGTTTGAGGCCTGCGAAGAAAAGGTTGAGGGTGTCAGGTGGGCAGTAGATAAGGAGGATTGTAAGAGGGAAGTTACACACATGATCAAAAGGAGGGAGGGAGGAAATCAGGGGATGGGGGCCAAAGGTGCGTCTTTACTAATCCTTACACCAACACCTCTTTTTCAGTTAGTTGAAAGAAGTAGGGTAGAAGAAGCAACATTAGCATGGAGAGCAGTGTCAATTCACGTTTCTGTGATGGCCTGCACAGATAGTTTAGGGTGATGGGAGTCAATGTGGTCAGTAGGAAATTACATTTAATTAGAGAGGAATTGGTGGTTCAACTGTTAATTTTTTATTTATGTTTGAGTCTTACATTGCTATTTTTTACCATAAAGGGGACAAATGTAGGTTCTACCACATACAACAACAGCCTTTCCTATTTTAGCTGAAGCAGTAGATCACACCAGTTAATCACTTTACTTCTACCACAGGCTAAAATGACCCATAGGACGTTCAATCAGGATGACAAACCTAAACAATGCTTGGATTTCCCCTGCAACACAGTCAACAAGGAGAGCAAGCTATCTGAAAAAGTATCAAGGTGACATGGAGCATTTGACAAAACACAAAAACAGCATTACATTTGAATGGCATTCTAGCCAAAAAGGCCTCAAAGCCAAAATGTACCCATAAATAAGTTGGCTATAGGGAGCAATCCCATTCAATCTAAGGTTTTAGTAAAAAACCCTAACAGAATTTTTTTTTTATTTTGAATGCTCTAAGGTGAGATATTTGAGGGAGTCCATTAAAGACATGGGATTTGGAGGAAATAGAAGAGGCCGTCTACTAGGTCTACAGGGGTCTACGAATTCAACCAACGCTTTACTTATTGTCGCAGTAAGGAATATGTGCAGGAGTAATAGGTAGTGCAACTGGTTTGTTAAACTGAAGGTAACCTACCGACAGCAAACCGTAGGAAAGCAGCAGTACATAATTCAGGACAGCAGCTCTACAAATCAGTGGAGATGCACCAATGTCTCGCCCCGTCCCGATACAGAAAACAGCACATAGACATATCACCCGACATATCACCAAACTTTTATATGATGGAAGTGGCTCATCACTGCCCCCCCCATACCCCCCCTCCCCCCCCCCCCCCAAGCACATTTGCAAGGTTAAGTGTCTCCAAGTTTGTTTCTAGGCAAAGTGGCTTCTCAATTCTCTTTATAATACCGTTTATGAATTTAAAAAAGGGACCATCTGTCAAACTACGGGTAAGTTAAAATGACAGAAGTCTGTCAGGAAAACTGTCGATTTGTCTTTGTTGGTTCAGTGCACAGCAAGCACGTTTGGAGCTTTAGATTAGAAATAAATTTTTGTGTACACTGCTGTTCAGTTAATTGAGGGTGGGTGTAGCAACAACACAATCTAAAGATCCCACCAATCGATGGATCAACACTACATCCCCATGGTACATACACTTCCATTTTATACTACCCTGGGAAACCTAAAATGGGAACAGAGGCCACAAAAAAAAAAAAAACACTACAGGATACAAACAACCACCTTAGCACAAAATACCTCTACACCACCCGGGAAAAGCAACCTAAACCCGTGAGCATGGGCCACAACATAAACAACAAATTATCAATAAAAAAACAGGCCCATACACGCCTACCGCTCACTTAACCCTAAACAGGATCACGTTCCTCTGGATCCCAGAAATTACCCAGAACACTATCCAGGAGTCCAAAAATAATCGGGACATCATACCCCTCTGGGGTTTGCCCCTCGCAGGGCACCCAACGCTGCACCCACAGTAGACTGCCCTTGTTGCCAGTGTCTTCCGGATGCGCGTCTCCCTCTCCTGCAGTGTTGCCAAGATTGCACTCTCCAACGTTGCACTTTATAAATACACTCCTCGTGCGGGAAACCGCTTTTCCAGGTCTTCTCGGACACTTCAGACACCTCTTAGGCAGCGTCACTTCCATGACGCTGTGAGCGGGGCATGACCCACAAGCGTGCCAACAGCCGTCGACCTGACCAGTCACAACACCTCAATGGAAAACTGGCACTGGGGGAATCCTCCACTCCTCCTTGGTGTGTTGTGCTCGCCAAGCACACTGCACGCCAGCAACTGGCCTCAGCGACGGTCACGGGCACCACCGCGCCATGGTGCCCACCTGTATTTTGGAGAAAGTTGGCAAGGGGGAGTGTCCTGAACTGGCTGCAACCCCCCCCCACACACACACCACGCTGAAATCCTCCTACCATCCCATCCTCATTGCCAGTGTAGGAAAGAAGCCTCCTCCAAGGTAAGTTTCATGTTCCTTTAATGTCCATGGTCTGCCACGCTTGCAGGGTACACAAATACAACGGGATGGTAGGGGAAACAAAGACAACACCGAATGAGAAACACCGGGCTTCCGCACACCCATCAACCAGCCACTCTCATTGCTAGGCCCCAACGGTCACTGACAGAACCCCAGGGCTACCACATTCCACATGAGCTATGACATCACCACACTCCACACCAAACCCCATTACTACAGTGGGCTAAAGGAATGTTGTTTATTCAGAATGTAACCAAAGTCAGAGACTGAAAAGCAAAGTATGCGTGCACCAACGTAGCTATAAAGATAGTGGCAAGCATAGGAGAATTATATTCTGTGTACCCCGTTCTTAGTAGGGAACCATTTAAATCCTTTAGGTGCCCCTATACCAATAAATACCCAACTACCATGGAAAAACCTAGATATTTCGGGTTTGTAAAGTTCCCACGGTAACACATTACACCAATAAGTAACAATTTCTCTCACAAATATACCTCTATATTTAAAATATTTACCTTGCACGAATAATGCGGAGGCGGGCTCATGTTTAAAGCTAACGTCATGATTTGGTAAAAGTGCCATGCTTATAGATGTTGACCAAGTTGCAGACCCTAAGAGCTCTTTAGTGAGAAAGAAAATGATAAATATGTATGGATAGGATCCGTTTATTAGTTTGTATGCTGTATATCATTCTTCATTCCAGACAGGTACCAAAGAGTTGGTTGCAAGTGGTAAACAGGTTGTATTGTGATTCTCAACGTAAGTTTCACTTTTAAAACAGAGCACGAGTGAGCTTTCTTCGGGATAGCAGGCGGAATTATTATAACCCATCTGAAAAAGGTTTACCAAGCAAACGGCACATTAAATGTCAACAGGCAAACTCGCCAGGTTGTGTAGTCTATTAACTCAGGTGGCACACACCATGAATATAGAGGATGCAGACTCCCCTACACTGTGGCACAAAGTTATCCTGATGCAACATGCTGCCTCAAGTCGCTGGTAATCGTTGCAAGGGTACTTCATAATTTGACGTCTACTAGCGTTGGGAGAGCACAGTAGTAACACGTGGGCTACTCATCTTGATTTAAATGTGGGTCTTCACGCAGTATGTACTCTAGGAACAACTATGATCCACATTCTAATGTGCGAGTACTGCTGCCAATCTACGGCGTGGGGGCGGGGGGAGCAATGTGTGCTGATGTTACAGTACTAAGACCATATTAGGGTGGGGAGGTGAAGGGACTTTGTAGATGCCCCTGTTTAAAGTACGGCGCTGAAGTGACAGCCTGACTTAGTCATAGTGCTATGGAAGTTTAACTGTTGCTGCCGCTGACAAGATATTCCGTTGCCTTCCAGGTACAGGAACCAAGTGCAACTACTGTCCATAGTACTGAGACTTCGGACTTCTTAGGACGAGTTCCCTACTGCACACGCCAATTCCACATGCTTCCTTGCTGCGCTCGCAATGGGAAATACTCCTGGGGGAGCCCTACCCATGTGTATGCCAGTTACTCCCCCTAAAGGAGTTCCCACCTACTCTCTTTAGTGCTCATTCAGACACCTCACCCTATCCCTTAAATCTTGCCCGCCAAGTTTTCCTTCCTAAACTCTCCAATCCTGTATCCTCTGCCGTAATTTCAAGGATCCCTCACCTGCAGTCCCGGCAGCAAAGACTCACTGATCCGAAGCTCTTTCCACTGTGTCCACAAAACAAGATGGCCGATGGGACGCCACGCACGCTCACGTGACTGGTGAACGCACTGCACGTTTTTTGACGAAGTTACTGTAAGGATGAGTATAGGGAAGCAGAACACGGAGATGGTTGGAAAAGAGAGTACGAGTTTCCCGTCCCGTCTACTACCATAGACATAGAAGATATATCAATGACCGCAGTCAACTCTATGGAGTTTTTTCGCTCTGTATACCTGTCACTAAAATACCATATGCCTTTCGGGTTGTGTATTTATATGATATGTAGTTAGGAGCTTGAATTCTGCTGCAAGAACTGCACTAGTTTGTGTCGCTAACCTTAGATTCTGGTCAATAAGTATTTTATCCATTCACAAAAATAAAGTAAAAGGGAGTTATAGAATAGTGCATATGTAAACACAAATGTGTAAACACTAGAGCAGCTGCCGACATAGAATGTAAACATTATCGAAGACAATAGCTTTGGGTTAGTTATTATTATTATGGTATTTATTGAGTGTGGATCTAGCTTCGAGAAGCAACGGGCGCTTTACTGAGGTATACAACAATACAGATACATAACAGAGCCCTTTTCAGAGGTATACAACAGTACAGATGCATAATGGAGCGCTTGAGTTTCCTTTGTTGCTAGTAAGTACTGGCATCATATGCTAAGGTGCAAACTCATGTTTGCCAGGTATTTGTTGTGAAATGGGACGTCATGTCAGATGATGTTTTCTTCATGGATGGGGTTTTATTAACCTGGAAACAGATCTCAATTAAGCACGTTCACTTTAACAGCAGGATCGAGCAGCGGACCAGTTACCTACGCACAATATGACGATAGACGTAACAAGGGTCACGTCCTGAAGAGTATTTCCCCTTTCACTTTGCGACATGGGAGTATGGCGATTCCAGCACTGAGGACGCATGTACACTGCAGTGACAAAAGGAATTTATTCGACCTCGGTAAGTGATGGCCGCACTTGACTTTGTGAATCTTCTGAGTCGTCCATAATAGCCGACAAGTAAGATAGGATTATCAGCTGTTCCATGAAATCTTTTGGGTTTCTAGAGCGCCACATGTCCACCGAAGGATACCAGCAAACACGGTGACGAACGCAGTACATACGGCGTACAGCTGCCTTTCCTGAATAGGTTCTTTGTTACCAGGAGCAGCCGACAGCCATCGGTCAGGCACACCAGACACCGCAGTTCGATAAACAAAGGTAATTAAAACGCATTGGAGGTGGGGAATGATTTGTTGAGTATTTGACCGCAGCAGAGAAATAGCTCACACTTGTGTCTAGGATGTTCAGATAACCACCCGTAGTTTCGTGCTGTTAGAAATTCAGACTCAACAGAACAGAGGTTCTGGAGGGGCACATATTTAGAGTCCTTAAAGGAATTACATGCAGTAGACGAGACTCTAATATGAGGTACTAGTGCTAGCAGGTGTTATAACAAAAGGTTGGCTTCGCAGGTGCCGGCTGATACCATACAAAGTTTGTTATGTCCTGTGCCAAGGTTGAAGATGAGTTATGGAATTGTTTTCCTTGGTGCTTTAGGACAGGGAAGGCTTTGCTCCTTGGGGTTACTGTCAGTCGACACGGCCGGCAACCAACGGTCACTCATCAACGTGCAAGGGCTAATGCCTGAAGGTTCGAGAAATTGCCTCCCCTTTTGAGTAGGGCATATAATGCAGGGCTCTGGAAAGGTCAGGCGGGAAAAAGCACAAAGACCTTGGAGGGGGGAACGCCTTGTTCCGAAATACCTGTGGGCTGTTGTGCTCTCGGCCTGGCTATTACCAGGGTTTTCCAGCTGCTTCTGGCGAGATGAGGAATTCAGTTACGCCCATGGTGATGAATTCTTGTTAGCTTATTATCTTTTCATTTCTGTGTTATCACTTATTGCTTTATGTATGTTTAACTATGAATAAATAGCCGTATAAGAACACTTATCCTCTAACTGCGTGTGTGAGTGTGAGTCATTGATTTTGTCTACCTGCGTTCAAAGTATTTGCTCTGCTCTGCAATGCACTGGTGATAAATAACTGTCCGTGCACTCTTGGCGAGCAAGACATAATTTGGCGTCACAAACAGGATATTTGTGATGAATAGCTCAAAATATTAAAGAATCTGGGCTTGAACGCAGACAGGCTCCGCTTATATTGCAAGCGAAAGTTTGTTTTCATTTGGATGTGAGTGTCAGACTGTATTAATCTGTATTTTTTGTGTGCATGCTTGCGCGAGTGAAGGAGTGACTGCGGAGAAAAAAAAGAGGTTTTGCAAATTATTGTAATTATGAATAGTTTGTTAAGAAAAAAGGGCACTCCCGCTGACAGTAAATGTCCCGATGTTATGATTCCAGGGTTGGCGAAGGGCTCATATGATAAGTTGGCCCAAGTTTGGGCATGTGGCGCAGGGTTAAGTGAACCATGGGATGACAGTTTAGGGGAGGCTACCCCGGCAGAAGTAATGTTTTGTTTACAACAGATTTCAGTGGAAAGAGAAAAGGGACGTGCCGTGCTAGGCAGGCGGGGTTGGGTCCTCCTGCATGCCTACAGAAAGTTACATCAGAGAAATGTGGAGTTGAAAGAGAATATTTCGCAATTAGAGAACGAATTGGCTGTAGAACGGCAGATTGCGTTAATGCAGCAATTACAAATGAAGCTTTTTAAAGACAAGGCTGATAAATATCAGACCGTGGTGGAGAGGGCAGCAGTCACAGTGGCCCGTTACAAATATAGGAAAAGACGAGGGGGGGTCAACCAAAGGAAAGTGGCAGCTGTACTTGCCACTGCAGGTGTAGATTGGGACCCCGATGATGGGATGGAGACATTTTTGACTCAACAAGCCCCGAGAGCAGCTCGGAGGGTGAGTCAGACTCTAAAGCTGAACTCAATCAAAAGACAGTGACGGCTAAGCCGGTTAGAAGACAGTGTGCCGGACCCCACCCGCAGAATCCTGCAGGAAGGGTTGTGGATTTAACCACGCTGGAAGATTACACTCAGCAGGATTTGGGGAAATCATTACTCATTTGAGGCAAAAGTCAGGGGAACCTTTGCTTACATGGATGGTGAGATTGTTGGATGGAGGCGCAGCAGGGCTATTGGTAGACGCGAGAGACTTACTGCGCTTCCTGCCTTTGTCAACTGACACCAGTATACAGGAGGTCTTAAGGGTAGGGCCACTCCCCCTGAGGATGATGGGCAAGCTTCACAGGTGTCTTTGTTGCACCTAGCAGCCCAGGCATGTAACCGCAAGTATCCTATTACCACAGACTGGCCTAGCAAGGAAAAGAAGTGGTACACTTTGAAAGAAGCGATTAAAAAGGCCAGAGAGCATGCTATGAAGGAGGCAATTCACGTAGATGGCCCAGGACACATGCGGGCCGTGCCGCTTTCAGTTTCAACCAGGAATATGGTGATAAGAATTGCCCCACCCGCATACAAAAGTGTCATTATGACATTGCTAGTAGGTATGATGGGCAAACCCACTTATGAAGTAGTGGATGCCATCCGACAACTGGCAGACTTAGGGGAATGGGACAAGAGTGAAGACAAGCCACGGAAGAGAATGGGGCGTAGTGAGAGAAAAACTGAAGGCAGGAGGCAAGATAGTAGAGACTCCTGAGTGTCCAGAAAGGACATGTTTTTGGCCTTGTTAAAAGATGGTGTGCCACGAGAAGAAATTGATGGCATTGAAACCAGGGTAATGTATGAACTATATAAAAAGAGAGGGCTTGCAGCCCAAGAGCACTATAAACAGGTCAAGAAACAGGTGATGATTAAGACACAGAGGGATACCTTACCTTCAGCCCCTCCTGAGGAGGAACAGGAAGAAGGGTCTATGGTGATTCCTTCCACGTATCAGCCAACATATGCTGATTTAACGAAGGTGGTGAGTGCAATGTTAGAGGCAGAGTCGGGTCACACTCATTAAAATATTTGACTAGGGTTACGGCCAGGCTCCGGCAGTGTCTGCTTGCATAAAAGTTGATAAGTGGCCCCATGTTAATGTTAAGATTTTTTGGGGGCCGGGAAATACGCAAGGGGTGCGAGCATTGAGAGACACCGGGGCGGAGGCCCCTCTGATTCATGGAAATCCAACATGATTTAAAGGCAGACATTTTACCATTACAGGTCTAGGGGGGAGGAGACCCCCGCAGTACAAACAGAAGTGGAGATGAAAATAGGCAATTTGACAAGGCAGAAATTCCAAGTGTTGATTGTCCCGATACCTGAGTACATAATTGGATTTGACATTTTATAAGGATTGACTTTGGGACTTGGAGGTAAAACGTAACAGTTTTGGGTGAGTGCATTGACCTGCACACCCATTACTGCAGGCAAATTGAAGATGCCCCCAGTGCAGGTGCCTGTGGCAACCAAGCGGGTAGCAATGAAACAATACTGCATTCCCAGGGGGCACAAGGACATTTCAGACACCATCAAAGGGTACGTAGAGGCAGGTGTGTTATGCCCTTTTACTACCACGTCGAACAACCCGCTCTGACCTGTAAAAAAAGGGGACAGGTCTTGGAGGATGACCGTGGATTACCGCAAGTTAAATAAACACACTCCTCCCATAGTGCCTGCAGTCCCAGATGCCATTACTTTGATTGAGAATATACAAAAGTTTGAGGAGACCTGGTATGCAGTGGTAGATTTAGCCAATGCATTTTTCACTGTGCCAATTTCTGAAGAATGCCAAAAGCAGTTCGCATTTTCTTGGAACGGGCGTCAGTACACCTTCACGAGGTTACCTATGGGGTACATACATAGCCCGACCATCTGTCACCGGCTGGTGGCAGAGCACTTAGACAAGATACCTTGACATACAAATACAAATACAAACCTGACATACAAATCTCTCTCTACATTGATGACATTTTGATTCAGGGCAAGGATGAACAAAGTGTGCAAACCCAGTTAGAAGTCATTATGGAAGGATTGAATTAGGAAGGGTGGGAGATTAACCCAAACAAAATTCAAGGGCCAGCTGAGACAGTGATATTCTTAGGGATTCAGTGGCATAATGGGCATCGCGAGATGGTGCTGAAGGCCCGATAGAAAATACTTGAGTTCACCACTCCAATGAACAAAAAGCAAGCTCAGCAGTTCATAGGGCTTTTTGGGTTTTGGAGACAGCATTCCCATTTAGGGCAGCTACTGGCCCCCTCTACAAAGTGACATGAAAGAAATATGAGTTTCAGTGGGGGGAGGAGCAGCAAAAAGCATTTGATTTGGCGAAAGACACTGTGCAGCAGGTGCTTGATTTGTGGCAATTGAAGGAAGGCGAAGTGGAATTAAATGTGTCTGTGCAAGACAATTAGTCTAACTGGAGTGTGTGGCAGAAACAAGACAGGAAACGCGTGCCATTGGGGTTCTGGAGTCTTAAGTTGCCCGATGCTGGTAACGCATACACTCCGTTGGAGAAGCAGTTGCTGGCATGTTATTGGGCCCTTGTCGTTACTGAGAAAACGACAGTGGGGCATGATGTATTGATGAGGCCGGAAGTCCTGATTATGCAATGGGCTTTGAGCTCTCCTAAAACACACAGAATAGGACACGCTCATGAAGCCAGTATAATTAAATGGAAATGTGGAAATTGTACATTCAAGACAGAGCCAAATCAGGGAAGGGTGGGGTTGCAAAATTACATGATCAAGTAGCCAACATACCACCCTCAGATTACATACGACTGGAAGTGACTGAGAAACGCGAGTCTCCCGTGAAATGGGCAGTACCTTATGGCGATCTGACCGTACAGCAGACAGCGCATGCCTGGTTTACAGATGGCTCGGCTCGATATGTGGGAACCGAGCGATACTGGAAAGCGATATCATACAATCCCAAGACTAAAAAGATTTTCACAACATCAGGGAAAGGGAAGAGCAGTCAGTTTGCAGAACTTTACGCAGTTTACCAAGCATTGAAACAAGAGACCCCTGGTCGATGTCATTTGTACACAGATTCATCGTCAGTGGCGAATGGGTTGGCAGCGTGGCTGCCAACCTGGCAAAAGAATGGGTGAAAGATTCATTCAAAAGAGCTGTGGGGAAAAGAACTGTGGCAAGATATTGTGGAACTGTTATCACAAAGTGAAGTCACTGTGTATCATGTGGATGGTGCACTGTCCTACAGATTCATTAGAACTTTGGTTTAATTATGTTGCAGATGAACACACCAAGATTTCATCTGTGGATGTGGAGGCTCAGGAGGACGATTTGGAGGGTTTGGCCAAGTGGGCTCAACAGAAATGTGGGCAATTTGGAGAAAAGGCTACTATCAGGTGGGCACAAGCTTGAGGAATCAGTATTCTTTTAGAGGTAGTGAAAACAATAATTTTGCAATGTCCGGAGTGCCAACACCAATAGCATAGGCCTATCCCTAAGATTGTCCAGGGCACGTTGCGGAGAGGAAAGTTACCTGGTCATATTTGGCAGATCGATTATATTGGTCCTCTGCCAATCAGCAAAGGGTGTCAGTATGCATGCACCATTGTGGATATATACTCTGGATATATGATGGTTTTGCTGTGCAAACGTGCTACACAACTCAATACCATTAAGTTGTTAGATCAGATCATCTTGCATTACGGTGTACCTTTGCAAATTGGGTTGCACTTCAAAGGCAAATTAATTCAGGAATATTGTCAGGAAAAGAGTATTGAGTGGTTGTACCACGTCCCTTACCACCCAGAAGCGTCAGGCTTGATTGAGAGAATTAATGGGTTGTTGAAAGAACAGCTGCACAAATCTGGAGATGGCAATTTAGCAGGCTGGCGTGATTGTGTGTTTTATGTGGTGCAAGTGCTAAACAATAAGCCAGTGAATGATCATGAGACTCCATTGTTGTGATTAATAACTCCTGCTTTACAGATTCAACCCAACCCAGTTAGAGAGACCCTATTGTACTGGAAAATTACCCTGGGTTCTTTAGCTCCCTATCAAGCGACCCCAGAATCAGCAGAGGTAGACTTGCATACTCATGAAGAAATCAGAGTAGACCAGAGAGGGATTGATGTGATTGAAACAGGGATTGGAGTGCAGATTCCACCTGAACATATGGGATGGATTGCCCCTAGATCTGGATTAGCATTGAAGGGAGTTCAAATGCTAGGAGGGGTCATTGACGCCGATTACCAAGGTGAGATCAAAGTCATCTTAATGAATAGTGGAGACCAAGTGTTACCAATTCATAAGGGCGATCGAGTGGCCCAGTTGATTATTGTTCCTGTTAAGTTATCCATGATCAAAAAGGCATAGCCTCCCTCATTGTTAACTACTCGTGGGGATCGTGGTTTTGGCTCTTCAGACAGTATGGTACCGGGTGCAAAGGTGCGGGTCGAAAGACCAAGTGGTCCACCGGTGCCCGCAGATGTTATTGTATCAGGCAAAGACCAGGTAGTCTTAGTAATGGAACCCGGCAAAGAAAAATGGCAGTATGTGCACGCAGACAAATGTTACCTAAGAGAGTGAGTTTCAACACTGATATCTCTTTTCTGGGTTTGCCTTGTAGATCCTGTGTCTGGCTGGTGTAATTGTGGAACTAAATGGACTTTTTGGGAGAGTCAAACAGCATGCTGCTACCAGTGAGAAATGTCACATCTGTGCCAGTGATCCATGGGAAACTGATGATGATGAGCAATGATGTCCGAAAGCAGCCCAATGCCGATGCCGAAAAGCCAGCCAGACCGAAGAAATTGATTTGTGGAATGCGGAAAAAACGTCAGGTGCAAGTGCAACAACGTTGATGCCAGCTATGCAAGAGATGTCTTTATGGCGGGGATATGCACCAATGATCGCCCAAACCGAGAACATGTGGACGTATCTCGCTCAGTACGTCCTGAATATCTCCCATTTCTGCCTAATTGACGTGCATCATGCAGAAGCTTTGCTAACTACCTTTTTAGTAGCAGTGCCGACGCCGGCTCCAATCTTGAGGCACATTTTCGGCATCATGCACAATGATTCTGCAGTTCAAGATTCCAATGTCAGACAATCCTTTTCCGTCTATGAGTGCTGCAGGTTTTGTCCGGAAACAGATCGCAAGTGGAGAAACTTGACACAAATCATAACCTACAATATAACTCAAGACGATGTGTGTTACTTTATGACCTGCAATGCAAGAGAAATTGGCAAATGCCAATAGCTGAATTTAACCAAACAGAAAAAATCAAACTGCATTTGAGAAGAGATTGTGTGCACGAGTTCCAAGCACATGTGCCAATGTGAATAACACCATGACCTGCAATCACACAGTGGTAGCTGCCAGTCATCTAAATCGTGTGAAACTTCTAATGGGATGGCTTTTCTCATGTGGCAATATCACATACACATACATTCCAGCTAACATTTCTGGAGGTCCATGTGCTTTAACTCGATTAGGGCTGATGTTTCCTCTACACCCAGCAAAATATCAAAGCAAAAGATCAACTTTCGAATCTGTGGATTTATCTCCAAATTGTGATTCAAAGGTGCATTTGATTTCAGAGGCTGAGGTATTAGCATTGGCCCTGTCATTAGTGGGAGTTTGGGGTGTGGCTGCTGCAGGTTATAAATCTTTAATCAAATTAGGGTGTCTAGTAGTAAAAGGACTTAATCATATTTCTCAAGCATTAGAAGAGTTGCTCCTTGATAGCAAAGTTATTAGAAAAGCAGCTTTGCAAAACAGGTCTGCCGTTGATTATCTATTGCTGAAACATAATTTGGGTTGTAATGCAGTTGAAGGTATGTGTTTTAATCTGAGTGACCATTCACAATCCATTGAAAGTCATATTCAAGGTTTGAGGGGCTTAATATCCCAAGTGTCTCAAGATCGTGCTTGGAATTGGTGGGATTGGTTATTTTCATGGATTCCTGATGTTGGGGGTACACTGCGTTACGCCTTTGCTTGCATTTGTATTATATTAGCTATTACAATTGCTGGTTGTTGTTTTATTCAATGTATTCCCAACTTAGTTCTGATGTTTAGTCAGTTTCAGAAACCAGATCCTCTGCCACTGGGCTATGGAAGGTAAATATCCAAGGGTGGATTGTGATGCTTGAGCTAAAATATGGCGCTGGTGCGCAGTGCATTCTGGGGGCACTCAGACCCATAATGGATATTTATTCCATGCCTCAGTGGAAGCTGCACTTGTACACAGATTTTCAGCTTGGTTAGCAGTATTTCACTGAAAAACATGTTTTCAATGTTATTCGTTGCTTATGTTGGTCTGCATGGCTCATCCAAGGACACAGAGCTCGGAGAGGCTAGCATTCACTGGTGCCGGCTGGTACCAGATAAAGTTTGTTATGCCCCGTGCTAAGGTTGAAGATGAGTTATGGAATTGTTTTCGGTGGTGCTTTAGGAGAGGAAAGTGCTTTGCTCCTTGGGGTTATCGTCGGTCGACCCGGCCGGCAATCAACGGTCACTCATCAACGCGCAAGCACTAATGCCAGACGGTTCGAGAAATTGCCACCCCTTTTGAGGAGGGCGTATAATGCGGGGCTCTGGAAAGGTCAGATGGAAAAAAGCACAGAGACCTCAGTCCAAGGGGGACGCTTTGTTCCGAAATACCTGTGGGCTGTTGTGCTCTCGGCCAGCTGTTACCGGGGTCTTCCAGCCGCTTCTGGCAGGATGAGGAATTCAGTCACGCCCATGGTGATGTATTCTTGTTAGCTTATCATCTTTTCTGTGATTTATTTCTGTGTTATCACTTATTGCTTTATGTATGTTTAACTATGAATAAATAGCCGTATAAGAGCGCTTATCCTCTAACTGCGAGTGTGGGTGTGAGCCATTGATTTTGTCTACCTGCGTCAAAGTATTTGCTCTGCTCTGCAATGTACTGGTGATAAATAACTGTCTGTGCACTCTTGGCGAGCAAGACACACGGTAAGCCTAACGTGGGCAAATTGTTATACCCCGGAGGCGGGGCGTCAATGAAATTTAGGTTATATGCTGATTGCTGCCTCTTCTCTTTTCTCTCCACCCACTCCCCTGTAGGTTTGGACCTTTAGTCTTTCACTTTGACCCTGTTCTAGTGTAGATATTTGATTGTCTACTGACACAGGAAGGCATTTCAGTCTGTTGACTCCCATCAAAATTGCAGTTGGTTCCCCTGAGGAAGTCCACGGCGATAATCATTACCCAATTCTTGATGGACGAAACATGTTGGGTTAAGTACACTGTAAAACAAACAATGTTGTAAATTTACATATTAAGTTGAGTGTTCAACCCCAAAAGCAGATTAGGGGAAGTTATCTCCTTAACCTAATTAAGTCCTGCAAGGCATCCTTGAACAGAGGAGCCATCTGCACAGTCCTGTATTTTGCACATAATTATTGTACTGTATGGTTTTGATATAACACCACTGTTGTTTTTTTAGATTTGTATAGGAAGGGTGTGTTGATAGTATTTTTATATTTCTTTTTGCACTAGGGTTGTATTTTTTAAAAAAGTTTTTTATGAAAACATTTTTTGGAATGGATTATGTACTGTACGGGTGTTTTTATGTATCAGTTTCTGGTATATGTCTTTTTAACTCGTACTTTGTGATCAATTTTTGAATATTTCCAAATAAATTGTATGTTTATGATCAAAATATACGACTCAGTACCTATTTGGTGCATGGACTGAGTGGTCCAAACAAAACAGGAAGGTGGTGTGAGACACCTGGATTCTCAAGTTGGTGATTGTCCCTCGACTTTATTAGGGCCGAATCACGATGTCAGCAATTGGCCCGCTCTGTCTCTCCTGGTTTCAGTTTGTAATAAATGGGGACTACAGCCAGGCACGGGTGCGAGTACTGAAGAGCACAACATGGTTGAATAGATTTCTTTGTGGTTACCTGTGGTTGTTTGTGCCAGAGTGTGGCAGACTCTGTATTCCGGGAGTGGCAGTTCCGGATGGAAGGTTGTTGGTTGTTCTGAAGATTGCTGGAGTAATGGTTATGTATGAAAGGGAGGTGCTGTGGTGTGTGTTTATTTATCGAAGGGAGATGTTGTAACGTAAGTCAGTCTTGTATTGTATCAATGGCCAGGAGTGTATGCTGATGGAATGTTGATGTATGCATGATAGACAGCTCAGGAGAATGTTGAGTGGATGTGTGTGTGAGTGTGTTCAATGAATGTCAGTTGGGGGCCTGAGCTGGGAGTGAAAGGATGGCCGGTGGTTCTGTTTCCTTGATGTCCACTTGTGTATACCTAAACCTGTCATGTACATAATACAAGTAACTAGAACCTATACATAATGTATGTATGTACAATAAAGCCTTCCTGGACTAAACTACGTGGCTCCACAGCTGGTCTGTGTATGGATTGAACCCTACCTTAATACATAACATTGGTGACAAGGAACTTTGAAAGAGCCCACATCAGGAGAAGAGGACACAGGGCAGAAAATACTGCACTGTTGTAAAAAAACAACAGTAACTAAAAACAGAATTAAGGAGATCTGTGGGAGGGGAAAGCAGCTGCAGCAAGACCCACCCTTCCCGTGCCTCTGAGAGTATCCATCCTCTCCGAGCAAGGTTTTACATGGGTTCTCTGGGAGGGAGACCCCCACCAGCTATGAAATTATTCCCAGAGATCCCCAGCAAGGCTGAAGGGCCCTGCCACCTGCATTATAAATTGCGAACCTGACAGAATTTTATTGCAACTGATAAAAGGAACGCACATGCGTTCTAATAGTGGTGTCTTGTTCTCTTCATGCACAAAACCCGTGTCCTACCTAACAGTATTGTCACAACTATTTGCGTTTTATAAATCACTAAAATGTCTTGTGTGCCACTTCCAAGTGTTTAATGTCTGTTTCGTGGATGATGTCAAAGTGGAAGTCTAGCACAGAAAACCTTTAAAGAACACTGTGAAGTCTTGCAACATTGCAAAAGCAAGTCTTTCTATCCTGTGGAATCTGCATCTCTTCAGTACTTTATATAAACGTCTTACAAAATATTGCATTTTCATATGTGTTTATTATTTCGCAGTGTTAAACTTAAATGCATTTTTCTCTCTGCTCTGTTAATCTTAAACACATGTCTCCAGCGCTCTTAAATAGCCAATTACTTACCGGTAATCTTCATTACCCCTGGTCCTACTTTTCCTCGTCACATTATTTGTCAGGACCAAACTTCCATGTCATGAATCGATTCCATTTTTTTAATTCACCATTGTTTGGGGAAAACAAGAATTGTATTTGTCAAACACTTCAGGTACCCCTCCAGTTGCTTTACTGAATCAGTTGATCACTCACAAAGCCAAGTCCTGTTCTCATTTTGTTAAATGCCATTATAGCTCTTTTAAGAATAATGTGACAGTGCTCTACTAGCGGCCATAACTTACACTTCTCATGCTCGTTTGCTCTCTCCTCACATTCATTTGCTGGAAGGAGCTCTAAACGTGAGTAAGTCATTGCTGAACCACTCATCTCAGCGCTTCATCCCTAGGCCTTTATGCTGCTGGTCATTAGCTTGTTCACAATAGCCTTCGTGGCTATCTACAAACACATCTGCTCTCTAACTTCCAGATTTAGTTCTCTTTTCCTACTGTTGCTATCTTCAGCACTCTGTCTTCTCTCTTTCAACTCTCTATACCATTTCCATAAAGAAATGAGGGAACTATCTTGTCACCATCTTCTGAGAGATTTCTGCAATGTGTGGCCTCACTTTCAACAAGAATATAGATTCATCTGTAAGATTTCAGTCCTCTCAGCTCACTTCCACCAGTTTCCAACTCCCCTTGTGATTACGCAAACGTTAATCAGGCCAATTAGTATTTCAATTTGATCTCTGCGGGGGATGCAAAAAATTCATTTTGTAAAGCAGCAAATCCCAAGGGGGCAATAGCAACCCAGCCGGGACTGGGCCGGCCACTGTAGACAGAGACCAATGTTCCTCAACCTAGTCTCATGGAACGTCAATGGTCTCAATAACCCAATTAAAAGGCTAAAAACCTGCTCTCATATTAAGAAATTAAAAGCTGACATCGTCCTTCTCCAAGAAACACACTTAACAGAAATAGAAGCTATGAAATTTTAAAAAAGACCCATTGAACACTGTCTGGTCTCTCAAGCCTCAGGTAAGAAGAATGTGGTTATAATTCTCATTAAATATACTATAAAGGCATCCATCATTCACTCAGTCAGACTCTGAGGGAAGGTGGGTATTTTGCTAATTGCTAATGAATGGCAATAAATACCATTTAATGAATATATACGCACCAACCTATAGCGATCCATCCTTGTGAAACTCTTTAAATAAAAAGATAGAATCCCTAGCGGATGATAATCTCATAATTGAATGAGACTGGAATCTTCCATTTGACCCATTTCTTGATAGAAAATCAAAAGTAAGATTATCGTGCGGGAAAGCTCATACGTCTCTGATAAAAATGGTACAGAAACTACACCTTATTGATGTTTGGAGATTATGGGAGCCAGCCGAGCTGCACTACACATTCTACTCCAACACTCACCATACTCTAGAATTGATTCCTTCCTAACAGACTCCCCCATCAGAAATAAGAAAGTCGATACCAAAATAGGACCTATTGTTCTCTCCGCATCCATCTTAATTGTATTAGATACTAACCCCACCGAAAACCAAAATAAAGGATAGCGTCTAAACACAGCACTTCTTAAAGATACAATTTTCACCCAAAAAATAGCCGAAATTCTGCAAGAAGTTTTTCTTACTTAACCGTCCTGATCTAACTAACATGGAAATAACTTGGGATGCCTTCAAAGCGACCTTGAGAAGATAAATCATCAGTAGAGGAGCTTGAAAAAAAAAGAAATATGAGAAAGTACTACAGGATTCTCTCTGAACCATCAAACAGATAGAAAAAGTGTTCCAGCTAGACAACTCAGACGCTACCCTAAAAAGATCAGGTGAGATCAATTTAATTTCGATAAAAAAATACCACAGCGGCTAACATAACGCTACTTAATATTAAGTCAAAATACCATGCTGGCTCAAATAAAGCAGGCAGATTCTTGGCTAGTTACTTGAAAGGTCAGAAATAGAAATCAAATTTGTAACCCATTAGGAATTGGAGTGGCAAAACATACACCACAGACTCAGTGTCTGTGCAGACTACTACCGTTTGCTCTGAAAATGTGACAAACCCCAAAATCCAAGCAGATATAGATGCAGTCTTTGAGATCATTTGAGATCATTCATAAAAGGAAACCTAACAAAAACCTTCTGGAGGTCCTAGACTCTCCAATCACTAAGCCAGAAATAGCAAATGCAATCTCCTCTATGAAAAAAAGGAAATCACCTGGTCCAGATGGACTCACAATAGAATTTTATCAAACCAGTTACAGGTTTTTTGGCCCCCCCCCTCCGACCCCTTTTTTGTGGTAAAAACCATTTTTTTTCCTATACGGAAACCCCAAAAAAATATGTATTTAAAAAAAAAATGTGACCCTTTTGTTTTAGGTCCTATTGACTCGACCCTATGGCATTCAATCCTTTTGGATTCGAACCTTTGACCGGACACCTATCAAACCTATACAAATACTCTAACCCCAAACCCACTTAGCTTATATGATCACTTTCGCTTTAAAGACCTACCCTCAGACATTTTCAGGGAAGCTAACATTATTGTCTTACCAAAGAAAAACAATAAAGACCCTGCAGACCCCAAAAGCTACAGGCCCATATCATTAATCAACGTTGATTGCGCAATTTTTGCAAAAAATCTTGCTTTTAGATTTGAAAATCTTCTTCCTCTCCTGATAAAAAAAAACAAACAAGTGGGTTTTATTAAGGGTAGACAAGCCAACGCAAATACTAGATGTGTCACTGACATTCTCTCGATTGCTAACCCTATCATTGAATCCAGGCTTTTATTGGCGTTAGACGCCGAAAAAGCTTTCGATTGCTGAGAATGGGATTTTAGGTTTAAAGCATTAATCTGGCATGGTCTTAGCAACTCCATCAAACTTATCTCTTGCCTATACCATTCTCCTAAAAGCCTCAATAAAAGTCAAGAACATTATTTACCCTTTATTCCCTGCAAACAGAGGCACCAAACAAGGCTATCCATTATCCCTGCTTCTTTACGTCCTTGCTCTAGAACCTTTACTGGAACTAATCAGAAATATTACAACTATCACAGGAATTCAAGTCCATAACACCATTATCAAGCTGGCAGCGTATGCAGATGATATTATTTTATTCCTCTCTAACCCCAATGTCACAGTTAGCAAAACTATGGATCATATTGAAAACTATGGGTAAAATGTTAGTACAAACTTAATAAAGAGAACATCAAGCTCCTCCCTCTATCTGTTTCTTGAATTAAAAGCAAACTTGATGATCTGGTATTATTCTGGAAAACAAATCACATTAAATATCTTGGGATATAATTTTCTCTTAATATCGACACAACAATTACTAAGTCCCAATACTCCATATTAAAAAGTTTAAAGAAAAAAACAGATATTTATATTGATAATCCACACTGCTGGAGATGCAAATATGCAAAACCATTGGGCACAATGGAGCATATGGTTTTCTCATGTCCTCAATTATTTGTATTTTGGGCAAAGATAATTAAAAGTATTTTCGATATTCTTCAAATTGGCTCTATCTATTCATTGAAAGACCTATGCACCAAGTTAAAGAAAGAATCTTAGATGCTAGCCAAATTTCTCTACTCGATACCCTTCTAGTAGCAGCCATTGAATTTATCACTGCAGCATGGAAGAATAAAAACCTGCCAACTCATCGAGCTTGGTGGAATTCTATATGCTTGTCTCAACGATTGGAAAAAGCCCTACGTGGTTTGAGAAACCAGAGGGTGTCTCACCTACCAGTTCCTGGGCATCTGTCTCTCAGGTGGCCAGGGCACAACCATCACCTTTGGATCCAGACCCTGGGGGTGGGCCAGTGCGGGACAATCACTTGAGTGAGGGGTCTTCGGGCAGTGGGATTGGCACACCTGATGCTGAGACACGGTATCCCCCCTATAACACCTTTACTCCATCCTACCAGGTAGGATACCTGGCAACTGTAACCCCCCACACCGCTTCCCTACATGAGCACTTTCACACAGGCAGTCCACCCTGGGAGAAAACAGGCTCATACCCAAGCATTGCGTCTGACATGTCACACTGCTATGGTCAGGCAAAGTCGGGCAGTTACTGTTAATAGCTCACACCTTACTTCCATTAAGCTTCCCCGCACAGATAAAAGGCAAAGCACGAGAGCTCACTCTGAGCGAGGCAAAGCACATGAAGAAACAGCGTTTTCCAGACTGCAGCTGAACGAGGGGAGAAAGGCGGCAAACCGAGAAGGGAGATCAGGGAGGGAGATTCCCTAGACCTTTCTGGCGAGAGACTGTTACTTTCCAGAAACCTTCTGATTAAAAGGCGTAAGGCCAGGAAACCAGACTGAAGAATCCTGAATTGTGTGTTGGAGAAATCTGGGGCCCTCCTGCATGACTGGCTGAGTCGGCAAGGAGCAGCAGCCGCCGCGGTACCGTCCTTGGCTCCAGCATTAAAGCAGCGCCAGAGAAATCAACACAGCCTGTGAGTTGGGGAGACTGATGCAAGACCGGTCTGTGTTGAAGTCGAGGTTGCAAGCGGCAACATTGTATGAAGAGTGCAAGAGCAAAGAATATTAACGTGTGCGATGAAAGACGCGAGTAAAGCTCAATTGCTGATAATGTTTGAACTTTGATATACATCAGAGAAGGTACGAGACAAAGTAACAGAGTTGTCCGGCAGTGCGGGTGTGCTCCATCGAAGGTCTCTGTGTGAAGTACACAGCCAGGAAGTGACAGAAACAAAAGCAATAAAGTGAAACTAATGGATGAAGTGAATCGAAGTGATCCTGCAATGGTTTAAGAAAAATCCATTGCATAGTCGAAGCTCTTCAAATTTTGATAACAAAATGAAAGCAAATGAATAAAAAGAAAGGTCCGAGCCCGATCGAGGGAGACCCGTGGTCCAAGCTCGATTGAGGCAGACCAATGGTGAACTTGTGTTCAAGGGCGTCCGAGCCCGACTGAGGGAGATCCATGGTGAACAATAAACCAGATAAGCCAAATGTTCAACTATCCTGTCATATTGGTTCTTGAACACTTTTCTGTTGCATACATTGTTTTCCCACACCATCTGTATTTAGAAGTAAGGATTGGCAATAGGTTTATTAGTATAGGCTCTTTTATTTTGACAGAGAGTCCACTAGGACTGCGTTATTATTATTTGATGGTCGTAGCCTGCTCCCATCCTTAGAATTAGGATTAGATAGGCATTCAATCAACCCATTGAAGTTCAATAAACACCCTTGAACTGTGATCACTTGTGTCTGTCTTCTCTGTTTGATAGCATGCCTTCCTTACACGTGGTGTCAAGAACGGGATGCGACTCAGTTGAGACAAATTGGGGGACCCTAAAATTCCAGAAACGTAGTCACAGAGCCTCAGATCCCTCTGCCACCATGAAAGAATCCATAGGCTTTGATATTTGTAGCAGCAGGGAAAAGAGGGATGATTCCCACAGACTTAGTCCTAATACCCCATGTGGGTTGTTATATAAAACTGGTCCCAAAATCTTGCCTTTCCTGGAGGTTTGATATAGATGTCCTATGTAAGGAAGGCATTGTATCAAAGTAAGACAGGCACAAGTGATCATAGTTCAAGGGTGTTTATTAAACTGTAAAAATGGGTGAGATAAACGCCTAATCTAAACCTAAATCAAAGATGGGAGCAAGTTACTTTACTTTTTCTTTATTGTATTTATAACGTACACCGTTGCCCCGTAGGCATGAGGGTGCACATTAATAAACAAAGAACAGTATAAAAGACAAAACATGCAAAGAACAATTCAATACATTCCCTAAAAGAAGGTCAATAATCAGACAAGGATATCACAATGTCCTAAAAATTCCATTAATCTGCATGGAAGGGATAATTAAAGTACGGATAAGAGTCATCAGAGTATCAAATTACAATTTAAGCCCCCCGTAGCAAGGAATCTACACATGTTTAAGTACAAAGGTAGATAACTCGTGCCACACCCCACAAGGACACAGTGGGCCTCATTATAAGTTTGCCGGTCTGGGAACTACGGTACTGGTAAGCTTGCCGGTACCATAGTTCCCGGACCTGCGAACTACGAGTTGTTCTCACGGGTGTCTTTCTGCCCACCAGGTCTGACCTAGCGGGCAGAAAGGAACCCACAAGCACAGCATCCAACCTCTCCATTCCCCTTGAGCCCTATGGGGCTCAAATGGGAATAGAGAGCATTACATTCCGGTGCCTGCAAAAGGGCAATTACTGGGTCCGGCAGGGCTGTAATGACCCAGTAATTGCCCATTCGTGGGTGCGGGACATTTGCAGAAGTTTGGCGGCAGCCTGCCGGTTTTACCAGCAAGGCTACCGTCAAACTTCTAATGAGGCCCAGTCCCTTTTTGATTGTGGACACCACTCACCAACGTAGGTCAATCCTGCGACAAATCTTTAAATCAGACAGTCTAACAACTCCCGGGCCAGTTCTTTGTCACAGCCATGAAAGTACCTTATTACGGAGTGCTTCTCTAGTCTCTTTTCCATCTGCTTTATCAATGTTAGTAATGATTCCTTTGATCCATAACGAAGGCTTGTATACTCTTGTCTTTAATACTTGCCATTTGTGTCTTTTTTTATATGTAAACTCTGTGATAACACCAGTTTCAGTTAAGCACTTGCCTCAGAGGCTTGATTAGCTGATTTTATGCAAGGTTTGTAATCCAGAACAGGGGTTGGAGGAGGGAAATCCTGGGTTTGCCCACAAGAATCCCCAGGAGCAGGACTGTCCTTTTCATCAGGAGGCAGGGGTTAGTCCAGAAGGTTCTAACTCACCCCTCATGGGCAGAATGGTTTGTGATGCTTGATCCGCCCGCTCCCTAGATATATTAGTTTGGCAGACGCTGTCTGACCTATCTGGTTGAGACAATACAGCAGGCCTGTATTTTGCATCTGTCTGGATTGCAGTGTTCACTCTAGACGGGCGTATGACTGCCACAAAGCGATCTAAACTATCCACCATTGAGCATACATCAATAAGACTGTTACATAAGTGGAGCTCATTAAAAATACTCATCTTAAGTTGAGACCACTGGGTGTGAACCGTGTGGTCTGATAGAAGATTATTAGACCCTGTGCCCCCTTGTGGGGTAAGAGGTGACGAAGATATGTGATCTGTGTATTTCTTAATCCCTCCTATTAATAGTGTTACAGCTGAGGAGACACTTGAAACAGAAGTGTTGATGCAACCCCTTCCTTGAGTCAAATCCGGTGAGGCAAGTCCTGTGTGACCAGGATTCGGAGAGCGACAGTCCAGTTCCTCGATTAAACATTTTCGGGGAGAGTCTTTAGGCTTTTCCGTATCATGGGGGAAATTAGTGCCCCCGCTTAGCAACCTCTTTCTCCTGCGAGTGCTCAGTGCAATGACCTCAGAAACACTGTCCATGACAGGAGGGGGAAACGAGGCCACTGCACTAACATCAGCGTCAGTCAACTGTGATTGAGAGTAAATGCTTGGTTTAGGAGTGGAATATTTGGTATCATGATTCCTAAGGAGAAGGCTTTTAAAATCTTGATGCCCAGTTTTGTTCATAATAAATACCGAAAGCCTTTGAGAGAGTTGAAAGCACAAAAAGCACGAAGTGCAACAGTTCCAATGGACCCCTTGAGATTTTAGGAGGTTTTCATACTGCATTGAAGGTTGTCCTAAATCACGAAGACCCCGGAAAATAAGACCAGCCCTGGCCATTAATACACTGCGTACAAGTGGCCTTTATGCACGCCGACATGCAGTGTGCCTGGCCCTCAAACTACGGGGAGTTTCTACATACAAAATCACTGCTGAGACAGAAGCGTACCACGACTGTAGCTTAGAGCACGCTCATACCACGCCAACTGAGTCGACGACCCCCGTACAATGCGTTGCAGCCCACGCTGCGGGCCTGCCCATGTGTGCGGGTAACAGTCGGCTCCGTCGCTACCACCAATACAGTGTATCACTGAGAACCGCGGCCTGCAAGTCGTGTGAGGAGAAATCTGAGGAAAGAACCTATCGAGACGTCACGCTGCACAGCAACAGGAGGTTGCAGCCGCCTCCAATGTGATCCTCACCTAATATGACCATCAAATAATAATAATACTTTGGAATCTAGTCAAATAAAAAAGGGCCTGTACTAAAAAACCTGTTGCCAATCATTACTGCTATGTTACAAAATAGTGTGGTATAATGTTCACAAGAAGAGAAAGAAGTTTTCACAAAATGATAAGTCAGGATGTTATGGCTGGGGTCTCGCTTCCCCACCTTTTTAGCATACGACAAGGCTGGACTCTTGAGCACAGCACACTCCTGGGCTTCTCCGGCACAAGGTTACAGTTCCTTTTCTCAATATCAGGACCTTCTGTGTCCAAGTCTCTTTCATGCAAAGTCTCTTGCTTCAGACGGCCTGATATGACATTCACAACAAAACAAAAGTTCCTTCTGTTAATCTTGACGTTGGGTGACTACTCTTCATCCTTGGATCCCCTCAGCTGGGCTCCGATCCTTCTCTCAACATTAGCCTCCCTCAGTCGGGTTCAGACCAACCACTCACTATGGATATCCCTCAGTCGGGTTCACACTTGTCATCACAATGTTCATGGGTGTATTAGTGCTCATCTTAATTCGCAGGCATCCCTCAGCCAGGTTCACATTTGCCAAAATAACCAGTTTACTTGGTTCTCTCATAATGCAGGATCCACTTCGCTTGGCTTTCTCCTGGCATCCTCCATCGGGTTCACATTGCCTTTTTTAACACAATTCCCAAAAGAAAGTTCTTCTAGACCCCTTAGGTTCTCCCCTTACCTAAATCCGGGTCTAAGCCCCCAGTCAAGCTTCACACAGTTCTATCATCACAATGATTTTGCCGGCATCCCTCGGTCAGGTTCACATTTGCCCCAGTTCCATAGTTCGCTTTGCTTCCAAAACCTGTCAAAGACTTTCAACTCTACAAGGGGTTTGGCTTGACCCTCGTATGACCACTTTGATACCTCTCGCCGGCCTCCCGTAGTGCCTCTTGGGACTTGTAATTTTAACAATCTCAGTTCATTATTTCCTTATTCAGGAGAAGGGGCACCAGCCAGAGACCTTCAAATTAGTGCCCATGTGGCGCCAGACCACTCTAGCTCTGGCGCCTGATTTACTCACAAAGTTCACAAGGGTCTTCCTTTGCCAGGCACGGACCCCTCTAAGGGTTCACAAAGGGCCTCCTCCTTCCGGGCTCAGACTCTTCTCCCAAAGTTCATAAGGGTCTCCCTCTGCCGGGCTCGGACCCCTCTCACAAAGTTCACAAGGGTATCCCTCTGCCGGGCTCGGACCATTCTGCCGAGGTTCAAAAAGGACCTCCCTCTTCCGGGCTCGGACCCTCCTCCAAGACTTCAAAGTGCACAAAGAATACTTCCCTCCACTGGGCTCGAGTTTCCTCTCATCATTCACAAAAAGGTTTTTGGGGACTTCTAGTCCCAGAATGCACTGTCAGAGTCCTGGGTTCACCTGACTAGCCTAGGGGAGGAGTCTTGCTGTGGGTACCGCCAGGCAACCCCAGCTGCCCCTGGTCTTGTCTTCTAGAGGTACCACTCCTTCTCCACAGGGCAGTCTCCTCAGAACCCCAAGGGCTAGTGTCAGGGTGTTTTTCTCCTCCTCCTGGCTTCCCATGCTCTCTGCAGCTCTTGTGGTCTTCCTCCACCTTCCAGCATCTCCAACTGCTCAGAGTGTGCTCTCCTGCTCCGCCTTTTATACTTCCTGGGAGTAGTGATTGGTTTCAGGTGTGCCTGTTTGTGAAGGGATGCCTGACTTTGGCTGGCCTCATTAATGGGACAGTCTGATCCAGAAAGGGGGAGTCTATCTTCCGTGTCCATGGTTCTCTGTCAGTAATCCTAATTCTCCCAATCTCTCTTATTCTCGTCCCAGTGGTTTTAGGGTAAAACAGTGTAGAGGGATTATGGGAGTTGTAGTTTTTCCAAAGGATACTGGAAAAACCATGTGGGTTTTCGTCAGGGTGAAGGGGGCAACTGTAGTCTTGTGTACACATAGGTTGTTGTAGGACATGGGGTGACATATGTACGTTCCTTCTCCCGGTTCTCCTATGCTTTGCTTATAGTTTGGTATCTGTTGGAATTGGGAGGTACGGTAATGGTATGGGTTCTAAAATGGAGTATGGTAACAGAGAGAATGTCAGGTAGGGAGGTGTTAATCCATTGTTGCTCACGGTGAGTTGTCTGTGAGAAAGTGTCCGTGCTTGGAAATGGGGGGGTCGAGTTTCTAGATACCCTACTGGGTAGGATGGGGAAAAGGTGTCATAAGGAAGGGGGTAACACATCTCACCTGGGGTATTCCCGTGAGCATAATATGGGTTCCCTTACCCAGATGATCCTCCCTCGCTTGTCCATCCCCAGCGTTGGTATCTGAGAGCGCCTGTCATGATCCCAGTCAGGGCACAAGGCATGTGTATTGGGACCAGGGATTCATCCCCTCATGTCAATGTAGGGAGAAAGTGGACTTGCATGGTAGCTGGCTGGCATAGGCATTCTATGAAAGCTGCATTGACCCACATCAACATGGCTGCCAAGAAAAAACCCACTATGGAACTCAAGATGGCCCCTGGTAGATACAAAGATCTGACATCCCTGGTGGTCTAGTGTTGACAGGGCGCAGCCAGAGGCTATAAAACCACGCCCCTGTGCTTAGCGTTTCGTCTGCTACCTACCAGAGCAGTGTATTGCTTACCGCACCTTTTCTTCCACGTGCAGTGAACGCCTAGACTTATTTACCAGCCATACTCACCTTAGGCCAGAGGCATCATCATAAGAGTTCCGCTTCAAGCTTCTGTCCTGATACTAACCTGGAACATTGTTGACCTGTAGCTGCATAGACCCACTAACTTCATCGTAAGAGTTCCGTTTCCAGTTCCTGTTCTCTGATCAAGGTCCACTGCAACCGCAGCTCCTGAAAACAAGAAAGCAGAGAAAGACATTAGTAAGAGACTAAATTACCAGCTAAATACCGCCCGAGTTCCCTGTTTAGCACAAACTTACCTTCAGCGGACTTCAATCGCATTGCTTCATTTTGCGCGCTGCAGCAATTCTGGCAAAGACATTCTGTAGATTCTGCACCTGGGGAAAGAGAGAGAAAGAGACTAATTAAAGTGCATCACATCATTTGGGGCAAGGAAACAGTGCAAAATAGACAGTGCTTCGCGCCTAAAGCTATCGAAGCTCTCGAGCAGTTTTCTACAAAGACTCACCTTTATAGCTCCAGCATCCAGTGCGTCGCAGCTGGCCTGGACCAATACCTTCAGTGAAGTAACTGGAGTCTGATGCTTGCCAGACATCTCCAGTCTGCCTTCTTCATCTTAAAAACAGTGAGCACCAACACTATAAATACAGGAGGCCCACTACCTATGAGTAGGGCGAGATAGTGCTAATACTGATACTCGGTTGCACAATGAAGCCAGAGATATGGCGGTGAGTCTGAAGACTGTGGGGCCTGGACAGACCCGGCACAATAAGGGGTAGAAAGAGCAGAAGCTTCTGGCCACCAGAGGGCCAGCTGAACGGTAACAAGTGGGCGCACATACGTGGGAGGACACATCCCATTCTTAGAGTGCAGCGGGCAGAAGGGGAGGTCCCCCAACAAGGTTACCAAGCCCTAGCCTCTGGAACAGCACAACACCAAGTGGACCCTCGCAATAGAGGCAGCTGCGCCAACACATACGCAGGCGATACGGCATAATGTCGAACAAAATAGTAAGACCGAAGAGCAAGCAGCCCACGTTGGAGGCTTATGCAAAGACATCTCCCGGGGTGAAGGGAGCCCGGAGCAAGGACAAAACCACTACTGTGACAGAGGAAGCCCCGGGCACTATCCAGGAGGTGCTGGCGGCAATTGCGGACCTTAAAGTTGCCTGGGAGACCAAACTGGGGCTGGCTATGAACGAACTGAAAGTGGCATTGGATCTTAAGGTTGGAGCGGTCTAGGATGATGTGAATTTGCTTAGACAAGATGTGAGATTGCTTGCGGAGCGCACTGGAAATCTGGAGAAGGACATGGCCCCAAACACCACAGACTGCGCCACCCACAGATCGGAAATATATGCCCTGGTGCAGCGAGTAGGCAAACTAGAGAATGGAGCGGAGGAAGCGGAAGGACGTGCTAGGCGCAACAACATCCGTATAGTTGGTCTGCCAGAAGGAATGGAAGGGCTGAACCCAACAGAATATGTGGAAACCATGTTGCTGCAGGAGATAACTGGGGAGGGCCTGACCCAGGGGTTTGCTGTGGAAAGAGCGCACAGGGCTTTTACAAGAAGACCACCCCCAGGGGCCCCTCCCAGGCCAGTGATCGCTAAAATTCTGAATTACCGAGATTAGGAAAAGATACTCGAATTCTTCCGGAAGGGCGGAACTATTGAGAGGGGGCCCGCCAAAATCACTGCATACCCGGACTATACCCTGCAGGTACAGCGTAGCAGAATGAACTTCATAGCGGTGAAAAGAAGACTGAGAGAAACAGGTCAGAGATACATGCTGCTTTACCCTGCCAAGCTGAAGGTGTTCCACAAGAACAAAACTTTGTTTTTCGAAACGCCAGAGGACGCTATGGACTGGCTAGACATGCAGAGTCACCCCCGGGAATCGGATATCCAGACGGCACCTGACGAAGATAAGTAACATGTGGCTGTGGCACCCTCGGTGACAGAGCGCAAGACACTGGGACTAGAATATAGCATTGAATGAGACTCTGGGATGTTGCTGCTTAGACAGTATATTTTTGTAAGATCCGGTTGAACTGAATAATCCCAATCATATGAGCAGGAGCTCCAGGGAAATGACCCTTGAATCCCCATAGCGTTACGCTTAGTTAGGTCACTACTAGTTTGGTGACGCCCCGCGGGGTCCTTGCACTCGGAGTCACGAGACAGGACCAGACGCGGGTGGGCCTGAGATCCAGGGATGGAGCTGGGCAATTGTTGGGGTTGGGTGGGGAAGAGTTGTGTGCAGTGGGGCAAAGTTGGGGAAGTTGGGGGGGAGGAAGGGGAGTGAGCCGAATCACGAGTCACCGAAGAGGACACAGGAAGGGGAGGGATGAGAGCGGACAGTGTAACAATGGCATCAGGTAACCTCAGAGTAGTGACCTGGAATGTGCGGGGCCTTAACAGTTATTTGAAGCGCAATCAAATAATGATGTATCTGAAG
This sequence comes from Ambystoma mexicanum, assembly GCF_040938575.1. NCBI lineage: Eukaryota > Metazoa > Chordata > Amphibia > Caudata > Ambystomatidae > Ambystoma > Ambystoma mexicanum. The sequence continues at coordinate 311,119,409 of NC_090932.1, forward strand.
AGGATGAGGGTGGATGAAGCACTGCTACAGGAAACCCACCTGTCATAAAGTACCAAAGTATTGACTGAAAAGGATACGGTACTCAAAAGGATACAGATGGTAGGGTCTTCCGGATCCCTGTTCACACGATTTGATAGTTGTGAAGTCAAGTTTAGACCTTCCAAATGATACAACTCTCTGACTGATAAAACAGGCAGAGAGATGGATCACTGGAAAGGGCGTGGGTAAGGTATAGGAAGTCAGCCTAGAACAAAATAAAGTATCATAAGAAACTGCCCCAAATTGACTCTCTATGATAGAACAGTATTTGACATTAATGCACACACTGACCTTATGTCTAGGGCAGAAGAATCCAGCAGAAGTCTCTTGAGGAAAATCCAGAAGTAGAACAAACGACAAGGAAGGGAAGATTAGTAAGGGAGACTTATCCCGAACGGAACGAGGCTCAAGCTAGATACCGGGTTGATGCACCACAGGATAGCGTCCAAAGTACTGTTCACTGTCACCTTCCAACAGTCCTTGAAAAGCTTCCTTCCCACGTAGAGAAAAGTATAGAAATGAATAAATCCCCCTGTTGATATCGCAGGTGCAGGAGTTGGAAATAGCGCCCTTTTATGGTATAAACAAAGTACACGCGGTTCTGAACAGCCGCGAAGAAAATAGTGTGCGCGTGTGGAATTACACGCGAATAGAATTCACGCAGTCTTGGAACCGCGCTTGAAGACAACGTGCGCGTGTGGATTTACACGCGAACAGGATTCACGCAGTCCAGGCCAGCCGCGCTTGAAGACAACGTGTGCGTGTGGAATTACACGCGAACAGGATTCACGCAGTCCAGCCCAGCCGCGCTTGAAGATAGCGTGCGCTTGTGGATTTGCACGCGAACAGGATTCACGCAGCCCAGGCCAGCAGCGCTTGAAGACAACGTGTGCGTGTGGATTTACACGCAAACAGGATTCACGCAGTCCAGGCCAGCCGCGCTTGAAGATAGCGTGCGCTTGTGGATTTGCACGCGAACAGGATTCACGCAGCCCAGGCCAGCAGCGCTTGAAGACAACGTGTGCGTGTGGATTTACACGCAAACAGGATTCACGCAGTCCAGGCCAGCCGCGCTTGAAGATAGCGTGCGCTTGTGGATTTGCACGCGAACAGGATTCACGCAGCCCAGGCCAGCAGCGCTTGAAGACAACGTGTGCGTGTGGATTTACACGTGAACAGGATTCACGCAGTCCAGGCTAGCCGCGCTTGAAGATAGCGTGCGCTTGTGGATTTGCACGCGAACAGGATTCACGCAGCCCAGGCCAGCCGCGTTTGAAGACAACGTGCGTGTGTGGATTTACACGCGAACAGGATTCACGCAGTCCAGGCCAGCCGCGCTTGAAGATAACGTGCGCGTGTGGAAGTACACGCGAACAAACAGCTCCAGGAATCAGCGTGTGGCGGAAAACACGCTATAGAAGGCCCAAGAAGCAGCTGAGGAAAACTGCAAGGACGCAGATCGGAGGTTCAGCTACACAACACCAAATGATTCGATCAGAAGCAGCGAGTGAAGTTTCCACACTGCTTATATACGTAATGCCGTAGTTCACGTGACGAAGCAGAATACACGTGAAGTTAGCGACGTGAAAAGTGCAGACGTCGTTTTCCCGGCAACGTATCGAACAACCGCCATTTGGAATAGAACGGTCTAGCTGTTCTATGAGCGTAAGAGGTAGAACCACGTCCAGCATGCATGACAGTGCCATCCCCCAAAGGGGCAACCTCACCCCTTTTCGAGTGAAAACGCTTCAATAAAGCAGGAGCATGTATATTGGAAAGAGGTTCCCAGGACCTATCTTCGGGACCATAGCCCTTCCAATCCACCAGATAATATGGCCTACCAGAACGTAGCCCCATATCCAGTATGTCTTGTACCTTGTATTCATCTGAACCCCTCACAGAAATAGCAACAGGCCATACAGGCAATCTGGTAGCTTCAGAACACGGCTTAATGAGTGACACGTGGAATACGGGATGCACTCGCCATCGTTGTGGTAAAGCCAGACGGACAGCAGCCGGATTAATTACTTGGAGTACTGCATACGGACCAATGTATTTAGGCACAATTTCTTTTTGCCTGGTATCCTCAAGTTCTTAGTGGACAACCATACTTTCATACCAGCTTTGTAGACAGGTGCAGGTACTCTATGAGCATCGGCATAGAACTTGTCGCGTCTTTTAGCTTGCTCCAATTGCTGCTTCACTTTCCTCTGTAGATTCTTCAGATCACGAAAATTATGGCCTGCGGCAGGAGTATCCAAAGACAAGCTGGAATCCAAAGGTATTGATCGGGGGTGTTGTCCATAAAGAGCATAGAAAGGTGAAGTGCCTATGGCACTATGATAGGAGTTGTTGTAGGTGAATTCTGCTGCCGTCAGGACCTTGAGCCAATCTGATTGAAACTGCAGACACAAACACCGCAGATATTGTTCCATAGTGCTATTGACTCTTTCGGTCTGTCCATCAGTTTGATGGTGATAAGCACTGGACATTCTGTCATCAATCAGTAATGCTGAAGTTAGTGCTCTCCAAAAGCGTGACGCAAACTGTGAGCCCCTGTCAGTAATGATTACTGACGGTAGACCAAAGAAACGGAATATATGTCGAATGAATAGGTCAGCCAGAACAGCAGCTGTTGGTAAACCAATACAGGGAATATAAAGAGCCAATTTAGTGAAGTAATCCACTACAACCCATATGGTATCGTATTCCTGGTTTTGTGGGAGTTCTACCACAAAGTCCATAGATATCATGTCCCATCGTTTGTTAGGGACAGGTAGGGACTGGAGTAAGCCCACTGGTTTACCAGGAGTGTTTTTGCATTGGATGCATACAGAACAAGTTGATACATGATTTATGACATCTTTTGTCATGGATGGCCACCAGCACCATCTTTTAAGCAGCTCTAGTGTTTTCTTTCGTCCAGGATGGGCTGCGATCAAGGAATCATGATTCCACTTGAGGGCCTTATTCTGCGTCGAAGACGTTGGTAAATAGAGCACTCCTTGTGTGAAAGGTAAACCGTTATGTACGTCCAGATTCATATCCTGGATAACTTGTGGATGATTTTTCACCCACTCTTGTACTTCGGTTTTTAAGGATGGTTGAACAGAACAACTACATATTACATGATCTGCCAACAACTGATTTTGCACCTGTGCTTCTTCCTTTGCCTCCTCACCAATACGAGACAACGCGTCCGACTTAACGTGTTCTCTGGCAGGACGATATGTGACCTGGAAATCGTATTGGGCAAAAAAGACATGCCATCTGGCCTGTCGAGCCGTAAGGCATTTCATAGATTTGAATGCTTGAAGATTTCTATGGTCAGAGTACACCAACACCTGATGTTTGGCCCCAATAAGATGATGTCGCTATTCTCGGAAAGCATCCTTGATAGCCAGCAATTCCCGCTCAGTGACGGTGTAATTTCGTTCATATGGGGTAAGTTTGCGAGAGAAGAAAGCCACTGGGTGCTCCTCCTTGGTTTCTGTGCAAACTTGTGAGAGTACCGCTCCAGTAGCGACACTGTTGTATCCGCTTCAACGATAAACTGGCGATCTGGATCTGGATGTTGAAGCACGGGTGCAGTGGTAAATGCTTCCTTTAACATTTCGAATGATGCTTGGGCATTCTGGTTCCAACAGAAAGGAACTTTGGAACTAGTTAAAGCCGTCAAAGGAGCTACTGTTTTGGAGAAGGAACGAATAAACCTGCGATAAAAATTCGCAAAGCCTAGGAAAGACTGTAATGACTTGACATTGTGCGGAATAGGCCAATTCAATATGGCCTTCACTTTGGAACGACTCATTCGAGCACCTAGATTGGTAATGTCGTAACCCAGGAATTCCACTTCCTGTGAATGAAAGACGCATTTCTCGGCTTTCACAAAAAGAAGGTTCTCCCTGAGTCTTTGTAAGACTGTAGAAACGTGTTTGACGTGTTCTGAAAAAGATGATGAATAGATCAGAATATCATCCAAATAAATCACCACGAACTGGTCCATTATATCCCTGAATATATCGTTCATGAAGAACTGAAAAGTAGCGGGAGCGTTGCACAGACCAAAAGGCATCACCAAATATTCGTAAAGACCATACCGTGTCTTGAAAGCGGTCTTCCATTCGTTGCCTTCACAAATGCGAACTAAATTGTATGCTCCTCGCAAGTCCAATTTAGTGAAGTACCTGGAAGTACCTAGTTGATCAAATAGAACGTTTATCAGCGGTAAAGGATATTGATTTTTTATGGTGATGTCGTTAAGTGCCCTGTAATCAATGCAAGGCCTTCGATCTCCCTCTTTCTTCGGAACAAAAAATAGAGGAGACGCAGCGGGTGATTGCGATGGCCGTATGAATCCCATCGCTAAAGCTTTGTCGATGTATTCTTTCAACACAGCGTCTTCTTTTGGAGTCAATGAATATAAACGACCTGTAGGAATTTTAGCTCCAGGAATCAATTCAATCGGGCAGTCATACTGCCGATGTGGAGGCAATTGTTCGGCCTGGCCTTTATCAAAAACATCAGCGTACTCAGCGCATTCGCATGGTATGGTAGTATCGCTTTGATGTACCACACTAATAGTTGAAACTCCCCCCATAGAGGCCAATATATGTTGATTGTTTGACACCTCCTGACTGGTAAAGCAATGTTCATTGCAATAATTTGAAGGATACTGGAGCAATCCCGAAACCCAGTCAATGGCGGGATTATGAAGGGTTAACCAGGCAAGACCAAGTATGATTTCGTACTGCGGAGCAGCTATGACATCGAAGACGATTTCTTCCGAATGACTATTCGATAATTTCATCTGAACAGGTACCGTCTCCTGGGTTACCATACCAGAAGTCAAAACAGATCCGTCCACGGTATTAACCGTTTCAGGTTTGTTCTTGTTTACAAGGGGTATGGAACAATTCTTGGCATATGTGATGTCTATGTAATTGTTGGTGGCTCCGGAATCAACCATGGCCTTGGAAACCAATTTTCGGTCATCACAACGTAACGTCACCTCAACAGCGATGGGTGCGTGATTAGGAATGGTACTGGAGTCCGATGAAACACTCGACACAGGGACTCCTGCTACTGTCGAGTTTTGGCGTTTCCCGAACGCTTGACTGGTTTCTTAGGACATGTCGCTAATAAATGCTCGGATGAACCGCAATACATACATAAATGGTTCTTTTTTCGGTTCTCTCTTTCTGCATTGGACAACCGGCCTCTCACGGCGCCAATCTGCATTGGTTCAGGGTCGTTCGAGGGGACTGCCGGTGCCTCTGAACGAACCGAGGCTTGTAAGAAGGGTTTTTTCTCTCCTTTCCGAGCATTTCTTCGGGCATCGATTTGTAGAACCAAATCGAGCAACTCTGTGAATCCCGTAGGAACCACCAGAACCGTAGATAAGGCATCTTTCAGTTCTTCTGAAAGACCCTCGTAGAAAACAGCCGTTTTCTTGCCTTCAGGCCATTGAGTTTCGGCTGTTAGTTGATTGAATCGGGCAATGTAAGGCAAAAGAGGCTGACTGCCTTGTTGTAGATTAAGTAACTCAGATCCATGGCTTGAGTAGCATAACGCGTGTCAAAGACTTTACTCATAGCAGCCAAAAGATCGTCACAGTCGTATAACAAAGGGCTATTTGTTTCCAACAAAGGGTTAGCCCAAGCAGCAGCTGTACCCCCTAAATGGGAAAGCACGAATGCTGCTTTTGTGGTTAGGTCAGGAAATGATGTAGGACGACAAAGAAAATGGAGTCGGCACTGATTAACGAAGGTTCTATAGGTTTTGGGATCACCTGTGAACCGTTCCGGGGGGGGCAAGGGAAACTGAGTGGGCATAACCACATTAATAGTTTCCTGTGGGGGTGTCATAGTCCCAGATCCAGATGCAGTGGCCATTGGAACCTGTGCTCCCTGAGGACTAGCGTGCATGGCGTCTTGCATAACGTCCATACGGTGCCGTAACATGTCCTGTGCCGTAACCATTTCATTTCTCAAATCGCTGATCAACTGAGTCAAAACAGCTGAAGGATCCGTACCCTCCATGGCTTCTGATTCTGTCATAAAGTACCAAAGTATTGACTGAAAAGGATACGGTACTCAAAAGGATACAGAGGGTAGGGTCTTCCGGATCCCTGTTCACACGATTTGATAGTTGTGAAGTCAAGTTTAGACCTTCCAAATGATACAACTCTCTGACTGATAAAACAGGCAGAGAGATGGATCACTGGGAAGGGCGTGGGTAAGGTATAGGAAGTCAGCCTAGAACAAAATAAAGTATCATAAGAAACTGCCCCAAATTGACTCTCTATGATAGAACAGTATTTGACATTAATGCACACACTGACCTTATGTCTAGGGCAGAAGAATCCAGCAGAAGTCTCTTGAGGAAAATCCAGAAGTAGAACAAACGACAAGGAAGGGAAGATTAGTAAGGGAGACTTATCCCGAACGGAACGAGGCTCACGCTAGATACCGGGTTGATGCACCACAGGATAGCGTCCAAAGTACTGTTCACTGTCACCTTCCAACAGTCCTTGAAAAGCTTCCTTCCCACTTAGAGAAAAGTATAGAAATGAATAAATCCCCCTGTTAATATCACAGGTGCAGGAGATGGAAATAGCGCCCCTTTTATGGTATAAACAAAGTACACACGGTTCTGAACAGCCGCAAAGAAAATAGTGTGCGCGTGTGGAATTACACACGAATAGAATTCACGCAGTCTTGGAACCGCGCTTGAAGACAACGTGCGCGTGTGGATTTACACGCGAACAGGATTCACGCAGTCCAGGCCAGCCGCGCTTGAAGACAACGTTTGAGTGTGGAATTACACGCGAACAGGATTCACGCAGTCCAGGCCAGCCGCGCTTGAAGATAGCGTGCGCTTGTGGATTTGCACGCGAACAGGATTCACGCAGCCCAGGCCAGCAGCGCTTGAAGACAACCTGTGCGCGTGGATTTACACGCAAACAGGATTCACGCAGTCCAGGCCAGCCGCGCTTGAAGATAGCGTGCGCTTGTGGATTTGCACGCGAACAGGATTCACGCAGCCCAGGCCAGCAGCGCTTGAAGACAACATGTGCGTGTGGATTTACACGCGAACAGGATTCACGCAGTCCAGGCCAGCGCGCTTGAAGATAGCGTGCGCTTGTGGATTTGCACGCGAACAGGATTCACGCAGCCCGGGCCAGCAGCGCTTGAAGAAAACGTGTGCGTGTGGATTTACACGCGAACAGGATTCACACAGTCCAGGCCAGCCGCGCTTGAAGATAGCGTGCGCTTGTGGATTTGCACGCGAACAGGATTCACGCAGCCCAGGCCAGCCGCATTTGAAGACAACGTGCGTGTGTGGATTTACACGCGAACAGGATTCACGCAGTCCAGGCCAGCCGCGCTTGAAGATAACGTGCGCGTGTGGAAGTACACGCGAACAAACAGCTCCAGGAATCAGCGTGTGGCAGAAAACACGCTATAGAAGGCCCAAGAAGCAGCTGAGGAAAACTGCAAGGACGCAGATCGGAGGTTCAGCTACACAACGCCAAATGATTCGATCAGAAGCAGCGAGTGAAGTTTCCACGCTGTTTATATACGTAATGCCGTAGTTCACTTGACGAAGCAGAATACACGTGAAGTTAGCGACGTGAAAAGTGCAGACGTCGTTTTCCCGGCAACGTATCGAACAACCGCCATTTGGAATAGAACGGTCTAGCTGTTCTATGAGCGTAAGAGGTAGAACCACGTCCAGCATGCATGACACCACCTCACAAAAGAGAAACTGGAGGTGGTGAAGAGGAAATGGAAGAGTAGCGTTACAGGAGCCACATACTCTGCATATGCGAGGGGGGTGGTGACATGGGTGGCATTGCACGTACCGTTTCAGTTGCTTTGGTTGACAACAGACCCGGAGGGCAGAATGGTGGTGTGGTGGGACTTCTCAAAAACAGAGAAGTGAGCATCATAAACTTGTAGGCCCCCAACCATGATACTGCAGCCTATTTTAGGACCCTGTATAGCAGAGTTAGCCCCCTGCTGGGTGGTGCAATACTGTGGGGAGGTGATTTCAACTGCACCCTGGACCCCGGGATGGACAGGTCAGACAGCAAGACACTGAAACCAGTGCCAGGGGTCAAAGCGTTGGGGACACTGTTGGTAGAGCTTGGTCTGGAGGATGTGTGGAGGCGGCTACACCCTCAGGACAGACAATACTCGCACTATGCCGCGCCACATGACCTACATACTAGGCTAGATTACGTGTTCGCCTCTGCCGAGATAGCGGGAGAAATGGTGGGGGCAGAATATAAAGCTAGAGTACTGTCGGACCATTCACCTTTGGTCCTGGAATGGCGATACCGCCCCCACAGAGCGTGTGTCCCGACGTGGAGGCTCAGATCGGAGGCCTTGCAGGATCTGGGATTCCGGGAAGACCTGAGAGAGGCCATAGAGGAATATTTTGATATAAATACAGGAAGCGTAAGATCTATGGGAACAGTATGGAAGGCATTTAAGGTGGTGGTGCCAGGGGTAGCCATATCAAAATCTAAAGGGCTCCAAGAGGGGGATAGAAAAAAATGTACGGGATACTGAAAGGGAGCTGGAGGACATGATGCGAAAGGGGGAAACCACCCGAGAGGACAGTGCCAAGATGAGAGATTTGCAAAAGGCTAGCAGCGAACTCTGGGATAGATTATGTAAGCTAAACTATAAGAAATATATCGAGAGGCAACATGCGGGAGGAGACAAACCCGGCAGACTACTGACCTGGTTATACAAAAATGAGATACCCCGGCAGGTGATTAGAGAAGTTAGGGATGCGGATGGCCAGATCCGCAATACCCAAGAGGGGGTAAATGAGGAGTTCCACAAATACTATAAACGTTTGTATGAGGACGTGGGAGAAGATATGGGCCAGGAGATTCTGGAAACAATCGAAGATATTGGGCTACCCACTTTAGACGACTTAGAGAGGGCGGACCTGGAAGCCCCAATCACCTTAGAAGAACTGGATGCGGTGATCCAGCACTTGCCCACGCGCAAAGCACCTGGGTCGGATGGATTACCTAGCAAATTCTACAAAGCGTGCAAGCAAGAGTTACTCCAACCGCTTCTGGCCACGTTCAATGAGGCTTATGAACAGGGGGAGCTGCCGGAATCTCTCCGAGAGGCAGTGATCATCCCACTCTTGAAACCGGGAAAGCCGAATGTGGACTGCGGGTCATATAGGCCGCTATCAATGCTTAACCAAGATAGCAAAATACTCACGGCGGTGCTGGCAAATAGACTAAAGTGGGTAATTGGCAAATTAATACATCCAGACCAGACAAGCTATGTTCCAGGCAGGAATATCACTGACAATCACAGGAGGCTGCATCATATCATGGACCAAACAGAGAATGACCCAGGCGAGCTGGCCATAGTGTCATTGGATGCGGTCAAGGCGTTTGACTCGGTGAGGTGGCCATGGTTGATAGCGACTCTGAAAGGATACGGGATAGACTGGGATATATTAGATGGGTCAAGATGTTATATAGCTCCCCGATTGCAAGAGTCAGGACAGGCACTATAATTTCAGATAAATGGCAACTTAGTAGAGGGACTAGACAGGGATGTCCCTGGTCGCCCATGTTATATAAACTTGCATTGGAGCCGTTAGCTATTTGCCTCAGGCAACAATATGGGAAGGTTAGGGTGCGCACTACGGGGAACACACATCTAATATCACTGTATGCAGATGACATGCTCCTCTATCTGCGCTTTCCAGAGGAGAACTTGCAATATGTGTTGGAGGTGATGGACCGCTATGCCGCCCTCTCGGGCATATTGGTGAACCCCGGGAAGTCCAGCGTATTCCCCCTGGGGAGGTACAAAAAGGTTCCACTAAAAAACTCGCCCATTTTACAAATACCCTGGCAGACAGAGACGTTCAGATACTTAGGCATAAACATATACCACAAGTTAGAAGCAGAACACAAACACAATACAGAGGAGGCTGTTGCAGGTATAAGAAATAGCATAGTATTCTGGGCCAGATTACCCCTGGCCATGATGGGAAGGGCAGCGCTGCTCAAAATGGTGGTCTTGCCCAGACTGCTGCATTTCTTCATAAACATACTGTATCTGCTCCCCAAACGCTTTTTTACCAAGCTCCATATCCTGTGCAGGGACTTCATATGGCACAATTCCAGAAATAGGGTGGACCTGTGGAAATTACAAAACTTTTGCGACAAGGGGGGCATAAACCTGCTGAACTTTGAATTATATTACTTGGCGGGACAGTTATCATATGTAGCGAGATGGTTGTCAGAAGAGGAATCTGCAGAGACCAGGCTCCTACACAGCATCCCTGCCCCGTACTTACTAAAAGAAACGGTGTGGTTGCATGAAACGAAAGTGGCAGGGATGGGGAGACTGCTGGTGCTGGGCTGGGAGGTCTGGCGTAGAGCATGAAGAGCGGTGGGTGACCCGGACCCGCTCTCTCAGCAGGTCCCGTTGTGGCATTATGTGGGGAAGACTCCCAGATGATCAAAGGGGTCCACAGATACTGGGAACTGGTAGGCCTGGCCACTCTGGGGGACATATGGCAGGAGGGGGAGGCGGTGGAATTCGAGAGGCTGCTGGAGGAGACAGAGGTACACCCGGGCCAATACATCACCTACACCAGGATCATGAAACGGATGAAGATCATGAAACGGATGAGGGGGAGGTGGCCTGAGACGGTGTTGGCGGAAGAACCTGACGCCTCTGTAGAAATGATGTATGATGTTTCGGAGGGTGGGCACAAAATATCTCGGATATATGAGCTCTTGAGCGCAAAAGTGGGGAAGGAGTTGCTTCAATTGAGACTTGACTGGGAGGAGGAGGTGGCAGAACCCGTGACAGAGGGACAGTGGGACAGAGCCCAAAGGTACCATAAGAAGATGTCCCTGAACGCAAGACTTCAGCAGATCCAGCTGTATGTCACCCACAGAGCTTACTTGACCCCCGGTAGAATATCCAGGTTTGGTGGCCCGACCACACAGAAATGCCCCAGGTGTGGAGAGGAAGAGGCTGGGTTGTTACACATGTTCTGGGCTTGCCCAGAGGTGGGGACATTCTGGGTAGAACTGCAAAAGAGATTGGCCGGCTCGGGGTGGTGCTGGACGTGGGGCCTGCTTGGGCATGCATGCTGGGGAGTTTTCTTAGGCCATGTAACTTAAAACATATCAGTAAAATGAAAGACCTGGCTTATATTTTGGCCAAACACAGAATTGCGATGAGCTGGAAAGCTGCCCACAGAGCTAGAGTTGAGATGTGGTGGGCAGACCTCCTGAAAGGGGCTGAAGCAGAAACCACGGTCTGGTCTGAAGCAGTCACGAGTGGGGGAGAGGAAGAGGTAGGCCCCCTCATAGCCTGGAGACAGCTGGTGGCCTCAATGGCAAATCCCCACTAGCTGGATCAGGATGCAAAAAATCGGGAGGTGTTGGCAATAACCGAGTCACCTGTAGATGCCCAAGGTGGTGGCACAGATACGACAGCTCAAGTTTGTGGGGTGGGAGGGGGGAGGACAGAGGAGAGCAATAATATGATGTCTGAAAATTGATCATGAATGTCCTAAAAAGTTGTAATGTTTGCAGTGTTGTTTGTTGAAATAATAAAATTAATTTCAAAATAAAAAATACTAATATGTTCTTGTAATCGTTGATTACGCTACCCGATACCCAGAGCCTTTCCCTATGTGGAACAATATAACCCAGCAAATCCTAAAACACCTACTACCATTCTTTTCTTGGGTTGGTTTTCCCAAGGAAATTCTAACGGACCAGGGATCCAATTGTATGAGTATACTCATGAGTGAAGTCAAGGAATTACTACACATTACCACCTTAAGAACCTCAGTTTAGCACCTCCAAACAGACGTCTTGGTAGAGAGATTTAACAAAACCCTTAAAATGATTTTGAGAACATTGGTAGATAAAGATGCGAAGGATTGGGATCGCATGATCCTCTGGGCCCTATTTGCAGTAACAAAGACCCCCAGGCATCCACCGGATTTTCTCCTTTTGAACTACTTTACAGTGGAGAACCAAGAGATGTCTTAGACACGCTCCGTGAGACCTGGAGACCTGGGAAGAGAGAGAAGAGGCACCTATTCCCCTCTTACAAACAGCTACCGATTGTTAGAGCACATGAAACTCATTCGGAATCTAGTCCACACTTATATGGACAGAGCTCAAGCCCAACAGAAGTCCACCTGTGACAAGAAGGTGAATTTAAGATCTTTCTCGGTCGGACAAAAGGTATTAGTCCTCTTAATTACCTTTGAAAATAAACTTGCCTCAAAGTGGCATGGGCCTTGTGAGGTACTAGAGCAAACAGAGACCTGTACCTATAAAATAGCCCAACACGATAGGAAGCAAAAGACCCACCTTTACCACGTAAATCTCTTAAAGGAGTGGAAAGAAAATCTTCTGCTACCACCGTCTCGATATTGTCTTGTCTGGTACTGGAGGAGATAGACAATTCTGAGCTTATTCCCCAAGAACTAGCTAGACAGAAACAAGAAGATTTAAACAACCTTGTTATGGCATTCCCCAATGTATTCTGCGAGAAACCAGGGAGAGTAGATGGTACTTATCATATTATCAGAACTCCAAAAGGAAAAGTGGCCCAGTTGAAACCATATAGACTCCCAGAAGCTGAAGCCAAATAGTGGTTGAGGAAGTGAAAAAATTCTGAAGACAAACATTATCGAACCCTCTTCAAGTCCATGGTCCTCCCCTATTGTGTTGGTAACTAAACCCGATCATTCTTGGAGGTTTTGCATCGACTTCAGGCAGGTCCACTCCATCTCTGCCTTCAATGTCTATCCTATTTGGTATCCAGTCAGTATGTCAAATGCATTTTTTCGAAATGCAAATATGTCGAAAAAATTTCATAAAACATTTTATTTTTTTCAAATGTATTCTTTTTTTATTTAATATGTTTTTTGGGGGTTTTGTAAGTAAAAAAAAGTGTTTAAAAAAACAGGGGTTTGTGGGGGAACCACCCTTATTAAAAAAAAAAGAAACAATCAAAACTTTTTTTTAGACAAAATGTTTTCGACATATTTGCATTTGATAAAATGTCATTCAAAATACTCACTATAAACCATTCTATTCCACACATCAATGAGTTAATAGATAAACTTGGAAATGCCACATTTCTATCAACCCTAGATTTAACCAAGCGATATTGGCAGGACCCAGTACATGCACCTGATAAGGAAAAGAACTTTCTCGACACACCTGTGACTATTCCAGATCAAAGTCCTCCCTTTTGGCCTACATGGGGCCCCAGCCACTTTCCAACGACTTATGGATAGGATATTACAGCCCTACTCCGATTTCTGTGGGGCCTTTGTTGAGGACATAGTAATTTATAGTAAAACCTGGGAAGACCATCTTTTTCATCTTTCTACTATTATGAGAACCCTCAGAGAAGCCGGTTTAACTGCCAATCCATCCACATGTAAGCTGGCTCAATCGGGCGTGAAATACCCCAGCTTCTTTGTAGGGAATGGCAGTGTCCAGCTCCAACAAGAAAAAGTGAAAGCCTTCCTAGATCCCCCACACCCAAGACCAAGATAGAACTCATGGCATTTCTAGGATTACTTAGTTATTACTGTAGATTTATCCCAAATTTCTCAGATAGGACAGCCAGGTTAAGAGACAAATTAAGGAATGCTGAACCCCAGAAGATTAATTGGACTGATGAGGACGATGCATGTTACAACAACCTAAACAAACCTTGTGTCAGAACCCAATCCTAAAAGTAGTAGACTTTTCAAAATAGTTTTTGTTACAAACTGATGCCTTTTCCACAGGGTTAGGAGAGTTTTATTGCACATTTGTAATGGATCAGAACACCCCATCCTATTCACTAGTTGTAAACTCTTCCCATGTGAAAAGAACTACTCTGTGTTGGAATTAGAGGCCCTTGCCATTTAATGGGCATCTGTCCATTTAAGATGCTATCTTCTAGGAGGGGAATTCACACTTTTCACCGACCACTCACCCGTAGAGTGGATAAATCAACGAAAAGACTGTAAGCCTCGAGTCATGCGATGGTCCTTAGACCTGCAACACTATTGGCTCACTGTGGAACACTGAAAAGGTAAAGACCAGTAGAACGTCAATTTTCTTTCCTGGTTTCCCTGTGAAACAGATGCAGCTACATCACATAGGGGAAGGGTCCTGACAGCGAGGCCAGGGACTCTGCCCCACAGGCAACAACACCCTGGAAGAGGGCTAGGGAAGAAGGCAACAGGCCTTCGACATCCAAAGTGCCAGCCAGGCCACGACAGGCATGGAAGGGGCAAACACCACCGGATGCCACGGCACTGGTCCCGCTAAGGGTCACTGCTACAGTCCCCACATGTGTGTCCCCTGCACAGGAGACAGTGTCCGATGATTCCCTTTCAGCGTCAACCAGCTCTGTTGGGGAGGCGGCAGCTACGGCACCCCAGACAGACGAGGACGTGCAGAGCCAGGACCAGGTGTGTGTCCCCGTGGAGGATGACTCCTCGGAATCACCTGCCACACCCATTCCCACACCATCACCCCAGGTCACACCTATGTACTCCTACCATGACACCACACCGGAGCGGTCTGGAGGGGAGACAGTTCCAGGGAGCATGAGCCCCACAGAGGAGCCACACAGATCTGGGGATGTGACACATGGACCATCCACCTCCACCGGTGTTCGGGCAGGGGTGCAGCAGATCGAAACACACAGTGCAGCACCAGGAGGAGCTCACTGCCCTAGTCAGGCAGTTTGTGCCAGACAGTGCCCAGGCAAGGCAGGAGGGGCGCGACAACACTGCATCCCTGAGGCAGGCCATTGAGGCCAGCACTACGCGCATATGCGAGGAGGTGTCTGCTCTGAGGCAGGTCCTCTCCCGCATAGCGGATTCCTTGGATGCTGAGTGTCCGGCCCCCAGACTGGAGCAAGTGGCCACACCATTGTCATCCAGCTCGACCCAAACCAGCCCCCTCCGCAGGTCAGCGCACACCTTGCGGAGATCTGAGATGCCGCCACCAGGTGCGGGAAGTGGACGTATGTAGATGTGGCAGCTAAATTAGGACAATAGACGCAGACACCTTTTGCATTTCTTTGGAAACCGTGTGTGTGGGAGTTTTAGGGGGAGGGGGAGGGCAAAGAGGGTGTGTGGGGGAGTTGTGGGGGAGAGAGGGAGAGGGGGAGGTGGGAGAGGGTGCGTGGGGGAGTTGTGGGAGGAGGGGGTGTGTGAGGTGAAGGGTTTGAGCACTTTGTACTATTGAACAGCTAAATACACCCGTTGTGTAGCAGAAAGAAAACTTGAGTGGACATTCCTTATTGCATATGTGTCATTTATTGATATACAGTGCATAGTGTACATGTACTCCCACACCCAGTGCCCTCTGTCCCACTTTCATGTCACCCTCTGCACCCATGTGTGTTAGAAATATTGTGCAATCACTGACTGACGCACAGCACGTCCCTCCTGTGCATCTGCACTGCGACGATGTGCACCCACATCTTCTTCATCCCCTTCATCATCACCAGGTGGTTGCAGTTCAATGTAAGGGGGCAGGGCCTTGTTACGTTGGATACACATGTTGTGCATGCCTGTAGAGGAGTGCACCACCCGACCGGCTAAGGCAGCGAAACTGTGCCTTCAACAGGCCAAAGGTCTGCTCGATCACCACAAGGGTACGGGTATGGGAACTATTGTAATCCTCCTCGTGCCTGTTCTGCTGGTTTCGGACAGGGGTGAGGAGCCACGGCTTGAAGGGATAGCCTCTATCACCTGCATGAGAGGAAATAAAAGGTATATGTTAGTCGATTCATGATGGACAGCTGTACTTGTCACACATGCCTGCAGATAATTGTTGGTCACATGCACATGTCTCTGGTTGTATGCACACATTTTTCATGCCCTCAATGTGTTCTGTGCCATGGACTTATGGTGTGGATTGCATCTTCAAGATGATACACGGTGTACACTGCCTTGATGTTGCTCATGCATTGTGGACGCATACTGCTGTGTTTGTGTTAAATATGTGATGTGTAGTGTTCTGTACGATTTTCTAACTGGCAGCGTTGGCAGTAGTCTCTCTCTGCATTATTTGCCATTCAGCGCTGATTATTCCCATGGTGACATGCTGCACTTCTGTGGTGGTGGCCATGTGACAAGCAGTGGATTCTCTTGGTGGTTTTGTTCAGTGCACTCTCATGGATGCTTATCCTGTGTGGTGATTAGCTGCAGACATTTACATAGTGAATACTCACAGCATGATGCTGGATTGTGTTACGGAGGGTGAGGTACGATGATGGGTGGTGCACATGTTTTGGGATGTGGGGTGGTTTTAAGTTTGGCATCTTGTGATAGGTGTGCAGCTTACTTCATTGCTATGGGAATCGGTTGTCATGTTCAGTTTGGGATGCTTTGGGGCACAGTGCACATCGTACTGTCACAACAATGACACCATGGTGGTGTGTGCACCTATCTCCCCATTTTTCTGCCATTTGCCTGTCATGCAATTTACCAAGCAGCCAGGCCTGTCATGCAATTTACCAAGCAGCCAGGCACGTCGTCCAGCATATCACTCCATGTATCGTGTTAGCGTGGAGTTCCTCAGGACCATTGAGTCATGAGTTGATCCGGGATATCGGGCACAACAATGTGTGATGATCTTGCTGGCGTCACATACCATCTGCACATTGATGGAGTGGCATTGCTTGCGATTGCGGTACACCACCTACATGGCATGCGGGACCACCAACTCCACGTGGGTGCAGTCAAGGGCACCAATACAATTTGGCATGCCTGCCAGTGCATGGAAGCCAACTTTTGTATCAAAGATCTCCTGGGGAGTCTGTGTAGGGATATGTAGTCCCTTGTGTGCTTCAGCACTTGGTTCAGCATGCGACAAAATAAGGGTTGTGATATGCCATGCATGTGCCCCACTGTGTGCTGGTAGGTGCCTGTGGCCAGGAAGTGGAGCACCGACACTACCTTCAGTAGAGGTGGGATGGCGGTGCGTATTTCAATGAGGCTGACAATGTCGTCGTGTATCATGTCCACAATGGTGGTGATGATGTCCCGGTCCAGATGGTACAGGGTGTGGATCTGCTCAGGGGTTAGGTTGAATGGACTGGCTCTGATGCGAGGGATTGGGGGCTGCCTGCGTGGTACCACTGGCTGCACTGGTGGGGCATGCTGGGCCTGTCTCACCATCCTCCTCCTCCTGCGTCTCCTATGTGGTGCCTGCTGTTGTTGTTGTTGTTGCTGGTGTAGCAATGCAAGCATGTCTTCCAGCCCCAGTATTGCTACTACTAGTGGAATCATTTTGGTGTGGGAAGGGGTGTGGTGTGTGGGTGTGCTCCTTTTGTGCTGGCCCAGACTCCATTGCCTCCACCTGTGCTGATTGTGTGCACCTGTGGCAGTTGGGAACACTGCACATAGCAGTTTACGGGTGCTTCGCAATGCCGGTATTGCCGGCATGCCGGTATCCCGTATTAGCGCCTTCATGATGCCGGTATTTGCATGTCTGCCTGACTTGTGATGTCCTCCTGTTAGCGGCCCCATGCCGCTATTAGCGGCAACGTTATTAGTGGCGCCTCTAATACCGGGTTCTTGGGTCGGGATAGCTCGGAGCGGTATGCGGTGCCGGTAATCCTTTACCGGCATCGTTTTTCCATTACCTCCAACCTCGTAATGACTCCCTATATCTTGAATGTTTTTGTAATAAACAATACACTTCTCTGTATTAAATAATGTATTTTGATTGACCTCGCCGACACTATGTAATAGAGCCTGGCTCTGTTCAACTGATCATAGATGATGGGCCTCATTACGAATGTGGCGGCAAGGCAACAACGGCGCAGGTAGTGTTACCGGCGCCATTGTTACCATACTGCCACATTAGGAGTTCTGCTTGTGGGTGCTGCTGTGCACGCCTGGTCAGACCAGGTGTGCAGAGCGGCACCCGCGAGCAGAACCCGTGATTGCACCGGCACTGTTATAAACTTTTCTCCCGTTGGAACCTCTGCCCAGATGGCCAGGGAAAAGCCATTGATGTTGCATCCTGATCCTGGGGGTGGATAAGCGAGGGAGGATCATCTGGGTGGAGGGTCCTTGGGGATTGGGAAGAGTGTGCCAGACGGTGAGGCATGGTATCCCCCTCTCCACTAACACTTGACTTACCATGCCTTCCCTCAGCCTTCTTGGGCTATTTCTACTCTTGCCCTCATTTTCCCCATGAATTCCCACAAAGTACTGAGAAGAGGAAAAAGCCTCAAAGAAGAATGAACAATTCCCATAGAAAACACCACTCTGGTACTGGGACGAAGAAGAGGGACTTGGAAGACTACAGAGATGAAGGTCAGGCATGTCCCATTCATTGTATTAAGCCATATAGCCAGGCAAGAGGGACTAAGGACTCACACCTGAAACTCCTTAACAGGGCTCAGGTGTATAAAAGGTGGAGCCCATAGCAGAAAGGAGCATGTTGTCAGGAGAGAGCAGCAGAGAAGCTGGTCCAGCCTGGAGGGTACCTGTGGAGGACGGAGCAGCAAGAAGCCAAGGACGCACAGAGTGAGGCAATCTGCAGAAGCGGGCGAACGAGCCGTGTCTCTACGGTGCTGGGGAGGTCACAAGAAGGGAGCCACAGAGATTGTCAGTCCCTTTGTTGTGGCTGAGGAGTGATCATTTCCCTAGGCGGAGGAACCAACCCAAGAGTGTCTGAGGGGCAGGAGGTGAGACCCTGAAATCAACCGCAAGGCATTGTGTGAGTGGAGAAGCCATAAGAAGCAGCAACATGGCCAATGAGTTTCAAGTGATATGAGAAAACCGGTGCGTGAGCGTATGAAAGCTAAAATGAATTACATTGTATCAGAGTGGTCGCGTGCCAGCGGTACATTCTCGAAAACCTCTGAAACAAAAATAATAAAAGAATTAACTTGATAACGAGACTATAAGTGAACAGCAGAAGGGGGAGCTGTGAAGTGGGAGCAAAACCCTGATTGTGAGGCTGTTAGACTGTCGTGGATCTCTCCCCGTCTCACCTGAGATCGCTTCTTGCAGGGATCCGCAGGAAGATTCTTCTTGCGGGCGGATCGGGTTTTGTACAGGCCGGCATGAGTCTCTTCCGACTCCAGCGTGCGTTCAGCGTTCCAGGATACTCGCGGGTTCAGGACGTCCAGGAAGGAAGAAGCGGTTGCAAGGATACGTGGATTCCAGGAACAGGGTGGAAAGGAGAGGGTGGAAGGAGTGGGAAGGGTCCAGGAACTTGGATAACATAAGGGTTCGCCAAGCTGCGAAGTACACGTCTAGTCACTACCTGTTGATAGCATTGAGACTGGCGGGGCATGGCATATTTATGGGACGTACTACGTCCGCCGTGAAGGCTGGTGCGAGGCGTGTCACATGATACAGCCATGTTGGGAGAAACAATGAATGCAAGCTCCGCCGCGATAAGGACCAGGAAGTCCAGAAGGGGCGCGTTCTGTGGGTCATGACAGCATGCCTCCTCCGAAAACCTGTTCCACCAGGTTTGCCCGGGTGTATGAGATGATATCTTCGGAGCAATCGGGGGGGTGTTCAGGTTAGAAAGTAGTTCCCAGGTTCTTTCACTAGGAGGATATCCTTTCCACTCAACCAGGTATTGAAGTTGACCCGTTTATACCTGGAATCGCATATTCTGGATACTTCATATTCCAGTTGGTCGTCCACAACCATGGGACTTGGTCTGCAGGATTTCCGGGAGGATCGGATGTAGGGTTTCAATAAAGAAGTGTGAAAAACTGGGTGAATTTTCTTCCAGGAGTCTAGTAGCTTGAGCCCGAATGAGACTGGGTTGATGACTTCTTTTATGGAAAATGGCCCATAGTACCGGGGGGCCAATTTGTTTGGTCGTAAATCTCGTGGTAGTAGTTTCGAGGACAACCAGACTTGATCACCGACTGAATAAGAAGGCCCTGGTCTTCTCTTAGAATCCGCATAACGCTTAGTGTGTGTTTGGGCCTTTTCTAAATGTTCTTTGGCTTCCTTGTGTATGTTGATGAGAGTTTCAATCCAGGAGTCGACGGTAGATACTGGTGTTGGATGTGGAAGAACAGAAGGTAAAACTGACGGGTGGAATCCTTGACTGCAATAGAAGGGGCTGGTCTTGACTGCTGAGTGATCGGAATTGTTGTAGGCGAATTCAGCCACAGGTATAAGTAGCGACCAATCATCCTGTACCTTGGTGGCAAAACAACAAAGGTATTGTTCTAGGGTCTGATTTACACATTCCGTAGCTCCGTTAGTTTGTGGGTGATTTTTTTTTTTAAACGTATTTTATTGCCATTTGGTGTTAAAATCGTAACAATACAAACATAGAAATAAAACAGGTGAACAAAAACTACAACTACAGTCTTTGCGTAGTACAGTACTTAACTCAAAGGTGGGTGAGGTGGAGCAAAATACAGAAGTTACGGGAAAGGAAGGGGGACAAAAACAAGAATCTCTTTCTCTGTAGTGATGTGGAGGGCTCATTTCAGCGGGGTGTTGGAGACCTTCATGGGGGTTTGCGGTCTGCACTGAAGCGCATGTCTCTGAGGATGGCCTTCCAGGAGTCCAAAGTGCCACTCGCCACGTCTCCCCTAGAGTTGACTCCTTCCTGCCAGGCCCTGGTTTCGGCAGCTGTCCATCTCTCCATGTCCCTCAGACAGCGATCATGTCTGGAGCCTGTTGGTGCCTTCCAAGCCATTGCTATGGTTCTTTTTACTAAAATGCACGAAATGTCCATCACCTTTACAACATGTTTGAGTTTGCTCGGTCTGGGGTATATTCCTAATAAACATTCCACGGGGGTCCATTTGTATCTTCCCATACCGGCCTCTGTGCAGGTCTGTTTGGCCTTAGACCACAAAGCCATCACTCTAGTGCAGGTCCAAAACTTATGGATCAAATCGGCTTTGTCATTCCCACACCATGGGCATGCTGAGGAGGACTCTTTATTAAAGGAAGCCACCCTATGAGGGGTCATATAAGTCCGATAGAGCACGTTTAGCTGGATCTGGCCAAATCTGGAGTTCCTCGACACTTTCTTGGGGAATATTTGTGCTCTCTCCCATTCTTTGTCTGTGAGCATGATTCCTAGATCTGCTTCCCATTTCGCCTTCAGTGCCGCTCCTTTGGGATTAGGCTTGTCAATGAGCTTGTAGTAGAGCCTGGATACTGGTCTCCAGCCGTTAGTAAGGTCGTGCATTTCTTGTAGCAGTGGGTTTGGGGTGGGCTCCTCTGGCCAACTACTCCACTGCTTCTTGGCGGTCTGCTTCAGCCAGTGATACCAGAGGAACTGGCCGCTCGGTAGTCCCTCGTTGGCCTGTATGGACTCAAAGTCTCTGAACTCCCCTGCTTCAAACATGTCTCCCCATGAGTAGATGCCGGCTTCTTCCCATCTCCTTGCTGTGGATAGGTCTGCCACTGTTTTGCACACATCGACCAGAATGGGATTGTCTGGGGAGTACGGGTATTTCTCTTGTATGATGTAGCAGGTCCTGGCCCATATTTGCCTGCCAAGACCAACGATTTGGGGGATTTCTGTAAGTTGTCGGAGAGGGTTCCATATAGTTTCTTTGGGAGTTATTTTAGTAGCATTTTGTTGCAGGAGCCCCAGTTCAGCCGAAGGTTCGTCTGAAAGCCACTTCGTCATGTGGCTGAGTTGGGCCGCTAGATAGTATAATTGGAAGTCCAGAAGTTTTATTCCTCCCTCTTTGTGTGGGAGGGTTAGAGTAGTCAATGATATTCTATGCCTATTAGGTCCCCACAGAAAGTCCTTGATGATTGCCTCCAACTTCTTAAAAAAAGGTGGTCTAATATAATGGCTAATATTCACAAAAAAATACAGAAATCGGGGAAGAACTATCATCTTGACAATCGCTGCTCTTCCTACCATCGCAAGTGGGAGTCTGGACCAAAATTGTATTGATCGGCGAAGGCGGGATATTGCAACTTCCGTATTATGTTCTGTTAGGGAGAATTCTCTGTTTAGGCTGAATTTCCTAACCTAGTGAGTCCCCCAGCAGCTTTGCTGAATTTTTGGGGTTTAATTATTTTCTCCTGCCAAGAGGGAGACTCTTTTACCCTCACTCTTGGGCATGATTTGAGTGTGTTTCTTTGAATCTAGATGTTTTTAATGGGCTATGGGTCTTTTACTCCATAGGGTTTCATGTGTTTTTGTGATGTGTGTTACACAGCACCCTCCGTGCAGTAACACAGGGATGTCATAGTGACCCCCCAGTATAGACTCCATACCCTGGGACTGACTACTGTCTCCCAGGGCATGCAAAGTCACCATTGACTTTACTAGTCTTAAATTCTGAACAGAACCAGTACAAACCATCATATTGTGGACATACTGGCTAGGGCAATTCGAAAACCCCAGGGTCTGTTAGTCGAGGGGGCACGTCTCCGTCCCCCCTGATGGAGTTTTGGCTGGTGGCAGTGGATACTACTTTTTATATTCAACCGCGAATATTTTCCTATGGGATTTCCCATTGTTTTAGGCTACTATCTTTATTTAATTATTTACGGTAGCCTCGAACATACCGCCGGTTAATTTAATTAATATTAATTCTCCGGTTGGTATTTTTTGCCAAAACTTGATTCTAAAATGGCGTTTGTGTTCTCTTCTGTGACTCCAACCCAAGTCGAGCCCTTTGTTCCACTTTTTGGCGGGCTTCTCCACAGAAGCCCTCCAAAGTGGTGCCACTATGTCTGGGGTACTTAGGAGGGGTTGAGGGGAATTTAGGCACCCTGGACTGAGTTGCCTAGGCAACTCAAGTCGCACTCTGTCCTGATTGGCCCAAGTGGTGAGCCAGCCGGCTCACCACTTAGCATGTTTGAGTGACAGCTAGGCTGAGTGAATGGGGGTTTGCTGCATAAAAGCAGGGCTTTGGGGACTGGAACTTCAGAAGTCGCCACAGGACCTAAGAATCCGACGAGGGAGAAGCTGAGCTGACCTGCCATGACACCACGACCGGTGGAGCCCTGCTGGACCGTCTCACCACTTTTTCCCAACGACAGAGGAGATCTCCCGCCGGAGAGTCTTCTTCCTTTGACTGGTGGGGATAACCAGTTTCACTGTCTTTTCGCATTCTTGACATATCTCGTGGCCGCCTTGCCCGTGCTAAGCACCCCGGCAACCAGGATACCACATTTTACCACGACCGCGAGACAAAGGTACCACCTTTAACCGGAAAACTCTGCGGCTGGTTTCTGCCCTGGTAGTGCAACGACCTTCATCTTTCCTCCAAGTCGAGATCTTCTCCTCCCCTGGACGACGACGCAACTTTCACCCAATACCAGGAACAACTGCCACCGCTGGAGGATCCTTCCCACTTAAGGTACCGTGTCCCGTCGGGCTTCCCTTGCAACCGACTGTACGGGTTAGATTTAGCCCCCGGCTTTCGAACCAGGGTTAGCCTGGGACACCCTGGCTAAACCTTTCTAAGCCTCTCTAAACTCTTTTCTGAACCCTCTGCAAGACTTTCTAAGCCTAGTGTAACTGTGTGATCTTGGGCGCATTTGTGCTCTGCTCCCTCTAAGAGTGGGCCCAGCCTTTGGACTTTGGCTCACCAGTGACTTTTTGCTCTCTGCCTTGCTAATAGTGTTCCTGAATCGTAGAGTGGGTTAACCCTTCATATTCTGTCTTTTTCCCTCCCTTTTTCACAAACTTATTAGAGTGCAATCTAGTCAAGCGCTCACCTCTGTATGAAAATAAGTGGTGTTTTACTCTGATTTTTCTAATAGGGAAAAAGGGGTATATATTTCCTAATAGTAATTGTGTTTAGAATATTTTACAATACGAGTGCTGGAGTGTTTCAACTGTGTGTTTTAAAATAAATAATTATATACTTTGATACCAAAGCTCTGGTCAGTGTTTGCTTGTATTATTGTATCTGAGTGCCTATTGAGTATACTTTGCATACTGCCTAACTCTTCTTGAGGGAAGTCTGACTGCTCAGCCACAGCTACCAGGTAAATCTGGGTGGTACAGACTGCTACCAAGTGGGTTTACTGCCAACACCTGTAGTCTTAAATCTTTTGCAGTGGTCCCTAAGGGAACTGCACAGGTTTCTGCCTAACATGTTCGTGTGTGAGCATCGGAGAGTGGCTCACATTGATGCCCAGATACCAGATACCAGAACTTGTCGAGTTGCCACTTTATCCCTATGTCTGGGAGATCAGTCGCTGTCGTGTCTCTCAGACCGGCCAGGGGGAATGCAGAGGATTTGTGTCTGCTGAATTTTATCCCTGAGAATGTCGCATAGTTGTCTAGTATTTCTAGTGTGATCGGTGCATTGGCCTTGGGGTCTCTCAAGTATAAGAGGACATCGTCAGCGTATAGTGATATTATATTATAGGCATTGCCCACCTTGATGCCAGCGTCGAAGAACTGTTGCCTAAAGAATATAGCGATCGGCTCAAGCCCAGTATATATAACATGGGCGAGAGAGGGCACCCTTGTCTTGTGCCTCTCTGTATTTCCCAGGATCTCGATATTGTTCTGCCTGTCTTCACTCGGGCCATTGGAGAGTTATAGAGTACCTTGATCCATCTGATGAAGCCCTCGCCAAAACCAAATCCCCTCAGAGCCTCTATGAGACATTCCCAGTAGATTGAGTCGAAGGCCTTGATGGCATCAAGTGACAGTACCGCCAAGTCTTCTTCACTCTCATCTGTTTCGGCCATGATATGTTGGAGCCTTCTCAGGTTGGTTGTGGTGTTGCGTCCTGGAACAAACCCACTCTGATCCTCGTGAATTATGGATCCCACCACTCTAGCGAGTCTGCTGGCCAGTAGGGAGGTGAGAATCTTGCTGTCGTAATTTAGCATGGCCAGAGGGCGGTAGGAGTCACATTCAGTAGGTGGTTTGTGTGGCTTAAGCATGGGTATGATTATTGTTTCTTTCATGGTGCTAGGCAAGACCCCGTTTGTGTAGGCCTCCTGGTAGACTTTGTGTAGGATTGGGGTAAGTATGGGTTCATATGTTTTATAGAACTCAGGCGGAAGGCCATCGCTTCCAGGGGTCTTACCGGTGGGGAGCGTCCTGATTGCCCCTTTCACATCTTCGGCAGTGATCTCCATATCCAGCTCGTCTCTCTGTTCAGTAGTTATTTTGGGGAGGCCTATCTCATCCAGTGTTTCAATTATGTCGTTCTTGGGTATTGGGACATCATGGGTGTACAATTTACAGTAGAATTTGGCGAATGCCTCATTGATCCCCAATTGTGTCTTGTGTGATATCCCTTCCTCGTCCAGTATCTCCGTTGGGAGATGCTTGGGATGTTCTCGCTTGCACAGCCAGGCCAGCAGTCTACCTGGTTTGTCAGATTCTTTGTGGGATCTGACAGTGTGTGTTGAAAAGTCAAATTTCTCCAGCCTGTCCCAAGATGATTGACACTTCTCACGGGCTTTTTTCAGCTTCTGTTCGATCTCTGGAGAAATGTTGGAGGTGGACTCTAGGTGAGAGATCTCTGCTTCTTGTTCCTCAAGTGATGTCTTTAACCTCCTGCGGGTGCCACCAGCTTTCGATATTATTTCTCCTCTGATCACCACCTTCATGGCTTCCCACAATGTGCTCCAGGTAGACACTGAGCCTTTGTTGATTTCAATGTATTCCTCTAATTTCTCGGCAAGGTCCTCTCTGAACTCTGGATCATCAAGTGCCGCGGTGGGCATCCTCCACGTGGGGATCGGGGGTCTGGGCCCTTTTGGTTGCCATTGCATGAGCAAGGGCAAGTGGTCAGAAACTGATCTCCCCAAGTATTGAGTGTTTGCCGCCAATGGAACTTGTTCCTTATCAATGAACAAATAATCATTGCTAGTGTGGACTCCGTGTGGGGCTGAGTAATGAGAATAGATCCTTTCATCTGGGTGTTGTTCTCTCCAGATGTCCTCCAAGTCGAGTTGCTCAAGTGTGTCTGTCAGGGCACACGTTGTGGGATTACGTGGCTGGGGAGGTTGGGTTGATCTGCCCATAGTTACATCCTTAACGCAATTGAAGTCCCCACCCCATATAAAGGTACTTTTACGGTGGTGTGCTAGTTTTGGACTCATTGCCTTAAGGTAGGACGGAATTCCGTGTTGTGGAAAGTATGAGTTAACCAGGCAGATCTGGGTTTGCTCGATGAAGCCCCATATTATTACATATCTTCCTTCCTTGTCAGGCTTGCACCCCTGTAGCTGGAAGGGCACATTCGGGTTGATCCACGTGAGCACCCCCTCGCATATTTGGAGTAAGGGGAGCCCCTCACGATCCCATCCCATCGGTGTGCTAGTTTGGACATAGCGTCCTCCGTAAGGTGAGTCTCTTGTAGCATTGCAATCAAGACTTTTTTCCTTCGTAGGTAGGATTGTATGCGATTCCGTCTAAGATATGAGCCCATTCCCCTCACATTCCATGTCATCACGATGAGTTGTGACGCCATCTGATTGCTGTGTCGGGCCAAGCTGGAGGGTCCACCCCCGGGGGCTGGAATAGTGTCGATCTGCAATAAGCGGATTGCGGGCAAGAATACACTGGTTCCCCAATTTCTAGGTCATTTCCTGTATCCATCTCTTCTTTGCGCAGAAGTAGTAACGCAAAGACTGTGTAACGAATGAAACTAATAACGTAACATAAACTGGTGCGCCCAGCGACTACAACACTCTCGTGATGCTCAGGCGCTCTCGAGCCGTCCAAACCCATCCGGGTATCTGGCGCGAGGTGGGTCAGGCGGTAACTTGCCCGACTGGGTTTTTCGCTGGGGGTGGTGTTGGTGCCCGGCGGCGAGGCCGAACGAGGGCCGTTTCTTAGTAGCATACTGTAAATTGGATTACCTTCTGGGATCCGGCTTCTTGCATTTTCTTAATTCCATCGTGGTTGCACGTGGCTTGTCCGAAAGTTCTGATGGGATTAGTTCTCCGTATGTGGAGCGTCCCTGCCATCAGCAAAATTATTAAATCTTCCAGCCACATGTTGGCGGCCTCTGGATTGTCCAGGAATATCGCACGCCCATTGTGAATGACTTTCAGGCGCGAAGGGTAGAGGAGCCTGTATTTCAGATTCAATTGGCGCAGCCTTGCTTTTATTGGTACAAAATAATTCCTCTCTCTCTGCACCTTCTGAGTGTAGTCTGGGTAAATGGTTATCGTAGAATCCCCCCGTTTAATAGGGCCTTCTTCCCTGGAATGTCTTAGAATAGTTTCCCTATCCAGAAAGTTTAATATCTTGGCTATTATTGGCCGTGGATGCGAGCCAGTGGGGGGATGCTTCTGGAGGGATCTATGGGGTCTCTCGACCGTGAAGCCCTGTGTCAGTTTCCCGGCCCCGATCTCTTGTAACAGGAGGGTTTCTACATAGGATGTGGTGTTGGGACCTTCACTTCCCTCGGGGATTCCCAGGATCCTAATGTTGCCCCGTCTAGCCCGGCCTTCGGCTTCTTCTGCCCTGTCTTCTAGGGCAGCAACTTTCCATCTTAAATTAGAGACTTCAGACTGTAGGGCTGCGGTGGCCCCGGCCGTTTCTTCTGTCGAGTTCTCAGTGTTTGACACCCTCTCGGTTAAGTTTCGTGCATCTTGGCGAACAAGTTGGATGTCTATTTTAAACTCATCAATCTTGGAGTCTATGTGTGTCCTTAATGAATCGATAGCGTCCAATATTTGGGAGTGGTTGTCTGTAGCTTCCCCTTCGGGTGTCTGGGTGATTTCGGAGGGGCTAGGCCCAGCTTGATTGGGGGTCTTCGTTTTGGCAGAAACAAAGGAGTCCATGGTGGTTGCTTTAGCTTTATTTCTGGCGGCCATATTGGGGTGGCAGTAGTGTTGTCCGTGGGACTTAGGAGCTGGAGCGCTGGTGAGGGTGATTGCTGGGGTCTCCGCCTTTAGTGGGCCTTAATTAGAATTCCCAAGGTAGTTATGTCCGAGAAGTTCACTGTGGGTGTATGAGGATGATTGCGGGTATTCAGTGCTGGTGTGCGAGCTCACCTGCTCCCAATCATGCAGTCCTATGAAGCCGCTGTTAGTGTGACACCATCATCCCCACTTTCCGGCCCAGGGCTTGCTGGTGATGGCCCCTAGTGTCTCCGCAGCAGGACTATTATCAAGGGGTGGTGAGCATCACCACTTGTCTTGGGGTTCCTGTTGGGGTGCCCAGGGTATTTGTAGTCAATAAGCAGATGCAGGAGGTTGGGGGGGTAAGGGGTCTCACTCGCCCGTGTTGCCTGGACACTCTTGCGTTAACTTGTGGGCTTGTGCAGGGATTGCTGCGACGCTGCACTCACCTCTTAGCATCCGAGTTGCTGAGGGGTCCAGAGGCCAGAAGTGTCACTGTGCTCACTTCCCCGTTCTCCCCGCTCCGGGAGGGTTGCAGCACAGCAGTCAGGAGCGGCGCGGGGAGCCAAGAGCTGGGGATGTCGCTGTGGCCGCCTTCCTGCTTCCCCAGCTATGCGAGAGATGTGGCTCAGTGATCGGGTGCAGCTTCAGGTATCCAGTTGTTGGAATGCCGCGATTGCCTCTTTCCTGCACTCCCGTCCTCGGGTTAGTCGCCGTGTAGCGGTCGGGTGTGGCTCTGGTGCCCGTTTCCTCCCTCCTCTGGCTGTTCGAGACCGTGGCGATGTCCGCGTGTCCTGGTCTAGCGGAGGTGCTCAGGTCCCGCTACGGCGGTCCTCAGACAGTGAAGGGGGTGCAGGGCGAGGGCTGTGGGTCCGTTGCTGGCTCCGGTCGGGGGTCGCTCGGGAGTCCGCTCCCGATGCGAGGGCTTCTCCCCACTCCGCTGCGTAGTCCCCAGGGCTCAGCTGGTGGAGGAGCTCTGCACTGGGCTACACTAAGTGGCGCGTGTCGCCATCTTGGAATCACACGGGAGGGGGAGTGCGATCAGGAGCTGTTGCCGCTGTCCAGGGAGCGCGATTACCCGGACCAGCAGGTGAGTCGTGGCAGGGTCTGCTTTCCCCACCGTTACGTTCTTTTCCGCAAGTCAGTGTAACACATACTCCGTAGAAAAGGATTACGAAACGGCGTCTCGGCCGGAGCTCAGCGGTTCAGCTTCTGCACGCCATTGGCTCCAGGCCACGCCCCTCTTAGTTTGTGGGAGACAACCAGATGAAAGAGCACGTTGGATTCCTAGAATGCGACATAGATGTTTCCAAAATTGTGAGACGTATTGAGGTCCTCGGTCTGATATGATTTTGGAAGGAAGTCCATGAAGGCGGAAAATGGTTTCCAGGAAGATTGCAGTGAGTTCTGATGAGGATGGTAGTTTGTACAGGGGTGTAAAATGAGCCATATGAGTGAACAAGTCAATGGTGACCATGATAGTCGTGTATCCCCTGGAAGGTGGCAATCTCCAGTAGAAGACCCGCCGGTCTCTTGTCATTGTGTTTGTTTTGACTGCAGATAGAGCAGGCTCGGATGTACAGTTGTACGTCAGTCTTCATTCTAGGCCACCAAAATTGTCTTTGTATAAGACAGAGAGTGTTGGTGATGCCACGATGTCCGGAGTGGAGGGTATCATGGCAAAGGTTTATTATCCTTTGTTGTCGTTTCTGTGTGGGAATGACTAGAGCGTTATCTTTGAACAAAATATCCATCCTTGGTTCTCAGATTCCATGGATTCTTCCTAGAAATATCCTTCCAGAGCTCAGAGGATTGGGTGTGTATCCGGACTTCTTCCAAAAGACTGAATGCTTGAGCTACAAAAATCGTGTGGGGAAACGTCTTGGGATAGGCCCGATCTTCAATAGTTTCGTAATCAGGACGTCGAGATAAGGCGTCAGCAATTATGTTTTGTGATCCAGGAACATGACTGATGTGGAACTGGTACTGGGCAAAGAAGAAGGCCCAACGGGCCTGATGACTGTTCCTACACTCCAAGGATTGTAGAACTTGAAGGTTTCGATGGTCCGTGAGAATCTGGACTGGATGTCTAGCTCCCAGGAGTAGATGTCGCCATTCTGTGAAGGCTTGGCGGATGGCTAACAGTTCCTTTTCCAAGACAGAATAATGTGTCTCTCTGGGAGTCAGGGTTTGTGAAAGGTAAGTAATGGGGTGTTCCAACTTGTCCTCAAATTCTTGCTTCAAGACTGCTCCTATGGCGTAGTTAGAGGCATCTGTCTCCACTAGGAATGGCTGATTAATGTCAGGTTGGGCTAGGATGGGGGCTTGAGTAAACTCTGTCTTTAGGCGTTGGAATGCCTTGTCTTGAAGTTCAGACCAGAGAAAGGGAGTGTCTTTCTTCAAGAGAGCGATGATTGGTTGAACAATCTCAGAAAAGGTGGGTATGAACTTTTGATAGAAATTGGCAAGCCCCAGGAAGGATTGAACTTGTTTCACGGAAGTGGGAGCCGGCCAAGATAGTATGGCCTTTACCTTCGAATGATCCATACCAATTCCTTCTGGACTAAGGACAAATCCTAGATAATGAACAGAAGTAACGTGAAAGAGGCATTTCTCAGGTTTGGCTAGGAGTCTGTGTTCACATAGTTGTTGTAAGACTGCCTTTACATGCTCTTCATGCTTTAAAGGGTCCTTGGAGTAAATCAAGATATTGTCCAGGTAGACAATGACGAAGAGAAACAGCATGTCAGAGACCCCCCTATCCATGAATCGTTGAACGACTGCAGGGGCATTAGCAAGTCCAAAGGGCATGACCAGATAGTCAAAGTGTCCAAAAGGTGTTCTAAAGTCTGTTTTCCATTCATCTCCTTCCTTGATACGAATCAGATGATAGGCACCCCTGAGATCCAGTTTCGTGAAGATTACAGCACCTCTCACCGCTTCCAGGATATCCGAGATCAAGGGTAAGGGGTAGCGGTCCTTGAGGGTGCATTGATTTAATCCACGATAATCGAGGCAAGGTCTAAGTTCCTTGGTGTCCTTCTTGGGAACAAAGAACAGCCAGGCCTCAGCTGGGGATTTCGATGGTCTTATGGTGCCATTTTCAAGGTTGGTATCCAAGTATTCTCAGAGGGCCTTTTTTTCAGGTTCGGATAGGATAAACATCCTCCCAAACGGTCTCACTGCTGAAGCATCTGTGTCTATGGCGCAGTCTTCAGGTCTGTGAGGGGGAAGAGCCTGAACTATGGCAGTTGAAAACACATCAGCATAACTTTGACAGGCCTTTGGGACCTGAATGATGTTGGAAACCATGAGTGCCTTTTGTTGATCTCCTGGATTACTTTCAGACGATATCAAGGAAGGATCCGGGGATAAACAATGAGACAGACAATACTCTGAACCAAGAAACAAGGATCCTGCTGTCCAGTTGATGTATGGATTGTGTTTCAGCAACCAGGGCATGCATTGTACCATGGGTAGTGGGCTGATTTGATAATATCAAACTTGATCAATTCCTGGTGATGGTTTATTGAAAGTTGTATTTCCTTGGTCTGCAAGGATATGGGTCCTGAATTGAGGGGTCTTCCATCAATTGCCTCCACAGGTTGCATTACCCCCGGGAATGTGGTGCTTAAAGACCCAATCTTGATCAATGAATACTCCCATTGCCCCACAATCCACCAAGGCCAGGAGGGGGTAGGTCTCCTTCTTTGATAACGATAAGAAGGCTTGTAGAAACACTAGGTTGTTCTGTCCAGGAGAGTTCAAGGATGGAATAGATGCGGAGCAAACATCTCTCTCCGGACACCTCGCTCCATCTAGGATCGGGAGCTGGCGTTTCCCGAACGCCGTGGAGGGGCTAGAGGACATTCTCTAACCAGGTGTTTATCCGATGCACAATACATCCTTTCTTATGGGGAAATGGGTCCATGGAAGGCTCCTATTTGCATGGGTTCCGGGTCAGTGTCAGGGGTTGGAACAGGATCAGTTTTTACTGAAGTCTCAAGAGAACTTTTCTGGAAGGGCATCTTGGTCTTTTTTCTCTCTGCCTTTCTTTCCTGGATACGAAAGTCTATCTGCATGGCTAAATCCTTAAGAGCCTGGAATGAGCTAGGACAAGCCACTCTGGCTAATTCATCTTTTATATCCTCGTTTAGGCCCCTACGGAAGAGAGTGAAACTTGCTTCTGAGGACCAATCTGCTTCCTTGGCCAATTGTTTGAATCTTGTGACATACGTTAGCATGTCCTGGGATCCTTGCCGAAAGTCAAGTAGGCATTCCTGGGCACTTTAAACCTGTTCTGGGCGGTCGAAAATGGTTTTGAGAGCCTGTATGAATACGTCATAATCATCTAGGAGGGCATCTCCAGAATTGACTATGGGAGTAGCCCAAGTCAATGCATTTCCTGCGAGGTGCGAGATTATAAAGCCCACCTTTGCCCTGGAAGTTGAAAAATAATAGGGCTTAAAGGTAAAATGCACCAAACAGGAGTCCAGGAATCCACGAAGGGATTTTGCAGATCCATCATACTTGTCTACCACACCACCCAGTAACACACTCTCTTTTGTAGCGGAATCGCGAGACAAAACAAGTTGCTTTCATGCGGCATTCTCCGCTTTTAAGTTCTGCACCTCGGTTGTTAGCTCTTGCATGTCATGCATGAGATCCTGGATGGCCTTTTCCATATCGGTTTCAATATCGGTCGTTCGGCGTCTCAAACTGTCGTGAATCTCCCCCTTTCTCACCTGAAGTCGCTTCTTGCAGGGATCCGTGGGAAGATTCTTCTTGCGGGCGGATCGGGTTTTGTACAGGCCGGCATGAGTCTCTTCCGACTCCAGCATGCGTTCAGCGTTCCATGATACTCGCGGGTTCAGGACATTCAGGAAGAGAGAAGCGGTCGCAAGGATACGTGGATTCCAGGAACAGGGTGGAAAGGAGAGGGTGGAAGGAGTGGGAATAAGGGTCCAGGAACTTGGATAACAGAAGGGTTCGCCAGGCTGCGAAGTACACGTCTAGTCACTACCTGTTGATAGCATTGAGACGCGCGGGGCCACGGGGGCGTGGCATATTTATGGGACGTACTACGTCCGCCGTGAAGGCTGCTGCCAGGCGTGTCACATGATACGGCCATGTTGGGAGAAACAATTAATGCAAGCCCTGCCGCAATAAGGACCAGGAAGTCCCGAAGGGACGCGTTCTGTGGGTCATGACAGAGACAAAGGGTTAAGGAAAAGAGGCCAATATTGAAAGCCAGTGAAAGAAAATATATTGGAAAGGGGTAATTAAGAAAGCAAATCACCTACCAGTGACACTTATAAATACAGCTTGGGAAAATAAGAAGCCAAATGAGAAACCAAGTGAGAAGCCATGGGCAAATGGTTTGGCGATCTGTAGGAGGTGGACCGTTTGTTCTGTTAACTGCGCCTCTACCAGAAAGCCCCAACCCGAAGGAAAGTGTTAAAAAGAATTGAAGAACAAGAAGTTAATCAAACACCAATTGAACTTTGTGCTTTAAGTAGTGAGCACTCTAAGCTTGGTGAAAAGAACCCTGAGCTCCTATTTGAATACTGTGAATGAATTGAACATTGTGCTTTAAGGAAGGAGTATTTTAAACTTGGGGAAGGCAACCCTGAGCTCTCATGGGACATTGTGAACCAATTGTGCTTTACACAAGAAGTGCTTTAAGCTTGGGGAAGAGAACGCCTGAGCACATGTTTGAATGTTGTGAACCAATTGAACTTTGAGCTTTAAGGATTAAGTATGTTAAGCTTGGGGAATGGAACCCTAAGCTCTCGTTGAACATTGGTAACACGTTGAACATTGTTTTTGGAAGAACCAGTGTTTGAGCTTGGAAAGAATACTTTAAGCTCTTGCTGAACTTTGTGAATCCAGTGAAACATTATTGGAACTGTATCTTAAACTTGGGGTAGGGAACCTTGACATCTTTTTGTTTAAACTGTGTTGAACTTGGGGAAGGAAATCCCGAAAAGATTTTTGTTGAAAATGTCTCAAACTTGGAAAGGGGGCCAAGAGCAAACCAGGAGCTGGACAAACACAGTTTAGTTGGTTACTGATATCCCTACACTATGTTTAGTAATAGATGTGAGGGCAAGCATAGGGTTTTGACACAGATAGACTTTAATTTTGACTTAAGACATAGATTGTCCCTAGCTTATTTAGGTAGGGGAAACCCCACCTTAGTTATAGGACAAGATAGGCATTAAACCAACCCAAAGACTTTCAATAAAGGTTTTACAAACTGTTACCCTTGTTGTCTGTGCCATCTCTTAATACCATGCCTACATCTGTATCAGTTGTGGAAAAATGACCAGTGACTATTCCGGTCAATTGGTGAACATTTTATTAGTAGAAAGCAAGCAACGGGACAACAACAAACCAACACAGTATGAAACCTCAACAGAAGTGAGACCCCTCCTCCCACCATGCACCAGTCTCTAATACCCAGAGGAATTGTGGAAATCATGACAGGAGCCAGTATTGTAAGGCTAAACATACTTTATTCACTCCACTGAGTTGTAAATGTTCAAGATCAGACGAATCACAGACTTTAAGGCAGTTACTTTACTGTGGTTTAAAGTCTGGGGGTAAGAATACTTCTTTGGAAACTTCTTCTAATCACTCGAGCCGGGTAGGCCCCGCAGTCCCTACTACTCTCCTCTCCTTCTGCCTGAAATGAGCAACAACAGGATAATCAGTACAGTTCCTTTTATCCCCTGTAACAGGCTTGTAAATGGGCCAATCAGGAACAGGTCCTCCTACCGCCACCCGGATTGGTTAATAATATGGGAGCCCTGCCCTTAATATATGAGCTGCTGTCCCCCTTCCTGTCTTCTCCACTTCTTTGTCACTGCCGGGATTTCCCAATTTGCCCCCAGGCTCCACGTGGTTGTCACGCTCAAAGTGCGCAGTCTGCTTCCTGAGCCCAAGGTAGGCTCCGCCCTGGGCGCAAAATGAGCCGGTGCAACGTCACTTTTTGCTATGTGTCAGAAAATCCTATCCTGCTGACTGAACATGCGCACACATGCTCAGTCATTACTTAACAGATAGGATTTTTTGACACCATGAATGTGGTGTGCCTGTCTTTTTGGGGACCCAGGGGTGCAGTTCATTTAACTTTATGTGAGCTAGGCTGGCTGAAATAAAAGAACAAAGAGAAGTCGTTTCACGAGCGACTTCAAAAGGGACGGAAAGAGCACGAACCCAGCGGACACTATGCGTTTTTATTCTATAAGCTCCCAGGATTGCAAAAAACACTAAATGCGGTGCCATTGTAACCCTCCTCCCCCATACTGAATGTTTTCAAGGTTGCACGTTATTGTACATTTCCTTTCACACACACATTGCTTGGGTCTGCCTCCTGCTGCACTGGCTAATGTGAACGCTGGTGGGAGCGGACTGGGATCTTTAGTTTAGAGAGAGCTGACACGGGATAGAGGGAGGGGGCTCAGACGGGTAAAGACACGCGAGGGGGCTTTGGATGTGATCACACCCTGTCTCCAGTAATTGGAGTCAGCCATCTGCATATAGAAAGAGCGACTTGTCCACTGCCTGAAGTCCACATAGGTGAAGTAATCAAATAATACACTTCAATATGTTCACAACAATATTGGGTCATGCTTCTTGAGAGAGCCATTGCAGGCGTGTGTGGCAATAGAAAGGGACACAAGAAATAGAGCGCACAGTATTTTCATTTACAACAAAAGATGCATTCATCATGGGACCTTAAAGACGTGCTCGATATCTATGCAGCAAAGATGTTCTAGGTTTGCTCAAACGTGACATGGACAGTGGCACAGATTGAGTGACAGTGGGACAAAGAGAGCTGTTAGAGGTGTCATCATGCAGGGGGTGGAGGAAAGAGGTGGTAGCTGGCAGGGGGCTAGAGGTGGTAGTGGGCAGATGGTGGGAGGAGAGAGGTGGTAGTGGGCAGAGGGTTAGAGGTGGTAGTGGGCAGGTGGTGGGAGGAGAGGGGTGGTAGTGGGCAGAGGGTTAGAGGTAGTAGTGAGCAGGTGGTGGGAGGAGAGTGATGGTAGTGGGCAGATGGTGGGAGCAGAGAGGTGGTAGTGGGCAGGGGGTTAGAGGTGGTAGTGGGCAGGTGGTGGGAGGAGAGAGGTGGTAGTGGGCAGAGGGTTAGAGGTAGTAGTGAGCAGGTGGTGGGAGGAGAGTGATGGTAGTGGGCAGATGGTGGGAGCAGAGAGGTGGTAGTGGGCAGGGGGTTAGAGGTGGTAGTGGGCAGGTGGTGGGAGGAGAGAGGTGGTAGTGGGCAGGGGGTGGAGGAGAGAAGTGGCATCTTGCAGGGGGTGGAGGAGAGAGTTGGTAGCTGGCAGGGGGTTTAGAGGTGGTAGAGGGCATATGGTGGGAGGAGAGAGGTGGTATGGTGGCAGGAGAGAGGTGGTAGTGGGCAGGGGGTGGAGGAGAAAGGTGGTAGTTGGGAGGGGTGGGAGGAGAGGTGGAGTAGAGAAGTGGTAGCTGGCGAGAGCTTCAACCGCTTTGGCACGGCGGCCAGTTCGGTGCGCCCATTTTTTCTTATTTATTTTTTTCAGTGCACCCATTTTCTCTTATTTTTTTTTATCAGACTGTTCCATCATGACAGTTAAAGGATAGTTCCGGGACTTTTTTTTTATTGTTTCTACGGTTCGGCCATGTGTTTTTAAGCATAAATCGGTAGATCGTAGAAAACTTTCCTATGGACCTTACCCGACGTTTCGTCCATTAACGCACTCGAAATCAGCCGCCATTTTGTGATAATCCTATCATTTCCCCCCATCGACCTGGCTCACCTGCGTTTGCCGCACTAAATCAAATCCCCCGCCCCTGAGCCTGACATCAGCAGACGCGTACCGCCCATTTCCCAACGCCAAAGCACGTTTCGTGTCAACAATCGCTGCGCCTCAGCTAATGAAGTGTCGCCATGGAAATGGCAGTACGCCTCTTTCCTCAATAAGTATAAACACACCGTTTCACAACACACAGCAGCAGATTTTCGATTCCATTACTCTCTCTGTGTTACTTTGAGTATTCTGTGACTCGTTTCTGTGCTCTGGTCAGCTACCTTCGCCGCTTCTAGGCCTTGTGAACACCTGTACCATCTCTGTAAATTATTTTACTTTCTTTACCACACAATGGCTACAATAATGCCGTATATGTACGAGCCCGAGTACACCGAGGAGGAACTACTGGAAAGGCAAGCACGCGAAAACGATGGGGATTCGGACGGCAGTTGGGAGGACCAGTCAACGGATGAAGAGCCTGGACCATGTCGTATGGACGGCGTCTCCACCTGGTGCACGTGCAATCGGTGCGAGCTAATGCCAACTGAGGAGGAGAACTGCTGCTGCCGTGAAAATTGCGGGTGCTTGGCCTACATTTCGGAAGGCGAGCCAAGTCCGCAATGCATCACCGAGCTGCCAGAGTTCAGGGAAGCCTGCCTCTCACGGACCGTGTTGAGGATGATGATGGTGCTTATGCACGAACTTCGCGGCACTGTTCGTCCGCGTAATCCGAGTAACGAGTAAGTATACTCTGGTTGTGATGTCAGTGATGCCACTACTATTTCATGGTCGTCTCCCACATATAAAATTACATCTACATATCATTCGAACGCATGTAAATTGGTTCCATATTGTGCATTTTCTAGATAGAATTTTTTTCAAAGCAGAATGACATTTTTTACCTGAATCGACATTGATAAGAAAGTTTTGTCATTTTAATACAGTTTGCATCTTTCTTTTTCACAGGTGGTACAGGCTGGTGGCCTATCGTTGCTTCACTTGGTGGCTTCACGGTGTTAGCCCCCCTTCATAAGGCTGCTCCACGCACATCAAATGACCACGCAGGAGCCATTGTGCTCTACGACCTTCCCTTTATTCCTCCATACTCTTTCTGCCGTTTCCTTTCCCCTGCCCCTCCCTTTCCTCCCGCCTCCCGCTCCTTCTCATCGTCCTGAGCCTCCCACTTAAAGGGGCTCTGTCCTTTTCTTCACTTATAACACCTCCCCCTTGCTTAACATGAGGCTTCCCGGGTCACATTTGCTTGATGAGACGTTGGGGTCTCTTTGTGGCTCGATGGGGCCTGCTTGGTTGCTCGTGGGTCTCTTCCGCGCTTTCTTGTCTCAGTGTTTCATGGGTCTCTGCTCTCTCCTTTTCCTTCCTCTCGATCGCATCTCCCTTCGGTGATTCATGCTCTTCAAAGTATAGCTCATGGAGGAGGGAGTCCTTTGGCGTCATTTTGCCGTGATTCTCCGTCGTGGTTGCCACTTGCTCTTTGTCCCTTGTCGTTAGGATGGGGTCTGCGTGGGTCATCTGTCTTTTGCCTTTGCTTGCATCTCCCGCATCTTGCTCGGACATGTGGTCCTTCTTGTGGGTTGCTTTGAATGACCTATAGTGGACACTGATGAGTGCGTGCTGTAGTGCTGTCCGGTGACTGAGACGGCTGTGCCCTCTGGCGGGACTCGGTATCATGCGGATGGTGTCCGGCACTCTGCAGTCTCCTTGGGTTGGGTCACGTCGTGACTGTCCTTGAGGCTGTTCTGTCTGTGTCGTCCTCCATTGGACGGCCTTGTTTTGGCGTTTGTCTAGGGGGTATTCTTCCGCCCTTGTCTGGTACAGTTGCCTTGTGCTGACGTTTTCTGTCACTTCCACTTCCCCCCCCGTACGATATTTCGAAGGGTACCGGGTGGTTGCGAAGCTCATAGTCCTCTCGCAGACCGGGTGGGGTTCGTGTGCCAGTTGCTGGTCTGTCAGGGTAGAGGGGGTGCGCATGCCTAAAACTTCTGGGTGGGCTGGTGTTCGGGACCTTGATGTCGAACCGTGCTCCAGGTGTACTCGGGTCTCTTGCCTGGGGTGTCAGTTGGTGTGCCAAGCTTGTGGGTGGTCCTGTTCTGCACATTCTCTGAAGGTGGCCTTCCTGGCCACAGCACCAGCATGTTCGTCTAAAGGCTGGGTATGGGTGTCTGTGGGTGTATTTCCACCCTTGCCCGTGGCATTGCTCTGTGTTCGGGTTTTCTTGTCAGTGTCTTCTCAGTTTCCTCCTTCTCCAGGGTCGAGTGGGCTCAGGGCATTGCGGTTGTTCTTCCGTGAGGGCCGCAATGGCGTCGTGTTCACCTCTCCTTTCAATGGCAGCTGCTTGTGTGTCAACTCTCTCGTATGTTTTTGCCATATTGAGTATTTTCGCTAGGGGTAGGGGCTTTATGAGAAGGTGTTTTCTGAACGTTGACGAGGTGCACCCTTCTATGACCCTTAGTCTTATGGCTTCTTCATCATTGAAGTTGGCGAAGTCGCAGTCTCCTATCTTCTGCTGGAGACGTATGACGAACTCTCTGATCGATTCGTGTGGGCGCTGCCTGTGTTGGTTAAATGCAAGGCGTTCGTAGTCTTTGTTGGATCCTACTATGAGTTTGTCGTTGACTGCATCGAGGAGGCGTTGGTACGTGGTTTTGTCTGTAGCTGGAATAGTCTTGATGATGTCCTTTACCTCTTTTCCTACCAAGTTCTTAAATATGCTGAGTTTGTTTGGTGGGTCTTTGTTCCCAATTGCACTTAGAAAGTCTTCAAACTCTTCGATCCACTCTTCCCATCTTGTTCCTTGGTCGTGGTGCGGATTCAAGGCGAATGGGTCGGGTCTTCTCATGGCGGCGGCATATGATGTGGGGCCCAAGTTTGCCAGGGCTTGCGTGCCTGCGTCGGCGTCTGCTTGTGTGTGGTCAGTCATGGTGTGGGCGCGTCGTGGTGCTCCACGTGGAAGTAGGACCTTGGTTGTCGCTCTTGGCTTTCAGGATGGTCAAGGGCAGTTGGTTGTCCTGTGGCGTGGTTACTCGTATTCTCGTGTTAGGCAGCGGCAGTTCAGGCGCAGCTTTACTCTCGTGGGCTGCTGGTAGTATCCAGATGGGTTCTCTTGGTCCTCTGCAGTCTGCAGGGGTGTGAGTTGGCGTGATGGCTCTCCACCTTGTCGTTATCCTCGTGGTGATGCACAAATTGTGTTGGTGTTGTCCTTCTGTGGGCCTGTCACATTTCGGCACCGGTGGCTTGCGTGGTGGAGGCCACTAATGTGTGCCCAGTCTGTTATAGAGCTGCATTGGTGTTCCAATAACATAGGTCCACTGGGTGGGTGGCTCTGGGTTTCTGGCATGGTGTCGGTGTCCCAGTTAGTGCTCTCTGTTTGCACTTGTCAGGTTGTTTTGGTCCCGGGGTGGACCCCTCTCTCTGTATCAGTCCTTTCTGTTGGTGGTGCAGACATAAGCGGCGGGCCTCTTATATCTTGAGGATTGGTGGTGGTGCTGGCCGCGGGTGCCACTTTGTGTGCTGGCTCTGGTTGGTGACTTTTGTTGCCTGTTGCTGCTAGGGCGTGGTTCTGGGCAATTCTCGGGTCACTGTCGCTGGTGTCGAGGCGATGACGTTTGTTCCTGGCATCGGGGTGTGCTTTTGGTAAGTGGGTGTAAGCACTATGGTGTCACTTAATTCATGCACAGCATGTGTCCTTGCTGTTGTTTGGGTCTGGTACGGGCGCTCATGGGTCGTGGTTGGGCCCACTCTATCTTTCCTCCTTTTGTCTATTTCTGAGGCAATGTGACGTAACAGGAGATGCAAGATGCACTTTCCTGCTTGTTTTTATTTGCTTGCACTATTGTCACACTGGGAAACACGGGATGTGAATTCCCCACGTATCTTTATTATTACGGAAATAATGTTTTTTTTTTTTTTTTTTTTGTGTCACAAATGGGAGACACGGGGTTAATCTCGTTTGGTATTGTTGCTTTAATATAGATTGTCACGTTGGGGAGACACGGGGTTCCTTTCTCTTTTAGCCCCCGTCCCTGCTCCTTACTTGAGATGTTGCAACCGCAGCGGCGGTCGGGTGACTCCTCTTGTACTGTGCGAGCAGGCGTGGTGTATCAGCTGGACTGCCGGGTCTGCCGTGCGGTTACAAACGTTGCAGACGCGGTCTTCTCTTCCCTTCCTCCAACGCTCCGCAGCTGTTGGGGCTTCCTTCTCGGATGCGCGGGCCGCACGCGGGCGGTTCACTTCGGGTCGCTGGTGCAGGGCACACGGGCATCTCCTGATGCGCGGGTTGCACGGACCTTCCGGCAGGGGCGCTCGGGCCTCTGCTTAAATCCAGGGCATACGCAGGCCCACCTGAGTTGTGGGGCATACGGGCCCACCACAAAGGCACCCCGGCCCGTTTACTCTGTGCGCACCGGCCCACTGTAGGGCTCACAGGCCCACCTCCTATTTCCGGGCACACGGGCCCACCACGAGAGCACACGGGCCCAATTGCTCTGGGCGCTCGGCCCGCTGCAGGGCTCACAGGCCCACCTCCTATTGCCGGGCACACGGGCCCACCACGAGGGCACACAGGCCCAATTACTCTGGGCGCTCGGCCCGCTGCAGGGCTCACGGGCCCACCTCTTATTGCCGGGCGCTCTGGCCCACCGTTGTTCCGAGCACACGGGCTCACTGCAGGGCACACAGGCCCATCATTACTGCAGGGCACACTGGCCCTTTCTTTGTCGCAGGCGCATGGGCCTCTTCTGTTTCATGGGGCACACGTCCTCCACGCTAGGCGCACGGGCCCTCCTCCTCTTCTGCCGCTGGGCATTCGGCCTCCCCTTCACTGCGGGCACACGGGCCCCCGGATGCTGCTGGGCACACAGGCCCTATCCACTGATGCTGCTGGGCTCCCCTCCGTCATGGCACAGCAGGGGATCGTTTCCCTTCGTCGCCAGTTGTTAGCCCCCCTTCATAAGGCTGCTCCACGCACATCAAATGACCACGCAGGAGCCATTGTGCTCTACGACCTTCCCTTTATTCCTCCATACTCTTTCTGCCGTTTCCTTTCCCCTGCCCCTCCCTTTCCTCCCGCTCCTTCCCATCGTCCTGAGCCTCCCTCTTAAAGGGGCTCTGTCCTTTTCTTCACTTATAACACACGGGAGGCTCGGACACCGCGTTCGGAGAGTAATACCTGCCTGTGCGGTACTTGCCATTAGACATTTCCCCAGCGACAGTGGACAATACCGCGGATTTTCCCTGGATGTGCTGCAACCGGAACTTTACAATGTGTAATGTTTATTATTTATGTTCAATTGAAATTAAGATCTAAAATAAAACCCAACATATATTTTAACAATGGTTTGCAAAGGTAGCGGGCGCCCCTCTCTCGACAGAACAAGGCCTGATAACCTGTTCAGTGGTTATTAACCACTTGAGAGTTCGCAGCCACTGCTTTTACTCACTGTGCCTTTCACAGATGGGAAATATCCATTTGCATATCAGTCTTTGTCCTGCCCAGGGGCAGTCCAGCACCGAAATGCAATGGCAATTCCAACCTGAACGAGAGTACCACCAGCAACCCCATACACGTGTTTCACCCTTGTTGGGGATCATCAGTGAGGTGAAGCTGATGCCTCTCTAAGCACAGTGAGAGGGAGACCACGTCTGGTTGCCCCCAGGAGACCTAGGGTTACCAATCCCAAGTTCCTTGAAATTTAGTTTGCAAAGGTAGCGGGCGCCCCTCTCTCGCAGAACAAGGCCTGATAACCTGTTCAGTGGTTATTAACCACTTGAGAGTTCGCAGCCACTGCTTTTACTCACTGTGCCTTTCACAGATGGGAAATATCCATTTGCATATCAGTCTTTGTCCTGCCCAGGGGCAGTCCAGCACCGAAATGCAATGGCAATTCCAACCTGAACGAGAGTACCACCAGCAACCCCATACACGCGTTTCACCCTTGTTGGGGATCATCAGTGAGGTGAAGCTGATGCCTCTCTAAGCACAGTGAGAGGGAGACCACGTCTGGTTGCCCCCAGGAGACCTAGGGTTACCAATCCCAGGTTCCTTGAAATTTAGTTTGCAAAGGTAGCGGGCGCCCCTCTCTCGACAGAACAAGGCCTGATAACCTGTTCAGTGGTTATTAACCACTTGAGAGTTCGCAGCCACTGCTTTTACTCACTGTGCCTTTCACAGATGGGAAATATCCATTTGCATATCAGTCTTTGTCCTGCCCAGGGGCAGTCCAGCACCGAAATGCAATGGCAATTCCAACCTGAACGAGAGTACCACCAGCAACCCCATACACGTGTTTCACCCTTGTTGGGGATCATCAGTGAAGGTGAAGCTGATGCCTCTCTAAGCACAGTGAGAGGGAGACCGCGTCTGGGATATTTCCCATCTGTCGAGAGAGGGGCGCCCGCTACCTTTGCAAACTAAATTTCAAGGAACCTGGGATTGGTAACCCTAGGTCTCCTGGGGGCAACCAGACGTGGTCTCCCTCTCACTGTGCTTAGAGAGGCATCAGCTTCACCTCACTGATGATCCCCAACAAGGGTGAAACACGTGTATGGGGTTGCTGGTGGTACTCTCGTTCAGGTTGGAATTGCCATTGCATTTCGGTGCTGGACTGCCCCTGGGCAGGACAAAGACTGATATGCAAATGGATATTTCCCATCTGTGAAAGGCACAGTGAGTAAAAGCAGTGGCTGCAAACTCTCAAGTGGTTAATAACCACTGAACAGGTTATCAGGCCTTGTTCTGTCGAGAGAGGGGCGCCCGCTACCTTTGCAAACTAAATTTCAAGGAACCTGGGATTGGTAACCCTAGGTCTCCTGGGGGCAACCAGACGTGGTCTCCCTCTCACTGTGCTTAGAGAGGCATCA
The DNA here is from genome assembly GCF_040938575.1 of Ambystoma mexicanum. Taxonomy (NCBI): domain Eukaryota; kingdom Metazoa; phylum Chordata; class Amphibia; order Caudata; family Ambystomatidae; genus Ambystoma; species Ambystoma mexicanum. The sequence continues at coordinate 311,162,968 of NC_090932.1, forward strand.
GCTTCACCTCACTGATGATCCCCAACAAGGGTGAAACACGTGTATGGGGTTGCTGGTGGTACTCTCGTTCAGGTTGGAATTGCCATTGCATTTCGGTGCTGGACTGCCCCTGGGCAGGACAAAGACTGATATGCAAATGGATATTTCCCATCTGTGAAAGGCACAGTGAGTAAAAGCAGTGGCTGCGAACTCTCAAGTAAAGCAGTGGCTGCGAACTCTCAAGTGGTTAATAACCACTGAACAGGTTATCAGGCCTTGTTCTGTCGAGAGAGGGGCGCCCGCTACCTTTGCAAACTAAATTTCAAGGAACCTGGGATTGGTAACCCTAGGTCTCCTGGGGGCAACCAGACGTGGTCTCCCTCTCACTGTGCTTAGAGAGGCATCAGCTTCACCTCACTGATGATCCCCAACAAGGGTGAAACACATGTATGGGGTTGCTGGTGGTACTCTCGTTCAGGTTGGAATTGCCATTGCATTTCGGTGCTGGACTGCCCCTGGGCAGGACAAAGACTGATATGCAAATGGGTATTTCCCATCTGTGAAAGGCACAGTGAGTAAAAGCAGTGGCTGCGAACTCTCAAGTGGTTAATAACCACTGAACAGGTTATCAGGCCTTGTTCTGTCGAGAGAGGGGCGCCCGCTACCTTTGCAAACTAAATTTCAAGGAACCTGGGATTGGTAACCCTAGGTCTCCTGGGGGCAACCAGACGTGGTCTCCCTCTCACTGTGCTTAGAGAGGCATCAGCTTCACCTCACTGATGATCCCCAACAAGGGTGAAACACGTGTATGGGGTTGCTGGTGGTACTCTCGTTCAGGTTGGAATTGCCATTGCATTTCGGTGCTGGACTGCCCCTGGGCAGGACAAAGACTGATATGGAAATGGATATTTCCCATCTGTGAAAGGCACAGTGAGTAAAAGCAGTGGCTGCGAACTCTCAAGTGGTTAATAACCACTGAACAGGTTATCAGGCCTTGTTCTGTCGAGAGAGGGGCGCCCGCTACCTTTGCAAACTATATTTTAACAATGGTTGTTTTGATTTTTTAAATGAATCTAGTGTGTCTCCATTGAATAGTCTTCCTGTGCCTTGTCTTGTCACACCACATGTCTCCGGCCAGCATCCTCCCTCACGCTGGCCGCCCACCTTCAATCCACATAACCGTTGAACCCATATGTAGCAGACATACATATGTTATTTTGCGGGTTGGCATCAAGCCTCCCGGCCTTGCCTCCTCCCCCAAAAATACTTACCACACCACTTTGTTCAAGCGTTGGCAATAAAAGGCAGTTGGATTTTATTGATACAAAACATGGTTATAGGTAAATAATCAATATGGTTGATCATAATAAATCATCCTTTTGGGCACCGGGTACAGAGATGACCCCCTCTGGCCCGTGCCGCCTTGCCACCACAGGCCAGCCTGCTGCTGACTAACTGCCTAGGCATCCAGGGTCTCCAGGGTGAACTGCACCCATATATTCTCCTGGGAGGGTGAGGTATTTATAAACTCACCCCCCTGCCTTCCATGTACTAGATCCTGCAGCCTGCCTCTTACATGCAGTTAGATGGCCTCTCCTTGGTGAGGCCCTGCGGCAAACGAGTCTTGTCTGTACGACCACCACCCCAATCCACCCCCCGCCCTATCAAAGGCAGTTCGCACCGGGGTACTTGCGCTGGCAAGTGGAGCTGTCAGGGAGCGATAAAGGCCAAGAGGTGCCAAAGACCATGTACACTTCAAAGTGGTCTATAGAGCATGGGTTGTTGTTCCCATGTCTACCTCCAGACCCTGTGTCTCCTGCCAAGCATCCCCCCTCACGCTGGACGCCTCCCTGCAAACCGCATAATGCCACGACATATTCACGTCATTCATTCACAAACACACCCCTGTTTCGAATTCTTTATAACCCACTTCATATGACCACTTCGAGCAAACTCGTCAGTTTGCAACCTGTGAACTGCTCCCTGTTCTACGACAAGAAACTACTCTGATCCCTGCATCTAACTGTTTGTTCGTCAAGGTAAGGCCATGTACCATAATCATTTTGCGTCCAATTTTTTAATTTATATCTATTTGCTAGTAGTCATCAAATTGCATCCATGTTTTCTTTTCGTTCAAGACAGTACATGCAAGGAACTAGTCACATGTTCTGAGTTTAGTCAAATTATTTTTCTATTTTTTTAAAGTTATTCAAATACTTATCCGCATGTGAATAACGTGTAGTTCCAAGAACCAAAACGAACCTTGCATTGAACCTTTTATGTGTCATTTAATTTTTTAACACATTGGTATTCATAGAGAATTGTTGATCTTTACTTTTCAGAACTTTCCACAATGCCTGCCTGTTCCATTGGCGGTTGCCCTTCGAAGACCCATAAAAAATCTGAAGGTACTATAATGCATGTTTTCCCTAAGACAATAGATCAGATAAGAGAATGGGTCCGATATTGCGGATATCCACCGTCTGAGCTTGAAAGTAGAGTCCTAGAAGTCTTTGCGGACAAGAGGGGTGATCGATACCGCATCTGCAGCAGGCACTTTAGCTCAGACATGTACTCCACATCATTGCTAATAAAGAAGAACACACCGCGAGCGAAGCGAAAATTGCTCTCAACCGCTATTCCCACTCTATTCGTCCACATCCCTCCACTGGTGAGTCAAGTTTACGGATTTAGCTCTCGGCCTTGCGGTAGTGTGTAGCATTAGCTAACAATAATTTCCCCATTTATGTGTCCACTCAATATGAAGGCGGAAGATTCTCCATCCGTGTCGTTATTGCAGTCATCAGCCACTTCAAGCGCCTATCGGGTAATCTTACTTAGCTATTCTGCCACTGACTTGTTTTAGGCATGTAAATCAATAGTTTTAATTTATCGTGTAATTATTTTACCTAATGGTACACCCTAGTACTCGTCCTCTAGTCTTTGTTTTCAGTTATAATTATTGTTATCCAAAATAATGCAAGTACTGTCTTTCAGGGAGATGCTGAGGAGTCCAACGCATTGACGACAACCGTTGATGTCACTCAGATGCTCGAGGTACGTTTCCGGACAGTTCCATCGATGGAGATCATCAGATCTTGCATTCTTGTAGCGTGATTGTTACACACGTTTCTTTCGTTTTTAGCCATTGATATGTCCTTCTGTCGTCGCCCTCCTCTGTGTCTTCTTTTTTCAATATTGTGTTCATTACTAATGAAAGTCCTATGTTTCAGGGAGTCGATGGAGCATTAGTCCAAGAAGAAGGGGGAGCATGCAGTTACGGGTCGGCGCAATGTTCTACAAGAACATCACCCCTAGTAGTTGATGCAGATCTCTGGGTGGTGACACTTCCAACGATCGAGCAAATCGAATCATATTTAGATATCCATTACTTATTTTAGACAACTGATCATTTGTGCAGGACTATTTAGATGAGCCGTTGACGCCTGCACAAAGTTTATGTTCTTTTTAACAAAATAGAAAACCATACTAATGCAATTACTGTGTTTCAGGGAGTTGCTGAAGCGTCATCTTCAATAATATCATCAATGGAAGTCTATGCGGAGCCCGAGGTATGGATCTTGACAGTTCCATCTAACTAGATCAACAATGCGTGAATAATTGTCGTTTGAATGTTCTACACAATGCGTTCATTCGTGTTTTGCTATTGAGATGTACGTGGGTATTGGTCCCTAAGTACATTTTGTGTTTTCAATATTATTATACATACTAATGAAAGTTCTATGTTTCAGGGAGTCGATGGAGCGTCAGTGCGTGATGGATGTGCTTATCATGAAAATATAGTCGTTGCAGCGCAAGAGGAAGTGGAGACATGCACACACGAGTCGGAGCAACAGCGTCCTGATGTTGAAGTTCGAGGCAAGAAAGTTTCAAAGAAAAGAAAGCAAAAGAAGGTTAGTGTCCTGGTCACTATATTATGTTGTTTTTCACTGTTAATAGTTCAATACTGTAAGTTGTGTTTGAACTGAACATCCCTTTTCCAATCTGTCCTCTAGTTGCGAGTGGGTGTACGAACTAGATCTACACAGACAGTGAAGCGAACGAGAGATGTTGCTTGTCAAACCTTTTGGCAGGGACTTGAGACTGGAGATGCATCGTGCCAATGGGAAGAATATGAAGTGATTGACAACGGAGCTATACCACCACCAGCCATTGATAGTGAATGTCCTCCTGATAGTTCGGATGCAGTCGGAGATCAATTCACAGAATCCACACCCGCAAAAACTAAGACCGCGAGAAAGTTGAAGAAATTGTTTTATTCACCCATCGCCGGAGAAGGAACAGATGTTGCAATGGAAGAGAATGAAGTGGACGACAATGAAACACCATCAATATCACTGAACATAGCGGAAGACGATATCAGAGATTCTACCTTTCATGTGAGTGACATGTCCTCAACGTTACAGGCCGAACCAGCTGGGATGCAGAGTGACAGTATAAGGAAAGAGGCCAAATTCATTGTATTCGATAGTTGTTTGATTGATATTATTATTAGGATGAAATGTGGGCATTCGGTTGGTGGGGAAGTATGTGGGGAGCCATTGATTAATGTGACTCGTGCAATTCGAGGCACTAACCTTAAAATACATGCCACCTGTACAAAATATCATCCTTTCTCATGGTCTGCACAACCCATGCTGGGGCAACTGCCAGCAGGCAATCTACTTTGTGCAGCGGCCGCACTTTTTAGTGGTTCAAGTTTTAAAAAGTTAGAGTATTTCTTTCAGTTTGTGGGAATCCATTTCATTGCGAAAACTCAGTTCTACAAATACCAAACCGATTATCTATTTCCAGCCATTAGCGAAGCTTGGAGAATGGAAAAAATGTCTATTGATAGTACATTCGCGGGCAAACGGTTCAGGCTAGCCGGTGATGGACAGTGCGACAGCCCAGGATTTTCAGCCAAGTACTGCACCTACCACTTTCAGGACATGGAAAGTAAGAAAATTGTGAGTTCGGTGGTCGTGCAGGTGTCACAAAGTACATCCTCAGTGGCCATGGAGAAAGTTGGCTTTGTAGCATCATTGCAAGAACTACAATCGCGGGGAATGGTGATCGACCTGATAGCCACGGACAGACACGTTTCAATTGCCAAGACAATGAGAGAAGAGTACAAAAATATAAATCACCAATTTGACGTATGGCATCTTGCAAAAACAATCAATAAAAAAATGTCGGCTGCAGGTAAAAAAAAAGATATGCAAGGTATTTCACAGTGGTCCAAGTCAATCAGCAACCATCTTTGGTGGAGCTCAAAAACATGTGGAGGGTCGTTGGAAATTCTACTGGAAAAATGGCGGTCAGTAATGCTACACTGTAGCAACGTTCACCGCTGGACCACAAACCAACATTTCCACAATTGTGAACGTGGCCATTTGTCCACAGAGGAGGCACAGAAGAAGAAGTGGTTGATTCCTTCATCACCCACTCACAAAGCCATTGAAAAGATTGTATTTGATAAAACTATAACAAGAGATTTGAGGGGACTCACGGAATTCTGCCACACAGGCGATTTGGAGGTGTTCCACAATATGTGCCTAAAGTACAGGCCAAAACGATTGCATTTTGGCATGGAGGGCATGATAAATCGGACTCTTCTAGCGGTCTTGGCACATAACCATAATGTTGGCCGTCAACAAAGTAGGACGACCGGAACTTTAGGGACGCTTCGCTACAATAAGGCCTTCACTAAAAGAAGTAAACAATGGGTGATCAAACCAGTGTTTCAGGATATGCAATATGAGTTTATTGAGAGACTTATTGTTGATGTCCTAGATAGGCACATACATGGAGTTGTGAACGAACCTGTGCAGGGGACAATTGCATTGCCACCCAACATTGCCTCTGTTCCATGTCCACCTAAAGAAGAGCTCATTGAGAAATACACATCACGGTTTAAATGATTGTAATTTGATTGTCTGTTCTCTCGAGTCTCCTCATGTTGCAGGCCCATTGAATATGTGTATCTATGTAATGTGTAAATAAAAGTGATTGCTCAGTGTACATGCAATGTGTCTCTCCACCGTTGCCCCTCCCTTCACCGTGCAGTTGTGCGAACCACCCGGGTGTCACCTGTGACTTTGCTCTGGAGTCTCCTCATGTCGCAGGCCCATTGAATATGTGTAGCTATGTATTGTGTAAATAAAAGTGATTGCTCAATGTACATGCAATGTGTTTATCCAACCTTGTTCATTTGCGCATTAAATTAAACCAAACAGTAATATAAATCATTTTTCAAAAAATATAGAATGTCTCCGTATTTATGGTTCTCTGGGGCTGCAAATGCACGCAGACAAAATGCAAAGATGGAGTGTAAATTTCAAGTCCTGTGAGATGGCCTTACACTGAATGTAGCTAACTAGGAATGTGTGCTCGTTCAAATTGAAGGTCAGCTGCTTTGATTTTTTGCTCGGGTGCCGGAATGGCCCACGACTCAGTATAAGGTTCTATTGTTATTTGACCTTGACAGGCCGGGACCATCCCGAAAGACTTCTTTTTGGGGGTGTGGGGCAATAATGTAAGAAACGATAATGAATATAATTTCAGAAACAAAAGCCATTTAATGTTCGTTCATTAGAAGAAATAACGTCGGCATAGAAGGAGTGGTATTTCGGGGCTGCCCTACACACAGACACAATGGAAAATGCAAATATAATGTAAGTAACTCTTTAGATGAGTTTATACCGCAATTTAATTACTATACAGTAGCTTTAAAGACGGGTTAAGTTGTACTTGTTCGTTCTATGTGGCATATTGTTTTGTACCGCGCACTATCTTGAGGAGAACCATCTCCTTTTACGGAATCACCTCAAAACCTTCCTCTTTGCTTCTGCTTTCTCTCTCCCTCTCCCCTACTACAACTGGTCCACTGTCTGCGACCTCGGTCCTGGGCCCTTCCACTCTCCACCTGCACTGCCTCCCTGTCAACCCCTGCACTGGGGGACTGTCTCAGTATCCTACAGCCCCCCCTTGACGTATAATACCCAGTTGCACTGTCCTAGCTATGAAATAATTTCCCGACCTAATATATAAAATGAATAATTTTAATAAAGATCTGATGGTGAGACTACTTTCATTTTTTATGTTTTTAAAACAGGTACATCCTTCATTATTGTATGTGTCACGAGTACCAAACACCGGCGGATGGCTTTTATAACCGCCAGTTGCTTCTCTGCGTGAACAACGTTACCACTCTGATCATTTTATGGGACGATCGCCAAGTACAAGTATGCCCTTACGTGGTACTAACGGCTAGATGCAACATACAGACCATTGTGGTGGCCTAGTGCCTCGTTGTTGGAACAGCCATGCGATTATCAGTGCGACCGAAGAGCTTATTTTATCGTAAAACAACACCCTGTGTACTGCACACGAACATCGCTTGCCTCAAGACAAACTATTTTGGATCGAGAGCAAAGAAAAATGCAAATCGCAGAATATTCTCTAAACATTTGATGTCCAATAAATCTACTTTGCCAAATGGACAATCTTGCCGTTTGCTTTTAAACCACAGTTTCATATTCCAAATTGTGGCGCTGTATTGTGAGATGATCTAAGACCCTGTGTACAGCAAAGGAACATCGCGTGCCTCAAAACGAACTTTTTGGAACGTGAGCAAATAAAAATGCAAATCGCTGAATATTCTCTAAACATTTGATGTCAAATAAATGTACTTTACCAAATTTACAATCTTGCGGTTTGATTTAAAAGTACAGTTTCATATTCCGAATTGTGGCGCGCTGCGTTGTGAGCTAATCTGTGTTGGTTTCCGGGTTCTGTGTTTAGTCGCGTAGAAGACGCCTGGGCGCGTTTGCCTACGCAGCACAGTCACGGATAGAGGCGGGGAATATGAATGTTTTGATAAAGTCTGTTTCAGGGGCGGGGGATTTGATTTAGGGCCGCAAAAGCAGGTGAGCCAGGGCGATGGGAGGAAATGATAGGATTATCAGAAAATGGCGGCTGATTTCGAGTGCGTTAATGGACGAAAAGTCGGGTAAGGTCCATAGGAAAGTTTTCTACGATCTACCGATTTATGCTTAAAAACACATGGCCGAACCGTAGGGACAATAAAAAAAAAGTCCCGGAACTATCCTTTAACTGATCCTTATCCTGTGGAGCAGGAGCTTTATAAGACTAAGTTTGGGCATGATACCTTGCCCCGATATCTGCCCCAATTCCTTGTGACCTAGATACTACACCTCACATATTCCTATTCTACACTTGTTCCTCTGCACTGTCAAACCAGCTCTTTTAAATCTTCCCAGCACAGACCTCAATATTTCATCATGCTGCACCTCACTTACTGCAAACACCAGTATATCATCTTGAAACACTATCACATTCGCCATGCCCTCCAACACTTTCTCCATCACATGTTGAAATACAGCGGCCGCTGATGCCAACCCAAAAGGCATTCGCAGGTATTTGATTGTTCCTTCTGATGTGATAAAAGCCGCTACGTCCTGAGTCTCCATAGATAATGCCGCTGATAGGTCAATAACAGAGAACCAACTGAACTCTTCCAAAATGGCAAAGGCCTCGGATATGTTTGGCAAAGGGTGTCTTTCCACCAAAATGTTTTTGTTGAGGTCTCTGAGATCCACACACAGTCTCATCCTGCTGTTGCTCTTCACCACCAAAACCAGCGGAGACAACCATTCTGTCCCTTGGTTCCGCTCTATCAGGTTACTTAACTCTTCATGTAGTTGCTGCCTCATTTTATACGCAATGGGCCTTACTTTGTGAACTATGGGACAAGCATTAGATTTCAGCTTGATTTCATGTTCAAAGTCCCTCAATTTCCCAAGACTTTCTGAAAATACCTGTGGAAATTCCACAGCCCACTTATCATTCACTTCAGCTATAGAAATGGGAGTCGGTGTGCTAGCCTGAATCCTCACCCCAGGCTCCTTTGCTCCTCCTATCCTAGTAGAGAAGCGCCTTTCCTTGCCACCAGAATGTTGGCTGGACATTCTCTGCCCTTGTAACTCACATGTCCTTGGAATCTCCCCACCAGGTCTATCACACTCTCCCCATAGACGCATGGCTGTACTTGAGCCGGAGATAGATCCCTCACATCCTTGTGTAAAGTACGTTTGAGGGTGTCTTCTGACACAATTGTACAAGGTGATGCAGAATTCACCTTCATCGACAATTTGTATCCGTCTATCAGGAATTCCCCACTAGGTGACTTGTCCCACTTGTTGCCTCTGACAGTGCAGAGATTTCAAGAATGTGTCGTGGCTTGCCCTCCTGACTGGAGATAATTGACAAACCTGGTGTTGAAGGACCTGGCTGATCACCATTACTCTCCTTCTGCTCCACCATGTTAATAGTTGCTTCTTTGCACACATGTGCAAAGTGACCTTTCTGCCTGCACTTAAAACACTCTGCATTCCTTGCAGGGCCGAATGTGCTGCTAGCCATATGCCTGGGGTTCCCGCACTTGAGACACTTATGTCCCCCCATTCTTTCTTCGGCCCCAATGGTTTTCTCCTTTGAGCTATTGCACACACTTCTTGTCCCCCATGTTTTTCTATCTACAACTCCTTCATGTATTGGGTGGTTTGCTCAATACCTCTCGTAAGCTCCACAGCCTGCTCCAAAGACATGTCTTTTGCTAGCAACTTCTCTTGGACTCTAAGGTTGTTGGTGCATCTGACTAATTGATCCCTGATTAACGAGTTGGTTAGATCACCAAATTCACAGGTATAGCTCAGTGTCCTCAGTGCAGCCACATAACTCTCCACTTATTCTGCATGTTCCTGACTCCTCTGGAAAAACATATGCCTTTCAAATATGACATTCTTCTTGGGCTGAAAATGATCTTCAATTCTTTTGATGGCCACAGAAAACTCATTTAAATCTCCTGCCCCTCCTCCGGCAGGTTTGGAAGGCCATCAAATACACAGCGCCGCTCTGAACCCAAATTGTGGAGTAATAGAGATTTTCTCCTTAATGGGTTGAACCTATCTCCACCTATAGCTACCAGGTAGGTCTCGAACATTTTTTGCCATCTGTCCCATCTGATGGGCGGGGTGCCAGGTTCTGCCAAAAATGGGGGTGGAGGTGTAATAGCTGCTGCCATGATTGACACTGTGCTACTGGCTCCTCTCTATGCCTGCCAGCACCCAAGACACTGCCTTCACACAAAACCTTGATGCTGGTGGCTGTGTATTGGAGCAATCACTGTAACACCATATGCACCAACAGTCCTCTTGGCCTTTATTCAGAATTCGCCTTTGAAGTGGCTATCAAAGCAGAATCAGGATTCCTGCACGTAGCCTCTCATGCAACTTTTCCCTTCCCTTTTCGTTTGCCTTCCCTTTTCGTTTGCCTTTGTTTCACAGAGCCAGCAGATCTCCTATTGTCATTGGTCACTTGGCAACCAACACCTTCCACTCCTTCCCTGGAATTCCGTGACGCGTTGCGTAGTTTAGCAACGCATCACAATAGCAAGCTGTCCTTGAGAGCGTTCGCGCGCGTGCCATGCGCACACTCGTATGTGAACAAGTCCAGGTATATTGGCATGCACATGCGCGTCAGGGCCCAATTTAGGGAACAGGTCCTCAGCCCCCTTCTTAGCACAGCGCGTCCCTTCTGACCTGGGACTCCTTCCTCCAGCGGCTGCGCTGCCTGTCGCTCCTCCACTCCTCAGCAGTCCTCCAGCACCGCAGATGAGGCGAGGGAACCTTCGGCTGGTCCAGAGCAGGCTGCCACCACCCCTGCTCACGACCCTCGCTCCGGTCATCCTCGTCGCTACTGATGGCTTCAATGTTATGGATGTGGTGAGTAGGAAAAGGGTATATTTATTAAGTAACAAACAGAGCGAGCAGCAGGCACCCAGCCCGGCTCAGCTCAAACTGACACAGTTCCAGAAATCAATTGAGTTCTGAAACAGCATTGAAACACATACTGTAAAGAAACAGAGATCACAAACACAACACTTAGCTTACCATAACTAACGAATTTGTGGCTTTTTCCGGTTTTACGTGTAATCATAATATGGATAGCTTGGTATTATTACAGAGTAACTGCAATGTCCCTTTAAAATACTTTGTGCACGAAATTTGATAGGTTTTACTTAGGGCAACTTAACCATAACGTCCCTTGAGGTTTGGTCCAGGGGTGGCAAAGTTATAGGGGGGGTCCCAAAGCTTCTGTTTTTCCCATAGACTGAATGGGGGAAAAACTTTGCGCACGGCTACAGGTCAAACCGATGGATGGATTTTCACCAAATTTGCGGCAGGGGTAAGGGCTTGGTCCAGAAAGCGTGCTTTTGTAAATTTGGTGACCTTCCGTGCAGTACTTATCATTAAAATGACCAAAAAGTGGGTGTAAAAAAAATGTGTGATATCTATGTCTGCTTCGCGGTCACACTACCCTGTTCGGTCCACGGACAAGATACCGATTGGCTAAGGGGCTGGCAACACGACCGCGGACACGCAACGTCTCTGCCGATTGGCTGCAGCGAGACGTGTTCTGCGTCAGATTGTTTGGATGCGCCTGACATTTTGGATCTGCCGACAGCGGAGCGACAACCAGCGGAAACATGCTATATTTATAAAACTCTTTTGCTGTGTCATAGAGCGTTGGGAAAGGTTCAGACAGTAAGACTTGGGTGATGAATGCATTTTTTCTGGCAGTCGGTCTTCATGATGTATTTTCTATGGCCACCTTGTACGCACAGAAAATGAGAGGTCTAATAACGGTAGCATTTCAGTCCATGCAGTGCACAGGGAACTTGTAACTGTTGTAAGGACACGCGTGGTGTTAGCGAACATTGAAATTGACAACATGCCGTAATTGCAATATTTTTTCTACGAATATTGCATTCATTAGTGCGCCGCCATGGGTGTGACATGCTACGGTGGTTGTGGCCAGGGCCTACAGTCTTGGATGCATGGCCGTCGGCCGAAGGCCTTACTTCCAAAACTGTAGGCCCTGGCCACAACCACCGCAGCATGTCACATCCATGGATACACCCGTAGTATTGCGTATCGATTGCCTGGTTGTGGGGAGTGTGTACAGTTTTGGGTGCATGGCCGAAGGCCATTCACCCAAGAACAAAGTTATAAGCACTGGACTTCCAAGCCACTGCACATCCATCACATGTAATATCTATGGACATACAGCTAGGAGTGCAGCCTCTGACCAGAAGCACTGAAGGATACCACACCTATAGAAAAACCCCAACTACCACACATCACTGAGGTGCTTGTGGGGAGAAACAACAAACTTATAACCTCTTCATGATGAATTTTCTATGGCCACCTTGTAGGCACAGAAAAGGAGGGGTGTAAAAGGGTAGCATTTCAGTCCGTGCAGTGCACAGGGAACTTGTAACTGTTGTAAGGACATGCGTGGTGTTAGCGAACATTGAAATTGACAACATGCCGTAATTGCATTACTTTTTCCTATGGGTATTGTATTCATTAGCACGCCGCCATGGGTGTGACAATGCTACGGTGGTTGTGGTCAGGGCCTAGAGTCTTGGATGCATGGCCATCGGCTGAAGGCCGAAGGCCTTACTTCCAAGACTGTAGGCCCTGGCCACAACCACCGCAGCATGTCACACCCATGGATACACCCGTAGTAATGTGTATCGATTGTCTGGTTGTGGGGAGTGTATGCAGTCTTCGGTGCATGGCCAAAGGCCATGCACCCAAGAACAAATTTGTAAGCACTGGATGTCCCAGCCACTGCACACCCATACCATGTAATATCTATGGGCATACAGCTAGGACTGCAGCCTCTGGCCAGAAGCACTGAAGGATACCACACCTATAGAAAAGCCCCAACTTCCACACATTACTGAGGTGGTTGTGGGGAGACCTTGCACTTTTGGGTGCATGGCCGTCGGCCATGCACCCAGCAACAAAGTTATACCCTCTTCACTTACAAGCCAACATTGGTTTTATCTAGTGCGGTGGTTTTGGCCAAGATGTATACTTTTGGGTGCATGGTTGCAGGCTGTATGCCATACACCCAAGCATGTGCATACTTCCCACAAACACTGCAGTTTATCACATTTACACTTCACACCCACTCAATCGATTATGTATCTGGCAGGTGTGGCCAGCTCCCAGAGTTTTGGGTACATATTTAGTACATGCTACATTTAAAAATGTTTCCTTCAATGGGTGTGCTACTGATTTTTAAGCAACCATGGGTGTAATATGCTGCAGTGATTGTGGCCAGGACCTACAATGTCAGGTGCATGGCCGTAGGCCGTAAGCCAGACGCCATACTTCCAAGACTGTAGGCCCTGCCCACAGCCACCGCAGCATGTCACTGCAATGGGTACACCTGTAGTATTCATTATTGATCAGATGGTTGTAGGGAATGTGTACAGTCTAGGGTGCATGGCCACCCTACTTCTGAGCACTGGAGTTATAAGCTACTTCACATCCTTATATTGAAATGTATGGACATACACCTAATATTTTAGGCCCTGCCCACAATGACTGCAGAATTTCACAGCTACAGAGACACCCATAGTATTGAACATCACTCAGGTGGCTGTGGGGAGGGTCTGCAGTCATGAGTGCATGGCCGCAGGCCATGCACCCAACAGCACAGTTATATGTAGTGTACTTACAAGTCACAATGGGTGTGATATTGTGATATGGTGTGGTAGTGCATCACTCAGGAGGCTGTAGGGAGGGGCTGCAGTCATGGGTGCATGGCCGAAGGCCATGCCCCCAAAAGCATATTTGTACGTAGTGTAGTTATGTGCCCCAATGGATGTCATATGGTGTGGTATTAGTGGCCAGGATGTAGAGTATTTGAACAAAATAATAAGCACAGCATTTGTAAGCAACTATGGATTTAATATACTGTATATCCATACATTGATAAATCTATGGCCTCACACTCACGTCTGTAGCCTGTGGCTACAAACTACTGCAGCATATCAGAGCTATAGGTACACTTGTACTATGCAACATCATTAAGATGGTTGTGGGGAGGGTTTTGGGAGCATGGCCAAAGGTCATGCTCCCAAAACCAACTTTGTTTGTAATGAAATTACAAGGCACAATGGTTCCGATATGCTGTGGTGTTTCTGCCCAGGACCCAGAGTCTTGCCTGCATGCCCAAAGGCCATGCACGCAAGACTGAAGTCATAAGCCGTGGGGTTATAAGTGAATATGGGTGTGGTGTAATGAGGTAGTTGTGTGCACGTCCTAGCGTCTTGGCTGCATGGCTGCAGACGATAAGTAGTTAATTTACAAGGACCATGTTTTTGATATGCAGCGATGGTTGTGGGTAGGAACTATACTCTTTGTACCTTGGTCGTAAGGCGTAGGTGGTAGGTTACACAACCAAGATGCAAGGGCCAGCCTACAGCCACTGCAGCATATTAGTACCATAGATTAGACGTGTAGGTTTGCATGTGTACAAAATGACTGCCAATATACTTACTCCTTACTTTGTTCAGAATCCATATATGTTTTAAATGCCTTTAGTACTTGGTGGAAGTATCCTTTTTTAATGTCTGTGATAAAAGAATCTTAGTCTTTGCATTTTATGAAAACTTACTACATTGCATAATAGACAGTTAACCTGTTTTTTACCCTCATATTTAGTTTATAAACCAGTGTACTGTGCATTCTGCTCAGTTTCTGTGTTTACTTTTCTAATCCTTGGGAAAAAAATCCATGTCGGATTAAAAAAAAACCTTTATTTGCTATGGTACTAACTACTTCCTTGTTTCCTTTGAGTGTTTCCTTCCTCATTCTGATTAATGTTATGTTTGTTGCCTTGCTGCCGATTTTTAACAACAGTTAGATACATGTAGGTGTATTCTAACTGTTCATTTGTTCTTACAGTTCTGTGATATTCATTTATTTGTGTCGTTTTTATATCCTCTTGGGCAGTTAGATACCTGTTGGCGTATTCTGTTTGTAGTCTTTTCCATAATTGTTTGGTAATCTTGAAGTACACGTTATTTATTAAATTTTGGCTTTAAGAAGATTAAATACACATTTGTAAGATTAGCTGGCAATCTCTGCTTTAGAGTAATGGTGCTATCATTACATTCGAACCATCCAGATTTCTTTTCAATGTATGCAGTGTAGTGACCTGCATTGGTTGTAGCTCCTGCGTGGTAGATTATACCTATTGTTGTAAAGGTTTTCTTTCCAAGTGACACTTGACCGTGTGTGAATCCAGTCAGTTTTCAGTTGTTTTTGATACCATTTGCATTATAACATAGAAGCATAAGTATTATGTAGGCACTATGTGATTGTATCAGTAAGGTGGAGCGATTGTCTGAATTGCAAATAGTACATAATCTGCCATGGTTTGCATTCTGTACAAGTTGCTGAAATGGAATGGATTCACAATTAGGTATGGAAACATACACAAATCGCTCATTTGAGATTTGTTCCTGTATCACATTGTTACAGAGAGTACATGTATGTTTCCACATGTACGATATCTGGAAGATTTCATTTACAGGTATGCTTTTGGTTTCCAATACTAGTAGTAAGTACATTAGAAATTCTTGTGGATCTTCTTGTGAGTTCATAGTGAATCTCACCACTCCAGCACAGTAGTCCAATTCTTGCCTTATTCCATGAACACTGTATGTGTTGTCAGGATTGTTTGTTGCATTTCTATGAAGCACTAACATTTGCAAACACAATTGGTCTGCACTGTGTAAGTAAATATTGTTAAAAATTGGTGGCAATTGAAATAGAATATTCATTGCTACATTTTCATAGCAACTTACCCCAGTTTCATTTGCAAATTTGAATGGACCCGCTAGTTCTGTATCTGAGTGCATTTTTTCGAGTTTCTGTTCCTTCTGTGAAGACGTACCTGGTTTACATTCCCTAATAGGTTCTTCTTTGTTTGTGGTAATTGATGAAGCTTTAGCTTCTTTTGTTTTTTGAGGGATTTGCTGTTGGATTCTGTTGCATTTCTGTTTGATTTAGGTTTCTTTTACCACGTTTCACTTTATCTGGAACAGGATATTGTTTCAGATGGGGGGTGTACAGTGAACGCAGTCTATTGTATTCTAGAATGCAAGGAATATCAGCTTTGACTTTACTCGCATCAAAGTTCATTAGCAATAGACCGTCAAGTGTACGTAAGCGTGATAATGCTACGTAGCTCATGCCTTCTTTAAAGACTGTGTTTCCTATATCAATCAATGCTTTGTCTAGGGTAAGAACTTGGGATTTATGAATGGTAACTGCATATGCAAGAGTTACAGAAAATTGCTCTCTATGTACATACATTTCTTTGAAGAGAAGGAATTGAGCAATTGAGCGTCCTATCCTTTTCAATTCTGAAAGTTTATGAAAGCTAATATTGACAAACTGAATGTTGCTGTCACGTGGGTATGATTGAAAGCCAACAACTGTACCCAGTGCTCCATTAGCTAGTCCTTGCTCAACGTCAAGGTTATGTTTAGGCATTATTCTACAATTTAAGGATAATTTTAATATTTTTTCCAACCCAGCTGTGTTGGAGATTGAATTTTCTAAACTATTTAGTCTTGTTGTGGCTTGCTCACACATGGGTACCGTCATACCATGTACGTCTAGTTTGTCTGTGGTGCTAATTTCAATTATTGGTTGCATTTCTTAATTTAACATTGTTTCATTGAATTTGAAACAGCGTGCAAGAGTTGGCATTAAGGCCATACAACTGACATTTTTGGGCGCAATTTGTTCCATAACATCAGTTGCACGTGCATTATCGCCATAAAGTGCATGAATGTGCTGGTTTTTCAATACTGCTTGTGCCTCTTGCGATAGTACACCAACTCTGATACTTTTTAAGATGTTGGCATAAGTGAGATCTGCAGATTGCCGCATGTTCTCTGTTAATTCTCTGTATTGGAAATGTTGCCAAAGGTTGACATTTCCCATGCTGCCAACCGTTTTACGGCAGAGTTTGTGGCCTAAGGTTTTAAAAATAGGTTCACCTTTCACTGGTGTCAATTGTAGAAGATCTCCGAAAATGATAATGTGTTTCCCTGCAAAGAGTTCTTCGTTGTTACTTTTAAGTGCTTCTTGCAATCTGAGGTGAAGCAAAGCCAACATTAAGTTGGAGACCATGCTCACCTCATCTATTAGTAGCATTTTCATTTGTTTTAATACTCTGCGTACTTCCATTGCAGCTTCTGCAGAAAGTTTGTAATGGTCTAATTTATTTTGATGCTCTACTGGAAGCAGTAGTTATCGGTGTAAAGTGACACCGCCTATGTTGTAGGCAGCTAAACCTGTGGGGGCCGTTACAACAGCTGACAGTTTGTTGTTTGTCAGTTGTTGAAGGAACTTGCTGATGATTTTGATTAAGAATGTTTTTCCTGATCCAGCTTCACCACTCACGTACAGCAGTATAGGTTTGTAATTTTGGCAGGTACATTCTTTATTTTCGTGTTGTACACCATGTACATTTTGTTTTGTTACATCTTCAAAAATGGTGCACTGATCTTTGTTAGGTTTTGCTTGTTGTACAGTGAAGTCTCCTGTATCTTCTTGATACTGATACATGGTGTTTTCTACTTCTGCCATAGCTACCTATACCTCATTTGCTATTAGTGGTTGTCCTAGTGGTTCTTGACTTCCTGTTACAGAAGGTTGACTACTGTCGGAAGAGTCCTTATCTAGTTGGGCCAGAAGTTCTTCTTCCTGTTGCTGCTCATTGTGTGACATTGTTTTGTACTGCGTAAAGTTCACATCGGTGATAGCGCTTTCATTTGCTTTAAACACATCTTCATAGCAGTCATAGTTATCTAGTATGTCTTCCTCTTTTCTACATGGTTTAAAAAGTTGTAACAGAGACATGTAATATAGTTCTTTCTGTTGAGGAGTTTTTAATCATAATTTTACTTGATTGATTAAGCTTCGTTTGGTAAGTTTCACTAAGCTCCCTTCACAATCGGTCACTCTATATCTACCTTTGCCTTCATCGGGTTTTATATTATTTTTGTATGCAAAGTTTTGAGCTATGTGGTATAGACACATGCTTTCCAAAGTGCTACTCCTGTTCGGATAGTATGTGTCCAGTAAATTGTTTTTTAGAATGTCTTGGCTGTTGGGATCATTTCTGGCAATTTTTTCTATGTCCTCATATGATTTCAGCACTCTTTTTCTAGATTTAGCAGGACCAAGACTTAGCCATACTATGTTGTCTGATTTTCCATACAAAACAGTACCGGTTAAACGATCTGCTGCTTCATAGGCACCACATTCTCTATGAGAGAGCATTTTTATGCCTAGGCTGTACAATTTCTGTGATAGTGTTTTGTCTGATGCTAGGTCATCCCAGAGGTCTTGAAGCTCTGTTCTTTCTGCTTTTGTTAAGTAGGCTGTAATATATTGTTCAACAGCAGTAGAATTGTCTGCAATGTACTGCACATCTATGTTTGCATTCCATAAGAGGGCAATGATTGCATTGTAATCATTGATATATTTTGATTCTTCTGTTCTGTTTATGTAATATGTGTTCTTAGGTGATTTACCTTTAACACTATGTCGAACTGAAGACATGAAGTTGTTTACTTCACCTGTTTCTTTAACTGGTCTAGGGAAACCAAAGCGGCATTTGGTGTAGTATTTACCTTTGTTTTTGTATTTGTGGCAACAATATTTGCCACATTTGTGTCTTTGAAATTGTAAAATCTGCCCATGCAGTTCACTATGTGTCTGTTGTGAAGGGATTTCACAAGTGACATATTTTTGGATAAACTGCAAAACAGTGCTATCACTCTCGTGACCAAATTTCGGTGCACCTTTGATCCATACCAGCATGTGAATATGTGGTGCTCCTCTCGCTTGATATTCTTTTCTCCAAAAGAAGTGTTGCACTTCTCCAAGGGGAGGAACAGTTTTATTGCAAATAAAATGTAGCATGGCAATGAAACGATGATGGAAATATCTTGACACATTAACTGCATCTAGAGAGCAAAGTTCTCCAGGTGTTAATACACTATGTTGTTTTTATTGCCGTTTGCTATGCGTAGGAACTCATGTAAATCTTCCCATGCATATTCTGCGCAACTTAGTGTAACAAACCAAGTCGGTCATCCGAGGTTTCTGATCATACAACGCACGTCTCTGTGCCATCGGAACCAGTATTCCTTTGTACCACGCATGTTTGCAAACAAATTTGTTATACTTGATTGTAAAACCTCATCTTATTCCTGTACTTTTTGTATTAACTGCGTAGCTGACATATTTTGAAAGTGGGTTCCAGATTTCAAAATGTGTGCAACTCCGTAACATAGCGTTGCTAATCCACTTTCATAGAGTAGGTGTAATATGTATTCCACATTTTGTCTAAATCTGGGATCTTACGAATACATTCGTAATGAGCGGTATTCTGATGCCCCAATCTGAGTGGGTCTATCATCGTATCTTCCACCTTTGCCAGTAGGAAATAGCAGTGGAACAGCATGTGCTTCTATACTTTTTTCGCATATACTCATTGGTGAACCTTTGGTTTGTCACATTTGGTAAGTTTCTAGTGCATCATCTATGCTTTCATTGGAATGCAATGGATGAATTGTGTACTGGTCCAAAAGAGTGGATACTGTAGCAGGATCCACAAGTTCGAATTGTCCAGTTTCTGATGGCTCCTGAATTATTTCAGTTGTTTCCCTTAAGCTTTCTTCAATATTTATTTCCTTGTAGTACTCGTTATTGTCTTTTAGATATTGCAATGCTTGTCTAACTTTATATAAGTCCACCAGTTGTTGCCAAATTTTTTTGTCTTTTGTTGGTACACCATTTACCAAGACTATTAAGGAATGCTCTATTGAACGTTGCACTCCTAGAGTGTGTACATTTTCGGTTAGATCTAATGGCAAATAAACTACTTTGCCACAAATGCCTTTCACCAATTCAGAGGGAGGTAATTTTGCTGTTAGCGGATGAAGGGGTATAATTGCTTGAAATGGGTGAACTGTTTGAATTATGATGCTCTCACACAAATTGAGTTGTTGCAGGATTTTTGGTAGTGGGAACAATTCCAAATTATTTGTAATAGCACGAGAAGGAGTGTGGTTGTTGTCTAATTTTGTATTATAGTAACTGCAACAATTTAGGCGTTCAGTTAGTTCATATTTGTTTTCTGCTAAAAGGTAGAGAGCTAATTCAAACCATTTGGAATCTTCATTGTCTTCTATTTTGTATGCTATGTCCACATTTTTTGTGTTCCTTTTGTAAAACGTTCTGCGGCAACACACACACACATGGTTTGGTACTTCAGCCGATGCCCTTTTAAATTTTAGTATTTCATTTCTGTATGTGTGTAATAGAAGGTTGCTATGTGCAGATTTGTTGCTACTATGCTCTAAAACTATTGCATTTTGTAAGTGGCTTTCACTTCCAAAATACTTTCTCTGAATACGGTCAATTTCTTCTTGTAAGTATTTGGGTTTACCATGCAGAAGAATGTTACTTAAATTGCCTTATTCTGAAGCTGGACTTTTTGCATAGTATATTTTATACGCTAAATTTCTTACATTTGAATGATGTACTGATATCATGGAAGGTGCTTTTGCAAATAGGCCCAGAAATGCAGGCTAATGAATGTCCTTGTAGTCCTGTGTATTTACGCACTGGACAAATATCATATTTTGCAGCACTTTCATTTTACTTTTGTCTTTCCCTTTTACATACAGATTGAAGAACTGACGTAAAGATTTGAAAGCTTTGTTTGGAACGGCACACATTGATGTGCACGGCCATTTGTATACTGGACGGTGTGGTTCTGTTGAATCGAGATGTAATTCTGAGTTTTCAGGGGATAATTTTGTAAGCAGTGTTTCTTGTTCCATGATGGTACTATTGATTTTCTCATACCCTCGTCCACTGCTATGGATGGGAATTGTGTTTGTTTGATTTTGTTTGTATGCTTCTTCATTAAAATATGGTTCTGTGGTTGTCGTGTGACTTCATTCACCTCCACAAACATTTAAGAAATTATTTTTGTTCACATTCCGTTTATTGCTGAGTTTCTTTTGTAGCTTGGCACTTAGTTTTGTTAGTGCTTTCATCCTACTTAACACTAATATAAACAACTTCCTTTTGAGAAGGATTGCACTGTCCACGAGAGCGTGTAGGATTAACTTTCTACGGTAGGTTTTAAGGGGTGAGGATGATTTTGGTCCTCTTCTTAGTAGATTCTGAAGCACTCTGTGACAAAACATTTTTGCTAAAATACTTTTTTTACTATGGGTTCTTGTTACTATATCAGGATTATTAGGAACATTGTTAGCTGTACTGGTAGCCGATTTTTTGCCACGCTTTTTGTGTTTTGTGACACATTTTGATGGAGGAGGTAAAGTTTCAATAGTTGAAGCTTCCTTTGTTTTGCGAAACGACTGCATTAGCTGGTTTGTCCCAACATTCCCTACAAGCTCTACTACAGATGGATGCTTATATTGAACACTTTTATTTTTATTTGCTCTACTTCTGCGTTCCTTTCTACAAAGTTGCTTTTTGGTAGGCATTCTTTGGTGTCTGTTGAAAAAAAGAAAGCATGCTTTGGTCTGTTGTTCAATGTATGCGTGCTGTGTGCATGCGTGCATGAGTCTGATGGGGAAGCTCTTTGTCATGGTGTGGGAATGTGCATTGGACTCTTACAATGATTTGGTAAGGCTATTTTACTGTTTGTAATCTACTACAATGTGCTTCAGATGAGAGTACAAAGTGGCCTAGTGGTGAGGAGAAGCATTATTAGTAAACGAAATGCCATAAACTTGAAACAGCAACTTCTTTTCTAGAACTAACTTTCTAATGATTCTGTATGTTATTTGAGTTCCAAACACACAGGGACTTGTCAGCCATTCTGCCTGTTATTCTCTGTTTAATTAATGGGTATTTGTAGGTAGAATGGTTCAGTAATCAATGTTTGCTTTGGTGTAGAAATTAAACAAATAACCCACGCAGCCTCTTTGAGGAATAGTTACAATATAAAGTTAGTACTGTGCTTGCTTTTCTTTGCGAAATGACCAGGTTTCTTCGGATATGTCGTTTGCAGTGTAGATGCTGTTGATTCTCAAGAGAATAGCCTTCACTGCGATTGAAAAAAAACACAGTAATGACTTTGTGTGTTTTCAGCAGTGATGATACTGCACATATTAACTGTGCATCTTTCGTCAGAGCATTCTCCTTTCATATTTCAACCCAGTGCACGTGTGCATTTCACTTCACTCTGTGCTGCCTTTGTATGTTACTTGCAATATGTTACTTGCAAGTCCTTCTGAATTGAGAACAATTTTAAGGTTATGGTAATGCCTTGTTTTTTAAAAGGTACACTATCTATAGGAGAGAGGTTTGTAAGTGATAGGGCATAATAGTAGATGGGAAACATTTTTCTACTTGCAAATTATAAGCACGATTCAGACGCATCGGAAGACCCTCAGAGGGACATGTCAGCACAGCAATCGGGAGCGCTTATTTTTCTCATACGATCACATTGCAAGTAGCATCACTGTAGGCCGTACACAGTACACAACTCCGAAATTAACTAATGCAAAATCGAGTTTTGCCCTAAATAGGCATGCTTGTAACGTATGTATAGGTTATGCGGCAGACAGTAAGAAGTTGTGCGGTTTGACAATGATAAATCGGACATCTTGCACTTAAAAGGGGGAGCGTTGGTATGTATTGTCTATGCACATTTAGCGGCATTAATTTATTTAAATTACATCATAAGGGTTGCACATGTTTATAACGCTCACCTGGTATCCACAGGGACGTCTCTCAGCCTGTTCTGACCTCTTACGACCTCAAACCCTTCCCTGGAGTCTACTCGACTGGAGACTGGGCCTGAAACACAGGATTGGTAGAGTTTAACTCCCTATTGTCTCTGTGTGCCTGAACCCCTTCTTCCCCGGGGTCCAACCCTTCCCTTTGATCCACAGCTCACCTTGTTTTCTTGGAAAGTGTGCTCTCCATCCAGCTTTCAGCACAGGGGTGCATTGATTGATGCGGGCTCGTTGCTGCCTAGCTACTTCACTGGCAAGAGTCCGACAGGTAAGTATAATGAGTCTTTTGTCTTTTGAACAGTTCTCTAACTTTGTTCCTTTCCTTCCTTAGATGATGGCCGGCGGCCGGGGATGGCGACGTGCTGCTGAGATGAGCAGCGCTGAAGGTGAGTGAGAGCGCGATGCGACCCTTTCGTATTTGTATTGAACTGAGTTATTTTTCTGTGTCTTTTAGGTGCCGTGACGTTTTCAGCGTGGATGCCGGTTATGAAGAAGAAATGCGGTGAGTAAGCGCGGTATGCAGCGCCTCTAGATGTTTCCACGCTAACCTGGAGTGTCTTTGCCCTCTTGCAGATGGATGAGAAGTTCCGGAGACAGAGTTCCCCCGGAGTGGCTGGGATTCAGGTAAGCGTTTGAAGCTCGTACAGTCTTTAAAAATAAGTGAAGATTTGCTGAATGCTTACTAATGCCTTTTTTCTGTTCTTTTCCCTTTTCCTTAGGAAGCGTCGTGCCGGGATGGGAATGACACTGCCGAAGATGCCCGCAGAACAGAAGGAGCGATGAATGATGGGCAGTGAGTGAGTCTGGTGCCACAAGTGCCAAGTCTGACTCCAAGTGGGTCTTTGGAGGGATGGAGAGGCCCTTGAGGGCCATGTAGGTGACCATGGCCTGGTTGTTAGTCTTAGCAGTGAACGTAGGGGGTGCGAGTTATGGTTGCCTAGTTTATCAAAATTAGGGAAAGTGCAGTGTTTTTTGGTTTCACTGTGAAGTGTAACATCCCTTTAACAAAGTTGTTTTACTGAATGGACATATATGTATATGGCAGTGAGCAAAAACAAAGGGGCTAAACAAATGATGGCATCAGTGATATTTGTGATTCCATCTTTCATGTTCCGGGTGTTAGTGTTAGCAGTGCACAGTGGTGATGGCAGGTATGGTGGCATAGTCTACCATAACTGGCGAATTTCAGGGCTTTTCGGTTTTACTTTGAACCATAGTGGGGAGGTGGGAAAGTTTTTTTTTGTGAAGTGCACAGGTTTTTGGTAGGGCAACTTAACCATAACGTCCCCTTAACAAAGTTTTTTTTTGTAGTGAACTTCACAGGTTTTTGGGAGGGCAACTTTACCATAACGTCCCCTTAACAAAGTTTTTTTTGTAGTGAATATATATATATATATATATATATATATATATATAGGAAGCAACGGTCATATCAGTTACTCTGCATTCACAGGATGATGCGATGTATTTGTTTATCATTGTTAGTTTTGAAGGTTATGTAAAGTTTGTATTTTTCCCCACAATTAACTAAAGTGTACACTTCTCCATCTGTTCATATATATTGACTCACTTGTTAATGTCTTGGGAACCCCAATTAAAGGAAGGTTCTTGCTCTTGGTATCAAGTTCAATCAGCAAAATAAATAAATATATCAATAACCCTACCTCTAAAAGTATAGACTAACTGATTCACAGCTTCAGAGAATCTCAGAGGGGAAAAAAGCCACCTTCTGTGTGGGGACGTAGTCTTGCGATCTCGCGAGAAGACGGAGTGCTGAGAGCGTGAAAATGCCAGAGGTGGCAGAACGAAGCTGGCTGCATGAAAACACACTGCCCAGCGCTCCTCCTGATCCTGGAGCTTCAGTTACCCTCAGGCCCTGACAATTGGGGCCTGCACATCCAGAGCGTAATACCATGGCTGAGGGCAGCCACCTGGGAGCTCTGGATGTGTGATGTGTGCACCCCTAGCACACCTAGCAGGCAGTGAAGCAACTGCATGCATTGGACTGCATACCTACGTGAGTACTGTTTCTGCCACTGCCCTGGACTTTGCCTATCCCCAGTTCAGCAAGTTAATGAAGGTGTCTGAATAAACACTGTGTTCCAGCCCAGCCTGTGTCCTGTCTTCCTTCAGGCCACCACATAATTGGCGACGAGGATTCCGAACCCCGCGGGTTCACCATGCAAGGTGCCACACTACCCCCCGAATTCCTCCCCTCGCCTGGCTCCCCGGCAATCCCATGGCAGCAATGGGAACCGCTCTTTTCCACTTACCTAGAGGCGATGGGCGGAATGGGGTGCGCACCGGCCAGAAAGAAGGCGATGCTTCTAAATGCACCGGGGGTCGAAGGGCAGCAGATCTTTGCAGAGCTCAAAGCCATGCCTGCAGCAGGCGACAATGACGATGCCTACAAGGAGGCAATCTGCTGCTTCGTGAATAGGTTCACCAATAAGGAAAATGCGGTGCTACACAAGCTGAAGTTCTACACTCGCAAGCAAGAAGGCAAAAAGCCAGTAGATGACTATGGGCCTGATTCATGGAAGTGTTTTATAATGGCGCAATCCCATAGGAAAATGTTCCATGAATCAGGCTCTATATCACCAAGATAAGGGAACTTGCATCTCTATGCGGATTTGGTGACAACGCGGAACAGGTAATCTGCGACATGCTGGTAGTTCATACGAATTCCAGGAAAGTTCAGGACAAATTCATACAGGAAAAGGAAGTGGACCTCGAAAAGGCCATCCAAATCGCCAGAGCTGAGGAGGAGAACTCCAGCAGGCAAAAGAAGTCGGAGGCCCATCACCTGTACCCGAATTAACCACGCTGGAGTGGAGAGTGCGAAAAGAAAGACAGCCCCGCGACAAAGGTCCCAGGCAAAGAGATGCACCCAAGTGCTACAGATGTGCCAGCACCAAGCACATGGCGAATGATCACGACTGTCCTGCTTGGAGCAAGGAGTGTTCAAAATGTCGACGCTTTGGTCACGTGGCTGTGGCCTGCACATGGTGGGAAAAAATGTCACTTGCGTCGACGGCGACAGAAAGTCGAGCGAAGACGACGATCTACAGGACAAACTCATGGTAATCATGGTCAACGCATCCCATGCCAGGAGGGAAAATCCTCACTGCACAGTGAAAGTAGACGATATGGAGACACGAGTCATGGCCGACTCAGGATCAGGCCTCACGATCCTCCCCATAAAAACATATAAAGAGATGATGGGGCGTGACCAAGTGGAAATCAGAACCACCAGAAAGAAGCTGACGGTCTTTGGAGGGTGTCACGACCCTCGCCCAAAACCCCCTCTGGCAAACCCATTGGTCAGGTGGAGTCAGGACTCTGGCCTCTAGAGCCTGGCATCCTCTTCAAAAGCCTTCATGGGGCCAGTCCTGGCGCCTATGGCGCCAGGCTCATACACCATGAAAAAACAATGTGCTTGGGAACTACTTTATTGTATTGTCATCCAACATGGAGGCATCCACATAGCTTGGTTCGTAAGAACCAAGCTATGCGGTCTACTGTTTTGGGTGTGGTAGCCTAGGGACTACTTTTCCTGGACTATTTTGTGGGGCTATTTAAACCACACCCGAGGAAGACAACACGCTTCGCGTTACTTTGCAGCTTGCAACGTGATGCTCACCGTGTCCAGCTATTCCCTCGAACCTCGGAGAAGCAGAACCTGCAAGGAGACAAAAGGAACATCATTAGCAGCAGCATCTTACCTGCAGTCTTCATCTTTAGCCACCCGCAGTTACTGAGAACAGCTTCCTCGAATCTGCACGCCTCCCAGACAGAACGACCTGAAAGAGGAAGATAGAGGCAACATTAAAGAAAGCAGTAGAGACATTTACAAATTATGAACTGCTCAAAAGGCTTACCTGGCTAGTCGCCTCTCGGCTGGCACCACTCCGGACATTCCACTCGTGCTGAAGAACACCACGACCTACAAGGAAGGAAAACACAGGTTAGCAAAGGCAAGACTTTGCAGCGCTGCGCATAGCGCTTACTTACTGCGCCAACATTTACCAGCAGGGTTCAACCAAGCCAGTTCGCCTCGCTGAAGCTCTGCATACCTAAGGGAGAAAAAAGAGACATTTTAAACAAAGAAAGGCATGCAGGATAGCAACAAAACTAAAGAACAGCAATAAGACCTACCTGAACAATATCAAACGGGTCGGCGTCAGCGAAGTAACTGGACCGCACTCGCCCATGAAAGACAACGTGCCCCTGCAAAGAAGGCAGGACGGAGAGCACGCCTAATTCTACCACAAGGTGAGGAGAGGGCACCAGAGGGACTGAAATCATAAGGGGGTGGAGGGAGGATACTTACCCCAGTCGGTCAGTCTTGAACACAGTCTTCCTGTATTTTCAGGCAGAACCTTCCCCGCAGACCACATCATGGCAAAGCTGAGAAGCATACCAGCGAGTAACCTGACTGGGTGGCGTCCCTGTGGATACCAGGTGAGTGTAACAGAAAGCGAAGCCTACGATAACAAATCCACCTGGGCGCCATGGAGACATCAGAAATGGACCAATTGGCCCAATTACTAGGAGAGCTTCGTGCTGAGGTTCATTCTGCCCGACAAGAGACTAATGCCCTCCGGAGAGACCTAATAGTGACCAAAGAACACACTGAAGAGATTAGCAGGCAATACTTGCAATCACAGGCAGGACAGACGCCTCTACCTGGAAGCAATCCAACGATGCAAAACCCCGCCATACCACCCACTCCGGTAAGATCAAGTTACCTGGAACAGTGCCCCTGGCACCACCAGAAAGGTTCTCAGGCGACCCACGGAAGTATGCAGCATTCATTAATCAGTGCCACCTTCATTTTCTTTGTAGGCTTGGAGCATTTCCAAACGACCAAGCTCGGGTAGCTTTTGTCTTATCATACCTCAGTGGTAGTGCAGCAGATTGGTCGGTGCCATTGGTAACCCATGGCGATCCTCTATTACATGACTTTGGGGGGTTCCAGAGAGAAATGGAAAAACTTTTTGCTCGCCATACCCAGGAACAAGCAGTAGACAATGAACTCTTGTCCCTCCGACAGGGGAATCAGGACTTGTTAACGTACATTGCTACCTTCAACAGACTGGTTGCTGAAGCTAGGTGGCCAGAAAACAAAAGAACCACGTTATTCCATCGAGGCTCACGAGGGGAATTAAAGGACGTCTTAGACCAGGTGGTTGATCCACCCAGAGACTGTGCAGAATTCATAAATCTGGTTGTGCAGCTAAACCACCAGTTGCAGGACCGAAAGGCAGACCGGTCTAAGACGGACCCTCGGACCTTGTATGTTCGACCAAGAGAAAACACACCCCGTGTACCTGAAAATGCTGTAGAACCCATACAGATTGGAGGGATACGGCCTCCATTAACAAAACAAGAGTGGGACAAAAGAAGACAACAACAGCTTTGTTTGTATTGTGGGAAACCAGGACATTTCCTGAAGGACTGTCCAGTTAAACCCCCAAGAAGAACAGTCGGGGCCACAGAGAAGGATGAAGCTAAGGAATCGGAAAACTACAAAGCTCGTCAAACGTAGAGGTCAGTTTGTCGAGTGAGAAGAAAGAGTTGCTGACCTCGCACTTTGCAATACCAGTGATCTTAATTAACCACCAACAGTCGTCAAGAATGCATGCCGTTGGGGGGGGCGTGGCCAACTGGCGACCGATGAAGACGTGAGCCCGTAGAGCTCCCGAAGCCGCCAGCTACATCCTGCAATATCCTGCGAATTTGGGCTAATCCAGCCCCAAAAAAGGTTCCTACAGGGTGGCGGAACCCTAGTAGGAACGATATCTGCAACTGGAGCTGATTCCGAAGCGCCAATCCCGAGATATCGGCATTTAGAAGGAGAAGCAATCGGCGCCAAACGGAAATCAAAATGGCCGACAGAGACACAATCTAGACCCACAGGCGCTGCCTCTCGTGGAAATCGAAAGAAACTCGTCTGAAATTGGGAGGGGCCCATCCAGCAGATTCGACGCCAACCATCGCTGGGGGACTCAGCCGCCCAAGCTATCAGTGCTGACCCCCCCCACTCCCCGCGGTCCTTGCTGGGACGCCCATCTATCGGAATGACCCCCGGCTTCGCCGAGGCCTGCAACAACAACGGACTTTGCGGGACCAGCACGACAGACCAAGCAGAGCGGGCGCTCCGATCCTTCGACAGCAGCAACGGCCGCTGCGGTGCCGAACGAAGCCTGGTGAGCGGTATACGGCGGAGCCGGTAAGGAGGAAGGGGAGGAGGGGAGACGCGATCCTGAGACACCGAAACTTAGCAAACGGCACCCCGGGCTTACCGTCCGCCAGCCCGCCTACGCTTCCCCGACCTCTGCCAAGAATAACGGGGGGAAACACAAGAGCAGCACCCCCCCACACACCGGACATGGGCAAAGATAGGCTTAGAAGAACTGGAACCCAGAACACAATGGAACAATACACAACGCCTGCCCCGACATCTTCCACGGCCCAGAATAGAACCGATGAATCACCAGACCCTGAGGCCGACATATCCCTTAGGGACGTGATGAATGCTATCTCCAATTCTCGATCTGCCATGGAAGTCAAAATGGATAGCATCTGTACGGAGGTCTCTCTGCTGCGCCATGACCTGCAGAAATTATCATCTCGTACAGGGGAGGCGGAGGCGCGCATATCAGTGGCAGAAGACAATGTGAGAGGCATGGGCCAGCAAATGAATGCAGCATTAGGTCGCATTAAACTACTGGAGGAGAGGGTGGAAGAGGGAGAGGGCCGATCGAGAAGAAATAATATCCGCATCCTCGGCCTGCCAGAGAAAGAAGAAGGACCCAGCATGGAGCTGTTCCTCGAACAATGGCTCGCCGATTTATTCGCTCCTAAATCTCTCTCAAACTTCTTCTCAATTGAACGGGCACACCGGATACCAACTGGCAGACCAACTCCCGGAGCACCGCCACGAGCGATAATAGCCAAGATCCTAAATTACAGAGATCGCGACGCGATACTCCACATGGCAAGGACGAATGGAGCCATGACCTATAACGGCTCCAGGATAGCCTTCTTCCCCGACTTCACCAAAGAGGTACAAAGAGCAAGGCAATCCTTTGACACTCTCAAAAAGAGATTACAAGGGCTGAATGTGAAATATGGTCTGCTATTCCCAGCCCAGCTAAAAATCTTTCATAAGGGCACTACTGTGCATTTCACTGATCCAAGAGAGGCATGGAGCTGGGCAGAACGCAACCTAGAAGGTGAATGGGGCCCATGGAGAAGACAGGAAAACCGTAGAAATAGACCCCGACCAAACAGGCCACCAAATGAGCCGCCACAGCAACCGATGGAAGAAATAGCACAGAATGCCGACGCCTAAACACAACCGACAAACATACGGAGGCACGAGCAGGAAAGAACACTACTCAGAACGGCTGGCGGCTGCGTTAAGACACATCACGCAAGCCACCCCCCCGATTGCAATCGGTATAGAACAGACCCTGCAATCACCCGCCGTGGTACCACCAACCCACGGCGGCCTAAGCAAGTTACGGACTCTTCACTACGGCACCTCCACCGCCACAGTGACAAGAGATACCCCAAGTTCAACGGTTTGATTAAGTTTGGTTGTGTGGGCGACAGATGCTTCAGTTGGGGAAGGAGTATAGGGAGGGGGGTAAGTTGGGATTTGTTCACGTTCTATGCTGGCAACAAGGAAAGCACGGCTTAGACAAGCACGCTGAAATGGGAAGACAACAGGGCAGTCCAAACACCGATAGAGCAGGACTCCTCTCGTCTAAACTGCTACCAATGGCACAGACATACGAACAAGATAAGAAATGAGTGCGAAAGGGACAGACACCAAAAAACTTAACATCATGACATGGAATGTCAATGGCCTGGGAAGCAGTATCAAGAGAAGACTAGTAACACAATACCTGAATCGAAACAACCCGGACCTAATACTGCTTACTGAGACACATTTGGCCGGCACAAGATGCCAATTTTTCAAAAGAACCAAATACCGTACAGCAATACATGCAGGTTTCTCAATGGGCTCGAGAGGTGTGCTTATATTAATACACAAAAGAATCCCTATAGAGATATCCAACATAACCCAGGACACCGGAGGGAGATTTGTCCACATAAATGGAACGCTATGGAATCAAACCATTGCCATACTGGCGGTCTATGCTCCCCCGGCGCTCACAAATACCTTACTCGACGACATCACACCGATCATAGCCAACAACACCGCGGATATACTAGTTGTAGGTGGAGACTTCAATGATGTAATGGACATTAATCTAGATCGTACACATATCAGGGGGAGAAATCCGATGATACCGACGAAATTAGCCATCTTTGCCACAGCATTGGGACTGAAGGATGCATGGAGGGATCTGCACCAGATGGAGAAACAATACTCTTTCCATTCAGGCGCGCATGCATCGTTGTCTAGACTAGACTACTTCTTCCTCCCTGGTGTAGACATACATAAAGTAACGGAGGCAACACTCCAGCCCAGGGGGATCTCGGACCACTCACCGCTGAAGATCCTACTCGAAACAGAACGACCCAGGCCTCCACTGACTTGGCGCCTGAACTCGTATTATTTAGGGTTCAAAGAGTTAGTAGAAAAGATGCAGGAAGCCACTGTCTCATATTTCGAAACAAACCAGGACTCGATAGAGGACCTAGGAACCATATGGGAGGCGTACAAAGCAACCCTGAGAGGGGTAGTACTGAGCTGGACTGCTGCACACAAAAAAGCGCACAGGAAGGAGGTTGAAGACGCTGAAACAGAGGTCAGAAACGCTGAAGTGCGATATATAAACACAGGCGCATCAGATGACAACAGAGCCCTACAAGCGACACAAAAGAAGCTGCATGATGTCACACTTACCTGTGCGAAACAGGCACACAGGACAATGCGTACCAGGCTATACGAGACTGGAGACAAGGCCGGCAAAATGCTGGCGTGGCTGGAAAAAAGAGAGGAGGGTCAACACCAGATAAGATGTATCACTACCAGGAATGCAGAACAGACCTATACCGACTCAAGCATTGCTGAAACCTTTGCAGAGTACTACGAGGCATTGTACGCTCCCCCGACGACTGCACTGGATCCCAGCATCCTGGACACACTCACCATTCCACACCTAAGCGATACGCAAAGAGCGAGTTTGGAAACAGAGATTACAGAGGAAGAACTGTCGACAGCCCTATCCCAACTCCAAAATGGGAAAACCCCAGGGCCTAACGGCTTCCCAGTGGAAGCTTGGAAAAAGATCGGCAATGAGCACATAGTACCACAGATGCATAAAATGTTCCTATATGCCAAAGGTAAAGGAATTCTGCCCCCGGATCTGAGAAAGGCCACTATAGTGGTGATACATAAGGAAGGCAAACCAGCAAACATATGCAGCTCCTACAGGCCGATCTCACTTATAAACATAGAAGCTAAGATACTGGCCAAGACACTGGCTAACAGGCTCCAGACAGTCATACACACCCTTATCCATCCAGACCAATGTGGCTTTATGCCACGGAGATCCACACGAATGAATATCCACAGGCTACATGCCGCCATTGAGAAGTCTCCATCGCTGCGGGATGCACTAGCACTCCTCGCGATTGATTTCGAAAAAGCCTTCGATTCAGTCCACTGGGAGGCCTTGTGGAGCATTATGGGTAAAATGGGGTTGGGTGAGCAATTCATAGGCTGGGTCAAGCTGCTCTACAACACACCGACAGCTGAGATAAGGGTAAACGGGTGGACATCACGTAGTATTAACCTGGGTAAAGGGACCAGGCAGGGCTGTCCCCTTTCGGCAATGCTATTTGCACTGGCAATCGAGCCCCTGGCAATAATGCTGAGAGAATCACAGTTGTGGAAGGGGTTCCGGTGGGCCCGAGATTGGGAGGATAGGGTTTCCCTCTATGCCGACGATTTACTGATCTACATGAGTGATCCACTAGTATCATACCCCATCGTCACCCAAATACTAAATAGATACGGAGCATTTAGTGGTCTACGGGTAAACTATAACAAATCCATCCTTTTTCCGATCCAAGGAACTGATACGACAGCTCTACACAATTGCCCATATAGAGTAGAAACCGAGCATTTCAGATATCTTGGGGTACAGGTTGCGACGGACCTCACGCAATATGTTCCCCAAAATCTCCATCCAATCAGAGATAGATTTGCGAATGATGTGAAACACTGGATGACCCTACCCCTCACCCTGCTAGGAAGGGCGGCAATGTTTAAAATGCTCACTCTGCCACGATTCGTGTACATCCTCCAAAACGCCCCACTGTATGTACCCAAGATAGAATTCCTAAAAATAGATGAGACTCTCAGAAAGCTCCTCTGGGGTGGAGGGCATCCACGGATCGCGCTCAAAACCCTA
The DNA here is from genome assembly GCF_040938575.1 of Ambystoma mexicanum. Taxonomy (NCBI): domain Eukaryota; kingdom Metazoa; phylum Chordata; class Amphibia; order Caudata; family Ambystomatidae; genus Ambystoma; species Ambystoma mexicanum. The sequence continues at coordinate 311,196,103 of NC_090932.1, forward strand.
CAACGTTCCGCATGGGAAGGAGGTATAGGACTGCCCCACCTACAAACATATTATTGGGCAGCCCAGATGCCGGTGATAAATGATATCCTGCATAACAACCCTGAACTACCACATATTAAAGCGGATAGCCAGATGAGTGCCGGGCTCACCCCATTAGAGACCCTCTACAATAGTAGGGTACGCATGATCCCCAACACGATTAGAGCACATAGAACGCAAATATGGCTAGATGCACACAAGCACCTGGGATGGGATGGGAAACTCACGCTGGCACAGCCCCTATGGCGTAACAAACGTCTGCCGGAGCTAAGTAAAATCCCAAAATGGGTGACCTGGGAATCAGCTGGGATAACAAGGCTAGCAGACATAATACAAGATGGAGCAATAATACCATTCCAGACCCTGCAGGACAAATTCAACCTACCCCCCACAGAACACTTCCATTACAGACAAATACATCACGCACTTATCACATGTGAGATCGACCCACCGAACATTCCAGATTGCACACCAATTGAGAGAAACATCGTGGTAGATCGTATCGATAATAAAATAACCTCCACAATGTACAATGCAATAGCCTCTTTCGCCACAACGGAACTTACAGATCTGAAAGCAAAATGGGAAAGAGATGTGGGACCAATACAACCGGAAGAATGGATCAAAGCACTCATGTATCCGAGGGAAATTGCCATCTCGGCTAGAATCAGATTGATCCAACTCAAAATTCTACACAGGGTATACTATCCGAGAGAAGCTTTACATCAATGGGGGAGAGCAACTGATCCCAACTGTCTAAGGTGCCAACAGGCGAGGGGGACCTTTTTTCACATCTTGTGGGAATGCCCACGAATCCAAATTTTCTGGCAGAAATGTTGTGACAGGTTATCGGCAGTCATCGGCCGACGAATACCCATGGACCCCAAATTGCTATTACTAGGGATGGATGACGACCTAGACATCCCCCGATATGAGAAACTCATGCTGGCAACAACCACGGGACTCATAAAGAGGAATCTGGCCCAATTGTGGGGCTCACCCTTATCCCCTCAATGTGACCAATGGATAACAGACGTGGATATCTGTGTGCAAATGGAAATGAGAATATACACTACCAGAGGGTGCCCAGGGAAAGCACGCAAGATCTGGCAAAAATGGGAAGACACGTAGGGCTCTGCGAACTCATGAATAGACTTGACAGGGAAAGCACGCAAGATCTGGCAAAAATGGGAAGACACGTAGGGATCTGCGAACCCATGAATAGACTTGATAAACGTTTGGAGTCCTGCGAAGACTCATCTGCACAATGTATAATTTGGACGCCTAGTAACCCATTTCATGAAGGACCTAAAACTCTGAAACTTGCAATGTGCATGAAGAGCTATGCTTAGTGATTGCCTGTATGCCCGAGCGATGACTTGTTATTAACTTGTATGTATATGTTTACGTTTATAAAATTAATAAAATATGTTATTAAAAAAAAAAGAATGCATGCCGTTGAAGCATACATCGATAGCGGAGCAGTTGGAAATGATATTGATCAAGAACTGGCAGCAGAGATGGGGCTTCCTTTGTGTTCTAAGCCAACTATGGACAAGGTAACCACCGTGGATGGGACAGAAATCGCTTCCGTACCAGTAACCCAGTGTACAGCCAGGGTAACCTTGCTGTGCCAGGACAGACATTGGGAGTCTATTTCATTCGATCTCATCAAGGCACCTCAGTTCAGGCTAATACTAGGGATGCCATGGTTGGTTGCTCACAACCATTGACAGACTGGCGGGCACAACAATTAACCTTCCCCGGTGACTGCTCCCCTGCCTGCTATTGCCAAGAGGAGAAACCAGACGTCTGTATCCCCTTGACTCCCGGAGCGACAGTATCAACCCTGGGAGCAACTAATACCTTGCCAAGTGAATACCATGATTTCCAGGATGTTTTCCAAAAGGACCAAGCCAATACATTGCCGCCGCATAGGCCCCATGACTATCAAATCGACCTTGTTCCTGGTGCACAAATCCCTTGCGGCAGGATCTACGCTCTCACAGAACCAGAAAACCTTCATTTGAAATCCTATTTAGACCAGTACCTTGCAAACGGATTTATCCATCCTTCGAAGTCCCCCGCAGCCAGTCCTTTGTTCTTCGTACTGAAAAAGGAAGGAGACTTGAGAACCTGTATTGACTACCGCACATTGAACCAGATCGCTGTGAAGAACCGCTACCCTTACGCTCACCTGGCTCCCATAGTGGCGTCGATCTGAACTGGACAGCTGCGGTCTCCACCAATGTGACGCGTAATGCCGAGATGGCAGACTGGACTGGCCCACCTAGCTTCGTTTCCTTGGCCCGTAGGAATATTCTTCTGCAAATGGAGAAAGGGAATTTACCACCCGTGGAGTTGAACGTTAACCCCCCTCCTCCCGCTGTTCTCCCCACTGATCACCTTTGATGTCCCCTCTTATAGTCTCACCTGATGGTTTGGAAAGATGAGCTCTCCATCCTGCATAGAGTGCAGGGGCGTGTAGATAACCAGTTGCTTCACTGGTTCGAAGGAATTGGTGAGTTCCAGAACAATATTGACTCCGAGATTCCTGGCAAGACGCCGTAAGTATGTAGTTCGTAAGAGTTCAAATGTCTGAATTTCACTCTTGTCCGATTCCTTGCAGGTTGCAGCTTGACCCTAGCGAAGAGTTCCTCGTGGCAACCAGTAATATTCAGGTAAGGATTTGTATTATCCAACACAGTTCGATAAAAGAATGTCAATATGTAACCTGTTGCTTTCTCCCTTATTCAGGCGCTGAGAGAAAGTATGAAGTCTCGGGGAATAATGCCTCCGGCGGTAAAATCAGGTAAGTCTATTGTGGTGAGGAGGGTTCCCCTTGTTTGTCCCTTTTTTTCACCTTGCTGTCCTTTTGTTTCCCCTTAGGGGCCGGGGTTCAGCAAAGATGCAGTGGAAGCTGCGCCGACCCGTGAAGAGGAATAGTACCCCCGGTGGTAAAATCAGGTAAGTCTATGGGGGGTAACTAATATTACCTCTGTGTATTCCCTTGGCTCACCTTGCTGTTCTTGTCTTCCCCTTAGGTGCCGGAGTGTGGGGGGAACATGCAGGAGGATGCGGTGGAATGTGAAGATGCTGCGAAGGCCGGTGAGTTCAGCGCGGCGCTGCAGCAGGTGAGGCGACGCGCATAAAATAACTTCTTTCTTCCAGCTCGAATGCGCGATGGATCAGGAATTCAGGTAAGGATCCAAGGTATTGCTCTTGTTCTAACCTTTTCTGCTTCTTTCTCCCTTTTTCTAGGAGCTCCAGACTCGAGGCGGGCGTGGCAGAAGACTGGATGCAGACTTGCATGCAGGCACGGTGAGCGTTACGCTGCTGGATGCAGAACAACGCGAAGTGTGTGCTGCTCTTCAGGCGTGGTTTAAATAGCATCCAAAGTAGTCCCAGGTAAGTATTCCTCCTCAGCCCCACCCGAGTAAAAAATAGTCCCTAGGTAAAGTAGTCCCTTCCAAGCCTCTTTTGGCTTGGACCTCTTGCAGCATGGTCTGCATCAGGTAAGTTTGCAGCCTGGTCTGCATCAGGTAGGTTTTAATCTATGAGCCTGGCGCCTATGGCGCCAGGACTGACTCTCCATATGAGCCTGGCGCCATATACGCCAGGACTGCACCCAAATAGCCCCTAGCAGGGGTTGTTGGGCTTGCTTGGGATAACTTGATGCCTGCTTCCGGGGTTGCTGGACTTGGTCTGGGTCCCCGGAGGTAGGCATCATGACAGCACTCCCCCCCCAAGGGCCCTCCTAAAGTCGTTCTTCCCTGTGGTTTCGGTTTGTCTGGGAAATTTCGGTGGAATTTTTTCACCAATCGGGGTGCATGAACATGGTCACTAGGTTCCCATGACCTTTCCTGTGGTCCGTAACCTTTCCAGTGGATTAAATAAAAAAGTTTTGACTTCATCAGCTTGGAGTCCAGGATGTTCTTAACTTCAAATTCGGGTTCCCCGTCTACAAGCATGGGGTCTGGTGGCTTTGTTAGTCTTGTCCCTGGTTGCACTGGCTTCAAAAGTGACACATGAAAGACGGGGTGAATTCGCATATTAGCAGGTAAGTCCAACTTGACAGCCACCGGGTTGATAATGGCCTTAATAGAGTAAGGTCCCAAATATCTGGGGTTAAAGGTCCATGTTCCCTTTACAGGTATATGTTTTGTGGCTAACCATACTTGGTCCCCTATCTGGTATTGTGGAGTATCACTTCTATGCCGATCAGAATCTTTCTTGTATTTTTCTTTCACCTGTTTTAAATGTGCAGTTGCTTCCTTAAAGGCTTGTGTAATCATAGCGTGCAGATGGTCCACTGCGGGCATTTCTAAGTGTTGGGGTGAGTCAAGGTCTGAGGTTCGAGGATGGTGCCCATATAAGGTATAAAAGGGGCTTTGTCCAGTTCCAGAGTGTACTGAATTATTGTATGCATATTAGGCGATCCAAAGAATGTCTTTCCAATTACTCTCAGTCTGATGTAACATACAAAGCAGGTATTGTTCGAGAGTCTGGTTGGTCCTCGCCGTTTGACCATCGGTTTGGGGGTGGTGACTGGTCGATAACCTCACATCGATTTGCGCCAATTGACAGCATTGTTTCCAAAAATGTGAAATGAATTGACTGCCCCGGTCAGAGACCAATACGGATGGAAATCCGTGTATGCAAACAATGTTTTCGAGGAACTCCTTGGCCAGGATTGAAGCTGAAGGTAATCCCTTTAAAGGAATAAAGTGGGCCATCTTGGAAAAAAGATCCACAATAACTAGAATGGTGTTAAATCCATTGCATGGGGGTAGATCAGTAATAAAGTCTAACGATAAGGTGTGCTATGGTATAGGCGGAATGTCTAAAGGTTGTAAGGGTCCAGCTGGTTTTTTCTTTTGACTTTTGTTTTGGGCGCAAATGCCACAAGACATCACAAATGATTTAATATCCTTTCGCCAGGTGGGCCACCAGAATTGTTTTTTAATTTAAGCTTCAGTTTTTGCAAAACCTGGGTGCCCCTCCATTAGGGTATCATGATAACGGGAAATGACTAGCTCTTGTAGTTCCTTGTGTGGCAGAAATAGCCGCCCTTGGTAATAAGGCAGATCATTGGTGACAGAGAAGTCCGGGCCTTTCTTTACCCAGTCCTGCAGGGCTGTAGGATCAAAGAGTTGCTGGATCTTTACCTGAATGTCCTCTAGTGTCTGTAGAGTAGTCATGCTAAGAATCCTTTGTTCGGAAATTATAGGTACTGGTTCTGGGTTCACTTCTGCCTCTCCCATCCCTATTCGGGATAAGGCGCCTGCTTTACCATTCTTACAACCTGGTCGATAGGTTATCACGAAATCGAACTCGTCAAAGAACAATGCCCATGGGAGTTGACTTGACAATTGGGCCTTGGCTGTCTTTAAATACTGTAAGTTCCAGTGATCGGTGATTACAGTAATGGTATGCCTGGCACCGAGAAGATAGTGCCGCCAAGCCTTGAAGGTGGATTTAATGGCTAATAACTCCTTGTCGGTAACCGCATAGTTTAACTCGGGTGCCGAGAACTTTCTGGACCAAAACGCTACTGGGTGAAGCTGGCCAGTTTCAGGGTCCTTTTGAGAAAGGACAGCTCCCATGGCTAGACTGGATGCATCAGTTTCCACTATGTATGGAAGTTCAGGGCGCAGGTGCTTTAATACAGGTGCAGACGTGAATTTCTCTTTCAGCTCTTGGAAGGCATTTTCAGCTTCTTCATTCCACATAAAGCGTTTATTTTTTCGCAAGAGTGCTGTGATGGGATGTACAACATGTGAAAAATCTGTGATGAATCTGTGGTAGAAATTGGCAAAGCCGAGCATGCTTTGTACTCCTTTAACTGAACTTGGTGATGGCCACTTAAGGATTGCGTTCACCTTTCGTGAGTCCATTTGGACTCCCATTGGGGTCAGGATAAACCCAAGGTATGCAACTTCTGTGGCATGAAAAATACATTTTTCCAGTTTTGCCTATAGTTTGTGCTGGCGCAATTTCTCAAGGACTGCTCGGACGTGCTTCACATGGTCAGATTCTGAAGAGGAGTATACTAGAATATCATTGATATATACGACAACACAAACGTCAATGAGTTCACGAAGGACATTGTTCATGAAGTATTGGAAGGCTGCTGGTGCATTGCACAACCCGAAAGGCATCACCTGGTATTCGAATAACCCATACTTAATGCGGAAAGCAGTCTTCCATTCGTCGCCCTCTTTTACACGTACCAGATGGTATGCCCCCCGGAGATCTAACTTAGTGTATATGCAAGCATCCTTCACTTGGTCTAGTAGTTCAGGGATCAGAGGCACTGGGTATCGGTTCTTAACAGTTATCTGGTTCAATGCGCGGTAGTCTGTGCACGTTCTGAGGTCACCTTCCTTTTTGGGCACGAAGAACAAAGCTGAAGATGCAGGGGACTTGGATGGGCGAATGAAGCCATTGGCAAGGTACTTGTCTAAGTATTGTCGTAGGTGAAGGTTCTCAGGCTCCGTAAGGGCATAGATCCTGCTACAAGGGGGTTGTGCACCGGGTATGAGATCGATTTGACAATCGACGATCTGTGAGGTGGTAAGGTGTTTGCCTGTTCTTTTTGGAAGACATCCTGGAATTCTTGGTATTCTGGAGGTAGTTGCATGACTGCTGTGGTTACTGTGGCCAGGCCTGCGTTCAGATTTTTCTTTGAGTAACAGGTTTGTGCACAATCCGGGAAGGTTATTCTCTTCTCTCGCCAGTCAATACAAGGATTATGTGTTTCCAACCAAGGTATCCCCAGTATTATTTGGAACTGTGGGGCTTTGATTAGATCAAACACAATAGTCTCTCGATGCCCATCCTGACCAAAGAGTATCATCTCTACGGTGGAATGAGTTACAGGCCCAGAGGCAATTTCAGTTCCATCGACTGTGGTGATGACATCTGAGGTGGTTTTTCGGCAGAGAGGTAGATTCATCCTGGAAGCCAATTCGTAGTCCACATAGTTTCCTATGTCCCCACTATCAATGTATGCCCTTACTGCGTGCATACGCGATGGCTGCCTTGGATCTACGAGGACCATTGGTATGATGAAATGCAAGGTCTGAGTATCCTTCTTCAAGCTCAGCAAGCAGACCTCTACGCTTGTCGGGCGTGTTTGTTTCCCGAGTCTGACTACATATGGCTTTTATCAGCAGCTCCTACCACCTTCTTGGGTGGTTTTACAGGGCAATCCCGTAGAAAATGCCCAGAGGTTCCACCATATAGACACAATTGCATTTGCCATCTCCTTTCTCTTTCCTTCTGGGTTAAGGGTCCTTTAACCCTTCCGATTTGCATGGGTTCTGAAGCATCTGCTCCTTTGGGGTTAGCGTGGGTTTTGACCAACACCCGAATCTCAAACTTGGGTTGATCAGCCTTTCTGTTCTGAAGTCTGTCATCTAACTGGACCACTAAGTCTATATATTCAGCCCAGTCTTGTGGTGGGTTCATGACTTGAGCCAAGACATCCTTGAGTTCTTCTCGAAGCCCTCGAGGAAATTACATGATTCGTTTTACCTCAGGCCCTCCAGTTTCCACTATCAACCTATTAAATGTCGCGATGTAGGATAGAAGGTCCTGGTTACCCTGTCGTAGGGACAAAAGTTTGTTATCCAGGGTCTGTCCTTGGGAGTGCCGGGCAAATAGTCTTTCCAATCTTGTTTGAAAGCCCTGAAAATCCCGAGGAATTGGGTCATCCTGAGTAACTAGTGGAATTGACCAATCAGCTGCACTGCCGCTGAGATATGACAATACAAAGGCTACCTTGGCTTGATCGTTTGGGAAGGCTCCAAGTCTGCATAAAAAGTGCAAGCGGCATTGGTTCATAAACACGGCAAACCTTTTGGGATCTCCGGGAAAGTGTTCGGGCGGAGCTAATGGAATATTTCCTGGTAGGTTTATTTGCACAGAGTTACTCGATAACACAGGAGCTGGATTTCCCCCGGAACCAGGTAGGGGTGCTTGTCCAGCCTGGCTTTGCAGTAGTTGCCTAGCAAGGTCATCAGTTCGCTCCTTTGACAAAATCAGTTCTCTCCTTAAGAGCATTGGTTTCTTGACGGGCGGAATGCACTTCAGCCCTCAGTTCCCCTAGTAATTGGGCCAATTGGTCAGTTTCTGAGGTACCCGGGTGGGAATTTGTGGGTAGGCTTCGCGTTCTGTTACGCTCACCTGGCTCCCACAGGGGCGTCGATCTGAACTGGACAGCTGCGGTCTCCACCAATGTGACGCGTAGTGCCGAGATGACGGGCTGGACTGGCCCACCTAGCTTTGTTTGCTTGGCCCGTAGGAATATTCTTCTGCAAATGGAGAAAGGGAATTAACCACCCGTGGAGTTGAGCGTTAACCCCCCCCCACTCCCGCTGTTCTCCCCACTGATCACCTTTGATGTCCCCTCTTATAGTCTCACCTGATGGTTCGGAAAGATGAGCTCTCCATCCTGCATAGAGCGCAGGGGCACGTAGATAACCAGTTGCTTCACTGGTTCGAAGGAATTGGTGAGTTCCAGAACAATATTGACTCTGAGATTCCCGGCAAGATGCTGTAAGTAGGTAGTTTGTAAGAGTTCAAATGTCTGACTTTCACTCTTGTCCGATTCCTTGCAGGTTGCAGCTTGACCCTAGCGAAGAGTTCTTCGTGGCAACCAGTAATATTCAGGTAAGGATTTGTATTATCCAACACAGTTCGATAAAATAATGTCAATATGTAGCCTGTTGCTTTCTCCCTTGTTCAGGTGCTGAGAGAAAGTATGAAGTCTCGGGGAATAATGCCTCCGGCGGTAAAATCAGGGAAGTCTATTGTGGTGAGGAGGTTTCCCCTTGTTTGTCCCTTTGTTTCACCTTGCTGTCCTTTTGTTTCCCCTTAGGGGCCGGGGTTCGGCGAAGATGCAGTGGAAGCTGCGCCGACCCGTGAAGAGGAATAGTACCCCCGGTGGTAAAATCAGTAAGTCTATGGGGGGTAACTAATATTACCTCTGTGTGTTCCCTTGGCTCACCTTGTTGTTCTGGTCTTCCCCTTAGGTGCCAGAGTGCGGCGGGAACATGCAGGAGGATGCAGTGGAATGTGAAGATGCTGCGAAGGCCGGTGAGTTCAGCGCGGCACTGCAGCAGGCGAGGCGACGCGCATAAAATAACTTCTTTCTTCCAGCTCGAAGGATCGGGAATTCAGGTAAGGATCCAATGTATTGCTCTTGTTCTAACCTTTTCTCCTTCTGTCTCCCTTTTTCTAGGAGCTCCAGACTCGAGGCGGGCGTGGCAGAAGACTGGATGCAGACTTGCAGGCACGGTGAGCGTTACGCTTCTGGATGCAGAATAACACGAAGCGTGTGCTGCTCTTCAGGCATGGTTTAAATAGCCACCCAAAGTAGTCCCAGGTAAGTATTCCTCCTCAGCCCCACCCGAGTAAAAAATAGTCCCTAGGTAAAGTAGTCCCTTCCAAGCCTCTTTTGACTTGGAGCTCTTGCAGCATGGTCTGCATCAGGTAAGTTTGCAGCATGGTCTGCATCAGGTAAATTTTCTTTTTTTTTAAAACTTCTTTTTATTCATTTAGCGTGGCAGCAAAAAACAGGCGAACAACGCCAGGTAAGTACAATACGAATACAAAAATACACAGTATAGGCAAACAGGAGTTACATCACAAATTAACACAGCCATTGGGCACTTTTATAACATGCGCAAAATGTCAGAAAACTATGATGGGGGCGAGAGCCCGGGTCGGTGGGGGGAGGCAGATAGAGGAGATGTGGCCAGTGTCGTATTCAGGTCTGACATATAAGAACGGAATCTGAGCCAGATATTCCTGGGCCTAGAGTGGGTAGGTTGTAGGTGAGACCAGGCTTCCTCAGAGTCCGAGGCCCACGTGACCGCTCTTAGCCATTGGGCGTGGGTGGGAGGCGAGGGGCGAAGCCAGCACAATAGGATGGATCGTACAGCGAGAAGCATGCAGAGGCTAGCTAGTTTTTTGGAGTCCCGGGGAGGCCCGGGAGGTCATGGAAGAGACATTTATTTATTTTATTTATTTCACATTTATAAAAGACATACCACCGGGGAGGGGCTGATGAGATGGTCGAGCATAGCAGACACCGTCGAGCAGACTGCTTCCCAAAACTGTGAAAGATGGGGACAGGACCAAATCATATGAATGTAATCGGCAGAATCAAGGCCGCACCTAGGGCAACTAGAGGGGTGATCACTGGACATGCGGTGCAATCTGATCGGGGTGTAGTGGAATCTATGTAGGACTTTAAACTGAATCAGTTTGAAGCGGGAGTTGAAAGACACCCGGTGTATGCGTTCACACAGATGTGCCCAGCGCTCATCAGACATTTCAACACCAAGGTCCACCTCCCACGCCCGCCTCAATTTAGTGAATTCCGGAATAGATCTGGACTGCAGCATAGTGTATAGTCTAGATATTTTACCTCTAGTGGGTGAGGGGGAGGTGAGTTCCTCAATGAGGGTGTCGTCCGGTGGTATGGCCGGGAACGTCGGATAATTACGTTTGAGGATCCTGCGAAGGGATGAGTATTGGAGCCATAGACACTGGCCTCTCCTTAAGGGCAGTGGGAGGTCGGGCCATTCAACAAATATACCCTGATCAAACACATCGCGCAGCAACTCGTTCCCGCCTCGGCCCAGCGTCGGACCATGGCCGGTGACACCCGAGGGACCCCCGGTAGGAAGTTCCAGAGAGGGAGGTTACCATGAAAGGTGTAAGCAGTACCGGACAATTTCCATGTTTTTGACAATGCCAGGGATGTGCAGGCGACCGGGCTCTGTGAGTCCAGTGCCAGAGGGGCGGGTTGTATCACCAATGAGCGAATGTCACGGTCGCAGACCGCAAGTTTCTCGAGTCTAACATGTGGGGGGGGGGGGGTCCGTCGTGTTGAACCAGTGGGATGTATACTGGATTTGGGATACCAGCCAGTATTAAGGAAGTCAGGGGCACCAAAGCCCCCATAAGCCAGAGGGGTAGACAAGGTATCCAGTTTGAGGCGGACCGCACCCGAATGCCAGAGGAAGGAATTGACCGTGCGGGTCAGTTCCCGGAAGAAACCCCCCCTGGCCACAGGGGGATGTTGGTAAACTTGTAGAGTAACTGGGGCAACACCGCCATTTTCAGTAGACCTATCCTGCCTGCGAGGGATATCGGGAGTTTGCCCCAGACTAGAACCCTAGATGACAAATGTGTGAGATACTTTTGGTAGTTCTCGTTGAAAGTCAGCGCTCGATGGCGCGTTATCTCGATCCCCAGGTAGGTGAAAGTAAACTGGGCCCATGTGAACCCCTGAGTGTCCGGAGGGGGGGAGTGCATTCTATAAGAGGGAAAAGTGTAGATTTCGAGCAATTCACCTTAAGGCCCGAAATTCGGTCAAAATGTATGACGTCTTCCAGCATTGGGGGTAAGTTGATGGAGGGAGAGCGTATAAACAGCAGAGCATCATCGTCATAGAGGGAAACTACGTCTGCCTGGCCCGCCGTACGGAGTCCTCTATGTGCGTGAAATTGGCGGAGAATATCAGCGAAGGGCTCTATTGCTATGGCGAAGATCAAGGGTGAGAAGGGGCATCCCTGTCTCGTCCCCCTGGCGAACCTAAAGAGCGGGGAACAACGGTCGCCGGTGCAGACCCTAGCCACAGGATCAGAGTAGAGCAATTTAACCCAGGAGAGAAAAGAGGGACCAAATTTACAGCTCTCGAGGACCCGCCACAAATACCTCCACGAAACCGAATCAAACGCTTTTTGCATGTCAAGTGTGGCCGCCACCGCATGTGTCTCAGGGTTTATTCTATTAATTATATTAAAGAGACGCCTAAGGTTCAGAGAGGTAGAGCGACCAGGGATGAAGCCCCCCTGATCCGGATGGATGATAGATGGCAAGAAGGGAGCCAACCGGAGGGCTAGTGCTTTAGCGTATATTTTGACATCGCAATTTATAAGTGAGAGCGGGCGGTACGAACCGCATTGTGAGGAGGGTTTGCCAGATTTAAGTAATACCGTAATTGTGGCTTCGCAAAGTGAAGGAGGAAATACACCGGCTTCAGCAGATTCCTCCCAGAGAGCCATCAGGAGAGGGAGCAATAGTGATTTATAGCGCTTATAAAATTCAGCTGGGATACCATCCGAGCCAGGGGCCCTCCCCGAGGATAAGGAGTCAACCGCATCAGGGAGCTCCTCAAGCATAAGTGGGGAATCAAGGGAACCCGCAGCTTCCGGGGTGAGAGTCGACAAAGGAAGGGTATCGAGAAAGGAGTCAATCTCCACCGCCGGCACCTCATCAGAGTTGGAATATAGGGTTTCATAGAACGTGAAGAATTCCGTATTGATGTCCTGAGGTGACAGCCATAGAGCCGTCCGATCTCTCAATCCCAAGTATATTGGGGGACCCCATCTCGTGACGAATATGTCTTGCCAGAAATCGGCCCGGGCGTTCGCCCTCCCCGTATTTTCTCGCCATGCCAGGGTTATCCAAGAATTTTTGTTCGCGCTCCGCAAGGGATCGGAACGTATCCAGCTCCACTCCGATGTCCGCCAGGGCTCCTGGAGTGGAGTGAAGTGAACATTTAGCCTCAAGGGTCGATAATTTAGATTCGCTCTCGGCGAGGCCCCTGCGGATCGACTTAAGGACACCGTTCTCCTTCGACAGCGCTATCCCTCTGATGTAAACCTTGAAGGACTCCCATAGAATGGCCTGCGATGTTACCGAGTCTGTGTTTGTATCAAAGAACTCCTCGATAGATAGCTCGAGTTCAGAACAAAACTCTGGGTCCAGAAGGGAGAGAGGCTTCAGCCTCCAATGTCGGGTGCGGCCTGGATCTGGTCCCCAGTCTATGGTGATAGTCACGGGAGAGTGGTCAGACACTGTCCTGGGGAGAATCATTAACTGTATGACATTCTTGACTAGTACGTTGGAGATCACCCATCTGTCAATACGGGAATAAGAATCGTGGACCGAGGAGTAGAAAGAGTAAACGCGGGAATCCGGGTAAAAGAACCTCCATGCATCCACCATGTCGAGATGGGGCAGGGATGATAGTGCAGCGTAGGCTGCTCTAGAAAGTTGACGAGGTTTGGACCCCGATCTGTCGAGGGCTACATCAAAAATTGTATTAAAATCCCGCCCCCAGAGGATGGGAACAAGGGGAAAGCCATCGAGAAGGGACGAGACCTGTACATAAAAATCCGGGTCATCTATATTGGGACCGTAAATGTTCAGCAGGACGATCTCCTTATTTTGAAGCGTAGCATGAAGCAGTACGTATCTGCCTTGAGGGTCTATGTGTGAGGAGATGGAAGTGAACTTGAGACTTTTATGAATGAGAGTCATGACCCCACGGCTTTGGGAAGAGAAATCGGTGAAGAATCTGTGGGGGCCCCATGATTTAGAAAATCTCATACATTGTTCTGTGCGGGCATGTGTCTCCTGTAAAAAAAGAACCTTGGATCCATGACGCTCAGCCTGCAGCTGTAGCTGCCTCATCTTTTTATAATTACCCAACCCCTGAACATTCCAGCTCATAAAAGTCAGGTCACTCCCAGACATCGATACGGGGGTGAGTATATCAGAGAAAATACCAGTAACCAATGGGCCAATAAAGCAGCCCTGCAGTAACAGTCATTGAGTACCACCTCGCGGTCCGTAATTGCTGCCAACACCAAGCTTTTTGTAACATAACCCCCAACATGTCCCACCCCCTCCCACATCCCTACCCCAAACAGAGGGATGACAATCCCAAAACCCCTCAACCAAAACCAAACCAAAGGCATCAGCGCCTGGGGGCCTGTAGGCCAGATTGGCCGCGTCTCTCCGGGCAGCGGCAGGTCCAAGTGAAGTAAAAGTGTGCCAATAGTAAGAGCTTGCACGTAACTTGGGGAGAGATGTTGCACATGTTGACGTGGCACCTATTCATAACAATGAACAATCTAAACAGGTTGCAGAGTAGAAACCCAGTGTGACTCCAGCGCAGGAAGGTGGCCGGGCATGGGCCCTCCCCGACCGGGCTGAAGGGTAGCTGTAGGGCCTTGAACAAGGCGGGGGATCAGCCTGGGAAATGTTCATCCAGGAACTTAGAGGCCTCTTCTGGAAGAGTGAAGAAGAACACCCGGTTGGCATGTTCTATGCGGAGCTTGGCGGGGTAGAGCATGGCGTATTTAATTGAGTGATCACGCAGCCTACGCTTTACCGCCAGGAAGGTCTTGCGTTCACGCTGGACGGCCATTGAGAAGTCCGGGTAAAGGTGGATCCCTGCGCCACCCAGTAAGAGCTCACCCTTGAGTCTCGCGGCTCTGAGGAGGGCATCGCAGTCCCGAAAATTCAGCACCCGGCCTATGATGGGCCGAGGAGGAGCGCCAGGCCTGGGTTTAGCCATTAGGGCTCGGTGTGCACGCTCTATGGAGAATTGCGGGGAGAGTTTGGGTGAATCGAGGAGCGTCAGTAGTGTGTGTTCGACGAAATCTTCCATTGATTCATGAACCTCATTCTCGGGAACGCCGATAATACGGAGGTTATTGCGCCTTGATCGGGATTCCAAATCCTCATTCCTCTTCTCCACATCAAGGACTCGGTTGGAAAGAGCAGTGACTTCAGAGCGCAGGGCACCCAATGCATCCTCAGCGGAGCCCACCCTTGTCTCAACCTCCGCCACCCGGCTATCCGTCCTCTCAATATGGGCTTTGATAGAGGATATAGTGCCGTTCATGTCATCTAGTTTTGAGTGAAGTGTGGTGAAGCCCTCCCGAATAAAGTCCATCATGTTTTGAGACTCCGGAGCTGTGGCGGATGATGACGCTGTGGGAACCTGCTCGGTGGTTTCCTCTGGCGATCTCACCGGCGTCTTCGTAAACATATTGATGGAGCTCTGTTTCCTTGCGGTCCCCTTGGTCATCCTGATGATGTTGAAGTTCCAATGGAGTAAGGGGGGAATACCAGCAGCTCAAGAAAGAGAGGTGTGGGGGCCTCAGGCCGCGAGACACGCAGGGCAGGATGCAAGGATGATGTGGAGCAGGTATTTTTCCGGGGGAGGGGGGGTCAGCGACTGTGGACCCGTATATGTGAGGCCCGTTGCTGCCGGCGGAGCCGGCGGAGGTGCAGCCAGCCCCCGGCAGTGCGGGAGGCGCAGTCCGGAGAGTTCAGATGTAGGTCAGGGGCTCAAAGTGGTGGTGTGCGGTGGCCGCCGTGAGGACCGTGATGAAGATATGGTAGTCCAAGCGTGCCTGCAGGAGGGATAGGGAAGAGCACCAACCGGCCCTGTGTCCCGCCGAGGGGTGGAACAACCCCCGAGAATCCTCAGGCCAGGAGGCCCCTCAAGGTAGGTGTGATGTGGGTGGCTGGCGTGGCCCAGAGCACCCCAAGTCAATTCCGGAGCAGGGGGATACCCGGGTGATGCAGCTCCAGGGCAGAGCCGACTGTGTCGGGTGAGAGTGCCAGCGACCAACGTGTGCCCCTATGTTACAGAGGCGGGCACCGCCGGCACACGGGCCGCGGAGCGAGGCGGCACCCCCTCTCCATGCACCACGTATCTTATTGGGCACAGGGCCCTGCGGAGTATGTCGGCGTGGGGGGCGGGGGGAGCGCGACACCTGGTGTATTGGGGTGTGCCACAGCTTGACCCCTCCACCAAAGTATCCTTGAGGGGGGACCCCCAGCAGCCGGCAAGCAGGATCACGGACCAAGAAGGGCCGGGCCGCAGCAGCGCCGAGGACGCCCTCCGAGGCGGCGCCGAGTCGCTCCGCAGCCGTATACGCCGCCCCTCCGCGGCTGAAGAACACTGGATCAGGGCTCCGGGGGAGGCCTCCTCGAACAATGAGCCTCGGCAGGGGTGGGTGGGGGCCCACGCTGGAACGAGTAGTGGCACCGGCGAGCAGGGAGTTCCGGCACGTCCCACAGCCGGAGCAGGGCACTGGCGCGAAGCCGCCTCGCTGGTGGGTCAGGGGCAGAGAGATGTCGGGATCTCAGGGTCCCCGGCACCGGTTTGTGCCGGGATTCGGGCCAGGTGAAGCCCGGATCATCCGCCATAGAGTTGTCGGGGAGAAGCTGGATCCCCCCCCACCCCCAGGGCAGTGGGGGGCCAGCAGCCATACCCTCACCAGCTATGGGAGGCCCCAACACCTCCCATATGGCCCCCAGAAATGCAACAGAGTGCCAAGCAGGCAGCAGCATGTTTTCAAACTGCATTTATTTCTGGCACAGAAAAGAAAAAAAACACACAAAGCATCGTGCACACCGCGAATTCAGGCGCCGTCTCCCCCGGGGCTGTCTTGCAAGTAAGTTTTATAATCACACTGCAGGCTGACCTCACAGAATTGGATCAGCTCCCAGAAACCTATCTCCTCCTGTTATTGGCTGCAGAGTGGTGGGTTACATATGTAGCCCTTATAGAGAGCCTGATAATTGGATATTAACCTCCTGCGTCAGTGGGTTGATTTAGCTGTGCCAGCCCCCATTACCTAATTCTAATCTTGTTGCAATGTGACTTTGTTCCCATAACTTTTAGCTGAACAAGCAGTTCGCACCTGGGCTCTGGCTTGTTACAAGTTATGTTTCAATGTTGTGCGTGTCCTTGAGAAAATGTCTTTCTTTCCCAGAAAGAAAAAAAAAGCACACTGGGTTGCCGTGATTTATTCGCATTTGTGGATAAAAAAAATGTCTGTCTGCAGAAAGCAATTTTATCTTGAACTTGCGGCCTTGGCAGGTCGGACTTGTTTTGCGAGGAATGTTGATAAGGCTCCCGCAGCCAGTGTTCAGTGTTCAGTGAGTGAAATGAACTTAGCTGTAATTTTCCTGAAACATAGCTTTACACTGTGCATTTAGACCATGTTAGTTCATATAGGCATTTGCAAGCCTTTAAACAGGGATTTTTGTGTTTGTAGATTCTGATATTGCAGCATTGATTCTAATGTAGCATAGAAGTTGCACTATTGGTGAAGTGGGTGTGTTTCAGCATATTTGTCACCCATGGGTGCGCTGGGGCCTGGTTCAAATGATAAGTGCGCTCCTTGTTCTTCCTGTTGTTCTTCTATGTAGGTGCTTGGGGTGCGGGGGCATGGATTTGGTCTCCATTTTCCCTCTTCAGAGTCGTGCCCTCTGAAGTCGGGTATTAATACAAGAAGGTACCGCAAAAAGGATCCTGTGACCTGCCAGCCGCGGAGAGTCACAATCAAGCGGCCATCTTGTTCGGTGCTCAACAGCGCCCCCCTGCATCAGGTAAATTTTAATCTATGAGGCGCCAGGACTGACTCTCCATATGAGCCTGGCGCTATAGATGCCAGGATTGCACCCAATTATCCCCTAGCAGGGGTTGTTGGGCTTGCTTGGGATAACTTGATGCCTGCTTCCGGGGTTGCTGGACTTGGTCTGGGTCCCCGGGGGTAGGCATCATGACAACCACTTATCCCTGAGATGCTAGACCAAGTTAAAGATGCCCAGATTTATACCAAATTGGACCTTCGAGGAGCGTACCACCTGGTCCGAGTCAGAAAAGGAGATGAATGGAAAACCGCCTTCCGTACTAAGTACGGCTTGTTTGAATATCAAGTCATGCCCTTCGGGTTATGCAACGCTCCTCCGGCATTCCAGTATTTCATGAATGACGTCTTAAGGGAGTTAATTGATGTGTGCGCCTTTGTGTATATAGACGACATCTTAGTATACTCAGCCTCGGAACAAGATCATGTCAGGCACGTTCGTTCAGTCCTCACCAAGCTCCGTCAACATTGCTTGTTTACAAAGCTTCAAAAATGCTTTTTTCACGTCACCGAAGTAGAATTTCTTGGTTTTATCCTTACTCCAGGAGGCATCAGAATGGACGTGCACAAGGTAGATGGCCTTCACCGATGTCTCTGAAAGGGGTACACAGCATGCTGGGCTTTGCGAACTTCTACTGCCGGTTCATCCCAGACTTCTCTCAGGTTGTGCACCCAATCACAGTACTATTACGAAAAAACAATAAAAAGTTTGCTTGGACCGAAGAAGCAGAAGAAGCCTATCAGGAACTTAAACGAAGGTTCACTTCTGCTCCAATCCTGCGACATCCTCATCCAGACCTCCCTTATGTCGTTGAAACTGATGCGTCCAGTCTCGCAATGGGGGCTGTCCTTTCACAGAGAGACCCGGTATCCGGCCAGCTACATCCTGTGTCCTTCTGGTCGAAAAAGTTCTCACCTCCAGAGATTAATTATGCCATCATGGACAAGGAACTCCTGGCTATCAAATCTGATCACCTTTGATGTCCCCTCTTATAGTCTCACCTGATGGTTCGGAAAGATGAGCTCTCCATCCTGCATAGAGCGCAGGGGCGCGTAGATAACCAGTTGCTTCACTGGTTCGAAGGAATTGGTGAGTTCCAGAACAATATTGACTCCGAGATTCCCGGCTAGACGCTGTAAGTATGTAGTTCGTAAGAGTTCAAATGTCTGACTTTCACTCTTGTCCAATTCCTTGCAGGTTGCAGCTTGACCCTAGCGAAGAGTTCCTCGTGGCAACCAGTAACATTCAGGTAAGGATTTGTATTATCCAACACAGTTCGATAAAACAATGTCAATATGTAACCTGTTGCTTTCTCCCTTATTCAGGCGCTGAGAGAAAGTATGAAGTCTCGGGGAATAATGCCTCCGGCGGTAAAATCAGGTAAGTCTATTGTGCTCAGGAGGTTTCCCCTTGTTTGTCCCTTTGTTTCACCTTGCTGTCCTTTTGTTTCCCCTTAGGGTCCGGGGTTCGGCGAAGATGCTCCGCCGACCCGTGAAGAGGAATAGTATCCCCGGTGGTAAAATCAGGTAAGTCTATGGAGGGTGACTAATATTACCTCTGTGTATTCCCTTGGCTCACCTTGCTGTTCTTGTCTTCCCCCTAGGTGCCGGAGTGCGGCGGGAACATGCAGGAGGATGCGGTGGAATGTGAAGATGCTGCGAAGGCCGGTGAGTTCAGCGCGGCACTGCAGCAGGCGACGCGCATAAAATAACTTCTTTCTTCCAGCTCGAAGGCGCAATGGATTAGGAATTCAGATAAGGATCCAAGGTATTGCTCTTGTTCTAACCTGTTCTCCTTCTTTCTCCCTTTTTCTAGGAGCTCCAGACTCGAGGCGGGCGTGGCAGAAGACTGGATGCAGACTTGAAGGCACGGTGAGCGTTACGCTGCTGGATTCAGAATAACGCGAAGCGTGTGCTGCTCTTCGGGCGTGGTTTAAATAGCCTCCAAAGTAGTCCCAGTTAAGTATTCCTCCTCAGCCCCACCCGAGTAAAAAATAGTCCCTAGGTAAAGTAGTCCCTTCCAAGCCTCTTTTGGCTTGGAGCTCTTGCAGCATGGTCTGCATCAGGTAAGTTTGCAGCATGGTCTGCATCAGGTAAATTTTAATCTATGAGCCTGGCGCCTATGGCGCCAGGACTGACTCTCCATATGAGCCTGGCGCCATAGATGCCAGGACTGCACCCAAATAGCCCCTAGCAGGGGTTGTTGGGCTTGCTTGGGATAACTTGATGCCTTCTTCCGGGGTTGCTGGACTTGGTCTGGGTCCCCGGGGGTAGGCATCATGACAACCAGACAACCACTTATCCCTGAGATGCTAGACCAAGTTAAAGATGCCCAGATTTATACCAAATTGGACCTTCGAGGAGCGTACCACCTGGTCCGATTCAGAAAAGGAGATGAATGGAAAACCGCCTTCCGTATTAAGTACGGCTTGTTTGAATATCAAGTCATGCCCTTTGGGTTATGCAACGCTCCTCCGGCATTCCAGTATTTCATGAATGACGTCTTAAGGGAGTTAATTGATGTGTGCGCCTTTGTGTATATAGACGACATCTTAGTATACTCAGCCTCGGAACAAGATCATGTCAGGCACGTTTGTTCAGTCCTCACCAAGCTCCGTCAACATTGCTTGTTTGCAATGCTTCAAAAATGCTTTTTTCACGTCACCGAAGTAGAATTTCTTGGTTTTATCCTTACTCCAGGAGGCATCAGAATGGACGTGCACAAGGTAGATGGCCTTCACCGACGTCTCTGAAAGGGGTACAAAGCATGCTGGGCTTTGCGAACTTCTACCGCCGGTTCATCCCAGACTTCTCTCAGGTTGTGCACCCAATCACAGTACTATTACGAAAAAACAATAAAAAGTTTGCTTGGACCGAAGAAGCAGAAGAAGCCTATCAGGAACTTAAACAAAGGTTCACTTCTGCTCCAATCCTGCGACATCCTCGTCCAGACCTCCCTTATGTCGTTGAAACTGATGCGTCCAGTCTCGCAATGGGGGCTGTCCTTTCACAGAGAGACCCGGTAACCGGTCAGCTACATCCTGTGTCCTTCTGGTCGAAAAAAGTTCTCACCTCCAGAGATTAATTATGCCATCATGGACAAGGAACTCCTGGCTATTAAATCCGCCTTTAAAGCCTGGAGGCACTACCTTCTGGGGGCCAGACACACCATTACAGTCATCACAGACCACCGAAACCTGCAATATCTCAAAACAGCCAAGGCCCAGTCTTTGTGCCAATTACGGTGGGCCCTTTTCTTCGCCAAATATGATTATGTAATCACATTTCGACCAGGAGTCAGAAACGGAAAGGCGGATGCCTTATCTCGCATGGGCATAGATGAAATAGTATATACAACTCCAGACCCAGTACCTATTATACCTGAAGACAAACTCTTGGGTATAACGACAGCCTTAACACAACCAGAACTACGAAAAGAAATCCAACGGACAATGACTCCTGATGCCTACCACGCATGGCAAACTCAAGGAGAACAATATACCATCAAGGACCATATACCCTTTTTTAGGGATCGCCTATATGTACCCAAGAAGGAATTACAACAGCATATTATTTCAAACTATCACGATTCACTGATCGAAGGGCATCTTGGGATCGCCAAATCGCTAGCTAAGGTGAAAGAGAACTTTTGGTAGCCTACCTGGCGTAAGGACATCATTCAGTATATTCAGTCCTGCGGTGTCTGCGCACAAAATACATCACAGAAACAAAAACCGTCTGGTCTCCTACAACCATTGGACATTCCTCCAGTTCCATGGCACAATCTTTCCCTTGACTTCATCACTGATCTACCTCCAAGCCAAGGGTTCAACACCATCCTTGTAGTTGTGGACTTATTCTCGAAGATGCCCATTTTATTCCTCTCAAAGGCCTCCCAGACGCCGCCACTTTAGCAAAAGTGTTCCTGGAGGGCGTGGTTAAGCTACATGGCTTCCCTTCGGTTCTGGTCTCTGAACGAGGCAACCAGTTTGTTTCAAACTTCTGGAAAAAATGTTGTGCAATGGCGCAGATCGACGTTCATGCTATCTACCAGTCACCATCCCCAAAAAAACGGCCAAACCGAGAGAACCAATCAGACACTTGAGCAATATTTACGGTGCATGCTGCACCACGAACAAAGGAATTGGAAAGACCTACTATGGATAGCCGAATATGCATATAACAATTCTTTGCATTCAAGCACCGGACAAACGCCCTTCTATACCCTTTATGGCATACATCCACGTACCTCTGAACTAGACCTTCCAGCCAGCTTGGAAATGCCAGCGGTAAAGACTCTACACACAACCATTACTCAGGCTTTCAAAAGGGCAAAGGAACACCTTATTCATGCCAAAGAAAAACAAGAGATTCACCGACCAACACCGGAAAAAGGGCCATGATTATCAAGTAGGAGACAAAGTTTGGTTAGCCGCTAAATTCGTACCCATCAAAGGAACCCAGACTTTTCAACCCAGATTCTTAGGACCCTATACCATTAAGGCAATTATCAACCCAGAAGCCGTGAAACTGGATTTACCACATAATCTACACATTCACCCGGTATTCCATGTGTCCCTCCTGAAACCAATGCAACCCGCCACACGGATTGGGACACCACCTAAGCCCATACTTGTTGACTGAGAACCAGAATTCGAAGTCAAAGATATCTTGGACTCTAAATACTCTAGGACCAAGCTATATTATCTCATCGATTGGAAAGGATTTGGACCACAAGATAGATCCTGGGAGCCCAGTGAGAATATCCATGCACCACGTCTAATCAGGAAATTCCATCGGAACTTCCCAACCAAGCCTGGGCCAGACAGAAGGAACACCATGGGAGGGGCCTTAGCGGGGAGTGCTGTCATGACCCTCGCCCAAAACCCCCTCTGGCAAACCCATTGGCCAGGTGGAGTCAGGACTCGGACCTCTAGAGCCTGGCATCCTCTTCAAAAGCCCTCATGGGGCCAGTCCTGGCGCCTATGGTGCCAGGCTCATACACCATGAAAAAACAATGTGCTTGGGAACTACTTTATTGTATTGTCAGACAACATGGAGGCATCCACATAGCTTGGTTCCTAAGAACCAAGCTATGCGGTCTAGTGTTTTGGGTGTGGTAGCCTAAGGACTACTTTTCCTGGACTATTTTGTTGAGGCTATTTAAACCACACCAGAGCAAGACAACACGCTTTGCGTTACTTTGCAGCTTGCAACGTGATGCTCACCGTGTCCAGCTATTCCCTCGAATCTCGGAGAAGCAGAACCTGAAAGGAGACAAAAGGAAAATCATTAGCAGCAGCATCTTACCTGCAGTCTTCATCTTTAGCCACTCGCAGCTACTGAGAACAGCTTCCTCGAATCTGCACGCCTCCCGGAGAGAACGACCTGAAAGAGGAAGATAGAGGCAATATTAAAGAAAGCAGTAGAGACATTTACAAATTACGAACTGCTCAAAAGGCTTACCTGGCTGGTTGCCTCTCGGCTGGCACCACTCTGGACATTCCACTCGTGCTGAAGAACACCGCGACCTACAAGGAAGGAAAACACTGGTTAGCAAAGGCAAGACTTCGCAGCGCTGCGCATATCGCTTACCGCATCATAGTGCTCTTTATGCGCCCTCATTTACCAGCGGGGCTCAACCAAGCCAGTTCGCCGCGCTGGAGCCCCGCTAACCTAAGGGAGAAAAAAGAGACATTTTAAACAAAGAAAGGCATGTAGGATAGCAACAAAACTAAAGAACAGCAATAAGACCTACCTGAACAATATCAAACGGGCCAGCGTCAGTGAAGTAACTGGACCGCACTCGCCCATGAAAGACAACGCGCCCCTGCAAAAAAGGCAGGACGGACAGCATGCCTAATTCTACCACACGGTGAGGAGAGGGCGCCAGAGGGACTGAAATCATACGGGGGTGGAGGGAGGATACTTACCCCAGTCGGTCTGTCTTGAACACAGTCCTCCTGTATTTTCAGGCAGAACCTTCCCCGCAGACCACATCATGGCAAAGCTGAGAAGCATACCAGCGAGTAACCCGGCTGGGTGGTGTCCCTGTGGATACCAGGTGAGTGTAACAGAGGGGCCACCATAGATCTGCTCAGCTACATCAGAGCCAAAACCGAATTCAAAGGCAGGTCCACCACTACAAAGTGTACTTCTCTTCCAAAGGCCCCACTGTGCTTGGATGGGATGATCAACAGAGGCTCAGCATAAGGCTAGACCCCAGCACCCCAGAGCAGTTGCTTTTGGTCTCTTCTTGAGGAGTGCTGAATTTGAAGGAAGCCTTTCTTGGGCTGTTCTCTGAAACTCTGGGAAAAATCAAGGAACTATGTCCACAAGATCCGCCTCAAACCAAATGCCGTGCCCGTGAAGCACAAGGTCAGGTTTGTGCCTGCCACAGCGAGGCTAGCGCTGGAAGCCCACCTCCAGAAGATGGTTAAAGAGGGCACCATCTAAACAGTAGAGTTTTCAGAATGGTTGAGCCCAGTAATCCTCATCAAAAAGAAATCTTCCAACGATCTCAAAGTCTGCATAGACCCAAGAAGTCTCAACCTAGAAGTGGTCACAGACAGTTTTCCGCTTCCCAGCATTAGCGAAATTGTGCTCATGATGAAAGAAGCAACCATATATTTGAGGCTCAATATGTGTGACGTGTACCACCAAATAAGCTTGCACAAGGGCTTGCGCCCGCTCACGGCATTCATCACCCCGTTTGGCACGTTTCAGTATACGCGCATGCCATTCGGCCTGTCCTTGGTGGCTTCGGCCTTCCAGAGGATGATGACCTCTCTGCTGAAAGGAATCACGAACGTCTCCTACTTTCAGGAAGCCATTTTAGTGTACGCCAAGGAAGCGGATACCCACGACAGGGCATTCACTGCGGTATTGAGCAGACTACAAGAAATGGGCGTCCACCTGCGCCATGAGAAATGCGTGTTCGGCGTAGATGAAGTTGAGTACCTTAGGTATCGCATCTCGAAGGATGGGGTGAGTCCCAAAAAGAATCTCCTTGAAGCCATAACCGACGCCCCAGTTCCGATGTCCAAAGATGAACTCTGGTCCTTCTTGGGCCTCACGGAATACTACACAAAATGGTCCCCAGATTCTCCAAAACTAAGTCCTGCATGAGGGAACTCCTGAAGAAGGGTGCGACCTATACGTGGGGTCCCAGCAGGATGATGCGTTCGTCGAGATCAAAAAGAGGATCCTGCACACCCCCTGTCTCAAGCCCTTCAACCCTGAATGGGAAACATGCATCACAGCAGATGCCAGCTCCTACGGCTAGGCGCCCATTAACCCAAAAAAGGGGGGACAAAGAGAACATAGTAGCCTTCGTCTCGAAGGCCCTATCAGCATTGGAGAAGAACTACTCCACTGTGGAAAAGACTGGCCAGAATCGCAGCAAAACTTCAAGAGTACACCTACGAAATAGCCCACATCACCGGTTGGAAGAACGCCCAGGCAGACTGTATATCAAGGCTCCTCAACCAAAACACCCCAGGAACCACGTTCCTTGAAGACGAATGCGTCGTAGCCTCCATACGTGATCTAAGGAATGGTGAATTCATGGAACTAAGTGAGCGATACTGGCAGGAGGAATATGAGCAGGACGAAGCCCTACGCTGTGTGCCGGTGTGGGTCTGCGAGGGATGGCCCAACGAAAGAGCAGTCCCAGAAGGCCTGCGCCAGTACTGGAAGGTGAGTGATGAAATCACTGCCTTGAACGGCCTCATTCTGAGAGGCGACCATGTGATTCCCCCAAGAGGCATCTGGAAAGTAATCCTGTGCAGAGCGCATTCAGGCCATTTAGGAAGCAACATGAAGAGACGCAGAGTATGCAATGCCTACTGGTGGCCCGACATGGACCAGGACATAAGGGCAATGATTGAAAGGTGCCATGAATGCATCAATAGTGACAAACGCCTGTCCGTGAAACAAGCCCCCATGATGCCCACCAAAATCTGGAAGTGAGTATGGCACAGAATAGTCCTGGACTTCATTGGCCCACTGGACGGCATTTCCATGGAACACAAGTATGGAATAGTCATTGTTGACTACTTTTCCAAGTGGGTAGAGATCGAATTTGCGGCAGACATCACCACGAGCACAGTCATAGAGGCGCTCACTGTCGTGTTTCAGCCCGAAGGTCTCCCCGAGGAAATCGTGACCGACAACGGAGGGCCGCTGGCATCCCAAGAAATGGAAAGGTTTCTAAGAAGACATAATGTCCGCCAGTTGAGAGCAAGCCTGTACCACCCGCAAGCAAATGGGCTGGTGGAAAAGGCGAACCGCTTCATCAAAAGCGCGCTGCAACTGGCGCACGCATCGGGTCTAAACCCCAGCAAGACAGTAAAGGAGGCCGTCGCAGCCAACCGCATCACACCAAATGCCATCACTGGAGTTTCCCCTTCACAACTGTTGAGAGGGAGATGGGCGGCGTCCACGCTGGTACCGCCCTGGCTTCACCAAGTCAACGAAGATGAAGACATAGACATGTGAGACATCGTTTTCCGTATGCAGCAAAACAAGGAAGCAATGAAATCTCAAGGCGACAGATGCAGGGCCGCCCACCGCACAGAGGTCAACGAATGCGATCTAGTAAAAATACGCCTTCCTCACAAAGACACCACGACTGGCTCCAAATACAGTAGGCCCATAGAGGTCACTGCAAAGGGAACCAACCACGTCCTCACCAGCGACGGTAAGCGATGGAACCTGGAAAGTGTGGCCATATACCGCAGAAGAGCGTCCACCAACCACCTGTCCGGAGAAGCAGGAGATAACCAGGAGCAGCAAGGTTCGCCCGGTGACCCCTTCCATCCAGAAACAGACTCTCTGGAGATACAGGATCAAAGGGAACAATCAAACATGATCCCCTCTCCCCATCCCTGGGAATCTTGCAGGGAAGCAACACAAGGAGAACTCGATCCTCCCGAATCTCCCCACACCACCGCTCGACCCCCAGGTCTCATCCTCAACTAAGGCAGAACCCAGCGGGAAAGAAGGAAGCCCACCAAGTTTGCAGACTTTGTCATGGACTAGCACCCTTCCTTTTCCCACCAAAGCAGGTGTGTGGGGACGTAGTCTCGCGAGATTGCGGGAAGGCAATCTCGCGAGAAGACAGAGCGCTCAGAGCACGAAAACGCTGGAGGCAGCAGAACGAAGCTGGCACTGAATGAAGACACTCTGCCCAGCACTCCTCCTGAACCTGGAGCTTCCGTTACCCTCAGGCCCTGACAATCGTGGCCTGCACATCCAGAGCGTAATGCCATGACTGAGGGTAGCAACCTGGGTGCTCTGGATGTGTGATGTGTGCACCCCTAGCAAACCTAGCAGGCATTGAAACAACTGCATGCATTGGACTGCATACCTACGTGAGTACTGTTTCTGCCCCTGCCCTGGACTCTGCTTATCCCCAGTTCAGCAAGTTAATGAAGGTGTCTGAATGAACATGGGCTGGGGGGAGCGTCCTTCCTTGTGCACTCTTTATGTGTTGTGATGCTGGTGCTGGTTGGTGATGTGTTTCAGAGGCCAAACGGACAGGGCTCCTACTTTCCTTGCTGAATTTTCCCTTTCTTTGAAGTTTCGGTGGCGTGGAAGGAGCAGGTGTTTCTAGATGCTTTGGTTCTCTACGTGAGCCAGCACGTGGAGCTAGGAATGACAAAGCTTTGCAGCTCCTCTGAGGGCTGTCTCATTCATTTTCTTAGTACCACTAAGGGGAGTACTGGCAACAACGTGTTCTCTTTTATCGACTCTTTGATGCAGATCTAGGGCCTCATTACGACTTTGGAGTGGGGATTTAGCAGGACATTCCGCCCCTGGCAGACCCGGTAAGTCCCCATTGAAAATGCCATTGAAAATGCCATTCCCCATTCCCATTTGAGCCCCCATAAGGCTCAATGGGAATGGGGAAGGTGCTAATTACAGGCCTGCTAACAGCAGGCCCGTAATAAGCGCCCTGGTCCCCTAACGGTACCCGTAAAGGACGTGTGGTCCGACCATACGTCCTTTGCGGTTCCCGCTAAGGGACCTCGGAATTAGCGGGTAAGGGATTACCAGCACCGGTCTCCTTACCGGTGCTCGGTATCCCTTACCGCCCCACTCGGAATGAGGGCCTTTGATGCAGCTCTAGTCACTGGAAAGGACTGGCAGACTTCTTGGTGCTGCGTACTGACGCAGAACAAAAACATTTATCACAGGTGGAGGGGGTTTTCTACTATGTTCTAATGATTCGCGCACGAGGCGGCAGGGGGCCAGGACACACAGGGGCTCGGGTGGCGGTCTGTTTGCCTCATGACAGGCTGCGTGCGCTCTGCGCAGCAGTGCTTGCGGTCTTTGGTTGTTGTTGTGTGTGGCCCCATGGCCCTTGCAGGCACACGCACACGCATACGCATTCGCACAAGGATGACACGGGACGCGATGTTGCTCGCTGCGCGTCCCGGCGGCAACTGCCGCATGGACGCAGTTTATTGCTACGGCGCATGCGCGGGTCAGAACGAGGCCCGCGCATGCGCGCTACCATAAACTGGGACGTCACATCCCTTTTTAACTTTAACCAAAACAGTGTAAACCTTCGGGGTGGGCACACCCCTGCGCAACTTGTGACCGCATGGGCGGTCGCATTGACAACTTTAAGTCTCACCTCACCTTCTCGGCTCAGTCACCTGAGTCCAGGACGTAGTCCTTGAGATGCCCCGGTAGCCTCCGCTCACGGCGGACCGGGTACCTTGACGAGGTGGTGGGCGGTATGGCACACCCCGATTCAGAGTCTGTGGAGGCCCTGGCTTGTTCACCCTCCTGATCTCCAGTTGGCTCCTCCCGACCCACGGATTCCTCCGGAGCCCCATTCTCAGCGGGAACCTTGAGTCTTTTGAAGAAGGATATGTTACGCGTGACTGTTCCTCGGTCACAGGCCGCCGTCACCATCGTGCCTTTCACATGCGTTACCTTCCACGGGCGCGGCTCAAATGGTAAGGACAACTTCCCTTCGGGGTGCCGGTTTCTGACCAGCACCGTGTCCCCTACTCGCACCTCTCTTTCCTGCAGACCCCTCTGTTCACTTTCTTGGTTGTTGCACCTGGCCCGTTCTTCCTGGACTCCCTCGTTATCGATCATTCCTGGCAGACGGCCCTCCTCTTCCGGTATCATTCCCCTCGGGCATTGTCCGAACAGTGCTTCGGCGGGAACCACTCTCGTGGACTGGTGGGGTTGTGCGATACTCTCGTAGAAATTCCACTAATTTTCTCTCCAGGTCTTCACCGCCACAGGTGGAAATTCTTAGAACCTTGTTGAGGGTCCGCATCATTCTTTCGGCCTCACCGTTGGCTCGTGGCCAGAGTGGGGACACTCTGCGATGCTGGATCTCCCTTTCTCAGAGGTATGTCGCGAACTGGCTGCCTGTGAACGGCGGCCCGTTGTCTGAGCACAGTAGGTCCGGGAATCCGTGTGTGGCGAACATTTTGTCCAATGCCTTCGTCGCGAACTCTGTCGCCGTCAACTCCACCACTTCCACCTCGGGGTTTCTGGACCATTGATCGACTGCTACCAGAAAGTACATGCCACGACCAGTCGAACCGAAGTCCACGTGAACAGACCCCCATGGCTTGTTGCTGCGCTCCATCGATCTTATCGGTGGGGCTCTCTCTCCTGGGGCCGCTGCCTGGCAAGCCACACATCTCCTCACAAAGCTCTCCACTCTCCCCTCCAAATCTGGGAACCAGACTTTGGGTCTTAGCCGTGCCTTCGTTTTGACGACCCCCTGATTACCAATATGGGCCAGTTCGAGCACCCTTGTCCTCAGTGCCCGTGGAATGACGATTTGTCGCCCCCAGAGTATCAGGCCATTGTCAGAGATGGAGAGTTCATCCCTCACTTTCCAGAGTGCCTGGAGGTCTCTCTGGGCCTCCTCTTGTCGGCGCAAATTGTTGCTTAGCACCTCTCTCCAATCACCGCTCCTCACTGCGGTTTTGATGATGCTAAAAACCTCGTCGTTGGAGGATTCCGTCGCTATTGAGATTCTTGATAGTGCCATTGGAAGGGACCCTTCCACCACTTGACACAGCAGCCCATGGCATTCGTTCGCCCCGATGTCAGTGACAGTGTTTTCCTTGTTGGGGTGGCGCGACAAATAGTCGACCGGGTTGTTTGTTCCTGGTCGATAAATCAGTCGCACACCATACTCCATCAGGGCCAGCATCCACCTTTCGATCCTGGGGGGCGGCTTGGATGACACGCCTACAAGTATGGGCAGTAACGGCTTGTGGTCAGTCACCACCACGACGGGTTTGCCCAAGATGTACAAGCGGAAATGGCGACAGCCCCACAGGATGGCCAACGCCTCCCGTTCGATCTGCGAGTATCTCATTTCCGTGTTTGAGAGGGCCTTACTTGCGTAGGCGATGGGACACATGTCCCCGCGTTCATCGGGTTGCAGCAGCACAGCCCCTACTCCCACCGGACTCGCATCGACCACCACCTCCAAATCCACCTTGGGGTTGAAGTATGCCATGGTGTCCCCATCGGACAGGGCGTTCTTCAGGGCCTGAAAAGCTTCTTGTTCACTGGCACCCCATTTCCACACCGCGTCGTTCCTTGTTAGCACCCTGAGCGGTTCTGCCAGCGACGCCAGCCCTTTGATGAAACGCCCGCAGTAGGTTACCATCCCCAGGAAACTCCGTACTTCCGTGGGCGATTGTGGGGTTGTGGCTTCCTTAATGTCCTTGACTTTGGCCGGGTCAGGTGACACACCGGCCGCGTGGAAGATGAAGCCGAAGAAACCAATGCGGTCTTTGAAAAATTTGCACTTTTGTCGATGTAGGGTGAGCCCTAAGTTCTTCAGTCTCTGGAGCGTGCTCTCCAGTCTCTTCATGTGCTCCCTTTCCGAATCCGCGAATACTAAGATGTCGTCGCTCATGTTCAATACACCTTTTAGGCCTGCCAACGCCCCCCTGATGGTGTTCTGAAATACTTCGGCAGCCGACGACACACCGAAGCTCAGGCGTTTAAATTGATATAGACCGTCATGAAGGTCGTTATGAATCTGGAGTCCGGGTGCAGCTCAAGCTGGTGGTAGCCCGCCCGTAGGTCCAGTTTTGAAAATACTCTTGCCCCTTGTAGCTCTCCAATGATGTCATCTAGAGTTGGGGTAATGTGCCTTTCCCTCTTGATTGCAGCGTTTGGAAGGCGCATGTCTACGCAAATTCTCACCGCACCGGGCTGTTTCGGCTTGGGAGCCACCACAATCAGTGATACCCAGGGTGTCGGCCCCTCCACTCTCTCAATAAGGTCCATGCTAACGAGTGATCGGAGTTCTTCCTCCACCTTCTCCCTGAGGTGGAATGGTATCCTTCGGTGCTTAAGGGCTGTCGGTCTGATGGACTCATCGATATGCAGGCACACCGGGGGTGCTTTCAGCTTCCCTATTCCCTCGAAGATGCCTGAGAACTTGTCCAGCAGCGTTTCGATGTCAATCTGGTAAACTCCATAAGCAAAATGAACCAAATTGAGGGCCTCCGATGCAGCGCAGCTGAGTAGCGAGTGAGGGCTAAAGTCTGTGGCAAAGAACCTTGCCTTGATGGTGTTATCCCCTCTCGATACCGGTGACACGAACACTCCCTTGAGTGGCAGCGGGGTGTCTCCTCTAAAAGTGAATATCTTTGCCATGGATTTGTCCAGTGCCGGGGGGGCTGGGAGTCTTTGATAGAGTTCCTCCGCCAGCACGCATACAGATGCTCCGGTGTCGATGAGGATCTGCGTTGGCACACCCAATATGTTCACCACACACTTGGGTTGTCTCTTCCGTTTGTTTCCTGAGGCAATGTTTGAAATGAAAAATACTTCTTCTCCGTCCTCCTCCTCCTCTTCCTCTTCCTCTGCAAGCTGCAACCTCTGTATCTCTTGTTCGAGAGCTGCTATGCTGCACTGCCTTCTGAAACCGCTGCCCCGTGCTCTCGCGGGGCCTCTCTGTGTAGGCACCGGAGCGGGGGAGCGGCACATGCGGGCATAGTGCCCCGGTCCATTGCACCGTCCACAGGATCTTGTTTTAGCAGGACATTCCTCTACATGTGGCAGGTCGTATCGGCAGTCTTGGCAGAGTGATCCGGGCGCTGCAGGATGTCAGTTCTCAGTTGTCTTCGGGACCCACTTATCCTTCATCTTGGTCCGTTTGTTCATGGCAAAAGCTTCTTGCCGCGTGCTTGGCCTAACCGCTGCATCCATGCTCGCTCCCCTGGACTCTGCCAGCTCGTACGTCCGGCCACTGTCTAGTATCTGCTGTAGTGTCCACCCCGGTTCTCTCAGCACTTGTCGCCGCAATTTACCTGAGCTGCAGCCCTGGAGGACCTGGTTTCTTATCATCAACTCCTCGGTGTCCCAGCGACATGTGCTGGCCATCAGCCGCAGTCTGGCACAGAATTGATCGAGGGATTCTTCCTCCCTTTGCTTCGCTCTGCAGAACAAAAATCTTTCATAGTCGACATTCGACTGTGGAATGAAGTGGTTTTCTAGCGCAGTCTTGACAGTGGTGTAAGTGACCACTGGCAGAGTGAGAGATTCGTAGATGCGCATTAAGTCCAGCCCGGCCGAATACAGAAGGGTCGCCCTTTTTGCATCATCGTTGGTGGTTCCGGTCGCTGTGAAGTACATCTCGAGCTTCTTTACCCATAGTAGCCACCTGGGGCCTAGTTTGGACGGGGGTCCCGACGTATCAAACTCCTGCATTGGTAGCAGCGACCCCTGTTGTGTCCTCACCGCACTTGTCGCTACTTCTGTTTCTTCGTCGCTACTGCCCATCTTCACAGGTCGCACAGGCACCTCCGGGCGTGTTAGAGGCTGCAAACCTAGCTGGGGTAGGGCTAAACGTACATCCGGCTGTTGTCTGTTGCCTCTTCCCCTTGTTTCTGTATTTCCAGATTGTCCCCAGGTTGTTGGGGACAGTCAAATGTTCCAAAAATTGATTTTTCTTCTCTGGGTAGCAGCGCACGAGCACCTTTTCAGGCCGCTACTGCTCTGAGGAGAAAAGAGCGTTCACGCTAGGTCTGCGTCGTGCCATCGCGTGCTGATGCGGATTGTACGCCCACGTGTGTTGGGCGAACGCTGTGGCGGCAATCCCGCCTCGTCGCCAGTTGTTGTGTGTGGCCCCACGGCCCTTGCAGGCACACGCACTCGCACAAGGATGACACGGGACGCGATGTTGCTCGCTGCGCGTCCCGGCGGCAACTGCCGCACGGACGCAGTTTATTGCTACGGTGCATGCGCGGGTCACAACGAGGCCCGTGCATGCGCGCTACCATAAACTGGGACGTCACAGTTGTGTCTCTTGAACGTGCAGGTGCGCTAGGACCCCGGTAGGACAGGGACTCCTTCACCCAAAGCAGACCCGCTGTGAATGCTCAGAGCAGTCCAGGTGAGGAGCTGATATGACCTTCTAAGAACAGCAGTCCTCCCATACCCCCAGGGTCCCAGCATCTCTCTGCATACAATTGGCTGGCTTTAGATGTATTTGCAGTTGGGACAGTGCACATGTGCGGTGTGACCTGAAAGTGTTCCAGATTCTTTTCCCGGAATGCCATGTTTTCGCCTTGCTGGGACACTATCTTTAGCGGCTGAAATGAAGTCTATGTACTTTTGTTTCCTTCAGAGGTTTGTTTTGACATAAAATTACACGGATAAGAATGCCAATTATGCCCTGCCAACATTGTATACAGTAAAACACACCTTCCACATTTTTCCACCTACATTTCACGCGCATGCTTTACATTTTACATTTACGTTTGGAATAAAGCACATTTTACATTTCACAGGTAGGTATGTGTTTATTTTCTTCTCAAAGTGGCAGCGTTCAATAAAATGGGACCATGAGTGGCCTCAAATGTCTGTGTGCATGAGGTTTACTTACGGCCGTGAGGGTTTTGCATTTCAATCGTTTGCGCCGATTCCTGAAAAATGCGGATACATGTATTGGAAATTCATGATCTCTCCTACTTCGACCTTGAGGTCTGACTGGACCCCCGAAAAAAAAGCCCTGCCAAAAATGAGGTTCCAAAAATGAACTCGCCTCAGTCAGTTTGAAAATATTTGTCATAGCGGACTTAATGATTACTTGGTGGTGCTTGAATAGCCAGAGCTATAAATGATACACCAAATCCCTGGCGGGATTGAAACAGTGGCCATAGGTTGCTCCCAGATGAATGCAGCAAGTGCATTGTTGGGCGAAATTACAACTTCAGCGCTGATTTATCAAGAACATTATATGCCTATTGCAGGGCGGGGAAGAGTGGGCCGGGCTATCCGGTAAAACTGCTCTGGGTGAGATGTTATTTGCAGAGTGGGTCAACTGAGTCATTCAGTAGCTCATTTTATTCAATATCGTAATTTGACGACCTGCACTCAGGCGCAGCAGGTCCCCGATTTGTTGTCATTTGCACAGCGGCGGGTAAACGTGCAGGACAAAGGCAATGTGTTCGCCGCCACATACCCTGCCCTTTTGCACTCCACCGTGCAAAGTGAGTAAACGCTGCTTAACATGTGAGCATGGCAAGCAGTGCTCACAATTAAAAGTAAATGCTGCCTGGCATGCAAGCATGTCAGTGAGCGTTTACTCACTTTGCCTCCTTTTGCCCTGCACATTTGCACTCCCTAAGGGACAAAGTCCGTCATTTGCACTGCAGATTGCAAATGAGAAGTGTAAAGAGACAGAGGAAGCCTCTTTGCACTATTCTGTTTCCACTAGAGTAAACGCTGCCTGTGATGTAAGCATGGCAAGCAGTGTTTACAATTATTGTTTACTTTACTATTGCAAAAAGCAGGCAGTTCCCACGGGAAACATTAGCTTAACGGCAGCATGAAAGCCTCATGCTGGCATGAAACCAAGTCGTTTTTGAAGGTGGAGGGCAAACAGGAGACGGAAAAGTCCCTCCCGTTCCAACTCACCCTCTGCCTGTGCCCCCTCCATTTACACTGACCCACGGGGACTCCAAAATAAGCCCCATGGTAGCATGTAGGCGTCAATGCTTGTATTAAAAAGCAACTCACTCCGATAGAATTGCACTAGCTGACCCATAAGATAACAGAGATAGGCCTTCCTCTTCACCAGGTACTCTCAATTTCTAGAGTAACAGGAGAGATTATTTGCTTTCTCTGCATTTCCAACTAAATGCAGAAAAATAAATGAGGAGAATTTAATGTGCACTGCAGACTGACCTTGTGGGGGAGCAGCTTTTAAATCTTTAAGATGTATCATGGGATCCTGTTTTCGGCGCCAAATGTGTAATAACTACAGGCTCTTTTAGCACAGCGGTTTTCCTTAACAATGCCGAATTCCACCCATTTCTCGTATTCATTTTTTTTAAGGAGGAGCATGCCAAACTCCTCACTGCACGCCAGTTTTTCCTCCTTGCATAAGTCAACAGCTGGTTTGTTACAGCATGAAATCTGACAGAGTAGTTGAGAATGAATGCCTGCCTAAGACAACCGACCGTTTCTTTGATCAACCTCATTCCAGCTCGACATGACACTTCGGTCTTTCCTCGATCCGCGTGGCCATATACCATCTAAAGGCCCTGCTGACACTGCCTTAGATATCAGATTATGCAAGATATCATCATTGCCCCTAGCCTACCTGACTTACTAATGGAATGCCCTCTGCCTTCCAAACTGAACAACCTTGGCAACACTTTAAAACAATTCTGAATTTGACCCCGATTTCCATTATATAGTCGAGTGGGCATATGAAAAAGACTGTACACACCAATAAAAGATAAGAACTAAATGTTATTTGGTCTTAACGCCATGTGTTAGCATTGGTTACCTCCACCAGCCAAATACTCACACCTTGAAATAGCAGTCTTATAAAAGTTCAGTTTGGGAATTCCCTCGTTGAAGGTTTATGAACCTGCTTCTCTGTGTCCTTGGATTCTCACTCCTAGACTTGAAGGGGTCTGCATACTTCCTGCTGTTTGAGGTTAAACGCGTTCCTGAACCAGAGTTTTCTGTACTGCTAAATTCTCAGTCCCAGTCCGACGCATTCCTACATGGTCACTAGCTGTTGTGTTATTTCTTCCACCAATGTCTGGTATAGGTCAGACTCTCAAACCAAGATTGGTGCTAGCTACAGGGGGGAATTCCCGCTAGGTTCACAAGTGAGTTCTGCAGAGCCTGATCACCTCCCACTCCTAAGGTTCAGATCTCTAATTCCCTTCTCACCTCTTTACACCTGTGCGGTTCCTAATCCTCTTCAAGGCCACATCTTGGTCTTGTTGGTTCCTACTCCAACCCTGGGTCCGAATCCTTCATATCTGGGTCTTTCCCCATCTGCTGCCTTAGACCAATGGTGCCTCCTTGAACCTTCCTGTCTGTCTGATACCGAATCGTCCCCTCATTCTACAGTTCAGGAAGGAGCTCAGGACCCTCCTCTTAAAGGAATGGCTCCTCCCTAACACCTAGGTCCATGCACCGTACATTCCCACCCTACCTGAGACTGGGTGATCTGATCCCCACCGTTTCCTCCCCTGGTTACTTGTAGACCCTATTGCTGACTGTTGCCCTCCCTCTCCTGTTGTTAGATTCCCCACTCACTCATTTCTCTGCTCCCTAACCTTGTTCTTCAACCTATGATTGTAAAGCGCTTCATTGCTTCCCAAAGCTAGTTCAATAAATACCCTAATAATATAATAACAATAATAATAAAAATAACGAGGCCTCCTCCTGCCATTCTTGGTCTTCTCCAACCTGTTCCTTTATCTTTCTGACCACCTTTTCCTGATGTCCTCCGACTTCCTCCTTAATATAGCCTACCAACTCCAGCTGTTCTCCAACAACCTCTAATTTCGAATGTCATCTACTTTCAATGTTCTTCAACCTCTTTCTTAATCTCTTATCACCGCCACCTGAGGTTCTCCAACCCCACCTTAATATCTCCTACCACCTCCTTCTCCCCCTCTAATCTGAAACCTCCTCCTCCTCCTCTCCAAGATCATCTTTTCCTTCAGACATTTCCTTTCCAGACCCTTTTTTCTCACCAATCGTTTCCAAACTCCGAACTCCAGCTCCTTCTCAAAACACCCTCTCTGCCACACGCCCTTCTTTAACTTTAATTGTATCCAATGTCAGCCAATTCTAGTTATGATAAGACCGTGGCTTTCGTGGCTCAGCCTACTCCTTAAGTGAAATATATTGCCCTTTCCTCATCCTCACGTCCACTCACAGTGTTAGGTTTCAGAAGTCAAATGAAAGCCTCTGTGTTTCATAAATACAGGTTTGTTAAACACGTCAATGATACTATAGCAACAACAAATGTAATACTGAGGCACGTGGATCTAATCCTTTCTGTAAATTATACATAGACATACAATCCAGGCAGAAGGAAAACTATTTTTGGAATACAAACTAGACACCTGTAAGCACATAAGTATCACTACCTGGTACACAATACTAAACAAGTCCCAATACTTGCTAAGTATGATATGCATACATTCAACAATTATAGTCTTAAAACACCTAAAACAGTGAAAACAGTGAATGACTGTCCAAACCCATCCGAAAACCCAAGAAACACTGGAGCAGAAGTGATGGGCCACCTGTTGACACAAACCATGAAACATATGTGTCTTGGTCACCAAAGCCCTCATGTTTGATACATTATGGTATTGGTAACCCAGACTTAAAACAAACATATCTAGGCCTCCATGTTACCTCGTACCAGATGTGTTAAAACAAGTGAAAATGCAGATCCATTAGAAATTAACTTTCCGAGCTTTAATTTTCGCAAATGTAGACACAAGGTTCTTCATATCAATGTTATGAGCAATGGCATGCTCTATTGAGACGGTCGCTAGCCCAACAAGTCTTTCTTGCATCATCTAAGCTTGAATATAACTTTTAATCAACT
Organism: Ambystoma mexicanum; assembly: GCF_040938575.1. Classification (NCBI taxonomy): domain Eukaryota; kingdom Metazoa; phylum Chordata; class Amphibia; order Caudata; family Ambystomatidae; genus Ambystoma; species Ambystoma mexicanum. Next base: position 311,233,288 of record NC_090932.1, read on the forward strand.
TTAGCTTTGAAAAGCTTCTTTCGCCACTTGCCTCTGAAACAGGCATGGTCAAGAGAATCGGAGGAGCGATACACATGTTGGGGATACTGTCTTCCAAATTATTATTGTATACAAATTTCAGTACACCTTGATGAACAATTTCGAACTCTTCTTGCAATGACTTATTCATTGCCCAAATCTGATGCATCAATATCCTCTGAGTCACCATTTTGTAAAGCTTTCTCTAGCATCAAGCAGTGGTAAAAGATTTGATCTGCTGCCTTAGTTCCAAACTGTGTATGTTATAGAGGATGCCAAACACAGAACTAATTTGATGAATTTGATACATCTCTCTTCTACAGATTGCCTATGACAATGCTGGCAAAGAAAAAGTTCACTTTGAATTTTTCCCTGGGGGCTTTCAATAGGCTCATCTGCTTCATACGTAATTGTAACGGGTTATTTATCACACGCTTAATACCCAGAGGTTTCTAAGCATGTACCAGGGTATGGATCATGTGTTGGTGCGTGTCGTCTTGCTTCAAAGGCAAGCCCATTGCCCCTGAGCTATCCTCCCTCACGTGAACTGCTTCTTCCTTCGGACACAGACAGAATGATCAGGTTCAAAGCACACAGGAATTTCCAACTCTTCTGTAAATTGGCGTGCATCGACAAGTGCTTTCTCAAACCCTTCATTACTCCTGCACCCACTAAGAAACGTTTTGGTTTCTTCCAGTTGTTTTATTGCATCATGAACATCGGCTGTTTGCTTGTCACATTTGTCTCAAAGAGAATGTTATGCCATACAACAAGGGAAACTCAATGTATTACTCATTCTTCCTTTAAATAAAAGTTAACAATCCAGTGTTCATCCCAGGTTTCTAAGAGAACATACACACATAGCCATTGCTTACTGGGGCATGACATTTATAAAACGTAATCACCACAGAGAGCCCTATCTTCTCATATCAGCACTCATCAACATTGCTACAAAGCAACCTTGCCTGCTCATAAATTAGTGCCATGCCCTACCTCCTGCAGATACAGCAATTCCAAGAAACATTGAACATGGTAGACTGTGTGCTATACAAGACATATATTGCATTCTTGTTGAGGGACTGTTTGTGATGACACCTGCTGCAGTACCTACGCGCCCCGTTAAATTAAAAAGGTTTGTCCATGAAAGTTGAGGTGATGTTAAAGATCTTGCTTCGCACCAGGTTTAGCTACTACGGAGACTTAGAGTCCCTCCACTCAGTTTGTGACAATATATAATGGTTGTGTTGAGCTATCCCTTGATAGTGCGCCGAAGGATAGCTCAACACAACCATTATATATCTATACAAGACATAGCATAACAGGGGATAGAAACATGATTAATTCCCTGTGTGGCAGTATTCTGGACAGCTCATGTACTTTTGGTGACTGCCTGACAGAAAAAAAGAAGACAAATACTGTTTGCTCTGCTAAGGCCAGTGCTCTTTACTAGAAGAGATTACATTATTTGCCCAGGATCACACAGTTTGTTTAAACAGTGAATATGGAATTTAACTCCACTGTACAGTTTAGGCACTTGAACACATAACTTTCATGCTGCACTTGGTAAACATTTTGAGATTTTGACATTTTGAACGTCAAGGCCCACATGAATACTGCCTTACAGAGCAGAGGTCGAAAGTTTCCCATGGCCATGTGCGAGAAAACCATGTAGTCCTGTTTTTGATTGGAATTCTGGGACTTGTAGTTTTCCTAAATTACAAGTGGAGAAAAAGATATCCCAGTATGAAAACATGTTATGCTGGCAGTGCCCGTACATGTACATTCACACTATTTTGAGGCAGATGCCAGTATTACCATATGAGAACTTACTCCTGTTGGATTTGTCAGTAAAAAATGTCATGCCACTGTAAGAAAGCATGTCCAGGCTTACTGCACCAAGCTAGTCTAGCAACTTGCCCTAGTGATACTGTGACTACATGAAGCATCCAGCCCAGACATGTGACTACAAGCACCACCCTGACACAGGCTCAATGAGTACCTGCAACATGCCACCCGGGCATTGTGAAATTTGTGCCCACTCCGCTACTGGTGAAGGTAATGAGAAACAGCTGACAGTTGCTGGACTAAGATGCCCTGTAAAAAGAGATCTCAGTATTGACCACATGACACAGAAAAGTGAAGAGCCCCTCAAACTTTCCCAAATTGGTTCTTCAACAAGCCTATTCTGGTACGAGCCACTTTGCTGAGATTGGCAATAAGGGTGGATTGAGGACCTTTGTGTCCTGGTAGAGGTGGAAACTATGGACTGCTGCTGGTACAGTTCACATACTTCAAACAGGCCAAATTTAACTATCAGAAGGTAAAGACCTTTCACCAGGCCCCCATGCAAAAGGTTAGGCTGGCGGCTGCAGTGACTCTGCATGGTAATGTTCTCCGTCAATGGCCAAGTTGGGAAACAAATTATAATAACCTGAAGAATACTAGGATATCAAAGGTAAGTAATATTAGTTCTGATCATGGTTGCATATTCCTGCTTGCTCGGGTGGCTATTAAGTTAAATGGAACTATCAAATGCATGTGATAGGCAAACATATATTTTTAAAATGAATTTGCAGGCCGATTCATGGAATTAATGTGCGCCGAAAATTTTGGCGCAAGCGTGCGAAAACGTGCGATTCGCAGTGAAAGAGCGAAAATCGCAGTGGAAGTGCGATTATCGCACAGAAAACAGCGCACATCTATTCATGGAAGTCCGTGCACGCGCAAAATGTGGGATGTGCGCTGAAAAAGTGCGCGGCGCACGCTGGCGCACAGGTCATCGAACGCCGTGCGATAAGGCCACAGCGAATTCGAACATAGCGCGGCGCACATAACAAAAGTAGGCGTAACACGGGGCGTTACACGCAGAATGGGGAACAACTCGTTAAAATGTGGGCGTCACGGGGTACGTACAGGAGGCAAGTGCGCGGAACGCCCACATGCTCGCCTACAACACGTATTCATGGAATGGAATAGGGAAAAACAGCGCACGGCCAAAGACGCGCACAGGCCCATACATGTCCGCCACACGAAAGCAGGCGGTAGCGTCCCTGCGCAGGCAAAAAATGTGCGCCAAAGTTCTACACGCGCGAGAAGTTCCACACGCGATCGGGCCTGGGGGAGCGTGTGCGTGTATTTCAGGGGTGCGTGAGAAGTTCCACACGCGATCGGGCCTGGGGGAGCGTGTGCGTGTATTTCAGAAGTGCGCGAGAAGTTCCACACTGATCGGGCCTGGGGGAGCGTGTGCGTGTATTTCAGAGGTGCGCGAGAAGTTTCACATGCGATTGGCCTGGGCGCGTGTATTTCAGAGGTGCGCAAGAAGTTTCACACGCGATCGGGCCTGGGGGAGCGTGTGCGTGTATTTCAGGGGTGCGCGAGAAGTTCCACATGCGATCGGGCCTGGGGGAGCGTGTGCGTGTATTTCAGGGGTGCGCAAGAAGTTCCACACGCGATCGGGCCTGGAGGAGCATGTGCGTGTATTTCAGAGGTGCGCGAGAAGTTTCACACGCGATTGGCCTGGGCGCGTGTATTTCAGAGGTGCGCCAGAAGTTTCACACGCGATCGGGCCTGGGGGAGCGTGTGCGTGTATTTCAGGGGTGTGCGAGAAGTTCCACACGCGATCGGTCTGGGGGAGCGTGTGCGTGTATTTCAGAGGTGCGCGAGAAGTTCCACACGCGATTGGCCTGGGCGCGTGTATTTCAGGGGTGCGCGAGAAGTTCCACAGGCGATTGGCCTGTGCGAGTGTATTTCAGAGGTGCGCGAGAAGTTTCACACGCGATTGGCCTGCTCGCGTGTATTTCAGAAGTGCGCGAGAAGTTTCACACGCGATCCGGCCTGGGGGAGCGTGTGCATGTATTTCAGGGGTGCGCGAGAAGTTCCACACGCGATCGGGCCTGGGGGAGCGTGTGCGTGTATTTCAGAGGTGCGTGACAAGTTCCACACGCGATCGGGCCTGGGGGAGTGTGTGCGTGTATTTCAGAGGTGCGCGAGAAGTTCCACACGCGATCGGGCCTGGGGGAGCGTGTGCATGTATTTCAGGGGTGCGCGACAAGTTCCACACGCGATCCGGTCTGGGGGAGCGTGTGCGTGTATTTCAGAGGTGCGCGAGAAGTTCCACACGCAATTGGCCTGGGCGCGTGTATTTCAGAGGTGCGCGAGAAGTTTCACATGCGAATGGCCTGGGCGCGTGTATTTCAGTGGCTCGCGGGTGTTTTTACACGCGATCGGGCCTGGGGGAGCGGGGTACATGTATTTCAGGGGCTCGCGGGTGGTTTTACACGCGATCGTGCCTGGGGGAGCGGGGTACGTGTATTTCAGGGGGTCGCAGGTGGTTTTACACGCGATCGTGCCTGGGGGAGCGGGGTATGTGTATTTCAGGGGCTCGCGGGTGGTTTTACACGCGATCGGGCCTGGGGGAGCGGGGTGCGTGTATTTCAGGGGCTCGCAGGTGGCTTTACACGCGATCGGGCCTGGGGGAGCGGGGTACGTGTATTTCAGGGGCTCGCGGGTGGTTTTACACGCGATCGGGCCTGGGGGAGCAGGGTACCACTCACTGCCTGCCTTGCGTGTAGAAGAACGCGTAGCCAACACCCACCCGCTGTGAAGTAATAGCGTGTGAACCCCAACGCCTGCAAAACTCACGCACCGCACCCCACGAAAAGCAACGCCCATGCGCGATACGTCACAGACACACATACGCGCTAAGGGCCTTTGGTCCAATGGAATCGCGTATGCGTGCTGATGCGCTTATGCGCTAAGGGCCTTTCCTCGATTTACACGCTGACGTGCAGAATTTTCACGTGCCAAATCACTCCGTATCAAGCTGGCCACGCGTAAGCACATGGAAGACCACGCTCCTGCCCAAAAGGCCGAATTACTGCCCCCCAGAGCCCCGAGCAGCCTCCCACGAGCTATCTGCTGCTGCCTGCCTGCCTGCTGCCACCATGCCCTGCCATTTGGTGCCTGCACATCAGCTATCTGCAGAGGTCCAGTTGCTGTGTCCACCCCTGCTGGAACAGAACACTCGCGACTGGGATACCATCGCTCCACAGCCCAGCCCCAGGACCCAGTTGCCCACCCACGCCTGCCTCGGGGGTCGCCATGTCGGGGCAAACACCATCCGAGACCACTGGCGACCCCCAGCCAGAGGGGCAGAGGGCCACCAGCTTCAGTCAGAAGGAAGTTGGTGTCCTGGTGGAGCTTGTCCTGGGGCATTATGATGCCCTCTTCGGATCACCACGCGCCGACAAGGAAGGACGGGACAGGATCTGGGACGACTTTGTGGTTGCCATCAACGCGGAGGGGGTGGCAACCCTCAACATCAAGCAAGTCAAGAAGCGCTGAGAGGACTTCAGGTCCAGGACCCTCATAAAGGCCCGGCGCCTCGTGCAGGGGGGCCGGGGCAGCATGAGTACCATCCAGCTGAGGGTCCTGGAACGCGTACGCCCAGCGCTCCATGCCCAGATCCTGGAGAGGCAGACCCGTCTGGAGTCGAGCGGTAAGTGGCCAAGCATTGCTGTGTGAGACAGGGCATGTTGCAGTGTACTGGTTGTCTGATACTTGCCTGTATGTGTGACATAGGCCATGTACACGTGTGTGTGTGTGTGCAGGGACATCATGGTCATGCATGTGAGACCAGTAATGTGTGAAGCACACGGTTGGTGTATGTGTTTAAATGCAACATGGGGAGCCCTATGCGGAATGGACACATGAGAGCATGCCAGTCTCTGTTCCTGGACATGGGTGGGGGTGAGGGATGTGTGCTGATGCCATGTACATGTATGGTGTCCATGTCTGTGTTTCTGGCCTGCGTGTCTGTGACTTGTGAATGCCATGGATGCATGACACATGTCTGTGACAATGTTCAGAATCACTGATGCAGCCTAGTTATCCTTGCATCCACTGTGTCTGGGGTGTACGAGTCCAGATGGATGAAAGTACGTTGAAGTGTGTGCATGTGATAGGCATGACCCATGATGTATGGGAGTCCAAAATCAACATTGTATGCTTCAAGACTCCCTTGGACATGTTTGCTTATGTCCATAGCATGCGCCATGCCTGTTACTGCATCTGTTTTGCCTGCACTGACCCATGTGTTGTGGAGGGACATGATGGAAGTGATCTTTGACAGTGCCACTCATCTGCTGTTGCTTCCTGTCTAGGGGACCATTGTACAGTACCCTGATGCTTGTGTTCTATGTCTCCCTCTACACAGCGGAAAGTGAAGAAGAGGGCGGAGACGGCGCTGTGGAGCTAAGCGGCGGGGATGCCCCCACGGCTGCAGCGGAAGGGGTGGGTGAGCCCCCACAGGGGCTTGCAACGGCGGAAGACTGTGTGGAGCCATCCAGGTTGGTGGTTTCCACAGATGAGGAGGAGGCCGCTGCTGAGCCGCACATGGGGCCTGGTGGGGGCATCCCTGCTGCTGCAAGTGGTGCAGTCCAGGGGCAGGGGCAGGAGGCAGCACAGGTCGCGGTGGAGGTGCCTGTGCATGTCACTGTCCCTGACACTGTGACTGCACCACCATGCACCAGCAGGGGTGCCCCATCCCAGGCCTGTCCGCAGGTAGGGGGGATGTCCATGTCATCTGACTCCCCTCCACCTGCGGACGAGGGGACCCCTGGCCGTATGGAGAAGGACCTGTTTGGTGTCACGTTGCACACGGCTGTCATTCGTGATGAGGTGCATGCTTCCCGGGGGGAGCACGCACGTCATCACAAAGAGCACCGTGGGAGCGGTCATGGTCGGGGGTCTCGTACATGTGTCGGGCACTCTGGCGACCCTCTCCTCCTCTGTGGAGGCTATGCGCCAGTCGTACTCCATGCCGTCTTCCGGCCCAGATGCCACCAGGGCCCTCTGTGGACCTGCCCCGACCAATGCAGCCACCGCGGTGGGGATCCCATCCCTTCCACAGTCGGGAGTCGGAGGTCCAGCAGGGGTGGACACACCAGCAACTGGATACCAGAAGATGGAGGATGTGACGGCATCATCGGGCAGGGCACGGGCACGACGGCGTCGATGGATTCCATCAGCCTGGATGCCGTCGTGCTGGCACAGGCAGTTGCGTCGGAGGCAGCGGCTGGCTCGACGTGGGAGGCATCATGGCTCGGGGCCATCAACATCAGCGTTGCAGGCATCGGCCAGAGGGCAGGAGAACCCTGGAATGGGAGTGGCTTCCGTGTGGGAGCGGTTGGGCCAGCAGATAGGTGCGGAGCGGCAGCGGGCAGAGGAGGAACGGCTCACAATGGTCAGGGCGGTGAACTCCATGCGGAGGGCGCTGAGGCGGGCTGAGTGCCTCGAGGGTCTTCGCAGGGAGTTGGAGCTGGACACTGCATTATCCCTGCGGGACCTCGGGGCCAGGGAACATGCCCGCCTCCAAGCCATTGAACAGGAGTTCGATGATGCCCTGGCCCATGACAACAACCAGTGAGCCGTCGGACTAGCCCGCTGCCCTTGTAAATAGTTATGTAGTTAGTGTTAGATTTCCTTTGCTTTTTTATTTATTTTGGACCTTTTGGACAATGGGCCACATTTTTGTATATAGTTTTTTTTAATTAGGTAGTATTTTTATGTAGGTTTCATTTCTTCAGTTGGGATCATGGACCCTGGTTTGTTTATCTGTATATAGTTGACTGTTGGATTTTCTTTTTTTTTTTGGTTTTACCCATGGAGCAATGGTTTTCGGTTCTGTTTTTACCTTGGATTTACTTTCTTGAACTGTGACTTTGGACACCTTTCCTTTGGATTATGATTTGTCATTTTTCATTATTTTACGGGCATGCTGCTTTTGGTTTTTGATTCCCATTGTCATTTGTTTATTTTTAATTCCATTTATGCTGTTTTTAATACATTGTTTTCATCAAATTTCAATGTGTAGTATCATCTCATTGGTATCATGCATATCATGATATGGGTTTTGAGATTCACTGACACCCATTGGGTGTATGTGAGGGCCATGTGTTCATTTCCAAACTTGCAATTGGGGTTCTATCATGTCATTACCATTTCTAAGTGGGTGGATGCAATACTCGGGTGGGTGTTTGGCATTTGGAGGCTGACCATTAGGGCCAGGGATCTAGATTTTGATGATATGTTGGCTGGGGGACATGTGTGGGGGCCTGCTGGCAGGTTCCCCGCAATGCTGGGGGGTGGGGGTGCAGGGGGACATGAGTGGGACATGAGTGGGGGCCTGCTGGCAGGTGCCCCGCAATGCTGGGGGGTGGGGGTGCAGGACGACATGAGTGGGACATGTGTGGGACATGTGTGGGGGCCTGCTGGCAGGTGCCCTGCAATGCTGGGGCGTGGGGGTACAGGGGGACATGAGTGGGACATGAGTGGGGGCCTGCTGGCAGGTGCCCCGCAATGCTGGGGGGTGGGGGTGCAGGGGAGCATGGGTGGGACATGAGTGGGACATGTGTGGGGGCCTGCTGGCAGGTGTCCCGCAATACTGGGGGGTGGGAGTGCAGGGGGACATGAGTGGGACATGAGTGGGACATGTGTGGGGGCCTGCTGGCAGGTGCCCCGCAATGCTGGGGGATGGGGGTGCAGGGGGACATGAGTGGGACATGAGTGGGGGCCTGCTGGCAGGTGCCCCGCAATGCTGGGGGGTGGGGGTGCAGGGGAACATGAGTGGGACATGAGAGGGACATGTGTGGGGGCCTGCTGGCAGGTGCCCCGCAATGCTGGGGGGTGGGGGTGCAGGGGGACATGAGTGGGACATGTGTGGGGGCCTGCTGGCAGGTGCCCCGCAATGCTGGGGGGTGGGGGTGCAGGGGGACATGAGTGGGACATGAGTGGGGGCCTGCTGGCAGGTGCCCGCAATGCTGGGTGGTGGGGGTGCAGGGGGACATGAGTGGGACATGAGTGGGGGCCTGCTGGCAGGTGCCCCGCAATGGTGGGGGTGCAAGGGGACATGAGTTGGTGATCAGTAGTGCAAGGAGACATGTGCCTTTGCTGGGGGGCATGCCCATGTTGGGTGGGCTGCCTGTGGGACATGACCAGGGATGCAGGGTAGTTCCCTGTGGTGTGGGCTGCCTGCAGGTGCCGTGGAGGGTGTACAGGGAACACCTGGGAGGACCCACACTTCCAAATCACATGTAGGACTCCCCGGCACCCCTGAAATACACGTACCCTGCGGAAATCGCGTGTGAAAATTCTCGCGCACCCCTGAAATACACTTACCCTGCTGAAATCGCGTGTGAAAATTCTCGCGCACCCCTGAAATACACGTACCCTGCTGAAATCGCGTGTGAAAATTCTCGCGCACCCCTGAAATACACGTACCCTGCTGAAATCGCGTGTGAAAATTCTCGCGCACCTCTGAAATACACGCACACGCTCCCCCAGGCCCGATCGCGTGTGAACCTTTTCGCTCACCTCTGAAATACACGCACCCAGGCCAATCGCGTGTGGAACTTCTCGCGCACCCCTGAAATACACACGCACAGGCCAATCGCATGTGAAACTTCTCGCGCACCTCTGGAATACACGCGCCCAGGCCAATCATGTGTGGAACTTAATGCGCACCCCTGAAATACACGCACACGCTCCCCCAGGCCCGATTGCGTGTGAAACTTCTCGCGCACCTCTGAAATACACGCGCCCAGGCCAATCGCGTGTGGAACTTCTCGCACACCCCTGAAATACACGCACACGCTCCCCCAGGCCCAATTGCGTGTGGAACTTCTCGCGCACCTCTGAACTACACGCGCCCAGGCCAATCGCGTGTGGAACTTCTCGCGCACCCCTGAAATACACGCACACGCTCCCCCAGGCCCGATCGCGTGTGAAACTTCTCGCGCACCTCTGAACTACACGCGCCCAGGCCAATCGCGTGTGGAACTTATCGCGCACCCCCGAAATACACGCACACGCTCCCCCAGGCCCGATCGCGTGTGAAACTTCTCGCGCACCTCTGAACTACACGCGCCCAGGCCAATCGCGTGTGGAACTTCTCGCGCACCCCTGAAATACACGCACACGCTCCCCCAGGCCAGATCGCGTGTGAAACTTCTCGTGCACCTTTGAAATACACGCGCCCAGGCCAATCGCGTGTGAAACTTCTTGCGCACCCCTGAAACACACGCTCCCCCAGGCCCGATCGCGTGTGAAACTTCTCGCACACCTCTGAAATACACACGCCCAGGCCAATCGCGTGTGGAACTTCTCGCGCACCTCTGGAATACACGCGCACGCTCCCCCAGGCCAGATCGCGTGTGAAACTTCTCGCGCACGCGTGTTCCCGAAACCCGTAATACACGTTCCCCGCTTTGCGTTTGCTGTTTGCCAGTCCGGTAAACTGGTCCAGGGTTGGCGCAGCCCTTTGCAATGGTTTTGCGATCTTGATGGCTTTTCCTTGCGCAAGGGCGTTCTTGGGGGCGTAACTGGAGCTGCTGCAGGGTCGCTGCGCCACTCTGCGCCACGTCTGCTTTTGGAGGCGAGAATCCATGAATACGCTGTGCGCGGAAATTGATTTTATCGCACGCGGCTGGCGCAGACATTCGCACGGGCACGCTGTGTGCCAGCCGCGTGCGACACTTTTATGCGAATTTTCATGAATTACCCTGTTAATGTTTTCTAATGAAAGAATTGGCAAGCAGTCATCCAGGCCAATTCATGGAATGAATGTGTGCCGGAAAAACAGCGCACGCGTGCAAAAACGTGCGATTCGCAGTGAAATAGCGAAAATCGCAGTGCAAGTGCGATTATCGCATAGAAAACAGCGCACACCTATTCATGGAAGTCCGTGCACGCGCAAAATGTGGGATGTGCGCTGAAAAAGTGCGCGGCGCACGCTGGCGCACAGGTCATCGAACGCCGTGCGATAAGGCCACAGCGAATTTGCACATAGCGCGGCGCACACACAACAAAAGTAGGCGTAACACGGGGCGTCACACACAGAATGGGGAACAACTCGTGAAAATGTGGGCGTCACGGGGGAAGTACAGGAGGCAAGTGCGCGGAACGCCCACACGCTCACCTACAACACGTATTCATGGGATGGAATAGGGAAAAACAGCGCACGGCCAAAGACGCGCACAGGCCCATACATGTCCGCCACACGAAAGCAGGCGGTAGCGTCCCTGCGCAGGAAAAAAATGTGCGCGCGTAGTTCTACACGCGAATGGCCTGGGTGCGTGTATTTCAGGGATGCGTGAGAAGTCCCACTCGCGATCGGGCCTGGGGGAGCGTGTGCGTGTATATCAGAGGTGTGCGAGAAGTCCCACACGCGATTGGCTTGGGCTCGTGTTTCTCAGGGGTGCGCGAGAAGTTCCACACGCGATTGGCCTGGGCGTGTGTATTCTAGAGGTGCGCGAGAAGTTCCACACGCGATTGGCCTGGGGGAGCGTGTGCGTGTATTTCATAGGTGCGCAAGAAGTTCCACACGCGATTGGCCTGGGCACCTGTATTTCAGAGGTGCGCGAGAAGTACCACACGCGATTGGGCCTGGGGGAGCGTGTGCGTGTATTTCGGAGGTGCGCAAGAAGTTCCACACGCGATTGGACTGGGCACGTGTATTTCAGAGGTGCGCGAGAAGTCCCACACGCGATTGGCCTGGGCTCGTGTATCTCAAGGGTGCGTGAGAAGTTCCACACGCGATTTGCCTGGGCGCGTGTATCTCAGGGTTGCACGAGAAGTTCCACACGCGATTGGCCTGGGGGAGCGTGTGCTTGTATTTCAGAGGTGCGTGAGAAGTTCCACACGCGATTGGCCTGGGCGCGTGTATCTCAGGGTTGCGCGAGTAGATCCACACGCGATTGGCCTGGGGAAGCGTGTGCGTGTATTCCAGAGGTGCGCGAGAAGTTCCACACGCGATTGGCCTGGGGGAGTGTGTGCGTGTATTTCAGAGGTGCGCGAGAAGTTCCACACGCGATTGGCCTGGGCGCGTGTATCTCAGGGGTGCGCGAGAAGTTCCACACGCGATTGGCCTGGGTGCGTGTATTTCAGAGGTGCGCGAGAAGTTCCACACGCGATTGGCCTGGGGGAGCGTGTGCGTGTATTTCAGAGGTGCGCGAGAAGTACCACACGTGATTGGCCTGGGCGCGTGTATCTCAGGGGTGCGCGAGAAGTTCCACACGCGATTGGCCTGGGCGCGTGCATCTCAGGGGTGCGCAAGAAGTTACACACGCGATTGGCCTGGGCGCGTGTATTTCAGAGGTGCGCGAGAAGTTCCACCCTCGATTGGCCTGGGCGCGTGTATCTGAGGGGTGCGCGAGAAGTTCCACACACGATTGGCTTGGGCGCGTGTATCTCAGGGGTGCTCGGGAAGTTCCACATGCGATTGGCCTGGGCGCGTGTATCTCAGGGGTGCGCGAAAAGTTCCACACGCGATTGACCTGGGCGCGTGTATTTCAGAGGTGCGCGAGAAGTTCCACACGCGATTGGCCTGGGAGCGTGTATCTCAGGGGTGCACGAGAAGTTCCACACGCGATTGGCCTGGGCGCCTGTATCTCAGGGGTGCGCGAGAAGTTCCATGCGCGATTGGCCTGGGCGCGTGTATTTCAGAGGTGCGCGAAAGTTCCACACGCTATTGGCCTGGGCGCGTGTATCTCAGGGGTGCGCGAGAAGTTCCACACGCGATTGGCCTGGGCGCGTGTATTTCAGAGGTGCGCGAGAAGTTCCACACGCGATTGGCCTGGGGGAGCGTGTGCGTGTATTTCAGAGGTGCGCGAGAAGTACCACACGCGATTGGCCTGGGCGCGTGCATTTCAGAGGTGCGTGAGAAGTACCACACGCGATTGGGCCTGGGGGAGCGTGTGCGTGTATTTCAGAGGTGCGCGAGAAGTTCCAGACGCGATTGGCCTGGGCGCGTGTATTTCAGAGGTGCGCAAGAAGTTTCACACGCGATCGGGCCTGGGGGAGCGTGTGCGTGTATTTCAGGGGTACGCAAGAAGTTCCACACACGATTGGCCTGGGCGCGTGTATTCCAGAGGTGCGCGAGAAGTTTCACATGCGATTGGCCTGTGCGTGTGTATTTCAGGGGTGCGCGAGAAGTTCCACACGCGATTGGCCTGGGCGCGTGTATTTCAGGGGCTCGCGGGTGGTTTTACAAGCAATCGGGCCTGGGGGAGCAGGGTACCACTCACCGTCTGCCTTGCGTGTAGAAGAACACGTAACCAACACCCACCCGCTGTGAAGTGATAGCGTGTGAACCCCAACGCCTGCAAAACACACGCACCGCACCCCACGAAAAGCAACGCCCGTGCGCGATACGTCACAGACGCGCACACGCGTTAAGGGCCTTTGGTCCAATAGAATCGCGTATGCGTGCTGATGCGCTTACGCGCTAAGGGCCTTTCCTCGAATTACACGCTGACGTGCAGAATTTTCACGTGCCAAATCACTCCGTATCAAGCTGGCCATGCGTAAGCACAAGGAAGACCACGCTCCTGCCCAAAAGGCCGAATTACTGCTCCCCAGAGCCCCGAGCAGCCTCCCACGAGCCACCTGCTGCTGCCTGCCTGCCTGCTGCCACCGTGCCCTGCCATTTGGTGCCTGCACATCAGCCATCTGCAGGGGTCCAGTTGCTGTGTCCACCCCTGCTGGAACAGAAGACTCCCGACTGGTATACCATCGCTCCACAGCCCAGCCCCAGGACCCAGTTGCCCACCCACGCCTGCCTCGGGGGTCGCCATGTCGGGGCAAACACCATCCGAGACCACTGGCGACCCCCAGCGAGAGGGGCAGAGGGCCACCAGCTTCAGTTAGAAGGAAGTTGGTGTCCCGGTGGAGCTTGTCCTGGGGCATTATGATGCCCTCTTCGGATCACCACGAGCCAACAAGGAAGGACGGGACAGGATCTGGGACGACTTTGTGGTTGCCATCAACGCGGAGGGAGTGGCAACCCGCAACATCAAGCAAGTCAAGAAGCGCTGGGAGGACTTCAGGTCCAGGACCCTCATAAAGGCCCAGCGCCTCGTGGAGGGGGGCCGGGGCAGCATGAGTACCATCCAGCTGAGGGTCCTGGAACGCGTACGCCCAGCGCTCCATGCCCAGATCCTTGAGAGGCAGACCCGTCTGGAGTCGAGCGGTAAGTGGCCAAGCATTGCTGTGTGAGACAGGGCATGTTGCAGCGTGCTGGTTGTCTGATACTTGCCTGTATGTGTGACATAGGCTATGTACGCGTGTGTGTGTGCAGGGACATCATGGTCATGCATGTGAGACCAGTAATGTGTGAAGCACACGGTTGGTGTAGGTGTTTAAATGTAACATGGGGAGCCCTATGCGGAATGGACACGAGAGCATGCCAGTCTCTGTTCCTGGTCATGGGTGTGGGTGAGGGATGGGTGCTGATGCCATGTACATGTATGGTGTCCATGTCTGTGTTTCTGACCTGCGGGTCTGTGACTTGTGAATGCCATGGATGCATGACACATGTCTGTGACAATGTTCAGATTCACTGATGCAGCCTAGTTATCCTTGCATCCATTGTGTCTGGGGTGTACGGGTCCAGATGGATGAAAGTATGTTGAAGTGTGTGCATGTGATAGGCATGACCCATGATGCATGTGAGTCCAAAAACAACATTGTATGCTTCAAGAGTCCCTTGGACATGTTTGCTTATGTCCATAGCATGTGCCATGCCTGTTACTGCATGTGTTTTGCCTGCACTGACCCATGTGTTGTGGAGGGACATGATGGAAGTGATCTTTGACAGTGCCACTCATCTGCTATTGCTTCCTCTCTAGGGGACCATTGTACAGTACCCTGATGCTTTTGTTCTATGTCTCCCTCTACACAGCGCAAAGTGAAGAAGAGGGCGGAGACGGCACTGTGGAGCTAAGCGGCGGGGATGCCCCCACGGCTGCAGCGGAAGGGGTGGGTGAGCCCCTACAGGGGCTTGCAACGGCGGAAGACGGTGTGGAGCCATCCAGGTTGTGGGTTTTCACAGAGGAGGAGGAGGCCGCTACTGAGCCGCACATGGGGCCTGGTGGGGGCATCCCTGCTGGTGCAAGTGGTGCAGTCCAGGGGCAGGGGCAGGAGGCAGCACAGGTCGCCGTGGAGGTGCCTGTGCATGTCACTGTCCCTGACACTGTGACTGCATCACCATGCACCAGCAGGGATGCCCCATCCCAGGCCCGTCCGCAGGTAGGGGGGATGTCCATGTCATCTGACTCCCCTCCACCTGCGGACGAGGGGACCCCTGGCCGTATGGAGAAGGTCCTGATTGGACCCTGAAATACACACGCCCAGGCCATTCACATGTGGAACTTCTTGCGCACCCCTGAAATACACGCACACGCTCCCCCAGGCCCGATCGCGTGTAAGACTTCTCGCGCACCCCTGAAATACACGCACACAGGCTATTCGCGCGTAATACTTCTCACGCACCCCTGAAATACACGCACACGCTCCCCCAGGCCAGATCGCGTGTGGAACTTCACGATCGCGTGTAGAACTTCTCGGGCACCCCTGAAATACACGCGCCCAGGCCATTCGCGTGTAATACTTCTCGCGCCGCCCTGAAATACACGCACACGCTCCCCCAGGCCCGATCGCGTGTGAGACTTCTCGCGCACCCCTGAAATACACGCACACGCTCCCCCAGGCCAGATCGCGTGTGGAACTTCACGATCGCGTGTAGAACTTCTCGCGCACCCCTGAAATACACACGCCCAGGCCATTCGCATGTGGAACTTCTCGCGCACCCCTGAAATACACGCACCCAGGCCATTCGCGTGTAAGACTTCTCGCGCACCCCTGAAATACACGCACACGCTCCCCCAGGCCAGATCGCATGTGGAACTTCACAATCGCGTGTAGAACTTCTCACGCACCCCTGAAATACACGCGCCGAGGCCATTCGCGCGTGGAACTTCTCGCGCACCCCTGAAATACACGCACCCAGGCCATTCGCGTGTAATACTTCTCGCGCACCCCTGAAATACACGCACACGCTCCCCCAGGCCAGATCGCGTGTGAAGCTTCTCGTGCACGCGTGTTCCTGACACCCGTAATACGTGTTCCCTGCTTTGCGTTTGCTGTTTGCCAGTCCGGTAAACTGGTACAGGGTTGGCGCAGCCCTTTGCAATGGTTTTGCGATCTTGATGGCTTTTCCTTGCACGAGTGCGTTCTTGGGGGCGTAACTGGCGCTGGTGCAGGGTCGCTGCGCCACTCTGCGCCACGTCTGCTTTTGGAGGCGAGAATCCATGAATACACTGTGCGCGGAAATTGATTTTATCGCACGCGGCTGGCGCAGACATTCTCACGGGCACGCTGTGCGCCAGCCGCGTGCGTCACTTTTGTGAGGAATTACATGAATCGGCCTGTAAATGTGTTCTGATAGTTCAGAAAGCCTACGTATTATGGCACAATAATTTTAGATAACAGTGACAAAAAATGTGCTTTGCAATCAAGGAATATTAGGTGACTTAACAAGATATGTTTATGCTGAAAGAAACCACACAAATCTAATATCTCTCGCTTGCGTTATAACAAGGTCTTTACAAGAAAGGAGACAGAGGACAAATAGAAGTTTTGCTTTGAGCCATAGTGCCCATTGAAATGTGTGCCTAATAAACATATCACTTATCACAGCAATGATAAGGAAACTCGCCCAATTTAATGCCACATAGCAAAAGGCTCGACACCTAGTTGCTGTGCCCCCTATTGACAAACCATGCTGCAGGTCGGGGAAGATGACTGTTCACACTGCTCAGGAAGAGCCACTTGTCTCGATGGCTCAGAATACATGTACACAGAGGGGACATATGTGGTACAGAGAACGTCTCACCCTACAAATGTATTCTTATAGGGCATAACGTTTTGCGGCTCCAAGACTCTAATACATAAAGCTGGCATACCACAGCCTCTGTTGCAAAAGTGCACTCTATCTGCCTATGTCTCATCTCAGTTGAAAAATCACACATTTGTACAATGCTAGTTAAGTGGGTGACTGTCGCCTGTCTTGTCGAGTGCCTTGCAATATGCCACTTGTGCCTGGCCACAGTTATAGGCTTGTGAACAGACACAGAAAAAACTGAATATTTAAGCTCAGTTATAGGCATATAGGACGGTCTGTAAATACAGCGACCCGGAACAATAACACACTCTTTAGAAGGAAGAAGTTACTCGCTGATCATCATTCCTGCCACAAAGCTTGAAAAAGGGCTTATATTATGTATTAAAATGCATGTCTTTAAACATTGAGTAGGGGCATTGAAAGGAATTGCTTCTGCAGACACGATAAATTGGAGGTTCAAGGCGGGATGTTCCTTCTGCACCTCTGTCTCCTTTCAAACCCCCTCCCCTTAGTTAAATACGCTGTGGCAAGACCTGACTCACTGTTTTTTTCTACAGTGTGATTTGCAGTAATCCCACCTAAGCCCACTCTCTGTGTTGCTGCAGACAGTGCTGAGAGTGCCATCCGCCTCACAACTCAAGTGATAGAATAATAAATGTATAAGTGGCCATTGCCTTCAGCTGCATTTGCCGCTCTAACATTTTCACACCATAGGCACGCGCCTAACCTTGCCTAGTGGTAGCACCGGCCCTGGCTGGCTTTCGCTTTATTTGCAGCAGGGACAGTGCACATGTGCGGTGTGACCTGAAAGTGTTCCAGATTCTTTTCCGGGAATGCCATGTTTTCGCCTTGCTGGGATACTATCTTTAGCGGCTGAAATGAAGTCTATGTACTTTTGTTTCCTTCAGAGGTTTGTTTTGACATAAAATTACACGGATAAGAATGCCAATTATGCCCTGCCAACATTGTATACAGTAAAACACACCTTCCACATTTTCCCACCTACATTTCACACGCATGCTTTACATTTTACATTTACACTTGGAATAAAGCACATTTTACATTTCACAGGTAGGTATGTGTTTATTTTATTCTCAAAGTGGCAGCGTTCAATAAAATGGGCCCATGAGTGGCCTCAAATGTCTGTGTGCATGAGGTTTACTTACGGCCGTGAGGGTTTCGCATTTCAATCGTTTGCGCCGATTCCTGAAAAATGCTGATACATGTATTGGAAATTCATGATCTCTCCTACTTCGACCTTGAGGTCTGACTGGACCCCCGAAAAAAAAGCCCTGCCAAAAATGAGGTTCCAAAAATGAACTCGGCTCAGTCAGTTTGAAAATATTTGTCATAGCGGACTTAATGATTACTTGGTGGTGCTTGAATAGCCAGAGCTATAAATGATACTCCAAATCCCTGGCGGGATTGAAACAGTGGCCATAGGTTGCTCACAGATGAATGAAGCAAGTGCATTGCTGGGCGAAATTACAACTTCAGCGCTGATTTATCAAGAACATTATACGCCTATTGCAGGGCGGGGAAGAGTGGGCCGGGCCATCCGGTAAAACTGCTCTGGGTGAGATGTTATTTGCAGAGTGGGTCAACTGAGTCATTCAGTAGCTCCTTTTATTCAATATCGTATTTTGACGACCTGCTACGTTTGCACTCAGGCGTAGCAGGTCCCCGATTTGTTGTCATTTGCACAGCGGCGGGTAAACGTGCAGGACAAAGGCAATGTGTTCGCCGCCACATACCCTGCCCTTTTGCACTCCACCGTGCAAAGTGAGTAAACGCTGCTTAACATGTGAGCATGGCAAGCAGTGCTCACAATTAAAAGTAAATGCTGCCTGGCATGCAAGCATGTCAGTGAGCGTTTACTCACTTTGCCTCCTTTTGCCCTGCACATTTGCACTCCCTAAGGGACAAAGTCCGTCATTTGCACTGCAGATTGCAATTGAGAAGTGTAAAGAGACAGAGGAAGCCTCTTTGCACTATTCTGTTTCCACTAGAGTAAACGCTGCCTGTGATGTAAGCATGGCAAGCAGTGTTTACAATTATTGTTTACTTTACTAGTGCAAAAAGCAGGCAGTTCCCACGGGAAACATTAGCTTAACGGCAGCATGAAAGCCTCATGCTGGCATGAAACCAAGTCGTTTTTGAAGGTGGAGGGCAAACAGGAGACGGAAAAGTCCCTCCCGTTCCAACTCACCCTCTGCCTGTACCCCCTCCATTTACACTGACCCAGGGGGACTCCAAAATAAGCCCCATGGTAGCATGTAGGCGTCAATTCTTGTATTAAAAAGCAACTCACTCCGATAGAATTGCACTAGCTGACCCATAAGATAACAGAGATAGGCCTTCCTCTTCACCAGGTACTCTCAAGTTCTAGAGTAACAGGAGAGATTATTTGCTTTCTCTGCATTTCCAACTAAATGCAGAAAAATAAATGAGGAGAATTTAATGTGCACTGCAGACTGACCTTGTGGGGGAGCAGCTTTTAAATCTTTAAGATGTATCATGGGATCCTGTTTTCGGCGCCAAATGTGTAATAACTACAGGCTCTTTTAGCACAGCGGTTTTCCTTAACAATGCCGAATTCCACCCATTTCTCGTATTCATTTTTTTTAAGGAGGAGCATGCCAAACTCCTCACTGCACGCCAGTTTTTCCTCCTTGCATAAGTCAACAGCTGGTTTGTTACAGCATGAAATCTGACAGAGTAGTTGAGAATGAATGCCTGCCTAAGACAACCGACCGTTTCTTTGATCAACCTCATTCCAGCTCGACATGACACTTTGGTCTTTCCTCGATCCGTGTGGCCATATACCATCTAAAGGCCCTGCTGACACTGCCTTAGATATCAGATTATGCAAGATATCATCATTGCCCCTAGCCTACCTGACTTACTAATGGAATGCCCTCTGCCTTCCAAACTGAACAACCTTGGCAACACTTTAAAACAATTCTGAATTTGACCCCGATTTCCATTATATAGTCGAGTGGGCATATGAAAAAGACTGTACACACCAATAAAAGATAAGAACTAAATGTTATTTGGTCTTAACGCCATGTGTTAGCATTGGTTACCTCCACCAGCCAAATACTCACACCTTGAAATAGCAGTCTTATAAAAGTTCAGTTTGGGAATTCCCTCGTTGAAGGTTTATGAACCTGCTTCTCTGTGTCCTTGGATTCTCACTCCTAGACTTGAAGGGGTCTGCATACTTCCTGCTGTTTGAGGTTAAACGCGTTCCTGAACCAGAGTTTTCTGTACTGCTAAATTCTCAGTCCCAGTCCGACGCATTCCTACATGGTCACTAGCTGTTGTGTTACTTCTTCCACCAATGTCTGGTATAGGTCAGACTCTCAAACCAAGATTGGTGCTAGCTACAGGGGGGAATTCCCGCTAGGTTCACAAGTGAGTTCTGCAGAGCCTGATCACCTCCCACTCCTAAGGTTCAGATCTCTAATTCCCTTCTCACCTCTTTACACCTGTGCGGTTCCTAATCCTCTTCAAGGCCACATCTTGGTCTTGTTGGTTCCTACTCCAACCCTGGGTCCGAATCCTTCATATCTGGGTCTTTCCCCATCTGCTGCCTTAGACCAATGGTGCCTCCTTGAACCTTCCTGTCTGTCTGATACCGAATCGTCCCCTCATTCTACAGTTCAGGAAGGAGCTCAGGACCCTCCTCTTAAAGGAATGGCTCCTCCCTAACACCTAGGTCCATGCACCGTACATTCCCACCCTACCTGAGACTGGGTGATCTGATCCCCACCGTTTCCTCCCCTGGTTACTTGTAGACCCTATTGCTGACTGTTGCCCTCCCTCTCCTGTTGTTAGATTCCCCACTCACTCATTTCTCTGCTCCCTAACCTTGTTCTTCAACCTATGATTGTAAAGCGCTTCATTGCTTCCCAAAGCTAGTTCAATAAATACCCTAATAATATTATAATAATAATAATAATAATAATAATAACGAGGCCTCCTCCTGCCATTCTTGGTCTTCTCCAACCTGTTCCTTTATCTTTCTGACCACCTTTTCCTGATGTCCTCCGACTTCCTCCTTAATATAGCCTACCAACTCCAGCTGTTCTCCAACAACCTCTAATTTCGAATGTCATCTACTTTCAATGTTCTTCAACCTCTTTCTTAATCTCTTATCACCGCCACCTGAGGTTCTCCAACCCCACCTTAATATCTCCTACCACCTCCTTCTCCCCCTCTAATATGAAACCTCCTCCTCCTCCTCTCCAAGATCATCTTTTCCTTCAGACATTTCCTTTCCAGACCCTTTTTTCTCACCAATCGTTTCCAAACTCCGAACTCCAGCTCCTTCTCAAAACACCCTCTCTGCCACACGCCCTTCTTTCACTTTAATTGTATCCAATGTCAGCCAATTCTAGTTATGATAAGACCGTGGCTTTCGTGGCTCAGCCTACTCCTTAAGTGAAATATATTGCCCTTTCCTCATCCTCACGTCCACTCACAGTGTTAGGTTTCAGAAGTCAAATGAAAGCCTCTGTGTTTCATAAATACAGGTTTGTTAAACACGTCAATGATACTATAGCAACAACAAATGTAATACTGAGGCACGTGGATCTAATCCTTTCTGTAAATTATACATAGACATACAATCCAGGCAGTAGGAAAACTATTTTTGGAATACAAACTAGACACCTGTAAGCACATAAGTATCACTATCTGGTACACAATACTAAACAAGTCCCAATACTTGCTAAGTATGATATGCATACATTCAACAATTATAGTCTTAAAACACCTAAAACAGTGAAAACAGTGAATGACTGTCCAAACCCATCCGAAAACCCAAGAAACACTGGAGCAGAAGTGATGGGCCACCTGTTGACACAAACCATGAAACATATGTGTCTTGGTCACCAAAGCCCTCATGTTTGATACATTATGGTATTGGTAACCCAGACTTAAAACAAACATATCTAGGCCTCCATGTTACCTCGTACCAGATGTGTTAAAACAAGTGAAAATGCAGATCCATTAGAAATTAACTTTCCGAGCTTTAATTTTCGCAAATGTAGACACAAGGTTCTTCATATCAATGTTATGAGCAATGGCATGCTCTATTGAGACGGTCGCTAGCCCAACAAGTCTTTCTTGCATCATCTAAGCTTGAATATAACTTTTGATCAACTTTAGCTTTGAAAAGCTTCTTTCGCCACTTGCCTCTGAAACAGGCAGGGTCAAGAGAATCGGAGGAGCGATACACATGTTGGGGATACTGTCTTCCAAATTATTATTGTATACAAATTTCAGTACACCTTGATGAACAATTTAGAACTCTTCTTGCAATGACTTATTCATTGCCCAAATCTGATGCATCAATATCCTCTGAGTCACCATTTTGTAAAGCTTTCTCTAGCATCAAGCAGTGGTAAAAGATTTGATCTGCTGCCTTAGTTCCAAACTGTGTATGTTATAGAGGATGCCAAACACAGAACTAATTTGATGAATTTGATACATCTCTCTTCTACAGATTGCCTGTGACAATGCTGGCAAAGAAAAAGTTCACTTTGCATTTTTCCCTGGGGGCTTTCAATAGGCTCATCTGCTTCATACGTAATTGTAACGGGTTATTTATCACACGCTTAATACCCAGAGGTTTCTAAGCATGTACCAGGGTATGGATCATGTGTTGGTGCGTGTCGTCTTGCTTCAAAGGCAAGCCCATTGCCCCTGAGCTATCCTCCCTCACGTGAACTGCTTCTTCCTTCGGACACAGACAGAATGATCAGGTTCAAAGCACACAGGAATTTCCAACTCTTCTGTAAATTGGCGTGCATCGACAAGTGCTTTCTCAAACCCTTCATTACTCCTGCACCCACTAAGAAACGTTTTGGTTTCTTCCAGTTGTTTTATTGCATCATGAACATCGGCTGTTTGCTTGTCACATTTGTCTCAAAGAGAATGTTATGCCATACAACAAGGGAAACTCAATGTATTACTCATTCTTCCTTTAAATAAAAGTTAACAATCCAGTGTTCATCCCAGGTTTCTAAGAGAACATACACACATAGCCATTGCTTACTGGGGCATGACATTTATAAAACGTAATCACCACAGAGAGCCCTATCTTCTCATATCAGCACTCATCAACATTGCTACAAAGCAACCTTGCCTGCTCGTAAATTAGTGCCATGCCCTACCTCCTGCAGATACAGCAATTCCAAGAAACATTGAACATGGTAGACTGTGTGCTATACAAGACATATATTGCATTCTTGTTGAGGGACTGTTTGTGATGACACCTGCTGCAGTACCTACGCGCCCCGTTAAATTAAAAGGGTTTGTCCATGAAAGTTGAGGTGATGTTAAAGATCTTGCTTCGCACCAGGTTTAGCTACTACGGAGACTTAGAGTCCCTCCACTCAGTTTGTGACAATATATAATGGTTGTGTTGAGCTATCCCTTGATAGTGCGCCGAAGGATAGCTCAACACAACCATTATATATCTATACAAGACATAGCATAACAGGGGATAGAAACATGATTAATTCCCTGTGTGGCAGTATTCTGGACAGCTCATGTACTTTTGGTGACTGCCTGACAGAAAAAAAAGAAGACAAATACTGTTTGCTCTGCTAAGGCCAGTGCTCTTTACTAGAAGAGATTACATTATTTGCCCAGGATCACACAGTTTGTTTAAACAGTGAATATGGAATTTAACTCCACTGTACAGTTTAGGCACTTGAACACATAACTTTCATGCTGCACTTGGTAAACATTTTGAGATTTTGACATTTTGAACGTCAAGGCCCACATGAATACTGCCTTACAGAGCAGAGGTCGAAAGTTTCCCATGGCCATGTGCGAGAAAGCCATGTAGTCCTGTTTTTGATTGGAATTCTGGGACTTGTAGTTTTCCTAAATTACAAGTGGAGAAAAAGATATCCCAGTATGAAAACATGTTATGCTGGCAGTGCCCGTACATGTACATTCACACTATTTTGAGGCAGATGCCAGTATTACCATATGAGAACTTACTCCTGTTGGATTTGTCAGTAAAAAATGTCATGCCACTGTAAGAAAGCATGTCCAGGCTTACTGCACCAAGCTAGTCTAGCAACTTGCCCTAGTGATACTGTGACTACATGAAGCATCCAGCCCAGACATGTGACTACAAGCACCACCCTGACACAGGCTCAATGAGTACCTGCAACATGCCACCCGGGCATTGTGAAATTTGTGCCCACTCCGCTACTGGTGAAGGTAATGAGAAACAGCTGACAGTTGCTGGACTAAGATGCCCTGTAAAAAGAGATCTCAGTATTGACCACATGACACAGAAAAGTGAAGAGCCCCTCAAACTTTCCCAAATTGGTTCTTCAACAAGCCTATTCTGGTACGAGCCACTTTGCTGAGATTGGCAATAAGGGTGGATTGAGGACCTTTGTGTCCTGGTAGAGGTGGAAACTATGGACTGCTGCTGGTACAGTTCACATACTTCAAACAGGCCAAATTTAACTATCAGAAGGTAAAGACCTTTCACCAGGCCCCCATGCAAAAGGTTAGGCTGGCGGCTGCAGTGACTCTGCATGGTAATGTTCTCCGTCAATGGCCAAGTTGGGAAACAAATTATAATAACCTGAAGAATACTAGGATATCAAAGGTAAGTAATATTAGTTCTGATCATGGTTGCATATTCCTGCTTGCTCGGCTGGCTATTAAGTTAAATGGAACTATCAAATGCATGTGATAGGCAAACATATATTTTTAAAATGAATTTGCAGGCCGATTCATGGAATTAATGTGCGCCGAAAATTTTGGCGCAAGCGTGCGAAAACGTGCGATTCGCAGTGAAAGAGCGAAAATCGCAGTGGAAGTGCGATTATCGCACAGAAAACAGCGCACATCTATTCATGGAAGTCCGTGCACGCGCAAAATGTGGGATGTGCGCTGAAAAAGTGCGCGGCGCACGCTGGCGCACAGGTCATCGAACGCCGTGCGATAAGGCCACAGCGAATTCGAACATAGCGCGGCGCACATAACAAAAGTAGGCGTAACACGGGGCGTTACACGCAGAATGGGGAACAACTCGTGAAAATGTGGGCGTCACGGGGGACGTACAGGAGGCAAGTGCGCGGAACGCCCACATGCTCGCCTACAACACGTATTCATGGAATGGAATAGGGAAAAACAGCGCACGGCCAAAGACGCGCACAGGCCCATACATGTCCGCCACACGAAAGCAGGCGGTAGCGTCCCTGCGCAGGCAAAAAATGTGCGCCAAAGTTCTACACGCTCGAGAAGTTCCACACGCGATCGGGCCTGGGGGAGCGTGTGCGTGTATTTCAGGGGTGCGTGAGAAGTTCCACACGCGATCGGGCCTGGGGGAGCGTGTGCGTGTATTTCAGAAGTGCGCGAGAAGTTCCACACTGATCGGGCCTGGGGGAGCGTGTGCGTGTATTTCAGAGGTGCGCGAGAAGTTTCACATGCGATTGGCCTGGGCGCGTGTATTTCAGAGGTGCGCAAGAAGTTTCACACGCGATCGGGCCTGGGGGAGCGTGTGCGTGTATTTCAGGGGTGCGCGAGAAGTTCCACATGCGATCGGGCCTGGGGGAGCGTGTGCGTGTATTTCAGGGGTGCGCAAGAAGTTCCACACGCGATCGGGCCTGGAGGAGCGTGTGCGTGTATTTCAGAGGTGCGCGAGAAGTTTCACACGCGATTGGCCTGGGCGCATGTATTTCAGAGGTGCGCCAGAAGTTTCACATGCGATCGGGCCTGGGGGAGCGTGTGCGTGTATTTCAGGGTTGTGCGAGAAGTTCCACATGCGATCGGGCCTGGGGGAGCGTGTGCGTGTATTTCAGAGGTGCGCGAGAAGTTCCACACGCGATTGGCCTGGGCGCGTGTATTTCAGGGGTGCGCGAGAAGTTCCACAGGCGATTGGCCCGTGCGCGTGTATTTCAGAGGTGCGCGAGAAGTTTCACACGCGATTGGCCTGCTCGCGTGTATTTCAGAAGTGCGCGAGAAGTTTCACACGCGATCGGGCCTGGGGGAGCGTGTGCGTGTATTTCAGGGGTGCGCGAGAGGTTCCACACGCGATCGAGCCTGGGGGAGCGTGTGCGTGTATTTCAGAGGTGCGTGACAAGTTCCACACGCGATCGGGCCTGGGGGAGTGTGTGCGTGTATTTCAGAGGTGCGCGAGAAGTTCCACACGCGATCGGGCCTGGGGGAGCGTGTGCATGTATTTCAGGGGTGCGCGACAAGTTCCACACGCGATCGGGTCTGGGGGAGCGTGTGCGTGTATTTCAGAGGTGCGCGAGAAGTTCCACACGCAATTGGCCTGGGCGCGTGTATTTCAGAGGTGCGCGAGAAGTTTCACATGCGATTGGCCTGGGCGCGTGTATTTCAGGGGCTCGCGGGTGTTTTTACACGCGATCGGGCCTGGGGGAGCGGGGTACATGTATTTCAGGGGCTCGCGGGTGGTTTTACACGCGATCGTGCCTGGGGGAGCGGGGTACGTGTATTTCAGGGGGTCGCAGGTGGTTTTACACGCGATCGGGCCTGGGGGAGCGGGGTACGTGTATTTCAGGGGCTTGCGGGTGGTTTTACACGCGATCGGGCCTGGGGGAGCGGGGTACGTGTATTTCAGGGGCTCGCAGGTGGTTTTACACGCGATCGGGCCTGGGGGAGCGGGGTACGTGTATTTCAGGGGCTCGCGGGTGGTTTTACATGCGATCGTGCCTGGGGGAGCGGGGTATGTGTATTTCAGGGGCTCGCGGGTGGTTTTACACGCGATCGGGCCTGGGGGAGCAGGGTACCACTCACTGCCTGCCTTGCGTGTAGAAGAACGCGTAGCCAACACCCACCCGCTGTGAAGTAATAGCGTGTGAACCCCAACGCCTGCAAAACTCACGCACCGCACCCCACGAAAAGCAACGCCCATGCGCGATACGTCACAGACACACATACGCGCTAAGGGCCTTTGGTCCAATGGAATCGCGTATGCGTGCTGATGCGCTTATGCGCTAAGGGCCTTTCCTCGATTTACACGCTGACGTGCAGAATTTTCACGTGCCAAATCACTCCGTATCAAGCTGGCCACGCGTAAGCACATGGAAGACCACGCTCCTGCCCAAAAGGCCGAATTACTGCCCCCCAGAGCCCCAAGCAGCCTCCCACGAGCTATCTGCTGCTGCCTGCCTGCCTGCTGCCACCGTGCCCTGCCATTTGGTGCCTGCACATCAGCCATCTGCAGAGGTCCAGTTGCTGTGTCCACCCCTGCTGGAACAGAACACTCGCGACTGGGATACCATCGCTCCACAGCCCAGCCCCAGGACCCAGTTGCCCACCCACGCCTGCCTCGGGGGTCGCCATGTCGGGGCAAACACCATCCGAGACCACTGGCGACCCCCAGCCAGAGGGGCAGAGGGCCACCAGCTTCAGTCAGAAGGAAGTTGGTGTCCTGGTGGAGCTTGTCCTGGGGCATTATGATGCCCTCTTCGGATCACCACGCGCCGACAAGGAAGGACGGGACAGGATCTGGGACGACTTTGTGGTTGCCATCAACGCGGAGGGGGTGGCAACCCTCAACATCAAGCAAGTCAAGAAGCGCTGAGAGGACTTCAGGTCCAGGACCCTCATAAAGGCCCGGCGCCTCGTGCAGGGGGGCCGGGGCAGCATGAGTACCATCCAGCTGAGGGTCCTGGAACGCGTACGCCCAGCGCTCCATGCCCAGATCCTTGAGAGGCAGACCCGTGTGGAGTCGAGCGGTAAGTGGCCAAGCATTGCTGTGTGAGACAGGGCATGTTGCAGTGTACTGGTTGTCTGATACTTGCCTGTATGTGTGACATAGGCCATGTACACGTGTGTGTGTGTGCAGGGACATCATGGTCATGCATGTGAGACCAGTAATGTGTGAAGCACACGGTTGGTGTATGTGTTTAAATGCAACATGGGGAGCCCTATGCGGAATGGACACATGAGAGCATGCCAGTCTCTGTTCCTGGACATGGGTGGGGGTGAGGGATGTGTGCTGATGCCATGTACATGTATGGTGTCCATGTCTGTGTTTCTGGCCTGCGTGTCTGTGACTTGTGAATGCCATGGATGCATGACACATGTCTGTGACAATGTTCAGAATCACTGATGCAGCCTAGTTATCCTTGCATCCACTGTGTCTGGGGTGTACGAGTCCAGATGGATGAAAGTACGTTGAAGTGTGTGCATGTGATAGGCATGACCCATGATGTATGGGAGTCCAAAATCAACATTGTATGCTTCAAGACTCCCTTGGACATGTTTGCTTATGTCCATAGCATGCGCCATGCCTGTTACTGCATCTGTTTTGCCTGCACTGACCCATGTGTTGTGGAGGGACATGATGGAAGTGATCTTTGACAGTGCCACTCATCTGCTGTTGCTTCCTGTCTAGGGGACCATTGTACAGTACCCTGATGCTTGTGTTCTATGTCTCCCTCTACACAGCGGAAAGTGAAGAAGAGGGCGGAGACGGCGCTGTGGAGCTAAGCGGTGGGGATGCCCCCACGGCTGCAGCGGAAGGGGTGGGTGAGCCCCCACAGGGGCTTGCAACGGCGGAAGACTGTGTGGAGCCATCCAGGTTGGTGGTTTCCACAGATGAGGAGGAGGCCGCTGCTGAGCCGCACATGGGGCCTGGTGGGGGCATCCCTGCTGCTGCAAGTGGTGCAGTCAAGGGGCAGGGGCAGGAGGCAGCACAGGTCGCCGTGGAGGTGCCTTTGCATGTCACTTTCCCTGACACTGTGACTGCACCACCATGCACCAGCAGGGATGCCCCATCCCAGGCCTGTCCGCAGGTAAGGGGGATGTCCATGTCATCTGACTCCCCTCCACCTGCGGACGAGGGGACCCCTGGCCGTATGGAGAAGGACCTGTTTGGTGTCACGTTGCACACGGCTGTCATTCGTGATGAGGTGCATGCTTCCCGGGGGGAGCACGCACGTCATCACAAAGAGCACCGTGGGAGCGGTCATGGTCGGGGGTCTCGTACATGTGTCGGGCACTCTGGCGACCCTCTCCTCCTCTGTGGAGGCTATGCGCCAGTCGTACTCCATGCCGTCTTCCGGCCCAGATGCCACCAGGGCCCTCTGTGGACCTGCCCCGACCAATGCAGCCACCGCGGTGGGGATCCCATCCCTGCCACAGTCGGGAGTCGGAGGTCCAGCAGGGGTGGACACACCAGCAACTGGATACCAGAAGATGGAGGATGTGACGGCATCATCGGGCAGGGCACGGGCACGACGGCGTCGATGGATTCCATCAGCCTGGATGCCGTCGTGCTGGCACAGGCAGTTGCGTCGGAGGCAGCGGCAGGCTCGACGTGGGAGGCATCATAGCTCGGGGCCATCAACATCAGCGTTGCAGGCATCGGCCGGAGGGCAGGAGAACCCTGGAATGGGAGTGGCTTCCGTGTGGGAGCGGTTGGGCCAGCAGACAGGTGCGGAGCGGCAGCGGGCAGAGGAGGAACGGCTCACAATGGTCAGGGCGGTGAACTCCATGCGGAGGGCGCTGAGGCGGGCTGAGTGCCTCGAGGGTCTTCGCAGGGAGTTGGAGCTGGACACTGCATTATCCCTGCGGGACCTCGGGGCCAGGGAACATGCCCGCCTCCAAGCCATTGAACAGGAGTTCGATGATGCCCTGGCCCATGACAACAACCAGTGAGCCGTCGGACTAGCCCGCTGCCCTTGTAAATAGTTATGTAGTTAGTGTTAGATTTCCTTTGCTTTTTTATTTATTTTGGACCTTTTGGACAATGGGCCACATTTTTGTATATAGTTTTTTTTAATTAGGTAGTATTTTTATGTAGGTTTCATTTCTTCAGTTGGGATCATGGACCCTGGTTTGTTTATCTGTATATAGTGGACTGTTGGATTTTCTTTTTTTTTTTTTTGGTTTTACCCATGGAGCAATGGTTTTCGGTTCTGTTTTTACCTTGGATTTACTTTCTTGAACTGTGACTTTGGACACCTTTCCTTTGGATTATGATTTGTCATTTTTCATTATTTTACGGGCATGCTGCTTTTGGTTTTTGGTTCCCATTGTCATTTGTTTATTTTTAATTCCATTTATGCTGTTTTTAATACATTTTTTTCATCAAATTTCAATGTGTAGTATCATCTCATTGGTATCATGCATATCATGATATGGGTTTTGAGATTCACTGACACCCATTGGGTGTATGTGAGGGCCATGTGTTCATTTCCAAACTTGCAATTGGGGTTCTATCATGTCATTACCATTTCTAAGTGGGTGGATGCAATACTCGGGTGGGTGTTTGGCATTTGGAGGCTGACCATTAGGGCCAGGGATCTAGATTTTGATGATATGTTGGCTGGGGGACATGTGTGGGGGGCCTGCTGGCAGGTTCCCCGCAATGCTGGGGGGTGGGGTGCAGGGGGACATGAGTGGGACATGAGTGGGGGCCTGCTGGCAGGTGCCCCGCAATGCTGGGGGGTGGGGGTGCAGGGGGACATGAGTGGGACATGTGTGGGACATGTGTGGGGGCCTGCTGGCAGGTGCCCTGCAATGCTGGGGCGTGGGGGTACAGGGGGACATGAGTGGGACATGAGTGGGGGCCTGCTGGCAGGTGCCCCGCAATGCTGGGGGGTGGGGGTGCAGGGGAGCATGAGTGGGACATGAGTGGGACATGTGTGGGGGCCTGCTGGCAGGTGTCCCGCAATACTGGGGGGTGGGAGTGCAGGGGGACATGAGTGGGACATGAGTGGGACATGTGTGGGGGCCTGCTGGCAGGTGCCCCGCAATGCTGGGGGATGGGGGTGCAGGGGGACATGAGTGGGACATGAGTGGGGGCCTGCTGGCAGGTGCCCCGCAATGCTGGGGGGTAGGGGTGCAGGGGAACATGAGTGGGACATGAGAGAGACATGTGTGGGGGCCCGCTGGCAGGTGCCCCGCAATGCTGGGGGGTGGGGGTGCAGGGGGACATGAGTGGGACATGTGTGGGGGCCTGCTGGCAGGTGCCCCGCAATGCTGGGGGGTGGGAGTGCAGGGGGACATGAGTGGGACATGAGTGGGGGCCTGCTGGCAGGTGCCCGCAATGCTGGGTGGTGGGTGTGCAGGGGGACATGAGTGGGACATGAGTGGGGGCCTGCTGGCAGGTGCCCCGCAATGCTGGGGGTGGGGGTGCAAGGGGACATGAGTTGGTGATCAGTAGTGCAAGGAGACATGTGCCTTTGCTGGGGGGCATGCCCATGTTGGGTGGGCTGCCTGTGGGACATGACCAGGGATGCAGGGTAGTTCCCTGTGGTGTGGGCTGCCTGCAGGTGCCGTGGAGGGTGGACAGGGAACACCTGGGAGGACCCACACTGCCAAATCACATGTAGGACTCCCCGGCACCCCTGAAATACACGTACCCTGCTGAAATCGCGTGTGAAAATTCTCGCGCACCCCTGAAATACACGTACCCTGCCGAAATCGCGTGTGAAAATTCTCGCGCACCCCTGAAATACACGTACCCTGCTGAAATCGCGTGTGAAAATTCTCGCGCACCCCTGAAATACACATACCCTGCTGAAATCGCATGTGAAACTTCTCGCGCACCTCTGAAATACACGCACACGCTCCCCCAGGCCCAATCGCGTGTGAACCTTTTCGCTCACCTCTGAAATACACGCACCCAGGCCAATCGCGTGTGGAACTTCTCGCGCACCCCTGAAATACACACGCACAGGCCAATCGCATGTGAAACTTCTCGCGCACCTCTGGAATACACGCGCCCAGGCCAATCGCGTGTGGAACTTCTTGCGCACCCCTGAAATACACGCACACGCTCCCCCAGGCCCGATTGCGTGTGAAACTTCTCGCGCACCTCTGAAATACAGGCGCCCAGGCCAATCGCGTGTGGAACTTCTCGCGCACCCCTGAAATACACGCACACGCTCCCCCAGGCCCAATTGCGTGTGGAACTTCTCGCGCACCTCTGAACTACACGCGCCCAGGCCAATCGCGTGTGGAACTTATCGCGCACCCCCGAAATACACGCACACGCTCCCCCAGGCCCGATCCCGTGTGAAACTTCTCGCGCACCTCTGAACTACACGCGCCCAGGCCAATCGCGTGTGGAACTTCTCGCGCACCCCTGAAATACACGCACACGCTCCCCCAGGCCAGATCGCGTGTGAAACTTCTCGTGCACCTTTGAAATACACGCGCCCAGGCCAATCGCGTGTGAAACTTCTTGCGCACCCCTGAAACACACGCTCCCCCAGGCCCGATCGCGTGTGAAACTTCTCGCACAACTCTGAAATACACACGCCCAGGCCAATCGCGTGTGGAACTTCTCGCGCACCTCTGGAATACACGCGCCCAGGCCAATCGCGTGTGAAACTTCTTGCGCACCCCTGAAACACACGCTCCCCCAGGCCCGATCGCGTGTGAAACTTCTCGCGCACCCCTGAAATACACGCACCCAGGCCGTTTGCGTGTGAAACTTCTCGCGCACCTCTGAAATACACGCACACGCTCCCCCAGGCCAGATCGCGTGTGAAACTTCTCGCGCACGCGTGTTCCCGAAACCCGTAATACACGTTCCCCGCTTTGCGTTTGCTGTTTGCCAGTCCGATAAACTGGTCCAGGGTTGGCGCAGCCCTTTGCAATGGTTTTGCGATCTTGATGGCTTTTCCTTGCGCAAGGGCGTTCTTGGGGGCGTAACTGGAGCTGCTGCAGGGTCGCTGCGCCACTCTGCGCCACGTCTGCTTTTGGAGGCGAGAATCCATGAATACGCTGTGCGCGGAAATTGATTTTATCGCACGCGGCTGGCGCAGACATTCGCACGGGCACGCTGTGCGCCAGCCGCGTGCGACACTTTTATGCGAATTTTCATGAATTACCCTGTTAATGTTTTCTAATGAAAGAATTGGCAAGCAGTCATCCAGGCCGATTCATGGAATGAATGTGTGCCGGAAAAACAGCGCACGCGTGCAAAAACGTGCGATTCGCAGTGAAATAGCGAAAATCGCAGTGCAAGTGCGATTATCGCATAGAAAACAGCGCACACCTATTCATGGAAGTCCGTGCACGCGCAAAATGTGGGATGTGCGCTGAAAAAGTGCGCGGCGCACGCTGGCGCACAGGTCATCGAACGCCGTGCGATAAGGCCACAGCGAATTTGCACATAGCGCGGCGCACACACAACAAAAGTAGGCGTAACACGGGGCGTCACACACAGAATGGGGAACAACTCGTGAAAATGTGGGCGTCACGGGGGAAGTACAGGAGGCAAGTGCGCGGAACGCCCACACGCTCACCTACAACACGTATTCATGGGATGGAATAGGGAAAAACAGCGCACGGCCAAAGACGCGCACAGGCCCATACATGTCCGCCACACGAAAGCAGGCGGTAGCGTCCCTGCGCAGGAAAAAAATGTGCACGCGTAGTTCTACACGCGAATGGCCTGGGTGCGTGTATTTCAGGGATGCGTGAGAAGTCCCACACGCGATCGGGCCTGGGGGAGCGTGTGCGTGTATATCAGAGGTGTGCGAGAAGTCCCACACGCGATTGGCCTGGGCTCGTGTTTCTCAGGGGTGCGCGAGAAGTTCCACACGCGATTGGCCTGGGCGCGTGTATTCCAGAGGTGCGCGAGAAGTTCCACACGCGATTGGCCTGGGGGAGCGTGTGCGTGTATTTCATAGGTGCGCAAGAAGTTCCACACGCGATTGGCCTGGGCACCTGTATTTCAGAGGTGCACGAGAAGTACCACACGCGATTGGGCCTGGGGGAGCGTGTGCGTGTATTTCGGAGGTGCGCAAGAAGTTCCACACGCGATTGGACAAGGCACGTGTATTTCAGAGGTGCGCGAGAAGTCCCACACGCGATTGGCCTGGGCTCGTGTATCTCAAGGGTGCGTGAGAAGTTCCACACGCGATTGGCCTGGGCGCGTGTATCTCAGGGTTGCACGAGAAGTTCCACACGCGATTGGCCTGGGGGAGCGTGTGCTTGTATTTCAGAGGTGCGTGAGAAGTTCCACACGCGATTGGCCTGGGCGCGTGTATCTCAGGGTTGCGCGAGAAGATCCACACGCGATTGGCCTGGGGAAGCGTGTGCGTGTATTCCAGAGGTGCGCGAGAAGTTCCACACTCGATTGGCCTGGGGGAGTGTGTGCGTGTATTTCAGAGGTGCGCGAGAAGTTCCACACGCGATTGGCCTGGGCGCGTGTATCTCAGGGGTGCGCGAGAAGTTCCACACGCGATTGGCCTGGGTGCGTGTATTTCAGAGGTGCACGAGAAGTTCCACACGCGATTGGCCTGGGGGAGCGTGTGCGTGTATTTCAGAGGTGCGCGAGAAGTACCACACGCGATTGGCCTGGGCGCGTGTATCTCAGGGGTGCGCGAGAAGTTCCACACGCGATTGGCCTGGGCGCGTGCATCTCAGGTTGCGCAAGAAGTTACACACGCGATTGGCCTGGGCGCGTGTATTTCAGAGGTGCGCGAGAAGTTCCACCCTCGATTGGCCTGGGCGCGTGTATCTCAGGGGTGCGCGAGAAGTTCCACACGCGATTGGCTTGGGCGCGTGTATTTCAGAGGTGCGCGAGAAGTTCCACACGCGATTGGCCTGGGAGCGTGTATCTCAGGGGTGCACGAGAAGTTCCACACGCGATTGGCCTGGGCGCCTGTATCTCAGGGGTGCGCGAGAAGTTCCATGCACGATTGGCCTGGGCGCGTGTATTTCAGAGGTGTGCGAAAGTTCCACACGCTATTGGCCTGGGCGCGTGTATCTCAGGGGTGCGCGAGAAGTTCCACACGCGATTGGCCTGGGCGCGTGTATTTCAGAGGTGCGCGAGAAGTTCCACACGCGATTGGCCTGGGGGAGCGTGTGCGTGTATTTCAGAGGTGCGCGAGAAGTACCACACGCGATTGGCCTGGGCGCGTGCATTTCAGAGATGCGTGAGAAGTACCACACGCGATTGAGCCTGGGGGAGCGTGTGCGTGTATTTCAGAGGTGCGCGAGAAGTTCCAGACACGATTGGCCTGGGCGCGTGTATTTCAGAGGTGCGCGAGAAGTTTCACACGCGATCGGGCCTGGGGGAGCGTGTGCGTGTATTTCAGGGGTACGCAAGAAGTTCCACACGCGATTGGCCTGGGCGCGTGTATTCCAGAGGTGCGCGAGAAGTTTCACATGCGATTGGCCTGTGCGTGTGTATTTCAGGGGTGCGCGAGAAGTTCCACACGCGATTGGCCTGGGCCCGTGTATTTCAGGGGCTCGCGGGTGGTTTTACAAGCAATCAGGCCTGGGGGAGCGGGGTATGTGTATTTCTGGGGCGCGCGGGTGGTTTCACCCGCGATCCGGCCTGGGGGAGCAGGGTACCACTCACCGTCTGCCTTGCGTGTAGAAGAACGCATAACCAACACCCACCCGCTGTGAAGTGATAGCGTGTGAACCCCAACGCCTGCAAAACACACGCACCGCACCCCACGAAAAGCAACGCCCGTGCGCGATACGTCACAGACGCGCATACGCGTTAAGGGCCTTTGGTCCAATAGAATCGCATATGCGTGCTGATGCGCTTACGCGCTAAGGGCCTTTCCTCGAATTACACGCTGACGTGCAGAATTTTCACGTGCCAAATCACTCCGTATCAAGCTGGCCATGCGTAAGCACAAGGAAGACCACGCTCCTGCCCAAAAGGCCGAATTACTGCTCCCCAGAGCCCCGAGCAGCCGCCCACGGGCCACCTGCTGCTGCCTGCCTGCCTGCTGCCACCGTGCCCTGCCATTTGGTGCCTGCACATCAGCCATCTGCAGGGGTCCAGTTGCTGTGTCCACCCCTGCTGGAACAGAAGACTCCAGACTGGTATACCATTGCTCCACAGCCCAGCCCCAGGACCCAGTTGCCCACCCACGCCTGCCTCGGGGGTCGCCATGTCGGGGCAAACACCATCCGAGACCACTGGCGACCCCCAGCGAGAGGGGCAGAGGGCCACCAGCTTCAGTTAGAAGGAAGTTGGTGTCCCGGTGGAGCTTGTCCTGGGGCATTATGATGCCCTCTTCGGATCACCGCGAGCCAACAAGGAAGGACGGGACAGGATCTGGGACGACTTTGTGGTTGCCATCAACGCGGAGGGAGTGGCAACCCGCAACATCAAGCAAGTCAAGAAGCGCTGGGAGGACTTCAGGTCCAGGACCCTCATAAAGGCCCAGCGCCTCGTGGAGGGGGGCCGGGGCAGCATGAGTACCATCCAGCTGAGGGTCCTGGAACGCGTACGCCCAGCGCTCCATGCCCAGATCCTTGAGAGGCAGACCCGTCTGGAGTCGAGCGGTAAGTGGCCAAGCATTGCTGTGTGAGACAGGGCATGTTGCAGCGTGCTGGTTGTCTGATACTTGCCTGTATGTGTGACATAGGCCATGTACGCGTGTGTGTGTGCAGGGACATCATGGTCATGCATGTGAGACCAGTAATGTGTGAAGCACACGGTTGGTGTAGGTGTTTAAATGTAACATGGGGAGCCCTATGCGGAATGGACACATGAGAGCATGCCAGTCTCTGTTCCTGGACATGGGTGTGGGTGAGGGATGGGTGCTGATGCCATGTACATGTATGGTGTCCATGTCTGTGTTTCTGACCTGCAGGTCTGTGACTTGTGAATGCCATGGATGCATGACACATGTCTGGGACAATGTTCAGATTCACTGATGCAGCCTAGTTATCCTTGCATCCACTGTGTCTGGGGTGTACGGGTCCAGATGGATGAAAGTATGTTGAAGTGTGTGCATGTGATAGGCATGACCCATGATGCATGTGAGTCCAAAAACAACATTGTATGCTTCAAGAGTCCCTTGGACATGTTTGCTTATGTCCATAGCATGTGCCATGCCTGTTACTGCATGTGTTTTGCCTGCACTGACCCATGTGTTGTGGAGGGACATGATGGAAGTGATCTTTGACAGTGCCACTCATCTGCTATTGCTTCCTCTCTAGGGGACCATTGTACAGTACCCTGATGCTTTTGTTCTATGTCTCCCTCTACACAGCGCAAAGTGAAGAAGAGGGCGCAGACGGCGCTGTGGAGCTAAGCGGCGGGGATGCCCCCACGGCTGCAGCAGAAGGGGTGGGTGAGCCCCTACAGGGGCTTGCAACGGCGGAAGACGGTGTGGAGCCATCCAGGTTGTTGGTTTCCACAGAGGAGGAGGAGGCCGCTACTGAGCCGCACATGGGGCCTGGTGGGGGCATCCCTGCTGGTGCAAGTGGTGCAGTCCAGGGGCAGGGGCAGGAGGCAGCACAGGTCGCCGTGGCTGTGCCTGTGCATGTCACTGTCCCTGACACTGTGACTGCATCACCATGCACCAGCAGGGATGCCCCATCCCAGGCCCGTCCGCAGGTAGGGGGGATGTCCATGTCATCTGACTCCCCTCCACCTGCGGACGAGGGGACCCCTGGCCGTATGGAGAAGGTCCTGATTGGACCCTGAAATACACACGCCCAGGCCATTCACATGTGGAACTTGTTGCACACCCCTGAAATACACGCACACGCTCCCCCAGGCCCGATCGCGTGTAAGACTTCTCGCGCACCCCTGAAATACACGCACACAGGCCATTCGCGCGTAATACTTCTCGCGCACCCCTGAAATACACGCACACGCTCCCCCAGGCCAGATCGCGTGTGGAACTTCACGATCGCGTGTAGAACTTCTCGCGCACCCCTGAAATACACACGCCCAGGCCATTCGCATGTGGAACTTCTCGCGCACCCCTGAAATACACGCACCCAGGCCATTCGCGGGTAAGACTTCTCGCGCACCCCTGAAATACACGCACACGCTCCCCCAGGCCAGATCGCATGTGGAACTTCACAATCGCGTGTAGAACTTCTCGCGCACCCCTGAAATACACGCACCCAGGCCATTCGCGTGTAATACTTCTCGCGCACCCCTGAAATACACGCACACGCTCCCCCAGGCCAGATCGCGTGTGAAGCTTCTCGTGCACGCATGTTCCCACCACCCGTAATACGTGTTCCCTGCTTTGCGTTTGCTGTTTGCCAGTCCGGTAAACTGGTACAGGGTTGGCGCAGCCCTTTGCAATGGTTTTGCGATCTTGATGGCTTTTCCTTGCACGAGTGCGTTCTTGGGGGCGTAACTGGCGCTGGTGCAGGGTCGCTGCGCCACTCTGCGCCACGTCTGCTTTTGGAGGCGAGAATCCATGAATACACTGTGCGCGGAAATTGATTTTATCGCACGCGGCTGGCGCAGACATTCGCACGGGCACGCTGTGCGCCAGCCGCGTGCGACACTTTTGTGAGGAATTACATGAATCGGCCTGTAAATGTGTTCTGATAGTTCAGAAAGCCTACGTATTATGGCACAATAATTTTAGATAACAGTGACAAAAAATGTGCTTTGCAATCAAGGAATATTAGGTGACTTAACAAGATATGTTTATGCTGAAACCACACAAATCTAATATCTCTCGCTTGCGTTATAACAAGGTCTTTACAAGAAAGGAGACAGAGGACAAATAGAAGTTTTGCTTTGAGCCATAGTGCCCATTGAAATGTGTGCCTAATAAACATATCACTTATCACAGCAATGATAAGGAAACTCGCCCAATTTAATGCCACATAGCAAAAGGCTCGACACCTAGTTGCTGTGCCCCCTATTGACAAACCATGCTGCAGGTCGGGGAAGATGACTGTTCACACTGCTCAGGAAGAGCCACTTGTCTCGTTGGCTCAGAATACATGTACACAGAGGGGACATATGTGGTACAGAGAACGTCTCACCCTACAAATGTATTCTTATAGGGCATAACGTTTTGCGGCTCCAAGACTCTAATACATAAAGCTGGCATACCACAGCCTCTGTTGCAAAAGTGCACTCTATCTGCCTATGTCTCATCTCAGTTGAAAAATCACACATTTGTACAATGCTAGTTAAGTGGGTGACTGTCGCCTGTCTTGTCGAGTGCCTTGCAATATGCCACTTGTGCCTGGCCACAGTTATAGGCTTGTGAACAGACACAGAAAAAACTGAATATTTAAGCTCAGTTATAGGCATATAGGACGGTCAGCGACCCGGAACAATAACACACTCTTTAGAAGGAAGAAGTTACTCGCTGATCATCATTCCTGCCACAAAGCTTGAAAAAGGGCTTATATTATGTATTAAAATGCATGTCTTTAAACATTGAGTAGGGGCATTGAAAGGAATTGCTTCTGCAGACACGATAAATTGGAGGTTCAAGGCGGGATGTTCCTTCTGCACCTCTGTCTCCTTTCAAACCCCCTCCCCTTAGTTAAATACGCTGTGGCAAGACCTGACTCACTGTTTTTTTCTACAGTGTGATTTGCAGTAATCCCACCTAAGCCCACTCTCTGTGTTGCTGCAGACAGTGCTGAGAGTGCCATCCGCCTCACAACTCAAGTGATAGAATAATAAATGTATAAGTGGCCATTGCCTTCAGCTGCATTTGCCGCTCTAACATTTTCACACCATAGGCACGCGCCTAACCTTGCTTAGTGGTAGCACCGGCCCTGGCTGGCTTTCGCTGTATTTGCAGCAGGGACAGTGCACATGTGCGGTGTGACCTGAAAGTGTTCCAGAGTCCTTTTCAGATTCTTTTCCGGGAATGCCATGTTTTCGCCTTGCTGGGATACTATCTTTAGCGGCTGAAATGAAGTCTATGTACTTTTGTTTCCTTCAGAGGTTTGTTTTGACATAAAATTACACGGATAAGAATGCCAATTATGCCCTGCCAACATTGTATACAGTAAAACACACCTTCCACATTTTCCCACCTACATTTCACACGCATGCTTTACATTTTACATTTACACTTGGAATAAAGCACATTTTACATTTCACAGGTAGGTATGTGTTTATTTTATTCTCAAAGTGGCAGCGTTCAATAAAATGGGCCCATGAGTGGCCTCAAATGTCTGTGTGCATGAGGTTTACTTACGGCCGTGAGGGTTTCGCATTTCAATCGTTTGCGCCGATTCCTGAAAAATGCTGATACATGTATTGGAAATTCATGATCTCTCCTACTTCGACCTTGAGGTCTGATTGGACCCCAGAAAAAAAAGCCCTACCAAAAATGAGGTTCCAAAAATGAACTCGGCTCAGTCAGTTTGAAAATATTTGTCATAGCGGACTTAATGATTACTTGGTGGTGCTTGAATAGCCAGAGCTATAAATGATACTCCAAATCCCTGGCGGGATTGAAACAGTGGCCATAGGTTGCTCACAGATGAATGAAGCAAGTGCATTGCTGGGCGAAATTACAACTTCAGCGCTGATTTATCAAGAACATTATACGCCTATTGCAGGGCGGGGAAGAGTGGGCCGGGCCATCCGGTAAAACTGCTCTGGGTGAGATGTTATTTGCAGAGTGGGTCAACTGAGTCATTCAGTAGCTCCTTTTATTCAATATCGTATTTTGACGACCTGCTACGTTTGCACTCAGGCGCAGCAGGTCCCCGATTTGTTGTCATTTGCACAGCGGCGGGTAAATGTGCAGGACAAAGGCAATGTGTTCGCCGCCACATACCCTGCCCTTTTGCACTCCACCGTGCAAAGTGAGTAAACGCTGCTTAACATGTGAGCATGGCAAGCAGTGCTCACAATTAAAAGTAAATGCTGCCTGGCATGCAAGCATGTCAGTGAGCGTTTACTCACTTTGCCTCCTTTTGCCCTGCACATTTGCACTCCCTAAGGGACAAAGTCCGTCATTTGCACTGCAGATTGCAAATGAGAAGTGTAAAGAGACAGAGGAAGCCTCTTTGCACTATTCTGTTTCCACTAGAGTAAACGCTGCCTGTGATGTAAGCATGGCAAGCAGTGTTTACAATTATTGTTTACTTTACTAGTGCAAAAAGCAGGCAGTTCCCACGGGAAACATTAGCTTAACGGCAGCATGAAAGCCTCATGCTGGCATGAAACCAAGTCGTTTTTGAAGGTGGAGGGCAAACAGGAGACGGAAAAGTCCCTCCCGTTCCAACTCACCCTCTGCCTGTACCCCCTCCATTTACACTGACCCAGGGGGACTCCAAAATAAGCCCCATGGTAGCATGTAGGCGTCAATTCTTGTATTAAAAAGCAACTCACTCCGATAGAATTGCACTAGCTGACCCATAAGATAACAGATATAGGCCTTCCTCTTCACCAGGTACTCTCAATTTCTAGAGTAACAGGAGAGATTATTTGCTTTCTCTGCATTTCCAACTAAATGCAGAAAAATAAATGAGGAGAATTTAATGTGCACTGCAGACTGACCTTGTGGGGGAGCAGCTTTTAAATCTTTAAGATGTATCATGGGATCCTGTTTTCGGCGCCAAATGTGTAATAACTACAGGCTCTTTTAGCACAGCGGTTTTCCTTAACAATGCCGAATTCCACCCATTTCTCGTATTCATTTTTTTTAAGGAGGAGCATGCCAAACTCCTCACTGCACGCCAGTTTTTCCTCCTTGCATAAGTCAACAGCTGGTTTGTTACAGCATGAAATCTGACAGACTAGTTGAGAATGAATGCCTGCCTAAGACAACCGACCGTTTCTTTGATCAACCTCATTCCAGCTCGACATGACACTTCGGTCTTTCCTCGATCCGCGTGGCCATATACCATCTAAAGGCCCTGCTGACACTGCCTTAGATATCAGATTATGCAAGATATCATCATTGCCCCTAGCCTACCTGACTTACTAATGGAATGCCCTCTGCCTTCCAAACTGAACAACCTTGGCAACACTTTAAAACAATTCTGAATTTGACCCCGATTTCCATTATATAGTCGAGTGGGCATATGAAAAAGACTGTACACACCAATAAAAGATAAGAACTAAATGTTATTTGGTCTTAACGCCATGTGTTAGCATTGGTTACCTCCACCAGCCAAATACTCACACCTTGAAATAGCAGTCTTATAAAAGTTCAGTTTGGGAATTCCCTCGTTGAAGGTTTATGAACCTGCTTCTCTGTGTCCTTGGATTCTCACTCCTAGACTTGAAGGGGTCTGCATACTTCCTGCTGTTTGAGGTTAAACGAGTTCCTGAACCAGAGTTTTCTGTACTGCTAAATTCTCAGTCCCAGTCCGACGCATTCCTACATGGTCACTAGCTGTTGTGTTATTTCTTCCACCAAT
Source organism: Ambystoma mexicanum (assembly GCF_040938575.1). Classification (NCBI taxonomy): domain Eukaryota; kingdom Metazoa; phylum Chordata; class Amphibia; order Caudata; family Ambystomatidae; genus Ambystoma; species Ambystoma mexicanum. The sequence continues at coordinate 311,275,151 of NC_090932.1, forward strand.
GTCTGGTATAGGTAAGACTCTCAAACCAAGATTGGTGCTAGCTACAGGGGGGAATTCCCGCTAGGTTCACAAGTGAGTTCTGCAGAGCCTGATCACCTCCCACTCCTAAGGTTCAGATCTCTAATTCCCTTCTCACCTCTTTACACCTGTGCGGTTCCTAATCCTCTTCAAGGCCACATCTTGGTCTTATTGGTTCCTACTCCAACCCTGGGTCCGAATCCTTCATATCTGGGTCTTTCCCCATCTGCTGCCTTAGACCAATGGTGCCTCCTTGAACCTTCCTGTCTGTCTGATACCGAATCGTCCCCTCATTCTACAGTTCAGGAAGGAGCTCAGGACCCTCCTCTTAAAGGAATGGCTCCTCCCTAACACCTAGGTCCATGCACCGTACATTCCCACCCTACCTGAGACTGGGTAATCTGATCCCCACCGTTTCCTCCCCTGGTTACTTGTAGACCCTATTGCTGACTGTTGCCCTCCCTCTCCTGTTGTTAGATTCCCCACTCACTCATTTCTCTGCTCCCTAACCTTGTTCTTCAACCTATGATTGTAAAGCGCTTCATTGCTTCCCAAAGCTAGTTCAATAAATACCCTAATAATATAATAATAATAATAATAATAATAATAATAATAATAAAAATAACGAGGCCTCCTCCTGCCATTCTTGGTCTTCTCCAACCTGTTCCTTTATCTTTCTGACCACCTTTTCCTGATGTCCTCCGACTTCCTCCTTAATATAGCCTACCAACTCCAGCTGTTCTCCAACCTCTTTAATTTCGAATGTCATCTACTTTCAATGTTCTTCGACCTCTTTCTTAATCTCTTATCACCGCCACCTGAGGTTCTCCAACCCCACCTTAATATCTCCTACCACCTCCTTCTCCCCCTCTAATCTGAAACCTCCTCCTCCTCCTCTCCAAGATCATCTTTTCCTTCAGACATCTCCTTTCCAGACCCTTTTCTCTCAACAATCGTTTCCAAACTCCGAACTCCAGCTCCTTCTCAAAACACCCTCTCTGCCACACGCCCTACACCTCCCAAACCTCATGTTTTTTTTCTCTTGACTAGATTTGCCAATAGAGCCAGAAAGGGAGTGGGCAGGTCAATTCAGGTGGACTAAGAGTATTGATGATTACCATGCTTAATCTGACATTATCTCCCAACCCCCTTCCTCGTCACAATCTTTGCAATTCAGAATGTAACAAAGAATGTAGTAAGGCTTCCTACTTCCTAAATAAAGATCACCATCCCTTCCATATAATTGACATGCGCTACTGTCATGCACTCCCAGCTCAGATTAGATCTATTGATTCTCACACTGCCTTCCGCAAGGCTTTGAAAACCCAGCTCTTTGTATAAATTGCCCGTCTTGCCAGGTTTGCACCTCCACTGTATCACTTGGCATAGGACACTATCTGTTATGCCTCGTGCTACCCAGAAAAGATGATGAGTAACTAAATGTAACTTTCACTGTATATCCTCTGTAACCATGTAACTGAATCTACTTAAGTATACCTTTCTGTGGCCGCCAATTGTAACCCTCAAGTAAGCCTTCTTTAAATCTCCTTATAGCGCCTCGTTGCCTCTGGGCTGTAGTGCGCTATACAAATACTAAAATAAAATAAAAATAAAAAATATCAAGTAAGCGCGAGAATAATCAGCGGATACCAAATATGGATGAAAGATCATCAACACAATGTCCTGATTCACCTGGAATTCCATGACGATTTGGGACAAAAGAATGTGGAGGACCGAGTTAAGTTTCTGAAAATAAGGAGCTTCCTAGCCCCGTAAAAATCTGGCTGAGTCATTGCCTTTTGAACAAATACTTCCCATTAGACACATCTAATGTGTACCTCCCCTCAATGATTCTATGGGGGACCTTGACTTTTTTAAGTGGTCCTGAAGGAGGTCCAGAGCGGGAATAAAGTACCTTCTCGTTAGATGCTGGAGTTGGAGGCTTCCGAGAACTCTGGAGCAAAAAGGGTGTGAATGAAGGGTTAAAATTGATCCATCCGTTTGTATCCAAGAATCCTTCAGATGTTTGAGGATGGAAAACGTTTTTCTTTTTTTAATTTATTTTCTTAACAGCATACCCTGCCATTCATGCATGTAAGATTATAAGGTTCTCATTACAATATTACTGGAAATTGAAATGGAAATACCCATCAAGCACTCACTGTTACTGCATTTGGGTATTTCTGAAAATCTGCCCTGTTCTGAAAACCCCACATGTTTGGTGGTAACAGATGCAGATTTTCTGGAATACTTACTGAACCCTCCACATTTTCTACGTCCAAATGCCAGTTTATGACCAATGTTTGCGTGGTGGAAAACAAACCTAAAAAAGAAGGCCACGCCTTGTGCGTAGGTTGTCTTCCTGATAGCTGCGCAGTTGAAGAGCATTCCATTTGCCAGGAAATGTCATACACAAGGCTGACAGTTAGAAAAAGCATTAGGCTCACGGTTAAGCTGGTGAGGCCAAAGATTCCATACAGAATATTCAGCTACAGGAACTAAATCCAACAAAAATCCTGGATAAGAGTGACTTAAACTCTCCAGCTCAGTAAAGCCTGCTCTGACCCTAGCCGCCTGTGTGTATCATCCACTATGATATGATATATGATGTGATATGGCATTTATAATGCGCCTATACACAAGTGTTTCAAGGCGCGACTTAACTATCACTCCTTGACATCGATGGACACAATGTTGAAGGCTAACCAGCGACCTGCTCACCATCAGGGTGTTCTCAAGTTGAGTTCATCTTTGATGAGTGTAAAAGGGTTTCCCTTCCCCATTTACCCTCCCCTATTTCCTCTACAGCTTCCTACCCTTTCACTGTGAGACTTACTACACACTTTCCATCTCCTCCCTTGGAACTACACCCGGCACCTCTTCTTCTCCCAAACCTTTATCTTGGAGGACTCCCGTCCCACTTCCCTTCCCACATTTCCTCTTCCTCTCCCTATCGTGTCCAGTTGGTTTAAACCAACCATCTTCCCAGCTCCTGTGGGTGATGGAGGGGAGGTTAGATGCTCCCTCCCCTTGCCAAGGATCTTGCTTGCAGATTGCATGCAACAAGGTTTCTGTGAATTTCCTCCAACTTAGGAATTTTAGGCAGCCCCCACCACTCACTGTGTCTCATGCCCCCTTGGCTGAGTCCCCATCAATCCATGCCTAATGTCGCTGATGGATTGATGTTAAATCCCTCCATGACCCCTTTCTTTTATTTTTGACCTGCCCTATTCCCCAACAACCACAGCTGCCCTTCTCACACACAGACCAGTGGGCATAAACACTATGTAAATCATAAGTCCTTTATTTTCTGTACCAGCGCCTCGATGCCTTATGGGCTGCAAGCACGATTTACAAATGCAAATAAATTAATAAATAATATATTACTCAGAGGCCCGGACAATCCACAGGCATGGGATTGTCCGAGCACCAGTGCCGGTAATCCCTTAGCGCCATACTACGAGGTCCCTCAGCGGGTCCCGTCCTTAACGTGTGGCCAGACCACACGTTAAGGAAGGGACCCGCTGAGGGGCTTCAGGGCAAATAACGGTACCGCTAGTAGCGGTACCGTTATTTACTCCTTCCCCATTCCCATTGAGCCCTATCGGAGCTCAATGGGAATGGGGAAGGGCCTTGGTGAATGGCGAATTACCGCCCGCCAACCTTGGAATGGGGCGGTAATTCCCCTATTCACCAAGGCGGACTTGGTAAAATACTGGCGGCAACCATGGCACTTATAGCGCCATGGTTACCGCCGTCCGTGTAATGAGGCCCTATGTCTCTATTTTTCATTTCATGTGTTTATTCCTGAAGCTTTGACGACAGGCACAATAAGGGGGTAATTTTCTAACGAAGCACCCAACTCGGTGCACTTGACCCAAAGGGTTGCGGTCTATTCTGAGAATTAATTGGCTCCTCACCGGCATCGGTTAAAATGTTAGGCACCCCGCGCTCAAGACAGATCATCACTCAATTACAACAAAATGGACACAGAGGTTTAATGGCTCAAGGTGTAAATCCTACTGTTTAGATGGACTTTCAACACCAAATCCATCCAATCCACAATTACTGCCACCCATATAAAGCCCAGTTACTTTTATCATTGATAAAATGCTTGAAGCAAGAACATTGTTTTCTTCAAACATGTTATGCTTTTAGAACCAAAAGAATGTGGCCCTCTTTCTTATTGAGCGAATCAGGGGGTTCACCTTTGGTAAAAAAAAATCCCTTGACAAATTTAGTGACATTTTCTCACCAACCCAGGAATGGACAATAATTCCTCTTTTCCTCATCCTCATAGTGAGGTCTTCATTTTCTCCGATGTAAGAGATTATCCTTTGGTTAAACCTTCAGTTATGATATGATATGATATGATATATGATAAGGCATTTGTAACGCGCCTATACACAAGTGTTTCAAGGCGCGACGAGGCAGGGAGGGGGTAACAAGGGGAAGACAGACAACGATCCTACTAGGCCAGGTGTCATTCAGATCGCGCAAGTGCAGGGGTAGGGGGAAGGGTGAGGTGCATGGGGAAGGGGAGGGGGGAAGTGCAGTACAAGGCAAGTAGAATAAATAAATAAAAGGGCCAGCTGGTTGCAAGTGCAAGGTAAGTGCAGAACAAGTGCTGGGAAGGGGGGGCTGTAGGGATACAGAGACAGTCCCTCAGTGCAGGGGTTGCCAGGGAGGCAGTGCAAGTGGAGAGTGGCTGGGCCCAGGACCAAGGTCGGTGAGAGTGGCCCAGTTGCAGATTCAGTGCAGTTTCAGCGAATAATTAGCACGGGAGAGGGAGAGAGAAAGCAGAAGCAAAGAGGAAGGTTTTGAGGTGCTTCCGGAACCGGAGATGGTTCTCCTCAAGTTTCAGGGGGGCAGGAAGGCTGTTCCAGAGGGAGGCCCCTGCCACGGAGAGAGATCTACCCCCAGCTCGTTGCTTCGAGAAGCGGCTGACCCTGAGGCAGTTGGAGACGGATGAGCGAAGGGCTCGGGAAGGAAGATATTTAGGAAGAGAGAGTTGAAGGTATTTAGGCCCCAGGCCCCAGAAGGCCTTGTGGACAATGCAGAGGGTTTTGAACTTTATCCTCGCAGCCACTGGGAGCCAGTGTAGAGATTTCAGTACTGGAGAGATACGGTCTCTGGGCTTGAGGCCAAGGACAAGTCTTGCAGTTCTGTTCTGGATGAGTTGCAGAGGGCGGAGTGTGGAGGCAGGCAGATTAAGATAGAGGCTGTTACAGTAGTCCAGCTTTGAGAGAACCAGGGCTCGGGAGACAGCGAGCTTCTGTGGGAAGGAGAGGAAGGGAAGAATACCTCTGAGGAGGTGCAGCTGGTAGTGTGACTTCTTAGAGACATCAGATATATGAGGAGAGAAGGAGAGTGTGGAGTCGAAGATAACCCCGAGGTTTTTTGCCTTGCAGGTAGGAGCAGGAAGAGGGCCAAGAGAGGCCGGCCAGAGAGCTGCAGGGAAGGAGGGAGTGGGTGTGCCGATGAGCAGAATCTCAGTCTTACTGGCATTAAGGCAGAGGTCATTGGCGGCACACCATTCCTGGATAGCAGACAGACAGTCAGAGATGAGGGAGGGAGAGGAGGAGGCCGAGGGTAGCCTGAAAATGAGCTGGGTATCGTCCGCATAGCACTAAATGTTGGGGCAGAGAGCGGCGATGCGGTGGGCAAGGAGTGCCAGATACTGGTTGAACAGCCAGGGGGAGAGATTAGATCCCTGGGGGACACCACAGGTGGAGAAAAAGATGTCAGAGAGGAAGGACCTGAGTTGGACCTGGGAGGGTCGATTGGAGAGGAAAGAGGTCAGCCATGCCAGAGCCTGACCATTGATACACAGGTTATCACAGAGATGGTTGAGCAGGATGGCATGGTTGACAGTGTCAAAGGCAGAAGAGAGATCGAGCAGAATGAGAACACACGGAGTGTTGGAGTCGAGGTTCAAGAGCATGTCCTCACGGATGTTCAGGAGAGCAGTTTCCGTGCTTCTGGCAGCTCTGAAGCCAGATTGATGGTCATGAAGACTGCCAACAGATTCAGAATGGAGGTTAAGCTGGGAGATGGCCAGTTTCTCCAGGAGCTTGCCCAGGAAGGGAGTGATGGCGATAGTTAGCCGGGCAGGAGGGGTCAGAAGAGGGTTTCTTAAGAAGAGGGTGCACAAGGGAATACTTAAGGGGGGATGGGAAGACTCCAGAGGCGAAGGAGTGGTTGCAAAAGTCAGCCAGGGCAGGAGCCAGGGAGTCAATGTGGTCCTTGATAGTTTTGGAGGAACAGGGGTGAACCTGTTTAGACGAGACCTTCATAGATCAGACTTGTCTGGAAACCTCGTCAGCAGAAAAAAGGGGAAAGGCAGAGAAGGAGGGAGGAGGGGTGGCTGCAGAAGGGCCAGAGGAAGAGCCGGGCAGAGAGGGAGGGAGGTGGTAGGAGGAGAGTGAGGATAGGATGTCCTGAGTTTTAGAGATGAAGTGAGAGGCCAGTGCAGTGCAGAGGGCCTGGGAGGGGACAGGAGAGGTAGAGACTGCAGCAGGGTTGGCAAGCTCCTTGCAGATTTTAAAGAGTTCGGCCGAGTTGTTAGATGCCGTAGAGATGCGGGCTTGGATAAGGGCTCTCTACTTGGTGAGAACGGAGAGACGGTATTGCCTTTGGAGCAGGCGGCAGGCCAGTTTGTCAGAGGATGAACATGAAGCACGCCATTTCCTCTCTGCCACCCTGCACTTGCGTTTTAGGGTGACGAGATCCGAGTCATACCAGGAGTTACATTTGGCTTTGGGCTTCAGGCGGATTCTCATGACAGGGGCAAGGATATCAAGAGTATCAGATATAGCAGAGTGGAGCATGGAGAGGGCTGTGTCAGGGTGGGAGTCAGCCCAGGGGGAGGGGGGTGAGAAGGTGGCTGCGAAAGCCTCAACTGACACGCGCTTCATGGGTTGGATGACCGAGAAGGTGGGTGGCAGTGGTGAGGGTAGCTTTGCCTGTGGGGTAGGGAGGGTGAGGTGGGAGGATAGGAGAAAGTGATCACTCCAGGAGAGAGGAGTGGAGAGAGGGACGGAGAGGGGAAGGTCAGAAGAGATCAGAGCATCAAGAGTGTGCCCTGCAGAATGAGTAGGCCCAGACAGGAGAATAGAGAGTGAGAGAGAGTCGCAGAGGTCACGAAAAAGTCCCGTGGGGGGACAGGAGGCATCCAAGTGGATGTTGAAGTCACCAAGAAAGAGGAGTTGAGTGGTTGAGGACAGGAGTGAGGAGGAGGGGTCAGCCCACTCAGAGAGGAAGGAGGAGATTTGACCAGGTGGCCGATAGACAGTAGCCATGGTAAGGGAATGGCTAGGAGAGAGAGAGACGGCAGACAAGGCATTCAAAAGAGGAGTAGGTCTGCGTAGGAGTGACAGAGGCAGGAATCCACTCAGGGAAGATAAGGGCCACACCCCCACCTGCCCGGTTGGGCCTGGGCACGGAGAGGGTCTTGTAACCGTCAGGTAGGAGTGTGTCAAGGCTGGTGACAGAGCTGGCCGTGAACCATGTCTCAGTGAGACCGAGGACGTCAAGGTCCAGTTCCTCAAGAAGGTGACAGATATCAGAAGAATGCTTGATTGCCGAGCGAGAGTTAAGAGTGGCAATGTGGAGAAGGTTGCCATCCTTGAAGGACTTCCGGGGAGGGGTACAGATCAGAGGTACGCCCTGCGGAGGTGTAGAAGAGGGAGGTGAAGAAGTAGCACGAGAGGGGGCAGGGAGGGAGGGTAGAGGCAAGGAAGCCGAGGACAGAGGAGGGGGGACAGCAAGAGAGGAAAGGAAGTTGATGAGGCGTGGGAAGCGTCTATCAAAGAGATGAAGGTTGGCCTGAGGGCCTTGGACCAACAGAGGTCCCATTAGTGTAGACATTAATGATGGCCTTAGAGGAGTGGAAGGAGGCCAAGAGGACATCCCAGCGGGTGCCACCATTAATGGGAGAAGAGGAGAAAGGAGAGAGCACAGAGACCATATGAAGGGTCCATAGGACAGGCGAAGGTACAAAAAAGAGAATGTCAGTGAGAGTTTCCTTGGAGCAGGCACTAGTGTAGGTGTCAGCGATAGGGAGGCCTGGGTTGGAGACCAGGATGTCCTTTTTAAACTTTTTCCTACCAGATTTAGTGAGGAGAGCAGGATAGTCAATAGAGAAGCAGTTGGAGAAGATAGGCGAGATAGAGAGCACCATGGAGTAGGAGGGAGTGGGGGGGGAGACAGACGATACGAGAGCACACAGAGCACACAGGCAGGAAGTAAGCGGCAAGCCCAAGTTTACCACATTTCAGAACGGTGAGTGTGTATTAGGTACAGAGGTCACCTAAGTTTGAGAATCCTGCGAGGGGAGAAAAACCCTAGTTTACAACATTCCAGAGCAGTGAGTGCGTATTAGGTACAGAGGTCACCTAAGTTTGAGAATCCTGCGAGGGGAGAAAAACCCTAGTTACCGCAACTGTGAGACACAGTGAGGTGAAGACACCATGTGAATGAAGTGACCAGGAATAGAAGGGGTGGGCCGGGAGAAGGTGGAGATAGAAGTACAGGCGCCTGGCGTCCCCTGCGGACACCTGCAGACAATCAGGGAGCCGCAACCGTAGGAGCCGCCCTTTGCCTAAGGGGCCCTTGTGATCACTGGTGCCACACTGTCGACGTTTTGCAGTGTAATTCACTTTTTGCAGCCTTTTCTGTGAAACGGATATCCTGAAAGATTTTCAGAACTTGGGTGAGAAGTTAATTGTGATACCTGACACTTTTGTTAAGAATAAGCACATCATCCTGAAAATATACCATCTCTGTTGTATGATCACCTGACTTTCAGGTAGGTCTCCACAATAGGGGAGTATTTGGCGCATTTAATATATACTATTTTAAATTCATGCTGTCAAATTCAAACAAAGTACAGTGGGATGATGCTTAGAATGCTCCTGCGATGTGCAATGTTGTGTTCCTGCGCCGCACCGTGGCTGGCTCCTGGGTTTGTGCCCCATTGTGACTAGGTTTTGCCCTACTGTGTTTTTGTCCTCATTGCCTTTTTGCTACTGTATCTCTGCTCAGAATCAGGTAAGCCCCCTGTATCTATGCTGTATTACTGTATTCCTTAATTGCTCTACGACTATAGTACTGCTTCCCATTAAGACTTTATGCCGAATTGCACTCCCTGTGATCTTGCGCCTAACTGTGCGCCCCAAAGTATCTTGGGCTATCCTTTGTGATCTTGTTACCTTGTGTCTCTCCTTCCGCACTACTCTAAAGTGCTTGAAAGGGTTGTGTTCAACCATCTTACAATTTTCTTAGCCATCAATAACCTTGGAGACCCACCTACAAGGGTTCCATGTAATAATGTCCCTGCAAAAATGCCCCCTCACAAAAAAGTTGCTGTTTTTTGTGGAGACATTATCACATTGAACTTGCGGGGGACTCCCCTGCAACTCCTGTTTTTAAATGGGTGCAGGGAACATCCCCGCAATCCGGCACCATATATAATGTCACCATCTATAATGTTGCCAATGGTTTTTCCTGGTGACATTATGTAGGGGGACATCATGTATGGGGACATTATTACCTGATACCCCTACAAGCAGGTTTCTGCTCCTGTCACTCCACTGAAACTGCTCTCATGAATGTGTCCAGCTTCATTGCCTGTAACTAAGCACTGCAACCTATCCACCATCCTAATGTGCCTTGACCTGTCTGCTGCCTTTGACACTGTTGATTACTCTGTCCTCCTAAATACTCTCTTCTTAGGATTCATAATAGAGCACTTGCCTGGATTGAATCCTATTTGGCACCTCACCAATTCTCGGTCTCCTGGGGCAACAACACCTCTCAACTCACTCTTCCAACTGTTGGTGTTCCACAAGGCTCTGTCTCGGGTCCGCTCCTCTTTGCACTCTACACCTCAGCTCTTGGGGGCACTAATCTCCTCCTTTGGGTTCTTGTAAAAACTCCTTGCAGCCAGCAATAAAATCTTCCCTTTTCCTGAACTCTCTTTTGATCTCTAGCAACATTTCCACCTGTCTCTCGCCATTAACTATTGGATGGCTTCACACTCGCTGATGTTAAACTCAACCAAAGCAGATGTGCTCTTCTTCCCTGCCAAATGCTCTCTCTAATCTCTTCCCGTGCCAAACCAGTCCCCACCCGACACTCTCCCCCTGCTCTTCTTCGGCTAGAAACATTGGCATGATCAGTGGAGTAGCTTTCCTAAAAATATTGTGGGGGATATTACAACTAAACCAAATAAGAGGAACAAAATTGTGTTCCACAAAAGTTGAGGGTGGGGTGGACAAACACCCTTGTTCCCCCACTATAATTATGCCCCTGGGCAGTGGTCGAAGTGTACAAAAAGAAGTAGTGGAACTATGTTCCCTGTTGGCCTGCTGCTGCTCCCTGCAAACCCCATCACCAAGCCCCTTCCCACGCTCAATACAAACACCCAGACCAATGCGTCTGCCGTTTAAGGGAACGTTCAGTGCAGTGCACTGAAGTGCAAGTTTCAACTTCTTCCTACACTTTTATTTTAAAATGAAACCATTCCAGAATGTTTTCTTTTTAAAATAAAAGTATAGGAATGGTAAAATGTAATTTTAAAAAGTAGAGGTGCACCGCTCCCGCCCACTTCGACCACTGCGCATGGGCATCATCTACGACCCTTCTCACACCTTCTCTACTTTCATCTCAATAACTGTAATGGCAGCTCGCCTCAACCTCCTTAATATTAGGAAAATCAGGCACCTCCTTCCTTTAAAGCCCGCCAAGCATCTCTTCAACACTCTTGTCTTCTCTAAACTGAACTACGGTGCCAGCATCCTCTTTGGCCTCCCCAACTATGCTTTCTGTCCTCTAGACAATGGGCCTCATTACGACTTTGGGTATTACAGGCACGGCTGCCGCCAGAGCTTTTTCTTTCCGGCGCCCTGGAATGGGCAATTACAGGGGTATTACAACCCCGGCGGACCCGGTAATTGCCCATTTCAGGGCACCGGAAAACATTCTTCCCCATTCCCATGTGAGCCCCATAAGGCTCAATGGGAATGGGGAAGCCGCATGAACCGGCACCATTCGTGAATGGCGCCGGTGCATGCGGCATGCTGTGCTCATGGGTGCCGCTCTGCCCGCCAGGTCCGACCTTGCGGGCAGAAAGGCACCCGCAAGCACAACTTGTAGTTTGCGGGCCCGGGCACTACGGTACCGGCAAGCCTACCAGTACCGTTGTTCCCGGACCGGCAACCTTATATTAAGGCCCAATGTCATTACCTCCGCTACCATGAGTTGGGGGCCTCATGAACATTAAATTATTTGTTTAATTTACAATTAATAAGTGATTCTGATCCATTATTTGAAATATTGAAAACATTTTTTGAAGTATATTTTTTATATATGTTTCATATAACACATTTTACAAATTGTGTAACATCAATAAGACATAAACCAGAATGCTTTTTGCTCATCTATTGAGATAGTTAAAGTGTGCAGGGGACGGGAGTTCCTCTATTAGGAACTTATTCTGTGTTCATATATCTCACAACCCACATGCCAGGGTTGATTATCTCCCCCGCACCTTAAATTCATGAAAAGCATATTTGCCACAAATAACATCATATTATCACTTATTTACATCACTACTAAAGACAGGAGTGCATAGTGAGTACAATTGTAGGACTGAAACCAGTCAGAACATTGTTAAAAGAATCTTTTATTGGCATTTTGATAGAAAACAAAAAATATAGTTTACAGAAAAGAGAAATATTAGCTAAAATATCATGACACACTATGATTATAAAACTTCTCTCATTATAAATATGTGTCTACCAAAGCGTGAATCTCTCACAATCATTAAATATTATAATCTGTGCATATGTACAGCAGGGCTATTCAAGCAACAGTTGCCTAGCTGCCGCATTTAGATAATCTAAGCTCCACCCTACCAGCAGGGTCTGAAAGGCACGGAAGGCACGACTATTGCTCTTCACGGAATATAAGAGAGGGGCGGGGGGTGGGGGGGGTAGATGGGTGGAAAACATAAGAGGTTTGAAGTGAGCGGTCGCCCACGGATTTTCTAAATGTCCCACGCTCCTGCTCCAAGCAGGAGTTGGGTGCGCAGTTGTCTGCAACCTGCTGCTCTCTATGTATTTTGGACTACGACTCCCATTACCATTCCCCGTTGACTATGCTGGCTAGGGTTGATGGGAGTTGCAGTTCAAACCAGCCGAAGAGCCAACGTTGCAGACGCTTGAGGGAGCTGAAATACTCCGTATTGTGTGTGTCTGGGTACTCTGCTCCATGATAGTACACCCCAGCTTGGGGATGTTTTGGCAAGTGCTCTGTTCAGGTGGAAGCAAGCAAGTACATATAGGCGGTGAGAACAGGAAGCAGTCACAATCCCTTCATGAAACGTTATGCTATTTGGTATCTGTAAAGCGTTGAGCGTTGATATTTACTAAGTATAGTGTGCAACCATTGTGTCACGCAGGAATCGGACGATACAGGCAACCACAGACAAAACCGCCTGCCACCACCATGACAGCTTTCATACACTAAAAAACACAAACACAAAATGGTACCGATGTGAAGCAGACCAACACAACTACTTAAACAGAGACCAGGTTAAAAGCGCGGTGCAATCCTTGTTTCAGCGTTTTTTTTCGAAATGACAATAACAAAGAATTCTTGAACAGCCTTGGCAAAATCTATAAAGGAGCCCCACGGAAGCTCACCAGCTCACACCCTCGACTATCACAGCCAACATACACATTACAAATCTCAGTGGCGAACCACTGGACTGGGGTGGAGGCGCAGATAGAGAAGGCGACTGCGTAGCTGGTAGGAATATGCGGAGCGCAGTCTTTTTACAGATCTCTTGGTTGAGTATATGGGAAGCCAGCAGGGGTGCAACGAAACCTACATTTCGGAAGGTGCAGGCGGGGGTTGGGGGGAGAGATATTATTGGGGGGCTAACTGGTGATGGGAGGGACCACTTCAGAAACTGGGTGGGGCACATTTGGAGGCTCTGCCCCCTCTGTTCTACCCCAAGGGCTGACTGGCATGGGGCCAAAGTGTTAAATGGTAGACCAAGCGTGCGCGTGCACACACAAACACACACTCTTACACATTCACACTTTTAAATATCCCATTCACCATACACCTGCTCATTTACATGCACACCCAGGCCCCCGTACATCATACACTGATTCACACATAATTACATACACATTCCTTGCACACATGCATACATACATAATGAGCTAACACGCAACACCCTTTAACACTGCTAGTTTCAGAAAAGGCTTCTCTCGCCTCTCTGCCTAACAAAAAGCAAGCGTGCACATCCGCTGCTTACCATCGGGTATGAAAGAACGCTTAATGTTGTTATATGTTCGCTCGCATCCATGGGGAGGGAGCTAATGTGTGCAATTGATTTTTCTGAGGCAAGGGTGATATTTATTTTATTTATTTGCATTTGCCTACAGGAGCTGTTACAGGAAATGTTTGATTTTTTAGTTGCATAATTGTAATTTTTGTCTTAGTTGCGTTTTTATAAGGTGTGGACATGGGGATCGAACCTGCGTTGCTAGTTTAGTCTTGCTTCCAAGGTGAACACGTTGCCACTGAGCTATACTCCCAGGATGAGCGAAGACTTATATGAAACTAGCAGCTTTAAAGTTTTGCTGCGTTTGTGCAAATACATTTTTCTGCATGAACACAGTTACACTTTAAAGCCGCCGGTTTCAGGGCAGGAGTTTCTCCTCTCTCCGACTAACCAAAAGCTATGTCCTGAAAACCTGCCCCATAGCGCACATTTTGGGGGCCGGGTGGGGGGCTGAAGCCCAATTAGCTCAATGGCGTTGCGCGCCTGGAAGTCACTGGTGGTACAGTTAGGTGAGGGCCATCTCTGTGGATAGGGAGTGGGGATGGATGAGATAAGGGCAACCTGTAAGGGTTTCTTAGCAGAGTGAATGCCAGAGAGAGGGCATTCACGAAAGGAGTACAGTCCCTACAAGTCTTCCTTGGTAGGGTGGGGAGAAAAACAAAGTGGTCAGCGCAGTGCATGCTCGCATTAAAGATCAGTAATTACTTGCTTTATATATACACACAGCTCACTACTACAGGTTTGCGAGTTGAAAGCGCTGTCGAATAACCAACGGTGTTACTATTATCCATATTAAATGTACTCAATGTATCAGCTACATAAGGAGGAAAGCGAAGTTGGTCCTTCGGGTATTAGAACCACTGACCTGCAGGTGGCACTGAGATGTTGCCTGCAGGATGCTTGGCAGAGCAGGGACGAGGAATGGAATAAGCTCTGCTTGTGCCATTGGACCATGTGTAATAAGCTTTGTGTGGAAGCCGCAGCTTTGACGGCGCAGTGGCAAGCCAATGAAGGCGGAAGGGTGTCTTTTGGGAAAGTGTTCATATTTTGAATGGGGAATGAATTCGTCCTGTGGATTCTCTGAACTCCCTTAGAGGGGATGAGGAGAGAGTGGAGAAGGAATGAGCAGTTAGGGAACCTCTTAAAATGATCCAGTGGAACCTATCACTGATGAAGTCTCGCCAGGGTTTATGTCAAACCTAGAAACGGGAGCCGTTGATACGTCGAACCCAGAAACGGGAGCCGTTGATACGTCAAACCCAGAAACAGGAGCCGTTGCAAAATTGGCAAACTGATTTTTGTGGGGCGGGGGAGCCTAGGGAAGTAAGTAGAAGGGCTTAGCCACCTGGGTTTTCTTGGGCATGGCTTCAATATTCCCAGGCACAACATGCAGTGAGTACATTCCAGACATGCCCGCTGGCACAGCGAGCACCTCTTCTCCAGCTATCTCTCCTTTCGACAATGCGCCCCATAGAATACTGTTGAGTCGCAAAATACATTTGGACCATTTGTACACATAGCTCTTCCACCTATCCTTCTCATGCCTTCCTGAGCACCTCATCCCAACTATCTACCCGACTTTGCTCCTCCCGACCGCTCTCAATGCTCTATCATACTCCTCCTTTGCTTCACTGACAGGCACAAGAGATTCGATGCCATGATCTATGGCAGTAGGTGCTATACAAGTGCAAGATAACAACGTGTGATGGATACAAATCGCACATACACATTTATCCCGAAACAGAACATTCCCTACAAAAACTCACTTTATAAATCTACAATTACTTTAAAAAAAACAATAAGCAACATTTCAAAATTGCGTATGTACAAATAAGCAATTAAGACATTCTCAAAGGAAAACAATTATGAATATAGCTAAAATATTCCAGCTATTATTTGTGTATGTGATTAGCAGGTTTGCTTATTCGTTTTTTAAAAAGAAATTATACATTTTGAAGTGTTTTGCTTTGTTTCATCGCAATATGTATTCGGCCCAAATTTGAATGTGTATTTGTAGGGAGCGCATTGATATGTATTTTAGTATTTAGTGTTTTTTTAATTACATTTGAAACTAGGTATTCATTAGCAGCAGTAAAACTGCTCCACTGGATCATTCTAAAATGTATTAAGAATATCCCGGTCATCTCTAGGCCTGAATGGCATGCTGAAGTTGTGTTTGGACCTAAAATACAGTGGCCCTTTTTTGTGTTCTTGCTGTCTGTTAGTCACAGACCCATGTTGGAACCGGATGGACACCCAACATTTCAGTTAACCTTTTGGAGAGGAAGCCATAAAATGGCATTCATAAAAATGTGGAAGGTATTCCATGTTTATGGAAGTCAAAATACTTCCATGGTTAGAATTTCGTGGAGCAAAGGACATTTGTGATAAAAATGGAAGTCAGAGGATAAGCAAAGACAAGTAGAACTCTCTGGCATTCTACTTTTCACATGATTGCATTTGCTAAAGTCCCAAATTGGTCACAAGGCCTGGAGGGATGGAGAAATTAGGCAAAACAAAAATACCATCTGCATGATTACGAATATTTCAGCGGTTCCACCACTGAAACCGATAATTTATACCCAATGCAATCTATGGATGACTTGGACTTCCCGGCCCTTTATTTTTAGAAGTCCTTTGGCTTTTTCTGGATTTAATGAAGTCCAAAAAGAGCTCGACCCAGGCGCTGTAAATACCTTCACTGCAGAACCGTCTAAAACAATGCCTAATCTGTGAGATAATCTTGAGTGGACTAAGCAAAAGGAATGACTTGTGCAGTGTCTCAAGGAATTGGAGGAGCAATTGCGAAGTGAGATTTCTGAAGTCCCATTAGGGAGTCCATTGGTTGAGTGATGCCTTCATCGGGGTTCGAACAAGCTTTGCAGTGTCGCCAAAGGCTTCACCTGAATCGGGTGGATGTGCAGTGTGTGGGGATGGAATGGGCTGTATACACTGCATCCCCACATGTCCCTTGGCACAGTGGATGGACAGTGAGCGGGGAGGGAATCGATTTTGAATCTCTGCTGGTCTCCTCAGCCAGCAGTAAATACAGTTGAATGAGCTCTGTGTAGCCACTGCAGGAGTTTGTGTGCAAAGTAGAAAACCATTTAATTGGTGAATGCAGACTTCAAATCTCTGAACGCAGCTCTTCGGTTTCGCATTTCCTCTTCTTGCCTCTTTATCTCGTCTTTTTCCGCCTTCATCTCTTCTTCAAATTTACTGCCAGCTGACAATGCCTGTACCTGCATGAAGGATTAGAGGGAGAGGGAGAGAGAGGGAAATACATACAATTAGGCCATTGAGGAAATTTAGCAAATTACAAAATCCATATATTTGAGGAATAGACATGGACATTATATCATATAAGGAACAAGAACCAACCAGTCGACCACCGTAGACACAGCGATGCCAACAAGTCCAGCTATGAATGACGGAACGGGTAACTAACATAGAACTGAACCAAGAATGGTGATACTGAAATACCAAAGGACGGCAGTAGGGAGTCAAAACCAAGTACAGCAGCTGTGGGATGCAACATCTCCAGTCAGTTTCTGAACGTAACCAGGGAGGATTGCGGTGTGAGGCAAGCGATGGTGAGATACAACTATAGAATCCAATCAAAGATGACGGCAGTGGTACATAGCTAGGGCTTAGGTAAGTGTTTGATGTAAGAGCATTTTACTCCAACCTTTAAATTTTGAAGTAAAATCATAGTTCTCATTTAAAGATAAGCATTTCTATCATATAAGCTGTCTTTGAATAATATAGTGCTATAGCGGAGGTCCCCTTTGTGGAAAGGGCTGCCACTGCTACTAATCTGAGCACATCACCTTGGCGGCACAAGATCGCCCAAATGCATAGCTGTTAACTCCATTTTTTTTGTTTGGAAGAATTAGCCTGGATCTACAGAGCAAAATAGTAAGATAGCCTTATCTTTAGTTTTGGACGTAGCCAGCTATGTCATCAATGCGGCACAATCACGGATGTCACCCGAAGGGCAACATCAAGAATGCTAGATGTAGGATGCAAACAAAGATGTGAACACTGGGATGCGGTTAAAAGTCTGCTCAGCGGAATACAAAATGCATACCAATCAACCAACAGTGTTAGGCATGGCACACAATAATGGCCACCAACCATGTGATGTGATAGACAGTAGAAGAAATAAAACATAAGCAATTATATAAGCCCTAAATGCAACAAAGGATATCTGACATGGCATTCAACAAAGGACGGTATCCATAGCATACAACCAGGAATGAACCCGTCCTGGAATGCAACCACCGATGGCAGCTGTGGAAAGCGTCCAGGCGTTTCTGCTAATACACCAAGGAATGTCAGGTTTGGGGTGCAACTAGGGATAACAGAAAGTATGGGGGCTCCAGAGTGACAATCAAAAATGTGAACCAGGTGATTCAGCCAAAGATTTTAGTTGTGGGATGCAATCAAGAAGTATAGCAATAGGTTGATACCAAGGATCAAGGATATAAGGCATGAAATACTACCAAAGATATTATCCTCGGGTGGTAACCACGGATGTCAGCTGTGAGCCACAACCATTTTATTTACCTATTGCGGTTTTTTTTTTAAAATAGAAAGCCACATGCCACCTTCGAGCTGCTTCTGCGTTTCATGGGGGGACAGGGAAAGTAGTAAAGGAGATAACAAAATAAAAGAACAGCTAGAGTCATGGCCATCTACCGCAAACCAGTGAAGGAAACTAAGAATGTCAAGAAGTGCAGTGGTAAAGACACCAAGTTCTCATCACTGTTCTACCCGTTTGAATTTACATAGCTGGAAACCAACAAGCCAGAGGCTTTTGGTGTTTATTGGGCCATATCAGGATGACATAATCAAATGGGGGCTGCTGCTTGATGGACAGGTATCCCTACAAAATATCCCCACCAAAAATATAGCCGTTCATATGGCCGTTTGTCTGGCCATAGGCGATATTTCTGGGGGGGATATTTTGTGGGAGCTGGGGTTGCGGGGTGTCCCCCGCACATTTTAAAATAATGCACGGGTTGCGGGGGTGTCCCCCCCAGGGTCCATGGGTCAATATTGCCACAAAAATATGGTGATATTTTTGTATTGCGATATTTTTGTGGGGATATTAACACATGGAACCGATGGACAAACGTAATCTTCAGTTTCTTTCCAAATTTTAAAAGGTCTTGTTGTATGTACCCTTAAGTTGAGGCCAAAGCTATTTCACAGATAAAAAACCCAATATGCCCAATGTTTCATGGCTGTATTAATTTAATTTAAAATGAGTGGACGGATTCTTCCCTTAGGCTCCAGGCTTCATGGTTGCACAAACCTACATGGTAAGCGTCCTCCTCCGCTGTCCCATTGTTGGTTTCTTTGTTTTTTTTCCCTCTCTTCCTTCTGATTCTCCAGTTGCCGCCACAGGACCTTCTACGGCCCCCTTCTTTGACTCTCCTTCCTCCCCGCCTCCCAACCCACCCATAGTGTCCTCTAATTGGGTCTGTGTTCCTGCACACGACCGGAAATTCTTGTGGTCGAGACCACAAGAATTTCCGGTCGTGTGCAGGAACACAGATGGGAAAGGCCTGGAGTCTCTCTGTGTGAAGCTGACCTGGGCCTTCTTTAGCTCTGGGCCTCCAGGTTTCATCAAACTGCATGGTAAGCTGCCCCTCCCCCATACCCCATTGGTGGTTTCTTTGTTTTTATTCTCTCTTCTTTCTGATTCTCCCCTTTCCACCATGGGACCCTCTCCAGCTCTACCACCCTCCATTCCAACCAGCCCATAGTGTCCCCTAATTAGGTCTGTGCTCCTGCATGTGACCTGAACTCTCTCTCTTCAGTGCCCCACCCCCCCATGGCAGCCTTGCCCAGGCAGCTGGCTAAGGGCCAGAGGCAAAGGGCAACTCGTCTCTGGGCAGCTCCAACTCCCTATTTGCTGCTGTTTGGCCATGGATGCCAGACAGAACATCCTACAGCAACAACTGAGGTAATGTGGTACAGGTGGCGAGCACAGCCATTACTGTGCTCTGGTAAAACCCAGCCAATTTTGCGCTACCACTCTTTGCTACTAACATTATGTTGGCCTACGCTGTGCACTTACCGATTGGCCTATAGGTTGTAGTCGGAAGGATCTTGAGGGTAGGATGTGCATGACACTTGGAAGTATGCTGAGGGTAGGCTTGTTGTAGAACCTATAAAACTTACAAGAGCAGCTGGGGTATTGTGTCTGGAGGAGTCATTGGGGTTATTCACTGTCTCGAACAGGGAGGATCTCTGAGCGCAGGCAGTGTATCGCACGCCAGTGATTTTTGGGGTTAGGCAATGTATTGCACTTGAAGGGATTGTTGGGGTTAGGAAATGTATAGCACTTGGATGGAGTTTGGTGATGGGCAATGTATTGCACTCGGATGGATTGTTGGGGATAGGCAATGTATAGCACTTGCATGAATTCTGGTGATAGGCAATGTGTTGCACTTGGAGGGATTTTGGGGATAAGACATTGAAATTATATGGTTTTGGGAGTTGGGCAATGTGTTGAACCAGATGGTCCAGAAGGGTGGACACTGTTTAGCACTTAGATAATTAATAAGTGCAGCATGGTACTGCTCTATGAAATCCATAAGGGTATCAAACCTGTTGTACCTAGAGGATTTGAGTGGTTTGCCAATGTGATGCACCTGGAATCATTCATGAGGGTAAGATGGGTATTCCTCCCAGAAGATGTGTGACCCATTTTGAGACAATCTGAGAAAATCTGACTTGTGATCAATAATGAGCTGCGCCACAGCAACATAGGTACAACAAAACGTAGTTCACAGGAACACAACATACGGCCCGCGGGCCAGGTGTGGCCCGGCATGTTGTTTTTTCTGGCCCGACAGGGTCAAACACTTTCCTAATGGAGGGCGGTTCACAAGCTGCAACTGCCACCCTCCATTAGGAAAGTCTTTGCTGCCTTGCTGGGTCAGGAAAAATACTGACCCTCCATTGGTTCAGTCGATGTACTACGTGGCTCTTACGAGTCAGGTAGTGGTTGTGCATTACTAATGGAGGGCCATCATTGTGGCTGGCGTGGCTAAAGACTTGTTGACGGAAGGCATTTCAGCCTTGCCACGCCAGCCACAGTACACGTTCAGTAGAGGCCCACCCACATGCCACTTCAGCGTCTTGGGTTCAAGGGAATGGCCTCTTGTTAGGGAAATGGGGGGTCATGGGGATGTTTTGTTGGGGTGGTCAGGGAAATCATGGGGAAGGCCTTTTCTTTGGGGGGGTCATGGGGATGGCCTTTTGTTGGGGGCGGGATTCATGGGGATGTCCCTTTCATAGGAGGGGGTGAGGGGGTCATTGGGATGGCCTTTACTTGGAGGTCATGGGGATGCCCTTTTGACGGGTGGGGGGCCATGGAGATGGCCTTTTGTTGGGGAGTCATGGGAATTGCCTTTTGGAGGATGGGGGGGTCATGGGGATGGCTATTTGTTGGGGTGAGGGTCATGGGGATGGTGTATTGTTGGGGTGCCATGGGGATGGCCTTTTCTTTGGGGGTTAGGGGTCATTGGGTTGGCCTTTTCTTTGGGGGTTATGGGGGTGGCCTTTTGTTGGGGATGAGGGGGTCATGGGGATGGTATTTTGTTTGGGGTGAGGGGGTCATGGGGATGACCTTTTATTGGAAACTGTGGGGGACATGGGGATGGCCTTTTCATTGTGGTGTCATGTGGATGCCTTTTGTTGGGGGTGGGGGTCATGGGGATGGCCCTTTTCTTGAGGGTGTGGGGTGTCATGGGCTGGCCCTTTTGTTGGGGGGTGGGGTCATAGGGCATAGTGTTTGGTTGGGATGGGGTCATGGGGAATAGTGTTTCGATGGAGGTTATGGTGAATAGTGTTTGGTGGGTATGGGGTGATATGGGGACCAGGGCCATGCCATTGGTGAGGGGAATAGGGTGGGGACCAGGGCCATGCCATTGTTAATTGTTGGGGGGATATGACATGATATGATAGGTTATTTATGACGCACTTAAAACCCAGAGGATTCTAAGCGCGGCCCGTGGATCCGACCTGTGGTGCCCAGTGTCGTCTTGCTTCCAAGGCGAGCACGTTGCCAGTGAGCTACCGTCCCGAGACCGAGGGACCAGGACCATGCATTTGGTGAGGGGAATAGGGTGGGGACCAGGGCCATGCCATTGGTGCGGGGCGTTAGGAGGGTGGTCCAGGGCCATTCCATTGGTGTGTGGAATAGGTTGAGGACCAGGGCCATGCCATTGGTGGGAGTGGAAGGGAATTAGTTTCTTCATTCAGAATATATATATTTAAAAAAAAAAACTTTATTGTTTTATAAACAACACACCAACTTTACCAACATGTAGGACATTCGCATGTATGCATCGCATCATTATTTCCACATGTTTTGCATCACAGTCCTCCCCCCTCCCACCCCTTAACTCGAGCCCTTCGTTCAATACCTCAAAATACGTTCCTTAGGGTTTGTCTCCCTCTTTGTTCCCAAGCGTGTCATCTTCGCTAAATTCATCCTGAGGGAGTACCACCATCATTGCCACTAGTGATCTCCACTCTATCCGGGGTCCCACCTCCTCCTCCCCTCCCCTCCCCTGGTGAAAGCTTCCCACCATTCCGCCATCTCCGCCTTTGCCCATTTCAGGAGGTCGGCCCACCATACCTCTATTCTGGGTCTTTGGGCTGCTTTCCAGCCCATTGCAATCCTCATTTTGGCCCAGATGTAAGCTAGGTCTTTCATCTTACTGATGTGCCTCAGGTTGCGTGGCCTGACAAAGCCCCCCAGCATGCATGTCCATACTGACTCCACCTCCAACTGAATCCCCTTCTGGGAGAGACGACGTTGGACCTCCAACCAGAATCTACCCACCTCCGGACATGCCCAGAACATGTGGATCAACTCGGCCTCCACCTCCCCACACCTGGGGCACTTCTGTATCACTGAGCTTCCAAACCTGGCAATTCTGCTAGGGGTCATATATGCCCTGTGGGTGACATATAACTGGATCTGCTGCAGCCTCGCGTTCCGGGACACCTTTTTATGATACCTCTGGGCCCTCTCCCATTGTCCGTCTAGCAAAGGTTCTCCCGCCTCCTCCTCCCAGTCCCGCCTCAGTTGGAGCAACTCCTTGCCCATCCTAGTCATCAATAATTCATAAATTCGGGATATTTCGTGCCCGCCCTCTGAAATATCGTACATCTTCATTCAGAATATAATTAAGCAATAAAAGATTAGATTTTACAATTCTTTCCTGTATTAGTATGTTATTACATTTGTTCCATCTTAATACTCGCTCGGAGGAAGACAATCATTCAACTTTCCATCCAACACCGACTTTGGTTTGTATTTTGTTGAGTCATTGCAGGACCACCATTCTCCACATTTGAGTGTGATTGCACTCAGGGATGCCAATTCACCAAAATCCCAAGGATTAGCCGAAGTGAATTTCCACACCTGACGACAACACTGGAAGTGATGCCATATGAACTTTTACCATGAAGCCATCACTGCACGTAACACAATATGACTTTTATCTTGATGGTGTTACCAGAAGTGCCATCACATGTATATATATATATATATATATATATACAGAAAATGTTTTAGTTTGTTCCTTATACGATTCCACACCGTCCCACCAATCTGTACCAAATTTTACCTGAAATCATTGAAACATCAATGTGGTTGTAGAAAGATCTGACAAAGCTCATTTTAAGCATCTCCTTGGGATAGGATAAGATTCAAAGGCAGGCGGTATGCCCTGGCTCAGAAAATTAGAGCTTCCTCTAATCACAAGACATCTCGCACCTGACTGTCAGTGTACTCCTCAATCTGCTCCTCTAGGGCTGTAGGGGCCTATGTCTCTTCGATACTTTCTGCAGCACGTCTGTATCAGATCCATGGGTCTTAGAAATCATCAAGAAGGCCTTTGAAGTGGAGTTTGACTCCTGTCCCACAAACAGGGGAACTTTGTATATCCCTTCGCCTGTGGATCGGCAGGAGAGAGTGCTCATGGAGAAGGAGATCCAGGATCTACAGACAACTAAGGCAATTTAACCAGTTCCTCTGGGAGACTTGATTGATATTCCTGAGTCTTCTTGGTCACCAAGATCTCAGGGGGTTACAGACTAGTACTGGGGGCTATTAATTTTTGGCCAACATAGTTACAAATGGAGACCCTCCAGCATATCATCCGCTTGATATTGGCAGAAGACGGACTGGCCTTCCTACTCCTTAGAAATGCCTACCTGCAAGCTCTAATTCGTCTCTGCGATACCTGGTTCCTGAGCTTTGGAGCCTACATTTTCAGTTCAGAAGTTAGGATCCACATGCATGGACGTGGGACACCCAGCCCGCATGGAGGTAAGTAACATTTGGTATGGCATTTGCGGCAGTCATTGTCGATTTCACACTATGAAGAACGCAAGGTCTTGCTCGAATGCCGCCTCAGGCGTAATGAAAGCATGAAGCAAAGGAAGCTTAGCCAAATGGGAATGATGCGGTCCAGAAGCCCGCTATCCCGGGAGTTAAGGATTGGGAAGAGAAGCATTTTGGTGCTTCTCAACACAAACTCAACTGGATACTGAGAAAGTGGGTACCAGCTTCTTCTCTTGTTTTCTCCTGTCTTTTTTGACTTTGTGGCTTCTTACATCGACAACACATCTAGATTTACCCTGGATTTCCAGCTACCTGTCTGTCTGGGTTTCAGTCTTTGCCTATCCCTGGTTGCTCTTTTGGATTCCGACTGTGGCACATTTGACATTTTGGGCATGTGCTTACCCTGTGCTCTAGAAAACTAGTGCTGCAAGGATAATTTTTTACTGGGTAGGAATTGCACCCTGACTTATTGAAATATTTCTCTGTGTTATCCGGCCACCTTCTCATCCCTTCTTGTCTCTGGAATGCAATTTCAGACTCAGATGCACCCTTGTTCTGCCTGGGTTAGGTCCCTGTGAACCTCTGTTCAGTCACTATGTCGGGCCATTGCACTCGGGCTCCTGGACTGGTAATAAACTGCCTACATAAGCAATTAGCTGCACCCTCGTGCTGCCTAGGTACGGACATTTGTCTGCTACATTATGTGTGTTTGCTAGGCAACATGCTCGATGGGCAGTGGTCAGGCCAATGGGCTGGTAAATCCCAAAGTAAGAGGAACCAGTCCTAGGTGAATCTGTGCCAGATCACTTCCACTCAAGTAGGAGACTGCAGAAGGATGGAATGGGTAATTGTCTTGACTTTCCCTGTTTAACCTTTATTTGAATATTTCTTTACAGCTTGAAAGAGAGAGCCAGTTAGTGTTCCTCCTGAGTTTGTGCTCAAGCCTTCTGTGCCAGAGTACCTTTCTACCTCAGACAGTGTTCTGGGGAGGAAAGTCTTCATGGCGTCAGCAGGCAGGTCCTGACATCAGAGCCTCCCCCTCAGTCTTCGATATGCCACAATGGGGTTATCAAGATTCTGGCACCATTGTTGGAAAGGCTTCATGAGGGGGGCCTGCTGGCATACCCCTACTTTGACAATCTCCTCAAGTAGACGTCCTCTGAGCGTGTCTATATAATTGTCCAGGGTCTCATCTTTCCTGTTCAACCCTGGCTTCCTAATCAATCTGAAGAAGTTGCATCCTGTTGCCGCTCAGGATCTCCTTTTCCATACAAATCCTGGTCTGGTGCATCTTCCAGAAGCAAGTCCTCTATGCATCATTCAAGGGGTGGTGCAGATCTTTCACTATAAGATGTCTTCTGCCTGGAGGTGGTAAAAGATCCAGGGGCTGATGTCAGCCTCAGTGTTTCATACACCATGGGCATGTTTCTACCCGACGAGCCCTCCTGAGGCATCTTTGTCAACATTGGTCTCCAGATTTGTTGAACATTTCAAGAGATTAATTCCTATGTCTCCTCGGGTTCTGGCCTCACTTCAGTGGGTGTTTAACCGAGCCAATGTACTTAAAGGTTTTCTCTTAATTCGTCCTTACCAGCTGTCATCACCACTGACGCAAATGCTAGGGTGCATTTCTTGGAACCGCAACTATGCATTGGCGATGGTCCCACCGGGAGTCTCTCTAATCCTTCAACTGGAGGAAATCATAAGCCATCTAGCAGACTCTGAAGGGTTTATCCTCAACGAACTGGTCTTGGGGCAGTGAGTGTCTGATGCAAATACACAACAGCAGTCTCTTATGCCAACCACCAGGGGGGATATGCCCGCTTTCCCCTGCTCTATTTCTCTCATGACGATTTCCTCGGCGGAGAAGAGCCTTTTGTCATTGGGGACATTGCTCATCAGAGGAGCCTATAATTCTCTGGCAAATGTTGTCATCAGGAACTTCCTAACCTCTCTTCTCAGAAAACATCCATCAGTCCTGCACCATTCTGCTTAGCCATTTGCGGCTTTGCTCAGCCATAAGTGGACATGTTTGCTTTTTAGAACAATCACAGGCTGCCCCAGTTCTGCTCCAGGGTTCCAGAGAAAGGGGCCTGTGCATGCAACCACTGCATTGGCCATTCCCTGGCCTTAGAAATGTCTCTAGATGTTTACACCCATCCCTCTGTTTTCTAGGATTCTGAGGTGAATCAAACTCATCTGTGCCTGCATTCTGATGATAGCCCCATTCCCTGAGAACTTGCTATCCCTCCGCCAATGGTTGGCAGTTGCTCCTCCTCATCCGCTTCCCAGATTCCTCCTCTAATCCTAGTGGGGATTCTACTCTCAACAACTGGCAATTGGCATTGATAGGGAAGGCATCAGGTGTGAGTGTCCTCCACACACTTCCCTTCGTCATAGCGGTTCTGGCTTCCAAGAGGCCATTCACCCTCTGCTCTTCTGACCAACACTGGCATACCTATTTGGCCTGGTGTGGCGGGAACAATCTACTGCTTCTCAACTTTATTTATCCTGACATAGCCAGGTTTCTTCAGGATAGCTTCCATCTGGGTCCATCTCTGTCCACGCTTAGTGCTCATTGGGCTACCATCCAGGCTTTCTGGATGCTTTGTTGGAGGTCCATGCAGCAGATGACATCTCCAGAAATCTGTGGAATTTTCCCCACTTCCAGCCTGGGACAACATCTCTGGCCCCTCCAAGGAACCTCCCATTGATTCCCTGGGCCCTGCAAGGCCCTCCGTTTGGGAAATTACAGCCTTAAACATCTGATATTGAAACCCATATTTTTGGTGACCATCACTTTGACCAGAAGGATTGAGGAACTTTGAGCCCTGCTCTGATCCCCTCTTTAAATTATCATCTTTCTGGAGGCAACAGCCCACATTTGCAACCACTACGTTTCACCATAATGTTGTTTTTACTTTTCATCTCTCTCAGGGGATTGTGTTCTTTATCCTTCCAACTGATCTCACTCAGGAGGACAGAGCTGGGTTATCGTCCCTGAATGTGCAGGAAGTCGTGTTAACCTATGTCAACCAGACCTTCAAAATCTGATTTTCAAATAGTCTGTTTGTAACTTTTAGAGGCCCAACAAGGGTCACAAGGCCTCTTCTCTTTTGATTAGTCAATGGATAAGACACCATCTCGCTGGCATCCTCAATTTTGAATACCCCTCTTCTAGGTACCACGGTGGGGAGATATACCAGGGGGATGGCCACCTTGTGGGCAGAAGCCAGGGGTGCCTCCCTAATGGATATTTGCAGGCTGATCCTTTGGGCCTCCCCCAACAGGTTTGCTCGTCGCTATATACTGTCCATTCCTGGGCGGACAGGTCATGGGTTTGTCTATGCAGTCTTGCAGTCTGTGCTCCCATTAAGGCCCTGTTTTGCTTGACATGGTATCAATGGCACACTGGGATTTGCAGTATTCATGTATCTGCCTTTCTTTGGGGGAAATCAATGTCTTTGGGATCCTTCATTGGTAAGGACCCCAAAGACATCTGCCATGATAAAGCAGGTACTATTTCTTAGGCTTTAAAAAGTGCTTCTTACGCTTGTTGGATGCCTTCTGGAGCAGTCCAATGTGAACGCATTGAAGGCAATAGTTAGGTTTCTCAGGTTAAGAAGCCTCGCTGAGGTGGGCAAACAATTTCTGAAGCATCCAGTGTCCAAGACACCCTGCTGAAGCGTTCACCCCAGAATGGCATTTTGAATGCGGGAAATTAGACACTGCCGCAATGAGGTTTAAACTGACAGAAAATACTGTTTACGAGGAAGAAAGATGAGACATCAGGTCTCGGAGCCTTCACCTTCTTATGAATGTTGCCACCAGGAAACAAGCAAGCAGATGGCCGCCTTTCCCCTCTTCTATTTCTATGCTAATAGTTTGAAGTCTGATAGGGATTTGGCTGCAGCTTAACGGGAGCTGGTCGCTCAGCCCAGCACAGACATTGGAGTTTGGGCTTACATCTGGAACCGAAACCACACTTTTTAGGACCCTGCAAAAAGCTAGCAAGTAAACTGAGATCTTACTGTATCAGGTTCAGAGGCCCTGATGCTCCCGCTTACTTCAGTGCCCTTCTTTGGATTGGGAGCAACATCTAGGCCAAGGCTTGTTATGCAGGTATTCAGGGCTGCTATAAATGTTCATCACTCCTTCAACCCTTCTAGTGCCCAAATCTTCATAAATGCCATGGACCACCTGAAAAGATTAAACTGCTGTGGTATTTGGCATGTGGACTCAGGGTCTGCCGGCCCGACTATGGAGTACTTTGATAATGGTGACTAGTCCTGTGCCAATTTCCTTGCACTGAGTCACTTTCTTTTCTAGAATCTAGCATTGTTTCTGTGATCTAATTGTACAACACCATTGCAGAAGTAGGCTTTTTTGCAATGTATCCTGGTGCCTTTTATGAAAATGGCTGCTAGCGGTAGCCTCAATCTAATCAAGGTGAATGCTGATGAAACGAATGGAAAGCATAATTTCTGCGGTTATCTCGTTCCCACTCTGATTTTTACTTCTTCTATGGAGCAGGAATCCCGAGGTGAAAAATATGCCCGGTGATCAGAATACTGGTTTGCGCTGGCATTGTTGTGCCTGATCAGAAGGCACAGTCCACAGTGATCCCCTGTCAGGATGACCACCATGTTATGATATGATAGGTTATTTATAACGCTCTTACTACCCAGAGGTTTCTAACCGCAGACTCAGGGATCGAACCGTTGGTGCTCAGTGTCGTCTTGCTTCCAAGGCAAGCACATTGCCCCTGAGCTATCCTCCCGAGACAGTTGTTTCCGGATGGCTTCCATTGCTGATCTCCACCATGCACGTGCACACCCATGTTGGGGATTCATTTGAATAATCTAGATGGAGTGGAAAAGGACCGGAAACATGGAATCGGTGCATCTTTCTGGTGGAGCGGCCCCACACCTAGGCAAGAGATGCAGATGTGCACTTTCTGCCAGATTCTACCGGTTGACAAGAAACGGTCCCCGAGCGCCAGGGCATGGCTACCGCCCAATAGTCTCATGCAATAGAACTAGTAAATACACATTTCTCAACAAAAGTGGATGAGCCTCGTTTCCAAAACAAAAAATGAGGCAAATATCCTCAAACCGATCAATGCACACCTCCATCAATAGTCAGCAAATATGTCAATAAAAAATAAAAAAAATAAAAAATTTATATTTCCTCCAGATTCTCTTGCAGTCAACTGTCCATCTCTGAGGAAACTGCCGCCATCTCCATGAGCCTCACTTTCTGATTCTGGCAAGATTGGAAAGGCCCAATCTAACTTCCCCATGACTGTACATATGATATCCGACCATGACTGATCAGAATGCACTGTTGCGTCTCTTGTCGTAAAAAAATAAACACAGTCAGGACCTCACGAGCTGGTCTCCTGTTGAAATTACAGAATTTTGCCTTTCAGGGGCTACTTTGGTAAAGAGTCAGGCAGTCGGAGCCAATACACCACAAGGAAAAGCCAGCTCTTTATGTACATAGTAATGATACTGCTTATGTTTCCTAGATGCTGAATGTTTCATAATCTTTGCTATGGGTCGTCCTTCAGAAGGGCATGTCTGTGATCTTAAATAAGTCACACGGGGGGGGGGTCATATAAACATTGCAATTGAATATCTCCAGTTTGACAAGAATTTCCTTTGCAAAAAGCTCAGGAACATTAAAGTCCCTCAATCAGCTGGCTCCATGTTACTAGGATACCGAAGCAGCCGCTCTCTAAGCCTGCTCCACTGGTTGAGGCCAAAGATTCAGCCTATCTCGCATTGAAAAGTTCATTCCTATAAACGATGTTCACATTTAAAGCATCAAGGCTAATCTTCCTATGAACCGAGATTCAATTTTCAGGACATATTGGGCTATATTTGAGAACTGTGTTCCACTCTTCCAAGAATAGACTATTTCCGCTTACTTTGTATCAAAGAAATGGTATTGGGTTTCTGGTCCTTGTGTCAGGAACATGTTTCAGTCCATGGTTTGAAAGCCATTACTTTGCTTGGCTTGACTGTCATAGAGTGGGACACTCAGAGTACACAGCACATAAGGAATTAAGTTCAGCACCTTTATTTCTACCACAGGAACAGTTGGATGAAGCAAATGGGAAGCCAAAGTAGGCATAGCCGAATGGGGTGACGAACTGGCTGCACTACGGAAAGTGAAGAGGACGGAACAAAACTGAGATTATCCTCCTCGTAGGGGTTGTTCTCACCCCTTTGGGGTTTGAGCTCGCAGAAACCTGGTGGATACACTTCTAAAGAGTCTGTGGAGTGCAAGTAGAAACAAGAGGGGTAACTCCGTCTAATGGCATCAGGATGGAGGTACAAAAAAACAAGTGCAGGGGTCTAATCCAGGAGGTCCTAGTGTCCAAGTTCCCTATTCTATAGAACATAGCCCCTGCTGGATTTCTTCAAATCACTCACAGTTACCAAGTATGTATAGTACTGCAGCAGACTTTGACTTCTTGACTTCTCCTTGAATTTAGTCTTCGCTCAGATATTATGGCAATCTCTCACAATGGGATGCCCTCCCTGGGTTCATGGGGTACAGACAAAGCACAGACCAACCAGCAAGCACGTAGGGTTCCCCCTTTCCTTAGGTGATACCCACAATAGTTACCAGTTGGAATTTCAGCAGCCATATCTGCCGGAATAATGGCAAGGAAATTTGAAGTTGTTTCCTTGTTAGCTCTGGGATGCGATTGATCAGTGCTCTGCGATTCTACCTCCTCCCATGTGTTTCACCTCGTTTTTATCATTGTACTTATGAAGAGTTCATTTACCTCAATGCCATATTGACACATTTTCTGATTGGAAGGGTGGAGCGTTGGCCAAGGGCTTGAAGGCCAGCAACGTTGCCATGTTGTGGTCAGGTAGATCCATCATGGTGTCTGTGTGACTTTGCCGTCTGGCTACCTAAATCTCCAGCGTGGATTGCTCTGCTCCTCATTTCT
Source organism: Ambystoma mexicanum (assembly GCF_040938575.1). Classification (NCBI taxonomy): domain Eukaryota; kingdom Metazoa; phylum Chordata; class Amphibia; order Caudata; family Ambystomatidae; genus Ambystoma; species Ambystoma mexicanum. The sequence goes on from NC_090932.1 coordinate 311,305,874, forward strand.
ACTGTGGCCATGCAGGCCAGGAGCAGCCTGGTCTCCCTGTCTTCAGCCTGTGAGCACATGGATTGAAGCTAGTTTGTGATCTGCACTCTTCCTCCAGGATGCAACACCAGAATGCTAGAAACTGCTTGCATAGTCTTGAAAAAAAAGAGAAGGCTTGATATGCAAATGGTTGAAGAAAGACATGCATGAATTTTGTATGGGGCTCTAGCAATGGGCCACAGCCACCTGATACTCTGATTCTTCCTGGGGGTCTTGTGATGATTTTAAGATAAATTGGCAGGATTTCTTGGTTTTCACAATTCAGATATGACCATTCTGAATGAAATATATAACCAATAGTTCTAGCATGTTCCATGGGTTCCACAATTAGTTCTTGACGTTTTTGCTGGTCAAATGTATGTAGTTGATAGTGAGAAGGGCCATTAAGTAGTTCCACAACGGTTTCATAATTAAGCTCTTTGGGAAATACTGCTACCCCACTTCCTTAATCTTTTGATTAGTCCTTGCATTCTTGCCTCTCCAAACTCTCACCACCTCTATAACAAATCACCAACTCACTCAACTGCCTGCCACAACTTCCTCCTCCAATCACCTGCACTGCCAGACTTAGGGTTGGGGATTCTATAGTGTGGAAGAAATAAGTCACATTATTATGATGATGGCAAACAGAGGTGATGCAGTTATTGACTTGAAAGTCAAGGAAAAAGCATAGCATCCCAGCAAACTCACCTAATCAACCTAGCTCACCCTCCAGGCCCGGCATCTTTCTACGCTTTCGATCACATGAATGTACAGGTTTCAAGACACCCACATCCTAGACCTTGCAGCATGCTCATCCCACCTTTGCAAGAACAATAACCCCCTTAAGAGACCCAGGATTCCTATATCTCCGTCTATGGAAAGAGATGACGCAGTTACGCCATTATGATGTAGCCTACTTGGGGTTGGAGAACATTTCTGGGAAAGCCCTTTCAGGTTTGCTGAATCTGCGGCGTGGGAGAATGGGGCTGGGGTTGTCCGTCGACAGCTGCCATGGCTTCTGGCATTATACAGGAGTCTATTGTTCACAACAGCTGAAGCTAGCTGGATCCGTTGGACATGGGCCCACAGCCTTGCTCCAGTAATAACTTCGGAGGGTATGGAGCCAGAGAGTCCATAACAATTATTCATGCGTTAAATGTTCAACATTGCCTTAAGTCAAATGGAAAATTGGAGGGGGGAGTGGTCTAAAGAAAGGCTGCTAAAGAAAGAAAACTGGAGGCCACACAGGACACAATACAATGCAATGAGAATCCAGAGATGAAGATCATGGGTACCCAATTCCTCCGGCAAAGGAACACCCTACCCTCTTCATCCTAGGTTCATGTGTACACTTCTTTATTTAAGAAATGGACTCCCACAATCGTGACATAATCCCTCCCCCTGAGCCAGCCTTTCTGTGATGGCCCACACCTGTGAAGGTAAATCGGAGAGGGGTTGTTAAGGGCTGGCTAAGTTGCACCTAGTTTGAGCTTCTGAAGTCAGACCGAGCCTGTAAAGTGATGGCCGCCATTTTGAAAGATACTGTCAGCCGAAGTGGCTTTCATGTCTGCCTGGGGCCTGCCAGGGAACCTATGTTCATGGCTCGTTTGATTATTCTTAGAAAATGAGTGCAGAAATACAAGTAAGAACTTTGCGCAGTCTCCTCACGCGAGTGCTGTTGGATCACCCTGCTGAGAACTAGTGTTGCGATGTTCTCCGGGTTCACAGACTGAGCGCAGGTAGAGAGGGTGCTCCTTCTCTGAGCTCTGCATGGGCTGGCAAAATATTGGGCCATGCCGCCTACCTCCAGATACAGGACTATCTGGAATTTAACAATCTTCTTGGTTTAAGGGAATCGGATTTCCGGCCTAGGCACGGGACGGAAACTGGCCTCATTGACCAAAAAACACAGATCGAGGTGCTGAAAGACAACGTGAAACTAGCCCTGCTACTATTACTTGATCTTTCAGCAGACACAAGCAAAGGTATACCACTTGCTACCCAACTTCCCAACACACTGTCAGAGGGATACGAATTCTTGTAAGTGATTATTATATACACTTAATGGCATGAATCACGTGAACATAGGTGTTTAGCAAAAAGAACAATTTTAATAAATTTTCAGATTGTTAAAAATGACCATCTTTCAAGCTCATATACCGATGATCTGACTAAAAGACAACTCACAGATACAGAAATCATAATAAATCAGCGTTCTTTCAACATGTTTACAGATTATCGTCAAGATCTCAGTCTTGTACGTTTTCTCCGATGTATTGAAAACGACCACTTAGAAGAGTCAGACTTTACAATTATCTGGTCTGGCAATTGTGATGTTAGTATCAAAGTGATTCAAGGAAAACATGACATCCTTTCTAATATCATGGCACGTCTACACCGATTTGTGTTTCGGGAGAGAGACGAACACTACAACTGACATATCTTGGTATGGAAAGTGTGGTCTATCCCCTTCTTCAGGACACTGTTATTTTTTCAGAGAAACAGTCAGTAATGTGATCAGCATATACTGCCTACAAACATAAACAAATACAAATAAACAAACTGTTAAAAGCTATAGTTCAAGTGACCGTGATTGTTTACAAAGCAATTCAAGAGTTCGTGTCCCTACTGACCTGCTACTTTCGTAGCTTCCTTCTACGTGTGGGAGTCTAAATTCAGAATTCGGCATCATCACTTTGCCACAGTAGTTCATTCTGTACTGTAAAATGATACATAGGAAAAGGGATTATAAAGACTTTTTCCCTTCTCCTATTGACATTATATACATATTAGTGATTTAGTGTTTACCTTTTATTGGTATGAAGTGTGTAGAGCTTCTTCGTACACTGTGCTAGTTGTCATGTGTGTATGGCGGCAGACCACCGCCTGTTTATTGTCCACCCGATCACAAAACTGTGCTACTGTTTGTACAAGAAGAAGAAGGGAGGGGCATAGGATAGGGGGAGGGAAAGAAAGAGAGAGGAAAGCAGTGTTATTTTGGCAATGTCCCTCCTGTGGCCTGTGTTTATTCCAGCCTTTGTTTTCACATGCCCACTTACTTGAAGAGCATGCACAGCACGGTTAGAGTGACCTCTGCGTCTTAGTTTCAGTCCGGCGAGTGCGGTGTGTTTTCGCCTATATGTGGCAGCACTTTCAGTGTTCAAACCCTTTGGATGATCAAAAAGTAAATTAGGGTGCCATCGGGGCAGTAAAATGGGCATCTGTGTCTATCAGTAGGTGATGTAACTTACTTGGCGGTGGTTTCATAGCATATCAGTCTCGTGGCGGCATTTATGGCATTAAATGCCCGTGCGGTCTCCTGTACATTGGGAAGACCAAAAGAACAGTAAAGACCCGTATATGTGAACACAGATCTGACATTAGAAACCATACTGCAGACAAACCACTGGTGGCTCATTACGAGACAGAAAAACACACACAAGATGACATGTACTGGTTTGTGATTCAAATAATCCAAGCTCACCCACGAGGGGAGGACAGGGATCTAACCCTGAGAAAAACTGAACAAAAATGGATTTACAATCTAGACATGGCCAAAACGGTCCTGAATTTAGCTGTGGAGTGGAACCTATTCTATCACAAATATGCAATATTTGAGACCTATCCCACCCCACACATGTTACACCCCCCCGCCACAATCCAATACTAGTACTGGCATCTATACAGGCAGTCTGTCTCTATCCATATAACATCATAGAGCACCAGTCACCCTGTTGGTATGTTCACACTCGGATAGTCACCACATAATTTTTTGATACAATGGCCCACATACATGTCCATCTGTTTATTATCTATAAAGGCGAAATGAGTTGTTCGCCCTAGATGGTCACACCAGTAGCTATGACAAATATGATGCCACCTCGCCACGGGCTTGTTTAATTTGCATCTGGTGCACACTGAAATGAGGGATCCAAGCTAAGCTGGCGGCGATGCATTAGCATAGGCTCTCTGTACTCGACCCATTATAAAATGGCGACGACGTCGGGACGTACGCACACGCCCATGCGTCATACCTATAAATACTGCACGCCTCCAAAAGATGGTGGCTGCCAGCGTGCATTCAAACGCCGCCACGAGACTGATATGCTATGAAACCACCGCCAAGTAAGTTACATCACCTACTGATAGACACAGATGCCCATTTTACTGCCCCGACGGTGCCCTAATTTACTTTTTGATCATCCAAAGGGTTTGAACACTGAAAGTGCCGCCACATATAGGCGAAAACACACTGCACACGCCGGACTGAAACTAAGACGCAGATTTCACTCTAACCGTGCCGTGCATGCTCTTCAAGTAAGTGGGCATGAGAAAACAAAGGTTGGAATAAACACAGGCCACAGGAGGGACATTGCAAAAATAACACTGCTTCCCTCTCTCTTTCTTTCCATCCCCCTATCCCATGCCCCCCCCCTTCTTCTTGTACAAACAGTAGCACAGTTTTGTGATCGGGTGGAAAATAAACAGGCGGTGGTCTGCCGCCATACACACATGACAACTAGTACAGTGTACGAAGAAGTTCTACACACTTCATACCAATAAAAGGTAAACACTAAATCACTAATATGTATATAATGTCAATAGGAGAAGGGAGAAAGTCTTTATAATCCCTTTTTCTATGTATCATTTTACAGTACAGAATGAACTACTGAGGCAAAGTGATGATGCCGAATTCTGAATTTAGACTCCCACACGTAGAAGGAAGCTACGAAAGTAGCAGGTCAGTAGGGGCTCGAACTCTTGAATTGCTTTGTAAACAACCACGGTCACTTGAACAATAGGATTTTAACAGTTTGTTTATTTGTATTTGTTTATGTTTGTAGGCAGTATATGCTGATCACATTACTGACTGTTTCTCTGAAATAATAACAGCGTCCTGAAGAAGGGGATAGACCACACTTTCCATACCAAGATATGTCAGTTGTACTGTTCGTCTCTCTCCCGAAACACAAATCGGTGTAGACGTGCCATGATATTAGAAAGGATGTCAGGTTTTCCTTGAATCACTTTGATACTAACATCACAATTGCCAGACCAGATAATTGTAAAGTCTGACTCTAAGTGGTTGTTTTCAATACATCGGAGAAAACGTACAAGAATGAGATCTTGACTATAATCTGTAAACATGTTGAAAGAACGCTGATTTATTATGATTTCTGTATCTGTGAGTTGTCTTTTAGTCAGATCATCGGTATATGAGCTTGACAGATGGTCGTTTTTAACAATTTGAAAATGTATTAAAATTGTTCTTTTTGCTAAACACCTATGTTCACGTGATTCATGCCATTAAGTGTATATAATAATCACTTACAAGAATTTGTATCCCTCTGACAGTGTGTTGGGAAGTTGGGTAGCAACTGGTATACCTTTGCCTGTGTCTATCGTATACTCCTCACATATCCTTGCCCCCTTACGAAAAAAGAGGAACTTAGTTATTGTGCTCAATTGACTCACTACTTGATCTTTCAGCAGCCTTTGATTTGGTTAATCACCAAATCCTTTGCCAGCACCTCATATCAGCCGCCCACATTTCTGACTCTGCCACCACCTGGATCAGATCCTCCTTAAGCAATTGATCTATGCAGGTTTTTTCTCCGTCAGCATCTGCTGAGCCTGCTCCCAATCACTGTGGTGTACCACAAGGTTCTTGTGTGTCACCAACACTTTATAATGTGTTCACTAAACCACTGTTTGATGTGTTCTTGACTATCTGGGTGTCTCGTTCACTAACTATGCCGATGACACCCAGATACTCATCCCCATCACAGGCGATTATGCAGCGGACACTAAAGCCTTGAATGATGTCTACATGGTTACCCAGGCATGGATGGCTCAACATGAGCTTTGCCTCAATGATGACGAGACGGAACTCCTCATTTTGGGTTCACATCAACGTCCTATTAAACTTGACCCGTCCTTCAAGTCGTTTATCATTGATGGCGACGTCATTAAGGTCTCCAAGGATACTAAAACGCATGGAATTAACTTGACTCTACACTATCATTGTGCAGACAAACCAATGCTGTCAGATCAGCCTCTGCCTATACTTGCAAACTTATTACTGCCTGTAGACCATTCCTGTCTACTCCCAATTGCACTATCCTGGCCAGAACACTCGTCATGTCCAAGATAGACTATTGTAGTGCCCTTTACCTAGGGACCAGTCAATTCAACCTTAACAAACTGCAAGTCATCCAGAATAATGCCATTAGAGGAGCACTAAACATACCTATGAAGTGGGAGAATGGGACAACATCCCCCCCGATCTCATCCAGACCATGGCCAAGAGGATCACAACCCAGACACCCCCTACGATGACAAAATACCCTGGTTCAGAAACGTACGCATAAGAGGAGTATGCCCACCAGCATGCCCCGCACCAGCCTGCCCGGCTCAAGCCGACGCCTGCGACATGGATGAGCTTGACTAAGAACAACAGCCACAAGTAACCACATCGTTAGAGATGCCATAACGACATAGCCAACTGCTAAGAACACACGTGCCACCATGCACACTGGTTACTCACACACCAACCTACACGAAGAACATACACAGTGCTATGACGTAGGTGACTGACACACCCACTGACGTGCATCATTGTTATTTTTCACATAGGCCTTTTTCACAATACCGCAGAAACGCAAGACGCTTGAAGAGCTTGTGTATATGCTTGCTGACGCTTCTCCCGCCACCCACCCATATGATGACACCATCATGTATATCTAATACTGCTTGTGACGCCCTGTCAACCCGAGACCCCCATACCATGGATTATGTACCGCCACCCATGTACTAGGCCCGAGTAGGCCGCAAGCAAGAGTCACCCAGGCAAGAGCCTCGCCATTAAAATCCTCTCAGAAGAACAGTACAAGTGCTGACCATGCAGAACGAGCCCCCAGCAAGAGCTCACAGCCAAGGCCACGATGTTGCAACTGGCATGCCGCGAGCCCAGCGCCAAGGTTATACCTGTAAAATGCCAAGCCCACAGAAGCGAAATACAAATCTAATGCTCATAATTCTGCTCCAGCTAAGGTCTCTCCACACGTGACCAAGCCGAACTGACAAGGTGCCAGGCTCACGAGACAGAAAGCCGCCTGGGTCCCACGTCTGGGACACAGGTTGCAACAACGAAGTGGCAAGATGGACACCTACAATGATGGGAACGATCCGCTCACAAGACCATGAGCAGACCTGTCCGTTGCTTGCACAAACACATAGTTGCACATTGTTGCTAATGACAGGTACACCGCGAGCTGGGAACGACGATGGTCTCTCACGGGAGAACCAATCAGACACAAGGGGGGCTCATCACTGACGCCATTAGTGTTAGCCAATCACCAGGGGTCCCCTTGTAACGATTCTAAAGTAACAACTATTAGGGACAACCCAAGTGTACCACCTGACCCATCCCTACCCACTAATATCCTTCTCCATATGCTACCTATACTAACCCTACCACTCGGGGAACCAATCCAGAGTGGCGATAGGTTTTTTTGCTAACTTTCCCAGGTGACGCGGATAGCGCGTCACACTGTTGTAAAAAGGGCCTGCGAGCCCCACTAAGAGTGAGAATCTCATCGGACGCGTACGATCCGAGACCCGTCCCTGCCGTTGTTATAATAAACAGCAGAACCACCTTGCTCCTTGTGTATGTCTCATACTCCTTTTGGGGACAGGGGAGGCGTTGGGGCCTCCCAGCCCAGAGATCCGCGTACGGCTCTGCCGTCCCCCAGGATAATCACCCCAACAAGTTGGAGGCACTGCTGAGATCTGTTTTAGGTCTATCTCCTCGAAACTTCACTCCAAGGCCCTTTCAGCGAGGCGACCCGGCAGCGCGGCCCCCTCTGCCGCTGCCCCCTTTTGAGGACTACAGGACCATCGCAGAACTGCGAGAAGACCGGACAGCGCAATCCGGATATTGACTCTCGGGAGCCGGTTGAGAAGTATCCCGCCTGCGGTTGGCGAGTGTCCAGACGTAGTCCAGACGAGGGGAGGTGGCGAGCCGCTTGGAGGGGTGCACGCAGTCGAGCGGCCCCGCATCAAGGGAACTTAGTGAGTATAGCACACCCAACAAGCAATGTGACATTGTGAGGGAGGGGGGAGGAATTGTAATAAGGGCGGCGGGAATTGCAAAGATTTGATTAATAAGTGTTGACAGACGGGTGAGCGGTAGCGGGACAGGCACAAGGGTCGTTTTCTACCGCGTCACAGAAGCAGGGAGGGTGGAGCCAGAAGGCACCACTTGTGGTTGTTCGTAGGCACGGATTGGTCTAGATCGTGGGCACCTGTAGAGGGGGTGTGTGGCTTTCCTATGAATTGGTGTTTTTGATCAATGAATAGATGAGGATTCCTATTGGTCGAGTGTTAAAGCTCGATAGATAGATGACGTTTTCCCGTAGGAGGTAGCTAGATTGTTGCCGAGTGCGGAAGATTGTGAAGAAGTGCTGGTTAAGCTCCCCTGGCGAGGGGCGTATCACACGCGAGGTGACGCAGCTTGCGCTGTCCAATTATAAGAGTTTATTGTTGGTTACCTTGTTCCGGGCGTAACAAGAGGACAGCTGTGGGGTTGACGGGGAGAAGGAGTTAAAACATATTGCACGCTCTCTTAATGTTATAAAAGTATTAACGGTAATAGTTTGAAGAAGTCGGTGACGTCACCCGTAGGGCCTCCATAGGACCCCTCGACCACATCGCATTGTTCGAGGGGTGGTAGGGGAGTAAGTAGAGGGTAAGGGCGGTATAACAGAGGTGGGGAGGCCGTGCACGGAGAACGCCGGCTACCCCCAAAATACGGGGAGGGTGAAAAGGGGGAAGTGACCACCGGTCATGCTGAGGAAGGTGGGGGAAAAGAAGAAAAAAAAAAGGGGAGTGGAAAAGGTGGGGCGGCTGTACAAGCATGTCACACAGGGCACGCAGCCACAGGGGGCTTCGTGCGCCCCAGCCGCAGGGGGCCGTACTAGTGGTATCAAAGGAGGAAAAATAAACAGAGGAAAAGGACTGTATATTTGTAACTATATTACCTTAATGCAGACGGTCGGAAGTCCCCAATCTACGGGGCCAGGTAAAGAAGGTTGTTGCTGTGGAGAGTTAACAGTATAGTATAGCAATGTCATACGGCTCGGGGTCTGGAGGGTGCAGGAACACTCTAACTACCCCCCTCCAACATATTTGCAAGACGCTATCACCTCACAGGGAGAAACCTATCAAATATAGTATAGAATGGACACAAGGAATAGACAAAAAGATGAGGACACCATGGCCGCCTAACGGCAGTTTTGAACCATACGTCCAACACTCGCTGCTGACACACATACACAACACGTACAAGGGGATGAAATTAGCTAATCATGTGGAGGTATTTAACTTGTGGAGGATGTTCCAGGGATCCCGGCCAGGAGCAACAGGAATGTTCACCATGGAAGGGACGACAGAAGAGAAGGGGAGCCAGGAAACAAAAGAGGGCCAGGAGAGTGAGGAAGGAGAAGGGAACATGGGAACAGCGACTAGTAACGCCCAATGCACTGAGAAGGACAAAAGGGAGGACGAAAGTTCTGGTACCGCACATGAAGTAGAAGTAAAGAAAGAAGGGACAGAAGATATGCCCCTAGCGAAAGTAGTGAAGAAGGAGGAAGGTGGGTTGTATCCAGTGACGGAGTTACGAGAAGCAGTGAGGCAACAATTGACAGCAGCTGAGGGGTACTCAAACCCTGCATACAGCCCTCCACCATATACCGCTACAGGTAGCTACCAGAGGGGGGAGGAGATGACGAGCACGGTGGGTTCAAGTTGCACGAAGGCGCGTGCAAACGGAGGGAAGAGAGGTGAGGAGCACATCCTGAAAATGGGACAAGACGAATGGATAGCAGCGCAGGTGCTCTTAAAGCTGCGAGGGACGTTAACAGGAGAAGAAGAAGATGTGGTGAGGAGAGTGCCTAAGGACGACAAAGGTAGCACTCAGACAGGGGGTGAGGTGAGTAACACAAGAAAAGGGGAACTGTCACAGGAAGAGGAGGAGTTGTTGGAGGAAAGATTGGCTGAATTGAGGGATGCAAGGAGTGCGCTGATTAGACAGTTTGAGCAAGAGGAAGGAGGAAGGAAAGGAAGGAGAGTAGGGATGAGCAGGAAAGGATGAAGGAGCGTACAGAAGAGAGGAAGAGGAAAGCGGAGAGGATGAAAGCAATAGCGGAGAGGGTGTCCCGAGCAGAGCATCGTGACATGAAGAGGAAGGAGGAAGAGAAGGAAAAGTAAATGGAACTATGGAAGAAGAAAATGCTCTCTGAAAGCACCAGGAAATATGAAGAGGGTAAAGTAATAGAAAGTATATTAAAAAGGGAAGAAGAGAAATGGGAGAGGAAGAAAGAGGAAGAAAGGATATTAGCAAGGGTAAGTAGTGAGGTGATGGAGGAACTAAAAAAGAAGAGAGATGAAATCGGCGGCGAGATAATGGTGAGGAAGGAAAAGGAGAGTGGAGGTAGGAGAGTGGAGCACGGAGTAAGAACATACGCACGCCAGGACGCGGAAGTGGCTACAACATCAACGCAGGGGGCAACAACTAGTGGAGGTGAACAGAGAGGAATGGATTTAATAGACTTAAAAATGGTAACAGTGGGAGGAAAAAGAACAGAATGGGAGTTGTCGCTCCTGGACGGATTCTGCAGCGAAGAAGAAGAGGGCGTGGGGAAAAGAGGAAGAAGTGGCAGTAGGGAGAGTTTAGATAAATTGTACATCACACGTGCTAACGGTGAATCACCATGGGCATGCAGGAGGAAGGAGGAGGAGAAGACAGGTGAAGAACAGGTAAGCGAGGTGGTTGGAGGAAGAAAGCACACAGCAACATCCACGCTATCACGCCCACCACGCCCACTCACACCTAAACACACACCATACGTTGGCAGGCTCAGAGATCTCCCAGGACGCAGTCAGGAGGAACGGCCACACGCGCCTGCGGTGAAACAAGAGGGTAATAGGAGAGGGAGGAGGAACAAAGGAGAAGATATGACAAGCAACAGTAATATAAATATGACAACAGAGTTACCCGACACAGAGGAAGAGGACGAGTACACTGACATTACCCCACGGTCACGGGGGGGAACCGAGGTGCTACAATTTAATGCCACTTCTGGAAAGGGGAGGGGCCAGACCGCAATATGTCCCCTGGAAGCATGCTGATAAGGAGAATATAAAATGTAGGCTGCCATCCCCAAGCGGAGGAGCAGGGAAGTGGATATACGAGAAGGAGAAACACACTGCAGGACAGAAACTAGCAGTAGGGGATGTGAAGGGACTATTAATATCAATATTGGGGGATGCGGCAGATGACATTTGGAAGAGGGCAGGCTTCCCCGGGGTTACAATCACGGGCAGGCTTCCCCGGGGTTACAATCACAGACACGTCACATGACGGGGCGCCATTTGCCAACTGCAGGCATGCACTATGGCAGGCCCTGAGGGTCAGGTACCCAGACACATCAGACATAGGAGCTATTATGTCACGCAAGATGTGTGAGAATGAAGATCCTGTTGACTACATCCAGGAGATTCAGGAGAAGTGGCGCTTGGAAACTACGGAGCAATGGGATAAAACACCAGCCATTTTTTTACCACATACTAGTACAAGGGAAGAAGACAGACAGTACACAGACAGCTAAAGAAAATAGTGGGTATGGAAGCTAAAGCCTGGCCGGAAATACAACTAACAATAATACATCACTGTAGAATGTGGCAAGAAAAGATGAAACAAAAGGAAAAAGATAGGAAGACAGAAGAGGCAAAAATAGTGCAGAAAAAATGAACTAAATATACCATGGAAGGAGCACTAATAACTACACCAGTAGTAATGACACCCACCCCCACACAAGTAGTGGTTGCACGAGACACCACACAGCAACAAGTAGCATCATTACCACAGCCAGCACAACTTATAACACAGCAATTGCCACCACCCCACCATACACGGCTCCCGCAGGGGGAGGGTAACTGTCATCAGGAAATGGATATTACAACAACTTCCAGGGGAGGGGCGGCATGATGAAAGGGAGAGGGTATGGCCAACACGCACAGCAGCCAGGGGGAGGGTTCTGAAGTTACTACCCTAACGGGCAACAAGGGTACCAAGAAAATACGGGGAATTTCTCATGGCAGGCCAGGGAACCACCAGTATGTTGGATTTGTGAGTTGGTGGGACACATGTTGCGCACATGTAGAATGAAGCACACCCCACCGGCCTGGGGGAACAGGGGCCACAAGGACATATGGGGGAGCAACAGGTTTACCAGCAACAGCAAGGAATGCAACAGAACAACACACGCCACCACAACAACCACAGCAACAGGTACAATACTATGCCGCACCACAACAACAGGTACAGACATACACAGCACCACAACAACAGGTACAGACATACACATCACCACAGCAACAGGTGGTAGTAACACAACAACACCACGTGCAACCAGCACAGCAGCTCACCCAAATACAGGACAATAAAGTGTCAACCACTGATACACCACTACCACAAACACAGTTAGGGAGGGTGACCATATTGGGGCACAACCCTTACACTGGAGGCGGTCAGTCACTGTACCCACAATAGGACAGCCCACAGACGTCTTTGATGTGTCCCATCCTGTCGATAACACCTATCAGTGCGGAGGAACCACGCATACAGGTAACGATAGGTGACAAAAAATGTTCCTTCCTTGTTGACACCGGGGCAACTAGGTCTTGCATAAGGGAGGGTAAATTTAAAATGTCAGGCGAGGCCACGCACACTCAAGGATTCTCTGGGGGTTGGTTCCCTTTACTGATAACATCTCCTGATCTATAGGAGATAATGATATGTCTGTCCCGCTCCTGTACTTGAAGGAGTCGCTAGTAAACATACTTGGGAAGGACATAATGAGCAGATTGAATATGACAATCTCCTTCACGGAGAACGGCATAATTTGCTCCACACCAGGAATAAACATGCTCACCGCACGACAAACACTGCAAGCCTACTGTGGCCAAACAGTAGCTCGGGCTGAGCCAGTAGATGGAGAAATGTTCCAATATGGAACAGATATGGCATTTGCATGGATGCCAGGAATAGAGGGCAAGATTTGGAGGAGGCCAGCAGCATATTTGTTCAGGCCAGAGACGCCGGCAAATGAACCAGAGGGGAAGATGATTTCAGTGAGCATCGAGAGCATCATGGCAACTGCAGATTACATCGCAGTACATGCCCAAGACAGGGAGGGGAGAGCCTGGAGAGCAGTAATAGCATTGGCCGAGGGGTGCAGGCTCACACAGGTGTCTGATGAAGAGCTCTTCTCAGAAAGCAAAGGAGAAGGAGAAATGGTGTTTATGATGAGTGTTGACATCTGGTTGAGAGTAACATACAAGCAAGTGGCACTAAAAATGGCAGTGGCACTAGAAGCACCTGCATCTACCCCAGTACCATTTTATGAGGAAGACATGGCTAAAGTTCCAGCATCACGGTGGACCACCAGTCCCTATGACGTGGGCTGCATAAAGAGCATTGGAGGAGTAAAAATAAAGTTGAAAAAAGGAGCAATATAACCTAGGGTGAAGCAGTACCCACTATCAAAAGAGGCAGATGAGGGCATATACGAAACTATAACAGCCCTGATAAACAATGGCATATTGGTACGATCAGAATCAACATGCAACACGGCCGTGTACCCAGTGCGCAAGGCTAAAGGAGGGTCTTGGCGTTTCATCCAGGACCTTAGGCCCTTGAATTACATTGTAGAGGCAGAGTACCCCATAGCAGCAAACCCAGCCACAATACTATGTGGAATACCAGCAGAGGCATCACGGTTCACCTTGATTGACCTCAAAAATGCATTTTTCTCAATACCTCTGCACCCAGATTCACAAGATTCGACAAGCTTCACATACAGGAATACAAAATGGAACATACCAGGTTACCACAAGGGTATTGCGAGTCACCCTCAATTTTCAACAGGGTAATACAGATGGATTTGGGAAACATTGAAATGGAGAGCACGGTGCTGCAATATGTTGATGACATAATAATCTGCAGCACTGAAGAGAGGTGCAGGGAAGACTCATTAAAAATGCTGACAGTGTTGGCTGAGAAGGGATACAAGGTGGACAAGGAAAAGTTACAGTACTGTCAGGAACAGGTACTATACATTGGCCAACTTATTTCCCAGCATGGAAGAAACATTGCACCACAAAGAGCACAAGCCATAACCAACACACCACAACCACAAACTGTGCGGGAACTGTCGCAGTCCCTGGGCCTATGCAACTACTGCAGGGCATGGGTTTTTGATTACAGTTCATACATAGGACCCCTGCTCGAAGCACTGAGAGAAGCACAAAAAGGGGACAAATGTTTGGTGTGGACAAGGGAAATGAAAGAGGTGTTTGATGAGTTAAAACACACCATATCCACAGCGCCCGTACTAGCCACTCCAAATTATGAGCATCAATTTTTCATTTTTTCACATTGCGATTCAGCAGTAATGAAGGCAGTACCAACTCAGAAAACAAGCATGGGACACAAGCCAATAGCTTTCTACAGCGGTCACTTGGACCCTGTGATGTGAGGTAATTTCCCTTGCAAACAGGGCCTCGCCGCCGCAGCATTTGTGGTGGAGAAATCATCATCAATCACAATGGGGTGCCCCACCACATTATTTGTGGAACATGCACCGTTTGCAATTTAAAACAAGCCCAAGTCCACACTGACCACACAGAGGGCATCAGGTTATGAGATCATCTTATCCAGACCTGAATTGACAATTGTCAGATGCAGTAATGTAAACCCAGCCAGATTCATAGCAGAAGTTGTTGAGGAAGGTGATTATGCCCACGATTGCACACAGACTATTGAAATGTACTCCAGCACAAGGAAGGTCGAGGAGGATGCCCTTAAGGGGGGGTGAAATAATGTACATTGATGGGTCATCAACTATTGATCAGAGCGATGGGGTAAGGAGGACAGGGGCAGCAGTAGTTAGAATGACGGAAGATTTGATGTATATCCCAGTGAAATGTGTCCAATTACCTCAGCATTATTCGGCTCAGGCAGCAGAATTGGTCGCACTGATTTTGGCACTAAAAGAAAGTTTTGACAAAAGAGTGACCATATACTCTGACAGTGCATATGTAACATCAACGGTGCACTCAGGTTTAATAAAGTGGCAAAGAATGGGATTTAGAAGAGCTGATGGCACCCCGGTGCAACATTCCCTCTTACTAGCCAAATTGATTGAAGTAATTAACGATCCCCAAGAAATAGCTTTGGTTAAATGTCAGGCCCACACTAATGCGGATGAACCTATCTCGAAAGGTAATGAAACAGCAGACGCGCATACCAAACATGTTGCATATTTTGGTGAAATGTGGACTCCCCTAGAATCAGAGAGAAGGGGGGAGGTCGATGGCAAGACAGATGTTGATGAAGGATGGGTACACCCATCTCCCTACAACCCAGATAATGGAGTTGCAGGCAGCTGCACCAATGGCAGAAAAGGAGCTATGGGTGAGAAGAGGGTGTACAATGTCCCCCACAGACACACTGTGGCGTCAAAATAATACTGGAAAGGTGGTTATGCCACTGGCACTGTTGAACACAGCCCTGACTCAGCTTCACCATCCGGCACATAGAGGAAAGGAAGCGATTGCAGCACAAATTAAGGAAGCGTGGTTCTGTCCCGAATTAAATTCTCATGTTGCAAATTTCATCAGCAAATGCCTCACATGCAAACAGTTTACGGCCGGTCACACGCTGCAAGTGATAAAGGGTACTATATCCCGGCAAGAAGGACCCTTCCTACACCTTCATATTGACTACGTCGATATGATCAATGTATGTCAAGGACATAGGTACATGATTGTAGTGGTATGTCCATTCTCCAGGTGGATTGAGGCTGGACCTTGCTCACATGCGGATGCGTTCAGAGCAGCTACATTTTTAGTGAGAGAGGTCTTCCCCAGGTGGGGTGTTTGCGAAGTGCTGCGGTTGGACAATGGCCCACACTTTGCAAACAAAATGTTTGAGCACATCACAGCTCTGCTGGGCATCAAACACAAGTTTGCATGTGCATATCATCCACAGGCTAACGGCGTCTGTGAACGCCTGAATGGCCTGTTAAAGGAGGAGGTAGCCAAAATCCAGCAGACAACTAAGAAGAGTTGGCTGTACTGTCTTCCCCTGGCTCTATTTGAGCTGAGGAACAGGCCAGGATATGATCACCAGCTCACTCCCCACAAGGTGGTGACTGGACGTCAGATGCGCCTTCCATTAACACCAACATCAAGAGCCTTCACTGACTATGAAAGTACTGCAAACGTTTTTGGTGACGAAATGTATCAATATGTCTCTTCCTTGATTACTAGTGTCGCCTTTATCTCTCAACAGCTCGAGTGCACGCAGGGTGGGTCGAAGAGCACCCAACAAGAAGACTCAAACGAGGAACAAGCACAGCACAAACTGTGCACTGTCACGGAAGGAGATCACGTACTCCTCCGCAATTTCAATAGAAAGTGGAATGGCCCACGTTTCACCGGGCCCCACTTGGTAGAAGCAGTGGCTCCTAGAGCCGTTAAACTACACGATAAGCGAGCGTGGAATCACCCTCATGACATAAAGCCCTACAACCATCAGACCTGCCCTTGCGTTGACAACAGGGCCATCGCAAAACCAGCAACATCAGCAACCTCAGCATTAGATAAAGACACAGCAAATACAACAAAGGACAATTGTGACACTGCCCCTGACCCCTCCCCAGCCACAAACACCGCAATAGACTTTGGACAATCACCCATAGCTCACCCCATGGTCACGAGATCACAACGCAAACAAACCTCTGCCCAGCCCAACCCCGCCCAGGCCACCACCGAATAAAGGACATTGTATAACAAACTTGAATGATTACGCACACACATATAAAACACTTGTATGTTCTTCTTTTCTTTTGTCTCGCACCTGCAGGTACAGCATATTATTGTATTGTTTAGAAAGTAAAGTAACTAGCATTGTGTTCTGCCCAGGAGTAAATGTTGCCCACAGATGATAACACCCCCGAGGCCCTATCACACCAATTCGTATATCATATAAGGAGACCAAAGTATCTGAAAAGGAGAAGGGTACGCGTATACTACTCCAAATTTGTTCTGGCCATAGAACAATCATTTCCCCATCTCCAAGAGCACCTGTCGACTCTAAGAGATAGGTCACTAAGAGTAGCGTGGGAACAGCTTTTCGTCTGGCCATTGAACGATCACTTGATAGGGAGAGCTTAATTAAAGAATACTAACAACAATAATGCACCTCTTCAGAATTTTCAGGGGGGCACCTTTAACGTCTCAAGAAAAAGCTGCAGGACCGCAGAAAGGTAAGAGCAAAAATGCCAGTGAGACTAGCTCTTGTAATAAAATTGGTAGGGGTGTTGGTGATCACTGGTCTATTGGCTGCCTCTGTCTGGCAGAAAAACTATGCTTTGAATATTATGGCTGTACCCAAAAGTAACCCACCCCCTCCCATGGCTACAACAACAGGCACTGTGTCAGGTGGTACAAGTAGCCATACAAATAAGGGAAATAGAGTTAAGTGCAGCACATATGCAGAAGATAAAGGTATTGATAATTACATAACAGATTCAGCGCACGTCTCAAACAACATGTGGTACCAGCACATGACCAAAATTGGTAAGCAGACAACTGAGGACAACTGCTATGTGTGCTCATTGATCCCATACGCCATGAACGCATCAAGAACATTTGTAGCCACTGAAATACCAGCAAAAACAGTAAAATGTATAATACATCTGGCACTATTCCAAACAAAAGGACGATTCCAAGGGACGGTGGTGAGACTTCAATGGAAAACAAGAGACACATATCCATACGAAAACAATTTCCTTAAAACCTATTTAAGCTACCATAAAAGCAGCCTAAATGCTGAAGCCTTCAGATACATGACAGATGGCCCCGACAAAGGAGAAACAAAGAAAGTAACGCTAGAATACCTGCTGTGTGATTGGTATGCAACTGAAGTCCCTGGTGAACAAGGGTGCTGGGAAAGACCTCTAATAACAATAACTGGGAAAATATACATGAACAATGAATGGGAAATAGGAGTGATTGGGAGCAACATGATAACAAGAGAAAATATTACCACCATACAGGAGCACAACGACAGATGTTGGACGGCGTGGGGTAAATATGTACCGATGCTGACGTGGATGGAGAAGGATAAAGATCCAATATCCATACTACCACTGACTGCACCCACACTGTGCTACCAACAGAAAGGTGATGAGGATGTGGGATACAACACCAACTGTGGAAGTACGGGTGAGTTACCTGAGGGGGTGCTGGCACGGCAGTTCTAATGGACCACTATTGGGCCTGCAGTGATAAGGCGTACCACACCTTGCCTCCATTATGGAATGGAGTATGCACCATGGTACACATCAACGTACCATCCCTGGTTGTGCCTCAGAAACATGTCAACATGGCCAATTTCCCCAAGATGGACGAAGGGAATAAAAGGAAGAAGAGATCAGTGAAGATTGCAGAAGGTGACGAGAACAACAACAATAACGTCTTATCAAGAGTGAAAAGACACGGGGAAGCACTAACGGGAAACTACCTGTGGGGAAGGTCAGAAACAGCGCTCACCTCCATCCCACCAGAACACAGACTATTTAGCAGAGCAGCAATGTTCTTTTCATCAATAATACACCCAGGACTACAAGCATATGCAAACGAGAAATGGCTTCAGATCACCCAGTGGGAGCTGATGTTGACAATAAATTTGAATGTCAATGGATCCAACGCCATAAAAGAAGAGCTTCGAGCAGTGAGAATGGTAGCACTGCAAAACAGGTATGTGCTGGATCTTCTCACGCCGATGGAAGGAGTTTGTGCAAAAATTGGACAATCATGCTGCACATTTATCCCTGCTGACGACGCAGATAATGGAACACTTACTGAAGCAGTATCACAACTGGCCCTGATGCACTCCAAAATGATGGAAGAAAGTAAAGGAGTAGAGAAAGATAACAGCTGGTTTTCATTTCTAAGGTCATTGATGCCTTCATGGCTGTCAGATGGATTGAAATTAATAGTAGGAGTGATAATATTGGGTACAGCTGTGTTGATTGTGATAAAGTTCTGGAAAGCTAGAAAAGCACATACAACAGACAAAATGATGGAGATGGTCGGCATGCACGCCTTACTACCGGCTGATGATGTCAAGTACACAGACATGATAATAAAGGAAAGAGAGAGGTTGTGCAAACAGATTCTTGACAACCACATGGATCCACCATCTGTGAAGGTAGAGAACCCAAGAAACCCGAGGAGCTATGTCTGAAGATGGGTATACTGCAAACCCGGCGACAGCTGCGTTTACATGTACTGGTCGTTCGAAGATCATGTCAACCACTATGGACACTTGGCCGGAATAACTAAAGTATGGAGAGTGAAAGGAGATAAGGAAAAGGATGAGTTTGTGGTCAACAAGTCGACCAGAGGGGGGACTGAAGTGGGAGAATGGGACAACACCCTCCCCCCAATCTCATCCAGACCATGGCCAAGAGGATCACGACCCAGACACCCCCCACGAGACGGTTTCGTCTATTTACCAGATGACAAAATACCCTGGTTCAGAAACGTACACATAAGAGGAGTATGCCCAACAGCACGCCCCGCACCAGCCTGCCCGGCTCAAGCCGACGCCTGCGACATGGGTGAGCTCGACTAAGAACAACAGCCACAAGTATCCACATTGTTAGAGATGCCATAACGACATAGCCAACTGCTGAGAACACACGTGCCACCATGCACACTGGTTACTCACACACTAACCTACATGAAGAACATACACAATGCTATGACGTAGGTGACTGACACACCCACTGTCGTGCATCGTTGTTATTTTTCACACAGGCCTTTTTCACAATACTGCAGAAACGCAAGACACCTGAAGAGCTCGTGTATATGCTTGCTGACGCTTCTCCCGCCACCCACCCATATGACGACACCATCATGTATATCTAATACTGCTTGTGGCGCCCTGTCAACCCGAGACCCCCATACCATGGATTATGTACCGCCACCCATGTACTAGGCCCGGGTAGGCCGCAAGCAAGAGTCACCCAGGCAAGAGCCTCGCCATGAAAATCCTCTCAGAAGAACAGTACAAGTGCTGACCATGCAGAACGAGCCCCCAGCAAGAGCTCACAGCCTAGGCCACAATGTTGCAAGTGGCATGCCGTAAGTCCAGCGCCAAGGTTATACCTGTAAAATGCCAAGCCCACAGAAGTGAAATACAAATCTAATGCTCATAATTCTGCTCCAGCTACGGTCTCTCCACACGTGACCAAGCCAAACTGACAAGGTGCCAGGCTCACGATACAGAAAGCCGCCTGGGTCCCACGTCTGGGACACAGGTTGCAACAACGAAGCGGCAACATGGACACCTACAACGATGGGAACGACCCGCTCACAAGCCCATGAGCAGACCCATCAGTTGCCTGCACAAACACATAGTTGCACATTGTTGCTAATGACAGGTACACCGCGAGCCGGGAACGACGATGGTCCCAGGCTTGGGGGCTCACGGGAGAACCAATCAGAACACAGGGGGGCTCATCATGACACCATTAGTGTTAGCCAATCACCAGGGGTCCCCTTGTAACGATTCTAAAGTAACAACTATTAGGGACAACCCAAGTGTACCACCTGACCCATCCTTACCCACTAATATCCTTCTCCATATGCTACCTATACTATCACTCGGGGAACCAATCCAGAGTGGCGATAGTTTTTTTTGCTAACTTTCCCAGGTGATGCGGATAGCGCATCATACTGTTGTAAAAAGGGCCTGCGAGCCCCACTAAGAGTGAGAGTCTCATCGGACACATGCAATTCGAGACCCTTCCCTGCCGTTGTTATTATAAACAGCAGAACCACCTTGCTCCTTGTGTGTGTCTCATACTCCTTTTGGGGACACGGGAGGAGTTGGGGCCTCCCAGCCCAGAGGTCTGCGGATGGCTCTGCTGGCCCCCGGGATAATCACCCCGACACCTAGAGACCAACACATATCTAACCACAGACGTAATCTACACTGGCTGCCTGTTAAGCATAGAATCTGCCTGAAAACACTTGCCCTGACTCACAAATGCCTGTCCAACCAGGCCCCCATCTACTTAGCCAATCGACTCACACCTCACACTGCCACTCGTCCCATGAGAGCGGGCCAAGGCCACAGTCTATCCCTCCCTAGTTTTAAACTACAAAAAGCTGGCGGCGCTAGCTTCCCTGTTTTGGCCTCTAAGCTCTGGAATTCCCTTCCTAATGCTATCAGAGCTGAGCCTTCCTTCCAATGCTTTAAGAGCAAAGCAAAAGCATTGCTCTCAGCACATATCATATACAGTAAACTTTGTCATTTACTTTTGCATAACAATTGTATTCCTCGTTGCACATAGCCATTGTACGTTGATAACTTATCCGACTGTGTACCTCTTTGTATTTTTATGTAAACCTCCTATATTCCCTTTGCTTCTTACTTGATAGAGGAACTGTTTTGTATATCCCTCTTGCCTGTACATGCTTTTTGTATTTTACAGTGTATATATTCTGGCCATACCGTAGCTCTACCCGCATGCTTACTGTAAGCATTTTTTACTATGTATGTAATCGTAACTTTGCTTCCTAAAATATGCACCCAGATGCCCTCGGGGCCCGGCGTGCTATATAAATAAACAAAAAAAAAATACAGGGGACAGGCCACCCATTTAGAAGAGGACTAGTTTCACCGCTGAAGCTGTAGTCCTATTTCTATGTCAGTGGCCTGTCCCGATTTTTTATTTTCTGGTTTAAAGCTGGTCATCCTGTATTTTGCAAGAACTAACAATTCTATTATTACTTAGGAAATCACAGCGATCTACCTCTGAAATACCCTTAAACACACACTGTTCTGCCTTTTCATGGACACAAGCGTGTTCTCCAATTTATTGAGTGGCACAGGGGCTTCAACGCTGGTTGCCCCAGTCCATGAAGCTTTTTAAAAACATTGGTGGGGCTCAAGCCCCGCTGGCCCATATAATCTGGCACTCATGCAAACCAGCCTAAACATCACCCACCACAGGGTCACTGATAGCCGGGGAGCTGCAGAGGGCCTCACTGCGGACATAGCATCTGGCTTAGAACTTGTGCCAAAGAAAGAAAGAAAGGCAGAAAGAGAGAGAGAGTGAGTGAGAGAGAGAGAGAGAGAGAGAGAAAGAGAAAGAGGGAGAGAAAGAGACAAAAAAAGAGGTAAAAGAAGACAGAAAGAAAAGACTAAGGGATTTAGAAAGAAAATATGTATTACATACTTCTCCATGCCAGGGTAATTGCCAGGCAGAGGTTATCACCCACCAGCCCAAGGTTGCCCTCCTGGGCCAGGACTTCCAGCTTCAGCAGACTCTTGGTTCACTTTTTTGATCCTGGCTAGTGGCAGAGATTGCGATGAAGCCCTCGGTAAGCTGTCGGCTTTCTTGTCCTTTACATCTGGTCTCAGGCAGTGTCCGGAATATAGCCCACAGCAGGCTCCTATTTCTCTTTCTCCTTGGTCTGTTTTGCATTGGTGTCTGACATAAAGCCCCCAACAGGCTTTCAGGATTCTCTCTGGGGCTTGGGCTCGCTGCTCTGCTCTGTCTCTCTTCCCCATGTCACTTGAAGAGGGAGTCAGGGTCCTGAGACCTCCGCCCCAGTAAGACAAGACGAAAGGCTAGAAATACTCGGAGCCACCCAGCTTATTTCAGATGAATCACAAATGCACCCATGATTGACAAATACATGGAGAGGTACTCGCTCAGCCAGCCATACAGGCCGAATACAAAGCAAAACTTTCCTTGTGTGGGAGAAGAGCCCATGATCGTGAATAGAGACACCTATATGGACAGCCTGGACTTAGCACCAAGAACCCATGTTACTGACATCATTAGTGACACCACGACTTAGCAGCATTAGACATAAAGCACACGTTCAGTCCACACTGCACCACATAAACACACACTCGAATACATGAAGAACATGAGCGCATCATTCTATAGCTAGAGGACAGATACACATACAAACTGTCAATGCTTTATTATTTTGTCATTAGCCAAATGCAGTAACACAGAACCGCAAGGCACAAGAGATCCTGAGCAAGCTTGCTGATGCTTGTAGCCAATAAACGCGTGGACATACTCCAGTAAATATGGAACCTGATCGAACCACATATAGCTAACCCATAGGGAATGTAGTATAACATGGACACTGTAGAAACAGCATTATAAGGTTTAGGAAAATTACAGCAGGCCTCAAATCACTGAGCAGGAGACGAGCTGAGCCGATTCAGGCTTGAAGGGAGAGCAAGACGCGTAAGACGGGGCCCACAGCCAAGGTCAAGAGATATGAAGATACATTCCAATTCCCAGATGACAAAGGGACCAGCTACAGAGAAACTGAATAAATCCTCATAATTAGGAGCTGCAGAGCTCGATTTTGTGGACTCCAAGCACATGGTACTACTGAATGAGACAATGGACAGTCTTCCATGGTGGGAAAGAGAAGCCAGTCCTAGCAACCAGACGCAGATTGCAACACGTGCTGCTACAGTTAGGAGAATAGTCTCATAAGGCAAGGTGGAGTACACAAGTTACAATACAGACACATAATCATTCACATTACCTTGAAAAGGTACACAGTGAGCTGAGAACTTGTTCGAGTCACAGGCCTGGGGGATCAGCTCTAGCCAATCACAGTTTAGTATTCCAGTGGTGGATGGCAATGGACAAGAACCAATGGTAAGCCCACTACTCTGCAACAATGGAATATATAGTGGATTGGGGATGGGACAGGCCCGCCACCTGACATGTAAGAGCGAGTAGAATAATACGTATAGGTGACCATATAGGTTATTAGACTCTTGATAGCCAGTCTCTCACACCAATAGGTTTTCGGAGAAGGGACCAGGGGATGACTGAGTAATGACGCAATTTTAGAGTAAAACTGGCCTGCAAGCCAGGAGATGAGAAGTACTGGAATCCATCTGTGTTCTTGTATCGATCCTTGTTGGTTTTATTTGCAATAAACCGCAATTTGAACTTGCCTTTGACTGAGTCCTCTGTGTAAACTGGGGGAGGGAGTTGGGCTCTCCAAGTCTGCGGACTTCCAGCATCATTTTGGCATACCTGGGAGTTCTCCCCAACAGGTTTGGGGCTCGCCCATTAGGACAGAATCATGTTTCTCCAATGCGGGCAGCAATGACCTCTATTCCTGTGTGTGTTGCATAGTGCAACTGTGTCAATGCAGTGTTCAATAATGCTAGTGGCATGACCACTTTCCCTGTGTTATTCTGCTGCCATAGGGCATCTGTTGGAGATACTGTACATCCCCTTTTCATCCACAATTCCTTCTCTTCCTTGGATGCAGCTCCCTGCAATTCCATAATCTGTGTTTCTGGCAATGCATTGTACCCTTCTTTCAGTACTATGTTCCTGGTATAATCTCAAGCATTTGAGGCTGTCTCCATTTCCAATGGCGTCCCAAAGTATGCTGTGCGTTTTGCCTCAAAATCTGCTGCCTCGTTTCCCCTTGAGATAGGACCTTCCCCTAGAGCAGAGGTCGCCAAACAGTCGATCGCGGGCGACTAGTAGCTCGCCTGAGCCTTTTCAGTCGCCCGCGCTCAAGATACCGAAAAATAAACATTTTCCTAAATTATATTATTTAATGGTGCGCTTTGCAGTTATTTTCCGTGTTCAGGATCCGAACCCTGGTCGTCCCAACTGCGGCAGAGAGCTTTGCTGCTGTGCCACTTGGAGCTGCTTGTAAATCCACTGACAGATGTCAGTTTCACGTTCTGCTTCTGCAGGCCGCCTGTAGTACCACAGTTGGCCTTGTGCGCCCCCACTACACTGTCTTGCTTAAGCAAGCTGCTCTTGTTTGCCAGAGATGTTGGAGGGGCTGGGGCAGGATCAGGATCATTGGGACCATGTAATGAAAATATCACAGTAGCACTGCCGCTCGCCTGGAAATGTTCAAAATAATATTTATAAAATGGTGCAATTTCCTTCATGTGGCTTCTTTCTAAATTCCACACTGTACATTTCCAATTTAAATCACTTCCATGACACAGGTACACCCACTTTTAGTACATTAAGCGATCCATAGACACGCTGTACAGTAGAAGCCTACCAGGGTAGCTCAGCAGGTTGACAGACCGATGCTGAGATGTTATATATTCAAAACTACAGGTTGTTAATCGTATGACTTTTTGCAATGCCTTATAAAGAAAAAATTACTATACAATGTGTTTGCCAGGATATGGGTTGGGCTGGTTGCTTGCTTATATTCAGGGCTGAGGTGGGGATATTTCTGCTCCTGTAGTGAAAATCAAAAGTTGGCACCCATGAACCCACAGTTTAATTTCCTAAAAACTGCTGTCAGCATGACAGAAGCATTTATTTGTGATTAACCAGTTTGACAAGCATATAACATCTTCATAAATATAACTTGTGCTAAAACACAGAGGGGCACACAAATAATGATAATGATGTGTTATTTATATAGCGCCTTAATCCAAAGCGCTTTACAGAGCACATATTTACATGCAATATCGCCCAACCAAAATTGGTACTCATTTATCGACCTCAGAAGGATGAAAGGCTGAGTTGGCCTAGGATTTGAACCTGAAATCTGCAGATCACGCTCAGATCGCAGCAGCAAGTGCTCAACCCGCTGAGCTATCTTACCGGCAAATAGCGGAGTATGTGTGGTGTCTGACAAAAATAAAATGTCAAAGAAAACTTGTGAACGCAGGCAGCATTTTTCAATTAGGAAATAACTTTTTGTTTTTATTGAAATTTTTTTGGAAGTGTGAAATGCACATTTGGAAAATAATAGTGTGCCTAGCATGTAGAAAGCCTGCATAAAATGCAAAGGAAGGGGCACAAAAATTACAAGATATTTGTGTGGTAGTCCAACAAATATCTGTCTTTTTGAGACAGCTACTAATAAATAATAATGCAACAACGACGTTTTTGAAGTTCTTAATATATTTGTGAAGGCATATGTTAGTCCATCTGTTTATAGAGGGGAAATAATCGAGCCAAAAAAATATTGGTAAAAATTCTGAGGTTTATAAATATCCCCACCCCGATATCGCCCGTTAGTAGCTCCCCACTGTTGGCCTCTGCTACAAGTAGCTCTAGCTAACGTAAAGGTTGGAGACCCCTGCCCTAGAGTGTGTGCTTGGCACTTCACTATTGCTACCTGCACAGGGTACTCAATGACGTCAATCAATTTGCCCAATAGCAGTGTGTGTTGTACTGGTGACCCCACCTGCCCTTCAGAAGCCTCTCCTTGTCCATCATGCCAGCCCTGAGTGTACTGTTGACGTCACATAAGCAGAGTCAGAGTATACTGTCACTTCCTTTTCTTTGCTGTGCTCCAATGCTAGTATTAGGGCCACTGGTTCTGCTGCCCGTGCTGAATAATGGGAGGGTAATCGCGCACTTGCTACTACCTCACTCGTTCCATCTTCTCTCAGTCTCACCACTGCAGTTCCTGTATGCCTGACCCCATCTGTCTGGTCCATTGTTGACAACCCATCAATGTACAGTATGTTGCCCCCCTCAAGTGCATCCTCATATACCTTGCGAGTGTCACTGAATGCCTTTTATGTTTTCTGTGCAGTTGTGTGCATAGTCTTCTTCTTGTAGGACGTCTACTAGAAAAATTGTGGGTTTGACCAATCTGCAACCCACTATCTTCAGGGATGCATTAGATAGTATCACTACACACCCTGGTGCTCTTTGTGTCGTCAAGTGTGCTCTTTGGCATCGGCAGTATCGCAAAGAGGGTGTGCTCCACGTATAGACTGGTGGTGCACCCCATGGTTATTGCTGCTGATTTCTCCACGCGAATGTGGCAGCAGCCAAAGCTTGTTCACACTGATAATGTCCTCTCATTACTGGATGAAGCTTCCCACTGTAGTAGGCTATGGGTTTGTGTCCCAAGCTTATTGTCTGTGTCAGTACTGCTTTCATCACCACACCATCAGTGTGTGAGAATAGAAAACATTCCTTTTTGTAGTCTGGGATCCCTAACACTGGGGCTGTGCATATTTCCTCCTTCAGCATGTCAAATGCATCCGTCATCTCTGTAGTCCCTGTCAATGTCTTGTGTCCCTTCTGTGCTTCCTTCAGAGTGCTCAGTAAGGGCTTGTGTATGTACTGTAGTAAAAATCCCATGCTCTGCAGTAGTTGCACACCCCTAAGAACTGCTGCATTTCTCTCACTGTCATGGGTTTAGCTGTCTTGCGTATTGTCTCCACGCTTTCTGGGGTAATCTGTTGGCCATTTTGGGAGATTGTCTGCCCAATGTATAGCACGTCCTTCTGACAGTACTGTCGCTTGCCCTTGTCCATCTTGTATCCCTTGTCAGCTAACACTGTCAGCATGCGTACTGAGTCCTTTCTGCACTGATCCTCTGCCTTGCTGCAAATCAAGATGTCATCAACGTACTGTAGGACTATGCCCTCTATCTGTATGTTGCACAAATCCATCTGTATCACTCTGTTGAATATGGAGGGTGGCTCGTTGTATCATTGAGGAAGTCTTGTATGTTTCTATTTCCGGTTTCTATACATGAAGGTAGTCAAGTCTTGTGAGTCTGGGTGTAATGGTACTGAGAAAAATACATTCTTCAAGTCTATAACTGTGAAGCAGGCAGCTTCCGGTGGAATGCTGCACAAAATTGTGGCTGGATTTTCATACTCTGCTTCTACATTATGGTTGAAAGGCCTTAAATCCTGGATAAAATGCCACAACTCCCCTTTTGCCTTTTCAATTGGTACACCGCCGAATTGCATGGGGACTCTGATGGCATGAAAATGTCTCTCTATCAGGGCTGCAATGGTCTCATAAATGTCTAAATACCCTCATCTGCATCTTTCGTGAGTGGGAATTGTTTTACTCTTGGTAAAATTGCTCCTGGTTTCAGTTTTATCTTCACTTCCCCTATGCTCTACGTCCCCTATGATACTCATCATAGGGATGTGTCGTTCATAATGTGCTGGGCACCTTGTCCAGATCCTCCTCACAGAATGGTGGTGGTTCTTCTAGTGCCATGGTCATCCTCTGTGGTACCTCTCTGTAGTGTATCCTAAACCAATAAGTCACACTCATCTCAAACACTATCTCTGTCCCTGATGCCTCGTCCCTGAATTGCTCTTGGTCTGTCACTGTGGTCAACCTGCACCCTTCTGCCACTGCGATCACTTCTCGCCATGGTTGTCCTGCATCATCCATACCATGTACCGCTATCCAATAGTCTCTTGCAAACACTGCCTCAATTTCTACTGGCACTATTGTTCCCTCTTCCTCGTCCAATGGTATCTCAAGTCTGAATATATACTTGTTTGGAACCCGCCACATTTTCCCTGCAATCCCTGGGAAAAAATGCAATGGCAATGTCAGTCCTATACTGGAACATCGCCTCGTCCACATGCACCCCCCCCTGTACCCTTTGTCCAAAATAAGCTTTAATGATCTCTCTTACATTGAGCATGTGTATTCCTGGTGTGGAGCACACTATCCCCTTGTCTGTGAATGAAATTGTCATGTTTAGTCTGCTCATAATGTCTAGTCCCAGTATGTTTACAGGTGTCTGTCGAGAGTAAAGTAAAGCCAGAGATAGAAAGAGAAATGTCGTCTGTGTAAGGAACCACTTCCCGAGCCCCAGAGAATCCTTGAGTATTCATGGCATCGCCTGACAATTTAAATGCTCCTTCTCGAATGCAGGACCTAGTCACCCCTGTGTCTACAAGAAAGGAAAATGTTTTGTCACCTATCGCCACTCCTATGCGAGGTTCCTCCGCAGGGTTGGGTGTGATCGACAGGATGGAACACATCAAGTCCATCTGTGGGCTGTCCTATTGAGGGTATAAGGACATCCCATTCCCAGTAAAGGAGTTGTTCCCCACCATGGTAACTCCTCCCAGTTGTCTAATGGGAACTGTTGCCATGGAGTCCATGTGTGCCACTGCGTCATTGTTCTGTATCTGTGCCAATTGCTGTGTGTTCCTGCGAACTTGTGGTGCTTGAAAATACTGTGGTACAGGTGCTTATGCTTGCAGCTTGTGCTTGCAGCTGTAGTGCTTGTTGGCGTGTGCTCTGCATCTCTCCTTGTCTGCTGCTGGTCCTGGGTGTAGTAATCATCCTAATCCCCTTGATATGGCTGCTGGCCCTGTGCTCCCCAATTCTGCTGCATCCCCCTGCTTCTACACACTCTCGAGATGTGTCCTATCTGCCCACACATCAAACACTGTGGGGGCTCCCTCCCTTGCCCTTGTAAACCCCTTGAAGAATACCCTTGGGCCTGCTGCACCTGCTGCCCATATCCCCGACACCCTCCTGGAAAGTCCCCTTGGTTGTGGTGTATTTGTGGTCTGAACCTGCGTCTTCTCAATGGCCCCCCTCTTCCTCAAAACCCTTGCTCTGTGTTTCAGGCTGAGGTAGATATCCCTCAAGGCACATATCCTTCAAGGGATATCTGCTGCCTTCCCCATGCCCCTAGGCCTGTTCTGTCCCTTTCCATTGTGCTCCTGTCCTGTGCGTTTGCCCTCCTCAAGTCAGCGTTTCCCCTGTCTGCTGTCCATTGTGTCTTTACAGCCCTTATTGCCCACTCGTCTGCCTCCTAGCATGCACATTCCCTTGCCAATCTGTCCACCTGCAACTTCCTATTTTCCCTCTCAATCAACTTGCATTTTTCCTGCTCTGCTACCTCCCTTCATCCCATGATCTCTTCTACTTCCCTTATCTTTCTATCCTGTTGCTCCCACTCAGCTCTCTTCCTTTCTCTGCAATCTCTTTCTATTCTCTTCTCTTTCTGGATCTGCTCCTTCTACTCTCCCTGTCCTCTCTCTAATCTCTCTAATCTCTCTTCCCTTTTCCTCTCTCTGTCCTCTCTCTTTAACCTCTCCTCTTTTTTCGGTCTGCTTCCTCCATTATTTCAGCTAAGTCTGATGAGTCACTGCTCCCCTTCAGACCTTCCATTGCCTTAGCCGCCCCCTCGCTCTCCCCATTTGTCTTCCCCTCTAGTTTTAGGAGTAGCTGTCCTCCTAGCTATTCATTTGTGGCTATGATCCCAAGCCCCTCCTTTGCGTCCTTCTGCACCTCACTGTTTGTACCCAACGATCGGCTGTCCTGCACCTCTCGACCCCTCCTCCCGAGTATATGGTGGTGGCTTATATGTCGGACTTGAATACCCCTCTGCTGCTCTCAACTCCATAATGCTCTTACTTCTTGTAATGGGTACATCCCTTGCTCATTGTCTGTGTCATTAGATACTACACTCAGAGGGACGTGTGGGGGAGCAGAAGGTGGGGTCGTGGACCCCAGTACCTCCTGCTGGCTCAGCATCCACTGATGCCTCGCTGCATCCCCCCTGCCATCCTGAAACATCCTCCAAAGCTCGAATATTGACATACAGCTTGCAAGCTTCTTACCCTTATAGGCACTCTGTATGTGCGTCAGTAGTGATTGCTGCACATCTTTGGAGAAACTTCTGCAAGGTGGCCATGGTTTAGTTAACTTACTTTCTGTGCTTTTGGACCATTCTCTGCTATATTTTCATATTGTTTCTCTGTAGGGCAGGAGTGTCTTACAGAGGTGCTGTAGAGGTGTGTCACCCCTGCACTTCCCCTGATACATTGCGAGTGGCTTTTGTTTTTTACCCGACCTCAAATCAAAGGTTTTGACAATCTGCTGTTGAGGGAAAAGGCACAATGTAATAATAAATGCGTTCTTACTTTACTACGAGCCTCTCTGGCTCCACAACTTATCAGGTGTGCTCTGTGCACTGCCCCTTTACAAATTCGCCAGCACTGCCTCCTCAGGCATACTCACAATCTTGCGCATATGCCTTCCACGCAAGGCCACTGTTTCTCCTCATCTGCCAATCTCAAATTTCCAATGCTAGCTCCACACCATCTCGTGCTCTCCGTGTCCTTTGTACAAAGCTAAGGGTGACATCACCAATTTACTAAACAAGGTAGTGCTGAGAAATCAAATACTGCGCGTCCACTGTTATAGCCCGTTACCGCCAAAATACACAAAACTCCACAGCTGTATTCCCGCCTCCAGGCAGAGTATACCAATAGTCTCTTGTGATCGAACTGTTCCCGCTGCGTCACCTCACATGCAAAACATCTCGCTCTAGGAGACTTAACCAGTCAACTCACCTTCCACAATCTAGGCCAGCTTCCTTGCTAAGCCTTACAATGATACTGTCATCTATGACCAGAGCTAAAACGCCCACCCACAGGAAATCCACTATTTACAAAACTTCTATCATCCGTGCCTTTGAGTCAATAGTCTAGGCTATTCACCAGAACCATTTACCTCTAAACCCGAATGTGCCCTAAACATAGAGAAGGGAAATCTACCTCTGCTCCTGTCCCTACTCACTTTGACAAAGCTAGACAATACTTTGACAATACTAAACAATACTCCACAATGCTCAATACCCTCCCTCACACCCACAGTTGCTGTTTGACTGGGTTAATACTTACACTCTTTGGTGTGCTGGCACTGCTCGGCTGTCGTGTCCCCCAGAAAGTGCCACTTCCCCGTCCTGTTCTGCCTGGACTCCTCACTGACTTCGGGCAGGACATTTTCCAAGCTGACTCCTGATGGCCTTTCCATGGGTTCGCGCCCCAGTCTTCTCAAAATACAAAAATACACAAGGGTCCTGAAAGCCTCTCAGGTTCCGTGGTGGAGAAAAGGACCTTGTGCCAGGCTGATACAGTGAACCATCAGCTCTGCTACCAACTTGTTGGGGAGAACTCCCAGGTATGCCAAAGAGATTCTAGAAGTCCGTGGACTTGGAGAGCCCAACTCCCTCCCTCAGTATACACGGAGGACTCAGTCAAAGGCAAGTTCAAACTGCGATTTATTGCTAATAAAACCAACAGGGATTGATACAAGAACACAGGTGGATTCCAGTACTTCTCATAGTCTCTTGGCTCGGAGGCCAGTTTTACTCTAAAATTGCATCATTACTCCATTATCCCCTGGACCCTTCGCCATTAACCCATCAGTGTGAAGGACTGGCTATCAAGAGTCTAATAACCTATATGGTCACCTACATGTGTTATTCTACTGGCGCTTACATGTCAGGTGGCTGGTCTGTCCCATTCCCAATCCACTATTACATTGCTGCAGAGTAGTGGGCTTACTATTGGTTCATATCTGTTGCCATCCACCACTGGAATACTAAACAGTGCTTGGCTAGAGCTGATCCCACCCCAGGCCTGGGACTCAAAAGAGTTTTCAGCTCACTGTGTAGGTTACCTTTTCAAGGTAATGAGAATGCTTATGTATCTGTATTGTAACTTGTGTACCCCACCTTGCCTTATGAGAATATTCTCCTAACTGTAGCAACACTTGTTGCAATCTGCGTCTGGTTGCTGGGACTGGCTTCTATTTCCCACCATGGAAGACTGTCCATTGTCTCATTTGGCTGTACCACGTGTTTGGAGACCACAGAATCGAGCTCTGCAGCTTCTAATTATGAGAATTTATTCAGTTTCTCTGCAGCTGGTCCCTTTGTCGTATAGGGATTGGAATGCATCTTCATATCTCTTGACCTTGGCTGTGGGCCCTGTGTCATGCGCCTTGCTCTCTGTCCACCCTGAATCGGCTCAGTTCGTCTCCTGCTCAGTCATTTGAGGCCTGCTGTAATTTTCCTAAACCTTATAATGCGGTTTCTACAGTGTCTATGTTATACTACATTCCCTATGGGTTAGCTATACGTGGTTAGATCAGGTTCCATATATACTCCTGTATGTCCATGCGACTATTAGCTTTAAGCATCAGCAAGCTTGCTCAGGATCTCTTGTGACTTGCGTTACTGTTTATGTGGTGCAGTGCAGACTTCAAGTGTGCTTCATTTCTAACATTGCTATGTCGTGGTGTCACTAATGACATCAGTAACATGGCTTCTTGGTGCTTAGTCCAGGTTGTCCATATAGGTGTCCTATTCACAATCATGGGCTCTTCTCCCACACATGGAATAATTTGCATTGTATTTGGTCTGCATGGCTGGCTGAGCGAGTACCTCTCTGTGTATTTGTCAATCGTGCGTTTGGGATTCGTCCGAAAAAAGCTGGGTGACTGCGAGTATTTCTGGCCTTTCGTCTTGTCATGAACTTACTGGGACGGAGGGGTGGTCTCAGGATACCGACTTCCTCGTCACACCATGTCTCCCCAGGTCTATCTGTCTCTGCAGGATCTGGACTCTCCCCCAACTTCTTTTCTTCTGCAAGGGATACCGTGCCTTGCTCACCATTAAGGGGCTTTGGTGTTCTAGTCTCTGCAGTCTCCGTAGCGCCCTGCTCGCTCAGCGATTTCTCAACTCTACAGGTCTGCTGTTTGGCTCTGGTCTCATAGCTTTCCATCTCACATCTACACTCCAGGTGTTGCCTGATTGGCTGTGGTGGTCAGTGGGTTCCCTGTGGACATCCGATTAGGTGGGATGCTTTGTAGATCAGAACTGGGAGTTGGTGCTATAAAAGGACTCGTGGCCGTTTTGAATTCATTCCACCTGCTTCTGGAGTTTGGTCAGCATCATGTTTCCCTTTTCCTGGGTTTGGCGCTTTCTGTGCAGGCACACGGCTATACGACTCTGAAATTTCACATTTCTTGGGCCTTCTTGCTTCCAGTTTCTTTAGGCATTTCAAATTGGTGTTTGGAGTGTGTTTAAAGGTCTAGACAAGACTTTTGTTTGTACACACAGTGTTGCTGAAGGGGATGGGTGGTAGGCTTTCCACTGTGCTGTTCTGGCTGAGTGAGAGAGAGATATGCTATCAGTGCATGAGGGGAACGTCAGGGTGTGTTTGCCTTCCCCTATATGGAGTGTTTGGCATACCTTGACCTTGCTCACCTGGGAGTGCAGCTGGTGGTTCCCTTTGAAACTGCGGTGTGGCTTGCAGCAAGATACTGGGGTTTGGCGGAGGAGTGTTTTCCCCTGCGGTGTCTGGGCGAGGCATGCAGAGCGACTCAACATTTCACCGTTTACTGACTCTGGTTCGCTCCTCACGTAGCTTGTAGGTGTCCACGCCCCCACACCCACCCTTGTTCCCAAAAGCAGACGGTTGTACAATGTGACTTACTCACAAACAAGGATGCAAAGAAGGGGTGAGAAATGGCAATTGTAAGAAAGGGAAGGCTGGCACGAGCACAGGCGCTGGGCTAAGTCAATGTTGCAGGCTTTGTGTACACATTAACCAATGCCATTGTTTGAACAATGATACACCATTCCCCATGCCTTTTAAGGGATACTGCTGTAAACCTGTAAAGTTAGCACTCCCTAAAATTGGGCAAACAGTGTAATCTGGCATGGTGCTAATCCATAGAATACATAACAAAAATGGCTGTAACCTGTGGGGTTTGTTTTCCTGTCCTTGGTTTTTCTCTAACGTATGCCCTTGTCCCAGAACTGCCGGACTAGCGGAGCACTGATCCCATTCCTGGCGTCCAAGTGTGATACTTCTGATCCTCCTATGTGGTGATTCGTTGCTGGGCACTTAGTAGCAGAGCAGGAGGGCAGGGGGGGTTGGGAGAGTTTGACCAAGCCTTGTGGCATAAAACAATTTTGGGGCCTGCATACTGCAGTACACAGATGGCTGTTTGAATACCATGCAGACACCACCCCCACATGTTCCTGCTGATTTTTGCATCTAATGTGTAAAGAAACTTTTATATGTTTGCATGCTTACTTTGATTTTTATGCAGCGTGTGTCTGTGCGTGTGCAAGCATTTTAATGAGCGTGCACATGGACGAGCGAGTGTGAGTGTGGATGTACGTGTTTGTATGAGTGTGACTGAGTGAATGAGTGCATGTGTGAACATGCAAGTGCAATTTGTGCATGTATTTGTTTAGCAGGAAGACTGGTTGCAAAAGCATCATGAAAGTGATTCGCAGTGGGAATGCTGGTCTATATTGTGGGTGCGTCATCATTAAAGTGATTTACTGAGGCAATATTGCCATATAATGGGACTTGAGACATCATGAAATTGTTTACCTAATTCCTGCTTCTCCCTGCCCCCACTTTTTACCCGGTTTTACTGTTTTCTTCCCACACAGACTACAGTTTGCTTACCGGTGCAGGGACACAATATGGCATTTTCTTGGGCAAGGTACCAGCACCATAAAACTACAATAGTGGTGATCGGCACAGTATAAAAACTTGATAATATAACATTTATTGTGGGTGTCAAAGCATGAGTGTTTTACAGTGTTAAAGGTAACATATTGTGAACACAGGTATCATGAAAATGGTGTAAATTCTCCTGTGTGTTGGTGTCCTGTCATCTATTGAATTTTTTTCACCTTATACTCTACAGAACACATTCTAAATTGTATGGCTTTTTACGTGATTTGTCTTAAAAACGGTCCTGTAAAATGCACTAGTTTAACCTCGTTATATAAAAAATATTGTCTGAGGAGATCCACACTAGACCTCTGGGAAATCTCCCTGCATTACTTAAAGCTCCTTCGCTACGATTGGTCACACAGGCTAATTTTGGGGAAATATGGATGATGCTATACTAAAAATATTAACCAGCCGCCGCTGACCTTGAATCCTCCATAACGTTTGTGCCTCCTGTGAGAAACCTGTGGGAATTCTCCCTAGCCAGCCCCAAGAATCCCTTATTAAGGTGGCTTGGGAAGGACCAATGCTCTCAGACGCCAACTCCAGGGGTGGATGGAAGAGAGAGCATTACTTGGAAAGGAAAATCCAAGGTTGGGGATAGGAATCTTATATCATTACAGATAAAAATAGAATATCCCTTAGGTTTATCCTTTCATTCTACCCTGCAAAGAAGGTAAAATAAAAGCGTTACCTCTTTTCCCTTATGAGGACGAATTAACTTTCGTCTTCCTGAACCTTTCCCCCAGTCCCGTACAAATCCATAGAGGGGATAGAGTTGGGATTCTAGCATATGAAACCCCTTGGAAAACATCAGGGGAAGACCTAGAAATCCCGACTACAGAAAATAAAATCTTAAAATCCCATCCTTAAGGGAAAAGTTAGGGACACACAAGAGAGGGAAAGAGAGAGAACTCCACATAAGAAAATGCGAGAGGAACCCTATGTTATCTGGGGAAGGCAAAACTTGGAGACCAATAACACCCTAGAAAGGTTTTTAGCCCCTGAATAAGAGTAGAAGAGGGTCAGTATCCACTACATCTCTGGATATGTTAGAACCCTCGAAATTAGAATCATGCCTATTCTGAGGAGAGCAGGGCCATGTGGCAGAGACTTCCCTGAGGCTATAGAGGAATAGTTGATAGTAGCTCAAGAGAGGGAAACACAGAAAAAAAGAGAGATAGAAAAGAGAACTCTTAGAACCATCTCTTCTGCAAGACCTGAATAACCAGACCAGAGTGGAAGGCCCCAGCTAAAATAACCTTTGGGTTCTCGAGAGAAACACCATCTCGATTTCTATGCTGGAAGGCTTGGGCCGACAGACTGGATGTTCCACTGAGAGATCTCTCAGTGAAACACCTCTGCTCAACCAGCATAGGGGAAAGGTATGTGAGAAACCGGAGGGTATTCTCCTTAGCCAGCCCTGAAAATCCCTTATTCAGGTGCCTTGGGAAGGGCCAATGCTCTCAGACCCCAACCCATGGGGTGGACGGAAGAGAGAGCATCACCTGGAAAGGAAAATTCGAGGTTGTGCTCAGGCAAAGGTCCCAGGTGAGGCGCTGTATTATACCGAGGAAGAGGGAAAGGAAGACGAGACCTCTGAAGCCTTTATAAGCTGTAAGACATCTACCTCCCTTCTTCTCAGTGATTACCTCTGGCTGAGATCCAATGATCCCTCTGTGTATAGCCAAGCCACTAAGATTACAAACCTCAAACAGCCCAACTCAGAGAATCCTTTTTTTTCTGTTATTCCCCAATCTAATGATCCCTCCATATCCAGCAAATCCCCCAGGAACCTAAACCCCATTGCACACAGAAACCATCTCTCCCAGAATCCCTGCTACCCTGTTCCATGTCCGGCCATTCTTTTCCCCATCCCTCTGGTTATTCTTTCCCGAATACCCAGTCTACTCAGATGAAACATTACCATTCCTACAATTCCCCTTTGTTTTTTTCAAGAGATTAATCCCGGTCATTCCCAATTATGTAACAAACCCTTTCTTTTTGACACAAACACTTTCTTACACCAAGTAAGATGGGAGACTAACACCAGAGGTGTTTACCTGACATATCCCAACACAAGGGCCAGGCAGAGTCAGGCCATTAACCTGAATCACACACACCCGGTGGCCCTTTCCCTTCCCCACAGGGATAAAAGGTGGAGCACAAGAGCACCTGAGGAGAAAGGCATACTGCACGACGTAAGAGCAAACTTACCACAGTAGTCGAAGAGGAGAAAGACGGCGCAGACTAAGAGGGAAGCAAGGAGTGTGTTGACCTTGCCCTCTCTGAACAAGGCCTGTTGAACCTCTGCAGAGGGAACGATAAGTCTGCAAACAATAGCCAACGTGTATTGCAACAGATGCACCCGGTACGCAAGACCCTCCTCTGCTGATTACCAAGCTGGGGAGAGACGATGGTCTCAATGGTACAAACCTTGACTCCAAGACATCAGAAAGCCAAGCAGTTCATCACAGTCGGTGAGTCGAGAGTAGTGTCGATAAGAAACCGAACTGTGTTGAATGAAAAGTAGCTCAAAGATTAATTGAACTTTGAAAAGCAAAAGAATACTATCGAGAAAGAGGGGGGAAACCAGATACAGAGGAGTCTGGCACCACGTGGGTGTTCAAGCAGGAAACTATGGGCAACTACCCAATGGTAATAAGACTATCGTAACCAGAAGGCCTTGGGAGAGGCAAAGAACAGTCAAAGTGGTCATACAGGGGTCTCGTAAAATCCTGTGTACCGTCGAAAGTCTTTGAATGACAGAGAGCTGAGAAAGCGAATGGAAGTGAATCCCACATGTTGAAAATTAGCACATGAAATGTTTATTGTGTAAATTAGCAAGAGTGAACCCGGACTAGGGATGCTAATGAAAAGGGGCGGAGTTTGAAAGTCCCATGAGGAATTCTTGGTAAAGGCTGGCAAGAGTGAGTCCGGCAGAGGGAAGCCGATAATCCAAAATAATGTAAAGAACAAAGTGAACCCGACAAAGGGGTGTACATGAACAGTGTGCTACAAAAGTCGACGAGAGTGAGACCGGCATATGGAAGCCGACAACCAAAGTCAGCGAGAGTGAACCTGGCAGAGGGAAGCCAACAACCAGGGGCAAAGCCAGAAAACCTGGTTAAAACGACATTTACATTTATGAAAGTGTGAACATTGCAAGACCAGGGAAAAGGGAAGTGTCCCCCTTGTTTTCTAGGATCAGAGCCTGGCCGAGGGAGATCCAGTGGTGGAACATTACCACCCAAAGTTTGGTGAAAAAGGAACTGTCTTGTTAATTTGTTGAATAAGTCTGAATGGTCAGTGCCAGAAGAGGGGGGCATAGGGGTGAAGCTACCAACTTAGGTGTTCTGAAGGGTCTGCATCCAGAAGAGGGGGAACCCAGGGGTGAAGCCACCACCCAAAGTGTTCTGAAGGGTCAGTGCCCAGAAGAGGAGAACCCAGGGGTGAATTCATCACCCAAAGTGTTCTGAAGGGTCATCACCCAGAAGAGGAGAAACCAGGGGTGAAGTCATCACCCAAAGTGTTCTGAAGGGTCAGCTCCCAGATGAGGGGGACCCAGGGGTGAAGCCATCACCCAAAGTGTTCATAGAACAGAACTGTGTGTTTGTTTGTTGAGAGTATCAGGCCTCGAAGCAAGGGACTTTTCCTTATGAGGATACTTAACCATTGAAGAACCTGATAGCTGATACAGAACTGTTAGCTCGTGCTGGGAAGGCTCGAGCGTGTGCTGTGCTCCAAAGTCCCATCTTGTCCTGTGCTAAAAACGTGGGGAAGAGAGACCTCGAGGCAATCACATCCTGACTTATTATTTGTGAACACTCACCTTATTCTATATTTTTAATACTCTATCGCAAACTCTTTCTGTAAATTAGTTGTACGGAATTGGCAATAGGTTTTTCTTAGTATAGACCCTTTTAATTTGACATGACGCCACTAGGACTGCCTTATTTTTCATTTGATGGTTGACGCTTGCTCCCATCTTAGATTTAGGTTTAGTTTAGGCATTTTTCCACCCTGCATTTATAGTTCAACGAACACCCTTGAACTCTGATAACTTGTGTCTGTCTTTACTGTTGTCACCATGAGTTCCTTACACTCCTCACAAGCCAATTGCCACTGGTACAAAAAGCTACCCTAGCCACTCTTGAGCCACTGTTAACATATCAACAAGTTCCACAGTGCCTGGGTAGTCACCCAGGAAGAAGACCAAAAAGGGAGACGATCCTGGGAACAAGACAAGAATCCAGGCTGCACCAAACTACTAACTCCATTGCATTTTGGAAAATGGTGGAGAATTTTCAAAGGCAGCATATATAAAATAAGTGGATTTCTTGGAGAAGATATTCAAGGCGTAGCAGGGCATGAAGTAGGATTGACAGAAATTCAAGGCGACCAAGCAGATGTTACATTTTCAAAAGTAGCAGGATCACACTCTATGTTAAAGTTACTC
The DNA here is from genome assembly GCF_040938575.1 of Ambystoma mexicanum. Taxonomy (NCBI): domain Eukaryota; kingdom Metazoa; phylum Chordata; class Amphibia; order Caudata; family Ambystomatidae; genus Ambystoma; species Ambystoma mexicanum. Next base: position 311,345,605 of record NC_090932.1, read on the forward strand.
ATAATTGGGCAAAGGGGCTACTATTAATTAAGCAATATAACCCGAGCGGTGGGGGCATTACCGACTCAGGTAATGCCCCGGGGCCCATAGTTATAGGCCCGAGTGAAGCGAGACCCCAGCCCGTATGCCTACACATGCGCTACAGGCGAGGCACTGCGCGCTGCCGCCCACCCACCGCGACCAACCCGAGCGACACCCACACTTCCACACGAACCTCCAACCACCAAACCACAAACAACCACTACCCCCAATTCAACACCACCAGCCACCCCACCGCAAACAACCACACCCCCCACCACTCAAAACACCACCCAGCGAGCCCCGGAGACAGGCGCGCAGACCCGCGAGACCCCGGCCCGTACGCCTACACATGCGCTTCAGGCGAGGCACCGCGCGCCAACACCCACCCACCGCGACCAACCCGAGCGACACCCACACTTCCACACAAACCTCCAGCCACCAAACCACAAACAACCACTACCCCCAATTCAAAACCAGCCACCCGCAACCCTACCGCAAAAAACCACACCCCACCAATCCACACCAACAGTCACAATACCCCAAACTCACACCACCCAGCGAGCCCAGAGACCGGCGCACAGACCCGCGAGACCCCAGCCCGTACGCCTACACATGCGCTTCAGGCGAGGCACCGCGCGCTGCCGCCCACCCACAGAGACCAACCCGAGCGACACCCACACTTCCACACGAACCTTCAGCCACCAAACCACAAACAACCACCACCCCCAATTCAACATCACCAGCCACCCTACCACAAACAACCACACCCAACCAATCCACACCAACAGCTACCCTACCGCAAACAAACGCCCCCCACCAACTCACACCCCGTCCCCAGCTCCGCCAACTACCCACCACTTCTAAACGCATCTGCCATCCGCGCAACACCTCTCAACAGCCCAACCACCTTCCCGAAACATGCCGGCCGCACTTCAGCGTCTAGACCCCATTCCACTCCGCTCTTCTTACTCAGCCCTGCATCACTCTAGCGACAGACACGGTGACCCGGAGGCAGCCTCTCAGCCGTGGGGAGGCTCGGAGCGGGGATGGCCACGCTTCGTGCCTCCTCGTTGGCTGAGGGGCGGCCCCCGGCCCCCCCCCTCCCTCCCCCCTGCCGAGGACAAGGCAGCTGGAGTCCCGGCCGAGAATCGAAGGATTCTCAGCCGGGTAAGGACCCGGCGAGAGCCAATCAGAATGCATGTTGCATTCTGCTTGACTCTCGCCGGGTACTAATACTGATTAGAAGAACGTAGACACTCATTGAAAAGTTATGAAAAAACATGGATGAGCCCGATTAATACAGGTAATAGCTGCTACTGTTCAAAGGCCTTAAAACATTGGATGCCAATTTAGGGATACCTCTTTAAACCTAATTTTATGGCAGCAAGACATTTTACAGGTTTTATATAATGCGATACCACGACGGAGTCATTCATTTCAATCCTGATGGCTGTTTAATCCAAACTCTGGTTGAATGATTGGATTCATACGCAAGCACTCTGCAATACGTATCAATTATTCTATCATTTTAAACATGAAACTAAAGTCTTAAATCAACTTCCTAAGTATGTGTTTTCCTAGTGTGGTGTGCAGAAATACATTTTTAAGAAATCGTTTTAATCTAGTCCCCACTCGGGAGGTTTTGCTGGTTCGTAAACAACTTGACATGAAGGGTTGTAGTTGCAGATTCTGTCAGATCCCAACTGAACTTGAACCATTGACACGTGTTGCTATGCTGTAAGAGGACCTAACATTTTGATAGTTTTCTATAATATTTTTAAACGCTTCATGCGGAAGACTGGCGGGATACCTTGTGTAGCGGCCATTGTATTTCATTGGTTTTAGCCATAATTAGATTTTTAAGCCTCATGTGAATTTTTCAATAATGTTTTTTTTATTTGTGTATCTTGGTTTTCTGGTGTAATTGCACAAAATGTGTTTTGTGCTTTTTTCTTTTCTGTGCAAATGTTAAGATAAAAATGTGTAAATATGTATTAGTGAAAGGTTTGTTTCAAGCTAATCGCTTTAATAATCATAAATACAAATAAACAAAAAAAGTATGTGGCCTCATTTTGAATACCAGCATAGGGCTAAAGAGCTTTAGTCCCAACACTGTCTTTCAATAGATGCATGAAATGTCTGGAAGTGTTTAAGACCAGATATCATGCAAGTGTTCCCAAAAAGACCATATGATTTTGTTAGAATAATATTTAATGCATGCTAACCACGACAGAGCATTGTTGGAGCAAAGCCATCTGGAGTAAGCCACACACTTTGAGGATACTAATCTTATCAACAAACAAAAGTTATATTTCGATCTCAGTGTTCTGCACCAGGTAGAGTCAACGGTCTTATTCATTAAACATGGGGTTCAAACTAAGACATACCTGCTGAGTTTTAAAGGGGGTTGCTTAGGAATGGCAGAATATATCCACGGGAATAGTCATTCAGGGCAGGGCTAGGAAAATGTGAATGATCAGTTACGTATATTTGATCTAATTAATGACACTTGGATTGCCAGAGGATCAGAAAGGAGAGACGGAAGAGACTTATATCATGGAAGGATCTGCCAGGAGAGAAAAGTGACAAGCTGATAACTGAAATAGGACTCCTGCACAACAGAGAACATGTACAGGCTCTCGGTCAGGGAGTGGACACTTGGTGAAAGTGAAAGGTAGAGGGAATGCACCGATTACTTACCAATCATCTTCATTTCTCATAATGAGAAGGTGAATCGCCTTCACAGAAGGCCAGACTGAGAGGAGGAAGAGCGGTGCAGAGTTAATGCCCGCAAAGCATGGGGCATGTTTATCTATTATCTGGACTGTTGATAAAGGTGAATAAGGACAGTACCATTGGATGTCAGCATCTCCAGCATAGAAGAAAATTGCTTTAGTGGGCTTTTATGTATTACAGTTAGGGATACCATACCAGTATAGGGTGACCAGATTTAAAAAGTTAAAAACCGGGACAGGGCCACTAACATAAAAGTAGGACTAACTCTTGAAAGTGGCTGTTAAAGCACTACACTTCAGTAGTCTTTGAAGTAGAAGGGGGTTTAAGTGCTACTGTTCAAAGAAACACATATTATAATTAGTTTATCACAAACTCACCCTATCTTAAATTGTAAAATGCAGCATTTCTTCTGTGCGAGATTGTGCATTCCTGTCTGCCAGCTATGAAGACCTACTACAAATAAACAGGACCACTGCAGTTTCCAATGGAAATATAATCATGAGAAAGGGGGATAGAGCACCAAATACCGGGACAGTCCCGGCAAAACTGTCTAGTTTTAGAGCACCTATCCTTGTTTGTCAGGTGGAGTATTGTGTCCCATCCCGGGAAATCAGACCTCAATTTTCAGGGAGGAAGCGAGTGATCAAGGGGGGAAGCTAAGAGGATAGGGAAGCGGAAATACAAGCTACAGGACAAAGGAACAAAGGAATGGAGATGCAGCTGATGGTGGAGGTGGGAGAGGGGGGTTTGTGTTAGTATGGATGCAGGCTGGCCCTAAACATGTGGTTCTTAGTGAGAAACAGAGACAAAGACAGAGAGAGACAGCAAGAGAAATGGGTTGTGACTTTGGCTTGTGATCCCAAGGCAGCTTTGGAGGATTGTAAGTTAAAATGGTATTTGGTGTTTGGGTAACCCTAGGAGATTTGGAGACCTATTTGCCTGGGCATGTCTATAGATTGTATCTCAGGTTAAACTCCCGAGTGCTAGGTATTGGCTGCCTAGCCAGAGCCAAGAGTAGCCTTGTCGAAGCATAGGACGAGTATAAAGGTGAATATTGTTTATAACAGGAGAGGATGAGATAGTCAAGGTAATAAGGCGACATTTTAGAATCTGGTGCCTCAATGTATACATTAAAGGTTTCAAGAATGTCCCCGTTTATGTATTTATTTATACAAAGCTTATATAGCTTTGTATATTATTCACGTCAATATAAATAATAGTTTGTTTAATTGATGGGCAGGGCCCAAAAATCGAAAGGGAAGTAGTATGACTGTTGTCCAGGGCTGACATCACCCATCTAATTAGATAATGTGGACAGATAATAAACTATACATTTGAAGGCACATATGTTGTTCTCGAGACATGAAATGCTTGGGGTGGATCCTATAATGAGCACAGTAAATTAGGAAAGAGGCCTCCATCCAGGTATCCCAAGTCATACATTTCCTTGTCCTTTCTGCAATACAGAAGATCAAACCTTTACACCGTCCATGGTTATACTATATCTATAGTGCCTACTGCCAAAAAGGCATCCAAGCATTAATGCTCAAGACAGAAAAACAGATATGTTGTGAGCCTGCGTCTGAATTACGTGAGTTGGTCTAATGAACGGTGATCTTCAGGAAGTGCTATCCTTTGCTTTGTGGCTTGAACCTGGAATGAATGTCCAGTTGCTCTTAACCTATTGAAACAGACACTGATTAAAGAACGGGACCTAAAAAGATCTGAGGTTACGAGGTGTGCAATAATACTGACATGTGTGCTTGTAAGTAGATAGGACCCATTCCATGGAGGGCCCTAAATACAAGCAGGAGCATTTTGAACTTGATGCACAATGTTACAGGAAGCCAATGCAATTTCTTAAGAACTGGTGTAATGTGAGTTCTGTAATGAGTACTGTGAGAAACCTGAGGGCATCCTCCCCTCTTTTTCCCTGGCATCCTCTGCTCAGGTGGCCAGGGAAAAGCCATTGTTTTTGGATCTCGACCCTGTGGGTGGATATGCGAGGAAGGATCACCTGGGTGGAGGAACTTCAGAGAGTGGGGAGATAACTTCCTTGGGTAAGGCATGGTGTTCCCCATTCCCATTTTACAATGAACCCTCTGTTCCAACAGTGTTTGTAGATTACGGTCAGCCTCATCCCTTTTCGTCCTTTCAAAGTGACCCTCTGAAATGCTGTGGCTATACTAGAACAAGGAAGAGATCAACTAAGAGAACTCATCCTCATTTGGGTGAGATTTGGAATCCCCTTTTCCTTGTCAAATGGAATCCAATATTCCCTCTACCTTTGTAGGATACTGTCAATTGTTGCCTCATTATTCTGACCAAAATGTCCCTCAGTCCTTTCACCTTAAGACTGGGACGAGGAGGAAACAGCTAGGAGTTATGCACACTTCCCTGCATTTACACATTTACACTATTTTGTTTCTGAGACAAGGAAGAGGGCTTGTATGGAGTTCACCTACAATGGGCAGGCATGTCCCGCTAATAGGCTTTAGCAAGGTCAGGCAATTAAAGTAGATAACTTGCACCTGCAGCCTTTTAACAGGTCCCAGGTGTATAAGAAGTGAAAAGTGAAGGACAAGGGGCGGTGTATGGAGGCGGAGCAGGCTGGAGAGGAACCGGCTGAAGGAAAGCCAGGCTAAGCAGGAGTGCGAGGGAGACTGCCAAGGGGGAACGGGCTAAAATCCCATGTAGTGAACTGTATGAAATACAAATTGTGGCAAAGCCAAAAAGACTGGCAAGAAGAAGGTAAAATAGGTATTGGTCCAAGATACAAGAGTCCCCAGGACTACAGGTCAAGAAAGGAGTCTACAGGACTACTGGTTGAGAGAGAAAAACCCATGGTGGCTAGAATCTGAAGAATACAGAAGTTCAGCAATGTGCACAGGGTTATCAGTTGCATGAGCTGTAATGGGTGGACCGTGTGGTCCAACAACTGCGCCTAGACCGAGTGACCCCTAGTTGAAAGAGTTAAAGAAAGCAGGGTTATAAGTTGCATGACCTGTAATGGGTGGACCGTCTGGTCTGACAACTGCGCCTAGACGGAGTGAACCCACTGGGAAAAAGTCAAGGAAAGCAATTGCAAAGAAACATAAGAGCAAAGGAAAGCAATTGCAAAGAAGCATAAGAGCAAAGGAAAACAATTGCAAAGAAGCATAAGAGCAAAGGAAAACAATTGCAAAGAAGCATAAGAGCAAAGGAAAACAATTGCAAAGAAGTGTATATGTTATAACAGTACCTGAAGTAACCGGTAAATGCAGAACCAGAATAGGTTATGTGAACTATTGCAAAGCCTGAATGAACAAGGAGTTGAACTGGTACTGTTTTGCAAGCCAGAGGATACTTTGGGGTTTTCGCAAGCTGAAGTAGCTGGCGTCTTGGGGAAGGGATCCCTGAGACTGTTGAACTGTGTTGAACCTTGGGGAAGGTAAACCCAGAGGCCTTTGTGGAACTGTTGAACTGCGTTGACCTTTTGGGGAAGGGTGCCAGGAGGTCTTTTTGGAACTGTTTTGAACTTGGGGAGGGGAAATCTGAGAGAAAGCCAAAGAGCCGGAAGAAAATCAGAACTTTACTTTTGAATAATATTTATTTTGCTGCTGACATCCCTACACATTGTTTAAATTTAGTTGTGAGGGGAAGTATAGGTTTTGGACACAGACAGACTTTTCATTTGAACTTACTGGCACAGACTACCCTTAGTTTTCTTTATGTAGGGAAATCCAACCTTAGCATAGGGTAACTTAGGCCTTACGCCATCCTGATATGTAAAGTAAATAAAGCTTGTTCTAAGAAAGTTGAATCTGTTGTCTGTGCCTTACTTCATGATGCCTTCACATTACCCATAACAATTCTGGCTCTCCCGTTGACGACTATCTGAATGCGATCAAGTGCATATTTGAGTGCTCCCAGTAACAATTCTTTACCAGAATCAATCCTTGAGCTTGTAACCGCTTGTGTTATGGTTGCTGCGTGAGGTTTTCAAATAAGAGTCCTGATTTGTTTGAGTATAATCAGATGGGGGTTTGATTAACCGTTTTGTTAACATGTTGCAACATTGAGAGACGGGTATCAAAGTGCACCACCAAATTGCACACAGATGCCTGAACTTTAATACTAACTTTGTCCAGGGAGATTTTATTTTTAACTTTTATTTTTCAAAGAGTTACATCAAAACAGAGCTTAAAGCAGTTGGTAAATTACAATAACAGATAGTGCGCATATATCTTTTTGTACATTTCATTCTGTTCACAGTCGATTAGGATGGCGACAGTGTATTGCCATCATCTTCAGGGAGCATATTACATAGATAAAGTTGGAAGAGTGACCATATGTCCTTAGGTCTGCATGGCGACGGCACAGTTATAACAAATTTTTCCTCACATTCATTTATCATTGATAAGTCTTTCAAAACATCTTCCCTTTTGGGAGCCTCTGCGGATTTACAGAATTTCAAAATGCTTCATTTTGCAACACATGAAATGTTAAACAGCCGTCTGGTGGTCTCGGCCACCTTGCCGATATCCCCAAACAGATATTTCAATGGAGAGGGTGTGGCCAGGATCATGGTGATGTCTTCTAGGATTTCCACCACATCCTCCCAGAATTTCACCACGGATGGGCAAGCCCAGTACATATGATATGCATCTGCCTTGGGGGCATCGCATTTGAGAAATGTACCTGTGTGGCCGTCCACAAACTTAGCCAGTTGGGCGGGGGTGTAGTGAAGTTGGTTGAGTACCTTGAATAGGACTAGTCTCAGACCTGAGTTCATGGAGACATTCTTAGTGAGTTGACAGCATCGCAACCAGCTAGTTTTGCCCAGTCCTACTCCCAAATCCCGCTCCCAGGCCTCTTTGATTTTATTACATGTTTTGGAGTGTGTTTGGACCACGTTATATAGCACGGAGACTCCTTTCCTGTGTCCGCCCGTTCCTGTCATTGCACTGATACATTCATGAATAGGAGATTCTGACGGGAATGTGGGCCATTTGGCAGCAAAAGCGGTTTTCCTTCTATAGAATTGGAATCGTTTAAGGTGTTCCCCACCCACTGCCTCGACAAAGTCACCCATTTCACAGAACTTGCCATCCGGAAACATATTGCGCATCTTAAAATGTTTATTTGGATCCCATGCCCCCTGTAATGCCTTGTCAAATGTGGGTGCTATGCCAAGAAAATTCCATAATTGTATCTCTGGGTCATATGGGGTTGTGAGACCGATTCTCTTATATAGCTTAAACCACGCACGAGTGGTAGTGCTCACAGGATCATATTCGTAGGAGTCCTTGCGCCTGAGGTCAAACATTACGGATCGCAAATCAATCGGGGAAGCTGCATATTTTTCCAAGGGGATGTGTGTGGCTGTATCATCTGGGTCGAACCAATGTCTCGCAAAGTGTGCCTGTGGTACTAAATAATATAATTCTAAATCAGGTGTTGAGATCCCACCCTTTGAAAAAGGTTCCGCCATTTTGGACCATTTCAGCCTGGCTGTTTTGCCACCCAACACCAAGGAGGAAGTTAATGTCTTAGGTTTTGCGAAAAATGCTCTACCCGGCCTAATCGGGATGTTGCAGAAATAATACAGTAGTTTGGGGAGAACCACCACCTTGAGGAGAGCTATTCGTCGGTACAGCGAAATGGGCAGTTTGGCCCAGAGTTGTAGTTTGATGGAGAGAGATTGTAGTAATTTCCCATGGTTCTCAGCGTATAATGTGTTTTTATCTCTGAATATCATAATTCCTAAATAGCGGATGTGCACGGGGGACCATTTAAACCCTTGTATGTCGGACAGTATGTCGGAAACAGTTCGGACTTACAGACATTCATTTTGTATCCTGAATACTCAGAGAACATCTCAATATCCGCCATGATAGGGCCCAGGTTTTCTTTCGGGTTTCGGATGTATAGTAGGGTATCGTCTGCATAGAGGGAAAATATTTGCGGGGTTCCGGTCATTCTGAGACCCCTATGCGCGTGATTTTGCCGCACATATTCTGCCATAGGTTATATTGTGAGTACAAACAGAATGGGGGAGAAAGGGCATCCCTGCCTGGTACCTCTATTTAATAAAAAAGATGATGACATAATGTGATTAGTTAGTATTCTCACACCTGGGTTTGTGTAGAGTAAACGGACACATTTTACAAAATACTGGCCTAATCTGAATCTCTCGAGAACCAAGAACAGTCCAGGGAGATTTCTTTCGGACAGTTTAGATGTAGTAAGCTTGCAGATGAAAATCAACCATTCCATTTTTGATGCATTCAAGCTCAGCCATTTGGTGTCCATCCAGATTTAAACCAAAAACAAAAACATAATTTTGGGTATACAGTCTAGGTTCTTTTGGGTGTTATCTGTTTGAAGACGGAATATCAATTTCATGTCATCAGTGAGTTTTGGACATAACATTGTGGGATATTAGCCAGTCAGGAAGCGGATTTATGTAAACATTAAAAAGTAATGGAGCCAAGCAGGCACCCTGTGGTGCTCCACACTCAAAAGTTCTTCCGATTCAAAGCTGTCAACATTTACTCTGACAAGTCTTTCTTTTAGAAATGAGAGAATCCATTTAGAGGCATTTTCTGAGATTGAGGTGACTTATTTCAACCCAGGTCACAAGTAAACAAGTCAAAGTTTTGCTCTTAATGTACTGAGCTAAATTTGTTAATTCAAGGGGCTCAAAGTTAATATATAACATTGAGACATAATTAGCATAGATATATTTGTGCAGTACTTTCTTACTCTGCTTTTGCCAGTGTTGGGAAACAGTGCATTAAATGTCCTAAATTTTACAAAATTTTTAAAAATAGTGTGAATTTAAGTCTAGATAAATCGGTACATTTGCTGTAAATGAATCCTGCAAAAATGGGGTTTCTTGTTTTCAAACCTTGCAAAATTGCTGCAAAAGAGTCATCAATGGGGGTGCTGCTGGAGTTTTTATCAGCGAACCACCTGAAAAGTTTTCAGTTAGTGTCCAAAGGACATGTGCAAAAAATGTTCATCTGCGCTTTTTTTGACAAAGTAGAAAACTCAAGTAATGAATATTACAATTTAGTTTTCTACTTATTTTGCTGTTGTAAAAACTGCTAATTGTATCAGTGTAGGATTTTATTTCAGCGGTTTCGCTTGAGGAGTGCATTGAAACGAGTTCCACATTTTTGCAGTTAAAAATTATGCATTTTTCCAGGATAGTTTAAATTTCAGTTAACCTTAGCTACAGAAGGCCTACCAGCTTAAGCAGCCTCTGCGTGTTGGTATTTATTCACTGCGATGAATCCAGGGAATTCGTTCCTTCTCCCCAAGGGGGAGCCACCCCCTTTGGGACGGGAGGTGAACCTGCTACCCAATATCCTCTGTAGAGGACAGGGAAAGCGGGATGCCATTGGGGGTGACCCCCCCCGGTTAAGGCGGAGGGATAAGAGCGCATTGTAATAGTTCATGAATTTATAGGTGGGAGGGCGTTGTCAATACAACTGAATAAGAGGTCGATCATTATATGCTTCAGTATATTAACTGAAGTGAAATGCCATCTTAGAAATCAGCAGCCATCTTGAAATTGAGGCCTAGCGCCACGCTGCAGCAAGGGCGTTAGGATCAAGCCTAAAACATAGAAATGAGTGCATGCATGCAGGGTTGGGTTGTAATATAGGCAGTCAGTAGAAGGCCCAATCCTTGGCGATTCATAAACCTCTCACTGTTTCACACTTTTAGTACATGCATCACAGAAGGAATGTGGCCTGCAAGGCCATGAGGGGCCGAGAGCGCTCTCTCAAAATGCTATCTAACAGGAAGGTGGGAGAAGCACTCTGACCGTCACTAGTACAAATTCTAAGTTATAGTGGTCAGATACCCCTGCCCCAAGACCCCAGCATTCCGGTGTACCGGTCAACCCCAGACGACTGACCATAAAACTTAAGTGTGCCAATCCATCAGAAGGATCACAGCAAAAAGGAGAGTTTACCCCACCTGGGGTCCCTGTGATTTGTGCTGTGAGGTGCCAGGGAGGGAAAGTAACACTTTTAAGCTCATGGTTGGAAGAACGGAAATGGCGCTGACGCATCTGGAATCAAGCAGGGGTTAAGAGTTGTGACCTCGAAAATAGCCTTGGCGCCCATGTCTGCAGTACCAGGTGCACATTAGGCCACAGATAAGCGATGTACTGAATTGTGTTAGTAATTGCCAATTACGAGCTTCGCTCTTGATGACGTACGAGGAGAGTCACACGTGGAAGAAGATGAGCCGACGGAGCTGGGACCAATGGCCTGGCATCCCCTGTGGAGCAGGCGACCTATGCATAGGGTCACACCAGCCAGCTACTTGGATGTGCAACCTATGTGATGTGCATCAGTTGTGGCACATTGTACCTTTAAAAACTATTGCTCAGGGTGATTTTGTCAGAGCGCTTCGTGGCAGCAGAGTTCTTTGTTATTGCATTATTGTTTTTTATGAGAATAAACCTTGTTCTCCTTGCAAGAGGTGCGCTGGGCCTTATTCCCTAGTGGGTTGTATTTTTGTTGATGGGAGCATTGAGGGGCTTCTCTACACAAGGAATGCCGAAGTATGTATTCTCTTTCACCTACCCTCACCTACCCTCACAGCAAAGTCCCAAGCATTGATTGATTATATGGGAATTGAGCAGGGTAGCCATGTGCAGGGCCCCTTTAAAGTGGATGGCTTGGCCTCTGTCTTACCACAATTACAGCCTTATGGTGAAACACAGAAGCATTGGGATGGCTCCCTCTGGTCAAAGGAGGACCTAAGATATACCAGTAGACCAAGAGAAGGAGAGCCAAGCTGAAGCATGAGAGGTGCCAGCTTGCACTGCTGCGCAAAGGAAGAAGTCCTGCCCCTCTCAGCAGGAGCCAAACAGGAGAGCCACACAGTCAGTGTGGTGGGCAGGAACTTGAAGCAGCCAGTGGAGCACTGCCTCCTCACTGGCGGCAGAGACTCCGCCGAGCTGGGACAGGAAACCAATTCCAGTGGCGAACCAGCAATCTGCTCCCCCCAGACAGGAGGAGTGAATTGAGGCAAATCAGCCGACTGCACAGTCCGGATCCTGGATGTCAAAGGGGTCCACGCACACCCCTGAGACCACCTCCACAACCGAAGCCTGCCACTGGAGTGAAGCTATGCAGCATTGAACAGAAAGCGGGGGAGGTTAGTGAAGCAGGCCCATAGCCCACACAGGGCTGACATTCAGAAGACCCCAAAAGGGGGTACGCAAAAGCGACAGAGAAACCGTAACCCAAGCGGGCCCAGCAGGCCCACAGCCCACATGGAAATGACATTCAGAAGACCCTAGACTGGGGTAGGCAAAACAGCCAGAGAAAGCGCAACCACGGAGCCCATCAGGCCCATAGCCCAGATGGGGGTGATATTCAGAAGACCCTAGAGAGAATTAGGCAGAGCCGCCAGAGAAACCATAACCAAAGCGGGGCCTAGCAGCCCCACAGCCCCACACAGGGCTGATAACCAGAAGATCCCAGGCGGCGGTAAGAGAAGCCGTCAGTGACTGCAACCAAAGCGGTGCCAAGCAGGCCTGTAGCCCCTCTTGGACTAATATTAGGAAGAACTCAGGAGGGGTTTAATACAGCCACAGGCACAACATAAATCGGGCTGGGCAAGCCCTGGCCTATCCGCGGCCGAAAGCAGGTATATCCAAACAGGAACAAGGATAAAGTGGTGTTTGATAAAGACCAAGTGGCAAAAATCAGAGGACCTCATTAGGTTCAATATATCATAGAGAAGGGGATAAACCAGGAACCTTTTGGAATAACTGATAAAGCTCTTTTGTGTCAAAGTTATTGAAATAAACATGTTTGTGTGTGTTATTTGTCCACCAAAACCACCGGTCAAGAGCTGGACGAGACTCTTTGTTTTCTGGGGGTTCGAAAACCAGCCACCACCTACTGAACCCGGGGAGGGAGGGAGCAGAGAACCATCCTATTCATAACTTAGATAGTCTTTCTTTCTTTAGTTGTAGGACAGATATTAAGGGGGCATAGACTGTTTTGGAGGAACAAGTTCATTCGTTCGACATCCTGACGAGCACCCATTTTTTTTTTAGAGTAGGAAACTTATCATAGTGGCAGGGCTTAGAGAAGGTTTTATTGAATTTCAAATAAAGAGTTGTGTAGAAACATGTCCTCTTGTCCGTCTCCTATTTCTGACCTACCACATCACACAACTGCTGATAAAAAGTATTACGCCTAAAGTATCATTGTATGCATGTTTTTTTCTCGTTTATTCACTCTTCTCCCAGTCAGTCCCCACGAATGAAGCTGGATTCTGTGCTCCTTCACACTACTCCGCACTCTCCTGCGATGCCCTGAAAAGGCGGAAATGAAGGTGGAAGAGTTACTGTGCAAAACATATCCTCCTTTCTATTAAGAAAAGATCTCTCAGTACAGTTCATGTTTGAGTGCTTGTGTTGTACAGCGGCTCTGTCTACTGCGGGAATATTAAGGTGCTCCGCCATCTTGTAGTCAGGTGCTCATGCTCAGGGACGGTGGCACAGAGGTATGCCACTGCAGAGTTTCTTTGCGTGAATTTCTGCCACAATGGTTTGACTGCAAGCTCCCCTGTCTGCGCACAGTAAACTCACACACGTGCCTCTTGTGGATCTCTGGTATATATTAGTATTGTCATGTGGTGCATGGAGCCCTGTGAACAGGCACTTATGAGCGGCAGCACCTGCTCTCCCCAAATCTATCCTTTCTAACTGCATGCCATGCTTCACGCACAGCTGCAGGGCTTTCTGGGCCAAATGAGCTGTATGGCACCAGGATAGAGATGGGGGCCCTGGGCAGTGATAGAAGTGTACCAAAAAAGTAGTCGAACTGTGACTCCGGCCGGGGGACAGAGTAGGCAGGAAGGGAGCAGCATGCAACACATTTTACCAGAATTGCAGTCATGCTGGTTGACATCCAATTGAGTTGAAATAGATTTCAGTTTAGCAGTAATTGATATCCGATGGTAACTGATATTAATTATTTTTTTTTATTTTATTTTTTTGCATTTATATAGCGCATAAGCAGCCCAGGGATATCCAATGGTAAAGTGGAGAAGTATGCTTTAACTCCATAAAGAACAATTCCGGAATGTTGAAAATAATTGCCAAAAGTAGTAGAACTGTTAGTAGTAAACAATAAAAGTAGTGTAACTCCGCTCCCGACCGTTCCCGCTCACTTCAACCACTGGCCCTGGGAGAACCCTTTATACCACCTCTGTGGCCAGCATCATGTAGCTGGTGTGGTGCACCGGCACACAGAGCCTTCCAGTTCCCATCCTGCAGCCACTTTGACACCCCCACCCCTTAGAGAAAGACCCATATAGAGTGCCCCAAACCGACCTCAGCCACAAACTAATGGCCTGCTCTATGGCAGACCAGGTAGGCACTGGACCTCCCAAAATGGGAGAGACTGTTTCCAACCAAAAAAGGTACTGTAGTTACCGGACTCCCAATTTCTGCTTCACTTACTTTTGCCTCAAAGAAGTTCTTGGCTCCTTTCACACCTTCCATAGACACGTCGATCTCCGAGAGCTTTGCCAGCGCCATGAGCCCACTGTCCTCCTCAAGCTCCCCGGCTGCTGCCTTATGAAATATCAGCAGAAACTAAGGAAGAGAAAAGGATATGAAATCATCAGTACAATACAGGAAAAGAAAATCGTTTTAACACAATAAAAAGTCAAAATTCAGATAGCACAATAAAAATCTGCGCGGATAGTTATTTATTTTTATTTATTTGTATTTGTATAACGCACTACAGCCCAGGGGCGTCGAGACGCTGTCACAAGTAGATGAACGTGAGCTTGATTAAGGGTTACAAAAAAAGCTGCTCAAGTTGCTTAGTTACAAGACAATAACAGAATGTGCAAACAGTTACCATCTTTGGGTTTTGGGCAGGGAGATCCTGTTGACGTAGGCAGTCCTGGTGTGCCTGGTTGACATGGACATGTTTAAACAAAATGTCTGTATACGGTTTTTATCAATGTAAACTGCTAACGTATATCAACTGTGAAAGATTTATTATAAACCATGACACAATAAATAAATAAATAATAACATAGCCCAATGAAACGGCTAAAGAAAACATCATGACCTTCTTCGAGTCAATGTCGGCTTGAACACTGGACAGCACTCATCACTTGATGGTGGATCCTCTAGTATACAAATTACTCGAATGGACCATCCCTTGCAATCTCCTGGTAGATGTTTGCAAATGCAGGATTATTACCCAAAGACCATATCGCCAGTTCTTAAATGCAGTATTGGGTTACCTTTAGGTCCTCCATACGTGCTGGCCTATCTGTTTGTGATTGTGGTGTATGGGGGTCTTTGCAAGTACTGATTAATGCTCTGAAGTGGATAATGAGTGGCTCATGGTTCTGATGTGGTCCAATACTCTGGGGGCCAGTGATAAGTGAATGCTTTGCACGTTGGCCAGGGACCACTTCGCCTTCCTAATACGCAAGCCTATCGGTTATGGATGTTCTGGTGTGTGAGCATCTGTGTGGTCTCGGATTGGTTACGGGTAAACCGTGTGTGCGGTCATCTCTGCTTCACTTATGTGGGCGATCTGTTTTCTTTATTGCAACAGTCAGGGAGTTGCGTTTTGGTGGTTGCTTTCTTCTTATACAGTGTTTGGCTGTTTGTTGGTGTGGGGAGATGTCCTGTTGGGTCAGTGCTCGAGTGTTATGTCAAGACGGCAAGGCGGCTCCACACAAGACACACCTTGGAGAATCGCTTGAACAGATATATCTAGAATCATGTACAATTGTGGTCAGTGCAAAAAGGGCCAGAAGAGTAAAAAAAACATGTGGAAATCTGGGTTCATATATGATGACTCTGACATTATGGTGTGGATGAGCAACTTCTTTATTCTGTTTCCAAATGTAACATCCTGTTTCTAGAGTCATATTAATCAAGATGGTAGATTCCAGTTACATAGTCAAACACCAGCATCCTCTCTCTCAGGCTTACATCTCCAACTGCCTTCTAAAGAACACCAGTCACACAAACATTTTAATCTGTAACACTCCAATGTCAATCATAACACTCACTCCAGATTCCACTAGGATGCAGGAGAAGACCAGATGCTTACATATCTCCCCTCCTTAGCGATATCAAAAACACAACCAGCTAACTCAAACATGACAGCTATATACAACTCACACACACACACCTACAACTATTAATGCACCTGCACCATCTCACCAAAGACATTCTGCTAACAACTTCCCAAAACCAATGAACGTCCTCACCGCCGGGGGACACAATTACAACCAATGTCCCTTCCTCTTTCTGCAAAGTGAATAAGAAGCATCTCCAACTACTGAAATACCATTACAAAACTTTTCACACAAAGAGGCACCCATACCGCTCATCCAAATCTAAACTTCAAGATCCCACAATAGAACACACACTCGACTCCCTCACACCCTTCAATCACAAGACCAAGGTGTGCCTAAACACACACCACCTCCAATCAGGCTGAGTATATCCGATACTCGGGTATCCACTTCACTACCTCAGTGACTCCATTACCCCTACTGTAGTAATGATACTTCAGTAGTTGGATATGCCTCTTCTGCTTAAATTGTTAAACAAAAATAAAACACATTTTAAACAAACATAAACAAAAATTGTTTTGCATAAATTAACTTTGGGTCTCACCCTAAGTTACCAGGGCGATCCAGACGTGGACCCCTTGCTCACTGTTCTTAGAGAGGCACAGCTTCACCTCACTGATGATGCCCAACAAGGCTGAAACACGTGTATGGGGTTGCTGTTGGTACTCTTGTTCAGAGTAGAATTGCCTAGTATTTTGGTGCTGGACTGCCCCTGGGCAGGACAAAGACTGATGTGCGGCGACATTTCTTCTCTGTGAAAGGGACAGTGAGCTAAAGACTTGGTAGAGTCTCTCCCAGGGGTTATTCACCCAAGAACAGGTCATTGGGCTGTGTTCGTGCTGGTAGAGAGATTCCCAGACCCCCCTTTGTTTTGCATAAATTAACTTTGGGTCTCACCCTGGGAATTGCTGTGGTACTCTTGTTCAGAGGAGAATAGCCTAGCATTTCGGTGCTGGACTGCCCCTGGGCAGGACAAAGACTGATATTAAGGGAAATGCCTTCTCTGTGAAAAGAACAGTGAGCTAAAGACTTGGTTGAGACTCTCCCAGGGGCCATCCACCCATGAACAAGTCAATGGGCTGTGTTCGTGCTGGTAAAGAGTTTCCCAGACACCCCTCTATTTTGCATACCAAGTAACTTTGGGTCTCACCCTAAGTTACCAGGGGAATCCAGACGTGTATCCCTTGCTCACTGCTCTTAGAGAGGCACAGCTTCACCTCACTGATGATGCCCAACTAGGCTGAAACACATGTATGGGATTGCTGTGGTACTCTTGTTCAGAGGAGAATTGCCTAGCATTTCGGTGCTGGACTTCCCCTCGGCAGGACAAAGACTGATATGCAGGGAAATGTCTTCACTGTGAAAGGGACAGTGAGCTAAAGAATCGGTTGAGACTCTCCCAGGGGCCATCCACCCAAGAACAAGTCAATGGGCTGTGTTCGTGCTGGTAGAGAGTTTCCCAGACCCTCCTCTGTTTTTCATATATATGTCATTTCAGGAGAACAGATCCTGTCAAGAGTGATCATACTTGTGTGTAAGAACCATGCAGATTAGAATAAGTGGTGGGATGAAGCTGTAACAGTGTGCAGCCCCAACCCACTACAAACAGTATGATCAGGGGTTTATCCTGGATACCTCGCATTTGTATTTGATGTTTCCTAAAGTGGATTTCCACACTGTTTAAGGTCAGTTTTGGGTTTTGTTTCGACCGCGTGGGTCTTTATCAAGGCTAGTGGTTTGGAGTGGATGCCCCCGGTGGGGTTGAGTGAAGAGAACGCGGTCAGTCCAGTGGATGACGGCTGGGCTAGTAAATTGCCCATTGATTTAGCAATTGATGTCGCGTACGAGCGTCTCAGTCCGTTGTCCGTGGCTGACCACAATTGGGACTATAAGTCCACCTAAAACAATTGATAACAAATAAAATTTGAACCCAAAACTGAAAAAACCTAAAACAAAAAAGAAGAGGGAAAACAGACCAAAAACTGACCATAAACAGTGTGGAAAATTCACTTTTTGGAAACATCAAATACAAATGCGAGGTATCCAGGATAAACCCCTGATCATACAACAAAGGAGGTGTGGGCTTCACCTCAAAACCCATCCTGTGACCTGGCAGCAAATAAGAAAGATACCCTAACAATGAACAGAGCTTAGCAAGGACAGTTCCAAACCTAGGGCCCCATTGCGAATACCACTACAAATAGTAGTCTTCAAAGAAAAGCGGGAAACTGCGTGCCCCTGATAAAATTCCTATTGATGCTTTTTATGGAGTACCAAGGAATGAAACTTATAGGGTGAATGTGGTTGAATGGAAGAATGTGTGTTTATTTTTAGCTTAAAGATTTTCACTTTTTGCACTAAAAGCACTAGCACTTTAAGAGAAAATTGATGGTGAAGAGCGGTGTCTCGCTTTTGATAAACATTATTATAATAAATGTACTTTTGATTTAACACCGTTTTATGTTAAGGAAGAATCGCTGCTATTAATGGTTGATGTGTACTGTTTTAAATGGAAAATTGAATTGTGAGATAATAAAATGTTTATTTGTGTACTGAAATATGGTTGCTTTGAGTGTGACGCTTGATTTCTACTGAAATGACTAGACCGTAGAGCATTTGCATATTCGTAAGGATAGTATCCTAGAGAGGGATTGTGATATGGAGTTGGTAAATAACCCTTTTGTCGCAAAGTGTTGTTAAGTCATGGCGATGGCACCTTCTGTAGCAATCGAGGGCAGCAGCAAATGGGAGATTCGGCGTGGATTGAGTTTTTAAAGATTGCAGCAGGCCAACTTCCTGTTTTGGCGGTGATGCCAATTCCAGTGCCGGTAATTTCCAGCAGTTTCGGTATCGGTATTACCGGCACAAATCTGCTGGTAATACCGTCAGATGGCTGCTGATGCCAGTAATACTGGCATGCCAGTATTACCGTCCCCAGCAGGATGAGTGTACGTGCCCAGCAACTCGTGATAATTCTGTCGATCGCCTGCCGGTAACAGCAATACTGGCACACCGGTATTTCCATTGTTTTAACGGGGATCTCGTAATGAACCACAGTGTATCGGCAAAAACTCCACAGAAATTATCAGAAATGTCACAGACACCACAGACAGGTCACATGGGAAGGGCCCAGAGGTGTTCGAGCCCTAGGGTTGCCACCTTTGTAACCAGACTCGAAGCCATGTCCACATTGTGGAAGCCCCACCCCCTTGACACTCCCCTTTTATAGATGTGAAAACTGTAGTACAATAGCAACAGTAGAGAAAGAAATCATGCTTGCAGCTATTTTTTTTTAGTGTACCTATATTCGTTTTTAAATAGCACTCTGCATTACTAAAATAAATAATTATGTATGGCTGAAATGACATTTCACTATACCATACATTTGTTGACCTAGAAAAGATGAAAAGCTCAGCTGGTTCTGAAGGGCTGTCGCAGGTTTTGGTGAGGCCTGGCGCAGAAAATGTGGTGAGGGTCCCTTTGCTATTTTATTAACTGCACCAGCGGCCCCACCAAAAGGGGATACAAATAATCTCCTATTGAGTTTATGTGTAGAGGGCACAGATATGCTGATGAGGTTTCTGAATGCTGCTGGGCTGAACTAAAATATCGATGTTGGTCAATTGCACTTACAACCAAAATGATTTGTAGGGTAAATCTGGAGACTAAACAAACTGAAAATCTTGCAAAGATCATATCATGGTCGCCCAACATATGTCAACTTCCAACAGTATCTAGGGTTATGAAGCATGAGTCTACCATGTACTGTGAGGGGTCAGAAATACGCGACGGACACAAATTTGTTCAACATTAAACATTTTATTAAAACAAAAAGGTTTGACTAACGGCCTTTATGCCCCTATACTAAAGAGAGTTTCCCTACCTATGGATCCAAAACTAAAGATCAGTCTGTGCCTCGTCGTCAAAAGTAGGCACAATGTCCTTGTGCCCAAAACATATCTGACCCTCAAACTAAAAAGGAACAACAAAACGTGCAAAGCAAATGTCTCTGCTTTAAATGCAGTTAAACCTCGGGAGAGCACTGGGCAAAATCGGCTCTCCCGAGCCGCTGTGTGGCCCAGGAGATAGGGATGTATTTTTTTTGCTAGACATCTACAATAGAAGTGTAGTAAAAAATACCATGCTTGCTCCCTGTGCCCCCATCACTGCCCATACACACATAATCAGCTTGTGTGCATCTTTGAGCCACTGTGGTGCCCAGGCTACAGAGATGGTATGTTTTGTACTGCACATCTATGATAGGTGTCTAGTAAAACATACACAAGACTCGAAAAGATAGGACTTAGTCCTTTATCAACAGTTATCCATTCATCTGAATGCCATTGGTTAATTCAAAAAGTACAAATTTTAATGGAGATAGCAAAATAGTCTAAAATACATGATTAAACCCTCTAAAAAGATACAAGTGTATCGTGTTGACAAAGACAAACATTAAGAACATACAATTCTAAAAGATCTTAGAGATCATGACTTTCTAATCTCTAATTCTTCTATTCTAATTCTATTCAATAATTAGGATTACATTGTCCCTTAATTGGAATTTTCAATTCACTCAGACAGTTTAACTAATTAGACTGACAAAAAATTCGCGACATGTTTCAGTCCTCTGTGTAGGTCTTGGGACTTTCTTCAGGAGTGGTCAATAAGGGGGGTTTAGAATGGGCTTCAGCTAAGTATGAACTCTTCTGGCCTCTTCTTTAAGATGATAATAACTGTTGATAAAGAAACATTAAAAAAGAATCAATTTATGTTTCTTTAGACACTTTTAAAGGTGTCAAAAAAGACTACAGTGTCCATTTGGTTACCTGGTCTTCTTAGTGTGGGGGCTTTCTTGATTAGCAGGCGAAAAAATGTCCACATGTTTTGGGCATAATTTTCTTGGGAGGAAGGATATTCCTACCGAATCTGCAAACAACAAATTATTTTATTTACAAGAAAGTCTACTCCAGCCTTCATCTTAGAAAACACAAAGCATTCTGGTAATTGCAGTTCCTCTGCGAGGTCGTTTAATTTGGAGAGGAGTGGTGTCCTTTCTTTAGTAATTGGTTATGGTTTCTATATATTTTAAACGTATTTTAAACATAATGGCGAGATCATAATAGCTTATCCCTTATGCATGGGTTCTTAAAAAGGTCGCATTTTAGTCAGCTTACCAGTAGTTTAGTCAGAAAACTCTCTCTGTTCTTTTCCTTGCCGCGATGTTGTGCGGATGTGTTAATGCAGTTTTAGCTTCTGTGTAGAGGCTTCTACAATTGGTTTCTGAAATAAACCACACGGGTTGTATCCGTTAGTTCTAAATGGATTTGTTTCCCATTGCTGAAAACAGTTCGAAAAAAGACTTCAGTAAAACTGTTCTCCAGCTATTCTTAAAGCTAGAAAAGTGCTAAGAAAATGCTAAAAGGATGTTAAAAAATGCAAGTCAAATGCCGAGTTTAAATCTAAGTGCTATCTTACTTCTCTGTATTTCAATACTTTGCACAGGCTACCGTGTGTATCATGATTGACCTGTTTATTGGTCTCTAGTCATTCCCAATGGTGCCACTACAGGGTGGAGTGGTATCCCTGTGGGCTGGTGTCTTCTATGGGCTGATTTTAGCTCCTTCTGTAAGATCCTCCTTCATGAGTGCCTGCGCCTGTTCTGGTTAGTATCTATGTTTGGGCCGCCATTTTGAGAGGTCTATATATAGCTCTCTAGTAGTCCTTTTTTAGTGTTTATGTCATTAAAGGGCCTCTACTTCAATTGTGTTCTCTGGCTCTGCTATTAACAGTCAAAAAGAAGGTTGTGCCGATGATTATAAATTATACATTAGGGCGATCAGATTTTTAACCAATCTATAGACTCGTTGAGTCCTATTTTGTCACTTTTAGTTAAAAAAATTAATCTCCGTTCTTTTTCAAGTAGGATTCTATTTTTTGTATTGTGATCTCTCCCTTGTACCATTAGTAAAACGGTCCAGCTGAAGTTTTCATAACCATGTTGTGCTTCCCCAAAATGTTTTACTAGAGGTGCGTTAGTGACTTTGTTTTTCAAACAGCTTTTATGTTCAAGCATCCTGGTTTTTACCTTCCGGTTTGTTTTCCCTATGTAGTGTTTATTACACGGACATGTGATCATGTATACTACATATTCAGAATTGCATTTAGTCATTAGTTTTTGTTTCCAAGAGGTGAGTAACCCTATGTCTATTTCTTTGGTTTTTTTGGGTTAATTTACACATTGCACAATTAGTGCATGGGTAATGTCCAATTATAGGTTTAAGTCCCCAGGATTCAGTCAGGCTCAGGGTTTTTGTTGGTTTTTCTTTGAGTTTGTTACTACTCACTGTGTTCCCAATCGTCTTGGATTTTTTGTATGCAAAAAGAGGAACAGGAATCCCTATTTCACTCTTCTCAAAGATTTTCCATTGGGTTTTTACTATTTGGCTAATTTTCAGACTCAAATTAGAGAAAGTGTTAACACATACTAGCATATCTTGTTGCGGTTGTTTAATTTTTGCTTCTAGGAGGGCTTCCCTGTTGTTCGCCGCTCTTTTGGCTGACTTTTTGATCAGTTTTTTAGGGTATCCTCTTTGTTTTAATTTGGCCGTCAGATTTTTTGCTTCTGTTTCAAAGTCTGCATTTTGGCTGCTATTTCTCTTGAGTCTTAAAAATTGGCCGTATGGAAGGTTATCTCTCAGGTGTTTAACATGATGACTGGAGTAATGTAAGAGTGAATTTTTTTCTGTTTTTTTATGGTAGGGTTTAACCAACAGGCGCCCGTGCTCATGAAAAATGGTGAGGTCGAGGAAATCGATGGAGGTTTTTTGAATATTAATGGTAAATTGAAGATGTGGGTTACAATTGTTGAGCCAAATTAAGAATTCCTCTGCTTTTTCTACTGTCCCTGCCCAAATTAACAGGACATCATCGATATACCTCGCCCATGACTGTATATGTGCTTCAAAAGGATTTGTTGTGTAAAGGTATTTTTTCTCAAAAAATTCTACAAATAGATTAGCTAGGCTCGGGGCCATCATAGCCCCCATCGCTGTTCCTTCTATTTGTTGAAAGTATGAGCCTTGAAACTCGAAATAATTTCGTGTAAGAGCTATTTCTATACACCACATAATAAAAGAGCTGGGTACTGGGTCGTTGTCAAGTCTATTGAGTAGAATTTCGCTGATGGTTTCAAGTGTAGCTTGTTGAGGGATGTTAGTATACAGGGATACAATATCTAGACCTATAAGGAGTGTTTTCGCGGGATCGTATGGGAGGTTTTCATATTTATTGATCACATATTTGGTATATTTTAGGTAAGATCTCATTTTCTCTACATATCCTTTCAGGTAGTGATCTGCATACTTAGATAACGGTTCTAAAATAGAATTAATCCCTGAAACTATGGGTCTACCCGGTGGTTTAGTCAGCGTTTTATGGATTTTGGGTAGGCAGTAGAACTTGGGTGTTGCTGGTTCCATTTTATTCAGAAAAGCCCATTCCTGTTTGCTAAACCATCCTCTATCACAAGCTTTGGTAGTTTTAGTTTCAATGAGGTTTTCCAATTCTTTTGTGGGATCTGTAGGTAATCTCTTGTAATAGTTCTCATTTTCTAGTTGTCTGTGGCATTCTTCTATGTATTCTGTCTTATTTAGCAACACTATAGCTCCCCCCTTATCTGCTCTTTTAATAATGATCTTATCATTGGAAGCTAGTGATTCGATCACTGTTCTCTCATTAGTGGTCAAGTTTTGATACATAGGGATGTTTTGTTGTTCCAACTTGGCTACTTCCGCCAGAACTCTTTTTTCAAAAATTATTGATTCTGGCGAGTAAGTGTATGAGGGGGGACAGAAAGTAGAGGGATTTTTGAGCCATGAGTGGTTCAGAGTGTTGGGTTCTCCATTTGTTTCATTACGTGTAGCAAAGAATTCTTTGAGTCTTATTTTCCGCATAAATTTAAAAAAATTTGTGCGGAACAGAAAAGGATCATGTTTGTTCGAAATAACGAATCCTAGGCCCTTTTCCAGAACTTGTTTTTCCATGTTAGTAGGCGTATACGTGGATAAATTCACTAGAATTGATTTCCGCTCCTCAGGTATCTCTGGTCCCCGTTCCATTGGCCCCGATTGGGCCCTTGGTATAAAAAAGGCCGTGCCCCTTGATTCCTGTTTCCTCTTTTTTGTCTATGATTGGGGTTTCCTCTTCCACGATTTGGTGGATTTTGACCTGGGTTAGTATTATCTGGATCGCTACTTGAATTGCTTGAGCTATATGATGTCGCCCTGAATCTAACTTGTCTGTTGTTTTGTGGTAGTCCTTGTACCTGGGCCATCTGTGTTTTATATCCTTCTTTAGTGTAGGGATATGCCTTTTCATGTGAGTATTTACTCAGATCTTTTTTTAATCTTTGAATTCTTTCTAATGTGTTAGTTTGTTTGAAGTCTTTCATTTCTTTTTCTATCTCTTCCAGTCTCTTTTTGACTACGTCTAGTGCAATTAGTTTTTTAATGTCATCTTCCAGTTTTTTTAGGTTGATTTCTATTTTGCTAGATGTTTCTTTGGATGTATCTATTATTAATATCAGCCAATCTCTCCCACAACGGTTAGCTATGTAGCTCCATTGTAGGATGAATTTGGCGTTGTCTAAGAACAGTCGTGGCTCATTTGGAACCGTTAAGCCTTGTGGTAAGGCTTTGTTCTTTAGGTATTCCAACATTGTGGCGCCATGTAATTCTGTCCTTATCAGTCTTTTGCGAAGTTGGATTATTTCATCCCATTCGTCTGATTTATCTGGGATATCGCCCAGTTCACTGTTATTGATGATCGAGATGGCGTTCATGAGTGCCGTTGCATAGTCATCGCTATAGCCTAGCGTTCTGTCTTTCGACATATTAGCTTTTTAATATGTCTGGATAGGGAGCCGGAAAAGTCTAGAGAGGGGCGCGGTCTAAGGAACTACTCAATACCCGAGTGCTTCGTTCTTCAAGGCTTAAGGCTGTATCCTACACTTGTTAAGTCTCTGTGACAGATCGCCACTATAACATGAGGAATACAATGAAGAGAGCCCAAATTCCACGATTGTGGAGTCCTATCTTGTTTTTGGGACTTAAGGTTACACAAGACTCGAAAAGATAGGACTTAGTCCTTTATCAACAGTTCTTTAGGTATTCCAACATTATGGCGCCATGTAATTCTGTCCTTATCAGTCTTTTGCGAAGTTGGATTATTTCATCCCATTCGTCTGATTTATCTGGGATATCGCTCAGTTCACTGTTATTGATGATCGAGATGGCGTTCATGAGTGCCGTTGCATAGTCATCGCTATAGCCTAGCGTTCTGTCTTCCGAGAATTTTTTGTCAGTCTAATTAGTTAAACTGTCTGAGTGAATTGAAAATTCCAATGAAGGGACAATCTAATCCTAATTATTGAATAGAATTAGAATAGAAGAATTAGAGATTAGAAAGTCATTATCTCTAAGATCTTTTAGAATTGTATGTTCTTAATGTTTGTCTTTGTCAACACGATACACTTGTATCTTTTTAGAGGGTTTAATCATGTATTTTAGACTATTTTGCTATCTCCATTAAAATGTGTACTTTTTGAATTAACCAATGGCATTCAGATGAATGGATAACTGTTGATAAAGGACTAAGTCCTATCTTTTCGAGTCTTGTGTAACCTTAAGTCCCAAAAACAAGATAGGACTCCACAATCGTGGAATTTGGGCTCTCTTCATTGTATTCCTTATGTCTAGTAAAACATACCATGCCTGCTGCCTGGCCCCAGAGCACCTCCCATACACAAATACTCACGTTGATTATGTGTATGTGTTAGGTACTGTGGGGCCCAGGGGACAGGGATGGTTTCTTTTTACTGGATATCTATGATAGATGTCTAGTAGACAATACCACGTCTGCCCACTGGGCCCCATAGAGCCTCGGATATGCACATAATCACGTTGATTGTGTGGGTTTGTGAGTCGCCGTGGGGCCCTTTGGATAAGTATGGTATTTTTTTACTGGATATCTATCATAGAGGTCTAGTAAAAAATATACCATGCCTGTTCCTTGGGCCGGCAGCGCCTCGCATACACAAATAAACACATTGATTGTGTGCATGTGAGAGGAGGTAGGGGTTCATATGGCAGACATGTCATTTTTTTACTGGGCAACTATGACAGATGCCCAGTAAAAATGCTGTGCCGGTCCCCCAGTGTCTCGCAAGCACACAATTGATTATGTGCCTATGAGGTGCAGGGGGCACCAAGGGGCAAGCATGGCATTTTTTGTTAGGCATATACACCCAGTAAAAAATGGCATGACTGTCCCCTTGTACTCCAGTGCCTCAAACACACACATAATCACATTCATAAGGAATGAGATTATGTGTGAATAAGAGGCACTGATGCACCAGGAGCTGGCATGGCATTTTTAATGGGCATCTGTGAAAAAGCAAGCATGATAAGTGTTATGTGGCTAGACTGGCATGTTGGTGCATGCAGTCTATCAATTTCTTACAGTGGCATGACATTATGTATTGGGCATCTTTGATAAAGCAGACATAAGTGTTATTATCTAGCTAGACTGACATTTTAATGCAGCCAGTCTAGCCATTACTTACTGTTGCATGACATTTTCTACTGGGTATCTTTGATAAAAAAAAGAAGCATGGTTAGTCTTATTATGTAGCTGGACTGGCATTTTAAAGCAGCCAGTTCAGCCATTTCTTACTGTGGTATGACATTTTGTGTTGGGCATCTTTGATAAAGCAAGCATGATAGGTGTTATTTTATAGCTAGACTGGCATTTTGGTGCAGCCAGTTTGGACGTATTTTCATACTGCAGCATGCATTTTGGAAAAGTCAACAGGAGTATGTTGTGGGGGTATTGGCATGTATTGGCAGAACCAGCGTGGACATATTTTTTCATAGTATCATTACTGCCATCATGTACAAAGCAAACATGAGTGTTCTCATATGGAAATACTGACATATATTGGTGCAGCCAGTATGGAAATGTAAGGGCACAGCTAGCGTGACAATGTTTTTATACTTTCACATATTGTGGGCAAATGCATCATGAAAAAATGATGGAGAAATGCTCCCGTGCACGTTGGTGACTTGCATCTATTGGATTTTTTTCATGAGTTACCCTACAAAACCAATTGCAAATTTGTTTGCCTTGTTACTAAATGTTTCAAAAAAGTGTGCTGTAAAATGCATCATGTTAACCCATTATTTAAAAAAAAAAATTCGGGCTTTATTGGTTTGGGCTCCGTTGTTACACTCGGTCACAAAGACATATTTGTGGGAAATCTTTACGCCTCTCCACTTAAATTCTCCAGCCCCCACTGCAATTCAGACAATTTAAACCCCCGAATGCCGCTTCTGCTGCTGCACCCATTGCGGAGGGATAAAATCCGGATGTATTGTCTGTAAACAGAACAGAGGGACACATCTAAAAATACAGTCATTTCCGATCTAAATCCAGATGGGTGGAAATTATATCTAGCCCACGCCATGACTGCGCACAATCTTTGACTATTACACATGTCCCCTAGGCCAGTGCACCAGAAACCACTCTCGATAGGACCAATGAGGAACGGCATTGCTCACACGTCACTGCGTGCTTCCACTGAAAGGAGATGAGCGGGGCCTCTGACGACCAAACCTCCTCCTGCTGGGGCTACTCCAGACACACGCTTCATGACGCCCTTATCACAGCCCAGTACATCAGCCGTGACTCGTGACGGTCATCAGTGCCTCAAGGTCATGCAAATTGCAGACGTGTTTTTTTTTTCTCTTGTCATACAATAATAGGCTATGGATCTTATATCATGTTTCTTTGCGCTTTTAAGTGCTGTAATAACAACTGTTAATATTACCCAGTTTAATGGTAAACGTAGTCATTTGAGAGAAATGCACTTTGGCCTAAGAAACTGTGAAACAAAACGTCTTTAAAAAGAAAATTAAAAAGAAACGCTTAATGTCGAAAACGTACGGCAAATGAAATCTGCGTATTTCCTCGCATGCGCTATCTACTGCGCGCTCGTGCCTGCTAGGCCCCGGCCTTCCTCATCTTGACGGGACCCCAGTCACTGGAGGATATCTTACCCATTCATCAAACTCCAGTCAACCTCGGGTAAACAAAACCGTGATGGCCATTTGCTAGACGAGACAAATGTGGCGTTTATATTGGTATTCTATATGTTTAATGTTTCATATGCAGCGTGCCGTTCAACACAGAAGCACTGCGTGTGCTGCTTCATGGTTGTATCTGTACTGTGGAGTAATTAGCCGAATCATGTGTCTGTGCACACTTAATTTAACTTTACTTCAGTATGTCGCGAAAAGCATGCGCGGGAAGTTGCGTTTTGTTACTAGAGATATAACGAGTAAATCCCACCTTCTAATCATTTTTAAAAACCCTCTGCACAGTCCAATTTTCTCCGTGGCACCTCTGTGATTTCTGACAATGATGGCAAGCGGGCATGTGTAATGAAGTGAGCCTGACAGGTCTGGGGCAAGCTCTGCTCTCTGTGCCCAGGAGACGACGGCGTGTGCATGCATTCGAGCACTGTGCTGTGATATCATGGATTATCCAGCAGAGGGCGACGGAGCTGCACGAGTATGCAAGGCAGCATAGAATGTCAGACTAAACTCGCTTACATTTTCCACATGAGCATTTCTAACAACAAACGTATTTGTATTTAGATCTCAGAACAGGCTAACAGGGTATGTAATACTAAAAGGTATAGATGGCAACTTCCGAAAAGCGGCTTAAATTGAGTGCAATTTGAAGATGTCTGCTGTGCGAATCAACTTACAGGGCACCAGTGGTCCAGAGATCAATATAGGTTTCTAAACCATCAATCAGCCCCACAGCTCTAGTACACCAGAAGGGATCCGCACAGATAGGAAACACAAGCAAATTATAAACCTCTGTGTCCAATTTTGGTAACGCAGAACAGCAGGCTTATCTCGGAAAGGTTGCGGATCCTTGGTTAGGTGCAACACAGCGAAAATACAATTGTTGCACAGTGATAAAAGGGACTGCCCAGTCAAGGTTGTATAAAAATATCGACTTTATTATCACAACAGACAGTCCTAGCATACTGCGAAATACAACCTACCCTGTGAAGGAATGCAGAGGACAGTTTCAAAGCGGGAAAAGGGATGCACTCTGGATGCTGACAGGAGGGCACTGGGTATAGTAAATAATTGCAACAGTTCAAGGATACTTGGTTTCAGCACAAAGGAAACAATGGGTCTTAAAATGTCTCTAGGGGCCATCAGAGAAGGACCAGGGGGACCAAACTACAATGTACTTTGTGCTTTTAGGTGTTCTTGGTGCTTGACAGCGTCAAGTCGGTTTTAGGGTGTTTTGCAGCTTCTGAAACCGGGCGGCCCAAAGCTGAGGAGAGTGTTGCAGGTAACAGCCTTGTCCTCGGTTTGGTTCAGAGACTCTCTGGCACTTTCCACCTAGGAAGCTTGCTGCAGAACCTAGCAGGGTCTTCTGGATCCAGTATCTCCCTCTGTTCCCTGGGAGATGTTGAGGGGAGGGATCTTGCTTCCCTCTTGGAAGTCCTGGCCTTCCTTCACTGGTGGAAGATGTAAGGCAGACTGTACCTTCGGCCAGGGCCCCAATGAGTTCTTCTTGCTACTCCTTGCAAAGTCTTCAGATCTGCCAAAAGAAGGGCATGGCACTCTTTTAAAGCCAAATGGACCACAGGGATTGGTGTAGGCTAAGCCTACTTTCATGAACTTGGGTCCCCACCAACAATCTCCTGTATGCGTGAGTTCATAACCAGAGTGCTTTGCAAGAGAAAAGGTAAAGGGGTGAAAACATGTAATACTAAGTGTGAGAAACCAAAGGGTCCCCGGGGATCCCTCTCAGGTGGCCAGGAAACGGCCATCGCCTTTGGATCCAGACCCTGGGGGTGGACCAGTGTGGGAGGATCACCTGGGTGGGGGATCTTCGGGGAGTGGGGGTGAGGCAACCGATGGTGAGACGCAGTATCCCCCCCATTTCCCGTGCCCATACTACACCCTATTTTTTAGGATTCTCCAACATCCCAACTCCCTCCCCCTTTCTACATAAACACTGGGACGAGGAAGAGGACGACTGGACATGTCCCGTTAATCAGGTCAGGCAAAGTCAGGCATTTGACCTTAATCACCTTCATCTGATACCCATTAGCCCCCCCCCACGGATAAAAGGCTGAACATAGAGACACATTCTGAGCTGAGCAAGGTGAGACATGAGAACGAGCAGATCTTCTGGGGCAAAGGTGACCCCACTAGAGCAGGATGACCGATCCACGGACCAGAGTGAGGGGTTTGAAAACCCTGACAATCCCTGCACGAGTACGATGCCTTCGGGAGGCGAGGCCAAGCTGTGGTATGAACCTTGACTCGTGAATCAAAGCTGCAAGGACAAGAAAGGAATGCATACAACTGGTGAGCTAACGAAAGAAATGAAACGCCGGTTTGTGTCAAGAAAAGATTGAAGCCAAAACAGTGTATCGCACGATTGAAGGTTGTGCACGTGCTGATGAGACACGAAAGAAACAAACCAGTAATGAACTTGTAGGTTACAGATAACTGTGAAGCCAGTGACTCTGAGTAGCCGGGTAGTCCGGCAAAAGGAAAAAGTCCACTTGATTGTCTCTGCAAAATGTTTGATGTCTTGTTATAAAGTGACAAAGTGATCAAACTCCGAAATTCGAAATGGTCAAGATGAAGTCAGACGAAAGGAGAAGTTAAAGGTGATTGCTTGAAGAGAAAGATTTCTTTGAACTTTTCTGATTGAGGTATAGAACAACCCATATCAAGAGACAATGCAGCAAATAATATTAAGGGAAAGCTGAAGTGAAAGTGGAAGTGGTCCTGCAGAGGTCTATGTTAAAAGCCTTGCACATTCGAAAGTCTTCGATATCAGTGAAAGCTCTGAGTCCGGCTGAGGGAGACCGGCACCATGAAATAAGTTAGGGGAAGGGAACCTCTAAAGAATGTGGATGAAGCTTGGGGAAGGGAACCCCTGCAGGTGCTGTGATTGAAAGGTTTGAGCCCGACTGAGGGAGGCCTATGTGAACTATTGATGCCTTGGGAAGTCCGAGCCAGACAGAGCGAGACCTACGTCAACTTCTTTTGAACTATGAAAGAACTTTTGGAAAGCTGGAATAATTGACTTTAACGTGGAAGGCCAAGCGGGCATTGACACACGTTTTGAACTGCCATTTTTTGATAACCTGAGCCAGTGTGTGTCATCCTGTTTGCGGGGGCCACCTTACTCCGTGATGTCCAATGTGGGGAGGAGAGCGGACTCAGCCACATTGATCCTTTATCTTATAACACTGACTTTTCTTTGCATACACATTCCCCTTTACACACTTTTTGTATAAGAGAGAGTGCAGGCATTAGGTTATGTTAGTATAGGCCATGTTGATTTGACAGAGACTGGCTAAAACAGTGTTGTCTTTCTTATTTCATGGTAGAGACTACTCCTATCATAGCTATAGGGCAACATAGGAGTTTTTCCAAACACCAAGAAACTAATAAAGGTTTTGAAACATGTAACCTTTGTGTCATTGTCATGCTTCTGATATCATGCCTCCCTTACATAAGTCCCCCCATATTACTGTTGTGGATCAAAGGGTCCCTCTGATAAAATGGAGCTCTCTGTGGTTCCCGATTAAAACAGAACGTCTCTCTTTAAGCTGCTGCAAGACCAGACTTTCTGGATCTGTCAAACCGCATACTAGTATGCATATGTCGTGCGGTGAGCATAGGAAAATGAGTGCGGGTTAGTCTCACATATTATCTGGAGGTGGGTCTACCATCATTCTATTTCATTTCATAAATTTCTTTTACAAAGCCCAGGCATCTGCACTCCCATCGTGTATATGGTCAAAATGCTCACATCTACCACGTCATCTTCATCCAGTATATTTGTTTTGAGTAGCACACTTATAATTTGCAACTCTTTTATTATTCGAGGACTGCAGAAAACACATCACTGATTGGAGAAAATATGGTGGAGTTCATAAGTGGGTTAGCTGTTGTGTTTACATGTGGTGGGAATGGCAGACCCCGCTGAAGATGTGTAGGGGCCAGAGGTGCAAGTGGAAAAAAGGAACTAGTGGTAAAATGCCTGCATCCAAAAAGGATGGGACTAGGATGGTCTGACAGCTGGCTTGGGCGCGGTGCAGTGTTGAGAGAGTGTGTGTGGTGGGGGAGGGGGATTGACCAGGAGCACAAACTTTGGCTCAAATAGTTGGATTTCAAGGTCTACAGTAATAAGATCTTATAGAGTTTACTTAAAAAGGCAAATTGAATAATAAAGCCACATGGGCAGCATGTAAACCTTTATAGCAACATGTTAAACCAAAGGAATATCATTGTGGCTTTAATTTTCCCATCCTGAACGGTAAACTATAAGTCCCAGAGTGCACGATATTGCCAACCTGAAAAATCTAGTTAACCCCACGGTACTTTCAATGATTGAAATAAGACCTGTAATAAAAGTTGTGTAATAAACGCAGATAGATATGCAGATTCTTTGTCACAAACTTCCAGCACGTTGTTACTCATGATGTTGATTGATTAGTGACTTAAAGCAACTTTTTTGTTTTGCATATCAAGACAGTAGACATCATGGATATAAACAAATATTTAAATGGGAACTTTGTGTTGCTCACTTGAACTAGCACAGCTTTGCAAGGTAAGTAGTGTTTTGTGAGCCCTTTGAGTAGGAAATGTTCCACCATGCATATGAAAGGCTCTGCCATTGATAAAAGAAATGTGTTTGCAAGCTGAACACCTTAACGACCTGCAGAGGCACGGACGCTGGGTATGTGTGTGTGTGTGCCTGCCGAGCTGTGACTTGGGAAACTGGCAGTCCTTGAATGTCCGGGCTGAGCTGATTCTATATTTGGCTCAGGAGAAAGACAAAAACGTCAAGATTGCGTTTCTTGAAACTTTGAACTAAAAGTATGCCTGTAAAAATTAAAAGAATTAGTGGTACAGCATACCAATGATTTATATGTTATGTTATTTTGCACTTATATAGCGCCTTATATACCGTTGGTATGGTGTGAAGGCGCTGGTAGGTTGAACGCCCTTGGGAAATGAAGTTCAGGTCAGTAGAGAGAGTAGGGAGAGTCAACGGCGCGTGTGCGCACCGGGTATGTGTGCAGCTGGTGCAGTATTCGTTAAATAGCTGTTGTAGGTGTGGTGGTTGAGGTCGGGGGTATGTGTTAGTTCTGGCAGGATTTATCCAGACCGACTGTGGCTGTGTTAGGCATGAGGAGAATGCCTGGCTGGGGGGTGTGTAACCAGCAGTGTTTACTTAGAGTGATGGGGAGTGAGCGGGAGGTGTTGGTATGAGAACAGTTATACCGAATGGTGTCATAGTATCTCTGTGTTCTAGTTGAGTGGTGGTGTAAAGAAGAGAGTAAGCATGGGGTGTGATATGATGGGTTATATGCTCTTTCATACGTTCTCTGCATTCCAGACCATACTATGTACGTCGCGCAGTTCTATGCGCTTCTGTCCTTTCTATGGACTTTTATTCATTCCATGCGTCCCCGTCAGTGCAACACACTCTGATCTGCTCGATGCATTCATGCATTCCAGTCCGCTCCGTGCGCTCCTGACTGCCCCACGCATGCACTCCTGTCTGCCACTCGCATGCACCATGTCTGCGCCTGTACTTCGCATTCACCCACCGTGCGCAGTCACCCGCTCCCCGCATTCTTCCACTCCCGGCACTCACCAGCTCCCTGCACTCACAAGCTCTGCACACTCATCCGCTCTATGCACTCATGCTTTCCCCGCATTCAACATTAGTGTGCACTCATCAGCCCCTTAGAGTCATTTGTTAGTGCGCAGTAGTCCAGTTCTATAAATTAATTTGCTCTCTAACTTCATCCGCTTTCTAGCCTCATCCGCTCTCTAGCCTCATCCGCTCTCTAACCTCATCCGTTTTACACGCTCCCCCACTCTACACGCTCCCCCACTCTACACGCTCCCCCACTCTACACGCTCATACCTTCTGTGCAATCATCAGTTCAACATTTGCTTCTCTGTATTTATGCCCTCATCCGCCATATGCGCTCGTCTGATATACATACCCAACCATTCTACATGCTCATCCGCTCATCATGTTCATCTATTCTATACCTTCATCCGATCCACATACTCATTCGATTTACACACTCGTTCGATCTATGTAGTCATCTGTTCCTCCACTTTTGCATTCTGTGCATATATTACACTTCCATCTCTGGTAGAGGCCCATGCCCCCAGGTGCACTTGCAGTCCCTGTGGGGTTGTGGCTGCCTGGGGTGCCACCTACAGCGGTCCTGCCCGTCTGAGCTCGATTGCTCACATCCAGGTACGCCTTCTCCAGCCCAGCCCCTCCTGCATTCCTTCCGCCTTGTGGCCGTGACAACCGCTGAGGCTGTGGTTTACACATCTCGTCTATCTTCTCGGCGCACTCCTTTCTACCCTCCCTGCCTTTGTCCAGTGTGTTCGATCGGCACCCTCACCACTACCTGACTGTCCATACTGCATGGTGACCTGCCTGAAGACCTAACTAGCCGATTCAGCGGTGTTTCGTCTCCCTTTGTCACCTGGCGCACTGCTTGCAGCCTCCTTGCCTTTGACCAACTTGGCTGATCGGGACCCCCTAGTACAACCTTCTTCCTCTGCTGCTGCGAGTCCTCCTGCTGGTGCCTCCTTCCCATCTTCAACGACTGCCGGCAACCATCCCCGCCCAGGGGTGGGTGAGGTTACAGAGCATCGCTGCAGTGGCCCTCTAACCTGACTCTCTTACTTTTCTCCTGATACCACCACTCTAATCTCGGACCCATTCCCTACTGCCCCCTTGTCCTAACGTGACTCCAGCTTCCTTGGAACTCTGTACTCCTCCACATACCTTGGCTGCGTGATTTCCTCCCCGGGCGCCTCCACACTGTATCTGGTGCCACTGCTCTCCCCTTCTAATTGTGGATGCAGTTACCTACGTTTCCTGCACTTTACCATCCAGGTGCAGCAGCCCAAAATTGTTACCTCATTCTTCCTGCCTCAGGCACCTGGTCTCCTCCAACTACAGTTTCAAGTGCCTGCTACCCTCTGACTCTATTGGCTCCTGTCTGCCATCTCTCATCGCTGGACCTGAGACCACCTTTGGCACCATCCTGTACCTACTATCTTACACCGTTCCTACTTTACGCCCCCCCCCCGATCCCCCCATGCAACATTATCTGGCGCCTCCCCACATTACTCCTAACTTGTTACTATCCTCTCCCCATCCCACACTTTGGTCCGTCCATTGCACACTGCCCCTTTCTGTAACTATCACACTGGTCTCTATCCCCTCCATTTCTAACACCTACAACTACGTCCCTTCTTTACTCGTCCTTTCTCTGAGTCCTTTGTTATGCGATCTTCCATAACTCCTTTCCACCTCTCTCTCCCCCCCTCTCTCCACCCTTCCACCTTCTCCTTTCCCTCCTACTCTCCTTTTTCCTACTAATGCCTAGTCCTCTTCACTATCCTCACCCCCACTCCTCCAGTCACGCTCCTTCCTTCTCTCACAGCCCTCACCTTCTTTACCCCCCTACTGCCAGCCACTCTGCCCTCATGAACATGGCTCTCTGGAACGCCAGATCCATCTGTAATAAAACCACAGCTATTCTTGACTTATTCCTTCGCCTTAACCTTCATTTCCTCTGCCTAACTAAAACCTGTATTCCCCCTCATAACACCTCTGTCCCCGCTTCTTTAACAACCTCCTCTTCCTCCTTCATTCACACCCCCTGCCCCTCTGGCCGTGGTGGAGGCGTTGGACTCCTCTACCACCCTAAATACATCTCTTCTTCCTCTCCAATTCTCCCTTCTTTCCCTTCCTTTGAATTCCTTTACAAGTCTTTCTCCTCTCCCCACCCTATTTTCTTCCTGATCATCTATCGTCCCCCTGGCCCTCTCTCTTCCTTCTATGAAAACCTTGATCATCTCCTCTCACTTATCTGTCCCTCCCCCTCTCCTCTATCAGTACTTGGTGACTTTAATATTCATCTTCCTTCTCCCCCTCAATCTTCTCCCCTCTTCTCCATCCTTGACTCCTACCTCCTCTCCCCCCTCCCTTCATCCCCCACTCACTCCTCTGGCTCCACTCTTGACCTCATCTTCAATTCTTCCTATCCCTCTTCCCCGGTCTCTTCTCTTCCTGTGTATCTCTCTGATCATGCCTTACCCTCATTCTCCCTTTCTCCTCTCTCACACTCCCCTGCTGCTAATCCCTCCCCTCCAATCTACTCACGTCGTGACCTTTGTGACTTCGACACTACCCTCTTTTTCAACACTTGCTCTTCTTCTCTTCCAACTCTCCAAGTCTTTGCTTTATTCTATGCGGATGATGCTCTATCCTCCCGTTCCTCCTCTATCTCCACTGCCCTTGATCAACTTTACCCCCTTTCTCTCTTCCGTCCAACCCGGAAGCCTTCTCAACCCTGGCTTATTCCCCATCTCCTCTCTATGCGGCGCCTTCTCCGACGTCTGGAGAGATTCTGGCTCAAAACTCCCTCGCTTTATAATCAAACCTCTTACTTCTCTTACCACGCATCATACAACTCTTGTCTTGCCTCGGCCAAATCCTCCTACTACTTCTCCAGTGTCAAGCCTCCCACCCTTGTCGTATTTTTCAAACTCTCTTTCGTCTTCTCTCTCCTCCCACTCCTGATCCCTCATCCATTTCCACACACTCTCCTTCTGACTTTGCTAACTTCTTCTCTTCCAAAATCCTCATCCTTCGGCAAAAAATCAACTCCCTCTCTGACTGCCCCTCTCTTCCTCCCACCTCTCCTCCCTCATCCTTCATGTCCATCTTCTCACCTGTTTCCCCTTCCGAAGTCTCCTCCCTTCTATCCAAAGCCCACCCTATGTCTGCCCCTTCAGACCCTCTCCCCTCTGTTCCTATTCGCAAGATCTACCCTCTTCTTATCTCCTACCTTACCACTTTCTTCAACACCTGCCTCTCCTCATCAACCTTTCCCTCTGCTTTCAAACATGCTACGATTATTCCTATTCTAAAGAAACCCTCTGCTGATCCACTTCTCACTGCTAACTTCAGACCTATCTCTCTTTTACCATTCCTTTCTAAGCTTCTTGAGTGCCTTGCCTACTCTCAGCTCTCATCCTTTGTCACTACTTCCTCTCTCCTTCCTCCCTTCAAATCTGGCTTCCGTCCCAAACATTCCACAGAAACTGCTCTCACCTCTATCCTTAACTCCCTCCTCTCTGCTCGACATGCCAAGCAATCCTCTATCCTTATTCTCCTTGATCTCTCAGCAGCTTTTGACACTGTCAATCATCCCCTCCTTCTCCACACTCTCTCCTCCTTTGGGTTTAATGGCCCTGTTCTCAAATGGCTATCCTCTTACCTCTCCTTCCGTTCCTTCGCTGTATCATGGGGTGGCCAGACCTCTCCTTCCTTCCCTCTTATTTACGGTGTTCCTCAAGGTTCTGTACTTGGTCCTTTCCTCTTCTCTCTTTACACCTCCCTCATTGCCCCCGTTATCTCCTCGTTTGGCATCTCCCACCATTTCTATGCTGACAACACTCAACTCTTTCTCTCTTTCTCCTCCTTCTCAACTGACCTTCACCTTAAACTCTCCTCCTGCCTCACTGCTATTAAGAACTGGATGTCCTCCCGCTTTCTCTCTCTTAACACAGATAAAACTGGAGGAGGAGGAGAGGGAGGGGGAAGAGATAATTCTCTTCCCCCTCCCTCCTCTGCACCGTTCATTCACTTTCCTCCCTCCAATCTCCCTATCCCTCCCCAAGCTCGTAATTTAGGCGTTCTCTTTGACTCCTCTCTCACCTTCTCCCAACACATTTCACTCACCTCTCGCACCTGCCGATGCCACCTCTACAATATTGGCAAAATCCGCCCCTCCCTCACATTCCACGCTACCAAACTCCTAATCTCCTCCCTCATCTTTTCCCGCCTCTTCTACTGCTCTTCTCTACTCTTTGGACTTCCCGCATCTCATCTTGCCCCTCTTAAATCCATATACCACTCTGCTGTTCGTACCCTCTGACTCCTTACCTCCCGTGACTCCATCTCTACTTCTCTCTCTTACCTTGGATGGCTACCATTTCACTTACAGCTATAATTTTACTTTCTCTGCCTTGTCTTCAAATCCCTCCATGGTCTTGCTCCTCCTGATCTCTCCTACCTTCTCTCCTTCTACTCCCCCTCCCGTTCCCTTCGTTCCGCTGACCATTTCCTTCTCACTGTACCTCCATCCCCCTGTGCTTCTTCCCGTTTCCGCTCCTTCCAACTCCTTGCACCTCTGCACTGGAACTCACTCTGTCTCACAATCCGCTCTACCACGACCTTCACCTCATTTCGCACTTCCCTTAAATCCCTCCTCCTCCATTCTCCTCCTTGAAACCTCCCCCTCTGCCCTCTCTACTACCCCCTCTTCCTTCCCTTTGATCTTCTCTCTCCCCTCTCCTGCCCCTCCTCTCTCTCCCTTCCATTTCCCTCGTCCAACTCATCACTACCCCCCCACCTAATCCCACTTCCCTTTCCCCCCTCCCCTTCAGTTAATTGCTCTTGGCACTGTTTTGTCGTATGATGCATGATGTAATTTTGCTTCCACTGTTATTTTGTTGTCGTCATGTATTATGTTGTTCCACTGTACAGCGCCTTGGTGTAAAGCGCTCTATAAATAAATCAATCAATGTCAACATTGAAGCAGAACACAGTATGAGGCACCCATGGATGCATACATTATAGCAGAAACATGGAAATACAACAGGCGGTTAATAGCCGCCAATTATCATGAGATGGTCAATCAGCAGGCAGCTGAAACACTAAGTGCCCACTGATTATCAGTGTGTTTCTTTTTAACACTGGTTCCTTCTCATTCGTCTCTTGCTGTCAAAGGAGAATTTATATCTTTTCAGTGGGAATTTAGTGTTTCAACTCTCCGCTGGCTGGGCGTCTAGCGATAATCGGCGGATATTAACCCAATGGTGTTTTTCTTTGTTTTAAATACATGCCTTGCAGGGCTGCGCTCACTTTAAAAGCTTCATTTGCTGGAGCTTTTCAGGTCGCCAATTCCAAGTGATTGCCTGAAGGGCTCCAGCAAATTAAGCTTATAACGCGAGCGCTGCTAAGCACGTATGAGGACCTGAAGGAGTCCCGCAAAAGAAGTCATCTTTTGCCCTATTATAAGAATGGGAGCAGTTAAGGGGGCCTCCCCGAAGCCTCTTTCATTTGAAAAGGTTGAACGGCCATTATTCCATCCCTGGGGAATGGTCAGCATACTGTGATGTTGTGAGCTTCTTCCCATCATTATGAGAAGGAAGGGAGTAGGATGAGGAGGAATGGGAAGTGATGCGGAAGGGGGGTGGGAGGAGGATGGGAAAGTTGGAGTAAGAGTAGGTGATTTTTCCTTTGTGTCAGCATCTTCTTTGGAGAGCAGGCGCCATGTGGGTAAGTGGGCAGCACAGTCCCTGCTGAACATCCCAGGTTACTCGTTCAATGGCTGTCCCGTTGAACATCAAACTGGCGATGAGCGGGGATCGGCCCGCACTGTACAGTGTGTGCCCGCCTCAGAAGGCGGTATGCAGAAAAGCCTGAGGGACAGGGTGTGTCGCATCAAAGGAACTCATATATATATATATATATATATATATATATATATATATATATATATATATATACACTGAGATACTGGATCCACACAACACATCCTAGGAGGATCCAACAAGCATTGGCCTGGGGGCCCACGGGATAGCAGGGGCTACTGAAAGTGAAGGAGGAGCCGGGAAAGGCCTCATCTAGGGAGACAGAATGGACAGACAGGGTAGCCTCACTCACGTTGGATCATACATGCCAAGAACAGATAGAAGAGGCAGCCGTATACTCAGGTCACACAATGTCAGATGAGGACATACCAGCTACAGTTGCAGCACACCATTCCAGCGGTGGCTTTAAGAATCGTTATCGCTACAGCTCCCAGGAACGTTTGACCTGGTAAACGAGTAACAGGAGGCCTAGATGGGCCAGGTGGATTAGAGACTTTGAATGTGTACATAGATGTGTTCGGTCCCCTAGAGGACCATAGAAAGAAATGTCTTCTCACCCAGGCAGTGAGAGTGGCCACGCAAGTCATCTTGTATGAACTACCTGGACACACGGTTGACACATTTAGGGGCCTACAAATAGCTCTTACAGATTACTTTACCCCACACACGAATGTCGACTATGATAGGCCTATGTTCCAGGTGAGACAATGGATGCATTTGTGATGCTATTACGGGCACAACTTAAACACTGTGCATTTCCCAATTACTCTATCGAGGAGGCCTTGCGGTCCAAATCATAGCAGGGTGCGAGTCCACGAACTTCAGGAAAAAGTTACTACAAAAAACAAGGAAGTTTGAAGAGATCTTGATGCTGGCTCGTTCTGAAATGGCAGTGGAACTTAAAGTAGAATCGATGAGCAAGCTACAAATGCACCCGACACCCCCAGCCATGGTAAACAAAATCTCACCATCTCTACCTTCATATGCCCAATCCGAGCAATTCTTCTTTAGATGTGGTTACGAGTTCCACCATGAGGAAACGTGTCCGGCCATTGGCCAGATGCGCTCAGCGTGTGTGGGGGGGGTAGGAGAACCATTTCAAAGCAGTATGTTAGACAGTCCGGAACCGACTGAAAACAGCCATGGAAGGCCCATCCCTCATGAGGACCAAAGCAAAATCGTCTGTGTATTTGGTTTCTTCTCATTTGCGGGACAGCATACCCAAACACCACAAAGAGGGCTACAGGAAGGAGGAGAGATCCCTGGAGGACCGAAGACCACAAGAAAAAAAGGACACCCTGCCCCTCATTCACAAGACAACCTATGAGAGCAAGGGGACATGCCTGGAACCTGGTTGAGCGATCACCATCAGTGAGCGAACCAAGCTCCTCTCTGGAAGACCAGAGAAGAAAAGGCTACCTATATGCATTATGGAATCAACAAGTAATAGACCACAGTCCAAAACTATTACTGCAAATTAACAATCTATAAGCAGAGTTTCTGGTGGACACGAGGGCCACAGTCAATGTGACCAGCGAAGAGATCTAGGAGAACATCCCGAAAGCCCCCTCTCTACGACCATCAGAGGTGGACATATACCCCTAGGGATCCAAAACACCATGCAAGGGATTCTTCGAGGCCACATGCAGCTACAGAAAAGCAGTCAAAGACACTGGAGATACGTGTATTAGAAGCCGCGGCTGACAGTGGCTGCATCCCGAGCTTTAAATCTGCATTAGACACGGGCTTAATACAAGTGCTTTACAAACTGATGGCACATAAGTACATAGACACCACTGAAAGAATGGAACATTTATTCCCATCATTATTAAAAGGAATGGGCAAGTTACAAAACGAGCAAATACAACTGCACACTGACCCAACTGTTAGACAGTTGGCCCAAGAATACAGAGGCATACCAGTTAACATACAGCGACTGGTTGAAATCGAGTTACAAAAGTTACTCAAACAGGATATAGATCCTGCCTCGAGGCCCACCCCTTTGGGATTCCGTATTGTGCCCATACCAAAAAAGTAGTCAGATACCATCTGACTGTGTGTGGACAAGAGAAGCCCCAACCAAGCTATCCTAAGAGAACGACACCAAGCCTCACTCATCATGGACATGATACATCTGCTAAATTGGGTGAAGGTGTTCTTCAAATTAGACCTCAATAAAAGCCATCATCAACTCAAGCTGGCCTGGTGCCCCGATATATCACATCCTCTGTAACACACTTGGTACTATATCACTTGAACCGTCTAAGCTTTGGGGTGTCATCGGCAGCTGAGATATTTCAAGCAGAAATACACAATGTCATCAAGCACATACCAAACTGCCTACATTTCAATGACGGCATCTTGGTATTTGGCACGGACATTGAAAAACACAACAGCACCCTAGCAAGAGTATGCATGACCCTGGAAGTGGGCCACCTACCAGTCAACTAATACAAATGTGAATTCTAAAAGGGAACACTCCGGTTCATCGCTCACATCTTTGCCATCTAAAGCATGAACTGGAAAAAGGGGGGGTACTTAACAAGCCATCTCAATCCACAAACATATCAGAGCTGTGGCCATCCTTGGCCTTGCCAGCCACTGCACCAGATACATGAGAGACTTTGCGATGGTAAGTGCTCCCCTGAGTGCCCTAATGAAACAAGTCCCATTCCAGGTCCATGGAATGTCAGAAGGCATTTTCACTCATATGTTAGAGAATTTCAGCCGCAGAGAACATGGCCTATTTCGACACTGATAGGTGCACGGAGCTCATGGTGGATGCCAGCCCAGTGGGTCTCCGAGCCATTCTTGCACAAGTTGACCCAGACTCTCCCCATGAGTTGCACATAGTGTCGTACGCCAGCAGGAGCCTGTCCCTTAAAGAGCAAGCATATTTACGAGCAGAAAAGGAAGGGCTGGCGGTGCTGTGGAGAACATTTCCACCTCTTTTTATACAGAAAACCTTTCACCATTGTAACCGACCACCAAGCATTGCTTTTTTTTACATGGGGACCCTCAAGTTCGGATGCCGCCGAAAATCACCAGGTGGGGACTCAGACTACAAGCTTATGCCTTCAACATAATCCATCGTCCCGGTAAGGAGGAGAACCCTGCTGATATTCTATTGTGACATCCCAGGGAATCAGCTACCCCAGAGCTTTCAATCGCAGACTGATGCGTCAATTACGGGGTACATCGAGCCATACCCAAAGGAGTGGATATGTTACTGTTACAACAAGAGTCTGAACAAGATACAGCATTTCACATTATCAGTGACTGACTCATGACCGGGAGATGGAAACAAGCTAAGACAAAGAGGTATGCAGATTCTCCAGCTGCTCAAACCAACGTCAAGAACCTACTATTGGTCAAGAGTGAACTAGCCCTGCCAAAGATGCACTACTGCTCAAAGAATCAAAATTGGTTGTACCTGCAATCCTATGATACGAGGTGGTGGAGCTGACCCACGAAGGACACAGGGGCATTGTGTCAACAAAGAGGTTACTATGACGAAAAGTCTGGTTTCCGCATCTTGATGCACAGGTGGAAGAAACTTGTCCCACCTGCAGTATCATAACACCACAAACACTCCAGGAGCCTCTTCAGATGACACAACTACAAGCGGGAGTGTGGGAAGAGGTGGATATTGACTTCTTCAGGTCAATGGACAGTGGCTTTTGCTAAGGGTGAGTACTCAAGGTTCCCAGAAGTACAGAGAGTGGTGTCCACCTCACCATATCATACCCACCCATGACAGAATAATCACAGCCTATGGCATTCCCCGAACAGTTAAATCCGACAATGGACCCCATTCACCAGTCAGGACTTTGTGGTGTTTGCTGAATACATGGAGTTCAAACATCGTCGAGTGACACCTCTAAGGACCCGAGCAAATGCAACTGTGGAACCGTTCATGGGCAACTTAAAGAGAGTACTCCCGATTGCACATCTCACAAACAAGCCTCTGGCGCAGGTACTATACCAAAAACTGCTGGATTATAGGAACACGCCCCACAGCTCCACCAGGAAATGCCCATCAGAAGGGATGTTTGGGGCGAAACATAAGAACCGGAATACCTTGTGTCAGAGAACCCGAAGAGGCCTGCACTGAAGATGAAAGTATGAGGAAGAAAGATGGGAAGAAAAAAGTCAAAATGAAGGCGTACGCCAAAGCTAGACGCCATGTGAAGGAGTTGAACATAGTGGTGGGTGACCTGGTACTGGTCCATCAACCCAAAATGCACAAGTACACCACAGCATTTCATGCTGACCCCATGGTGGTCATTCAGAAGAAAGGATCCATGACTGCGAAAAATGGAGATCGACGGGTGACTCGGAAAT
Organism: Ambystoma mexicanum; assembly: GCF_040938575.1. NCBI lineage: Eukaryota > Metazoa > Chordata > Amphibia > Caudata > Ambystomatidae > Ambystoma > Ambystoma mexicanum. The sequence goes on from NC_090932.1 coordinate 311,389,449, forward strand.
CTCAAAAGACTGGAAGGGATAGGATGGAATACGTCCATTCACAAGGACACTGAGCTGGAAGGAAAGGAGTCTGATACATCATACCATGGTGATGGAGAAGAGTCCGATGGGGATGGCGGGGGAGTCCTGGAACGGGAGATCTCCCAAGGCTGAAGAGACCATCAGACTTGAGAAGCCTCAGAGGGCAAGTGCTCGCTCCCACACACTTATTGAAGAAATGGGGAAGAATGGCTTGCGATTTAAAAGACGGGGAGGTTGTGATGTTGCATGCCTTTTACCATCGTTATGTGAAGGGAGGCAGTAAGAGGAGGAACGGGAAGTGATGCAGGAAGGGGATGGGGGGCACCGGGAAGTTAGAGGAAGAGCAGGAATAAAGAAGGTGACCTTTTCTGTGTCCGCATCTTCTTTGGCGTGGAGGGGCTGTGCAGGTACGTGGGCAGCGGAGACCCCCGCGTCACATCCAGGGTTACTCGTGTACCAGCCAAGGCGTTCTAATGCTTTACTGCTGGTGCTTCAAAGAGAAGCAGAGACGGCTTCTTCAACAAGACTCATTTCCACCTGATTCGTGATACTGTTTGAGTTATTAGAAAAGGGTTTGGCACTACTTAGTTTCGAAATAAACAACCCAGGCCGACCGTCCTCCCCCTTGTAGAGGTCGTTCTGTATCTGCTTCCAAGAGCACACTCAGTAAAGTAAAAGCAGAAAGTCAAACTTTTCTTTTTAATCATTACAATGCAGTCTAGTGTATTTTTAGCTTTGCCCGGCCTACTTGTTTGACGTGCAAAAAAATGGAGTCACTTTTTTGTAGCACTGGAACACTTATTCACATGATGCACGCGTTGAGTGGCACGGCTGGTGATTTTTTTAATTGGAGGGGTGCAATTATTTACCACAAATATGCTTGAGCAACCGAGTGTAGCGAGGGAGCCTGAACTAATGAAGGGGAGCTGGGGCTGAGGGGAGGGGTAAAAGGGTGAGTTTACAGCACACACTGAGACAAATGGGATTGGTGCCCCCATCACCCATTATGGACGAGCCACTCTGAGTTGCATGCCTGTGAGAAACAATGTGCAACAGCTGGTCACATTACCGCACTGATCTTAAAAATAGAATGCAGAGAGAAATGCATGCAATTCTCACGTTCTCCCGTGCAGAGAGGGAGTTACTCGTCAAAGTCCTGATTTTCATTTCGTAAGCATTGTAGTAGGGATTCATGTAAAATGGAAAAGGCAAAACTACAAGTACCAAAATGCAAGAAGTAACCAGTACTGGAGGAATTACTACTACCTGATCTGGAGCATATTCCGGTCGCTGGGTTTGTAGACTTCGTACATGTGCCAACATCTGCAAATACAGCAGACATCGGGTTGTCCCATTTCATGTTTGAACAGCACTACAGGGATGTCATTTCACCAAAATGCGAGGGGTAGCGAAAGTGAGATCACACGGCCCTTGACCTCGGACGACATCACAGGAAGTGATGTAATTTGACCCCACCCCAGAGTGATATCACAGGAAGCAAAGGAACACAAGCTTTCACCCCTTGACAAAACAGGAAGTGACATCACATAGCATTCTTCCCAAGTACACTACTTCAAATATGGTTATGATATCACTATCAGAGGTATAGCCAGGATTGTCTAACAAGCAGGGCCTAAAGCTAACCTATTTGGGCCCACCGCAGTGACATCTGTAAATGCCCACACTGTGCTGCTGAGTGGGCATTTACAGATTTTGGGTGGGCCTTGCCCGCTCAGGCCCTACCCTTACTACGCCTCTGATCACTATAATGTCATATACATTTCATACAAGAATGGATCGCCATATGTATCGTTAAGATCAGTGTCTATAGGCCCATATTACCAAATTACTGTGAATGCAAGCAGACGTCCATGACCAAATGATAATGATTTGTCTTTATATAGCACTTACGCTTAAGCGCTTTATATAGAACAAATATACATACAATATCACCGAACCTGTGTTGGTACCCATTTATCGACCTAAGAAGGAAGAAAGGCTGAGTTATAGTGTTTAAGAACAGACTAAATCAGTGACTCACCCCCTGAGTGTGCTTAAAATAAACCTTTAATGAGTCTAGCAATTATTGTATAGAATTACAGAGAGACAAATTATAGGGTATTCCTATTCTTTCTTATTTAGGGTCGCTGCTGAAGGTGTTCGACTTGTGGAACACCTGTTTTTTTTTACGAGGCCTGAACAAGAAAGCCAGCCACTCCAAAAGTAAGGAGCTTGCATTAAAAAAAAAACTTTTTTTTTCTTTTACTTTTTTTACGGGTAGCAAGGGAGACCAAAGGGGTAGTAAGGGAGAGCGTCAGGGGTCGCCATTGCGACCCATGGCAATCCCTAAATGACCTCCCTGCAGCACTACTAGTCTGTATTTTTGCCCTACATTCTGGTACTTGCAGTCATGCAGTCATAATGACAAAAGCATGAACTTGTATGTATAAGATGCAAAGAAAACAAGCATTGGTAAAGCCAACAGCTTGGACTTTTGTATAAGCCACGTAGAGATGTTGGATTGTCGTGCATCATTTGCCAACTATTGCCAACATGTGCCCAGGTTCTGGTATAGGTCAGACACCAACATTGAAACCCTGAGTTTGCCATCAAATCCCCCAGCATGGCTTTGGCCAGCATGTCGGTGTGGGCAGGGAGGGCTGCATTGCTGATTCAAAGTCCAAGCAGGTGCCACTCCGGCTGTACGCAGGCAGTCTAGGTAGGTGCACAGGCTGCGCGGGAGAGGAAACAGCTATGCTGTCCTCATCTCACAATTGGAAGGATACACAGAGGTGCTGGGACCCATGGACATGTACAGGGAGCACTGAGGATACTAGAATATTGGGGAATGCTGGGTGGTCGAAACACAAACATGGAGGTGCTTTGAACACTTGGAGCACTGAGGCACTGAGTGAGTCCTTCCAGCATTAATTCACTCCTCCTCCCCGAGGGCCCCATAGGTCGGACTCAGGGGGACCCTCTGTTGACCACATCCCTGCTCTAGGGTCCTAGTTGCTTGCTAAACACTCTGGTGTGCTCTCCCCAACTCCCGATGAGAGTGCACCATCTGGTTTCTCCTCCTGCTGCCCCTAGTTTCTGCCCTGGACTGACATGGTGTGCTGGAACTTCTCACACTTTTTCTCTAGGAGTATGTGTTCTCCTCCCGCATCCTCAGGGATAGTAGCTGTAGCTCCTCATTCCGGACTTTCACTCTCCTTTGCCACAGATGGTAAGGACTTTATTCTCCTTCCCCCTCCTTGACTGATCTGCTCCTGATGGCTCCTTGCCTCTGACCTCCCCACTTCCAATCTCTCTATCCTTCTCTCGACCACATCAAGACCCTTCCACCAATACTGCCCTCCTGCCCTGCTCTTAGCAGTCCTCTCTCTTGCCACTCCCCACCAAACTCCTTCCTCAAACACTGACTTGAACTCCCCTCACTTCCAGCTTTTCATAGTAGGGTCTGTGGTGTTTGAGGATATGGGGAACACTTGTGTACCGAGTGTCATTGGGCCATGGGTTCATTTTCATGTGGTTTGGAAGAGGGCTGGCCTGAGGTTACATGAAGGACGGCTGCCATCTTGGGTTTTACTAAGGCTCTAGGCATGTGTGGGTCGTCTTCCCTCCCTATTGAACCCCTGCTGCGATTTCTTGCTTTAATCTAGACCCCTATGTACTCAGTGTGTGGATCTGGAGTCACAAAATCCTCTGGTAACCATGGGAAACTGTTGGTTTCATTAACAATGACTTTTTCGTGGGCAATTTGCAACTTTGTAATCCCAATGATGCTAGCCAGGCCGGGAGAATAGTGTTAATTGTTTTCTTTGCATGGTCTGCACAGGCCCGTTTCTCATTGTCCCAGCACAACTGTTTCTGCAACGCTTCCAGGGGCTGCGCAAGTAGGAGTCATAACGAGGAACCTTTGCATCGGCATCGCTCCCGAAGGAAAACAAAGAAACAGTCTTCGCTCGTCAGAAACTTTGAAATGTTGCGACGCTGTTCTCTTAAAGAGAGAGTGGCTTCATTTTGTATACTGGGCGATTGGGTCTGGCTAAGGAGTCGGAATGGCTCTCTAATAGTATCAGCCTTATGGGAGGGGGGTCTTGAGATTTTTAAGCCTCCCCCTCCATCTGTGGTCACTGATTTTGGTGGGTGGGTTTTTGGTGTGAGTGCGCCTGTGACTGCCCCCTGCCTTAGTGTGGGGCCCCGGTGTGCTTGATTTGGGCCCCGCCAGTACACCACCTGCACGCCGAGCATCCACTAGCTGAGCGGGGGCACCTGGCCCCTTGGCCCACCCTATTGTTCCCTAGGTAAGGCAGGAGACTACAAACCATGTATATGCCATCCTGAATCTGTTTCTCATTACAGTGTACTGTTGTATTACTTGCTCCTAAACATCCTACACCTGCAAAGATGTCTTGTCATTAATCAAAATTGTGCCCTATTTCACCTGTAAATGTAGCTGCCAGTCTTGTGGTTATTTAGTCCATGACTATAAACACACATATGGGAACAGAGAGGGGTTATAGGATTGGAGGGGCATTTATCTGTGACCCAAAAGAAGAGAGGGTCATGCAGAGTCAAATTAATGGAGAGGGTCGAACACTATGCCCCTCCTCGCTCCCACCCATTCAATCAGCTTTGGTACAGCCCGTGGCCAAAGGTGCATTTCTTCCACCCAATATTTTGAAACAAGTAAGCATGTATGCTGCGATAACATTCAACATGTGCTGTAAAGTTCTCTATGTTTTGTGACAAAAAGAATAAATGAGTCATTTTTTTTTTTTTAATCATCCAACAAGTCAAGTGACCCTCTGGTGGCATGCTGGCTTGCCTACAATGTTTTCTTTTCAGAAATGTCTGGTATTAATCATATTCAACCAGTGCAGCGTATCCTGAGACGCAAGTAAGTATGATAGGTTAACAGGAACCACAAAGCCCATAAGGCAGCTGTGGCGTTAGTCTCTGCCCGGGACGTTAGCACGCCCGGTAATACGCGATACGTCACACATACAGGTGAGGTACCAGAGAACAAGAACAAAGGTCACGTGGGTGCTAGTCACAAGGCTGTGGTTTGCTACCTCTTGTGGAGCAAACCACTGTGGGGGGAGAATGGCATGCGAGTAGGCCGAACTGAATTCTACAGGCATAACGGTTCCAAGTGATTTTATAGAATACTTTTTTTTCGGAGGCATTTTTTACTGAAGCAAAATCATCTAAACATTCCCTGAATTTTTTTATAATTATTTGGAGGGGGTGTTTCACCTCCCAATCCCACTGTTTCCCTATGTTTTTAACACCCCAAACCATTCCACACGTGTTTTAACCCCTTAACCCCCCACCCTATATATATATTTTTTTTCTTAAAACACACAAAAAACAAAAGCAAAAAGAAAACGGTATTTTTGGGTCAGTTAGCTTCGGGAAAAAATGCCTTAAATAAAAGGATGTCGGTTAAATCACTGAATACTGGCATAAGATGGTGATGTGAAGCAGTGCCCCTCAAGCACACAGGATGTCCCATTAAGGAGCTTATTTTTCATGCAATTGGCTAAATGTGTCTTGCTTAGTTTCTGCATGGATCTCATTGAGTAAAATGCTATAAAACAGACCTGAGAAGTCTGTGCTGGCGGGGGCACAATTTAGGGGGGATGACACATTATTTGGCGGGTTTCTACACCAGTCATTTGGCCAAGTCCCCACCTTCGCGTAGCCTCTGCCAGGGGCCCTTTGGAGCTGTGGTGATTACTGAAGGCAGCCACGAGGCAGGGGCTCACCTCCTCTCAGCTCGCTTCCTTGCCACATTACATTATATTGTTAAAGGTAAGGGGGTGGGGAGGCGCACATCTCTGATAGCAGGAGAGAAAAGGGCGGTCTCTAGATTGTGAACGCTCCTGCGCTAAACTCTAGGTTCTCTTTCTGTGGTAGTTGTAGATGCAAGGTCACAGGCAGGGCTTTAAGTGGGGTAAGAAATCGAGAGGGGGGGGCCTCATTTGGGGGCGTGGCATCTGGGAGGGGCGTGGCCTAAAAAGCACGCAAATCGTAAGGTCTGCACACAAATATATATACATGTTATATATCTGTGTGCGTATCTTACTATGGTTTCTGTACTTTGCAGGCCATCTTTTCTAAACATAGAAATATGTTACATATGTTACATATATCTATGTTTAGAAAAGATGGCTTGCAAAGTACACAAACCATAGTAAGGTACGCACACAGATATATAACATGTATATATATTTGTGCGCGTACCTTATGGTTTTCCTAGTTTTCAGGCCATGTTTTCGGGTTTCTAAAAGATGGCTTTGAAAGTACAGAATTCAAGCCATCTTTTATAAAGCTTTGACTACGGACAAAATTGTCCGTTGGCAAAGCTTTATAAAAGATGGCTTGAATTGTGTACGTTTCAAGCCATCTTTTATAAACCTCGAGGAATCCCCATGTTCGCCGAGGTTTAAAGACGCCTCAGCGACCTGGGGAAACAAAGGGACAGTAACTGCCTCTGGTGACCCCTCGCACGAGGGGTCACCAAAGGCAGTTACTATGCCTGACGGAAGTGGCAGCCAGGCACAGCATCGCTGCAGTTGGCTGCCACTTCTGTCAGCTGGCCTGACTTCATGGCAGGCGCATCTCCCGTCACGGCTGCGACCGCAACGAGATAATGCATCCCGCCAATGTTGCGTGCGGTGGGACTGGAGGCCCCGGCAGGGCCCCGGCTCAGCCCCACTTTTTGGAGACTGCCGGGGCCTGGCCCCGGCAGGCCCCAGCCCACTTAAAGCACTGGTCACAGGTTAGTGGATGTGAAGCCCACACCTCTAAGGTAGGATTTGAGAGAAAACATGGCTCTCTTGCAATAGTATATTTGGAAAGGATACATTTCCACGCTGTATATAGTTGATATGGTGTAAATGTATTGCATTGAAGACTCTTAGTGGTCGTCAGCCGACATGTGTTTCGACCGCTAGGGTCTTTATCAAGGCTATGTTTTGAATAGGGCAATGTAGTACTGTGTTCCCTGATGGGGACCCCTTTTGAGCAGTTGCTAGTGTTATGTAGTTCCAGTTTTGGGTCCTGTTGGGCCTGTGGCTATATTGCCGGTCCCGTTGTGCAGCGGTCACTGTCCTGGAGGTGTCTCTGATAACAATAGGGTCTGGGTTGGCTCTAGAAATGGAACTTGCCTATGCTGAGCTCCACTTATATTAGGGTTGGAAGAAAGTTCTGGTGTCGCAAAAATCACAGGAGTGGGTTGGGGTTTAGCCTGGACCCCAATTTGGTAAGTAGAAAAAGTGGGTTTACTCCTGGTTATCTTGCTTGAAATTTCTGGATAAGAATCCTTCTAACACGGAAGGATTCGTACTGTGTACGAGTGAATCTCATCCTGTGTTGCTTCCCTGCGGCTCCACAGGACGTGATTCACTTGTACACAGGGCCCAACAGGAGCCAAGACTGCCCCAAGGACAGCCACTAATAACGTGACCAGGACCCCAACTGGGGCTCGCAGCATTGTTCACATGCCTTGAGAAAGACCCCCCGGGTCGAAACACGTGTCGGCTGACCGAATTAACGCACAAATGCCAAAACAGTGTTCCAAACACTCACCATTGTATTGAGAAAAACTACTCAGAATACCACCAATAAAAGCGAACCTGTATTGCACTAACTACCGTGTTAGAAGGATTCTTATCCAGAAATTTCAAGCAAGATAATCAGGAGTAAACCCACTTTTTCTGTCTCTGATAACAGATCTACCTTTTAATGCCCCCCAACGCTGTAAATGCCAATGATAAGTCACCATGTGAGCAAAGGCCCTTTATTATCTGTAGATGCTGAACCATGCTGCCCTTTCAGGTGGTTTTAAGGATGTGGCTATTTAGCCTCCAATTCTGGGTCAGTGTTTAATCAAAAAAACATGCATAAAGAGATAGAATGCTTGTACTGTAAAAAGTAATGTGTGATCGTGCATAAAAGGGTGCACAAAGGGTGGGGTGGGGGTGGAAATCATAGTACGTAGGGCCGGAAAAGAGCAGCTGGCTATGATAATATTAATGTGTGTTTTTATAGTGCTTCAATCTAAATCGCTTTACAGAGGACATATAAACATACACTACTATCATTAGTATGAATCGTTGGAAGGATGAAAGGCCAATCTGGCCTTGCTGGGATTTGAACCTGCAACTTGCAGATCAAACACAGATCACAACGAGCGTTTAACCCGCTGAGCCATCTCACCGGCCGTGAGAATGAGAGAATGCTCATATCGGAAGGGGTAGGTCAGGGGAAAGAGTGCCAGAGAGAACCAAGTCTGAGGAACACGGAGGTCCCTGTGATGAGCTGGTGGAGAGTGGATGGTTCCAGAGCAAGGTACGGATTAGAGTGGAAAAGGTATCAGAAGGAGAGTGAGGGACAGTTTGAGGCGAGGGATAAAGGGAGGTTCCATGAGTTGGATTGTGTAGTTCAGCTGAGCAGACTGTAAACAAAAGCAATTCAAACACAAGTGCCAGGCTTAAGTGCTGCTGCGCCAACCTGCACCCAGAGTGCCAGAGGCAACGCTTGCGGCCTGTAATGCCAGGATAGAACTAACAAAACCTCCCTCGCTTTTCCCCTGCCTGCATTACTGTGAACTTCCCCCGTATTTATGTCTGCTGGAGTGCCTGCCCTGGAGGTGTTCTGTTTCCATAAAAGGACTGGCTATGATCTTAATGTGAACTCTTTACCTTTGGAACAGTGGTGGAAACGTTTTTGACATTAATTTCCAATTTGTCAAGTAAGTGTTTATGCTTTGTGGAATGGCCCTGCCAGGCTGTCACACCACCTCCCATGTGGAAGGCCCCCTCCTGTGCTACATGGGTGAGTTACGAAAAAGGCCCTGCTTAAACACTCAACACTTTGGGTGATTTCTGAATGTTGTAAAAGCGTCATTCGGCTAGGACTTTACTGCGCACCTTCTTGCCAACTCTCAATGTGTTAGTCCCATCGTACACCGCCCTTCATTTCTGTGGCGTGAAACGTCAATCAACTTATTTCAGAGAGTAACTCAAAATGGCAGACTACAATGTCGAAACGCATGCCTTCTGGTAGCCCTTTAAAGTGCGTTTGGAATGCGCAGCAGGGCTTGCCACGAACAGACACAACAAAATGTTGAGGTCCCCGGCCCTGGTGTTGGCACAGTATTTGCCCAATGCCTTCAGGGCATGTTTACACCACGGGCTGAGTACTGAAATAAACACCCGAACGTGAGAGACGGAAGTTCTTTCTGTTTTCTTTGCATTATAAGATTCGCTTGACTTTGAACCGGCGCTTTTGTGGTACTGTTGGCCGCTGTACAGAAAGATTAGGGAGCGCGAAGAGTTACAGAGAACATACCAGCAATACTAAACACGGAGCTGTAATCAGTAACTAGTAAATAACCTTAGCCGCCCCGAACAGGTCTACGTCATAGCGCCAACACAATTGGCTCGAACGGGGCCAGGCTTGTTTTCTGCCCCCTTCGAGAAGCTTCTGTTTTATCTGCGTTCCTAATCTTTAATGTTAGAGTGTTCCCAAACCTCACTCCAATGGAATTCGGTTTCCGGCTACCCGATTTTTGAAGGCGCAACTTCCTCTGTAACAAAGTGTTTACTTTTGGGGGGTGTCGCCTTCGTAATGGACTGTAAGGGACAGCCAAGATTAAAGGTATTTTGGACCAAGTTTGTTCACTGTTCCTTTAGCAGGAAAAACGGTCTCAGCACGACCTGTTACTGAATATTTGGCCGCCACAACTACCATGGAAGTTTGGCAGGAGGCCAAATCGCTTCAGCCGAAAAAGTATTCTTAGTGCCTGATTAAGGACTAAGTGGTGTTTTCTCACTGCACTCTTAGGTTATGTTCGGTTATGCAATGCAACATGTATGATGCACAACAAGTACGCAGACTGCTGTCTAAGGTTCAACAGGGTCGCCTGGTGCTAGTCTGCTGTCTGGTACTCTTCCAAACACTGTTACATTGTAGGGTTATTCGCTCTGTATTCACTGGGGCGTGGGTAGAGTTACTTCTGTCCTTCCACTCGTCAGGGTCTAAACGGACGACCCTGCTCTCTGCCTTCAGGATGGTATGCACCCGAGACGCGAAGATGGATGGTTATGAAGTTTTATCAGTTGGGAGCTGAAGTGGATTTTTTGAATTGTTGTCGCACAATATGGTGTGAGTGTCTGGGGCTTTCGAAATGTCTGGGAGCATATGGATCCTACACTGGTTTTCCTTATGAGTGGTGGTTTGAGTGCGCACGTGTACTCTGCTGTGAATTTCTATGGGCACCTCCCTGGCACAGTCTTGAAGGGGCAACAGGACAGGTTGAAAGATCGCGTGTACATCTCAAAACCCAGCTTGCTGGAACACAAAGTTCCAACAGAGAAAGGCAGACTTTGAGCTTAGGTAGCCCTGATCAAAACGATATAATTTTATGATCCCAGAGTCTGCTGGTAGTTTGATTAAAAATGAAATGTAAGCCATGTACGGGTTTGGCATGGTGGCTACTGTGATTACAAAATTATACAGCCACAAGCAATTGATGTCAGTTTATGGTCTACTTGGTGGTCAGTGACTCATTTATGACAGGGCCTGTGTGTGTATTCAGGTATCTGGGATGGTTTCACACAAAGCAAATATTTGGGTCCCACCCAGGAAACCCACTTTTTGATCCACCTGAGAAGGCGTGTCATGCTCTCCAGGGCATAGGAACTCTCCATGGGTGGTTTTCTTTGAACCAGTGGTTGAAAGACAGCCCTGCAAATACATTGGACAACTTACCACTAGTTGCTGATTATTGGAAACATTTTGATGTAGGCAGAAAGAGCAAGGGAACAGTCAGATTAGCCCATGTGAGAGCTACCTTGTACAGAACGGTTCAACAATCCTGGATGTTTCTAGGACTCCCAAACCCCCTATTCCCTTCCCAATTTCCCAGAGACAAAGCACTCATTATGCTGTGGGGTAAACCCTCCCTCAATTCGTTAATCTTTGGACTACGGAAGAAGGATTCACCTGGAACTCTACTTTGAGTACAGTCTGCTCCAAAGTGCTTTTCCATAGAAGTGAATATGGAAAGTTCCAAGGAAAAGGCAAGCTCTCCCTACTAGACATCCGAAGGCGATCTGTGGGGTGATCTGCTGGCTGGACAAGACCCACTGAAGTACAGTACACTGGTACCCAGGGCCTGCTCACTGGAGGCGACAAAACCCTTTCAGTGCTCTCAGAAATCTTCTTAGCTGGCAAGTGCCGAAGAAAAGTGTGACAAAACGACCACTGCTCTGGAATAGTACAGGGATGAGTAGTGGCTAAACCGCATACCCAGCCCCACACTACTACTAAACTAGCAGTGATTCCAATCACACATATAAAACAGATTTAGCCTAATGGGTGTAACTCTTTCACCTTTTGTGGTAACGTGGGCAGAGGCCAGGCTATACTCTTAGGCAGGAACTGAGGTGATAACTGTAGCAACCCAATAAGCAATAGAACAACAGTCCAAATTAAATCAGTGTCCATTCAAAGTTCTATAAAAACATAAATACTTTAGCCAAATAATCAAGAATGCAAATTACTGACTAAAAATACCAACAAAAACCCACCCCTGTGGAAAGAATGTAGAAAATGCAGAACTGCAGAACTGGTATAGTATAGAAGCAATTTCAGCAATGCCACTGACCAACAAGGATGTCTTTCAAGCAAAGCATTAAAAAGGGGTCTTGTAAATCACTATGGTCCCATAAAAAGTGGACTAGGAAACAGGGGCTCTTAGCAGTACCTTGTTCATGGTCTTGGGTGGTGGAACAGCAGTGAACTGGGCTACCTTGTGCTATCATTTCAGTCTAACCGGGTTCGAGATGCATTGAGTCGCATTGATCCAGACATCGAGTGGGCATCGAGATGGGCTTGGTGCAATTCGAGTCAGTGTTTGATGCAGTGCAGTTTAAAGCGTACAGCACGTTTGGATCTGTGGTCGAGTTTGTTCGAGGTGGTGTTACTGCTGTGTTGAGTCGGCACGTGACACAATGGCTTTCAGCAGTTCAAAGTCTGGTTGAGGTGACGTCCTATTGGTTCGATGCAGTGCTCCACGAGCTGCGAGTCAAAGGCTTCTGCAGCTGTAAGCCAGTGTTTGGGTCTAGGTGGCGATGAGCAATGCTGGTGAGATGTAACATCGAACCAGTTCGAAGATGAACGCAGCGGTTTGAATATGCAAAGGGAGCCCAAAGCAGCATTGTGGGTCTTGCGATAGTTCAAAGGTGTCAGGCACAGTCAAAGCAGTTTAAACGTGGCTCGAAGCAGTGAAAGGATCCAGGGGCTCTTGGACAAGTGAAGTCCTTTTGTTCTGCAATGTGTGACAAGGTTGGGGACCTAACCCTGTCAAGAGGGGAGGGGGACCCATCTCAAACTGGCATAAGAGGCCTACCAGAGGGTTTGCTACAGTCAGTCACAGGCAGGGTTGTGGGAGTTGCAAGTGCCCCAGTCTCTGTCCCTTCCAACTGCATAGATAAATGTGGGTAGTAACCCTCCTTCTTGCCCCATATGTTTTGCTGGCCAGTGTTTCTGTTCTTGATCTGTAGGACTATATTTTCCAGATGTGCACTGCCAATAAGAATCAAAGCTATCCCAACACTAGATCTCTTCAAAGCTTGGCTTAAACTTAACTTACTTGCTAAAGATGGAGCTCCCTCTCCCCTCTCCACATCCTCCATAACTGACCCACCACTGCCTCCAGTGGCGCTTAATAATGAATTGTGCATATTTTATTAGTACGCTGCTTTAGTTTGAAGCACTTGTCCCCTTGTAAGTCACCTGTTTTCTTATATACATCCTGTTTCCGTGCATTTTATTTTTGTCCCTGGTATATGTCCTAATTTTTAATTACATCCTCTTTAACTGGCTCACTACTTATTCTCATTGTTATCAGAGGTCGAAGCGGTCGGGAGCGGTGCTCCTATACTTTTTATTTTTAAGGTTCACCGTTCCTATACGTTTATTTTAAAAAGAAACTGTTCTGGAACGGTTTACTTTTAAAATAAAAGTGTAGGAAGAAGTTGAAGCTTACACTTCAGTGCATTGCACTGAACATTCCCTTAAATAACAGGTGTGTTTCTTTGGGGGTTTGGATTGGGTATGGGAGGGGGCACAGCAATGGGGTTTGTGGAGAGCGGGGCAGACTGTCAGTGAACATAGCTCCTCTACTTCTTTTCGTACACTTCGACCACTGATTGTTATGCTATTGTACAGTCACCTTTGCTGGGAATGCTTCCGCCATTTGTGAATGTGATATTGTAAGTCATTTCTGATTGTAATTGACATCCCGGTTCTTTATATAAATACAAAATCCTTCTGGTCGGAGACCTGACTTCAGAACTCACTCAGGGAAGAGGTAGCGGCAGTGAGCGGGAAGCCAGCAGAACAGCACACTACTCAGTCAGAAGCTCAATGTAATGTGGACACAAACTCTAGAAATTACTTTGATTTCAACAGGCCCACTGAGAGCAGGCAGACCCGCACATTCATAAATTCCCAGAATCACTGCTCCCAAGGCCATGTCGGGCCGTTTTGTTGTCCCCTTGTGTCACAACATGGGCCCTTCCCCGAAAACATATCAGTCTTCTTGGTTGGGTGATCGTTGTGGTATCCCCTGTGGATAACCCCTGTAGATCTTAGTTGATTGGCCCTTGCATTTCAGGTTGCTAGCCTGCCCCTTCCCCAAGAATCTATCTGTTACACTGTTACAGGGTCACAGGATTACCATTCGCCCTTACCCCTTGCTATACACCCCTGGATTTCTGTCCCCTGATTGGCTGGTATCCCCAAGCCTGGGACCCAGTTCTGTTCTCAGCACTCTGTGCACCCCTTCACGGTGATGGGAATGACAATGTGTTCCCAATGTAACTGTTAGCAATACCACCTTTTCCTGTGAGAGTGCCCTCAACATTGCAACGTTGTTAACATGTCCATGTTTCGCTTTGGGTCTGTGTTTGTCTGGCAACTGTTAATCTTCCCACCGCGGGTGAATGACCATTCTCTAGCTCGGCTGCATCACGTGGTTGAGGACCGCGAAATCGAGCTCTTCTGGTCTGAAATTTATGAAGATGTATTCTGTTTTTCTGCAGATGGCCCCTTGTCGTTTTAGGTTTGGAATGTGTTACTTGTCTCTGACCTTGGCTGCGAGCTCTGGCCTGCTGTTCTGAGCAGCCTGGTTCTGCTTTTCCCTATTCTCTCGTCCTGCGGCTTGTGGACTCATGTAATCGTCATTATACCTATACTATGATTTCTACGTATCTATACCATGCTATGTTTCCCATAGGTTAGTTGTATTTGGTTCTTCCAGGCTCCTTATGTGTCATGGCCACTGGGCAAGAACCACAAGTTCTACTACATAAAAGGTACCTGGGATCTTATCCCATCAAAGCCATAATTAACCCTGCGGCTATGAAATTGGATTTACCATTTAATATGCAGATCCATTCGCTGTTCCATGTTTCTCTTGAAACCAATAAAACCAGGTACTCGGATTGAGGCACCACCCAAGCCCAACATCATAGAAGGAGAACCGGAATACGAAGTCAAGACTATTCTGGATTCCAAGATAGTGCGATCTAAACTACATTACCTTATAGACGGGAAAGGTAATGGACCTCAAGACCATACATGGGAACCTAGTGAATTCGTCCATGCCCCACGACTAAACAGACTATTCCATCACAACAACCCCTCCAAGCCAGGACCAGGAGGAAGAGCACCCGTTAGAGGGGCCTTGAGGGGGAGTGCTGTCATGGCCACTGGACAAGAACCACATGCTCTACTACATTAAAGGTCCAGTTGGACCCAGTCCTGGTGCCTTTGGTGCCAGGCTCATGAGAAAGTGTGCTCTGCACACTTTTATTCTGGTGCACGTGCTGTTTTTTCCCCTTCAGGGCCTACACGTGCCTCCAGGTCGGGCGTGGCCCTAGGAGTAAATGGGGCCACACATGCAGCATTCTCTAGAAGTGGCAGGGTGGGGCCATGAGTCAGAACAAAGGGGCGTGGCCGGGACCAGGCTATTTAAGCCTGCCCCCCCGCATGCAAGCGCTTTGCGTTAGTCTGCTTATAGCAGCGTAACACTCACCGCCGCCTGATGCGCATCCTTACCTGATTCCAGCAGCAACTTCAGTCGGAGTGTATTCTTACCTGATTCCAGCAGCAACTGAAGTCAGAGCATATCCTTACCTGATTCCAGCAGCAACCGTAGTCGGAGCGCATCCTTACCCGATTCCAGCAGCAACCGCAGTCGGAGCGCATCCTTACCTGATTCCAGCTCCCAACCACTGCACTTACTCAGGAGTCCACTTTCAGCCAGCATCATCGCAGATCCAGGCATCCGTCACTCACCGGCAGATCTTTGGATAACAGCATTCCAGCCCAACATCGCCAGACAATGCAAGAGAAAAAGGACAAAACAAAGTTAGAAAGGCTATAAAGACATTACGCTACGGTCACACTTAGACCAACCCTCGCGCTTGACCTTAAACCAAACTTACCACCTTTTGGGACATTGTGAAACCCCTTTTCTTCCATTGGGGCTCACTTCTTGCACCGCAACTACCGCTAGGCCTCATAACACCTATTGGGGAAAAGGAAAGACATTACAAAAGATACGGACAATAATCAAGGAAAGACATTACAAAAGGATACGAACAATAATCATTATTGAAAGGATACTTACCTTTGAAGTGGTTCAGCCACAGCCGGTCTGGGCTGCCATACACATGGACCAGTGAAGGAACTCGGTCTATCTACAGCGCCCCTGCAGTGAGAAGCACGATGGAGAGCTCCACATCATAATTAAACAGGTGAGACTATATGGGCCGGCGCATGCTCACCACGTTCTGGGAAGAAGGGTTCGAGGGGAACCACAGTCATATCACAGCATTCTCACAGCCTCTCATATTCCCACAGGGGCGGTGCCAACAACCACCGCAGCCCACAACACAAGAGCAGGGGAAGAAGCTTGACCAAGGTAGCCAGTTCCAGGAGGGCTGCAACTGTGCCCAAACGCCCCCGCAGAGACCAGGTGAGCGTAACATTATGTGATCCTGTAGTTCCATAGGTTTAGTTGCCATAAGCATATGCGCACTTGCTCTGCATCTCTTTGTTGTCTTATGTTTAGTGTTTTTGCACTTAGCTAATGAGAAAAATAATAAAAGCTTTTGACAGTATGTTTATGTATCTGTCCTCTATCTACAGAACTGTGTAAGAATGTTCTTTGTGTGGTCACGTGTATGTTTGTGTAACTTCGTGCATGGCTGCAAGTGTACTTCATGACTAACGTTGCTGTGTCGTGGTGTCACTAGTGACGTCAGCACAGTGGTTTCTCGGCATTAGTCAACATCACCCATCGAGGCATTTGGGTCAGTGACTAATGTTGAAGCACCTGTATCCATAAAGACATTGATTGAATAAGGTTTGAACGGCTGTCTAAGAGAATATCTTTCTGCATACGTGGAGGTCACTGGCCCTCCTATGGGCTGTCCGGATTGTGAGTGTCTTTGTGCGTTTTTGACTCTTTGGGCCGTCGTGTTCATGGGGGTGAGGAGGGGTATTACAGAGACCCTCTCCACCTTTCGTCTCTGGGCACTTTAGCTCCTCCCCCTTCCCAAATCTGCTGGCTTCAAAGCCCCTTTGGTGTGAGCTTGACCTTTGTTATGGGAGTGCCCCTTTTGAAACAGGGTTCACATAAGATCTCCCAGTGAGCACTCCTGTGCCCTGGGAAGCATTGCTTCCTGAGTGGCTTCCCAGTTGTCTCACTGGCAGAAGTGGAGACAGCTAGGCTAGCCATGAATCCACTGAGTGTTGACATCGCCTGCCTGGGCTCACAGGGTTGGCACTTATATGATATAAGATTTGTTGTGCCTTGAATAATTGTGTGCTATTATCGGTCACCATAACATTAACAGGTACGATTTATTTTGAGAGATTGCCCTGCCACCAGACTGATATTGCAACAATTATCAGGTTTTAGCTCAGATGTCAGAAGTTAAGATGTAACTTTTGTCGGCAGGGACTTGGGGTCCAAGCAGCTGTCAGGAACAATCGTGACTTTTGAAACTGCTCTGTGCCACTGGACATCAAGAGCAGAAGATGTTAGGAGACTGATTAGCAGGACTTTCAGAGACAAAATGACTCACATAGTGTTATTTGTTAACATAAACTTTTTTAAAAATAGGGCTTCCATACCCTTGCCGTATGGCAATCATCACAAAAAGTGCTTTCATTGTTATTTCATTGTAGACTGTGGACTGGGGCCTCCGGCATCCAGATGTCAAGCTCCAGGCTGGACACTGTTTTCCTGCTTCAAACCATTGAAGTCTTCTTGATCACTCAAAATGCCTTTCGAGTGACTGAAAGCACCGGATTTGACCTTGACAATCAGAGCCGCTCACTCAACCCATTGCCTGCTTACGCTCCAGCTGATCGAAGTTGCATAAATTCCATCTTGGGACACTATTGAGCACACTTGACTGATTTGAGATCCGGACTCGACCCACTGCCGCCTAGTTTCTTCATCCAAATTCTAGACAATCAACGATACATGACAGCATCGCATCGTTTACTATCTCAAGCTGACTTGACTGGCTCGATGCCTGGGATCAAGGGGAATCACCGAGTTCAAACGTCTCGATGCCGACAACCCATTTGAAGCAAGCTCGATGATATTGAGCCCCAAAGCATGCAATTGAAAGAATTTGAAATGGTTCAAAACCCACACCCCTCAGCTCACCGTAAGGGATCTTAATGACTTAAGACCCTACTCTCTGCCTTTTGAAAGACTTTTTCAATAACTTTGAAAATTGAATACTGAAATCATGGCCTGTGCATCAGTGACTTTAAACCCAGGTGCCCCTTTATTCTTAGCCTGCATGGTCTGTTTTTTGTTTTCATACCTTACAGGGGTGGGTCATTAGTGTTTGTGTTTGATTTACCTCAAGGTCTGGTAGTTGAGGTAATGAGGACAGAATGACATTTGACATCATTATACAATTGAAATGATAAATAACGTGCCAATGCTTAGACTGAATATTGGTTTAGTCTCTTTTCTGGAAAAATGTGAGGGATTTATGAACGAGCAGGAGTTGGATACTAATTTTAATGATGGAGTTTAAAAAATGTAAATGATTTGAAAAGTTCTTCTGTGAGAATGGGTCAATAATTATAAATCATACAAAGAAATGTAAAAGTCTGACTTATTACACTAACCATTTCCCAAACTGTTCTGTAACTCCAAACTGCATTTTAAAATGCGTAGTTCGCAATGTGACATCATTTCTTTAAAATGAGTGCAAGAACAAAGATTTTATGACAAATGTGTATTTGGCATTTTTGCAAAGCAGAAAGTGGAAACCCTGAAACATGTATTGATTGAATGCTCAACATTGGATGATGTATGAAGGAAATCCTTTGATGAATTTGTTTTTAAGAGTAATATCTTAAAGGCAAAAGGCTGTTGCGGATGCCTCGTTAATGGTCAGCAAATTTCACTAATAATTGCGGTTTTAGTTTCTGGTCAAATTAATGGAATTGGTGCAAGTTTTAAAATACAGACTAATATTTTCTGTTGCACTGCCTATAATAAATACATTTCTTTTGACATGCTAAAAACAATCGCGCAGTTTTCGTTTGTTTGTATTGTTAGTTTAATCAAAGTATTCTATTTTCATATAAACTTGGTTGGACATTCTTTTATTTGGGTACCACAGTACTGTCAGCGTTTGATCGGCTTCTGTACTAGCCCACACGCCTCCTGAAGAGTATTGCCTACCCACAGTCCATGCCGCCCTAAAGAGTGGAAGGAGGCTTACCTGTCAGGCCGTGCCTGTTCCACTTGCATGATGGAGATCGCTGCTGCTCTAGTAGTAATGTGGGGCGGAGAAACGAGCGTCATTCAATACTCATCCCTGTACTCGACGGTGACATGACCAGACGTCCTGGTTTTGCCAGGACTGTCCCAGTATTTAGTGCTCTGTCCCCCTTTCTCAAAATTATGTTCCCGTTGGAAACCGCAGTGGTCCCGTTTTTTGGTAGTCTTGTCTTCATGGCTGGCAGGCAGAAATGCACAATCTTGCATAGAGGAAATGCTGCATTTTACAACTTAAGATAGTGTTAGTTTGTGATAAATTAATTATAATATGTGTTTCTTTGAACAGTAACACTTAAACCCCCTTTCTCCCTACAAACACTACTGAAGTGTAGGGCCTTGACAGCCACTTTCAAGGGTTTGTCCTACTTTCATGTTAGTTGACCAGTCCCGATGTTTTACTTTTTTAATCTGGTCACCCTACTGTACTCCTGCAGAACAGTAGCATGGTGTCTGCACGCGCTTCTGCGTCATGTACTCTTGTTACACGCTGTGTTAAGGTTTTCTCTTACTTGCTGCCTGAGAGATGGATTTACTTTTATCGCATGTATTAAGCATGCACAAGCCACCACCAGCGTATCAGAGTGCTGTAAAGAAACACAAACAAATCGACGCGATTAAACACGTCATCGGAATGCATAAGAATACCAGGCCTCGAATATTACTGAATAGTATACATAAAATAAGTTCTGCGAGAGCAGTCACCAGCAATCGGAAAAAAAAAACTAATCTGCACTCATCTATTGTAATGAAGCCAAAACCCGGCTTTTAAGCTCTTCCGGAAGCAGAGGTAGTTGGATATGTTCCTTAATTCCGCTGGAAGCGTATTCCAGAGGGAAGCAGCATTAAAAGGACACTTGGCCGTGAACACTTTCCGGGCATGTTCCGTTTCCAGCCTCAAAGATTTGCTTCTGGAGGAGCGACTGCCAGCAGCGATTTTATTATCATAAACAGGCCCTGTGGACCAGGCACATGGACGTCATTTAATTAAAATGACAGGGCAGCGGAAGTGACATCACATGACCCTTGACCTCCGATGACACCACAGGAAGTGATGTCATTTGGCCCAACCCCGAAGTGACATCACGGGGAGCGATGGAACACAACCTTTAACCCCTTGACAAAACAGGAAGGGGCATCACATAGCATTGTTCCTACTTACAGAACGAAAAATATGTTTACGAGATCACTATAATGTGATATACATTTCAAACAAGAATGGATCACCATATGTATTGTTAATATCACTGTGTATAGGCGCATGTCACCAAATTACTGTGAATTCAAGCAGGCGTCCAAGGTCAAATGATAATGATGTGTTTTTATAAAGAATTTACGCTGAAGCACTTTATATAGAACACATACACATACAATATCATCCAACCTGTGCTGGTACTCATTTGTCGACCTTAGAAGGACGAAAGGCTGAGTTGAGGTGTTTAAGAACAGACCAAATCAGTGACTCATCCCCTGAAGTGTGCCTGAAATACAACTTTAATGAGTCTAGCAATTATTGTATAGAATTTCAGAAAGGTACATTATTTGTTATTTCTAAACATTCTTATTTAGGGTCACTGGCCAAAGTGTTACACTTGTGCAAAACTGTTTAATTGTTCTTGTTTTTTTTTCTTTTTGTAAGAAGACTGAACAAGAAATCCAGCTACTACATAAACAAAAAGCCAGAAGCTTGCATGTAAAAATAAATAAATAAATAAAATACATATTTTTTTTAGGGGTTGCAAGGAAGGCTACTGGGGTAGCAAGGGAGACCACAGGGGTTGCAGTTGCGACCCGTTCTGACCCCAAATGACATCCCTGACCAGGCACAACACCTTGAATTGGGAACAAGCCTCCAGCCAAAGCCAATCTGTTTGCCTTGGAATCAGTATGAGTTCCCATTTTCTGGCCTCAATAGTCTTCCTGGCTGCAGCATAGGAGCCCAGCAAGAATGGCACTGCTGTAATTAACTCTGAAAACGGTTCAATTACTTACTTCATTACTCCCAGTCCCACTCTTCTTCATCCCAGTACCTACACAGGTACGCTAGCCTCATTCTCTCAGATTTTCCAAAATAGCATCCGTTTAGGAATTCTCCATACCAATGTCCCCATGTATAAAAGGAGGTACCCAACCACAGTCCTACTGCTCCATAACCAACAGGACACATCTCCTGCCTGGGCGGGATAGTTGGGCGTAAGTACCGGGAAGAGGAAGACCAGTACTAGGATTAATGAAGATTAGCAGTATGTAATCTAGTCATCAATTCCAATTTCATCTTCCTCATGTATTTCCTTACACATGACGTGCACTGGGATTTGTTCCCCATGGACGAAAACTCATAACACGTAGTTTTAGGACCGGTTTTCTGAAGTCCATCTAAGGGCTTAGTAAAACCATTCAACTGAGACAGTACAAGACTCCACTCTTAGTATAAGGGTGTATCACCCAAGTATGTGCTAGCGTAGACAGAGCAGCCAGGCTTATCTTAGGAGGGGGAGAGGGCTGTAGGAAAGTACATAGAACCTGTAGTACACCAAGGGTTCAAAAGAAACACGTACTACCAGAAGTATTATACAAAATAAAGATTTATTATAAATACAAGTAGGCCAAGTTAAGTCTTGGGGTGAGTCCTGATCATAGAATCATAAGCACATTTAAAAATAACGAGCAGCGAACAGACAGGGAACCAAACCACAAAAAGGAAAACTTGAGCCACCAGAAACTATCCAGAGATCATAATGTGTCAAATCAGAGAGACAACCGAGAATCACATCGTAAAAAATCGCCTGCCAGAACCACAAGCACAAACTGGGCCAAGACCCCAAGAAAATGGGCGTAGACAACGACGAAGGAAACCACATCAACAAGACCCAAAAAAAGGAAAAGAGCCACTGAACCGATCAGCAATTCTCCAGATAACAAAGAGATCGAAACACCTGAGACCTCTGAGATCGGAAGATCTCAAACTAGTGGAACACTACCACGATGGAAATCAAGCAAAAGCTTACATCCACATCAGTATAAAGGGAACAGAAGGAATTGATCAAGCAGTCTTCGAAGAACTGGATAGGATGAGTCTGCGTCTGACAGAAATAAGGAACGCAGAAGCTCCTGTAAGAGGATTCAATTCAGCACTACAGCTAAGTTAACGCCTAGTCTAGAATACTGAATGAAAACCCTTATTGATATATCTTTAGGTCCAGTTCATGCGTTCTGGATGACTACCCCTATATAACACCCCTCTCTTGGAATCCCCCTGACCCCACTGAGCCAAGAAGTAGTTCTGTTTTGCAAGTTTAAAAGGTTTATTTGATAATTTAAAATATATATATATCACACTTTATAATAAGTTAATAATTGAATAGCACACTTAATCTGATATGATAAAGATCAACAACGGAGAATCTGGCACTAGCACACTTCTTATAATCACTAATGAGTTGACATGAAATGGATAAGGTAGCACACTGGTAAATAGGAACAAAAGTATAATGTGGTAGAGGATGCTTTATGTAAGCTCAGGTGGATGCAATATTCAATGAATGCAGTACAGAAAATACTCAATATGATTTCAACCAAACAATGTAATCACTTTTCTCTGGCAATCCCCTCCCCCCCTTGATACAATGCAAGGAAATGGAAGGAAAACACACAGTTCTCAGAAATGCAATCAATGTAAATCAGTTCACCCCAGCAAGCTTACACCACAGAAAACAGATAGGAGTTTTGAAAACACAGGCCCAAATGCTTTTATATGTGTTAGCAATGGATGAGAAATATGCTGGAAATGCTGTTAATTCCCTTTCAGAGGTTCAGGGTGAGTGGTATCTAGTTAATATTAGTCCAGGCTCACACTAGCAATGATGCAGGGATAGTTAGCAGGTTAAACGAATTTCTGGCAAATGGGTTTTTACATGTGAAG
This sequence comes from Ambystoma mexicanum, assembly GCF_040938575.1. Classification (NCBI taxonomy): domain Eukaryota; kingdom Metazoa; phylum Chordata; class Amphibia; order Caudata; family Ambystomatidae; genus Ambystoma; species Ambystoma mexicanum. The sequence continues at coordinate 311,412,299 of NC_090932.1, forward strand.
AAATTTGCAAATCGCGGCAAAATTCGCGAATGCGTCGAGTGCTATTACAGAGGAACCACAAGGACTATCTCTATCGTTTTGGGGTCCTAGGAAAGCCTAGGATCTCAGCTTCAAAATGAAAGTTATTGCAAGTCTCTAGCACAAACGGTTGCGGAGATATGAGCGATTTTGTGAAGGTCGTTTTTCAGATTTGAAATTTTAAAGTTCAAAAAGACAAGTGCAGCTTGCGACTAGAAAATGACAAGTGACAGCTTTACAAATGACAGGTGACAGTTAGGAGGCAGTTCTACTTAGATTAAATAGATTGAATTATATTATTTTAACTAAGAGATTGGTTCTGCACAGTTTTCTAGGTACTCACACTATATTCTTGAGTGAAATGGGCCTCGCCATGGATCTGGTCAGGGTTTTGGACTGGGCTTGGGTCTCTCTCTGGGCACAGCACTGCTTTCTCTCTGGGTACAGCACTGCTTTCTCCCTCTGGTCTGGTCTCTAGTTCTGGATAGATTGAAGTCTCTAGTTTGGCTCTCTGGAGGTTTGATGGAGGTAAAGTCTGGATCTCTGGATGTTGTATGGTCCGGCAGAGCGCGTTGCAGCAAATGGAATTGAAGGTCCCCATCTGTCCTGTCTGTCTGCTTTTATGTGTTTAGAATGTGGGTGTGTTCTAGCATCACTGACCCTACCTCTCTCTCAGCTTCTAATTGGTCAAACTTCCATTTATCATTTGATTGGGGAATGAACTGTGAGTCAGAGGGATGTCATTTTATGGCTTGCAGATAGGACACTCCTCTGTCAGATTGCACATATTCTATATTTGATAATAAAAGACATATTTCACAGTTACACAGTTGCTTGAAATTACATATACATGGTGTGGCTGAATTTAGCCATGTCTCTGTCCAAATCTGCTGTTTCTAAGAGCTTGCATTCAGAAATGGCAGATATTTCACTTTTTAACTGATTTTTCAATTTCTGACATTGACCCAACTTTACATACATGTGTGCAGGGAGTATGGACATTAACTGAAGAAGTTTCAGATTTTTAACATGCACACATTTAGAGTAATATCCATTTTTCCGCTAAAACCCCCCTGAACATGCCACCGGGTCGAAAAACCTCTTAAAATGTGGGCAGAAAAATCACAAGAATTATGGTATCATTTATAAAATTTTCACATGTCCGCTCTATGAGTTATTCATCTTTTTAAAGTTATGTTCTGGCTCCAAAGGGGTGTGGTTTCCCAGGTCACATGGTATAAAAACCAGTCTTTCCAGTTTCTGCCAAGCCAGCTTGCTCTCACAGGCAGTGCTCCTCCCAGCTCCTGCCAAGAGGAAGCTACATTTTACGACTGCGGTAATAAAAACCTTTGCCTGAGTGAAGAGGGCTTTGTTCACTCTCTTGCAGAGCACAGGTAATTCAATTATCAGATAGATGGCATATCCTTAGTGTGGGCAGCAAAAGGAAGGTTGGCCTGGGAACACAGTGGTGACTCAAATTTCACTCCTGATGGGGGTAGTTGCCAGGCAGAATCAAGTTCCTTAAGCCAGACTTTCAGCTACTGTCATGTTATTTGTTGCTTTTTAAATTAACTTGCAATTTTACACATGCAGCTAGAATGCTGATTCTAAGTGCAAAACTATGACATTTAAACAATTGCAACCTATGTGACACTCAAAAGTAGGTCACTCAGTCAATTTAAACATTTAGATTTTTTTTTTTTAGTGTCTTTCAATCCAGTGCAACTTAAACTGCTGAAATCCACAGCGCAGCCAGTCTTGTTATAAACCTTGTCTTATGATCTTCATTTCCCAGATTTTGTAGGCACACACAACTCCATTCTGCCAAATGTCTGCTGGTGTTCAGTGAATATTTTGCACATATTGCAATGTTTGAAATAGGCACTTTGGCTTGCCTTCAGAGAAACACAGGGTGGTTTTAAACTGCCGGCTTTTGGATAGTGGTGAGTACTGGTACTGCACCCATTTTTGGGATTTAAGAAAATGAATTCCCCACAATTCTAGGTTGCATTTGGCAATCAGCATTGCCAATCCCAATGGTTTCAGACTACTGTGCGGGTAGTCCAATGGTGGTTTTAGGCAGTTTCCTTCTGTGCCCATAACATCGGCAAAAATGAGTGGCAGCCTATTCTTCATGCATTTCCCTGTGCATTTTCTGGGAAGCTCTGGCCATCATGATGTTTTCATGTCAGTACTGCACAGTTTTGAGGTAGGGCTCGGATGCATGGGTAAATACATCCCACACTCCAGAAGGACACCGGTCACCAGACACCTCAAGGAAACGGAGCGTTTACATGAGGCAAGATATCCGGAGTCACCGCGCTTTCAAAAGCCCGAGCACCGAAACTCACCCAGAAAAATCAAGACAGGCCCCGACTTCAGAGACCCCAAAGCAAAAGAGCAAGATAAGGGACCCGAGGCAGATAAAGGGCCCTTGGAACTGGTTGATATCAACGTGGAACAAAAAATCAGAGAAATAGCAATGACCAGGGCCAGAGTCTGACCCTAACACAACAGCGAAATGCAGGGAGGTGTGGCCCGAACCAAAGAATTTCATCTTAGGATCCTGGAACACCCGGGGCCACGCGCACCTAACGGTAGCCGGAGGCGTTAACCTGGGCAGTTATGACATCTTATGCCTGCAAGAAACGTGGCTGACATCTAAACCCGCACTGGACGTTTTTACAGTGGTAATTTCCCCAGCAGTGAAAGGCCTTTTTGGAAGACCGTCATCAGGCTTATTAATCGCGATAAAAACAGGATGTGGTTTAGCAGAGCCAGTAAAGTGGAAAGAAGCCTACGAACTTCTTGTAGTGGTCTCATCATGGGCCCAACAGGCACCAAAAAAGGCCAAAACTCTAACGTGTTAGCTATACTCACCTGCTATTGGAATCCCCAGAGGATGTCGACTAAAACTTTTTGCGACAGCATGAGCTCCACGATTGACAAACTTTATGAAGACTTCGAAGACATCGAACTCATAATCTGCGGGGACCTAAACGCAAACTGTGGAAAACAGAAACAAGCTAATCCACTCGGCAACCGGCGATCACCAACATATGATCAAACGAGAGAGCGTGGGAAGGCCTGGAACGATCTTTTTTTTTTTTTTTGAAAAATTTTTATTGGTTTTTCAAAACATATAACAAACAGTGCGTGGTATGGCGGTGTAATATGTGTAACACCCACACAAAAAAAAAAAAAAAAAAAAACCCCCAACAACCTCAACAATCCCTCCCCACCCGTTCCGCCCCCCTCCCCCCGAGACCACAGGTCAGTCCCCAATCATTCAATATGCTCATGTGTCGAGCAGGGACTACCAGGACTGTTTGGAGTGCTGGCCGATGTCGCTGAACGGAGGAGCGGCTCAGTCAGTTCTACCCAGCGGAGAAGATCTGCACTGGAGTCAAGTTTTTGTACCTGGATGGCCATTTCCCAAGCCGCCGTCTCCGCGGCGACCCATCTCTTGAGATCGTACCACCAAAGGGCCTCACCAGGTCCTCGTGCGCTCTTCCAGCTCATGGCTATGCGCCTTTTCGCCGTTATGTAAATCAAGTCCAGGAGTCTATTTAGGGGCTTGTTCTTGGTGCTTCGCTTGTAAGCCCCCAGTATGCAAGCTGCTGGTTCGTGAATTTCGACTTCTATCCCGGCCAGCGCCACCCTATCTCGTACCTGGGTCCAGAACCTCAGGACCATGGGGCAGCTCCAGAACATATGGGTCATTCCTGCTTGTGGCGCATGGCACTTGGGGCATGATTGTGGCGAGGCCCCCTTGAACTTAGATATGGCGTCAGGTGTGAGGTAGGCTCGGTTCGTGATGTATAGCTGTATTAATTGGAGGCGTGCATTTCTGGAGGTCTTTTTGTGGTAGTGGGTAATCTTTTCCCATGCGTTGTCCTCGAATACAAGGCCCATTTCGCTCTCCCATCTCTTTTTGCATTTCAGTTCATTCGTTGTTGTTGCCTGTAACAGGGCCTCGTATATTCTGGAGGTTTCGTGGCCTCCCTCGGCTGTGTCCAGCAAGGTTTCGATGGTTTCATTCTCTGTAAATCGATTGTCTGCCTCAGGCCATCTCTTCCTTAAGGCCCGAGTTATTGCCCCGTGGAGCAAGAACTGCCCGATGGGCAGGCCCGTCGACTCGCAGAGGTCGGAGAATGTAGAAAGTTCGTGTTCGTGCATGAGGTCGCCCAGCGTCGCTACTCCGTGGGGCTCCCATACCGAGCGAGCCTCGGTGTGCCCCCATGAGGGTGTCGCCATGACTGCAGCGATGGGGATCTGTGGGGAGTACGGATCTCGCAGCCCCACAGCCTTACAGGCCCTCTTCCAGAGCTGGGTTCCCAACATGGCCAGGTATGGGTGACGTTGTGGAGCCCCCTTCCCGACCCACAACAAGTCTCTAAGTAGCAGTAGTGGCAGGGCCGGCTGGAGAAGTCTGGTGTCAGTGGTGGTTTCATCCGCCATCCAGTGCGTTACGTGTTTCAATTGGCTGGCCAGATAATATAGTTCGAAATTAGGGACTTTCAGTCCGCCCCTCTCGTAGGGTCTCTGGAGGATGTCAAGCCCCACCCTGTGCCTGCCTCCCTGCCACAGGAATTCTCTGCAGAGTTTGTTCAATTCTCTGAAAAAGGCTGAGGGGATGTTGTAGGGGACATTGGTGAAGCAATGCAGTAGGCGTGGGAGCGCTACCATTTTGAGGAGACCCGCCCTCCCCGCCACAGAAAGGGGAAGTTTGCCCCAGAAGGCCATGGAGTTGGTGAGTGCGTCCTTTGATCTGGCTGTGTTGAGGATGTGTTCTGTGTACGGGCTACGGTGTATGACAATGCCCAAGTATTTAAAGGACGTTACCTGCCACTGGAGAGCCAGTGGGGGCAGGGGTCCGCCCTCATTGCTGTGTAGCGCTGCGAGGGGGTAGAGACACGACTTGTCTTTGTTTATCTGGATGCCTGTGTGTTTTTGGAAGCAGTCCAGAGTCTCCAAGATGTAGGGCAGGAGATGCTCAGGGTTATTGAGGTAGAGGAGGGTGTCGTCCGCGTACATGGAGATGATGTGAGTCACTCCATCAAGTATAATGCCTCCCCCACCGTATTCCTGCCGGATGTACGCGGCCACTGGCTCAGCAGCAATGATATAGAGCATGGGAGATAAGGGACATCCCTGTCGTGTGCCTCTGTGGAGGGGCCATTTGTCAGAGTACGTCTTGTTGGTACGCACTCTAGCCTCGGGGTGTGTGTAAAGCAAATGGGTCCATTTAAGAAAGGCGGGTCCAATGCCCATCCTGGCCATGGTGGCGTACAACCATTCCCAATTAACCGAATCAAAGGCCTTGGTGGCGTCTAGTGATGCCACTGCGTATTTCTGGGTGTCATGCTCAGTGCGGTATATGATGTGGTGCAACCTGCGTAAATTTTCAGTGATAGAGCGCCCAGGTACATAGCCAGTTTGGTCGTGGTGAATCAACAGGGGGATCACCTTGCGTAGCCTGTTGGCGAGGAGTGCCGAAAGTATTTTGCAGTCGACATTGAGCATGGAGAGAGGTCTATAGGAACCGCAATCTGTTCCATCTTTGCCGGGCTTCAGCAAGGGGATGATTACAGCTTCCCTCATGGAGTCAGGGAGTATGCCGCGTTCGAAAGCCTCATTGTACACTTGTGCCAGCAGCGGGGCGAGGGTCTCCTCATATGTCTTATAGAATTCCCCCGGGAGACCATCCATACCTGGGGCTTTCCCAGAGGGTAAAGATCTAATGGTTGCCTTGACCTCGTCTGGGGTGATTGGGTCTTCCAGGGTTGCGGCCAACTGTGGGTCTAGTTTGGGTAACTCTATGCAGTCTAGGGCGTCCTCGATCCCGGTGTCTAACGGGGGCGGGGCTTGAGAATATAAGTCCTGGTAGTATTCGGAGAAGACCATATTAATATCAGCCTGGGTGTGCACCGCAGTGCCATCTGGTCTGAGGATGTGGCAGATGGGGGTCCTAGGGGATTCCCTTTTGTACAGCCAGGCCAGGAGTTTGCCGGGCTTGTCTCCCAGGGCGTGTGTCCTTTCCGTGTGCTTGGCGTAGCTTAGTTTCCCCAGGGACTCCCAGTGTGACAGACAGGCTTGTCTCTGCGCTATTATTTCCCGTACCTGCTCGGGGGTCGGGTTCGCTCTATTCTCCAGCTCCCCCAGCTTACTTTCTGCTTTTGCCAGGGCGTTCGTGATGGCCTTTTGGGTTCCCCCTACCGCTGCCAGCATGTCCCCTCTCATGACCACCTTATACGCCTCCCAAGCGGTGCTGATGCGATCTACGCTGCCTAGATTGTGTAGCCAATATTCGTCTGTGCTGTCTTGTACGTGGTCCCTGAAGGCCGCGTCAAGCAATGCTTCTGCTCGCAGTCTCCATGTAGGGATAGGGGGTCTGGGCGGGTGTACCTCCCAAGTGACCGACAGGGGTGAGTGGTCTGATAATACTCTGGGTAAGTATTGTGCCTCGCTGAAAGTGGCTTGCTGCTCCAGGCTGACTAGCATGTAGTCCAGCCTAGTGTGGACGTTATGTGGCGGGGAGAAGAAGGAGTATTCCCGTCTCTCCGGGTTCAGTTCCCTCCACAGGTCGCTAAGGGACAGATTGGAAATCAGTTTGGATAGTATCTTGGCGGGGGGGGACGGGCGGGAGTGTTTGGTGTCTGACCTATCTTTGAGGGGGTCTAAAGTGCAGTTGTGGTCCCCGCCCCAGATCATGGTGCTGTTTGCGTGGGGGCATAGTCTAGGGCTCAAGGAGCGGAAAAAAGCTGTGGCGTCATGGTTGGGTGCGTATGTGCTAATCAGGCATAGGTCTCTTCCCTCCATGGTACCCTGCACCAGCGCCATCCTACCCTCGTTATCCGTTTTTGTGTCCGTGACTTTAAAAGGGACTGACGGGTTAATCCACACCAGGACCCCCCTAGCATATGAGGAGTAGGAGGATCCCACCAAGGTCCCCCGCCAGGTTTTGGCTAGCGCAGTCAGTTTAGCCTCCGTTAGGTGTGTCTCCTGAAGCATGGCGATCCCTACCTTGCATCGTCGCAGGTATGCTTGAATTCTTCGCTGTTTCACGTAGCTATTCATGCCTCTGACGTTCCATGTCATCACTTTCACTCTCTCAGCCATAGTCAAGGTGGTGTACTCTCACTAGTCCAGGTCCCGGTCGAGGCCTCATTGGAGGTGCTGTGGTATTGGAGGAGTCCTGTGGTCTCGGTGTGTCAACTTTAGGGATCCCAACTAGGGTGCGGATATCCGGCACCCCTTTCCCTAAGAAAGAACTTCCCCAACAAATAACTGGTCTAACAAGGTGCTCCTCGTCGTGACTGTCCCGTTTCCGCTCCCTAGGACCTGGCATGGTCTTCGGGTGCCCTACGGGTGGGTAAACGTACCCTGAAAAAACAGAAAAACACAAGCTCCTGGGGGGTTGAGGGAGCTAAAACCTCGGTGTTCCGCGTGGTAGGATCCCTTCAGCTGCTCCTGGGGTTGGATTGCAGTGTTCTTATGGTGCGGTATAATACAGTAGTCTTAGGTAGGTGTATCAGCGCGGCCTGCGCCTCTTGTCGTCTATGTCTGGTAGTTGCTGCTCGTCCATCCAGTCCCGGGCTTGTTCCGGTGTGTCGAATAGGTGGGCTCTGTTCTTGTGTATTACTTTCAACCTAGCAGGGTAAAGGAGCATGTATTTCAAACCAGCGGCCTTCAACCTGGCTTTGGTGTAGATGAACTGGGCCCTGCTCATCTGCACTTGAAAAGTGTAGTCGGGGTAGATGGCGATCCTGGCCGAATTTCTCAATATCTGGCCCCCTGACCGAGAGTACGCCAGGACGACCTCGCGGTCTCTGTAGTTTAACACTTTAGCAATCATGGGCCTGGGTGGGCCACCTGGCGGGGGCCTCTTGGCAAGCGACCTATGGGCCCTTTCGATGGAGAACCCCTGCGATAGTTTCTCTGCGCCGATTTCCTGCAGCAGGAGGTTTTCCACGTAGTTGGTGGGGTCTGGGCCTTCGATGCCCTCAGGCAGTCCGAGCAGCCGGATGTTATTCCGGCGGGCCCTCCCTTCGGCCTCTTCCACCTTGTTCTCGAGGTTTTTGACCGTTTGCTGGAGGCCTTCCATGTCATGGAGAAGTTGGGTGTTCGCTTCGGAATTCTCGCGTACTTGAGTCTCGAGTGCCTCCGTTCGATTAGCCAGGGAGCGGACGTCTTGGCGGAGGAGTCCCAGATCTATGGCCACTGCGTCGATTTTATTCACCATAGTCGTTTGGATTAGCTTGATGGCCTCCAAGAGTTGCAAGTTAGTGGGTTCAGGCGTCGCTGGAGTAGCGCTCGTGTCCCCTGCGGCAGTCGCCATGGTCGGGCACTCAGGGCTGGGGGGTTCGGGGGCTGTGTAGGCATCCAGGGTGGTCTGCCGCTGTTTAGACCTGGTCCCCCTCCCCGCTGACTTATCCGGGCAGGACATCCTCTCACCTCGCTGTGGAAGTTGCCCGCTTGATGTCCTCCGGCGCTCGGAGGGTTATGGTCCACGCTTCGGGCCCTCCCGCGGGGCGTCAAGCGCTCCGGCGCCGGTTCTCAAGGGCCTCCAGGCACCGCGGGGTGCGATACGGCCTGGCTAGGCCTGATATGGTAGTTCGTGGAAAGTCTTCGCGTTTCGGCCCGCGCTGCTTTTCTCGGTGCCCGGTGGGGGGGGGGAACTCCTTTCTGTAGCTGCCCGTTCCGAATGCCGCGGTTCCAGCACTCCGCCCCCCGTGGCGCAATTCGGGCAGGGGTGCGCAGCTCCGGTGGTATCGCCAACCGGGGCAGCGCGAGGTGGCCGGTGCACTCGCACTCGGTGTAGTGCGCGATCTCTGGGCCTCGGTTCCAGCCGGGCCTCCGTCCCCTGCGGTTCCGACAGCGGGGCCAGCAGGCGCCCTCGTCCGCCTCAGTCGATCACTCGTTTTCGGGCTTGGGGCTCCCGAGCCTACCGCAGGGGTGGCCACCGGGGGGTCAGCAGGGGCACCCCCTCGCCGTTCCGCTCGGCGGCGCAGGGCGGCCCTCTCTCGGATGGCTCAGCAGATGTGAGCCGCCATCTTGGCTGTCCGCGTCGTGGGGTGTGCGATCCTCTCAGCTCGGCTCCCGGGCTTCCACCCTCGCGTGTGAAGGGTCCAGGAGGTTCTCGTCGCCGCCGGCGGCTCTCGGGATGATTTGTAGGCGCTGAGGCCGGCTTAAATACAGGAAAAACAGCTTATCGATGGCTCATCTTGCGGAGCTTGCCGAAGTCGCGTCCGCTCTACATGGCGGTTGGCCACGCCCCCCAGGCCTGGAACGATCTTATCGCAACAAGAAATCTACATAACATAGATACACTGTTCCCCAATCAAATCAACGTACCGACATGGGAACGAGGCCGCTCAAGTGCCACCTTAGACTACATAAGCATCTCCACAGGCTTAATGCAAGCGATAACGAGTGTCAAAGTTGAGAGAACGCAGAACAGCGACCACAACTTGTTGTCATGCGATTGGCAGGGCTGGAGACCTATAAAATCTAGGTATGCCCCAATTACGGAGATAAATAACCAACAAACACGTCTAAGACTAACGGAAGCGAACATTCTGAAACTGAAAAACGACTGGGACCAAAAAATTCAGTCCAACAAAGTAAACAAAATATACGAAAGACCAGATTATACACCGCTGTTAGCCCCATACAAAAAATCACAAAAATAACTGTGGCTCCTGGGACCTACCCTAAACATGCATTCAACAAAGAGGTGGTTGAACAGAGGAAAACGGGATGACGCTTAAAGAAAACAGCCAAAAAAACAAACACCAGCGAGGATTGGGCAAAATGGCACCAGGAGACAAAAAGGTACCGCAACTGGCTAAAACGACAAAGGGCAACACAATACCAACTGGACGCAGAGGAGATGATGAAGAGATTATCGTCTAAAAAATCTAGCGAATTCTGGTTACTAATAAAAACAGCATCTGCAATCCAGAACACGCATCTGATCAACGCAGTTGCAGAAGAAAAATGGATAGAGTACCTCTCGAAAGAATTTGAAGACCTGAAAACAGCAAAAAGCACAAAGGAGGACAATCCGACCTCGACCTGGGTGCATCTCTCTAACCCAGAAGACATCGCAGATAAAATTAAGAAACTAAAAACATCTAGAGCACCCGGACCCGATGGCCTGACTAACATGGAACTCATAAAATTTCCAAATGAGTGGTCGAACGTTATTGGTGGAATCTTTGCAGAATGTGAGGCCAAACAACAGATCCCCGAGTCGTGGCTGAAAACGGTGATTGTACCAATATACAAAAAAGGAGGGTGCAAACAGCCAGAACATTATAGACCAATTGCCTTGCTGGACATCATAGGCAAACTATACGCATCCCTACTGTTGGACCACCTCAGAAAATGGGAGAAAAATAGACCTGCAAAGGACAATCTACAAACAGGTTTCCAAAAAAAATTGAAGTACTACAATCATCATAATGATATTAAATATCTTAAAAGCAAAGGTGAAAGAAGGGGCACCAAAGATACATCTAGCCTTTGTGGATTTATCTAAAGCCTTTGACAAACTTGACAGAAACAGGCTCTGGGAGAAACTTCAACTTTGAAACTGCCCTCAATCGATACTCGAGCCTATTAAAGCATTACACACGAACAACACCATAAGAGTGAAACTAAGTCAATAAGGAACACTCTCTGAAGAGATCAAGATCTGTAGAGGGGTCAAACAAGGATGCCTCTTAGCGCCAGCTTTGATTACAGCCTTCCTGAGCGATCTGCAAGAGTCAGAAGCCGAAATAAGGAGCTTCCCGCCAAAACTGGGCAAAACCTTCATACCCAGATTACTGTATGCAGACGACGTGATCTTGATAGATCAAACTAAAGTCGGACTCCAGCGCAAACTGTCAAAGTTAGCTGAATACATCAAGGCCAACGACCTAGAAATCAACAAAAACAAATCAAAAGTCTTGTCAATCGAAAAAAGCAACAAACAAGATAACTAAAAAATTGGCTTGGTTCCTCGAAAAAGAGAAAATTGAAACGGTTGAAAACATCAAATACATAGGGGTCGAAATAGACAGTTCAAGAACAGACATAACCATGCAAAAGGAGCTGTGGGAAAAAGCGAAAAGACTAACATCACAAATGAAAGCGATCGATAGAAAGTACGGAAAGTTCTCCCTAAAGCCTGCTATAAACTTCTACAAAGGAAAAGCTGTCCCAGTCCTAGCATATGGAACAGAAGTCTCACTGAACATTCCTGCAGCAATTTGGACTAAACTAGAAGGGCAGATATGGAAGGCAGTGCTGGGACTCCCGAAATCCACAGCTATGCCGGCGATTCGAAGAGAGCTGGGCTTTGTATCCCTGACATCCATGATAGAGCAAAGCGCTATGAGCTTTTTCCGAAAAATCATTCTGCCCGATTCGCTACCAGCCCTCAAATTCATAAAGGATGAAATTGAAAGCGGCAAATGTCGAGCACTGAAAAGATGGGTTGAAAAGAGAAACAAAAAGCTGGAGGAAATAACTTGCACAGAAAAAGAACTGATTGGCAACCCGATCGAATAAAGCGAAAAATGATTACCATGGACTGGATTAACACACTATAGGCAGCAGCAGAAAATAAACTTCTTTCACATCTCCCGGCCACCTTCAATAAAGTCAAATCTCTGCTAAAATATTGCGTTAAATTCCCTGATAAAAGGAAAAGAACTATGTTTATGAAAGCTAGACTAAATCTGCTCCGAACTCAAGAAATTTTGTTCATCAGAGGTGTGTCCGGGAATAAAGGATGCCGTTTGTGCAAATCAACAGAGGTGACAGAAACCCTGAAACACCTCATAATAAACTGCCCTAAAACCAAGAAACACAGACTAGTGCACCTACAACCCCTGATTGAAAATCCATGGATGATATGTGAAAATAATCTATGGAATCGTTTAATATCCGGCGAAACTACAAGATGGACGATAGCATTGGTAAACCTTATACACTCAATTTTTCGACAAATTAAAGAGGAAAACCCATCGGCCTAAAGGATAAGCCTGGAGCTAAACACGTGACTGCAACCTTCAAAGGCGACTCCTCACTTAGGAAACTTCTGAAAACACACAATAACAAGAAGGGATTGGAAATAACGAAAGCCAGTCATTTTGATAAATTTTCTTGGGTTTCTCCTGAAGAAAAACAGTCAAAAAAAAATACAAAAAAAAATAAGCACATTTATAAAACACAACACAATGCTTAAAGGTACACAGACCAAAACATAAAACCTTCTTCAGAATACCTAACAGTAATACTACAGAAGTCAGACCTTATCATTCACATCTAGTATATGTAACCCCTATTAATGGGGAGTAAAAACCATCAGTTACTTTTAGAGTACTTTACAGTAAGCCTAGGGTAGTAGAGCCTGCCAGTTATGCAGTGACACTCTGCAAAGAAATCACATAATCAACCAACCCCTGGAACACCACAGATTCAAGGAACAGTATATAGCTATAACTACTTTTATGATAAAACAGTTATTCTGGGTGAGTAAGACCTTTTGGTGTAATATACAAATACAGTTGCTTTTCAGCTCAGTGAAACACAGTCTAAGGTAAGCAAGAAATATTTACACTAATTTAGGATTGCACCAAGCAGACCAAGCTTAGCTACACCTGAACAACACTTTGCTAGAATGGCACACAGCTATTCTAGGCAGGTAAAACCCAATGATGTAATATACTATTACAGTTGCTTCTCACGTCAGTGCAACACCGATTGAGGTAAGCAACAACTCTTTCTGACTTATTTTAGAATGCACACAGCTATTCAAGGTAAGTAAACCCCATATACTTTTTAAAGGAGCTACCAGCAACTTAAAGGTAAGTATGACCTAAAGCAGACTTATTCTAGACAGGCTAACAGCAAGTCAGGGGAAGCAAGACCCAATTGGGGCACTCATATATTTATATCCTAATAGGAATAGTAAAGTGAAGCCAACAGCATTACATTTGGGGAAGAGACGCAGCCAATTCACAGGTGAGTAAAATAAATTTACATATACTTTTTAGAATGGCACAACAAACGGTCAAGGTAAGTAAGAACTTTTGTAACTGCTCACTCTCATAGTTACAGTTGCCAACTAACCTTTCACAAGTAAGTACTTTTCAAACACTTGCAGGGTGAGATAGGGTTGTGTTGCAGGCAAAGGTCAGAGTTCCTGTTGAAGACTGTTCAAAAGTAAGTAGTTCACTTTAAAGTTAGTTAGGGTCTAGGGACTTCTGAGAAGATACCCTTGGCAGATTCCAGCAGTGGACATGGGTGAACTGGATGAGAGGACTCTCAATCACAGGAACACCCCAAAGCTTTACAAAAATCACACAGGCTTAAGGTAAGTAAATACCCAGCCAACACAGTACCTTAGCACGGAAGTCGAGTTGCAACAAGAAGACTTCAGGATGTGCAGCCAAAAACCTGGTAGTTGAATTCCCTTATCATAAAGACTGAAGACAGGACACTGGAAGGGCTTTTGCAGCATGGATCATGGGAAAGGCACTAGGCAAGAGGTTCTTCACATGGTTTACTCAGCACAGAAGAAGAGGTTGCAGCGGGGAAGACTTCAGGATCTGCAGCCAAAAACCCTGTCACTGAATTCTTTGTCATGAAGACAGGACACTGGAAGGGCTTCTGCACCAGGGATCAATGGGGAAGGCTGCAGGCAAAAGTTTCTTCACAGCTGGATGCTGAATATCGTTCATCGGATTCTCGTTACTTGCAAGGTCAGACACTCTGCTGAAGGAACTATTTGGACTTCATTTATGTCCCTGCAAATCCAGCAGGATGCCACCAAAGTTTCATCTCAATTCAGAATTCAGAAGACCATGAACTACACAATGGCGCGAGGTCCCAGGGTATTGGGGTATTGCACCCCTGCAGCATGACGTGGAATGGCTCATAATGTAGGTCTTTATGGGTCTAGTGGATCCCACCAGGCTCTGGGGCGGGTCGTCATTTTCGGAGTCCCCAGGTCACTTGGAAGAAATAATAACAGCAGGCTCTCCGGTTACGCCGCATGCTCTCCGGTCGCTGGAAATCTTCTCAGCCATGTTTCCTTCATCTTCCTCTTCTAATTCAGGTCTAGTGGTTGACTTCCTCTTCAGCTTCCAGGATCAGACTTTTATGCAGGAACCCAGCCAATAAAACAGATGTGCAACATTCAAACATGGGGGTTTGGCAGTCCTTTTAGGACAGCCAGCCTCCCAGTTTGAACTGGAATCTTGCAGTCAGGCTGGAAGACAAAGGACTGCAGAGTTTTGGATTCCTCCCTCGCTTCCTGCCTTCACAGACACTCGGGAGCTGGGGTGGGCTTGACCGAAGTCTCCCGCTGAAGATAGAATTCACACAAAGGACTTTCCCACCGTGGAGGGCAGGGGAAGAAGAAAAAACACGGAATGCTAAAATGGCAATGAAGAAGACAGGGGCCATTTTGGCAAGATGAGCAACCATGGGTGCCTTTACCAGGGCTGTGGAAACTGCTTGTGGTAAAGGTGCACCAAATTAGTAAAAAGGTACACGGCCACCAAACATTAAAGGCAAGCTTGACCCTGTGACAGAAGTGTTACAGTTAAAATGAGAAAGGGGATATATTGTATCTCCGCAGCACATCACATAAGGTGGGGTGCTGGTCTCACAAAAATAAAGTTTAGAGAGGATAAAATATCCGTTCTATCCTTGGGAACTGTAGTTCTCCCAAGGTTAGTCAGAGAAAGTTAAAAGAGGGAGCCCAAAGGGCAACCCAGCAACAATAGGCAGTTTATGCCAAAAGTTGCCAAAGAGGATAACATTAAAAAGACACCATGGAGAGTCTTAGAAATGACCCCCATAAAAAGAGGAAAATATTCTGTGACTGTGGAAAAAGGATCCCACTCACTGAGGTATAGGGAAAAATAATCCATCAGTAAATCAAAAACTTCTGAGGTTGGCACAAGTCAGGAGGATTAATCATGGATATGAAAATCTTACCCAACACCTACCAACTGCACACCCTGCAATTTATTACTATCCCATATGTCTCATCACTCATGGTATGTCCACACCACTGGCCATCTTGGCTTGGAAGACGCAACCGATAATGATTCACAAATGTTAGGTCGGGGAGCCCAAATGTCCTGAATTTCAGCTCCCCTAGTGTCCACCCAGGAACCCATCATCCTCCTTGTTGAGCGACTCTGAATACCCAAAGTGCACTGAAACCCCTGTTCCTCATAGGTGAAAGTAATGGTATTCCTGAGTCATCTGCTAATGGGGAGTGCCAAAGCTTTACACCTCTGCCTGAGGCCCAAAGGTGACAAAAGGACAAGGGGACTAACAACAGAGCTCTGCATGATCCAAATATGTAAGGGTGGCCTTTCGGATGTGAAGGGTAGAAAAAGGCCCCAACTCCATTTGTGACAATCCTGCAAGGAAAGATACAATAACGATTTCCTGTGAGAGGTGAAAGATGATTCCACTCTGTGGTGAAGGTGATGGCGAAGGTGATGGCTTTCTAAGAAAGGTGGAAATCAAAAGTAATGGCCCTACTTCACCCAAACGTCTAATTGAACTAGCGGCTACCAAGAAACCGGTCATCGTGAACAGAAATTTAAGATCAGTGGAATCCCAAGGCGCAAAGGGTGGAACTTGGAGAGCCCTCAGTACAGTGGGCAAAACCCAGCTGGGGGCCAGAGATCTAACCCTGGACTTGGCCAACAAAATACTCTTAAGCACCTAGCCATCACTGGGCATGCACTCCCTACTTCTCCCCGGGGACCCGGGAAACCTCCAATGACTGCCCACTGGGCCCTCAGGGAAGATTTTGTCAAGGCCCATCTCAAGCACTACTTCAAGAAAGATAGAAAAGGCCCGGGTGGAGAATTCTTAGGGAATGGTGAATTACTGGCACACAAAGCCAGCATTCCACATTGCCCCTCATAAGACTGGAGGGTTGCCGGTCACAAGACTACTGCACCGCCTGAGAGACTGGCCCTGGGAGGCCCCAGTTTATGATACCCCTCCTTTCAACATCCAAGCCACCCAGTTCTAGTTGTTGCCTGGCAGAGAGTGAACATTCTGGCTCACACAATGTGGACCATGAGAGTGCTGAAGTGTAGCTTGATAGACATCCTCCAGGACTGGAAACCAGGTTCTCCTGGGCCATTCGAGGGTGATGAATTTCAGGTATTGCTGCTCCTGATCCCCTGGATAACCCTGGAGAGCAGAGCCACAGGAGGAAAAGCATAGACAAATTACTGCGCCCACCAGAACAATAAATCACCTGTCCTCCAAGCCTTCACCCACCCGTATCATGAAATCCTGTGTTCCTCTGGCGACCACAGCTCCTGAGTCATGTGAGGGCCCAGGAAAGACCCCCAACCTTTGGCACTGAAATTGGTTGCGATGACCACTAGCGTAGGGCAATCAAGGGGGAAGCCCTTCAACAGCTTCATTTGGTCGAAACACCATGGCGGATGCAACCTGATACCCTCAGGCAAACTTACTTCCTCCTCAAAGCCTTGAGAGGCTGGGTTCCAAGGACAGTGGAAATGCAAAAGAACTGGCCGAAGCATGCCGCTGAGAGAAAGGGGTGACAAATGCGGAAGCTGGCATTAGTCCTTGCACTCTGATCCAAGATCCTATCTGTTCTGACTTCCTCCTGCCACACGCCCATCACAGTCTCTGACAACTGCCACCTGGAAAAAAGAACTTGCAGTGTCGGTGTACCTGGGTCAGAATCAGGTGTGACTTTTGCACATTCAAATGGAGCCCAAATTCCTGTAGGATGTTGCAGACCAGACATGCTCCATATGCTACCTGCTGGGCCGATGAACCCCTCACCACCCAGACGTTCAGGTAGAGAAAGACAGCAACCCCTGTTTTGTGAATGAGTCCCACTAGTGATGCCAAAGTCTTTGTAAAGACATGAGATGCGGCCCACAGACCAACATGATACATTAAAATGTTAATTCCCCACTGGGAACCATATGTAGCGATGATGCTCTTGGATTATTAGCACATGGTGGTATGTGTCCATCAAGTTTGGGGAAGCCAGCCAATCCCACCCCACCCTCACCCCCTCCACCTGACTAATGGTATGAACCTTTGCAACATCCCCATCTTGAAGCCTAGCCTGAGAATAAACACGTTCAGACTGTTCAGGCTCAACAGCAGGCAGAACCAGTGGCATCACTAGAGGGGGGGCTGGGGGGGCCGGGGCCCCCCTGTGAAACCCTGTGCCCCCCTTGTGCTCCCCCTACCTAAGAGGAGCAGTGACCATGTTCTCCCCCTACTTTTGTCTGTGGCCCCCCTACCTTTGTCTTTGGCCCCCTCTGTGCCCCTCCTAAATTTGATTCCTGGTGACGCCACTGGGCAGAACCCCTTTGAGGCCTTGGGGGCGAAGAACCCCATGGAGTGACATCCAAGACCCTGCTTTGCGGCTGCTACTGGAATGTGTGACAAATTGACTTCTACCCTGCAGGAGTACAAGGATGAGTAGAGGCTAAAATGCACACTCCGCCCTCACCCTTCTACAAACAAACAGCCAACACAATCATAAAGATAAAACAGGCATGGTTAAGAGATGTGCTTCTTTTGCCTTTTGTGGTAATCTGGGCTGAGCGACACCTATGCTCTTAGGAGGGGTGTGAATGTGATCCAGTAGTGACCGAAACACCGTGTTCTGTTTTCTATACATATCTATAAATATATAAATATATTAGAGATACCATCAGCAAGAAAACTAACTAGAAAAACACACACTGTACAAAACCCAAGCGTGTGGAAAGGATAGAGAACATGCATGAGGTAGAAGAATGCAGGACTCAGAGTATGACTACAGCGGTGACAGGCAAATTATTAATCACAAAAAGGATATGTCTTTGGATGAAAATGGTGCACAAGTGACTTAACCAGTCTCTAGGGCCCACAATGGACCAATGGGGCAGTTTTGGTAGATAGTACCTTGCTTTGGGCATTTGGCGGGTTGACGGTGTCGAACAGGACTTTGAGCAGTGATGGGAGCTCATCAAGCTCAGTTCCAGTACCTTGGTTCATGTGTGCCCAAGCTGCTAGCGGGTGTCAAACAGACTCAAATGCGGTAGGTCTGTTATGTTCGAAACATGGCTTTCAGCGAAGCACGTCAGGGCGCTCACAATGTTATGTTGTGTTGTAACTGCTGCGAAGTGTTGATGAGTGACGTGTCAGCAGTTCGAGATGGCGAATAGCGATTGTTTGCAACAGTGATAATTTTTCTTGGGTGCAGATTGGAGAAGTGGCAGTTCGAGGGTGAGTTGAGCCGTGGCATAACCCCTGGTTCAAGTCGGCAAGTGACTCTCCAGAGGTTCAAGTCTGGTCACGTTGTTGGCAGTTGATTCCAGCCTAGCAGATGAAGGGCTCCGCAAGGACATGGTGCCGCATTAAGTAGGTTCGAGATGCAGGCACTGTAGTTCGAGGTTCGTGGGAGTGCCGAAAACTGCACCTGTGGGATCCCTAGGCATTGAACAGTTCTCTTTGTTAGTTCAACTGGTTTTGTGCATCAGAACAGGGGGGCCTTAGCTGAATTGGTCCTCCAGATGCTGTGAGACCCAGTGGTTAGGGGGCAGAGCTCCCATCTGCTTGGGCTGCTACTACTTAACCTCAGTGGTTCAGGGCTTTGGAAAGTGCAACTCTCCCAAAAGAGGTCCAATGAATCCTTCTGAGGTGTTTGTTCCAAAGTGAAATATAGAAGTGGTGGGAAAGTCCTTCTTTTAAAAAGGCAAAATACACTAAGGCTAGACTGCTTTAGGTGCTCTATCCCTGCTCCTGGAATCAGTGGACGTTGTGTTCTGACCAGGGTCGGATTGGCCCCTCTGCCTTTTTGGCCCTTGGCCGGGCCGAAATCGTCCCTGGGGAGTGGGGGCCGGTTTCTGGCCATGCCTGGGCCGGGTTGGAAGAAATAAAATAGAAAACATATATATTTTTTGTCACTTTTTTTTTTTCAAAAAGCCTTTCATCCTTCTTTGGTTGATAAATGAGTACCAACACATGTTGGGTGATATTGTATGCATGTTTGTTTTATAAAAAAGAGCTTAAGCGTAAGTGATATTCAATAACATATCATTTGGCCTTGGACGTCTGCTTGGATTCACAGTAATTTAGTGTACTTAGGAACAATGCTATTTGAAGCCACTTCCTGTTTTGTCAAAGGGTGAAAGGTCGTGTTTCATCGCTTCCCATGATGTCACTTTGGGGTGGGGTCAAATGACATCACTTCCGGTGATATCAGAGGTCAAGGGTCGTGACGTTTTTGAGGCGAGGGGTGGGCCACTTGTTTTTGGGTGACCAAGCCCATTTGTTGTCCCAGTCCGACCCGGCTTCTGACATCACACCCAAAATGCTTTGTGCTGCAGGAAGCGGAGGACACGGGAAAGAGAGATAGTTATAGAGAGAAAAAAGATGGTAGAATCTTCCTCCAGTTTTCAAGAGCTCCCTCAGCCTACACTAACCCTGACTCCTCCCTTTATAATAAAGTCAACAGCCTTTGGAAATGCAGCACCCGGATGTGAGGCTACTCCTGTGCGAATGTGTGTGCCCCTTTGATCCCGGCTACCAGGCTAGCTTTCTGTGGAGTGGCTGGGGAGTGGTTAACAGCTCTCACAAAGGAATCAGAGAGGCACTCCCCAGGGCTACAGTGGCTTGCTACTGGTGTAGAGACAGCCCTATCTGGGGAGAATGCACATATCCCCTTCACGGCTGAGCCAAGTTCACAGGGTCAACAATGTGTGATATGAAACTGCATTGGCTGCAATAATTATAAGAATACCATCCACCATACCCTAACTCAGGTATGGCCTATATTTAGAGATGATTCTGCCACAAGGATAATAGATTCCTAATTATGGGTTTCGGTGCAGGAGTGCATGTCTTAAATGCAGCCCCTGTGCTGCAGAGACTTGGCTGTCACTGAGCTGTCAAATGGCCACTTGTGTCCTCTGAACCTGCTCGGTGCTACAGATCGAGCAGGTGCTGCAGATCAGGATTGTATTTGTATTTATTTTATTTATAAAGCGCAGCCAGGCCCGGGGGCATACGGGCGCGTACGTTAGATCTGGTTACAGTTACAATTAAAAGCAGTCAACAAAGGGTTATGTTACAGTTACAGGTATGTACATACTTAGTGTTGCTAGTGCATACATACATAATCAAAGATGTCATACATACATAGTCTAAGATAAATACATTAATTACAAAAGTGTGCAGTCAGCAGTCAATCATGCTAGGATCAGGAGGTTACGCTGTCATAGAGTCCATGTTGTGAAGCCAACACTTCGTGTTGCGTTTGAATAGGTTAAATGAAGGTTCTGCTCGCAAAAGCGCAGGGATTGTGTTCCATAATTTAGAAGCTTGTACAGGGAAGCTAGCTCCTCCCGAGTTATGAAGTTTGAATCTCGGTATGGACATAGTGTTAGCTTGTGCTGCTCTGAGTGGTCTTGAGGAGGTGTGAGGCGTAAGTTGGTTGGTAAGGTATGCTGGTGCCAGGTTGGCTCTGGCTTTGTGTGTAAGGGCCAGAGTTTTGAGGGATATTCTGTGCTCGACTGGGAGCCAGCGTAGTTTGCGTCTGGTCTCAGAGATGTGCGCCTTTTTGGGAATGTTAAGGGCGGCCCTGATGGCATTATTTTGAATTACTTGAAGTTTGTTGATATTTCTGTGGCTAGTGCCTAAGTAAAGGGCATTACAATAGTCTATTTTGGATCGGACTAATGCTCTAGCAAGAGTAATGCAATTGGGTGAGGAGATAAACTGCCTACATGCAGTGATCAGTTTACAGGTGTAAGCGGCTGATGATGCTACTGCATTAGTTTGTTTGGAGAAGGATAAGGTAGCATCGATGTAGATACCAAGGGTTTTGGTATTATTTGACACGGGGATGAGATTGCCATCTATGGTGAAGGATTTGAATGCATGATTAAGATTTTTGAGTTTGGCGTGAGTGCCAAGGATGATCAGCTCAGTTTTTTCGTCATTGAGGCAAAGACCATGATGTGCCATCCATGCTTGTATTACTGAGTATATTTCATTAAGGGTTTTGCTGTCTGTTTCATAGTTGCCCGAGATAGGAATGAGTATCTGGGTGTCATCCGCGTAATTAGTATACGAGACACCCAGATAGTCAAGGATATCAAAGAGGGGCTTTGTGAATACATTATAAAGTGTCGGGGACACACAAGAGCTTTGCGGGACTCCACAGGGTACTGGCGAGGGTTCAGCAGAATCAGTGGGAGAGAAGACCCTCATGGTTCTGTTCGCCAAGAAGGAACTGATTCAAGCTGTGGCTGTGTCTGAGAAGTGTGCTGCAGTTTTCAAGTGGTGACAGAGTGTTTGGTGGTTCACCAAGTCGAAAGCTGCTGACAGGTCAAGCAGTAAGAGGAGTGACAGTTTGCCATTGTCTTTCAGGATTTGGATCTGGGTCATGAGATCTATTAAAGCAGTTTCCGTACCGTGTCTAGGTCGGAAACCTGATTGCGTAAGTCCTAAGAGATTGTTTGATTCTATGTAGGCCTGTATTTGTAAGTAGGCTGCTCTGTCCAGTATTTTTAATAAGAAAGGTACAGTCGTTATCGGCCTATAGTTAGACGGGTTGGCTGGGTCAAGTGTAGGTTTTTTGAGTAGTGCTATGACCCACGCGTCTTTTAGGTTATCAGGTACTACTCCAGATTTGAAGGATGCATTGATGAGGTTGGTGATGAATGGTGCTAGATCGTGCGCGGCGGCTTTGATGGTCGGGGCAGGGCAGGCATCACCTTGGCAATTTGAGGGTTTGAGTTTCCTGATGATGTTTTCTACTTCCCAAGTTGAGAGGGGTGAGAAGCTGAAAGGTTTACAGGTTGACTTAAAGGTAGGTGATTTGTTAGGTAATTGTTTGTAGTCCGGGTCAGCTAGTAGTAGGGATTTTTTTGCATTGATTTAGATTGTAGGCGAGCTATTTTATCTAATAAGGCCTTCTGAATATTACTACACCATAGTGCGTCAGTAACACATTTGTCTATAGGGGCAATGGGGGATTCTAATTCTTTCAGAATCTTAAAAAGTTATTTTGTGTTGGATTCTGCTTGTGTAATCCTTTTGTTATAGGTGTCTTTTTTAGCAAGAAGGATGGCTTCTTTGTAACTGGAGGAGGCAAGGGTTAGCTCAGTCTTATTGGATGCTGTGGGATGTTTCTTCCAATGTGCCTCAGCGGTTCTCTTGGTTTTGCGTAATTCTCTTAACTGCGGAGTGAACCAAGTGTTAAGATGACGCTGTGGTTTAGGTTTCCGCAATTTTAGAGGGGCGATGGGATTTCAGTGCTTTGAGTATAGCCTGGTTGTAGATATCCACTAAAACTGTGGGGTCAGCATCTGGGTCAATATTGTTCAAGATGGGGAGTAATAAAGGTAGGAGTTTGTCAGGAGTAATGTCTTTCTTATTTCTCGTGCTGGTGGCTGGGGCGATGATAGGCGCCAGGTGTGGTGTGTTGGCTTTGATCGAAAAGGTTATTTTATGATGATCAGACCACATGCATGGGTCATTAGATCAGAGGTCAATAGAGCAATTGAGGTGAGTGAGCCAGTCCAGTGTTCTGCCTTTGATATGAGTGGGCTCGTGAATAATGTGCGTATGACCCAAGTCAGATAAGGTGTTGGCTAAGTCATGGGCGTTAGTGGTCTTAGGGTCGTTAAAACTGAGATTAAAATCCCCAAGTAAGATGGTTTGAGAATTAGGTTTGGTATCTGAGGTTATGAGTGATGCAATGTCCTCTATGAAAGAAGAGATGGGACCTGGTGGTCGGTAAATAAGGTGCATAGTTGCCGTGTGGTTAGGTGATATAGGTAGCTTGATGGACAAGGATTCAGCAGAGGGGATTTGAGCGTCCTGGATGACTCTAATGTCGAAGGTATTTCTGAATATGAGGGCGAGTCCACCTCCCTTCGTTTGAGAGGTGTTTCTGTCGCATCTAATGATAGCATAATCATTGGGTATGGCAAGAGCCAGAGATGGACCGGAGGCAGCATTAAGCCAGGTTTCCGTGACTGCAAGGAGATCAAGTTTTTCGTAAGTTATAAAATCAGCGATGTCGAGAGCATGGGTAGGAAGAGACCTGGCATTCACCAAGGCTGCTTTAATAAGTTTGTCTTTTTGGGGAAATTTTTCTGGTGGTATAGGTGGGTCATGCAGGAGGATATGGGCTAGCTTGTCTGGGTCAATGGCCGAATTGGCAAGGTTGTGGTCAATATGCGAATGTTTCATACAACGGACTCTTAATCTAGAATTTCTAGTTAGAATGCTAGGGTGGTGATAGCATGGAAAGATAGGTGCGCTAGTTCTAGAATTCAATCTAGTGTTTCTAATAGCAGTGGTACAAGGTTGGTTAGGTATTGGTCTAGTAGCAAAGTGACGTATCCAGAGTGCTGGATCATCCAAGTACGGGTTTGCAGGTGTCGTGGTGCTAGGCCACGAGGTGAGGGTGGTGGTTGCCATACGTGTGCTAGTGTATATGTCTTGATTGGAATGTGGATTGGGTTGACTAGTCCAGTGTCTAGTGTAGATATACAGTAGGTGGATGAAAGTAGTTAGGCACCCAATACATGATGTGAGTAGTGTTGCTAGTAGGCAGGGGTTGCAAGTGTGGTCTATTAGCGACCATAAGGCACAGCACAAATCAATCAAGTGTGGTCTGTAGGCGACCATAAGGCACAACACAAATCGATCAGATGTGGTCTGCAGGCGACCATAAGGCACAACACAACAATCAAATGTGGTCTGTAGGAGACCATAGGGCACAACACAATAATCAAATGTGGTTTGTAGGCGACCATAAGGCACAACACAACAATCAAATGTGGTCTATGGAGACCATAAGGCACAACACAACAAACAAATGTGGTCTGTGGGCGACCATAAGGCACAACACAAATCAGTCAAATGTGGTCTGTAGGCGACCATAAGGCACAACACAAATCGATCAGATGTGGTCTGCAGGCGACCATAGGGCCCAACACAACAATCAAATGTGGTCAAAGGGGACCATAAGGCACAACACAACAACAAATGTGGTCTGTGGGCGACCATAAGGCACAACACAAATCCGTCAAATGTGGTCTGTAGGCGATCATAAGGCATAATGCAATCAAATGTGGTCTGTAGGCGACCATAAGGCACAACACAAATATCAAATGTGGTCTGTAGGCGACCATAAGGAATAATACAATCAAGTGTGGTCTGTGGGCGACCAGAGGCACGACACAAATCAACTGGCATTTTTCAAACAGGTGCATCAGGGCACTAGGCCACCTAAATTCGAAAATCCACAAGACTGCTTAATTAGCATTTTTCCCAGATAGTACTCCTTGCTTATAAAGATCCATGTATAGCAGGATTAGAGTACAGTATGTAGACATTGGTACTGTGCAAAGTAGGGTTCACTTAGCAGATAAGTTAGAAGTGAGTGAGATGCCGTTTATCACGTTGGTGGCAAGGCAAGTCACTATGGCATCGAGCACGTAATAGGTGACTGTGCTGAGTGACTCCCGCAGGTGATGGGGGCAAGCGCCCCAGCGGGTGGCGGGAATACCAATAAGGTGTTGATAGGGTCAAATGGTGCAGCAAAAGATATAAAATGCCGGGTTAGGCAAGATGATAGGTACTGTAAATGGTCAAAGTGCATTGGGCAATACTCAGAGGAGGGGAGTAGTTCTGAGTTTCTTACCGCTAGACTGTTGGGTAGCAGGAGGGATCAGGGTAGTTGTGTCCAAACAAGCAGAAGTCGGGGTACCCTGGCATAGTGCTGCTTGACACCCAGAACTATGAAAGCCCCAAACTGCCAACGAATACTTCAAGGCATATCCTTGGCATCATCACTCACCACTTTTTCCACCAAAGAAGCTCCAGGGTTGCTGAGTGCAGAGGAAGGTCCGACAATGGGTTTCCCGCCACTAGAATCCAACAGACACGTCCCGAAGCTCCAGACTTGATTTGGTGGTCAAATCCAGGTCGCCTGAAGCCGTCCAGAGGTGCGTGCTGCAGCACCGAAGAACCAAAGGTCAGGAAACCACGATATTCCAAACACCAAAAGTGACCTGTGCACACGTCGCCACAAGACGTCCCCCAGGGTCTTACTGTATCTGCCAAGCCTTTGAGGAACCCACAGCAAGTTTCATCTTCCCAGGACTTTCACATTCTGAGAAATCATCGACCAACGAATATCACAGTGAAGAGCAAAACCGCTGCACTTCAGAAAGACTTTGGATTGAATTTTCAGCAGGGCACAAATGTGCATTATGCTTCTGGCCTGGTTTATGGTCTTTCCAATGAAAACTTTCCAACAAAAGTGTTTTGCATCAAAACCTATCCATCGAAAATATTTGCAACAAACGCATTTGTTTTTTGGGGGGGGGTACCTCCCACCCCCCTGTTTTTTATCCTTAAAACCCCATCCCAACACAAATTAACCCTTTCCCTACACACATATTCATTCAATGCATACATTTTCAACAGATAGGTTTCAATGGAAAAGGTTTTGTTGGAAACCTTTTAGATGGAAACATTAGATTCTTTTGGCCTCAGGCCTATGAAAGGGGAATCTGATTAGTCGATTGCCCTTTCAGGAAATTGAATTGCCTCTGTCATTTTTTTTTAATTACTACAAATCAAAAAAGCCAGGGCTTCTAGCACCCTGGCCAGATGGCAATTACTCACAGAATGTTGGACCCTTTTTCGAGAAGGTCCCACATCTCCCTCTGAAGAGCCTTCATCTTGGTAATGTCCTTGTGTTCTGGAGTTACAATGGCTGCTGTCGTGATTGGGGCGTATGTAATACAAAGTCTAGGTGATCATCCTCTGTGCGAAGTCACCTGGACATTGAGTTCCATAGTTTGGTTGACAGGAAAAATGGAGGAAGATATCTAAAGGTAGTTAGCTTATCAACTTCTGAAGGATAACAGGCCAAGCTGACCAGCCAGAATCAAAATGTGTGTAGGTCGCACACAGATGTCAGAGGCGACAGTTCATTTAGAATGAAAACCTGTAGTTAGGCATCAGTGCAATCACTGCAGTCACTATACTGCCCCCAATAGACAGTGAAGGGTCAGCTTTCAAACTTGTGACTTGAGTAACACACAGGGATTGTGGGGCTCATGCCCAAAATATGTATGGAAACTATAACTTGCTCAGAATCCGAGGGCCACTTCAAAAGGAAAGATTACTCTGGCATCATTCAAGCCTAAGCGGTTAGGAGGCTAAGTCTTGGGAGCAGGTGGGTTCGCTGTGTAGAAAACAAAATGTTGCCAAACAATAAGGTG
Organism: Ambystoma mexicanum; assembly: GCF_040938575.1. Taxonomy (NCBI): domain Eukaryota; kingdom Metazoa; phylum Chordata; class Amphibia; order Caudata; family Ambystomatidae; genus Ambystoma; species Ambystoma mexicanum. The sequence goes on from NC_090932.1 coordinate 311,438,644, forward strand.
GGTGAGGTCAGTGAGGAAAGGGGGTGCAAGAGAAGGGTAATGTGTAGTTTATAACCTCTGCACCTATTTCTGTACTGCCAGTGCACTTAAGCTTCCTGTACTGCACTTGACTTTTTGTTTTGTTGGAGGTGAGTGGGCACATTTAATAATCTTCTCTATGCAGCTATAAACCTTAGTTTTTGTTAGCCAGGTCCTCCCCTCCCCACACTACCCTTATAGGCTTTAGCTTGCTCTTTATGTGTACATGGATTGTGATCTTTAACACAACAATGGGAGACAGGGTGGGTACATTGACCAAAAAGGGCACACCCTCAGACCAACAACAAAAATACTCACAAATCCCCCCGGTCAGTATTGTGTAGGTAGCGCACCACTGTTTATCCAAGACTTTTGTTTTTAAAACACTTCTTATTAAAGATATACAATGAACAAAATAAATATCCATTATATATAAAAATGAAAAGCAAACTTTACAAATGCTGATCAACTGAAAGAGGTCAGCCCTTAAAATCACTGGCATGATTCATAAAAAACACTAGCTCCCAGGTCTAGTCACACTTAGAAAATTATACCCGGAATACTAATTCAACACATCCACACTTTACTACACACATACCTAGCCTTACATGTTACTTTCCAATCTCACAATTTTTAAAAAATGATTAAATCGGAAATTCTTCAGTGGAGAGCCGACTTTCACAAAAATGGATCCCCATCACGACCCTGGCGGTAGCCGTGCCTGTAACACAGGCAGGGCTGCCGCCAGAGTCGTTTTTTTCCGGTGCCTTGGAATGGGCAATTACCGGGGTATTCCAACCCCGACAGACCCGGTAATTGCCCATTCCAATGGGCCGGAAATAATTCTTCCCCATTTCCATTTGAGCCCCATAGGGCTAAATGGGAATGGGGAGGCCGGATGCACCGGCACCGTTATCAACGGTGCCGGTGCATCCGACATGCTCATGCTCTGCTCGCGGGTGCCGGTACAGTCACCAGGTCAGACCTGGCAGCCACAATGGCACCCGCAAGCAGAACTCGTAGTTTGCCAGTCCGGGTACTACGGTACCAGCAAGCTTACCGGTACCGTAGTTCCCAGACCGCCATGCTTGTAATGAGGGCCATTGTGTTTTGTCCCCGTTGGTGCCGGTAATGACAGCAATCATTGTTTGTGAGAGTGTGCTCTCCCCTTATGACTTTCCGATTTATTCGGTTTTATTTTAATTGTGAGATTGGAAAGTAACATGTGGGGCTAGGTATGTGTGTAGTAAAGTGTGGCTGTGTTGAATTAGTATTCCGGGTATAATTTTCTAAGTGTGACTAGACCTGGGAGCTAGTGTTTTATATGAATCATGCCAATGATTTTAAGGGCTGACCTCTTTCAGTTGATCAGCATCTGTAAAGTTTGCTATTCATTTTTGTATTTGAAAAAGTGATATATAATCGATATTTATTTTGCTAATTGTATATCTTTAATAAGAAGTGTGTAAAAAAAAGCCTTGGATAAACAGTGGTGCGCTACCCACACAATACTGACCGAGGGGATTTTTTGAGTATTTTTTACATTGATTGTGATAACATGTGCAGCACTATTTTCCCCAGTGGAGGGATCAATTAGAGTGACCGAATAACTACTTGCCACCGAGACATTTTTATTTCCAGGTGCTTTTTAGTCCTGAAATATCCCAACAGTCTGGAGAAGTGGTGGGCAACCTGCAGCCCTCCAGATGTTTTGGCCTAGGACTTCCATGATAATTCTCCATTGACTACACTGGATAGGGCTGATGGGAGCTGGAGGCTCAAACATCTGGAGGGCCGCAGGTTTCCCACCACTGGTTTGGAGGAACGGTTCTGGGGCAAAGGACTAACCTACTGTTGCTTATTTACACTGTTAACCTGTTTTAACAATATGCAGAAACAAAGCACTTGAGATGTGCCCTGTGAGGTCTGAGATGTTCAAGTCCCTAATTTTAGTTTCCGAGCTACAGCCAGCTTTATAAATACCAGAATGCATAGTGACTATAAGAAGTGGTTTAGCATCTCAAATCTGAGCTGGGCTATTTTGAGATGTCTAATCTTCCCACTGGGTTATTCATGTGCTCCAGGCAGCGGCTTATTCTTTTTTTGATGCAAGCATGTAGCTTCTTGTTATGCGTGATGTGTATACACGCTAGAGAGCATTCCTTTAATGAGAAGATATCAATCATTGTTTAACCACCTAATAGTATGCACTCGTCAGGAGACACCAACAAACATTAGTCCACGCTCAGCGTCATAAAATCTGTAGTCAAAGCAATCTTTTTACCAGAAGAGTATTGCCAATAGGCACGGGTACAGGGTGGTCAAGGGCTAACGCAGTCCTTACTCAGCTGGGAAGATAGCTTAGGGGCAACACGCTTGTCCTAGAAACAAGACAGCACTGAGCAGCAAGGGTTTGTTACCTGGTCCTGTGCTTTTGCGCTGGAGTCCGGCATGAAACGGGTAATAAAAAAACATTTTTTTTTAAATACATGGTCATGAAGTGTGCGTGTACAATTGGTGATCCACACCCAATGTTGAATTCTTTGAAAGTAGTGTGTTGTATTTGAAAACAGAAAGCTCCCAAGGTACCGCAACCGGTTGAGTGACTGTTGCTGAGTTGTTATATGCTTCAAGATGCCATTAAGTTATATGGCTGTTTGCAATTCCTTCTAAAAGTGCATGTGCTGAAAAATGCACTGTGTGACAAGAGGGGTTGGGATGGTTGCTTACTCGTATTAAGGGAAGGGAGAAGGAATTTCTGTCCCGTTATAAAAAACAAAAATCAAAACTTGGTACCCATAAACCCTCAGATCAGTTTCCTAATGTTAGGTTATCTTGATGTATACCGCGCAGGGAGACCACAAGGGGCAGTCTCCAGGCGCTCACGTGGCTCTGCAAGAAAGCGGACAGGGTTGTTTAGTGAGGGAAGAGTGGTAGGTCGAGAACCAGGAGAAACTGGCGTCTATGTGTGTTGGCTTGTGTGTAACTGCTGTCAGCACAACAAACACATGTAATTTCGATTGAGCAGTTTGACAAGCCAATAAATAAAATGCACTCCTTGGGGTAAGATAATGAAAGGAAGGGGAACGAGTATATCATGGCTTTTGTGGGTGTATCCCTGCAAACAAGTAAACACAGTTTAAAGAAATCCATTTGGGCCAGATTACAGAAAACTTGCACTGGTGCAAGTGCAAATTTGCACTGTATTAAAAGTAGAGCAAAAATCTAAAAACACTAGGATATATTAGTGCTAGTATGGAATGTATTATCACTAGGGCACACGTTGCCCTAGTGCAAAAATACATTAAAAATGTATCTTTTTTGCACCAGACCAATGTTTGCCCTGATGCTTATACCATTCCAACTGCACTTGTCATGGTGCAATAGTTTTCTAATATGTCCCAGTGTTTTTTAAAATAGGGCAAACTTTGCCCTGGTGCTAATGCCGTGCAACTTTGCACTTGCACCGGTGCACATTTTCTGTAATCGGACCCCAGGTGTGTTCAAGTTTATGGAACAAGTTTCACTATGGAATTGTCTTTTTTTGTTGTTACATAATTCATTGTGATCGGAGCATTTAGCAAAAAAAAACAGTGTGCCCAGCTTGTGGGGAGCACGCTTTTATCAGAGAGGGCCCCTTCCCCAATAATATTCCCTGCCCATCTATTCCAGGTATGTTGTTCAGGAGGGGAGAAATCCACTGATGGGCCCATAGGTCAGTGCTCACCCTTAGAACCTGTAAGACAAGATAGCTGGACCATGTGAGGACATGGGGTGCAGGATTCACTTACTCCAACACGACTCAATAATGAGGACTCAGTAATTTGGCAAAGGGAAGTCCGTTTAATGACATGTACATTAAACAGGGAAACAAATTGAAATCAGCATCGTTGCGATCACCTGTCTCTCTTCAACTTCCTCGAACTTCAGTTGAACAGTAACTTTTATGCACCAATCTCATCATCATTGATGTCTAATTCTAAAAAAACTCGTCATGCAATATAATTGGTTAGGAAAGGTAACTTAAGTATAGGTGCTATATCTGTATATGATAATGGAGCATGTGGATTGGATAACTCTTATCGGGTGGGCGTCTACACCTTTCCCTCTACATCACACGTGATAGACGTCACTGCAAGTACGACGTCTCATTGGTTCTACGATATATAGGACCCTAGATAACTTGGTCCATTGTGATTGGGCAGGTTACACCCCTAGACATAAATCTCCACTTTTAATTAGCAGCAGGCAGGATAGACACCCAGGTGCCTGGTGTCCTAGGATTCACCCTGCCTCCTTTCTATCAATCAGTATCTTTGGGCTATGTGTCAATTAGTTGGCTGGGCATGGCCTCGAAACTGTAGCCTCATATCAGGAAAAGTTATGGGACCCTCGGGTTCTGGGTGACATCAGACATTGGTGCCTCCTTGCGCTTGGCTGGTCACGTGTCTGTTCACCATGAATCTGCTTCAGTTTCCAGTTTTCCGTGTATTTGATTCTTCTTTAGCCTTGGACCTGCCTGGGCCCCCCTTATCTTGACCTTCACGTGGCAGGCTGGTATGCTCTTAAGTTTCAATTCTCCGGAGTTGCCGCTCTCCTCCCTTCCTGGAGTTGACCTCGAATTCTCAAGCATGAGCTACTTCTTGCTGAGTTTCGATTCCACTCTTCCCTTCTCTTGCCTCTGGCTGGGTTACGAAACTTGGCCTGTTAGGCCTCTGGCAGCATGGGTATATTTCTGCTTTACAAAATGGAGTTGCACTTGGTATAATGTGCCTTATTGAGGTAGATATATGGTTGGCGCTTGCCGCTCTAATCTTCTAAGCATTGCAAGCAGTACCATTTTCTTAGCTTCTTGCGTTCCAAGCCTATTTACATGCATTAACTGGTTGGTTGCTTCCATCTTGTTTCATAGCAACGTTTCCTCATGTTTCAACATCGTCTCTTTCCTGTGTCCATTACATCCAATTCCATAGCTACTTGCACTGGCGTGTTATCCTTGATAGCAGTTTTCGTTCATCTGCGAGTCTGTCCAGGCCCTTGTGTCATTTCCACTGGCCTTCCATTAAGGCTCTTTGGGTTTCTTCGTGGACTGTCTGTAGGTACTCTTTGTTTCGTATCAGCAGCTGGTACGGCTGTCTGATAGGGTAACATGCTGCCCAGGGTTGTCTGGTTATGGGCGCTTGAACAGGTATGGATCTTCTGATGTACACTGGGCAGAGTCCGAGTGCAGCTCTTTGTTGGTTCATTTGTTCCTCATACGTCACATACCTTGGTGAGTACTCTCCTGGTACTTCGAAATGAGGGGGAGGGGTGCAGGCCATGTCTGGGACCTCCTCTACACTCCCCCCTCTGGTCGGTTCATCGACCACTTCTGCAATCTCCTTTGTATTTATTTCCTTTGATTCTTCGGTGTCATGTTCATCGTCTTCAGGGTTTGTACATGATGGTGTGAATGTCTGAGTCTTCGGGGTCCATATTTTTATCACCCCTTTAAAACTCCCTGCTGTTTTCACATGCTCATCTTTGTTCCAGGTCATTAGCTGAGATTGTCCATTTGGGCTGCAGTAGATCCATTTTCCTTCATACCTTCTTTGTTTCCTGGGATATGTGAATTTTGTTCCTTCTGGCGCAAATTCGCTATTTTTCACAAAGTCTCTAATTTCTTCGTCAGTCAGGTCTCTGGGCTTCCATCTTGGTTCGACATCAACCATTATTTTCATCCCAATGTCTTTCTTCACAGTTTTCTGGCATTGTATGATGATTATCTTGATAACACAAACTCCTAGCATTATCATTGCTAGCAAGGCTCCCAGAATCTTGAATATATCTGCCATCCATTGTGGGCTCCAAACCCGCAGTCATAATCCACTTCATCGCTTTCATCGATCATCTGGTTCTTCAGGTTTGTCAACATACTTATGGCTTCCGTTAGGGTTTCATTTTCTTCATCGTGCGATGGTACAAATGTGCAACATGATTCTCCGATTTTTGCACAAACACCTCCAACCTTTGCTGTGATCATGTCGAGCACATATCTGTTCTGGAGGGTCATCAGTCTGATTGCTCTCAGTTCTTCTCTGATTGCGTTAAATCCTTTTATTGTGGTGTTGATGGTCTGCAATAACTCCCATCTGGTTATCTGCAACCATTTAGCATTCACTCTAATTTGGATGTGTGGCAAGAGCAGTGTTGTGAATACTGTTGCTGTGAGACTGAATAGCCTATGCTCGTATGGGATCACATGGAATGCCTCTTCTGATTTGGTAGAAAAATAATGTTCCCTTTTCATCCTGGATATCAGTTCCACAGATCTCCTTTTCCTCAGATGAGCATCTGCTCTCGGGAAGCTGTCCAACCTCGGGTCGTTTTTTGGGATCGCTAGTGTACATATGCCTCCCCAGTTCTTTGGCAATCTTATATATGCCTTGGTTCCTCATGCCCAGCAATGGTTCATAATGACTGCGGTTCCTTGTGTCATTCCTGGGGCTTCAAAGATTCGTCTGCAGTTTGCATTCTCTCCCATCTTCCTCGTGCCATTACATCTGAAGCATAGTTTCAAGCTTTCCAGTGGTACTATTTGCAGGGGTTCTCCTCTGTCTTTGACCCATGTTAGCATCTTGACCAACTTCGGCCATAGAGATTTGCATAACCTCTGTGAATTCTCTATTGCTTCCTTGCAGGCTCAAGGACCATCTGCGCTCGGCAGATTACCACTCCTTCTTCCCATCCGTTTGGGGAAACCACTGTTCCCCAGATCTGCATTTGGCCCCTGTTCTTCCAGATTTGAGCCTCTTTTGCAGTTTTTGCTTGAATGTTCAATTTCGGGTTTATTACCCATCGCATTCCTGATCCTTTGACGCCAGGATTCTCGTATCTGATCACGTGATTCCTGGTATGCGCCCTGGTTCTTGTTTTAATATCCTGGACGTAGCCATCCTCTTCTCAAGAAACCCACAGCTGATCCTTCTTGTCCAGTTAACTATCGCCCAATTTCCATTACTCCCTTTCTTGGCAAACCCCTGGAAAAGTAGGCCATCTCTCAGCTTAACCTTCATTCCAATTCTGTTGGCTGTCTCCATGACCACCAGTCTGGCTTCAGAGCTGCCAGAAGCACGGAAACTGCTCTCCTAAACATCCGTGAAGATCTGCTCACCAACCTTGATTCTAACATTCCTTCTGTCCTCATCCTCCTTGATCTCTCTTCTGCCTTCCACACGGTCAACCATACCATCCTGCTCAACCGTCTCCGTTAAAACTTGGGTATCACTGATCAGGCTCTGGCCTGGCTGACATCTTTCCTCTCAGATCGACCCTCCCAGATCCAACTTGGGTCCTTCCTTTCATCTATCTTCCGCTCTACTTGTGGTGTTCCCCAGGGGTCTAACCTCTCGCCCTGGCTTTTCAACTAATACCTGGCAACTCTCGCCCACTGCATTGCCATTTTCTGCTCAAATTTCCAGTGCTACGCTGATGACACTCAACTCATTTTCAGGCTCCCCTCTGCCACCTCCTCTACCTCTCTCATCTCTGATTGCCTAACTGCCATTCAAGATTGGTGTGCCGCCAATGATCTTTGTCTGAATGCCAGCAAGACAGAGATCCTCCTCATCGGCACACCTTCACCATCCTTTCCCCTCACTCTCTGGCCGGCCTGCCTTGGCCCTCCTCCTACCCCCACCTGCGAGGCTAAGAACCTCGGGGTCATCTTTGACTCCACATTTTCCTTCTCTGCCCACATCTCTGAGGTCTCTAAAAAGTCAAATTTCCGACTGCACCTCCTCAGAGGTACTCTGCCTTTCCTCTCCTTCCCCCAGAAGATCATGATATCTCAAGCTCTGGTTCTCTCTAGCTTGGACTATTGTAACAACCTCTTTCTAAATCTACCTGCCTCTACTCTCCGCCCTCTGCAACTAATCCAGAACAGGACTGCAAGACTTGTCCTTGGCCTGAAGCCCTGGGATCGTATCTCTCCAGCTCTGAAATCTCTTCACTGGCTCCCAGTGGATGCAAGGATTACATTCAAAACCCTCTGCATGGTCCACAAGGCTTTCTGGGGCCTGGGTCAAAAATACCTTCAGCTACCCCTCCGCAAATACCTCCCCTCTCGAGCTCTTCGCTCCTCTACCTCCAACTCACTCAGGGTCAGTCATTTTTCTAAGAAACGAGCTGGGGGTAGATCTCGGTCTTCGGCTGGGGCCTCCCTCTGGAACAGCCTCCCTGCCACTCTAAAACTTGAGGAGAACCATCTCCGGTTACGGAAGCACCTCAAGACCTTCCTCTTTTCTTCTGCCTTCGCTTCCCCTCTCCCCTGCTGATCTGTTCTCTCTTGGCACCGTGCACCTGTCACCCTCCTGCACTGCCTCCGGCCCAACCCTTGCACTGGGGTCTGTATCTGTACCCATACAGCCCCCCCTTTTTCTTCCTGCACTTATCGGACCTACCCCGACTGCTGCCTTAAACCTAGCACTTGCAAATTGCTGGCTGCATTACCACTGTTTGTTGCATTTATTATTTATTGTTATTTATCTGTTTCTCCTCTGCTTCGCACTTTCCACCTCTCCCCCCTTCCATGCACTTTTCCCCTCCCCCCTCTCCCATGCACTTGCGCATTCTCAATGTCACTGGAGCTAGTAAGATCGCTGTTTTGTTCTCCCCTGTTCCCCTCCCTTGCTTTGTCACGCTCTGAAACACTTGTGTACGAGCGCGATAGAAATAAAATATCAATCAATCAATCATCTGGTAATCCTTTGCAGTTGCCCATATCAGTGAGGCATCTCTCCCCATAAATTGTCCTCTGATGTTGCATATTGCTACGTGTGACATTCAGTGTGCTGTGGGAACATCAATTTCTACAGCTACAAAGATCTTGGATTTTCCCATGCTGTACGGTAGAAGTGCACATACGAAGCATTCTGCTTCTGATTGCCTTACTTCCTTCATGTGCTGGTACCATATGTTGTTTCCGAGATGGGCTGTACTGTCAAGGTAATCATTGTGTTCATTGTTATCTTCATGCGGGCTTCTCTTAATTCTTAGTGTTTTTCTGTAGTTTGCTATTACTATGTCTCTAAATGCGTCTGTGCCGCTTTTCCACTCTGTGCGTCTTGGTAGAGCAGGCTGCTTCGGCTGCATCGCAGTGGTAGGAGAAGGTTTTGCGTTTCTTTTCTTTTCCTTTTGTAATCTTTCATCGCGATTCTCTAACTGCCATAGGCTCACCAACTCCCCTGCGCATGGTGTGTCTTAGGTCTGGTGCTTGTTCTTAGTGCTGGAACTGGCGTGTTTGCTGTTGTAGTCTCTATAGTTCTGTTTTTCAGCTCTTCGTGCAGTTTCTTTGCTCGGACAGTAAATAGGAACAAATAATCTGTCAGCATTCGTGTTTTCTCTGTGAGTCCCTCTGTGGCTGCTTCTGTTCTTTTGAGGGATTTTGCTATTCCCTTTCTCTTTGGTTTCTCACTTGGTTCTCCTTGGTTACTTCCACTATTTTCTGGAACTGATTGTTCGGCAGGCAGTCTTTCCTTTTTCTGCTGCCTTCGTTGGAGGCCCTGTAGCCATTGACACTTGCCCTTGTCTGTGTGCATCCTGTGTGTGTGTGCGTGCAGTGGTTTCATTCATTCCGTGCTGACCCTGTCTCCAGCTTTTCTCGTCATTCGTTACCTCAAATGTGTCTGAATTACTGCTAATTATGTTTAATTTTAGTTCATTAACTGTACCATCATGTTTTCTTGGGACTGGGATGACTATATAGGGTCTGGGTGCTTTCGCAGGCCCCAGACGTTTATTATCTGGTGGGTGCACTGAGATTGGAACACTTCGTGCACCAATAAAGAAAGCAGTTCTGATAGTCAACGACAGAAAGACAATGATAATAACTACGCATATACACATAATAGACTTGTAGGACATCTGGCAGCATTTCCTTCCAGGGAAGCGGGGACGCCCCTGTGCTGGTGGTAAAACCAAGTTACTGTTCTGTGCCCCCATTTCAAACAAGTCCCTAGTCAGTTATTTATTCCTCTTCTTGCTCTGATCTCGTAGCTCGTGAGTTTATTGCTACTAAAGTGACGATTGCTTTTCGTGTGTCCCCCCTCTTGCGGGTGCTGTCGGTAATCTCTGGGTATGTAGTACAGTTCTTGTGCTAGACTATGGAAAAGGGTTAGACTAGCAACTTTGGTACATCACATTCATAATGCATATTTACTGTAGGTAAAGACCCAGTGCATTCCTCGAATGTGCCTTGGTCCTGAGGACATGCTGGAACCTGTTCAATGCGAAGGAATGAAAAGATGGAACTGCTACAAATCACACAAAAATAAAATGTAGTAAAAATAAAAATGAAACTGAACATGAAAAAATAAAACATAAAAATAAGGAAAAATAGAGGAAAAAGTAAAAAAGAAAAATAGGATGGTGTAGTTCTTGTCTCTGCTCTCCTCGATCTGTCTTGTGGTGGAAAATTGAAGAACTGTGTCTCTGTCCTCGATTTGTTCCACAGCGAAAGTCTCACTGGAACCTCCTAAGGTACTCTCGCTGGAAGTTAGATAGCCCCACCTGGAGCATTATGCCGTGGAGGAGTGTACCCATGTGTGGGGCGTTGGCTGGATCTCTAAGGAAGGTGATGACGTCATCATCTGCAGGCCTCCCCACCATTTCCGGATAGTCTGTGACTAGTCTAAGCCGGACGTTGTGTGCCAGCCGGGTGTCTTCGGGTGATAGGGACATTTGTCCTTTTTGGCTGGGTCCTTGTCATGAGCTTTTCTTTTGATTTGCACAGTCTCTGCACCTTCCTGTTGTGTGGACTACCACGAGGTGATTTAGTTTAGTCCACAGCTGGTTCAACTGAGCTAGATTTCTTGGGTCTCTGATGAAAGTGCGTGTGTCAGTTGTTCTCCCGGCAAGTCCTGGGCATTATTCGATTATTTGAAAGAACAAATTAAATGTGAGTTCATCAATGTCTACTGACGGTGGAAGCATTTGTCTCTTTTCCACTGTGCTCAGGCAGCTCGGCGAAGGCTTCCGTGATGACAGTCAGCAGTTGCCAGATTACTTTTTTGTTGGCAGGGTCTTGAATAGAGTCTGTGACACTGGTTTCTCTCCCGATGAGTGACGGATCTGATATTACCAGCAGATGGAAGTAGATTAGTATATCCCACTTGAGGTCTCTGCTAGGAGATACCATAAGTTCTGTGAACAAAGTCTTGACACTGGTTGCTTTCAGGACGCTGTGTTACGCTCACAGAAAATGTTTTATTCGCAGTCTAACAGGATCTTGATTCTTGACACTACTTGAGCGATGTGATTTCGAAGTACGTTTTATAAGCTTTGTTGTGGCTTTGTATGTGTAGTTCTCTTCTTTATCCTGCAACTGTGGTGCACAGAGTGTCCATATTTGTGTTCCTTATCACCTTTCCCTCGTTTGGGGAAATGTTCTTATTTAAAAGTCACAAATTGAAACAGAGTTGTTTTGTCATTGTTTTTCTGCTCATGTGTCCTTCTTCCTTGCCATGGATCTTGTCTGCACGTGCTGAGGTTCTTCTCCGTTGTCTGTGGCTTCTTTATGGTTGGATGCAGCTGGAGGGCTTTCTCCTATAAAAGGTTTAATGTCATTCAGGAAGAGCCATGCCCTTCTGCCCTGGACATTGACGGCTGAAGGAGTGCAGTCCTCTACGTTGAAAGGACCATTAAATCGTGGCTCGTCCCACCTCTTCTGTGTAAAGTTCGTTATCAGTACAGCATCTCCGGGAAAGACGAGGGGCGCACATAAACCTTGCACGGTGTCTGTTTCAGCATTTCCTGTTGTATTTTGTACTGTGCTGCACCCCTTTCACCGTCGCTGCAGCTTGCCTGAAATGACAGACGCTGGATGTCATACAATTCAAGTAATCCTGCATCTCTGTCCCCAAAACCTCTCTCAGCTGGGCATCAGATCTAGCTCTATCTCAGTGGTAAGAGGGGTCCTCATCCTTCTGCTTGTGACTATCTTGTGCGGCGTGAGATGATGGTCGGAACCTGGTTGGTTCCGAAGTGCATACAATGCCAGTGGTAGACAGTAAAGCCATCCCTTTTTTAATGTGAGTTTCAGCTTGGCTAGCCTCTCCTTCAATAAGCCGTTGAGCCGTTCACATATGCCATTCCCCTCTGGATGATACACCGACGAGAACTTGTGCTTTATACCAAGCAACAAGCTGATCTGCTCGAACATTGAATTGACAAAGTGAGCCCCGTTATCGGACCTCATTACCTCGCACACCCCCCCATCTAGGGAACACTTCCCTCACCAGAAATTTGGCAGCACAGGTAGCATCTGGGTGTGTACAAGGACCTGCTTCTATCCATCTAGAGAATGGACACACCACCACAATTAAATATCTGTACCCGTTGCATACTTGAATCATGTTGACATAGTCAACATGCAGATGCTGAAATGGCCCATTTGGCCGGGGAATTCCTCCTCTCATTACCTTTAATGTGTGCCCAGCGGTGAAATGCTGGCAGATAATGCAGTTCACCATGAAAAATGCAACCTGCTCTGTTAAATTCGGTGTAAACCAGTCTTCTGCGAGCGTTGCAGCGAGATGTTCCTTTGTCATATGTATAGGGTAGTGTAATTGCTCCAATGCTACCTTTAGTAGGGCGACAGGCATTACTGGTTTAACAGTGCTGTCTTGCCTCCACAATCCGTCAGAGGGGTTTAAAGAACACCCTCAACGCTTACACAAATTCTTTTCCTCCTGAGATGCCTCCCCCTGGAGCTCCATTAACTGAGTCTGGCCTATGTTGTTATAGGCCTCGGGTGTGGCTTGTGCTACCATCATCCCCTCATGGGTACGTGCCACCTACACGTCCATGATCGGTTCACTCTTGGATGCCATACGCCTGGCTTCCGTGTCTGCTTCATGATTTCCATGTGACACAAAATCCGTCCCTTTTGTGTGGGCGGCGCATTTCACGACTGCTATGCCCACTGGAAGCTGTAGTGCCTTAATCAGCCTGTCCAATAAGGCTGCGTGCTGCACTGGCGTTCCGTCTGCTCGGAGCTAGCCCCTCCTTTTCCAGCACGCTAGGCCTGCGTGCACTGTGGATGTCACATAGTTGGAGTCACTGTACACCGTTAATTCCTGGTCTGCATGATTCTCAATGGCGAGTATCAATGCCAATAGTTCTGCAGCCTGTGTCGAATAATGAGATGGTATTCGTGCACTAACGAGTACTTGAAACTCTCCATTCGCTAGGTGTTTTACCACGGCCACGCCTGTATATCTTTGTCCGTTTTCTTGGTCGATTATTGATGAGCCGTCAATAAACACGATCTCACCACCTGCCAGGGCATTTTCCTTTACCCTGGGGATTTCATCATTGAATTCCTCATAATTCACACAGTCTTGCATAGGTTCTCCCACTGTGACTGGCTCGGCTATGAACGTAGCTGGATTCACAGTTTTACATCGCACTATTTTGATCAATGGGTTGGGGATAATCACCTCATATGCAGATGCTCTCTGAGACGTCAGCGTGCCCTTTGGCTTCTCTAGCATGGCGAATAGTGAGTGCTCAACGTATAATGTCATGGAGCGCCCCATCACAAAGGATGATGCCTTTTGAATTGCGAACGCGGCAGCAGTTGATTCTGTTCGCATGGGAAGTGGCCCTTCATGACCGGGTCCCGACTCCCACTGTAGTACGCTTGGGGCTTATACCCCAGCGAAGTTCGCTGTGCGAGTGCTGCTGTCATAAAATTACCATTGGTATGCGAGAATAGGTAAAATTCCTCTGCATAATTAGGAATCCCGAGAACTGGGGCCTTACAAATCGCCCCCTTGAGTTCTGCAAACCCCCTTTCCATTGTCTCAGTCCATTCAACTGTTTCCTTTGTTGCCTCTGCTTTCTTTAAAGCCTGAAGCAAGGGCTTGGTATACGAGTTGTAGTCGAAGACCCATGCTCTGCCATAATTGGATATGCCTAGGAAGCTCTGCATTTGTTTTATCGTGAGCGGCTTAGCCGTATTCATGATAGCTTCAGCCCTTTCTGGGGTTATCTTTTTCCCCTCATGAGAGATTAGCTGGCCTATGTACAGCACCTCTAGTTGACAGTATTGTAATTGTTCCTTATCGACTTCATATCTTTTCTCAGCTAGTGTAGTCAGTAGCTGGACAGAATCACGCCTGCATTGTTCCTCAGTGATGCTGTAGATCAGAATGTCGTCCACATATTGCAAAACGACACTATCTACTGCAAAATTGCTTAGGTCCATTTGCAGGACTCTATTGAAGATAGATGGAGACTCACAATAGCCGTGTGGCAATCTCGTGCTTTTCAGACGCATTTGTCTGAAGGTAAACGACGTCAGGTCTTGCGAATCATGGTGCAACGGGATTGAGTAAAAAGCATTTTTCAAATTGACCACCGTGAAATATTTTGCCTCGGTGGGTATGTTGCATAGAATTGTAGACGGGTTATGGACTAGAGGGAACTTGGCTTCAACAATATTGTTTAATGCTCTTAGATCTTGGATTAAATTTGATTTTTTTACAGGATAAATCACTGTGTTGCAGGGCGATTCTGACATCACTAGGATACCCTGCTCCATCATGGTGGAAATTGTCTTCCCGATCCCTTCATCCGCTTCTCTGGACATGGGATATTGTCGCGCCTTGGTAGAATTGCTCCCGGTTTCAGTTTAATTTTCACTTCACCTGCCCACTTCAGAAGGCCTACGTCATAGGGCCCTGTAGTCCATACTGCGACAGGCACTTGGGCCATGTCATCTTCGAAGTATTCTGGGCGTATCAGTGCCAGCATCATTCTCTGTGCCAACTCTCGTTTCATCATTTTGACCCAAAATATGAGACTCACTTCCACCCTCGTCTCTTCTAGGTCATGGTGCTCTTCGAACAGATCATCATCGGTGACGTCAGTCACTTGATACCCTTCTTCAATGGCGATAATCGCTCACCATTGTCTGCCTTCGTCATCGCATCCTTCGACCAATGCTACTTTCCCTCGCATTGCAGCAGATTGTATCATTAAGGGAAAAACGTGTCCCTCTTCTTCGTGCATAGGTATTCTTGGTCTGAATAGGAACTTATCAGGTGTCCTCATAGTTCTGTCAGCGAGGCCTGGAAACCCCGCCATGAGCACCCGCACACCATACGCGAAGACCTCTGGCTCCAATGGTATAGACCTCATGGCTATGCGTCCTGAGTATGCTCTGATCATTTTGCACACATTTGAATAATGCATTCCTGGTGTGGAGCACACTATACCATTCTCGGTAAACGAGATTGTCATATCCAATTTTGTCATCAAGTCTCGACCCAGGATGCATTCATTTCACACTCTCCTACAGAGACTGGGAGCGCATCTGTAAAGGGAACTCTACTGTGAGCTCCTGTGAAACTCTGAGTATCTATGGCCTCGCCGGACAAGGAAAACTTGCCTTCTCGTATGCACGAGCGCATTGCTCCTGTGTCAACTAAGAAGGAATATTCTCTGCCCCCTATGACGACATTCACCCTAGGTTCCCTATTACGGTCTGGTGTCACTGATGGGATAGAGCACATCAGAGTCTCCCTTGAGCTGTCCTATTTTATATATAGGTTCGGCCCACTGTATACCTGTGGATATCCCCCATTTCCAGGGTTGACTCCCCCTCCGGAGTTAGTGCCCTGAGGCAATTGCTGCGGTGCCTGCTGGGATTGTCCCTGTGGCGGGTTCCCCATGTTTGAGGGTTGAACCACTTGCTGCGCACCTTGCTGCAAGCTGATGCCTGCTGTTGTACTGTGTGATTTTGTGCACCGCCCTGGTGTGGGACGGCAGGCTGATTCACCATGCCTGTTCCCATTCTATAACCGTTTTGCCATATGCTTAGGCTTCTGCACATGCGCACCACGTGTCCTGTTATTCCACATTATTCCACATAGCCAACACACCGGTGGTGGTCCAGCCATCTGTCCATCCGGCGTGGCTGAACTGCCCATCTGTACATTTTGAAATCCACCTTGGTTACCTCGAAACCCTCCCTGGTTACTCTGCCATCCTCTTCCTCCGAAACCCCTACCTCTCGGATAAAATCCTGTGTTACCCTGGTTATTCTGGGATGGGTTAGCTGCTGATTGCGCGCTTGGTTCAGCTGGGTTTGTCAGCATGGCTCCCTCAAGAGCAAATTTTGAGAGTTTCTTTTGCACCATCTTAGCCTCCTCACCCTTACGAGTTGCCTCCTTTTTTCGTTTCTATTCTTGCAACAATCTAAAATAGTGCGCAATTGTCAACTGTGTTTCAGCCCAGGGTTTAGCTTCTACTCCTACTAATTTTTTTGAGCTGCTTTTGCACCGGTTCAGGCAACCCCTGGCATAATATGTGGTAGAATACAGGGATAGATTTCGTCCAAGACTCATGCGTTTCGAGCACCCATGCGTCCTGAAAATTCTGGATATGAATCAATGGATCCTCTGACTCTTTCATTTTTCGTATCATTATAGCTCCCATATTGGAAGTGTCAGGGTAAAGCGTTCGTAGTGCTTTCCACACTGCTGCTCTACAATTATTAAATGGCACTCCATCATGGGAAGTGTTAATTAGGGTTGCTCTAGGGTACCCAGCCCGTTTCCATACATCGTTTGCCCTTTCGCCAAGTATGGCGATCAGGAGGCCCTTAATGTCCCCTATAGCTAAGGTGACGCCCCCTGTCATTTTCTCTAACTCGTGTATCCACTTCCCGGCTCCCGATGTCAGCATTGGGAGCTTGTTTTTCAGGTTTTCTCGGTCCATGTGTGGCCATGGGATATATTGTGGTCTTGCTCCCCCTTTCTCTAACAGTGGGAATTGGAATGCACAGTCTTCCTTTTCTTTCCCCATAGCTCTCCTGTCTACCACTGGGGTAGCATTCCCACCTTGCCGTCTCCCTGGCAATGCCCTTAATCTATCTGCATAGGTATGTGCTGACCCCCCCTCTGACCGTGGGGTGATCCTTCATGTTGGCCGGACTGCGCGGCAGACTTCGGTGTCCAAATTACAGACTCGCTAGCGCCTGACCTCCATACCTCTCAGTCCCCTGGGAGCCATTTTTCGCACCTTCTCCCTTCTTCGTGTGCCTCGTCCTGCGTCTCCCCACCTGAGTCGGATTCTGATTGTTCCCAATTTACGCAACTCCTTGCATCTTCTTCATTCTGCCCAATCTCCAGTCTGTCTAGGGACAGTCCCCTGCTCCCACTACATCGAGTTGCATCCTCAGTGTCATATACCTGCGTGCTCTCTAAGTGTTCATCTTCCCTTTCCCCATGGGATATCTGCTCCAACCTCATCTCATCGTATATTTTGTCAATCGTTTCCCCAATGCTTCTGGTATCGAAGTCATCCTCAATATTTGCCCCACTCATACCCGGTACCGAGTCATTTGCAGGAAAGAATTCTTCTATGTCCTCCCACTCTACAACAGGATTGGGTTTTTCGACTTCCCGCTCCAAATATTCCAGATCCCGTGTCTGCGCTTACGTTCTGCTTCCTCATTTATTTCTTTGCGCTTCTTCGCTTCTTCTCTAGCCTTATCTGCTTCCCTCATCCTTTCGTCTCTACGTTCCGTTGCCCTTCTAATTTCCTCATCTTCTCTTCACTCTCTTCTCGCATACCCTTTGCTCCTCTTCCAACCTTTGCTTATTCTGTCTGCACTGGTCGTAGGCTGCCTTCTGTTTGCGATTGAGCGGTTTCTCTTGCTCTTCGCGATATAGTTGATCTCGCTTCAGCCTATGCTTCCTTCTTGTCCTTTCATCCCTTGCCTCCATTCCTTTTTCTCTCTCTCTTCTCTGCATCTCATCAGCCCTCTCTCGTGGTCTTAGGTCATCACTTCCTTTTCCAAAAAAGCTTCAGCAATATCTGACCTCCTATCCATTCGTCTTTTGCGACTGCTATCTCATCAGTTCTATCTTCATTTCCCTTTCGTTTCTTTCCCTCGCTCTCCTTATCAGGAGGTGCACAACTCTGTGCCTGGTCCTTCCCTCCATCTTCACGTCTCTCCTTGTCTCTCGGGACCGTGGAGGCAAAATTGTTTTCCTGTTCCTTTCCCTTATTGTCATCACTACTGTACGTAGGCGACTCATATGCGGGATTGCTATACCCAGTGGCTGCCTTAAGTTCACTTAGCGGGTAAAGCCCCTCTGTCTTACTGCCCTCAATGACTGGCTTAGGCAGGGCTGGTGGCGCGGTAGGCGTCACACCCCCCTCTGTGCATACGTTTAATATCCAGTCTGCAGGAGGCTCTTCCTCCTTCATCTGCTCAAACATCTTCCACAGTTCTAGAACAGCAAGACGTTTCTCTATCTTCTTGCCTGTATATGTGGCATGTAGATAAGTCGTCATGTGTTGTAAGACGGCTTTAGATAGGGTCCCATTCTGTGGCCAAGGCATAAACATCTTGTGGGCGGTACCCTTAGCCGACTCTGTGCTGTACTATTTTTACTTGGGTGCATGCTTAGGTAGTTGCTTGCACAGATGCCCAAGTGGGGTAACCTCCTCCATTCTCAATTTCCCTACCAACAATACTTATGTAGTTTTTATCCTTCCAATAGTATGAGCGAGCACCAAACACGCAAGCTCCAATCCAATCTCTTCCTGCCAAAATTCTATACTCTCAATTTACTAAAGAATATCAATCCACTGGCGATTCCCTCTCAGTTACGGAATCGTGTAAAACCAAAATTTAATTTCAAGCAATCAATGATACAGTTCTTTTTACATTTGATGTACAACAGAACACATATGACAGACACTTGACAGACTAGACGGACACCAGCTGGTCATACATGTACCTGCCTTCTAATCAATACCCCATCATGGAGTTTTAACAAACTCCTTTGATGCGTCTTTAAACGTCACCGTAGTCTAATTGTCCCTTATTATATGGGCTATGAGTTCATGTTTCTTCTGACCGTTGTATTAAAGCGCAGGAACAAGGTGAATCCTTAAATTTTTTCCTCAGGTGCCCCCCCGGTATCCTTACGTTTTTTCTGTCGGGTGCCCCCCCGGTATCCTTATGTTTTTTCTGTTGGGTGCCCCCCGGTATCCTTACGTTTTTTCCTCGGGTGCCCCCCCCCCGGTATCCTTACATTTTTTCTGTCGGGTGCCCCCCGGTATCCTTACATTTTTTACTCGGGTGCCCCGCCGGTATCCTTATGTTTTTTCTGTCGGGTGCCACCCCCCGGTATCCTTACGTTTTTTTCCCCGGGTGCCCCCCCGGTATCCTTATGTTTTTTCTGTCGGGTGCCCCCCGGTATCCTTACGTTTTTTCCTCGGGTGCCCCCCCCGGTATCCTTATGTTTTTTCCTTATACTCGAGTCCTTAACCCCTTATATTTATACAGTTTCCTCTAATTCTGACTATTTTATTTTTTCTCCACCACCCACCGTTACCTTTCCCTTATTTGTTCTAATTCCTACAAGACATTTGCCAAAGTAACGAGTTTGTTGTTTCACTCACCGATCACATTGTTTCCTCTCTGGAGCTTCGGAATCACCGCCCCTTCCTCTACAGCCTCTTGCGGTCTTTTCGTCCGATTGGCTGCCCGTGGGAATGAGAAGGGTTATGCTTGGAAAGGCAGGTTCCTTCAGACCCACTGCAGATTTTTTATGAATTTACACTATCATTGTCCACGGGAAGCTTCTCAGTCTACTCAGCCGGAATGGCGAAAGGACTTGTGATATTGCCGAAGGCCTAGAGTTACTTTGTGCCGTCGGTCTATGGGTGTCTTAAAATATATAGATCAATAATCAATCGATGGCCGAAACCATCCTCTACTACCAAGTGTCCAGGAGAGGAGAAATCCACTGACGGGCCCATAGGTCAGTGCTCACCCTTAGAACCTGTAAGACAAGATAGCTGGACCATGTGTGAGATGGGGTGCAGGATTCACTTACTCCAACACGATTCAATAATGAGCACTCAGTAATTTGGCAAAGGGAAGTCTGTTTAATGCCATGTACATTAAACAGGGAAAGAAATGGAAATCAGCATTGTTGCAATCACCTGTCTCTCTTCAACTTCCTCAAACTTCAGTTGAACAGTAACTTTTATGCACCAATCTCGTCATCATTGACGTCTAATTCTAAAAAAACTTGTCATGCAATATAATTGGTTAGGAAAGGTAACTTAAGTATAGGTGCAATATCTGTATATGATAACAGAGGATGCGGATTGGATAACTCTTATCGGTTGGGCGTCTACACCTCTCCCTCTACATCACACGTGATAGACGTCACTGCAAGTACGACGTCTCATTGGTTCTACGATATATAGGACCCTAGATAACTTGGTCCATTGTGATTGGGCAGGTTACACCCCTAGACATAAATCTCCACTTTTAATTAGCAGCATGCAGGATGGACACCCAGGTGCCTGGTGTCCTAGGATTCACCCTGCCTCCTTTCTATCAATCAGTATCTTTGGGCTATGTGTCAATTAGTTGGCTGGGTATGGCTTCGAAACTGTAGCCTCTTATCAGGAAAGGTTATGGCACCCTCGAGTTCTGGGTGACATCAGACGTTGGTGCCTCCTTGCGCTTGGCTGGTCACGTGTCTGTTCACCATGAATCTGCTTCAGTTTCCAGTTTTCCGTGTATTTGATTCTTCTTTAGCCTCGCCACCTGCCTGGGCCTGCCTTATCTTGACCTTCACGAGGCAGGCTGGTATGCTCTTAAGTTTCGATTCTCTGGAGTTGCCGCTCTCCTCCCTTCCTGGAGTTGACCTTGAATTCTCAAGCATGAGCTACTTCTTGCTGAGTTTCGATTCCGCTCTTCTCTTCTCTTGCCCTGGCTGGGTTACGAAACTTGGCCTGTTAGGCCTCTGGCAGCTTGGGTATATTTCTGTTTTACAAAATGGAGTTGCACTTGTATAATGTGCCTTATTGAGGTAGATATATGGTTGGCGTTTGCCGCTCTAATCTTCTACTAAGCATTGCAAGCAGTACCGTTTTCTTAGCTTCTTGCGTACCAAGCCTATTTACATGCATTAACTGGTTGGTTGCTTCCATCTTGTTTCACAGCAACATTTCCTCACGTTTCAACATCTTCTCTTTCCTGTGTCAATTACATCTAATTCCATAGCTACTTGCACTGGCGTGTTATCCTTGATAGCAGTTTTCGTTCATCTGCGAGTTTGTCCAGGCCCTTGTATCATTTCCACTGGCCTTCCATTAAGGCTCTTTGGGTTTCTTCGTGGACCATCTGTAGGTACTCTTGGTTTCGTATCAGCGGCTGGTACGGCTGTCTGATATGGTACCGTGCTGCCCAGGGTTGTCTGGTTATGGGCGCTTCAACAGGTATGGATCTTCTGATGTACACTGGACAGAGTCCCAGTGCAGCTCTTTGTTGGTTCATTTGTTCCTCATACGTCACATACCTTGGTGAGTACTCTCCTGGTACCTCGAAATGAGGGGTAGCGGTGCAGGCCATGTCTGGGACCTCATCTACATTGTCATTAAGTGGTCGCCCGGGGTCGCAGCTGTGACCCCTGAGGTCTCCCTTGCTACACCTGTGGTCTCCCTTGCTACCCCTAAAAAATATGTATATATTTTATTATTTTTGTTTATTGAAAGTCCTGGGCTGTGGCCAGTGCCATGTGGCTCTGTGTGGCTGGAGTGGCTGGCTCTCTTGTCCAGGCCTAAAAAAAACAAAGGGGTTTCCACAAGTGTAACACTTTTAACAGTGACCCTAAATAAGAAAGAATAGGAATAACAAATGTGTCTTTCTGGAATTCGATACAATAATTGCTAGACTCATTCAAGGTTAATTTCAGGCACACTTCAGGGGGTGAGTCACTGAGTTAGTCTGTTCTTAAATACCTCAAATTCACAATGCAGCCAATAACTTCCAAAAAGCATTTAGAGTAGAATGAGCATCCATTTCGGACTATGCATTTTGCTTTTCGCAAGTTGCAGTTATAGCCTGTTTTTTTCTGCCGTTGTCGCTGTTCCGATCATCTCAAGACATTCGATCTCGGTGTCCTCGGTCCCTTGAAAAAATCCTTGTGCCTAAAAGTTTGTATACAGCATGGACATTTTGACTATAGCACATAAAGTGGCCCGTGATTTCATTGTGCCATAATTAATGCTTTGTTGTAATGTGTCTATCTTTCCTATCTCTGTGGCATGCTGTTCAGGATGTTTGTTTGCATGTATGAGGTAACGAGTGCCCAGAGTACGGGATGCCGTGCGAGTGCGCTGCTTTACCTGCGCTACTCTAAATTCTTTAATACACAGTTATGAACCCTCCCAATGGCATGCATTTTGCCAACCTCTGAGGCCTGAAAAGTAGATTCAGGCAGGCTTGCCATGTGGCCACTTTTGCACCAGACCTGCTGATGAACCGGCCTGCTGTTTAATCTCAGTTACCAGTTTAATGGTATCCACTACAGAGTGTAATTCGCTTTCTGACTTTGAGAACATTCAGACATGTAATTTCTCATTTTACTATAGCCGCTAAGATAACTATAGTCGGTAAAATAGTTCAGTGGGTTGAGCGTTTGCTGCTGCAATGTGTGTGTGACATGCAGGTTCGAATCCCGGGAAGGCCAACTCAGCCATTCATTATTCCGAGGTTGATAAATGAGTACCGACAAAGGTTTGGGTGATATTATATGTATATTTGTTTTATATATAGCACTTAAGCGTAAGTGCTATTTAATAACACATTATCATTTTGTCTTGGACATGTGCTTACATTCACAGTAATTTGGTAATACAGGCCTATACACACTGATATTAACGATACATATAGTGATCTATTCTTGTATGAAATATATTTCACATTATGGTGATATCGTAACCATATTTTTCGTAGTGTACTTAGGAACAATGCTATGTGATGCCACTTCCTGTTTTGCAAGGGGTGAAAGGTTGTGTTCCATCGCTTCCTGTGATGTCACATCGGGGTAGGGTCAAATGGCATCACTTACTGTGATGTCATCAAAGGTCAAATGGTGTCAGTTCCGCTACCCCAGGCATTTTGGTGAAATGACGTCCCTGATCTATTCCCGTTTTGTCTGCTAGATGAAAAGGCAGGCTAAGCAAAAAATAGAGGCTGTAAAACATGATGGCCAGCTGGTAAGAGGAGCAATATTAAGTCTGTTGAAGTGCCCTTGGCCAGAGGAGGGGACAGAAAACCAATTAGGATCAGCAAAGCATCATTTGGGAGGGGCACCCCTAGAGACACCTATGCTGCTATCAGGATGATCACCATGAAGGAAGGGGGAGGCGGTTCCAAGATGTTCTGTTAACCAATCGCCCACCGCCTACCCATAACAGGCTCAGGGAGTTTTACTCGTCTACCAATCCTGCTGCATGCTGAGCCAGGTGGCATCTCTCCAGCACAGCACCTAGTGGCTGTTAGCCTGCCAGCGGCACTCCTAGTGTGCACACAGTACAGCACCCAGCGATGGTGAACCTACAAGGGGCCCTAGTAATGTGTACACTAAGCGCTCGTAATCGACTAAATGTACTGTGGGAACTCCCCCAAGCTTTGTGGAGGGATGCTATGTGACGAAGGGACGCGGGGGTGCAGAACCAGGGCTTTAAGTGGGATAAGAAGTCGAAGGGGAGCCCTCATTTGGGGGCGTGGCTTGTGGGTTGGACATGGCCTAAAAAATAAAGTAAGTTCCTAATGGAGGAACTCCCGACCCCTGCACACTTTCACTAGCTCAAATAGAGCCCAATTATTAATATGACTTAGATACACCAAATATGTGTGTACATACTTTGCAATACTTATTATTTAGTTTAAAGCACAAAAAAACATTTTAGTATTCCATGAAGAACCTCCACACATAAATTGTAGGTATTTCCAGTTTCTTTAATTTTCAATAATTCATAGTTGGCCCAACGCGTTTCGAGAAGTTCATCTCTTCTTCAGGGGCATATTGGACACAATTTATCACATCTAAAGGAAAGTTTCAACAAAACATGTAATTATCTATATGATAATATATATATTGAAAGTCAATCATAATTCAATATATTGTATTCACATGCATTCTCATCAGGAAAGAACCCAATGTACTACTGGCTTAGGTAAATATCATTAAAGTAAACATATTCACTCAGTTATTCAACTATAAAGTTGTTCGGTTTATTCTATCCTAGACAATCAGGTGTGTCCAACAATCAATATACCAAATTCAAAGTTTCAAATAGTAGATATTCTATATATTTTTTTTAAAAAAGGCATTCAAGGGTCTGACCGCCAAATGGTGGTGTAATAGAGGCACTCAAGTAGGAGATATCATTGTCATTGTCTGTAGTTGACAAGAGAAAGAGTGGTTCATTCATAAATGGAGGGCTATTAATCAATGATTATTCATGTTGAGAGATATGAGGCGGGCTGTATCTTTACAAAAGAATATTAGTCTCAAAAGGTTTTTGTGCTTACCCTTATGGTAAGGAAAGTAGTCACCGTGAAGGTAGAATGGCAACAATCTCAACCCGGAGGATCCGGCAGAACACGAGATGCTGTGACTTCTCAGTCGTCTGGGTCGTACTCTAATGTTTAATATGTGTAGAAAAAGGTGTTAGAGCCCGATCGTGTAGTTTAAGGAAGCAAGGTAGTGCAGAGGAGTATCTGCTTACCTTCTCAGTCCGGCAAGAAAGGAGAAATGGCTTGTCCGTTCCCGTGCTCGTAGTAAGAGTACCGGGCGGCACACTGAAGTAATGGCGCTTGACTATGACGTCACCGCGCAGTGGCGTCAGGTGACGTCACTATTGTAAACAAAAAATCGGGAAGAGTAGTGTACGTTGTGGCTAGTGCAACAAAACATACGAAGGTAGAAAATGTATTAAGAATGTATGGAAGTGATCAAGTTCTGAAAGGTAGGTAAGACGTCAGAGCGGACGGACGTCTTTGGATAGAAAGATCCCTTAGAAACATAAGAGCAGAGTTGGAATAGTTCTCGAGTGGTAATAGTGTTCATGGGTGTTCCTAAGAGTAGGTCTCAAATGGCATTACAGTAAGGTAGATGTTAAACAACAGTAAAAAAACATACTAGTGGTTCTGGGAAATGTGGTTGTGTTGGTACAAATGTTTCACCTGTACAAAAGTTTAGGAAAAACATACTTGTAGCCCTTTGCAACGGTACTGCTTAAAGCAGGTGTATTCCTTTAAAAGTCCATTCGGGCTCACACTTTCTGATTCAACTCGCCTGTTGTTTTGAGGCTTACAGTCTACACCACTCTGATATTTCATGGAAACCTTTTATATATGTACAATATGCATGGGTACATATATCATTACATACAATGTTCTACATTGAACGTCTGTCTCAATGATGGGAGACTTACACTCTAATGAGTAACCAGTTCACCTTTGTTACGTTGGAAACTTTGTATCATTCGGTTTTTTTGAAGTAACTTACATAAGTGTATATTGGACTAAATTTGGTTAGTACATTGGGTATTTCACAAGAATGGA
The DNA here is from genome assembly GCF_040938575.1 of Ambystoma mexicanum. Lineage (NCBI taxonomy): Eukaryota > Metazoa > Chordata > Amphibia > Caudata > Ambystomatidae > Ambystoma > Ambystoma mexicanum. The sequence continues at coordinate 311,464,100 of NC_090932.1, forward strand.
ACTAAGTAAAAGTCTTCGTTTAAGCCTAATGTAGTCATGGCATCCAATTTATGGATGCAGAATAATTCTCTTTGTGCCAATCGTTTGGCTATGTCTCCCCCTCTTGGGGCTGTTCGAAGCACCTCTAGCACAACCAGTCTCAATTGAGATATATTATGTCCATTTTCTTTAAAGTGTCTGGCAACTGGGGATTTAATGTTGCCCGTTCGTATATTGGATTTATGTTCCGTCCATCTCTCACGTGCTTTGCGTGTGGCCTTGCCCACGTAATATTTTCCACATGGACACTTTAATCCGTAGATCACATTTTTACTTTCACAAGTGGAAAAGTCCTTTAGCATTATTTTTTTTACCGCTATTAGGGTGTCTTATGTGGTCCCCCTTGATGAGGTTGGAGCAGTGTTGGCAGTTGAGGCAGGCATTTGTTCCCATCTTCTGTTTTCTGAATGTGGTTTGGGTTGGTTTCTTCATTCTTTCTGCCCTAATTAGACCATCTTTAAAGTTTTTGCCCCTCTTATAGGCTAACATGGGCGGGTCGGGGAATAATCTGTTCAGGTTTGGATCTGATTTTATCAGATCCCAGTTTTTGTTGATTATTCTCTTGATTTGGAAACTTTGGCTGGAGTATTTTAAGGTGTCAATGAGTCTCGTTGTGTTTTTCTTGGGTTTGTCCTGAAGTAAATCTTCTCTGGTTATAGCGTTAGTTCGTACTAATGCTTCGTCAATTATTTCCGTTGGAAATCCTCTTTTCTTGAATCTGCCTTTCATGATTTCTTGTTCTGTTAGTAATTCTGTAGGATCTGATGTGATTTTTTTTCAACCGAAGAAATTGAGAAAAGGGTAGATTGTCTTTCAGATGGAGTGGGTGAAAGCTACCAAAGTGTAGGACACTATTGACGTCTGTTGGTTTTCTGTAAATTCTCGTGTAAAATTCTGTGTCTCTTCTTTCAACTTGTACGTCTAGAAAATGTACTCCAGGTGTTCCAATTTCTAATGTAAAGGTGATGTTCTCATGGCAGTTGTTTATGTAAGAGAGGAACTCTTAATTCATCGGCGGTCCCTTTCCAGATGCCGAAGATGTTGTCTATTAAAAGTTTCCAGAATTTGATTTTGCTTTTCCAAGGTTCTTTGTTCAAAATGTGATGGTGTTCAAAATGAAACATGAAGATATTTGCATAGGATGGGGCTACCGAAGAACCCATTGATGTACCGGATATTTGAAGATAATATTTGCTGTCAAATCTGAAGTAATTTTTATACAGGATGATCCTAATCAGTTCTATTGCAAAGACCTTGTTGATGAGTGTAGTATTATGCCTGAGGAGAAACCATTCCAGGGCCTCTATTCCTGCTTGGTGGGGTATTGATGTATATAAGCTATTCACATCCAGTGTGAATAGTATTATATCCGTTTATTCAGTTATTATTTCCCTTAGTAACCGTAAGAAATGTGCAGTATCTTTTAAGTAGGTAGTGGTTTTTTGTACCAATGGTTGAAGAGCCTCATCTAAATAGATGGCAAGTGGATGAAAAATACTTTCGGTACCAGCTACTATTGGTCGAAAGGGCGGCTGTCTGAGATTTTTATGCACATTAGGAAGTGCGTAGAAAACCGGCGTAATAGGAAATCTTTTAATGAGAAAATCTTTTGTGGACTCAGTAATCCAATCTTCGTCGTGAGCTTTGTCTATTGTTTCTTTAATCATGGTGCTGATAGACATGAGGGGGTCATTATCCAGGACGATGTAGGTATGTTGATCTTGTAGAAGTCTGAGGCCTAAACCAGCAGTACATTGGGTTCTTTCATGATGAGAATGCATGTGAATACAATATATTGAATTATGATTGACTTTGAATATATATCATATAGATAATTACATGTTTTGTTGAAATTTCGCTTTAGATGTGATACATTTTGTTCAATATGCCCCTGAAGAAGAGATGAACTTCTCAAAACGCGTTGGGCCAACTATGAATTATTGAAAATTAAAGAAACTGGAAATACCTACAATTTATGTGTGGAGGTTCTTCATTGAATACTAAAATGTTTTTTTGTGCTTTAAACTAAATAATAAGTATTGCAAAGTATGTACACACATATTTGGTTTATCTAAGTCATATTAATAATTGGGCTCTATTTGAGCTAGTGAAAGTGTGCAGGGGACGGGAGTTCCTCTAGTAGGAACTTACTTTGTTTTCGTATATTTTACAACCCATATGCCAGGGTTGACTGTTATCTCCCCTGCACCTTAAATTGTCCTAAAAGCAGTATTGTGCTATTTAACATTTATCCAAATACACAAACATTATCAATAGGAGTGCATGGTGAACACAATTGTGGTGGCCTAAAAAATACACAAACCATAGTAAGGTACGCAAACAAATATATAAGTGCATGTAAGCATTTATATATTTGCTTGCGTTCCTTACTATCATTCGTGTAGTTTGAAAGCCATCTTTTATAAACATAGAAATATGCCTCTGCCTCGCCTCTGTCCCAAGGCATGAAAGGCATAGAAGAGACATCATCACTGAAGAGATGGAAGGCAAAGATATCTTAAAAGGGGAAAAGGTCCGGAGGCATGGAAGGCATAAAAGTCACTACATTGTATTTAACCCTTAACCGTTACTGCCCATGTAGTAGTGGCATGTCCTGACGTTTTAGGCGGAGTGTGGTCAGATATGTCTGAATCCGGTTCTAAGTGTTTAGGCATGCAGGTGGGCTAAGGTGAATTGAATGTTTATTTGTATAGCGCCTATTCACAATGTGTTTCAAAGCGCTTCAAGGAGGGAGGGAACAAGGGAGAATACAGTTACAGTCTTACAAGTCCTTGAAACAATTCAGAATATGAAAAAAACGATCTTAATCAGCCTGGCGACATTTCAGATAGGGCAAGTGCAGGAACAATGAGGAGTAAGGGGAGGAGGGAAAGTGAGACAAATACAAGCAGTTACATTACTATGTCTGACGACAATTGATGTAGTGCTGGAATTTTAACAAGAGCAGGGGGGTATGGAGTGTGGGAGAAGAAGAGAAACAAAACAAGCGACTATCTTGCTAGATCTGATGACAATTCAGAAAAGTGCTGGAGGGGGAAGTATGAGAAGAAGACAAGGAGGGGGGAGAGACAAACAAGCTGCCATCAAAAAGGTCACGAGACAAATGATAGAGTAAGTGCTAATGGACATTAATAGGGAGGGGAGGAGAAGAGGGCAGGGGGCTGCGAAAGACAGGTGCTACAATGACTATGCCTGGCGGCAACTGAGGTAGTGCAGACTTTAACAAGAAGAGGATAGGGGTAGGGAGGAGGAGAGGGCAGGGGGCTGCGAAACACAGGCAGCTACAATTACTATGCCTGGCGGCAATTTAGGTGGTGTCTGAAATTAACAAGAAGAGGGGAAGGTGGGGGGAAGGAGAGGGCAGGAGGATGAGAAGAGGGGAGGGGTGGGGAGGAGGAGAGGGCAGAAGGATGAGAAAGACAGGCACTACAATTACTATGCCTGACGGCAATTGAGGTAGTGCCAGACTTTAACAAGAAGAGGAGAGGGGTAGGGAGGAGGAGAGGGCAGGGGGCTGAGAAAGACAGGCGCTACAATTACTATGCCTGACGGCAGTTGAGGTAGTGTCTGAAATTAACATGAAGAGGGGAAGGGTGGGGGAAGGAGAGGGCAGGAGCATGAGAAGAGGGGAGGGGTGGGGAGGAGGAGAGGGCAGGAGGATGAGAAAGACAGGCAGCTACAATTACTATGCCAGACGGCAGTTGAGCTAGTGCTGGACTTTACAGAAGAGGGGAGGGGTGGGGAGGAGGAGAGGGCAGGTGGAGGAGAAAGGCAGATGGCTACAATTACTATGCCTGGTGGCAATTGAGGTAGTGCCAGAATTTAACAAGAGGAGGGAAGGGGGGGTAAGGGCTGCGTAGGACGGGAAGGACGAAACAAGCAACCAACATACTAGGTCAGATGACCTATCACGGTAGTGTTGGAAGGGGAGGGGAAGGAGAAGAACAGAAGAGGGGGGGAGACAGACATGGAACTATCATACAGGTTAGGAGGCAAGTATGAAATAGCAAAGTGCTAGAGAAAGGATAGGGGGAGAAAGGGGGTAACACCACATCAAGGGAGACCCGAGGGGTGTGGGGTAGCACACAACCCTCATGGAGGGGGGCAGGTGGAGGGAGGTACAAACCATTTGGGGGCAGGGGGGTTGGTGGGGGCACACAAACCATATGGGGGGACGAGGGGGTGGGGAGGGGAACTCAAACCATCAGGTGGGGTAAGGTGGCACACAAACCATCACTGGGGGCATGAGGGTAGGTGGGGGGCACACAGACCATCACGAGGGGAAGGGGGTGGGTGGGGGCACACAAACCATCATGGGGCTGACAGGGGCACACAAACCATCACAGGGGGAAGGGAGTGGGTGGGATACACACAAACCGTCGCAGGGGGCAAGGGGGTGGGAGGAGGGCACACAAACTATCACGGGGGTGCGGGTGGCACACAAACTATCACGGGGGTCAAGGGGGTGGGTGAGAGTTACACAAACCACCACTTGTGGCAAGGGGGTGGGTGGGGGCCACACAAACCATCATGTGGGAAAGGGGTTGGGAGGGGGGCACACAAACCATCATGGGGACGAGGCGAGCACACAAACCATCACAGGGGCAAGAGGGTGGGTGGGGGGCACACAAAACATCACTGGGGCAAGGGGATGGGAGAGGGGGAGGCAATGAGGAGGCAGGCAATGAGGAGGCCCTTGCCCGATTGCTTTCTACTGTATGGCGAGCATCCTGGTGCCCAGACAAAGAACTTATTTAAGTGTTTAAGAAGCGATCTAGTTGGTCTTGGTAGGGTTGTCAGAAAGGATTGTTAATTGTTAAGTGCTGAAGAGGTTTAGCAGGAGCTCTACTGAGAATGAGTCTGGCTGTAGTACTGAATGGCAAACCTCGTGGCACCCAGACAAAGGGTCAAGATGAGTGTGTGTTTAAGGGATAAAGCTTTTGAACTTGGTAGTGTCTTTGATCATTAAGTGCAGCTGAGGTAAATCAGGAGCCCTACTGTGGGTGAGACTGGTGGTAAGGGAGTGTGGCCATGTACAATTGACTTATACGCCATGCCATGCCATTCTGCACCCAGATGCAGAGCTCATATGAATGTGTACAGGGTGACTACGCCATTGACCTCAAGAGGGCTTGTCTAGAAAGTGTTACTCGATAGATACACGCAGTGGAGGATGAACCGGAGGCCTGAGGACGGATGTGTCCGAGTGGTGGCATGGAGACCTCTGGCAATGGTTGTTCGATCGTTAAATGTGATTGAGTTTAAATAGGAGCCCAGTGTCTGTGTGGTAGGGATCTGGCATCCTTTTTGTGGTCTGGCATGGGTCATTCAAACAAACAGTGCAACAAATAAGGTCACAGCATTGCTAAGGGTACATTTTTCACAGTGTGTTTGGGTTGCATTAGATCTATGGGTGGAGTTCTGGAGAATGCGGTGGCTAGGTGTCCTGACCCGATTGGTGTAGGGTGAAACGCCCACAGACCAGGATTGAGGTGCTTCAGGAAGGAGCAGACAAAGGAGGTAGTTTGGTGGTTTGAACTGGATAGGCTTAACTGGATGATGGTATGTTTCGCTTGTATTGATCCTCAGTCCGGCGCACAGGTGCCTGTAGAGGGATTGAGACGATGAGTATGTGCAGAAGGCTGCACAATATGAAATATATTGAGGAGTGCTTTCTTAATAGAGAAAGGACGAGAAGAGCCAGGTTTGCAAGTGCTTGTTTCTTTTTAAGGCCAGGTAAGTTAGGTTGAGTGTGCAATCAAGTTGGAGACGAGTTCCATAATACAGCTGCCCTGAGAAAGTTGGCATCTCCAAGCCTTGTCTCGTCATTACTGGAGATGTTTAGAAGGTGCTTGAAGGAAAACCGGAGGGTGCATTTGGGGACCTAAGGTGCCAATTGTGTCCTAAGTAATGTGTGTATTCCACGTGGACTGCACAGTGGGAGAGGCATTAGACCTTACAAGTTATGCTGCGGGTGACGGGAAGTGCTGTCCAGTTAAAGCATCGACTGTCAAAGGGTCGAATGGTCAAAGGATCGACACAAAAGTACCGGAAACAAAAGGATCACAGTTTTTTTTTAATTATATATTTTTGGGGGGTTTTCGTATAGGTAAAAAATGTTTTTTACCAAAACAAATGGGGGTTAGCGGGACCCACCCCAAAAAAAAAATGTTAAAAAAATTTAACAAATTTCAATCCTTTTGTTTTCTGTACTTTTGAGTCGATCCTTTGATCATTCAACCCTTTTTTTCGATCCTTTGACTGGCAACCACGGGAAGTCAGTGCAGTGTGGGAGGTTTGTGAACCCACTGGAGTATGACTGAAAGATGGACCAGACATTAGAGTTAGAGTCCATTAGAGTAATCCAGGTGAGGCAGGATGATTACTCTGAGGAAACGACAAGTAAGCGAAAAAGCATCATAGTATTTTCAAATGGTTTAGCAAAGTTTTGGCCAGTGCCCCCATTTCTGAGCCCATCACGTTTCTCCTACGTTTTTTCTACGGCTACAGATGATGTGGAGGGTAAAGACTAGAGAAGAAGTCCTCAAAAGAGATCAGGGAGGGGTTGACGCATTTTAGGATGCATGTCTTGCCTGGGTTAAGTAGCAGGTGGTTCTGGGTCGTTATTGGTTCCAGCAAGATGCCAGGTCGGGGTTGGGAGTGGGGAGTGGGCCTGTGGGTTTGCTGATGAGGAGAATGATTTACAGGTCGTCAGCGTAGTTTTAGCAGCTCATTGCAAAGGGCCGGCCAGTGCTAGAAGCATGTTAAAGAGCATAGTGAAAGAGAATAACCTTGTGGGATGACTAAGACCACTCGGGAGGGCTTTGAGTAGTAGCAAGGGAGAATAGCTATTTGTCAGACGCAGGTGATTCACAGCTGGCAGAGCCAGGAAGATAGAACTGAGCAGTTGATTATGTTGAAGGCTGCGGGTAAGTTGAAGAGGACAATTCCAGTGCAGCTGCTGCTTCTGCATCATTCCGAGGTGTTGCTTTCAAAGCGTTTTAGGAGTTGTATGCAGGCTGCACCATCTGCCACTTTTGCGACGAAGCAACTGTTGGCAATGGATCTAAAATCATTGGGGACAATGGGGTGCAAGGCATGCTTCTTGAAGAGCAGTTTAGCAAGGAGATTTTGAACTTCAAGGGGGGCAATACCTAATGATAACGAATGTAGGATAGTGTGGACAGTCACTGCGGCCAGAGACATCTCCTTGAATAGGGAAAGTGGGCGGGGCTATACAGGGGACTCCTCAATATGTATTGTGGCCAATAGTTCCTTGAAGTCTATGATTGATAAAACGTGTGCAGGATTAGGGTGGCGGTCAGATGATGGTGCCGGGACAGAGTGAAGGGAGGCTAATTTTTCTGAAATTCTAGTGTGGAGGCCCGCAGCATTGAACAGGAAGTGGTTGGCAAGCAAGTCACAGAGGGATTGGGTGGGTATTGATGGTGGGTTCGAGAGTTCAGAGAATGTTTTGAAGATCGACCTTGTAAGGGCTGTGCCAAATAGATCCTGTAAGAGTAGATTTTCTTGATTCCTTATCTCGGCCCGGTAGTGGGTTTAATATGTTGGCTTGGGGGCAACATACTGGATGGCGCAACATTTTCAGCTCTCGTGGAATGTTGGAAGAAGATTGACCACCGCTGATGTAAGGTTGGTTTCCTCAGGGATGCAGCGAGTAAATCATTTGCAGAGAAGTTCACACTGGGTAGAGCTTCATTGAAACGCAAACAAACGAACCCAGACCTGCCTCATCTAGTCGAGTAGTGCTGGGCAGAAGAATATTTTATTTAAGAAACCAACATAAGCTGGTGGTCGCCCCATCATGCCACAGCAGCAAGTACTTATTGCCCAGAAGGGGCATGCGTACTAAAACTTCCAAAATAAATCTGCAATTTCATTTTGTATAGTGATTATTATTTAATAAACCAAACAAAAATCAATTTATTTTAGAAGAAATGTAACATGTCACTTGCCCTGGGTTCTGAAGAACACTGCAGTGCTACTGCGACCGTGTCTCCAACTCTTCTGCAACTCCTTTGCGTCCAAAGTTAGCGTCTATTTGGCTTGGAACACATCACACTAAGCGAGGCACCCCTCTTTGACCCAGAGTTTCAAGCCTAGCTCCTTACTTCAGCCCCGACCACAGATTTCTGTACTGGGTCTGGAGCCCAGCTAAGAAGATTGGACCTCTCTGCTCCGATCCGTGCATGCTTGAGGCACAGCGGTCTAGCACCCATTCGCGCACTTTTAGCAGATGCGTTCCACACAGGGAGCGCATGCTCCTTCAGCCAATTTAATCGACCCAATCAAAGTGTTCACCCACATTGCTGAATTGGCTGTTGTAACCTCTCGCACCTTTGCCCTTTTTACACCCTCAATCTCCTTGCCCAACTCCCTTCCCTTGGCGCCTCTACGCCAGGGGCCTGAGCTACTCACTTGCTTGAGCCTCATCTAGAATGAGACATCAGAGTTATCTCCATGTTTTTCTGGGATTCCTTCCTTAAAACCAGTGGCGTCCCCAGGAATCAAATTTAGGAGGGGCACAGAGGGGGCCAAAGACAAAAGTAGGGGGGCACAGACAAAAGTAGGCAGAAGACATGGTAATTGCTCTTCTTAGGTAGGGGGAACAAGGGGGGGCACAGGGTTTAACGGGGGGCTGGTCCCCCCAGGCCTCCCTCTAGCGACGCCACTGCTTAAAACTGCCCGTTGTCCCAAAAACCTCCCTAAAATGAGTAGTATACCATATAGGAACACCCCAAAAGCCCCTTTGCAGACTGTTAAGATTGCTCAAAAACGGGCATGACGTGACGTACAATGCCCAGCTAGTCAACCATACGCCTACTGCCCTGATCTTTCTGATTGCATCTTCCAACGAGACCCCAGACTTAGTACCCGTCTCTGTTTAATCACCACCCCTTGGAAACTCTTGAGAAGGGGATAACTACATTGACGGGGAAAAAAAAACATCACTGTGGTTGCATTAACGCTCCACCTGCTATGAAAAACGCTAAAAACATAGAAAGTATCATGGACTCTGAAAACCTTGCATATGTTGCAGTAAACGAGCCCCGGTTCACTAACGCCTTTGGCTCAAATCCTCGAAGCTTTTTGTTGGAGCAAATAAGAAGAGGGACTGGAGCATCTCCTCATTTCCCCCAACACCTTCTCAAAAGACACGTCCTACTCTGAAAGCGCAGTTGAATGTACGCGTTTGGGGAAATCAGGTTTTTTATTGCACACTTTAAAGCATATCCCAAATGCAGAATGGGATGTGCTTTGCCAGCACAGAAAAGAAAGACATGCCCCCTGCGCCTGCTTGCAACAGGAACAGTGGGATGCCCCTAGCATGCTAGGGTCCATTGATGACCCTACCATGCAATGGGAGACGGCATTGGTGTGAACCGCTGCTGTCCCACTTGCATTTCTATTTCTCAGACAGGAATAGAAATGCTTTTTTTGTAGCATTTCACAGTGACAGGCCGGGCCCTTGGGACGACTGCCTGCCTGCCTAAAATACATTTGTGCCGGGAATGGTTCACGAGACTAATGTGGGCAAGCGGATCGGCCAGCGCATCTTTTTCTATGCTGTCCAGCCCCCCGACCCCTCTGAAATGCGCAGGTCACCTTTGACGATAGGATGACCTGTATTTATTTATATATTTTAATTTGTATCATGCGCCAAACTCCCATAGGCCTCAGAGCGCTAATACAAAAACACACACACACAACATAGTAATGTAGATACAGAAACAAACGACAGAGCAAGCTCAGCTACAGGTGGTAGTACTGATGGCAGGTCAGAGCATAGTTAAACAATAGGCCTACTTCAGGTCGAGAATCAGTTTTAGGTTAGAGGTACCCCTTGGTAAGTAATGACACATGCTTAAAAACAATGGCAAATTGCTGGTCCCACGGCCCACCACAAGTGCACACTCTGCATTTCTAAAGTGAACACAAATTGAAAAGGCGCATGCACTGTGATCTTTTCATTTGCCTTCATTTTTGAGGACCTGCCCCTTATGTTTACCCCAGTTAATCTCGCCCTGGAAAATGGGACAATTCTGACAAAGAATCACATTCATAAAAAGGGAGGAAGATTTTTTTTGATTCGACTTTAGATGCTAACCTTTCGCCTGTGATACATACAACTCATTTGCACACCTAGATCTCAAAACCTGCATTAATACCAATACTTCCGTTCCAGCGACGGTTTCATAAGCCACTCCCCCACCCTAGGCCGCACTTTCCTCAAGGACCTGATGGAACTAACGGCTGTGGCCACCAATACCTCTGATCAAATTGTGGTGATGGGAGACCTAAATACATGGATTCAAAACCGAGATAACCGCCCTGCTTTTGACCTCATGAATATTATGTTTAACTCAGTGTCCCACTCACATGGGTCCATGAACCTGCATCCATAATATATGCCAGAATTACCAGTGTAAATCACTCTGATATTGCGGGCACAATCCATGCCAGTATGTTGCCTGTAAATCACCATCATGAAGCTGCAGGGATGCTTTAATGCCAGTTTGGTCCCTGTAATCACTTTTATGAATCTGTGGCCATAATCAGTGCCAGTATGGGCACTATAAATCACTTTAATGAAGCTGTGACCACAATCCATGCCAGTATGGTGCCTGTAAATCACTTTCGTGAAGCCGCAGAGGAAATATGCCAGTTTGGTCCCTGTAATCACTTTCATGAAGCTGTGGCCACAATGTATGCCACTAATAGCTGTTTCCTCAAAGCTGCATCTGTTGAGAAAAAAATGGTGCAGTACAGAACCCAGAGCTGTGTCACGTGAGAAGGGGCTGTAGAGAAGACATAGATTCACACAGGCACAGACTCATACATGTGCATATTCAAATGACATTGTGGGGATGTTTATTAGTGAGCTCTGTCTCGCGGAGCTCACTCTCGTGCCTGACTTGTCTCTCTCTCTGCCTCGCGCTGTGTTTACATTCTGAAGGGGACGGGTGCGAGGCAGATGAGACAGTTGGAAAGCCGTATGTTTGTTTAGGCTCTCCTGTGTGGGCCTGCATAAATAAAGCTCTAGCTTTATACTAACTTACCCGTGTCAGCTTCATTATTACAAATGGCGGCGAGGTGAGAGCAGGCTCGCTAAAGGAGAAGGACGTTGTGAGTTGAATCAGCAGTTTCCAGAAATCCTCCCCCTGCGAAGGATCGCGGGGAGGTGCCGCCAGTGTGCGGAGAGCACCGGCAGCCCTAATCAGCTGTTCAGCCGTCCCAAAATCCTCCCCCTGCGAAGGATCGTGGGGAGGTGCCGCCAGTGTGCGGAGAGTGCCGGCAGCCCTAATCAGCTGTTCAGCCGTCCCAAAATCCTCCCCCTGCCAAAGATTGCGGGGAGGTGCCGCCAGTGTGCGGAGGGCGTCAGTAGCCCACTCCGCCCCCCCCAGCCATTAAATTGCCAGAGCGCTCATGACTGCTGCCAAACCACAGAGAGGTGAGGAGGCAGGGGGGGAAGAGGGAGAGGAAAGAGAAGAGCAACGCATGCGCACTTGAGAACTAAGTGAAAGAAATGTTCATGAAGTGAATATTGTGCTGCAATATAATTAGAACTCTACTCCTGTGACAATGTTTTATTTATATATGTAATTCAACAAGCACTGTTAAGGAGTCCTTTTAGAACGAAAAATGTATTTTAAAAGGTTGCAAAGCAGCATTCATACAGTGCACATATATGAACATAATTCTAGCCATATATGTGATTGAGTTCTCAAAGTAAGAACACAAGAACTGTGCAATTACAAGAATTTTGCCATAGCAGTGGGAGAATTACACCATAAGGAGCAAACCAACCTAATTAAGGTACTTACAGCATGCATTCAACATGGCTGCAGCAAGTATGGCAGCGCCTCCACCATTCTTGCCAGAGGCAGGCACACCTACCATTAGGTCGGATAGGTGGAAGAAACTGTTCGACACGTATCTTATTGCAATTGGAGGAGACAAGTTTTCTTCTGCTAGGAAAAAAACTAGTCTCTTGCACAATTTAGGTGCCGAAGGCCGAAGTGTGTATGATGGCCTGCCTGAACCACCACAAGAAGGTCAAGGTGAAACTGACTCATATAGCATAGCGGAAAAGAAACTGGAAATTCACTTTGAGCCTAACAAAAATACTACATTTGAAAGGCACACGTTCTTTAAAAGAGTACAAGAAGCACAAGAGCCAGTTGAAAACTTCATAGCTGCACTGAGAACATTGAGTCATTCTTGTGATTTTGGATTGCTCATTGATTCACTGATAAGAGATCAATTGGTTTGTTGCACGAATAGTACCAAAATTCAAGAGAGATTATTGTCCCGAGACCTTCCACTAGAAGCTGCAGTTGAGATGGCACGTAGTATGGAGCTGACAAGCAAGTACATGATAAACATGAAGGCAGACAAGTCAGGAGGTGAAGTTGCAGCAGTCAAGAATATAACCTCAAGAAGACCAAATGCGTCCAGGGAAATGAAGTTTTTCAAATGTGGCAGCAATAGTCACGTCGCCTCCAGTATGTTCTGCCCAGCAAGAAACATAAATTGCTTGAAATGTAAGAAGAGGGGTCATTTTGCGAGCGTTTGCAAGGAGGCTGGGCAAGTCAACAGTGTAGAGGTGGGAGTTCCCGAACAGGAAGAAAGTCATACATTCCCCTTTCAAGGCAAACATGTATTGGAAGTTGCTGAGCTGTATCCCAAAGGAAAGGGACCGACAGATGTATTCTTAATTGAAGGCAGAGTTGTGACCATGAAGGTTGATAGTTGTTCACCATGGATCCTCATATCTAGGAAGACATTTGAAGGTTGTGTACAGGGAAAGGTTGAACAACTAGATGAACATATGATTGAACCATATGCCTATGGGAATGTAAGAATAAAAGTACTGGGAAAGTTCAAGGCATCCATAAAATAGAAAGGTCGCAGTTGTGAAGCTCATGTGAATGTTACACATGAAGGATCATCCCTGTTAGGGTGGACAGAACAAAGAAATTTGGGAATAAAGATACAGACCAATGCTGAAAGTCCCATATCTGTCGCTGAAGTAAAGATAAATGGGAACAATAGTATTCCAGAGTATTTTCAGAAAACATGGGAATGTTGAATGAATTTCAGCATGAAATTGTTCTCAAGAAAGGGGCGGTGCCAAAGGTGCATAAGGTCAGACCCATACCACATCACTTGTATGAAAAGGTGAAACAAGAAATACAAAAGCTACTGCAAGGAGGTATTATCAAAAGAGTAGAAAGCTCTGAGTCGCTTTCACCGGTGGAGGTGGCGGCAAAGTCCAATGGTGAAATCTGATTGTGTGTGGATTTAAGAGCTCTGAACAGAAATATTCTGGTTGAAAAGCATCCACTTCCTTGCATCGGTGAGAAGCTAACAACACTCGAAGGTGCCAGCAAGTATTCAGAAATAGACCTATCCCAGGCGTACCACCAAGTGCCATTATTGGAAGAGAGTCAACAACTGACAGCTTTTATAACCCCATTGGGAACATTTAAGTACTGTAGAATGCCGTTTGGGCTAGCATCGTCTGCCGCGGTATTCCAGCGAGTAATGGAGACTGTGTTGGAGGGAATACATAATGTAATAATATTCCAGGATGATATTTTGGTACATGCTACTTCTGAGAACGAGCACAATGAAATTCTGTCAAAAGTGTTGAAGAGGCTGGTTGAAGCAGGGTTGACAGTGAGAAGAAGCAAATGTAGAATAAATGTAGAGAGTTTTGAGTTTTTGGGACATGTTGTGGATAAGAATGGTGTAAAGTTTGGTGGAGGTGATTAGGAATGCACCCAGACCAGAAAATAAAGAACAAGTAAGGTTGTTCTTAGGACTTGTAGAATACGATCACAAATCTGTAAAGGATTTTGCCAGTATATCGACCCCCTCGAGAGTACTACTGGGAAAAGGAGTGAGATATGTGTGGAGTGCGGAATGTGAAGAAGCACTGAATAGAATCGAGGAAGAAATAATAAGTGCACCTTCAATTTGCAATTTTATGAGTTATGACAAGTGTGTGCTAGTGGTGGATGCAAGTGGTATTGGGTTAGGTGCAACCCTGGTACAATACAACAAGGATAATGTTGAAAGAGTAATTGCATTTGCCTCACGTTCTCCAAGAGGTGCTGAAACCAATGATTCCGTTATTGAGAGAGAAACACTGGCGATGTTTTGGGCTATACATCAATTTAAATATTGTTCTTTGGTGCAGAAAATTTGTAGTGAGATCAGACCACAAGCCCATGGTTCAGCTGTTTGAGAGTTCCAGGTGGGCAATGGGATCCCCAAGAATCAACAGGTGGGGATTAGGATTACAGATCTACAATTTTGAGGTGAGCTATTTGCCTGGGAAGAAGAATGTATTGGCAGATTATTTGTCCACATTACTGGTGGAAAGGGAAGAAGAGCTTGAGGATGTTTTGGATGAAGGAGTAGTGGCAGAAGTTTAATGTGCAGTAACACAGGAAGTGTGGTCACAAGAAAAGCAAAAAGATGAAGACATGAAATTGTTGAAAGTGTGGACTGTGGAAGGGTGGCCAGAAAAGAAAAGTTTAGATAAAAACTTTCAAGTATGGTGGGAAGTTAAAGATGAGCTATATTGGTTGAATGATAAGTTGTGGAAAGGACAGTTTTGTGTTCCACCGGAGGGTATAAGGAATGTACCACTAGACCTGGCTCACCAGGGTCATCCTGGTGAGGGAGCTATGAAAAGGAAGTTGAGGCAAAGCTATTGGTGGCCAGGATTGGACAAAATGGCAGAAATGAAAGTAAAGACTTGTGTGATGTGTCAATCCAGCAATAAGTGTAAAATAGTAAGTGAAACACCTATGATTCCTAATACCATTCCCAATCATCCATGGGTAAAATTGGCTGTTGACATTATGGGACCCATTGCGGGATTGGGAGAAAATTGCAAATATCTGTTGGTGTTAGTAGACTACCATTCTAAATGGATAGAGTGGGATTTGGTGACTGTGGAAGTGACTGCAAGGGATTTAATTCAATTTTTGGAGGGAGTGTTTATGAGAGAAGGTGTTCCATCTGAATTGGTAACAGACAATGGAGTGCAGTTTGTGTCAACAAAAATGAAAACATTTTTGTCAAGCTATGGAATAAGACACACAAAGACATCGTTATACCATCCCAGAGCTAATGGGTTGGTAGGAAGAGTGAACAGGTACTTGAAAGGTGGTATTCAGATGATGTTAAATAGAGGACAACCTTGGAAATAAGTTTTGAAACATGTAACATGGAGCTATGTGACTACTCCACATTCTATAACTAGTGTAGCTCCGTTTGTATCTCTTAAAGGAAGAAAACCTGGCACTAAGCAGTCTCCAGGTTGGCTTGGTTTGGCAAAGACAGTTAAAGTCAATAGGGAAGAGATAATGAGACTGATTGGAGAAGGACAAATGAGAAACAAAGAGCATTTTGATATCAGAAAGAAAGTGAAAGCACGTGAATGGAGTGTAAGAGAGGAAGTGTTTGTGAAAAATCCTAGGTTTGTGGAAAAGTGCACAGAGAGCACATTTCTGGGACCTAAGAGGATATCAGTGGTTGTGATGGAGGGAGGTGAAGTGTGGTCGAAAGGAAGGTTGGCAAAAGCAAGTGAGGCACATCAATCTATGGATGAGGATGGAAATGGACGTAAAAATGAGAATGATCAGTTCACTTCTGGTAAAGGAGGTGTTCAGAATGTTATTCGTGTGATTTCGACTGGAAATACAAGTATCTGTAATGAAAAGAAAAGTGTCACCTCAAAAGGAAGGATAAGTAAAGAACCAGGTTGGCTGGGAGACTATGTACATTGAAATTTTATCAATTTATATAAATCGTTAAGCAAGATGGTAATGGTTGAAAATATGAAACAGTTTATTTATTCTTGTTGTTGTTACTGTTTCAAGGAGGGAGATATGTGGGGATGTTTATTGGTGAGCTCTGTCTCGCGGAGCTCACTCTCGTGCCTGACTTGTCTCTGTCTCGCGCCGCGTTTACATTCTGAAGGGGACTGGCGCGAGGCAGATGAGAGACGGTTGGAAAGCCATGTGTTTGTTTAGGCTCTCCTGTGCAGGCCTGCATAAATAAAGCTCAAGCTTTATACTCGCTTACCCGTGTCAGCTTTATTATTAGAGACACACTTTCAAACTCATTCAAAACTATTTTTATTTCTGCAACTCAAGAGGACAGATCCAGAGAGATGAATGGCACTCAGTGGCAACACCTTTCAGGTCAATCACTTCGAGACTCACTTTTATCAGGTGTCCTCGCTCTTATGAATATCTTAGTCTGAATCTGCCTGGACTATGTGTATAACACCTCTAGGCCAGATCCTACTCTAATAAATATTCTACCTCTACCTCTTAGCATCAAACAGGCTATGTTAATGCCACTGTAAGTATGTGTTGTGATCCTGATGGGAATATGCTGCCTGTGTAGTATTTGTAATGCCTTACTCGCTCTTGCTTTATCGATTCAAACCTGCGTGCCTAGCACCCCAACTCCCTTGGGTCCTCGCCTCCCTTCCATCCCCCGCCCCCTACTTTTCCCTGTGCTTTGATCCGAAGTATCCTGTGTGCAAGTGCGGGTGTATAAAATACCAAGGAAATCAATACAAATCTGGTCCACCCTTTCCCCGCCATTCAAAGGAGGGGGTCATCCAAGCATACCCAAGAAGCAACTGGCCCCTCCAGAATAACACTATGAGGGAGGAGGAAGGGAGGAGCAAATACACAACTGTGGGTTGCCTCCTCAGGATGGGACCCCAGAAACCCCTACCATAACCGGTGGGTTTGCATGCTTTTCCCAGTGTCTAGGAGCCTGCAGCAACTGTTTCCCAGGTAGTAATCCCTACTCACTTAAGCAGAGGCAAAGGGTAACTATGCTCATGATGGTTTAAGACGTACTCCCCTCCACAACCTGGTCAGAATGTCACTCAAACTCACCCCACTGTAAGAAACTCACTGCTTCCTGACAGCTGAAATGTCTACATTGGGAGGCCTCTCAGTCAAACTAGGACAGGGTCTGAGAAGCTGATCACCCCTCTGTGAGCCACAGCCTCTGACTATCAGGTAGCACACAAGGACTTGGAGCATAAGCCAGGAGGCTGCACTTTGAGGGACGACTGCCACTGATCTGGACACTTCAGCAAGTGGGGGAACCAAACCAACGGGGAACCAAACCAACAGGCCTACCAGTGAAAACAGCAGTGCATCAAAATTGAGGGAAATCTCTAAAAGGAGGAGAAACACACTCATTCATCAAGGCCAGAAATCTGCAAAGCAAACAGCAAGCACAGTCATGCAGAGGATACACATTCCACGGCACAGGGCTTCCATAGCTCATTAAGGAGATTTAGCATCTATGTCATCATATGTCAGCCTAACCATACACACATACACGCACACACACACACACATACACGACAAACAGTCCCAGGCACTGGACCTTACTTCGACCAGTGTGAATGACCATTACCTTAACTACCAGCCAATCTACACACAAACATGCACCCAACATAACAAACACTCGCATACAACAAACAACCCAGGTACTGGGCCTCACCCTTACGGATGCAACAAGTCAATACACGCAATCAACCCATCTGCAGGTCAACACACACAGAGACGCAAGTTTCTCCTGGTTCTGGACCCATCCTATCATTCTACCCTCACTAACCCATACTGTCCTCGTTCTTGCAGAGCCACGTGAGCACCTGGAGAACACCTCATTGGTGGTAACGCTGCACGGTACAAGTCAGCATAACATAATATGAATAGGTTTGCAGAAGGAAGGTGGCCAGTTACTACGTTCTCCTTATCTTGTCACACTCTTTTTCTCTCAAGTGAGGTCCACAAGCATGCCAATGCCATCAGCTTTGAGCATTTGCTATCTCCATCATGGACATACCTACTTGTGTCAATAAAATTGCACTTGTTCTGCTGCAAGTCGTCCTTTAACACGAGCATATTGTTGTAACATCCATTAACCAAAAAAAACGGCCTTGAAAGATGAGCGTGGTGTTGTATTATCTTCTCAACTAATGCGAATGATCAACATTTCCCCCAATACAAGGACGTGAAAACAAGTGGAAGTGTGTCTGAATGGTTACAGCCCATTCTGAAGCTGTGTCGGGAAATTCAAGACACTTGCCCAATGACAGAGAGGCAGACTGACATGGTGGCCTCGAGCTGGGCAAGGTTCTGGGGACATTCCGGGGACACTCACTATCTGTACCAGCAAGAGTAACATCCCTTGCAACACAGCCAAGCACACCGCTGAAACAAACGGATTGTAACTGTACACAACTGTGTCCATTGCTTCCAGCCTTTTGCCATCTTTAACAATGACAGCTTTACTCTCCAAAGCAACCAGCAGTTGGTAGCACGGGCGCCTGCAATGGTCCACGATCAGCAGCTAGAAGCGGATTGGTACATATGTAGCAGTCGCGACACAAACTGCAACATCATTAGATTGCCTGATGGTGAATATTTGAATATTTGAGTAGTTTTCAAACACTACATCCATGGCCGTCCTCATTGTATATTCTTAAATACAGCAGTGGGAATCGTCCATTAATGGGCACAAATACATGCTGTGAGCCACGATATCCAGTTATATTTTCGAAAACACATTTTCGAAATGCCATTTAGTCAAAACAAAAATGCCTAAAAAAAGAATTCCGAATGTTTTTTTTTTTTATTTCATGTTTTATTTCTGTTTCGTTAGTAAAAAAAAAGGTGTCAATAAAAAAAAAAAACAGGGGGTTGGGGGAACCCCGCATTTAAAAAATAAAAGGAAAAAAACATTCGAATTATTTTTTTTTCTCGCATTTTGGTGTCGAAAAAATGGCATTTCGAAAATGTGACGTTCGAACAAAGTCACTATAAAGCGTGAGCCACTTGCCACATTTCAGGCACAATACGGCTTGCATATGTTCTATAGATCTTTCCATCACTGCCCAGTCGTTGTTGAAGTTTAACAAGTAATTCTGAACCCATAAGTGGAAACTGCATTGTGTGTAGTGACCGAGCATAGATTTCGGCGGTGTAGTCATTCGGGAAGACACACAATTGTTTGTATTTGTCCATGTTCACACATGTCCATAAAAAAAGTATGAATTATCTATAACTTAATTTACCCCAAACCATTCAGTTTGGAAAACATATTGTACTCATGAAATCAAAAAATTAGCCTGTTGTGACTACAGAATGTCAGTGCGTTCAAAATATGGATTTGTACTTGGCCTCTCAGCAACTATGCCCTTAATTGAAAGTTCCACTGCGGGCTTGATGCGTCGCTGTTTTTAATTGGGAATTGAGGGGAGGAGTCAGGCTAAACTTGGCGAATGTGTGGAGCAGTTCTGTGGTGCAACATGGCACTTGTTGCCCTGGACCAGAAATACAAATAATATACTCTTGGAACCGTTACTTACAACTG
The DNA here is from genome assembly GCF_040938575.1 of Ambystoma mexicanum. Lineage (NCBI taxonomy): Eukaryota > Metazoa > Chordata > Amphibia > Caudata > Ambystomatidae > Ambystoma > Ambystoma mexicanum. The sequence continues at coordinate 311,483,612 of NC_090932.1, forward strand.
CAATAACATTTATTATTAAGAAACACAAAACTTATGAATGGTAAAAATTGTGTTGGTACAAACCAGTGTTTGCCTGTTGCAACCACCAATGTCCTAAATGATAATAAAGCCTGTTAAGCCTATCTTGTAAGGAGTGCAGCCTATTACAGTAACCACCCTCCAGTTTGGTGGGACAGTACTTCAGGCTTCAGACTGGCAACGGGAGCACTTGAGAGCAACATTTGTACCTATCACTCTTTTTAATAAGGTGAAAAGACCATCTCACCAACACATTTGGCCACTATTTTGGCACAAAGCAAACAGTCTGTCTTCTGTCCAAAACTAAGCTGCACTGATCCCAGCACTGGAATGACTCCCATCTCCTGGATAGGCTTCCCCAGCGTTAGTATAGAAGTTGTGTGCTATCTCTTGCATTTGCTTGTTCAGTTCCTTTATGGTTCCCCTTTCACTTGCCTTTGTAAATTTCTCCTTGGCATTCTTGGGCTTTGAATTTCTCTCATTGTTCTTTGCGCAAGTGTCTCTAAAAGTCTCTCTTTCTTTGTTATCTCTGGGGATATAGAATGCCTCTTTACATTGTTTCTGTTCTCCGTATTCCTATGGTTCTTTAGCTCCTCCTGATTGAGATATCCGATATCAGGGTACCCCTCTTCTGGTTTACTGATTTTCTCTTTGGTGCAAGTATAATACAACCAATAGTTATTCTTATCTTCTTGGCCCCCTTTTGGTATTAGTGAGACAAATAAGAGGAGTCCAGTAATGCTTCTCGATCGCTTTGTTCTCTTTTGTGTCACTGGGACGAGTAGGATAAGTCCCATAATAAGTCTCTCTCTTAGCTCATCTTACTCGTCCCAGTGATACCTGAAGGAGCAATGTGATGGGTTTCACTTTCTCCATTCTTTCTTGTATCACCGAGATTAGTAGAATGAGTCCTGTGGTGGGTTTCACTATCCCATTTCTTTCTCGTATCATTGGGACAAGTAGTATGCTGGTACTCGTTATACCTGTGTTCCCTCCAGGTTCTCCCGCCATCCCGGTTACTGCTTTTCCTCTGGGTTGGTGTCACTGGGCCTGCATGCAGGATAGGGACTTCTCTTACTTTGGTCAGGACGGCTTCTTCTTTCCTTCCGACTCTCGCTGCTTCTTGTCCATGGCTCTACGGTTTCAGCGTTAAACCGATCTTGGCATTTTTGCCTGACTGCACAGTTTACTTCTCATGGGTCACGCCACCACTCACGACTGTCTCTCTCTCTTGGGGTTTTCTTCCCCTGCTCTCCTCTGCCTTTTAGAGGTGGGCGAGCCTGACGAGGCCCTGGCTGGTCGGGGCTCCAACTGGGGCTCCAGGACTGACCCTTCTTTCGGGCCGGTACCCCCGGATGCCACAAGCCTACCATATGCCCCATCCTGGCTGGCCAGTGCAAAAGAAAATAAGAAATGGTCTTTTCTTTCCATTTTGCCTGCGCCGTGTGAGCAACATGGAAAGAAATACCTATATATGAAATAAAATAAACATGGCTCGGGTGCTAGGAGGGCACAAGGGCTGCATTTTTATTTTCAAAGTTGAATATTTCTTTCCATTTTGCTTGCGCAGCTTCCCCACACGGATAAAAGGTGGATCACAAAAGCACACTCTGAGCAAGGCAAAACACACGAGAAAACAGCAGTTCCAAGATGGCAGTTTAATACAAGGAGATAGACAGCGGCACCAGAGAGGGTTGCAAGGAGGGAAGCACACTTGACCTGTAAAGACCGTTACTTTCATGCGCCTTGGAAAGTAAGAAACCGAAAACCAGGAACTAAGGCTGATCAAACCTCCACAGTGTGTAGGAGGTGCTCTCCTGCATTGAAAAACAAGGTAGGGAGGAGTGATTGCTGCTGTGGTACTGTCATTGGCTCCTACAACAAAGCAGCCGCAGAAAAGACAGCACAGCCGGTGAGTTGGAGATACTGATATCAAGCCAGCCTGTGTTTTGAACCAAGGTTGCAAGCAGCAACATTGTATAAAGAGAACAGTGTGTGAGGCATTTGGGATGAGCGATGCAATACAATTGGAAGCCAAAGGAAGTAGTTGGACTTTATAATAGAACTTTGGGAGGCCAAGAACAGGTACCATACACAGAGTGGTTCAGCGTCATGTGGGTGCTCATTCGAAAGTCTCTGTTAGGTATCCAACTGATTCTGAGTGTGAGAGAAAGAAATATTGAGATCGAAGTGGTCATGCAACAGGTCAAGCTAAACCGTGTGCACATTCGAAAGTCTTTGATAGTTTAATGTACATCACAATTGGTCCGTGCCCGGCTGAGGGAGACTAATTAAACCAAAGAAAGGGATCCGAGCTTGGCAGAGGGGGATCCAGGTTGAACACCGAAATTGAATACTGGGAAAAGGAAAATAACATTTGAGTGTGGTTTTTGGTACAGCAGGCCCTCTGCGTCAAGAGACAAGTGGTAAAGAGAATAGGACACAGAAGGTCTTGAACTGGTCAAATGGAACTGTATCCTTGTGCCACAGAAGCCAGAGTGTGTGCTTTGCTCAAGTGACCCGCTTTGCCCTGTGCTGAAAACATGGGGAAGGGAGGCCAACGGCATCCTGACATATTATTTTGTGAATACTTCTTTCTTTTTCATGAACACTACCCCACATTGTTTGTAAATTAGTGGTAAGGATTGCCAGCAGGATTTTTAGTATAGGAAATTTTATTTTGACAAGACTCCACTAGGACCGCATTTTAATATTATTTGATGCTTGTAGCTTGCTCCCATCTGTAGATTTTGGTTTAGATAGGCGTTTATTACACCCTTGTGAAAGTTCAACAAACACCCTTGAACTGTGGTCACTTGTGTCTGTTTTACTGTTAATAGTATTATATTCCATGCCTTTCTTATAATACCCTTTACTACAATGACCTCCGTCTCATCAATCTCAACACATTTACCATCTGCACTTTAGCTTCCTTTGCTGGCACAAGCTCCTTCTGACCACATCACACCCCCCTCTTAATGATATCATCTCTGCTTGCATCTTCTTCACTACCTCCAACTCCTTCTGTCCACACTCCACTTCCTATTTTACCAGCTCCTCCTTGACTTACTTTACTACCACCACCTCTACTGTCCACTCTCCACTCCTGACGTTAACACCTTCTTCTCAACCTTCTTCCCTACCAACACCTATTTCTGTCCATATTCCACTTTTAATGTTTCCACTTTGTTCGGGTCTCCACTGCCACCGTCTCTCCAGCCTCCATTAGTTCCACTGTTCTCCAGTCTCCAGCCTTTTTAAAATACAAGCCTCTTTCTCCCACAATCCACAATCAGCAACTAGGGCTGTTTGTATTTTTACTGCATTCCCTCCTACCCTTAGGCGCCCTTTACAATTGGTGTCTTCTTCTGTAAGTGCTGATTGAGTGAGAGCTGACACTGGCTAGTTTCTCTGGGTACTCCTGGGGCTGTTTTGTGATCGGGGGTTGGACGGTGGCTATATTTAGTTTATCTGCCATCTTGGATTTTAGATTTGTTCCTCTGACCCTCCCTGAGGCTCACTGATCTGAGCAGAGGGCTGTGGTGCTTCCACCTAGTGAATAACAGGCTGGAAATATGCTGGGCAAACTTTCCATACCTTTACATTTACTGGTAGCATTGTGCGAGTGAGAATAATGATTGTTCCCCCAGCACAAAGCTGCTTCCTATGTCAGTTTGTTTGCATTTGAGAAGCCCATGCCTGAACGATTAGGTCTGGGGGACAGTGGTGTTCCTTGCGGGTCCCATGAGCCTTCTAACAGAATTCCTTTGATGCGACACGTGAAATGGCTATAGTAATGGGGTACTTGATACCTTCCATCACACACATGAGTTTCTTTGAAGAGAAAAACCTTCCTTTTCAATATTCAAAGTTTGGGTCCTGGCTAGGACGAGCACTAGGATAACTCAGTTGGGGAGGAGCAGCCTTTCCACTAGCCTACAAATTATATAAGGGTTTAGATCAGGTCTTAACTTTCTAGGACTTCATTTGCAGTGATGGGCCAGTGGGCTAGGAACGGACAGGGCCCTTGTGGCTGCCGTGTGGTGAGGCAATGGGCACTGTCCCTTTCCATGTGCCAGTGGCTATGGCAAAGTGACCAGGGGGAACCTTCCCTGGGCCCAACATCCACTGGCTCTCAGTGGCACCTGACTCCCTGGCCTGGTGGTTTCCAAAACCAGCCAGGGGGCTTCCCCATAGGGCATACAAAAATACTGAATTGGGAAGGACATTGGTAATCAAGGTGAACTGGCTTAGGCCCAAGTTGCTGTTGGGCCTGTTGTATGGAGTGTGCTAAGAGATTTGGTTACTGTATTACTGGTTCTACTCTGCTACGATGCACTGAAAACCCCTATATTCCGACTGTGAAACTGAATTTTGGAGGCACAAAGAATCTGCCCGTCTCAGTGAACCCCACACCCCCACAGCTGGATGGGTGACAGCACCAGCCTCTTTAGAATCGCTGCTTACTTAAAAATGCCCTTCCCTCTCCAGGGTTCACCGACTGCCGGGAGCTACCGTATTTCAGCCATCAAGGGTACATTGTGATGCATTGCAGTCCAATTACACTGCAATGCCCCTCTCTCCAGAGAGTGTACAATAATGCCCATTAATGCCCGCAAGCTAACCCTCCAAGTAGATAAAAGGAAGGAATTTGTAGGACTGAATATCTGCTTTATCATGGCTGTGGTCTTTGTAGCACTTAAAATCATGTGAGTGATTGCCAAGTGCACCATTACTGCTGGTTCAAGTTTGAACACAGTGTTTGCCAAGACCAGACTCGATCTAACAGCACTGATCTCTAAACGGGGCACAACAGGTCCTATAACAAGAAGAGGACAATGGCAAGCAAAAAGTGCTCCTTGGTCAATAGACCAACATTAGGTTGTGATCAGTGTGACAAAGTGCTCTGTCTTGTTCTGAGTATTAGTGATGGGATGAGGAACAGGGCCACGTTCCACCACCCATTAAGTGATGCTGCACCGGGGGCAGTGTGGCAAGGATCCAACTGTTCTCCCCACTCTCTACCATGAGTTTGGCAGTGACCTGTTACAAGAGCCTAACCATTAGCATGGTTCCTTTAAGGGAACCTATTATGTGGAGGGGTCCCACAGAGGTGTCAGCAGTTGCACACTTGGCTCACCTTGTGTGGGTGTAAACTTCATGTCCATAAACACAGATTGACAGAGCAGGACTTGAACTAGGCTAGAAAACCCAAGCAGACACACACCTGTTAAGCTAGTAAGGTCCTCCCAGAGGGTAGAGCCAAGACCACCCATGGGAAGTGAATAACCAAACCCAGGTTCCACAGCAAAACTCCAAGTCATCCGTAGAGGTGTGGTCCATTAAACCAATCTCCATACCAATTGCACAGGAAAACAAATAAGGTCCGAGAGAGGCTGCAAGGTCGGGCCCAGGCCCTATACAAGGAAGAGCCTGTGGGAGAATTGAGAGAGATGACGTAAGAAGAAGGTCATGATGGGGCAGAGAAGGAGATTTGTTTGAAGGCGTCTAGAGGAGAGAAGGTGATTGGAGGTGACTTGGAGGAGTGTTTAGGGATTGGTGTGGGAGCCGAAACGAGAAGGTGAATAACAGCAGGAGGTTGTGAGGAGGGAGACCCTGGAGGTGGGGAACAGAGAGGTCATAGAGGTTGGGATGAAAGACCCAGAATGCTGGAGGGAGACAGTTCAAGGAGCTTGAGAAGAGCAGAAGATGGATAGTCAAAGGATAAGAAGGAGGTGGGAGACTAGGCGGAGAGGAGGCAAAAGAGCCAGAGGAGGGTAAGAAGAAGTGAAGAGAGAACGATACCCCGAGGAAGGGAATAGTAGGGTAGGAAGAAGAAAGTCTGAAACAGCATCTAGGAGGAGAAAGTAAAAGGTGGAAAGAATAAAAGCCTGGTCAAATCTGGAAGTGAGGGAAGGTGCCCCAGATACACCCTGCAACTGGTGGACCAGTAGAGGTGGGAACATGTCCATGCATGTAGCCATGTGAGAAGGAGGGGATAGAAGTTTAGATTAAGGATGGAGGGAGTAGTGAAGATAAGGATGGAGAGACGAAGGAACCACAGCAGTTCTGACGCAAGCAGAGGGCAGCCAGAGGCCGACATTAGGGGTTAGTAAGGGAGCCCTTCAGTGAGTGTGCAGTGCTTCAACCCAAGATGTTCCGACAACGACCAGGCAGAGACCTCAGGGACTAAATTTGTTGACCCTTAGCCTCTTTGAAGCAGTCACTAATATTTGGGCTACATAAGTGTGCGTCCAATGAACCAAGATCTTCCAGGACAGCGAAAAGGAAGAGGATAACAACCACCAAACCTGCGGAAAGAAGGGTTGGGGCACTTAAAACACCCCAGACTGTGAATGACTATTGCTCCTTGTGGATTTCTGGGCAGGGTGAACCAGACTTTTTGCTTACTTATTTCAACCAGAAGGGAAGTAAGTCTATTATTCATTACCCCTTTCAGCATGACGAGGAGCATCCTGTTATTGGTATGAGTTGAACCCTTTTACTTTTGTTACCTTTTCAAATAAAATCTCTTTAAACTACCACGTTTGTCTATGTGTCACAATAATCCCCAGTTGGCTTCATTACAGGTGCCTGCCAGGAAACAAAGAAACCTCAGAAGGTGTTGGAGGATGGCGCCCCAAGGGCCCGGAAAACTGGAGAGTCTCCAAAGGAGAACAAAGTTCTCTTTGCCGCCAGGGGGAAGTGGCTGCACTGCATTTCATCATGTGTCTCGTTCCTGCCTCTTCCCCGATTGTGAACGGTTATATTTTCCATTTCTGTATGGGAGTACAATAGTGTGTGCTGTGGTCTTCCCATTACAGCCCTTGCCATCACGAGGATGTCATTCATTTCCTATTGACATTGGAATGATTTCATATTGTCTAGGGGTACAGTACTGTGTGTTGTGTTCTATCAATTTGTGGGGGGGCAAATGCTGTAGGCTTCCTTTCTTTAGTGCCCACCCCACTGATGTACAGTGCTGGACATTGTCTTGGGTTAGGCATTGACAATGGATGACATCATGGCGTGGGAGAAAGGTCAATGCCCACACCAAGCTTCCTACGATCTGGGCGATAGAGATGAGGGGCAGAAAGTGCACAACACACAATTAGACAACACCATTGTGTGTGTGTGTGTGTGTGTGTGTGTGTGTGTGTGTGTGTGTGTGTGTGCGCAAGGGGGGTGGTGGTCAGGGGAAAAGTCCTGCCTATGACCTCAGGTTCAAGAAGTATAGGACTATGCTTCATATGAAGGAAAACATTCACAGTCACTTTCATAACTATTTACTCACCTATCACTCATCCATACACTTTTCACATTCACACACACTGCATTCTACACATGCACCCATCCAGAACATTAACACACACAGAATCACATTTATACCCATTCACTCACCCCTGCACCGTCTCTCAAATCTACTCACACTGCATTCTCCACACATGCACCTACCTACAACGTTCATACCCATTTACTCACCTGTCACTCACCCATACACCTTCTCATACTACATTCTACACAGAGGCATGAGCACCCACCCACCCAGAACATTCACAGTCACATTGATACCCATTTATACACAGGTCGCTCATCCAAGTCACTCGCACTGCATTCTATACACACAAACAAACACGCACACCCAAAAACACACAGCCATACCCACACAATGTGATGGATCAAGCAGAGTCCTCACAGAAACCCTACCTAATGTCTCCTCCCAGGTGGCCAGGGAAAGACACTTCATGATCCTGAGCCTGGGGGGGGGCTATTAGCTGGGTGAAATACCTGGGAGGAGAATTACCCGAGAGGAATCCGAGTACTTTGTGGGGAGAGACACAGTATGTGTCTTCCTCAAGGGAGAAAGCATTTATAATACCAGAATACGTAAGGGCCTGTTGTCAGCAGGAACCTTTATTCTCTCAGTCGAGCTGTCAAAATGGGGGTGAAAATCCTGTGAATCAGTCAGGTGTTGGAAATGAGAAACATAATTTAAGGGTTACTGACAGATATAAAAGTATGAGCTTTTATAAGTGCCAAAGAAATAAGGAACAGGAGTCTAATTGCCACCAATTTAAATCCTGAGAAATGGCATTCTTTAATAAATTCACAAACGTTGTGTAACCATTATGGGATTCCATCTGTTAATATATGTAAGATGAATAGTGTACTTAAGATTAATCTCACTGTAAAATCTAAATTTGGCATTGGGGACTTCAAGTCTCATAATTCCCAGCGTACTGGGACGAGGACTGCGGAGGCATAAGACTGCAAGTTGCTGTCAATAAGTAGGAATGGCCAACACATGAGAACATTTTAATTGTGAGCTGAATCTAACTATTGCATTGGTTATTATTGAACTGCAATATATTACATTCTTAAGTTGTGTATGCTTAAGTGTGAGGGACAGAATGCTTTTAGGTTAGTGTTTCTTTTAGTTTATTTTAGGCAAGGAAATCCTCATCTGGGTAGGGAGGGTGAGATGTTTATCCAACCTTTTAAGTTAATAAAATGGCATCTTTTGAAAAACCTTCACAAAGTTGTATGCCTCACATTTCTGACCCCTCATATCACCCACCACTCACTCGCCCATACAACTCTCACATTCTCTCACACTGCATTCTCCACACAAGCACCCAGAACATTCATCCAAACACACTGCATCCTCAGTCACATGACAGGAGCACTCCCCACCCATTCATACACGCACCATTCACATGCACGCACGCATAAACATACATATATGGAAAACAAACTCACAAAAACAATCACAACAGACATGCACTCACACATACAAAGTTTCCTTACCTGTTCTGCTCAAGTGATGCTCCTTCCTCTCCGGGCCTCTGGCTCACGCGAGGTATGAACACAGGAAGCGGAGCATCGCGCCAGCTGCAGTAGGCCCTGGCCCAGCCCTAGCCCAGACATAGTCAGTGCGAGGGCTGGACCAGAGCCCCCCTGGAGCTGGTGTAGCTGGGGCCCCCTGCATCACAGATGCTGTGTGGGGCTCCGTTATGCCAGTACTGCCATTGGTAAACTAGTCCATGAATCAATTAGGGTCAAGCAGATTAACATTTGATGGCAGGGAGGATACAAATAAGAAACTAAAAAAAAAACAAGTGATTTGCAACAGTTGAGAGTGAGCATACTATGCTCAATCTTGCCACTAAAAAAATATTTTGAGTTTAGAACCTTTATACCAGGAATTAGTGAATTATTGAAACACATATGTGAATTTCCCAATCGAATATCAGAAGGGATTATTCATACTTTAAATGTAATGCTGTACCTACTTTTGAATGTATTGGCCCTCGGTTAAAAAGTCCCTCAGCAAATAGGAAATGTTGGCAAGTCATGCATTTAGAAATGTAAAAAACATTTAATTATGAATTGTCCTGCTACGAAAAAAAGAGATACATTTTGTAGCCCTTATTTGGCACTCCAAATCACTCATGAAATGATGAACATCTGGCATAGAATTAGGTGTGGTAATGAATTGCACCCTTTTTATTGCACAACAAGTTGCTAGTACGAAACTGTAACCATGCTAAATTTGACATAACACATAGTAGCAGTGAATCCATCATTGCTGTCACTCAGGATGACTTTTGAGTGAATGTCTGGTGGTGAATAGGAATGCATTTTATTTTACCCATAGCACTGCAATTTGGTGATGTGAAAGGGTCCTATGCAGAATGATACTATATAATATTACATGTAGCGCAGTGGTATAGTTAGGCCTTAAATGATGTGTCATTAAGCTGCATGAATACTGATACTGACTGAACATTTAGTCAGTCTACCTTTAGGCCTACCCCACAATGTATGCTGTATGTTGTATGGTATAAGAATATGTATTACTTACTCTTTTGTAATGAGGATCTATTTAAGAATGTTATAAAAGCGGTGATCTACATAGTTATACATAAATAAATAAAAGTGTTCCTGTTCTGCGTATTGAGCACTTTGCTTATGCTTGGATATGCCTGCCTATGCTTAAGGGGTTCTAGGGTTCGCCCATTCACTCTTAATGAAGAAATGATGACACTTACAAACCATAGCCATTCACTCTTAGGCAGTGTACCCCATATAACACACCTCTCTCTTGTACAGGTCAGCGCCATACCCCTGTTTCTTCTCACTTCACATCACACAGAAAAAACGGAGCTACACTGAAGTCCAGGAAGTCCTTGCAAAAGAAATGCTTATGAAGGGGACCAGGCATGGAGCCTGTCACCGCTGTACGCTCATTGAACACCTAAGGGAAATGCTCTATATAATTAGGCTGAACACTTTGCACTCACCACTAGTCAATGGCTAACAATAGTTTAATCGGGGCAAAAGGGAATTGGGTGCATGTGGAGATATAACATCCTCCCTATGTGCTCAGCCCCCACATGCGCAGTCTGTAGATGTGTGCCCTTGATAGCTAGAAACGAGTACTGCAACACCTCTGCAGCTAGTAACAAGTAGTCCAGCACCGCAGCACTTCTGCAGCTAGTCCCAAGTAGTTCAGAACTGCAACACCTCTACAGCTAGTAACAAGTAGTCTAGAACTATAGCACTTCTGCAGCTAGTCCCAAGTAGTTCAGAATTGCTAAACCTCTACAGCTAGTAAAAAGTAGTGCAGAACTGCAGCACTTATGCAGCTAGTGACAAGTGGTCCAGAACTGCAGCACTTCTGCAGCTAATGACAAGTAATCCAGAACTGCAGCACTTCTGCAGCTAACGACAAATAGTCCAGAACCGCAGCACTTCTGCAGCTAATGATAAGTAGTCTAGAACTGGAGTACCTCTTCAGCTAATGACAAGTAGTCCCAAACTGCAGCACTTCTGCAGCTAATGACAAGTAATCCAGAACTAAAGCACTTCTGCAGCTAATGACAAGTAATCCAGAACTAAAGCACTTCTACAGCTAATGACAAATAGTCCAGAACTGCAGCACTTCTGCAGCTAATGATAGTCTAGAACTGGAGTAACTCTTCAGCTAATGACAAGTAGTCCCGAACTGCAGCACTTCTGCGGATTATGACAAGTAGTCCAGAACTGCAGCACTTTTGTATTGTAGTCATCATTTATAGAACACCATTTCCCCATTTGTATGGCCTCAATGAACTTTGTGGTTGGAACGCCTTTGGAGACCGAAGTCCATGTATGGGAACATTCTAAGAATTTACTTTAAGCTGTGTGTGTGCATTCTGCCGGAGTAGGACTTAAGGGGGCTGGCTGGGCCCTAGTTAGCAACCCAAAGGTCAGGTACATGGGTGTGTGCTGTCAGCCGTTCAAGAAAGAGTGCTAGTGTAGGAGACTCCATGTGTACCCAGCTAGACCAAATGTTTACGTAGGTTGTCGCTGTATACTAATGGCATGGTGTTTAGGCACGAAGTGTGGACGGCTATGCGAGCTGCTAGACTGGATTTGACATAGTCATAGCTGCATTCTAGAATGCATGGATGGTGAGCCGTGCCTGCAGTATGTGTCCACAGACGTGGTGCGATTTATACATACCACTAGTCAATGGCTAACTTCTGCAGCTAGTAACAAGTAATCAGAAATGCAGCATTTCTGCAGCTAGTAACAGGTAATCATGAACTGCAGCACTTCTGTAGCTGGTAACCCGTTAAGGACTGCTGCATCTCAGCTATTAACAACCCTGGGACTGCACGACTAACCACAGATGTAATGCGATATATCACTTGTAATGCGGCACTCCATGCTGTCGAGGACACATCTAATTAAAGAACAATACGTTCAGGACTGCACAACTTACTGGTATTCACATGTTTAGGTGTGTGGAACTGCTGGCCAGGGCTGATGCTAAAAGGGGGCAAATAAAAGCAGCTCCCTTGGGTGCTAGCAAAGGGGTGCCATTTTAAATGTATCCGTTTTCTAGCTTCGACCCTAGCCCAAAAGTGTAAAGGAGCACTGAGCCTATTTAGTTATAAAATAAAGATAGAAAATAACGAGAATAAAAACAGAATATAAAACCACATGTGCAGGTTACAAGGCGGATCGCCTACACATAGCCCAGGCAACATGTTCTCCAGACTCCAAAGATGTTACCAAGTGCTTTGAAACTGGATTGCCAGTGTCACGAAATAAGCCCACATAAACGCCAGAATTATTCTTATAAATGCTATGCATTTTGTCCGTCCCCATTGTGAGCGTGGGACAGCAGTATGCATTTCAGTTGGGGTACCATAAAGTAACCCCCCGCGCCAGCGAAGTCCTCAGAGCCCGGGAGTCTGAAATGCTGCAGAAAGCGCCAAAGTCCCAGGCGAGTCCTCTTACCCACTTCACCAGCAAAGACAAAGCCGGGTGTTTCGGGTAACAGTGGGGCTTTGTAAGGGGCTCTGCAAGACCCATTTTGTGGGACGAGGATGGAAAGTACTGTCTTTGTCCAGCAGTGAAGGGCACAGAAAGCTGGGGATCTGCGCACGCACCTCCTGTTTCACCCAGTATTATCCCCGAGGCCAGATCAGGTTTTCTTCGCTGCTGCCGAGTTTGCTCAAAGGAACTCAATCCTTTATGTGCGACTGAAGCGAGTCAATGAAATATCGATGGGAAAAGCCCAGCCGCTCTAATGTGGAACACAAAAACATTCCCACGAAACTTTAAACAAGGCACAGTGCACAGAAAGCTGCATGACCCGGAAGGAAAGTTTAAACCCTCTGCTGCGGCCTGCTAGCAGTAACTCCGCTCCAACCCTAGCCCAGAGTCCGGGTCTTTTGAGGTGAAAAAGGAACGAGGGATGGGAGAGGGGGGGGGGGGGGCACAAGTGATGGAATCGAAGGAGCGTAGAGGGGGACATGTAGTTAGATCAGGAAGGTGGGCAAATGCTGGTTTAGGCTCGGATTTGTGGGATCTTGGGGCACGTGGATCGGGTGTAAGAGGTGGTCTACCAGTGGTGAGCCAACAGTCTATAAGTTAGGCGGGGTCATGGAAGCTCCAAGTGAATGGAGAATGGTTGGGGTGTTGGGCTGGAGATGTGCTCAAGGTGACCTTTCAAGTGTATGGGACCTTTAAGATGGGGGGTTGTGTGCATTACACCCAGATCCAACACCAGGATCCTAAAGCTTGTGAATGCAGCGGTTTCATCTGTGAATCACAACTGACTTAACATGTGAATGTGTGCACAGGTGAGTAAGAGGAATGGACAGAGAGTACAGGAAATGGATACGTCCGGTCCGAGTAATGAGCCTACACGCTATGACCTGAGCACTCTCAGCGTATGCAACCTACAGCATGCCGGATAGGCCCATCATGTGCAAAATGAGTCCATTATTGTTGAAAATCGTTGAGTGAAAAAGGCTGGCCGAGATAGGCCTGCAAAGCACAGCAAAACCGGATATGTTAGCATAAGCAATGTGACCTGGGCCCGGTGAAAAATAAGATCCGTTTCCTCGTGCCCTGCCCGAATGAAAGGGAAAAATAAACCAATTTTGGGGGCGGGGGGTTGCCCGCAAGAATTCCTGATGTTACACTGCTGAACGAAGAACAGAAGGCTGCAATTCTGAAGGGTGAAAGATAAAACAAGTTTGAAGCACAGACTATTTTATTTATTGAACATTTGTATGGCGCCTATACATCCAAAAGTGTTTACAGGCAACAAAAATAGGTGTGGGGGGAGGGGGCCAGAAGGGAGAAAACAACAACAGGGGTCCTACTAGACCATGTGGCGTTCGGATCGGGCAAGTGCAGTATCAAGAAGTGCAGGAGGAGAGGGGGGAGATCTGGACGAAGGGAAGGGGAGGGGATATGGTGGAGAGGGAGAAGTGCTGGAGGGAGGGGCCCAGGGCTGGGCAAGTGCTAAAGGGTGCCCAGGAGGGCAAGTGCAAGGGAGGGGGAAGCAAGGACGGTAGGGGTCAAGTGTGAGGAGGGGCGTGGACCATGCTCAGAAGGCTAGTCAGGGAAGGGTGACCAAGGGCAAGTGCTGGAGGACGGGGTGCAGGGAGACTGGTCGGAGGAGAACCTGACCCTGGTGCGACTCATAAGGGAGCACAGGTAAACCAGCCACAGCAGCAGGAGGAGATTAGCATGGGAGGGGGAGAGAGAAGGTGGAGAAAAGGAAGGTCTTGAGAAGCTTCAAGTGCTTACGGAGATCTGGCTCAAGTCGGAGAGAGGCAGGGAGGTTGTTCCAGAGTGAGGCGCCTTCTGAGGAGAGAGATCTACTACCCACTCTCTGCTTGGAGAAACATCTGATCAGTGGGGCCCCCAGGCAGTTTTCATAGGCGTGGCTTAATGAGGTCACTTGGGGTGGCACACAAAGTTGCATTCATAAGAGGCAGGCAGGCTGGTGAGGGGGACAGCGTTATTTTAAGGGTGACCATGCCCCCCCCCCACCCCTGGTCACCCTTTGATGGTGCCTCTGCATTGCATCTGCAGAAAGTTAGAGCTAGAGGACCGAAGGACTTTAGCAGAGTAGTATTTAGGGAGAGAGAGTTGGATGTAGCCAGTTTCCTGGCCCCAGAAAAGCCTTGGAGATGATGCAAAGGGTCTTGAATTTGATCCTTGCAACCACCGGGAGCCAGTGGAGGGATTTTAGGGTTTGAGAGATGCTGTGCCTTGTTTTGAGGCCAAGGATAAGTATTGCAGTCCTATTCTGGATTAGTTGAAGAGGGTGAAGCGAGGAGAGAGGCAGATTAAGAAAGAGGCGGTTACAGTAATCAAGCATTAAGAGAACCAGGGCTCTGGAGACATTGAATTTCTGGGGGAAGGTGAGGAAAGGGATAATGCCTCTGAGAATGTGAAGCTGATAGTGGGCCATCTTGGCAAGGTCGCAATCTGAGGGGAGAAGGAGAGAGAGGAGACGAAGATGACACACAGGATTTTTACCTCACAAGAAGGTGAGGCAGCGGGCTCAACGAGGGCGGCCAGAGTGTAAGAGGGAAGGAGGGGAAGGAGTCCCAATGAGAAGGATCTCTGTCTTACTGTCATTAAAGCAGAGATCATTAGCAGCGCACCATACCTGAACAGCAGTCGACAGTCGGGAATGAGAGTGGATGAAGAGGAGTAAAGCTTAAAGGAGAGTTGTGTGTCATCAGCATAACACTGGAAATGAGGAGAGAAGGTGGCGATCAGGTGGGCCAGAGGGGCAAGGTAATTGTTGAAAAGCCATGGTGAGAGGATAGAGCCTTGGGGAACACTGCAAGTTGAGAGTGAGGTAGAGGAGACAAAAGGGCCCAGTTGCACTTGGGAGGGCTGATTCACGGGGAAAGAGGTCAGCCAATCCAGTGCCTGGTCCGTGATGCCCAGGGTGTCACAGAGCCGATTTATGAGGATGGAATTATTGACCATGTCAAAGGCAGAGGACAGATCAAGGAGGATAAGGGCGGAAGAAGCATTGGAATCGAGATTAGAGAGCAAGTCATCACATGTGTTCTAGAGAGCAGTTTCCGTGCCTCTGGCTGCTCAGAAGCCAGATTGGTGGTCATGGAGGCAGCCAACAGATTTAGTATGTTGAATTATTCGGGAGATGACCAACTTCTCTAGGAGTTTGCCCAAGAAGGGGGTAGTAGAGATAGGGTGGCAGTTAGCCTGGCAGGAAGGGTCCGCAGATGGCTTTTTTAGGAGGGGGTGCACAAGGTAGTGGTTGAGGAGTGAGGGTAAGGAGCCAGTGGCAAAAGAGTGGTTACAGAATTTAGCAGGAGGAGCAGGGAAGCACCTTTTTGGAGGAGACTTTCATAGAGCAGACTGTCTCTGTTAAGTCAACAGGTGCTCTGGGTGAGAAGGAAGATAGTAGGGGAAGTTGGGGGGAGAAGGTGAGAGACAGTACAGACTGTCCTGAGTTTTAGTTGAGAAGTGGAAGGCCAACACCATGCAGAGGGCCTGAGAAGGAAGAGGGGAAGTGGAGACTGCAGTAGGATTGGCAAGTTCCTTATAGATTTTGAAAAGTCCTGTTGTGTTGTTTAAGGGCCCAGCTATTCGGATTGGATATGGGCCCTTTTCTTGGAGCGGATGGAAAGGCGGCATTGCTTTTGGAGCAGGCAGCAGGCCATTTTGTCAGAGGATGAGCTAGAAGCCAACCACTTCTGTTCAGCAGCTTTGCACTTGTGTTTTAACAAGGTAAGATCGGAATCTTACCAGCTATTGCACTTGGAGGGTGACTTCATGTGGATCATCGTGGCAGGGGCAAAGAAGTCAAGGGTATTGTAGATAGAGGTTAAGGTTAGTAAGGGCTGAGTCAGTGTGTGGGTGAATAGTAGGAGTGTGGGGCAGTGAAGGAGACGGCAAAAGCTGCAACTGATACTCGCTTCATCAGTCGAATGACGGAGAAGGATATTGGCAGTGCAGGAGGAGGCTTACCTGGGGAGCATAGGAGCTCAAGATGGGAGGAGAGGAGAGAGTGGTCAGTCCAAGAGAGAGGAGTAGTTAGAGGGATAGAGAGGGGGCCATCAGCTAAGATGAGTGCATCCAAGATATGTGCGGTGGAGGCCCAGAGGGAAAAATGGGGAGGGAGAGAGCATTGCAGAGGTTTCGGAAGAGTAGGGTGGAGTCATCAGAAGAATACAGATGAATATTGAAGTCCCTGAAGAGGAGGTTAGAGGTAGAAGTCAGAAGAGAGGAGGCACAGCCATCCCACCCTGAAAGGAAGGGGGGGGGAAATCAGCCCAGGAGTCCGGGAAATAGTGGTTAGTGTGAGCGAGAGGTTAGAAGAGACGCAGAGTTTATAGACAAGACATTCAAATGAGGAATAGGATTGAGTAGGTATGATGGTAGCAGCAACCCATTCAGGGAAGACAAGGGCCACTCGGCCTCTAGTCCGGTTAGACCTAGGCTTAGAGAGGATCTTGTAACCCTCAGGGAGGAGAGTGTCAAAAGCAGTGACAGAGCTGGCATTGAACCACATCTCACTGAGAGCGAGGACGTCAAGGTCAAAGTCTCCAAGGAGGTGACAGATGTCAGAGGAGTGTTTGACAGCAGAGCACGAATTGAGGGCAGCTGGGTGAAGCTGGTTGCCTCCTTTAAAGGTCTTCTGAGGTGGGGTACAGGGGCAAGGTACACCTAACCGTTGGGAAGAAGAGGCCATAGGAATGGCAGCCGGAGGAATGGCAGGAGAAGGGGGGAAGTTGATGAGAGACAGGAGATTCCGGTCAAGAAGGAGGAGGTTGGGCTGAGAGCACTGGGCCATGATAGTGCCATTATGGTAGACATTAATGATGCACCTGGTTGATAGGAAGTGTGCCAAGAGAATTTCCCACCTGGTTCCACCATGAATAGGAGAGGAGGAAAAAAGGGGAGATGATAGTGACCATATGGGGAGTCCATAGGTCAGGAGAAGTGACAGTGAAGAGGATGTCAGTAATACTCTGCCTGGAGGAAGCAGAGACATAGGTATCAGCAATGGGCAGTCCTGGGTTGGAGATCAGGAGTGCTTCCTTAAATATCTTCCTTCCAGACTTCGAAAGAGGGGTAAGAAAGGTGATAGAACAGCAATTAGAATAGATAGGAGGGATAGAGAGAACCATAGTTACAGGGGGGCTGCACAATGCACAAGGAACTCACCAGGTGGTCTATCAGCAAGTCAGCTGAAGAAGAGTCAGATGCAGTAAGAGAAACAATGAATGAGGGTAATGCCTAGGTTACAAAAGGCAGCAGTGAGCAAGAACAATTCACAAATGTAGGGGCACAGCTGCCAATAAGGAGAACATCAGAGATAGTAATCAAGGTGAGGCATGAAGTCAGTATTTTACAGATGTAACTTTGATAGAAATGCGCTCAGGTAGATAAGCCTACTATCATAGCAGGGCCCAGTAGTTACAACAAAGGGATATGATTTAACAAGATACAGCAATGCGAGTAAGGCCGGCAGATTTAGAACACAGCTACATTTGAAGTTAAAGAATACAGTCAAAAAGTAGCATTTGAAAAGGAGCCAGCAGACTTTTAAAGACACAAAGCTAGATTTGAAAATCCAGAGATACAACTGAGAGGCAGTAATTAGGTGGAGCCAATGGGTTCATGAAAATAGCCCAACATACAGATGATGCATAGTTTGGGATTCACAGTAAAGGCTGAAAAGGGCCTCATGGCTTACACGCCGGGAGAGGTAGGAGAACAACATACAGGTGACACTTGATACAGGGCACGGTAAGTCTGAAAGAAAGTGAGGGCAGGTCCATACACAGTAACACAGGGCAGGCGGATGTAACAATAGACGCACACAAAGGTTGATATGAATGCCGGCCTTACAGTCCATGGCGAGATACCCGCTTAGTGGGACAGGTTGGCGGCAGTTCGTAGGCAGCAGTCCAGACACGGTAGAGTGTTAGCAAGAGAGCTCTAGTAGAGGGTAGTGAAGGACTGAATGTAGGTGAGCCGTAGCTGCCAAGTGGGAATGGAAGAGGCGCACACAGGGTTGCGGAGAACTGTGGCTCAGTCAGGCTACGTGGGGTCTGGCAGGTGGGAGGCCTGTGCACAGCAGCACGCTGAGGCTGGTCAAGGGGAGGGTGGCACAGTAATGCAGTTAATCAGCCTGGCTGGATTACTTTATGGAGGGGAGCTTACCAGTGGGGGGATGACATGGTCGATGCAG
Organism: Ambystoma mexicanum; assembly: GCF_040938575.1. Classification (NCBI taxonomy): domain Eukaryota; kingdom Metazoa; phylum Chordata; class Amphibia; order Caudata; family Ambystomatidae; genus Ambystoma; species Ambystoma mexicanum. The sequence continues at coordinate 311,502,165 of NC_090932.1, forward strand.
TTGTAGTATCAGAGATTACCGGAACTCCACAGGTGCAAGGACAAAGGTGGCATGATGTTCACTCAGGGCCCCCACACTACACGGGCACGGAATCCACTTTACCCGAAATGTGGAGGACCTCCCGTGACATGGGGCAACCAAAAGCAATAATCCTCCCCGACCCATCAGTTGCGTTCAAGAGTTCTATGCCTTTTGGTTGTCCTGAACAGATTGACCTTAATAGTGATTGACTTACGTGGTCATCAATGGACCAACTATAATACAATAATATTGAAACAGAGAAATTGATCTCCCCTTAGTGCTCATCAAAATGAGTGGACTAACCTTAAAATCTGAAACAAGATGACCATTCCTTGTCTTTTAGGGGATCGTGTGGAATCCATCACCTGCCTGAAGCTCTTCTCGTTTGTCAGGGGGCTCCTTCCCCCGATGCCCCATCCCCTGCTGCTCTGCCTTTCCTGTGCCTATCCTCTTTCCCCAAACTTCATCAACCCTGGACCCCATTATTCCACCTCCTCTCCCTGCCACCTCCTCACCTTATCCAGGTGTCGCTTGTCAGAGGCATCTCATCCTGAGCCCCCTCCCATCCTGCTCTCCTCTCCAGTCCCTATCCTATGACCACCCAGACCCATTATTCCATCTCCCTTCCCACCCCCCTCTTTGCACCCAACTGAACCATATTTTGGCCCAACCCCTTTGCTACCAGCACCGACTTCACCTCGTAGTTAACCTTCCCACATTCCCCATCATAAGCTAGTCGCTCAGGCTGACAGGTCAACCACCTTTACCAGTCGCTCAGCCTAGTGTGGCTACCAATTTATGCAGACCAGATTGACCCCCAACTACCAGTTTGGAGACAATCAAGAGAAAAAGAGCGGCAATCGATTTTCTATTTGAAAATCGTTGATGTTAAAAGATAGAAAAATAAAAATCTTAAAAGGAAAAAAGTTTTATCTCAAATAATATGATGGCTTTTACATTACCCTAGGCAAACTTAGCCAACACTACTGCCCTAGTTCATCACCACTCTCCCCTCTTTGTGCCGCCCCCGTATATCTCTTTGAAAATGCCACTTTCACATTTTGAGTGGAGGAGACCAGAGACAAGAGGGGAGAGAAGAAACAGCAGCAACAGGAGTGAGACATCAGGGGGTGACGAGCCAGAGCTATAAAGGAGGTAGGGAGAGAGAACTATATGTTGGTGGTCTGAGAGAGATATCAGGAGGTAGGCAGAAAGAGCCACCAGGAGGTAGGCAGAAAGAGCCATCAGGAGGTAGGCAGAAAGAGCCATCAGGTGGTGGGCAGAAAGAGATATCAGGAGGTGGGCAGAAAGAGATATCAGGAAGTGGGCAGAAAGAGCCATCAGGAGGTGGGCAGAAAGAGCCATCAGGAGGTGGGCAGAAAGAGCCATCAGGAGGTCGGCAGAAAGAGATATCGGGAGGTGGGCAGAAAGAGGTATCAGGAGGTAGGCAGAAAGAGCTATCAGGCGGTGGGCCGAAAGATCTATCAGGAGGTAGGCAGAAAGATCTATCAGGAGGTAGGCAGAAAGATCTATCAGGAGGTAGGCAGAAAGATCTATCAGGAGGTAGGCAGAAAGATCTATCAGGCGGTTGCTGGAGGGTGGGACTGGGAGTCTGCAGGGGAGGTGATATCAGGAGAGAATCATCAAGAAGTAACCATAGAGAACCATCAGGAGGTGGAAGGAAGGAGACCCTAGAGGGCCATTGGAGAGAGCGAAGAGTGAGTGGCAGCAGGAGAACATCAGCAAGGGGCTCAAGGGAGGCAAAAAGAGGCAATAGCAGGGAAACATCAGGAAGTGGATGGAGGTAGACTATAGAAGTAGGTGGAGATACCAGTAGGTGACAGGAGGGAACCAGGAGGAAGTAGTTAAGACGCCGGAGGAAGCAGTCTGAGCTAGTGGGCTAGCAGGATTCTTAAGAACTGAGAGGGCATACATTGACTCACAGGAGGGATGAGGCCATGAGATGGAGGGCTTGGGTCCATGGTGAGAGGAAGTACAATCACGTGGCATGGCATTGAGGAGGACCAGGGCCAGGGATAGAAAAAAGAGGAAGAACCAGTGGGAGAGGTCAGGGCCCTACAAGCAGGGAGATTACGAGTCTCCCTTAATCCCCCCTGGAAACTGGCAAAAATAGTTTATTGTCTCTACTGGTAGAGAATACACTCCAGCTGTTTTACTACTTCTGGGAGAAAAGCAACAGCATCCAGGGGCGGTGCTAGAGCCTTTCAACCTTTTCAACTGAAATGGTCCTCGGGCATAAGCGAGGCCCAGATCTGCTGGTATCCCTACATATTATCCCCACCAAAAATATCACCGTACATATGGTCGTTTGTCTCGCCATAGGCGATATTTATGCGGGGGATAATTTGTGGGAGCGGGGGTTGCCGGGGTGTCCGCCTCACATTTAAAAATAATGCGGGGTTGAGGGGGTGTCCCCCGCAGGGTCCATGGCTCAATATTGCCACAAAAATATGGCAATATTTTTGCATCACAATATTTTTGCGGGGATATTAACACATGGAACTGATCTGCTGCCCTCATATTGGCAGTCTCACCACAAAGCAAAATTCTTCTTTATTTCAGTACATCAAACGAGCACTTTGAAGCATGCACATAACAAGCACATGTGTCACCTCCCTGGGCCTTGCAGTATCCAGCCGCTAGTTGCCCTTTTACTCAGGTTTCCACTACATTAACATCTTGCTGACAAAGAGAGATTTATAGCCTTTCAGTGAAAATGTTGCGTTTCAGCTCCCACTGGTTGCCTTCTCTTGTTCTGTGCAGAGGACTAACCTGTTCTATAATGTGCAGCTACAGACTCCTGCCCGTCATTCTTTTATCTCTCTATTATAATCTAGGCAATTCACAGGGATCTCCGACTTGTTTGCGCAACTATAGGCAAGGGGCCCGCAAACTTTATTTTGGAATGGGCCCCCAGAAGCCCCGACCTCTTCAACGAGCCCGACAGCATCTACAGCTGCTACAGGAGGAATGGAGGGTTTCAAACCCTGATACAAACCTAAGGTGATGCCACATGGAACTATAAAACTTTAATTCACCTTTATGCCTTATAAACAAAAGATTCAATCCATTAGGGAGTACCAAGGTGGGGGGTCAGTGTATGACAAATGAGACATGAAAAGTTTTATCAAAATGTTTCTTTTTATTAGACAAATTCTAATTTAAAAACATCAAATACAAATATATATTGTGATATTGCATAATTTCGACATAAAATATGTATAAATTCAAGCTCATATTCTCACTTAATTTCATGTAAACATCTTGCATATATCTAGGCTAAACATCAAGTCATCCAGCCTTCAGAAAGCATAAGCATAGAGAACCATACATTTGTGCAAAATTCCCATGTGCAAAATAACTCAGACAGTGAAAAATACGCAAAAACAATTACGCGCCTGCTAATAATGTGAGAAGCACAAACTTTAGTTCCCTACTAAAAAAGGTAGGTCCACTGGTGCCAACCACTCAAATAATATTCAACTAAAGGTGTCTATTGAGGCTGATATCCAAGTTCCTCTCCATCTCATTCATGAGACTTCCCTTATCTACTAGTTTCGACAAAACATAACCTATCTATCCCTTCTTGGGCGCGGATATCCGTCTTCTTCAGGACTTTGCAAACAATAGCCACATGTTCTTTCAAAAATGCGGCCTAGAAGTTTCTATTTCTTGCTCTACTTGAAATCTGGGTGGATCCTCATTTCTTTCAATCCATCTCCATTATGAAAAACATTTTTTGGTTGCTTAATATTCATGGAACTCATTCAAATGAAATTCCATGTTGGCATGGGGCTCTTATCGTGATATAAATTAAGCTTCGTAGACCTTATCATTCATGATTCTGCTCGATAACCTGTGTGCGGTAGTAGAATTTCAACTTTCCTTACGTTCGGAAACTTCCTTTCTTCACGTGAACCCCACCAGTGACAGGCGATGAACTGGAGGCGCTGTGAATGTTAGCTTGTGATCTCATAAGCTTGTGAACTGAAGCTGATGAAGCCATTTAGGAAAGTCCATTTATGATATTTTGGGTTGAGTTTGACGGCTAGGGAAAGTTTTCTTTGTTTGGATTGTCATGTTTAGTGGGGCCGAAGGAAGACAAGGATCCGTCTTAGAGAACCGGACGGAAAGTGGTGCGTCTTCAGTGTGACCATTATACAAGAGGTTCTGTAGAAGCCAAGTGTGGGTGTTTGGGTGGGGGTGACTGCTATTTAAATTTGGTACCATAGACCCAACTCAAGCAGCTGTTCGTCGAGTACAGTCTGGCGAGAAAAACACCCTCCTCACTGAAGGCCAATTTGCAATAGATTGTGTTTTCAATTGTTTTGATTCCACATAAGAGGTTGCTTCAGAGCAGAGTGTATACCGCAGTTCAGGCGGGTGTCATCTTTTGTCTCGGGCCCTATGCTGGGCCTGAAACCAGACGCAAAAGACACAAAAGACGGACGTTATTGGTGTAATCAGGGTGGGAGCTTTCTTCTAATGAAGGGGACATTCACTGAAAGCAGCTGTTGGCCTAATTAGCAGGGGTTTAAAGATGGCTTCCTCAAAATGGCTGCACATGCCAAATGCCAAAATTGCCCCTTTTCAATTAAACTAATGGTGGTCTCAAGGCTGGCACAGCTCTTCGAATAATGTGGCATCAGTCTGGGCATTTGGTAAGAAGGTGGCATGCCTTTTCGATGGTCAAACTACAGAGATGACAAGTCCGCTCCTCACGTAGTAAGAGTGACCATCTACCAGTATGCTCGCGTGTCGGTCGTATGTTAAAACGTAAGTATATGATACATTGACGGATTTGTAGGGAGCATAGTTTGGTCAAATATGACCTAAGAAAGTTGCATTTAAGGTTATTTAAAGCAGTAACGTTGCAACGTGATGGGTTGTCACTTTGGAACGCTTGAGGAATGGTGAGTTCCTGTGGGCACAGGAAGGTTTAATAGGCCCAATTTCTTAAATTGTCCCGTGCCAGGTGGCAGTAGATCAACCAGTCCTTTTTAGTTTAAGCGCCCCCTTTAAGGCAAAACTATAGCATTAGAGTACAGCTACAAAGAAATTGCATATGAGGAGGGACACAGGGTGTTTGGTTATTTACCCACCGATTGACTGGCCATAACCATGCTATGCTAATCCCTATGGCCACCCACTTCCTGCCCCTCCCCGTATGAAAACACATCGTCCTGAGATGTCTTTGAGCACAGAGTTTTCTGGTAAGACTTGATAAAACTAGCTCAAAGTGCCAGCCAGTTTCTTTTTTACAAAACACAGGGTTAATGACTTATTTGGAGCTGTAAACGTGCTACTGGTGTAATACGAAATGTCTTTCTGAGATCTGCCTTCAGTCATTTCATATATAAGCACTATGCGTGTCCTTCACTGAAGTCCTGTGGAAAACAAGCATTGGCAAAACCAACAATTTTGGCTTGTGCATAAGTATTAGGCATTTGCCAGGCACTGCTATTAATGCTATTAGATGCCCATGTCCTCGCATTATTTATGATATGATAAGTCCTTTATAACGCACCTGTACACAAGTGTTTCCAGGCAAGACAAGGAAGGGAGGACAGAAGGAGGAAAAAAAACAACGATCTTACTAGGCATTGTGTCATTCAAATCACGCAAGCATGGGAGCAAGGGAGGAGGAGAAGTGCCGGGGGAGGGCAGAGTGCAAGTAGCTAGTAAGTGTAGCCAGGAGGAAGTGCAGAGAATCAGGGGATTTTGCACCCGCTACCATCAGTGGCCAGTTAATACCACTACGGCAGTGCATGGAAAGTGCCTTCCCATGCCTATTATTCCCATGCATTTTGGTACTTGTAGTTCTGTATTTAGATTGGGAGCAACATAGTAATGGAATGCAAAGGCAAACATGTTCGGATTGCGTGAAATACATGCATCTGACATGGGACAGGTCAGGATCTTTGCTCCTTTTATCACAAAGGATCTTGACAGATGATTAGCAAGGCTCTGGGACGGATCCGGGCAATTAGCACATCCGGGGCAGGAGCTTGGCGCCCACTCTTAAGCATTCCTGAGTACCATTGGCAGCTGGGGGGGGGGATTCGGGTAGTGAGCGATTCGTTTGGTGGTTGCTGATGGCAGCTTGGCTGGGGTAGCAATGAAATCTTCAGCGAGCACTCCCTCCCATCCCCACCCCACCACACCAGGAGGGTGGGAGCCTTGGAGCAGATTGCCTTGGAGGGCTGCTAGAGGGTGATGCACAGCTCTCTCTCTCGAGCCTGGAGAGGTTTCCAGGAAAGCATTCATCTGCTGCTGATTTGGGCCAAAAGAACAAGCGAAGCAGTCATAGCCCCGGAGAGCTCAGAAAGGGCGACCGAGGACATCGGATCTGACGCTCGCAAATGTTTAAATCCTCTTTCCCAGAAATGTCTGACAAATGTGCCAGGGCCCTACAAACCTAACTACGGTGCAACGTGGGTGGAAATTAGCCTGTTCATTCAACGCAATTACATCAGGTGGAAGAGGAGTTTGTGCGTGGGGTGGAGGCAGGGGTGCAACAAAAAACACATTTCGTGGGGGTGGGGCTAACTGGTGATGGGAGGGGCCATGTCAGAAACTGGGCGGGGCATACTTGGAGACTCCGCCCCTCTATTCAATCCCAAGGGTTGTCCTGCGTGGGCCCCAAGTAAACGCAACCTGCCAGTGAGAATAACCACGTGATTGCATATAAAGATAACACACATTAAATGCTTTGATAATTTTAATATTTAAAGCCCAGGATTCCACCATGGGACCATTCAGTTGTACAGTGTGCCAGCCCCTTCCCTCTCTCACTACCCCCAGTGCCCCCCCCTACTCCTACACTCTACCCGCCAAAATGAGCTCCTCGGCCCAACATTACACATAAGCGCAGGCACACACATTTACGCATCATTCACTCACTCATTTAAACCTACCCTTCACTCTCACCCCTATTCACTGTACACTCGCTCATTCACAAGTGCACCCAGTCCCCCATTCTTCGTGCACTCCTTCACACACATTACATAATACATATACACACTCCCTTCACACATACATACATACACATGTAGCTGAAATGCAATGCTTCCCTCCCTGCTCTGCTGAACACAAAGCAACTGCGCACATCAGCCCCCTCCCCTCGGATGTGAAAGAGCACATACGCTGTTATATGTTGGCTTCCCCCGCCTCTCTGCATAACATAAAGAAAGGGCGGAAGCCCTGCCCCTTAATTCACATTTCGGAAGGGAGGGGTGGGGGTCTGGGGGAGAGGCTGCGGCCTGATCAGCTCAATGGCGTTGCGACACTGGGTGGAGGACAAGTGTGTCAGTGGGAACAAGGACATCTATGCACACGACGTAGAAGACAAGTGTGTACGCAGGGGTGGAACTGTTCAATTTTGTCTCCACGGGGTGTAGGAGAGAGGATGACTTGGTGATTGATGGTGGATGAGGGTGAACGCGTGCAAGGTAGAGGACGAGGGTCCTCTGGGGGAAGAACGAGTGGCTGCACATATAGGAGGAGTGAGTGTGTAGGCTCGGGTGAGTGAATGCGCAGCACAGAGGAGGGCAGGGATGAGTGAAAGGGGGATGAGCAAGGGCAGGACAAGCGAGTGCATCCGGGGAAGATGAGGGAGTGCATGGAGAGGATGAGCGAGTAGCCGCTAGAGGATAAGTTAGTGCATTTGGTGATAAGTAAAGGATATTAGTGCAAAGGCAACACGTGAGTGCAAGCCACACAGGTAGGGCACATGTCTGCAGTGACAGATGATTATGTCCATGGCAGAGCAGGAGTGTGAGTGTTTGAGTGTCTTCTAAATTGACAGTTCAGAATATCAAATCAATTTAACTTATTGCTTAAAAGCAAAGAAAATCCCATGCACGTTAGAAGTACACAGCGTACCGAGAAATAATCTTTCCTTAAAAATGTCATCTTACAAATGATGACACACAAATAGAATTTCGACTTTTCAATGTATAGCAATTCTTTGAGCAAAAATTAGATTTCGTGCAGACATACTGAATAAATCAAATATCAAGGATTCCACAATGTTCTGTTATTTTCATTCATAAAAATATCTAGAGAACTCATGACCTCATCCTTGACCTACATGACATGTTTCGACGGTCTATTCAACCAAGCCTTCTCTAGGGTTCTATGCCAATGTAACATGATCCGAAGGGATGTCTTCTTTAAACCATATTGGTTATGGATCTTGAATGTGACAAGCTGTTCAAATACAAATATGCCTACATAGCTGTGGCTTGTTGTCAGAGAGCTAGCCCCAGGTTTGAAAATGGTAAACCTTAATGCATCTTTGCTTCTGCACAGTGAAACAGAAGGTACACTATACAATTCATGGACAAGTTTATTAGAAGGTCTAGTTCTTGGCTGAGTTAATTTATCAAACGTTTAGTGGAATAAACTCCGAGAACCTACAAGGAAGGATCTAATCTCGCTGGTTCCACGTAAATGTGGCAGAAGCCAAGATGCAGTCATGTTCACCATTTTAAAATATGGGTCCACCTCATAACTACAAGCTCTCAACTCTTGCGCTGCAGCTACCACAGAAGCCGCCCTGTGTCGGCATATGTATACTTTAACAGGTTACCTTCTGGCCTACAGGATCACAACTTTAATTGGTCTACAAAGTGCCAGTTCCACAAAAAATGTGGGTTCATGAAGACAGCTCCTTGACACATGATTTATCCAGTTCATCCGCATGAAATAATGGTGCTATTTTTTTGATAATGGTGCTATTTTTTGAGGAAAGGACTTTTTATAAAAATACAAAATTCGTGTAATTCTAACAAGCCTTTGCCTGGCATAGGATTCTCTTTTTTAGTTATGTGTGATGTTTGAAAATTGATGGTACGCCTACAATAATCCATTTGAGAAATAGTACGCTGTGCCTCAACTCCAGCATTTAGAAGCAAACCATTTCCTTTAAAAAATTGGAGCAGTGTGAGTGCATGGACAAAGAGTATGAAGAGTGGGTGCACAGTGTGGATGATGGATGTGCACAGAAATATCCTTGCCTGAGCATGCAAAAGAAGGCCCCTGAGCTGCTTTACAACTCAGGTACTGAGCCTAGTATCCCCTCCAAGATGTCCGACGCGGAATCCAGCCCTCTTCTGCAGGCTGCAACCCTCGCAGACTCTCGTGTTTTCAAACCTGCCTCTATTGCTCTTGATGCAGCCATTGATTGGCCTAAAATAACAATATCCCGCCTACCGACATCCAGCCAGCAGGCGAAGCTGGGGCCTCACATCAAAGGGCTCCGCACAAGGCCAGTGCCTGTCTGGCCACGGATGGGCACCTACTCTTACATCCCACAAGGTATGTGCTGCAGATCCCCCACAGGCTTCTCTAGCTCTTTACTCCTGCACCTTGATCTTCCTGGCCTACGCTCTACTGCACCCTCTACCTCTGTTTCCTTGTCTTCTTGTACCACGTGACTCTCGTACCTTTGTCTGGAGTTCGCCTACAGCCTTGCGCTGCGTATGCATTCCCCTATAATTCACCAGATTGACCTCCCAGCCTTGCGCTGCATATGATTTTGACTTGTAACTCACCTGATCTGACCTAACAGCTTACTTCTGTACATGTAACTTGATAGCTATGTAACTAGCGCCCTGATGCCTGTGGGTTTGGTGCGCTCTATAAATAGAAAAAAAAAATGGGAGGAAAATGACTTGTGCAAAGTTTGGAGCGTGACGGAGGAGGAGCATGCAAGAGGTGAAAAAGGAGTGTGCACAGGTTCAGATAATTCAAGGTCAAGGTCTAATGGCATTTACGGTTAAAATGAGATTGCCGCTGAACGTGAGAATAACTTGTCAATTGGTAAGCCTCCACTTCTTCCCTCATCAAGCAACCTAAATAGTATTGACTCTGGTATCTTTATGCCAGCTCCTAAATCACCAAGAGACTCCTGCAGGGCCACCCCTGGACCTCCTCCTTCACATTGAAAATACTGTATCGCTTGCCTTAGAGAAGGTGGGACCACACAAACACAAAAGCAAAAGAGTCAGATAGACTTGATAGAAACTGGTACACTCGTGAGCTATGTCAATTGAAACATCAAAGCTGAGCCCTGGAGGAATGTAGGTGGAGAGGGTCCCTGGAATGTTCCTCGTGTCCCCTATGTGCACGTCATCCCGAAGGATGAAAAACGAGAGGTGCCAGTCGCTGTTTTGCCAACCCTCCGGTGGTCCAGTGCATTCCACGTTTGTGAGCAGATATTTTCTTAGACAACCGTTGAAACCCTATCAAGCTGATGTCTTTGCAGATACAGGTGCCCTATCACTGGACCAGGTTGACTAATGATAAATATCCAGCTGTGCTGGGGTCATTAGTGATAACACGACATAGTAACGTTAGTCAAGAAGTAAACTCGCATCCCTGCATGAAGTTAGGCAGACACACACGTGTACACACGAAGAACATGCATACACTGTTCTGTAGATAGAGGACAGAATACATATGCATACTGTCAGAAGCCTTTCTTTTTCACAAGCCGAACGCAGAAATGCACAAAAGCAAAAGGTCACACAGAGCAAGCTTGCAACCGCTTTAATGCAACTAACATATGGAACTACAGGGACGTATAAGGAACCTAGGAGAACCGAGTACTACTAACCTCTAAAGAATATATATATGAAAACCATAGAATTACTGTAGTGAATTCACATGAAGTTACAGGCCTCAGAATAAGGGAAGAGGAGGTGCAGACTCTGCAGCGTGAAGCACAGAAGCCAATGCTAGCACCCAAGGACAAGGGGGGATGGAACATTCCTGGCTCCTGGGTCAGGGAGCCACGTGAAAAATAACAGAATAAAATCCTCTCTAATTGCAGACCGAAAAGCTCAGGTTTGCGGTCCTCACCCACGTGACTTGGCCGAGCCGAACAATGGCCATTTAGCCGTGGTGGGAATAGAAGCCATTCCCAGCGAAGACAGACAGAATTGATACATACATTGCCCACCAAACATTGCAGTTGGCAGGCACTCTCTCATGCTGTGGTTATGTCAGTGGCAACAATAGGGACACACCGTCTTTCTCATTACCTTGAAACAGTACACTGTGCGATGTGAACAGATCAGGGTCCAGGCCCGAGATGGCCCGCTCCAGCCAATCAGAGCACCCAAATCCTGGGGTGGTGTGTGAGGATGCAAGGGCCAATGGTAGTCCTGCGACCCTGCAACAATGCAATAGATAGTTTTTGGGGAAGTCTTAGGCCAAGCCACCTGACATGGCCAGACCAATTTAACAACACATATAGGGGACGTCCATAGGTATTACTACCAGAGCTACCCAATGGGTTTGCCTCTTAAGTTTTTGGGAAAGGTTGGGAATTTTGACATTGTTACGGGATAACAGCTTGTGACCCGAGCTCAGGAGTTGTGATTGCTGGAGATTTTTGTATTTCCTGTATGATTCCCTTTCAGTTTGGAAAAAAGAAATGACAGTTCTGCTTTGCCCCATGGCTGAGTCCTCTGTCATTGCCAGGTGAGGGTTTGATGGGCCTTGGTTACTCTGCTAAGCAGTGATTTTGTAGTGCAAACCCACATTCCTCTGGCATACCTTTACACATTAGTAGCAGAGGACGGTTTGCTACGTTCGATCGGCACAGAGCTGCCTCTTCCATCGCAAGGTCTGCAGGGCTGTGAAGTGACCCACAGAAAATGAGGACCACACGGGAGGTGAACCCCATGAAGAGGCCGTCAGGAGCCGCCTTGGAGAAACCAGAAGGTCAGAGTGGCACCTTTGGGGAGAGCCGGTGGCCGAGCGGCGTGAGCAGATCAGAGTGTAAGTATTGGCTCAGCCATTTGGCAAATAGGGGAAGAGGTGAACCATTGTTGGGTGTGGGGTGGTACTGAGTATTGTTGAGTATTGGGTGGTAAGACATAGAAGTGGATGTTAGTGGTCTGTGGCTAGGGAACATTCAATCTTGAGGTGATCAGTTGCGGCAGTCAGCCTAGATGATTGACTTAAGGGTACGGATGACAGAAGATATGTAAATATTGAATTTCCTGTGGGTTGGGCATTGTAGCTCGGGTTATGGACGATGGTATCCCTGTGTTTAGGGCTTAGCAAGGGATGCTAGCTGGAATCACAGAAGGTGTTCTTCTGCTTAAGTCTCGTGAGACGTTTTTATCTATAAGGCAACGTGAAATATTGGTATATATGGTAAAGTGCATTTGTTTGATATCAGAGGTGTCAAAAGCCCCAACTTGGGGTCAAGTTAGTAAACCAAAAAGTTCACAGGGGACTCCCTCATTCAGACTCGGACCCTTCAAAGCAAAAGTTCAACCAAATGTTTAAGTGGTACTCCCTCAGTCGGGCTTGGACCCTTCAAGCTTTCCCGCTGCCTTGCAGATTTACAACCTTTCTCGGAGACTTTCGATTGGGCATACGCTCTCTGCTGGACCACTCTGATACTTAGCATTCGTGATTTACAGTTCACAACAATGGGCTCTCTTTCTCTTGCATCTTATTATCTTGCATGTAACCTTCAATTCTTGGTGGCTGTTGCAAGCACTCCAACACAGAGACCAGACTTTCATTGTGCTCTCTTGACTCGCTTGTCGTGTCAGGAGACTCTGTGCAGCCTTCTGTAGGTGTTCCCTTCCCCTAGCTTCAAACCACATTAATTTACAAGTCGGGCTTAGATGCCTTTCAAAGTTCACAGATGGGTCTCCCTCAGTCGGGCTCAGACCCCTTCAAAGGTTTACAGAATAAAGGTCTTTGGACTGCCAGTCCCAGAATGCAACCATCTTTTTTTCGCTCCCACTTTGCTAGCTCCCCCTTTGGCACTCTTCCAATTTTGGAAGTTGCTGTGGGCCTTAATGAGAGGTCCATGAGGTCAGGGCCTCATCACCTGGCCCTCAAAGGCCTGGAATTTAGTTCTGTGCCCAGAGGAGGAGCTCTGGCTTAAGTGCTGCCAGGTAGTCTCCAGATGACCCTGGTTTGGCTGCCTGTAGTCACACCTTCCTCTCCATACTGCAGCCTTCCCTGTACTCACAGGCACAGCAAGTAGACAATCCTCCTTCCTCCAGCCCTCCAGGGTCTCTCCAGCTCGAAAGTGCTCCTCTTGGCCTCTCTGCACCATGCAGCATCCCCAGCTCGCTAAGAGTGTGCCTGTGTGCTCTGCCTTTTATACTGACTTGGAAGTTTGACAGATTTCAGGTGGGAATGATTGTAATGGGTGCCTGACCTTGACTGGCCTCATTAACGGGACAGAATGGAGACTGCCCCTAGGAACTCATGGTACACTGATTTCTATTTGTAATCTTCATGGCTCTGGTTTGTCTCTTCCTCGTCCCAGTGGTTTTAGGAAAAAGCAGTGTGGAAGGGTTATGGGAATTGTAGTTTTTCAGAGGGATCATGGAAAAACCAAGTGGGTTTTTGTCAGGGTGAAGGGGGTAAGTGTGTATTATGGGAAAATGGGTTTTTGGCAACAATATCCCATAATGACAGAGTGGGTGTCTGGTGAGGATGGTTTTTTAAAAAACATTTTTATTGCGTTTTAGTCAAAAACTTACAGAAGATTGCATATAAAAACAATACATATAAGAGAAATAAAAAGAAAAGGAGAGAAATACATGCTAGCTCATTCAACTATCTCATTAGTCATTACAGGCACAATAGACGAGATTTGGAAACAAACAAAAAGATAAAGAAGCCCAAATTTCATCAGGTCACAATAGTGGAGCTATGAATACAAGTATAACAATAAAATAAGTATAGTAAAATTACGCTCTTTCACCAGGTTCATGGTTGGAGAATTATCAGATTTAGCTCTTTTAACAGTTTTACTTTTTCCATTGCTAAGAGAGTTTTATGACCAGAGGCTAGTCTCTCCCAAAAGGGGACAGTTGTTAACCACCAATCCTTATCACTAAATCTAGACAGTCAGCTCACCCTCCTTTCTATTGTCCCAGGGCATTCACTCAGAAGATGTCTCAGAGTCTGTGGGCTAGTACCTTTACATAAGGGGCACATGTTGTCCCCAAACTCTTCTTTGTGTCTAATGTGTAAGATTTATTGTGCGGGTAGGAGAGTGAGACGGAATCTCAAAAAGTCAGACCTACTAGAAGGATCCAGAAATCTCCTCAAATATGTGGCCAACCACGCTAGTGGTTTATCCGCACTCGATAGTGATGGAGACACAGTCGAGGACCACATTAATGCTATCGTCCTGATCCAATTGAACCTTTTTATTAGCTCTTTCACTTACCCAGGATTTAGGATCAGTTCCGTTTCCAAGCATTTGCACATAGTTAGAGCTTTCAAAACTAGAACCTTCAGCTCATTCAGATAGCGATTGGAGCAGCCCTCTAAGGCACAGCCAACATCCTCATAAAATGAGGATTTTAGGGGAACCGGGATCAACCTGTACAAGGATACCCAACGCCATTCCATCAATGATCTCATAGACTGAAGACCCATTTCGTATCTCAGACTGCCAATTGGAACACAGTTAGGAAGATGCAATACGCGTTTCCACAGTTTGCCCTCTAGTCTATCCCAATCCATTAGTCCCGACTGTGGATTCGCAGCTAGACCAAATATCAGCTACGGGATAACCATACCAATGTAATATTTAATGACCCGCGTCAGGGGAAATTTACAGAACTTATTTTTTATTTTTTTCATATGCGATCCGAATTGAATAATTTTCCCCTCTAAGATTGTTACTAGATGGACTTTGGTAGGGAAGGATCTCACTACCGAACCCAAGTATGTTACTTATTATGGTATGGTTACTCAAGCGCCAAGAAAAGGGGTGAGCTGTTGTAGTCTTCTCTTAAATATGACAATTTATGACTTCAGAGGATTGATCCTCAAATCATTCGACCTTGCATACAACTGTCGTTTAAGATACGCTGCAAGCCGATCTGGGTATAATCAAGTAGCATGATGTTGTCCGCATAGGCAATACAGTTAATTCTTTCTTTCCCAATCTTAGGACTTGCCAATGCGGACCCCTCTAGGTTTTTTACCAGGTGAGATAGATAGAGGTTGAAGAGGAAGGGAGCAATGATACATCCCTGTTGGACCTCCCCCTCAGTCTTAATGGCTTTGGACAATCCCCCCGTTTTATCAGGTCTTATTTGGAGTCTGGAATGCTTATGTCGTACCACTATTATGGCTAGCAGGTTTTCAGGTAAACCCCAACTCCTCAATTTACCCCACAAATGTTCTTTATTGACAGTATCGAAAGCTTGGGATAAATTGATCCAAGCCCCGTAGAGCATTGGGCCACGCTTTAGGAATGACCGACTAAATATTGGGCTCATTACCAAGCCATTTAATGAGGTTGAGGGACCCCTCCGAAAGCTCACCTGATGTTTTGATATAACTTTCTTCTGTTCTGCCCACATCTCCAGCTCTTTGAGGACCAAACTTGCAAAGATCTTCCCGTCTGCATCTAAAATCGAGATAGGTCGGTAGTTGGTTGGATCCAGTTGATCCCTCTTTTTATAGATTGGGGTGATGATGCTCTCCCCCAGGTCTCAGAGAGATGTTTACTGCACACTACCTTCTCAAATAACACTGCCATTAAGCGGGAGCAAAGACCAACGTCAGATTTTAAAATTGGATTACTCAGACCATTGGGGCCCGCTGCCCGAGAAGCTGAAGATTTTTTAATTTGTTTTTCTATCCCCTCTTGCATGAGGTTCAGGTCCCAGGCCACTACCCCTGGGGAGAAAAGCTTCAGGCCCTCCACTGCCCCATAGAGTTTTTGGAAATGGTCCATCCATACCTTTTCCTGAATAACACAACTGCATGGACTACTCAGCTCTACCACTGTGGAGTTAATCACAGACTGGAGGATTTGTGAGTTAGTCTGATCCAAAGCCCTTAACATCAATTCACCATCCTGCTGTATGCGTAAATATCTATTTGATCTTCACCAATTTCTATACCTGTTTCTCAGTATTTTTATTTCTCTCCAATACACATCCTTGTCCACTTTATTTGATTTTAGCTACCTCAATGCTTTCCTCAGTTCTCTATTACTATGCTTGGAGGTTCATTGTTTGCCCAACCTGCACGGGGGATTCAAGTCCCACAGGAAATTTAGATAGCTTTTTGGGTTGCATATTTTGGTCAGATCTTTTTCACTCAAGGGACTAGTAATGTAATTCAGACTGTGGATTAAATCCCTTCCCCCTCTTGTTAATTTCACCACTCTGTTCTTGCCATTGTTTACACATACTACTTATGAATATGATGTCTCCCAATTTTCATTAGGTTGTGAGAAAATACTTTCTAGCGTTTCATGATCACTTGGGTACCCATTTTTCACAGAGAAGTGCTTACATTGTTCAAACAAATCCTTTGAAAGAAAGAGATAATCTATTGTTGAATGACACTCATCTCTCTTCCAAGTAGGTGGAGGCGGGATGTCCCCCTCAATGTTCCCAATGGCCAAGAATAAATTCCATTCTGTCAGAAAGCTGTACCAGTTCCTCCCATTGAGTCAGTTCCTTACCTTGATCGACCCCCAAACCACCAGTTCGAATACATTGTGAGTTCCAATGCCCCAGTAGAATGATATATATAGATATATACAATAAATAAATAAATAAACAGACACGTGCAACTGCACTTTGAATACTGGTTCCCACATATCTTTCAGATATTTGGAAACTAATTGTCCCACATGTTGTTGGTTCGAAAATTAGAAGGGCCAAGTACGACCAGTACCAAGGATTTAGGTTAGATAGAAGATGTGCACCATCCTGAGTTAAGTAATAGTTGGTACGCAGACATGAGCTCAGTGGGGAAAATGAAGGTTAATGTTATGTTTTTTCCAAGCTGATGCCACATGCGTCGGGAGCCCCCAGGGTACTTATGTCACAGGAAACTCCGATTTTGGAGGATCAATGTTTACTCCATCTGACCTTGTGCAGATTGTGAAGCACTTTCCAGGCACCAAATGTGCAACTCAAAATGATGGATCCGGATCCACTGCAATGTGCTCAGAACCCCCAGAAGTGTGCAGTGCTTGCAAAGACTGTACCTAAAGCTGGAAGGCGTGATGTTCGTAGCAAGCAGATGGCAACAAACTACAATGAACTGAATAGCAGGAGGACTTGTAGGATTCGGAGAAGTGGTGATCCAAAGGGTGAATGCAATATGCAATGGGCACTGGAATGAGCATGTGGCAAAGCTCACATGGATCTAGGCAATGAAAAACCCAGTGAAGGCGCAAAAGCAGGATGAGTTTGAGCTGTGTTACTATCATGTAGGGAGCTTCTTTGTGGACCAACAGTAGGTGCAATAAGACATTATACATCCCAGATCTCAAGAAAGGGACAGCAGCCGCAATGGATAACTATTGGGTGGGCAGCAAGCAGACATTTCTGCACCTCCCGCCATTATGGGAGGGCACCTGCTCGCTGGCTTCATTGCACTACAACAGCGCTGCCGCAGCAACCTATATTCCGTACCCTCCAGAAAAGGAGGAAAATTGGCGATTCCTGTTACACCTAGTTACCTCCTAATGATGCAGGTAACGGGTCTCTCACCAACATAATAGGGGCCCTGCACACCCTTGGCACTCACATGCAAACAGAAGCTGGCATACAGAAGCGCGATTGGTTTGACAACTTTTTTTCCTGTACTCCATCCTGGATGGGGGCAATCGTGAAGCTACTGGTTCCTCTAATCGTGTTTGTGTTGGTGATCTTCTGTATCTGCCAGCTTGGGATCCAATGCTATGCCAAAGCGGTGCCTAGCAGCGCGATGATGTCTCAATTGGGGTACAGGGAGCACCTTGGGTACAAAAGACAGTGCAGTTCAAACCGATGACCCAAACAAGCCATACATGGTTGCAATAGAGCAACACCTTCACCCTCCAGGTACCACCACAATTCCCCCACCAAATCCTGAAAATTATGTAGAACACTGGGTAGATTTAGCTGGGAATGGAGGATTTATATATATGACGTGTAATCCTGAGCAATATGCATAAGCGGGGGAAAGTTTACAGTCCATATGTAGGGCATGGGTACCTAAGGTAGGGTCACTTCCATACTTGGAAGCAGAAATATTGGAACAGGAAACAATGGAGAATGAGGATCAAAAGCTCACATGGGAGTTTGTTAATGTAGTATTAACGAAAGGGGGGAATGTTGGGAAGGGGGCGATCATCCTAGACCCCAAGCAGTTTCGGATGATGCAAAGGCCTTGAGTGTATGATAGGGGCTTGGGGAGGGTACAGGGGCTGGGCGTGAAAACAGGGGCCTTTGTGTGGGGAGGGTAGTGCATGTTGTGTGCTTAGAACACACTGGAAATCAGACGCCATTTTAGTCAATAGCAGCCATATTGAAATCGAGGCCTAACATGTAGTGCAGCTGGGACTGCAGGCCAAGGCCACAAACATGGAAATAAGTGTATGCATGCAAGAGTGGGTTGTATCACCGGCACTGGTGAGAAGGGTCAGAGCTGCAAAGATTCATAGACCTTTCATTGTCTTACGTTGCCAGCATTTCGTATCCTAGTAAGAATGCGCCCTGCAAGGCCACGAGGGGGTTGAGAGCTGCCTGAGAAAAGTGTTCCCAGGAGAAGGAGGGCACGAGCCTCTGAACTTCCCTGTCCCAGCCTTAAGTAATAGCACCCAGCTGGCCACGTTCCGAAACCCCAGCATTCCAGAGTACCCGCCCGTGCCAGACTACCGACCATAAAACTGTTAGTCTCCCCAATCCATCAGCAAAGATCAGAAACCAGGGACAGGCTGCCTTCACCATGGGTCATGTGATTTATGCTGCAAGTGGTGGGAGGGGCAAAACAACAAACCTGAAATGAGGGGGGGCCTCGAAGTATCCTTTCAGCCCTTTTCTGCAGTACTAGGTGCATACTAGCTAAGAGATAAAGATTGCATTGTTTTTCTTTGTCTAACAAGCAAGTAATTGTAGCCTTCTGCCGAATGAGGTAAAAGAAGAAGCCCACGTGGAAGAAGATGGACAGATGGGGCTGGAACCAGTGGCCTGGTATCCCTTATGGAGCAGGTAGCCTATGTATAGGGTCACGCCAACCAGCCACTCGGATTGCTACCGTATGCAACGTCATTGATGATGCTGTATGCCTTTTTAAAGTATTGCTCATGCTGATTTTGACAGAACATTACTTGGAAGCAGTGATGTAGGGCCCACATTTCCTCAGTCACTACTTCCTCACAATTGCAAAAAAGAGCAGGCCCATGCTTCATCGAGAAAGGGTGTTTGGCCTAGTGGATGTACAATTTGTGGCAACTTCTTTGATTGCTGTATGTTTTTAAGTGCGGGGACAGTATGGCACACACCATAGAGCTACACACACAGAATTGCAGTGTGCTATTGTATAGACATGTGACACATCAGACAAAACAGTCATATGTGCTGTTACATAGAGGAGCAGCACATAGACGCATCAACAAACAGGGTGGTGACTTGGGCAGCAAACAAATAATTGCTGCACACAAATCACTGCATTGATTTGCCACAGACTACTGTTTGTACTGTGACACAGTGGACCCTGCTTTCCTAATCAAGGTGCCAAGTCACATTGAGGAGCCATCTGGCAGTGGTTGGTGTGTTAAGAAAATGAAAAGTTCTTTGATGCGGGGCAGATGCATTTAGTGCATGTCCCAAAGCAGCCACTAGACCACTTAGGCAAGAAAATGACAGTTCCCATGTTCAGGCATGCGCCATATGTAACTAAAAAGTAATATACAAAAGAAAACGTTTTGATGTATCAGACTTGAAAATAAAGAACATAGTTTAATAATAATTGTGTGGCACTTTAATTGCCTTGTGCAGGCCTTCAAAATAAAAATGCCCCATGTTCAGTTGTTATCAACTTAGTTAGTTTTGGAGGCTGTTAGTGAGTGGGGCCATTAACACTTTAGTGCAGTCTCTGTCAACCACCCCTT
The DNA here is from genome assembly GCF_040938575.1 of Ambystoma mexicanum. Classification (NCBI taxonomy): domain Eukaryota; kingdom Metazoa; phylum Chordata; class Amphibia; order Caudata; family Ambystomatidae; genus Ambystoma; species Ambystoma mexicanum. The sequence continues at coordinate 311,522,113 of NC_090932.1, forward strand.
TCCTTGGAGCCCAGGAGGCCGAATAGTCATTTGCTGCTGATGCCATCATGTTAATGATTGTTTAAATATATGCTCTGAGGTGACAGTTTGAAGGACCCTTGCCATCACAAACTGTGCTTTATGAGCCACGTGCTGAATGTCACAGTAGTAGAGTGATGCATTTTGCCTTACGTGGGAGGGATGGGCTAGCGCTGCCTATACCTAAAACGCAAGAACTACAGGCACCAGCAGATAGTGGTAGAAGACCCCCAAATGCCTGTGCTTTAAGTGGGCTGGGGCCAGCCGTGACGGGGCCCCCGGAGTCTCAAAAAGGGGGCCATTCCGGGGCTGTGCCGGACCGCACGGTCCTACAACGCTGCAGTGGGACTTTTTCCCCCCCATGACGGCTGCCGACGTGCCCGCCATGATCAAAGACAGCTCTGCTGATAGAAGTGCCAGACACCGCGTTGTACAAACTGAGAGGAAGCTGCAGTTTGTGCGACGCTGTGGCTGGCACTTCTGTCAGTCACAGCTTCAGGGAGTGCCAGCCACCCACAGGGTCCCCAAACTGAAACGTACTCTTGTGACCCCTTGCATGGCTTACAAACCTCGCGAAGGGTCACTAGAGGATGGTACAGTCGCAGAGCCAGGCCAGCCCTGATAAAGGGGTGCGCCATTTTTGTCTGCCTCAACTGATGCACCGGCGACAGTGCCAGTGACTGCGTCTACGACGAACATCACCAAGATGACTCAACCACGGCAAGGTAAGTGATGGGTCTGCCGCTTCCCCACCCATCCCATTTTTAACTCTTTTCCTGTTTTCTCTCCATTTCGGTTGTGGTCTTCCTCTGCCGTTCTTTCTTTCATTTCTGGACTTCATCCATGTATTCTTCCTTTTCCCACGACCTTTTTTTTGCACTATATTACTGACCCCCTGGGGGAGGGGGATTGCAGGGGGAACCTTATCTGTCTCTATTACCCCCTTTTAACGACGGTGGGAACTGTGCCCACATAATAAAGTGGTGTGGGGTTCACACATACCCTCCTGCCATGCCAACCCGGGTCAGTTTAGGAACTCCATGACCGAATGCAGAGACAGGCCTGAGTGTCCCAGGCACTGGCAGTTTTCCTGTCCCCATTCCAATGCAGTGACATTCGAAAGCCAGAGTCAGGCTCATGGCAGAGAACCCTACCAACTTCAATTACCCTAGCAGCCCTCGTTGTTTTTGGCCACAGCTTTCAGCAACTTGGCAGCTATCCCTCCCAGTCTAGAAATGGGTCAAAAGGTGGGATGGTGGTAAAGACGGAGGATCGCTAGTGAGGCGTGGGCTCCGGAGCAAGGTTCAATGCAGTGTCGAGGAGGCAACAGGTTCCGTCCCTCTCCTTTAAATGTGCCACAGGCTGGTGCCTGCCCGACCTCCTGTGCCTACATAGCCCCTGCTGGTGGGGACATGTTTCACCAGTGGCCGGGCACGAGGGCACTGTCCACACATAAAGAGTGAGTGTACCACTAGTATTCACAATATTGTGAAAGATTTACGTGACATGATTACATTGCACGCTAAGTTCCAATAAATGAATGAATTGGAGAATTTAAACAGGAGTGACTCTTGACCAATGACAGCTCTCTGGTAGCATGAACGCTTCTGAAAGCAAAAGCAGCTCCAGATCAGTAGCAAAACAAATTAAGGGAGTTAGTACATCCCATGACGTGCAGCTCTTTGACTAGTTTATGTTGGGTCCACTCCCTGCACCTTCATGTGAGGTATAAAACCTTGGGGTAATCTTCGACTCCACTCTTTCCTTCTCTCCTCACATCAAAGACCTCTCAAAGTCCCAGTACCAGCTGCAACCCCTCAGAGTTACTCTTCCTTTTCTCAATTTCCCCCCAGAAATTCAACGTCTCCAGAGCTCTGGTTCTCTTTAGGCTGGTCTACTGCAACAGGATCTTTCTCAACCTGCCGTCCTCTACTCTCCGCCATTTGCAACTAATCCAGAACAGGACTGCAAGACTTGTGCTTGGCCTCAAGCCTCTCCAGCCCTGAAATCTCTCCACTGGCTCCTGGTGGCTGCAAGGATCAAATCGAGACCCTCTGCATCATCCACAAGGCTTTCTAGGGCCGTGCCCCGCACTACATCCAGCTCTCTCTTCCTAAACATCGTCCTACTTGAGCCCTTCGCTCAGCTACCTCACTCTGATGGTCAGACGCTTCTCCAGGCAGAGAGTGGGTGGTAGAACGCTCTCCTCTATCGGGGCCACCCTATGGAATAGCCTCCCTGCCCATCTCAAACTCGAGCCGGACCACCTCAGGTTCCGGAAGCAGCTCAAGACCTTAATTTTCGCTTCTGCTTTCTCTCTTTCAATCCCTTGCTGATCCACCTGTCTGCTGCACTGACGGGTCGCCTGGCTATGCTCAGAACTCTATGGGCACTGGGCTCCCCCACAACCTGCAAGCACATGCATGGCCTCCGGGCCTCCGCGCACTTAGGGGTTGTATCTGTAACCCTACAGTCCCTTTTCACCTTGCACTACACTGAGCCGGCTACCCCAGCTGCACTTACTCAGTGCAATGCTGCCCTGACCACACTTCCTCCTCTCCCTCTCGCACCTGCACAATCTGAATGACACAAGGCCTAGTAAGATTGTTTGTTTTGTCCTCCCTATGTCTCCCTACTTTGTCCTGTCGCGCCTAGACACACTTGTGTACAGGCGTGTTATAAATGTCTCCTATCATATCATACGAATGCCAGAAGGCATGCATGGGATGGAGCAGGGCAGTAATAAAGGACTGGCGCCTTTGTTTAACCAGAGCAACCACCATTTGGTCTGTCAGCCACCTGTGCCCGACATTCCTTTGGCAATATAGATGGGCATAGCCTAAGTGGCTTACATTATCTATGGCCAACATGAGGTAACTGACCTTCCCACTGCTTGCATGACCGCCATCCTTAGGCCACGCCTACCAAGTCTCAGACCACGCCCGTCATGCAAGCCACGCACCAAAATGAGCCCCCCCCGACTCCACTCTATTTCTTACCCCACTTAAAGCACTGCCAAAAGCCAATGACATAATAATAATAATAATAATAATAATCATCATCTTTTTACACGGATGATAGTCCAACATAAAATGTATTTACGAAGCCTGAACAAAGGTCAAACATATAACTACCTTCGAAGTGCTGACCTAAACAACTTGACAATACAAATATTTAAAATATGAACAAACACAACCATACATCAAAAGAAATGAACCCCAGGAAGGATAGTTAATTCAGCCTGAAATTTTGCAAGAAATAATGCTTCGGCCGGATCCATGAGACACAACGAAAGAAAAGCTAAATGATTGAGAAGCCAATGTTTGTTTATTTATGTATTTATTTATTTATTTTATTTTTTATTGGTTTGTTACAAACCTTTAAAAAATGAATAAGAACAATTCCATCAAAACACATTTACATCAGAACATCAAAGCATCAAGAAAATGGAAGAACTTCTTCGGTGCATCATTCTGTCACTTTTCCGAATTAAATGTAAGAAAGTTTCCGAAATGCAATTAAAAATGCAGATTAGAAAAAACAATGAGAAGACAAAGATCCTTATATTGCTAAAAAGACCAGAGTAGTATAGAGTCATGAATACTAGGTTATTAATTAACTTCTGCATTTCTAAGTTTTTTTTGTACTGATTCCAAGAAAAACGTTAGGTCAATTGTTAATCGACGATCAGCGTCCTGAAAAGAGTATCTCCACCATTCTTCCATAGTCAATGATGCTTTTTCCACTATGTATCTTCCCAGATGATTTGCGCGTTCTTGATGCAAATTGGGACACAATAATGTAAGATGTTTCAATGTTTCTGTGTCATTTCCACAGAGTCTGCATGTCAAAGAACTTAGTCCTCCTGCTTCTCGAATGCTCTGATTTTCCCGGGTAGGGAATTGATTTAAACGGTATTTCATGAATGTTGCTCTTCTTTTTTTTTCTGGAAACTTTTGCAGGTATGGCTGGACCACGTTTAATTTTTTTTCTTCAACTGGAATCAGTTGCATGATTCTATGCTTTTTGCATGAATCACCAGTGTCTATCCAATCTTGATTCCAAAGCATTGACTTAACTTTGTTAGGATTTTCTTGAAGTAGAGACATGTCTGCTCCTATATCCGTTAGTATCTTTTCACAGCGTCTTGCCCACTGCGATAGAATGTTTATGCGACAGGACATTTAGGGTGTTATAAATTCACAGACATTGGTACAAGGAAAAGAATGCAGGTGTCCATTTGACCAAACCAAGGCACTACAGGGCCAACACTGTTTAAATTGGTTCAACGCTGTTTCTTCCTTGTTTTTCGATTTTTTTTAATGTCCGAGTTGTTAAAAAAAAAAGAAAAACTGAAATAGGAGGGCAAAACAATAAATTGAAATCGTAAATGGGTCCATGGACTATTTGGACCACAAATATATTTCTTAAAATGCACTATGAACACGAGTATGGTATGTTGTTGTGTTTCCATCTTTATAAATCTATATAATCATGTTTTATTCACCACGTCTATATGTTTAAGCAATTGTTCCTTGTCTAAAAACTTAGCACCCTGAGAAATGATCATGGTTATGTTTTTAAAATGTTGTAAAAGAAATAAAGAGGGCTAATATAAAAACGCCCAAGAACAACACTTTGTAATAATAGAAATATCCAGACTACTGGTAGCTGAAAGTTAGGAGGGATTTAAACACCTCGCACCAATGAACATAAGGGCTTGCAGGATTGATGTATGTTGCATTCTATAGTGGTAGGACACTTCCAGATCATGAAGTTTGGCATTGAATCTGACGGGGGTAGGGCGTTCCATAATCGCGCACCCCGAGAGATCTGCCCCTCAAACGCTCTCCGAGTACTTGTACCCAGTTGGGCTTGGTGATTATTTTAGACAGTCACAGCAACAACAAAAAACAACTTTTTTCCGCTGGGTGAGTACAGGCCATGGCAGGAAAACTGAACTCGCACAAGGAGGAGCCAAGAAGACCTGAAAACAACATTGTATTCTGGATTCGAATCACCGAGCTGCGGAGTCCCAGGATGCACCGCCCGTGCTCGGGGTGGGGGCCATTGGTATAAACACTGCATTTCCTCTTCGCTTGCCTGCCAGCCCATGCGCCATTAGGGAGCAGAAGGAATGTCACACTCGGGGCCAGCTGGCTGACTAGAAACAGAACAAATATTGGCGGGATCCGTCGCTCCGTGGGCGCGCCCAACCCCGCCCTGACAGCTGCTCGGCCCCCACCTGTCCCAACAGGGCCGAGCAGGACCCGTCACTGCTCCACGGCCCCTCCATGACAGCTGCCCTTCACGCGGCATAAGTCCCACCTGTTCCGGCCGGGCTGAGCTCGTGGCGCAGCCTGCAGATTCCAAAGGGGCCTGCTGAGGAGGGACAGGGGGTGTAGAAGTGGGGTGGATGTCGATTAACACCCGCAAATAACAATGATGAGTCTAAGAGAACGCACTAACCACCACGACATGAACTTCCAGCAGCAAAGGCCTGCGTGTCTTTCTCGAGCATGTCCCACACCTAGATAACGACGCTCTCGTGGCCATAGAGATAGAGCAACCACCATAATACTATGTTCCTAGCCTGACCCAGACGAAAACATCCAAACATACCCTCACAGACAGTGACCCACCAAAAGCTGTGGCCAGCTTGCCCTTCCTGGGCCTTTGTTTACAAGTAGTGGCCATCATGTGCCTCCCTGACATGCACCCATACAGATAAAGTGACCCAATCTTAGGGTGGGGGCAGAATGTCTATCACAGAGATGCCTCGTGTGGATACCATGATGACCTACCATAACAAATAAGCGGCCTGCAATCAGAGCTTTAAGTGGGCTGAGGCCAGCCAGAGACTCAGCAGTCTCAGAAAATGTTTTCCAAGACGGGGCCCTGCAGGGGCTCCCTAATGTCCTCTGGCAGCCTCAGCAGATGAGGCCGTGGGAGGCCAAGGCTTTTTCTTCTAAAGCCTGAAGCTCTCGCTTTAGAAAAAATGCTTTTTCTCTATAATGGTAGCGCCAGCATCTGCCGGGCATCCCTTTAACCAAAAGATGTCCGTGGGCTGGTGCCACCATTATGGAAGAAAAGGTGAGGCCGATGGAAGTGGAGGACTTTTTTTCTGAAGCCTAAACCTCTCGCTCATTCGGGGGGAGCTTCAGGCTATAGGAAAAAAGGGCTGTGGCCTCCCCTTTTCATCCGTAATGGTTGGATTGCCCGCTCGTCAGGCATCCCTTAAACTAAGAAACGCAGGGACCACCTGAGGGATGCCCGGCGAGCGGCAGCGCCACCATTAAGGATGAAAACATGTGGTGCTGTCCCCCGCCAGGCATTCCTTTATATAAGCAATGCAGGGATCAACACCCTGGCACCCTAAGGTGCCAGTATGATGATCTCTGCAAAGGGATGCCTGCCAGGGGTCGGCACCACCATTAAGGAAGAAAAGGTGGTGTCGACCCACGCTATGCATCTCTTTAGTTAAGTATTGCAGAGATCAGTACCCTCTCCACAGAGGGTGCTGCTCTTGGCAAAGGTCTCCCTGGCGGGGGTTGCCTGCAGTCGATTGAGCCGGGGCTCGTTAAAGGGGCGTGGCCTAATGGGCCAGCAGGCGATCCCAGCTGTTAGGCCACACCCCCTTGACGAGCCCCGCCTCGTTTCCCCATGCCATTAAAGGCCTTGCCTGCACCCCTCCTTCCCCTCACATGCTTACAAACAGATAACAGCACCCTCCTGCTCCCATATGCACTTTCCCGTTGAAATAGTGTCCCCACCGTACTGGGAGACCATGTGCTCCTCCTTATGTGTTCCTATAGCCATATAGCGACCCACCCTGGTGTGGGATCTGCTTCTCACTTCCAGGTATGTTTTGTACACAGAGACAGGGACCCCACCCCCTCTTATGGTTCCTTCAAACAAACAAGGCAATTCTTACTGTTAAGTGACCAGCTGGTGCCTCACTGGCATTGAAGAAAAGAACACAACCTATTGGATGACCCAATCATCCTGTTAGGCCTCCCCCTACACACCCAGTGACCTCCCTCATATATGACAAGCTTGCCTCTCTTACACCTGCTCCATAAAGATGCAGTAACCTTAGGCTTCTTTCTGAATAGACAATGACTATACAAGTAGAAGGCCAGCCCTTAAGCTCCAAGCATGCTTTGTGGAGATAGGGACTCGCCCTTATACCCCAGTTCTGGGTGTTTACACCTGTGCATTTACATCTTTACCCATTTGCATAGTTTCTTGTTTATAAGGGGGGACAGCCCCTTGTGTCCTCCCTCCCTTTTTTAGCTTGGGCTGTGAGGTGTCGCTTGTAACACCTAAAAGCCGAAACTATTGCATCACAGTACAGATAAGGAGGCATATTTATTTATTTGCATTTTTAAAGTGCTCACACAGCCCGGGGGCATCAGGCGCTGTTACAGGAATATGCCTCTTAGTTGTGTATTTATAACGCGCTTAATACCTGAGGTTTCTAATCGCGGACCCGGGGATCGAACCTGTGTTGCTTTGTGTCATCTTGTTTCCAAGGCGAGCACGTTGCCGCTGAGCTATCCTCCCGGGATATGACGCGGGACACACATTCAGCCGGTGTTGTTTGGTTAGTGCCCACCCATTGACTGCCCATGGCCATGCTAATCCCTATGGCCATTCCCACTCAGTTTCTGCCCTTTCCCGCCCAAAACACCTTATACGGGAACTATTTCAGCTTCACCATCACGCGTTGTGCTGGAAGTGCCTACCAGTGTTTTTTCAAAGCAGTCTTCCAAGTACTCGCACCCTTCTGCAGCTGCTACCATCAATGGCCAGTTAATGCTACTACAGCTGTGCCTGGCAAGTGCCTTTCCCATGCCTACACAAAAGCATAAACAGTTGGCATTGCCAATGCTTCATATTGTTTCTGTACCACCTAACCCCATTACATCGGTTATGTTTGTTCCCTGAAAAATTAGCAAAACCGATGTCATTGCAGAAGCCAATGGTCTACTGCAAATGCACAAAGACGTGAATGCACAGCCCGACCTTTGTCCGAGTTCCTTCATTGTATCGCCATCTCATTCTGTTCTCCCAAATCGCCTAGCTCCCCATCCAAGAGCATAGCTTAGTCTGTAATATTTAGGGGGCGGTGGGTGATTGTGAGATTTCCCAACAAGCAATAGGGTGTAGCCCACTAAAAAGGAAAATGCCGCAAGTCAGGAACTGGCTCAATTTGATATACTTCAACACTGAATGATAACTAGAGCCTTTGCCTCTTCTGTTATATTGCTCTACATTGGCAGGCTGTAGCTCTGTCATACTTACCATGGCCCTCAGCAAGTTGCCATCTGCTTTTCTTGCTCTATTTCAAACAAATACAGGCTAGAGAGAGAAAACATAATTTGTCTGTCTATGGCCAGAGCAGCCCTTTTGCACTAGAAAAAGAATACAACTTTTTTCTATTGCCAGAGCAAGCATTCCCAAGTGCTAGAATGTGTGGCATGTGTGGGTTTCAGATGTTTAGGGATAGATGGCTTCCCTACTTCCACAGCCTATTTATTTAGTACATTTTTATAGCGCACAGCAGCCCTGGGGCATCGAGGCGCTGTTACTTGAAGGGAACTTAGTTACAGGGATCGGACACGCGGGGCGCAGCAGTTAAACATTGAACAGAAATAGAGCAAATATACAGTAGGATACATATAAGCATGGTGCATGTATGTGAAAAACAGGTTTGGCTGCAAATTATGGCGTACTTCAGGTGAAGAGCACAGTTTTCATGGCTTTGCGAAAAGTCATGAGGGATGCCTCGCCTCGGAGGGTGGGAGGTAGGGCATTACTACTCATGCTAGAAAGGGAAAAGGTATCGTTACAATTTCTAGCTCTGACTTTTTCCATTTCGAGAAATGGTCCCCATGTCTAGTAGGCTCCCCCAATGTGGGGAGCCAACATTTAAAAAAAAAAAAAAAAAAAAAGATAAATGGTTCCCCACTGGTGCTAGACGTATTTCTAACCAGCAATCAGCATAGGCTCCACCCCACAAGGCAAACAAGTGAATATGGATAAGGTCGGGAGATGAGGGGTTAAAAGGGAATTCTCGGCCTCGCTGCCCCTTCCGAGTATCTCACAATGAAGGGTGAATTGTGACTGTCAGAGGCCACTTGAAGGGCAGTTCCGACCCGGCTAGCCCTTTTCACATACGTGTATGCTCCTACGTAGAATTCTGAATACGATTATGCAAGCCACGCCCGCTCAGCAAACACTGCAGTATCATTTAATACACTCATCTGTGTGGAGCGAAGGCCATGGCTAGTGATGCTCCACGAGCGAGCCGAGGCGCAATCCAACCTCATGTGTGTACTATATACACAGTCACTGTTGTAAATGGAGCAACATTTTAGTTAGTAATCTCTGCATGAAATCATTTCTGTGTGACCCAGTTTTGGGAGCTAAATGAAACGAGGCAGAAGAATGTAAAGTGATGTGCTCAGGATCACACACTTTGGGTAAGCCAGAACTGTAATAACAAGTCAATTGCGGAAACAGGGAAACATGTGCTGACAAATTGCCCTAGATTAGCCATGATTTATCAGACCGAATATAGGAGATACAGCCCCCGATTTAACTGTATAGCAGAATCTCTCTTTTGGTGGAGTAGCATTAACACATCAAATATCAGGCTCTTGGTCTCTAGGTACAATGTTTTGCTAGTGATAGAGAGCCGATTGGGAATTTCCACCCGAACCAATGCTGTAACTTAGAGAGATGTTAATTATTCTTGTCTTCCTTATGTATTTCTTTTCCTTATTGAAACCCCTGGTTTATTGATTGGTAGAAGGACTCCACGATTGATACAATTGGTTATAAATTCCTCCTGAATCATGGACATTTGTTAGGCAATAATGATATTGGTTGGATGTAAATGTACCCCGTTAGGTTCACTGATGTTATTTTATTTATTAGGTTTTATTATTTTTTTCTTTCTTTGTATTTCTGTATTGAGAAATTGAGTGATAACCATGTTGTATCTGTCTCTATCTTATCTGATATGTTTTACTATGTAAAGTTGTATTTAAGTATAACATTTATATTTTTTATGTGTAAAGTTTATTTATATGCTATATCACATTAAAACTTAAATAAATAAAGAACTATAACCAGGTTTCTTTGCTCCACATTTTGCAACTTAGGCAACAGACTATAGCTCAATCCATGCAAGATACTGAGAGTTAGTTAGACCTGTGCCACTCTTTGCTTTTAGGGTTTTAATTTAGGTGGGTGGGTAGCAGGCAGCCATGCTCTGGACATCCCAGCACACAACCTCATGCTAAATAGTGTAAATGACAAAATCCTGTTGACTCCACTGCAGCTTACTATAGCTAGAGAGAGCCGAATTGGGGAATGTAGGTTTTATATTTGGTATAACAAATTGCTTCTTACGGTAAATCTAGTTTGCAACTAGCACGTGGGACACGGCAAGAATCAAGTCAATTACTACTAGATGTCAGAAAGGGATCTGCCGAATTAGACCCTTCACTGCTAACAAGCAAGAAAGGATTTTTTTTTGAGTGGGAACCAATCACTTTTAAAATATCCAATACATATGACCATGGACTACAAAAGTAAGACCGAATCTTATAATTAGGACATACTAAGGAGACTGCTCTGTACTACACTCCATCATCGCCAATAATCAGAAATGTTAAAAATATCAATAAGTGTATGACTTTAAGCAGCCTTTAGCCTTGACAAGGCCGGGTTGGGGCGAAACGCGCGGCCCTTGAGTCGGCCATGTGATGTGAAAAAGCTATGCATTTAAACGATATTGAATGTGATGTGGACAGGAGATGCACTTTAAAGATATTGAATGTAACACTGCACTGTATTGGAATTGATACATCAGCGCTTAAGTCATCTTGAACTATTTTTGGTCTGTGTGGTAATAGGAGTTGGTTTTGTGAAGTAACAAATAGGTTGCATCGCTGTATCAGCTCTTTTCTTGTGATAAACATACCAGTATCATTGGCTTTCTGGAATGGACCCATCAATATAATAACATTGCTGTACTACTGAAATGCTAGTTGCAAACTAGATTTAACTTAACAAATAGCATCTTATGCCAAACATAAAACCCATATACCCCAACTGGCTACCTATCAAACCATCCCATCTTTAGATATGCATAAACATATACTACTGCGTACTCTCTTTAAAAAGCTATCATGTGTTCAATAAAGGCACATAAACATTAAACCACATGGTAAATCAACATAGCAATATATGAGAAGTATAAGAAATGTGTTATGCAAAACAAAAGTATCATCCACTCTCAAAGGGCAAAAGGACAAAGTGTGTGTCTGCAAAATAAGTACAGGGCAATCTAATAACGTATGCAATCTGCAAATGGAAGTTTGTTATTCTCTACAGTACAACTGAACATGCATGGATGGAAAACATCTGTGGGCATGCTGCTGAAATCAGTGAGCTCCGCTAATTTACAATGAGCTCCTATTTGCGAAGTTGACAAAATGAGTAACACATGCCCCTGAATAAGAACTAGTAATTGATTAGTATGGTGTGTTCATATGTATGCATGCAGGGCAATGATGGTACCATAGGCCAGTAGATTAAATGCCCACTGTAGAGATGTGTGTGATCTCACAAGTTTGAATCTTGGTATGGGCAACATCGTCCAATGTTAACATAATTACCGTTATGTTAGGTAACATTAACGCACGTTAATGACATGCTGAGATAAAGGCTTGGAACAGGAGTCTGCAACCTTTGTCTCTGCAGATCTTTTGGACTACAACTCCCATCAGCCCTAGCGACCATGGTCATCGGCAAGGGGGTCGCAGGAGTCGTAGTCTAGAACATCTGGAGAGCCACAAGCAGCAGGCCCCTGACTTGGCACATGTGTATATGTGGGGAGACATGTTTGCAATGTGTACCCGTATAAAGGGCCACTAAATCCGCTGCTTCACACTCATGGGAAAATAGTCTAAAGGGCGATGAACTGCTCTGCCAGGGGCATATATTAGCCAGGGTTGTAAATACGATATTCCCCAGCTAACCGTGTGGGCTATCGACCACCCTGGACTGCTTAGGCACGGGATGTTAATCCGCATGTGGGTAACTGCTCAGTAAGAACATGTTTCATGGTCAGTGAAGCTAACAATGTTGACAAACAGCTGCCCACTTTTGACATCTAAAATATCTCTTTCATTAAATCCACATCTCAAAGATCGGCTGAAACAGAGCTCCCCTTTGCTCCCATCTAGGATCCCAGCTGTCTTGCCGAGGTTGGTGTTTCGTCTCGTGCCAATTAGATTTCTTCTGCAATAGTGAAGTTTGAGCTTCCCATAAAAGCGCGAGACTACCAGCAGCAGCTTTACAGAGTGGTTTGGTTCTGGGTGCCATGACTGGTGAAGGGCCTTTCTATCCTGAACTGGAACAGCCTGAAGTTCCACTGAGTCGGGACTAAATGACAACACGGCTTTATTTCTAGGAGGTCCCGTGCAAACGCTATACATCTCTGGCTCTTCAGTCAAACGCGCTGAGCATTCTGGGTCTTGTAGTTTTGCTTTCCCCATAAGGGTGCATTGCCTCCAGCTGCAAAGAGCTAGTGGCTAAAAGGCAACCTCCAGGGACTTGGCAGCTACTGGATAGGACGCAGTGCTGATGAATGTGCCATTCGCACGTGGCACGGGCAACTTGCATTTTCTGTAAACTGTTCAGGGAGTGCAACCAAGACAACAGCCCACACTGCCAGCATTCTTCGAAACAGGCATTCAGCGTGCTGTTGCATATTTTGTAAATAAAGTGTGCAGTGCCACACGAGTTTGGATTTCACAGGCAGGGCCTGATGGGAAGTGTTGCCGCGGGTTACCTTGTGCTATATAAATTAATCATTAGTAGGCTGCGCTGGGAGTCTAGAGAAAAATGCAGAAGGCCCATCACACAGCGCGCGACCATTGGCCCATGCCAGGAAGCCCTGCACAGCAACATGTAAATGGGTCACTCGATATGACCCTGTCCTTGCCAGCATGTCCCATGCATGTATGCCTCGTGGGCAGCCCATGAAAAACACAAGAACACTGGAAGAAGCTTTAAAAGGAGCCCACACTGAGCTGAACGAAGCCCCCGACCCGACCGAGGGTCAGACAGGCCCCACGACGGAAGAGCGTGGCAACCCGCAACCTCCCACCCTCACACACTATGCCCCGGCCTCACCTCACGGAAATTGAGCTTGCCGTCAAAGTCTTCATCCACCTCCTTGATCATCTCCTTGAGGCCCAGGTGGGTCTGGGGCGCTCCCAGCTTCTCCATCATTCGTTTCAGTTCCATCAAGTCAATGAATCCGTCCTTCCCGGAGTCGTACCTGCAGGTTTGGAGAGTAGAAGTCAATGTAGGAAAGGTGTATAGCAATACAGCAGGCAGCACCCACACTTCTTGATACTTTAAGTAAGGAGAGTACAGACCCAACAGACATTGGCCAATTGACTCCTCATTTAGAGACCACCGTCACGGGCAGTGCGCGCGCGCGCACGCACACAGTCACGCGTCCAAGCTATGCCACAATAATTCACAAGTGAGTTTGATATCACAAATGGACCACTGTGCGCTTTTATTTAATGGCAACATGGCGCTGGTCACATAAATGCTTCTCCACCTAGGTCAGTTTATGTAATATGGTCCATAGCCAGGGACGTCCTTTCACCAAAATGCCAGGGGTACTGGAAGTGACATCACACAACCTTTGAACTCTAATTACATCACATGACGTGATGTCATTTGACCCCCAGCCCGGAGTGACATCACGGGAAGCAGTGGAAAATGACCTTTCACCCCTTGACAAAACAGGAAGTGGCATCACATAGCATTATTCTTAAGTACACTACGAACAATATGGTTACGATATCACTATAATATGATGTACATTTCATGCAAGAATGGATCACAATATGTATCGTTAATATCATAGTGAATAGGCCCATATTACCAAATTACTGTGAATGCAAGCAGACATCCGAGGCCAAATGATAATGATGTATTATTTTATAGCACTTACGCTTTAGCGCTTTATATAGAAAAAATATACACCCAATATCACCCAACCTGTGTAAGTACTCATTTATCGACCTCAGAAGGATAAAAGGATGAGTTGTAGTGTTTAAGAACAGACTAAATCAGTGACTCACCCCCTGAAGGGTACCTTTAATGAGTCTAGCAATTATTGTATAGAATTCCAGAAAGACAAATTATTTGTTATTCCTATTCTTTCTTATTTAGGGTCACTGCTCCAAGTGTTGCACTTGTGGAACCCCCTGTTTTGTTTAAGAGGCCTGAACAAGAAAGCCAGCCACTCCAGAAATAAAAAGCCACATGGTGCTGGCCATAGCCCAGGAACTTAAATCCACACTATAGGGTAACCTGTTACTGCTTTACAATGTTGCATAGACCAATCTGCTGCCATTTTGTCCACTATAATCAGTAATATACATATTTAGAGGTAGTTTGAGGCGTGCCTTACAGATAAAACGCAGCCAATGGTGTACTAATCCTTATTTATTCTATAAATAGATATGGTCCACTAACCAATCCGTGCCATCAATAGGTTTCACAGTTTGCCACATAGGATGACGTCAGAGATGACGCATATTGGGGTATAAAACCTCTGTGTAATCAAGTTTGTGTGCAAGTGTGCAAGCATCAGTCCAATGTCTGCCAGTTTGCCCTGCTTTATGAAATTGAGAATAAAGTAGTACTTTGCCATGTTCTTGGAGTCTGTCCGGTTATTTAGTGTGAGATCTTTATTGGTGATCCCCTCTAGCACAAGAGACGCTTCAAGGTGACAGAGCACACTGTCAAAATAAATCAATCTCCAAGCAATGCTTATTTTTTCAAAACATAAGAGGGGGAGCTATGTATCCAGTTGTGACACCACAGTTCCCAAAACAGACAGGGCAATGAGCCTCAACTGCAGCCCTGCCTCATATTGTGATCGAAGTAGAGCCTGTGTAGCTGCTGGACTCCAGGCAACAAGAGTAAGCAAGTTTACAGGTTTCCAAATTTTAACATAGCCAGTCTTTAGGCCAGCAATCTCTCTTGCCACATTTTTGCCAAATCTTCAGGACTCGCTTGCCCCCTCCTCCGTTGCCATCCTCACCCCCATGTTTAGTTTCAACAATACACTGTTTTGCAAAGATGAATTGAAAAGTAAACATCATAACAAAATACTTGCAGAAATCCCATAAATCCGTATAGAACTATATTAAGCTAAAAGAGTACAATTGTGACATTATTTTCCCCCATCTTGAAAGGAAAACTTCAAATACCAGAATGCAATTCAGCAGAAGGCTAAAGAAGGGCCTGTGGGTTTTGCGAAAGATAATGTGTGAGAAGGAAACCTTTTTTCTTTTAGTTTTCTGACAAAGGCTTGCTTCATGATGTAAGGAAAATGTGACATTCTAGAATAAAAAGAAACGTGTGTGTGTCAAACGAGAACACAAAAATAAAGGATAGAGTTTAACATTTTTTGTGTGTGGCATATATTAATGGTCCTGGAAGAAGGCATAGATTTGGGCAGCTAACTGGTGCTTTGTGTGCGGTTTCAGAATAAAAATTCTCTTTTTGCAGTTCTTATCGCCAAAATGTTAAGAACTCTTGTCCAAAACAATAGTTACCTAAATGAACCATCACTTCTAAATGGATTCCACTTTAAATGAGCAAAGCAAATAAAACAAATCGAGTGATAAGTAGTCAAGTATTTATGAGCCCTTAGTGTGGGACCAGAGCGTCACAGGGTGGTCGGCAGGGCCCGGCGTTTCCCCGCCTGGACAGGCAGAAGAACAAAGAGCCCATATAAAATACAAACCATGTTACTCCATATACATGTGGAAGCAATTTGCTGTTGGACCCCCATGAGCGTGTGACCCTGGTCTACAGCACTGGGCTATGGCACAGACTGCCCATGCCTAGGGCCGGCCCTACTTGGAGTTGTTTCACTAGAAGATCTGCGTGAAGAAGAGCTTGGGCACATCAAGCTGCTTTCAATTTCAGCCTGTCCTATAGCCTCATAGGTCAACCTGTATCTTCCCAAGATTGATCTACTGTCTCGTTTCAGCATGCACTCTATGAGCCTCATGTGGCCAATGGTGTAGTGGCGGCCCCCGCATCCCCTCCCTGGCGTTTGTCCTGGCAAGCCCCCCCCCACCCCCCCCACTCCTCCGACTTCAAAAATAAAACGTTTCTCTGTGCAGTCACTCTGACTTCATAAAGACATTATTTCCTATACGGTCATGTAGTGGAAATAATTTTTTTATGAAGGACGAAGGACTTCAAAAAGGAACTATTTGTTTTTGAAGTCATAGGCCCTTCCCCTCTCCTCATCACATAGAGGCTTCCAGGGTCGAGGCCTCCATGTGAAGGGGTGAGGGAGCCCTACTACTTCAAAAATAAATAGTTTCCCTTTGTAGTCATTCTGCCTTCATAAGGAAATTGTTTCTGTCATGGTAATAGGTCCAGTATGGAAATAATGTCTTTGTGAAGGCAGAGTGACTTCAAAAAGAAACTTTCTTTTTGAAGTCATGGGGGTCCCTGCACACCATGACATGCAGGCCTCCCGCTCCATGACAAAAACAACCGTTCCTGCTGCACTGGAGGCCTCGTTCCCTCTCCTGGATCAATGGATTCAAAGGTAAGAACATTTATTTTGTATAAATGACTGGCCTTGCTTTAACATTTTGTTGCTCAGAGGCGTGCTCGGAGTTGTATTTGTGCGCATATTCTGTGCATCAGCCTTTTTGAACATTGTGTTTTGGAGCTCGTTTTGTCGATTATAGCTTGATTCAACCTGATTTGTCTTACATTTGCATCCTGCCGCTCCCAGGCATTGTTTTGGGTCCACCTCGAGATGCCCCTTCCCTGAACTCTCCCTCTACTCCTGCCTCCCCCACCTGAACCCTGATTGGGCCTAGTGCCCCTCTTAAGTCCAGCCTTCAGGACAGCCCCCCACCCGATGCAGCCTCATCGGATAAGGGCCACAAGGCAAAGCACAGCTCCTGCAGAAGCAGCTCCAGATCGTGTCTGCCGGTATCAGCCAAGGATGCAGGAAGCCTGCAGCCATCAACCAGCATCGACTGAGAAAGTGAGTGTGGTGCGGACGGGGGGCAGTAATCACTGTACCCCACTTCTCTTATTATTCCTAGATTACTCTTTTCTCTCTTACCTCACCACCCATAAGCCTACAATCCAATGCATACACCCACATTCATACAACAACCACACCCCTCACACATATCCAATGTGTTAACTCCCTCCTTGGCGAATTGTGTTGCTAAACCATTTCTCACATCTAGGCAAACTGTGTTGCTTAGCCATTTCTCACATCTAGGCGAATTGTTTTGCTTAGCCATTTCTCACATCTAGGCAAATTCTGTTGCTTAGCCATTTCTCACATCTAGGCGAACTCTGTTGCTTGGTATTAGTTCACCCATATGTGAGAAATTGCTAACACACAACACTCCTCTCACATAGTCCACTAAAGACAACCAGAACTCCTCTGCACAGCAACCTGCACATACTTCACAACACCACAACCACAAGACATAGCACAAACAATCTCGCACAACACCACATGACAGCTACTTCTGAATCTCGAAGCCAGCTCAGTGAACGGTGCATCCGAACTGAAGCTGCCAAAAGCACATCACAGCTCCCTTGCTCTCTCTTTTCCTGCTCCTCCCACTATCCTTATCCTTTTCACCTTAATTATTTTCTGCACAGAACCACCAGAGCGCCAAGTGACCACACAAGTGGCACCTATGCGCAGTATAAAAACCTTTAGCGTTAACATTAATGTGTGTGCGTCTGTGTAAGTGACTATATGTCAATGAGTGAGTGCATGAAGTATGGGTGGCTGCCTGGGTGTGCATGTGTGAGTGTATGGTGAATGCTCTGATTACTTACTGGTAATCTTCATCACTCCTTTTCCTACTTTTTTTCATCCCAGTACTTGTGTATTAGGACTGTTGCCTCATACACAAGTACTGGGACAAGGAAGAGGGCTGTGCGGTAATCGTGTGTGCTTGTGTTTAATGCCTGGGTTACTTATTGGTAATCTTCATCACTACTAGCCCTACTCTTCCTTTTCCCAGTACTTGTGTACAAGGAATGTTGCCTCATATACAGGTACTGGGACAAGGTAGAGGGACGTGGGTGTAATACCTGGTTTAGTTAACTGTAATCTTCACAACTCCTAATTCCACTCTTCCTCCTCCCAGTACTTACCAATGAGGCAAGGTGCCTCATAGCTAAGTACTGGGAGGAGGAAGAGGCAGGTGGAGGTAATTCTGGGCTGAATAGCTGATTCTGGCAGTTCGGGGTCGTAGTGTAGGCCAGTCCAGAGTGTAGCGTGACCCGTGATTTGTTGCTGAGCATGGGGGTCAGGCCCTCAACAAGGCTCACAGGGGGCACCCCCAAACGTTGTGCCATTGTACTCTCTTCTTGTTCTCTGTGATCTCAGAGTCTGGTTTCTTGCTGATCAGGTGGCATCCCGGATTGAAGCTGTTGGCACAAGTATACCTAGTTATTTTTTCCAAATTCAATAGTCAGCCATCCGGGGCAGGGGTGTATTTTGTTCAGATTTTCATGGCTTTAACAGGTGGGCTGTATTTAGAAAGTGTCTTTTTATTCTTGGTGGGCAATTTCACGTGCACCCCAGTTTTCTGGTTGCAGAGTGAAAGATTCGACTATGTGCTTAAGTCCATACCATGTTCTTCTTGGGTCTTCTTGATGGGACTGAATCATGCTCAAAGGCGGCAGTAATTACAAAACAAAAAGAACTGGGGCGCATAAAAGCAATGATGCTGTCCGCCCCTAGTCCCCTGCCCACAATGTTATGTTATGTATATTTCTAAAGCGCAGCGTTCGCCCGAAGGCATCTTGGCGCTAGACCATTAGACTACACCAGAGAAAACAGAGGAGCCAGAGTCTAAAACAGATGAGTCTTCAGCAGTCGAACAAAATAAAGATGGTTTTCAGTAGCCCACAGCACAAATGGGAGGGTGTTCCAGGCTTTTGCTGCAGCCACAGAGAAAGCCCACCCCCCTACTGAGAGCGTTTCACGCAAGGGACCTCTCTAGTCAGGGGTGACTGAGAGTGGAGCACTCTAGAGGGAATATAGGGGCAAAATGTAGCGCATAAGGATATAAATAAAACACATTTCTCAATTGGAAGCCAGTGCAACTGGCGTAGAAATGGAGACATGTGAGCCAAAGGGAGGATGTAGTACAGCCCTAGCTGCCATATTTTGTAGCAGCTGAAGGCGACAGATTAAATATGCTGGTTGCGCTAGATAAAGAGTTGCTTTAATCGATACCACTCAGAACTAAAGAGGATACCACCGGAGCATGAAAATGCAAAGGGCTATAGGGAAGAATTTTACGAAGGACCTGCAGCTTCAGGATGTTCCATTTGGCAGACAGTGGCAACCTGATCCTTCATTGATAAGGAAGCTGAGGTTTTTACGCATAGACTTTTCACCACTGCTACCGGAGAAGAGCAGATGTCAAGTGTAGGAGGACAAAAGACATGAGGCCAAAAAAGTGAGGGACAGGAAGAGCCTACAACCAAAACCTCTGTTTTATCCACGTGAAACTTAATCCAGTTGTCGGCCATCCATCCTCCCACGGTCTCACAGCAACTGCTCAGCCAAGCAGCCATTTCAGAAGAAGAGAGATCGAGCTGTAGAATAATCTGCATGTCATCAGTGTAGGAGTAGCACATGAAACAATGGGAGTGGATAAGTCCTACAAATGGCTGGATGTAAACGTTGAACAAGATAGGGAACAATGCAGAACCTTGGGGGACTCCACGTGTCAGAGGCACAGGTTTGGAATGGAAAGGTGAAAGAAAAATAGACTGAACGTCAAGCCAAAAAAAGAAGGGAACCAAGCAAGCGCCTGCCCAGATAGCCGAGCGATCAGGGTGGAGTGGTCAACAGTATCAAAGGCAACTGAAAGATCTAATAGAATCAGTGCCTTCACTCCATCCGGGCCAAATCCTCCATCACTGATACAAGTACAGATTCCGTTCCCCTGCCAGGGTGAAAACCAGACTGAAATGGATTGAAAAGATCAGATGATTCCAAAAAAAGAACTGAATAAGGGAAAAATCAGAGATTCCATTAATCCCATACAGAGAACTGAGATTGGGCGAAAGTTGGATAGTAAAACCATGATTAACAAGGACAAAAGCTTTTTTTCTGGGCGGCTGCAGCAATTCTCGAGAGATGAGGCTGACAGACCGAATGAATGAAAACAACGAATAACGTGCAAAGAAGGTTTATGAAACTAAGCGTCTCCCTTCTAGGGCCCTCCTTCCAGCTCTAGATAAAGTTGAAAGAAGCCATCAACCTTGTTGAATTAATATGGTTAGAAATCAATTGTTTGATGTGCCACTGGAAGCCAGACCACACAGTGCCAGGTTATGTATTTATTTTTGCAGCAGCCAGCCATTGCGCAAGCTACTTGCCCCCTCAACCCCGCCCCCTAGTTTCTAAAGCCATGCCCATTGTTAGTGCCCCCCTTGATTTCACATCCAACTTAAAGCGCTGAGATAGCCTATCTCTGTATGCCCCAGGCCGGCAATTGGATTCTTCATTTTGGCAGTTGAAGTAAAC
This sequence comes from Ambystoma mexicanum, assembly GCF_040938575.1. NCBI lineage: Eukaryota > Metazoa > Chordata > Amphibia > Caudata > Ambystomatidae > Ambystoma > Ambystoma mexicanum. Next base: position 311,542,796 of record NC_090932.1, read on the forward strand.
AATGCACAAATTACCCCATAGGACATAAAAAACTAAAACAAGCTAAAGTTCAAATAATCTGCAAAGCTTGGGTGTGAACCATGTAGTTGATCAAAGTTCTATGCTTGGAACCTGCATTGATGGGTTCTATGTGATATTTTCGAATATTAAAGACCATACACAAAAATAAAAGTTGTTTTTCCGGCTCATTTGGTGCAGCCTTTAATATTCACTAATATCACACTTTTGAGCGCCAGGGGACCACTCCGGTGGTGATAGTGCACGGTACAAATATCCTTTAACATTAACATTCCAGGGGGTTTCACCTCCCAAGCACCCCTGAAAATCAATCCCCGCCCTCACGCACACTTTAGATTGAGTTTCACCCCAAACTCCACTTTACTCCCCTGTCCCCTCCCCACCATAACCATTTCTACCCAAACCCCCCTTCTTCTTACAGACACATTCAGAAACACACACACTTACCCGCTACCTCCCTTCCAGGCAGCAGACGCTCCTTCACACAAATAAACTTAATTTCTCCCCAGTCCCCTCGCCTCCACACTACAAACAATCTATCTCAACACTACTACACAACGCTTTGCCCTCCTCTCCGCCTTGGAGGAAGCAGGAAGAAGCCCGCCCACTTCCTCTGTGGAGTGCAGAACAAGCAGGTACACACCAGAGCAGTTACTCTGCATTCCCGATTTCAATGCACTCATTGTTCTGCCCACCAAGTCCTATTAATTCCTTTGCAGTGCTCTATTCCTGCCTGCTCGGGTTCCCCCGTGAGACTCCTTCGGGGCATTAGACATTCCCAGTGCTTGTACGCGGCTGACTTAATTGGTCCCTGTACTGTACCTTCAGTCTGTGAATGAAGGAGCCTTGTTGCTGCCGTACTGTACTGGTTCTATGTTCGAGGGAAGCTTGCACTGCCTTTGCCAGTTCTGTGCTTGTTTAGTTTAGTGTGACAGAGGCCTGCACTGCTGATGCATGTACCGATCCTCTTATGTGGGCATGAAAGAAGCCCTGCATTGGTTCTGCTCCTGTGGTGCTTGTTGTGCAACGGGGTAATTGTTTCCTGCAGCTGTCTGTGCGGTAGGTGTTGTGTATGTGTGTGATGGAGGTTTGTACTGATCCTTCATACTCTGAGCAAGTAAAGCTGCCCATGCTGCACTTGCTTTGCTTTTGTGGGCAGGTTGCACTGCCTTCTTCAGTCCTGTCCATGGTCAGTGCTTGCACTGCTGCTGCGCATGCTGCACTTGTTCTACTTGTGTGGGCAGGTTGCACTGCCTCCGCCAGTTCTTTGCTTGGTCACTTGCACTGCTGCCGATGCTGTACTTGCTCTGCTTGTGTGAGAAGTTTGAACGGTTTGGGTCTTTGACCTAAAACATTTAACCTAATCACATTTGATCAAATTTATTTGACCTTTTTTTCAGTCTAAAATGTAGGGGGATATCCCCCAGCAACCCTCCCACTTCCCTTCAACCTAATCTATACCCTTACCCACCACCATATAAAAAAGGTAAACAAAATTCTATCAAATGTTTCAGGTCAAATGTTCTTGGGTCAATTATGCTAATACCGGTTGAACTGCCTCAACCAGTTCTGTCCCTGATGAGTGCTTGCACTGCTGCTGCTACGCATGCTGTCCTTGTTCTACTTCTGTGGGCAGATTGCACCACTGCTGACAGTTCTCTAGGTGTTCAGTGTTTGCACTGCTGGCCATGCTGTACGTGTTCTGCTTGTGTTAATAGTTTGCATGGGCTCTGCCAGTTCTGTACTTGTTCAGTGCTTGCACCTCTGCTGCGGCCTATGTTGTACTTGTTTTGCTTGTTTGCTTTGGTGGGCAGGTTGCATTGCTGTTGCCAGTTCTGTACCCCTTTGCTGCATGCACAGCTGCCCAATCTGTAGTTGCTGTTCTTGTGTGGGCAGGTTGTGCTGCCATACTCAGTTCTGTCACTCTTCAGTGCTTGCACTGCTGATACCCATCAGAGGCGTAGCCATGATTGCCTAACAAGTGGGGCCTGAAGCTAACATAGTTGGGCCCACTACAGGGACATTAACATCTGTAAATGCACACACAGCGCTGCTGAGTGGGTATTTAGAGATTTTGGGTGGGCTTTGCCCGCTCAGGCCCTACCCTGTCTGTGCCTCTGCTACCCATGCTTGTTCTGCTTCCATGGGCAGATTGCACTGCCTCAATTCATCCTGTCCCTGTTCATTGCTTGCTTGTACTGCTGCTGCCCATACTGTACTTGTTCTGCTTATGTGGGCGGTTGTACTGCTGCTGCAAGTTCTGCAACTGTTCAGTGCTTGCACTGCTGCCTATGCTGTACTTGTTCTGCTTGCGTGGGTAGTTTGCACGGGCCGTGCCAGTTCTGTACTTGTTCAGTGCTTGCACCTCTGCTGAGGCCTATGTTGTACTTGTTTTGCTTGTTTGCTTTGGTGGGCATGTTGCATTGCCGTTTCCAGTTCTGTACCCATTTGCTGTATGCACAGCTGCCCAATCTGTAGTTGTTGTTCTTGGGTGGGCAGGTTGTGCTGCCATACTCAGTTCTGTCACTCTTCAGTGCTTGCACTGCTGCTACCCATGCCCTGCTCGTTCTGCATCTGTGGGCAGATTGCACTGCCTCAATCCATCCTGTCCCTGTTCAGTGCTTGCTTGCACTGCTGCTGCCCATACTGTACTTGTTCTGCGTATGTGGGCATGTTCTACTGCTGCCGCAAGTTCTGTAGCTGTTCAGTGCTTGCACTGCTGCCCATGCTGTAGTTGTTCTGCTTGTGTGGACAGTTTGTATTGCCTATACAAGTTCTGTAGCTGTTCAGTGCTTGCACTGCTGCCTATGCTGTAGTTGTTCTGCTTGTGTGGACAGGTTGTATTGCCTATACCAGTTCTGTCGATGTTGAGTGCTTGCACTGCTGATGCCCATGCTGCATTTGTTCGGCTTTGGGCAGTTTGCACTGCCTCCGGCCCTCCTGTTCAGTGGGTGCACTGCTGTCCATGCTGCAGTTGTTCTGCTTGTGTGGTCAAGAGGTTGAGTCTGGTGTTGATTGGGGGTGGGGGGAGTTCCAGAGTATTGGGGCTAAGACAGGGTAGGCCTGCCTTCTTTCTGGTTCTTTCCTTCCTGCACCGGCAGAGTTCAAGTTTGCACATGCCCTACATCTGGTGGATCGTGGGCTTCCGGAGATGCGACCTTCTCAGCGAGGTAGTTTGGGGACTTCAGGAGAACAGCCTTGTAGATGGTACAGCAGGATTTTAGGCCGTTATGTGTTTGCAAGGGGGAGTTTTATTTTAAACGTCACATTTGGGCATCTGCAATGTTTATAGTTCCTTAGAGCCATTGGTATGGCAAGGGTCATAAATAGCATGTATGCAGGAGCCAAACGTAGCTCCAGAGAATAGGATGTCACCACTAAGCTGGAACTACTTCTGGAGCACATGAAGCAAACGGTAAAGGTGATTTTGCCTGTTTTTACACTTTACTTTTGCACTCCATTTTGTAACATTGCATTCAGGGAACTCAAACAGCACAAAAGTGCTGATCTTGGGTCCCCTACTTGTCATTTCCATTAGTATGTTTTTGTACGTTTTAGATACAGGTAAATATAATATTTTAAAAACAAAGGGAAACAGTCTAACTCGCTTCTCTAACATCAAAAATGCATGCAAAATCCTGTCTAGCTGAAATGTGAGAGTATAATAGGCCATTTCAGCTAACAAGCTTACACACATGCCACAACGCCACCCAGTAGCCTTGCTTGGAAGGTCACCTTCAGTTAGAGGCAGCGAGCAATGCATTGTGGGTATGCAAATGTGCTGAAAACAAGTATCTTGCTGTAGAAAACTGTCTTGCTCTTAGGGCAGCACTATTTTATACATAGCGTTATCAAGGCAGCTAGCTCTCAAGGGTGCAGACAACATGCTTTTCAGTTAATTTGCATACCCACAACGCATAGTTCAGTGGCTCTGAGCAATAAGTGAATTTCCACAATGGCTGCTGGGTGGCACTCTGGCATGTGCCAATTGTTAGTTAAAATGGCCTAATCTCCTTCCAATTCTTTAAATGATGCACACTACAGTGACAGTTAATTGCTCTTTTCACTCCCCTTCGTTACCCATCCCCTTCAGTTAATTGCTCTTATCACTGTTTTATTGATTGATTCATAATGTATTTGCTCCAACTGTTATATTGTTTGTTTATGTATTATGTTGTTCAATTGTACAGCGCTTTGGCGTAGGGCGCTTAATAAATCAATGAATACAAATACAAAATACAAATACAAAACAGTGTATACAAAACAGTTGTGTAATTTCACATAGTTTGCAAAACAAGTAATAATTAGATATGGGATTTACACGCATATTTCTGCATATGCCGTGTTTTTGCCATGGCTAATCTACACATTTACACTTTCAACATCCAGTTTTTGGTGCTGTATTTTTCGTAGACTATTAAAAAAAAAAATACATATGTGTTGTGTGCTTGGGTTAGATTGGGGGGCGGTGGAGGGCAGGTTGAGTTGGTTGGAGGTGAGTTAGATGGGGAGTCGCCCCACACCCAATTCTTTAAAAAAAAGAAATAAAAGTTGTTGAAAAACGACTGTCAAAATCTGCGCGTTGAAAGTGCAAACGTGTAAATTAACTGCGCCAAAAACACGTACATCCTATTTATGGGAATCCCAACTAGCCAACACTTGTGTAATGTCTCGTGTAAGTATTTGTTTCACCATTTGTCTTGGAGTCAAAAGTAGTTGCAGGCAGTTTTGAGCAAACCAGGCTTTCTAAGTTACACACACGATCAAAAAAGCTCCCAGTTTCTTTGCATCCCTGTGAGCTTCCCATTCATGGTATTTCTTTTTAGATGGCCTTTTTAATACATATTTTTTTTAAGTAAATCTGTTTTAATGATGGAGCTATCAGGATGTGCAGCTTCTTGGCACTTCTTGTCTTACCACCTGGCAGACAGCTTATTTCTGCAAGGCTAATATGGCTCGCGTAGTGTCGGTCATATGCTACACTTGGGAGAGGTTGTGAAAGGTGCTGTGGGTACATCACACCACAGTGCTTAAGAGGAGGTCAAACTCGAAGCCCATTCCAATCTTGACCTATGTGCTGAGACTGCCAACAAGTGCCAATTCTAGCTGATTAAAAAGTATAGCAGCCCTTCTGAGAAGTACAAAGCTTTCTGATTGAAGTGCTAATACATTCACCATGTAGGAATATGGATGTTCGCGCCACCTACACCAATGGTTTGGAGCGACCATTACCCGATACCTTTCTACATCAAACGCCAAACTGGAAGGAGAGACAATCGCCCACGACCCCCCAGCGCTTTCGGATGCCAGGGAATGTGCAGTTGGGGCTAGGGAAGATTCACGGGTGGTGGGGTATCGCTAGGGGCCATAGTGCAGGGGCGGTGCACTTTTTTGCCCCGGTATATATGGGAAATTAATAGTAGCAGCCATATTGGAATCAAGGCCTAGTTTGTGCTGAAGCCAGAGCCACAGGCCCAAGCCACACACATACAAATAAACGTGTATGCAGGCGGGAATAGGTTGTAGCTTGGGCACCGGTGAGAAAGGACAGAACTCCAGACATTCATAAACCCTTCATTGTCTCGTGTTCCCAACATTTTGTATCCCAGAAGGAATTTGCCCTGCAAGGCCACCACAGGCTTGAAAGCTCACTGTAAAAAGTGATCCGAGAAGCAGGGCACCAATGGCCTGGCATCCCTTATGGAGCAGGTAGCCTATGTATAGCGTCTCGACCAACCAGCCATGCGGGTTTGCACATTATGTAATTCATGTCACTGATGACGCTGTATGCCTTCATAAAGTGTTGTTCGTACTGAATTTGGCAGAACGTTCTGTGGCAGCAGAGTTCTTTGCTGGCGCATTTCTAGTTTTGTGGAAATTAAACTCATTTTTCCTTGCAAGAGATGTGCTGGGACTTTTTCCCTAATGGGTTTTATTGTTTCTGGTGTGAGCGTTGAGGACTTCTCTACACAGGAAAGGAAAAACTCCATGCCAGCAAGAAAAGAAACTGGAAGAACGTAGAATTGGATTCCGTAACAAACTTACTAGACACGACCCAACTGAGCACCACAGATCCAACCGAAACAACCCCAGACATGTCGGAAAAAACACTCAACATTTGATTACTGAGGCCCTGGACCACCTGGCACCAGCAAAACCTTTCAAAGCCACACCAAAAAAACTGACAACAAGATGGTTCACAGAAGAGCTGAAAGAACTAAAAAGAAACACATTTGCAAAATGGAACAAAATGTGGAGAGAACAGTACAACCGACAGAATAAAATAAAATACCAAAAACAGCTCAGACTATACAAATTAACAGTACTCAAAGCAAAAAAGAAATACTACGCCACAGGAAAGAACTCTTCTAAAAACCTCATTCTGCAAGAAAATATTCATCCCAACACAAGCCCTATGTGACAGTATCACCAACCACCTAAGATCAAAAGTAGAAACAATCCAACAGACCATCAACACAACCGTGCTAATACAACTATAACCGCTGAACCACAGACAACGGGCGAAACACCAACTACAGCAAGACTCGCCTGCCTAGAACCAATCCCCGAAGACATCTTTTCCACACTGACCAAGGACACCAACCCTGCAGGATCTCCAAGGGGCCCTTGTCTCCAGACATCTTCAAAGAAATCCTCAACCACAGAACCCCAGCAACACATTTCCAGAGCCTAATGAACCCGTCACTCAAAATAGGTATCGTACCAACTGTCTTCAAATAGGCATAAATCAAACCAATGGTAAAAAATAAATGAGAAACAGCGGAAGACTCAAGCAACTACAGACCGATATCCAACTTGCCCTACCCAGCGAAAATCCTGGAGTACCATGTATACAAGATCCTACTTAAATACGTTGAAACAAACAGAATACCCGACTAATCACAAGTTGGCTTCCGACCAATGAGAGGAACAGAATCAGAACTCCTATCCAAATGGGATGACCTGAAAATAAATGCAGGCAACAGCACCCAATCTGCCTTCATACTATTGAGCATATCTGCAGCTTTCAACACAACTAGCCATGCAACACTTATAAAAAGACTGATGGAATGCGTATAGAGAAATCCACACTGTTGGCTTACCTCATTATTCACAAAGCGAACCAAAGAACCTACTTACCACCTTTCATCTCAAACACCAAACACATTTCTTGTAGAGTTCCACAAGGATCCAGTCTCTCTCCCTTGCTTTTCAACATCTACGTGTGCCCCCTGATCAAAATCATTCAAACCCACATACTAACTCTCTACAACTACACAGACGACACACAACTGATTGTGAAGACGACCCAGGTGCCAAACAACTGCCACAAAAACTGTCTCACAGACAAACTGGATGACAACAAACAGCCTCAAAACTGAACACGGCAAAAACGAAAATCATTTTCTCACCCACAGAAAACAGCACAACCAACCCACAACTGGACTGACCAGCTAGCATGGGAATACACCCGGAGACTTACAGCATGGTTAATAACCTAGGAATACTCACGGACAACAGACTATCCTTGGAACCGCAGCTCAACACAATAAATAAAAAGTGCTTCTACCACCTAAGATTACTCAGAGGATTGCACCCATACCTCTCCGTTCCTCACAGAACCCTTAAAACCATATCCCTGATACTAACAAGAATTGACTACGCAAAAAGCCTCCATTTAGGAATGCTGGAAAGACTCACCAAGAAACTCCAGAGTCCAGCCAGGATTCTACTAAGATTAAATAGAAGAGACCACTTCATTGGACCTTCGTTGGCTACCAGTAAAAAAAATATCAAATTCAAATCCTTCTGCATCACCCACAAAACCTTACACAGACAAGGAGCTGAATTCCTCCACTTCAAGATCAGCCGCTAGCAGCCAAGAAGGGACCTAAGATTAAGCCACAACCTACAAATTGGAGATAAAATAGTATGAAAGGAAATTCAGAGGAACAGCATTCTCACGCCTAATTACTATCCTATGGAACACCATGCCCAAAGAAATTAGTACCACTGTTTGTTTATTTGTTGTGCGCACCGGACCCTGAGGTAGCAGGGCGCAAGAGACAAGGAGGTTTACAGCTTGGTTACAGACTTTACAAGTTACAGAGCAAGCAAGTTACAGAGCAGACAATTTCCTGACTCTACAGGTGAGACAAGTACAAGTGCAGATAGAGAGCCACCAAACAGTCAAATCTATGGCGAAACAAAATAGCAAGTCAGGTGGAGTACAAGTGGAGGTGCGAGAGGTAGAGTGCCATTTATGTCGCATTCTCGGTGAGCCATTTTATGTTATTCTTTCTGAAGTTGTTGAACGATTGGTCGGATCTAAGTGCAAGGGGTAGGGCGTTCCATAACTGTGCTGCCTTGACTGGGAAGCTGGATCCTCCGATAGTGGTAAGTTTAAATCTGGGCACTAGGAGGCAGTTAGGGCTGACTGTCCTTGTAAGTCTAGAGGGATTTTTTCTATTGAAGCGTTCAGAAAGGTAGCTAGGGGCTTTGTTATTTAAACATTTGTGGATGAGGGAGGCAGATTTAAGGTTAATTTTTTCTTGAGTGAGAGCCATTTGTGTTTACGTCTTATTTCTGAGATATGTGCTCTTCGAGGGATACTTAGGGCCGCTCGAAGTGCATTATTTTGGAGCACTTGAATTCTATTGATGATTTGTTTGGTTGTCCCTATGTAAAGGGCGTTACAATAATCTAATTTTGATAAGATGAGGGCTCTGGCTAGGATGAGACAACTGTCATCTGATAAGAAATGTTTCCCAGCTCGTATTAATTTACATGTATAGGCCGTGGAAGAGGCCAGTGAGTTCACCTGTTAGGTTTTTACCTTGATGCAACACTATCCTTAACCAAAGGTTTTTACTTCTCTGGCGACCTTGATAGTCTTGCCATCAATGATGAAGGCTGAGTAGTTTTGGTTGAGTTTGGAGATGCGGGCTGCCATGCCCAGGATGATGAGCTCTGTTTTGTCATCGTTCAAGCATAGGCCATGGTTGGCCATCCATGCTTGAACGATGCTATAGACTCTGTTCAACAAAGCCAGGTCTTCAGCGTAATCCCCAGTAAGTGGTAGGAGAATCTGGGTATCGTCTGCGTAGTTGGCATAGGTGATACCCAGATTATCGAGATCGTCGAAGAGTGGCTTGGTGAAGATATTATAGAGTGTTGGCGAGACACAAGATCCCTGGGGCACTCCGCAGGTGATAGGAATAGGGTCTGCTGCCGCTGCGGGGGAGAACACCCTCATGGTCCCGTCACTAAGGAATAACTGTATCCAGACTATGGCCTCCCCTGAGAAGTGGGCCACCGAGTCCAAGTGATTGCATAGGACTCTGTGGTCCACCAGATCAAAGGCGGCTGAGAGGTCTAGAAGGAGGAGGATAGCTAGTTTGCCCTCGTCTCTGAGTGAGTCTATTTGGGCCTTTAGGTCAATAAGGGCAGTCTCTGTGCCGTGTTGCGGACGGAAACCGGATTGGCGTGTTCCAAGGAGATGGTTTATCTCGAGGAAGTTCTGGATTTGGGTTCACGCTACCTTGTCTAATATTTTTAGTAAGAAAGGCACCGTAGTGATAGGTCTATAATTTGTGGGAATGTTCGGGTCCAATGTTTGTTTTTTCAGAAGGGGGAGTACCCAAGATTCTTTTAGGTTGCGAGGGATGGTGCCCGTAGTGAAGGAGGCATTAATACGTTTTGTGATGAAGGGGGCTAGATCTCTAGCCGCGTCCTTGATCAGTTGTGCAGGGCACAGGTCTCCTTTACAAATAGACGGTTTAAGAGTCAAAATGGTCTTTTCTACCTCAATTACTGCGACCTTGGAGAAGCGGAATTGGGTAGATTCTTTGGGTTTGGGTGTGGGAGTTTTGTCCACAGGAGGTTGGGTTGGTAATGAGGCTTTCTTTAGGGCAATTTTAGTTTGGAGGTTGGCCGCTTTGTTGGTTAGTGCCAGTTGTAGGTCTGTACCATGTCACTGAAGACCATATCACACTCAGGAAATGACTCAAAACCTGGTTATTCAACAGACAATGACAAGCGCAAAGGGACATCGACAGCAAAGACATTGCAGACCAAATTAAACAAACTAAAGGATGCGGTCAGAGATAACAGTGGCAAAATGAAGGAGGACCAGAACACCACAATGCCCACATTCCCCACCCCACCCCACCAGCCATCCCCAACAACTAGAGTGATAGACGAAGAGAAGGCCACCCAATCAACAGACACCCAAGGATAACACCCACGTGCAATTTTGGTTTGGAGGGTAAACAATTTCAACTGAGAGATGGCCTCTTTTTCAATCAGAACCGCTTGGTGGTGCCTATGGATTCCTTGCAAGTTAAGGTTCTCTTCTGGTGTCATGACAATCCTGCAGCTGGCCATAGGGGCATAGGCACTACCATTGATCTGGCATCATGTTCATTTTGGTGGCCAACCATGAACAGCGACATCAAGGTTTGTTTGTGCCTGCCCTGTTTGTTCCAGGAGCAAGTATCATTTGTCAAGACCAATTGGCAAATTGGAGCAATCCTTTTAATCCCTCAAGGTCCCTGGACTCACATTTCGACAGACTTTGTAGTGGACCTTCAACCCCCAAGAGGGAATGCAGCCTTTATGGTGACCATCAATGCTTTTAGCAAAATGGCACACTACACACCTTTGACGGGAGCTCCATCTGCCTCGGAAATGTCTAGAATATTCCTAAAGGAGATTTTCCGTGTTCATGGGCTTCCTACTTCCATCACCACAGATTGAGGAACTAAATACACCCCTCACTTTTGGGCTACTCCCTGTAAGATACTTACCATCGATAGAGCTTTGTCCTCCAGATACCATCCACAAACTAATGGCCACACAGAGAGATTAAACCATACTATGGAACAATACCTCCATTGTTATACCACTCATAATCAAGATGATGGTCAGATGCACTACCATTGACTCAGCTACCAAGATGAGTCCATTCTACTGTCTTCTATGAATTCATCCTAGAACTTTGCCCATTTCTGCAACTCCTCCCACCAATATTCCTACATTGGACTCACATCTCAAAAGTATTAAAAAGACTCATCTGATGGTATACCAACATTTATTGTTCTCCAAGAAAAGGACCAAGAAGCATGCAGATGAAAAACGAAGTGAAAACCCCAATTGGAAAGAAAGAGAAGGTTTGGCTCTCCACTAAATTCCTCCTACAATGGATACATCCTTCCACACTGTCTCCAAGATATGTCAGTCCATTTCTTATTACTGTTAAGCTCAACCCTGTGGCTTTTCGCTTGTAGTTACCTATTCCTTCGAAGCATATCCATCCTGTATTTCACTCTTCATTATTGAAGACATAAATTTCAGATAGATTATCTTGCTCTGTGACCTCAACTTCTCAAACGGTTCCTCCAATCTCAGAACCGGATGTATGAATACGAAGTGGCAAAAGTATGTGAATACAGGTACTATCCCAACTCACTCCAATACCTGGTTCATTGGAAAGGGTACTCCATGCAGGAAAGGACCTGGGAACCAGTGGCTCATCTCCATGCCCCTGTCCTTGTACGACGGTTCCATCGCAGATACCCATTGACTCTGGGACCCAACTGGAAAAAGAAGGGGCATATTGTCACAACTAGCCCATGGTTGTTATGGAACAGATGAAATACATGGACGAATGCTATTCCATCACATTGATCGAAGAACGTGAGCAGCATTCTAGTGTTTCATCCAAGATGGTGGCCGTGTTTAGAAGTATGTAACCAGACCAGAGCCGGAGCTACTCGCATTGCAACCCGTACTCTATCCTGTTGGTCTTTTGGGTAAGACGCAGTGTGTTTCCCCCCCCCTTGCCTCTCTCTGTAATCCCCTCCCTATTCCTTTGCTACGGCCTGCATCCATTCCTTCTTTTGTCACTTCCTACCTTTTTCTGCCCTTAGCCAACTTCTGCTTTTGCTGCCGCCTTGCCTGCCTTCCGATCCTCCAGCGCCTCTCATCAAGCACTTCTCATCTTTAGACCTTGTTACACTACTGGATCCAGGACGGCTTACAACAAGGATCATCTCCCCTGCAGCGCATTACAGTTACAAGGATTGCCTCACAACCCTTCCATCTTCAGAGGGTTTTTCCCTCACATGGATTCGACCCCAGAGCCTATTGTCGAGATCGGGTCTCCAGAGAAGAGCATGGAGTCGCTGCGATTTCCAGCTCTTCCAGTAACTCTGCCCACACCTCGATGTGATAGCTACAAACTGACCAACAGTAGCCAAAAACACAAAAAGGTATGGGCAGATGATCGTAAATCTCTCAGATTGATGTCATTTGACGTTGATTTTTTATTTTTATTTTAAAATGTGCGTGGAGCATCTTATTAGGTCATCCTCCGTGTTTTTCCTTTAGCAAATGTAGGCAGGTACGAGAGGCAACAGCCGAGAGTGTCTTTGTAAAAAAAAAAAAACACACCTTAGCTGGAGCAGAGCCTCATTCTTTTCGACCTGTCCTATCACAATGCACCTCGATTGTCCCTCTTAGAGCTATTTTATAAAATTACTTCTTTTCAGGATACCAAGCTCACCAAGAAGGGTTCAATTTAAGGGAACTAGACTTCGGAGGCTTTTCAGCAGACCCAATTCAGAGTGTCTGTGTATTTCGGGCCTGCCAAGCTGTAACCAAACCCCCCTGCTAATCTGCAATAAAGGGTCTGGTTCCCGCTGAGAACAGTTGTCTTTGTGTGTCAGCAGTTTCAACACCCAGCAGTTCCATTTTCCAGCAATTTCCCTCGTTTCTGCAAACCTGATCATCACCTGGATCATCAATCTCAAACACAGAGGATCACTTCTTTTCAGCATGGTCTGCAGGTACCATTGAACTGACCACAAAAGAAGTGCAGACGTGAGTACAACATTTTTGCCACCAACATCAATACACCCCAACAAAGCCCACCATTCAATAGACTCTGAGAGTGCACTTAGTGGGTGGTGAACAGACTTTCCTGTACTTGGGCTGTCAATTAGTTTTCCAATAGATTCCGAGGCCTCCAGAGACGATTTGGTTGGCTCTTCATCTGGGTGTGGGCTACCAGGATCTTCTTGTAGTTCTTCGGGAAGCATTCTACATAGGTGCCCATTGAAACCCGTGGCTATATACATTTATAGAGTGATAGAGAGATGTATTGTAGGTTAGCTACCAGCCATACCCTTGGATGCCATGGACCAGTATGGACCATCGTCCTTGTTCTTGGTACTTTTAAGGATCTATGCCAGATAGACATTCACCTTCTCCCTTTATAATTGTGTGTACATTTTTTGCAGGTGCACTTTAGCGTTGGATTTGTCTCTTAAGTCTCGTATTTTCAATTTTGTTTTTTTCAACCCTGCAATCTCCAGCCCATCATTTGGGAGGACGGGCCTCCAGTCTTGTCAGATGTATCGTTTTCCCATTCGTTAATGTGCCCTTGTGTGATGCTCTGTTAAAGGGGACCCAGCTTGCATCTTGTTGTCTTATTTGGTCTGCACTGGGATTCTCTTGGCTCTTGATCAAACATTTCTTGTATTAAGGACAAGTTTAACTTCAGAGGCATATGATCGCTCTGTTGTTGGGGGGAATAAACATAGCTGTCTTCACCACGTCTAGTCCTCAGCCGACAGACACCACTACATGGTGCAATATTGCTCTGCTGTTTTTCTTGAAGAGGTTGTTGGAAGCTCTTTGCTCTTATTCATTAATTCAGGGTGTCAAGCATTCCATTTCCGAGGGCTTTTACAAAGTAGAGGCCTATTTAATCGGACCGTCAGTTATATTGGTATTGCTGGGTTCGTACCTTCTTCCTACCCTTTCCCCCCATTTAATATTTTCTGTGTAAAAGTCCCCCACCAGAATGTCTGTTCCTCTGTTTTCTAGGTCACCCTTAACAGTCTTAAAATGTGTTAAACTGAGCTTTTATTCTGCTTGGTGAAGAAATGCAGAGTACTTGGAAAAGGCAGTCTTATCCGCTCCAATAGGGAGAGAGCATTTCAAGTGAAACACATCTCTGGCCCAATTTTCCCCATTCCCTCTTTTTCAGACGCCGTTTCCCCATTTTGTAGTTATGGCTGCCAGCATATGTTTCAGCATTCAACTATGGTGAGGAGTTCCCTGAATTCTTATTAAGTGGCCACTTCAATGTTGACTGCAAAGCTAATTTATCACCTTGGTTTGGCTAATAACTTACACAAGAAGATAAGCCACATACATTCTTGTCCATGTCCTAAAATAACTAATGCGAACAATGGGTGCTTCTTGAATGGCAGGATTTTAAGGATGAAGGTTAAATGAAACCAACTACACCTCCAAGGACATATATAGGTCTGGCTCAATTAAATATTTCTGTAGGAAAATTCCAACCTCTTCAGGCAAGTCTCTCCTATTGAAACATGTCTCAGATTAGATATTCCTGCCAATAGCCACACTAAAGACGTAACTCTCCCAACTGCAGGAGCCGTCCCTCGGTTCACGCCAGTAACGTCTCTACGCCGTGAGGCCAGAGCAGCTCGTGGCGCTGGAGCCGGGTTACTGACACGCCTTGGCGCTTTGTGCAGGGAAAGCACCTGCAACTGCCCCTACCTCCATCCCCTCGATGATCCCCTTTCTTCTTCGGGAAAGACTCGTTTCGTTTTGCAGCTGTCGCCTTGATGTGGCATTCACACCTGGTCTCCCAATGCGTCATATTGCATACTCTGCATAGCTGCCATTTCATTCCCTCAGCCATGCCCCTCCCCTCGCCCAGTCACACTCCAGTCACTCTGCATAGCCTCACAAACCAATCATTGACATATAGTGCTGGAGTCATCCTCCAACAGGGAAGACAGGGCCTCTGCAGCCCTAGCCACACCTACATTCAGGATGATCACGTGTCTAGCTGCTGTAGACCCAGAGTAAAAACCCCAATCATAAGGACCACAACATTGTGATGCTTTACAAATCAATCACACCAGTTTGCCATATCAGGACCTATACTCTGCTAAACTCTTTCAGAATTTTATTATTAAAATAGCATGCATGTCAAGACAAAAAAAAACAAAAACAAGCATTGGCAAAACCAATAGATAATGCTTTCATGTGTCAAGCAGTGTCGCAAATACCCCAATACGCTTCCTGCCATGACTAAAGAACAGCAATAAAGTTCACACCATGACACAGAATACCTATAATTAAAGTACCCATGATAAAACAGACATATTCATCAAACAAATAACTAGAGTAATACTAACACGGTTTGGTTAAGCTTCCTACATCTGGGACTTGCTCTAAGAGGCACATGAATTGCAACCAAGGCGCACACACACGCACACGCACGCACACGATTTACCTTTTACCAAACGTCAAAGACAGGAACATACAAAAGGAGGGAATAATGAGACGTCACTAAAGCAGACTTTTATTCCGTCACATTTGCCACGCAGCACTACACATACCAATAGTTGTTGCTTTCCTCAGTATCGCCACAGTCACACCCAAGAGCCAAAACAAAACCCACGGACAATTACTTGTCAATTTTTACAACTTTTGCATAAGAACAATATAATTGAAGCCCAAAAATTTAAAGATACCCGTAGTGCACTCCATGGGAATGTAAGTACTGTTTGTTTATGCGGCACATTCCCTGTGAAGGGACATCACTGATCATTGCTAATGTTTACTCGCTGCAAAGGCAAAACTGGGTTGAATGCAGGTAAACTGGGTATTGCGGGGACACCACAGGATCAGCTTGCGTTCTCCTGGCTCTCCAAAGATGGATTGAGAAGTACCCAGAATTCATGGCCGATGGAGATCTTCTCATTAGCAACTCCCAGACAAACATTCTGGTAGTAAGAGGGCACAGGACCACCAAGAGACAGAGAGACATTAGGAAGAGTTAAGGAGTTCACCTATCTGGGTGTGACGTTCAATGACAATTTCAGAGGTTTCACACCTGAAGAAACACGTGTGTTCCGTGGTAGAGGCTACTGGCACAATCTTGCACCTGATAAAACTATAGGCAGACGGGCTCCAGAGGCCATTTTATGCATCTTACATGCAACATCTCTGGGTATGGCCCTGTTTGGGTCTAAACCCTGAGGGTGGGAGAACACTCATCGACTACAAACAGTAAAAAACAAGTTCCTGAAAAGGGCTCTGGGTTTACCAGCACCGACGCCCACCTGTGCTTTTCATAACACACTGAACCCCCTCCAGCACCCCCACCCCCTTCATGGATGAGCTCAGATTACGGCCAGTGCCAAGGTGGCTTTTTGGGGTCACCCTGTAGCCCAGCTAGCCAAACAGATATTAGAGGATGGATGCTGTAGGAACTTTGTTTTTAAATACAAGTCTCCTATTTCCGTTAAATTAAGGAGTTATTGGAAACAGTTAATAAATTCAGAGTTACTTAAACAATTAATTTTAAAAAAAAAGTTTCAGCCGATTAGTCTCCTGTTGTTGTTAACATCTTCGATAGAGCATTCCTGGAGTAAACGCAACTTGAATGTCTATTGCGCATATATTGATTTTTCTGCAGTTGACACCATACTTCGAAATAGACTCTGGAAAAAACTAAATTCATGGGGGATCCCACAAGGCCTATTAAATATGCTAATGTTGTTGCACACTGACACATCTGTATGCATAAGACTCAATGCAGCTGGAAAACTATCAAAATGTATGGCCACTAGTTGCAGTGTTAAGCAAGGCTGTATGATCGCTGCCATCCTTTTTAACCTGTATTTATCAGATATGTTGAAAGCATTCCTTATCCCAGAGGCTAATCCCGTGGAGTAACCATTGGTTGGCTTGCCTATGCGGACGACCTGCTAATATTGGACTATACTCCGGTGGGCCTTCAGCATATGCTTGACTCCCTGGTTATTTACTCCGCCGAGAATGGTCTGACTATTAACATTGAAAAGAGTAAGATAATGGTCTTTTCAAACAAATGTAGAACTAAGAAATACTCATGGAGCCTGGCACACAAGAAAGTTGAACAGGGGAAATCCTACAAATACTTGGGAGTTATCATCGATGAAAAGCTGAATTGGAGTGAACAGTGGTCTACAATTAAGAGCAGATGTATTGTTGCTGCAAATGCCCTAAGTGTATTCATCGGTAGAAACTGCTGCTATTCTGCCATTGCAGTTCTTAACATCTATCTTGCAAAAATCAGATCAATGTTGCTCTATTGCTGTTTAAATATGGGGGCACAAGTTTGTTAAACGTGGTGTAGTTCTTGAATCCAAACTCCTAAGAAAACTACTACGTCTTCCCCCAAGTGTGAGTGTGGAATACTTATATTTGGAATTCAACATCAAATGCTATTTGTATGCATATATCTGCCAATGTGTTTTGTCTTATGAGAAAGCTGTTACACTTTGCACTGATACAATTTTTGTGCCATTTGTAAAAGCATATCTTGGTCTTGAAGGTAATGTGTTGATTGGTACTATTGGTATCATTCAAAGGTTGCATCGCATATGGTCAAATGAGTCTATCCCAGGAACTCTCTCTCTATTATCTTTCAAAATGAGACTCAAGAACAAAGTACAGGACGACTGCCATGAACAAAATACGATTAATCTAGCATCTAAAAAGTTGAGTGGCAGGTTTTTAGATGAGTATCTGAGTAGAGTTTCGTCTCCTCTATACATTTCTGCCTATCCCAATACTGGTACATTTCGCACCTATCTCATGTTGAAATTCATCACTACTGTTGCACTAGAGACTAATTGTGTTAAAATGGGATTTGCACATATGTCAAAGTATTGTCGTCTGTGCGGAGTAAATGTCGTTGAGTCCCTTTATCATCTTATTATGTGTTGTGAAAGTTTAAAATGACCTGCGAACAACCTGTTTTAAATCTTATAATAATGGCACCGTGATGACTGATATCTGATCAATGGATGATTTTTATGAGAGGGAATGATATCAACTTGATATATTTTATTGTTGTTTTTTTATCTGAAGATTGTGGCAATTTTAAAATGTATTGTATACGATATGTGAAAATGAAATATATTTTTAGATTATGTGCATCTTGTTATTATGTATATGTGTTATACAAAGCCAATTGGCGATATGTATATCTAATTAATAAATAAATAAATTAGTCTCCAGCATTGCAGTGGCAAAGTTCAGAGAGAAAAAGAAGGATGTGGAGTTCTTAAAACAAATAAAGCCCAAATGGGAACATGGAAAGCAACTTCTTGTGGATCCCCAATTCTGCTTCAAGGAACTGGGGAGCTCTTTTTAGACTGTCCCTGCTCCCCATAGGCGACTCCCTGGCTAAGTGGCTGAATGCTGATGGAACACCCAATGGATGTCCCTTTTGCCTGGAAAGTGAGGAAACACTAATGCACATCAAACTGATTTGCCCAAAGTATCCGCACATATGCTCGTCGATACGGACACCCATATTGAAAGTAAGAGGCTTCTCTCACCACCGACCAGTGATGTTAAGCAGGTGCGCCAGCCCAAGCAGGGGGCACTAGAGGCGCAGCTCACATAGCGGGCTGCCCCTCTGACCGTCCCCTGCGTGGACTCACCTCCTCTAGGGAGGATGCAGTCAGGGTGCCCTCGGGGGTCCAGCTGGAAACGCCGGCACCTCCGGGGGCTTAAATAGCCAGGGCAGAGAGAGCAAGACCTCTCATCCAGCCCTGGCAGCAGTGACAACAGGTTTGTGAGGAGCAGCAGCGAAGGAACGTTGAGCGGGAGACCTGCAGCATCGACTCGCCAGAGTAAACACGGGAACAAGGATTTCCGAAGGTATGGCGTGGAGTTGATGGGTAGCGCATTGGCGCTCACCCTTGCCGCGAGTCAGGAGACTGCAAGCATTTCCTCCATTTGGTTGCAGAGGGAGGCACAAAGGACCCTGGTCGGCGGGATCGGACCGCAACAGGGTACTGTGTCGGGGGGCTGTGGACAGCGCTGCGGCCAGGTCTCCGAAGGGATGGAGAGCGGAGGGGTGGTGCGGGTGCCAACCCTTACAACGAATGCATGACGGCGGTTTGTTGCAGCATCTAAAATGGCGGCAAGTGGGGGAGATGTAGATTTCGAAATGTCGAGTATTTTCACAGGCCAGCTACAGCAGGTGTAGGAAGGGTGCATGTTGAGGTTACGGAGGCCAGGATCATCCGAAGAATGAGGAATTGTACATCACCTGGATTACTGTATGTTTTTCAAAGGAAGGTATCTTGCAATCGGGGGCAATTTAAAATGGTGGGGCAATGGGGAATGCCGAGTTTCTTACGGGGTTGCTACACCATGCGAAAGGAAGGGTTTGCAGAAAGGGCACCGGGCTCACCCGAAAGTATTTGATGTGTACATCGCCGGTATTTTTGGTATGTTTAGTTTGGAAGCAGGGTATTTGGCACAAGCTACCAGGCATCCATGCACCGCGGCGAATGCCACGTGCTAGCACTAGTATGTCAGCTTGGGATAGGCGAGCACTGAACGACAAGGTCAACGTGGGTAGAGAGATAATAGAAATGATTTGGCAGTCGTTTACTGGGAGGATGTTAATTGTAATTTCGTAGCCGAGAGATCGCCTGCGTGCAATGGTAAGGAATGAGGCTATTTAATGGGAAATTCGAAACAGGCACGCACGGTAAGTCGAGGCGTCGGGCTTGAGGACATGCTCCAGTCTGCGGCCAGGGGCACGCAAGCAATTTTCTTTGTGAGTGTGGGGTGTGCGTGCTGCGAGCGGCTGCCGGGCCGTTCCGAAGGGCAGGCAGTAAGGTGGAATTGCAGAGCGAGGTCACCGAGTCATTTGATTATTTGGTTCTATTTGTGGCAAGCTACAGGGAGAGTGCGGCCCTAGATGGTAGCTGTGGGCACTCCGCATTCGGCCAAACCGAGTTTTAAAGAAGTATGCTGAGAGGTTTGAAACACGCAAGCCCATATTGGGGGATGTTTAGTTAGGGGGGCCGAGGGAGCAGCATTGGGACTACATCAAGGAAAGTGCGATAGTCACCACGAGAGCGTGGGGCACTGTTTGTTC
Source organism: Ambystoma mexicanum (assembly GCF_040938575.1). Taxonomy (NCBI): domain Eukaryota; kingdom Metazoa; phylum Chordata; class Amphibia; order Caudata; family Ambystomatidae; genus Ambystoma; species Ambystoma mexicanum. The sequence goes on from NC_090932.1 coordinate 311,562,810, forward strand.
TCCCTGGTTGTTTTGGATAAATCCGATGAACACATTTATAACGCATACATATACAAGTGTTTACTTGATTTCTGCATCTATAAAGGGTCATCGTTAGGGCGAGGGGCATGATTTGTTTTTTCTTAAGTTTGTCGATGAAGCCAATGAAAGAATTTATAACGCGCGCATACACAAGCGTTTGCTGATTTGTACAGACGTAAGGGCGTAACGCGGTTGTTGCAGGGAGGTGGTGATTAGGACACAAACCTACAAAACGTTAGACCAATATATGAGTAATTAAGGGAGACGTCATGGATGTCCAAAAGAAGGGGTGTTAATAGCGAAGTAGCAGCAGGGGCTGAACATTATAATGCTAGCAAGTAATAAGATGGCGGAGTGAGTACAGGCCAAGCAGGGGCCTAGTCTGAAGGTGAATTTCAACAAATTATGTGTGCATTTACAGATTACAGCAGATATCTTGTCGAGGTACAGTCGACAGAGGTGGTTTGTGACAAACAAGGAGCAGAAAGATTGGTGGTAAGGCAAGGGGCCAACTCGGGGGGGTGAAGGTGATCAACAAAGGAAGAGGGTCAGCCAATTGACTGCCATATGTTAATGAGGACGGAAGCACAAGGCACAACCAACATAAGATAGGCGATAGGGGCAGCAACACTTCCATTAGGGGTGGGTAGCAGTCATCCGGGGACGCTCTGAGGATTACCTCAGGGAAGTTTGAAATAAGCACTGCTGAGCGAGATGGTACATTAATCAACAACCTCTTGTTGCACAAATTAGTTTTGCTTTCTTGCAGCAGTGGCACATGTCCAGCCGGGGATCACCAAGTTTATTCAGCAGCGGGGAAGGCACTTCCGACAGTGAAAGGTCCTATGAGAGCCAGGAGGAGGCCCAGGTGGTGGCATGGTTCCAAGAAAGGGTCCAAAATAAGGGTGCAGAATGGGCAAAAAGAATGGTGGAGCAGTATCTGGGTGAACCGGCACTGAGCATGCTACCAGACATGGGGGTGCCTCCAACGGTTCCGGAGGTGGTGACACCCACTCCAACTAAGAGAAAGCGAGCGCCCAGAAAGCAAAAGGGTAAGGAGCCTAAAACTGAAGTGAATGTGTCACCCGATGTCTCTATTCCTTTGTCCCCAAAAAGAATTTCCCCAAGCGCAGGGACTGGCTTGCCGGGTGGGGCAATCCAGGGGATACAGCCAGTAGCCTGTGACAATTCAGGTCCGGTGGTGGTTGTAGCAAACACTGGGACAATGCCCCCAAATGTGCCACAGCCCGGGGTAAGCGGCCAGACCATGGAGTGGTCAAAATTGGGGATGACCAGATTTATGGATCAGATGATGCTGAGGTTGGGACAGGTACCTGGGGCACCGCAGTACGTTAACAGGGTGGGCCCACTCTCCATCTGGGGACAACCAGCAGGGCCGCTGCAGTCACAGGGGTGCAGGTAAGACTTCCAGGGCAGGGCAGTGGGATAGGGGTACTAGCCAATGGGGTAGCTCAAACAGCGGTGGGGATACCACCTGAGGGGATGCCTGTGGGTTCCCTGGGGTACAATAAGGTGGTACCGCCGGAAGGATTGCCGGTGGGATCCTTGGGTGCTGTAACACCTGCAGTAAGTGGGGGGACTTCATTGGTGACAATAGCCCCAGTACTAACAGGGAGAAGTATGTTCTTGGTACATTCATAAAAAGGTAAAAGAACGGATATGAGCAAAGGATTACTTCGACATATTTTCAATGCTGACATCAGAAAATGAGGGGCCAGATGTTAATATATCAAAGGAGGAAGAGAAAAAGAGGCAAACGCGGTACAGGCTGGAGGAAACCATTGACAACTGGTCAAAGGCCTTCTCTCTGTATGCTACAGTAATGATGGAGAAGTTCCCGGAACAAGGGACTGATCTGTGGAATTACAGAGATACCATAGTGGCAGAGCATAAGACATACAGGACTTCTGGTTGGATTGATTAAGATAGGGGTTTCAGGCATAAGATGGAAGATTTGCCCTCAATATCTTGGGCCCAGAAGGACACGGAGGGTTGGCTTGCATTCATGGGTGGCCAAGAAAGGTCCAGTGTGTTGATCAAAGAGGCGACTAAGTCTGGGCAGGGTAAGTACAATGAGGACAAGAGGGAAGCTTGGCAGCCCTTTCGGAACAGGCAGAGGGGCAGGGGGAGAGATGGCGGGAACAGACACAGGGCACGAGGAAGCGGCAGGGGCACCTATGGGGGCGACACAGCCAGGGGCACGTGCAGGGATTTTAATGCAGGGTACTGCCGCTTCGGGCAGGAATGTATATTTGCCCATGCCTGTGAAAAATGTAAAGGGTCCCATACAGCCTCTACATGCTATCGAGGGTCTGGGGGACCGCGGGGCAGGGGCCGAGGCAAGAACACCCAATAAGGGGGCCTGGGGGAAGGGACCTTCACCCATAATCAGGACAACTTTGCAAGGATGGCTAACGGATTACCCAAAAATTGGTGAGGGAAAGTTGATCTCCCAGGGTTTCAGGGAGGGGTTTAAGATTCCTTATGAGGGACCACTGACTTCACGAGGGGCAAGGAATCTCCCTTCGGCGGACAAGCTACCAGGTATCGCGAGTGAAAAACTGCCCAAAGAGAAAGCATTGGGGAGAACAGCGGGTCCATTTAGGCAGGCTCCCCTTCCTAACTTCATTGTGTCCCCATTGGGGGTTGTCCCTAAAAAAGAGGAAGGGAAGTGCAGGCTGATTCACCACCTGTCTTACCCAGAAGGTGATTCTGTTAATGATTGGCTTGACTCGGAATATTGCTCCGCTACACATGCTTCTTTTGACAAAGCAATGGAGCGAGTGGGCCATATGGGAAGAAGGGCATTGTTGTCAAAAGTCGACATTGAATCTTCTTTCAGGCTTCTACCGGTCCATCCAGATAGCTTTCATTTCTTGGGATTCAAATGGGAGGGCCAATTATTCTTTGACAGATGCATGCCAATGGGGTGTGCTGTTTCATGTGTCTTCTTTGGACAGTTTAGCTCCCTTTTAGAATGGGCAGCAAAAACTAAGGAACCAAAGGGGGCGATCATGCACTACCTGGATGATTTTCTGTTCATTGGTAGAGAGGGTACTGAGGACTGTGGAGCTGCATTAGCAAACTTCCAGGTTCTAATGACGGAATTGGGGATACCCCTAGCCAAAGAGGACACAAACCACAGTCCATATCCTGACATTTCTAGGCATAGAAATTGATACTTGCAAAGGCACATGCTGGTTGCCAGAAGAAAAGGTAGAGGGGCTAGTGGAATTGATTGCCAGCATCCTAGCAAAAGAAAAGACAACTCTGGGTCAGGTGCAACAGCTGCTAGGGAAACTCAACTTTGCAGCCAGGGTTGTACCAGCAGGAAGGGTGTTTGCCAGGAGGTTAGCAAGAGCCACAGCAAGGTGACTAACAAACACCACCACATCAGGTTGAGCGCCGCACTCAAAGAGGACCTAGTCATATGGCGGAAGTTTCTGCAGGGGTTCAACGGGGTCAGCCTATGGTGGGACGTATGGGTTACCAGAAGTGAGTTACAAATGTACTCTGACGCCTCTGGAAAGGATGGGTTTGGAGTGATCCTGGGCACACAGTGGTGTGCACAGATGTAACCAACACAATGGAGGAAGAAGGGGCGGCTGGGGAACATTATGGCGCTAGAGCTGTTCCCGATCGTGATCGCCCTCCTGCTGTGGCCAGGTGAGTTGTGCAACAGGAGGGTCTATTTTTGGTCGGACAACAAAGTGGTGGTCCAGTACATCAACTTACAGTCCGCTTCATGCCCGGTGGTTCTGGGTCTGCTAAGAAAACTTGTAGAAGTATGCTTGTACCAGAATAGTGAGTTTAGGGCGAGACATGTACCAGGAATTGTGAATGTGGCTGCTGACGCTCTTTCTCATTTTCAGTGGGAGAGATTTCGGAAGGCACAGTAGAAGGGCACAGAGTTCATGCTGGAGTGGTGGCACCTGATGTCGTGGACCCGACGCTCTGGGCGCTTGGGGAGTAGTCGGTTTCACCAGGAGTGCAGTCCAGGTATCAGAAGGGCTACAGTAAGTTTGTGAGGGTGATGCATGATGCAAGACACACAAACTCGGACCTAACAGCCCAGGTAGAGCGGTTTGTTGTGTGGGCACACAACGAGGGGCAGAGCAGGAGCTGGGTCACAAGCCATTTAGCTGCTGTAGCATTCCATTCCAAACTGAAAGGAGAGGGGGACCCAACTAAGGAATTCTCAGTAAGGGCAGCAATCAAAGGATGGGGAAAGCTGGAAGGGTGCAGGAAGGATGTCCGTAAGCCCATTGACTGAAGTTCTAGGGAAGTTACTTGTGGAACTGGAAGGGGTGTGCACAGATGGTTTTGAGCTCGGGCTCTTCAGGGTGGCATTTGCGTTGGTATTCTTCGGGGCTCTCCGGGTTAGCAAATTGGTGGCAACAGGGAAGGGTGATGACTTGGGAAGGGCACTGGCTCCAGGGGATGTCACATTCACTGAGGGTGGCCTCATGGTAAAGGTCAGGAGATCGAAGACCAATCAGGCCGGGAGGGGCACCTCAATCAACTTGCGAAGGGCAGCGGAACAGTCCAGCTGCCCCGCTTGGCTACTGTCCCATTACATGAAAATGAGGCCAGCCGGTAGTAAGGACCTCTTAATACACAAGGACGGGTCTCCACTGACAATGTTCCAATTCCAGAGGGTACTGGCCATGGCTTTCAAGAAAGCAGGGTTTCATGGGGAAGGATGGTCCACGCATGATTTCCGGATAGGGGCAGCAACAACAGCATTTCAGGTTGGGATGCACGGCTCGGCGTTCCAGAGGTTGGGAAGATGGCAATCTGACAGGTATAAACTTTACATCCACCCAGGGGGGCAGGACAACCCAACCCCGCCAAAGGAATAGGTCAGGCTCCAGGGGACAACATAAGGGGGGGGGGGGGGAGTCTGGGAGGGCAGAAAGGGTAAAAGGTTTTAACAACTATGCATTTTTGTTTTATTACAGCTGGGCGTACGGTCTGGATAATTGGCCATTCGTTTATCAGCAGAGAGGAGAAATGGGCCCGCACAAAGCCTGTTCGGGGGGCCAATTTGGGTTTTTGGGACACCGAGCTAGTGTGGCTAGACACCCCAGGCATGCGTTGGCACTCACTACTCCTCGCGCTGCACAGGCAGATCACCAGGAGGGCCCACCCGAGGTTGTTGGTGGTGCATCTGGGGGGGAATGTCATGGCTGATTTAGGGAGCAGGCGATTGATGAGACTAATGCGAGAGGGCATTAGAATCTTGGCACGAATGCTGCCTGCAACCAAAATAGACTGGTCAGAGCTGATCCTGAGGAAGGTATGGCGGGGAGCGGTGTCCAACGCTGCGATGGAAAGGTCTAGGAGGAGGGCGAACAGGAGCATGGAGCACTTCATGAAACAGCAAGGGCTTGTTTTTGTCAGACACCTGGAGTTATTTGAAAGGAACCCAATAGATTTTGCAGCAGATGGAGTGCATCTATCAGAGCACGGATGGGCCATTTCAATTTAGCGCTATGGGGACTGATGGCAAGAACCGGATGTAAATAGTGGTTGGTGAGTACTATCAGGAGGAGGAATTTGGTGTGGGGGCATTTGGAGTCGTGGGAGGGGCCACCCCAAAGCGTGGCGGTGTTACGAGGGCAGTCCCGGAGAAGGAGGCATGTTGCGGTCTGGTCCGTGAGCTACAACCACTGGCTGCTTCAGGCAGGATGGGGTGACACGGGCCCTGATTCCACTAGAGACGGTTGGGACTCCTCAACAACCGATGCAGTGGCCATATTCGCTCCATACTCTCTGGAGGAATGACTGAACTGGCATTGGAATCCAGGGCGGGCCGTTCTTGCAAGAACGGAATGGTGTGAGATGGCTCACAGGCTTTTAGACATGGGACTTTTTAAGGCGGGATTGGCGGAGCCACGCGGCTAAGGACCATGGTTGGTGCCAGGCAGTCATAAGACCTGAGCAGAGGGCTGGGCGGCCGCCCTCATAAGATGACTCCAAATTATGCGACCATATGTTTTTCCAATAAAATGTTATATATGTTTCCAACTTTCAGAAAGTCTCTGACTCCATCATTGGGGTAAGGAGGGTAGGAAATGTTATGCAAGTGACTGGTATGATGTGAGGGGACAAAGAGTAGGGGTTAGCCCCGCTATGCCTTGAACCTATCTCTGGGACTGCAGTGGCCTCGGGCTGGCAAAACTATCTAGCACAGACCATTAGGTTAACATAACCAGAGAGTAAAACGTAGAATTGTATCTTTGGGGTTGTATTTTACCTATGGGCGATTTGATGGATTTCTATTTTTTGTCCTAAATGATTTCATCACTTTTTATGTTTTTTAAAAAAAGAAATGTAAGTAAAATTTGTAAATTCATTGTTTGTTTGGATCTTGGATTAGAATTTGTTTTTTGGTATTGCAACTGATTTTTTTAATACTCTGACCTAAAGAAGATTGATTGAATGTCAAATAAGAACTTGGTTGGTTCCTACAATACAGACCAACAGTGTCGTCATGCACTGGCAACAATACTGGTCTACCCTCCATTGTCGTTTTAGGTTATTTGTTGCTGGGTTTTACAGCCAAGTGCGATCTTCTCCCCTACTCACCTTCTCACCTACCTGGTCAAGTGGCACAGCTTTGACATCCATGCAGAGCCTGCTAACGCAGGTTCGAATCCCAGGCAGGGCCAAACTCATCCTTTCATCCTTCCGAGGTCGATAAATGAGCACCACGCACCGTGGGTATAAGCAGCGCTCAGATACCTCATGGTTCGTAGCAATATATGAATGCCAAATTATTATTATTACACGCGTCCAGCCCCGATCACCATCTACTCTGCCATGACACCCTGCTGCCGTATACCTTTTGTAACAAGCAGGTGAGACACACTCACACACACATTGGAAGTTGGGCCTCCAAGCGAATATGAATAAAAGATCTCGAACACCAAAGTACTCTGGACGTCACACTCATAATTGTTCTTTTATAACGCGCTTGATACCAGAGATTGGTTTCTAAGCGTGGGATCGGGATTTGAACTTGTGTTGTACTGCATTGTCTTGCTTCCAAGACAAACATATTGCCCCTGAGCTATCCCCCCCTCAAGGGGTAGGTTTTCCTTTTAAGGGCCAGGAGCAAAGAAATAGATAAGAGCCCACTTGACCTGTCCTGCTACTTTCGACTCCCCAGAGAGCAATTTCCAACCCAAGAGCAGGGATTCTGGGACTTTTAACTAGAGTATCATAAGGAGTCTGGGGGTACTGATAAACACATATGTTATTTTAAATTATTCCTATTTTAAAAATTCAACTTCATTAGGAGTTCCATTGCATGGGATATTTATGACACAGAAAAGTATTACATGGGTTAAAAGCCTATGTTTAATGCGTGCAGCTTAATTTGTAAAACTGTAAGATCGAGGGTCAACATTTTTGTTAGAAAATTGGTGCTAGCATTGCCCACTGCCACCACCTACACTCCTGCATCCAGAGTCACCACTCCTTGCTGGAGAAAGGCAGCAAAGCGTTTTGTGCCTAGATCTCAATCTGTTAAATCTTTACATACCACATTAAAGTAAACAGCAACGGAGCAATAGGATGATTTTAGAAACATCCTACGTAGCAGTAAACCATACACTGTTTTTTCATGGAAGGAAACTACAATGTGGTCATTTACTTTGTCTTTGTTTTGCTCGTGGAGGGCGGAGCCGGCTCAAAGGGCGATCAAGTGGTGCGGTGGCACATGGGCGCAGCAGATAAAGGACACCACCAGCTCACACAATGTAAAGGGACACTTTACATTGTGTGAGCTGGCGACGCCCTTTATCTGCAGAGCTACTTTACGTTGTGTGAGCTGGTGGCGCCCCTAATCTGTAGCGCAACTTTACATTGTGTGAGCTGGCGACGCCCCTAATCTGCAGCGCCACTTTCCATTGTGTGAGCTGGCGACGCCCCTAATCTGCAGCGCCACTTTCCATTGTGTGAGCTGGCGACGCCCCTAATCTGCAGCGCCACTTTCCATTGTGTGAGCTGGCGGCGCCCTTTATCTGCAGCGCCCCGATGTAAAGTGTCAGTCAATGGGCCTCATTAAAAAACGCAAATTAGCGGCATGGCGCTATTAACGTGTCCGCCCCCGTAAGAGGGCCCTAATAGCGCACAATCATGAGTACGCGGACACGAGCATAGCGCCATGCCGTTAATGACCCTACCGCCATGCCGGTAAAGTCCCCTAAAAGTCCCTTAGCGGCTTTCACGATAGTGCAGATAGCACCTCCGCCCTCGCGCTAAATGCAAATAGCGGTCACCGCTATTAGCGGTGACCGTTAAATTGCGGAACCGGAAATAGCGTCATCGCACAGGAACGGGAAAGAGCACGGCGGCCATCTTTAAAAACACAATCCATTGCCATCCTCTGCCCCCAGGACCTGTTTCGAATTGTGAGCAGTGCAAAATCCTCTGGGACACCTGCATCATGCCCAAGGTACTAAAAAAAAAACTCCGACAGGCAGCGCGAAGAGAAATATATGCCAGAGGAACTGAACATGCTAACACAGACCCTGGCTGAGAATGCCGAGATAGTGTTTACTAATGACATGCGCCGGCCAAACTTATTGAAAATAGCCATCTGGGAGGAGGTAGCTGTCAAAGTCAGTGCTGTGGGCACCAGCATGCGCACTGTGTGCGAATGCAGGAAGAGGTGGGAGGACCTCAGACTGCGGGTGATGGGCATCCTGGCTAAAAACCATCGCATTGCCAGTGCCGGTGGAGATGGAGATGGTTCACCTATCCGAATGAAGGAATGGGAGGAGACATGTTCCAACCTGATTGCCGTCGAATCCATTGAAGGAGTGGGCAGCATGGAGTTCGGCGTGGGTACCACTTCAGATGGAGGTGAGTGTACACATAACAGGATGCGATGTGAATGTACTGTCCCCCCCATATGTGAGCACAGACTCCTCTCATGCATGGACACACATCCACACATGCATCCATTCCTCACCAAGTCGGTGTCAGACCCAAACACACACACATGCACACATCACCAGAGACAAGTTCCAAACACAACCATGCATGGATGAGGCACTGAACTGGCACATCACCTGCATCCACAACTACTAAGTCCCAATGGCCACAACTGCATCATTTACGTAATCTGCATTAAGTATATTGAAACGCAACCAATTCCATCCCCCTTCTCGTCCCCGACAAGCTCACATACAGATGGTGAGGGTGCCACTGATGCATCCCAGGCACCAGCTACGTGCAAGAGGCCAAGGGCACAGGAGCCGGAGGACACCCCAACAACATCCAGGGGCAAGGGTGGAAGGCCACACCTGACGAGCAGAAAACATCGCCACAGTACCACTGCCAGGGCAGTAGTAGCTGCACCAGAAACTGCAGCCCCACCACCGGTGGAGAACCCACTTGCACCAATGCCTGCCACCGAGGGCCCACCATCAGCTGCGGCTAGCTCCGTTGGTGAGGCAGCCGCCACTGCCCCCCTATCCAATCCGGAGGACACCCTAGTGGAGCCTATGGCGATGCACACCCCAAGCCCCCCTAGAACCCAGAGCCAGCCCAAACCCAGACCCCTGGGTCTGATGTGACTGTTGAGGACAACTACCCAGCAATTATGTCCCCCATGTTACCTTCACCTGCTGCAGTGGGTGCATCAGAGGGCACAGCATCCAGTGCACGGTCACCCAGCACTGCCCCACAACTGACCACCATCCTGGAGCGACAACATGAGCTGACTGTGCTGGTTGGCCAGCATGTCGAGGAGGCTGCCCGACTCAGGGAGAACATTGTGGAGACGGTTAGGCACTCCACTGAGAGAATGGATGCTAACACCGACAGGCTATGCAACGAGATAGCAATGCTCAGGGAGGTCCTTGTTCGCATGGCCGACACCATGGACTGCCACTTTTCACAGCCAGCCCCAGTCTGCCCCATCATCATCTTTGGGGTCGAGACAGACAAGCCCCCTCAGGCGTTCTACACGCACCACCAGGCGCACGACTGACCGTCCCCAAGATGCTGCCAAAGACAGTGGCAAATAGGGTGCCAATGGAGATTCATCTGTGTGCATTGGCCAGGGCAAACATGCCAGACACATGAGGGACTGTTGGTGGGGCGTGGTGGATAGGGTGTTATGGGTCTGTTGTGGGGAGTGCGGGGGCAGGGTGTTATGGGTCTGTTGTGGGGGGTGGGGGGTAGGGTGTTATGGGTCTGTTGTGGGGGGTAGGGTGGTGGGATGTTTTGTTACTTGCACTTCTACACCTTTCTGTTTCTCAATACACTGGTTTATGATCAAAACACAGGCTTGGACATCTTCATTGTGTATGTGTACTTTATTGGCGACATGGTCCATTGCGTGCTCCCAAACATTCACCAGTGCATTGATACCCATATCCATGTGACAGTACGTAAACATGTTCCTCAGAATATTTGGTTGATCAGATGCTGTCTCACAGCACGTCCCTCCTGCCCATCCCCTCTTGCAAGACCTGCATCCCCTTCACCTCCGTCCTCATCACCATCATCATCCTCATCAGGGGCTTCCATTTCAATCTCAGGGGGCAGTGGCACATTCCGTCTGATACACATATTGTGCAGCATGACACATACCGTGGTGATCTTGCCCACCTTCTCATGTCCATACAGGAGAGCACCGCCAGACCTGCTAATGCACCTAAACCGTGACTTCAAAAGGCCAAAAGTCTGCTCGATCACGATGCGGGTACGGGTATGTGCACGATTGTATTCCTCCTCGTGCCTGTTCTGTGGGTTCCGTACAGGTGTGAGGAGCCAGGTCTTCAGGGGATAGCCCGCATCACCTGTGTGGGGGAAGGAACGGGGTCCTGTTAGTGTTCACCTCAAGAGCGGCCTGTTCATATCACACAAATTGATATTGCATTGTGATTCAAGTACACAATTGACAGCATACATGCAGATGGTCTGGGTGACAGCAACGTACAAGGGGGAGGTTGACCCTGCAAGTAGACATGCCACATTGATGCCTCAAACAGTAATTGACACGTCCTGGGTGATGCAAGGTCTTCGGTGTCCCTGGGCCCAGGCAGATATGTGTCCACACTTCTGGTGTACTGCCATTCCAACATTGATGTTGCCATGCAGAGAGGCATCTCTTCAGTGGTGGAATAGGTGCGTGGGGAAATGCTATGGCTAGTGGTGATCCCTTTGCATGCATTATAGGGCACATTGCATTAATGATGTTGTGCTGGACTAATTCATGATGCAATCTTGATGGCATGTGTGGAATTTTTGTATTTTGTGGCGTGGAATGTTGTGCAATATGTATGTGGATGGATGTTTAATATTACTAGACCTGGAATGTCATCTGTGTTGTGTAGCCTATACTTGCATGTCGGTTCATCTCAAGTACTTTGCCGCCTTCCCAGATGGACATTGCCGTACATCTGTATGTGCATTTTGCCCACATACGGCAGGCTACACCCAGTTGGAGTAGGTATCTCTCCCCCCCCTTCACACCCAGTTGGAGTACGTATCTCTCTCCCCCTTCACACCCAGTTTGAGTTCGTATCTCCCCCCCCTTCACACCCAGTTGGAGTACGTATCTCTCCCCCCCCCTTCACACCCAGTTGGAGTACGTATCTCCCCCCCCTTCACACCCAGTTGGAGTACGTATCTCCCCCCCCTTCACATCCAGTTGGAGTACGTATCTCTCCCCTCACCCAAGTCACATTGCCATGTACTTGCCCTGCTACTCACCAAGTAGCCACGAACGTTCTCCGGTGTGTTGCTCCATGTAGCGTGGGATAGTTGAGTTCCGCAGGACCATGGAATCATGGGTTGATCCGGGAAATCGTGCACAGCAATGTGTGATTATCTTGTTGGCGTCACATACCATTTGGACATTGATAGAGTGGAATTGCTTCCTGTTTCGGTAGACTACTTCATTGTGATGTGGGACCACCAATTCCACATGGGTACAGTCGATGGCCCCGATGCAACTTGGGATGCCTGCCAGTGAATAGAAGCCAACTGTTGTGTTTGCAATCTCCTGGGCAGTCCGTGGCATGGATATGTGTTCAGGTGCATGCTTCAGGAGGGCATCGAGTACCTGGTTCAGCGTGCGGGAGAATACTGGTTGTGAGATGCCATGCATCTGTCCCACTGTATGCTGGTAGGTGCCTGTGGCCAGGAAGTGCAACACACTCACCACCTTCAGTAGCGGGGGGGATGGCAGTTCTGATGTCTATGAGGCTCACAATGTCGTTGTGGATCATGTCCACAATGCTGGTGATGGTAGCCCTGTCCAGACGGTACAGGGTGTGTATCTGCTCAGGGGTTAGGTTAAATGGACTGGCTCTGATCCTGGGGATTGGTGGGTGCCTCTGTGGTATGATTGGGTTCCGTGGTGGTGCTTGCTGTGCCTGTCTTGCCCTCCTCCTCCTGCATCTCCTTTGTGCTGCCTGTTGTTGTTGCAGCTGCACTGCAATGAGGTCCTCCAGGCCATGTAATGCTGCCAATATTGGAACCATCTTGGTGTGGGAAGGGGTGTGGGAAGGGGTGTGGTGTGCTCCTTTTGAGCTGCCACAGTCTCCATTGTCTCCACCTGTGCTAATTTTCTCCACCTGTGGCAGGTGGGAAACTGCTCAGTTCTCTTAATGGGTGGTTCGGGATGGTGGTATTGGCGCCATGGCGGTAAGGGGTTTTAGGTCCTTTACCATGCCGCTATTAGCATGGCCGCTTGACTCGTGATAGTGTGCTATTGGCGGCATGGCGCTATTTACGGGATGGTGGGTCGCGCGCACGCGGACTGCCCGCTATTAGTGGCAGCCTACTTAGCGGTGCCGCTAATAGCGGTGAGCCGGGTCGTGATCCGCATGGGGATTTAACGTTACCGGTATTCCATTACCTGTAACGTTTAATCCCTACCGCCTACCGTGTAATGAGGCCCAATGACTTTCCATTAGTGAGTGACTCACTAATAGAAAGTCATTGACTGACACTTTACATGACAGTGAGTGACAGAGGCGCGGCACCAGTGCCTATTCAAGAATCACTCTGCGCCTTTGCATTCTGGTATTTGTTTGTAGTATACAGAACGTTCGGGGGTGGGGGCCAAAAAACGTGCACAGGGCGCTGGTAGACCTGAGACCGGCACTGGTGGGGGGTAAGTAGATACATATTTGTTGAGCGGTAAAGGGTATGGAAGGGTGGAACGGGGTGGTGTTCAGGTCAGGCAGAGGAATATGGGACCTCCCCACCCGATTAAAAGAAAAATAAGGAAAGAGGAAAACAAAGAAGGTCAATTCCCACTTTAATTTCGATGCGACAACGCAGAACACAGTAAATGGAGGAATCCCATTTCCACTGGACAATAACAGTTGCCAACTGAAAAAAAAGAAAAGGGGAGTATGGGGAACCCCCAAAGCAATTTTCATAATAAAGGGGCATTGAGATTGCAGTTTTTCTGGAAAGCAATGCGTTTTTAGAGAAACAATTGTGACAGATGGTTGGAAAGTCGGAAGGGAACGCCTCACTCCAGCACATGGCATATTGCCCAGATAAACACACTGCATCATGCAATAACCAAGCACATGACTGGTTTGCTCAATTCCATGCATTCCAATGCTAGCCAGATCTCACCTGCTGCTGTTGTGACCCATCACGTGTCTTCGTTCCACTCTAATGCAATTCAATTGTAGGCTCAAGCCAGGGCAATATTCCAGTGTCCGAGGACCCTTTGGTTCAGCCAGCTGACAGGTTGAGAGAGGCACATAGTCCCCAATTTAGAAAACTGCACAATGACTTGGCACAGCACACCGAGTGTGTTGCGCTATGCAACCTTCCCACAAATATTGCTACTAACTGATCTCAAAGCTACTAAATCACGGAAGGGAAAGGCCAAGGCCTGGAGTCAAACATGGGCTTCAGTGTATAACATCAGGGGTCAAGTCCTAAAAATTAGAGTGGGGCGACTCCTCAACAAACGCAATGGGATGTGACGTCACCAGAAATTAGCATATGAAGGTGAAATATGCACATTTCATTAAATTGGCTTTGCATAACAACCCAAATTGCACAGGACGAATGGCATTTGCCTTTCATAAGATCAACACACACAAAACCAAGAGAGGATATTTTCTTCTAATAAAGTTTTTGAAAATGTTAAAAGGTGTGCATGTTTTAAACTCCAAGAACCAATACAAATGGTTTCCTTGGGACTTGTAGTACGGAAATGGGACATTTCACCTTTCATTGTTTATTTTTCATCAGGTTATATAGTGCAGTGGTAAAGCGTCCGGCCTACAAACCGATGACTGCGTATTGATCCCCGGGGTCGTCTTTAATTCATAAATTCAAAGAGGACATTCAAGGTTTCTCATTTTAGCCCGGGGGACTGAGTCCACCCTCTGAATAAAGTGGGGAGACTCTGTCCCCCCGTGTGAACCCTCGACTTGAGCCCTGTTTAACAGGCAGAGGGTGTATTAGTACCTTACATTCCGTGAAATTTGCTTTCTTAAGACACCCCCATTGGCATTCGGCCAGTTGGGTAAGCGTTTAGCTACTGAAAATCACTGTGATAAGAGTGGAAAGCGGAAATGAATTCTAATATGTATCTACTCTTTTTGCTTTTGCAGTCCTGGTTTTACAGAATGAGCCTCTATATTTCGGGCATTTTGCAGAGTTCCGTCACAGCTGCAGACACAGTTTCACCTATCCCCTCTTTATAATTATAGCTGTTCTTTTATGACACGCTTAATACCAACGAGTGGTTTCTAAGCAGGGGATCGGGATTAAAACCTGTGTTGCGCTGCTTTATCTTGCTTCCAAGACGAACACGTTGCCCCTGAGCTATCCTTCCTCCCCTAGCCTGAAACAGGCTGAGGTAGTCAGGGTCCACACGAGCTGGCCGGTTCTCTCCAATGAGGCACATGTCTAAGATGGCACTAGAGATGTATACATGCAGTACTCTGGATTTGCCACAGTTCTATTATCATTCGACACTGCAACACTTGGGCAACCGGTCCGTAAGCGCACCAGTGCTATCATAGAGCAACAAATTGAAGGGCCTTTGAACTACATACAGTTACAGGTGGCATCGCACGCCATAATCTGGGTAAGCAGTATCTAATTTCCTGTCTTTGACTTCCTGTCTGTTGCAACACAGACTGACTTGGTGATACTGTACATCTTCTTGTGCCTGCTCCAGCACCCCAATTCTCATGCATGCAGGTGTAGTAGTGTTGGCCTCACGATGCATGCGGCCTGTTAAATGTCTGCTTGTGCTTCCTATACCTATTTTAAGAAGTAATAACGAGACTATCCCTGCCTGTGTGTTACAGGCAGCGCTAAGAGTTTGTCAGGCCTGTTTGCTTCTATAGTTTGAACATCCCTTTGTTGGGCAGTGAAGCCTGGGTGATTAGGAACACCCTTCCAGGAGGGGCAAGTCGATTAAGGGGCACGCTGTGAGGCAGTGCGGGAAAGTGAGAGTAGCAGCTCCCCTGCAAGCTTTGCAATACAGATCATTGCTTGCCGGAGGAGGCAGTATTCAAATTGCTGCAATAAAAAGCATTTGCAGGCACTGCTGGTTGGCTCCAGATTAAGGGCCTGATTCACAGAGCATTTTCCAATGGGATTGCGCCATTATAACACACATCTGTGAATCAGGGTCGAAGTGTTAATGCTCAGAAATAAGTCGTGGTGCTGGGCCATGGCAAGCACACGAACAAGTTAAGCAGAAGCATGCAGTAAACAACCCATGCAATGCCCACTCAATTTGGTGTTATTTTAAGAGTAGAAGTATTTAGAATTCCAAGTTTTTACTGTAACCACCATATTCACAATAAGGATCCAAGTGTGGTCCAAGACATTAAGATGTCTTCTGATCAATGTGCCACACCAGGAAAGTAATCCCTGTCCTGGGGTGGCTTGCACAGGCCCATAGGCAATGCCCAGACCAAAATAACGCGAAATGCTGGTATGGGCCATTTCTTTGGGTCAATGTGGGCCAGTTTGAGAAGTTACTTCACCACGTGGCTAGTAGTTTTGACCATTATTGCTGAATAAATATTCTTTAAAATGCACAGTTTGCATCACATTTTATCAAAAAACGTCCTCTTGGGTACTACCCGAACTGTCTATCACAAAAGGAATGAATAGCCATTTGCAACTATGGGCCTCATTTTCATTGATTCAGGAAACTATTTTATGCCCCAGTCCAACCCTGATGATATGCTACTTGCCTTACGAAGGATTCCTGGCTTCCGAAATGCTTCAGGGTACTATTGAGACACGCAACACCCAGGTGTGTGACCCTCCCCCCCCCCCAGCCTTAGAGTTGCTTTTGAGGAATGAAACTCCCCGATAACAGAACCTGGCCTTAGAACTGCTGATGATGGCCCTGAGACTTGGAACTCAACCCAGCGAGAGGTCCAATGACTCAAAGCCTCTTCTGGGGGATTTTTAGCTCGTAACTCCCCGTGACATCGGACTGCACTTGATGAACAGAGATTTGGCGACTTTACTTAAACCTCACATTTACTGAAATGGTTTGGTTGCCCGTGTACAGACGGGAATGGGAGGTTTTGCTGCAGCAGATTTCATCAAGTTTTTGTGAATGGATTTTGCCAAAAGTATATGTGAAGGGTGGGTTTAGGCAAATAATTAATGTAGGGGGACCAAGGGGAAGAGGGTGTCTATTTGCGTCAAAACCAATCTTTCAATAAATAAATAATTCGATGAAATCTACTGCAATTAAAAAGACTCGGCATAATCACATAGAACCGTATAGATGGGGTCAGCTAAATCGTCCCATGGGATGATGCGTGCTCATAGGATTCTCAACATGGGTGTACTTTTAGGGGGGGGGGATAAAGGTGTTTGTCCCACCAACTTTTGTGGCACACCATTTTGTCCCACTCATTTAGATGTCATGTCCCCCCAACATCCAGGGCCGGTCTTTGCATAAGGCTGTGCAGGCGGCTGCCTGACGTGCCAGCATCTAGGGGGCGCCAAGAGGACACGGACACGCACACACGCACACACACACACACACACACACTTTGTATTTTTTCATTTAATAAAGTAGTATGTACAGTGTACGCCAGTAACGTTGACTATGTAAAAAAAGAAAAATTGCGACTCAAATTTGAAATCAGACAAGACACTGTATGACTCACTGCATGATTCCTGGGCCTTGGCTGTTGCTTCTGCTGTCCAGCAAAGCAGCTAGGCTAGCACCACATGCTTATATAAATGAGTTAATTCGTTCTTATCAACCTTTGCAAACTCCAACAGATCTTGGCTGGGTATCACAGACGTTTACTCCAGCTGTTTAGAGTGAGTCTTTCTTTTACTCCGGCTTTTTACAGGGACAGTGACAGACATGACATATGCAAGGGAAAATGAAGCCTTTGTGGCAAAGAGGCCATTTGCACTAGGGAAACAAAAACAAAGTAAAGAGAGCAGAGCTCTCAGGTTTCCCAGTTCCATGCGTGAGAACTGGTAAAATAGAGAACAATGGCTGAGTTTGTAAACAAAGGTATTATTCAAGTACTTAGAAAAGTTTAATTTTGTGGTATGTCGGCCATCAAGGTGGGCTCAAGGCCCTGTTTCTCCCCGACCTCACAGTGGAAAGCCGTTGAAACATGCCTTGAGAGCCAGGTGCCCCAAAGCAGGCCTCTGTGACACCACTCTTCCCCCCTCACTGACCTTGTAGGAAAGGAGGCCTCTGGCCAGTGCCGCCGCCAGCACTGACTCAAAGTGGGACCATGGTTGGTGATAGCAAAACAATTGCCATAAATAAAGTAACAGCGGCTGCACTTTAAGAGGGCCACCAAGGCGATTCCTTGGTCAGGGCAGTGATTTATGTCCTGTAGCAATCAATGCACACAATTAGCAATTACAGCCTCGCTTTAAAAAATAAATAGATTCAAAGCAGAATTGTTGTCTCTAACTGAACACTACCAGTTCACTTCTGGAGCCATGATGAGGATAATCTAGAAGTGGCACTTCTTGGGGCAGAATCACTGTGGGGAGAGTCCCAGACTACGCTGCTGCGGGTGCAAATACACTTGGCAAAAGACACCAAGCGGCACCTGGAGCAAAACAGCAGCTGAAGACATCCAGGAGCAGATCACTTTGGAGTGATATAGAGCTGGTGAACTTCAATGATGTACTACAATGTTTGATAGACTGGGTTGCTTTCCCGGGCCGTGAGACTTGACTGTGTAGGGAGTCAGTTTACCTCCATTAGCCAAGGCATTTACTGGATGAGGGGATTCTGAATGCAGCCAGGCATGCGTGTGCACGGCTGGTGAAGGCTTACTCTTAATTGCTGAGGTGGTTGTATTCTGGAGCAGCAGAAGTGGCAGAGTCAGTACATCAAACCGAACCTCAGTCCAGTCTCCATGGGGACACCGCATGTTCTGCATGCCTGGGGCGATGACAGGTCACCTTAAAGGAGCTGTGTCGTTCAACCTCCACGGACAGTGTAAAAGTGGTGCACTACCTAGTTCTTTCCGTTGAGCACCTGATACAATGGTGCAAAGAGAAGACGCACTTGCAGTGTTGCATCAATGTGTTGTTATAACTGGCTCATACCAGGAAACATTTTTGGTGGTCATCGTTGCAGCCCAAACGCCACTATCAAACTACCTTTTCAGGGCCGTGGTTCAGTGGGGTTGCCCCCTGTTGGAACTAAGCAATCTGCTCAGCTCAGGGTGCTAGTTTCTGCAACTTTAAAATGCTGTCAGTCTTTTTTGATTTCTCAACATGTGGTGGTGGTGATGTGATGACTATTTTAGCCTGCTGGTGGTTGATGGAGAGACATTGATGTATTAGCTCCAAAGTACTTTTACATTCATTTGTTCCAAAATTAAAGATTTAGGAAAAGAGTTACTTGTATGTAAAGATGTGCTCTGTCCTTAAAGACAACCCAGTATCTTTGTGATCACGATTGTTTTACAGGGACAGTGTCAAGGCCTTTCAACTTTTTCAAATTAAATGTGCCTCGAGCCTCAGGGGGTCCCGAGCAACTGCCACCAGGTTTCCAGTCAGCAGTCTTTCAATAGATTAATTTCTCTATTTTCATTCTGGGGCTTAAAATATGAGCTTTGCAGTACTTGTATTACAAGCTGTGTTTTCCCTTCCCATGGGATATTCATAAGTGTTATCAGTGTTATACAGAAGTGTTATCACCTCATTGCCTTCTAAAACTGTTTCCTCCACATCAGCCATTTCCTGACAAAGATTGTTTAGAGTTCTTCAGTGGGCATTTTTGTGTTTAAGCTCCCTAGCATCAAAGTGCAAAGTCAAGAAAAGTTACTTTTTGAACAGATGATACAGGTAATACTCTAAGACTGTAACCTAGGATCTAAAGTATACATTTTCTTTTGCGTTTGTATTTCCATCTAGTTCTTTATTGAATGCCCTATTTACAAAATTTGTAACATACCATTTTTGTTGTCATTTTTTGGGGGCTCGGTGGTGCCAATGATGCTTCCCACCTGGGGTGCAATCTGGTGTAAAACCGGCCCTGCCAACATCTTCAGCAAAGTTACTCCACTGGTTCTCAAACTGCATTTTAGCTCACTGTGGCTGACCCGTCTGGTCCCACCAGTCCAGCACTTTATTTACACTCACATTTATTCTGATTTTTTCGAACGGGGGCGCGTCAGCCAGATACATGTGATGAGGCAGCAGCACAGAAAGCCACACTTTGCACAGGAAGCGTCAAAGCAGTTCCAGTCCTTCATCAGCCGCGGTTAAAAATAGGTCCCAAATAAAATGTGCAAGGAGGCAGCAAGGGAAAAGAGGAAATGAGAGTGAGCCATCAAAGGGCCGGGAAGAAGAGTTGAGCAACTACTGCAGACTGCGGCAGATGGCCAGCCCGGCAAATATGATAGCCTTGCATTTTGAAAGAAAGAAAAAAGAAAGGACAGAAGAAGAAGTCTGCAGTGATCGGAGCCTCTGTGTGCAGTCACAGAATCTGGACAAGACTTACTGAACAAGGGAAAAACTGAGGTCATCCCAGGGCAAAGAGCCTCAAGTAGAGAGCCCAGGAACTGCAGCTCCCATCTTTCTCAGGAGAAAGGTCCTAAGAGTACCACAGCCATAGTGCATATGATAAGTCATTTATAACGCGCCGGTACACAAGTGTTTCTAGGCGCGTTTCATACACACTCAAAGAATGGCATTGTGCCTCATTTTCGCTGCAATGCAGGGTTGAATTTCGCACACCTCCCCGAGTAGTATGTGTGCAGTCCCTTGGGACTCACAGGTCCCAATGGATGCTACCTCGAACCACCTCCTTGGAATATCCTCCCCTGGAGACACTCACTGGGATCCTGGCCCCAATCAGATGAGGGACATTTCAACGATTTGCCCAAATCTCTTCTTCTGTCCTATTTCAGAGTATTAACTGGTCGCAGTAACCAGTTATATCAGGGGTCTGAAACCTGCGGCTCTCCAGATGTTTTGGACTATAACGCCCATGATCCCCCCTCCAGTGAATATACTGACTAGGGCTGATGGAAGTTGTAGTCCAAAACATCTGGAGAGCCAAAGGTTGTAGACTACGGAGTTCGATTGAGTGCTGCGGCCTGAGAGACATTCAGCGGATGCCTTGCTATCTCTCAAATAAGAGGCAGTGGCTAGACACAGCCGTCCAGCAATCTTAAACCCTTACTGACGGTTTACCTTAATTGATCACTAATCCTCTCCAAGGCAATGGTCTTGTAATCATTTCTAATGACTACTGGTTCAGTATCTTGCATCTTGCACCTCCTCCTTTACCTTATCAGTTATATACGGCTCTCTTTAGTAGTCCCACTATTTTCAGAACCAATAGTACATCGCGTAGGTTGAACATATTATTTGATAAAAGTAACTAGAAATAGTAGACACCTTCAATATAGGATATATCACACATCCTCGGATTTAGGAAATGTATCGACAAACTCAGCATCATTGCTTGCCATGTTTTCACCGTAGCGATTTCAAATGTTTGGCAATTTTGCGTTGGTGTTTTTCACGGTGGTGTTTTCACTGTGGCCGTTTTGACGATTTCCTTTAGTAAATATGTGTTGTGTGCTTGGGGTAAGGGATTGGTGGAGGTGGGTGGCAGGGTGAGATGGTGAGGGTGGGTCAGATGGGCTTTCAGGCAGGAACCCCCATTTAAAAAAATACCTTGATGAAAATGCCCAAGTTTAAAATAGCGGCGGTGTAAAAGATGTGAAAGCGGCCGTTTTACACTTGCATTAACCACCTCAATGCATAAATGAGGACTCAAGCAGGATATACTGGATGTAAGGCTCCTGCGATCATCCAACAAGGTCTTAATGGCTTCCACCACTAATTACAACTCCAAGCTCTATGCCACCACGATCATTACAGTAACGCACTCCTCCGTTGGTTACCAGTCACTGCAAGAGTTACATTGTAGGCAATGGTCATAGTTCATAAGATCATGTACAGCATTGCACCACATTACCTCAAACGCCGATGGAAACTCTACTCCTCCGAAACCAACTGAAGGTCTTCTAGCAAAAAGTTGACTGACATTCCTCGACAATCCTTTTCTATTCAGGCTGCTCTACTAGGGAACGCCCTTCCAGTCAACCTACCCCTCAGCTACAATCTCTTCTCATTCACACGAAAGATAAACACCTGGCTTTTTTGTCTCTCATTCTCTATTACTTCTGAATTGGCCCAGCCTCTGCCTCTGACTTGTGTCTGCTGGTATACTTTTTGAACACTTATTTGTACCTTTCTGGTCCCGAGCACCATAAAGATGCACAAATGCAAACATTTCACTTAGGAAGATCCTGTCAGAGACTTGTTTGGTGTCTTTGCTGCCCGCACCCACTTCAACTGGTCCGCTACGACACCGGCTAAAACACAAGGTTTAAACATGCACTTTGCCAGACACTATAACATCATAGACAGTGAACTCTGATGATGGGATTACGGTTTGGATCTATTTGACTTCAAACATTTGACCTAATCACATTTGATCAAATTTATTTGATTTATTTTGAGTCTAAAATGTGGGTGGAGACCCCCGCAATCCCCCCCACTTCCCCTCAACCTAATCTATACCCTTAACAAACATATATATATATATACATATATATATATATATATATATATATATAATTAAATTTGACCCACAAAAAGGTCCAAAAAGTTTGATCAAATGTTTTACTTCAAATGTTTTTTAGGTCAATTATGCTAATACCGGGATTACTGCTCAGAAACCAAAGGTTGCTATAATCCCCACATAAAGAAATATAATGCTTGAATTCACTCCCTGAAATATTTGAATTGGTCATTTCCCCAACACTATGAGTAAGTCCCGACCTACCCCCCATGAGATATGTGAAGAAGCAGTGCAGTTACCTTTCACATCATTTCTTTACAAAAACCTGTCTATCGGATTGGACCCTTTAATGAGCGCCATCGCTTTGCTTTAGGAGCGATGCCGTGATGAATCTCCCAAAGGCATGTCCTGCAAAATATCTGCAAGAACCTAAACATCTGATGGCCCAATTATTGCAGAATTGATGTTCTGCCTCCTTCAGAGAAGTACAGTCCCGCTTAATTGAAAGATGCACATGTAAATTCTTAGCAGGAAGAAACCGTCATTGGATCAAAATGCTCCAGTGAATTTTCAGTGGATAACAAATTTACTTTATTCAACCAAATTGGAAGTAACACTGTCTGCATGCCAACTTTACCCCGGCTGAAAATGACCACCTACCAGATCCTATACAGCCAATATTTCAACCAGGGAATGGAACCCCAAGGAGTTTTGGTGTACTTGGTGGATGGCTCTCAGTGCCATGATTTTTCTGGACCCACAAGAATCTTTCAAAATCATTGACTATACATTCCTGTTCAGTCTTTAGCAAGTTGTCAAATTACGACTGGGCAAAAATGTCTGAAGTCCTTTGTAACTGGTCTTGGTCAACTTAAGATTTATGTGGCATGCTACAGGGTGTCCATCCCATTTTATTTCATTGATAGGAGGGACTGGAATAGGACAAACCTAGGTCCTATGCCTTGCAATTTTACATATAAGCAGATGACACACACATTTGCTAAATGCTAGATGCTAATCAGACTCTTTTATCTACACGTGTCTGTGCTTAAAGATACATGTTTGGATGGAAAGACACTTCCTAAAGCTCAACAGGAGTAACACTGGGATTCTTATCTTTGGCAAAAACCAATGCTCTTTGCACCCCAGACTTTTGGTCTCCGGTGATACTTATTTGTCCCAACACCAGCTATGAACCCAGGGATAGTGGATTATCACCTCAATGTACACAAAATGGTACTCCCATACACCCTTTATGAAAGCCCTGGTGCTCTCTTTTAAAATCAAGGATTATTGGCAATTCTGCACCTTGCTTCCTCAACTGGGCTTGAGCATCGAGCCATGTGTCAATTAAGCCCCCCAAAGGGTTTATTCCAGTATTTGAAACATGCAGACTCTGCGGCATGCAAGTTGGCTTCTCAGAAAAGGCACCTTTGTGCCTGTGCAGCTACCTGATAGTTGTTCTCACGGTGAGTAAACTACAACAATGTCAAGGTTACACTCCTGCAGCATCAGGTCTGCAGACACTCCCGACCAGTGTCTCAGGGAAGAATGCAACATGTTACATTGATTTTAGATTCAGAGCTCCCACAATTGTAGGGAGGACATTATCTTTAAAATGGCATGATTTTACATGGATTCCCTCTTTATTGACCTGCTTTTATTTTGTAAAGCACTTTAGATTAAAGCACTATATAAGAAAACATTTGAAAACAAAACATGTTTTTAAATGTTTTCGGGAGAACTTTAGCACCCTAACAAACAAGAGCATATTTTGTGTATGATTCGTTTTAAGAACTAAAGTGGTCTCCTGAGCAGGTCGGTCAGTCCTGCTTCCTATTTGATCCTTAGGGACACTTTAATCCACGGCAATAATGCATGGGATTGCAAGTCCTGCTTGTGTAGCAGGGTAGTTAGTTCCGAGACCCAGTGCCTGGAAGCCCTGTGCTACAAAGCAGACGTGGGAAGTGTTATAGATGGCCTCAAGAGCACACCACCCCTAGGAGACAGTTCAAGAATTCCTTGAAATGTCAGGGGGCTCTATAAGGGCCGTCCATCTCTATTTAATCTAGAGATGGGCATTCTCTCCCTAATGTAGGCTTCCCTCATCCCCGGGAGGCTCACTAGAGATCGATCTGAAGCCTATCTGAGTGGTGGTGACGGCCTATAGACAAATGCCTTCCTTACCTAAAGTCTCTCTAAGGGAACAATCTAGGTGAACCCTATTACACCTTTCCCATCAGGGGCATTAGGGTGCCTTCCAGATACTCTGACTATCTTGCTCTTCTTACACGCTCAACTATTCCTCTCCCGGATCTTACTGTTGCTCTCCCTTTCTCCTCCTACACTTCCTTCCCCTCCATGCTCCATCCACCATCTTACTTCTTACTTTCCATACTACTTCCTCTTCTGTCCCTCCCATGGTCCTTCTCCTACTACTCACCTCCACCCTTCGATCTTACTTCCTTCGACTCTCTCTCCTCCCCACTGCCTCTTCCATCTCCACCTCAGTACTACTACCACATTCCCTTCTCTCTCTCTCTCTCTCTACTACTACTTCACTCTCCTCACTTCTTCTATTCCTCTCTCCACAATTCTACTGTTCCTCTCTCCACACTTTTACTACCCCCCTACAACTAATACTCTACTCACATTTTCCCACGATAGTCCCTCTCCTTTAGTCACCTTCCTTTCACTCCCTACTTTCCCACCATTAATACACCTAACACACCTATCATGCACACCCAGATTTCGGTACCACTCTCTCTCACCAATCAATTCTTCCACCTTGCACATTCTTTCAATAAATCTCCTCCACACTTCTCTGCTCCACCCTTCTTCCTGCTGATCTCTTGGCTTTTCTGCTCCACCCTTGATCTCACCTGAATAAACCACATCTTTCTGTTTCCTGCCCTCCCCACTATCCACCCTGCAGCCCCTCCACTGGCTCACTTCTTCACCTGGTTTC
Organism: Ambystoma mexicanum; assembly: GCF_040938575.1. Lineage (NCBI taxonomy): Eukaryota > Metazoa > Chordata > Amphibia > Caudata > Ambystomatidae > Ambystoma > Ambystoma mexicanum. The sequence continues at coordinate 311,587,898 of NC_090932.1, forward strand.
CCTGGCCAATCTCTGCCTGTACTTTTCTATGGGAGGTGTTACACATGAAAAGATTCAAAAAGGGTTGAAAGCCCCATCGCCTTTTTATTCACGTGACCACCGTCCTCCACCATGATGGCATGCCACAATCAATGTCCAAGTTCTTGTGAGTACTCCCCAGGCTCTCAGGCATGCCAGATTGTGGATGGTGCTGCTGGTCGGCCTCCCTGCAGGTGTGTGTTATGTCCACACTAGTCTTAGTCTTGTGTGTAGCTCCACGCCCAGGCTTGGTGGTGGTGTAGACTCATGAATGGCAGATAGATATTAGAGGATTTCTCAGGCTCGCAGGTTGTGTTCTTGGGAGTGGGTTGCATGGCGGCATACTCGATTCCAGCTACTTTGGGTTGTAACCATTGGTCTCTTTTGCAGGTTTGCTGCTGGTGCCCTTGCTGCAGATGGGGTGACAGGTCCAGAAAAAAAGGGAAAAAAAAAGACACTCGCTAGGATGGTGCTGTGCATGCATGGGGTGGTTGATAATGAGACCAGTGTCATCCAACCAGGCACAAGGGGAAGGGGCAGGAACAGGGGCCCTCTCAAATCACACACCCCACCTCTGGGGAAGGACTGGCTCAGACATTTACCCTTGTACATACCCCACGCCAGACTGATAGGGGTCCCTACCCCTACCGACAAGGACAGATCTCTGGCAGTGCCACACACCTCCACCCTTGCTCGATTCCCCTTCATCCTCTAAATATCTAGCTGTTTGTGGATACCGGGACAGAAATTCAACAATACCTTGCTTAGAGCCGGCCCTGTGCTCCAAGACAAAGGAATATGTTTGGAGGGCCAGGAACCCTCTTAATATTTGTCTTTTTTCCGGGTCATCCACATTAATGTATACACTATGACAGGGTTAGGGGTACAGCTGGTCTGTTTGGCAACTTCAGGGTCCAATATTAATAGTGACACTGTTAAACTACTTCGGTGGGATATGTTCAAACAGTTCAAGGGGAGTAGGAGACCCCCGCCTCCCCTGAAGTTTAATATTTGGTTAAGGTCCCAGTTCACTGGATTAACGGTAAGCCTCTGGAAACCCGTCATGAACTATGCAAAACACAAAAATAAAGATCCAGGATTCTGCGCCCAGTAGTGTCGGTACTTGTTTTATTGAATTGCCCTTTAGATAACACGTGTTTCGGCCTTCCTTGGCCTTTCTCAAATCAGGGCACTTGTGTTATTATAATTCACCAGGGTAGGGTTAGTTGATCAATTCTTAGCCTTATTGAAAGTGCGAGCAATAAGGCTAAGAATTGATCAACTAACCCTACACTGGTGAATTATAATAACACGAGAGCCCAGATTTGAGGAAGGCCAAGGAAGGCCGAAACACGTGTTATCTAAAGGGCAATTCAATAAAACACGCACCAACAATACTGGGCGCAGAATCCTGGATCTTTATTTTTGTGTCTTGCATCATCAACATTAATGGTGCAGGATTGGTTATAAGGTTGAAATTCCTTCTGGCTACGTAGCACAGTAGACTATGTACAGCCCACTTAATAGCCAGGCACTCTAGCTCCACCACCGGGTAGTTCTTCTCCCTAGGCAATACCTTTTGGTTTATAAACAAGACAGGGTTCTCTTCTCGCTTGTGCATTTGAGAGATGTCAATGTGAACTCCCTGCTGTTCCTGCATAGCTATTATCCTGGTCTTCTGGCGATCCAGTGTAGCTTGATGATTCTGGCATTGGTCCGGCCCCGGGAATGAGTGACATCGTAATCCACTCCCACTTACTAGTGTGAGAGGTAAAAAAACATCTAGCGAAAGGGAGGTACCTCCCAACCCAAAAGAAAGGGACCGCTTACATATTAATGTGGTGTCAGGTAGTATGAACACAATGTGGATGGCCCAGGAGCCAGAGATAGAGTAAGGCTCCAAAGAAGGTAGACAATAAGTGATAGGAAAAGGGTAGGGCCAGGTACAGGAAAAGGTAGCAGGTAGTGCCAGGCCTAAAGGAGAGAATATCTGGGGAAGCCAGACAAGGCAACACACAGCATGTGGGAGCCAAGCTAGAGCAGGGAGCAGCAAGAAGGGCCAGAGAGTCCCACAAAGGAGGAGGGAACAGGCAAGAAAGCACCACAGTAGCAACCAACCAAGTCAGCGTCACCTCTATAGAACAGGAGAAATTGGAACACACTTGGTGGAGCTCCTGGACAATTCTTGTAGTTGCTGGGCCTCAGACAGAGGATAGGGCACGGCATTCAGGTTGCCATGTACAACAGCCCATGCCATGCACACCGTGCATTTGAGGAAGAGCACCACTGCTCCCCTGCGCAGTGCAGAAAACATGCTGGCCCCCATGTCCGGGGCTCACTGCAGTACAGCGTGGAGCAACAGCCATGTAAGGACATGACCCTTCCACCCACCAGCGGGAGTAGCATCACCACGTAGGAAAGACACAGGGTTGCAGGTAAGACAGTGTAGTGACAGGAGGATATTTCTCCCAGTCCTACTGAGGAAGCATCTGCTTGTTGTATGAATTCCTGTGTGAAATCAGACATGATTAGTATGGGACTTCTTCATAGGCTGTTTTTCAGATTGTCAAGGCGGTTCGGGCCCAAGGGTCCCATTGAACGGGATTGTGAGAAGGTTTGGTAAGCTCATATGTAAGGGGGGGGGTGCCACTCCCGAAACAGTTGGTGGTAATCCTCTTGTAGCAGCCCATCAATCCCAAAAAAGCATGAATGCCCTCTTTTGTAATGAGTTGCTTTGTGTTCTGGAAGGTCCCTATTTTGCAGGTCTCAGTAACGGTTGACCGTTTCCCACCTGAAAGCCCAGGTATTTCATTGATGACCTTGCTATGTGGTATTTTGTGGGATTTGCCATAACCCAAGCCCTTCTGAGCGGATTACAGACGGCAGTAATGTGTTTTAACTGGTCTTTGAAGGATGAGTTGTAGACGACTATATCATCCAAATAGATGCTTGCAAAATTCCAATGGGTAGTCAACAGGTGACCCATTAAACACTGAAAGGTTGCGTAAACTCCATGTAGGCCAAATTTCGCCTCCACAGTGGCACTTGCCAGGACCCTTTTGTTAGGCCCAGCGTGCAGATTAATTTTGTTGGGCCCAGGGTCTCCACCAATCGGTTTGCGGCAGTGCCATCTTTGAATTTGGAGATGTCACTCAATCTCCTAAATGCTGCAGGAAATCTCCAACTGTGGGTTTAAGTGCCAGCACAATGGGGAGGACCATTCACTGTCAGATGTTCCCTATGATGCCAAGGTGCAGCATCTTTACTCGCTCTTCTCGGATTATCCTCTTGCGTGCTTCTGGCAGGGTTATAACCTAATGATGTTTGCGGAGGGTGTTATGGTATTATGTACCACGCCCTTCACTCTTCATGGCTTAGGAAAGAACACATCAGGGTTTTGCCTAGTAACTTGACCAGTTCCTTGTCGTTAGATGTGGGGAGACTAGGTGAAATGGTTTCCCCGTGAACCTGAGTTGCTAGTGGAGGCTCTCTGGAGTTATTTTCGTATAGTATCAGGAGTACCAGATTACCTTTCTCCTAACATGCTTTTAATGTGTAAATATGATATAGCTGTGAAGGCTTCCTTCAGACAGCTTGCTGGACCATGCAGGTTAAGTTCGAAACTGCTTATGTTGCTTATGGCTGCCTCTGTTCATGTGGTCATACAACATACAAACTAAGGCCAGAAACTATAATGGCCACCATTGGCTTGCAAATTCTGAAATCTTTTTTTATTTTTATTTGATTGGTGTCCTATATACAGTCTCCAGCTTGCATGAGTGCTACAAGGTGCCAAAGTCATCTAGTTGCAGCCACGAAGCAAAAGCAAGTAAAAGCACTTATCTAACGAGAAGTACTGCGAGTAACATGTTTGTAACAGCGCTTTGATGCCCGAGGGTTTAGTGCGCTTTATAAATGCAAAAATAAATACACGTACAACCAATTGACATGTAACTAGTGTTAGAATTAGTATGCAAATACTTTCAAGGCACAAGAGAGCATGTTTTATAATTTCTAAGGAGACATTGGGCCTCATTACGACCCTGCAGGTCCGGAAAGAACGGTGGTGGTAAAACCGTTGCCACCGATGTTTCCGGACCGGCTGATTCAGAGTCCTGCAGGCAGGAGGTGTCACTTCCGCCAGGTCTGACCTGGTGGGATTAACACCACCCGCCTGCAGGCGGACATGGAAGCACCGGCTCTGTCATAGACGGAACCAGCGTATCCATGTTCCCCATCCCCATGGAGTCCACTCCATGGGAATGGGGATTTACAGAATTCCGCCTCTGGAATTACCAGGTCACCGGGGTTGTAATGCCCCGGTGATTACGGCAATCACGGAGGCGGAATGGTATTACGGGTCCAGTGGCAGCCTGCCGGTTTTTCCGGCACGGCTACCGCCGGACTCGTAATGAGGCCCATAGAGAGGTTAGAGGGGAGTTGGTGGGCAGGGAGAGGAGCGATGAAGGGAGGGTAACAGCCCACACCCGAAGGAACCTGGGAGGCATAAAAGGCCCCCTCAGGTGCAGGCAGAAGGAAGGAATGAAAGGAGCTGGAACCTTAGTTGGAGTGCAAGCGGTAGCAGTAGAAGCAGAAAGAAAGAACGAGGCTGGCAAACCAAGCAGATGTGAGAAACAAGGGGGATGCTGGAACATGGAAAACAGCAGATTTCACCTGCGTGTTCTGAGAGAGTCCTGTCCTCCCAAACACTGAAGTGCAGAGGCTGCACAGTGGAAGACGTGCAGGAGAGACTGTTTCCCCCGTGTGAGCCTGATTGCTGTGGTTGCCGGGATGCTGACGTGCAGGAGACTGAGGCAAGAAGTAAGTGTCAAGCCGAAGGTCTCAGGAGTAAAAAGGAGCTCCCAAAACATGTGGCCGGACCAGAGACATCTTTTCAGGAGAAGGATGTAGGTCTCCATCGAGCCAGAAGAAGTAGAAGTTGTAGTAAAAGTGGGAAAGCAGTGCGACCCATACAGCAAGTGTGTCCGAAGCCGGTGAGTGAAGCATGGCATTCCAACACATTGCACAAACCTTGCCGGTAACAGTATCCAGCTCCTTATTAACTCACATAAGACTTTATGCAGTAGAAGTTGTTCGTTGCATTGAAAAACCTCTGAACAATGGAATTGTAGCACTCGCGTATACAGTGAAGGGCTTCTTACTTGCGTAAGAAGCTACCGTTACTAAATCCCGTTGTTCCACTATTCAAAGGCTATTACTCGTCAAAGGAGTGCTTGTGTGTCCCCAATTAAGGAGCGAGAATGCTGCTAAAACCATTACCTAACTTGGCAATACAAGATTTACAATCTATACCTTGGGAAAACTACATTAAAGAATCGTCACGTGTGCCTAATTGTGATTCCCAAAGGAGGCCTGAGCTCTATCCTTTTCTTCTATGGGAAAACAATTACACATACATCTTTAAAACTTGAAAACTACACCAGAGTGATCGCGTGTGCCTAATTGGGGTTTCTACAGAAAGACTGAATCTTATACTTTGTGTAAAAGTGACATATATTTCATTCATAAGTATTTAAAGAGTATACACGATTGAAGAAGAGAACCAGCATTGCCCAAGCCAAGAGGTACCCCATGTTAATTGTGAAGCTGACTCTTTCACAGAGTTTAGGGCAATACAGCTACATTGTGAAGTTACTAACAATCAAATGGTCTAGGATGCAAGTGTGCAAGCATTACCTGAAGCTATGAGAGTGGCACCAGTGCTTCTGCGTGCGTAGTCACTTGGGCTGAGAGCTGGCCGAAGGGTGCACTTAAAGTTGAGGAAGGGGAACTAGCTGCTTGTAAAGATTATTTTGAAGTAGACACAACCTGCAGTGACACAGACTGTGGAAGCCAGAGAGAACTGAGTCTTAAGAGGTCTAACATTTCAAATCATTGAAGTAGATGCAACATTGCAGTAGCTTTAACCAAGTGAAGTACTGCAGGATAAAGGTGACTGTTCTCATGGCAAAGCCAGCAGAAGTGTGGTTGTTGAAGTGGAAGCAACAGCACTGACAAATATACCATTGTGAACTAGAGAACTGTAACTAAAGAAGTACTAACCGTTAGCCAAGAACTGTGGATTACCATTGATGCTATTGTATTTCCTTTTGAACTGTGGCAAGTCTTCTTAGAGAGGTGACAAAGCATCAAGACAAGGATTACCATTGGTGCTATTGTATTTCCTTTTGAACTGTAGCAAGTCTTCTTAAAGAGGTGGTAAAGCACCAAGACCGGATTATCATTGGTGCTATTGTATTTCCTTTGGAACAATGGCAAGTCTTCTTAAAGAGGCGACAAAGCATCAGGAACAGGATAACCATTGGTGCTATTGTATTTCCTTTTGAACTGTGGTAAATCTTCTTAAAGTGGTGATGAAACATTGTGACCAGGATTATCATTGCTACTAATTTTCTGGAAGTAGAAAGTGAATATTTCACCCAGAAGCAGAGACGTGTTACCAGTGGCACTTTGGTTAATGAACTCTTACTTTGACTTTGAAACATCAAAAACTGATTCAAGGATTTTTGTTCTTTGGTTGAACACTTTCAGAGTTGACTTTGAATCCTGGGGAAGGACAATTACCCAAGACAGTAGAAGGCCATCCAAGACTTGTCAATATTGTTAATGCCATGTTGTATTGCCATATATTTCTTTTGTGTAGGGCCAGGTATCCTATGTTAGAGGTGTTCCCTTGGCTTTGGTAAGGCAGGGAATTGTAGGGACAGTGAGGCATTTTGAACATTTTTATATTACGAATAAAATGGCATACTTTGATAAATGAGCAAACAGTTGTCCATCTCGCATTACTGACCCCTCACACTTGCCTTTCCTCACTTAGCTGCACTTTGACTGCTCCTTTTACATGCCACCTCTTCTCAGATGCCACAGAGCTCCTCCAATTACCAGCACCCACTCTCTAGCTCTAACCCAGCTATGAATGTGAGGACCCGCACTGACACGCATGCCTTTGAAAGTTATTCTCAGGAAGATAGATCAGGTGCAAGCTCAGGGGCAACACACTTGCCTTGGAAGCAAGACGATGCAGAGCAACACAGGTTCAATTCCCGGGTCCGTGCTTAGAAACCTCTGGGCATTAAACGCGCTATAAATAAACAATTATTATTCACAGTGCCACACTGGAAATTATTGCAGGAACCATCATGGACGACTTTTACAGTGGTAATAGTGGCATATATTTGGGTACGGACTGCATGGAAGTGTTTTACAGTGCAATGCTGACATGTTATGTAGATATATGATATGATAGGTTGCTTAATACCAAGAAGTTTCTAAGCACTGACCCAGGGATCGAACCTGTGGTGCTCTGTGTCGTCTTGCTTCCAAGATGAGCACGTTGCCCCTGAACTATCCTCTCGAGACAAAGAAAACATGAATATGTACTCTATAATGGCAGCATTAAATTATATTGTGAGCACCAACATGAAGGTTTTACTGTGGCAATAATTACATATTGGGCTGTAGGGAGCATGAAGGTTTTATACAGAGTAATTCTTAAGTGTATTGTAGACAGTATTGTCAGTGCTGGCATATCTTGGAATATATTGTAGTTGAAAAGGTAACTTAACAAAAGGGAATGAATTGTGTGTTCATGTGAATTGGGTGTACATAAGACAGTGTGCATGTGTGCAGGTTTGTTGCATGCAGACGTGTGTGTGCGTATGGGGAGCGTGTGTGTGCGCACAGGTGTGCATATTTGGGGCAAATGTGAAGGCCTGCACTGACACCCATGAATTTGATTTAGTGGCCGGCCGGCATATATTAGTTTAGTTTAGTTTATTATTTGTATAGCGCGCCATACCCTGGAGTATCAGGGCGCAAACAGACAAGGATATGCTCAACTTGGTTACAGGTACATAGAAATCAGATGAAGGTGCAGAGATGCGCTGAGCTTGGTTACAGATATGCTTGGCTAATTGCAAGTACAGGAAAAGGCAGGAAGTGTAGACATAGACATCAGCAATATTACAGCAAGCAGATATGAACAAGGAGAGATCAAGGACAGGGGAGCAAGGAGCATGCTCCTGTTCGCGTAATATACAGTTATATACAGTGATGTACAATGTGACAAGTGGACTAGTTAGCTGTCGTTGGGGAGAGATCAAGGACAGGGGAGCAAGGAGAGATCAGGACAGGGGAGCGAGGAGCATGCTCCTGTTCACGTAATATATAGTTATATACAGTGATGTACAATGTGACAAGTGGACTAGTTAGCTGTCATTGGCTCTCAGCCACCTAGTGAGGTTTTGTCTAAATTTTGCGAAAGGCTGAGGTTCTCTGACATCATGCGGGAGGGAGTTCCATAACTGCGCAGCCTTGACCGGGAAGCTATTTCCTCCTATAGTGGCAAGTTTGAAACGCGGGACTTGGAGGCAGTTTGCGTTGGCTATTCTGGTAGGTCTGGAAGAAGTCCTTTTGCGTAATCTATCCATGAGGTAAGGTGGAGCTTTGTTGTTGATACATTTGTGGGTGAGGGAAGCGATTTTGAGATGAATTTTGTCTATGGTGGCGAGCCATTTGTGTTCTCTTCTTGTCGAGGATATATGCTCGTTTCTATTAATCTTGAGTGCTGCTCTCAAGGCATTGTTCTGGAGCACTTGAATTTTGTGGATGGTCTGTTTATTAGCTCCAATGTAAAGTCCATTACAATAGTCTAATTTGGACAGTATCAAGGCTCTGGCAAGTGTAATGCAGCTATCTGTGGAGAGGAATTGTTTGCTCGCTCTGATAAGTTTGCATGTATATGCGGTGGCAGAAGCTAGAGAGTTAACTTGTTTGGTAAAGTTCATGGTGGCGTCTAGGTAGAATCCTAAGGTTTTTACTTCATGAGCTACTTTTATGTTGTTCCCATCAATAATGAAGTTGTCGTAATCGGGGCCGAGTTTGGATATATAGGTAGTGGTGCCCAGGATGATAAGCTCAGTTTTATCATCGTTCAGGCATAGGCCGTGTGTGGCCATCCATGCCTGAACGATGCTATAGATCCTGTTCACTAGGGAGCACCTTGGGAGCACCATCCTGGTAGAGTCTTACAGTGTCAATAATGGAAGGCATGGTCACAGGCATCAAGAAAGTGTTTTACTGGGTAATGCTGGTTTGTATTGCAAGTACATGCATCCTAAATTGTACAGGCTTTACAGTAGCAGCGAACGCATATCTGGGCAACAGACATCATGAAAAATGTGTACAATGCTTGGGTGTACTGTTGGGGACATGATATGATATTGCATTCATAACGCGCCTGTAGACAAGCGTTTCTAGGCGTGAAATCTATCTAATTGATTCTTTCATGTGTTACTGTACAGGGCCTCTTGTAAAGTGTATGGCTTTTTACCCAGTTTGTCAAAAATTGTGCTTTGATATGTGTAATTTCAACCCATCATTTGTATTATTTGAACACTTATCAGGGAAAGGACCACCTACCCAACATCGGTTTGGAAATATTCAAGTGATGCCACCTACCTGCAATCATTTCCATCTTTTGCACCCATCCATCCTATTTTAGCCATCCACCAATCAACGCAATCACATGCATGAATCATAAATTAACACCCATACATCTTTTTGCTCCAATGCCTCTATCCTCCTAGTCACACCACTTTATTCACACCCATTCATGTAATCACACTCATCCATTTAGAATCATCCATTCATACCTGGCATACACATTTATACCCTTTTAACGATCGTATCCAGCCATCCTTCCACACAATCACACTCATCACACAAATCCACCAATCTGATCCACTCACACAAGAACATCCAGAATCCATCAAAAGAAGCTCTTGAACCCACCCATCTGCCATCTTCACAATCAAACTCCCCATCCAACCTTTACTCCGTCCATAAACACAAACACCTACGAAAAAAAGCCAGACATATTGGCTTGTTCTGTTGGTTGTTACTAGCACCATTGTAATTTTTGTGTTGGTCGTACTGGCCGATTTGTAAATTTGCTCTCATGGTTTCTACAAGCCTATTGCTTGCCCTTTACCCCAAAACCACCCACCTATTGGAACTAGAATCTCTCCTACTTAGCCACGCCTTGACCACCACAACCACCCTACTCACATTTGTGGCAGCTCTCTTGTTCAACTAGTTCCCTCTCCTTATAGACTCTCTTTGCATGCACCCCGCAGGCATTCCTCTACCCTCCACGCAATGCTGGCTCCTGCCTGCCCTCATACTGCATTATCTTTCTCCTCGGCAAACCTTGACTGTGCCCTCTACTTCTCTTGTGAAATCTCTGAGAACTGTGACACTCCATCCCCCCTTCTCTCGCTCTCTCTCTCTTCCCTTCACTCATCTCTGCCATTGCTAGCCTTCACTGTTTTACTCCACTTTACCTACCAAACGGGCTCCCATCCTTCAGACAGCCAATACCTTCTTCGCTGCAGTGGACCTGTTTGTCCTGCTAAACGGAACTTCCTCAGCTGTACAAGCCTCCTTCCGGGTCACAGGCAAATAGACCAGGGAGGAGGCCTGAAGCGCAGAAGGTGCACCGACGCAGATGAGGTGTGCAGCGTCAAATCACACTGCTAGCCCCGTCCGTCACAATGGCGTGTTTCAGTGTGCACTGTCTGTTGCATGCCACAACCACTGTAGTTTTAACTATATCCCCTTAGCTCCCTCTGTTTGGTGATTAAGGAGCACCAACAATCTAACTAACGGTGGTCTTAAAGCGTGACCTTTGAGCTAAAACTAATGGTGGCCAAAGGTGAGCCAAAGTGGGTAGCCTCCCCATGTGATTCTAGAGTGCTACCCCTGAACCAAAAATAACCATAGTGCTATGAGCTGAAACGAAAAGGAGTGATAATGAGCCACTGGAGACAAACCTAATAGTGATGCTAAAAGCCCCAACCTCCAACTGCAAGCCAAAACTAACATTGCCACTGAAGCGCCACCTGTGTCAAAACTAATGTTGGGGCCAAAGCACCATATGAGCCCAAGACTAATAGGGGTTCCAAAGCGCCACCTACGAGCAAGCCGAAACTACTGGTGGTTCTAAAGCGCCAAATGAGCTAAAAACGAATGGTGCTGTTGAAGCACCACCGCGAGTCAAAAGTAATAGTGTCACAAAAGAGCTACCTGTGCCCCATTTAACGTTAGAGCTAAAGGGCCCCTTACGAGTCACAGCTAATTTGGGCGGGGGTGGGGGGTACAAAGCTTCACATATAATAAAAAATGAATTGTGCACTAAAGCATCATCTAAGAGCCAAAATAGTGGCATTAAGGCATCATTTGCAAACTAATGTTACAGCTAAAACTCCACCTGAGCCAAATCTAATGGTGATGTTAAAGTGACACCTTTGAACCAAAACTAATGGTGGCCCGAAAGCATCCCCTAAGAGCGAAAATTAATGGTGTTGCTAAAGCCGCACCTACATGCTAAAACTGAAAAGAGGTTTTGGCTCAGTTGGCACTTGGTGTTGGAGCCAACGCATCTGCTTCCATCTTGGCTTCCCAGCCTGCCTCCCGCCTGCCCTCCTACCACTGGATTCGCCGGCCCTCTGCCCACGTGACCATTTTCTCCACCTCTTTAGTGGCTCTCCCAGGGCAGCCTGCCCGGGCAGCCAGCAAAGGACTTTAGCTGAGGGCAAGTCCTTTCTCTGGGCAGCAATGGATCCCTGTTTGCCCCTATTCGCACAGGAAGTCCAACCCAGAAAACCTGCTGCAACAACAGGGTGAGAACCTACTTTATTAAATTACGTTCTCATAATGCGGCTGTTGGGCTACATTTCTCTGCATTCTGCATCCTCCCGAATACACCCCCTAAGAGACTTCTTTCACTAAATCTCTATATCCACCGTATTCAATCCACAACACCTGTGCCACTCCCACTCTTCCTCACTATCCTCTGCCACCTTGACATACTACCCTCCTCACCCTCTTGCTCTCCTGCCAAACCCTCCGCCTTGCACCTGAGCTTTCTCCACCCTCAAACATAACTTTAATTCCACTCCGATATTTCACTACTTCCACTAATTGTATCTCAACCCTAGTACTGTGACCCGTCTCATGGTCCAATTCTTGTTGCACCTTAGGGATTGTTTCTTACTCCATACCCTAGTGGATTAGTGCTACGTGCACTTTCTGATTCTAATTGCATTTCGGGTACGGTTTCTCACCTTGAATCAAGTTGCATTCCAGAAACTTTTCACTCTGAATGTAATGGTTTTCTGGAACTGTTCACACTTTGAATCAAGTTTGCTTTTTAAGGGACCCTCCACTTTGGACCTAATTACATTTGAGGTGCTGCTCGCACCTTGAATCAAGTTGCATTCCAGAAACTTTTCACTCTGAATCTAATGGTTTTCTGGAACTGTTCACACTTTGAATCAGGTTTGCTTTTTAAGAATCCTCCACTTTGGACCCAATTACATTTGAGGTGCTGCTCACACATTTAATATAGTAGAAGTTTGGCTATTGTTCACACTTTGAATCTACGTGGATTTCAGGAACTGTTCACATTGATTCTAATTGCATTTTAGGAACTGTTCACACCTTGAATTAAGTCTGCTTTTAGGAGCTCTTCACTTCGAATCTAATTACATTTTAGATACTGCTCGCGCGTTAAATGTAGGTGCATTTTAGGTCCTGTTCACACTTTGAACCTAGATGCATTACAGGTATGGTCTCTCACTTTTAGAATCTAATCACATTCTAGGTTCTGTTCTCATCAATGTTATTGCATTTTGGGTGCCGTTCACAATTTGAATCTAGACACTATGAGTGCACCGCGAGTGCTGTTACGCTGAGGAAACTCTTTCCTGAACTGTGGATACCTATCTTTACTTTCGTGCTTCGAGCATTCGCTGAAACTGGTATGAAACTGATGAATTGAGAACGCTAACTGCTTCATATTGGACACGAAGGGCCTCATTACACGGACGGCGGTAAGGGTTAACGGTCACCGTTAATGGTACCGGTGACCGTTAACTCTTACCGCCTTACTATGAGGTCCCTTTGCGGGTTGGAGACTTTAACGCCTGCTTTTTGCAGGCGTTAAAAACCAACCCACAAAGGGACCAGGGAGCTAATTACGGTACCGCAATTTGCGGTGCCGTAATTAGCACCTTCCCCATTCCCATTATGCCCTATGGGGCAAAAATGGGAATGGGGAAGGGGGAATTACCGCCCCACCAACCTTGGAATAGGGCGGTAATTCCCCTTTCCTCCAAGGTGGTGCCAGTAGATTACCGGCATGGACCCGGTCCACCGCCGTCCGTGTAATGAGGCCCGAAGACTTTGAATCACCATATGGACCATTAACAACAGTTTATTTTCTCCTTTTACTATCGTGTGAGCAAACCACTCCCACTTTCAGAGGCGTGCATAAAATCAATCGTGCGCACCCACACACGACGAGGGCACCATGAGTGCTGTTACGCTGTTTCGCGGTACAGCGGTGCAAGGTGCCCACACGCTCGCCTCTGATCTGTCCTCGAAGTTTTTGCCAACGATTGCATAGTACTCGACCTCCAGTTACTTGTTTCTGACCCGCAATTGAAGAGATGCTGCTTAGACCCCGACAACAAACATGCCTGAGAAAACCGCTGTTGCGATTTCCCGACAGAATCTCGCAACATCAGCTGTAAACAAAGGTATTGTCCAGCCAGAAAAAAATCTGCTATTGTAAACTCACGCATCCAAATGACACGCTCTAAATCAACAGGGCCTAACAATTTTGCCATACAGTTAAGAGCGGTCCGATTACCTTTCCGATGGGGAGCCTGCAGGCCTCGTGTTATGAAGTACCAACAGTAACGAGGGCTGCTCCTGTAAATGTGTCGGTGCTGCAGCCAACATTAGACACTGCAATATTGGCTTGCGCTTCCCCCTTGCCGATGGATTATGAATCGGAGTTGTTTGTCACCGCCAAAGAGGTATCACCAGTTGGTATCCGCGACGCTTCTCCACCGGTCATTCATGCAGTTGGCTCTTCTTCAAACCCTTTGTTATACTCACAGGCGGGGTGTTGCTAGGTCTGAGAAAGACCCAGGGCTACGCTAATGTCTGAACTGTCGGGACTGGGGGCTAGAGAGCCTTTTGGTTTTAGCTCCTGAGATTCTATCCGGGGCTACAACCAAAAGACCAGGGGCTATAGCCCCCTTAGGCCCCCCCCCCTAGCAACGCCTCTGCACACAGGCCGTTTGTTCGGCGCTACCTTTGCATACTCGTCTTACTGTTGCCCCCATTCATTCTCTTCAGGTGGGTTCAGAGCAATCGAATTCACCAATATTGTATCCAGAAACGGGAAATTAGAGGGTGGCAGACTCTTCCTTGTCATCTACATCATCAGCACCTAGTTTTGCAAAACCTGCTCCACGTCCATCTTTTAGGTTTACCCACCCATCATACTTGCTGCACGAATCAATGTCATCGGCCATCAATACAAGCATGTATAGTCTCTTTAAATTACACGAGAATATGGGCAAAAGATTTGACCATTACAATACAATTTTGTCTCTGCCAACTGCTAAAATTGATTGGGTGGCTGCAGAATGAATGTCTCACTCAGCGCTCTTTAGTACCCAGCAGCATGCAAACCCTGCTCTGCCTTTACACCCTCAGAATGACAATGTTCTTAACACAGTCGAGGAAGTCCTTTTGGAAAATGAACATGAGGAGAGTATACAATTGCCAGCAGATGGTTCTGAGGTCATTATTACCGCCACACATGTACCGGCCAACCATGTAGAACAACCTTCAACGTCTATGGAGTCACAGCCCATAATAGAACCAGTGCCTCCTCAAGTTTTTGACCTATTCCAGCCAAGCCCACGTAAGAGAAAAGCCAAAAAGCAAAATATTGTTACCCAGGCAGAAAAACCTTAAAAAGTCTAAGAATCAAGCGGCGGCAAAGAAATTAATAAATCCCAGAACTAAAAGTTTTATTAATGGGTTGACAACACCCTTGATATCTCCTCTGCCTATAATAGCGGAGTCTAAACAGGGCACATTTGCTTCTTATTCCAGTGGAATCCTTTGAAAAGGTCCCCCCCAGACCTGAGATCTTAACTCCCCACCTTTCTCCAACATTTCTGGGCCGAATCATGCCTCAGGGTGCCACTAGACCAAGTGTAATAGGTAATAATTTGAAACAGATGGAGGAGGAAATTATGAATTTCGCCACCTATTCCATCACATCTTTGCCGCAACTTTGCCCATCCTTGAGAGCATTCATTACCCTTCGAAATTGAAGCCTGTGAATAGGATAGTAAGAACAAACATGCAGAAGATGTTCCTCTTTTTTTTTTAACTCTCGAGCAAAAGAGGTCTCGAGTACTCCAAGAATCCAGTCCAATCAGAAAGCACCCAAGGAAAGACTAATTAACCAATTGGCCTGCGTGGCAAGAGTCTGAACAAGTTACACGGGAAGAGAAATATGCCTCTCTTCCCAGCATTAAGTCTAAACAAAACTCTAATACGAGTACACACCACTTTATCCTGACCATGGTGGATAGGCATAGGAGGACCTTTATCCAAACCATACCACAATATTGACTGCCTTTCAAGCTATGGCAAATCTTCAATACATTCGTTCGAGTGATATTCAGTCAATTAAATATACAGAGAGGCAAAACTATGATACAGTTAAATTAGTCATCCCTTCCCACATTGTGGCTGATTTATTGTGGCACTCTAAAAATGACTTATTGCAAGCAGGTTTCCTGCTAAGCAAGCATAATGTAAAATGTACTGCCAAAGTACACTCTATCAATTCAAAAAGCACACACTATGAATCTCAGGTGGACCATGGTCAAAAGCCTTTCACTTCAAAGCGACACTCAAAAAATTGCAGACATGATTTGTCTTTCCAGCCCTTAAAAATTCAATATACCTCTGATCTAGACTTTTCAAGTCGCAATCTAGTCCCCCTGCCCCACCTCAATTTAAATGGTCCTGGTTTACGAAAGCAAACGCGTGAGGTAACCCAACTAATGAGCAGTAATGCTAAACATCTCAAAGTCCATTGTCAGTGGCCATTTGGAATACAAGAGGCTTTTCTCACTTGTTGTGCTCTAAGAACAGCAAATTAGCCTCTTATGATATAGTGGCAATCCAAGAGACCTGGATGACGAGTCAACCAGTTTGGCCAAAGTACCAGGTAGCGTAGATTCCGGCTATTAAGAAAAAGAAAGGCTGACCTGCTGCGTGCCTACTTACTGCCATAAAAGTAGACTCTGGTATTTCCCTTGAACCCTGGGCTTCTCCAAACCCAGGTATCCAACTGACTATGCTAACTACATCTAATAGCCACCACCAGTTGTATCGTCAAGCTGAACTGGTAAGCATATACTGGAATCCAGTTGGCATAGAAGACCAAACATTCTTTAAGCATATAGAACAGGTTCTAGACCAAATTTTAATGAATACAAACTCAACTGTAGCCTTAATAGTAGGCGACTTCAATATCAAATGTATTTCCAATGAGACTAAACCACTAACCTCAATGGGCAGTAAGATGGACTGCCCTAATGGAAGCTCGTAACTTTACCATCTTAAATGGCTCCGTCTCTGGGGATGCTCCGCCTGTGCCTACTTGGTCTAGAGGGTCATCTATGGCAATTCTGGATTGCGCCCATGTGTCTGCAAAGGCAGTGAACAGAATCCAATCCTTTACAATAATTCCATCTGATGCGAGTGATCAAAACATTTTAGAGATAAAATGGACCCCTCATGCTGCTATAGTAGGTCCAGTATTCCAGGGAAATCTGGAACTGACCAGTGGAAGAAACAGATTAAAGTGGTCACTTCCCAAGCTACAACTCTTAAAATCTACTCTTATAACTCGGGTGAATCATACTTCCCTCCCAAATCATTTTGAATACGTGGATGCCCTGATGATAATTAATGAGAGCACATCAACTTTTAAGCTTCCTAATTTCAACCATCAATTCCCTTATAATCCAACCATCTATGCCCTGAAAGTTGCATTACGAGCAGATTTAAGACAGTGTGCTAATACGAATGACCCTAATATTATTGCCAACATACTATCTCGCTATAGAAATGCAATTCGACAAATTCAAAATAACCAGAGACAAAGAGATAGCAAACAAATGTTAAAGGCAACAACAAGCAAATCAATTAGTCAAATATGGGACCTTTTGAAAGAGGATCCATCCTCTGCCACAGACTCCCTGCTTTTGAACTGAGTGAGTGTGGAATTATGGGTCTCTCATTTTTCCACGCCGTTTGTAAATCCATTGTCTCAAAACAAACCTCTAGTAATTCAGAAGCATGGCTTATCTTGTTTTACATTTTATTATACAGACATTTTAATGCTCATCAAGAACCTAAGCAGCACACGAGCCCCACGCCCGGATGGCTTATCTAATGCCATCTTAAAAGAACATCCACATGAATGGACTCAAGTGCTAGAAATGATCTTTAAGAGTATTTGTATATTTTAACACTGACTGCATTCCTAAAACATGGTAGGAATCTATAATTATACCAATTTTTAAAAAGGGCAATTGAGCAGTCCCAAGTAACTATCGCCCCATAGCACCTTTAGATATTCCTGGAAAGAAAATTGCAAGGCTACTTTGAAGAGATCTACTGACTTGGTTGCAACAGGCAGATTTATTTGATTGTCATCAGTCGGATTTTACTAGATTAATAGGGACACCTGTAAACCTTCTTATTTTATCTACAATCAAAAAACGAGCTTGTAACTTGAATCAACTGATTTACTTGGACTTCATTGATTTTAAACAGGCATTTGATTCAGTGTCTCGCGAGTTGCTGTGGTTGAAATTGATGCAAGCAGGTTGTCCACCACACATTTTATATTTAATTTGTCAGTTTTATACAGACACTTCGATTAAAGTTAAATTAACAAGAAGTGGCTTACTAACGACTGCGATTCCGACAATTTGTCTGGTCTTAAACAAGGATGTATTTTAGCTGCAATTCTTTTCAATAATTATATTAGTGATATTAACCTGGTTTTAAACCAAACTCGCTCTTTTGCTCCAAAAATCAGAAATCATCATGTCTCTTGGTTACTTTATGCTGATGATTTTATTTTATTAGATCAAACCCTAATCAGTCTTCAAAGAAAATTGTCTGCATTACAAACATATGCGCATGCTAAGGGCCTAACCATTTATAGCCAAAAATCCAACACTCTGATATTATGGCCCAGTAAAAGGAAATGAAAAAGCAAATTCCACTTGCTATTAGACAATAGCCGACTCATAATTGTGAATGAACATAAATACCTGGGTCAAAATATCAATAACAGTGTTACAGATCTCCCTTATCGAAAAAAACTGAAACTGAAAATGCAGACTCTAACATCGCAAGGGAGCCTAATTTGAAAAAAAAAAGTACGGGAGATATTCCCATATTCCTGTAATCATCTTCTTTAAACAGAAGGTTGTAACAGTAATTATATATGGTGTCCAATGTAAACAACCAAATCATCATCCAAATTGGGACCGTATAGAAGGGCTATACTGGTAAAGGATCCTATCTCTCCCTAAGAGCACTCCAAAAGTTATTTTACAATATGAACTGTGTTTGGTCTCTTTAGCCACGATGTCAGCTTGGCAAGCACTAGTCTTATATAGAAAATGTCAAAGTAATTCGATCAAGACAAAAACCTTGCTGCCATTACTATCTTTAACTTTGAATAGCCAACTATCCAGACCACTATATGAATGGGAACTGTATTGCAAACAACATCTGATAAATGCTGGTATTTCTATTCAAACCCTGATGGAAAACCCGGACAAAGCAAAATCAAAACTCTGGTGGGATTGGGACTGGATTATGATCTGGAATAAGTGCTCAAAGTATTCGATCTTTAACATTGGTGATTTTGTTTTAAAAACGATAAATTTGATTCTGCGATATTTGGAAAAATGTCCTGATAGTAGGTTTGCTGCTGTCTTAATGAGACTTTGGTTAAACATATGGCCCACTAAGACCCATAATGCGGTCCGTTTTAAAACAGTCAATATGGACACTTGTCGCTTTTGTAACAAATAAAAATCATAGGGAAACCTTGAAGCATTTAATTGTCTCCTGTTCAGATCTCCTCCATCAAAGAAAATATCTATTTTTAAACATTTTAATCAAATTAGAATTTTAACTGAATATATTTTACGGACAAAATGTTTTAAGAATGATGGCAAGACGCGCACTCTGGTTCCCAGTCACGTTTTCCTGCTATAGCAACACATTGTCTTCTCCTCCAAACGTTTTCTTGACTCCATCAATCATCAGGGAGGCTGTGTTTCTTTTCCTTTTCAGGCGGGTCTAGTTACATTTCCTTTTCAGGTGTTTCAGGTTAATTCACATTGATGTCTCTATGGATTCTGGTACTTGTATTCTCGCACTTCTTTCAATTGCAGGTGACTGGGAAAGAACTCCCTCCAGAGGACAAATCTTACCCTTGATAGGGAGAGGGGGGAAAACCATGTTTATGGCTCTCCATAGTAAGGCATGATGGCCCTGGTGCTACAGCCTCTTGAGCCCGGGACTCCTGGAACATACTGTTAAGAATGATGGCAAGGCACACACTCTGGTTCCCAGTCAGGTTTTCCTGCTATAACAACAAATTGTCTTCTCCTACAAACGTTTTCTTGACTCCATCAATCATCAGGGAGGCTGTGTTTCTTTTCCTTTTCAGGCGGGTCTAGTTACATTTCCTTTTCAGGTGTTTCCGGTTAATTCACATTGATGTCTCTATGGATTCTGGTACTTGTATTCTTGCACTTTTTTCAATTGCATGTGACTGGGAAACAACTCCCTCCAGAGCACAATCGTTGAGAATCCTTAGAGACACTATAGTTAATTAACCTGCTACACCTGAAAAGGAAATGAAAACACGCCTGAAAAGGTAAAGAAACACAGCCTCCCTGAAGACTGATGGAGTCATGAAAACGTGCGTTTGAAGGAGAAGTAAATGCAGGAAAACTTGACTGGCAACAGAGTGTGCGCCTTGTCACTAATTCTTAACCAAAATGTTTTAATGCAAACTCAGTTTCTCCAAATATTGCCACAGTAAGTTCATTCTGGCTTTGAAAATTCTTGAAAATGCCTTCCTGCTTAGAATATTATACTGCTATTATTGGCTTGTAATAGTATTTACTTTTTGTTTTATTATCTGATGTTTTATATAATGAATTGTATGTAATATTGTTGTGCTCCACAATCCAAGAATGTAATATTGTGCTTTTCATTAAGAGTGTTTTCTTCCTATGGCAGCTGATGAAATTGTATAATCCTACCCATGTTTTATCATTTGTTATTGTCTAAAGCATAAATATTTGAAAAAGTTGTAATTGACAACTGAGACAAATTAAAAAAGATATCTAGACACATTTCTGGGTACTGTTCCCATTTCAATGTTAGCTGCTATACTAAGCATCTGTTCAATTTAATGTTTAGCTACTAAAGCCCTCAGTCTTCATCTTTAACCATGACTCGCAGCTCACAAATTAGCGCTGCACGTTGGCGTGACAGAAACCAGACCACCTCCCTCACTGCCACGCCTACCCCTCCACTACATCCACCTCCTCACCTAAAACCTTCAGCCCGCTACACAAACCCGCTGCACCTGTCCACCCCACCCTACCCAACCCAACGCTTCTCCCCTTTCCACCCCACCCTACCCAACCCAACCCTTCTCCCCTTTCCACCTCTCACTCCGCTCCCTCCTTCCTCCCTCCCTCTCACTTCCCCTTCCCAAAGCGTAGCCCGGGCCGCCATGGCTAACACCCCACATTCTTCAGCCCCTCTGACAATCACACACACACACACCCCTTTCACTCCTAGACACACCCGAAACTCAAAGTTCATAACCACAGCAGGATATCAAACTCCCTACCCTCACCTTTGTTCTTACTAAAATCCCACCCAAACCCTCACGCATTCACCATCCGTTCCTCCCTCCCACTCCCAACCCTGTCCAATCGCTCTTTGCGTCTCCTCCATCCAATACATCCCAAACCTTCCTTTCTTCAACACACCCCTCCCACCTCCAAAACCCCTCTCCCACCTGCCTGACCCACCCTCCACCCACCCCCTTCCTCTGCAGCCCTCCCTTCTCTCACACCCCCCCCCATCTAAACCTTTCCAGGCTTACCCTGCCACACCTCCCAAACTGATAACCTCCCTTCTGCGCCACCCTCTCCAAGAAGAAAAATGTCCTTCACGCGCTCGCTTTGTCTCCAACCCCATTGCCCACTCTGAACCTCTTCTGCCTACTATCATCTACCCTCCCCCACCCACAAGGCACATATTCCCCCTTCCAAATCCCCCAGTGACTACAACCAGAAGGTCATATCCCCTAACACCTGACCCCTTCCAACTGCACTCCTCCCCTCAAGCCTTTCCGACTCTCCTGCATCCTCATCAACGCCAGGTCTGTCTCCAAGAACAAAACATGTAATTTGTCGACTTCATCTCTGGTGAAAACCCTGACATACTCTTCATCATTGAAACCTGGTTCTTTGACGACTTTGAACCTGTCGCCCGCAAAGCCTTCCCAATGGCTACTCCCTGATCGTACGCAGTAGATCCAACAAAGCTGGAGGAATAGTCATCCACTGCAAACCCTCACAGTCCTACTCACTGTGAAACAACCCTGCAACAGTGATTGTGAATCTCTACTAATGACATTCCAAATCACACCCTCTCTCCCCCAGTTTCCTACTTGTGTACAGACCTACTGCTACAATAAAACTTTACTGATTCCCTTAGTGAGTGACTCCTTGTCCTTATAACTCACCCGTCCCTTACCATGCTAGGAGATTTCAACATCTGGTTTGTTCTTCCCTCTAACCCTATGACCGATACTCTCTTGGACAACATGGAATCTCTCAACATGACCCAACTGATATTGGACCCCACTCGCACAGCTGGACACACCCTTGACACCTTAGTCAGTTCTACTGACCCGATTACCACCCTGCCTTCCAGTCCTCTAATTTGGACTGATCACTCAGCCATCTTCTTCTCTCTCACTTCCTCTGCCTCCTCCCTGTTCTCCTTCCACCACGATCCTTCCCCCCCCTTGTACCTCTCTGAACAAGATGATTGTTATCCCCCGACCTAAAGGACTCCCAGTTATGTTCCCTCCCTTCATGAAGGGCCACCCTCCATCGATCCTTTCAATAGTTGGCTCGCCAAGGCCTTCATCCCACTCACCCCCACATGATCCATTTCACAGAGATCAGGCCCTAATCCCGAGTGGTATACTCCCTCCCTTAAATCCTTTAAACCTCACAAGCAGCATCTGGAGTTCAGATGGTCAGTCAACCCCCACGCCCTAAACAGAGGCACTTATGCCAGGCAGATCAGAGCCTATAGGAATGAAATTAGGAATGCCAAAAAATCCTACTATGGAAACTGAATTGCCAACTCATGTAACCCTAGCAGGTAACTCCACGGGATTAGCAGTGAATTCAAGACCCCCCAGCTGTTCCACTCTCCCTTTCCCAAACTACCAAACCTTCAATAATTCTCAGTCTGGCAACTTTTAGAATATTGCTATAGAAAGTCACTGCTGCATCAATACCACATTAGCATAATTGTCTCCCCTCCTCTTTTCTGCCTCCTGTCCCATCCCCATCCTCCATGCACACACCCGTGTCTCTCCTCCTTCTCTGCCATTTCCCACCATTAATTCATGAAATTGCTATCCCAGTTCCCCTGGAGACCACTTCCTGCCCACACTCCCAAAGAACATACTTTTGCCTACCTGTTCAAGTAGCATCGCTAGATCCTTAATTAACCACTCACATCAGGTGTTTTTCTAGAATCCTTAAAAACTTCTCATGTCAAACCCCTTCTAAAAAAAGCCCCCTCCTATCCAACTACCGCCCTATTTATAACAGCTGCTTTATCGCTAAACTCGTAGGCCACACAGCATACACCCAGCTCTGACTACACAGAATCCAATTGCCTACTCGACCCCACCAATTGGTTTCAGATACCTCAGAGGAACAGAATTGCAGCTCGTCTCCATCTGGAATGACATGAAGAGCAGCAGACTCTGAAGGCCGGGCTGCGCTTATTCTCCTTGACCTCTATCCGGCCTTTGAAACTATTGACCACTACATCTTCTTGGACAGACTCCATTCTTTAGACATCATGACTTTGCTCTAAAATGGATCTCCTCCTTCCTTTCCAATCGCTGACAAATCCTGCTCCTCCCCCCCTTCTCCTCCCCACTGTGCCCTGTCTCCACTGGGATCCCACAAGGGGCCTCCCTATCCCCTATCCTCATCAATCTCTACCCAAGAACCCTTCGCACACTCATCTGCTCTCACAATCAACTTGCTATACTATGCTGATGACAGGTCTATTATTTTGAAGATTCTTAAGTCACTGACCTCTCCTGCTCCGGAGCTCGGATTCGTGCTTCTCTGAAATTGAAACTGGATGAGGGCCAACCACCTCCTCCTCAATCCTGGAAAAACCAACATCCTTATTTGTGGCAAAACTTCGCTCTTCCCCCAACCCACCCGCTGGCCTCCCTTCTTACCACCCCAAGCTCCAGCATCCACCTTGGACCAGAATCTGCGATGCCCACTGAATTCAGATCTTACTCTATCTCACCACATCAATACCGTGCCCAGAACAGGTCACCTCTAGTTCTGCATTGTCAGTCGAATCTTCCTGTATCTCTCCTACACACACAGATCTCAGCAATCCTCTCAATCAGCCTCTCCCGCTTAGACTACGCAAACTTCCTCTACCTGGGCGACCCTGCCTACCAGCCAAGGAAACTCTAGCAAATTCCAAACTCTGCAGCCAGACTCCTCCTCACACCCTCTCTCAGAGAACACATCACTCCTGACCTTAGAGTACTCCACTGGCTCCCTATCAGTCCACGTTCAAGGCCATGTGCATCACTCACCGCGCCCTCCACAAGGCAGACCCAAAATTCCTCCAATCTGGTACTGCACTCGTCCTTGTGGTACCTGCCTTCAACTCCATCAGAATTGGAGCATCCTCCTTCTCTGTCCAAGCCCCCATCTGAAACACCCTTCCCCTCAGCATCTGCCATGATGAGATGAGGCCCTCAAAACCTGGTTATTCCCTGCAGCAACTTGAAGAGCCTTCTCTTCCACACATTCATCATGTCACCTAGGCCTTAACAATCGGTGCCTCCCAGCATACGGTGCAAAGCAGGGTAATGTACAATCTTGGAGCTGATGGAAAGACCTGACCACACAGCCACGGCAAAGGCAAAGCTCCAACTGAGCCTCAAGGCAAGTTGTCCTGCACCACTTTGGAGGATTTCAGCCACAGGCATCTTCACCTACCCACACGCACTCGCATCCATACGCCACACTAAAACACTATGCGCAACATCTCTGCCATTAGTATGCAGCTTCGCTCTACTCCTAAATGTTGATGTAACAAGTCTCTCTTAACCATCCACATGCCTGACTATCATGGGTCGCATAATAGGGTTAGCCCAGCCCATCCAAGTACCAATCTTGGCCGAATACATACATGCATTCTAATCAGTCGGACATTTTTTTCCCATACCTTCGACTATAGTCCTCCGAAGGCATTCCACCCAAAGAGCGGTAAGGCCAGACTAATGGGATAAAGGCTCTATATATAAGAATGCTACTACTTCTCGATAAAAACAAATGGAGGCACTAAAGTGTCACCTACAAGGCAACATGAATGGTGATGCTAAATCCACCTACAACCCAATACGAATAATGGTGGTGCCTACGAGCTGAAACTAATGGCTGTCTTATGGCACACCTGAGACAAAACTGTACCACCTGCAAGGTCAGACTAATGCTGCAACTAAAGCTGCACCTGAACCGAAAACGAATGGTGGTGCTAAGGGGCCACCTATGAGCTAAAACTACTGAGGGTTATAATGCACCAATGAGCCAAAAATGTACGGTGAAGCGAAGGTGTAAACTATGAGCCAAAAATAATGGGGGGCTAAAGCATAACTAAAACCAACAGTGGTACGAAAGAGCTCCCTGTATGCCAAACCTGATGTTAGAGCTTAAGTTCCACTTGAGCAAGAAGTAATGGTGGCGCTAAAGCATCACCTAAGAGCCAAAATGCATGGCAGTACTAAAACCCCAGCCACAAGCTAAAACTAGTAGCGGTCTTAAAGCACCACCAGTACCAACATTCATGGTAAGGACAAAGTACCACCTATGAGCCAAAAGTAATGGTATCAAAATGGTGCGCCCCCTGGGCCAAAACTGATGGTTCTTCTAATGCTCCACCAACACGCCAAAACTACTAGCGGTGGTAAAGCACTACAGGTGCCAAAACTAAAAGTGCAGATGAAGCCCAAACATGTACCAAAAATAATGATACCTCCATTTAAATTAAACGAATACTGGTTAGTGATTAAACCGTGCCAACTAAGCCAAACCTAAGGGTGCTGCTACAATGCTACTCGAATGATGGTTCTAAAGCACCACATGAGCTAAAACCAGTCGTGGTGCCAAAGACCAAAATTAGCCAACATCTAATGGCGATACTAAAGGACGAACCAGGAGCCAAAAGGAATGCTGGTGCTCCATCGCTTCCTATGAGCCAACACTAATAGCGGTGCTTAAGTGCTGCCCAAGCCAAAGCTAAGGGTGCAGCTAAAGTACTATGAAAGGTCCCACAAATGTTGGTTACAAAGCTCTGCATGAACCACAAACAAATGGTGACGCTAAGGTGCCACCTGCGAGCCAAAACTAAAAATGCTACTATAGCACCACCTGACCCAAAAAGTAACGGTGCAGCTGAAGCACCACGTGAGCCAAAACTAAGAGTGCCAATGAAGCACCACTTGTAATAAAACTAACGTCACCTATGATCCGAAACTAATAAATGGAGCTGGAGAGCTACCGGAGCCAAAACTAAGCAGCCTATGGGCTCCTTGTGACTTTGATTCCACAATGCCATATTTACCTTTATACTGCCTCTACCAATATGGCTGCCTCATTAGGTGAGCCAAAATGAAACCATTTGTGTGGCTCCCCCTTGAACACACGTGGTAGTGTGAATGGAGAGCAGTCATTGTTCAAGATGCAAAGCCATGAAAGGCGACCATACTATAGCACTTAGAAAACAGCTTACGATGTAGCCGAGTGAATCTCCCACCGCCCCCATGTATGGCGAGTGCTCTCTCCAGGGGGCTAGTACAACATACAATGAATGCGCTGCACCCGCTAACAGATCTCAGATTCCCTATGCGACCGTGCCGACAGATATCAGGGGGACCACTGTGAGGGCCCGAAGGATGTCCGGGGGCAGGGGCGCCAGGATCTTCAAAAAGGGGTGCTTTTAATAGAGAATATATCCACACATGGCATCAGGGGGGGCTTGTCAACAATATTTTGCATCACAACATTATTTTGTCTCAAGTGGAGCACAGCATAAAAAGAGACTCTTCTCAGATAAAAGCCCCACCCACGATTTTCGTGTGCCCTTTGCGAGCAAAGCCCCCCACCACCCAACTCAAGTTGATTTACAGAATATTATTAGAGTCAAAGAGATGCTGCCCTTTATGGTGAGGACAGCCCAGTCGGCAGTTTGAAGCCCTGTACCACCACACCGTGTGGTGGGACTTGAGTGACAGGGGCCTGAGGGTTTCATTTAATTGTACCAGAGGATCTGGAATTGCAAGATCAAGTGAGATTATATGAGAGCTGCAAAGTATTACCTCAGACTGAACACTGTGGCTTTAAGACAGACCCACGTGTGCACCTCAACACGTGGCCGGAAAGGGAGGAGCGAGGGAGAAGACAAGTTGGTTGTGCTTGAATGCTTCCCCACTGGGATCCCTAAAGGGGATAACAACTGGCCACGAGGCACTACCCACCCTCCTGGAGTGGAGACAAGCCATCCTCTCCAGCACCAATCCAATGAAGATATGCGCACAGTGCGGTGCCGCATTCCCAGCACGGACGATCCTGCCGAGGTCTCCTCAGCAAGCAGCGATCCCATCACATGCACTGGCTGAAGGCGATCCCTCCTGCTGGCTCCTCCAGCTTACAAAACATGCTGCGATCCCGCCACCCGCTCCGGCCGAACGCGATCACTCCTGCCGGTTTTCCTCCAGTGCAGAGGAGTCATCAAGCAAGTGCGTTCCCACCGTGCTCCTGGTCTACCCGGCGGGCAGGATCATCCTGGCAGTTTTTGGTGGGATCGCCGGGTAGACCAGGAAAACGACGGGATCCAGCTCTACCCAATAGTTCCCGCAGCGCCATGGGCATCCAGCCCACCGCCTCCTTGTGGCCTCCGGCATCCCCAGCTGCACAACTACAGTCCAGCCACAACATGCCGGCTTGCACACCAACGGGTCACCACAATTACAGGTAAGGGGCCCAAATCTCCTGCAGTGCCCACACCGTCGAACAAAAGAAAGATGGCAGCAACAAACACTTATTAAATCCAGGGTGGAAACCACCCTACAAAGTCCCTGCCCTGCAGCCTATACACACCAGCGCTCGCCCTGGAAGCAGTAGCCAGAGAATCCACCAGAGACTCTTCCATAGCCCTAGCCATCCATCTCATTAACAACAACAAATGGCGAGACTACTGCAGGCAAGCCGAAGCTCACCCTGATGCTAATCAGACAGAACTAGACCAACTGGCGAAAGTACGCAGGGAACTGGTGGTAATGGACAACGAGATCCTACTCAGAGGATGCCGACTAGTAATACCACCCATTCTTCACCGGCCAGTCATCCACACTGCACACAAGGGACACAGGGGTGCTGAAAACACAAAAAACAACTACGGCGACACTTGTGGTTCCCATATATGGACAAGCTTGTGAAAGACATGGTGCGACAGTGCCTACCCTGCCAGTGCACTGCACAAGCTGAACCGCCACTGCCGATACACCACACCCAAATTCCAGAGAGACCATGGGACCGAGTAGCAATTGATTTCTATGGACCAATTGACAAGGCGACTTCCTGCTCCTCTTCATAGACAAATTCTCACGGTTCCCAATAATCAGGAAAACACCAACAATGGCCTTTCCCCAGGTGGCTGCCATTGTCTATGAAGTTCTTAGTGAATGGGGAATCCCGAATACCATCAAATCGGACAATGGGACCCCGTTCAACAGCCACGACTTTGCGACGTTCGCCAAGCACATGGGATTCCCCCACCAGAAGATAACACCCAGATGGCCACAAGCGAATGGAATGACCGAAAGCTTCATGTCCTCCATTAAAAGAGCAATCCAAAAGGCACACATAGAGGGTACTTCACCCCACTAAGCGCTCTGCAGCATGCTAAGAGACCATAGAAACACAATGCACAATGCCACAGGGAAAACACTGTCAGAGATCATGATGGCATGCCAAGTAAGGACCAGGATCGTCAACATGCCACATGATCGGGGTGATGTGGACTTCGACATAATAACGGAGGGACACTGAAAGGAAGCAGAAAGATAAAGAAGAGACTGATTGCAAGAGAGAGTCCCAGGCCCAAAGAACTAGGGCTAGCGGAGGTGGTCCTTGTGAAGCAACAGGTGCAAAGGAAAACTGAACCTTGCTATAAACCACATCTGCTCAACGTGGTGGCCGTAAAAGGGTCCATAACAGCAAGAAATGAGGACCAGGAGCTGACGAGGAATGCATCACAGTTCAAGTCTCATAAAGGATGGAGAAGAAAACAGAACGGCGACAGAGCACGAAACGGAAAGAGACGATCCGCCGGATTAACTCTTGAGACCACCAGCTGTTAGCAGAAGAGAGACAAGACAACAGGGGCAGCTCCCAGAAGGGGAGCCACCTGATAAGGCCCGTGATCAGCCCCAGCGAATGGTGAGGAACACACACCGCCTCATAGAAGAATGCTGAGAACCACGAACGAAATTTTTTTGGGGTGGGGGGTAGTGTTTCCGCAGGCTGAACACTGTGGTTTAAGACAGACCCATGTGTGCGCCTCAACGCGTGGCCCGGAAAGGGAGAAGCGAGGAAGAAGACGTTAGTTGTGGTATGGAAATAAAGAGTGAAGTTTGTCCCTCAATCCATCTCCACGTCGTCCTTAAATGTTTCCCCACTGGGCTCCCTAAAGAGGGCAACACAAGGTAGGCAAGGAGTGATCAACAAGTTATGTGGGTGTGGGTACATTTGAGTGATCCAGTGGAGAATATAAGCCTTGCAGTCAAAAACTGGCAAATACAGCAATTTCATCTCCCATGAGGTGTGCAGTTGTCCTAACCTTTGGCAAATGAAGTCTGATTCAGGGATGAAGTATGGCGGGGGCCTGGGGGATCATAGTCAGTGTTTGGAGGTTAAATTCTGGAAGTCACACTTTCAGGCCCTCAAAAGCTCTCCGAGGTCGAAGCTGCGCACAAACAACTGCGATGACTGGGTTAAACAGCTGGCTCCAGGGCTTGGCATCAGGGATCTCAATGGACACCCCGCAGCCCTCCCCCACCACACCACACAGCCAACCGCCCGGGCTTGCAGCAGTCGCTAACAGACCCCAACCTTCTGGGCCTGCGGTAGGAAGCACAAAGCCCAAATTGTATGAAAAGAGGTTCTGTCCGCATGAAGGCCTCGCAGGAAAAAAGTATCTGGGCTCACAGCACAATGCACATTGAACACTGTGGAACACTCCAGTCATCAGGGGGAGCCCCGGCAGCACGAACACGGGGCACGCAGCAGATCCAGCATAAGGCAGACCAGCAGCACGTGGCTCCAGCACAGGTAAAACTAGGGCCACGGTGCTAAAACGGCCCAACCTAAAACAGGGCCTCAATGCCTGAGGCCAAATCAGAGGCGCAGTGCTCCACGGACAAACTGTCCATTCGGGGTCAGAGTGCTCCCCAGCACAGGCCCGTCACAGTGCTCACTGGAATAGGTTCAACCAGGAACACAGTATGCCCTTCCCCTGCCCCCCCTCCCCGTCAGCACAGGCCCACCACAGCCACAGCGCTCCCTGGTACAGGTTCAACCGGGAGCAGAGTGCTCCCCCCAGCACAGGCCCACCACAGCCAAAGTGCTCCCTGGTACAGTTGCAACTGGGAGCACAGTGCTTGGGTTTCTCATCATAAGACTCCACGCCACACCAGCCCCGAGCTACATCAATCGCATGGCGTAGGCCTCACCAAGGTCAGAGTGCTACTAACTCAGAAAATATCCAACCAGGGCCAGAGTGCTCCAGTGACACATGACCAATCAGCGCCCAAATGCTTGAATTCCACAGGCCAAATTAATGACAGTCTAATACTGGAGGGCATACCCCTACTCCAGTGGAAACACGGGGTACACTTAAGCAACAACAACAACAAGAATGTTCCCACTGAAAAAGCATGTAATTAAACAATAATAATATGTAAATTACCATATAAACGTGAGTCAATACTTAAATTGGCAATCCAGCCTGTCAATCTTTCTAAGGTGGTAATGTAATACAATTATCACATTTAATACTTAATTTCTTTAGTGAAAAGTGGATATATTTATATTGCGAGATAATCACATTTGTTCGCTTTGAACACAAGTGAGGTTATATATACAACAATACCAATGTAAGTATTGACTGCGGTTTATGTGGTAATTTACATAATATTATTGATTAATTACATGTTTTTTCAGTGGGAACATTCTTGTTGTTGCTGCTGAAATTAACGCCAGTGCTTTGACACAGGCCAACTAGTCTGCAGCCATCTACTACAGAGCAGACTAATCCCTTATCAGAGCATAGTGGCCTAGCACAGGCAAAACCAGAAGCACAGTGATTTAACACAGGCCAAATCTGGTCCATACATCCCGTAACAGGCCAAACTTGGGCTCGGTATTTTGACGCATGGCAAATCAAGAACAAAGGCCTGTCACCATGGCTAAAACAAGCCCTTGGCTACAGGCCAAGAAGGGCTCATTTATATGACATAAAAGGTTACATTCCAAGACAAAGTGCTCGGGCACAGGCCAGACTAGAGGCACAGTGCTCCAGCACAATACAATTCAAGGGCAGAATTACAATTAGCGGCACGGCCCTCGGCCAAAGGCCGAATCAGGGCACAGTGCTCCCCCTAACTGGGGTGCAGTGTGTCACCACAGGCCAAAACAGGCCACAGCGCTCCACCACAGGCAGGGACCGTGGTACAGTGCTGCAGCACAAGCCATACTATAGCACAGTTCTCCACACAGGCTAAACTGTGCCCTCAGCGGCAGGCAAACCAGAATGCATGCCAACCCTCCCGAGTTAAGCGCGAGACTCACAATTTTTCTGTTGCCATTTTTTACTTTCTCCCGCCTAAAATAGTCCTACCACGAATACAATTCAATTGGAACATTTTATTTTCCCGCTTTCTGATACACAATCTCCCTCCCAGGTCCAGTTCAAACAAGGGCTTAGTGCTGCACCAAAGCACAGGACGAACCACAGCACAGAGCCCGTGAGCAAACATGCCAGGAACACAGAGCCTTCTGCAGTCAAACCATCTCAGAGCTGGCCCTGTGCACGTTGAACGAGAATATTCCAGAACCCCTCTCTGACCAGTCCTTTGAACAGGAGGATAGGGTGTTGCCGCTCATAACGACACAGCACGCGCAGTCCCTCCTCTAACCCCCTCAGAGGAGCCGTCACTCTTGGCCACAGTAACGATGGCTGGCTGGATGTTTCGCTCATTAACGTGCAACTTGTTTGCTCACAGCGATATTGGGTCCCGGGTGCGTATGGTTGTTTGCCTCCAAACCCCAAACCTCCTCGGGGGAGGGAGGTGGTGGAAACGCTTAACTCTTTCCTTATAGTGTTTTGAGTTCACTCAAGCATTACAAGGGCCCTCAGCAAACTCATTGGTGGCCTACTCACAAACAATGCTATGGATGGAAGGCATTCTATGAATGCCGGTAACCTGGGAGGAGAAGGCACTCCGCCATTCTAGCCTTCGTTGCCGGAGTCGGTCCTACAGTATACCTTCCTGGTATTTTACCGATGCCGGTGGTATTTTGATGTAGAAGCTGTACAACAAAAAAAAATGCTAAATCAAAGTAACTCTTTTCTGCCATTGAAACGCAATACATTATAAAGTATTCATATGTTGTGCAATTGCAACACAAATCTTAAATGAAGAAATAGCAATAGAAGCACACCCAAAAAGTACTTTAAAGCGGTCGGCACAGTTCCCAGATCTACCCTAAGGCCTAGCCAGCGAGAACACATTTGATGCCTATATGTTTTTCACAAGAACTATATTTTAATGAAACGGAGCAGATTCTCCTCTAACACGAACATGCAATTTGTGAGACATAATGAAAGCAGCCCAACTGCAAAATTTGAAGGGAACGAGGTTAAGGGCGGTTTGGTGTAGGCTGTAGGGACTGAGCAGTGGAGACAGTGGGGGAATGCGGCCCACTCATTAAAAGATTGCTCCCAAGTGACACTTATCCGGAGGGCGCACCCCTCGTTTTACTTGAAAATGTACGGCATTCACGGTGAGACCCAACGTCATGTACATCCAGCTAATGCAGCTCAACAGAATGTTCAAAATGGACCAGAACCCGCATTAGAGGAGGTTTTCCTTTCTTTTGGCAATCAGAAAGTGTGCAATCCAGCTCCAACCGGAGTAGAAGCCTGTATTTCATGGTTCTCCTTTGTTCTCTCAGCTTCCAACTCTCTACCAATCAGCAAGCTCAGAACGGAGGCTCGAACATCCTGTAAAGGCTGCTTTCCAAATTTCCCTTTGTGATGGATCAGAGCGGTCAAGGAGACTTGGAGAAACTGTCCTAAGAAGTCCCTGTTGAGGCTGTACTTTTTTCTCCCTGCACAAGCTCCAATAGCATTAAACACCTTGCCGTCCGGCACCATTGTGTGCTAGTAGCCCTGCATCCTCGTATTCGGCTCTGGATCATCAACTTCAACGGCGGTCATCTACCGCACAAGAGAGCACTCTGGTGCGGACTCTAACACTTTAATACATCACCTGAACACCTGGTATATGTTAGGCGAGTTTCCCGCTCAGCAGATCCCATGCACGATAGGAGGGTTGACTAGTGAATTTCAAGTGCCCTTCCCTGCATTTTCTGTGTTTCTTTTAGAGAGGTGGGTCTTAGATTTTTAATTAATTGTATCCATTGCTAGATTTCTGAAAGCTCCTCTTTTCATCGAACCTTGGTTGGACATTCTTTTGTTTTGATTCCACCGTACAATATTTTTTTTGTGCAAATGTATCAGATCAATCACACCCAACAACCCCCTGAAAGAGCATAGCCTGCCCTCAGCCTGTGCTAGCAAAGGAGGTATACCTGGAAGAATGTTCTCGTTTCAACTTTATGATTGGGATCACTGCTGGTTTAGTAGTAGTGTGGGGCTGAGAGTGGCATGTGTTAATATCCCCGCAAAAAAATTGCGATACAAAAATATCGCCATATTTTTCCGGCGGTATTGAGCCATTTACCCTACGGGGGACACCCCCGCAACTGCTGCTTTATTTTTAAAAGTGCGGGGGACACCCCCGCATCCCCCGCTCCCACAATTATCCCCCCCAAAAATATCACCTATGGCGAGACAAACGACCATATGTACGGCAATATTTTTGGTGGGGATAATATGTAGGGACACCGGGCTGAGTAGTCCATTTATACCCCACACATCCCTGCATCAATAGTCATTTCGTCACAGGGATACAGTAGGTGTGAGTGGCCTAAGAGATCCAAGATGGTGGGACCCTTCCCCTGGTACTGGCTTCTCTCATGGGCTACTCTAACTCCTCCCTCTCCCTTGCCCGTCTTCCATCAAAGAGAAACCAGTAATTATCACCCTGGTGTGACCTCTCCATTATCCTGGCAGGGCATTCCTTTGAAGCCCTGCCCTTCCCCCATTTGCTCACTGGGGGTATATAGTGTTGTCTTGGGAAGGTAGCAAGCCTTCAGAGAGAGAGAACAAAGGAAGCGCCAGTGCTGGATCCAAATGGTCCGTTTTGCGTACAACTTGGCCTCAGACAGTTGTTCACAAAACTCTTGAAAGTTGAATGAGTCACTAGAACCAAGGCTGACAATAAAATGACTTCAGAAGAGTTTTGTCTAGTAGAACTGTATTTTCCCCTAGGCACATATCAAACCATACATAGATTGTATTTATTTATTGATCTGCCGTGCGTCCTTGCGGATGTACACATATATCTAATTAGATCAGGTTTTCCCGAGGGCAGCCTGTGGCAGTTGGAACACTGGAGGGGGGGGGGGGGAGGGTCAGCAGACAGTACTAGCAGAGATACATGCTTGCTCGATACTTTTTCAGCATGTGACATTAGGAAAGTGGGCCGGATTAGCACAGCTCACTTTCTGAGGCAGTATTACCAGCATCCTTTTGTGTTACAAAAATCAAAAAGGTTTTAGATTGCCTACCTGCGCAGATGGCATTTCAGACCCTAGGAAAAGACTGACTATTTGGTGAGAAAAACGGTGCTGGGCTGAATCAGCTGATGTTATTATCCATGTTCCCAAATGCCACCTAGCATATACCTGTAAACATGACCGAGGAGATCAAGGCCCAGCTAATTCAAGGCTGTTGCTTTTCTCACCCGTGGCATCAATATATTCGGGCTCCCACTGCCCTGTGCAACCTAGATGTCATGGCAGTGAGGACAATGTGCAGCTTGAAGTCGCTGAACTGGGGCGCCTGAAAACAAACAAGTTCCTGAGATGGCACCAACTGGCCTGGCATAAAAATTGGAGTAGGGAACAGCTACTGAGGATACCACTCTGGTGCCATGCAGCACAAGGGTCAGTTTCCCTGCTGGGCCACACATGGATGCCCTAATATATCCAGGTGTTTCAGAATATGATGGGGAAGAACAGGTTAATCTACTTTGCCCCACCGTGTACCGACTAGCAACAAAACCTTTGACTGGGTTCTCAAGTTGGCGTGGAAAGAATTCTTTGATGTGGAGATGAGGCATAAAAGACAGTGCACAGTGGCTAAATTGTATGCCACTTCTGCAAGCACAGGATGATTATTGCAAGCACCATTGCCAAAGTGCATCACGCACCATCGCATTAGCATGCACCATAACTTTAGCACTTGATCAGCTACATTTTGGATAGGCAGTATCGAAGGATGAACTTTAGACTATACTCAACAAAAATGTCAATCTGTTTCAAGGAGTGGGGTACTTTGTCAGTTTTCGGAAGGAGGGACGATCACCCCAGACCGCCAAGCAGTTTCGGATGCGGCAGAAGCCTGGAAGCATGGTGTAGGGGGATGGGGAGGTTACAGGGGGAGGGGAGTGTTCACAGGGACCACATTTTGGGTAGGTTAGTGCATGCTCTTGGTATGGATCACATTGGGGGTGAAATACTATCTTAGAAAATATCAGCCATATTCAAATTGATGCCCAACGCTGCACTGCATCCAGGGCAGTAGGCCCAGGCCAGGAACGTAAAAGTAAGCTTGTGCACGTGGGACTAGATTGTAATATGGGCTGTGGTGAAAAAGACCAGAGCGGCAGAGATTCATTGACCTTTCATTGTCTCATGCCACCAGCATTCGTATGCCAGGAGGAAAACGCCCTGCAACACCACGAGGGGGCTGAAAGCTCCCTATGAAAAGCTATCCCATGAGAAGGAGGGCACGAGCCTCTGACCTTTCCCAGTCCCAGCTTTAAGTTATAGCGCCCAGCAATGTTCCCTGTAATTATTTTTCTCTATGTGCAGAACCGGTTGGCTGCTGTGCACACATTATTTTCCATGTGCGCCACTGACTAATGAGGTAAGCCACTTTGTGAGCTACCGTCGCAGAAGAGAATTTGGAAAGGAATTTCCTCTTCCCAGCCACTGCAATTCTTTTAAAATCTTACAATACTTTTTCCAAAAAACATGGGCTAAAATAAAATGTGTCATATGTGATTATACAGAAAACTCATCAACCAGTCCAAGACTTCACTATCTGAACAGTACCTTGCAAACGTACTTCTTCACAGGGAAAAATGTCGGCCTCATTACGAGTTTGGTTGTTAGTGGTAAAGTTGGCAGTAACTCCATTGCTGCCAACTTTACCACTACACCAAATTACTATTTCATGCCTGGAGTGGAAAATTGTCTCCAGGAAAATACTGGAGGTAAATCCTCCAACTCATCGCCAAAATCTTTGGAATTGCCGCTGCGGTAATTCTGCCACAAAGCCACATTTAGTCCAATGGACTCAATATGAATGGGGAATTACACCACCAACACCAGTTGTAATCCAGCGGAAATTCCGCCGGACCAAGTGGCGGTAACAGTAATTTGTTTGGGCGGTATTCTGGTGGATTTACATCAGGGTACCACCCCAATTCTTAATGAGGCCCTGTATGTTTTCACTTATTTGTCTTACAAAACACAAATATCTCTTAATTGTGTTCACAGATATCTCGCGCAAAAAATATTTATTCTTAAAGAAATGTGTCTTTGTATTCTGATTTTTCAAATAAAGGGAATTTTATTCTTGATGCAATACTCTTGTGTCAGCCAACATGTGTTTCGACCCAAGGGGTCTTTAGCAAGGATGGTGTGTTATTGTCCAATGTTCATTGACCGTTAGGTAGGTTGGCTCTTGGTGGTGGGTTGGTGTAGGTGGGTTCCACTCCTTGAATAGGCTGGCTTGTCAGCCTTTTACTGCTCCGAACGACGTCCAGGGTGTTTGTGGCCCTCAAATATCTGTCATAACTGATGTGGCTGTCAAGAAATTCACACAGAATACATTTGCCGATGGATCAATGGCAATTAAAAGTGATGTGTCAAAAACATGCTGAAAGGAGTTCAAATGCCACTTTAATGAAGTAATTCAAGGGCCAGGAGAACATGCTTCTAATCATTTGTGTAAGGATGATAATTGCATCAGAATAACTGCACCTTAGAATCTGATGATCGAAAATTCTTGTGCCTCTGCTTACTATCCACATTACGTTCTCCTGTGGGTAGTGATAACACCAGCCTTAGACGTAAGCACCGTGCATTTTTACTCCCTAAAAAAAGGAAAATGTGCCTAACAAAAATGAGAAACAATGAACATATCATTGGTTCAACCCAAAAAGCACCATTGATATTTTTTCGAATTGGTGACCAGGAGAACAGTGGCATAGGAAGGCACTCTAATAATATTAATGCCTGATTTCAAAAAGAATTTTATGGGGAAAGAACATCTTTGTAATAAGCAGAAAGTATCCCTATTGGCAAAGCTAATTACTTTTTTAATCCCTGAAAAATCATTTGACTCCAAGTAGGGAGCAAAATCTTATTAGAGCCCTGCTGGTACCCCTGACATAGGGAGTGAAATGACAGGGCACATAATAAAGTGTATAGTTTTGCCCACACTTCCGCACCACAGCCTAGATAAAATTAAACAAGAGTCTTACTGAGGTTTATTATGGAGCCCTGTTGAAGAAAATCACACATATATGCCTTTTAATTTAATTGCATCAATTCATCAGAGATACCAATGATTTAGTGCCTTCTTCTATAACTATGGATCCCTCTTCTGTAATTTTTGTAATCAGTTAAATAAGATGCAGGGAGATGCGAGAGACTGCACACACAGAACACATGGTTATATTGAAAAGTGCTTAGCAGTTGAGCATAGAAAGAAAGGTGTGGTTGTCTAGATGGGTACTAGAATTTCCCATCCTTTAGCAAACAGGCAACACATTTCCTTCAGTGTACTGCCGAAACGTCTGACTTGGTCTTTGAAATTTGCTGCTTTGTTCATCACCCGCAAGGAGTGATCCTTCCACCCATACCCTTCCCCAGCCCCTCTGCTAGCCTCCAATACTAGTTGATAGAGCACTGTAAAAATTGCGATTGTAGCAGTAAACACTCACTGGGATACTTGCAGACCCACAATACTTGGTAAGCAAGGTATATTTAAATGCCTCAACATATGATGTGCATTTTAAGAATGTCATGACTCTGCATGTACATAATTCCTTTGCAGTGCATACTAGATTGTTTACAACATACCCCACCCTTATATCATTGTGTAAGATTACACAAATGCTCAGTGAAACTGTTTTTGTATAGAAGCAAGTTCATTTGTGAAGGTCTATGCCCAAAGGAACTCTCAACACTTGGAAATGATGCAGATTGTGTGAAAAGCCTTCTCCTGTCTGAATATCCGGTGCCCTGATACTATGGACGAGTAATCCCAGGCATAGTCCATACCCATTATCCCGTGTAGGCTAAGTAAATGATATTGCAATGTTGCTCTCTGCTTATAGGATTATGTTACTAATGCTAAAGTAGGAGACGCTGAACATCACATTTGTCTTTTCAAAATCTTTAGAGGGCAAATTAATATTTGAGTTTCATAATGCATTAACTTACAAGTGAGCCTTTCAAAGCACTTGCTTGACATATGTACAAAGAAGAGAAAGTATGGGATTTGGTTACACATCCATGTAGCCTGCTTACAGTCAGTATCCGATATTTGAGCTGGTAGTTAGATTGGTTCCATGTGTTAATATCCCTGCAAAAATATTGCCATACAAGAAGGGAGCCATATTTTTGCAGCAATATTAACCCATTAAACCTGCAGGGGATACCCCACAAACCCCATATTATTTT
The DNA here is from genome assembly GCF_040938575.1 of Ambystoma mexicanum. Lineage (NCBI taxonomy): Eukaryota > Metazoa > Chordata > Amphibia > Caudata > Ambystomatidae > Ambystoma > Ambystoma mexicanum. The sequence continues at coordinate 311,626,456 of NC_090932.1, forward strand.
AAAGGGCATACCCCCGCAAACCTCACTCCCATTTTCCCCCAAAATTATCCCCACTAATAATATCACCTATGGCCGTTCCCGACGACAATATCTATGGCGATATTATTGGTGGGGATAATATTACCTGATACCATTAGATTATATAGTAAGGGTGACGCTTTTGGTAAAGCACAATGAATAACAGAAATTCTGGTGCATGAACATTATTCATGTTACAACAAACATAAAACAAGTGGATGTAGGTACACGTCTGCTAACCTTTCGCAGAGCCAAGAGAGGAAGAGTCAATGTTGTCCGGTAGTATCTTAATGTACTCCGGGGCAGAAGTTAGTCATAAGGTGAAAGTGTGGTAGAGTCAGGTTTAGGGGTCATGGATGGGGAGGGAAAATGTGTGGTTAATGTGTGCAGGCATATCTTGGTTAGATTCTCCTGTTCATGGAGCCAGTTTTTCATATTAGTTTTTAACTTCTTGTGCTGTATTTTGCCGTTAGAGATTTTAGGTCCATAGTAGTGTAATGCAAATTAGCAGAATATCAAGAATAGTTGCTTATTTTAAGAGAAAGAACATTTCAGGTAATTGCTGTGGCTTGTGCCTCATTACATCTTTTTGAATAGGTGAGAATTGTCTGTTTGCGCTGCTAAAAATCTTCTAAGCAGCACCCAGAAGGAAGCTGGACAAGCGCACATGCGCACAGCTTAGAGGGAACATTGGCGCCCAGCTGACCCCGTCCCAAGACCTCAGAATTCCAAGGTACCAGTCAGTCCCAGACTATCAACCATAAAGCTGTCGATCAGGAAAGATCAGAAACCAGGGACAGGCTGTCTTAGCCAATAAGTCACATGATTTGTGCTGCGAAGTGCCAGAACAACAAACCTAAAATGAGGGTGGAGAGCTTTGGAAAGGCGCCGACGTATCTGGGATCGGGCTGGGGTTGGGGTTGTAAGTCATAGTGACCTTGAATGTATACTCCGTGCCCATGTCTGCAATACCAGGTGCATAGTAGGCTAGAGAAAGTATTGTTTTTCTACTTATAATTAGCAATTAACTGTAGCTTCACGGCCGATGACGTGCAAGAAGGAGCCCACGTAGAAGATGGACAGAAGAAGCTGGGACCAATGGCTTGGCCTCTCTTATGGAGCAGGTAGCCTATGTATGGAATTGTGCCAAACAGCCATTCAGATTTATAACCTATGTAAGCTGTGTCACTAATGGCGCGTGTGGCCTTTTAATGTGTTGCTTGTACTGACTTTGGCAGTACGTTCTGTGGCAGCAGAGCTCTTTGCTGGCTCATCCTTATTTTTGTGGAAATAAACCTTGTTCTCATTGCAAGAGGTGTGCTGGGCCTTTTTCCTCTAGCGGGTTGCATTTTTTCTGGTGTGAGCGTTGAGGGGCTTCTCTACATTTTTGGTGACCCGGACATGATCCCAGTGACCCCCGCGAGGATGGAGGATTGCAGGTCGCATCGCTGGAGGGCCTGCACCCACCTGGAGCAACCAGTCCCAAGCGCGCAATCCATAGTGGTGTACAGGACCCGTTTTTACAGAATTCCTGTCTGCTCTTTGGGGCTGGGCGTGGCTCCTAGGAAGAGGCAGGCCGTTATTGGGACCCTGTGACGGAGGAGCTTGGGTGAACATGCTGACGTAAGTACACCTCTTGCAAGTGACAACATGGGGAAGGAGCAAATGGGAGATGTGGTATGATTGAGTGAAAGGGGAATGCAATAGACCACATGGCGGTGTTGTATTTTTTTTATATCATTATTGTTGCAAGGATAACGAGGAGAAAAACAGGTGTGGGATCATTTCTGAGATAGGGGAGAAGGTGGCGCCATGTTTTTTTTGTGTTAAGGGGATACAAAAGTAGGAGTTCTATATAATTAGAGAGCTCAGATTCCTGTGCTCAATATATTCCGGGTGGGGGACTAGGATGAAGTAGTGGTTATTTTAGTAATTGTTTCAGCTTGTTTTAGTGTTTTTATATTTCTGTGCAACAAGTGGAGGCCAATCGAGGGCTTGTGGAAGTAGTGGTGTGAGTGTGGGTTGTGTGGAGTGAGAGATGTGTGTGTTGAAGGTGGCGGTAGGGGGCAACAGGGGAACGGTAGCAATGGACTGGTAGGACGGGTTGTGACGGGTTGTTTTTGGCATACTGCCTAATATTTTTTAACACTACGATTGCTAATATGGGGGTGATGACTCCGCTGGAGTATATGTATAGCGCATTACCATTGTACAAAGATAACTGAGAAATACCATAAACAATTGGTGGAAGAGACGCAAGGGAGGTGCCCATCAGATGACACGAGCAGGGTACTAATAAGAGGGATATTGGAACACATGAGCACATTTTTAACCACCAAATACAAGGGAAAAAACTTAAAAAGAAAGGAGATCTTAAACTTGTGGAGAATGGTAGAGGACATTGAGGACAGTGAGAAACACAGACCCCAAGATGGTAGCACCCCGTCCTCAATCGTAGTGCAGCTAACTGCCCCGGAGGAAACACAGTCACCCTGGCTCCAAGTAGGGCTATAACCGCTAAAGGCCAGACCCGCTATAGGATACACCAACCCAACCTATGTAGCTTCACCCGCCACAGTAGCACCCCCATATCAAACAAACACCAGTACTGCAGTGCCTGCAAATTCCATGCCCCAAAAAGAATGGGAAGAAGCTTTGCAGGCAACACAAGAGCTGAGTTGGCACAATTGCAGGCCTTAAGGGGAGGAGAGAATACATTGTGGTGTGGCCTGGATGACTGGAGGGCCGGGGACATTTCGTTTAGATTGGACAGTACTGCGATTAAAGATGTACATATTGAAAAGGGGAAAAAGATGGGCGAGATGCAGGAAGTGTAGGGTACGGGACGGTGAGATCAGATGGGGAAGCAGACGAATAACTGCAGGAAGAATAGTGGGCCATTGTGTGCAACACCAATGGAGAGGAGGAAGCACCAGAGTGTACTCCATGAGTAGAGAGCTTGTGGGGCCCACAACTGAGGGACAGGTTTGGGGGGCAGCAGTAGCAAGGAAAGAAGAAGGTGGAAATAAGAAGAGAAGGGAAATAGGCACCCAGTTGTCGTTATTGCACAAAGGCCGTGGAAGGGTGCAGTATGTGTCCTAGGCCCAGAGAGATAAAAACAACCTGATTAAGGCACTCTTGCCCCATACTTCTGTGGATGGCAAATGTATATATGCATTTGAGAAACAGACAGCTGGAATTCCTTTAGCGGTGGGAGACATAAAAAGCTTGCTTGAAGCAATAGTAGGAGATCAGGCAGGAGATGTTTGGGTAAAATCCGGGGACCTGTCAGTAAAAATTGATGACACCCATGACGGGGTGCCGTTCAACAATATCGGAGTGCAAGTGTGGAATACATGGCAGCAGGCATCTCCTGACGCACCAGACCTACAGTCCATAATGTAACATACGATACGGGACGATGAAGACCCTGTGCAATATATTTTGAAAGTGCAGGAGATGTGGAGGCTGGAGACAGGTGACCAATGGGATCGATCAGTTCCTCTTTTCTATTTTGTCATTAAAAGGGGATTGCCCAAGGAAGTTCAGAAAGCACTTGAGAAGATAGTGGGAAAGAGGCGGAGGCGAAGGGCTGGGCCGAAATTCAGAATATAATTATGCACCATTGGTAGAGGATTGAAGAACGATAAAAAGAAATGGCTCAAAGATTGCAGGATGAGGAAGCAAAACTGGTACAGAAAAAGGGGCTAAAATAGCAGTTGAAGGAGCAGTAACGACAGCCACTCAAGAAGGCTTGGCGTAGCAGGCAGCAGCGCACGCAGACAAGAGAATACCAGGGGCAGTGGGGTGGTGGATCTCAGTCACAGTATCCTGAGTGGCACCAAGGAGGTCAGCAGCGGGGAAGAGGAGAGTTTCAGGGGGTAAAAAGAGGCAGAGGTGGATTTGATGGGATGGGACCGAGAGGCGGTGCAGGACCCTCTCAGTGCTGGAGCTGTGGGAAGTGGGGGCATTTTGTAAGAGAATGTAGAAGCACCCCGGCCGTGCATCACCGCTGCTATACTTCTTACCACCCAGGATGGCCACCTCCATACCTTACGAGATACACCAGGTCTATACCCAGTTACCACAGAAGCCCCCACAAGTGCAGCCACCAGCTGCACCTAGCGCCCAAGTGGCTCAGCAGAGCCCCTTGTACAGAGGTCAGATGCCCACAAGTAATGCAGTGCCAAATGGAACAGTAGCACTGTACAGGGGGGGTCAGCGTCATGGGAGGCCACCCTTTCACATGTACCAATACATATCCTGATTAGGACAGCCCACAGAAAGCTCTTGCATGCCCAAGCCCATCCATGATTACCCATCCTGATGAGGAACCCTTAGTGGGTGTTGAGATATGTAAAAAGCAATTCATCTTTATGGGTGACACAGGTGCCACTAAATCATGCATCAGTGAGCAAAACTTCCCACTATCAGGTGAAGCTCTTGACATGCAAGGCTTCTCTGGGGCTGTCGCCATGGTTTCCTACACAGAAGAGGTAGCAATCAAAATAGGAGGAAAAGTGGTGCATGCCGCCTATTGTACCCAGAGACCTCCCCAATAAATGTATTAGGGGTAATTTGTTGAACAAACTGAACATGACCATTTCCTTCACAGATAACGGGGTGGTATGTGCCACCCTAGGCATGTGCGCCTTGAGGGGGAATGGTGGTTCGTGGCATCCCGTAGACCCAGATATGTTTGTGTATGGGATCACAGTTCTGGTTGACACAGTGCTCCAGATTGGTCAGGCGTGTTGGTGGGTGCCGTCTGATTTTATCTTTCGACCAGTGGTGACCACAGAGCTTGTGGCAGGACTATACTTTCCCTAGATTTACAGGGCCTGGTGGTGTCAGCTAAAAGGACTGTTGTGGTCAGAACGGATTCTAATGGGTGCGAGTGGCGTACTATGCTGTGAATCGATCCAACGGCACCCCTTAAAGAAGTAACAGATGCAGAATTGTTTGAGGATTGTGTTGACGATGGAGAAATTGTGTTGGTGATCTGTATTCGTTGAGAAATTATGGTGCAACATCACAAAGTCCAATGTTCCTCAATCGCCCTTGTCGCCCCACCACCCCATCACTGAGAACAATTTAGAGCAGGTCCCAGAAAGATTACGGACAACCAATCCCCACAATGTAGGCTAGTGGCCCCAGTTCAGATCACACTCAAGCCACTCTTTTACAGCTGCTAGCATACAAGGGCTACAAGGTAGACAAGGCAAAGCTGCAATACTGCCTCCACAACGTACTCTATTTGGGGAAGGTAATTTCTGTTCACGGGAAGACAATTATACCTGACCGCACTGCATCCCTGCCACTGCTCTGTAGCAGCAGCCCAGGCAGTACATATGCATTGCAAGTTGAACACTGAATGACATGGTGACTGATACCCCCCTTAGTCTGATAGGCAGATGTTGTGTGAAGGTGTTACACTCTGCCACTTGCCTTCGCTGGTGGTTCACCTAAGGGTTGTCCCGGCCAGAGTGCAGGACAGTCACGTAGCTGTCAGGTCAGTGGATTGGTCTGAGCCCTATCAAAGTAATCACCTACCAGTCCACTGTACAGACAGACTAATTAATGTATTGCATGCTTTGTCCTGGAGCTTGCCTTATAGTCACATAAATTACTTGTCACTATAAAAAGCAGTAGGATCTGTCACTGAAATCTGTAGGCGATAGGACGGCTTAAAAAGCCTACTGCCTAAATCTGTAGGGTTGGCAAGCATGCGAAGAGGCCCGCACTGCATGGCGGCGTTCTCATTGTGTGCTGCGACATGGCCAGGCTGCACACGCGTTCTCACAGACCTTGTCGCCATTGTAATGGGGCTACGGATGGGGCCGGGCCCCTTCTACGTTCTCAGTCTGGATGCACACAGGAGTCAGTGAGTTGTCGTTCAAACTGGCGCACGGCTGACACTGCACGAGCATTGGGAGGGGTCCAGACACAACAACAGTTGACGGGGTAAAGATGAGGGGTAATTTTCTAAGTCCCATGGACCGGATAAGAATGTGCTATAGACAAGTGTTACACATGAAAGCTGGTCTTAAAACATGTTCTCTGTTCCATGGGATCTTGTTTTTCCTGTTAGGCAGAGGAGGGGGCCCGAAGGGCACAGAGGGTAACGTATGGAATCTGCCTGTTTTCGCAGGACCTTAATGCAGGTGGATTTCTTAGGAATCCATAGTAAATGCGTGTTAATTACGGGAGACATGTACATAAATGGACTTCTCGATGCACTTTACTTTTTACAATGACCCATCTAGTGTTTTGTGAAGCTGGTAGTTTTGTCCAATGCAACTGACTGCATGTTCTTGAAAATGCACGATTTGCTAGGAATGGTTCTAAAAAGCCATGTCAACGTCGGAAACTTTTTTATGCCCGCGTCCACCCCTGGGCCACGACCATCTCTCCGCGTGAAATGAAGGGGAGGTGATCGTCCAATGCATGCCTGTCTTTGGGCAGCGAGGTGACGTGACGTCCTCGAATCAGAGTTAGTGGCTAGCATCCAACATCCGCCCCACGATGGATTCTTGTGAACACAGCGGCATTCTGTGCCCTGAACTTCTCCCAAGCGCCCTTGGGTAAATTGATGCTGACTGAGGCCTTGTTCCGGGCCCGGGTGCGGCTCGGCCACTTTTATCAGTGGAGTGCAGAAAGCAGCGCGGCTTGGCACGGCGACATGGGTCGGGGGCGGGCACCTGGCTCACAGAGGCCACTTTGTTAGCAGTGGGACGGAGAGGGAGGGTGGGACAGAAAGGGCGAAGCAGAGGAAAACAAGGAGATAGGAAGGGAGAAGGGAGCGAGATGTAAATAGGTTGCACGCAGCACCGAGCCAAGAAAAAGGTGCACATCCTTCGTGGTGGTGTGTTGAAGTTGAACATGAAATGTGTGTGTGTGTGTTTTGTAAGATTGCATGCGTTTTAAGAAACATACCGAGCTTGGCGTGCACGTTCGGGAGAGAGGGCAAGGGGTTAATGGGCATGGCGTTTGAACTCTCCTCTTACCAGTGGTGGAAATGGAAAAAAAATGGTGGGGATCCCACAAGGGCCGGAGTTGGGGGGGGGGTGTAGCCCAAGGAGGCGGCGTTAAGAGGGGCAGAGCTGGCAGTTGACCTCCAATCAAAGGACATGTCCAAAATATTAGTTTAAAACGGCACTATTTCTTTCATGCTGCTTCTTTTCCAAACTATATATCAATTCCACTTTAAACCACATCCATGGCACTGTTGATGAGTTACTTCACTATGCGAATAATAGTTTTGACCAGTGTTACTGAGTAAATATTCTCTAAAATGCATAATGTGCATCCCATTTTTTTTAAACTCCCCCTTGGTACTATTCAAACAGGTTGATTTCTGTTCGTCCTAAGCAACGTTTTCTTTTACTTGAACCACACCCAGCACCCACCCCCTGAAAGCAGTTGGGTGGCTGCATCGTGTGTGATGTTAATAGGGTTATTTATGTCGGATACCTGTATATTTATTTATTTATGCAATGTTTGTCAGATACAGGTATCTGACAAATGTTGCATGAATAAATAAACCAGGTCGTGGCTGAGGACCGGGTTGTGGCTGAGAACTGTAACTTCCGCTTGTGACCTCTTCCATGGGGTCACCAGAGGAAGTTACCCTTTGCTTGCAGGCGTTTTTTTCCTTCTTTCTCCACACGGCACAGTAGGGGTTTGGGGCGGCTGACTCTGGTCGGATCCCGAGATCCGGCTACACATCTGGTGCAGGATCTCGGATCCGGCGAGAGCCGGCCCAATGACCAGCGTTGCCTCTTACCATCCGGAGCAGAAGGAATACACACTAGTCGGCAGCGTACAAAGACAACACAGGCACTTCTAGAAAAGTGCTGCCGTCCTAAGTGCTGACAAGTGTAGTTGAATTGTGCCACATGGTGGCAATGGCTTTTGTGTCTCCCTTTCCCATTGTATAAGTCGTGTACCCTCAATCAGTGCTTTAAGTGGGGTAAGAGATTGAGGTGGGGCATTTTGGGGCGTGGCTTACATGGTGGGTGTGGTCTAAGACTTGATGGGCGTGGCCTAAAGACAGACATGTAAAAAAAATGGTCTGGCCTACATAACTAAGTGCATATCGCAACACAGTCTGCTTGCTACATTCCTTAAAAACACCTAAAAGCGCAAGGGCATTATTTACTGAACCCTTGACAATAAAAACCGGTGCCGATCAAGGCATGAATCAGTATTTTCTTTGCTGTTCTATCATACGTTTTGGCTTGTATATAAGTATTAGGCATTTACCAGGGACACAGTACAGAGTCAGATGCAGCCAAAGGCATGTCTAGAATAGCAGGGTGATTTACCACATCACCCACTTTGTATGTCAGCCAGGTCTATAGTAAGGGTAAAGGTGGTTAGTGGAATTAGCTGATCATTGCGTGTGCCAGGCCAGACCTGTGATACACTACAGTGACACAGATGGAATTCGTCAAGGTTTCATGTTTCTCGCAAACGTGGCCGTTAGCTGTGCCACTGACACCGGACACAGCCGACGGTTCGTCTAAACACATTTCCACATGTATCCAGACAATGTCTGATCTGATGATTGGAAGACTCCCCCAGAAAATACCCTTTTCCCAACATTTGGGTTATTGCCAGAGGATTTTACATTGGAAGTGAAAGGGCACTTAATCAGGGAATATCCGCTATGCTGTGCGTGTCCGCATACGATGCTTAGCCCGGATTGCAGTGTGGTGGTCAGAGGGCAGCGTTAATGTACTCCTCCATTTACCTTCATGGATCACGGCGCATAGCAACACGAGCTCTAACCTGTGTGCGTCTGCTGAAATGAATTAAGCTTGCGCTCTTTAAAGAACACTGTGCTCAAGTGCTGTGGAAAGTAACTGACGAAGGGTTAATACCCTCTACGGACACAGATATTTTCAAAGAAACACAGGCAAGAAAGTCAAAGAAAGGAAACTATGCAAGATGGAGGGAGAGCCAAAGTGAGAGAGAACATGCGGAAGTAAAAAAGTCTAGAAAAGGAAACAAAGGCACAAGTTTAAAGGAAGGGGCAAGAGCAACAGGTGCGTCTGTTGCAGTTTCGCTGGTCGAGGCGAACACTTAAGTGAGAAGTTTGCCTCAACCAGTTGAAACTGCAGCAGCAGTCACTTTGATTTATTTATTTATAGAGCGCTTTACACCAAGGCGCTGTACAGTGGAACAACATAATACAAGATAACAACAAAATAACAGTGGGAGCAAAATTATATCATGAATCATTCGACAAAACAGTGCAAAGAGCAATTAACTGAAGGGGTGAGTGGGATTAGGTGTGGGGGTGGAGATGAGTTGGACGCGGGTAATGGAAGGGAGAGAGAGAGGAGGAAGAGAAGGAGAGGGGAGAGAGAAAATCAGAGGGAAGGAGAGAGGGGAGGGGAAGTAACGAGGGCAGAGGGGGAGGTTTCAAGGAGGAGAGTGGAGGAGGAGGGATTTAAGGGAAGTGCAAAATGAGGTTAAGGTTGTGGTAGAGCGGATCGTGAGAGGGAGTGAGTTCCAGTGCAGAGGTGCAAGGAGTTGGAAGGAGCGGAAACGGGAGGAAGTGCAGGGGGATGGAGGTACAGTGAGAAGGAAATGATCAACGGAACGAAGGGAACGGGAGGGGGAGTAGAAGGGAGAGAAGGGAGGAGCGATAAGGAGGAGCGATAAGGAGGAGCAAGACCATGGAGGGATTTGAAGACAAGGCAGAGAAAGTAAAATTTTAGCTGTAATTGAAATGGTAGCCAGCCAAGGTAAGAGAGTGAGGAAGATGAGTCACGGGAGGTAAGGAGACAAAGGGTACGAACAGCAGAGTGGTAGATGGATTTAAGAGGGGCAAGATGAGATGCGGGAAGTCCAAAGAGTAGTGAAGAGCAGTAGAAGAGGCGGCAAAAGATGAGAGGAAATTAGGAGTTTGGTAGCATGGAATGTGAGGAAGGGACAGATTTTGCGAATATTGTAGAGGTGGCATCGGCAGGTGCGAGAGGTGAGTGAAATGTGTTGGGAGAAGGTGAGAGAGGAGTCAAAGAGAACGCCTAAATTAGGAGCTTGGGGAGAGATAGGGAGATTGGTGGGAGGAAAGTGAATCAAAGGGGGTGGAGAGGGAGGAGGAAGAGAGTTAGAGGGGAAGAAAAGGACTTCGGTTTTATCGGTGTTAAGAGAGAAAGCGGGAGGACATCCAGTTCTTGAAAGCAGTGAGGCAGGAGGAGAGTTTAAGGTGAAGGTCAGTTGAGAAGGAGGAGAAAGAGAGAAAGAGTTGAGTATCATCAGCATAGAAATGGTGGGAGATGCCAAACGAGGAGATAACAGCGGCAATGAAGGAGGTGTAAAGAGAGAAGAGGAAAGAACCAAGTACAGAACCTTGAGGAACACTGTAAATAAGAGGGAAGGAAAGAGAGGTCTGGCCACCCGATGATACAGTGAAGGAACAGGAGGAGGGGTAAGAGGATAGCCATTTTAGAACAGGGCCTTTAAACCCGAAGGAGGAAAGAGTGTGGAGCAAGAGTGGATGATCAACAGTGGATGATCGATTTACCTTGCCATGGTTGCAGAAGTGGCTTCGTGTTCGTTGCAGCAGGCAGGGGCTTGGAGTCAAAGGCAGCAGGTAAGTCAGACCAACATGGCGCATCCTTTTAGCCTGGCCTTGCAGTGGCACTGTAACTTCTTCTAGTGAACTGTATTTAGTACCTTAGAAGTCTTCCTACAGCTGATGAGCTAACGCTCGTCGAGAAGTTGACGCAATCATTGAGTTAAAGTACAGGTATACTCTCCTTTTTACATGTACTGTGTGACTATTTTTTAGAACTCTTGTTGAGTTGTCGGATCCCTCCATATATGTTTATATATACATATATATTTTTTTTAACCCCCACAGTCTGTACACCGCACTTGAATTACAAGAACACTATGGAGATCGATTTAAAGCATATCATCCAGGTGATTTGTATAGAACATGACAGATTGATAGTAAATTGATCAAATGGGCCAAATTATAAACTCATTTATACTTTCTGTATAATTTCTTTTAGATTCTATCAAGTATTAAGATTTATAACAAGTCTAAGAGCTCCTGATGAACGGATTACATTCCCGAAACTCGTTGAGCGAACTAGGATAAGAGAAACATCAAGAATTCCTTTCAATGACTAAATGTGAAATTATTCTAACATTTGATATGGTTTCTTTTCTATGTTTTATTTAAAAAAAATGTGCCATATATCTATTGATCGGATTGAACCACAACATCAATATAACACAAGTTTGTAAAGGTGTAATGACAAATGTGTATTGAGATATGTTTTGTATGTAAATTGTATATATGAAGAAATATTAATCAAACCTGTATGTTTTACTCCAGAAAAAAACTAAATCTTTATTTTTCTAAATTTAATGTATAGATCTATACTTTATCTGTAGTTTATTAACACAAATCGGGTGTGTGAGAGATGGGAGGGTTCCCCATAATTTGTGGACATCCATTGTGCTTTCAGTTTGGACACCACCTCGTGTCAGGGCTGGTTTTTCTCCCTTGCACCCCTCTAATTCTGCTTAATTAACCCTCTAACTAACTTAGGAGTGCACCCTACATCCAGGAATATCACAGATAGGCAGCCAGTGCACATTTCTTCTGACCGCAGATCTGTGATCATTTTTGGGGATGTTCAAGGCTGCTATGAGTGCATTGTTTTGAAAGATTTGCAGCTTATTTATGTTGTGAGTACCAGTGCTGGCAAATAGGGAATTGCAATAGTCAAGTCTGGATCCTATTAGAGCTTTTGCTAATGTAATGCAGCGGTCGGAAGAGAGAAATGGTCTACAGGCATTGATTAGTTTGGTCGTATAGGCTGCCGAAGAGGCAATTGCATTTACTTGCTTAGTTAGAGACAGATAAGAGACCAAGTAGACCCCAAGATTTTTGATTTCCTGATAGGCTGGGACAGTGATGCCAGTGATGCCATCAATAACGAAGGATTTGTAGGCTCCAAGAGCAGCTCTGTTTTATCATCATTGAGGCAAAGAGAGTGATGTGCCATCCGGCCCTGGATGGTATGATAGATCTTGCCAAAAGCGTATGAGTCAGTGGAGAAATCTCCTGTGATGGGTAGGAGGATCTGGATATCATCCGCGTAATTTGTGTAGGAGATACTCTGAGTATCAAGAAGGTCAAAGAGAGGCTGCGTTAAGATGTTGTACAGCGTAGGTGAGACACAGGAGCCCTGAGGGACAGCACAGGTGGCCGGAGTTGGCTGAGCTGCGGCTGAGGGTGAGAATACACTCATAGTTCTGTTACAGAGGAAAAATGAGATACAGGTAGTTGAGGAGAAATTGGCTGCTGAGGAGAGGTGGTCGCAGAGAATTTGGTGATCAACTAAATCTAGGCCTCTGCGAGGTCAAGCAAAAGGAGGAGAGCCATCCTACCGGCGTCTTTGAACTCACCCATTTGATTCTTTAAGTTCAGAAGTGCTGATTTCATGTCGGGTCTCAGCCGGAATCCAGATTGGCGTAAACCTAGGAGGTTGTTAGATTCCAAATGTACCTGAATCTGCAGGTATGCTGCTCAATCCAGAATTTGTAGGAGGAAGGGGACGGGTGTGATGAGGCAATAGTTAGTGGGGATGTTCAGGTCTAACCTAGTTTTTTTTTTTTTTAGTAAGAGTAGGACCCAGGCATCTTTTAAGCTAGCTGGAACTGAGCTGGAGGAGAATGAGGAATTGATGAGTGAGGAAATAAAGGGTGCAAGTGCTTCTGCACAGTCTTTGATGAGTGAGACCGGGCATATGTCCCTTTGGCATCTGGAAGGTTTCATACCTTTTTTCATTTTGATTTCTGAGACAGGTTTGAAAACAAAAGGGTGGGTGTTATGTTGAGAGAGATGACAATACATCGCAGATGAGGCATCATTTGTGGTCAAATTGTTTTTCCTTGTTGCAATTTTTTTTTGAGGATGAGATATTTTGTCCTGTAGGGCAGTTTGTATATTTCTGCACCTGATGTCAACTTTCTTGCAGTTATTAGACAGGGGAGCTGGAGATTCTAGTTCCCGTAATGTGGCGAAGAGCTAATTTTCCTTTGTCGATTCAGGCATTATAAGTGAGCTTTTTGCATCAAGTGTGGGCAATTTGTAGTTTTTCGCTAACACAGTGAAGTGTGTTTTGTTAGCGGCTGTAGGATCACTCCCCCATCCTGTTTCAGATGCACGTTTATTTGTGCAGAGTACTTTAAGGACTGGAGTGAACCATGTATTGAGATGACTCAATGGTTTGGCTTTACGTGTCACTAAGGGGGCTATGGTGTCTAGGACACAGAAGGGGAAGATTAGAAGTCTCTACCAGCATGGTTGGGTGGCTATGGGTAACTTGAGGACCAGGAGAGCATTTAAGAAAGGAAGGATACCTGCTGGGGTGATATTCCTGGAAGTTGTGGTTTGCGAGGTAGGCAAGGAAGTTGGTATGGCATGTAGTTGATTCCTAGTAGTGATGCTAAAGAAAATGATGTTGTGATCTGACCAGGGGCAATTCACATTTGAAGCGATCATAGGCCCTCATTACAACACTGGCGGTAACCCATGGCGCTATTAGCACCATGGTTGCTGCCGGTGTTGTAACAAGTCCGCCAATGTTCAATGAGGAATTACCACCCCATTCCAAGGTTGGCGGGGCGGTAATTCCCCATTGAACATTGGCCCTTCCCCATTCCCATTTTTGCCCCATAGGGCTCAATGGGACTGGGGAAGGCGGTAATTACGGTACCGCAAATTGCGGTACCGTAATTACCTCGAAGGTCCCTTTGCGGGTCCCTACTTTAACGGCTGGTCCAGACCAGCCGTTCAGGTCGGGTCCCGCAAAGGGACCTCGTAATTTGGCGCTACGGGGTTAACGGCGCCGCAGCCTTTTACGGCGCCGTTAACCCCTTTGCGCCAGGGTCGTAATGACCCCCATAATGTTGCAATTTCGTTCAGCCAGCCAATCTAGGATTCAGCCTTTGTTGTGTGTAGGGCTCAGGATACATTGTGTGAAGCCTAGGGCCTCAACAGCGTCTGCTAAAGCCAGGGCGTTGGAATCAGTGCTGTTGTTGTAGCCTGAGTTGATGTCTTCCAGAAGGATGATTCTAGAGGAAGGCTTGGCCTCAGCTGAGAGGTGGTGTGTAATGTCATCTTCAAAGGACAGCATAGGGCCATGTGGTTGTTAGATAAGATGAAGGGTTATGGTGGCTGTGTGGGATAGTGTCCATTTTCCAGTTAGTAATTTGCCTGATTGAATGGCCATGTTGTTGGCTTCTCTAATGCCTAGGGAGTCTTTAGCAATAATGGCCACTCCTTCCCCTCTGGTATCCAGTCTATCTTCACGAAAGATTGAATAATTCTTATGGATCGGAAGATAAAGGGTATGGCTTGAGGTAGTGTGCAACCAAGTTTCTTTGATGGCTAATAAATCCAAGTCATTCGATGAGATGAAGTCGCAGATTTCAAGCGCATGGGCCATCAATGATCTGGCATTTTAGGAGTGCACCTTTAATTGGAGTGACGTTTTCCTGCATTGAGAGGCGCTGAAGTCTTAATGCACTACAGGCACAGCATGAACTTGGGCATCCACCAAACAGAGGCTGTTGGATGTGTGAGCGAGCTCAGTGGCGCTTGGTCGGGAGTGGGGAAGGCAGAGGGGAGTTGCAAGGGGCACGTTACTGCAGGGGTTAGGAAGGTGGATAGAGGTGTGTGGCGGCAGGACAAGAGACTTTGATAGTTGAACAGAAAGTTTAGTTCTGCATAAGAGGGCGTACCGTACGTAGGTCGAGTGCAGGGCTCAGGCGGCCAACCATGGCCTGACGGGCCAAACAGGAGTTGTAGGTCTTTGTGTTTGGCCAACCCTGATCTGCACATGGTTTTCCCCCTTCTGCAATGACATGGCAGGCAGAGCAACAGGGTCCTGCAGGGTTGTCCAGGAGCAGCGCAGGTGGGTTAGGGTCAATTCATATCCTTCCAGCCATACTATACTTTTACTAGGATAGCACTTGTAATACGGAAGTACAAACATTTCTAAGCTTTACTTTTCAATCAGGCAATCTTTATTGGTCGCTTAGAGCCCATAAAAGCATTAACAAAAAAGAAACAGCAAAAATGAATTATAGTAATAGTATAGTAATAACGGTTGGTTTAATCTTATAAAAACAACCCTTAAAAAACCGATTCTGCAAAAGCACACCAAGAGTGCCATGATTATCTGAGGGAATGTTGTAGGATGGCCAAGTTCCCTGTGGAGTAGCTTTACCCAGAGGCGTTGCTCAGGGAGGGGTAGGGGCTGATGAGGCTATAAGCCCAGGTCATTTGGTTGTAGCCACGGATAGAAGCTCATAGGCTACAAAAAAGGCTAGCTAGCCCCGAGTCCCGACATTAGCGTAGCCCGAGATCTTTTCCAGACCCAGCAACACCCCTGGCTTTACCTGTGCCAATCTAGTACCTGCACTTCTCAGCATGGTTGCTGAAGCTTTACGACACTGCACTGAGCCCTGGTTCTCAGTCCTGTGAATGCATGGACATGGAGGATGCACTTCTCAGCATGGTTGCTGAAGCTTTACGACACTGCACTGAGCCCTGGTTCTCAGTCCTGTGAATGCGTCGACATGCAGGCTGCACTTCTCAGCATGGTTGCTGAAGCTTTACGACACTTCACTGAGCCCCGGTTCTCAGTCCTGTGAATGCATGGACATGGAGGCTGCACTTCTCAGCATGGTTGCTGAAGCTTTACGACACTGCACTGAGCTGAGCCCTGGTTCTCCGTCCTGTGAATACATGGACATGGAGGCTGCACTTCTCAGCATGGTTGCTGAAGCTTTACGACACTGCACTGAGCCCTGGTTCTCAGTCCTGTGAATGCGTGGACATGGAGGCTGCACTTCTCAGCATGGTTGCTGAAGCTTTACGACACTGCACTGATCCCTGGTTCGCAGTCCTGTGAATGCGTGGACATGCAGGCTGCACTTCTCAGCATGGTTGCTGCAGCTTTATGACACTTCACTGAGCCCCGGTTCTCAGTCGTGTGAATGGGTGGTCATGCAGGCTGCACTTCTCAGCATGTTTGCTGCAGCTATACGACACTGCACTGAACCCTGGTTCTCAGTCCTGTGAATGCATGGACATGGAGGCTGCACTTCTCAGCATGGTTGCTGCAGCTTTATGACACTTCACTGAGCCCCGGTTCTCAGTCCTGTGAATGCGTGGCCATGGAGGCTGCACTTCTCAGCATGGTTGCTGCAGCTTTACGACACTCCTCTGAGCCCTGGTTCTCAGTCAGAGTCCTGTGAATGTGTGGACATGCAGGCTGCACTTCTCAGCATGGTTGCTGCAGCTTTACGACACTCCTCTGAGCCCTGGTTCTGAGTCAGAGTCCTGTGAATGCGTGGACATGCAGGCTGCACTTCTCAGCATGGTTGCTGCAGCTTTACGACACTGCACTTAGCCCTGGTTCTCAGTCAGAGACCTGTGAATGCGTGGACATGCAGGCTGCACTTCTCAGCATGGTTGCTGCAGCTTTACGACACTCCTCTGAGCCCTGGTTCTCAGTCAGAGTCCTGTGAATGCGTGGACATGCAGGTGGCACTTCTCAGCATGGTTGCTGCAGCTTTACGACACTCCTCTGAGGCCCGGTTCTCAGTCAGAGACCTGTGAATGCGTGGACATGCAGGCTGCACTTCTCAGCATGGTTGCTGCAGCTTTACGACACTCCTCTGAGCCCTGGTTCTGAGTCAGAGTCCTGTGAATGCGTGGACATGCAGGCTGCACTTCTAGGCATGGTTGCTGCAGCTTTACGACACTGCACTGAGCCCTGGTTCTCAGTCCTGTGAATGTGTGGACATGCAGGCTGTACTTCTCAGCAGGGTTGCTGCAGCTTTACGACACTCCTCTGAGCCCTGGTTCTGAGTCAGAGTCCTGTGAATGCGTGGACATGCAGGCTGCACTTCTAGGCATGGTTGCTGCAGCTTTACGACACTGCACTGAGCCCTGGTTCTCAGTCCTGTGAATGTGTGGACATGCAGGCTGTACTTCTCAGCAGGGTTGCTGCAGCTTTACGACACTCCTCTGAGCCCTGGTTCTCAGTCAGAGTCCTGTGAATGCGTGGACATGCAGGCTGCACTTCTTAGCATGGTTGCGGCAGCTTTACGACACTGCACTGAGCCCTGGTTCTCAGTCCTGTGAATGTGTGGACATGCAGGCTGCACTCTCCTCTGTGTTCTCAATATGCTTCTTTCACGACCTCTATGACTGACAAGTAGTCGAGTTTCAGTAACAATATTCTAGTGGCCAATGGACAGATTTCCATATCACTTGTCCTTTCAGACTATAGTCAGGCCGCATCAGAGAGCTTTACAAATCCAGTAAGTGTTTCGATTGCTTTACATTGCCACAGTCCTGCAGGCTTTCGGAGCCACTTGCCCAATAGAAAATGTAGCTCACAGGATAATGCATCTGCTGCAGAAATGTGTGTAACCTGCAAGGTTCCATTCCTAGTAAGACAGCTCAGTTGGGTAATGTGACAGTCAGTTGCAGAGATCTCTGTGTAACCTGTATGTCCTGCCATCAAGTCCGGGTAAAATAGTTTGATTGGCCAGTGCACCTCCAGCAGAAATGTATCTATAGACTGCAGTAAACAAACAGGGTAAATTCAAGAGAAGGACGGGAAAGCCGTTACCATATTGCCTCTAGTTAACGTTTAGGATTGTATCACAAAACAACGTTTCAGCAGGAAAGAAGTTATTCAAAAGCACAGTGCACTTTTTAATCTTACGTAAACATACAGTCTAAAAAGGAGACAACCCTGCTACAAACTAGCCCTAGAGAAGAACACCCTATCGCTATCAGGGGGTGCCTTGCCCTAGGTGGCGTGTGGTGCAACACCTATCTAACAGAGATAGTAAAGTCAGCTGTCCCTGAATTACTGCAATTGTGCAAATTAACATATATTAAGGACAATTCCAACAGCTGGTGGAAGAACAGCAGAACTGTGCATTAGATTCTGCCGAAACCTGTTCAGAGTGGTAGCAGCCTATCAACAAGTTGGCTAATTGGATTCCAAACAAAACTCCATCTTTAATTATGCCCTTAGGTATTGGAGTCAACAAGTACAGTTGGAATGTCCGCTCGAGGAAAACACATAAAACAACTTGGGTAAAAACGCTCACGCCATCTGTGTGAGTGTACAATCTAACTAGTATCTCTCAATTCTTGTAGGAGATAGCAGCAAGGTCATGAGAACCCTCATGACCTGAGAGGTCGACCGGTTTCGATAGCGTTGGAGAGATAAGCCATATTCATCAGGATCATAATTTGAGAGAAAAACAAATTTTACTTATCCAGCATGTCGTAGCTGTCTATCGAGAGGTCGGGCGAATGACTGATCGAGTCAGATTTGAGCCCAGTCTTCAATTTAGGCACTGCATCACCACATATATTCTCCATGCTAGTTTGTACAGACATGTGTTAATGGGGGCCTACCTCAATCTTCACTGTGTTTTACAGCTCTCCTATGGAGCCTCTACCAAGTGGTGCAGTGAAAGAAAATGCATGATAGTGTTACCGGCTTGTTGTCATTGTTTTAAACAGCATGGGACCGGTTCTGCACCACTCCCATTTCTAATCCGAAATGATGTGCATTCTTAAGGAAATTCCCCCTACTAGTAGTGACTGTCAACTATCTACTACCGCTTTGTCTGCTACCATCTATTACTGATAGCTTCCCATTGAAAAAGCACTGATGACAACAGACTTGCTGAAAACATATCTGACAGGTTCCGTGCCATCATGTTTCTTTTTTTGTACTTGAAATTCAAAGCAAAAAAATGAAACAGACAAAGAGGAACAGAGCTCATAGATGAGTTGCCGACCACTGGCTGGGAACAGCTGATACTGGGACTTAAAGTACCTGCACCAGAGCAGTCACCATCTTCGCCCACCGCAAGAAATTGCCATAAGTGTTCATTTGGTGACAGACATGTACAGAAACAGACACTGTAAAATGCATTTGCACTCGGGGAAGGGAGCTCAACCAATCAGGTAGTTAGAACAGTGGGCGAGAATACACACTGTACTGCCCGCTGTTGCCAGTCACTCGAGGCCCTTCCCCGGTTGGTGCCATGTGTTGATTGTGGGGTGGCAAAAGGGAGCCGCTCCCTGTTGCCTCCCCACAGCCCTCCTACCGTCAGAAATATAAAATACCCCTCCCACCCACCACTTACCAGCTGGACCACAGCTGTGTGCTTTGGTCCCAGCGCTCCTCCCTCCCACGGCCGCTGCCATAGAAATCCCTTTACCTATGGTGGCAGCCATCTTTTTATTGGTGGAGTGAATGGGCTCCCGAAAAACATGAAACTATTCACCCCGGGCAAACCCTGGGCAGGGGCGCCCCAAGGGGTGGCCAGGGGGGGGGCATGGCTGCCCTTATAAAAATGCTGCTCCCCCCATTGGCCACCCCAGGAAAAAGCAAACAAAATATACGTATTTTTTTCGCACTGAACTGTGCATCGACAACAATAACATGCCCAGTTCAGTGTGAAAAAAGTGTTTTTTTTGTTGCCGCGGCCCGCAACAGTGTAGGGTAGTGCAAAGAAAAAGTGTCCCACTATTGCTTGTAGCACTGAAGGTTGGAGAGTGTAAAAGTCCAGTAGATCCCAAGGGCGAGTGTCGCTGCTGTCTGAAGTGCAGCAGTGGGTGTGAACAGTCTTGGAGGCTTCAGTGAGAGCAAGAAGAATGCAAAGACACGCAGCTTGGATGTGCAAACTTTGATGTTTAGGAGACACAGAACATATGCTAAGAGAGGCATTACCTTCAAAAATGCATTGTAAACTCTACTCATAGGTTATTAATAAACAGGATAAGAAAGGCTCCAAATTCGAGTGGCCTGGTACATGATGTGCACCCATATGCAAGGCTAAGTTAATCATTTCTAGATACGGTTTCATGCAGGCCTGTAAAGAGTCTGTGACTACGTGTGTCTTTGTATTTACACTCATCGTTGTGCTATGCTGCACGCAACTGTCTGATCACCCTCTGCCCACACTCCAATAACTGAGACGGCACTCTACATTTAAATGCAGTTAACGTACAAGTGATTTTGTATCCTTTTTATATTAATGTCACAAGGCCCGCTTAATTTCATATCCCCTCTTTCCTTGCTCTTGGAGTGTTGAGCAGGTCCGGTGCGCATCCTCCACAAAGCCCCCCACCCACACGCTGGCTCTCTATGGGGCTCTGATCTCTACCGCACAACATCAGCCCCCTTTAGGCAGCAGCCATCCCTTCTCCTTGTGCCTCACTTGCTATTACCTTAAGAAAGGTCGCCACTTATTCAGTTTCCCCCTTTATATATCCTCCCGACTCCTCTTTGCCAGGTTCGGGCTCAACATGAAATTAACCCCAGGCACCAAAAAAAGTGGCCCACCTTTGCACATTGCAATTTGTTCCTTTCTTTGACAGATTCTTCAATACTTTTCATGGCAGCCAGTTACGGCACAACACATTGGGTAGTGTTCGGTAATATTAGTTACAGATAGTGGTTTATTTTTAAAGCATTTTTACTCTGTAGCATTGGTCAAAACTATCAGCTGCAAGCTACAGTAACGCATCAAACTGACCCACTTGGCCTAAAAAATGTTGCACTTTGACCAAAAAAAGTGTCCCACACTAGCATGTTAGGCTGGACTTACATGTATTGCCCTGTTGCCACATGGGCCATTGTATGCCTGTCCTTTGCCTCATAGACTAGACAGCTCTTTGGACAGTGCCCCAAATTCACCCTTGCCCAAGTGGTCTACTCATTGCTTTGAAAGGATGAAGGGATCACCTCCTCTTTTCCTGCTCATCTTCCTCTCCTTTCTATGGGGCTATGCCATGTCAGCTCTCTAATTCCTCCTTCTGGCCGGGGAAACATTCTTGCCTTTACATGGATCAGACCTGGCTCTTTGTATACTACAGTGGGGCTGGCCTGGCTGTGTCTTACTGTGGCATGGAATAATGTACTCACATTAAGGTCAAAGGCAACATGATGAGTGTTCTTACATGGGGAGCACATGTTTCCTTATTTTGACTTGGGTCTTTATTTTACTGGTGTTTAAGCTCAAAGGCAACATACATGTTCTTACATGGGGGAATATAACTTGGTGCCTGCAACATAAGTGTTCTTGTATGGGGTATTTGTGTGATGATATGCTATTTATATAGCACTTGTGGCAAAGCGGTGTACAGAGAATATATTTACATCAAATGTATTACCCAACCGGAGTTTGCACTCATTTAATGATTTTTATTTATTACATGTATTGACATCGCCCAAACCCGCAAGTATCACTGTGGTGGTGCAACTTGGTGAGCAGGGAAAACAGTACAGTACAGAGTAACAGAGAGGTAACAAGGTGCAAAAGCAACATAATAGAACAAGGTCCATAGAGTAGGGTAGGGATCACAGAGGTCACTTTGAAGTATGAAAGGCAGAGTTGGCCTTGCCAGGATTTGAACCTGCGAATCACACTCGGATTACAAAAGCATGCGCTCAGCACGCTGAGCTATCTTACCAGCTAGCCAGCAAGAGCATGTTTTATTTCTGTGGCATTGCAGTTTATTAGTGGTGTTAAGGCCAAAGGCAACCTAAGTATTCTTACACTGGGGTGGGGGAATTCGTGCTGCCTACAAGGCTATGTTTTTTTACTGTGGCATGACATTTTTTTACTGCCGTTAGGGAGCAAATACAACAAGATGAGTGTTCTTATATGTGGAGTGGGGGATTTGTGTAGCCAGCAAGGGTATATGTTCTTACTGTGGCATGGCTTTTTTTTTCACTGACATTAAGGCAAAGCCAACAGGAGCATGTTCTTACATGGGGATACTGGCATGTATTGGGAGAGCCAGCATAAACATGCTTTTCTATAGTATAGTTACTGGCATTATGGACAAAGCAAACATGAGTATTTTCCTATATGGTTATATTGGCATATATAGGTGCACCAATATGGCTCTTCTTAATGTGGGCCCTACTACATTAGCTCCAGGCCCCACTTTTTACAGAGTAATGATATGATATGGCATTTGTAACGCGCCTATACACAAGTGTTTCAAGGCTACGGCTGTGGTGAGTTGGGGTGAAAGATGGATCTAATGGGCCAAAGGAAGGCGTGATATCTACTCAGCCTCCTGGGCTTGGGGAGGAGGCATTAGGACGATGGGGGTTCAGTAGCGCAATAGGTTCAATGTCCCGTCTTACTAATAGTTTTGAAAACTGCCATCCAGCCCCGCCAAAATGTTGAGGATGGATCCGCCCCTGCGTGGCACCCTGTGTACCACCCCAAGATTTCCTGTGGCCTCATCAGGCCACCCATACGAAAAATGTGTGGCGGCGCCACTGATCCGGGGTGCAAATGGCTATCACCCCCTTGGAGAGCAGAAGTGGCCGGTAACGGCCCACAGCCCTCATGTCAGTCTGGCAGGTCATTACCGGCCAGGTCCGCCCCCGGCACAGTGGTGATTGCCATATTAGACAACTGTATGTTTTTTTCTTCCTGGACTTTGGTTTAAAGTCTCTGTTGGATACAACCACAAAGCATTCTTATTAAAGCACTTGTTTGGTGGTTTGCAGTAATACCGCAAAGTTGCTGTGCTCCATGGCCGCTCATGCCCTCATATGATGCGTTGCTAGCTCCGGAGGCATTCGTGGCAACGAGTTTTCGGGGGCGAGCCCCGTGTAGCACGGGCTTGTGAATGGCAGTGAGAGCCATTGATCTGGTGTGGGGGTGACACCAATTCATTACAGACAAACTCCCCGTAGCGGTGGACTGGATTGTCAACTGCAACTTTAGCCTCTACAGCACTGTTAGCACTACAACTCTCCAGCTCAATTTTTTTGTTTGACATCACTATTTTACAATATTTTTCAATAAAAATGTATTTAATCACAGTATAAAACAGGATTACTGCACCAGAAATTAACAGTACTATATGAGAAGGCAAGAAGAACATTTTTAAAGAACTAGGCAACACTGTACATTGTAAACAGCCACCTGTGCTTGGTTGAATTCTAAGCAATAACAATCATTTGTCAGACATCTTACATTGTTCCCGTAGCTAAATGTTTTTCTTATGTAGAAAGTGATGCTGTCCATTTTGTTGGCGCTTATCCAGATTTTAGTTATACCCCAGTTGTTAGAAATGCACACTAACTCTAGCGTTGGCTTCTTATGGCCTTAAGACAAGATCGTATTGTATGCTTGAAGAATTTGAAAAGATGCGGTCTCCCATGTGTTCTCGGCTTTCCCTATGGAAGAAAAAACGTACAACTCTACAACGAATGTAAGATGTATGACAACTCAAGCTGCAATTTCTAATGAAATTACTTTGAGCAAAATAATGTCAGGCCCAGAAGAAGCACGTGTAATTGTTTATAACAAAACTAGTGCAAAACACGTGTCGGGGCCAAAACATATTTACCCTTGGCGTTTTAATGGAGAATCCCTTGTAAGGTACACATAAACATTTGTAATAAACGCAAATTTGCACATTTGCGCAATCCTAATCCTAATCTTTCATCCTTTACAGGGGGCAAATGAGTGCCATGAGTGTGGAGGGCAGAGGGCAGTATGAGTTCAGTTCCAATGTACTGTGTACATTCTATTTCATCGGTCTACTTCAGTGTGTCTTTAAACCACTGCATAGAATGCTGGTAAACAATAGCCCTCCAGCCCAACAAAACATGGGGCAAGATGCACTTCATAAAAATCACATAGGGAGGTAGCTGAGCAGGTGCAGATTCCAATCCCAGTGAGATGATTTAGCAATTTAATATGCCAGCTGCAGAGATGAGTGTGCAACACTCTGATGAAAATTTCCAAACCCAGTAAGATAGCTCAGCTGGCTAATGCATTTGTTGCTGAGATGCGCTTAATCATCTGGAACGTCTGAACGATTGCACACCCAGCCCCCCAGGAGCTTAGCCCGGCTCGGTCTTTGCAGCTGGGCTGCTATATTTTCAATGGGGTAGTGCTCCCACTCTTTAGGAGGGCTGCTTGTAATGGTTTATTGAGAAGTCACCCTCAACATAGGGAGTTCCTTCCCTCCCGACTCACGTTGCTATGCAACAAATTGCTTAAAAAATAATTGTTTTAGCCCTATCTCAGACACATATCATGCCCCTTGAATACCTCTCCCCTGAGTTAACAATGAGCCAAGAACCAGGCCGGTGTACGGGAAATATATTGGTATTTACTTAAATTAAAAGTAATAGAAATTAGCACGAAAATGTTAAACACCACTTTATCCGTGGCACAACACAATCAACTTCTCTCAGCATTAATAATCACAAAAGTGAGTTAAAAAGAACACAATTACAATTCTAAACTTTCTGCAAAATTCAATTCACAAAATAATTACACTGATAACTAACAAAGGCCCTTATGTAATGTGCAATTTTGATTTTCCTGCAGGCTTAAAAGGGTAGCAGTAGGATTTCAAGATTGGTAAAATACATATTGCAATTATAATTTTGCCCACACTTTTAGTTTAAAATAAACACAGGGTGATTTATCGCTTTGTTTTTAGACCCTGCCCCCTTTGCTTTGGTCTTGGTTGGGAAGTCCGATGTAAAAATTGGAATGCTTTGAGAAATTTTGTATTTCCCACCCCCCCCTTACTGAAAGACCTGTGTTGCAGAAGCTAGATAAAAAGGTTGGACTGATTTAACAACAAAGACACCCCCCTTCCTTAAGAAGTCAGTGTCGGCTGGACAACAAGAATTACCCAATTCAATTATAGGCTATAGTTTTCAGTGCACACTGGAAAGTGAGTTTTAATTTTCGAATTTTAACAAACTTCACCCCGTAGTGTTCTGCCAAATGGGGAATTAATTAAATTAATATTTGTGGTTAATAGGCCAAGGATTGACACAGTTTTGCCCTCCCACCCACTATAAAGGGAAAGGATTCAAGTCAAGCAGACTCCCCACCTTTAGTTTCCCAGAGCTCAGTTCTACTTACATAGCAAGCCTCTGTTTAAGGTTCAGGAAAGCCTTCATCATCTCAGGACCCTCTGGAAAGATAGGGCAGGGGTCTGGTCACTCCACTCTCAAGGATGGCCTCCCGCTCTCCACCATAGGACCCAGTCAGGTTGTGTCCTTCCTAGACTTATAGAGCTCCACCCAGATGTACTCTCAGCAATCTCCTCTGGTGTCTCCATACAGCTGTCAGATGGTAAGTTTCAGCAGCCTTCCTTATGGTCTGTCTCTTCTTTCTGTCCTCCTGTCTTTCTCCCTTTTCTGTCTGTCCCCTGTCCTAGTGCAGCCCCCCCTTATAAAGCAGCGATGACACCACCAATTTTATAATCTTTGGAAGGTACCCTGAAATGATTTCTGCCACTAGGATTGGACAGTTACCCTTCTCTCTCCTCCCAACCGAGCCTCCAAGTCAGGATTGGTTTAGGGGTTTGGGGCAACATATGGCAATTGGCATTTGTAATCACCCCTATGTTTTTCTTTAATTTTTTTGGCAGAAACTAGTTATGTATCACAACTTCATAATGTTACTAGCAACTGTCATACTAAACATATGTTCTGTTTCAGATGATCATGGAGAATAATATAACCCAACCACCAAAACCTTTCGATGTAGCATGGCTATGTGGCACATTTCTGCCGTTTCTATAAAAAGCACAACAGTTATGAATATGTAAGTTATTAAGCATATCCCTAATTTCATTTTCCACCCGCTCACCAACTCTCACATTTGGAAAATGTTCAGATCAGCCAGAAACCTAGTGTAACTGGCCACTAAAGTTCCCAGAGTCACAAGTAACTGCATTTTATATCCCCCAAATCTCCTGGAAATTACATTTTAAAAAGAATGGTACAAAATTGAAATCAATCCACATTATGGTTGCTGAGAAAAAGGCCTAAATGATAATAGTAATTTTAAAATGAATTGTGAATCTTCCTGTGGGAAAAATGGCAATTTCTGCCTTCCGGCTACTAGTTTTCCCTGGGTCAGCCTGTGCCTTTATCAGTCTCCTTCGTGTTGGAGGCTTGCTCTTTGAAGTGGGTTCCCCCATTTTCACACATACTAGTTGTGCTCCAGCCAAGGGTGATTTTTCTTGAAGTCCATGCTTTCAGAGCCAGCAGGTCTGGAGAACGCTGAACGTTGACGCCTTTAGCAGACCATTTTATTGTGGTTGGTCATTAAATGGGAGATGTGGCATCCAGGCTGAGAGTGGGAGTTTTCCTTTGTGAAGTTGTGCCCACAGCCAGCAAAAGGGTTTGCCTTGGGCTGACGTTTTCCATGAAGACAAAGTGGCTCTTCAAATGTCATTGGAGTTTTGTGGGTGAAACATAATATACATTGCTCTTTTGGTCAACCGACACATCATGTTTTGTTTTCCGACATTTTCCTGTGCGGAGTGATATTTTTTCACTTTTACCTTTAAACCCGTTTTTATATGCACACACATGTGCAGGCCGTTTTTCTTTTCAATGTTTAAAAATCCTGTTTTCCATGTGACTGGATCTTTGCTTCCTTCTTTTCTGAATTAACATGCTGTTTGTCCATTGGTAATGACAGGTCGGCCTCTTTCCACGTGGCTCTTTAACTTCACTTGAAAAACAAACAAATTCCAGGCCATTTTTGTTTCATGGTTTAAAATGCCTGCCATTCATGTGAAAGGGACTTCTGTTAGAGGCCTTTAAATGCACCCTGCATGCTTTACCTATTAGCGGGCAGTACGTGCCCAGCTTAGCAGTGCTTCTACACATGTAAACTGACAGTGCAGGCACCACTTGGCAGGACAGCTAGCTAGAAGTTCATTGTAGCAATATATGAGATTACATTTGGGCTGTTCTTTTATGCTACTTGGCATTTGTACAGCACTTTGCTGCCATTGGTGTCTCCTGGCAATGCTGGAATGTCTCTTGACAGAGCATTTAAGCTGAACTGTGCAGTACTAGGTTACTTAACGTCAGAGGTACTTCACGTGGGCCCGCTTGAGCATTTATGCTAGCTGCTGCTCATATAGTCTGTGCAAATACAGACCACCTTTTGTAATGCCTGCTGGTGCACTCCAAGGCATTTTTTCTCCCAGGCAGGCCTCTGCCTTGACCAAGATTTCATTTCCATGGCACACCACTGGCCATCACTCCTTCAGGCACAGGTAGGGTTACAGCTTAAGTTCTAATGAAGTTGGGGAAATAGACCTTCATCCTACATAGGCAGTAACACGGTTTGTGTTATTTACAAAAGCAGCAACTATGGTCTTTGAAAACACCTACACGTAGCACGATTGAGCTGCCTCATTGGCCCCGGTAGAGAGCTGTAGCCAGCCCCCCACTATCGTACCTAAAAAGATGGAACAGCACAAGACCTTAGTGTTACAAGTGTACACGTAGTCATTCACTGGATTTGGATTTCTCAATTTACAAAATAAAAATACACAATATATAGCCGAACAGCTCCCATGCAATCTTAAAATACAAAACACCCCACAAACACATTGGTTCACATCAAACCAAATATCCCGCAGTGAAAAGCATACACATTTTTTTTTTAAACGACAGTTTCTTAAACCAGCACAGCACACCGTATGAGAAAAGCAATACAAAACCGATAAACATCCTACTGTGCTACCGGCGCTGTGCTCAGTTTCAAAGCTACAGTAACATACTCGGCGAGATTATAAGTAATTATCAGATCACCGTAGTCAATTACAAAGAGCATTGCTTTTTTACATGTTTACAATTTATTGTACTTAAGATGGAAGCAACAGCTTTCGAGCTGCTAAATCGCCTGGGCGTAGAAGTGCATAGGTGGGAGATGGGCGCATGAGCGGAAAAGACACGAAAAAGAGGCACTAGGATAGAGAAAGAGGCAGAGGCGTAGACGGGGCAAGGCCCATCCAAAATCGGTAAAGGCCCGCTTAGCAGTCATGGACGTAATTTTGGGGGTGGGGGGGACAGGGGTGTTTGTCCCGCCCAACTTTCATGGCACACCATTTTGTCCCCATTCATTTGGCTGGGGTGTCTTTTCTTCAGATGTCATGTCCCCCCCAACATTTTCAGCAAAGTTACTCCACTGTCAGCAGCGCTGGGTGCGCACCCACAGATGGTAACGTCACTGCGGTGGGCCCTACTACATCACTTCAGGCCCGATTTAGACACTCGTGGCTGTGAAAAGTAGAGGAAGTGATCGGTTGAGGAGGAGGAGTATGTAAAACGAGAAAATGTGGTGCCAGAAAAAGGAAGCAAACCGATGTAGGCGGGAGGAAGAAGTTGATGGGCAAAATAGGGGCAAGAACTGCGGAAAAAGTGACATTCGTCAACTAAGAGTCTTATTAGAATTCCTGAGGTGGACACAGACTGTTCCCAGGAGACTACTCTCTGAGAGAATTTGGCACCTGCATATTCTGATGCCCAACCTAGTGCGGGATTCACGTACCTATATGGTGTGCGCTTCCACACCGATGCGAGGACCCCACACCAGCGTGGACATTCCACACAAAATGCTTACTCCAATTCCCACCTCCCTCCCAAATCAGTTGATTTTCACGGTTCATGCCCGATTTTCTCGAGCCAGCAAAAAACAGGTGGAATCCATGAAATCCAATGGGAGAACGATTTCTTCTTTATTTAGTTTTGGCGCATACATGACCTTAGCATCACCTACAGGCAAAGATATTGGTGTATTGTGTGTTGAGAAGGATGGCAATGTGGAAACACAAGCATTCATCATCAGGTGTCCTTAGACTGCCTGGTTTTTCTGCCACGTGACATGTTAGGACCATTCTTCCATCATAGCTCATAGGTGGAGCTTTAGCACCACTTAGGGAAAGCAACATTGTTTTGTCTCATGTGTGCCACCTTTAGTTTGGGCTCATAGATGGTCCTTGGGCTCCACCTAGTGAGGCTGCATCTTTTTTGCTCAATGGGTGGCACTTTGTCAGTGACACAGCACTCTGCCATTGAGATGCTTATGGAACCATGCAGATCACTTCCCCAGTCTGTCTCGCACCTGCAGTGACAGCTACCATTACTAATCATTGCCATTCACAAGTGCGTGCAGTACAAATCCCTCATAATCACTGCATATGATAGGATATTTAAAACATGCTTAATACCCAGAGGTTTCTAAGCGCGGACCCGGGGATCGAACCTGTGGTGCTCTGTGTCGTCTTGCTTCCAAAGCGAGCACGATGCCCCTGAGCTATCCTCGCGAGCATATCTGCGGTGAAGGGCACAGGCACACTGGGGAGAACTTGGGTTTCTTAATGCATCTCTGCAGACAAGTAACACTACACACAACTTTTAATGTCCCTAAATATTCACTAAGACCGCAGAACTGGTAACAACTCAAAAATACTGAAATTGTGTTCGTGACAATGTATTCTTTATCCGTTCTAATCGTTTTATTCAGAGAATGATCAAATACCTTCAACTCAAGAGCAATAGGGAGTGAACAAGATTGTGCATTCTTTGGAGAGTTCTTAAAGTGACAGCGCATATTATTGCATCTAAACAATTATGCCATACATTCAATGACACACCGCTCATACATATACAACATTCACCATGTGTTATAACAAACTGTGTGAATTACAAAATCATGATTCCTTTACAACTGCACATTAAACGCACACATATCCTATGGACATTCCTTATTCTCCAACATAAAAATTGTTCTTTTTTGTTGGGCAATATTGCAAATGCCTTCAGACTCATATCCGTTTGTTTTAATGTGTATTGTGCCTTGATACAGAAATGTTTTTCCAAAGCCTTCATCTTCCAACCAAATGTCATGGTATTCAAGCAGACTAGTACTAGTTTCGACTAATAATCTCGAGATGAATTCATAGCCAAGGTATTGTCTTCATCAGGGCCATATCTCTAGCTGAAACATATATATATATACATAATATTCCTATCTGATGTTTACTAATATTATTAACATTCTTACTACTTTCCAAACGCATGCCCTTTTCTTTTAAATGATCAGCAGAATGCTTTTTGTGGAGGAACCTTTGGTAAAGTACACAAAACAAAGCCACAGGAAACAAAAATAGTACAATAAGTTTAAACTTTCTTGTTTATCTTGAACCTCAATAGAGAATTTACATGGACTGACAGATATTGCCTTATTTAAAAAGGCTAGCAACATCTCTTTCATGCAATACCTTGGAATGTGCCCTACTTAGAAACAGAGTAAGTAAATGGTCTTCCTTGATTTGTAAAGGGTTATCCACCAAAACTTCTTTAATACAGTTCTGCCCGCTTTATTAATGATGAATTTGTAATTAACTCTGTTGTAACACTTGATTAATGTCGTATATGCATGAATGGAGTTCCATTTAATGTATTGTCGAATTGTTTACATGCAATAATATGCACTGCCTCTTTAACACTTGTTCAATAAAGAAAGATTGTACCATCTTGTTAACTTCCTGTTGATGTTACATTGAAATGATTTGACCCGTATGTTTACAAAAAACGAACAGAATCAAGATTACCTTGTTCACTTAGATAATTTCAGTATTTTCAGAGCACAAAAATCCCAATTTACTGATCCATTTCTCCTCGAATTTGGAGAGGGATCGGAACTGTGGCAAAGAGCCTGGCAGAACGGTTGCGCAATCGGTCAGGCTCTCTCCCAACTTTCCCTCACACCACTTAGAATGAGCTGGCAAGAGGCAATGGAGAAGAGGAGACTGAGGCAGGGATCATGAAAGGAGTGGAATCGTAGCCTGAGTAAATAAGATTCATATTACATACAGGAGAAAGCCAGGTAAGCGAACTGCGACTCATATATATATATATATATATATAAAAAAAGATGTTTTGACATCGAATGAGCTCCAAATTGTTCATACTTAATTTATTGAAACAAATACAATATACATATACCTTTTTTAGAAACTGGCAATTTCAAACGAAAAATCTAATGGAGTTCCAAATGGAATCTTGCTAAGGAGAATCTAGCAAGTGCAATTAGCGATAATAAGATTGATTTTGGGGCACCATTTGAGAAAAACTTTTGAGATTACAAATTAAGTGAAAACCTTAAGGCTCACAATCTTTCAATCAAACAGAAAAATCATGTCGTCCATTGCAAAGTTACTAAGTTAGAGTGATCAAAAATGCTATTTGGTTTCTTGTTCATTTTATGTTACAGAGTACCAAAATATATATATATATTTTTTTTTACCCTCCTGAGGAACCATTGCCAGTAATGGGGAAACACGTGTCGGGGGTCAATGAATGTAACAATGATTAAAATGAATAAACAATTTTGATCATAACAAAAGAAATTATCAACGAAAATAAATCCAATTTGGAGCGCATAAGACTACAGTGTTTGTACTTTATATCTATAATGAAAAGAGGGAGTGAAAACAAGAAATTGAAATACCAGACAGGGTAAGAAAGAAAAGATAGATAGGGGGTAAAGCAATGCGATACAACGCTGAGAGGGGGACAGGGACAGAGAAAGTGTAGGGGGGCGAAGCGGGCAGAAGAAACTACTGTGCCAAGGAGGGCCAGGAGTGACAGAGGAGTAGTGTGGTGTACTGGGAAGGAGTGTTAAGAGTGGGGAGATAACGTGTGGAATGGGACAAAGCAGAGAGAAAGAGGAGGTGACAAGGAAATGCAGGCGCACAAAAGGACAGTAGAATAGCTAGAAGTGCAGGAGGACGAGATCAGAACGCGAGAGGGAAAAACAGGGTTCAAGTACCACAGAGGATAGTGCAGGAGAGGACGTGTGTGCAAGAGAGGGGAGGGCTATAAAGCGGGTGCAAAACAGCAAAAGAGCAATTTATAAAAGATGGGGCACAGGAGGGAGCAAAAAGTACAGGCGAGGGGAATGAGAAGACAAGATGTCCACGCGAGAGAGGAGAAATGCAGACTAAAAGATAAGGGGGGATGGTGAGAGACATGCAGTAGGAGGAGAGAGGGTGTGTGCATCGGCAGAAGAGCAGCAGCAGCAGAAGAGTGGAACACCCGAGGGAACAAGACACCCTGCAAAGAGGATACAGGGCTGGGGAGGAGATATGTACAGGAAGAGAGAGCTTTATGGGAGGAGGGAGGAATAGAAGGGCGAGGGAGAGAAACACACCACAACGCTGCAGATCAGAAGAGAGAGTTGCAAGAATGTAAATCAGAGGGCAGAGAAGCAGAGCGGGGAGAGGAATGGTTCAGAAGGGCCTGGGAACACGAGAGGAGAGGGCAGAGCTCGGGGAGGGGCGTGGATGCGAGAGAAGAAAATGCGCAGGAGGAGAGAGCCGCGCCAGAGGGTACAGGAAGAGAATAGTGCAGGAGATGCGGCGGGGGGGGGGGGGGGGGGGGCAGAAGAGAGAGTCGGTGGTGGGTGCCCGCGGAGGGATAACCCCCGAGAGAAAGAGTGCCGGCAGAGGGGGTACTCACAGCTTGAACATGTTCTCCATGTCCTTGACCTGCCTGCGGCTGAACTCCTTGAACTCCGTGTACGGGTTGAAGACCTTGCTCTGCCGCGGCCGGGCGCAGCCCTCGTTGATGTCCTGCCGGCGGCTGAGCTTGGCGCTCAGCTCGGGGTCGGCGCTGGCCGTGGCAGGCTTCTCCTCCTCGCCCTCCTCCACCACCACCACCACAGGGCAGGGGCCGTTCTCCTCCGGGCTCGGGGGCTCCGCGTCCCCAAGCTGCAAGCGGCGCTGCAGCTTCTGGGCCAGCTCCTCCGAGGCCATGGCGGTGGCAGGGGCGAGGACACAGTTCTGGTCTGAGCAAGGACCCGGCTGTCAGGTGCCAGTGCAGGGCCACAACTTTATTCTGAAAGTCCGAAGTCTCTGCAGCTGGGTGGGAGGAGTGAGGGCGGAGACTGGCTGGGATTTAAGGCGTTTCTCCTGTCAGCTGTGCTTCCACAGCAAGCGGGAGCTCGCTCTGCTGGCAGGAGGGGAAAAACCCACCCAAAACACGCCTCTCCCCTCTCGCCAGCCGGCAACGCAGCTCACTGCATCATTCCCCCAACCAAGAGAGACAACCCGCTCTCCTCACCGACCCCTGATCCAAGGAAACACAAACCTGCTCTCCTTGCACTCCCTCCTGGGAGATGAAACACAAGCCGCCATCCTCACCGCCTCCCGAGAGTTGAAACACACACCACCTGCTCTCCCCACCTCACTTCGGATGGGGGGAGATGAGGCGAGCAACTGTCGATCTCGCCTCATCTCTCACGGCGGGAAAGACACACTACCTGTCATTACTTCACTCCCGAGTGACCGTTATCCCCACATCACTCTACTGGCCCTGATAGGACACAGGAGAGGCAACCTGGGTCATGGAAGGGCACCTGTTCTTCTCACCCCAGGAAGAAAAAATAACACGAAGACCTGTTCGCCTCTCATCCCAATGAGAAAAAAACGCCTGCTCCCCGAACCCAACCTTTTTGTGGAGGGGGTTTGGCGAGGGTTAGAACCTTCCCATATCACCTCTAGAGACAAACCTAGCCTGCTCCGCCCCCTCAACCTTTCGTCGGGGGAGGTACAGCACGCCCCTCTCTTCTTATAGCAGGACATGAGTGATGGCTGCTGAAGTTAACCACCTAATCTTGGAAGAAAAACAGACTGCTATCAGCGCCTCCCTGCTTGTGGTGTGGGACCCTCCTAAGTGTATTGCCCTTTTAAGGTGGGCAGTGTTATGTGTGGCCCTCCCAAGTGTATTGCCATGGCCGAAGCTAATAAAAGGAACAACTGCAGGCACGTGCATCACTGCGAAGACCCTGTGAAACCAGCCCTACTGTGACGAGACTACAAGAAGAATCCTAACCCACGACTACAACCCGAGAAGATGGAGTAATAGTAATAAGGCTCAGCCTCGGTATCCAAAATTACAACTGATGGATAAAAATCTATCAGTAAGAAGAAGACGACAGACGTGCAGCAGAACGTCTGCAGACTCCAAGAATGGAACAACTTGGGCTGTGTCTCGGGCTGTGTCTCATTTAGGGTTCCATGTGTTAATATCCCTGCAAAAATATCGCCATACAAGAATGGCCGTTTTTTTGTGGCGATATTAACCCATGGAACCTGCGGGGGACACCCTTGCAACCCCCATATTTTTTAAAGGGCACGGGGGTCACCCCTGCAACCCCCGCTCCCATTTACCCCATAAATTATCTGCACAATTAATGTTGCCTATGGCCTTTCCCGGAGACCATAAATATGGTGACATTATTTGTTGGGATAATATTACCTGATACCTCATTTAGGCCTGAAGGCCCACACCGTGTGAGCACGAGCCTGCAGGCCATAGGGCCGTGGGGCTCTCTTGTCCAGTATGGAGGCCAGGGTCCGCACAGGTTGGGTATGGTCTACCCTGCCCATGTAAGACTGGGTGTTTCCCGGCAAACCCCCTGAGACACTGGGCCTCCAAAAAAGGTGCTGATGTCCATTGCACCAATGGGACCAGCTCAATGCCAATAGCTGGCCCCACACTGATGGGTGGGGGTGGTGGAGTTCACCGCCTTTCATGCCGTCCGCACCTTTGTTAGAGATCAAAGGTTTTCTCGGTTTCTCAATCACCACACCCCTGTTGGAGGGAAAGAAAATCTGCTTTCACCTGCAGGGACGGACTTGGACAAAATATAGGCCTGAACACCAATAAAAAGAGGTAGCCCGAAATTGTGAATCACTGTTCGTTTTTTTGTAACATTTTTGCCTACTAGAAATTTCAAATGCATATTTCCATCAATAACATTAATAAAAACTACCAGCGGCACAGGCAGTGGCGTCGCCAGGAATCGAATTTAGGAGGGGCACAGAGGGGGCCAAAGACAAAAAGTAGGGCGGCACAGACAAAAGTAGGGGGAGAACATGGTCACTGCTCGTCTCAGGTAGGGGGGGCACAAGAGGGGGCACAGGGCTTCACAGGGGGGCCCGCCCCCCCAGCCCCCAACCTAGCGACGCCACTGGGCACAGGGCACTAACTCAACAAACTGGCCCACCCTAGTCAGTTTGGCTGACCATTTGGACATTGATTTATAAGGGCCAGTCCAAACCTGCCACACTAATCCTCATAGAGGGAAAATAGAGCATGTTAAGGGGCACCAGGGATTGGAAACACTAACTCAAAGTGATTCCTGAATCCTCTATGCGACCCTGCCAGGGCTTTAGGTGGGCCAGGGCTAGCCAGGGCACAGCCCTGGCAATCTCCAAATATTGACATTGAGCCAGGGCTGTGCCAGGGCTCCCTAAATTGACTTCCCCAGATTTATTCTCTGAGTAATGCAAATGAAAATGAGTGCCAATAATGCCCTTCAACAGTACATGCGACTTTCAGCCACGTTTGGAACTATAACATAAAAAATGTGCTTGTTTTCAAACACTGAATGCAAATCATACCAGAGTACATTGTTTTTTTTTACAGCACGTATTAAAGATTTGTCATTAGAATTATTTTAATTTGTAACACTTATGGATTTCTTTCAAACGAACTGTGGGATTGCATGTCCGCTGACCGATTTTGAGTTGAGGTTATGTTTTATACTTGAATATATTTCTGTTGGTCAATATTTTTACACACTTTAAAAGATGTATTAAAATATAATTAAAGTAAAATGTACTCATTTTCATTGAACATATGGAAACTTGAATGAATTGAATTGATATTTTATTTCTATCACGCTCATACACAAGTTTCAGAGCGCGACAAGGCAAGGAAGGGGAACAAGTGAGAACAACACAAAGATCTTACTAGGCCCAGTGACATTGAGAAGCGCAAGTGCATGGGAGAGCGGGAGGGGAATAGTGCAAGGAAGGGGGGAGAAGTGGAAAGTGCGGAGCAAAAGGAGAACAGAATAATCATAATAAACAAATTATAAAAGCAACAAAAGTGGTAGTGCAGCCAGCAAGTGGCAAGTGCTGAGTTTAAGGTAGCAGACAGGGTAGGACAGATGAGTGCAGGAAGAATAAAAAGGGGGGTGGACTGTGTGGGTACAGATAAAGACCCCAGTCCAGGGGGTGGCCCGGAGGCAGAGTGGGAGGGTGGCAAGGTGAGCAGGAACCTGGGCCTGGAGGACAGAGGGTGGCCAGGTGCACATTACCAAGATAGACCAGATCAACAGGGGAGAGTGGGCGTGAAGGCAGAAGCAAAGAGGAAGGTCTTGAGGTGCTTCTGGAACCGGAGATGGTTCTCCTCAAGTTTTAGAGTGGCAGGGAGGCTGTTCCAGGGGGAGGCCCCAGCCGCAGACAGAGATCTACCCCCAGCTCGTTTCTTTGAAAAACAACTGACCCTGAGGGAGTTAGAGGAAGAGGAGCGAAGTGCTCAAGAGGGGAGGTATTTGCGGAGGGATAGCTGAAGGTATTTTGGACCCAGGCCCCAGAAAGCCTGGTGGACAATGCAGAGGGTTTTGAATTTAATCCACACACCTTGCGTTCAGGTCTCCCCCTCAATAAGATGAGATCTTCGGATGGATCCTTAACCCAGTCGGGAATGATCGTATCGATGCAAACAAACATTTCTCCAGTTGCCAAACCCCCGGGGGGTGTCATACACATTAAGTAATAGCTAGCGGTTCATTTTGGAAGACACCTCCCAAGTCATTTCTACTGCCAATACATTACCATCCAGGTCAGAGGGGAATATCTTATTAGAACTATAAACCTGATTAACCCCGATGATTAAACCACTAAACGGACGCCCTTTCCTTTGGTGCTCTTTTTCGCCAGAGAATGATGGATTACGAATCCTTCCACATGGAAATTGGCTACGAGCCACGTTTCCTGCAGCATGAATGCAGTATGATTGAATAAATAATCTTGGGAGGAGCATTTACCAAGGATATGCGAATGGCCTCTGTTGTTCCAGGAGGCCAAAGCAAATTCTCATTTATGACCGCCCTCAACCCCCGATAGCATACCTTTCAACCAACGCCACCCCTTTTCATTATCGAAATTGTTGGGTACATTTACAGTATTGACTTTTGCCGCACTCGTGCCAGTTTTTGCCACAGTGCTACAATGTTCACAACTCAACTTCGGTTGTTGGGATGACTTGGTCTAATTCAAACCCCAAAATTTTGAGTGAGTCGAATTGGGCTCTGAAGAGGGAGGCTGTCATGGGGAGGTGACCGTGAATACGAGCCATGCCACCCCCCACAAACTTTGCAGGTTCCATGAATTCAAAATCACAGGAGTTTAACAATTGTAGTGAAGGTATTTTGGCACAAGTTCTTAATAGTTCAGATCTTCTCACATGCCTTTTTGGACAAGCCTGCCCTTTTCTTCTGATTGACAGTACACATATGTCCAAAACTGGGGGATCAACTCTACTGGTGCAGGACCATGACTGGTGCAGGCGCAGGAGTCACAAGACCTTCCCGGCCCTAATGGGTCTTTGCAGAGGCGTTGCTAGGGGGGGCTAAGGGGGCTATAGCCCCTGGTCTGTTGGTTGTAGCCCCGGATAGAATCTCAGGAGCTACAACCAAAAGGCTAGCTAGCCCCCAGTCCCGACAGTTACGACATAAGCGTAGCCCCAGGTCTTTTCTAGACCTAGCAACACCCCTGGGTCTTTGTGAGTTAATTTCAACAGTTTTAACTTGAGGGGCATCATGGCTGACCTCTCAGGCCTCCAGGTCAGACTCATTTGCATTGCATTCTGTCCTTAAGAAGCCAGCTGATCAGCGCCCCTTCTTGCTGATGTTGTCTCTTCCTTTTGCGAATGGCCCGTTTCCTAGTTTTCCTGCTCTTCGATTTCTACCGGTGACAATCGTGGAGTTCAAGTGGTGGAGTTTCATTACTTAGTACAGGTTCCATTACAGATTTCATATTCTCTGCACGTTTTTGTTTTTCTCCCGTTTTGTTTGTGAGTTTTATAGTTAAGAGGAGATTGGGCCGACTTGGGACACCTCCAAGTCCAGTGATGAACCACAATAGGAATGTTTGTATCAGGCTGTACTTGCGACACATAAGGAGCATGAGATGTTTCCCCCCAAATTGGTAACGCAATTGGACATCATGAAGGATTATTTGTTTGTGCATTTTTATAGCGCTACGAACCCTCAGGTATCTGAGCGCTGCTTATTTCCCACAGTGTGTGGTGCTCATTTATCGACCTCGGAAGGATGAACGGCTGAGTTTGGCGCCGCCGGGATTCGAACCTGCGTCAGCAGGCTCTGCACGGATGTCATAGCGAGCGCTCCACTCGCTGTGCTATCTGACCGGCTAATTGAAGGTCGCATAAACAGACTTCATTTCATGACATCTTCATGAATACGGCCACATGATTTTAATACGATTTTTATCGCAAAATGTAGCACATCACGGGAAACATCATTGCCAGTGTGGATCAACTCCTCGTCTCCGGCACACTGCTTTTATCAGCGGATGCCACCCCTCCGTGTTCGTGATGGATAGAATCCAGGTTAGCCACAGACCCGGTGATAGGGAATGGGCCCTATGCAAACATATGGGGGGAAGCCAACAAACGCTGTGAAGCCTTATCTCTCAGCATGTCAGCCTGGGTCGAGGTACCTGCCCCATTCTGGACAGGTGCCGACCCCGTTGTTGTTAGGCCAGTTTCACATTGAGATCGCACTGTGTTTTGAAGTGAATAGTAATGAATTAACATCAATATCGCCGAAGGACCCATTGAACTCCGCACTTGTCACACACATTTGGGTCTGAGCCTCAGCAGGGGGATTGACTTTGTCATCCAGGTGACTTGCTGCTCTAGTCACACATCCGGCTTTATTGGGTTTGAAGTAGGCCAATATATGCCCATCACTTTCTTGGGGAGCAACACCAAGGTTAACAGGCTCAGGGATCCCGACTCCCTACCCGGGGCTTGGTGCTTAGGTCTATTGATTACCAGCTCTTTTGTAGCCGTTAGTCTTCCCGTAGGGTTTCCCCTTACGGTGATTGTAATTTGTTGCTCTACTGGAGATTTTGCCCGGCATTTTGGCATTGAGAAAGAAGGGGGCAAAAGTTGACACCAATTGGCACGTAGGAAAAATCAGCAAAGACCAACAGCAAATGCAACCTTTTAGGGTAGCTGTAGCATTGGTTTAAATACCTGCTCCTTTGGTGTTCGCTCAAAAATTCCTATTGGCGTTAACTCGTAAATATAGGTCCCAGTGACTCTCCAGGAACACAAAACGAGATTAGCAGTTCGTCAAAGCCAAAGCCCACTTCCTGCAACCCACGGAACCCCAGGAGCATGAGGAACACAAAGAACACTCCTCGCCACACTCTGTGACGCTATGCGTCTGGCTATGGCGTTTGAGTTCTCTGCTCACGGCCCCAGCAATGCAAGGAAAGAAAGACTTCCAGCAGTCTCCTGCAGTCACAAGTGCCCGAATAACACTCCTCACCACACTGACTTTATTGGGATTTGTTTACAATTGTATAACAATTATTGGCTATTTATACAGCTCAAAGGTGTGCAGAGGAAAGGGGAGTCCTATGTTTAGGACACCATATTCTGAATAGACAGAGCTCCAGAGCTTTGTTGATAGAAAAGAGAAGGATAATCCTCTGTGGCATTTATGTTTGAAACTCCACACTGTTACTGAGGCCCTACTACTGAATCGTTGTGTTCTGGTTGGCCTGGAGGGGATGAATTCCCTTGTGGTAGATTTAGAGCCATGGCCATGGATGGCACAAGGAGCAATGCATAGGGTTTGGATGTGAATCCTCTGTTTGAACTCAAGCGAGAGGAGGCTTTGTAGGGCTGGGGTAATGTATTTGTTTCTTTGACGTCACAGAAGGAAACTGGCAACTGCATATTGGGCACTTTGTAGTATATTTAGGAAGCCATCAGGGAGCAATAGGTAAAGGCTGTTGGCGCAGTCTCGTCTTCAGAGCATTAGTTCAGTTACTTGCCGTGGTTCTGCGCATGAAGGCAAGGAAACCAATGATGTCTCAGATCATTCCGAGGTAAAAGAAGCACCTTCTTTTGATGGCTTTAACCTGTGGTTGGAGTTGTTGGGTATTGTCCACCAGAATATTGCTCTTAGCTGTGTGCATGTTCCCATTTCGGCAGGTCAATGATTTGTGAGGAGCAGGGTTTCAAGGTTGTGGTGCTGCATATCATCAGTTTGGTTGGTTGGGTTCAATTTCAGTCTGTCGCCAGGCTTGCACAGATATGTGCGAGTCATATGCAAGGATCTGGATTTGTGATGCAGAGATGTTTCCAAGCTTGTCGATGATTGGCGTATAATCTGCATAGTTGAAACAAGTGAGGTCTAAGTTATTAGTACGTTCCAAGATGGGGCTTCATGTTGAAGAGAAGGAGAATAGAGGCAGAATCCTTGGGTACCTTACATGAGAGAGTGTGAGAAAATAACCCGAAAGGGCCATGTGTGTTGTTTCCCTCCTGTCAGTGGGAAACAAAGCGAACCAGCATAGAGCGGTTCCTTTTAGTCTCATGTCCTTCAATCCTTTGAATAGAATGTTGTTGCTGATGCTATTGAAAGTGGCAGAGATGGCTAGCAGGATGAGTCACTTGGCAGGTTTACGTCAGCATTGTTTCTGCGTATGTACCAAATCAAGGAACATGTAGATTGTGTTCCTTTCTTTGGTCTGAATCCGTGTTGTTTTCCACGTGTTCCTGAAGCTGTTGCTTGCTGTATGAGCTTCTAAAGGATTCTTATAGTGAAGGATGTGTTGGAGATCAGTCAGTAATTTGCCCGATGGTTGGAATTTGCTTTGATCTTTTTTGAAGAGTCTTCATGTTTTGAAGGCCCGGGCATAGACGTCTTGGTGAAGTGGGATTGAAAAGACGGTGGAAGTCCAAGCTGAATTTAAGCATACTTGAAAAATCATGTGTCAAGAAGGGTGCAGAAAGCTCTTAGGGCCTCACTATAAGTTTGGCGGTGCAGGAAAAAAGTGGCATTCATTCTGTGACCGTAACCTTTCCTGCACTGACAAACTACAAGTTTGCCGGTGGCGGCTACCTGATTTACGACCAGCCAGCAGCTGGAGGTAAATCAGGTCACCACCGGCAAAAAACAGTCGGTATTACTGGCAATTCCCCCATTGAATGGGGTATTGCTGGTATTCCCTCCACCTGTAAAATCGTGTAAATTCCAGGATATCAGGCGGCAGGCACGGTAATATTGATTGCCGATATCTCGCTGGTTAGACATGGGGAAACTAGAGGAGGCGCAGCTGAGCCCCGGGTAAACACTGGCTCTAGATTGACACTAATTTCTAGCTAGTGGCTGCCAAAAACAAGGGCGAGCCTCACCGCCCACCAAAAAAATAAGTGTTTATAAAAAACCCCACCCTACAGGGATTCGAATCAGTGTCCTGCAGATGAACAAATCAGAAGCAACCACACTTTACAAGGTGGCACGATGCTGCCAGAATAGCTTCTGGCTGAGCTTTGCGCGTTGTTCTACTTACACAACATGACATACTCTGATATTGTACTGAAAGGTTTAGATGGCAGAGACATTTCGTTTTAGATTTAACTGTGGAGCGGGAGGATGGAGCATACAGTCAAAATCCTTGTATCTTCATTGGGGGTTATTACGACCCTGGCGTTAAGGGTTTAACGGCGCCGTAAAAGGTGTCGGCGCCGTTAACCCCTTAACGTCTGATTACGAGGTCCCTTTGCGGGACCTGACCTTAACTGGTTTTACCAGCCGTTAAAGTAGGGTGCCGCAAAGGGAACTCGGTGCTAATTACGGTACCGCAATTTGTGGTACCGTACTTAGCGCCTTCCCCAGTCCCATTGAGCCCTATGGGGCGAAAATGGGAATGGGGAAGGGCCATGGTGAAATGGGGAAATACCGCCCCGCCAACCCTGGAATGGGGCGGTATTTCCCCATTCCACCATGGCAGACTCGTTACAACACCGGCACCAACCATGGTGCTAATAGTGCCATGGTTTAGCGCCAGGGTTGTAATGAGGGCCAGTGTGTTAACACGTTTGCTGGCCGGACTGCATATATTTAATACATTTAATAGATCAAGCACTGCCACAGTAGCTAACACAAGGTCTCCCCCCTCTAATATTACTTGTTTAAAATTCAGGCTAAGTGTTTAGGTAGATGGAGTCCTCTGCATCAGCTACTTAAGAGAGCAATGGAATTGACTAAGCACCGTAGGGGGCCATGCAAATCATGGCATTTTATATCTCTCATTGTTGTCAGCTGGAACTTAAATGGCAAGCAGGGAATGGGCCATTATTGGTGAAAGGCCCCCCAAGTATGAATGTTATATGTGACAAGGCTAGTAACCAAGCCTTGTCACAAGGTGACGGGAACCCCTCTCAGCCAGGGGTGGGAGGCCTACCATGGTGCCAACCATATCCAATCCCACCCCTGACTATACCCAATTGCCAAAGGTTTAAGATGAATTCTAAACCTTCCAGCCATCAACTCTTTGTTTTTGCTTTGTTGCCCCAAATGGGACGATATGCCCAGATGTGGGTCCCATGCCTGTTGGGCCGAGAGACCCAAGCTACTCCTCACTGATGAAGCCCAATGAGGCGAAACATGTCTGGTCTGGGGATGCTTGTGGTCTCGTGCAGAAGGGATGTGACCTAGCAGTTCAGGCTGGACTGCCCCTTTGGGGGTGGAACCAAGCCTAATTTGCATATGGTCTTTCCCCTTTCTATAATGGCTTGGCAGGGGAAGAACGATGGTCTGGAGGGTTGCCCAGAGCAATTGCCAGTGGTTTAAGATTAATTCCAAACCTTCCAGCCATCAACTCTTTGTTTTGCAGACCCTTATCTCCCATGAATCTTGACAAAGATGGTCGCAATATTTCTTATTCTTGCACATCTAAAGCGATGGCAGATTGTGAACCTGCCCAGCACTAAAGAACCAGAGAAATACCAAGACCGCCATCACACACATCAGAAATCCTCCAGCATTACAGAGAGACTTCCGCACCAAAAGGAACCCCCCCACAGAGCAACCCGGAGAACGGCAAGGAGATAGAGAGCCGCAGAAGGAAGCCACAACTACATGTAGCAGTCACAGAGGTGACGCAGTCCCGCCAGGGCACCAATGATGAGTCTGCGCATTTAACCCCATCTACACTAACTATTGCATTGAACTTGGTCTGCTGCCATTACTCCGGGACACCAGTGGAACCAGAAAGCGCTGAATACGCCCATTTTCTAAAGCTTCCCTTTGCTCATGCACATCCAGGGATGGGGAGAGCAGCCCACATTAGAGAGGCAAAGAGAACCAATCCCTATTAGAAAGGGGGTATATAAAGGAGGTACAGGAAGTAGGGGGTGTGGGTGTACCAGGTGAGGCCAGAGGTGGAGGTGGAGGACGACCAAGAGACCAGCACGAGGAAGGAGGGAGAAGGGGCTTGTGGAGGTGATTGTTGGAGCAGGAGAGGTATTGCTTTAGAAGTGATAGTAGTTCTGCAGTTTGAGTGTGGGTGTGGTGAGTGAATATAAGAAGATAGTGTAAGGAGTGAATGTGTAGTGAAAGATAGTTGGTGAAAGGCGATTGATTGTGTAGGAAAAAGGGAGGAGTGTAGTAGTGGAAGGAGGAGTTTAGTAGTGGGAGGAGTAGTGTAGTAGCAGGTGGATGATTGTAGTAGTGGGCAGTGGAGTGTAGTAGTGTGTAGAGAACTTCAGTAGTGTATAAATAGATCAGAGGGGAGTGGGAGTAGTGTTTACACCAAGGGTGGAGGGGAACAGTAGGCAGAGTGAAACATCAAAGGGATGAAGAATTGGAGGGAGGAATAAATGGCGCAAGGAGTAATAAGGGTAGTGGAGTAGAGGTGATTGGTCCTGACTGATCTAGCCTGAGTAGAACTGAGAAAGTGCAAGGCACTTTACAACCTCTGTGTGGAACACTAACCTGTGGTTAGCGTAGGGAAAGATAGGGCGTCCCCTAGAGAGGCAAAACAACCTGCCTTTTAGGGAAGCCATCTTTAGAAGAAATTAAGGTCTTAGACAGTAGATATTAGCAATCAGTAAGAGTAACCCAGGGCTAGGGGCGCATGCGCTAAAGAGGAGGTTCATGGATAGACAAGAGAGAGAGGGACAGTCCCAGGCCTCACAAATATTAATAAAAACCCTTACACAGTCTGCAAGACTTGATGTATTTACTGGGCCATCTGTGAGATAGGCAACTAATGTTGACACTTGAAAGCTTTTCACTGATGGAGGCTTTTGTGAGTCGCACTCTGCGCAGTCGCCGAATGAGAGCGACTCCTGTCCTGAGGCAGGCATGGGTGCGAGGGCTTCAGCAGCCATGATCTGTTTTTGGGGAGGAAGAGGTGTAGGCAGACACATTCACTTTAAATGGGGTATTTGGGAGT
The DNA here is from genome assembly GCF_040938575.1 of Ambystoma mexicanum. Lineage (NCBI taxonomy): Eukaryota > Metazoa > Chordata > Amphibia > Caudata > Ambystomatidae > Ambystoma > Ambystoma mexicanum. Next base: position 311,670,731 of record NC_090932.1, read on the forward strand.
CGTGTGCTTCGTACAAGCAGTCAGGCATGAATTGCAAGTATTCACTATGTTATAGTTTGCATAGTGTAGTGAGGCATGTAAACAGGCCTACAAATAGTGCACGATTTACAGTCTGCATACAATAAGCTCTTGCTAGTCCCAGTCTGTATCTGTGTATGTGCCTAAACTTGTATTGTCCATAAGCACGTTACAAATTATGACATGTTTGCAATCTTCAGGGCACAAAACATCTGGATTTCAAGATCTTCTAAACAGATGTAATATCCTAAGTGCTTGAATATCCTGAAGGATTTGAGAATCTAGAAATTCAGGTTTACTAATGCAAATATGGCAGTGTTCACAGAATGTATGTCTCCCTTGCTAAGAATATGACACCAACAGAGCAGAGTTTACAGTGTGCCTATTTGTGACTGCTGTCCTAATGGCAGGTATCACACAAGTGTGGAAGCCATTCTACTGAGGACGATCAAATAACCTGTTCTATGGGGTGAATCCCACCCAGGAGGAGCGTCTACTACCATGTTTATAGCTAAATACACCATTCACAGAGGAGAAATATCCACTTGCATATCAGTCAGGTCCCACACACAAGGGCAGTCCAGCACCAAAACACTAGGCAATTCTCCTCTGAACAAAAGTACCATCAGCAACCCCAGAAACATGTTTCGGCCTTGTTGAGCCTCGCAGCGAGGTGAAGCTGAGCCTCTCTAAGGCACAGTGAGAAAGGGTTCCATGTCTGGATTACCCTTAGGGTCTTAGAGTAAAACCCCAAGTTTGAGTTGGACTGCCCAAATGTAAAATACAATTGGGAGGTTGTGACCTACAAACAATACACAAAAGTGGTGGGGATATGTGTATCGTCTAGAAGCAACATATAGTTGGGAATAACTGGATCAACGAGACGAAGTACATTGTTGGGGGAAACCACCTGGAAAAAAGATACAGAGGGATATCTATATCCAAAATACAGTAAGAAAAACTGAGAAACAAATATATTGAGGGGAGGAATCTCCCAGGATGAATACAGTGGGGGAATAACTTGATCACCTTGGGTGACAGGATGCCATCTGTGAGGGCAATATAACCTGAACATATTTGATTTTTAGTGATAAAATGTGCCTTTGAAAGTGAGCTCTGCAAATCAAGCTCACTTTCATAATGCTCCATATACATAGTATAGTACACACATGTACCTCTGCTGTGACTGTCTACTGACACCCCCCAGCAGCTGTCTTGTAGTGGCACCATGGCAGGCTCAAAGGTCCCATGTGCATTCCTGAACTCAGCCTGTTGGAACCTAAAGTTCAAACAGACAAGGGCTGTCATTTACTGTGTGTAGCGCTGGTCAAAATGATGTTATTGTAGGATCTCAGTCTAGTGGAAGTTTAATAACTAAATATAAGTCATGCCTGGTTTTGACACAATGGCTATTGAGATTACAAAATTATACCGCCACAAGGAATTTATGTAATTTTATTGTCGGTTAGGTGGCCAGTGGCTCATCCATGTCCAGGCCTGGTGTACATTCAGTTGTCTGAACTATTTTATCCACAACAACCATTTGGGTCCCACCCAAGAAACCTTCTTTTTGATCCCCCTGACAAGAATTGTCATCTTCTTCAGGGTAACAGGGGGCTCTCTGTGGGATTAGCTGTAAACCAGTGCTTCCAAAGCAGCCATATCAGTGTAATGGGCAGCCCACACAAAAGTGCTGATAACTGGAGACTTGTTCATGTATGAAGAGAGAGGAAGGGGGCAGTCAGGGTAGCATATGAGAGGACTCCTAGAGTAAGAAGGGAGCCACCATTTTGGGATTTACTGGTTCCCAATCTCCCTGCCCTCCTCCCCACGTCTTGCAGACAGATCACTTTTGGAATGACATGGGAAGGCAAGCCACTCTTGCCACAGCAGCAAGAATTGGATCCCCTACAGAAGGCTAGAAGGGAACAAATCCACTGGAGCCTGTTGTCTATACTAGAGGGGGAGACCCTCACCTAAGCTGATTCATATTTGGACTCTTGAAGAAAAAATGTTTACCTGAAACCTGTTTGGGAGTACACCCTGCCCCAGAGTCCTCTGCCATAGAGGTGAAGACCAAGATCTCCTAACCATGCCACAGGAAGATGTGGGATGGCCAGCTGGATGGATAATGTATACTACAACTGAGACCACTCGTGCCCAGGAGCCTGCTCACTGGAGGTGATAGAACCCGGCAAGTGCTCTTTATGTACCTTCTTGGTTGGAAAGTGAAGCATAAAGGACTTTACCATGCCTCTTTACTGGCCCCGCCTTCTGGTTGCTATGGGACCAAGTCAACGATCTCCAGGGGCAAGGTGGGGCCTTGTTCTGCACTTTCCAACCAGGAAGAGTACAAGAGAACACTTGCAGGGGCTTTCACTGCCAATTAGCAGGCTTCTGGGTAGCAGTGGTCGCAGCTTGCAGCAGGCCTTGTTCTGACAGGAGATCACCCCAAATGTGTCTCTGGGATGGTTGAGGGAACGGGCTTGCATCTATCTTGAATGTATTTATCTTCACCTTTATGGATGATGACTTTGGGGAAGACTGTACCCAATAAGATTCTAGGTGATGTCCTTTTTCTTCTGTAGTCCTGATGATTTAACTGCAGGGGTGGTCTCATCCCCTTAAATAGTCAAATTGCCACCGCAGATTTGATCCCCTTCTAGTCTTCTGTAAAGGAATTCAGTCCTGGCTGCTGTGTTGAGAGTCGTTTGCCTGGTGATGTCAGTCCTAGTGATTTGTCTGGAGGAAGTGGGAAGGGTGCACAGGAAGTGTGAGAGTTCTGGTCCATTCCAAAATGGTGGGACACTTTTGTGGACTGATATATCTTTTGCGACTCCTGTAGTTCCTTCCTCTCTGCTGTTTGCCCAGCATCAAAGAGTCTCTGGTAATTACCACCATGATGTGAGCTCTCCATTTTCCAGGCCGGACTTGCCTTTGAAGCAGAGGCTTTCAGTTAACCCCGTAGGGAGATGTCCTGTGCTCTGGAGAAAGTCACTGGGCCCAAATGCTTTTTGGTGATATCCACTCTCAGATATTGACATACATAAAGCCCCCATCAGTGAAATGAGTTATCAGCAACGAAGCTGACAATAAAATGACACCACAATATTTTTGGCAGTATAATTGTAGGTTTCCAGAGGCCACCCTGTCAAAACTAACATGGATTATATTTAGATTATCTGCCACCAAGCTCTGAGAGCATACCATTATAGAAATGTGGATCAAGGCTATCCACGGTTAAAGGTAGGCCCTGGCTGCTGAAACATTGGGTTCCATCAATATGTTGACAGGAATGCACTGACATCTACATGTTGCCAAACTACAAGGTGGCTGCCACGGGTTGCCAGTAGACAGGCTCAGCAACGTTACATGTTTGCACTTTACTTTTCATCATGGAACGTTATGGAAGTGAGATCTAAAAAGTAGATTTTACTTCCAAAGACAGATTTACTGCCATCCTTTTTTTAAAAATCCAGAGAGATCGGGCAATTCTGCCCTCACAGATAGCATTCTGTCTCAAGTTGTCACCTAGATGAAAATATAGTGGGGAGAATCGCACTGATGCAAAATACAGTGTGGGTGGGAATCACCTACAATGAAACATGGTGAGGGTGGGATTACTGGATCACCCAGAAGTAAAGTACAGTGAGGTAATACCAGCTGCAGATAGAACGGTTCTATCTGTGGATAGCTAGGCTTTATCTAACAAATGATCTGAGGATTAGGAGTGAATCTTTTTAGGGTGCCCTCCCGTACCCATTTGTGGAGTCTGATTCCTGAACCACAAGGAATGGGAGGGTGGGCATGAGCAAACATGACAAACTGTCAAACAGGCGTCCTCCTTTTCCCTTCGCTGGCTCCCCAGCAAGGCTACCCTGGGGGTTATGATTTGTAGAGGGACAGATGATTATGTGACCACCCGCCTGACCAATCGGCTGCACAAGGCTCTATGGGAAGGTTTGGGGAGGGTGGGAAGAGCAGGCAGTGCAGGAGGCAAAATGGGGGGTTTAAAACTACAATGATCAAAACAGATCATTACTAACTATATCCCATATATGAGTGTATGTGTCTGAATAAAGATTTAGGGCAGCTCAGATGTTTGCAGACTTATACAAGCTACTTGGATTGCAGCAATAATGCAGACTTGGAAATACATTTGAATGAGCTAAAATGCTCCAGAAGGCTGAGTTGCTGCACATTGGTATGGGGCAAGTGACTCTGTTAGAAGCTCTTGACAGTTGGTAGAACCTATAAGACAGATGTAAAATCTTGTGGTTGTGGTAGGACAACCCACCAGCACATGTTGGCTCATGTGCTGGTGGGATGTCTAGGGAGGCCAGGGATCTCTATAAAGAACGAGTAACATGTTAACTACTAGGAGTGACCCCTGGAACTTATTTTCATTGTAAAGCAACTCTTGAGATTAATAGTGGTAAAGAGGAGATCCATTTTGGATCGCACAGATTAGACTGGTCTCTGGGCATTAAAGTTGGACAAGATCAGCTCTTTATTCTATGAACATAATCAATGTTTTAGCATCTCTGTACTCTTAAACAGCAATAGAAGCAAGTAGAACGCCATTGGTGAAGAGCCTACTTAGACAGGGACAGAGCCATCTTGAAAGTAGCTTGTCTCAACTCTCACAAGGCTACTAAGGAGGGCAAAGTTACCTACTTCTCGTGTCGCATTCTTGCTGCGAAAAGCCAGTCTGAAAAGCTTTTTTCAGTAGTGCTGGAATTTTCTTCTGCTGTATCCGCAGCTTCCACTATCCCAGCTCTCCCAAGCTTTGTGTAACTCGCTATCTGACTTCTTAATTCAAAAGATGGTCAAGATTTGAGAGAACACTTTTGCCTCTACTCTAGTGTCTCTTCTCATTTTCAGCTACCCCTCTTGAGGTGGAAACTTAATTCTTGACTTTCTTCCCTGCCACTGATGTTCATGCAACTAAGATCGTCATGTCCACTGGACCCAGTTCCCCTTAAGATGGTGAAAAAGCTTGGCGCTGACCTAGTGCTGGTTCTTTCTAGGTTCTTACTACAACACTTAACCATTTTTTTTTAATTTTTATTTATAGACTTTTAGTTTTGTAAAAGAAAACAAACTTTTTGTCATTCCCATTCCCAATCCCCTATCCCACATCATTAAGCATTTCATGTCTGGAGTTATGCGGACGTGGGATAATTTACAGTTCTGCAGTTGTATTATCTGGGAGTTCCAGTCTTTCCAACCTTTGTGGTAATATCATGTCCATGAAGTTAATTACGCCGCAGGTTAGCTGCACATTTGTTCCCATAATCAAATGGGTCCACCATTCAACCATGTTACTGTTTTTAGGGGCATAACGTTCTAGATGCAAAGAACGTTGGCTGGAGATCTGCAGACATTCAATTATTAGATGTTTAGTGGATTCAGGCTCCTTCTGGCAGAAGCAACATTTGTCGTTCATAATCATTGAGTCTTTTATTCTCAACAGCCGCTCCTTTGTATTATAAAGATTAAGGCGTAGGCGCAAGAACTGATTCCGATGGTAATTGGATGGGAATCTAGCCAGATACTTTGGCAGTACACCCATTTTTTGCGCGCTCAGGCCTAAATCTATTGCTGAAGTTAATGTGACACGTTCTTCAGCGTTTTTTATCCACTTCCATTGTTTGAATTTATCTTTTGCCAGTTGGGGTATCTTTATAACCAAAGACATTTTTATGTTCGCTTCTTCTAAGATTTCTAATAGTTTCTCTTCCAAGCTGTTTATTAATGACGCAGATGAGTCCTGGTTCTTATTGGCTAGAATAGAGTACGCCTTCGATGCTGGCGATATTCTCATTTTCCTTAGAAGTGCTATGGATTTCCACAATACTATAGTATGTAGGGAGTCCAGACCCAATTCGTGCCTCAATGTCAGCATTGAGACACATTGCGGAAGATGGAGAACTTTGTGCCAGAAACAGCCCTCTAGTTGCGTCCAGAAATTTGCGCTGATGTTCCACCCTGTTTCGCTGCCAAAACATTCTGCTGGTGTCACTTTTTGCAAGTAAAAGGTCAGCACAGGTTGAAGTGAAAATTTTCCATAGTTTATGTGCAGTTTCCGTCCTTGCAAGGCAAACATTTGCATACAGGAGTGAATTTCATTGGTCCAGCTCCATTCTCTGATCGAGATGTTAAAGGAGACGCCCAGGTATCGAAAGGCATCTGTTCTAGACAGTATCTCATTATCTATTTTCCAGTTGAAACACACTTTTTTTGATTTCGTTTTCTGTCCAAAAGCCATCACTTGAGATTTTTTCACGTTTATCATTAGGTGATTAGCCGTTAAATAGGTCTGTAGAGCTGACATTGATCTTTGTAGGCCTATTTCAGTGCTATCGAGCAACACTATGTCATCTGCATAGATTATGTGGCTTATGTGAGTTCCATTTACTTTAGGGGGAAAGCACCGTGTTTGTGAGAGTGCCTCAGGCAAGTCGGCAATAAAAAGTTGAAACAACAGGGCTGCAAGAGGGCAACCCTGTTTTACACCCTTTGTTGTTTCTATTTCGTCTGATAATTCACCTTCTGCGTTTAGGCGCACGCGAATGCTAGTCTTAGCGTGTAGTGCCATCAGCGGTGATAATAACTCATTTGGGAAGCCCCACGTCTTTAATTTGTGCCACAGTAGGTTGCGATTGATGCTATTAAAAGCTTGTTTTAGGTCAATAAAAGCTAAAAACAATCTTTCTTTGTGTTTTAAAGCATCTAGTTTGGCCAGATTTAATAGCAGTAGATTGAGTTCTACACCGACTCCTTTAGTAAACCCAGTTTGTCTCACGTCGTAGATCTTATTATTTTCAGCCCATTTCAAGATTTTTCTTTGCAGGAATGTAGCAAATATCTTCCCCATAGTATCCAACAGCGCTATGGGCCGATAATTAGCTGGGCCTTCTCAATTTCCTCTTTTAAACACCGGGACTATGATCGCTTTAGTCCAAGAATCAGGGATTTTTGATGTTTGGGCAATTTGGTCAAATAAGACTTTGATGAATTGTGCCCAATTTTCTTTGTTCGTTTTTAGCATGATGTTAGAAATCCCGTCAGGGCCTGCAGCTCGTGATGATTTCAGATTTTGAATTGCTTTTTTAATTTCACCAACTGATTCAATGACATTCCAGTTACACTCTTCCAGTGTGGACTTTGGAATTCAATGACATTCCAGTTACACTCTTCCAGTGTGGACTTTGGAAGGCTATCGGCGTAGTCATTGTTGAATACCGCGTTATAATGTTTCACCCAGGTGGCAGCATTCACGCCATTTGCTAAGTAGTTTGTTTGTTTTAGATGGCCGCTATTTATGATTTCCATATGTTTGAGCTGTCTTTTTGAATTAGTAGGCGCAATATTAATTCCGCTTGTTCCTGATCTTGTATGATGTTAAAGGACTTTATCCAATTACGGTACTGTTGACGTCTTGTGGCTATTTGCTGTTGCAAATTAATGCCGCCATTTTCCTTCAATTTTTTTCAGATCTTTTGCTAATGATTTTTTTGCTTCGCATAGTTCAGGACTAAACGGATGGGTGTAATCTCTGATCGTCCTCTTGTTTGAGCTAGTAAACTGTTTTAGTAGAGATGCATATTCTACATGTAGCTTGATGGAACATGTATGAATGAAATCCATTGTCAATGTGTCGATCTGCTTGCTGTTTATTCGCAGTCGGTTTTGGGTATTATTGATGTCCAATTGTACGGTGTAACTTGGTTGAATTCTTGTGTTACATGTATGCCAAGATAGAATGAGTACATTGTGGACACTTATGGAAGATTTTTTCACGTGTAAGTCTGAGATTAGAGCATGTATTTTCTCAGACACCCAGATGTAGTCTAGGGTTTTATTTAAATCACCTCAATGCCACGTTGCGGCTGCAGGAATATCACCTCTGGTGCATCCATTCAGCAGTACGCAATTGCGTGTTGTCAGTTCATAAGCCCATTTCGTACCACGATCAGAGGTTTTGGTTGGGATCTCTTGTATATCATTTGAGTTTCGTTCTTTTATTTTGTCGGACCATGTGAAGTTTAAGTCACCACAGATTAGTATAAATGGCTCATCGAATGATGCATGGCAACTATCTATTTGCATGGTTACAGACGCCAAGTATTCTGCGTCTGAAATCATTGCTGGGTTCCAGTAGGTGTTTAATAACAAAAGATGTTGCTTTTGTATATTTCCCAGTTGGTCGTAAGTTGAAGATCGAAGAGTGATCGCTTGTACGAATAGATTAGGATTTTGGATTCCGATCCCTTCCCAGCCTGAGGAATTTTTTATCATTGCAAGTAAGCCGGAAAAAGGACGGCCAGTTTGATTTTTTCCGGCCTCATTTAAGTAGATTGTATAGCCGTCACAGGATGGCGTCTTTCTGAACCAAGTTTCTTGCAGACAGATGAACAGACTTTTAATGTCTTGAGATTTTCCTTCTTGAAATAAATGGGCGAAACCTCTGGTGTTCCATGATGATAACAGTTGGGTCATGCATCTTGACCCTTCGTCACCCTATAAGTTGCGTCTTTGTCTATTTGTGTCAGTTGCATACACCGACTGTTGTTTTAGCCGATTCCTCAAGCCTTCCCTTTTAGCAGTGTTGGACGTGTGATGCGGGCCTTTTTCATTGGTCAAGTTGGGAGAGGATTGTTGCTCTTCTGCAATTGCTAGATTAAAGCCAAAGAACAATAGCTCGTCCTTTGCATCGAGTAATGGTCTCGCTGCAGTTTTTGACCTCATGTGCAAGATTACCCAATCTGATCTTGACTCGTTTTTGTATTCCACAATTCCGATGTCATCCGATCGGATATTTCGCAGTACAGGTACATTTTGCAGCAGTCTCATCACGTTGGCTCTATTTAGGTTTATTTCATTTTTATCCTCCAGGATGTTTACCAGCTCCAATTTGCACCCACTTCCATTTGATGACACCTGTTGCTCAGATCTACTTCGATTACTTTGCTGTTTTAGGTTTCTCGATTGCGCATTAGTATATTTGGGGTTAAGTTTCAGTACTGGCTTTTCAGGCGCTCTAGAACGTTTGCTTTGTGTATTAGGCCTGTCTTTAGAAAAGGCAGGTTGGTTGTTTTCACGTTCCAAGGACCATACTCCAGCTGGGCCCAATGGATAACGTTCGTGTGGCGCCTTGCTGTCATTAAAGGTTAATTGTGTTGTTCTATCACCTTTCCTTATTGATTCAACCCTTGCGTTTAAGTCGCCTTCAAATTCGTTGTCATCTTCTACTGTATACGTAGATAGGTCACACAGATTTATTGAATCGTCTGTGGATTAGTCGACAGATGGGCTGATGTCATCGCGTCCACGTTTCATGGTATTACTAAGGGTGCCTGCTTTATCGTCTGATTGATTGTTGTCAGTAATTTGTTCATCAGATTTTTTTTTGCGCCGATGTAGTTTTTACTGCTTCAGGGCGTGGAGGCGTGGTCAAGTTTCTTATACATTGTTTAGCATCATTTGTTCGTGGGCGTTTTGGTGCCGGACCTTTTTATGATGTTTCCAAAGTTTTGGATTGTTTTGCCTTCGGGATAGCAAGAGTCTTTGTTGATTTTATTGATTTTGCTGATCCAGTGAATATGTCGAAGGAGATTTCTTCTCTGCCACTGTTGTGTTATTTGAAAAACCAGTCTGCGAGATTGACTTATTATTATTAGCTGCTGTGCTAGGTTGTCCAGAGAGTAGCTCATTATTTGCAGTTGTATTAGTTTGAACATCAGCTGGTATAGAAGAGCTCTCTGTACTTCTTGTTTCAATGTTTGCCAATGCGACAGGAATTGGATCAATTGCATGTTCCTTGATTGTATTGATCATGCTAGTGATTTTTGAACCACTGATCTCTTCTTCTGCTGCTTTTAACTCAGTTGCACTGAATGGCAACAGGAGATGGTTAAGTCGCACATTGGGCGATGGATTCGTGACCTGATCAGAGTTGTGTGGGTTGCAGCTGCAAAACTCTCTCATTGTGTTACCTCGGGGCTGTACAGCAACATTGTGCCTAATCCACTTAGTACATTCCACTAGAGCCTCGGCAAGATCTACTTTTTCATGGGCCTCCCTTTTTGTTATTTCATTTAAACGCGAGTGCCATTGGTGTGTGGAAGCAGCTTCTAAGTCTAGGCGACTGCTTAGCTGCTCATTACATTTCTCCATTGCCGTCAATTTGTTATTTAGCAGTACCAGGATTGAATTTTGATCACGTGCTGTATCATTTAGTCCTTCGTACAATTTAATGAATGGCATTAGTGCTATAGATGTTGGTGCTAGGACATTATTGTGATTCTGAATGCCGGCTCCGATGGAAATATTTCCTTTTCGTGTTTGTGGAATTATCCACCGAGTTACTTGCACTAGTTTCAAAATGTCTTTTTCCTGACAGATTGTGTTAATTTTGCCCTGTTTGAGATTCATCACAGTTTTCTTTTTCCGTTCTCGATTTGCATCGACTTTTTTGCTGGAAGTCTTCTAACACGTCCAAGTTGAAAACATCGACCATGGCAGTTGAGTCATGCGAGGCCACATCTTTATGGAGAGAGTGATTTGTTTCTTTTCGCTGGGTGCTCACTTTGCGGGCTGGTGGTCGTCCCTTATCATGATTGTTGGTGAAACTGTCGTTTAGGCGTTCACGCATAAGGTTAAAGTCTGCTTTTAGGCGGGCCGTCAGCCGTGCTTCGCGAGCGACAACATCATGAGACATTAAAGTACTCATTTTAGGTGTCAATAGAGGTTGCTGCGAGGGCACAGCATGCTCCTTTAATTCTAATGCGTCGGACGTCTGTAGATTCTTCTCATTGATTGCTGTGTAGTCGGCAGCATTATTTAAGGTGCACAATAACTTTACTTCTAAGGCACTCTATTGAGATGCACCCTCGTGTGTATCAAGCCTCGTATCAATCTGTGTAATGATTTTTTTGCTTTCCTGTATGTTGATGTGGCCATGCTGCACAACATTTTATTTTGTCAGTGTATCAGACTGCTTGGAGCTTGTTTGCAGTAAAGGTGATTTCAAACTTCCAACTGATGGAGACCGCATTGCCAGCAGGTCTGCGTCAGTTATATCAAACAAGAAAGTTTCCGATGCATCTAAGTATGCTGTAAGTGGAGGCCGTAACGGGTCTTCTACAACGAGTTGGGATTGATTTGCAAGTTCACACGTTGTGTGTTCGCTTTCACTCATTAGTAGACTTCCTGTAAATGCATTTAGATTAGGAGTCAGCTTCGTCTTCGGCGCTGACTGAGACGAAATTTTTGAAAACGGCTGGTGAGCGGCATCAATGTCAATATCAATATCGTTAATGGCTGCCGCTACCATGCCTGCAGACGCCGAAGAGTCAACGGTGAAATCGACAACCTCGGCTAACTCAGCTAACTCAGCCAGCTTGTCAGGCGTGTCTGCCGGAGCGATACACAATCTCTCGTCGTTCCTTTTCGGCTGCGAGTTAGCTTTCTCCAAAATTACAGAACCAATTGCACGTGAATCGTCTCCCAATGGCGGCACATCAACAATAATGCATTGTTCGCTTGCCTTGGATTTTCCAGATTTGAAATGCTGCCTCCACAGCTGTAGTAGACGATTTTGCGTCTGTGGTCCGACACCCAGTTGTGATGCCTCCAAGTCGGCTGGAGGCATTTCCATCGTCTTGAGCACTGAAAACCTAGGGGCGGAGCGAGAGCGGTTTGAGGTGGACTGGGCAGACTGGACTCACTGCCGGACTCCGGACTTGTGGTTGTGAGTGCCTGCTGAGCTTTATACTTCTCCACCTCCACGTTCCGCACAGCTCCAAACAGACTCTAAACAGATTTTTCCACCGCCCTTTTCTCCACACCGGGCTTATCGCTGCAAGGGTGGTTTGTGCTTCGCTTTGAAGCGTCTGGAAGTCACGTGATCAAGCACGTGATCGCGCTCAGGCTCCGCCTCCTCCAGGAAGCGAGCGTTGCCTCTGAGTGCCGGATTCTGGAACAGCAGGTGGGGAAACGTTCTCCTTTCACAGCGCTTCTCCTTGAAAGTAAGAGCACACACCGCTCGGCAGGTTTGTGCTTTGCTTTGAAGCGTCTGGAAGTCACGTGATCAAGCACGTGATCACGCTCAGGCTCTGCCTGCTCCAGGAAGCGAGCGTTGCCTCTGAGCGCCGGATTCTGGAACAGCAGATGGGGAAACGTTCTCCTTTCACAGCGCTTCTCCTTGAAAGTAAGAGCGCACACCGCTCGGCAGGTTTGTGCTTCGCTTTGAAGCGTCTGGAAGTCACGTGATCAAGCACGTGATCGCACTCAGGCTCTGCCTCCTCCAGGAAGCGAGCTTTGCCTCTGAGCGCCGGATTCTGGAACAGCAGGTGGGGAAACGTTCTCCTTTCACAGCGCTTCTCCTTGAAAGTAAGAGCACAACAGCACTTAACCATTCTTTGAGTTCTGGTTTCATTCCATCTGTCTGGAAACACGCTGTAGTATCCCCTCTTTTGAAGAAACCTACCCTGGACCCTGCAGTCCAAGCACATTGTTGGCCAATTTCTCTTTTAATGTTTCTAATGAAGGTATTGAAAGCACTAGTCACCCTTCAACTTAGGGAGCTTCTAGAAAATTCAGCTATCCTTGACGTATTTCAATCTGGCTTCCGGCCTGCGATGGGAACCGAATCAGAGCTAGTTTCCGTCGTTGAGGGCCTTACCTTAATCTTTGATCAGGGTGGAATAGGCCTACTAAGTTTGTCAGACCTTTCTGCAGCGTTCGACATGGTCGGCCATTCTATTTTGTGTCGCCGCTTAGAAGAGATTGGTATTGGTGAGTCTGCTTTTTGCTGGTTTAAGTCCATTCTTGTCGAGCAGACAAAAGTACTTTCTCTTCTTCCTTTTTTCTCTGCCGGCAGAATCTGTGCTGATATCAAGAAGCGCAATTACTGCTGCATCACAAGTTCCAACAGAGCGGTATTAATGCCGAAATACGGTGCTAATACTGCCGAATACATGGCGCAATTACATCCAGTTTCCAGGTGGAGGTAATTACATACAGGTGGCAGAAATGAAGCCACAGGTGAACCCAATCCACTCATGAGGGCTGCATAAGGTGTACACCTTCCCCAAACACAGTTTCCAACACCATGCTGGCAGTACACATTGTGAGATGGGACATGTAGCTTCTTATGCTGCACCTGGAAGTAGAGAGGCAGGATAACCAGCCCAGGGCACAGGGTGCACGGAGGAGGAGGAGGAGGAGGGGCCAAGCAAGGCTTGCACCAATACCAAGGGTCAGGCCCTCACCCTGGACCCTCACTAACAGTCGGTTGTGTTAAGAAAGGAAGAAGGCATACTATGGCAAAAGGGAAAATGCACACAGTTGCACTGTGAACAACTCTGAATCTAACAACGTGTATATAATACCCAAGTCTTGTGTATATATGTAAAACCCAGGAACGTCAATAAGGTAAAACAGGATTACCAACATAGGAAAAGGGATGTGGGGTAAACACTTAGGACCTCCTTATGACTGAAAGGAAAAGTCGGCAAACTCTTTACCCACTATGCTCTTACAGATACTGACAGCGCTAAACCCACGTAGCGGGCAAGCAAGGACAGATTCTGTGAACTGACAATCTGTAGAATACTGAATAAGGAAATTATAAACAGTACTCACGAGGACCGGAAAGACCACTTGAATGTCAGTAGTTTCACGAACCCTGTAGATCAAACAGGGACCCAGAAGGCTGTAAAAGCAAAGGGTTAAAGATAACGAAATACATAAACCCTAGTGAAAGGCAAGTCTGAATTGTGATAATAAATCGTGAGGAAAACTAAAAGGGGAACACTCTGGAACTTGTAACAACAAACCCACACCTAATAATCAATGGAAAATGAATGCAGAAGTGTAATGGAAAACATGGAGTGGAATCTCAATAAAGTAGGATCAGGAGCAGGGAAAATGATATCACAAAAGGAAACCTTTCCCACCCAATCCAAGGAGAAAAGGCAGTCACTAATTCTACGAAAGTAAATATTAATACATCATGCTTTTCAGTAACCAGGACAGCATAAAGGGACAGAAAACACCGGCAGACTGGGCTGCATCAATTAGTAAAGTACAGAGAAAGGCTGTCTGCAGACAGAGGAAGACAGAAAGGAAAAAGCATAAATCAATTAGCACATAATCCGAAATCCAGGGCAGAGGAACAAGATACAGGAGCTAAGGAACTGGGCACAAAAGCTAGGGACTGGAACTAGGTACAAGGCACAGAAACCAGGAACAAGGAACAGGAGACTAGTCACAACAGGAACACTGCTACAATGACCAGCGCCGGACTGAAGCAAACTGAGGCTTTTAAAGCTGCTAAACGAGCACACCCCTCAGGCGTGCCGCCTGCTGCACCTGCAGCCACAGGTGTTGCCTATTCTCCACCCAGCCTTGTGCTGCAAGGGAGGAGACGAAGCAGTGAGCCAGGCATTCTGGGAAGCAGGAGGTGAAGCAGTGAGCCAAGGCATTCTGGGAAACATAGTCATTTGATTTAAGTAACATGCTGGCTGCCAAAAACCTGGAATGGATCCGGAAGGGAAGTAACTTGGATTATAAGGGTTTAACGTTCCCAATTCATCAGAACACTGTAGCATAGGGTTCGAAGGAAATGTCCAGTAGGGAATAAACCCCAAAACATGCCCCCAAGTGGCGGGAACGGGAGCGAAGGGAGCGAGCCGTGACAGGTTGGTCACCCTGCACCGCCTCAACAGGGAGACCATAAGTGAGTTGCTCACCACAATCCAGGGCTACATAGAGAGCAGGACCAATATCAGGTCAGCTGTGCCCCACTGCTAAAGCTAGGGTCCTTTCTACAATTCCTAGGAACTGGCACCTTCCAGCACTCCGTGGCCATGCTGCACGGCATGGCACAGCCAACATTTAGTACAGTGTTAGTCCAGGTGATGGATGCCCTCCTGCAGCATGTCTCACGCCACATCTCACTGCCCACCATCCCAGCACAGGTGCAGGCTATGAAGGCATACCTCAAACCGTTGCACAAATGCCAAATGTCATTGCATCCTTGGCCTGTACCCATGTGGCGTTGGTGCCCCCCCAGGTCCACGAAGCGGTGTACTGCAACAGGAATCACTACCACTCACTGAGCATGCAGGTGACCTGTGATCCCAACCTGTACATCACCCACTGTTGTGTCTGCTACCCTGGTTCCACCAAAAATGCCATGGACATACGGAACAGTACACTGCCTGGATACATGGAGAGCAACAGAGGACAATGGACGTGGATACTGGGTGCATAAAAGTGTCAGCACACAGGCTCTGCAATGCATCCAACCACATGCACAATGCATGCCATGACAAGTCAATGTACAAGTCGGACCTGCCAACCTCCTGCACCAATGTCACAGTACAGCCCACAGAACATGTACATGTCGGACATACCTGAATGAATAGTGTGAGACAGGCAGGGTATCAAGAAAGACACAGACTCTAAAGTGACAGTTTGAAAACCTTGATTATCAAACTTTTTGGGATTGGTGTAATGCCTATCTGGCCCTAACTATAAGGGGTTTGTTCCCTCAACTGATGTTTCTAAGAGCCGTCAATGTCCGTATGTCCAACACCAAAGTTCATCTTGTGAGAAACCTGAGGGTAGTCTCACTCCCATCCCCCCTGGATCTTCTTCTCAGGTGGCCAGCGGATGGCCATCGCTGTTCGATCCAGAACCTGGGGGTGGACAAGTGAGGGAGGATCACCTGGGTGGATGGTCCTTAGGGACTGGGAGTGAGGTAGGCGAAGGCGAGACATGGTATCCCCCATTCCTTGCCCCAATCCATCCGACCCACCCGAGTTGTTCATTGAATATTGTCACCTGAGCCCCAACCTACCCCTCGACCTTCCCTCAAGAAAAGGGTAGATAAAATATCCTGGATCGCTAGGGAGAACAAACCCTTTTACAACTCTTGACCCTAACAGTGACTCTCCTTCCTCAAAACCCACTATTCATGGTCCAAGTAAGAGTAGGAAAAGAGTTAAGTACATGCGATCGGGTGAGAAGAAAGATCTAGAGACAGGACAGTGATATTAATACCATTCATCTGTTACCCATCTAGACCACAGGGAATACTATCAAGACCCATGCTTGCATAAAAAACATCAGAAAGATGGGATACTCTGCCACAGGGGGGAGCTATCTCATTAAATAAAAGGCTAGAGGATGATCCTGTTCCCACTGTCGATCTCCTAATAGTAGGGTATTTCCAAACCCATTCCATCTTCCCCTCCCCATTTCCAAACAGTACTGAGACGAGGAAGAGGCAGCCGGGAGCAGTAAAGATGACCCATAGAAACAACATGGGGAAAGTAAGGGAAACTGTCTATAGAAAAAACTTAAACTGTCCTACTGACATAGGAGTCAGACATTTACTAACTATCACTCACACCTGACTCCACTAGACTGTTTTCACAACTATAAAAGGTGTGGTCTTTTTCAAGAGTGGGAGCGAGCTGGGGATGCTGTCTGGACCAGACGAGCCAAGGAGCAGAGACTGACAGGAGCTGAGAGCTGGAGGAGAACAGCATGCCAAAACCTTGGCCCGGTGTCCGTGAGGGGCTGCAGCGTGGCGAGGGAGCCTTGTCTCCAAAGAGCCGGAGTAAAGCTGCTTATATCCTGCTGGCGGCACCCAGGAAAATGCTTGTCCCCTTGGTACCTGTGCCAGCTCCAAGGGTTTCTTAGGGGCAAACGGTGAGACCCTGACCTCAACCCCGTGTATCATGAAGGGACCACCAGTCAACGTTACCCTACCCGGTGAGTTTCATAAAAGCAGTGAGAAAGAAACACGGGAGTGTGCATGTGATTGTAGTGGAGTGGGAGAAAGGCATAGAATATAAAGCGGCACAGAGCGAAAAGCAAGCGACAAAAGGTAAAAAGGTTTTGAAGCTGAAAGTGATTGGAAAAGAGTGCGAAAGACACGAAAATGAAAGTGAGAAGTGTATAAAGAAGTGCTGAGAGAGCAGCAAGAAAAGGAAAGGTGCAAATGAGCACCGGGAGAACAGAAAGGTGTGTAAAAAGGGTGCAAGTGACCCACAGTAAATCCATCAGGACACATGCATGAGAGCAATACACTGGCTCAAGACAGCCACCATATCAGCTTGACATGGCAACAATAGACACATGATATAACATCAGTTGCAAGGGAACAGGGTGCATATTAAGGAAATACAATGCATGAGACGAGTTGTACAACATGCACAAGCACTGAATAAGACACATACCACGCATTGAAGCCCATATGCATGCACATGATGCCCTTTGCCCTGATGCCATGAAATGCCACCCCCACAAACTATACAGTGACTCATGGCTGTGCCTCTCTCCATGCAGGTGATTCCAGATATCCGCAGCTGCTCTGGCTCATGACACCTGTCCGGGATCCGCAAACACCACAGGAGTGGACTACAATCACACTCACAGCAGAACCTGTGTCTGCATAGAGTGTACTTAAGGCCTCCTGAAGGCCTGTTTCCTCTGCCTGGATCGTACAGGAGGTGCCCTAAAGTATACACCATACACGTGGGTAAAATCATGCTTGTGTGTGCCATGCTGCACAATATCTGCCTCCAGAGGAATGTCCCTCTACCCCCTTATGTGGACATGCCACACCCAGAGGATGAGGACATAGTGCCTGTGGCAGAGGTGTCTGCACACATTGCCAGAGATGACATCAGGGATGGCCGACTGGTTCGCCAGGGACTGATGGACTTTTTGTCTAAGATATTCACATGGCACATACCATGCACCACTGTGTCACATTCACATTAATGAATAAACACAACAATGCCACAGTGAGGAATGTCCTTGCATTGATGAAGTTTAACTATGTTTAATGTTTTGAAGTGCACTAACTATCCCCCTCACCCCCCACACCCCAGCAACACACCACTCCAACACACTATCCCAAACCCACCACCCCGCACCACCACCCCAACACACTATACACCCTACCGCCACCCGCACCCCCTCCCCAACACACTATCCCCCAGCCCCCACCCCTCAACAACACCCCAACACACTATCACCACTCCCCCACCACTACCCCAACACACTATTCCCCCTCCCCCACCAACACCTCAACTCGCCCACTGTGGGCAACAAGTGGGAAACTGTCACTTGCGTGGCCTCTTCTCCCTCAAGTGACTTTGGGCCCAGATGACGATCAGACTGGCGCATTGGTGTGCTGGGAAATGACCCCTCAGTGGGTGTAGCTGAACTTGAGGGTATGGAACCTAGCTCCCGAAGGTGCTGCAGAGTGAGTTCAAGACTCTGTTGCATGGACTCCACAAATGCAGCTATTCCCTAGGTCAGCTCCCTGACTCGCTGGTCATAAACAGTCAGTGCGGCAGTACTTGCCTGTGTATGGTTGCGTTCCATTGACCTGACGATCCTGCGGTGGCTCCCTGCATACAGTCCCGTATGGCCTGGAGGTGTAGGGAGTGAGTTTTGGCAATGGCCTCCATCTCACGTTCCATGTCATCCAGCCTCTGTAGGATGGAGTGGCTCGGTGGTGGGTGGGGAATGAGTTGGGGTCTCTACAGAGAGTCAGATCTGTCATATGAGGGGGAGTCCATGTCAGGCTCTAGTGTCTGGGCATGCTGGTTACTAGGAATGCTATCAGGGCTTTTGTGTCCCTAGATCACCCTGTGCCACTTGTCTGGATTCCTCCTGGGTGCAATTGGAACTCCTGCAAACAGGAATGTCCACGGTGATAGATACTGCAGCTGGCTGTGTGGGTACAGGTGGTGTGGAGGTGCTCCTGGTGGCATGTGGGGTTGGTGCAGGGACTGCGCTGCCACCAGCAGGCTTGGTCTTACTGTGGCCCGGTGTGGCATGATGGGACTTGCGCTTCGGCATCGCATGGGTCCACCCTTCAAGGATGGTAGTGGACTTTCAAGGCCTTTAGGCTCTAGTTGCCGATGGCCTCCCCACTCATCCTCCTCTGACTCTTCCAGAGCTGCCTGAGTGCCTGTAGGGGACAGATAGATGACATGTTGTCAGGTACGGTACGTTCATGTGGGTTGGCATGCAAGCCCTCAGTGAGGGGGGATAGCTCTGGGTCAATACGTTTGTCTTGGAAGTAAGACAATGCAGCACAGCACAGGTTCAAATCCTGATCCTGTGCTTAGAAACCAACCTCTGGTATTAAGAGTGTTATAAAAGAACAATTATAATTATAATATGTTGTTGTACAGAGTGACACCCCACCCATTTAGTCAGAAAGGTATGGATGTTCAGGGACCATTGCATGTGCCCCCAGCATTGTAGGAATGGTTGCAGCTATGTGTGTGTTGCCTTTGGCCTGTGTGTGGTCAAGGCGGGATGTCCATGCTGGGGCAGCCGATTGGGTATTCCATGCATGCATGTAGTTCTGCAGGCTCACACATATTGTGGCATGCTCTTATGGTCAAGTGCTGGCATACAGGCGGAGCCTTTGTGATTGCAGCACATGGGATGGTTGTATGTGTTCATGCCCCCACACCCCCTCACCTGGTGACACATGCCTTGTGGGAGTGAGTATGGATGCTTTGTCTAGAGCACTGCCATCAGGCTCGTTTTGCCATGCCAGCATGGGGCTGGCCAACTGGGCCCGCAACATGTTGGTGTGACAACTCCCCGGTGTCGTAGTTACTCACACACCACAATCCTGCTGTCATGGAGAGCGCCAGCAAGGGTGTGGGGTCATTGCACTTGGATGGGCCACTTGCCACACCTTCACACTGTTACAACCGCTCAGTTCTCTGGCACCTTCCGTCGGGTCCGCTCCTGAGACATGTTGAGAGTGACTTTTAGGGTCAGATGGCTACAGGAGGTCAGTGATTCAGGTTTGATTCAGGTTTTTAAGATACCCGCCGCCATGCTTCCCATTGCGCGAATTGCGCTATTTCCGCTGGCGCTAATAGCGCCACCGGAGGCCATCAGTAGCACTATTTGTGCCGGGATTTCGAAAAGTGCCTTGTTTCAGCGATAATTCGGCCGGTGGGATTAGCTTTAATGCCAAAATGGTGCACGCGTTGTGAGGAACCTGAGGGCATCCTCACTTCTACTCGCTCTGGATCCTCTTCTCAGGTGGCCAGGGAAAGGCCATTGCTCTTGGATCTCGACCCTGGCGGTGGAGAGGCGAGAGAGGACCACCTTGGTGGAGGGACCTTGGGAGTGGGGAGAGGATGTCTTTAAGTGAGACATGGTATCCCCTTTCCCTTGTAAGAATAAACCCTACCCTCCCACTGCCACATGGGTTACTGCCAGTCATTTCCTGCTTATTACACATAACCATTTCCCTTTAAAACTGGGATGAAGAAGAGGCAACTTGGAGTTGTACACACTCCCATTCATTCGCACCACTCTGATACTGAGACGAGAAAGAGGACTGGAGATAATACCACCTGGAGTGGAACTTGGCGATTTAAAAGGACTGTTCTGAAATTAAAGTTGGGTTTAACATATTCTGAATTGACCCAGGGGAACGGGATCCAACCCTGATGACAGGAATTCTTGTTTTCTTTGTGCTTGAATATATGTTGAAATCACAAATGAATTCCTGCATGATTTTGTTGTATGTATTAGTGTGAGAGACAGATATTTTAGACATTAGGTCATTTTCTTTTAGCCTTAGTTTGGTAGGCAGGTAAATTCTTGTTAGGTTAGGGAAAGATAGGCATTTGTCACACCTTTTATTATTTAATATATCGCTTCTTGTGAGAAAACGTCACCTATGTGTCCGTCTCACATGTCTGACTCCTCACAGAAGTTTAGTGGTACTGCATTGTAAGGGTTTGTGAAACTGTGGCAAGTGTGGATAAGTGAGAGTACGAGTTAATGTGAAGTGAGTGTGTGAGTGAAAGAAGGGTGTCTGAGTTACAGGTAGGTGGAGTAGTAGTAGTGGTGTGGAGGTGGGAGTTTTAGTGGACTGGAGGAGGGAATAAGTAGTATGGAGGGAGGAGTAGGGAGTAGGCAGGTGTATTAGTGTGGAGGCAGGGTAATAGTAAGAAGGAGGGACCAGTAACATCAAAGGGTGGAGGCGAGGCCTAGAAGGTAGAAAAGACATTGGAGGGACAGAGGAGGAACAGATTAGATGCGGGTGAACTTTGAAAGGGCCTGTAAGCAGTGAGGTAAAGTGAGAGAGAGAGAGAGAGAGAGAGAGAGAGGGAGAGAGAGGGAGAGAGAGAGAGAGAGAGAGAAGGAAGTGAGCATGAGAGGGAAAGACTGAATAAAGCAGAGTGTCTGCAAGGCACACATTCCCATATTCCTTTAGATCACTAAAAACTGGCTAGGGTAGGCAATATAAGGCCAAAGGCCTGAACATCTCACTTCATTTAGTGATTAGAATATTGAGGGTGAAGCAGTCGCTATTTAAAAACCTGGGACTATGGGTGTCTGGGTTAGGGAAGAGTTGCATTGATACGAGAAAGAGAAGTGTGTCAGCTCGAGGGCTCATTAATATTTCAAAGAAAACCCTTGAACCGCCTCTGAGATTTGGAGTGAGTCTTGTACGATCTGCAACATTGTTTTCTTCTGTTATGTTAACAAAATGTGTAAAGCACAACTTAGACCCAAGGGTATCCTGGCTCTGAGAGAATAAAATCCTCAGGAGGAAGCTGTCATTTGTGAGCAGAAGCACAAAGAGGGTTCTATCTCGCCTCTGTAAAAAGGCCCATTTTTAAAGCTTTCCTAAAGAAAAGGTGTCAACAATTGCACGTAAAGAAAAAGGAGATGGATACCATAAGATTGGAGCTGCAACAGAAAAGGCCCTGCCACCAATTGCAGTTTTTAAAACCCGGGGTGGACATATTAACAGTAAATTGGCTGAGCTACGATCCCTTACAGGAACATATTTGACAAACGTCTCTCGAAGGTAAAGTGTGCCTGAGCCATAAAAAGCCTGATTGACTAGGCAAAAAGACTTCCATTTAGTTCAGGCCTCCACCGGGAGCCAATGAAGGCTCCGAAGCACAGGGCAAATGTGGGCATATTTAGAGAGTCTCAGGGCTAGCCAAGTTGCAGAATTATTACTACATGAAGTCATTGAATCAGATATTTTGGTTGGGAAAGCAGAGCAGAATTACACTAGTCTAGTTTCCCCGGGATAGTAGCGGAAACTACCAGGCTCTGCAGATTAGCCAGAATATACCGCATACAATTCCTCAAAGTCTTTGGGTCTCATCAGCAGTTGGGCAGTATCCCGGCAGATATTCCGCCAAGTGGAATTAGCGCTGCTGCTGGGGCCTGCGGCGCAATTAGGGCTGCATTACAACCTGGCGTGAACGCTGGAAAGGCATCATGAAGCAAGACACAGACAACAGATTCAATGTTCTAAATAAAATGCTTTATTTTCTTATTCGTCAGGATGGAATAAGGCTTAATTTACCCTATGCCAAGGTGGGATTTCCCTACCTAAAGAAACTAAGGATGGTCAGTGTCAGTAGGTTCAATTAAAAAGTTTGCCTGTGTCCAAAACCTATACTTGCCCTCACAAGTAAAGATAATCCTTTACGTATCGAGCAAGCCTACCAGAAATATAGAGCCAGCTACATCAACCAGCTGAATTCCTCTAATAACTAGACATTACTGCACAGTTCCTCACACCACCAGTACATATTCAATCCACCTGTATATATTCCTCTCTTATCCCCATCCTTGTTTATCTGTGTTTACCATTCCCTGTACATTATTATCTGTATTTTATTCTCCCTATCATCATTACTACCTGTACATTATATTCTACTGTCATTGTATATGTATTCTACCTGTAGAAGTGTATTATTTTTTGTAGTATCGCCTGTATTTTATCTTCTGTAACCATGTAACCTAAGCTTCGCATATTGAATACTGCTGCGCCCTTATACCCTCGGGTCTGGTGCGCATTATATATGAATAAAACAAACAAACAAACAAACAATGTGTAGGGATGTCGGCAACAAATGAAATAGTGTTCCAAATAAAATTCCAAGCTTCTTCCAGCTCCTTGCTTACTTTCCAGCTTCCCCTTCCCCAAATTTAAAATAGTTCCAACAGGTTTTGGGGTCTCCTTCCACAAAAAGGTCAACACAGTTCACAAAGTCTTGGGGTTCCTTTCGCCAAGAAGTCAGCTCTTACAGCTTCAAACCTACAATCAATTCAGATCTTGTGGCTTTCCGAAACAGTTCCAGTTCAACTTTATAATCCTTCAGGTTTTTCAATAGTTCCTACAGATTGCTCTTGTTTCCATGCATTTAAGAAATTCTGGTATAAGAGGCAGTTTCTTCATCTGTTCTTACCTTGGCTGCTATCTGTAGCTAGCTTTGCTCTTCCCTCATGGACGCTACTGGTGGCCTGCAATACTTGGGAGCATTCAGTGCCCCACAGTTCTGGCTGTGGGCACAAGGGAAAGGAGGTTGCACGTGTCTTGACCCTTTCATGTTCTGCTTGGCCCCCGGCGTTAGTTTCTCCCTTCTGCAGCACCCTTCATCCTTCCTGTCAGTGCCTCTGCAGCCTGCTCCACCGTCAGCCGCATTTCTCCCAGGCAGGTTTCTCCCTCTCTGCTGGTGGTCCCACCTTTTATGCACATGTAGCCGGTTAACTGGTTGCAGGTGCAAGTCCTTAGTTTCTATTGCCTGACCATAATAAATCCTATTCACTGGACATGCCTGACTCTTGCAATGGTATTCCTCTGCAGTCCTCTTTGTCGTCTCAGTACCAGAGTGGTGCGAATGAATGGGAGTGTGTACAACTCCAAGTTGCCTCTTCTTCATCCCAGTTCTTTGTATCCAATATGTCCATCACTTGGCAAGGCAACTTTCTTAAGTCCAAAAGGTTTATCACTCTTATGACAATTGTTAAGGCTTCCACTTGGCAAATCAAAAAAGTCTCTTTTTCAAATACCAAATTGAAAAGTCAATGACACAAAGATTTCTTTCTAAGGAGAACAATCAGTTTTAACCATTTTAGATTTCTTCTTCATAAGCGACAACTTAATCAGTATGATCATTCTAAATTTCTACTTTAGTCAGGATGCTTATACAACAGTTCATCAAAACACAGGGTGGAATTGCCCATTCATTTCCACCTTCTACTTCAGTCAGGATGATTATACAACAGTTCATCAAAACACACTGGTGGAATTGTAAATCCTTTTCAACCCCAATCTTCACAACCTTCCACCACAGTTACAGTACTACAACTTCTCTTCTTCCTGGTCCACTCGCCTGCCATGACTAACCACTATTTGTCCCTTTTCTGGTATACTCACCTGCCAGGATAACGCTGCTACTACTTTTACTTGTACTATGTGGTGAGGTTTGTTCACAACTTTCCACCTTTAACTCTTCAATGGGGAACATTAAACCAACAACATCTTCTGGAATAAGTCTTTTGACTTGAAGCACAATTGACTTATAACTTCTTTCATACATCAGCTGTACAAGAGGATGATGATTCTTGCATTGATTTGTTTCTCATTGGCAATGCACGTTGCAATTCTCTCCCCCTTGATCCTTTCTACAGGGAGGGGTTTTCCCCTGCTGTCTGTGATTTCTTTGCACACAACCTACTGGCTGTTGACAATGTGATTTACAACTTCTAAGAATACTACATTCAATCTGCCTTGATATCTCTTGGCTTTGGCAATGCAGGAAATGAGGTCCCTTATTTGGATATCCTTCTTTGGGAACATTGTATCCCTTTTGTTTTATGTTTGTCCTTCTTTGGCTTGGGCAATGCAGGTTACAGTGTTCTCTTATTGGATCGTAATGTCCCTTGTTTGGATATCCCTCTTTTGTTTTATTTGCCACTCTTCGATTTGGGCAGTGGGGTTACAATGTTCTTTTATTGAATCTCTCCTTTCAAGTAAATCATATTCACTGTGTTTAATTATTGCCCCCTTTTGGGGTGGGCAGAGTGAGTTACAATATGCTTCTGTTAACCCTTTCTGTTTTGGATAGTTACATTCAGTCTGCTTGACTTTAAATATTTAAAGGTCCTGCTCAGGTGTGCGTTATTACAACTACTAGTCTGCATAGTACAGTCTGGTAACTCCGGACCCTTCTTCCTCATCCCATTACTAAGGGCATTGTGGGACTGGAACTCCACAATGTTCTTAGTTGAATTAACATGAAAATCTTCAATATCTTTTACCTCACTTTGTTTAGGGGATTTATGTGACATGTATTTAAAGGAAGGTTTTAAGGGTATTAGAGTTTCTTTCTTAGGTTTATATATCAGAACACCATGTAGAATCAGTACGACTAAAAGTAGTATAATTAACTTCCTAATTCTTATCTACATCCTTTACATGCTCACAAATAAGTGTTTTATATTTGGTACCTTGGGTAAGTCTGGGAGTGGAGGCCCTACAGTGACAATATGCCATTAAATATTTAGGCATTAGCAAACCTTCATCCTCAGAAGAGGATTAATACTGTGTCACTCCTGACGGAGTACCACATTGCCTTGATAGCCTTCTCCTCCCCTGTGATCTTCCCTCTGAGACCTCCCGCCAGGGTTAGGATCAGGTAGTTTGTGCCTTTACCTGGCCACATGAGAGGAGACTTTAGGCTGGGATTCTGGGATGATTCTGCAGGATTCATCACATTTCCTTGCCAATACTGCACCTTACCAGAAATTGCTGCTCCTTCATCCCTCCTGCTGGTCTTCTGGTCTTCCACCTTATCTGAGCTCCCCCGAATAACCCATACTTCCTGCATCCCGTGTTCTTCTTTTATCCTCCTCCCCCTCTCTGGATTGGTCCCTGGCCATTCTGGCCCTGTCTTCTCGACCTGGGCATGTTGAAGGAAGCAAAGGTTACAAGAAGTGGGCCAAGCCCCGCCCACTTCCTCCACACAGCCTCATCACAGAATAGCAATGACAGCCCAGGAAGTTTAATGTCCTGGTTTCTGTTATGGTGCCTTGTTCCCAGCACCCCTAAGATAAGTCCCAGAGCTGTGAGGGTTTGTGTTATAAGACCCATGCTGCTATTACTTGGCAGCATCATGCAGCTTCCCTATCTTTCATATGTGGATATTGTTGCACTCCTCTCTCTCTGCTGGCTGTGGATCACGGAAGACTGAGGAGCTGTTAGCTGGTGGTCGGGTTTCGATCTTCCTACAGTTGCCATGCAGCGCTGGATTATGCCTCTCACTCGGAGGTTTTTACTCGTTCTGATGGCTTGTCACTATGGAAAAAACAAAAACACTGGCAAGCATTTTGTCGAGGAGGAATGGCATGAGACAAAGGTGCATTGCTCAGAAACAGACTGCCACAAGGGATGGAGGAGGCATGCATTGGGTCCCTCTCAAATGCCACAGTCCACCTCAGAGGTAGGACTGGCTCTGGATTTCTCCCTTGTCCCCCCTTCCACCTCTGGCTATGTGGGGGTCCAATTTTCTCGTGACAAGGCGAGTGAACTGGCCTTGTCACATTAAATTATTAAACAGTGGTTAGTCATTTCCAACATGTAATGTATCACACAGGAAATCTGAAGTAAATATTAGAATACCAATATAATTTGTACTGCGATGGTAGTCTTCCAACCACCTGCAACTATGTGCACTTAAACAGGCACTAGTACAGGTTTCACATACATGTCGATAGCCCTGTTCAAAAAGTCAACCTGTTGGCTGCAGAGACTTAAGTTGCTCACAAAGATACCTAGCAACAACTGCTTCCAAGGTTCAACAGTAACAGTGTAAAGACCACCCCAAACCCAGATATACTTATTCTGGACCCTAGACCTCTTACAGAATCTCATTAATCACCCGACCTTAACTAACACCACACCACTACTTCCCAAGTCTCCTTTTAACTTTATCATGGATGTGAGCTACTTAATGTTTAAAGCAAGTGTTGTGAAGCAGTGGTGTAGCGTGAGTCGAGGTTTCATTTGTAGCATGATTCCCTTGTTTGCATTGGCATTTGTACTGAGTGTGTGTACCTTACCATTGGCATTCCCCACTTTGCAACTTCCCCTTTTTATTGTTACTATCTTTAACACTGTTGAAAGACTTGCAGGGTAATTCATAGAATTTCGCAGAAAAGTGTCGCAAGCGGCTGGCGCAGAGTGTCCGCGTGCGATTGACTGCGCCAGGCACGTGCGCTAAAACCGATTTCCGCGCACAGCGTATTCATGGATTTTAGGCTCCCAAACCAGCCGTGGCGCAGAGTATCGCAGCGACCCTGCAGCAGTGCCAGTAACGCCCCCAAGAACGCCCTCGCGCAAGGAAAAGCCATCAAAATCGCTAAATCATCTCAAAGGGCTGCGCTAACCCTGGACCAGTTTACAGGGCTGCCAAACAAGGAACGCAAAGCGGGTAACGTGCATATCAGGGGTACGTGTGAAGTTATACACGCGATTAGCCAGGGTACGTGTATTACAGGGGTACGCGGGAAGTTTAACACGCGATTGGCCAGGGTACGTGTATTACAGGGGTACGCGGGAAGTGTAACACGCGATTAGCCAGGGTACGTGTATTACAGGGGTACGCAGGAAGTTAAACACGCGATTGGCCAGGGTACGTGTATTACAGGGGTATGCGGGAAGTTTAACACGCGATTAGCCAGGGTACGTGTATTACAGGGGTACGCGGGAAGTTTAACACGCGATTAGCCAGGGTAAGTGTATTACAGGGGTACGCGGGAAGTTTAACACGCGATTGGCCAGGGTACGTGTATTACAGGGGTATGCGGGAAGTTTAACATGCGATTAGCCAGGGTATGTGTATTACAGGGGTACGCGGGAAGTTTAACACGCGATTAGCCAGGGTACGTGTATTACAGGGGTACGCGGGAAGTTTAACACGCGATTGGCCAGGGTACGTGTATTACAGGGGTATGCGGGAAGTTTAACATGCGATTAGCCAGGGTACGTGTATTACAGGGGTACGCGGGAAGTTTAACACGCGATTAGCCAGGGTACGTGTATTACAGGGGTACGCGGGAAGTTTAACACGCGATTGGCCAGGGTACGTGTATTACAGGGGTATGCGGGAAGTTTTACATGCGATCAGCCAGGGTACGTGTATTACAGGGGTAGGCGGGAAGTTTCACACGCGATTAGCCAGGGCACGTGTATCACAGGGGTACGCGGGAATTATCACATGCGATTTGGCTGTGTACGTGTATTACAGGGGTACACGGGAAGTTTTACACGCGATTCGGCTGGGTACGTGTATTACAGGGATGCGATTTGGCCAGGTACGTGTATTACAGGGGTGCGCAGGAATTATCACACGCGATTTGGCTGGGTACGTGTATTACAGGGGTGCGTGGGAATCATCACACGCGATTTGGCTGGGTACGTGTATTACAGGGGTGCGTGGGAATCATCACACGCGATTTGGCTGGGTGGGTCCTCACAGGTATTCCCTGTACACCCTCCACGGCCCCTGCAGGCAGCCTACAAAACAGGGGACTACCCTGCACACCTGCTCATGTCCCCCTGCACCCCCACCCCCCAGCAGTGCAGGGGCAGCCTCCACCAGGCCCCCACTCATGTCTCCCACCACCCCCACCCTCCCGCCACCAGGGGCAGCCTCCACCAGGCCCCCACCCATGTCTCCCACCACCCCCACCCTCCCGCCACCAGGGGCAGCCTCCACCAGGCCCCCACCCATGCCTCCCACCACCCCCAACCCCCAGCAGTGCAGGGGCAGCCTCCACCAGGCCCCCACCCATGCCTCCCACAGCCCCCAACCACCAGCAGTGCAGGGGCAGCCTCCACCAGGCCCCCACCCATGCCTCCCACCACCCCAACCCCCAGCAGTGCAGGGGCAGCCTCCACCAGGCCCCCACCCATGCCTCCCACCACCCCCAACCCCCAGCAGTGCAGGGGCAGCCTCCACCAGGCCCCCACCCATGTCTCCCACCACCCCCACCCCCCCGCCACCAGGGGCAGCCTCCACCAGGCCCCCACCCATGTCTCCCACCACCCCCACCCTCCCGCCACCAGGGGCAGCCTCCACCAGGCCCCCACCCATGCCTCCCACCACCCCCAACCCCCAGCAGTGCAGGGGCAGCCTCCACCAGGCCCCCACCCATGCCTCCCACCACCCCCAACCCCCAGCAGTGCAGGGGCAGCCTCCACCAGGCCCCCACCCATGTCTCCCACCACCCCCACACCCCCGCCACCAGGGGCAGCCTCCACCAGGCCCCCACCCATGCCTCCCACCACCCCCAGCAGTGCAGGGGCAGCCTCCACCAGGCCCCCACCCATGCCTCCCACCACCCCCAACCCCCAGCAGTGCAGGGGCAGCCTCCACCAGGCCCCCACCCATGTCTCCCACCACCCCCACCCCCCCGCCACCAGGGGCACCCTCCACCAGGCCCCCACCCATGTCTCCCACCACCCCCAACCCCCAGCAGTGCAGGGGCAGCCTCCACCAGGCCCCCACCCATGCCTCCCACCACCCCCAACCCCCAGGAGTGCAGGGGCAGCCTCCACCAGGCCCCCACCCATGTCTCCCACCACCCCCACCCCCCCGCCACCAGGGGCACCCTCCACCAGGCCCCCACCCATGTCTCCCACCACCCCCAACCCCCAGCAGTGCAGGGGCAGCCTCCACCAGGCCCCCACCCATGCCTCCCACCACCCCCAACCCCCATCAGTGCAGGGGCAGCCTCCACCAGGCCCCCACCCATGTCTCCCACCACCCCCACCCCCCCCGCCACCAGGGGCAGCCTCCACCAGGCCCCCACCCATGCCTCCCACCACCCCCAACCCCCAGCAGTGCAGGGGCAGCCTCCACCAGGCCCCCACCCATGCCTCCCACCACCCCCAACCCCCAGCAGTGCAGGGGCAGCCTCCACCAGGCCCCCACCCATGCCTCCCACCACCCCCAACCCCCAGCAGTGCAGGGGCAGCCTCCACCAGGCCCCCACCCATGTCTCCCACCACCCCCACCCCCCCGCCACCAGGGGCACCCTCCACCAGGCCCCCACCCATGTCTCCCACCACCCCCAACCCCCAGCAGTGCACGGGCAGCCTCCACCAGGCCCCCACCCATGTCTCCCACCACCCCCACCCCCCCGCCACCAGGGGCAGCCTCCACCAGGCCCCCACCCATGTCTCCCACCACCCCCACCCCCCCGCCACCAGGGGCACCCTCCACCAGGCCCCCACTCATGTCTCCCACCACCCCCACCAGTGCAGGGGCACCCTCCACCAGGCCCCCACCCATGCCTCCCACCACCCCCAACCCCCAGCAGTGCAGGGGCAGCCTCCACCAGGCCCCCACCCATGTCTCCCACCACCCCCACCCCCCCGCCACCAGGGGCACCCTCCACCAGGCCCCCACCCATGTCTCCCACCACCCCCAACCCCCAGCAGTGCACGGGCAGCCTCCACCAGGCCCCCACCCATGTCTCCCACCACCCCCACCCCCCCGCCACCAGGGGCAGCCTCCACCAGGCCCCCACCCATGTCTCCCACCACCCCCACCCCCCCGCCACCAGGGGCACCCTCCACCAGGCCCCCACTCATGTCTCCCACCACCCCCACCAGTGCAGGGGCACCCTCCACCAGGCCCCCACCCATGTCTCCCACCACCCCCACCCCCCCGCCACCAGGGGCAGCCTCCACCAGGCTCACACCCATGTCTCCCACCACCCCCACCCTCCCGCCACCAGGGGCAGCCTCCACCAGGCCCCCACCCATGCCTCCCACCACCCCCAACCCCCAGCAGTGCAGGGGCAGCCTCCACTAGGCCCCCACCCATGCCTCCCACCACCCCCAACCCCCAGCAGTGCAGGGGCAGCCTCCACCAGGCCCCCACCCATGTCTCCCACCACCCCCACCCCCCCGCCACCAGGGGCAGCCTCCACCAGGCCCCCACCCATGCCTCCCACCACCCCCAGCAGTGCAGGGGCAGCCTCCACCAGGCCCCCACCCATGCCTCCCACCACCCCCAACCCCCAGCAGTGCAGGGGCAGCCTCCACCAGGCCCCCACCCATGTCTCCCACCACCCCCACCCCCCCGCCACCAGGGGCAGCCTCCACCAGGCCCCCACCCATGCCTCCCACCACCCCCAGCAGTGCAGGGGCACCCTCCACCAGGCCCCCACTCATGTCTCCCACCACCCGCACCAGTGCAGGGCACCCTCCACCAGGCCCCCACCCATGTCTCCCAACACCCCCACCCACCAGCACTGTGGGGCACGTGGCCAGCAGGCAGTCAGGCAGCAGCAGATGGCAGGTGGGAGCGTGCTCAGGGCTCTGGGGGGCAGTAATTTGGCCTCCTGGCCAGGAGCGTGGTCTCTCGTGTGTGAACGCGTGGACAGCCTGATAGGGAGTGAAATCCCACACGTCAGCAAAGGCCCTTAGCGCGTAAACCCGTCAACAGCATATGCGCGCCTATAGTCACCTGCACGTGCAGGAAATTGTTGCGTGACACGTCCCAGTGTCAAAGCGTGTGATTGGTGAAAATGGATCTACACGTAGAAGTGACAAAGCGTGTGATTGGTGAAAATGGATCTACACGCAGAAGTGACAAAGCGTGTGATTGGTGAAAATGGATCTACACGCAGAAGTGACAAAGCGTGTGATTGGTGAAAATGTATCTACACGCAGGAGTGACAAAGCGTGTGATTGGTGAACGTACACGCCGCGTAAGTGACGCTGTACGTGTGGGCCTGTATATAAGGTACATGTAGAACACCATTTCCTTGTACGTGCTTTTCGTGGAGAGCGAGTGGGTGAATTCTGTACTTCTTGTCGTTTCACACGCGATTTACTTCACGGCGTTTCCAGTTCGTATTCCCTGTTACCTCTGACAGCTTTTTCTCTTTTTTCTCTTTTACTGGTTTACCTGGGCCTGTTCCCTCAAACAGTGTCCCCTTCTACTGTTGTCCTGTCTTCTCAGACAGCGTACACATCTTCTTTTGGCGGGGGTTTAGCCAGCCAAACGCGCTACTTTTTCACGCTCTTTTTCCTGGCAGACGGTGAGTCACGCACGTATCCAACTTCTGTGCTTGCCCCGTGTGTAGCCTACCCCTTCAGAGGTCATTCTAGGCTGCGTGTGACACGCATACGTTCATTCTTGTGTTACTGGGTGCCACAGCGTAGTGCAGGTTTTTCTTTCTGCACACGTGGTCTAGGAGGGGTTGCGTGCACGTCATCTCCCTTTTTTGGGCCTCCTGTGCGTTGCGTGACCTGTCATCTTTCCCCAGGGGTTACAATCAGCCGTGCTAGAGCACTAGGGTACAATTACCATCTGGTACCCAACCCCTTTGACCCCCAATTGCCCAGGACAATTGTCTACAGCCACTCCCATACGCACATTAATATCAGTGCCATGGCTGGGAGGCGAGGATTCCGTAAGGGTGGCAAAGGTGGAAGAGCCACAAGTGGTGGCCGTGGTGGATCCGGTAGGGGACGTGGTCGTAACTTGCAGGGTGAGCCTGTCCCCCCATGTGTGGAGGACCAGTCAAGGGCACCCATCATCCCCCCCCTCCCTCCCCTCCCCCCCTCACGTTGAGGCTGAAGTGGCTGACACCATCCATGCTCAGCCCTTGTTGGACCAGCCCATTGTGGCACCAGACCTGGCTGACTCCATGGCTGACTTCCAGGTCAGCAGGGCTACGACACGTGCGCTGGTGCACGTTGATGCCATCATGCCACGTGGATCTGGGGCAGCAAGGTCATCTGATGCACCAAGGAGGCAGGGCGGAGAGGCTGCAGGGGCAGCTGCGGCTCCATCCACCCCAGCCCTCACACACCCAGCCAGGACAGTGTCGGTCCTAGTCCATGCTGCTGACATTCCCCCTGACACCATCACACTAGAGCCATTGCCTGCAACAACTCCCATGCTGAGTGTGCAATCCCACACTCCTGATACAGAGTCTACCAGGGCTCCTGCCCCTAGTGTCCAGAGCGGCGCAGGACACTCAGGATCACCACCACCTTCCAAGCGGAAGAGGAAGAGTGCTCGTCCGGCACAGGCTGATGCCCCAGACACGGCTACACAGTCCGGCCCGTCCAGGAAGCCCAGCTTCACGGATGACGAACTGAATGCACTTGTCGAGTATGTGTCCGGACATGACAACGAGATGGTCATTGTTGCAGGATCCAAGACCACACCTGCACAACGCCAGGCACACTGGCAGACCGTTGCGGACATCGTAAGTGCCCTTGGAATCGTGAGGCGCACAGCCAATGATTGCTATAAGCGCTGGAATGACCTAAAGCGCAGGGCAAAGAGTAAGCTGGCCTCAAGTCATGCCGCAACTCTAGTGACTGGAGGTGGGTCTCCAGTAGTAGACATGGAACTCACTCCACATGAGTCAGTCGCTGGGACCTACGTCACGGAGGAACAGATCCAAGGCGTGGGAGATCTGGCTGATTACGAGGCATTGTCCGGTGAGTGCACATGCATGTGTGTGTCATCCATGTGCATGGTGTGTGTGTGAGGGCTTCTGTTCGGGTGCCAGGTGAGAGTGTGTGCGCCTGAGTCGTATGGGTCAGCCATGTGCTTCATGCAATCCTTCCTGCGCAGCTGCATTTGGCCATAGCAGTATCCCTTCTGCCAACAGTAGACATCCAGCACAACTGCACGCCAGTTGCCCTTGAAGTGTCACCTTGACACAACATATTTGCTTCTTTTTCACTGTTCATTCAGTCTGTTTGTTTGCATTCCACCACTTTCACTAGGCATGTCGCTGTCCACTAGTCACATGTCTGACATGGGTATGGTAAAGTGGAGTGACTTTGTTACCTGGATATCATTTGTACACACATGTCCCTGTGCAATTTGACCATTTCAGACTGGCAGCTCCAGGTGAAAAATCTGACCTGTTAGAATTAGAAAAGCTATTACATGCGGGAACTGGACTGAATGAATAGGTGCTGCCCTCCTCTCCATCTTCACTCAATAGCAATGGTACATGCCATCTGTGTGATGGCATGTGTGTTTCACCTGCCAATCACAGGCCAATGTGTGATGCCACTGCCAGGCAGCATGCAGAAAATGTGTTCATCTTCCATCTTGGTGTCATCAGTGTGTGCCATTTGCCTGCACTTCATACGCAGTGAGGGTGCATGCATGGGAGGGTTTTAGTCATGTGGGACATGTGTCAATCAAGTACTGGTTCTCTTGCTTCTCAGCCCTCAATGTGTGCCATGGTGCTAATGCCTGTTTCCATTTCTTTGTTTTCATGTCTTTGCAGGGGAAGACGCACCTGATACTGCTGGGGTTGTGGAGATGGTGCAGACCCAGGAGGTGTCCCAGGGCCGACCAACCACCAGTGAGGGACGTGGTGTGGTGGTGGGGGAGAACCCACAAGTGCTGCAGGTCGTGCTCTCAAGGGGTGTCTCTGGCTGCACCTCCCCCGAGCTGTACTCAGGTGTTGATTCGGATGAGACCTACGTGCCGTCGCAGGTGAGTGTTCCAGGGAGGGATTCTGTTCTGTCTCACCCACCTGCACCAGGGTCAGTACCCTCCATGGGGATGTCAGTGTTGGCAGCTACGCCTTCGGTGGTTACGGATGCAGGGTCACACTCCGCGACATCTGATCCTGTTCCTGGGCCAGCAGATCAGAGGAGGAATGCAGTCCTGCAGCCTCAGGCAGTGCCGGCACAGCAAGGCGCAGTTCGCCTTGCCCCAGACAGGTGTGGTGCCCGCCGACGTGGTGGCCGTACGCCACCCGGCAATACCGCATGGGAGCAATCCATTTACGGTATGGCTACCCAACAGGCTGCATCATCCGAGATGATGGCTCAGGCCATGGATAGGGTGGCCACTTCCATTGTCCCCCCAGAAAGGCTGATGGAGCGACTAGAGCAGGCAACCGACTCCATCTGCCAGTCACACAGGGAGGACATGTTGGGGTCCAACAGGGACAGGCGGGCGGCACTGGCGACTCTGCAGGAGGCCATCTCCATTGAGTCCCAGGGCCACAGGGAAGCCCTGAGGCAGGAGCTCCTACACCTCAGGACGACTCTTGTTGAGCTTGAGGCTTCAACACACCAAAGGACAGAACAGCAGCTGGAGCGTCTCACCCGTACGCTCTCAGCTGAGATGCAGGCAACGAGGGCGGAGGTCCGGGCATCCCGTGAGTTGTTGCATGGGGACCTCCGCACACTCATCCTCCAGAACCAGACCTACCACACCCGCATGCTTGCAGCCATGGAGGAGCAGACTAGGGCCTTGCGTGGGCTGCCTCCCATAGTGCAACCACCTCCGGATGCAGCTGCACAGGGTGATAATAGCGACAGCAGTGATACTCCCACAATAGGGTAGCCGTGTGGGCCATGAGCCCATGGAGGTGTTTTATCTTCCCAGGATCCACGCAGGTGGGTTCTGGTGTGCATCCTGTCCTCGGACCTCCTGGGTGGCCTCCCCAACCCCCCCGGGCCCATCAATGGCCATTTTTGATTGTTTCTTATATTTATTTTTATTTTGATTTCTTTTATTCCCAATTTTTTTGGGACGATCTGTTGGCTTCGATCTGTTGGCTTCGATCTGTTGGCTTCGATCTGTTGGCTTCGATCTGTTGGCTTCGATGCGTTGGCTCCGATCTGTTGGCTCCGATCTGTTGGCTCCGATCTGTTGGCTCCGATCTGTTGGCTCCGATCTGTTGGCTCCGATGTGTTGGCTCCGATCTGTTGGCTTCGATCTGTTGGCTTCGATCTGTTGGCTCCGATCTGTTGGCTCCGATCTGTTGGCTCCGATGTGTTGGCTTCGATCTGTTGGCTTCGATCTGTTGGCTTCGATCTGTTGGCTTCGATCTGTTGGCTTCCGTGGTTCCTGTGGGCATACGCTGCATTGTGGCTGGGCACATGCAGGCTTGTAATGTATTTGGTTCAGATGCTTGGGTTTGAGTCACACACACCCCTCCTGCTTCCCGTTTCCATGGGCTTGCAAAGGGTGTGCCCAAGTGACATTGAATTACACAGTGACGTTGGACTCCCATGAGCTGTGTGGCCAGTCTGTAGTCAATACTGTGTATACATTCATAGTGCATATTGCTGTTGTGTTGTACACTGCATGTTGCATTGATGTGTAACTCTTCTTCTGTGTCTACCTCCCAATTTGCAGGTCCCTTCCTCAAGTCCACACAAGGACCTCTAGTCTGGAGATGGGGACCATGTTGGCAGCAGTGCACCTACAACTCTACATGGCGCCAACACTGCACAGTTGGTAGTGGTGGGAGTGCAGGCATTTCCAGGTGGTGAGACTACTAATATGTAACATTTGTGATGTCATGTTAATGGTACTACGTGCTCAAGTATGTTGTTGGTCCGGCATTGCTGTGAGCATATCAGGTGTTGCAGGTTTCTAATAGTGCCACTGTACATAGTGAGAGTGATGTCATGTTGTGGGGATTACTTTGTTTACCTGCAATTAGCATGACATGGCACGGTGTGTCGTGTGGCAGTGCTGGGGTTGGGTTGGCTGACATGGCACTGTCCTCTTGTTGCATTTTGCAAGTGGGTATTCATTTTAGCTGCTTCAATGTGTAACTTCACAAAACTGCATTGGTGGTGTCTGTGTGGGTAGGGATGCACACATTGTGACACTTCCAGGTGAACAATCTCAGGCTGACATGGTATTCCCGGTTCATTCTCCAGACATTCATGATCAGTGTCAGGTTGAGTCATCATTGATTGTCAGATGGAATGTGCCAGGGCAGTGTGCACTCCACAGGGGTGTGATTTCTATGTGAAGTAATTAGCCACTAGCTGTGTACGGGCTGCCTCCCCCCGTGCCCTTTCCCCTCCCATGCGCAGCGGCTGTGCATGTGGTTGGGGATGTGGGGCCACCACCATGTCCACGGCCAGGCCCCGGCGTGTTGCAACGTTGTGCAGGACACATGCTGCCACTATGATCCTGCACACTACTGGGGGAGCGTATAACAGCTGCCCGCCAGAACGGTCAAGGGAGCGAAAGCGTGACTTTAGCACTCCGAATGTGCGCTCCACTATGCCCCTGGTTGTAATGTGGGCTGTGTTATATCTTACCTGGGGTGGCGTGGTGGGGTTCCGAATTGGCGTCATCATGTGGGGGCTGAGAGGGTAGGCACTGTCCCCTGTGGAGGTGGGGATTGGTATCATTGGTGAGGTTGTGACCTTGCTCAGTATCCAACATGCATGCATGTGCAGTGGCATACATACTCACCAAGCAGCCATGTATCGCCATGCCGCCCAGCTTCTAGGTCCCGGCTTAGGGTGGACATTCGGTAAATGAAGCTGTCGTGGGTGGAGCCGGGATAGTTGGCATATACTGAGGTGATGATTCCCTTGGCATTACATGCTACCTGCACGTTGATGGAATGCCAGTGCTTGCGGTTCCTATAGATGTGCTCAGATGCCCTGGGGGGACGTAGAGCCACATGGGTGCAGTCGATGGCACCTAGCACTTTGGGGAATCGTGCCACTGCGTAAAAATCCAGGGCGGCAGCATGCCTTTCTGCAGGTGTTCTGGGCAGGTATATGTGCCTGCGGACTGATGGGCGTGCAGTCATGATGTTCAAGACCTGGTGTAGGCAGCGTGACTGGGTGGCCTGTGACACCCCACCCACTATGGCACTTGTCCGCTGAAATGATCCAGTGGCTAAGAAGTGCAGTACATTGAGGACCTTCTCCAGGGGGCTGAGTGCTTGGGAGCACAGGGTGGGTGATGTGAGGTCATCCTCCCACTCACTCACCAGGTCCAGTATGATGTGTGGTGGAAACCTGTACCTCCCATACACCTGGTCATCAGGCATCCCGAAAAGGCTGGTTCTGGGTGTGAATATTCTGGCCCTGACTATCCTCCTCCTCCTCCTTTGGTAGCCCACTGCCACTGCTGCTAGGAACGGTATGTTCATCCTGGCGTCTGAGCTTGTTATTGTTAAAGTCCGCAATTTTATGCTTTGCGCGTGTTCTAGGCGAGCGTGTGACCCGCGCACCCCTGGAATCCAGTTCCCAGTCCAATAGCGTGTGGAAATTCACACGCACCACGGGATACAGCGTGTGACCCGCGCACCCCTGGAATCCAGTTCCCAGTCCAATAGCGTGTGGAAATTCACACGCACCACGGGATACAGCGTGTGACCCGCGCACCCCTGGAATCCAGTTCCCAGTCCAATAGCGTGTGGAAATTCACACGCACCACGGGATACAGCGTGTGACCCGCGCACCCCTGGAATCCAGTTCCCAGTCCAATAGCGTGTGGAAATTCACACGCACCACGGGATACAGCGTGTGACCCGCGCACCCCTGGAATCCAGTTCCCAGTCCAATAGCGTGTGGAAATTCACACGCACCACGGGATACAGCGTGTGACCCGCGCACCCCTGGAATCCAGTTCCCAGTCCAATAGCGTGTGGAAATTCACACGCACCACGGGATACAGCGTGTGACCCGCGCACCCCTGGAATCCAGTTCCCAGTCCAATAGCGTGTGGAAATTCACACGCACCACGGGATACAGGTTCGCTGACGTACTTGCGTGTGTAAGTGGCCGCGCACCCATTAAATACACGTACATAGGCCAATCGCGTGTACGCGCACTTTTGTCCAATTACACGCGATGACACTCTGACGTGCAGTATCTCCACGTGTGCCCCGTCATCACGTGCTGAGTGGGGAACACCCGTGCGGGTCACGTCACAGACGCGCTTACGCGCTGAGGGACTCTGGTCCAATAGAATCGCGTATGCGTGCTGACGCGCTTACGCGCTAAGGGCCTTTCCTCGGATTTCACGCTGACGTGCAGGATATTCACGTGCCAAATCACTCCGTATCAAGCTGGCCACGCGAAAACACACGGAAGCCCACGCTCCTGCCCAGAAGGCCGAGTTACTGCCCCCCAGTGCCCCGAGCAGCCTCCCACATGCCATCTGCTGCTGCCTGCCTGCCTGCCTGCCTGCTGCCACCGTGCCCTGCCATTTGGTGCCTGCACATCAGCCATCTGCAGGGGTCCAGTTGCTGTGTCCACCCCTGCTGGAACTGAAGACTCCCGACTGGGATTACATCGCTCCACAGCCCAGCCCCAGGACCCAGTTGCCCACCCACACCTGCCTCTGGGGTTGCCATGTCGGGCACTTCCACATCTGGCACCAGTGGCAACCCCAGGCCAGAGGGGCAGAGGGGCACCAGCTTCACTGTCACCGAAGTTGTTGTCCTGGTGGAGCATGTCCTGGGGCAGTATGATGCCCTCTTTGGATCGTCCCGCGCCAGCAAGGAAGGACGGCAGAGGATCTGGGCCGACTGTGTGGTTGCCATCAACGCGGAGGGGGTGGCAACCCGCGACGTCCTGAAGATCAAGAAGCGCTGGGAGGACTTGAGGTCCAGGACCCTTGTGAAGGCCCGGCGCCTCGTGGAGGGGGGCCGGGGCCGCATGAGTTCCATCCAGATGAGGGTCCTGGAACGCGTACGCCCAGCGCTCCACGCCCAGATCCTTGAGAGGGAGGCCCGTCTGGAGTTGAGCGGTAAGTGTCCATGCATTACTGTGTGAGACAGGGCATGTTGCGGTGTGCTGGTTCTATGATACTTGCCTGTATGTGTGCCATAGGCCATGTATGCATGTATGTGTGCAGGGACATCATGGTAATGCATGTGCGACCAGTGATGTGTGATGCACATGGTTGTTGCATGTGTTGAAATGCCGCATGGGGAGCCCTATTCAGATTTTGAACATGAGAGCATGCCAGTCTCTGTACCTGGACATGGGTGGGGGTGAGGGATGGGTGCTGATGCCAGGTACATATATGGTAGCCATGTCTGTGTGCCTGACCTGCGTGTCTGTGACTTGTGCATGCCATGGATGCATGACACATGTGTGTGACAATGCAGAGATTCAGTAAAGCAGCCAAATTACCCTTGTATCCGCTGTGTTTGGTGTGTTTGGGGCCAGATGGATGTGACTGAGGTGAAGTGTGTGCATGTGATGGGCATGAGCCATGATGCATGTGAGTTACATATCATTGAATGTTTCAAGAGTCCATTGGACATGCATGGAAATGTCCATGGCATGCACCATGCCTGTTACTGTGTGTGTTTTGCCTGGACTGACCCATGTGTTGTGGAGGGACATGATGGAAGTGTACTTTGACAGTGGTGCTCATCTGCTATTGCTTCCTGTCTAGGGGACCATTGTACAGTGCCCTGATGCTTGTGTTCTTTGTCTCCCTCTACGCAGCGGCTAGTGAAGAAGAGGGCGGAGACGGCGCTGTGGAGCAAGGCGGCGGGGATGCCCCCACGGCTGCAGCGGAAGGGGTGGGTGAGCCCCCACAGGGGCCTGCTACGGTGGGAGACGGTGAGGAGCCATCCAGGTTGGTGGTTTGCACAGAGGAGGAGGAGGCCGCCACTGGGGCACACATGGGGCCTGGTGGGGGCATCCCTGCTGGTGCAAGTGGTGCAGTCCAGGGCCAGGGGCAGGAGGCAGCACACGTCACCGTGGAGGGGCCTGTGCATGTCGCTGTCCCTGACCCTGTGAGTGCACCACCATGCACCAGCAGGGATGCCCCGTCCCAGGCCTGTCCGCAGGTAGAGGGGATGTCCATGTCACCTGACTCCCCTCCACCTGCGGACGTGGGAACCCCTGGCCGTGCGGAGAAGGTCCTGATTGGGGTCGCGATGCGCACGGCTGTGATTCGTGATGCCGTGCGTGCTTCCCGGGAGGAGCACGCACGTCATCACGAAGTGCACCGTGCCGACGTGGCCCAATTGGGATCGGCCATGTTCGGGGGTTTCCTGCATGTGTTGGCCAATGTGGCGGCCCTCTCCTCCTCTGTGCAGGCTATCCACCAGTCGTTCTCCTTGCCGTCTTCCAGCCCAGATGCCACCAGGGCCCCCTGTGGACCTGCCCCGACCAATGCAGCCAGCTCGGTGGGGATCCCATCCCTGCCACAGTCGGGAGTCAGAGATCCAGCAGGGGTGGACACCAGAGCAACTGGACCCCAACAGATGGAGGATGTGACGGCATCATCGGGCAGGGCACGTGCACGACGGCGTCGGTGGTTTCCATCAGCCTGGATGCCGTCGTGCTGGCACAGGCAGTTGCGTCGGAGGTAGCAGCAGGCTCAACGTGGGAGGCATCATGGCTCGGGGCCATCAACATCAGGGGTGCAGGCATCGGCCGGAGGGCAGGAGAACCCTGGAATGGGAGTGGCTTCCGTGTGGGAGAGGTTGTGCCAGCGGATAGGTGCGGAGCGGCAGCGGGCAGAGGAGGAACGGCTCACGATGGTCAGGGCGGAGGACTCCATGCGGAGGGCGCTGAGGCGGGCTGAGTGCCTCGAGGGTCTTCGCAGGGAGTTTGAGCTTGACACTGCGTTATCCCTGCGGGACCTCGGGGCCAGGGAACATGCCCGCCTCCAAGCCATTGACCAGGAGTTCGATGATGCCCTGGCCCATGACAACAACCAGTGAGCCGTCCGAATAGCCCGCTGCCTTTGTATATAGTTGTATAGTTAGGGTTAGGTTTCCTTTGTTTTTTTGATTTTTTTTTGGTTGCGATTGGACAATGCACCACTTTTTTGTATATAGTTCACTTTTTAGTTAGTAGTCAGTTAGGTTTAATTTGGTAGGGCTCATGGACCCAGGATGATCTTCTTCATTGGCTTATTTTAATTTTTCAGATTATTTTCTTGGACATTCATCTTGTTTTGTTTGATTTGCTTTGTTTATTTTCTTATTTCATTTCCATTCTACTTGCTGTTAAATACATATTATTTTTTTAATCTTCAATGTGTCGTATCATCTCATTGCTTTCAGGCATGTCATGTTGGGTGTTTTGTCATTCACTTGCAGCCATTGTGTGTGACAGACATGTGTTAAATTGCATTATTTAAATTGGGGGTGTAACATGTAATTGCCTTTGATATGTGGGTGGGTGTGATAGTTGGTTGGGCCTTTTGGCAGGGGAGGATGGGCATTACGGACATGATTGGGGAATGTTGGGACCCAGGTGCAGGGGGGCATGGATTGGACATGGGTGGGGGCCTGCTGGCAGGTGCCCCACAGTGCTGGGGGGTGGGGGTGGTGGTAGACCTGAGTGGGGGCCTGGTGGAGGATGACCCTGCACTGCT
Organism: Ambystoma mexicanum; assembly: GCF_040938575.1. Lineage (NCBI taxonomy): Eukaryota > Metazoa > Chordata > Amphibia > Caudata > Ambystomatidae > Ambystoma > Ambystoma mexicanum. The sequence goes on from NC_090932.1 coordinate 311,712,763, forward strand.
GGGGTGTGGGGGTGGTGGGTGACATGAGTGGGGGCCTGGTGGAGGGTGACCCTGCACTGCTGGGGTGTGGGGGTGGTGGTAGACATGAGTGGGGGCCTGGTGGAGGGTGACCCTGGTGGCTGGGGGGTGGGGGTGGTGGGAGACATGAGTGGGGGCCTGGTGGAGGGTGCCCCTGGTGGCTGGGGGGTGGTGGGAGACATGAGTGGGGGCCTGGTGGAGGCTGACCCTGGTGGCTGGGGGGTGGGGGTGGTGGGAGACATGAGTTGGACATGGGTGGGGGCCTGCTGGCAGGTGCCCCACAGTGCTGGGGGGTGGGGGTGTTGGGGGACATGAGTTGGACATGGGTGGGGGCCTGCTGGCAGGTGCCCCACAGTGCTGGGGGGTGGGGGTGGTGGGGGACATGAGTTGGACATGGGTGGGGGCCTGCTGGCAGGTGCCCCACAGTGCTGGGGGGTGGGGGTGGTGGGAGACATGAGTGGGGGCCTGGTGGAGGGTGCCCCTGGGGGGTGGGGGTGGTGGGTGACATGAGTCGGGGCCTGGTGGAGGGTGACCCTGCACTGCTGGGGTGTGGGGGTGGTGGGTGACATGAGTGGGGGCCTGGTGGAGGGTGCCCCTGGTGGCTGGGGGGTGGGGGTGGTGGGAGACATGAGTGGGGGCCTGGTGGAGGGTGCCCCTGGTGGCTGGGGGGTGGGGGTGGTGGTAGACATGAGTGGGGGACTGGTGGAGGGTGACCCTGCACTGCTGGGGTGTGGGGGTGGTGGGTGACATGAGTGGGGGCCTGGTGGAGGGTGACCCTGCACTGCTGGGGTGTGGGGGTGGTGGGTGACATGAGTGGGGGCCTGGTGGAGGCTGACCCTGGTGGTTGGGGGGTGGGGGTGGTGGGAGACATGAGTGGGGGCCTGGTGGAGGGTGCCCCTGGTGGCTGGGGGGTGGGGGTGGTGGGAGACATGAGTGGGGGCCTGGTGGAGGCTGACCCTCGTGGCTGGGGGGTGGGGGTGGTGGGGGACATGAGTTGGACATGGGTGGGGGCCTGCTGGCAGGTGCCCCACAGTGCTGGGGGGTGGGGGTGGTGGGAGACATGAGTGGGGGCCTGGTGGAGGGTGCCCCTGGGGGGTGGGGGTGGTGGGTGACATGAGTCTGGGCCTGGTGGAGGGTGAACCTGCACTGCTGGGGTGTGGGGGTGGTGGGTGACATGAGTGGGGGCCTGGTGGAGGGTGCCCCTGGTGGCTGGGGGGTGGGGGTGGTGGGAGACATGAGTGGGGGCCTGGTGGAGGGTGCCCCTGGTGGCTGGGGGGTGGGGGTGGTGGTAGACATGAGTGGGGGCCTGGTGGAGGGTGACCCTGCACTGCTGGGGTGTGGGGGTGGTGGGTGACATGAGTGGGGGCCTGGTGGAGGGTGACCCTGCACTGCTGGGGTGTGGGGGTGGTGGGTGACATGAGTGGGGGCCTGGTGGAGGGTGACCCTGCACTGCTGGGGTGTGGGGGTGGTGGTAGACATGAGTGGGGGCCTGGTGGAGGGTGACCCTGCACTGCTGGGGTGTGGGGGTGGTGGGAGACATGAGTGGGGGCCTGGTGGAGGCTGACCCTGGTGGCTGGGGGGTGGGGGTGGTGGTAGACATGAGTGGGGGCCTGGTGGAGGGTGCCCCTGGTGGCTGGGGGGTGGGGGTGGTGGGAGACATGAGTGGGGGCCTGGTGGAGGCTGACCCTGGTGGCTGGGGGGTGGGGGTGGTGGTAGACATGAGTGGGGGCCTGGTGGAGGGTGCCCCTGGTGGCTGGGGGGTGGGGGTGGTGGGTGACATGAGTCGGGGCCTGGTGGAGGGTGACCCTGCACTGCTGGGGTGTGGGGGTGGTGGGTGACATGAGTGGGGGCCTGGTGGAGGGTGCCCCTGGTGGCTGGGGGGTGGGGGTGGTGGGAGACATGAGTGGGGGCCTGGTGGAGGGTGACCCTGCACTGCTGGGGTGTGGGGGTGGTGGGTGACATGAGTGGGGGCCTGGTGGAGGGTGACCCTGCACTGCTGGGGTGTGGGGGTGGTGGTAGACATGAGTGGGGGCCTGGTGGAGGGTGACCCTGCACTGCTGGGGTGTGGGGGTGGTGGGTGACATGAGTGGGGGCCTGGTGGAGGGTGACTCTGCACTGCTGGGGTGTGGGGGTGGTGGGTGACATGAGTGGGGGCCTGGTGGAGGGTGACCCTGCACTGCTGGGGGGTGGGGGTGGTGGGTGACATGAGTGGGGGCCTGGTGGAGGGTGACCCTGCACTGCTGGGGTGTGGGGGTGGTGGGTGACATGAGTGGGGGCCTGGTGGAGGGTGACCCTGCACTGCTGGGGGGTGGGGGTGGTGGGGGACATGAGTTGGACATGGGTGGGGGCCTGCTGGCAGGTGCCCCACAGTGCTGGGGGGTGGGGGTGCAAGGGTGACATGAGTTGGTGTTCATTAGTTCAAGGAGACATGTGCCTTTGCTGGGGGGCATGCCCATGGTGGGTGGGCTGCCTGCGGGACATGACCAGGGATGCAGGGTAGTTCCCTGTGGTGTGGGCTGCCTGCAGGGGCCGTGGAGGGTGTACAGGGTACACCTGGGAGGACCCACACTGTCAAATCACATGTGGAACTTCCCGCGCACCCCTGATATACACGCGCCCAGGCTATTCGCGTGTGGAACTTCCCGCGCACCCCTGGAATACACGCGCCCAGGCTATTCGCGTGTGGAACTTCCCACGCACCCCTGAAATACACGCGCCCAGGCTATTCGCGTGTGGAACTTCCCGCGCACCCCTGAAATACACGCGCCCAGGCTATTCGCGTGTGGAACTTCCCGCGCACCCCTGAAATACACGCGCCCCCAGCCTATTCGCGTGTGGAACTTCCCCCGCACCCCTGAAATACACGCGCCTAGGCTATTCGCGTGTGGAACTTCCCGCGCACCCCTGAAATACACGCGCCCAGGCTATTCGCGTGTGGAACTTCCCGCGCACCCCTGAAATACACGCGCCCAGGCTATTCGCGTGTGGAACTTCCCGCGCACCCCTGAAATACACGCGCCCCCAGGCTATTCGCGTGTGGAACTTCCCGCGCACCCCTGAAATACACGCGCCCAGGCTATTCGCGTGTGGAACTTCCCGCGCACCCCTGAAATACACGCGCCCAGGCTATTCGCGTGTGGAACTTCCCGCGCACCCCTGAAATACACGCGCCCCCAGGCTATTCGCGTGTGGAACTTCCCGCGCACCCCTGAAATACACGCGCCTAGGCTATTCGCATGTGGAACTTCCCGCGCACCCCTGAAATACACGCGCCCAGGCTGTTCGCGTGTGGAACTTCCCGCGCACCCCTGAAATACACGCGCCCAGGCTGTTCGCGTGTGGAACTTCCCGCGCACCCCTGTAATACACATAGCCCGCTCCCACAGGCCCGATCGCGTGAGGAACTTCACGCGAACCCCTGTAATACACGTAGCCCGCTCCCCCAGGCCCGATCGCGTGAGGAACTTCACGCGAACCCCTGTAATACACGTAGCCCGCTCCCCTAGGCCCGATCGCGTGAGGAACTTCACGCGAACCCCTGATATACACGTAGCCCGCTCCCCCAGGCCCGATCGCGTGTGAAACTTCACGCGAACCCCTGTGATGCACGTACCCTGCTGAAATCGCGTGTTAGACTTCCCGCGCACCCCGGTATACACGCACACGTATTTTTTGTCAGCGGGTGTCCGTGTTTGTGGGTACCCCTTTGTACGTCATTTTTCCTGGAGGGCCACAGTATGGGACATTCATCATGGCAGTATATAGGTGCGATTTGTTGGCGCACCTTTTGGCGCACATTTCTTACAGCCGCAGAGACGCTACCGCCTGCTTTCTTGTGGCGGTCGTGTTTGTGCCTGTGCGCTGGTTTGAGCGTGCGCTTTTTTCCCCTATTCTATTCCATGAATACGTGTTGTAGGCGAGCGTGTGGGCGTTCCGCGCACTTGTGCCCTGTACTTCCCCCGTGACGCCCACGTTTTGGCAAGTTGTTCCCCATTCCGAGTGTTACGCCCGTGTTCCGCCTACTTTTGTTGCGTGCGCCGCGCTATGTGCGAATTTCGCTGTGGCCTGTGCGATTTTCGCTGTGACCTGGCGCACGCTGTTAGATGGCCTGTGCGCCAACGTGCGCCGCGCACTTTTTTATCGCACATCCGCTGGTTTTCTCACGCACGGCCTTCCATGAATCGGCGTGCGCTGCTTTTCGTGCGATTTTCGCAATTGCACTGCGATTTTCGCTATTCCACTGCGAATCGCACGTTTTTGCCCACTTGCGCCGCGCTAATTATTCCATGAATCGGCTTGATCTTTTTCTCCCACTGATTTCCTCTTTTTTTGTGTATGGCTGTTGTACAGAATTGTTCTATGTGTGAGTTATTTGCAGCCTATTTTGGCCATGGTGTGGGCTTGTATGCCGTGCTAGTTGTGTACGGTTATTGTGTTAAATTGTATCATGTGTGAATCATTTTGCGTGCCATGGTGTGGGCTGCTATGCAGAGCCTGTTGTCTATAACTTTTATGCACATATTAACCCACTCCAAGTGTAGTGTTTCTATTCATGATGTGCACATGGAGTGGGTTCGTATGCACATGCATTATATGCAGACGCGCATATCATTTCTACAATGCTCCAACTGCGCATGTACAAATATATCAATTCATTTCATTTTCTTAAAAAGTGTCTATTTCAAATTTGTCTAATCTGATTTTCCAACTATTGGCAGCAGTAGTTCAAGGAAAGGCCTATGGGCTTTATTATGAGTTTAGCGGTATTCCAACAGTAAATCTGTTGTCCTGTCACCTGTTACTTGTTTCTTGGTGCCCCCTTTAGCCTCAGAGTCCATGGTGCACGTTACAAATGGATTAAAATAAAGTAAAGTAAAATACAGCCAAACTCAATTACCATTACCGCCTCTTAGTCCCGTGGAATTACAAACAGGATTACATGTGGTGGTAATTCCCAATTTTTGGAGTCCATAGGACTCCATGGAGATTTTTGGTGGATGTGCCGCTGGCAGAATTGCTATGCAGTAAATCTGCTGATTTTTGGATATGATATGATATGATATGATAAGGCATTTATAACGCGCCTATACACAAGTGTTTCAATGCGTGATGAGGCAAGGGAGGGGGAACAGAGGGAAGACAGACAACAATCTTACTAGGCCAAGTGTCATTCAGATCGCACAAGTGCAAAGGAAGGGGGAGGGGGGAAAGTGCAGTGCATAGGATAATAGAACAACAAGATAAATAAACGCCCAGCAGGTGGCAAGTGCAGGGTGAGTGCAGAAAATAAGTGCTAGTGGGGGGACTGTCGGGATACAGAAAACAGTCCACAGGTGCAAGGGTTGCCAGGGTGGCAGTGCAGGCATGCAACTGGCAAGGCTAGGGCCCAAGATAAGATGGGTGGCCAGGTAACCAGTGCAGTTTCAGTAAAAGCCAGGACTTTAGCAGAGGAGAGGGGGAGAGAAAGCAGAAGCAAAGAGGAGGATTTTCAGGTGCTTCCGGAACCACAGGTGGTTCTCCTTAAGTTTCAGGGAGGCAGGGAGGCTGTTCCAGAGGGAGGCCCCAGCCGGAGAGAGAGATCTGCCACCAACTCGATGCTTGGAGAAGCGACTGACCCTGAGGGAGTTGGAGGCGGATGAGCGAAGAGCTCGGGAAGGAAGGAATCTAGGAAGAGAGAGTTGAAGGTATTGAGGCCCCAGATCCCAGAAGGCCTTGTGGACGATGCAGAGGGTTTTGAAATTAATCCTCGCAGCCACTGGGAGCCAGTGCAGAGATTTCAGTCCTGGAGAGATACGATCCCTGGGCTTGAGGCCAAGGACAAGTCTTGCAGCCCTGTTCTGGATGAGTTGCAGAGGGCATAGAGTGTAAGCAGGCAGATCTAGAAAGAGGCTGTTGCAATAGTCCAGCTTAGAGAGAACCAGTGCTCTAGAGACAGTGACCTTCTGGGGGAAGGAGAGGAAAGGAAGAATACCTCTGAGGAGGTGCAGCTGGTAGTGTGACTTCTTAGAGACGTCAGAGATGTGAGGCGAGAAAGAGAGTGTGGAGTCGAAGATGACTCCAAGGTTTTTAGCCTTGCAGGTGGAAGCGGGTAGTGGGCCAAGAGAGGCCGGCTAGAGACCTACAGGGAAGGAAGTGTTGGTGTGCCGATGAGGAGAATCTCAGTCTTACTGGCATTAAGGCAGAGGTCATTGGCGGCGCAACACTCCTGTATAGAAGACAGACAGTCAGAGATGAGGGATGGAGAAGAGGTGGCCGAAGGTAGCCTGAAAATGAGCTGAGTGTCGTCCGCATAGCACTGAAAGTTGGGGCAGAGAGTGGCAATGCGGTGGGCAAGGAGTGCCAGGTATTGGTTGAACAGCCAGGGAGAGAGGTTAGACCTGTGGGGGACACCACAGGTAGAGAAGAAGCTAGCAGAGAGGAAGGATCCAAGTTGGACCTGGGAGGGTCGGTCAGTGAGGAAGGAAGTCAGCCACTCCAGGGCCTGACCGGTGATCTCTAGATTAACACAGAGACAATATGGGGGATTTACCCGCAGCAAGGGGGTGGTAAATGTGCTGAAAATTATAATTTGGCAGTGCTGAAAAAGTGTCAGTAACAGAATTACCACCGCTTTTTTCCTGCACCGCCATTTTGAAAGTGTGTTTTTTGTGGGCGTCACAAAGGAGTCCATGGAATATACAAATACTTCCTATAGGGGTCATGTGTTTATTAACAGTAAGGGTAGCGGAGGTAGGAATATCAGGGTAGGTAGAACACACAAAAGGAGGTTCTTGGGTCATTAGCCCATGTCAAAATAGGCCAAATCATATAGTGTAGGCCTGCTTAACATGAACCATTGGCCCTGAGTCCAAAAGTCCATGCACAGATCTAGATGACAAAGTTCCTGAGTGCTCCTACTAATAATAGTGTCCCATAAAGTCACTCATAGTTTCAGGGAGTTAAAGTGTCCCTGCACACTTCTTTAGTCTTGGCGAAGTCTGTTCCTCCAAGATAGCTTGTCGTAGATCCTCATTTGGGCCTTGGCTGTGGCATCCCCTGGAATGGTTAGATGGACAACTGCTGCCCTCAGAGGTTTGGGATGGGCATGTTTGTAGTTACCCCTGCTGCCTTAAGGGTCTCCTTCACTTGCCTATTCTCCCTGGGGAAACTCAAGTACATATTTCCCTACACCTGGGTTCGTCTGGATAATATGTCCACCCCCCTGGGTGTTAGCTTTAAGTTGTCTGGTTAGCGCAGATGGCCTGCCCCCTACCTCCCTAATCTGATCCTCACCCTATCTATTTGGTGTTTGAGAACTTACACCTCGTACACTCTGCCACCTTTCGGGGATAAAGTGCCCCTGGCTTGGTCAGCAATTGTAAGAGAATATAGCGCCCTTGACTCGCTTAAGCATCCTTTCTAGTACTGAGTGGTCCCTGACAGCTGCTATCCCCAGATTGTGAGCAGACATCCTTCCTTAGCTGGGCACCTAGACTTTGGTTCTAGATCAGTTGACATCCCTGGGGAAGACCCACCCTGGTCCCTGGCTCTAAACTCTGGTGACCCCCTGGTCTTTATACTCCAACAATTGCTTGCCCTCCTGCTCTCACTCTTGCTTATCCTCATGCTTTGGCTCCTCCTCTCGCCCCTGCTCCTCCACTTCCTACTGCTCTCACTCCCACTCCTGGTTTCATTCTTGCTCTGCCACCTCCTCCTGTTCTTCTCATGCACTCTCCACACTGGTATGAGGTATTCTCCACACAGTTATTGGAAACTGGCTGTCGTTTATAGTTTAGGTTGAAAGGGGATTGGGGTTAGATACTCCATTGATTGCTGTTTATTCCTGATTTGCCCTGAACCCTTGTGCCCACCTCCTTCCCTTCTAACTAAACCCTCCCCCACCATAACTTCAGGGGAATGTTTTCGAATAGTTTTGTTTGTATTATGCCAGACGCACCGTGTATGGGCCAGGCAGGAGTTTCATGACTGCATCCTGAGCCTGCAAAGACCATGCACGTTTTCCCTGAACTGACTCTCTTGTCTCTTTTCATTTTGTGTGGACATTAAAAGCTGTGGTTCATTGTTGTGCGCTAATCTGTGGTGCTTGACCCTTGTTTTTCTTCCCCTGCCTGTGAGGGTGAGCTTTCTATCTCGGCTATGGATTCTCTGCCAGCTATCTGTAGAAGTCATATGTTCCCTTGGCATTCTGTGCCAGCATTTGGCACAATGGGGAGATCTGGGCTTTCACGTACACTGCCCCAGGAGACATATCAAGGAGCTGGTAGATGCCCTTTGCCCTGCTAGTTTCCCGGTATCTCTTTGCTACTGGAGCCACAGTGACTGCATCACATTAGTCTATTGCAAACCCAATGCAAAAACGCCCTTTTTTCTCAGAATTGCTTTTCTACATGAAAAACATTCACAAAACCTTACAAAATTTGCCATCAATTTTTATATGTGGCCAGACCTGCTCATTGTCAGATTTAGGGCACTTTCAGGGACAAGGTCAAATGTTTCAGAAGAAAATGTTTTCAATTTCTCATGTAAAATGTTGAATAACATACAACTCTAACTATAGTGTTGTGACCATAACCCGAGAGAGAGAGAGAGAGTGTGTGTGTGTTTGTGTGTGTGTGTGTGTGTGTGTGAAGTAAGTGATGTCCTCAGTGTGCTCATAGGCTGCTCAACGGGGGTTCTCAGAGGTGAGATGGAGTAGCTTCCAACACATGTTGAATTTAAAGGTGTGGTTACATTAAACCATCACGTTAATGTTACTTAATCTGAACTTGTTTCAATGAATTGTATTTGTTGTGTTATGTACTGCACTGTTCATGATTTAATCAGCAGAACTATCCCCTAAATTGCAAATGCTGCACCTTATCTGGTCAGGCGCTAGACATCAGCGCTATCCCTCTGAATTTCACATACTGCACCCTACATAGTCAGCATTTACACAAAAGAAATATCTCCCATATTTTCCCGCAGAAAGTGTGCTGCAAAACACACCATTTCAACCCCGAATATGTCACACTTGCCTATTCCTGGCAAACATGTATGTCCCTCCAGTTAAAACATTCACCAGCCGCCACTGCTTCTCTGCCAATTTGCAGACCTTTCTCGTGTTGCACATGCGGTACAATGCATCTGAGACAGCAAGAGCTGGAAAATGGACGAATAAAGTGCAAGTGCTGGGAAATGGACGAATAAAGTGCAAGTGCAGGGAAATGAACGAATTAAGTGCAAGTGCAGGGAAATGAACGAATTAAGTGCAAGTGCTGGGAAATGAACTAATTAAGTGCAAGTGCTGGATACCTGTCGGATGCTATTCTCAATTGCTAATTTTGCCCGACTACATACGCAGTTACAATGTGAGACAGATTAGCCCAATTCCCCCTCAGTACCTGACCAGCATACCAGAGCAACTAAACATGCCAGACAAAGCATGTATAATGCAGGCAAATACAGCGATAGTAATTAACAACAGAACAGGAAGTATCTATTTCGGAGGAAACAATTTTGGGAACCTGTCCACGCACAGCGGTACACACGCTCAACAGGGAGTGGGGGGGGGGGGGTGGGACAAAGCAGTGGCACAGCCATATGCGGGAATTGCAACTGTAACTGGGGCAGTGAATGTGGGTTCAGGCATCAATGTGGTAAATGTGGAGCCAATCACAGCAGTCTCAAATGCACGAAGGGCACCCTCCCCGAAGTAATCACAGAGGACCTTAGTCTGGGGAAGTCTCCAGTACACCTGCAAACCCTTAGAAAATTTCTACAAGAATTTCCAAAGCTGGCAGCAGATTTATTGAAGAGGGCCTCAGGCATGGTTTCATCACCCCTTTCCAAGGCTCCATTTCACGAGAGATCCCCAACAATTTATAGTCCGCTTTGGTGGCCCCCGAGGTGGTGAGGTAGGAGGTCCATTTACCAGTACCCCATTCCAGGAGTACATTTGTTCACCATTAGGGCTGGTACCCGAGAAAGAGTCTAGGTTATTGAGGCTGGCCCATCAGCTCTGCCCCGCTGGGAGGTCAGTGAATAACGGAATGTCCAACACAGAGGCAGCGGTATCTTACAGCAGCTTCCAGGAAGCCATGGAGCTAGTGAAAACCGTTTTGTAAGAACATATCGAAAAAGAAATGCCAAATGCACATTTACTGCGCATTCAGCATGGCCAACTACAACAAATTCTATAATGCCGAATAAGGGGAGGGGGGTGTGCAGGAGTCTCTTCCGCTCCCCTTGTTCGGCATTATAGGTTCAGGGGTTGCGGAGGTGTCCCCCGCATCCATTACAAAGACTGCGGGGGACATTAACGAAAAAAGAAACAAAATAAAAGGGACCCTGCGGCGTAACTTCTGCCCCATAAATGGGACACGGAACCGGCGCTGCAGGTGGAGGGCTGTTGCAGGGAGAGGGCCGCGGGAGTCAGGTAAGTGCGCCGCAGTAGTATGGAGGGGGAAATGGGTGAGGGGTCCCTTTCTTACAATCGGCATTTAAAAATATTATGGTGGAAGCATTAGTGATCCACTACCTCACTGACTTCCTGTTCACAGGAACGGGGGCACCGAGGACACAGATTTATGCAAGCGAGCGCTGAGGACCTTTGTGCCACACGCCGGAGAATGGGGGTATACCCCAAGCTCATGAAAAAATGGTGGGGCCATCGCACATAATTACATTCTTGGGAATAGAAATAGATGCAGTGAAGGGGGAGTGTAGGTTCCCCAAGGATAACGTAGCAGAGATGCTGAAAACACTAGCATCGCTCACAAGAAGAGAGGAAGTGACGTAGGTGAGGGGCACGCATTAGCTGGTAAACTACATTTTGCTTCCAGAATAGTTTCCCAAGGGTGCATTTCTCAGCGGCGCATTGAGCTTAAGACAAAAGGTGCACTCAAGAAACGTCATCACGCACGCTTGGGAAAAAGAGTCAGAGAGGATTTAACTATGTGGTAGGAGTTTTTACAAAGTTTTAATGGTTCCGTAATTTGGAGGACTCCAATAAACAATGAGAATAAACGAGTAGTATTTACGGACGCATTACTGGAAAAGAAATGGTGCGCAGGGCCGTGGCCCACGTCCTTTCACACAAGGGTTCGGACCAAGAATATCACATTTCTTGAGATTGTCCCATATGATATGATATATGATATGGCATTTATAACGCGCCTATACACAAGTGTTTCAAGGCGCAATAAGGCAAGGGAGAGGGAACAGTGGGAGGACAAAGACAACTATCCTACTAGGCCAGGTGTCATTCTGATCGCGCAAGTGCATGGGAAGGGGGAGGGGACAGTGCAGTACATGGGAAAGTAGAATAAATAACAATAGGTAAAGGTACGGCCAGCTGGTGGCAAGTGCAAGGGTAAGTGCAGACATTGGGTGTCAAGTGCTGGAAGTGGGACTGAAGGGATACAGAAGGCAGTCCCCAAGTGCAGGGGTTTCGCACCAGAAGGCAGTGCAGGAGTGCGACTGGCGGGGGAGGGAACCTGCGCCTGAGATCAGAGGGTGGCCATGTAGCCAGTGCAATTTTCGTTTCAGCCAGGAATTCAGCAGGAGAAAGGAGGAGAAAAAGCAGAAGCAAAGAGAAAGGTTTTGAGGAGCTTCCGGAACCGTAGATGATTCTCCTCAAGTTTCAGGGAGGCAGGGAGGCTGTTCCAGAGGGAGGATCCAGCCAAAGAAAGAGATCTACCACCAACTCGTTGCTTGGAGAAGCAACTGACCCTGAGGGAGTTGGAGGCGGATGAGCGAAGAGCTCGACAAGGAAGATATTTAGGAAGAGAGTTGAAGGTATTGAGGCCCCAGGCCCCAAAGGCCTTGTAGACAATGCAGAGGGTTTTGAACTTAATCCTCGCAGCCACTGAGAGCCAGTGCACAGATATCAGTCCTGGAGAGATATGATCCTTGGGCTTGAGGCCAAGGACAAGTCTCGCAGTCCTGTTCTGGATGAGTTGCAGAGGGCGGAAAGTAGAAGCAGGAAGATTTAGAAAGAGGCTGTTGCAGTAGTCCAGCCTAGAGAGAACCAGAGCTCTGGAGACAGTGAGCTTCTGGGGGAAGGAGAGGAAAGGAAGAATACCTCTGAGGAGGTGCAGCTGGTAGTGTGACTTCTTAGAGACGTCAGAGATGTGAGGAGAGAAGGAGAGTGTGGAGTCGAAGATGACCCTGCGATTTTTAGCCTAACAGGTGGGAGCAGGAAGAGGGCCAAGAGAGGCCGGCCATAGAGTGACAGGAAAGGAGGGAGCAGGTGTGCCAATGAGGAGAATCTCAGTCTTACTGGTATTAAGGCAGAGATCATTGGTGGCGCACCACTCCTGGATGGCGGACAGGCAATTAGAGATGAGAGAGGGAGAAGAAGTGGCTGAAGGTAGCCTGAAAATGAGCTGAGTGTCATCCGCATAGCACTGGAAGTTGGGGCAGAGCGCTGCAATGCGGTGGGCAAGCAGTGCCAGGTATTGGCTGAACAGCCAATGTTGTTCTGATTCATCAAGGTTCTGTTCAAGAAGTATGTTTCAACCACTGTGTCTTTCTCTGAGATACCACCAATGTCCTTTTCAACACAGTTGGTTGAGAACTCAAAACAAGTCAATGGGCTCAATACGAGTCGGCCGCGCCGGATTTCGTGACGACGGTTACTCCACTTCCGTGACCGCAAGGTTGCGGAAAGAAGGGCCGATTACGGCACTTGGGTCGCGCGCAACACACCGAGGCGGAAACGGAGTCACTGCCATCATGTAAACACCCACGCACATGGATTTTACGCCACAGAAAACGGTGCTAAACTCGTGTCCGCCCCCGCCGACACGGAAACACCGGAAGCGGAAACAGCATGACGCAGGAAAAAAACGGAAACAGAGAGGCGGCCATTATATAAAGCACAATCCACTGCCATCCTCAGACACCACAGGTCAGATTACCTCCCTGAGACTGACAACTCATCGAATGGCATCCAGGATACCAGCACGCAGACAGCGAAAGCCGCGCTTTAGTGAGGCTGAGCTCAAAGTTCTGGTGGACCACATTGTTGAGCATGCGGAAATGTTCTTTAGTGCAGATCAGCGGCGCGCTACTCAGCGACGGCGCAAGGAGGTGTGGGCGGAGGCAGCACGCAAGTGCACAGCAGTCGGTGTGACCACACGCTCTGTGAAGGACTGCCATAAGAGGTGGGATGACCTCAGGCTCTGGGTGCGCAACCTCATGACTGCACACCGCCAACACAGCACTAGCACTGGTGGAGGCCCTGCATCCCCTCTCAAGTTGCAACCGTGGGAGGAGTGCTGCAGCAATGTTATGCACCTCAAAGGCATCCACAGCATAGGAGAGGCAGAGGCAGGAGTGAGCCCACCTGCACATGCTGGTAAGTGCACATAGTACAAAGCCATAAGTGTGAATGGGAGTGACCCAATGGACCCACTCACAATGTCCCCCCAACAGGGCAGGAGTGACCCAATGTACCCACTCACAATGCCCCCCCACCCCCAACAGGGCAGGAGTGACCCAATGGACCCACTGACTGACCAGATGACAAGTAACACATCCCCAAAGCATGAACCCTGGAAATGCACACAGTGCGTGCCTGACTGGAAGCAGACACACACACACCTGAGTGCATCAATAGTCACAAGTGTGTACATGCAAGTGGTAATGGATTATCATGTTGGATGCATGTGATGGACACATCTAGTAACATCACACAACTAACAGCATGCCCTCTGTATCCCCACAGTCAAGACAAGTGACAGCGACGGCCAAGAGGCAACGCAGCGGCCACCTGCACGTGCCCAACTCAGCACTTCTGCCCAGGAGGATGATGATAGCTGCTCCAGCACACAAGCACCGGCTGCATCAGGCACACCGGCTACATCAGGCACACCGGCTACATCAGCCACACCGGCTACATCAGGCACACCGGCTACATCAGCCAGACCGGCTACATCAGGCACACCAGCATACACCACCATCCCCATGCAGGCACCCACCCTAGCCCAGGATGATGATTCGCAGCCCATCTGCACAGCTGAGGAGGCTGCATCAAGTGATGGAAGTGCCCCGGCCATGCAGGCCGAAGCAGTACAACAGGGTGTGGGGGACAACATGGATGAGGTGTCACCCATCCATGGCCTACCGTTCAGCCCCCAAGAACTGCACAGCCCCATGTGCTCCCCAACTCCCTCCATGGCTGAGCTCAGTACACGCTTGCAGCACTTTGAGCAACAACAGGCCCCCCTGACGCAGCTGGTGGAAAGTCAGCTGGAGGAGGCCAGGCTGCAGCGTGAGGAGGCCGTGCATCAGCGGGAGGAGGCCAGGCTGCAGCGTGAGAGCAATGCTACATCGGTGCAGCGGCTCTCCAGGTCGACTGGGCGATTTGCGGCCACCATTGTCACCCTGGCAGGCCATGTCAGGGAAGGGAACAGTGTGCAATCCAGCATTGCTCAGTCAATGTTGGTAGGCCAGCATGCGTTTCAAGGGCGCTTGCCCACAGTCACACCGACAGTCACCTCAGCCAGCACCACCCCATCCAGCTCTGCCACTGCCAGGACACGGAGGCGTTCTAGTCGGGTGACTGGAGCCGCCAGCCAGGACACGGCACCGCATAAGCGCCCCCGCAAATAGTGGCATGTGGGGATGCCAGTCAACATGACATTTGGGGACACCATGGGTTTAAGGGGGTGGGTACGTTTGGGTGGTGGGGGGGGTGCATTAGGGGGTTAGTTGCTTGGGGCCTGGTTGGGGGTGTGTACGTTTGGGTGGCTGGTGGGCACGGGTGTACAGCTTACCTACCCAATGCACTTTCTTACCTGGTTTATCGAAAATACAACACCTTTGAAAAGTACCATAATGAGTGGACATCTGTCATTTCATATGCAGCACAATTAAATGGTATTTCCGATCCTAAATTTGTATTGTCCCTACGGGTCGGCCATGTGTTTTTAAACATTAATCGGTCGATCGTAGTAAAATTTGCTATGGACCCTACCCGACCTTTCGTCCACTAAACAAACGATAAATCTCACTTTTACATAAATAGACAATTATCTCTATATTTATGGTTCTCTAGGGCTGCAAAGCACGCAGACAATATACAAAGATGGAGTGTAAAATTCAAGTTCTCAGGGATGGCTTTACACAGAATGTTGCAAAGTAAGAATGTATGCACTTTCACAGTGAAGGTCAGCTGCATCAATTTATTGCTCGCGGGCCGGAGTGGCCCACGACTCGCAGTATAAGGTTCTATTGTTTTTTGACCTTGACAGACAGGCCCCGTGCCTAAAGACTTCTTTTGAAGGAGGGGTGCAATAACGTAAGAGATGATAAGGATGAAATTTCAGAAACGAGACCGATTTTCATGTTTGTTCACTATAAGAAAGATCGTTGGCACAGACGGAGTGGTATTTAGGGACTGCATTACGCCTAGACAATGGAAAATGCAAGTCTAATGTAAGTAACCCTTTAGATGATTTTATACTGGAATATATTAACAATAGCGTAGCGTTAAAGGCCGGTTAAGTTGTACTTGTTCGTTCAATGTGGCATTTTGTACCGTGCACTATCAACACCGAAGTGGTCCCCTGGCGCTCAGGTGGCTCTGAAAAAGGCAGAGGAGAGGGGGTGGGTTAGTGGGAATAACGTAACATACTCCGTTGCACTATCCTCACTAGCAAATAGTTTCAGGCCCAATAAATAAAATGAATAATTTTTATGAAGATCGGCTGGAGAGACTAATTTATGTTTTTAATACAGGTACATCCTTCCATACTGCCAATGCCATCATTTCCAGACCCCGGCCGACGGTTCTTCAGCTGCCAGGTGCAGCTCCATGTCAACAACTTCACCACCCTGACCATCTCATGGGACGATCAGCAAGGACCAATATGCCCTTACGCGGTACTAGCGGCTAGAAGCAACATCCCAACCGTTATGGTGGTGTAGTGCCTCGTTGTTAGAACAGCCTTGCGATTATCAGTGCGACCATAGTGCTTCTTTTATCGTAAAACAACACCCTGTGTACCGCAAAGGAACAGCGCGTGACTCAAGATGAACTTTTGCGGATCGAGAGCAAAGACAAATGCGAATCGCTGAATATTCTCTAAACATTTGACGTCAAATAAATGTACTTTACCAATTGTACAATCTTGCTGTTTGCTTTTGAACCACACTTTCACATTCCAAATTGTGGCGAGCTGTGTTGTGAGATGATCTGTGTTGTTTTACGGGTTCTGTGTGAAGTCGCGTAGAAGTCGACTGGGCGCGTTTGGCTACGCAGCCCAGTAACGTCACGGAGAGAGGCGGGGAATATGAATGCTTTGTTGATGTCAGGCTCAGGGGCGGGGGATGTGATTTAGTGCCGCAAAAGCAGGTCAGGCAGGGCGATGGGCCAAGTGATAGGATTTTCACCTAATGTCGGCGCACAGCAGCCTGATTTATCGTTTGTTTAGTGGACGAAAAGTCGGATAAGGTCCATAGGAAATTCTTCTACGAACAACAGATCCATGCCTGAAAACACATGGCCGACCCGTAGGGACAATTAGAATTTGGTCACGGAAATACCCTTTATTCATTTAGTGGCATCACCATATCCCTGAAATGCTGTGGATGTGCTGTCTCTCAAAAGTAAATGCGAATCAGTGCATCCCGTGCTCGTTGTCCATCTAGTGGACCCCCAGGAGGTGGTTGTGCCATCCCATCCCCATCCTCATCCCCATCCCCATCTCCGTCTCCGTCACCATCCCCATCTTCATCATATCCATCTCGGGGCATTGGAATGTTCCTGCGCAGGCAGAGATTGTGCAGCATGGCACAAACAAGCGTAATTTTACCCGTCTTCACTGGGCTGTGCAGCAGTGATCCGCCAGATCTGCTTAAACAGCGGAACTGGCCCTTCAGTAGTCCAAATGTCCTCTCAATCATGCCATGTGTGCGGACATGTGCCCTGTTGTACGCATCCTCATGCCTGTTCCTTGGCCTCCGTACAGGCGTCATCAGCCATGGCGTGAGTGCATATCCGGAATCTCCTACATGGGATGTAGATGTGGGAGACATGTCAGTGTTGGTAGTATCATGTCTTCATCAGATGCAGTGCAGTCTTGTGTCATTGTTCATTCATGCGTATGTGTAATGCAGTGTTTTCACTGATGGGTGTTAATCTTCTATGGCCATCATAGTGGGGGTTGGCAGCTGGACATTGACCAATGCATTGGTGTGCATGTGGCTTGTGAGTGTGGCACTGTGCAGTGATGTGCACACATGGCAGGGTCACTCCACAGTGATGATAGAGTAGATGCAGGAAGTCTCATGTACAGCCATCATGTGCATTGTGAGTGCTGTGTTGCATATTAGGGGGGGGTTGCTGTGGCTCCAGGTGTGTGTGCCAGCAGGAGCTCAGGCTGTGTGTGTCAGGTGGCAGGGTGTGTACGGCCCCACAATGGCTACCTGTCATGTGTTGCTTTGTGAAGTTTGGGTTCTGCTGTCTATTCAGTGGATGGGCGGGGGGTGATGCATGTGCAGTCGCAGCAGCCCACTCACGTAGCTCATTGCCCTGGTCACACACACACACCCCACTTACACAGGTCCGGAGCATTGGCAGCTGTACTCACCCAATAGCCATGTGCTTTGTCCAGCATAGCGTTCCATGTACCGTGGCAATGTTGAATTCCGCAGTACCATTGAGTCATGGGTTGAGCCCGGGAAATGTGCGCAGCAATGTGTAATCACTTGCGTCGCATCACATACCATCTGTACATTCAGTGAGTGGTACTGTTTCCTATTGCGGAACACCATTTCAATTGCACGTGGTACTGTCAGCTCAATGTGGGTGCAGTCGACTGCACCCATGCAATTTGGCATGCCTGCTATGGCATGGAAGGCCAACTTGGTGGCAATCACCTGGGGGAGGGTACGGGTAGGGCAATCTGTTCAGACACATGGCGCAACAGGGCATCCAGTACCTGAACCAGGATTATTGAGAAACAGGGTTGTGATAGGCCGTGCAGCTCACCGACTGTGTGTTGATAGGTACCGGTGCCAAGAAAGTGCAGTACAGACACGATCTTCAGGAGGGGGGGGATGGCGGTGGGGGTGTCTATGTGGCTGCTGATGTCGTCCTCTATCAGGCCAGTGATGTACACGATTGTTGGACGGTCCAGCCGGTATAATGTGTGGATCTGTCCTGGGGTGAGGTTCCAGGGTGAGGCCCTGATGCGTGGTATTGCAGGCTGCCTGCGGGGTGCTGCCGGCTGGACAATGGGGTTTGCCATGGGTACAGGGTTAGCTGGTTGGCGCCTGCGCCTCCTACGCCTCCGACTCCTCCCCCTCCTCTGCAACATTACTGCCATCATGTTCAGTGCTGCCTGTTGGTTAAGTAGGCCCAGTCCCAATGCTACTAGAGCTGCTGCCTGCATGGTTCTCTTTTGAGTTGGGCTGGGTGTGGCCCTTTTGTACGCACCCAGTGGCCTGCTGGGTCCAGCTGGGCTGATTTGGTGCACCTGTGGCCTGATTCAGGACACCAGGCACAGTTTAACGTCATGTTCGCTGTGGCGGCGGTACCGCCACCGTGATCACGGTTTTACCGCCATTTTGTTGTCGGTGTTTCCATGTCCGCGCTAGTTGTGATGCTCGCAGTGTTTCGTATTGCTGGCAACGGAGGAGTTTCCGTGCAGGCAGAGTTTACGGGAGCTTTAACTCCGCAGTGGCGGTTGTAGGTGGTGCTATTTCCGGGTTCGCAGGTCATGATTAGGCGGATGCGGAAACGGTGCCGGTATGGTTATACCGGCTGCGTTAATTCCGTACCGGAGCACTTGTAATGAGGCCCAATGTCTTTCACAATATCCCTCTTGAAAGAGTGATTGGGCCTCATTATAAGTTTGGCGGCAGCCTTGCTGGTAAAACCGGCAGGCTGCCACCAAACTTGCTAATTTTTTCGTGGAATGTGTTTTTAAAGGATAAGGAGTTGGCCATTTGGTCATATAACATGGCATAGTGCAAGAGAGTGCAGAGTCCGGCAGTGAGTCCAGTCTGCCCTGCTTACCTGCTGGTGATTGTGTTTCTTTACTCCTCCGTTGGATCTTGCTGAGTTTCAGAAACTGTGCTTGCACCTTTCATTCCAAAGGACTTCCTACATAAATACACCCGGACCCACCCCTCCCTCCCTCCCCCGGGCCCTAAGCTGGGAGGTGGGGGGTTTGTGCGAAGTCCGGTGGGGCAGCACCTTTTGGTGCTGCCCCACTTAGCATGCACATGGTGGGGGCCGAGACCCAGACTGCGAGTCTCCTGCTCAGGAGAGCGAGGTGAGGGGGACAGGTGACAACAGGTAGTCTCTGCCCCCTGTCACCTTGCTCACCAACCTCAAGGGTCTCCCCTTCCCATCCTGGCGGATGCGGAGCAGGGACCTTTGAAGTTCAAAGAGGGGCCGCCTTGCCCCCAGGCAGAATTTTGCCTTTATCTGGCGGGGGCAAGGTGGCCCTTCTCATTCTTTCTCCCCACCATCCACAGACAGCAGCAGGACGGCTGCAGGAGGGCTGCAGGTCAGGAGCTGTAGGACTCACGTAGAAATATTTTTTTTTTACACTCAAGACAGCTGAGTCTTTCTCTGCAGCAGAAACGCGGACAGAAGGCAATCCATGGGAGCTGCTACGGCATCCGTGACCTAGTACCTCTGAGGAGCTGGAAATACCTCGAGCCATCAGGCTGCTGTTCACCGAGGCAGCTGATCTCTGTTCCTCCCAAATAGGACAGGAGAGGTGAAGGAAATGAAAGCTGAACCTCCCATACTGTAGGAGGCTGTCACTGGCTGCAGCTGCCGAATCCAGACTGCCATCTCCAAGAAGCGTCAGCTGGCCCCTTTTGTCAGCATGCCTGTGCTCGCTGCCCTGGGAGCGAAGAAGCTGTAGGAGCCGGGTGCCTGTGTGGCTCCCCCATGCAGGGCACATTTGGCAGAGAAGGAGCTCCGTTCGCTGCCATTCCTGCACTAAAAATAAGGATGTCTGTGTCTGGGCATCCGAAGACTGATGCTGGCCCAGCCCCTCCGGCCTCATTGCAGCGTGCGCTCCCACTAAATGAATGAGCTTGAACGGAGCCAGCTGCCTTCGACGCTACTATCCGTTGAGCACCAGAGCCATAAACAACTGCAAGCAGGGGAGCCGATTTATGAATTTCCAGGGGAGTGTGGGGGGGGGGGGGGGCAAATACAGGAAGTGACATCACTGGCAGTTATATGACCGCAAATATGCATGTAGTCGCCCACCTGGTGCAACAGCGCGCGGGGGAGGGTGGGGGCGCGCGTGGCGCAGAACAGTGGAAACATTGGCTAGCATGCACTGCATATACTAAAGTCAAGTAAGAAGGAGATTTAAGCCATCGAGTTGCATTCCAGTAAGACATCACTGCCCCTACTCCACCATTCTATAATCGTCCAGGTTGTAGTAGCCCCCCCTTAAAAGGCAGAGCAACACAACTAGGATGGGAGAATGAAATGCTTGCTAAACAGAAGGTACAGCTGCAAGGTGGAGTACCACCACCACCACCAAAAGTTCCCAATTCAAGGGAAACGAGAAGTAAAGACGTTTCCCGATTAAAAACTACCAAGCAAGACGTGTGTGGTGCCATAGTTCAGTAAAACATCAACAATTCAAACTTACAATAGTGCTGCTGTAGATTGGCCAGCCACAAGTGACATTTGCTAAGATGTTACCTCTGGGTAACCAGATAGAGTTAGGGATGTAGCTTAATCTTAAACCTTTCAGTGGACACATCAGATGTGCTGCTGAAGTATAATGCAATCCTCGCTGAAGTATAATGCAATCAAGTGTGGTTTCAGACTTGGGGGGGAAGAGTGTTAACTGCTTTTAACATTGTAGTTTACCAGAATTTCTGGTAAAGTAGTGTACAATGTTAAAAAGCAATTACCCAGGCTCACCCTGCACCCAACTGATGTTTGAGACTGATGGAAGCACTCGCGTCTAAATGTTGTAGCCATGGTTATCTCCATGTTTTAAAAACTCCCACTTTCCTGGTTTTCAACATTCATTTGAAACACCCCTTATTCAAAAAATGAAGGAGTCAGTAAAAAAAGTACATCCCACTTATGCTTAATAACGTCTTACCTTCCAAGAAACAGGCATACACCTCATTTGTCAGGGACTGCTATTAGTGGCCCTGGTACTCGCACCATTTTGCACCTGCTACAATCAATGGGCAGTTAATACCACTATGGCTGTGCCTGGCAAGTGCCTTTCCCCTGCCTGCACAAAAGCCCAAACGGTTGGCGTTGCCAATGCTTGTTTGAGGTTACTGTAGACGGATGAAGAGAGAATTAAAGTGTGTAAAATAAAAAACGGCATTCACCGAAATATTCCAAATTGCGACCACTTGGGCAGTTCCACACCACTGCTACCACCCAGGCCCGTTTCTTGGCCCGGGCGAGACGGGCAGCTGCCCAGGGCGCAATTGCCCCGGGGGTGCAATTGCCCCGGTCCCTGCCCCTGGCTGGAGGGGTTCACATGTCTGGTTTTGTGGCAGCGATTGCCGAGGGCAGAGAGTTCGGCAGCGCCATAGCAGGTACTGGCGCTGCCTCTTCTGACTGTAATGTCACGTAGTATGCAAGTACTACGTGACATTACGGAAGTCAGAGCAGGCTAACAGCCCACCCCCTCCCTTGACTTTCGCACCACTTGGGTTGGGGGTGGGCTGTGGGCATAAAAAGGCGCCTTTCCTGATGGCTGCCCACCTGGTCCCTGTGTCTCAATGTGTGCCCCCACTGGTCCCTGTGTCCCACTGTGTCCCAATCTGTGCCCCCACTGGTCCCCGTGACCCAATGTGTGCCCCCACTGGTCCCTGTTTCCCATTGTTGTGCCCCCACTGGTTCCCGTGTCCCAATGTTGTGCCCCACTGGTCTCTGTGTCCCACTGTTGTGCCCCCACTGGTCCCTGTGTCCCACTGTTTTGCCCCCACTGGTCCCCATGTCCCAATGTTGTGCCCCCACTGGTCCCCATGTGCCAATGTGTGCCCCCACTGGTCCCCTGCCCCACTGGTCCCTGTGTCCCAATGTGTGCCCCCACTGGTCCCTGTGTCCTACTGTTGTGCCCCCACTGGTCCCTGTGTCCCACTGTTGTGCCCCCACTGGTCCCCATGTTCCAATGTGTGCCCCCGCTGGTCCCTGTGTCCCACAATGTGTGCCCCCACTGGTCCCTCTGTCCCACTGTTGTGCCCCTACTGGTCCCTGTGTCCCAATGTGTGCCCCCACTGGTCCCCGTGCCGCAATGTTGTGCAGTGTTATATTGAGTTTGGGAGTGGCGCGTGGGGTGCGGCGGGAGTGGGGTGCGGTGGGAGTGGGGCGCTAGGTGGGGGGGCGCATTCCTAGATTTTCACCTTGGGCACCAAATGGGCTAGAAACTACCCTGCTGCCACCACCCATAGTGTGACAGAGGCCGGGCCTTTGTGGGGCCTCAGGCTCCATTAGGAGCCTATTCATGAAGAAAATAAAAAGCACACATCTTCTTTTGTCTTCATAAATAGGCTGTTAATGGAGCCCCAGGACTCACAAAGGCCCGGCCCCTGTCGCACTAAGCATGTGTGGCAGGGTCCGTGGATCGGGCTGCTGCTTGTTGATGAAGCAACAGCCCGATCCTTTGGTAATTTATCCTCTTTTATTTATTTATTTTTCTAACTGTGGATGCGTGCCCCTCTGTGCATGAGGCTACGGCCCACCAGAGGGGAGCACCCCACAGTATGAATACCGCTGCCCTAAGCCCTCCCCTCCAGGACCATACACCAATATGAGTCCTAGAGGGGAGGGCTTATTCGGACATGTTCGCACTTTTACCCGGCCGGAGAGAAGTGATGCAGCATCGATGGAAAGGGCCATCGATGCTGCATCACTTCTCTCTGGCGGGGGGGCAGAGGGGGCTCAGCCGCGACTTGATTCGGGCCCCGGAGCCCCCAGTACTCGGCGACCCTGACTGCAAGGGCTAACGGCTCAAAACCCCTCCAGCCCCTGGCCCACCCACATTCCAAGCATATTCAACTGCACAGGGCAGACACACTGCATATGTCCCACGGCTCCGGGAGCAGCAGAGAGGGTGGATAAAAGTAACAGTCCCTCTCGACTCATCACCGGAGCAGCAAGCGAGACAGAACTACCGCAGAAGGGGCAAGTGGTTTTAAAATAAATGCACGCATTCGTGACAGATTGCATTTTCTATTGGGAAGCAGGAAGGTGCACAGCTCCTACAAGGACGTGAAGGTGAATAGCATTTTGAACTTGGGCACAGTTTAATAGACAAACCGTGGGGGGAAGAAGGCTGCCGTTGACCCAAGGCAAAAGGGGCAGTAAAAAGCACCACCAGAGGCTGACGCTGCCCCAGTCCCTCTGGTTTCATCCCAAGCATCAGGAGCTATAAACAAAGGAAGGGTGTAGAGAGATAGCGGCTACTACCCTTTCACTTTGCGGCATCACAGGAGCAGCAACCTTCACAACCACAGTGTGCAAATGTGGTCAAAAAGACACGAATACCTGGAGGTTCTAAGAACCCCAGTGCAGTTGTACCTCGCAGCACACACAGGGCAGTGTTAGAAAAACACTGCAGTGCTTTTTGGAAGCAGGAAGACACCGAGCAGCAACAACAAAGAAACAAATATTTCCTGAGCAGCCACAAGTACCTTGAACAGTCAAATGAACAGTGGCATAAGTGGTCTAATACTACAGTCTACACTGCAGAAAGCGAGCTCCCTGCATCCCGTCCGCTGAGCGCCACTTCCAGGATCTGATTCGTGTAATCCTGCACACAAAAGACCAGGGGCAAGGATCACTCACCACCCCCAATTTCACCTAGTCTACAAGCAGAGGGATGCAAGGGAAGCAGTCCATAGGACGAGTCACCCAGCCACTGCTCAAGCTAAGAACAAGGATGGCTGACGGACTCTCACTGAAGGAGACGCTGCTCCTGGAGTGGGCCAAGGCGGCCGAAGCAGTCCATGGCAGAGACTTGGTGCGGGAAATAAATAAATAAATAAATGGCTGAACTGGCATCAACCAACTTCAACGCAGATACTGACAAGGCACATGAAGAAGAAGACAGCAGAGATGATCCAACCGAAAATGAGCAGCCGGCAAAAAAGAAGCAGCGTCTTGACGAACGCAGCATGGCAGCCCCATCAGACACCCACCCCGGCAGCAAAAGAAAAGTCAAATCAGGTACTGTGAAAAATGATTTGGGGCCAATGTTAGAACAATTTTTGAAATGTCACAGAGAGTGGGGTGCTGGAAAAAAGAGGACATGGCACAGGGAGGACCCGAGCAGCTCCAGCAGCGAGAGTGACAGCTCAGACACTGAGTCTGACTCTGGGAGCGAGGATGACCAGGGGCACCTTAAAGCATGGGTTGGGCCTAGCAATGATGTGTCTCCAAGCCCACAAATGTCTAAATATGGGAGCGCACAGCCAGCAAAAGTGTAAATAGAAGTTTTAAAAGACTATTGCAAAATTAAGAAAATGATTTGGAAAAGCATTTCATTGATATGATATTTGTGCTTTCCCATCCCGAGCATAAAACCATTCAACAAAAGCGCTTAGGGGGTTTCAAATCACAAGTGGATCAGGAACAGGGGAATAATCCTAGTAAGGCTCTAAGAACCCACCCCGTTGTAAGACAATGCAATAAAAGCACGTAAGGGGTTTCTAAACACAAGTGGTTCATGAGCAGGGAAACAATCTTAGTAAAGCTCTGTGAACCCACCCCTGTTGTAAAACAATCCAATATATGCGCTTAGGGGGTTTCAAAACACAAGTGGAGCAGGGAAAAATCCTAGTAAGGCTCCAAGAATCCACCCCCGAGGAGACACAATCCAACACAAGCGCATAAGGAGGTTACAAAACACAAGAGGATCATGAAAGAAGAAAAAGCCAAACACCAATGCAGTACAAGTAGTGGACCGCACAGGAGCGGTAACTGCACCAAAAACGCTCCCTCGAGGCCCAGCCCAAAAGTCACTGAGGCCAGAAAACATCAAATAGAGTTAAACAAGGGGAACTCACCAATAAAAGCAGGCAAACCTTGCAAACGCCAGAAGGCTACCCCAATCCAGCAGCTAGATACATTTTTGGGTCAGGGAGTTAAAGGGGTTTTTTCTTTCAGATCCCATCAGGGGACACATATCACACACCTTACCCAAAAACCTAAAAGCTGCATCCTCCTTTGCCCCCATAGTTAGAAACAAAATGGAAAAGAACTAAAACTGGGCAGGATAGAGGGACCCTTCCACCTCCCACTTTTCACAGAGTTTCCATGCTGACCCCCCTGCCCCACCCTGGGCCTCATGCCCAGAAAAGAACAGGGGGCGTTCAGGATGACCCACCACCTATCCCACCCGCTTGAGAGCTCCTTCAAGAGGGCATCCCTGCGACAGAGGCATCTGTTTCCCACAGCTGTGTACATGATGCAGTGGACTTGGTGAAACTGTCAGGTAGCCACGCTCTCATGGCAAACGCCAACATCAAGTCAGCATTTAGACTGCTGCCCGTACATGAGTGCTCCTACCAGTGGCTGTGTTTCCACTTTGAGAACAAATTCTATTTTGACAAATGCCTCCCCATGGGCTGCGCCATCGCGTGTGTCTACCTCAAGCAGTTCAGTTCAATTTGACAATAGTCACTCCAGCAAGCCATGCCCAGAGCAAGAATAATGCATTATCTGGATGACTTCCTCTTCACTGGCCCAGCAGGGTCCCCATTATGCAGCCCACCCATCCATAAACTTAGTGTAACCAGGCAGGCCCTAGGGGTCCCCCTGGCACCTGGGAATATGGTAGGGCCTACCACCCCCCCACCCTCCCCTTTTTTCATTCCCGGGAATTGAGATTGACTCTTCCAAGGGTGAATGCCGCTTACCCAAAGAAAAAATAGAGGACTTTTTAAAAGCAATAAAGTTGATGAAAGGCAGGGACAAGGTGACCCTGCGGGAAATGCAATCTCTCGCTGGGAATGTCATTTTTGCTACCCGAATCATGCCCCGGGGCCGGGTCTTCCACAGAAGCCTGGAACTGAAAAATAAAGGGGGTTAACCAAGCCACACCAACACATCAGATTGGGCAAAGAGAGAGCACACGACACAGCCATATGGGCGTCATTCCTTGACAATTTCAATGGCAAAATGGTATGGGCAAGAATGATGCTGGGAATAGGGCCCTGTTCACAGATGCGGCTGGCAGCAAAGGCTTTGGGATATGCTTGGGCAACAAGTGGGGTGCCAGCCACTGGCCTCCCCGCTGGCCCGAGTGGGGTGGGACTAGTAACATCACCCTGCTAGAGATTTACCCACATGGTTGGCACCCTACTTGTGGGGGACCTGCCGGCCAATACAGAGCCGGTCACATGGTCAGACGACACGTCCGTTTTACACGTGTTTATCAAGGGTGCTGCATCTTGCTATATGGTACTGAAAGTATTAAGAGAAAGTACAAAAGTTAGTATTAAACACACCATTGTAATAATTGGACGGCGCATTGCAGGCAAAGACAACACAGCCGCTGACGCTCTGTCCCGTTTTCATTTCTCCATTTTCAGCGCACCAAACCCACATGCATAAGCAAAGAAGACAGCAGTTCCAGGGGAGGGTGGGGCCATCCCGGGAATGAAACATGACAGACTCCCTCCATCCCTCCAGACAAGGCTTCCCCATTAGAACCCCTGCCCGCATCCACCACCAGGGCAAAAGCAAGTAGGGGGGTTCATATCAAACGAAAAGGCCATGAAGGGCTTTAAACCTGTTAAGGGAAAGAGAAGTCAGTTATTAAAACCCAGGCTCATAGAACCTACCCCGAGGAGAAACAAAGCAGTAAGAGCACAAAGGGGGTTCAGACACAAGTGGATCATGAGCAGAGGAAAATCCAATTAAGGCTCAAAGAACCCACCCCCTAGGAGAATCAAGCAATAAGAGCACACGGGTGGTTCAAACACAAGTGGATCATGAGCGAATAAAATGCTGATTTAAAAACAAAAGTGGGCAAAGGCTAAAACGCCTTCAAAACATGAATTAAAAAATGGGTCAGCACTCAGCAGATTTCAATCGAGGTCAGTTATCAAAGAGACCATTGTTGCAATAGGATGGAACCCCCTCTGATTTGAGGTCCCACTCCTGTAGGTCCCACTCCTGTAGGATAGGAGCAGCCACTTCAGCCTACATGGAGGGGTTGCAGGGAAAAGCCATAAAGGGGATAGGGGGCTGGAAATCGGGGCCTTTAAAAAATGTATATTAGGAAAGACTTGATCTAACAGTCTTCTCCCTCCCCTCTTCCCTCCTCCCCCCGGTTGCTCACAGGCAACCTCCCTCCACAAACGGCATGGATCATGGGCCACTCATTTATCACATGGGCCAGCAGATGGCTGGGGGAAACCCAGGTCGGCATGCATTTTCAGGACACCACCACTTACTGGTGGGGCAAGCCAGGCATGCGC
This sequence comes from Ambystoma mexicanum, assembly GCF_040938575.1. Lineage (NCBI taxonomy): Eukaryota > Metazoa > Chordata > Amphibia > Caudata > Ambystomatidae > Ambystoma > Ambystoma mexicanum. The sequence goes on from NC_090932.1 coordinate 311,740,207, forward strand.
TGGGGGGTCCGCCACTACAAGTGGACGGCCTACTGGGGATCTGCTCCCCTCCCCCGGAGTATCTCATCATCCACCTCGGGGGCAATGACTTGCCTCAACTGGGCAGGAAGCTCCTCCTGGCTGAAATCTGCACCTCCCTCAGATCCCTGGCCCACATGCTAAGACTTTGAATAGAAGTGATGATGTCCGAAATCATCCCACGCCAACATTGGCATGGGGCAGAGTGCAACAAAGCCATGGAGATTTCTAGGTGCAAACTGAATAAAGCAGTGGCCAGTTTCTGCCTTTTCTCAGGCCTCAAATTCATTAAACATGGGATCCCGGTGCACAACCAGGCCATGTTCTGCAGTGACGGGGTCCACCTGTCCATTGAAGGCATGGACATCTTCACCAGGAATATTTTCTGGACCCTGGCAGGCAGGGGCTGTACTTAATTCATAACTCCTATTTTGGGGGCACCCGGGGGACGGCGGTCAGCATCCCCTCAGGGTCCACGGACAGCAGCAGGACGGCTGCAGGTCTAAAAAATACCTCCCTTCCACCCTGCAAATAACGAAGGAAATCTAGTAGCAAGGGCCAGGTAGACTATGGAACATACACAGATAGAAGGAGAGGCTAAAACGCCTCACTTTAAAAATAAAAATAAAATTCAACTCCAAGAAGGGCTTTAAAAGACACCAGGTTTTTTTTGTCGATTACTTATATTTTCAATAAAAATACAGTTATGTAAGACCCAGGCGCTCAGAATCCACCAACAAAAGCAGATCACGAGGCAGAAGGATCCTCATCAAGTCTCCAGGAACCCATTTCAGATAAAAACAATACAGGTTAGAGCTCTAGGGGTCTTACAAAACAGGAAAGGAGGAAGGACCTTGAGCAGAAACATGTACTAGGAAGCCTCAAGCATCCACCTCCATGCATAGGGGGGTCTCACCGCAAGTGGATCAGGAGCAGGGTAAGTTCCTAGTAAGGCTCCGGAACCCACCCCCCTCGCATTTTATATCCAAGATAAGCGCACTGGGGTACACAAGTGGATCGTGGGCAGGGGAAGTTCCCAGTAAAGCCCTTGGAACCAACCCCAGCGGCGAAATAGTACAACACAAGCGCTGAAGGGGTCTCACAACTCAAATGGATTGGGAGCAGGGGAAATCCTAGTAAGGCTCTTTGAACCCACCCCGGCTGTAAAACAAGCAGCCTCAAGCGCAGAAGGGGTCCCACAACACAAGTGGATCGGGAGCAGGAAAAATCCTAGTAAGGCTCTTAGAACCCACCCCTGAAGAAATAATTACCCCACAAACAGAGCGTGGGGCTTCAAAAACTTAAATGGAGCGGATCACAAGAACCCACCGCTCAGGAATCAGGTTGGCCGCAGGTGGAAACACAAGACCCCACCTCTGTGGAACAGGTCTGCTGCAGGTGGAAACACAAGAACCCACCTCTGAGGAATCAGGTTGGCTGCAGGTGGAAACACAAGAACCCACCTCTGTGGAACAGGTCGGCTGCAGGTGGAAACACAAGAAACCCACCTCCGACTAATCAAGTTGGCTGCAGGTGGAAACACAAGAAACCCACCTCTGAGGAATCAGGTTGGCCGCAGGTGGAAACACAAGAACCCACCTCTGTGGAACAGGTCGGCTGCAGGTGGAAACACAAGAAACCCACCTCAGATGAATCAAGTTGGCCGCAGGTGGTAACACAAGAGCCCGCCTCTGAGGAATCAGGTTGGCCGCAGATGGAAACACAAGAACCCACCTCTGTGGAACAGGTCGGCTGCAGGTGGAAACACAAGAAATCCACCTCCGACGAATCAAGTTGGCCGCAGGTGGTAACACAAGAGCCTGCCTCTGAGGAACCAAGTTGGCTGCAGGTGGAAACACAAGAACCCACCTCTGTGGAACCAAGTTGGCGGCAAGTGGATCATGTGAGTAGAAAATGCCAAATTCATCTACAAAGATTACAACAAGAGGCTAAACCACCTCCATCCATGGAAAACTACAAAACACAAGACCAAAAAATCAAATGGCTCTAGAACCCACCCTGAGGAGTATCAAGTGTAAGGTTGCGCAACAGGGGGTTGTTTTGTCAAGAAAAGCGGATCAAGAGCCATAACTTCAGTAAAGATCACCCTGTGAGCAAGCGAGGGCGCAAGTGCTAAACCTGGTCAGGTTGGACATCAATGAAAGGCACATAAACGCACACCTCCCAACCTCACATGGAAAGGACAAGAGAAAGCAGGCAGAACCTGCTCCAAAAAACAAGCAAAGTATGAACAAGTCACAGCTCACACACTGTGGCCAAACAATTGTCACAAGCTTTCATAGGAATGGCGGCGGGGATCAGCCTCGAGCGAGCCCTAATTGGGATTAGGGCCCCCGCTCACCTGATCCCTATGTCCCCAAAATATATTATTGTTATCCTTCTTATGTGATGTTATGGTTGGTTTTTCTTTTGCACCGTGGCTGGTACTAAAATAAAGTTTGTGGTCAAAGTTTTTCCACCTCACATCCTGGTTTCAGTCTCCTTATTCCTGCAACTGTCATTACTGTCTTTCCTGTCATGTCATAGTTGTCATCCATGACACCTGTCACCCGCATGCCACTCCCCAGCACAAAAACACTTCCAGGCTTATACCAGGTGGTGCGCAGCGCCGGCATGCTGAGTCCGGCAGACTGCCTTGGTCAGCCCCACGCAGCCGTTCAGAACATTGTGTGACCAAAGGTGAGCAACGCTTTTGAAAGTAGACTTCGGGTTCTATGAGCTGCTATTTGACAATTATTCAGCGTGTGAAGCGTGTGAAGCTCATGGGGTCGTGAAGCTGCAAAGCTGCTGAAATGAAGGACTTGTCAGAGACTGGGCCACTTACGTGGCAGAAGCTATTGCGATGCCGGGCCAACTCTGAGGCACCAGGGTTGGACCTGCACGCAGGCTCTAATGAGGAGCGAGCTGTCGAAGCGCTGCCTGCTCTTTCAGCATCTCCTGCTTCCTTTGTTGCACCGTCCTCATTGTTTGTTGCTCCGGCGCCTGTTAATCTGATGTCAATCCCTATTCAAACGGTCCATGTCAATCACAATTGTCAGACACTGTGAACGTCCCTCGGCCTGATAAAGACAAAGTGGCCATTATATCTAAAAATGTGGAAGCCAACTTGAACTTCGATGTCATTGATGTTGAAATGCTGGAAGCGGGCATATTCAACATTGATAATAACGTCATAGTCGAGGTCTCGTTGAGCAATGAGAGTGAGGTATGCAAGGCAGTAGTGGAGGTGACATCAGATATTGCCACAACCTCATGTGCTTGCGACCTCCCAACAACGAGCACTGCAGCGACTGAGGATATAGTTCACAGCGCCACCCAACGGACGGTTCTGCCATCAGGCCAAGTGGAGTCAATAGGATGCTGCTTAATGCACCCTCCCGTAAATGAGCCTGTTAATGCTCGATCGAATCAAAATGGTTTGGGCCAGGTTGGCTCTGACTTCAAACAAACTGAAGGCATTGGTGGAGACAGACTTGGGCTCATGTTCAAGGCGAATGAGCTGTAGGGAAATGTTTCTGTGGGTGAATGCGCTGATAATACGCATCTGCTGTCCGAACCCAAGCAATTCTTACATACTCCATGGAAGAGTGTGAATGCTGGATTGCCCTCAACGACCCAACCAATGATGCCAACAGGTAAGTATCAAGACCTGGCAGCAAGGGAGGCTCGTTTGACCGAGTCCCTCAAGGCTGCTTTCCTCAAGTTAAGAGACAGGCTAAATGTCAGTAGCAAGGCTGCTACAGTCTTGTTGCCTAATGCCGCCGCTCCTAGTGGCCTCTTGTTGCATCAAAACAGAAACAAAATTCACTCTTTTGTACAACACGACACAATGCCCTTGGCGCATGGCCTCTCAAAAGATCAAACAAGTACACCATAGGCTGTGAAATCAAATCTTATATCTAAAAAAGTGGGCAGAGAAGAGGCGACCATGTGCAATTGTAACAATGCTCAATCATGCTACATCGGTGATGAGCGCCCGAAGCAAGCATGCTTGACCCGTTTACACTCTTTAAACCAGTCAACTAAACATTCAGCCACTGAAGCGGACGACCATGCCTCAAACGATAAAGGCCATCTATCTGTTGCTACAGGTCTACAAATCCATAACAATGTGTTGGCAGGAACCACCATTTAAATGGTGCGGTTTGTAAAATTTTATGAGTCACTAAATGACACCTTAAAAGATCAGGGATCTCTACTATCTATGAAATCTTCACTGAGCAAATTCAAAGGAGGCTTGCATGTGAAGCTGAAACCTCATCAAAATGGCGCAATAGGCTAAGTGACTTAGCCAGACACGAGATTGCAGGTAAAACAGAATTGATGGAAACTGTGATTGACTGCACAAAATGGATGCAGAATAATTACCATAAAATTATCCCAAACGATGAAGCTCATGCTTGCAATTGTAATTCCAAGAAAGCTGCTGCCCCTGATGTTGGCCGAAGTTCTTCGTCAGCTGTTGTTAACTTAGCCCCCTCGGTAAATAGAACTCAAGTGGAGACCATAAACATTGACGGGGCTACCCCACAAATACCGAATAAGCCACTTACCAAATCTAGTAGCTCGATGCAGCCCCTGATCAAGCCACAAAGAAATGTCCGGGCAAGTATGATCCCTTCAAAGGGCAATGATGCTCTACCCAAAATCTTTAACAAGGGAAATTCAAATGCCAGTACTTTTGTCTTTGGCTCAAGCGACTTCCAACAATTAGCCACGAGTGGCATAAGCTGTCATGATCAAGCCAATCTCCAAAAATCAAATCTCCCAAAGGCTATAAGTGAAAAATTCAACTCTTGAAATGTTTTCTAAATCATCCAAGCCTTCATTTTCCAGTGCGACAGTTAAGAAGACTCTTATTTCCAGTAATGACAGCAAAACAGCATCAAAGGGAAAGAAAGCCATTACTGTGAAAGGCAAATTTAACAGTGCGAAGAGGTTCATCAGGAATCTAACAACTCCCCCGTCGGTGGCACTGTTTGAGCGGGGGACCAAACAGACCAAACGAACATCAAATGGCAATCAGGCTTCAATGCAAATGTTCCTGCCGACTGATGCTACCAAAGTGAGTAACAATCCAAAAAAAAGACCACGAGTGGATACTAATGATTCTGTCCGTATTCACTCAAATACGACTGACAATGTAGTTCACCTATCTTCTTACTCAATCAATGACAATGAGTGGAACAGTTCGGAAATCGACTGTTCAAAGCATGTTGAACTCGGTGCCACGCCTGAAGCAGCAATAAGTGGGCGAATAGACACAGGAGAGGCGGGGAGCCGAAAACTATCCAGGAATGTGTCTACACTGGCCGAGAAAATATTGAATGGTCTGGCTTCTCCCTCAAAGTGAATGAAAGTCTATGAGGAAGAGGTTCATACCTCTGATCCACAGAAGTCAGCAGTTAGAAGCATTGGTGCGAGATCAATACATATTGGCCTGATCTCCCCAAAGAATCAAAGAAAAGTCAACTGGAACCATGCTGACATTCTTGAGAGTTGTTACGATTGTAATGGACGGTCATTGGCACATAACATGTGCACAGGTACTTATAGCGGAGTTCTGCACATTTCGCAGAAATAATATTCATACCTCCAGTTTGTGGTGATGGGTGCTCACGTGGATGAATGTTGATGCACAAATTTTGCATTATTTTACTGAACTTTCTACTGAACGTGCTTTACAATGACACCACTTGGAGGCTTAATGTGCAACGGTACATAAGAAGTGTTGTACAGAAGTGACAGTGTACGATGCTTAGGTCTTGAATGTCATTGGTGGATGCGTGTGTGACTACTTAACAGTCCCCAATGAGGTAGTGACGGACAAGAAATAGTTCACAGGGAACAAAGGAGTGCTTCTGATTTACTGGGGTGCCGCCCTCACTGTACTTGGGGAAGCGTACCTGCCACATTCCACACTTCTCACCATGCTGGCCAATGGAAATGGGACCGTGCCATTATCCAATTAGGTGCTCAGGATGTTTGTCACGGGCAAGGGCACCAATAGGGAGGACTCCTCCTGCTTTACTGGGGCGTGGCCCTCGCAGTACTTGGGGAAGAGCACATGCCACATTCTGCGTTCCTCACCTTGCTGGCCAATGGAAATGGGACACTGGGGATTGTACAATCAGGTGCTCAGGGTGTGTGCCACAGGAAAGGGTGGCAACAATTTCTTTAATTACTTTGTGTAGTGCGGCTGGCAACCATGGCAAGATGCACAGTTTTCGGTGTGGGTGATACCTTTGTGGAAGATCTGTTCGTGTATGCCCTCCAAGAAGGCTTTTGTGGCAATTTCAGTTTGGAGGGAGTGGAGGCTTTGTGGTGCAGTGTCGAAGCGTGCTGTTTCGGCAGAGTGCTTGTAGAATGTCGATGCATGACCACTTCCACAACTGTACATGTTGTGGCGTGCACTTTGGAGCATTCTTTTTGGGTTCCATGCCGTGTTCCCATATGTACCGTCAACTGAAGAAGATGATAAAAGCAGTGCAGCGCATTCTTTCCCATTGCCAAGGTGCTTTTCTCATGTCTACCCCCGAGAACAGTGTGGAACTATCCCAATGATTCCTGTCGCCAGCCAGAGGTAGGAAGGGGTCTCATCAACAGAAGCATGTGTGACCTCTTGAGTGCTGCTGGGATGTTCTCCTGTGAGAATGAGAACATTGGTACTCGATATATAAACCTTTCAAAGGTGATTTGTGATGTCATCTTTGATGTAATGGGTGTTAGTCCTTGCAGTGCACAGTAGTAGCACGAGTTATGGTTGCTTAGCTGACCATAACTGGCAAATTTCTGTGGTTTTTGGTTTTTACCTGTAACCATAACGTCCCTGTAACAACGTTTGTCAATTGAATTGCATAGGTTTTTACTAGTGCAACTTAACCATAACGTCCCTTTAACAACGTTTTTTGTCAGTGAACATATATATATATATATATCAAGTTTTACACTCTCACCACTTGTTCTCATCTTTGTGATGTGGGGTGGGGGTGTTTTAGGTCAGTAGAGGGTAAGGGGAAGTGTGGTCATGGGTGGAATGGGTGGGTAAATGACCAAACAATGCCCACAGGGTCAGACTGGCCTATAGGGCAATAGGGCATTGCCCAAACCCCAAAACCCAAATGCTAGTGTGGGCCAGATATTTTGGTCAAAGTGGGACACTTTTTTGCCCAATGACGACCAGTTTGATGAGTTACTTCACTATGCGACTAGTAGTTTTGAGCATTGTTGGTGAATAAATATTCTTCAAATTGCACAATTTGCATCACATTTTATCAAAAAACTCCACCTTGGGTGTTATTCAAACAGTCTGTCACAAAAGGAATGAATTGCCATTTGACACCGTGTTCCACTTTTTCATTGGTGCCAGAGATAATTATATGCCCCAGTCTGACACTGAGCACCCATGTGCTGTGAGCCCTTCCTCACATCTCATTTCTCACCTACCTTAATTTCCCATGACAGCGCTGTGTCACTCTCACTCGCCCAGTTCTTCCCAATGTTGCGCTCATTGCCCCAGCTCTGTCAGATTTTGCTTACTATCCCGTTGCCCATCAGGAACTTCCTGGCCCAGTTCTGCCTCACTTCTGTTAGGGACTTTGTCAGAGGGCTATTACACAATTTGGTAGTATTTTGGTACAGTGGTAAATTAGTGGTAACATGGTGGCACAACGTCTTTATGGTGATGCCCTATATAATGTGACAAAACTCCCCTCTAATCCTTGTGTTCTATTTAGGGGTAACTGTAAACACAATATATCTGACTTTGTAACTACGGGAACTTGACAGTGCTAATTGTCATTTCATTCCAGTCACTTATTTACGAAACTGGACTACTGCCTTTGACATATCTGCTCAGCTGTCAGCATGCAAAGCTGAGACAGCACACACATACAATCTGTCTATCTGTAAAGCCACAGTAAACAAATGACACAACCCAGATCGCGTAAATAATGTATCAAGACACGCAGTAACTTTTAGAATGTGCATTTATAATTGAACTTACTGATTGAAAAACAGCAACATTGAATAGCGGCACAAAATAGACATGGGAACATAATTCAGCAAAAGAAATAAACAGCAAGAGAGACATTTCACTGTGAACTCTTTTCCCTGACACAATGTAAGTTTCACCCACTTCGACCTTGGGTCATGCACATTTTGGAAGAGCTACGTTTAGCATAAAATACAATTTCCCCATATTACATTTAAAATGTGCTGAATCCTTTTACATAAAATTAACATTTCCCTAGCTGTCTCAGAACACATTCGCACACGTGCGCATCAATTCACAAATATACTCACATCAAATATGAGCATGGTTCTTTGTAGTCCTGCCAGCATGTAGCAATATCACGTCTCCCGTGCTCAGGCAACCCAGATATAAGGCCACAACCTCCCTCCGACCCAACTTCTCAGTCAGCTGCCTGGGGAATCTTGCCTCACTGCACTGCATGGCTTTGCTCTTCTAACTGCTGCACTTCTGGTCTCCTCTGGACAGACAAGACTGACCCACCTCTTCTGCCTTCTAAATTTATAGGTTAGCTGTGTCACTCAAACTAAATCCTGTCCTTTCTCCTGACATCTACATCATCCGAGCGGATTTCTCTTGAAGAATGGCTTCATAAAAAAAAGAAATTGCAGCAGACTTCCTACGAACAATAGAACTGTTCAGAGCACATATTTTCCTTCTTACTTTGTGTGTTGAATTACAACCAGCAAATCGCCTGCACGTTATAATTCTACTGTAAAACAGCACATTATTTAGACATTTCATCTGACTCACTTTGCACTACTTGTTAAGGGTAAATCATTAATTATTGGGAATTGTTAGTCAATTCATTGGGTTAATAGGTGTATAGAGTGCACGCTGGACAGATGATCTATTCACCCTGCAGTGAATCATTTCAAATGTGCTCAGTGTGCATTTCCATTTGCTGTCTGTGCTGGCATTCATTTTACTGCCTCCATTCAAAGAAATGTCATGTACTACAGCATTCATTTTCCTGCCTCTATTGAAATTAATGTCATGTACTACACAACACTTCGCTATTACTTACCCAGTTTTGCCCCATATCACTTATACAGGCTCATTTCTGCCACAGGCCACTCTCATTTATCAGTTCAAATCCCTTTTGCATTATTCTTCAGTTCTGTCCCATGGCACTCTCACCGCCCCAGTTCAGCTGCAAGGTGCTCTTTGCCCCACGTCCTGCTCGCTGCCCCATGCCACTCACTGCAGAGTACCAACCAAACATACATACATTCATGATATTACATAGATCAAGCTCTGATTTGAACACCAAAGTAAATTAGGTGTTTTAAGCAGCAGTCACCAAGAATCAAGAGCAGAAAAGTATAATTGAATTTCACATATTTACAATGTATAAAGAAATACAATAAATGGACTGCAGGTTAATCTTAACTGCTGAGCTTTATGGAAGTCTATGCAAAAAGAAAAAGCATACTCGTCCTTAGCACTTAAGGGGTTAATAAATATGCAGATTATGACACAAATTACACACCCATGTCTATAAATGTAACACAGAGTAAAGAAAAGAAATTCCCCCTGGGTCATGCGCACAAAGGAAAGCTGTGACATCATACATACACGATTAAGTAAATCCAGAAGCGTAAGCCAACATGTAACAAGACCCGACCAGGGCTTCTCTCAGCCTTTCTCATCTCAGGAGTGGAGTTGTTTTCGTTCCGGAAAGGATCAGAATCCCAGTTCCTAGGAACACAAATTCACTATATCTAACGCAATAATCGTCATTCTTTTGCTCCCACATTAAAAAAAAATACACTGTGCACCTATGCAGTGAAATCGAGCTCTCGTATACTGGATTGCATCTTCAGAGCAAGAGGCATGTATATAACAAGTGTAGGGATCACAGGTGCCAAATGTGGAAATACTGCAGATTTCTACATCTGCCGTGATCTTAATAGCACACTTAACTGCTGAAGTGGGCGGTCCTACACTTGAGTATTATGGGAATTCAGGACGAACATACTTTAGCACTTTAAAATAAAAAAACGGTGGTGCTCAAGAGAGAAATAAACCCTCTCTCTCAGTCCATAAAGACAAACATTTCTAAACCAACAAACCAATCAATGCGTCTCTCTCACTGGGGTTCTCCTCCAAGACATTTTTGGAAAGTTTTGTAACAAATGTGCTTTGTCGGTTCTAGATATTGCCATCACAAGAAGACTCTACTCTAAACCAAGCTGTACTCTCCTGAGACCTACACTCATGCTTACCAATATTGTTTACCAATATGTTATCACATTTGAGAAACACGCATTTCTACTTCAAAAACCATATCCTCTACCACTCATCACAGTCACAGTGACCCACACCGACTAGGTCTGGCACATCCCAGGGAAAGCGCATGTATCAGCTCGGATGTTCAAGCCATTAATGCCCACAATGCGACATGCCAGTGTGAAGGGCTCATTTGCAAAATCAAAAAAGATAAACAAAGCATACTTGCGGGTCCCATAAGCCGCGGTATACTTCCAAAGTCTGTTTTCCATGTTGATGACCACAACGCCATTAGCAAGAAAAGGGAACTTCAGAAGATCTATGCGGTTCAAGGGAATCAGCAGGTAAGTTTGGTTTTCATTTTGTGTGGTTTCAGAAGAGCCATAGCACTCATATGTTGTCTTCGTAGGTGCTGAGGGGTGTGCTGCCAGCTGCTCAGAGCCAGCAACAGAAAGAGGGTGATGGGCACATGTCGACCAGCACCTAGACTGCTCAGCATGCAGGCTTGTACCATTTAATGCCATATCTGTCAATGTTTACAAACCAAAATGAGAGTGATGTGCGACCCAAAAGACCCTGTCGGGTGGTTCGTCAAGGCGTGTTCTGGGCGACTTTCCTTTGTAGAAATGTGTAGCATTTTAAGCACAATTGGCCCAGTAACATTTGTCAGAACTTGTTACAATTTAAATATTACCCTACAGGCTGGTTTGAGATTCTCCCCCAAGAACAATTGGGAAAATCTAGTAGCAAATGTGCTTTTTAATGCACATTCATCCAGCAACATTGAGAACTTTATAGAACTAAAATACCACTTTACAGGGCGGTGGGGGTTAGGAGGGTCAACCCAAGGAATTGTGGCGATATGTCATGACAAATGGTCTTTTTACAACTCATTGGGTCATTAGCATTGGCCAAAGATTTGAAAACCACTTTAAATTAACGCATATTTGGCCAGTGATATTATAGGATTAAGAGACATTTTACAGGGGGAGTTAGGGGTCCAACGCCAAAGATTTTTTGAAAAATATGGTGACTATTTGGAGCATTTTAAATCTCGTTGGTCAGTAACATTGGTCAGACAGCGATAGGAAAACATTAGAAAATGTAGTGACGAACGAAGCATTCTAAAGCATATTGGGGCTGTAACAATGCACTTCCATGATGCCATATTCACATACCACAGGCACAGCCATATGTATTCTACCCTTCAGCCCACACAGTATAAGTCTCTTTCTTGCCCTCACGTCAGTAACACTCATCGCACAGGGCAGCCTCCTCTAGCCCCCTGCTCCAGGGGAAGCAAAGAAGAGGACTTTGCAGTGCTTATGCCAATGGCCAGAAAAACAAGCATTGGCAATGCCAACAGTTTGGGCTTTTGTGTAGATTGATTGATTGATAGTTTATTTGTATAGCGCCTATGCACACATGTGTTTCAAAGCGCTTCAAGGCAAGGGAGGGAGCAAGGGAAAATACAATGACATTCTTACAAGGCCTTGAGACATTAAGAATGTGAAATTAACTATCGTACTAGGCCTGACGACATTTCAGATAGTGCAAGAGCTTTGACAATGAAAGGAGGGGCGGGAGGGAGGAGGAGGCAGGAGATGAGACAGCCAGGTGAATATCATACTAGGCCTGATGACATTTCAGGTAGTGCTGGGGAGTGACAAAAGGTGTGGGAGGGGAGGTGGGGGAGAGGAGAGGAACAAAACACGCGACTATCGTACTAGGCCTGACGACATTTCTGGTAGTGCTGGAGATTGACAAAAGGTGAGAGAAGGGGGAAGGGAAGGAGAGGAACAAAACAAGCGACTATCGTACTATGCCTGACAACATTTCTGGTAGTGCAGGGAAATGACAAAACGGGAGGGGGTGGGAAACAAACATGCGACTATCGTACTAGGTCTAACGACATTTCCGATAGAGTAAGTGCATAGAATATAGTAAGGGGAGGGGGGAGAGGAGAGAGGGAAAAGACAGGGAGAGGAAGAGAAGACTGAGAAGCAGTGAGTGTGGTGAAAGGGAAGAAGAAGCAAAGCCGGCGAAATACAGTGTTATAGAGCACACAAGCAAGTGGAGAGAGCACAGCAAGTTGCAGAGGTCAATACTGAACACATAATGTTGATAGACAGCAACAAGTGCAAGCCAGGATTCAACTTGTATATGGGCACAACATGATTCAAGGCTACCATGATTACGTGATGCTTAAGGAAGTGCAGCATTAGAATGACAAGATTCGAGATGGGTGAACCAACATGAGTCACATTAGTCCAAAAAGTCAAATCAAAGCATCAGCAACAAGGCAGTGATGGTGTCACCATAATGTTTCAATACAAACTCCCACAACGGGTAGGGAGGGATTGTTGATGAAGGGGTGAATAGCAGGAGAGGGCTGCCTTGGGGTGGGGGGGAGTGGGCAGCAAGATGAAGGATTCAAGCATACAGGCATCACATGCCTACAACAGGGGGGACATCAAAATACAAGAGGCAGGCATATAGGTAATTGCTACAAATGATAGATACTAAATTTACTCTCTAGATATGAGCAATTTTTTACTACCCTCCACTCGCTATAGCAAACAAGATCTAAAAGAAAGCAAGTGGAGAAGTCTGTAATTTGTGTCTTTTTATGTGGGTCTGAACACAATGTCAGAGGTTCTTTAACCTGACTTTGAGTTAGTCCTGTTTTAACAGCAGTGAATGGGGTTTGACGTACAATCTCTGGCAAATAAACTTGGAGTCAACCCAGTGGATGGACGCTCTCCCCATCACGTAAACACTGTTTTTAGATCTGGTATTTGTCTCTTCCCATGCAAACACATAGGGGAAGAGAGTGGTTATTGGGCACATAGTTACAAGACTGAATGGTGCATAACATCTAGAAGAAGTTAGTGTCTCTTCTTATTCTTTCCCCTGTATTTGTAGGCGGCCCAGCAGCGCTACACAGGGATAAAAGAGGTTGCGAGGAAGGGACATTCAGAATTTAACTCTATCCTTTTCTGTCTTCCTATACAGCCTTGCCACTGTGGGTGTTAAAACCCATAGTAGCTTTTTGCTCTGTTAGAAATAATTGTGCCCTTAACCACGTGGGTTTTATTCCAAGGTACAGACTGCTTGCCCGGCTTTGGAAAACAGACTAGTGTTTGGTTTCTTTCACGTAAACTTGAATGCAGTTGGCAATGGTCCAAACCTTCGTGTTACACAATTTATTCCGTAAGGACATTCCCTGTTAACTTAACTATTTGCCCCCTCATACTTTGTCAAAGGCATATAGGTAACACATGCATACAACGGGGGGAAGAGAAATACATGAGGCGGGTTTACAGGCATCACATGCATACAACGGGGGGCATCGAAATACAAGATAAAGGCATACTGGCATACACCAGGGGGACAGCGAAATACAAGAGGCAGGTATACAGGCATCACATGCATACAACAGGGGGGACAGAAAAATACAAGAGGCAGGCATACAGGCATGACATGCATACAACGGGGAGGGACAGAAAAATACAAGAGGCAGGCAAACAGGCATCACGTGCATACAACAGGGGGGACAGCGAAAATACAAGCGGCAGGCATACAGGTATCATGTGCATACAACAGGGGAGACCGCGAAATACAAGAGGCAGGCATACAGGCATCACATGCATTCAACAGGGGGGAGCAGCAAAATACAAGAGGCAGTCATACAGGCATCGCATGCATACAACAGGGAGAACAGTGAAATACAAGAGGCAGGCAGTGTTAAGGTAGCGGACAGGGAGCAGACAGGGTCCTTACGAATGAGCCTTCAGAGAGGGGGCCGGCTCAAGCCTGCCGGTCCCCCATAGGCCAGGATGTAGAGCAGCCAGCCCAATCCCAGTGCAGGCAGGAGGAGGAGGAGGACTCCAGTTAGGTAGGGTTCAGAGACTTCAGAGAAGACACCCTAGGAGGATTCTAACAGTGGGCCTCGGTGAACTGGATGAAAGGACTACCAATCACATGAAACACCCCAAAAACTACACAGGAATCACACAAGGCTTAAGGTAAGTAATATCCCAGCCAACACAGTACCTCAGCACAGAAGGAGAGTTTGCAGGAGGGCGTCTTCAAGATCTGCAGCCAAAAACCCAGCCGATGCCTTGTCATCAAGATTGAAGACAGGACACTGAAAGGGATTTTGCAGCAGGGATCAACTGGGAAGGCTCCAAGCAAGCGTTTTGTTGCTGCTCGATGCGGTTCTGTGGTTTTGGCATCCTTTTCTGGAGAAGACTGAATATCGCTGGTAGAATTCTCATTGCTAATCTCGTCCATCACTCTGGTGAGAGGACTTCAGGGACTTGATTTGTGTCTCTTGAGCTCCAGCAGGATGCCACCAAAATTCGGAATTTGTAAGACTTTGAACTGCCCGATGGGGTCGAGGTCCCAGGGTATTGGGATATTGCAACCCTGCAAGGTCCCAGAATGACACGGGATGGCTCAAGATGCAGGTCTTCTAGGGTCTAGTGGATCTTACCAGGCTCTGCATCGGGTTGTCCTTTTTGGGATCCCCAGGACGCTTTGAAGGAAGGGTAAAAGCAGGCTCTGGTTACACAGCAGGCTCTCCGGTTGCTGGAAATCGTCTCAGCTGGTTTTTCTTCATCTTCCTCTTCGGTTTTGGTTCCAGTGGTTGACTATTTCTTCAGCTTCCAGGAACAGACCTTTATACAGAAAGCCAGCCAATGAGACAGGCATGCAACATTCAAACCTGAGGGGGTGGCAGACCTTTCAGGACAGTCAACCTCCCAGTAGGAACTGAATTCCTGGAGGCAGGCTGGAAGACAAAGGACCGCAGAGTTCTGTACTCCGCCCTCACTTCCTGGTATCCCAGACACACTGGAGCCTGGGCAGGCATAGGAAGGCATAGGAAAGGCTCTTTCCAGGCACAGCCATAGTGGTATTAACTGGCCATTGATGGCAGCAGGTGCAAAGTGGTGCGAGTATCTGGGCATCTAATGGCAGTGCCTGGCAAAGCCTAATACTTATATACAAGCCAAAAGTGTTGGCTTTGCCAATTCTTGTTTTTAAAAGGACTTCAGTGAAGGACACTCATAGTGCTTATAAATCCAGTGGCTGAAGGCAGACCTTGTAAGACATTTCTATTACACGAGTAGCAGTTTACAACTCCAATTAAGTCATTAAAATACTTTTGAACCATAGCAAATTCAGCCAATTCTAGCATAAAATCACTTGGAACATGGTGTGGCGGCGAGTGCATGACCTCTAGTACTTCACATTGCAGAATGTTGTTGTATACGCTGTGTGCACTGAGAGTTACTAAAGGCCTGCTGTGCATGGTAAAACAGCAGCCCCTGGTTGGCCTCAAGTCACTCTTGCGGCCCTTGGCACGATCACTGGCTCCGGACTGCCCCCTAGAATCCATATCCATGGTTATCACTCTCCTTATCCTCATATGTTATTTCATGCTTATCTTCTAATGAATACATTGCCTAGTTGCACACAAACTAGTAGATTGCAGCTCTCTCTACTCCCGCACATTGGCCCTATGATGTACAACCCTCATCAACCTGCGTCTTGCACCACTATTGCCTCCAGCGTTTACTCCTCCCCTACTGGTTCCTCATTGTTACTATTAACTCCTCCTGGTATCAAAGCAACTCAACCCATAGAATTGCATATTCTGCACCCCCCTGTAGCCTCCCTCCTAATCACCCACCCAACGAACCTTGATGCTAAACAACTGTAAAGTTGTATATTGTGTTCATGTTGATTCTGACCTATTGCCTTTATGTAGACTATATTTTAGTCTCGGGAGGATAGCTCAGAGGCAACGTGCTCGCCTTGGAAACAAGATGACAAGGAGCACCACAGGTTCGATGTCTGGGTCGCGCTTAGAAACCTCTGGGTATTAAGCTCTTATAAATAACCAATCATATCACATGTGCGTCACCCATCATCATAGGCCTGCTTTTTAGACTATATATCAGTGACGTGTGATGCACCCTTTTGTGTCATACAGCAGGCCCCTTTAACTGAGGGAGCGTCCTCTGACGTATTTGTTCATTTTTTTCCCCATCGCTCATAGACTTGAACAGTAAACTGATTGCACCTCTCCATTCTCGCCACAGTGTGGCGCAAAACGCAAACTGCACTGTTCATGCTCAAGATTTCAACTACACCCAACTACACCCAAAATTCTGCATGATCAACTGTCCTGCGGATCAAGCACCAAATGCCATTCTCAAAATGGTGCCGTGCGCATGGTGATGTGTGGCAACGCGTTGTACTGTTCGTATGCTTTTACAGGCTTTGCACTCATGTCATTTGTAGTTTAGCGGTTTGAGCTCTTTACTTGGAAAAGAGATATCCTGCGATGAGTTTGAATCTCGCCTACAATACCTTTTTTACAAATGGCCAATAATGGCCGACATTTAAAACCAAATGTATGGCCAGCATTATGTGCATTGCGAAATAAGTTCTTTATGAAGCATATGCTTACAGTAGCTAATGTCCCGCCAGATCTTAGATGGTTTTTTTTACTTAATTCTGCTAACATTGCATCGGTGGGTTTTCTTAATGCACTCGATTTGTTTGATCAATAGAACCTGTGAATTGATGAATTGATGATTGGTGCAGCTTGACAACTTGTTAAAGATCTTCAGTATCAGCACAAATTGTATAGTCAAACATAGATTGTCTTTTTTCTGTAATCATATGTTGAATGTTTCTTCTCTGTAATTTAGCGTTGATTGTTGTTTTCATTTTGTGTCTTTTCTGGCCTCTAGAAGCCCATGACATTTCCTTGTTTTTCCATGTAAATATTTTTCTTTGTTTATGTAAATATCTCCTTTTATATATCAATTGTATGCAATCATGTTAAAAAATGTATTCCTATAAATTGAAAAAAGTTGATTTATTTCAGCTAAAATTTCAATTAAAAAAAAACAAAAACAAATAACCAAATACTAATAATGATCTCATCAGTGGGGCAAAGTATCATTTTCCATCTTAAAGAAAGGGGACGCACAAATTCGTCTCAGAAATTCAAGGGATCTGAGCGACCATTGTTTTTCCCCATGTTCCCACCCTCCTTGAGCGCTTTGAAACACTTGCCTGTGTATAGGCGCTTTATAAATAAACATTACCAGAGACTAGAAATACAGCAAGGTATGCTACAGAAGAGAAGCATCTGAACCTGGTACTGTCAGGGGACGGGGTACTGGAGAGACACTTTTTATTTTACACTACTGTATGATAGGTTATTTATAACGGGCTTAATTTAATATCCCGGCGGACCCGGGATTGAACCTGTGTTGTCTTGCTCCCAAGGCGAGCATGTTGTTCCTGAGCTATCCTCTCGAGACTAGAGGTATTTTTGGGGGTAACAATCAGCCTCATGACTCGGTGGCTGAGCAGATCTGTCTGTCCGCGTGGGAGCTTCAGGGGGACCCAGTATCAAATAAATATTTGGAACCTATAGATAATCCTTCAGATTTTTTATTATACTTTTCGATCTACCAACAGTAGTGGTGGCAACTTTATCTGTGGCATGTGATTTACTGAGGATGGCACAGACAATAACACAGCGAGCCCAGGCTGCTGTAGCGATCGTCTGGTAGGATTAGCTATGGCTAGCCAAGCCCATGGATGATCACATCCATGGGCTCGTGCTCGGCTATCCATAGCTAATCTTACCAGATTGATTGCAATGTCTGCTTTTGTAAAAGAAACGAGAAAACGATATGAAATAAGGGGTTGGTCACTGGGAGGTGCTTTAAGGGAGGAGCAGAAGTTACCAGCTATACAGTGGCCTATAATTAACCATGGCACCTGTGCTAATCCCACTATGCCACCCCTGGTTAGGCTTCATAAACTCAGATGAAGGCCCATGTGTGGAGTGGTGGGCCTGTGTGGTCCTGCTGCCAGGTTTGGCTGATAATGGTTAACCTCCTGCAAAGTTCCAGGTGCTGCGTGGAGGTGTGGTGCCCTGTGGGCCTGCAAGACGTCGATTCGAACATTTTCATATGGCCGATTTCTGTCCATCCAGAAAATAAGGGCAACTTGGCTCTGATTACTAAAACACCAAACTGGTAGCCGTGCTTCATTATGTGTGCATTGCAACTTGGGAGGACAACAGACCCATGATGGCAACTGGGGCCTCACCACCGGCTACATGATGCGGGGCCCGGGGAGGGGGGGCAATATGGGGAGGATCCCCTTACCCCTCCACTTCACAGCACATTATTAACCCTACACATATTGTCCCTGTGCAAGTACCTTTCCAAATAACTACAAAGTGGTCCACTACCCCTTAGGGGAGGGCCCACATTATCAGACACATGTAAGGGATACATGTGTGGAGGTAGCATACACAAAATGAAGGACCACTGCTCTTGCCAAGAGAGAACATGTTACTGATCCAGACGGCATGCACACACAATGCTTATTGCTACTACAAGGAGCCTAAAAGGACACGCAGAGGAGGCCAGTGTAGGAACAGCTCTCTGTGGGGCCCAGCACCTGAGGCCAGAAGCTATGCTGCTTTCATCAGCTGCTGCAAGAAGGATTGCACGGGGCCTGGAAGCACAGGGGAGGATAGCTCAGCGGAAACGTGCTCGCCTTGGAAGCAAGGCAACACAGGAGCAGAGCAAGCAGGTTCGATCCCCGGGTCCGCGCTTAACAACCTCTGGGTATTAAGCGTGTTATAAATAACCTATCACAGCAAACGAATCTACAATACCGCGGGAGGTGGGAAATTGCCAAGAAGTGAGCTGGGTGCTGCATTCTTAGCTCAGAGATTCTCAGGCAGGAGGTATGTCCTGAGGACTGGGCTGGCCATGAAGTGAGCTCGGTGCTGCTTATGCTGGAGACTGCATAGAAGACTAGGGAACCTTGGAAAGATGTGTATTCCCATTGTTAGGACCTTGAAACCTTTTAGGTTAACTCATACTTATTGACCCTTATTATTTGAAGTGTTTTTCCTAAGACCCTAATCCCACCAGCCCTGACAAAGTAATTCACGTTTTGAAATTCACATGTATGACTTGTGTGTTGATCCTGCCCCAAACAGAACACCAACCACACATGGGGGCACCGGGAAACAAGAAGAGCACCAAAGATAAGGTCACAGTATTTATTTTGGGGGCTATGTGCAAAAGTATGGTCCAACTGAAACGAAAACTGTGATCTCCCCACACGATATATTAACAATCAACAGGATGGTCTCTTCTCACTTAATGCCTCTCCTGCTGGATGCGGGTAGATAGGCCATTGGGCCACTGGAGCCGAGTGTCTATGTCCCCTGGAAGTTGCCTGCAGCTCCCCTCCTCAGGCAATGCGGGTTTATCAGGTTCCTGAACTCTATTCTTTCATCTATTCCAGATGTGGGTTTTCTGTGGTTCCATCGCCCCTGATTGACTCTAGCTTCTTGTCTGGTGGACAGATGAGGCGTGGTCACAACCGATCCTTGGCTGCGGCGGGTACTCCGGACTTCTTCCCTCTTCGCTTCCCTGAACATGTAACCTCCCTAGCTCCATCCCATTCCTTCTCCCACCATCTGGTCCTGCATAGGTCCAGGGCAGACCTTTCTATTCTGTCAGACTAGGCCCTGGATGGTATCACTCTTCACTTCAATCCTTGACCTTACCTGTTTTGTTCCCTCATCTTCTGTACCACTTTCTCCCTCTGATGTCATTGATTCTGGGTTACTTCCAGGCCCTACTTTCCACACCTCCTCCTGGCCCCAGGGTTCCACCTCTTCCTCCTGAATCCTCTTTTCCACCGCCTCCTTTCTGCATTTTTGTCCTGTGTGTATGACCTCCTCCTACTGACCTCCTGACCTTCTCTGGCCTTGTCTCGCCCACCATTGTTCCGGACTAGGCCTGCGCCTCGGAGTGTGATGCATTGTTAGGCAAGGGTACCCTGGGGTCTGCAGGGGTTCCTGGTGGTAGGGGTGCAAGATGGCCTAAGGCCTGCGCCTGGGAGGCAAGGGTACCCTGGGCTCTGCAGGGGTTGCTGCTCCTGGGAGGGTGATTGATGGAGTGGATGGACTGGATGAGTGGTTGGATATGAGTGGATGGAGTGGATGAACGGACGGAGTGGATGGAGTGGAGGAACGGATGGAGTGGATGGAACACATGGAACGGATAGAGTGGATAGAACGAACGGAGTGGCTAGAATGGACGGAGTAGTTAGAATAGACGGAGTGGATAGGTTGAATGGAGCGGATGCAGTGAATGGAGCGGATGCAGTGAATGGAACGTGTGGAGTGGATGGAATGGGTAAAGTGGATGGAAAGACGAAAGGACGGAGGAAATAGATGTAGTGATGGAGTAGATGAGTGGATAGATATGAGCAGATATAGTGGATGGAACACATGGAACAGACGGAACAGACGGAATGGAAAGAACGAACTGAGTAGATAGAAAGGACAGAGTGAATTGAGTAGAATGAGTGGATGCAATGAATGCAGTGGATAGAACGGATGAAGCGGATGGAACGGATGAAGCAGGTAGCACGGATGAAGCAGATGGAACGGATGAAGTGATAGAACAGAGGTCCTGCTCTTGTGCTTGGTCTCAGGCGCATTACTGATAATCACCGTATCACACTACTATGTTTACTCTCCCCTATACACCATCACTCAACTAGAACACAGCCATGCTATGACACATTCGGCCTAGTTGTTCTCATGCTAACATGACCCCACGTACACCTCATCACTCTAATAAAACGCAGCTAGCTGAAGCACATACCGACTAGCTTAGTCGTCTCCTCAGGCCTAACGCAGCTCGAACTGCGTTTCCCGAGGGCATTCAACCTACCAGCACTTTGAGGTGATACCAATGATACATAAGGCGCTATATAAATGCCAAATAACATAACATAACATAACATAACTACTCCCTCAATGTATTCCTCGCTTTAACCTCCTCCTGCCAACTCTCACATTCAGATATTACTACCTCCTTCACTCCCACTTCTTCCTGTTCCCTCTCCCCCTTTTAATGGAACAACCTCTTTCAATACCACCATCGACATCTCCACACTCTTCCTCTCCTGATGCAACCACCTCCTTGACAACCACCTTCCTCTGCCCACTCCCACCTCCTGTTACCACCACCTTTTTCTGTCAACTCTCACCTCCTGAGTTTAATGCCTCCTTTACCACCCCCTCCTTCTGTTCACTCTCCCCTTCCAATGTTATCACCTTCTGCTTGTCCCTCTCAGCTCTACACACCTCTTGCTCTCCGGTGACACCATCTCAACAGCTTCCATCCCTCCAGCCTCCCCTTCGTCCACCACTTTACAAGTTCCAGCCTTCTCAAAATGTGGGCCTCCTGCAACCCACAACCAGCAAATGTAGCATTTACTCCCTCTTCCACCTGGGTGGGCTTTTCCCTAAGGTTCTGCACCTGTGAGGGGAACTGAGCCAGGGATGGACTTGGCTCATGCTTTTGGCTACACCTGAGCCAGACTGAGGTGTGGGGGGCTGGGCCAAATTTATATGAGGCCCAGTCACAATTTTAAAAAATGTTTTACTACCGCTAGCCTTCCTTGTGGATGTTTCGGCTTGGCTGGGCTTGGGAGGCTATCAAGGCATGAGGAATGATTTAGTACTGCAGTGGGGAATATTTTGGACTTGTTTTTTTACTACATGCTGGGTTGGTAACACTGTGTTGGGGAATTGGGTATTTCTGTCCCTGGATACACTTCCTGGTTCAATGGAAAGATTGTATCCCCAGCGAAGGTTTCACATGCTGGGTGAAAATGAAGTTTAAGAGCAAGGATTGTTTTTGGAAGGAATGGGAGCTCGTAAACTCAATAAACAAATATCTTTTCCATGTTTGCATGTGATTGCTGATGTTTCTGAACACACGCTACTTACTATTACTTTCCCTTAAAAGGCCAGGCTGCAGCTTAATGGCTAAATCTGCAGTTCCTTCTGTGAAGGAGAGGCAGGGAGCCAAAGGTGGCTCCAACATGGTTGGAGACAAATGCATGGCTCTGGCTCAGCTTGAGTGCCTTTGTGAAAGAGGGCCCTGCTGGTGCCTGCCCAAGCATCAACTCATCCTCCATAACATTCACAGACTAAATAAAAATCACACTGCCACCCAGTGACAGTTAGAATTACTGCATGTAATAATGTACTTTCACAGAGTGCTTTGTTTACCTCTTGCCAGGAATTGCATGTTTGTACACATCTAATGATGCCATAGGAGCATGTGTGGTCTGCAATCTGCAGAATTGCAAACAGAGCAACCAGAAAACATGGTTTCCACACTTGACCATTCTATGCAATCCCCAGCAAATCACTTTGCTCAAATGGATCCTATTTCCTTTGGCTGCCACAATTGGGATCACTTAGAATTGTGAACTACACCAAACAGCCCCAATTATATAAACTGTATTAAACTACAGTGTTTGTTACAAAGTTAATAACAATTTTGATAATGTGTACTCTTCATTCCACAGATGGAAGTATCCCTTAACTTGCTTATTGCTTTGTCACTTATGAATTGTGTTACTTTCCTAATGCAAAAGTGAAATAGATGCTGTACTCCACCGTTTGTTGAGCAAGAGGGTCTGCCAGGAACATTTTCCTTTACAGTGTAAGGAGCCTACCAGGACAATTTATTTGACTCTCCCCCGGGGCTATGGGCAGTGACCGTAGGTTCCCCATGTACCATCTAGTTGGTCAATGAGGCGGTGTTATGTTATGTTATGTTAAGGTAACTTGTAGAGCGCGACGTTCACCTGGAGGTATCTTGGCACTAAAGAGGGCAGAGACTGACAAATAGGTCAACGCGGATAGCCAAGGCACTAAAACAGAGTGGTTTTGAGTGCTCTCCTAAACTGTAGGTGATTTGACACATTTTTGACTGTCCTTGGTAGATCGTTCCACATTTGAGCGGCAACGACCTAAAAAGCACAACCTCAAATACGAGATCTGCAGATCTTTGGGATGACCAAAAGGCCGGCTTCAGCAGAGCGAAGGTGGCGGGCAGGGAGATAGCGGGTGAATTTAGATTGAAGGTTCTCAGCTCCCTGCCCGTGTAATGTTCTGTGCACAATGCACAAAGACTTCAACCTAATCCGCTGCATGACGGGGAGCCAATGAGGGGTGCGAAGAACAGTGGAGATGTGGACCCCAAAAGGGGTCCCCGTGGCCACGCAGGCGGCTAAGTTCTGAAGATGCTGCAATCGCTGGGTGGTGCCTTTGGGCTAAACCAGATATAAAGCATTACAATAGTCAAGTCTGCTCCACACCAAGGCAGCCGCCACTGGCGGATGAAGAGTTACAGGTATCAGAGGGAGGACCTTTCATAAGATTTTTAAATGAAAGTGACCCACTTTACAAACGGCGGACACTTGATCTTTCATTGAAAGAGAAGATGAAAGGGTTACTCCTAGATTCCTCAACTTGGACACCGGGATAGGAAGGACCCCAAGTGAAGAAGGACAGAACGAGGACACCCAGAGAATAGCATCAGGTGGGGCACCAACCATCAACACCTCCGTCTTGTCCCCATTCAATTTCAACCAATTGTGACTCATCCACTCACCAACGGCCGTCACACACTTATGAAGGCACAACGACACCTCAGTCCCATCAAGATCTAGGCGTATCGGGATTTGGATGTCGTCGGCATACAAATAGCACCCGACGCCGAGGGAGCGGATGAGACAAATCAATGGGCAGATGTAAATATTGAAAAGAATGGGGGACAAGGTGGATCCCTGTGGGACACCGCAAAATAGGTGACAAGGGCTTGAGATAAAAGAAGCCCGAGAGAGCACCTGAGTGTGATCAACCAGAAAAGAGGAGAACCAGGAAAGTACATGGCCTGATATGCTCATATCAGATAGGCGAGTCAGGAGGATGGGGTGGTCTATGGTGTGAAATGCTGCTGACAGATCTAAAAGAATCGCCCCCCACCCCACACCTGAATCAACTAGTCTGACCATGTCATCAAAGACAGAAACCAATACACTTTTGGTGCCTCTCCCAGGCCTAACACCAGATAGAGCTGGGTGAAGCAGTGTAGAAGATTCCACAAAGGAAGACAGAAGATGAGAAACCAGAGATTCCAGCAATTTCATAGAGAAAGGAAGTAGAGAGATAGGCCAGAAATTAGAAAGAAGGGATGGGTCCAAGGAAGGTTTTTTCAAAAGAGGAATAACCATTGCCGTTTTCAATACAGCTGGGATGACCCCCGATTGGCATGAGACATTTACAGCCTGAGTGAATTCAGGGAGACGATCACGGGAGATGACTTTCATAATGGCCAGGGGCACCACATCGCTTGGAGAGCATGATTTTATGTGTTGTGTCGCCAAGGATACTGTCTCATCAGAGAAGGACGGGAACAAAGACCATTGTACCATAGTATGTAGATTACTGGAGACCGGGCTGAGGCTTTCAGGAGGAAGTGGAGAGACAGACATCTGGATGTTATTGCAAATCGTCTCCATTTTAGAGATAAAGTACTGGGACAGGGCATCACAACAGTCTGGGATGGACAGAACATGGGAGAGAAATTGCCTGACTGGGATAAGGATTTCACTGCAACGGTGGGAAGACACACTGGTTTTAGGCATGAGGGATTCTTGTCTAGACATGAGGCTTTCCACTTCTCACACATCCCTTTAGTTTTTGTCCTTAATCTCCCAATATCCAGGGCATGTGGGTTCTGCTTGTTGCTCCCACTTGTATCTGCTGAAAGATTATGGATAACTCTGCAAGGGTTTAAGCCTGCAATAAGCTGTGCACAATAAACAGCACCAACTCTGTGTGAAACACTGTCTTCGGGTAGCAATTTTGTTGTTGTGTATCTACGTTTTGAAAGTACAGTTGCAAAACACATTAGATTGTTTAGGAAAACATTACTTTCAATTCAGGATGGTGAAAATAAAGCTATAATCTCTTGTTTTGCTTAATGTAAGGTTTTATATATTCGTGAGGTTGTTTTATATTGTGATTTGTGTACTTTTAAGTAATCTTTATGAAACAGAGCATTATTCTAGCTCTTCAAAACCATACATGAGTACACATTTATTTCAGCCAGAGATGAGAAGATATTTAGTCAACTGTCTAAAGTGCAGATTGGGATCAAATCCCATCTTACCGAAAGTGTGGGATAATGGACAAATCATTTCAATTGAGGGTGCAAGGCATAATGTGCCACGGGAAAATAGAATGTGTTGATTATGCGAGGAGGGGACTTTGGAGTCTGTGAAGCAACTTGTGTGTGAATGTTTATCCCTTGAGAGTCTGAGGGGAGGTGCAATGCGAGCAGCGGGTTTGGAGGTACCAACGTCCATGGACATTTTGTGGGAAGTGTTCATGAGTGGGAACCAACAAGCCTGCGTTGCTTACTTTTCCTTGTTGTGGAGGAAGATTGCAAACATATTAGTAATTTTATCCTGAAGGACTGGACTGTAGTCATTAGGGAAACTGTTGTGACTGAGTTGTTTTTTTAATGAGAATTCTTACTTTTTATTCTGTGTAAGAATGTTTTATGGTAATTTGTACGTAAAAAGCTTTTTAATAAACTATGACACAATAAAAATAAAAATTCATTTCATTTGACTGTGCTGTATCTTCCAAAATTGGGATGCCACGTAAAGGTTTCCTGTTGTGGGGTCTGGGAGGCAGGTCAACAGGTTTATGTTTGTGTTCTGCGGGGCGCAGGGAGTAGACTGCCAGGCACTGGGTTTTATCGAGAACCAAGCCAGGCCCCTATCTCGGCTCTGGCTCACTTCTACCCAGGGATTTGTTGGCTCCCCACCTCTGCTGTGAAGTGCTGCAGACTCTGCGAGTAGAGGCGTTGCTAGGGGGGACTGAGGGGCCTATAGCCCGGGGTCTTTTGGTTGTAGCCCCAGATAAAAGCTCAGGGGCTACAACCAAAAGGCTAGCTTGTCCCGAGTCCTGACAGTCCCAGCATTAGCATAGCCCCAGATCTTTTCCAGACCTAGCAACAACCCTGTCTGTGATTGGAAGGAGGCAACCAGTAACGGGTCACTCAATATTTTGGTGCCCTGAAGGGGTTGCCTGGGAGGAATCGTTCAGTGGGAATGTGATCCGAACCACTAATCTTTTTCCCAATGGGGTTTGGAGAGAGGTCAGTTTACTGCAGGTCGCTTGAAGCGACTCCTTGTGGGTATCCACTGCCCAGTGTTAATGTCAAATGTTTTTATACCGCGCACTGATGCCACTTGTGTGGTCTCCAGGCGCTCAGGCGGATCTGTAATGCAAGGAGAGAGAGTGGATGGTTGAGCGGGAAAAGAGCAAAAGAGCTGTGATGTGCTGTTGGCAGCTTGAGTTCGGAAACACTGTTCACGGTGCATAAATGTGATTCCCTGGAAGTTGGCCACCATGTTCTGTTGTGCGAGATTATGTGTGGTTTGTTTTGTTGTTGTGGTGTTGTGAAGTACATGCGGACGGTGGTACTGCAGAGGTCTGGTTGTATTAAGTCCAGAGTTTGAGGGGTGTATGCAGAGGAGTGAGTTTATTAGTACGGATTGTTGGCAAAGTCCTGGTAATTCATCCACATGCTCCACACCTCCAACCTCACGAAATCCACCCAATTGCACCACATCCCCCAATCCAAGTGCATCACACCTACCCGCCCCCCAAAAAATCCATCCAAGTGCATCCCACCTCACACCCCAGGAATCAATCCCAGTGTGTCACAACTCCCCCACCCCAAAAAAAATCCCTCTAAGTGCATCACATTATCTACCCCTGAAATCCACCCAAGTACATCAGATTCCCTATCTCTAACATCCATCCAAGTGAATCGCAATTTCCACCCCTGAAATCTGTCTAAGTGCATCACATTTCCTACCCTTGAAATTCATCTGTCACCTGTGGCAGTTGTGATCTTTGTCTCCCCCTAGTTGTACTTTCTGGGTTTTACCTGAATTGTCACCTCAGCTGTCATGATTCCTAAGCTTCTCCGGAATGTATTAGGCTGTCTGATTGCTTAGTACAAGCCCTATTTCTAGCTAGGTGATGTGTTCACTGGCCTAAGGGGAATCCACAGGGAACAGTTAGTCTTCTTCCTCAGGCACTGTCTATTGTCTATTGGGGTGGGTCTGGTGCATTGCCCCCATTCACTTGTTGATCCTCAGTGGGGGTACGCCTAGGCTGAGAGTCTCCCTTCCCTGATTTTCCCTCCCCCAGTTTCCATTGAGCCTCCTTCCCTGGCCTAATCATATTGGGCCTACCAGCTTCTACTGTTTTTTAGTAGTCCCACTTCAGGGGCTGGGGGGCGTCTCTGTTTAAGATCTCTCTTGCCAGTCCTGTCCCTCATTCCCCTATTGTTTTTGGGCTACTTTTCCTTTTTCAGTACTTGGCCGGTTACGAGGTGTGCAGGCGCTGTTCAGTCGGTATCATTGTGTTCAGAGCTGAAGAGCCAGGTTTTAAGAGGTTTTCTGAATTTTGTATGGCCCTCCATAGTTCTTCTTTCCCTGGGAAGGAAGTTCCATAGTTCACAGCTAAGCTTGAGCATGCTGATCCACCCAGTTTTTTGGGTTCTTGTCTGATGTCGTTGCAGGATCTCAGGGGTCTGGTTAGTTTGTAGATGGAAAGTTTCTTTTGAATAAATTCCGCTGCCTGGCCATCCATTGCTCAGGGCATTATGGGCATTGTTTTGAAAGTGATTCTTTTTTTGACCGACGGCCAATGTAACATCGTAAGAGCTGGTGAGATGTTGTCTCTTCTGTTGAGTTTAACCTCTTAAGTGCCATTGAGGTTCCCCCCCAGTGCCAATGGTTTTTTTTTAAAATCGCGGTATTCACCGCACAAACCCGCCAGCATTTCCCCCCTCATTAACCCCTTAAGTGCCACCGACGAGCCGGCACGTCGGTGGCAACATGGAGCTGTTTTTACCGACGAGCCGGCTCGTCGCTGGCATTTAAAGGGTTAAGGAGAAGTCTGTCTGCTGTATTTTGTATTTGTTTCAGTTTCCTTAGTAGGTAGACTGGCTTTCCAAGGTATATGCAGTTAGCATAATCTATCCTGGTCATGATGAGGGCTATGATGGTCAGTGTTTTGTGCGTGAATGAGAGGAATGGTAGAATTTTTTAATCGTTTGTAGGTGGAAGAAACACTTCTGGAGTATTGTATTAACTTGGGCTTCTAGTGTTAACTCTTTGTCCATGATGATTCCAGGGTTTTTTACAGCTGCAGATGCTGTCGATGGGTTTCCCAGTTCTATGGGCCATGAGATCCGCTGATTGTTTCCTCTGTCTTCTGGTGTAATCATGATTTCAGTTTTGTCTGGGTTAATTCTGAGTTTGTTGATGTTCATTCATTGGTAGAACGCTTTGAGACACTATTAGGGGTGCATTCCCAGTGTCACTGTAAGGAAAAGGTGACCACATGACCCATCCCATTCCATTCCCAGGCCCATGACTCACTCACCCGTGTTTGGCCTCTGGCCCCCCTGATTCACTGACCTGGTGGGTCTCAGGACTAGGCAGGGGACTTTGCGACATGGCCTTCTAAGCTGCTGTCACTGCAGGTACCGAAAGGCTTCTGCCGTTGCCCTGAAAGAGCCGCACAGGTGGAACTCATGGAGGGCCATGTCAATCAATTCTCTCCCTGCATCTGCATGTGAACCTACAGCAACCAAGATCCAGCGATGGCGGAGCTGAAGGACTGGCTGAACAGCCAAGAAAAAGCAAGCTAGATTTAGAGATAAAAATGCACGTGTATGCGTGTGTGCAGGTGGATGTCAGCATGTGAGAAGTCAGAAGGCACAATGGTGATGTTTTGGGTGTGATTAGAGTATCATGAGTCAAAACATTGGGTAACAGGGATGTTTTGAAGGAAGTAACAGTAGTATGGCTCAGAACTGGGGCAAGGAGAGCAGCATTGGGGTAATGATGGCCAGTGTTACCCCATCATAATGGGCTAAGGGGCGCTGCTCTGCCTCTCATTATGGATGGGCCAAACCTGAAGAGTAGAGAACTCCTGGTCAGTCAGCCTGAAGTCCTCTGCAGTCAACGCTTTCATGCGTCTGCAGGCATGCAGGGAGCAGCATCAGGGCCCCATGTGTGTTTAACTATGCATGGGGGCTTGCTGGGCCTCTGTCCCAACCGGCACAGAGTGGATCTGGCAATTTCCCAACCAAGAGAAGGCCATGAGGATGTCTGAGCTAGACATCAGATATATGCAGAACAGTGCAAGAAGGGCTTTCAATGTGACACTTTCATGGCTCCCTATCAGTGACATGCAGAGGCACAAACAAGGTGTCGATTACTTCCTTCTCTGCTTCCACAGGTGGGCAAGTTTCCGGTCCCCAGTGGGAAAGGGAACACATGGAGAAATGAGCAGCTCTGTAACGTGGAGATTATTTTCCTCGTGCCCATTGTGAAAGTGAAGCAATTGAGAAACACTGAACTCTGGAACGGGAAGCACATTTCCTATCATGGTGGTGGCAAACTAAACAATGCTCACCCATGACAGGTGGAGGCAGAGTGCCTGCTGCCAAAGGAAACAGTAATTTAACTGAGGTGCACTGAATTCTGGAACTTGGAAGCAAAGTTCCAAGTGACATTTTATCAAGAGACCGATCAAAGGAACGATCACGCATTCATAGTGACCTTCAAGATCAATCTCCTCCACATTGAAAGGGTCCCAGACTATCGCAGCACATTCTCTCCCACCCCACGGAACCCCTCTCCACGCCAACATTGTAATTACAGTGAAATCCCCACGTGAGGATTACTTGTTTGTCCCCCGTCTGTCTGTACTGGCTCCCGATCGCTTCTACCTCAACCATAAGATTATCTGGTTCATTATACACTAGTCAAGTACTATTGTACGGCACTTGGTTGTGGGGTTTCCTCGTCTGCTGAATGTACGTGTTTCTTGAACTCAATAAGTACAAACTCATGGAATCCTGGTACTTAAATGTTAAGATCCTAACACCACAGTGCAAGATAACCCATGGGAGCTTGCAAGTCAAAGTGGCTCCTTATATGTTTCCCAGCATTCTGCTGGAATTACTGGCGGGATACCGGGAAACTGCCCCTACCATCTCCGCCACCTGATATCCCGGTATTAACAGGATATTACGGGTGGCAGAGAGATGGCGGTAAATTCCCATTTCATGGAATCCCATAGGACCCCATGGGCTAGGACTGCCGGAATTACCGTGATCCGGCATTTCTTAGCTAGTAGGGGCTTGATCTACCGGCTGGTCAGATCTGACGGTAGATCAGAGCCCCCACTGGCAAACTCAGGGGTTTCCCTGGTCTGGTAAAAATGTCAGTGCTGGTATTACCGCCATATAGTTCGGCATTTTTACCAGACTGGGTACCTCGCAATGACGCCCAAAGACTCTACTGTTACTAAATGTATCTATGAGAACTGTGGATGACCAAAGCACAGATATAAGAATTTGTGGCAACCAAATATATCTTGTTGAACTCTCATCTTATCTTTAAGAAATCACCACAAACAACATGTATAAAAGGTATGTTCTATTCGCAGGAGGATATTAATATAACTATATTTCTGATCGACCTTTGCATCTATAAACAAGTACTCTCTGGTTGACTGTGAAAGGAAAGACAAATGGGCGTACGTCATTGACAGTTATCATGGTAAGGAATGCAACTGAAGGGATTAAAAAGGCAGTAAGGGCTAATAATGGCTTCTTCAATTGATGTATTTTTAGTTGATCAGTAAGATTGCTCCTGGAAGTGTCGCCTTGCTTGCCAATTAGGATGGGGAGGAAACAGAGCTCACTCAATGCATTTTCGAAGAGTAGCAAGTAAACTGAGGCAGCTTATCACATTGCCTTGCAATGCACAGTGCAGCAGCATGTCCCCTTCTAAACTTCCAACAGCAACCCAACCTCCACCTCCAAATCACCTTCTCAGAAATTCATAGGCTGACGAGCCTCTGCGTAGATATTCTCTGCTGCCTTGCAGGAGCCCCATTCAGTCCGTCGTCGTTTTCCTCATTAGTCCGTCGCTTCTTTCTTGTGTGCCACCTGCAGTGATCACGTGAGAAGACGGCCTCTCATAATATGAAGCCCCTGCAGTAACCCTGGGGCTCCCCAACGCCTTCCTCCCATCTTGGGGTGCCTGTACTTTTCCATATAATCCCCCTCCTAAATACAATCCGCCTGTGTTCACATGTTCATGGTGTGGGATGCTTCCAAGCCCCAAGGCCGAGTAGAGTCAGTGTTTACCGTGCTAGTAGCCCCAATGGCTTCCGGCCTCATAACATCCTACCAACAGCTCTGAGGACTGTGCTCTCGTGCGAATGCACTAACAACCCTAATGGCTGTGGCCTAATAACAGTGTTTATTTCTTTATGTATTTATTTATAACAGTGTTTACTACTGTTCAAGTCGATTTAAGTGTACATGAATGTCTATAAAAAAGGAGTAGAAGAAATATAAAACAAGAGAAAATACATACACTTGAACAGGTTGCATTGGAGTCCTTTGTTGGTTGTATAAAGGTAAACATCTATGTATGGTAATCTGTTTCTCAAATATTTGCAAGCCCTGCCTTCCCTGAACCCCAGGCTCTGTGGAAGTGAATTGATGTTACCTGCAGCATGCTGGCACCTTACTGCCGCCAAGCTTTAGTTTTCATTTCAAAGACACGCCCAAAGCCTTGCCGTTGTCACCCCGCCCTCCCAGGGGTCACAGTGTATCTGCCAAAGGAGTGCAATGCCAGCATCGGCATTATGATTTATTTAACACCCATCCAGCAGCACACATTGTGCAGCCTCCATTGCTGTCTGTGCCTCTAACTGGACACCGTAGGGAATAACCTGTGCATCCGTCCATTTTGGACCCCTTACATTTTGGAGCAATAACTCATACTTCCTTTTCCCCCCAGAAAAGCGTAACATGAGCCTTGCTTAGTTTTGTTTGGCATAAAAGGCCGCAGATTTATTTTCCACAGATCATAAAACACACTGCACACATTAGTGGAAATACTTTGGAAGATGCGGCGACTGCTCCGTTTCCGAAACCTGCTTCCCCCTTGCTTTCCAAAAGTCCATCATAGGCCCAACCCTTCCCACCCTTTGTGCCTGAGCCTCGCCTGCCCCTGCAGGTCACCGTGGGCGTGGAGAGTGCTGTTTCCTTGGGGGAAGCTGAGCCCTTGTTGTTCCCCCCAGAGGCCCCTGCCGTGTTAGGCTCCCAAGGGGCGCTGGGTCTGGAAAGGGCGAAGACCCTTCCCGCTTTCTCCTGGCTCATCCGGAGTCTGTCTCTTGTGTTTGGTTGCCCAAACACCGCCACACCGCCTGTCGTCCTGCGACGTCGACGACCAGGCCTCCTGCTTGTCCCTGTTTGTAGGGTGGGTGGGTGGAAAACGAATTCCTCGGTGGCAGGCGGGTCCCACTGCCAGGGGTGAATGAGTTCTGCAGTGGGGACCCGCCTGTTTTAAAGAGGGTAACTCCTCCCTTTTCGTTTGTCCCGCTTTCGCGGGCTTTCTCCCCCTTTTGCCGCGCACATTTCTTCGCGGGCTTTCCCGGATTTTCCGCGCTTTGCCTCCCCTTCGTGACAGTGTTTTAGAGTGGCAATGCAGGCTTAAATTGTGGGCACGGGCATTATGAAAAGATTGCACATTGTACTGTTAGTGATGTGCAATCAATCTATGGGATTTTTGTATGCCTTACCCTGCAGAAGTGATTGTATATTGTATGGCTTTTAACAGTTTTTCTCAAAAACGGATCTGTAAAATTAACTATTTCAACCCATTATTTAAAAAATGTTCTTAGGAAGAGGCTCAATTTTAAAACAAGCATTGGCAATGCCAACAGTTTGGGCTTCTGTGTGGGCATGCGACAGACACTTGCTAGGCACAGGTGTGGTGGTATACCCATTGTTAGTAACAGGTGCAAAGTGGTGCGAGTACCTTGGCAGCTAATAGCAGTGCCTGGCAGACGCTTAAAAGGTATGCACAAGGCAAAAATGTGGCTTTACCAAGGCTTGTTTAAACAGGATTTCAGTGAAGCGCACGCAGAGTGCTCATAAATTGAGTGGCTGAAGGCAGGCCTGGTAAGACAGCGGGTTTACAACTCCATTTAAGCCATTAACTCTCAGAAGACTGCTTTAAACAAACACTGGCAGGCACTTGGACTGCAAAGCCTGATGGTAGGGCTTGATTTAAGTGAGCTTAAAGAGTTCCCCCGGAGGCAGTGTTTTGGGTGGGCAGTGGCAGGAATGGGTGGGAATGGCCATAGGGATTAGCTTGGCCATGGGCAGGCAATGGGTGGGCTCATAACCAAACAACACCTATAGATTGAATGTCCTATGTCCCTACTCATATGCCTTTTCTGTACCCTAATGGAATAGTTTTGGCGTATAGGTCTCGCAAGTGACACCTAACAGCCCAAACTAATGAGCTGGGGTAAGGAGCAAAAACACGACCTCTAGACACCATTTTAACCACGGGTGCTTATGCTTCTGAGGGGCTGGTCTGAACAAAATGCAATTCAAATACAGTGGTTTGTCAATATGTGTCCAGATGACACAAGTATCTCCCAAAGGTCCCTATGACACAAGACTATTATTTTATATCTGCCACGAAATGGGGTTCACTGCATATAAGAGATATGAACATTATTAATGGCCTCTGACTGACCGCCCAAAAGAAGGGCACGTGCATTCTTTCTAGGGCTAATTGCCTCTCTTTAACATCATTGGTAGAAGCAAACGCTTTATAATATGGTGGCACCAGGAACATATTGGGACAACATGTTCACTGTTTCCCAAGCTAGTTCCATTGTATTGGCATCAGGGAGAACCATTTGCCCACGTCTGTATTTGTCTATTTAAATATGTTATTTTATAAAGCACAGCCAAGTCCCCCATCGGAATGAGAGCACTGTATATTGGAGGAGAGATCCCCTTGCTGCTCAATTACCCATAATTATTGAACCTCAGTTATAGCAATACATTTCTTATTGTGCCACAGATCGATCCTGTGCAACAATACAATCAATGTTAGCAGACGGTGTTTGGCAGGCCCTTTGGCACGTGATCATGACTCCATACCAGAACAGGACTGAGAATACCACCAGGTGCGCAAGACCCGAATGGATCACGGACCGGAGCAAAGTGGGAATTATATAGAAACCAGGAAAAACGCATACCACGGGCACGCACCCTGATCACAAAGGGTACAGAAAGCATGGAAATGAGCTCACAGGTGAACAGAGGAGCCCACATGCAAGATTGAGGGCTACCAGGCTACTGCCACCTGATCCCCAACATGGCATTCAGGATACCAGCAGATTTCTATCATTCAAACATACATATCATACATATCATGCCAGTAAACAAGATTTAAGGTCACACACAGAGTAAGGAGGTGGAACTGTTAGGGGGGATCCTTTCACAAGCCAGAAGACTAGTGTGGAAGTAGACCCATGAACCAGACTACTAATTGCACGATAACTCCTAGAGCACATCTATGAAAGGAGACACAAGGCTCCTGGGGAATCATACAGAAACTTTGCACCAGTTCAATTCAAATGCTGAATCATACATTCACTATTATTCGGATTAGGGAGCATTTGTCAACTTAGCCAGCCAAGATGCGAAATACCCTTTAGCAAGCCTTTGGCAAAAATGTCACCAACTAGACTTAAAAGAGAACATCAGATTTACTGTTTTGGCCAGAGTCATGTGGGGGCAATTTGACTTTGCATTACGTAGGCTTGAAGCCAGACTAATTTGCAAATATAGGACTGTATATTGTGGCCTTAATTCTGACCATGAATTTGCTGTTTTCTTATAATGTAGGGGACTTCTTGTGCAGGTTATCTTTATCTGAGACTGTGACCTGGGTTTACAATATGCCAGTGCCACTAAGGATATGCCTCTCCTTAATCTATCATAACTATTAGAGAGTACAAAATTTCATCTGTCACCAATTGGGGTGTTAATGCTATTCATATTGTTATATCCAATGACAAATGTTTGAAAAAGAGTCTTACTTTTCGGACTTCTCGTACTCACATCCTTATAAAATAAGTCAGCGCCATTGAAGCTACAGCGTACTCTTTTCTGTATAAATACAGCCTTATAGTTGGCAGCAGCCTCGGTTATGTGTTACTTAAACAAGGGCACTTATTAGTTAAATGGCTATGCGTGATTTCATAATACCCAAAAAGGATTGTAAACGTTAGAAGAATTGGTGCAGGCTTCTACAATCTTTCAAGGCTTCAGAATATCAATGAATTCTGTTCAATATATATATAATTAGAATTGGCCACATTGTATATATCAAGAGCGTGTAAAGTACTAATACACACCTAAGATGGCGGCGCAACCATGCCGCTTCAGGAAATGCTATCACGGGCCAGTGAGCCTTAAATAACATATTGAGCTGGGATGGCCCGGCACTCGTGTGGGGAACATTATTCCAGCCGAGCCGATAACCAAGGTAACAGGATTTCAATACGGTCCCTTAGACCCCGTTCAGACACAGGTCGAGCGCGTATCTCATGACTTTATGATGGGATGAGATAATGAGATGTTCACAGTCGCTTACATCTGCTCTATTTACTTTCTCTCTTTCCATATGTTTCCGCATCCAACTATGAATCAATTCACACAATGACGGTGCTAGCTGCAAGACGACCAGCCCAACTAAAAAGCTTGCAAAGATGGCGACCCCCAGTTAGGGTGTAATTATATCCTACTCACGTGGGGCGGGGGATTTCTACCCAAACGCAGAGATTAACCACTATTGCAAGAGGGATACAAGAAGGGCATGCTTCGTAGCAGGTTCCCTGTCACCGCTTCATCAAATGAGATGACCCAATGAGATGGTCAGTTAGCCAAGACGAACACAAAAATCAAGAAAAGGCAAGGACAAAGACGTGTTGCTGGAACACTTAACAATCCAGATACATGTGACTGTGTATTTTGAAGGACATTGTCAAGGGGGCAGACACCATAGGCAGTTGGTATGGGCCCAGGACATTGGGTCCCTTTAGAGAAGGACTTCACAGAATTTCCTTTATCCCTCCTTCCTCCCACGGTTACCTTAGAATTTCCTTACTGTGTAGGTTTCCTACAGAAATAGGAGTTCCTCAAACTAGCTATCCTGGTATTGAGAAAATAAAGGTGTTGCAACTTCTCCACATGACCCAGCTGAATAGATTGGACGGTGATCATAATTAAGGGTCTCTTACTCGTTTGTGCAGAGGCATTATCCATAAAAGAAGAGATCCACATTCCAACGTACAAATTAATCTAAGCCCAAATTACTCCAAGGAAGAGACTTGATCCAAAGTTACTGCTTAGCTAGCAATGATCTTCTGTCCAGATAGGGTCTACCCATTACCATAATGTTAGAGTATTGTCTTGTAGTACATTCTCCGGATGTGCAAAAAGACAGAATTTGTCAAAGAATAAAGATGATTTTCCATTACCAACATCAAGACCCCATCAATTACATACAGTAAGTTAATTCACTACACCAGTAAAGTAAATGTTATCGAGAAGAGGAGACGGGACACAGCACTAGCACGCCCCCTCTTCTAGCTCAAACTAGTCTGTCAAAATACAGACTTATCTATACATTATAGTGCTGCGGTTACCACACTATAGTTGAGTATTGAGATACATAGGAAACCCGAACATTGAATTGCTAATAACTTTTCACTCGCATGATGGATTTCGCTGATATTTTGCAAACAAAAACTGTGCCACCCCTTTCCGCCCCCACCCACCCCCACACACAAACTGGAAATGTTGGGAAAGATTCTGTAAAAATTAAAGGGTTATTTAGAAAGTAAAAGAAACACTGTTTTTGGCCTTTTCCCATTAAAAGGCGACATTTCTGCACAGTGCACGGCAAAAACTGCTGGACGAAATTGGACCAGGTACGAAACAACTTGGGCACAAAGCAAAGACTCGATTTTCAGGAGGGGCCTGGGGTTATTGCATCCAGTAGTTGTTCAGTAGTGCCCACTTCTCCCAAAATTATAGCTAGGTGCTTTGCAGAAAAGAGGCTTTTCAGAAATGCCATCCTTTTTTTAAATTCGATGCGAGAGATGTTCGGGATTATCCAAAAACGGAACATGGAAAAAATGCCGTTTGGAAGAGGAAAAGGGATGATATGGCATCAAGCTAGAAGCGGGGGAGGGGATAGAGGACACAATGCGAAATTGGGCAGTTGAGGTTAGGAGTGGGTTGGGGACCAAGTTCAGTGCGCGAACGTTTTTGTATATTCGGGGTTCGTTATGTTTCCATATTCTGGGATTTTAAAAAAAACTTTATTAACACACTTGTCAGGACATGCTAGATGAGGTTACTGCTTGACAGAGGAGGTACATACATCACTAAACAAAATATTCCAAATAAAGAATCATTACCTCCCCAAAGTGTACAAACAAAAAGCATAGAAAATGCAACATGTGACCGTGTTGCACGAGGCACAAGGGAGCCGGACCCCTACACATTTACAACCACATGCCGGTTCTGATTGCAGTAAATATGCCCTAAAGGGGACCCAAATGTCCTTCGGGCGGGCTGTGGCAGGCTGCATTGCAATCCATAGTTCTTCCCTCTCATTTGCCCAGGTAATCTCTTGCAGCCATTGTTCCCTATCTGGAGGCCTAGAATGTATCCAGTTGCGCAATATACATCTTTTCGCAACTAATAAACCTAAATTGAGCAGCCTATACGTGCCCTGGGCGTTATTGTCAAGAATATTGAACAAATACACTAGCAGTGTTAACTGAATACGAACCCCAGTATTAGCTGCAAGCGTGGAACATACATCAGACCAAAAACTATTGCGCAGTAGACCGGCCCATAGCATGTGTATGTAATTGGCGTTATCTACCCCACAATTTCTCTGATGTCTCTGGTGTGAACAGTTGCAGCCGGGCCGGTGTGTAGTAACATCTATTCAGTATCTTCAGTTGCATGAGCCTGAAGCGTGAGTTTAAGGAGACCTCCCGTGTCAACCTACACATTGCATGCCATGTTTCATCTGTTATTTTTTGTACCTAAATCTACTGCCCAATTCTCTCAGACTTTGGCTGACATCTCTGGCTGCTGGCTATTTGGTGGACACCACCTTGCAACAGCATCGTGCGTTCATAATATACAAAAGTAGAGGCTTGCAGGTCGGTTCTACCGGGAAATCCGGCCACTGCCTCTGAAATGCTTTACGTAGTCTATCATATTGCAGCCATAGTGCACCCCCACGCTAAGTCTTAGCCGGGATTTCGCATATAGCGATAAAGTTGCCATCCAAATACATATCTCCTAGGAGCTGAAATCCACGCTCCCTCTAGCACCGAATGACCGCCGCATCAGAGGTGGGGGAGGAGCGTACAACACCAGAGTGGAATATCTCTGTTAGGGATGTGCCACCCCCAGCAGTTTCCACAGCTTGCGCCACGCCAGGCTTCTTACCTTCGTCGGGTCGAAATAGCACCCATCCACGTAGCTAGACGAGATAACCAGGGATCTGATATCACAGTCTGCACCTGCATGTATCTCAATTTTGACATGTGGATAGGCATGACTGTCAGTGAACCAGTACAATGCACACTCGGCCTGAGCCACCAACCAGTACAGTCTGAAATTGGGTGCAACAAACCCAGCTCTCTCATGTGATTTAGCAAGAGTAGCCCATTTCAGACGCAGCGCTGCCGAGTTCCACATATATTTCGTGAGATCTGTATTTAATACCTTTAAAAACAGTACTGAGGCCACATAGGCAAATTATGAAAGAAGTCGAGGAGCTTCAGAAGGATGACCATTTTGAACCTCGAGATTCTGCTGGTCATGACTTCCCACATCTGCTGAATTTCAATGCATCATGTTGATGGCAGCCCTCAGCACCATAAAGGTAAAAACGAGCCTTTCATTTGGTGACATGATAATTATGTAACTTAAATGCCTGGCGCATTGTGCCCAGATTCCGTCTAGATCAGCAGTCTTCAACCTTTACGTTAGCAAGAGCTACTTGTAGCTAATGGCCAAAAGGCGGTAGATACTGGGGTGGTGATGTCCAGGAATATGGGCAGTGTATTTGCTCTCATACTAATTAGGAATAACATATGCATTTACCGTGATATTAATAACTTCAAAAACATCTTTATTTCATTAATATTTATTAGTTGCTGTCGCCTAAAAATTGCCAAGCATATCAGAATGTAGGAAACCAATCGAGGCATTAAATGTGAAGGCTGCATGCTATCAGCTTGATCTTAAGGCCCAAATAGATGAGTGTAGAGATAAAGGCCAAGCAGCCTTACTCCTCCTTCTAGACCTCTCGGCGGCCTTCGACCTGGTTGACCACACACTCTTATGCAGCCACCTAGACTCCGCTGCTCATTTCTCTAAGGAGGCTATAACCTGGATCGAGTCCTTTCTGAGTAACCGGACCATGAGAGTCTTCTCTCCATCAGCCTCAGGAGACCCGATCCCTATAACCTGCGGTGTACCACAGGGATCCTGTGCATCACCCACACTCTATAACTTATTCACCAAGCCACTCTTCGAGGAAATTGACCATTTGGGTATCGCCTACACGAACTACGCAGAAGATACCCAGATCCTCCTTCCGCTTTCAGGAGATTACACCGTGGATCTGGCCTTAGTGAATAGAATCTACACCATCGTTCAGGCATGGATGGCCACCCTTGGGCTATGCCTGAACGACAACAAAACTGAGCTTATTATCTTAGGCACCCCAACCTACATATCCAAACTTAGACCTGATTATGCTAACTTCAATATTGATGGCAATAACATAAAAGTAGCAAAGGAAGTGAAGACCCGAGGCTTTTACCTAGATGCCACCCTGGACTTCTCTAAACAAGTCAACTCCTTAGCCTCTACTTCTGCATACACATGCAAACTTATCAGAGCCAGTAAACAATTCCTCTCCACAGACAGCTGCCTTACGCTTGCCAGAGCCCTTATACTTTCCAAACTGGATTACTGTAACGCACTCTACATTGGAGCAAGTAAACACACTATCCATAAAATACAGGTTCTCCAGAACAACGCCTTGAGAGCAGCTCTTAAGATCAATAGAAATGAGCATATCTCCTCTGCAAGAAGAGAACACAAATGGCTTTCAACCTTTGATAAAATCCAATTTAAGATTGCCTCCCTTACTCACAAGTGATTTAATAATAAAGCACTACCAAACCTCACGGACAGAATATGTAAAAAAAAACCTTGTCCAGACTGACGAGAACAGCCAACTCTAACTGCCTCCAAGTTCCACGTTTCAGAGTCTCGATTTATAGGAGGACATAGCTTCCCAGTTAAGGCTGGGCAATTGTGGAACTCCCTACCTCCTGGCATTAGAGAACCCCAGCCCTTCTCTAAATTCAGACAGAATCTGACCAACTGGCTAAAAGAAAATCATAAATAATCACTCGGACTAACACCTACCCTTCTGTTCTCTGATTCGCTTACTATGTGCTTGTCTACTTGAACTCCTTTCTGGATGTATTGCGCTCACCCCAATACTATGCTACTTGATCATGTAATTTACATTGTACATACTTAATTCTATGTTATTCGTCCATTTAATTTACACTGTATATACCTCTATAATGTACTATGTTTGACGTTCTTTTATATTTCTTCCTGTATTTCATGTCCCTTTGTACCCTGTAGCTAAGCTGAACATATCCTTATCTTTTGCGTCCTGATGCCCCTGGGTCTGGTGCACATTATAAATAAATAAACTAAACTAAACTAAACACTTATACCATCTGTAAAACATTTGTTTTTCATCAACTAATTAGCAACTTTGACACATGCCTCTGCAACAGCATTTGCATTGCAGCATTTAGATTACCTACTTTTTAGGATCGCAGACAGCTTCCTATGAGAACATTATTTTCATAATTTGTATTATTGCAAAATGCCTCTCAAAATTCCTCTTTTTTCCCCACTGTAACTCGGGCACTGCAGATTAAAGATGCAAATTTTCTTTCTTCTGCTCGAAGAAAAGAAATCGGTTTCCCACTCTGGATGGAAATGGTACATCTTTTGCCTTTTGTTGGCCGGTGTGCCAGCACCTGCATGTAGGATAGTTTGTTTCCTTTGGGGCTGTATGTGAAAAAATAATCTGAGGAGTATTTCAAACAATGTGTTAAACGATCTGTTTAAAAAAAATCTGCATTTACCACATTCTGCTTTGTCAACAAATAAAATCCACTGCCAGTTTAGCATGCACCCAATTCATACAAGTTGCTCACATGCCGATCATAGAATTGAGCCAAGGAAAAGTGAGCCAAAGTCTAC
This sequence comes from Ambystoma mexicanum, assembly GCF_040938575.1. Lineage (NCBI taxonomy): Eukaryota > Metazoa > Chordata > Amphibia > Caudata > Ambystomatidae > Ambystoma > Ambystoma mexicanum. Next base: position 311,781,772 of record NC_090932.1, read on the forward strand.
TTTGTTGTCTACTCTTAAACATTATGTCAAAATAATTAGCTAGATTAAAAAAATTAACATGTGGAAACCATGCAAATAAAACTGTTAATCACAGGGCTAAAATAACATTCACTTGTATAGCAATGACCTGAAACATACACAAATCTCATAACAACCCAACCAGACAATATATATATATATGTATGTATATATATTGTTATGTTAACATTTTGAGCAAAGGGATTATAGTTGCAGTGAGGGGTGACTTATTCATAATGGGTGGCAGCCTGCCACCTGTCTGCCCTATGCAGTAGGCAGCATTACAAATAACAGCTGACAGGATCGTTGACACTCCCTGCAGGAATCATACAGGTCACTCTGGTGAATGACCAATGGGCCATGCCTGGCTTGCATGTACAGGGCTCCAACTTCACAAAAATTGCTTAAAATGGCAATGATGACATATTGTTTGCAATGGCATCAACATTTATTTTACAGTGCAGTGCCAGCATATCCCACATACTGCTGGTGACCAGGAATCTACTGGAATTGTCCATGTGTTAGATAATTACTTCTACAGTATTTTGCCCAATTTTTAGCAAAAACAGTGCTCATAAATTGCACCTTTTCTACCCAATATTGAAAGGCTGAAAGGCCCCTGCCAGAATTTGAACATATGCATGCAGGTGCCCCACCTATCTCTGTATATCTCCTGGTTTGTGTACATAGACAAAGGGGATCAACCCTATTAATTATCTTCCCATCCCATGGATCTCCTCAATGTGTTTTCCCTGTATTCACCACCCTGTCTTGTTGAGTAGTCTGTTAGTTGGTAACTAGGTTTAAACTATGTTAGTCCAATACGCATCAAAATATATACATACAAACTACTGCTTACATTTCTCCCAACTTTCACTTTATTACTTGATTTCTACTTTTGCTTCTTAAATCATAGGCGGAAACAGAACTCTGAAATCAATCTTTCAAGTCCTGGCATTGATAGCACATGTCTTTTTACATTCCTGTTAAGCGGACAAACACCAGAATGCAGTGCAGCTAGTAGTTTTCCACATTTACTCAAATGTAAAACTGTTGTTAGTGCTTGAATTCCTGAATTGGGACACACATAGAAGTGGACTCCTCCAATTGGGGAACTACTGGCTTCAGTATCTTCAAATAAACTACATTCCCACTTTTACTATGAATAGCAACGTACCGCTAGAGGTACCTTTTTCATGCAACTGGGGACTCGCACCAATTGTCTGTTTTTCCACAAACACACACACAACCTTTATTTTCTATTTTGACTGAAAGCATACAATTACCAGCATGCACAGTAATGCTAAGCAAAATAAATGTAAAAGAAAGAGTGAGACTGAAATTATCACAGCCCCAGCTTTATTTCACTTGGGATGCAGATGTATGCCCTACACCCCTTTCTAATCAGCCATAATTTGCACCTCTTTGTGACAACGGCCACAACACACATTTCCTTTTTACTTTTGTTATTGACAGTCAACTCCTTGTTGGAACAATGCCATGCGCCCTTCAAGCCCAGATGCAGCCCCTCCTCTCACTCTGCACACAGCTTTTGACTGTTTGATTTGCAGGAAGAGGAGAGGGATGGGGCAGGGGAAGAGTCCAGGGGTTTCAGACACCCAAGTAAACACACAGTGGTCATCCTGGTGTTTGATGCGAGGAGCTCCATGTGAGCTACCAGTGGCTCGTAATCTACAGTTGAGAGACCCTGGGTCTAAATTTTCACTGGAAAGGGGCGATGATATTTCGTGCAACAAATTTATTCTACTAGATTAAAGGAAGCAATAAACCAACAATGAATGCTTTGTTCAAAAGGATTTTGTCAGCACACTCTTGGCTTATGAGCTCCTTTTGTAAAGACGGCACAAATGTGCCAAAGTGCCACAAGCATGGTACTTTGCCAGTGGACAAGGTTGCACTACACTACGAAAATCAGGCACCCCACAAAACATCTGAAAAGTAAATAGACCCAGCACCATAAAATTAGGTCCCAGGACATTTCTTTGGGACATCCATTTTCTGCTCTTAAAAAAATAGAGTATTGATATTTTATTTATATCACGCTTATACACATGTGTTTCAGAGCGCAATGAGGCAAGCAAGGGGAACAAGGGAGAACAAAAAACAATGATCTTACTAGGCCCAGTGACATTGAGAACACGCAAATGCATGGGAGAGGTAAAATAAATAAATAAATAAATATGAATAAATAAATAAATAACAAAGGCAACAAACAGTGGTAGTGCAGCCAGCAATTGGCAAGTGCTAGGAATAAGGCAACCGACAGGGTGTCTCTGAATAAGTGCAGAAAAGGAAGAAGGCAGGGGGACTGTAGGGTTACAGATACAGACCCCAGTGCAAGGGATTGCCAGGAGGCAGTGCAGGTGGGTGGCAGGCTGAGCAGGTACCTGGGCCCTAAAGACAGAGGGAGACCAGGTGCACGATGCCGATACAGAACAGATCAACAGGAGAGAGGTGGAGAGAATGCCAAAGCAAAGAGGAAGGTCTTGAGGTGCTTCCAGAACCGGAGATGGTTCTCCTCAAGTTTTAGAGTGGCAGGGAGGCTGTTCCAGAGGGAGGCCCCAGCCACAGTCGGAGATCTACCCCCGGCTCGTTTCTTAGAAAAACAGCTGACACTTAGGGAGTTAGAGGTGGAGTGGTGAAGGGCTTCAGAGGGAAGGTATTTACGGAGGGACAGCTAAAGGTATTTTGGACCCAGGCCCCAGAAAGCCTTGTGGACAATGCAGAGGGTCTTGAATTTAATCCTTGCAGCCACTGGGAGCCAGTGAATAGATTTCACGGCTGGAGAGATACGATCCCAGGGCTTGAGGCCAAGGACAAGTCTCGCAGTCCTGTTCTGGATAAATTGCAAAGGGCGGAGAGTAGAGACAGGTAGATTTAGAAAGAGGCTGTTGCAATATTCCAACCTTGAGAGAACCAGGGCTCGAGAAACAGTGAGCTTCTGGGGGAAGGAGAGGAAAGGCAGAATACCTCTGAGGAGGTGCAGTAGGAAGTTTGACTTTTTTGAGACATCAGAGATGTGGGCAGAGAAGGAGAGCATGGAGTCAAAGATTACCCCAAGGATCTTGGCCTTGCACGTGGGTGTAGGCGGAGGGCCAAGGGCTGCCGACCAGAGAGTGACAGGAAAGGAGGGTGAAGGTGTGCCGATGAGGAGGATCTCAGTTTTGCTGGCCTTCATGCAGAGATCATTGGCGGTGCACCAATCCTGAATGGCAGATAGGAGTCAGAGATGAGAGGAGAAGAGGTGGCAGAGGGAAGCCTGAAAATGAGTTGTGTCATCAGCATAGCACTGGAAATTTGAGCAGAAAATAGCAATGCGGTGGGCGAGAGTTGCCAGGTAACCAGGTATTGGTTAAAGAGCCAGGGTGCGAGGTTAGATCCCTGGGGAACACCGCAGGTAGAGAGGGAGATAGAGGAAAGGTAGGACCCAAGTTGGACCTGGGAGGGTCGATCAGAGAGGAAAGAGGTCAGACAGGCTAGAGCCTGATCGGTGAGGCCCAGGTTGTCACGGAGACAGTTGAGCAGGATAGTTTGTTTGTGTAGAAGGTAGAAGAGAGATCAGTAGGATGAGGACGGAGGGAATGTTAGAGTCAAGGTTGGAGAGCAGATCTTCACGGATATTCAGGAGAGCAGTTTCCATGCTTCTGGCAGCTCTAAAGCCAGACTGATGGCCGTGGAGACAGCCAACAGAATCAGAGTGGAGGTTAAGCTGAGAGATGGCCAGCTTTTCCAAGAGTTTTCTGATAAAAGGATTACTGGAAATTGGGTGATAGTCAGGGCAAGAAGGATCAGCTGTGGGTTTCTTGAGAAGAGGATGAACGGCAGAGTGCTTCAGAGGGGAGGGGAAGGCTCCAGAGGCAAAGGAGAGGTTGCAGAAATCGGCCAAGGCAGGAACAAGGGTGTCTGCTTGGATATCTTCCCTTTTTCAACTTTATATTCTCGGTGTGGGACACTTGAACCAGCCCTGCTGCTTTGATATATTTTAGATCAGTGCTTAATCCAGTTTACTAATGGAACCGTTTTCTCAAGTGAATATTTGGTCTGGCAGTTTCCCTTAAAACAATTGTTTATATCTGTTAGGTTCATCAATTGGGCCTAATATGGCTTGATATTCTTATTTCTTTCTAGTATTAGAACTACATACGACATTCTTGCCACAGATAGAAAGTCTTTTTATCAGAACCCATCTCTACTTAGACCAGCAAGCAAAATTAATTTGGGAGGTTTGCAATCCCGATCAGACAATCCATTAGAGGTCTTCTCGAAAATGCCCAGATGGATATTTATAACTAATGAAAACTAATAGGCAGAGTGAGGGGGCAGGATCTCTAGATAATTGCCCACTAGAGCCCGTGGCAAAGCCTTGCAATGATGACTTTGCCTACCGACTATAAGGCTACTAGCAGATTGTCCTATTGGCATTATAGGTATGCAAGAATTATTAGTGCACTATAATTACTTGGGTTTCTACGTGACTTTGCTGAAGCAAATGACTTCCACAACATTAGTTCATTTTCCCCCATTATTATTTTCTGTTTAAATAGGGTGTTCCTCCCGTACCCCCTTCTTCGCTGCTATAAGCCCCCAACCACACCACCCCTCTTATACCTCCTGTTCGGAAGCGGGGGCAAAGGTCCCAGGTCCCAAGGTGATTAAGGACGAGGCATTTGTAGAAGGATATGCTGTATGGGAGCTGGGAGAATCGAGGTGAGAGAGGGGCCCACTCCTAGAAGCTGTATTGTAGTGGATACGTGGTGAATTGTGATATTAGAATCGTGGGTAAGGAAACTCCATTTTAAAAGACGCCATTTTGTAATTGAGGCCCAGTGCCACGGCTATGCTAGTACACACATATTCAGCTTAGAGGGTTAAAAGGAGGTGGGTGTGCATTTTGCTCACAGCCCTGGTAAATTGGTAGAAGGTTAATTTCTTGAACAACACACACGTAGTTCTTTGTTGCGTCTTATCAGCAGTGCATGCAACCCAGAAAGAATGTGCCCCACAAGGCCACAAGAAGAGCCAGAATGGGTCTTCAAAGAGTTATCCCACAAGGAATGGGGGTGAGGACTCTAGGTCTTTACTGTCCCGACATATAAATTATAGCAGACCATGACCCACACGCTCCATACATAAATATTTGAATACACTGACCAGCCCAAGACTGTAGAATGACCAATTGATCAGGAAGATCAGAGAATAGGGGCAGCCTGCCCACTGTTCGTTCATGTGATTTGTGGTGCCAGGGGAGAGAGTAACAAATGTATGCTGCGGGTGGGAAAGATGTGGAGGGGCCAACTCATCTGGGAAAGGAGTTGGGGTACATGCAGTTTTAGAAAGTTATTGCAACCTCAAAAGTAGCTGCCTCAGTAATGTCCTTGGTACAAGGTGCACAGTAGAGCTGTGAAATCATGGTCTGTATAAATACTTCCAATTACTGTCTTTGTGTTGAATGACGAAGATCCCCAGATGGAAAAAGATGGGCAGAAGATGCTGGCACCAATCACCTGGCACCCTGCATGGAGCAGGCTATATGGGTATAGGGTCACACCAACCAGTGACCTGGATTTGTAACCTATGTAATGTACATCAGTAATGACGCTATGCACCCTTAAAGCTACTGTTCATGCTGTTTTTGGTCAGAGCGCTCCGTGGCTGCAGAGTTCTTGTATTTGTTTAGATTAAACCTTTTTCTCCTTGCAAGAGGTGTGCTGGGCTTTTTTTCCCTAGTGGGTTGCATTTTTCTGGTGTGAGCGTTGAGGGGTTACTCTACATTTTTGGTGACCCTGATGTGATCCCAGATTTTCCACAGAGACGGAGGGGCTGCGCCCACCTACAGCGACCAGTACCAAGCGCGCAACCCGTAGTGGTGTGCATGGGCCGTTTTCACAGAATTCCTGTCTGCTTTTTGGAGCGGGACGTGGCTTCTAGGAGGGTGCAGGCCGTTAATGGGACCCTGTGACAGAGAAGGTCGGGTGATGCAGACTTAAGTACACCTCTTGCGGGGGAAAACAACGGGGCAAATAAGACAAAGGGTGTGTGAGTTTTTGTGTGGTGAAGAGGAAGTGACAAGGGTGAACGGCAGGAGGGTGTGTGACTGAGTTGAGTAGTGTGTAAAGACGATATGGCAAAATTATAGTTTTATTATTATTATTATGAGTATATGAGAAGAGAAATGGAAATGGGATCCTTTCCAAGGCAGGAGAGAAGATGGTGCCAAGTTTTGAAATGTGATAAGAGAGTAGGGGCTCTGTATAGTTAGAGGTCGAATTCCTGATTAGTGATTGAAAGAGAAGGCAATGTGAGTAGGGGGTGGCAGGGGAACAGGAGTGACAGACTAGCAGGCAGGTGCAAGACCAACTATATTTTGTATATGATGTGACATTCTCGCATGTAACGTTTTTCATAATGGGAGTAATTACACCGTTGGAATATATGTGCAGTGCATTGCCACTGTATAAAGACAAAATTGAAAAATATCATAAGCAATGGGTGGCAGAGAAACAAGGATGAATGTTCCTCCCATGGCCAGAGCAGGGAAAAAATAATAGAGGGATACTGGAACACACATACACATTTATAGCTTCCAAATATAAAGGTAAAAAACTCCAAAGGATGAAAGATATTCTAGAATTATGGAAGATGGTGGAGGACATAGGACAACGATGAGTGCAAATCTCAGCGTGACAACAGTGCACCCCTAAGTGTAGTTAAGGTATCGGTACCCAAGGAGAAACAGACACCTCCGCCCCCAGCATTGTGTCACTCAAATGTTCCTGCCACAGAATATACTAATCCAACATATGTGCCTTCACCCGCACAGCACCACCCCCATATATGCCCCTTCCCCCATATCAAACAAATACTAACCCTCCAGTATCCCGGGATAGCAAACCACAGAAAGAGTTGGAAGAGGTGGCGCAGGCAGAGTTAGCACGATAGAGGGCCCTTAGGGAAGAAGGTTGCAAATCAGGATGTGGACTAGACGAATGGTGGGCCGGGATATCTTGTTCAGCTTAGACAGCACTGCGATCAAGGAGAAAAGCTATGAACGAAGAATGGGGAGTGTAGAATATGGGACAGTAAGGTTGGATAGAGAGTAGTGGGAGAATGAATGGGACTCCATGGACGAAGTGGAGGATAAGGAGGAGGTACCAGCAGTTACCACATGGGTATAGAGCTAGTGGTTGCAGTTGAGGAACAGATTTGGGCGGGCAACGGTAGCAAGGAAAAGTGCAGGTGATGGAAAGAAGGGGAATGGGGACCCAGTTGCCATTATTGCATATTGGCACGGGAGGGTACAGAGTGTCCCCTGGGCCCAATGGACAAACATTATTTGATTAAAACGCTCCTGCCCCTCACTGCCAGGGCTGGGAAATGGATACACATTTGAAAAGCAAACAGCTGGGATCCCTTTAGCAGTAGGAGATGTGAAGAGCTTGCTTGTGGCTATAATGGGAGATCAAGCAGGGGATGCTTGGGCTAAGGCTGGATACCCAGGAGTAAAAATAGATGATACACATGATGGGGTCACTTTAATGACATCAGAGCGCAGGTGTGGACTGCACTTCGGTGGGGCATACCCCAATACACCTGATTTGCAGTCCATAATGCAGCACACAATGGGTATTGATGAAGACGCTGTTTAATACATTTGGAAAGTACAGGCGATGTGGAGGGCAGAGACGGGGGAATAATAGGACCGATCAGTTTCACTTTTCTACTTTGTCATCAGAAGGGGATTGCCAAGGAGGTACAGAAAGATCTCGAAAAGATTGTGGGCATAGAAGCGAAATGGTGGGACAAAATACAGACTCTAATTATAGATCACTGTACATGGATTAAAGAAAGAGAAAAGGAAATGGCACAAACGTTGCAGCCTGAGAAAGTGAAACTGGTACAGAAATAAATGGCAAAATAGTAGTTGAAGGGGCTGTAGCAGCAGTTACTCAAACAGACTCGGCAGCGCAGGCAGCAGCAAGAAGAGACGCAAGAATAGCAGCTGTAAGGAATGCATGGTATCACAGTAAAACAGACACAAGTGATCACAGTTCAAGGGTGTTTATGAAACTGTAAAATGGGTGAGATAGATGCCTAATGTAAACCTAAATCTAAGATAGGAGCAAGCTATGACCTTCAAACAATAATGATACAGTCCAGTGGAGTCTAGTCCAATAAAAAGGGTCTATACTAAAAAACCTATTTCCAATCCTTACCGCTATGCTACAAAATAGTGCGGGATAATGTTCACAAGAAAAGAAGGAGGTGTTCACAAAACGATAAGTCAGGATGGTATGGCCGGGGTCTCCCTTCCCCACATTTTTAGCATGGGACAAGGCAGCACAGCACACTCCTGGGCTTCTCTGGCACGAGGTTACAGTTTCTTTTCTCAATATCAGGACATTCTGTGTCCAAGTGTCTTTCCTGCAAAGTCTCTTGCTTCAGAAGGGCCTGATCTGCCAAAACAACAAAACAAATAGTTCCTTCTGATAACCTTCATGTTGGGTGATTATTCTACACACTAGGACCTCCCTTAGCCGGGCTCTGATCCTTCTTGTCAGCTCTCGTCACCTTTAGCTTTTCAAAGTACTTGCCAAATTTAAACAGAGACTTCTGAAAGGCGATAATGTACAGCGTTCCACTCAGCCGAGTGCAAACGCCAGTTTCACAATTCCCTCAGTCGGGTTCACACTTTCCACAATTCACAATTTCAACAATGTGTCAAGGACTGTTGATTGTACGGGGGTTTGACTTGACCTTGTACGACCACCTTGACACCTCACGCCGGCCTCCTCTATGGCCTCTTGGTACTTCAATACTTTCCTTGTTCAGGAGAGGGGTACCAGCCAGAGACCTTTGAATGAGCGCCCACGACCACCGGACCAATCTCTGGTACCAAGTTTGTACACAAAAGACCTCTGTATCTCAAACTTCTTGACTTGCCACTGCAACCTTGAGCCCAACACAGTCCGGCCCACTATCAGGTTCTTCGGACTCACCGGCTGTGCTGAAACCGTTGGCGTTTCTTTTGCTGCTCTAGTCAACAACAGTACCACAATGCCAACTCTATCTCCCCCCCCCCTGGCTATCAGTACGGGCGGGTTCCCTGTACCACTGACAGCGGTCACACCATTTGCCAGCTGCGATTCATGGTCTTATGTTCCTTTCATTTGAGATTTCACGGGTTTGGGTTGAAAAGGGCAAGGGCAATTCCCTCCTTAATCTCCTTTCATGTCTCGCCACCTTTCTCCTCCGTTTGAACTGCAGTCCTGGGATAGCTGCTTACTCGTGTGTTTCGGCCTTGCTCAAAATGTGCTCCTGTGCTCTGCCTTTTATCCCAGTGGGGAAGGGAAAGTGCAGTCAGGTATGTGTAGTTGTCAGCAATTTCCTGACTTTGCCTGACCCTTGCGTTGGGACATGTCAGGTAAACGGCTCTGGTATTAGTCTGTTGTCGCTCATGGTGTGAGAAAGTGTTTGTGTTGGAAAGGGGGCGGGGGTAGAGTTTCTAAGTATCCTACAGGGCAGGATGGGGAAACTGTGTCAAAAGGAAGGGGATACCGTGTCTCGCCCTTCTGTGTTTCACTTCCGCTCCCTGAAGACCCCCCATCCAGGTGATCCTCCTGTACTGGTCCACCTCCAGGAACTGGATCCAACAGTGATGGCCGTGTCTTGGCCACCTGGATGACAGATCCCTAGGGACTAGCGAGTGAGACACCTTCAGGTTTCCCATACAGCATTTTGGCAAGGCGGGGGACAGTGGAACAGTGGATCGCAGTCACAGTACCCAGTTTGGTACCAAGGAGGTCAGCAGCATAGAAGAGGAGGGTTTCAATGGTTAAAGGGGGCAGATGTCGATTTGGAGGGATGGGGCAGAGAGGTGAACCTGGAGCAGTTCATTGTTGGGGATGTCGAAAAATGGGTCATTTTGCAAGGGAGTGCAGAAGCAGGAGGGGAGCAGGATATAATCAATACACTCCCGCAGGCCCAATGCAGCAGCACGTCCCTGCACCCGATGCCCACGTCAATATCATATAAAATACACCAAGCATACACACAGCTACCACCACGACCCCCGCAGGTACAGTTGCCTGCCCCGCCTGGCACCCCAACACAAGCTGCATGGCAAAGTCAACCATACGGCACCCCAATGCAGTTCCAAATGGGACAGTGACGCATTATTGGGGAGTGAGCGTTCTGGGAGGCAACCCTTTTACGTTCCCAGGTACCAATACATATCCCGACTAGGACAGCTCAAAGAAAGCTCTTGCGTGCCCAGTCCTGTCTGTGACTACCAACCCTCATGAGGAACCCTTGGTGGGCGCTGAGATAGGAAATTAACAATTCATCTTTATGGTTGACACGGGTGCCACTAAATCATGCATTAGTGAAGGAAACTTCCTGTTATCAGGTGAAACTCTCGACATGGAAGCTTCTCTGGGGCTGTAGCAATCGTTCCATTTACTGAAGATGTAGCCATCAAAATAGGAGGCAAAGTGGTGGGTGCACCTCTGCTGTATTCAGAAACCTCACCAGTAAATGTGTTAGGGCATGAGCTGTTGAGCAAACTAAACATGACTATCTCTTTTACAGACCGGAGGATAATATGTGCTACCCCGGGAGTGTGCGCCATGAGAGCAATTGTGATCATACAGGCAAGAGGAGGGTAGGTGGTGGTTTGTGGCATTCCTGTTGATCCTGATATTTTTGTGTATGGAATTACAGTGCTACCTCATGTAGTACCCCAGATTGGGAAGGCATGTTGGAGGATACCATTTGATTTTATCTTCAGATGAGCTGTGACCTTGGAACCTGTGGCAGGCACAATGCTCTCCTTGGACCTGCAAGGGTTAGTGGTGTCAGAGAAAAGAGTGTTGTAGTTGGGACTGATTCAGACAGGTGTGAGTGGAGCACTGTATTGTGCATTGAACCAACGGTACCCCCAAGGGAAGTGATAGACACAGAATTGTTTGAGGACCGGGTTGATGTTGGAGAGATAGTATTGGCTATTTGCATAACCTGTCAAATAATGGTGCAATATCGTAGAGTGCAGTGTTCTTTGATGGCCTTCATGACAGCACCCTTCTTCACTGAAGCTGATCTAGAAAAGGTTCCCGAAAGGCGATGGACCACCAGTGCCCACGATGTAGGGCTCTTACAGGAAGTGACACTTGTTCGAATAACACTCACGCCTTATGCAGTGCTTCCCGGCCTGAAGCAATATCCACTATCCAAAGAAGCAGAGGAGGGCATAAGTGATACCATCTCTGCACTCTTACATCAAGGGATTATTGTGCCCTCTAACACCCACCCATGCAATCCAGCTATGTACCTGATAATAAAGGCAAAGGGGGCAAGTTGCAGAATGATCCAGGAATTCCGCCCCTTGAACGACATTGAACTGGCAGAGTTCCCTGTAGTTCCAAACCTGCCATCATTTTGTGCAGCATCCTTAAGCAAGCAACACATGTTACTGTTATAGATTAGAAGAATGCCTTCTTCTCTATACCTTTGCACACAGACTCTCAAAAACTCACTGCGTTTACACATGGTGGGCAGCGGTATGAGCACACAAGATTACCGCAAGGTGTACTGTGAATCCCTAGTATCTTTAACAGGATACTACATGCAGATTTGGAAAATATCCAAGTACCCAGCACCATTATTCAGTATGTGGACAATCTGCTAGCATCTAGTGGCAATGAACAACAGTGTCGAAGGGACTCTTCACACTCCTGAAGCTGTTAGCATACAAAGGGTACAAGGTAGACAAAGCTAAGTTACAATATTGCCTCCAAGAATTTATTTATTTGGGAAAATTGATATCTGTCCACAGAAGGAAAATAATACCAGAACGTGCCACGTTAGTGCGCAGTGCCCCCAGCCAAAAACAGTCAAAGAAATGCCGAAATGTCTTGAACTGTGCAATTACTCCAGGGCATGGATTATAGATTATGCTGCATAAACTAGGCCCCTGCTACAGGCCCTCAAAGAAGCACAAAAGACAGATAACAGATAACAAGTAACATTGACATATGACATGCTTGCAAGCTTTAATGAACTGAAAGAGGTAATCTCCACTGCCCCAGTGTTAGCAACCCCTGCCAACACTCAAGAGTTTTATTTGTTTTCCCATTCTAACAGTCAAATGATGACTGTGGTACTCACACAAAAAAGCACTGTGGGTCACAAGGCATTGGCCTATTACAGTGAAGTGCTAGTTTCAGTAATGCAGGGGCAGTTCCCTTGCGAACAGGCACTTGCTGCCGCTGCGTTTGCAACCGAGAAGAGCACTACAATTACCATGGGGTGTTCCGTAACACTATGTGGAGCATGCAATATTTGCGATCCTTGAACAATCTAAGTCAATTCTGACAACGCAGCGGGCATCCACGTATGAAGTAATTCTTTGCAGTCTGAATGTCCACATAGTGAGGTCCAAAACAGTAAATCCCGTTACTTTCCTAACAGAACTGTGCATTGAGGAAGACCTGGCTAGGCATTACTTTTCGTTGACGAGTAAGCAACTATTGACCAAGTGACAGCCCACAGACATACTGGTGTGGTAGTTGTCCGCCTAGTGGGTGGAGAGTATAAGGTGGTGGTGCAAATGAGGTTGCCCATGCACTACTCCGCTCAAGCAGCAGAGCTCATAGTGCTGATTGAAGCGCTTCTCATGTCTGAGGGGTGCCGTGTGACTATCTATTCTGAACCTGCCTATGTCACCATGACTGTACATTCAGGGCTAGCATGATAGAAAAGGACAGAGTTCAGAAGAGCTGATGAGTCCCCAGTCCAACATGCAGAATTATTGGATAAACTGATCGAAGCACTTTCCCAGCCCTCCATGATGGCAATGGTTAAATGCACCACTCATACCAATGATACAGACGAAGTTTCACTCTGTAACACTGCCACGGATGCGGGGGCCAAACAAGTTGCTTATCGCCCAGTACCCGTCATCTCTGAATATCCAGTGACACCAAAAGAATGAGAACAGTTGCCAGCACCCTACACTTCACTCCCCATAGCACAATTCATTGAAGTACATGGTCAATCCCCACAAGAGAAAGATTTGTGGCAGAAAAGGGGATTCACAAAGTCTGCCTACTGATTTAATATTGCGGCAGGAAAGTACAGGTAAAGTTGTCATGCAACATGAATTATTGTTGGTTGCCTTCGAGCAGTTGCACCACCGATCTCATTTGTCAAACAGCAGATTGCTGCAGATGTCTTGGTTTGTTCCCAATCATGTCAAACGTACAGTACAGGCCCCGCCCTAAGAACAATAGGAGGCACATTGCCTCGCCCTACTGGGGCATTTAGGGAGCTCCACATGGACTACGCTGACATGGGAGAACAGTGTAAATGGAGTAGATATTTGATTGTCGTATGTCCCTTTTCTCAGCGGGTTGAGGCTGGTCCTTGTGCACATCCAGAGACTAAATGTGCTGCCAAAATCTTAGTGAGGGAGGTGTTCCTTCGTTGGGGTGTTTGTGATATACTGCGGTCTGATTATGGCACCCATGTCTTCAATGACTTTTAAAGGAAGGGACTGCGTTGCTAGGCATCAAGCATCGGATGTGCACAATTTACCACCTCCAGTCCAACGGGATTGTGGAAAGGATCAATGGCCTGTTGAAAGCAAAGCTCTCTAAGCTATGCACCATCCCACAGACAAAATGGGTGTAATGTCTTCCCCTCGCATTGTTCAGCTTGCGCACACAGATCATCATTTATCACCACATGAGGAGGTAACAGGCAGTTGAATGCATACACCTCTATCCCATGTAAGAAGGGCATCTGAGGCTCACAGTGAAGCGTCTGTTTTAGGGGAAGAGTTCAAGGATTATTTGACTGCATTACCTAGATTGATAAAATATATTTCTCATCAGAAAGCACCACGGCGGTCTGCAGAACCAACCAGCGCTGCTCCCACTCCGACAACTTTGCAACCTCTAGAATTGTCACCTGGTGATAAGATTTTTGTGAGGAACTTAGTCTGCAGGTGGAGTGAACCAAGATATAACTCCATTTGCGGTGAAGATCCGGGAGCTGTGATATTGGATGCACCTTTCAGATGTTCGAAGGGCTCCCGATGCCGCAACTCCCAAAAGCTAACGAGTAAAAGTGCACATATATTTTCAGATTAGCCTATCAGCTGTACATATGATTCAGTGTATTGTTGTTTTTGGGGAAAGTGTTCTTCCTACGCATTTTGGGTTCCCTCTTTTTTTTCATATATTCTTCATTGATTTGTTTCCATTTGACAATGTCAGTAAAGCTGCTTATTGATGAACCAGTTCCTATGGCACAAAATGCAGCCAAAGATAAATATAATAGGTCTATGCTTTTATCCATGTATATGTGTGTAATGCATTTCACACTGAAAATATTTTGTGTTTTTCTGTTTGTTAAGCAGGATATTTAGTTTGTAATTTCATATGGTTGGAACATATAAAGGGGGGTAATCAAGGGAGGTGCACAAGGGGTAGGTGTGCATAAAGCAGATTACAGAATACAGGGAATTTATACTAACACACCACCATATGGGGACGCAATATTTAAAAAAATGAATAATGTACTACCAGATGCAAAGTTACACGTGCCAAATGCAAGCATATTAAAATGTATTAGAAGACAATGTAGGAAGAGATAGGAGTATAGAGGTTTAGGTTTTGATATGATAGAGGACGTGCACCACCCAGAGATGAGTAACAGTTGGTACACAGACATGAGCTCGGTGGGGAAACAGAGGGTAAATGGGAGTAGTTATATTTGCTCCTTAATACCACACGTGTCGGGAGCATCTAAAGCATAATACCACCAGATGTTCCATTTTTGGATGCTCCATGTCTTGTCTATCTAGCACTATGTAGATTGTCCAGCGTACAGCATCCGCCTTGTGATGATGGATCCAGATGAAAAACTGTGTGCCCGCAATGCCAGAAGCCTAGTGTTTACAAAGACTATATATACAGCTAGAAGGAGAGAGGTTTGTGGCCAATCGGTGGGAAGAGACTGTACTAACTTGCATGGCAGAAAAAAGAAGTGATTCAGAGGATGAACGAAGTATGCCAAGAATACTGTTGGAAGCATGTGGCAAAGATAACATGGGTTGAAGCAAAAGTGAAGCCAGTGAATGTGTAGAAACAGAAAGAATATCAACTGTCAGAGATGTCTGTGTGGGTACCAATGACAAGTGAAATGTGACAAACATACCAGATCTCAAGAAAGGACTAGCCTCAGTGATGGATAGGATACTTATTGGGTCTGCGGCCAGCAGGCGTTCTTGCACCTCCCACCATCATGGACCCCCCGCTGTACTTGGTTCTCCTTGTAATTCCAGAAGTGCATCTAATAATGAAATCAGGGACTCTGGGTATCTCCACATCATCACCAGAGCTCACTGCTTCTGAATCCCCATTACAACCTCCTGTCTTCTGAATTTTGCCAAAGAAGGAGGAACACATAATTCTAAAAAGTAAGAAAAGGTCTTAATATCTATCGTCAAACTCAGCGCATTTGCTCAAGGAAATACCTGATCAATACAGACTGTATAATAAAGAAGAGACATTTTTCGTGTCTCTGGTAGTGCCATGGATACAAACAGCAGCCAATGCCAAATGGCTGCAAATAGTTAGATACAAACTGATACAGCTGGGGAATGATACTGAACAGGGATTCAACGCGGTCAAGGTTGAACCGAGAGCCATCCAGGTAATGACACTGCAGAACCGGTATGTGCTTAATCTGCTCAGAGCCATGGAAGGGGGAGTTTGAAAAATAAATGGGAGAATCCTGCTCTTACTTACGTGCCCCCAAACGATACAGCGAATGACTATCTCACAGAAATAATAGAGGCTGTGCATACCCTCTGAGAGCATATGCAGACAGAGGCTGAAATACAGGAGAGTGACTGGTTAGATCTTTTCTCATGGGCACCATCACAGATGGGAGCGATCATCAAGATGCTAGTGCCACTACTGGTGATTTTTTGCACATGCCAATTTGGACTTCGATGCTGTGCTAACGCAATCCTTAATAGTGCGATTATGATGGTTTCATTTGGGGTAAGCAGTGCACCACCCGGTACAAAAGGTGGGCAGGTACAATCAGATGACCCAAATACGCCCTGTATGGTGAGAATAGAGCAAAGTATTGACCCCCTGGAACAGTTACTACGGCCCCACTTGACCCCGTAATTCATGTGGAGCACTGGGTAGATTTAGAAGGAGATTGGAACTGTATTTCTGATGTTTGTTAATCTGCTTAGATTCACATGCTGTGCATAGGTCCGACATCCAGTGGTCACTGCGGAGTATTGCATTTTGTTTTTCGTAGTCGAAAAGGGGACGTCGACAGGCGTGTCTGTAACACTATCCCTATAGTGACGTGCGGTGTACCCACAATCCCTCACGCGTCGAGGTCCCTCAGATTGTTTTTTTTCCACCCAGCTTATGGTCGCCTTTATGCGGAGCTCCTCGAGAGACATTGCAAAACATATTTCCTGGACCTTGGTCTGACTTATAACATTAACACATAGATCCCTCCCCTCGATGTAGCTGCGAACCTGTTTCTCCACCGAACAAGATCTTCGACGGAGGAGACGAGACGGAGGAGATCCTTCGGCGCTGCCGAACACGTGGCCTGGCCTCGCCGGCCAACATACAGTAGGGAGAGTGGGGGTGGAACTATCTGTTTCTCTTCGTTGCTTGCCCCTCGATCATAAAGAAGACGGCTGCACGGCTTGTCAGCTTTTGAAACCCAAAACTCTTAAAGAACGTAGAGTCAAGAGGTAGGCGGCCTACCCATGTCGAAGTCCGATTCCTCACCCGCCGCCGCCGCCGAAAGTGACGAGGAAGGTGATAACACGACCTCCGTTGCAGAAGTCTTAAACCTCTCGAGGGAGCGCTCACGCTCCTCGACGTCTGTCCCCGGCCCCGACGGGCTCGGCTCACACCCTGCTTATGGGGATGAACACCCCGGCGACAAGGACGCACAAAAGACTCACTCCCATAAGCACACAACCCACGGCTCTTCTTCGTCGAAGACGAAGAAGCCATCAGCGCCGAAGGAGATGCAGGGCTCCCCGGCGTCTACCTCAGACCGTAAGAGTCTAAAGCCCCACTTGCAAACGCAGCCGCGACCAGCGACTGGGCTTCCACAAATAAAGGCGCTCCCCCAAAACCATCCGACGTAACACTCCATGTAAGAGTGCCCGTCGCAGTACAACACGCAACGCCCGTAAAGTCGAGACCAGAAACCTCCACAGACAATTTACTTGTCGAGAGCCTAGCGAAGATTGTTTCCGCCGATAACCATAAGCGGACGACGAAAGACACGTCGAATACCGCGCAAAGGGCTAAAGACATGCCGAAAAAGCCAAAGGGGAGCCAGGAATTACCTCCTTCATCTAGAGGGACTCCTGGCCTACCGGAAGGCTTTTCGGAAGACGACGGAAACCTTTCTTCGACGTTGAGGGAGAGGTCAAAGCGTTTCCAGGCAGAAAACACTAATTTTCCCCCCACCCCCCTAGACTACTCAGGGGTACCCCATGAAACTCTGGAGAGACTCCATTTCTGCATGGAGAAGATGGAAAGGTTTATGGAACCCAAAACCCACCAACACCCAAAAGACCAAGGGAAGGACCGCAGGAGGACCCAAGGGTCAAATTTCCTAGGTTGTTTAATCCTTCGCATGACGAATTAAATGTGTATGACCTCACTGAAGAGGAACAACATTTTCAGGAAGAGGATGAGTTTTTGGGTGTAGAGGAAGAACGAAACCTAGAGGAGGAGGGGTTTCAAGAAGATCTAGATACAGGTGCAGGGGGCTTCGGAGAAGAACTAGAGGTAGTTACCTCACACCCCTGGCAGTCCCCATCAGCGTACTCTGACCCTGATGCCATAACCCTATCTCCTCCCAAAGACTTGCCTATTAGGAACACATCTCCTATAGATGACCAGCCTACGTTTAATGCACTGTTGCGCAAAGCAGCAGCGCATTTCGAATTAGACACAGGGGAGACCTCTCCGGACATTGACTTCGTGGAAAAAGTAATTAAGGAGAAGCCCCCTGTCAGTCAAACCATTCCACTCCTTGCCTCAGTGAAAAGAAGAATCACCCCTTCTCTATCCACTCCTGCGTTGGTCAGAGGGGTCAACCCTCGAATAGAAAAACTCTTCAGCCCATCTCCTTCTGACCCTTTATACGTCAGGGGCCACTCCGTACCAGACTCCCTTGTAGTAACAAATACAAGGAAGAGGGCAGGGGTGCCACTGTCCACCAGTGAGGCACCTCCAAACAGACAAGGAGGGGAAAAAGCTGTATGCCCTGGGGAAGAGAATCACAGCTTCCGCCGCTTTCTCAGCAAGGATCGCTAATAATAACTCTTTACTAGCAAGCTACGCAGACGCACAGTGGAGCAAGCTACGTAGCGACGCTGAAGAGGCACCAGAACCCCTGCGTACACGCCTTCTGGCCACAATCACGGAAGGGACACTAGTGAACCAAAGCATCGTTAAAAACACTTTAGATGCTGCAGAGACTGCTGGCCGTTCCCTAGTCCAAGGGATTCTCCTCAAACGCCATGTCTGGCTGCGCAATTCGGGGTTTAAACCTGAAACTCAGGCTTCCCTGATCAACAAACCTATAGAGGATACCAATCTCTTTGGTAAGGCAGTTGATGAGGCTCTAGAAAATGCTAAAAAGGAGTTTGACACAATCAAGACCCTTGACCAGATTTCTAGGCCACCTAACAGACGCGGCTATGGCAATAAGCGCCTTTTTCGTGGCCAACGCCAGCAGCAGAATCAACAACAACAATACTCTGCCAACAACTGGTCCTCTAACCAGGGTAATAGTGGCCAGTACAATCAGAGAGGCCAACGCCGTGGCAAGGGGAGAGGTCGGGCCTCTACCCCTAGAGGCTCCCAGGCCAATAACAGCAAATGACCCGAGGATTCGGGTCCCCTCCCATGCATCGCCGGTCGGGGCCGGTTAACATCGTTTCTTCCAGCATGGGAGGGAATAACATCAGACCGTTGAGTACTATCAACCATAGCCCGTGGCTACTGTATAGAATTCAACAGTTCCCCAACGTACAGACCCCCACGGGGACGACACATGACACCAGAACACCTCGCCATCCTTCTACAGGAAGTGGAACAGCTACCGGAAAAAGGAGCTATAGAGGTCGTGCCTCTATCTCAGGTAACGGAAGATATTTATTCAGTGTACTTCCTTGTACCCAAAAAGGACCTAACCATGCGCCCTGTATTAGATCTGCACCCAGCGAACAAATTTATGAAACCCCAAAAGTTTCGCATGGTAACCTTACAGGAAGTAATCCCCTTGCTATCACAAGGGGATTACATGACAACACTGGACATGAAAGATGCATACTTTCATATTTTAATGTTGCCAGCACACAGAAAATACCTCAGATTCATGATAGAGAACAAACACTACCAGTTCTTCAGAGTGCTACCCTTCGGGATAGCATCAGCACCAAGGGTATTCACAAAGGTACTGGCAGTGGCAGCGGCCCATCTGCGCAGGTTGTCCATCCCAGTATACCCTTACCTCGACGATTGGCTCATAACAGGGGATTCTTTCGAAACATGCTTCTCCAATACCCAAAAGACTGTAGACCTTTTGTTCCAACTGGGCTCGTCCTTCAACGAGAAGAAGTCCAGCTTAGACCCCAGCCAGATCAAACAATTCCTAGGGGCTCTAATTTGAACAAAGGACGGCCTCGTCTTCCCCTCCAACGAGAGGGTCCAAA
This sequence comes from Ambystoma mexicanum, assembly GCF_040938575.1. Lineage (NCBI taxonomy): Eukaryota > Metazoa > Chordata > Amphibia > Caudata > Ambystomatidae > Ambystoma > Ambystoma mexicanum. The sequence continues at coordinate 311,801,594 of NC_090932.1, forward strand.
ACATGGCGTTTCAGATCCCCCAATATGTGGCAGGTCCAGAGGTGACGGTACGCAAAGCAATGCGCTTGCTAGGAATGATGGCGTCATGTATTTATTTGGTACCTTACGCGCGCCTGCGCATGCGCCCAATGCAAGAGTGGCTCAACAGCCAGTGGTGTCAGGCCAGCGGACAATGGGACGATCTAGTGGTGGTCTCGCAGGCCTTGGTTCTCACGCTACGGTGGTGGACAAAGGAAAACCCGCTACTAGGGAAACCTTTTGCCACACCCGCAGTGGAAGCCACTCTAACCACAGACGCATCCCTCACAGGATGGGGGGCTCACCTAGCCCATCAGAGCGCCCACAGAGTGTGGACTCAGAGCGTAGCATCCAAGCACATAAATCTACTGGAGTTACTGGTGGTGTTCAAGGCACTGAAAGCCTTCCAGGAACACCTATAAGGAAAGACGGTGATGGTCCTCACGGACAGCACCACAGCCATGTACTACCTCAACAAGCAAGGGGGAACCCACTCTCCAGGACTGTCCAAGCTGTCCCAGAACATCTGGAAGTGGGCTCTCAAACACAACATGTTCCTACTGTCACAACATGTACCAGGGGAACTCAATCTGCTAGCAGACGAACTCAGCAGAGATTTCCCCCTGCCCGCAGAGTACGAATGGCGGTTACACAAAGACATCGTCTTCGACGTCTTCACACAGTGGGGTTTCCCAGAGATAGACCTGTTCGCAACTCTGGAGAACTCACAATTGCTAGATTACGCCTCCAGGTACCCTCAGAACCAGTCCAAGGGGAACGGTCTATCGATTCCATGGTCAGGGAAATGTATTTACGCTTTTCCCCCCCGACTCCCCTTCTCAACGAGATTGTGCACAAAATGCACCGGGAACAAGCTACCATGATACTAGTGGCCCCTATGTGGGCCCGGCAACCATGGTTCGCTCATCTGATGGAGATGTCTCTGTCTCCACCAGTGAAACTACCATGCCCGTACAACATGCTGTGCCAGGACAAGGGCAGGACACTGCATCCATGCCCTCAAACCTTGAACTTAGCATCCTGGCTCCTGAGGTCATAGAATCTGGACATTTACAACTGCCACAAAGGTGCATGGACAACCTCAGGGAAGCTAGAAAACCTAACACTCGTCACGGTTATTCTAGCAAATGGAAGAGATTTGTCATCTGGTGTAGAGGAAGAAGCATCAACCCCGTTGACTGCTCTCCCACACAAATTGTTCTGTACCTGACCCATTTGCTGGACTCGGGTCTAGTATTCAATTCTATTAAAGTCCACCTAGCGGCACTTTCTGCATACACCACTTCCCAACTTAAAGTGTCATGGTGGAAAGTCCCAGTGATCAAGGCCTTCATGGAAGGGGTAAAAAGGATACACCCTCCAATAGCAAACCCAGCTCCCGGCTGGGACCTAAATGTGGTACTCACCAGGCTCATGGGCTCACCCTTTGAACCCATGCACAAGGCAACTCTTAAGGCCCTCACTCTTAAGACTGCTTTTCTAATAGCTACCACCTCCATTAGGAGAGTAAGTGAACTACAGGCTCTTTCTGTTCTAGACCCATTTGTAACGGTTCACAGAGATAAGGTGGTTCTACGCACACACCCAAGGTTTGCACCGAAATTCATCTCGAAATTCTATGTCAACCAGTCAATAGAACTACCAATGTTCTTTCAAAATCCCTCAAATCTAGGAGAAAAGAGCATGCATACACTTGATGTGCGCAGAGCTGTCATGTTTTATATGGAAAGAACTAGACCACTGAGAAAGACTAATCAGTTCTTTGTTTCGGTGGCAGCAGCAAGAGAAGGATATGCAGTATCAAAGTCCACTATGTCTAGATGGATTGTTCAATGCATCACTCTCTGTTATACTCTTGCTAAGAGAGAACTACCCTTCAAGCCAAGAGCAGACTCTACTCGTGGCATTGGGGCATCCATATCTTTTATTGCAAATGTTCCCCTTGAGTCCATCTGCAAAGCGGCAACCTGGAGTTCTGTACACACCTTTACAAAACATTACTGTCTAGATGCCCACTCTAGAGCTGATTCCCAGGTGGGACAAGCAGTATTAAAGACACCTTTTCTCTACTGTTTCTTCTCACAACCCACCTCCAACTCCGGGTACTGCTCGCTAGTCTATGCACAGCATGTGATTCTAAGCAGATTAACAAACATCAGAAGACAATGCATTACTTACTGTAAAAGCATTTCTGATGGTTGTATCTGCTTAGATTCACATGCGCCCACCCTTCCTCCCCGCTCGGATGGAAGGAACATAGACATCCTTTTATATCTCTCTCTTTTCTGTACTCACTCATGTCTAGAAGGCTCCCTCAGGGCAGAAAAAATACAAACAGAAGGACCTCGACGCGTGAGGGATTGTGGGTACACTGCACGTCACTATAGGGATAGTGTTACAGACACGCCTGTCGACGTCCCCTTTTCGACTACGAAAAACAAAATGCAATACTCTGCAGTGACCACTGGATGTCGGACCTATGCACAGCATGTGAATCTAAGCAGCTACAACCATAAGAAATGCTTTTACGGTAAGTAATGCATTGTCATACCTTGCGTGCACCCCGGAGCAGTATGCCCAAGCGGGAGAAAGTTTGCGGTCAGTATGCAGAGTGTGGGTGCCAAAGGAAGGAACATGGAGGAATGAGGAGGCTGAAAGAATGGCAAAGGAGTTCATTAAAATGGAATGAATGAAAAGCGGGGCATGGTGGGAAGCAGGGGCGAAAGTCCCAGGCCCCCAGGCGATTTATGATGAGACAGTTGTAGAAGGAGGTGCTGTAGTGTAGTTGGGAGAATGGAAGGGGGACGGGCCACTCCTACAACTGCATTGTAGTGGACAAGTGGTGAATTGTGATTTTAGAATCATGTGGGTAAGGAAACTCCATTTTAGAAGTTAAGACACCATTTTGTAACTGAGGCCTAGTGCCACGGCTATGCTAGTACACATATTTAGCTGTGAGGGTTAGAAGGATGTGCGCATGCTTTTTGCTCACATCCCTGGTAGCTTGGTAAAGATTAATTTCTTGAACAACATACACACAGTTCTTTGTTGCGTCTTGTCAGCAGTACATGCAACCCAGAAAGAATGTGCCCTGCAAGGCCACAAGAAAGGTCCAGAATGCGTCTTCGAAGAATTATCTCGTGAGGAAAGGGGGTGGGGTGAGGGCTCTAGGCCTTCACTGTCCCGACGTATAAATTATAGCAGCCCACAACCCCTAAGCCGTGTACACAAATATATGAATACACTGACCAGCCCAAGACCCCCGATCGTGTAACTGTAGAATGACCAACTGATCACAGAGAATAGGGGCAGCCTGCCCCCATTGTTAGTTCATGTGATTTGTGCTGCAAGGTGCTAGGGGAGAAGGTGAATACTTGTGAAGAAGTCCGGTGGGCACCACTGAATTAGTAAATATAGTTTTGTATTTTAGACAGTTCCAGTAATTGCGGTGAATACGTTTAAAGGAGCTGTCTGGCAAGAAAGATCCAGTGACACCGGGATCCAAAGTCCAAAGTAACAAAACTGGGTGGGTGGAACCACACAGGTATCCAGACGATCACACACTGTTCTCTCCAAAGAGCTGCAATATCAATTCAGGGTATGTTACTGCATATATTGTTCAAATGTGGATATTTTCACAAATTGCCTGCTCCATGGACAGTAGTTATCAGAGTTCAAGATGTTGCAAATCATAAAATGTGATTTAATAACAGAAGAATAGAGGCAAACAGCTTCCTCATGAATATGGGCTCATTAGGCCGATGCATTTCGGAGAAAACTCCATCTTCAGGGCTGAGCACTTAACGTGGAGGCCTCTCTGTCTTGATGGCAATAAGTGCGGTCCACAGGAATAGAAAATGTTAAGTCCTCACAAGTCTTTTTATCTGTTCCTCGCATTTTTAGAGCCACCTGACATACATGCCAACATTCTGAAGCACCTCTACGCTACTGCTTCTAGTGACCGTATAATGCTTGGCAATGGGGAGAAGGTAACACATTTATGCAGCCGGTGGGAAAGATGTGGAGCAGCCAACTCGTCTGGGAATGGAACGGGGGTACACGTAGTTTTGGAAAATTATCGCAACCTCAAAAGTAGCCGCCTCATTAATGTCCTTGGTACTAGGTGCACTGAGGAGCTGTGAAATCATGATCTGTAGAAATAATTGCCAATTACTGTCTTTGTGTTGAATGACGACAAAAGAAGATCCCCAAGTGGAAGAAGACGGACGGAAGATGCTGGGACCAATCGCCTGGCATCTCGTATAGAGCAGGCAATATGCGTATAGGGGCAAACCAACCACCTGCTTGGATTTGTAACCTATTCAATGTACATCAGTTATGATGCTATGTACCCTTTAAAGCTACTGCTCAGGCTGTTTTTGATCAAAGCGCTCTGCGGAAGCAGAGTTCTTTTGTTGACACGTACTTGTATTCTTTTTTATAGATTAAACTTTGTTCTCATTTTCAGTTGTGAGCGTTGAGGGGTTACTCCACACCCCTAACCCTCAAAATGCATACAAAACTGTACTTTCCGACAAAGAAATGCTGTTGAAGTATATTATATCGGCAAAACCATGCTTACCCATTGGGTGCTAATTTCTGCTTCAAAGGAATTGACGGAGCAAGCATCTAGTCTTTTTTGGTGTGTCCATATCCGTTAGTAGTCTATAAAGACAAGGCTTACAGCCATTAGCTAGACTGTCCATCGCACCAAGCTAGCATGTTGCCACTTGACAGATCCACTACTTGATGTTAACTTCATATATTTCACACATGTGGCATGGTGGAGGAATGTTCCAGTTCCTGGTATCACAAACAACCTTAGTTCTAGTGTTACTATCTTGGGGACACTATCAGTTCATTTATCGGCCATTGGATATTGAAGAGCAACTGGGATGCAGCTGTAACCAAGCAATAATCGCGCTCTAGAGTCTTTGCATGCACAGACTAAATACAATACATTGATCGCCAAAAGGCGAGGCGATAACTTAACACAAAGAACATCATTAGACTCTACTGGTAGCAGGGTGGCTTCACGTGATGGGGAGTAGTTAATGGTGATAGTTAAACCTCCTGTATGAGTACTGCTATGGGTTTTGACTGTCTTGGCATTGAAAAAAGCAGTGGTTCTTTTAGTCAAAACAAGGATATTGACTGGCAAGTCTTGATCCCAGATTTTAGACTTCAAGTGACTGCTTTTCAGCATTACTCTTGTGTGTGGCAATCCTATCAGGTTACAAAACCCAGACAACACTCTCATTAACTTAAATTGAAACGTGCCAGGACAGAGCTCATGTTTTTTATAACTAATCCTCATGGGAAACACAAAGTTCACGCCTCTCCATTCTCAGGTTGTTCTGGGATTCCCCTAATGGGAACAATCTATACGATGTACAAGGTTTTAGCAAAAGAAAAGCGAGAACATCTGTTTTCTATTGTTTGGGTTCAAGTTCTGTGCTTGGATCGGGATGTCTTTTTCCTTTCTTCCTCCTTTTGGTCTTTCTCTTTCAGGTCTTCTACACTTTCATCTGGGATTCTTTCACCCTGTTCCTCATAACAGACTCTCTCCAGGCAATCCTCGACCGCCAGTTTCTAAGGGATAAGTGGCCCAGACAACAGATGAGGCATGTCCCAGCAGCCATGGTGTGGTCCTGGGGAGCTCGGTAGAGTGAGAGGGGTGGCCAACTACTTTCTCTAGGGTTGTTATCCCAGGATCCTAGCCCCACAGCTCAATAAGCTGGTCTTTCTGCCCCCTTCTTCCCTATGTTCTAATTTCTTTTTCCATCCCCTAGAGTCTACGCTCAGCTCAACTTCACCAGTCCTATTCCCTAGATTCAAACTAGAGATCTAGTCAATCAATCTTTCTACCAGCACTCAGTCTCCGTTTTATATGGCTCTGTCCTTCCATAACCATTTCTGTTCCATGTACTTCTTCCCCATCTCTACTCCCAATTCCCTTATTTGCCCATGTGGGCAGCATCTCTCCTAAACTCTCCATCTCAAAATCCTGGTCGCCTCTCTCCATCACCCCCTTTGACACAGCTACTGACACCCTCCTGATCCCTCCATCGCCTTCATTAATATTCTGGGCAAGACTATCCTAACTATCCAAATTTCCGCCCTTACCCTGTTCTTCATCTATCCCTTTGGGCCCTGCTTTTATCATTCTCCAGATCTTTCTCCTATCACCTTCTTCCCTCCTTTGTGTTAGAGTGATATCTGAAGTGTGTTGGTAGACTGTCTCACATGCTGTCTTCAACCCTGTAGGCAGGCTATCACCACTCTCCAGATCCATCCCTCGACCACCTTCACCCCTTTAGACAAAGTTATTACACCTTTCCAGATAGTAATACTTGCATATCTCCCTCCTTCCCACTTCCATCTGATAACCACCTCTTGAAATTCTCTAGCTCTAGCTCCCTCTGCTTCTTACCACCTGCTCCAGTGGTCCCAGCTCTGGTCCCCTAGATCTTTCATCCGATCCCCTCGCTCCACAATGGAACAGCCTCCTGGACCCTCCTCGTCTCGTGAGTCTTGCTTCTGGCCATATTCCCGCCTTCAAACTCCCTCTAATGCTATTCTGTCCCCCGTCTACAGCTCCTGTGTCCAAGCACTTCCGCGAACAGACTGAGGCTGTGTGCTTTTAACCGTGCTGTGTTCCTGCCTTCCAGTCTCCATCGGGTGACACGGGACTCAGGCATGTTGGTTGTTGGGCTCCACCCCTGGGGATTGCTAACATCATTGATGTGGGATATAGGATGGGCTTATCCCTATCCCCAACCCACTCTTTGGGTGGTTCTCACTCTGCCTGCCACACTCTGGCCCTGCCCTCCGAGTCTCTTTCTGAGTTAAGGGAACCCAAGTACATCTCTTTAGGCAACTGATGTAGACATTGAGCCTCATTATAATAGTGGCAGCCACGGTATGAACGGTGCCGGTAAGGCACCGGCACCGTTCATACCGTGCCGCTGCATTACGAGTTCTGCTTGCGGGCTCCTGACAGTTTGCCAGGTCTTACCTGGCGGGCTGTGTGGCACCCGCGAGCAGAACTCGTGATTGCACCGGCACCGTTATCAACGGTGCCGGTGCAACCATGCTCCCCACTCCCATTCTGCCCTATAGTGCAGAATGGGTATCGGGAGCCCGGTATTACCGCCACCCGCGAATAGGCAATTACCGGGCCCATTCATCTCGCAATGGGCCAGTTATTGACCAATCATGGGTGGCGGGGCCGGTAGCGAGCATGGCGGTAGCCGTGCCTGCCATACAGGCACGGCTACCGCCATGCTCGTAATGAGGCTCATTGTCTGATAGTCTCCACCCCTGAGCATGTCTTCCGGCACTGATGTGGGATTTTGGGTTGGCTGTCCTCTCTCAGGTGGCCACGCCCTGTCCCTGCAATGGGCTCCCTAAGCCTATCTGTTTTTTTTGTAATGTTTATTTTAAACCAGGGCAGGATGACAACGGTATAACATAAATCAAGACATTAAGATCATCAAATAATAATCCCCTCCAAACCCCCAACCACCTCCCCCCATGCCCCTTGGTCTGGGATCGCTTCCCGTTAGTTTGTGTTTTCTGTGTCCGCTTCGGCTATGCTTCCCTCTCAGGGAATGACCCGGTCCCCCAAGGCCCACTGGATATTGCGAGGCTTATAGGTCAAAGCTGGAAATTTCTGTCACATTTCAACAATGGGGCCCAAATGTTTTGAAAACGATGGAGTCTGGCCCTAGGCGCTGTAACCTTCTCCGCAATATGAATGTCCCATATTTCCCCCCACCATTGGGACATGGAGGGGCCATCTGGGGCTTTCTAGGAGCGGGCTATAACTATTTTCACAGCCAGAAGGCACTGGGTCAGCAGTTTGGCTTTATTTCCAGAGCGCGGATAGATCCCGGGGCCCCCAGCAGGACGGGCTCAGGCTTCAGAGGGAGTGCCGTCTGGGTGATCTACTCGATGGTGGCTAAACAGTTTCAAGAACTGTTGGATCTTTGGCCAAGCCCACCACATGTGGAAAAAGAATCCTGGTCGCCGCACCCTTTCCAGCAGGCGTGGTCTAGAGATTGGTTCATATGATGAAGACTGAGAGGGGAATAGTACCAACATAGCAGAATTTTTTACGTGCATTCTCTATTGGTGACGCAGGAGGACAATGTGTGCGTTTGGGTCCAGATATTCACAGAGGCCTGGTCCTCAACCGGAAGACCCAGATCAGCCTCTCACTGGGCCATGCACCGGGTTTTTGAAGCAAGAAAGTCCCCTAGAAATCGTCTGTATAAGGTAGAGATCCTGCCTCAGGCTGGCAGATCCTTGAGAGTTTGTTCGAGGGGGGTGAGGGAATGCGTGGCTGCTTGAAGAGTTTGGGGGTGGGCGCACCAATGACGTAGATGAATGTATGTAAATCTGTCTCTTTCTTGGAGTCGAAAAAGCTCCTTACATTGTTCAAAGGTGCGAGGTAGTACTCCTACGTAAAGCTCATCCAGGGTTTCAAGGCTTCCTGCTATCCAGTTCTTGAAGTTCACGGGGTTCGCCCCGGGCGAGAAGGTTGGATTGTGAGGATTTGGAGGTAGGGGACTCAGTCCCCTCGGGATTCCCTTCTGTTTCAGCGCCCAGTCCCAGGAGTTCAGAGTATGCTTAGTCGCTAGTAAGAGTCCTTCCCATCTTTCTCTGAGAGAGGTTGGAATGTGTGGCAGAAACCGCAGGGGGAGAGGAAGCCGTGATTGTTCTAGTACCACCCATCTAGGGTAGTCAGTGGTTATTTGCCACACGCGAATGTGCGCTAGTTGTGCGGCCAGAGTGGAAGACCCCCAGTCCGCCCAATCTTATGTTGCCTAGCATTGTTTTTTGGGGTATCATGGCTTTCTTTCCCCTCCAGATGAATCGGAGCATTTTCCTCTGCAGGTCGTGGAGGGCAGGTGCTGGGATTGCGACGGGGAGGGAGATGCAGGCGTATAGGAATCTCGGGAGTAAGTTCATTTTCTAGGCCGTTATGCGTCCCATCAGTGAGATTTCTTGGGTCGCCCAGCGTTTCAGATCACCTTCCAATTCTTTAAAGAGCTGGAGAAAGTTAGCGTCATATGTGTCCTTCGTGTTCCCGGGTATATGGACCCCCAAGTAAGGAATAGCCCTCACTTTCTATGTAATGGGACACATCGGGACAAGTGCCTCCCGTTCATCTGGGGAGAGGCCTACCCATAAGCCTACAGATTTACTAAAGTTGATGGAGAAGCCGGTGACCTCCCCATAGCTAGTTATTTCAGTCAGGGCATGACATAGTGAGGAGCAGGGTTCTGAGATCGTGAGCAACACGTCATCTGCATATAGGGCGATTTTATGCTGAAATGGGCTGACTTGGGGGCCCTTAATGTGGTTATTCAGTCTGATCTTCTGGGCGAAAGGTTCCATGGTAAGTGCGAATAGCAGTGGGGATAGCGGGCAGCCCTGTCTGGTTCCACAGATCAGGGGGATTGGAGCGGAGAGTGAGCCATTAATCCTATGGAAGGTTTTCGATTTATAGTTGGCCAGGACCATTGCCTGGAACGCCGGGCCAAACCCAAAGGCCTCCAGAGTGAGGCTCATGAAGGACCAGTCCAGCCTATCAAACGCTTTGGTAGGGTCTAGGGCCATCAGGACCAGCCCCTGGGAGTTTCGGGAGGTGAGGTCTACCAGGTTCAGTGCTCTGCGGATGTTATCTCCTGCCGATCTGTTCATAATAAAGTCTGCCTAATCAGGGTGAATTATGTCGGGTAGTATGCATGATAGGCGGTTAGCGAGAATTTTGTAGTATATGTTAGCATCAATATTCAGCAGGGCTATTGGCCTGTAGGAAGCCAGGTCTCTCGGGTCCTTCCCTGGTTTGGGCAGAAGGATGGTGGTTGACTCTTGCATTGAGGGGGTTACATTAATTGTCACCCTAAAGGAGTTGAAGAGCACCACCAGGGGGGGACAAGCTGGGGTTTAAAGATTTTGTAGAACCTAGAGTAAAATCCACCGGGACCCGGGGCCCGGGATTTAAGGGACTTGATGGCCTCCTCGACCTCCTCAGCTGTGATTGGAGCGTCCAGGCTCTCCCTGGTCGAGTCGGGCAGTCGGGGGAGGGCCGCTTCCTGTAGGTATTCTTTCTATTTATTCAGCTCCCTCAGTGGTGCTGTCATTACCTGGGCCAGGTGGTCCGCCGCTAGCTGTTGCTTTATTGGCTCTGCATATTGGATCACTCCACGCGGGTCTCGCAGTCCGATAATGGTGTTGCTCCACTTTGCTTTAGCCAATTTAGCTACGAGTAGTTTGTTCGCCTTGTTGTTCTTCACATAAACAAATTGTTTGGGTTTGGCCAAAAGCTGTGCCGTGTGTTCGGCGTAGTGGGCCTCTAGCTTCTTTCTGGCAGTGCGGATGGCTCGCTGTGTCTTAGGGGACCAGCCTTTTTTCTTGTGAGTTTCCTCTGCTGCTTTGAGTTCCGCCTCGAGGATCAAGCAAGCCTGTCGCCTACTTCGGTGAAATGCCACTCCCTGTGTGATCAATTCTCCCCTGATCACCACTTTCAAGGCGTCCCAAGTGTTTGCAGGGGAGGTATCCTTGACCGTGTTTTCTCTGAGGAAGTTTTTAATTGCTCTTGCAATCGTGTCCCGTAGAGGCATATCGTTAATAATTGAATCATAAAGAGTCCATCTGCGTGGAGAATTGGGCTTGGGTTCATGTGCTCGGATCTCCAGTATTACTGGGGCGTGATCGGAAAGAATCCGTGGGCCGATAGATACATCATTGGCATAGGCAAGCGTCTGGGGGGATGTCAGGAGGAGGCCAATCCTTGAGAAAGTTTGGTGAACGTAGGAGTAGAAGGAGAAATCTCTTTCAGAGGGATGAAGCACCCACCACGAGTCCACCACTTCCAGAGATCTGAACAGGCGGAAGAGGCTGAGTGCCTGGGTGAAGTCTCCAGGGGTGGGGGTGAGATTTGTCTTTTGTAGGGTCTGGTTCTCCATTGAAGTCTCCCCCAAATAAGACTTGGCCTTCTGTGAAGTGGGAGAGGGAGGAGCCCAGTGAGTCATAGAAGGCAGCTTGCCCGGAGTTGGGGGCATATACTGAGACAAAAGTGTATAGGTCTCCAAGCAATAGGCATTTAGCTGCCACAAATCAGCCTTCTGGGCATGTTTTTGTTTGCAGAACCTCGGGGTACAGACCCTTCCTGAAGAGAATTACAGTGCCCCCCTTCTTGGAGCCACCCGAGGCGAACAGTTGGAGAGGTTAACCTCAGGAGCGGTGGCGCCCAAAGTCCACCGGTACTAGGTGAGTCTCCTGGAGCAGAGCTACAGCTGCATCTTCGTCCTGAAGCTTTTGTAGGATCGATTTATGTTTGGCGGGGGAGTTCAGTCCATTGATATTGAGGGAGAGAAATTTTAGGGATCGATGCTCCTGGGCTAGGTCCATCTCTGCTGCTGCGTCTGGGGTGGAAGAGGTTGGAAGGGTGTGAGTTAGCCGTCATCTCGAAGGAATGCTAGGAATGCGTCAACCTGCTCTTGGGATTTTAACACAAGATCCGAACGGGAGGCCGTAACCTTAACTGGTGGGGGGCCAAGACTGTAAATTCGCCCACCGCCCTGGCCAACCGGGCCAATCGAGCGAGTAAGAGTACTGTGGCATTCCAAGGACTCATAGGTGGAATGTGCCTTGGAAATGGGCATGGGCCGTCAGCGGGGCCCGCTGCATTGGTTGTAGCTGTTCTTGAGCTCGGTCAAGGTCAGTGTAGTTCCTTTGGGGCAGAGATGGGAAATTGGTGATAAGGCGAGGCAGAGGACCGAAGGCCACGGTCCTGCACTGGTATACCTTCTCCTGTTGCTGCGTGGCACCTTCGACCAGGAGGACCACCTAGGTTTCGGAAGGGAGACCACTCCCACGTCAGTGGTGTCCTCCGATCTTGGCGATGTGGCCTCTTCGGGCGAGGATGGGTCCATGATTTTGTTGGCATCCTCAAAGTGGCTGATTCTATGTAAGGTGCTGTTGTATGAAAACTGTAGGGCTGTCGGGAATAGCCATCTGTATCGAAGCTGACACTCCTGAAGAAAGAGGGTCAGAGGCCGGAGGGAATTCCTTTTTTGGAGAGTGAGTTGCGAGAGGTCTTGGTAGATCTGGAGAGGTGAGCCCTGGAAGGAAAGTTCATCTTGAGACCGGCTGATTGCCGAGAGAGCCTCCTTTGTGTGAAGAAGTGCACTCTAGTTATGACATCAGGGGGGAAGTCTGAGTCCACTCCCCGACACAGGCGCAACCTTTGAGTGCGGTCTAGAAGAAGTTGAGGTTTGTCCAGTTGTGGGAGCAAGGATTGGAAGAAGTCTCCCACATATTCCGCCAGGTTTTTGTTGAGGACAGGGGTCGGTATCCCTCGAATTCGGAGGTTGTTATGCCGGCCCTATTTTCAAGATCTTCTTGTTTGAATTTGAGGATTTCACATTTGTCCTGCAAGGTTCTGATTGAGCGTTGGATTTCCCCCAGTGTGGTTGCATGCTCCTGGGAGCGGTCGTCTATCTCCCCCAGTCTTTGTTCCACCTCGGTCACCCTTTGATCGGTATGCTCTAGCTTTGTGGTAAGCTCAGTCATGCAGGATCTAAATTCAGACTTAATGTCAGACAGAAAAGCCTGCATGTCCTCTTTGGTAGCAAGGGCTTCTCTATCCTCTGGGGATTTCTGTGGGGTAAGCTGCGGGGGTTGGGGGGACGGTGGGTCATTTTTCTTTCCCTTGTCCATCGATGTGAACATGATGCCGATATCCGAGTTCTTACCCGCTTTTAGTTGCTTAGCCATTACGCCAGTCTGGGTGTAGGGTAGGTGGCACAGAAGTCTCTCGAGGCTGAAGAATGGGGGATTTTATTGTCTGAGGTCCGAGCGTTGTAAGTTATTGGAGTGAGGATCCCGGTACGTTGGCTTGTATCTTGTTAGGGTAGGTGTTTCCATAGATTGTGGCCTCCCAGTGAAGGGTGAAGAGGAGAGGGGGTCCCTGGTTCCTCACGTGAGGTGTGGAGAGAATAGGTTGGGTTGTAATTAGGGGGGGGTCGCTAAATGAGCCAGGGCGCGCCGGGAGGAGGAGGAGATAGAGGGGGGAGATTGCTTTCGTGGTGTTATATTGTCCCAAGACTAGGAGGCTTCAACTGGTGGTGTATTGTTATTCCAGGCAGTCTGGGGGTAGTCTTGCAGGGCCGCCAATTGACGGGGGGCCAAGAAAATTCTTTGTAGAGGGCCGTCTGGGGGCAAGAGTCATGGCCACATACCTCTCTCCCTTTTCTTTTCTTCCCTAGCGGTGCGCTGCCTTGGAAGCAGGTTAGCTGATTCCCAAGCGCTGGGTCTCTGTCGGAACAGGGTGCGCCCATAGGGAGGGCCAGGGCAGGTGTGAGCAAGCTTAGGTGGATTTTGCTTTCCAGTGTGTGGGGCCCGGGTTGCTGCAGTGTTGAGGGGCCGGCGGCTCCCTTCCAGCTTTGATGAGCGGGTAGATGAGGGGGAGGGACTCCTCCCAGGCCGGTGAGCAGGACTCCCTCCACTCCCTCGGCACCGGACCATGGGGCGCTGTGTCCGGGGCGCCACCCGGGCCCCAGCCAGCGAATGGAGGGGTGGGGCAAGCATCTCCTTCAGCCTCCCCACCCCGGAAGCCCCAATTGGCAGAGCGGGCCACGGGGGATGCAGCACCAGATCCAGTGAGCGCAGCTCGGAGGCAGAGCACCAACATGACACGTTCTGCAGTAGGGAGCCCTCGTCATCCGGAGCGCAGGTAGTACGGAGGGGGAGCGAGTTCAGGATCCCCAGAGTCGGAGGGGCCAGTTATTAGGGCCCAAACTCCCGTCTGTCATCTTGGATTTGCGTGGCGGCTGGGTGGCTGAGCTTAGTCAGGCTCGTTTCGGGACTTCCCAAGGTCTAAGCTTCCCAATCTCTCGTCACTTGCAGCCCCAAACCTTCTCATTAATCTGCCATTGTGGGGTAAGAAGCACAGCCGCAACCATTGCGAAGCTCATGAAGCAGCGGGCCCAACACGGAGGCCATTAAAAGAGCAGCTACATAGTCGGCGCTCCAGGCCACGCCCCCCAGCCTATCTGTTATTAACTGTATGAGAGTGGAGGCATTGTTTGATGGATGTCTGGATGATTGCTGTGTTTTCCACCCTAATGTAGGTCCATCTCTTTCCCTCTGAACCCACACAAGGGGGACAATTGGGCTGTCACCGCTGGCTCCATCAGACGGTGGTTCCTAGATTCCCTTAAAGGGTAAGTAGCTACACAGTGCCCAGTTCCAGTGAAAGGATTGTGTGTTGGGAAGATCCAGATTGTTCTTATCCCATATGGTCTACAATTCTCAGGTGCAAGGGCTGTGCCCTTTAAAAGGACCCTGGCTATGCTGGTACCATGTGATGGTTTCCTGCCCTGAGATGGGGACTAAGTGAGGGTGACCAGGAGATCCTCCCCATGCCACCCCCAGGCCCAGTACCAGCTATCTTGGGGAGTTACCTGATCATTCCATTGGCTGTCCCCAGAATGAGACAGTGTACTTTGTCGCCGGTATTATGTTTTTTATTCCAGCCTGGATTCTGCACATTTCTTTTATTGTACATGGGAGCCCCTTGAATCCAGATTCACTTGATATATGTATAGTTCCTAACTTCCCAGATACTTGTGTACCTGTACGTAAGTTAGAAAATGCACAATGGATGACAAAGAAAAGGTGGCTATCAGAGCAAAGGATTTAGTTGGTTTTAAGGGAATTTATTATTGAAAGCATTAGACAAAGACAAAAATCAGGGGTACACTTTTCATAAATATCTGTGCCATTCCCGAGGTGGGGAATATTTTTGTTGCTGCACAATAAGGTCAATTAATTTAAACAACACTCCCATATCCACCACAGATGTTACCTGGGTAAATGTTCTATGCATTTGAGAAATTATATCTCCCTTCTCCACATATCTTGATGTATTTTAAGATTCTTACTTCTGTGTTCAGGAAATGCAGAAGTAAACCTATATGCGCTTTCTCAAGCATAGTTCCTTCAATATAAATTACAATCAATCATCTTCACCTTTCAGGGGTGGATGGGGGTTGCTCAGCCAGTGTATCCTCAGAACTCCATGCTCTTGTCTTTAATATCGTAATCCCTTTACTGTTCGAAGACAGGGACATGCTTTGGCATTTGAAGCCACAAGGGATTCATTTTTCCTTCAGGTGGTGTGCTGTACCAGGGAAACCCACAGTTAAGGAAATCATGCTTCAGGAAAAATGCGAGATCCTCGAACCGGTGAAGTAAATGGTATGTTTGAAAAGATGCACATTTTGAGCATCCAACTTAACTTTAGAGTTGTTTTAGAATTTCTTTACACAGTTAACAGTCTTAGTACAGACTGTCAGTTAAAATTATAAATGTCTTCTTATATGTTCTTCTGCTGTTACCACTGGTTAAATCCCTCCAGGATCACTTCAGCTTTTTACCAGTGGTTAAACCCCTTCAGGATTATGTGGCACACACTTCTCTGTATGCCCCCCTTGTGGCACTGGGACACCCCCAAAGTCATGTGGTTCTTTTGGTATGGTTTGTGGTCCTCAATCTAATTAATACCATATATTTGCCAGCTTTCTCAGCCTTGGTAAGAAATACACACATACTTTTTGTTCTCTTGTTCACACGGCGTGTGCCCATTTCATTCTCTTAGCTTCTTTGTACTGTGGGAAGACCGTTTGCTTCCCGTCTTAGTTCCGCTTCTGACTGGAGGCCCTTGCTCGGTCAGAGCACCTGTTTTATAGTCTCCAGCTAGCGTGTCCTGCTTTAGCTACGTTACAGAAGGGCTTTGTGTGGCTCCACCCCCACCAGGAATTATTCACACAAGCTCACCACTGCATATCAGTGATTCTCCTCCCTCCATCGGAGTCGCAAACTGCATAGGAGCTATCTCCCCATTCACAGTTCTTACTGTGTTTAAATATGTCATCACAATTGGAAAAGGTGTGTCCTCCTTCCTTGATGGCAGCATCCAGATGAAACTCAGCTTTATCTGAAACCAACAGGGTGGAAGGAGATCACTGGTATTTGTAGTCAAAACATTAGAACAAACAGTTTCTTCCAGTCCCATTTAAGTGGAAAATGTAGTCCATTCAAGGAGGTCCTCATTGGACTGGGAGTCCTTGTCTCCGAAAGGGGAGTCACATCCAGTGACGTCCCACTTGCCCATACCCCAAGGGAGGCTCTTGCAGAGCGGTCACCTCCCTAGCCTCACATGGGGTGGCCTGATAAGGGCGAGTCAAGGATGGGTGCGGTACAAGCATGTGGCGATGTGTCAAGGAGGTGCTGTAAGAAAAAAGCCAGATCTGAGTAAAGGACAGGAGGTGCAGAAGAGGGTCCCTTAGTCTCACACATGTGTCGTATTGCCCTTCATGAAGGGAAGCAAGGACAAGGTTTTTGCAAACTCAGCCAGGAATGGAAACCTTAGGCTAGCAACCAAATCCTAGTTGGTGGCGTGACCACGGGGTGGTGGAATGTTGAGCCAAACAACAATGCTGAGACCACAGATCCATTCACAGCATGGAGCAGCTTCAGCACAAAAGAAAGAGAAACCAAAAACAAAGAAGCTGAGGTGGAGGGAAGTGAGAATCATTACTGGAATACTCGTACTCGTGCCAGCAAGAATAAAAAAGGGGAAATAAGTGAGCATCATTACTGAAACACTCATACTCGTCCCAGTAAGAATAAAGAAGTGAGAACAAGTGTTTGAAATATTCCCAAAAGTATTTTCTCTTCCCTTTATCTGTCCCAGCTAGGGAAAAGACCGGACATTGTGTAGAGAAAATGTGGCAATTGTGATAAACAAAGAGAGAAAGAAGAAGAATCTCGGAAAGGGGAACCAAGGTGTCAAGGACACAATAGAGGAATCGAAGAGCCCCATTTCCAAATCGTACAAACTAATTAAAGTAGTTGCCAAGAACTAACAACGCATACATTGCTAAAGTGACTGTGCTGAAGAGCAGACCACAGGAGAAGGGAGTCATTCTCCTGCGCCTTAGTTGGTTTTGATAGTGCTAGGGACAGAAGAGGTTAGTTTTGGATGGAGGCCAGATCTTCCTTTTGGACTCACCGTCGACTGACGAGCACCCTAGTTAGTTTTTGTTAGGTAGGGAAAACCAATAGTTTTAGTGAAATTTAGGAGTTTGCAACTTTTTATTTGATAAACAAGTTTTTAAAAATGGAAGATACAAGTCTCTGTCCTTCTTCTGACCTGCCAGGAGACTAAATAGAAGACTAATAGAAGACTAGGAGACTAAATAGAAGGATGGGGGAAACTCAAAAACCCGAGGGCTGTGACATTGAATTGATCACCTATCCCACGGGAGGAAATATGGTCTGAGATTTACAAGCTAAGATGTGAACTGTTTCACCAGGTTCCACCTGGGATCAAGAGGAATGCCAAGATCTGTTGTCAGTTTCCACCGTATTTTATTGTAACTCAAAATAAAAGCTGGATCTTCCCCGAAAAAAAATAAATGTCAGGATGGCTTTCTTCTTTATAGTGTTGGTTTCCCTACTCTTGAGGAACCTCTCTTGGTCCAATGTTTCTTCCGCAGGAGGAGGACAACTAGGCCTGCCTCCCCATAGTAGCAAATGTCTTAGCGCAAACAGTTCAAGAGGAGTTACCTCACCCTTCCCTGGTGTTCTAGGCTTTAGAGTGACCCGACCCCCTTCCTCTTCTTGTCCCAATCTACATGTGGGCTTCTGGGTACTTGTACCCTATGACTCTCTTTATTGCAGATTTGGGTGAGTAGGATGCTGAGTGGATGTAGCAGGCAGGGAGAGCTGGAGAGGGGTTCTTGTGGTATGTTTGGACTTCTTTCTGGTCTCAGTTGCCATACTTTTCTACACTCAAAATAATGTCCCTGTCCTCAGCTTGTACCGCCTCCCATCCTCTGCCTGGGAACAACTGGCTCAGCTAGGACCCGTTTGTTCTTACTACCTAGGTGTTGGCTATCTGTCTGGTGATTTCTCTCCTTACCACTGAATGTTCCTGTCTTTCTGCTTCCTTCTGATATTTTTTAATTATTTATAGTGTGCTATACTTCAGCAAAACCTTTCCCACTTGCATAAAAATTGTCATATTTAAAAATACAAAATCACATGAATACAATTCAATTCATTAAGGATTCGGATCATTCAAATCACAATTCATTTTAGAACAATTATGAACAATCAATAAAATCAACATCATAACCAAAATGACATTAAAATATCTTTGGTAATTATCATCCTGGAGCCTGTGCTTGAAAGCGACAGGTGGGTATTTCATTGTGCATTTGCACTTTACTAAGAGAGCATTGCCTACACATTCTGGTCGATCTCTTAATTCATTTTTTGGTTTACTGTCGCTCAGGTCTAGGTGGGGTGGGTCGTCCAACCAGTTCGACCTGTGATTTGAATGCAACTACAATAATGTTGAATGTTGCTTTTGAACACGTAACATCAGAGTGTTCTTTTTATATGACACGTTGTCAGTGATCTCACTGAGCAACATAGCCAGCTGCTGCCTCTCACCTGCACTCACTCGAACTGGGTCTAGCTGCACTTGCAACAGCGGCAAGATATGATTAGATCATGCACGTGCGTTATATGCTTCCGCCATTGTTACATTAATTGCTACAAAGTTGCCACGCAGAGCCTCTCGAAATGAAACATAGTGCCACTTTTTAGTCGCTATTCATACTTTACCAAATAATTGATAGTAAGCCGCTAATAGAATTAATCATGCTGATGATTCTCAAATATGGCCACCAGCTTGGAGAACAACGTTGTTTTGCGGTCACATGACTTGTCACATGACTATCTGGCAAAGAGGCGGAGCGTGGCAAACGTCCTTGAATTTGTTGGGAAGCGAGTGAACATGTTGATTAATTCCTGCCTGAAGAGCGCAACGCGTAGCTTTTTTTTTTTTAAACATATATGGTTGAGTGTGTTTTACTCCTGGTTCGCTAAGATTGGCTGTTAGCCATATCTGATTTAATATTGTTGTGATGCATTGAATTTAATAAAGTTATTTATCTGTTCAAGTACAATCTTCGGGTGCTCTGGCATTTTTGTTTCCCTGTGTAGCTTGTTAGGCTATTGTCTGCATTGTTGTGGGAGACTGTTTTCACACTAATTTAACTTTGGGAATACTTTGATTCACTGGCCATGTAAGGAATTTGCAATATTGTATCCACTGCGGGGGAACCTCATCCGGGAACAATTGTGCTGAGGCTCTCCTTTCTGTGCTGAATTCTCAACATTCAGTTGCAAACTCGCCACATTGTATCTGCAGTTCCACAGACTTCCTAGTGGGTCCCACAAACCACCAGAGAACATTATTTTGATGTGCCAATGGAGGTGGCAACAGTATCCAAAAACCTATTACTACCAACAAATGTAAGGAAAACATCTCCCTTAAAGGGAAAGTTTCTTTTATTCATGTTATGAATTTGGATCTGCTTAGGGAAAGCATCAGCGATCGTAGTTGGGCAGAGGGTGCACCAGGTTATCCAGTAGGGTTCCCTAAGAGGTTAGATTAGGGGCAGAGCTATTAGGGCTCAGCTGCCCTACTAGGTCATGAGACTGAGGAAGGCTTGGCCCCACAGGGCTGCCCTGAGGGGTGTCAATGTGATTGTCACCTGCAATATGTCATGAACTGAAGTGGAGTGACACTCGGGGGATCCTCCCCATACTCTCTTTGTGCCCAACAGCCTATGGTACAGGGTGTCACCCAGCTTCCTGAATTCCCACCTTTTGTGATGATTCATGGGAGCTCGTCACTTCTCCCCGGGGTGGGGGAGGGGAGTCATTCTCTGTGAGGCTAGGGAGGTGAGGTCACTACCCAATAGTCACCCTAGGGGTTGTGGAAAGCCGGACCTCGCATGGAGAGACTCACCTCATGGAGATAAGGACTCCCGTTCTGTGAAGGAACTACCTGACCCCTTTTCCATTGGAACATCCTTGTCAGAAATCCCTGAAAGCACTGTCGGTTATGAAAAGGCTTCTTTTGTCTGTGATCGAGGAATCAATATGACTAAGGCAAAGAAGAAAAAGAGAGGTCTGCAGAGTAATAACAGATTGCTTGGATATAGTACTGAGAAGAGTTGGCCCCAAGGAAGCATAAAGATCACCTCAACAACTGATTATAATACTGAGAAGAGTTGGCACGAAGGAGGCATGAAGATCAACTCAACCGCTGATCATAGCACTGAGAAGAGTTGGCTTTAAGGAGGCCTAAAGATAATCTCAACTACGAAGAAGGACTTGACCTCTGTGCTGACCACATTTTCTTTGTTGAATCAGAAGCCAAAGCAAAGGTTTGCTGGAAAAGAGATAAAGACTGAGCCAGTTTACCAGGGCAAGGGAGTCATTCTCCTGGTACTCATTTTCACTTGTATGCTGAATCCTTTTTGTAGACTTGCAGTAGGGCAAAAGTAGGTTTTGGACAGAGGACGGGCATTTTTTATTTGAATAAACATCCAGATGATGTGCATACAAGCTGTTATTAGTTTAGGTAGGTATATCCCTTCAGAGATAGGAAGAGGTAGGTACGTTTCTTCAAATCTTAATAAAGCTTTGTTGAACGATGCCACCACTTTGTCAGGCTCCTTAGACCACCGCACTGCAGTTGATTCTCACAAGCACTCGAGTCTCCTACTTAAACCACTCTTAAAGTCTGTATCAGGACTGATCCATTTGCTAGGTGAACCCCAGAGGCCACCTGCACTGCCTTGAAGAAGACTTGTTTTTTGGTAGAAACACATGTTAAATGCTCCAAATTGGCTGTCCCTTCAGAAAGATTTCATTTGTTTATTTTCTGTTAATGCGCCAATTTACATACACAGGCTACCTTAGCCTTGATGTTTCTCATAATTTGCAAGACTCCAGTCTTATGACTTAATAAATCACTTGTGTTGCCTATTTTGACTCCTCTATGCCCATAGTTGGCTTTGGAACTTGGTTACTGTTTTCGATTTGCTGGGGCCTTTTGGGTGTAGGCCTCTACACAGGCACATGCAGCCTGAAGTGCTACAGCATTCCATATTCATTATCATAGACTCAGTGCATGTGATTCCATAGTTCATCACCCGCTCCTCTGTGTCCCAACTACTATACTTGCCACAATCAGTTAAATTAAATGTATGTGTAAATTGAACCTGTGCTGAGTAAATCATGGTGTGACTTTGTTCTTAGGAAATTACAATTTACATTAAATATGTGACTTTTTAGACCTACATCTCTTTTTGCTTGATCTCTAGGGGATCAGTATTAGCGTGATCTACCATTTGGCATTATTCATAGGGTTCGCTGGCATGCTCTGTGTCGCACAGACCCCTGACGAAAGTGGTATTTCATTTTCACTTGACTACAGAAAAGATCTTTCTTGCTCCGTTCACATTGGCTTGAGAATCTGTCCCAATTTTTTGGCAACACAAAATACCAAACCTTGTATGAGAATGATAATGTTACTTTTATTGTGTGTGCTGTAACTCTAGCATTAAGCAGACATATATCCAACTGATGGCTCATGTAGGGAAATTAGATGCATGCTCAGCTGTGTGAAGGAGGGCGTGTGGCCAAATACTTGGCATGGGTCTGTCTCCCTGTGCACCACTTTGGTTTTAAACCGCATATGAAGCAGTTTTCAGTTCACTGCTAGGTGATGCCAGTGCTATTTGTTGGTAATAGGATACAGTTTAGGAATAGAAGCCACAAAGACACCATAAATGTATCTTCATTTGGGGCTCTTCTTCAAAATAAGGGTAGAAAATGTTAAGAGTGAGTGATGGGGACAAAATCAGTAACAATTGAAAAGTTCTGGCCCATATAAAGCCAATAATCACAACATGAATAAAAAGGAATAAATACAATCTACGGTTTTATTGCCGGACCGGAAAATGGGATTACTGCCTAGGCCTGATATGCTTCATTTAAAGAAATGCATTCAGAGAAATCTTCAGAAACTACCAATTACAAATAACAAGTACAAGAACCGTCTTTATTGTAGAACACATTAAAAAGTACATCACTGTGGAAAGCACCCCTATTTTGAGCCTGGTGTAGGCTTCTAATTGGCCCGCCATTGCTGAAAAATAATTCGCAGGAATATGAGGGGCAAAAAATAAGTACAAAAATAAAAAGGGAAGAAATCCAACAGAGCAATGCCCAGGCAGTCTGAAGACACCTCTCTACTCTCCATGGTTCATTGGGGTGCCTCTTCGCCTTGAAGCATTCCTATCTGATCTCCTTCGCCTTTCTTGGCTCTCTGCTTCAACATTTCACAAAAGACAAATTTTGGATTTCCGGTGCAATTCCTTCAGTGATGTGACTTGAAGATGCAGAAAAGTGCAGCTGTAATACTGGAGAAAATGGTTCCCCTTTGTTAGATCACCCACTTAACTAATTGCAGACACTGGAAATCTCGCAGGGGTTGATCCCTACATCTTTGTCTTGCTGGGAAAGAGTTCCTCTGTGAAGGACACTGGTGGGTTCTTCCTCTTCAAATGGTGCTCGACAGGGTAAACAATCTGGTATGAGCTCATCATTGCTTGGGGAACCAATGTCCGCACCAACAGGGTCATGATATTCACAGAGATCCTAGAAACAAAAACGGAGGTCATGAACCAGCCCACATGAGAAGGTTGCAGTATTGTGTGAAAATGGGGACTCGTTTTATGGCCTGTGCAGTGAGGAACTCATGGCCTTTTACTATTTTATTTACTGTAGTTAACATATGCTCATGGTGCCTTGAGCATGGAACAGTTGATGTACTGGCAAACTGACTGTATGAATACATTTTATTTGATTCTACTCCGCACTCATTATCAGCGGTGCTCAAGAACGAGGTTTGGTGCTTTATTTTAATCATTAGACAAACCTGCAAATCCACATAGCTATCCTCTGAAGTGTCCCTCTGTTGGTCAGTGGCTGGCTGCTCTGGGGCATGAGCTGAAGACCTAGAGGATGCAAAGAGTTATTACAGGTGAATGAGCATTTCTTAAGGGTGATCATATTCAAGTCAGTGCCAAGAACATCATCAGAGCCTTCGACCAGGGCCAGTGAATGGCCAGGTACAACTGTGAAGCTGTGACCGAGTCCCCGTTAACTCCTCGGAGCAGTGTGCACATTTAGGAGGTGAATAAACCAGAAATAGCAGAAAGCTCCCACATGGTGTTCTGTCACTCTGAATTACTGTGACTTCTATGTATGTTAAAAGTCAGCAAACCAGATGACACATTAGGGCCTAGTATTTAGTGAACACAAAACTATATTTGTTAAACCGCACAAATTATAAAAAGAACATGTAACACCTAATTAAAACAGGTCGAGTGGAGAAAGGATTGAAATACGTATCACAACAATAAAAGCTACAGAAAGTGCAAAATCAAAACCAGTCCCTTTAAAGATTGCTCGCCAACCTGTAAGACACTTCTTCTGGAGATGCATTACAGTTTTATGGTGGCTTATTAGCTGGACTGCTTAGCTAGACGCTGTAGGATTCCCCTGCCTCCTGATTATTACAGCTTGCTTCTTACCAGCGCACAGATGCCCTTATGCAGATGAAACCTGAGTTTGAGCAACAGACCTTCTTCATGATTGCCTCCTGAGAGGGCATCACTCCTGAATAATATTGCACTGCACATGCTGCTTAAGAAATGGTCTGTTGATGCTCACTTTGTATCTACTAGTGAACGGTTAGGCGTCTTGAAAACATCCAATGGAGGTTTCCTACCCAGGATCTAGCCAACACATCTATGATGTTGGGCATACAATCTTGTACACACACACCAAAAACGCCCATCAATGGGCATCAACACTTTTGTGTAAACTTATTTTTACATGAAATGGCACAGGATATCATACAGTGCTTACCTCGCAGCGGATCTCTTCCTCTTCTCCAGTTTGCGCCGAAACTTGGCCAGTAACCTCCCATACCTGAGGAGGGAGAGAGAGAAATGGACATAAAAAAGCAGTTAGATTTGCAGGAGGGAAAATAATCAATGAGTGTGAAACCCGACTCTGAGCAGCGTAGGACAACAACAGAACAATCTTGGGCAGTGTGGGACCATGAATGTCGATTTCAGCAGTGTATAACAACCACTGTGTGACAAGAAACTACAACTAAATCTAGACTGAGGTAGATGCACACATGCAGCATGGTTTTGAATGGCAGAGGGAAACAAAAGTATTAGCTAAGGGGTGACACCACCTACATCAGTTTAAATAGAAGCAGGTGGCTGGTGGCTGACAGTGCTTACTAAAAGGATGCTATATATGATAGACATCAGTCTGCTTTTCATGGCAATATTTCTGTAAAGTTACGTAAACCAGACCAGTTCTTCACCTTGCTTTAATCATGGTGCCTGCCACCAACATTGGAGACATCATTTTGTCCCATTGGCTAGGATAACTTTGGAGGCTGAATAGAATGTATATAGTGAGGGACTATGTGGGGATTCATAGAGCGTGCTTCTCTAAACTATTCTTTCCTGAATTTTGTCGGGGGAGGCCTGGCAAAGGATCCCTTCCTAGGCATATCCTAGTGATTGAGACAGTTTACTTACCTGAACTTAACTGACCTTTTTGACATTTTGATCATAATCATCAACATTGTCCAAATCACTTAATAAACTTACCTGTGGAGTATACATTTGGAACTGGTGACTTTAGGGCACAGGGCCCCAACCATTTTAGGGTTGGACTCATTAAGTGTGAGTGGAGCTATTCTGTGGTATTCTAAGTGGCATTACTGTATTTCATGCATCTGAATACTTACCTGTGTCTGATTGGTTAATGAATCAAGTGCTTTCTAACTTCTCCTAATGGTGAATATGTATATATGTTTTATAGTAAATGTGGGACAATATTCGACTAGACGTCTTACTTGCTTAGTGTGTATTTTAAAGGCCTAATAAATCATTGTATATTTCTGTACTTACCCGTCTAACTTGAATTATTGGTGTCGTTCTGTGTGGACTCACCTTTGCCATATACCACTCTCACAGTCCTCCTGAGACTAAGCCTTGCCGTTCTGCTACTCAATCTTGATTGGGTTTGGCTGGTACTCAGTGTCTCCCCATTAACCATAATAGGGTGGCTTCCCAAACTCCAACCCAGGATTGATTTGGGAAATCCATTTTAACATGGTCAACATCTCAGATGTTCAATTTAAAGGGTAGGAAGAACATGGCTTTGCATGCAAACAGTAAAGGTTTCAAGCAAAAGTGTTGCTGCTGTTAAAATCACACATGCATTATGCATGGCTGGGCTCAAAGATTATTCTTGCCAAAGGGCAAATACAGAGGCTTTGCAGTACCAATACCATCTAGATCAAAACATTTCCAAAATGGGCACAATCCCAGAAAAGATGTTACAGACCTCCAGGACCACTTTCACAGTTATATCTACGACTACTGTCCAGTACATCAGGTCTAAGTATTGGATCCGTAATCCAATGCAATCGGAACCATGTCTGTCAGTGGGACAACAACAAGTTAAGTCCACTGTCAAATTCCTAACTATCCTTTTAAATTCCCCTATGAAAATGTATCCTAATTCCTAACAGGCTCAGAGTGCCATGTTGACTTGATCCTTCTGGAGACCCGTCTACCTTCTATCATTTATAAATCAGTGAAAAGACTTTTATTTAAGATGTCTAGTGAGAATGGAGAGAAATATTCTTACAAGCTGGAAAACTGTAAACAAAACAGATATTAACTCTGGATTTGAGTAAGCAGGCTTATTTTGAGAGGAGATCGTTTAAGAGCAGGGGATAGATTACTATGTTGGTAGATCTATTCCATGGGCTTCTTATGTTGAACTACATTGTTAGTAACCATTACTGAGATATGTTTCTTGTCTGCCCGTTTTGTCTTTTAGATAATGCCCCATGCACATTTTCACAAATTATTTCATTAGCAACAAAGGGTTCACGGTTTTTGTTTTCTGTACAAGGGGAAAAACCTTGAGTAAATGGATGTATTGAGGTTTATTAAGCTCACACAAAATAAAGATGTATTATTTAAAATATCATTTTAGATGTAGGTGTGCAATGTGCACTTAACAAATAAACATTTTAATTACAAAAAAAAAGATTATTCTCAACCCGGACACAGTGACTTGGGTAACCATGTTAAAAATATAGGCCTAAACTTAATCAGCACAAGAAAGAAAACACTCATGCTCTTGCAAGGAATTGGCACCGATTTCTCTTGGTACAGAAGGCATAGCGTGTGGCAAAGGGTTTAGGCAGTATGAGAGATCCAAGACTCTTGAAATTGTGGGCATTACAAAGCAAGCAGTGGTAGGATTTTTGGTAGGCTGGTAGAACTATTTTACCTATATTGGGGCACAAAGCAATAATTATGGAAGATATCTCTTTGTTAAGAACAAGTGTATCAAAAACGACCCCGGGCTTCACATATGGACAAAATATAGCACCATACAATGTTTATATTTGATCTCCATCCAAATGTAGCATGGCTCAATGATGGGCCTTTGGTTTAAGGGAGTGATTTAAATGCAATCAATGACAGAGCCAAACTTGAATAGTGCTGTGTCGTCATGTGGCTCATTTGTAGTAGCGTTTGGCTGGCTCAAACAAGAACTCAGAAAACTGAGCTAGTGGGTATTAGAATGCGTGTAAAGCCCACAGTGAAGGATTATACCTTCTTCCCTCACATGCGCAAACCTATAAGTAATTGGGCCACATATTTGTGGGTCTGGCTCTGTGAAATGGTTCAAATAGGCAGAGAATGACACAATAACCATGTGTGATCATGTGCTAGTTTTCTACGTGGCTCCAGATGGTCAGGTGGGGGCAGGGACCGAGAATATGGCAGATTTCCAAATCACTATTTTTGGACCCAATGTTCATGAAGAAAGTGACAGAACAAACTGGCAAATTATTGAAGGTGAATATGCAGGGGAAATAACTGTTGAATTGAAGAGATTTAGGAGGAAACAGCTGTTTACCCAGTTATCCAACAGGGCTGGATGAAGGAAAGACAACAAATACTTGAAAAGGGGATGGACATTGAGAAAGGAAAAGTAAATGGAGGAACAAAGGACTATGGGAAGGTACTTATGTAAGGGACAATCTGAACATGCTGCTAAAAAAAGCAGAATTCACCCGTTTACAGCTTCACAGGAAGGTCTTCAAGAAGGCAATCAACCTCATAGATGCTGTTGCACTGTTAGAAAGGAGAGACAAACAGGGCACACATTCAAGGAATCAGGTGAAGGAGGTCTCTAGACTCTTTAGCGAAGAAGCTAAATAAAAGGGCTTTCATGACTTTTATAGTTGCTACGCACAAGAGAAGATATAGAACACACACAGATATCTATGACTGCTTGAAATTATTAATTATTCCCAGGATTAAAAAATCCCAAACAACTGAGCTGGAGAACTGCGACGACTTGCCCATAACAACAACGTTGTTAAGAGGTTGGAAATCCAGATCCTTGCTCATTGTTACATTTTAAAACATTAGGACTCCGGCGCTAAACCATGGTGCTATTAGCACCATGGTCCATGCCGGAGTCCGCCATGGCGGAGTGGGGAATTACCATCCCATTCCGAGGTTGGTGGGGCGGTAATTCCCCATGCCGCCATGGCCCTTCCCCATTCCCATTTTTGCCCCATAGGGCTCAATGGGAATGGGGAAGGCGCTAATTACGGTACCGCATATTGCGGTACCGTAATTAGCACCAAGGTACCTTTGCGGGTCCCTACTTTAACGGCTGGTAAAACCAGCCATTAAGGTTGGGTCCCGCAAATGGACCTCGTAATCAGGCGCTAGGTGTTTAACGGCGCCACAGCCTTTTACGGCGCCGTTAAACACTTAGCGCCTGGGTCATAATGAGGCTTCCGGGGAGGCATTTGCAAGCTCTCTGAATGAGGATGGCAACAACGGGATAAGAAATTCCTCAGAAGCTCTCGATTGACTGGCAATCATCCTGAGGAGAGGAGGCCACAAAGTGGTAAGCAGCAAGAGTCGAGATGAGCAAGACAGCCAAATCAACCTGAAACAATAGATTCCAAAGGGCTATCAGAACCTTTGTGTCATTTGATTTTTGCATTCCGCATTTATGCTGCATCTAATACCCACCCGCCTTGCCATTTGATTGTCGTACTTGATTGTTGCATTTTGCATCTGACTATCGCATTGTGCATCTAGCTGCCATTTGATTACTGCATTCGGCATACACCCGCCCCGCCATTTGATTGTCGTACTTAGCACCTAGCTGCCCTGCCACTTGATTGTCGCATTCCTCAACTATGCTGTATCTAGTACTTATCTGCCCTGTCATTTGATTGCCATACTTGCCACCTAGCTCCCATGCCATTTGATTGCTGCACCCCACTCACACCCAACAGAATGTTACTACCAGGCATCTTCTCAGTACTGCTGAGAGTAATTATTCACCTCATCCTCTCAACCAGCTACCCAAGCTTCACTTTTAGCTTTGCCTCCACTGGCACCATTCCCCCTTCCACCATGCATTATGTCCGCCCCCTACCGTCTACACTAACACCCATTTTGCCCCACCTCTCTACGCCATGTAGTCCATCCGCTAGAAATGCCAGATTACGTGCCAGACTACCTAAACTATATGAGCCACGTGCCAGGGACTCCACCCAGTCTAAACTGACTAACCGGACCCCTCCTATGCACACGGGCACTCCCACCAACTGTCCTAGGGACAGACCCAAGCATAGCCTAACTAATACTATGACTAAGCACAAGTCTCACAATGCAGCCACCTTACCTACCCGTACTAAAACTTTCGTCCCACCCATAAGAGGCGCCTTAATTAATGCGCGATCAGTAGTAGCTCATGCCACAGATATAGCAGACCTCATTCTAGCAAAAGAATTAGACTTTCTAGCCATCACCGAGTCCTGGCTCCATGCAAACGCCAGCCCAGCTCTCTCGCTAGCTATCCCCGACGACTATACTATCCTCTGAGTGGACAGAACAGAATCCAGAGACGGAGGCCTCGCCAAAATTGCCAAAACACACATCAACATTAGACTTGACACCACAAACAATCTCCCTTCATGCGAATCACTCACAGCTAAGCTGCCGACTGCCAACTCCCAAACTATCACCATTCACCTATTCTACAGACCTCAGGCTCCTTCGAGGAAGACTTCACTACTATCCTCACCAACAATCAAAAAAATACCCCCCAGAGCCTCATCCTAGGAGATTTTAACCTAGGCCTCAAAGACCCCAAAGACCCTCAGACTACCCTCATTAAAAATACCCTGTCAGAATTAGGCTTTACCCAATGAGTGTCCACCCTACACACAACAAAGGGAGAACCCTCGACTGGATAGCAGACTACAACTGCGTGGCCTCCATCACTGCCAACTCCCCTCAACCATGGTCCGACCACCAACTCCTCGCCTTCACCCTCGAAGCCTCAAGCCCCATTACCAACAACTTACTAGCCACAGCTATCCCTACGAGAAATAAGAAAAACATCACAGTGGAAAAACTCATCCCCCTCATTCTCCCAACTCTGAACCAACTCTCAGCTGCCACCAATCCTCACCATCTCCTAGAAGGTTACAACAAAATCATGCACTCACCCTTAGACTCTATTGCACAGCTAAAACTGAGAAAATCCAAACCGAAAAAACCATTGAACACCTGGTTCTCTACCCACTTAAAAGCCCTCAGATTAGAGAAACGCAAAAAGGAACAAGCCTGGAGACAATCACCTACAGACAATAACAAGTTGATCCTTAATAAAATAGCCTCCACATACAAAAAAGAAATCATAATCGCTAAACAAGAATCATATAACCAGAGAATATCACAAGCCAAATCTAGCACTAAAGAATTGTTTACCATCATCAAAGAGCTGGAAACACCTGTCCTAGTCCCAGACACATGTGTGAAAGACAAACAATGGTGCACAAGTGTCCAAAATGCCCTCTCCAACAAAGTCGCAGGCCTACAAATCAAAATTAACAACAAAAAAGAATCCCTAACTAACTCTACTAACTCCACCAACACTCCCCCACGTCCTACACCCCAGAACCCCCTACCCAACCCACTCACCCGCTTCAGCTTTTCCAAAGTCTCCACGTTAGAAGTGGAAAAAAATCATCCTCCGTCTCAAACCGTCAAATTGCCAGGGCGACCCTTGCCCATCACAAATCATTAAAGATGCGGCAAGAGACTTCTCACCGTTCAATACCAAACTCATTAACGCCTCCTTCTCCTCAGGCATCACCCCCAACAATCTAAAAGAGTCCTGGGTTCTCCCCCTACTCAAAAAACCCTCCCTCGACCCCTCTATACCCACTAACTACAGACCCATCACCACCGTCCCCTTCCTGCTCAAAATATTAGTTAAGACAGCCTATATACAAATTCAAGAATACCTTGAATTAAACCAGAGCCTGGGGATCCAGCAATTAGGCTTTAGACCCCAACATGGGACAGAAACCGCTCTCATCGATCTTAAGGCTCAAATTGACACCCTCAGAGATAATGGGAAAACTGCTTTACTGCTTCTTCTAGACCTCTCTGCAGCATTTGATCTAGTAGATCATAAAATTCTTTGCAACCACTTGGACTCGGCTGCCCACTTCTCCCAAGAAGCCATTAGTTGGATTGAGTCGTTCCTGAGCAACAGATCTAGGCGTGTTTTCTCCACCTCAGCATCCGCTGACCCCATCCCCATCACTTGCGGAGTCCCTCAGTGATCATGCGTCTCCCCTACACTGTACAACGTGTTCACAAAGCCCCTGTTTGATGAGCTTGACGGTCTGGGTATCACCTACACCAGGGGTCTCCAACCTTTATGTTAGCTAGAGCTACTTGTAGTGGAGGCCAACAGTGGAGAGCTACTAGCGGGTGATATCGGGGTGGGGATATTTATAAACCTCAGAATTTTTACCAATATTTTTTTGGCTCGATTAGTTCCCCTTTATAAATAGATGGAATAACATATGCCTTAACGAATACATTAAGAAATTCAAAAACCTATTTGTTGCATTATTATTTATTAGTAGCTGTCTCAAAAAGACAGATATTTGTTGGACTACCACACAAATATCCAGTAATTTTTGGGCCTCTTCTTTTGCGTTTTATGCAGGCTTTCTACATGCTAGGCACACTATTGTTTTCCAAATGTGCATTTCATACTTCCATTTAAAAAAAAGTAATTTCCTAATTGAAAAATGCTGCTTGCGTTCACGAGTTTTCTTTGAAATGTTTTCTTTTGTCAGACACCACACATACTCCGTTATTTGCCGGTGAGGTAGCTCAGCGGGTTGAGCGCTCGCTGGTGTGAGCGTAATCTGCAGGTCGCCGGTTCGAATCCCTGCAAGGCCAACTCAGCCTTTCATCCTTCTGAGGTCGATAAAGGAGTACCAATTTTGGTTGGGTGATATTGCATGTAAATATGTGCTCTTTAAAGCGCTTTGGATTAAGGCGCTATGTAAATAACACATCATTATTATTTGTGTGCCCCTCTGTGTTTTAGCACAAGTTATATTTATAAAGATGTTATATGCTTGTCAAACCGGTTAATCACAAATAAATTCTTCTGTTATGCTGACAGCAGTTTTTAGGAAATGATACTGCGGGTTCATGGGTGCCAACTTTTGATTTTCACTACAGGGGCAGAAATATCTCCACCTCAGTCCTGAATATAAGCAAGCAGCCAGCCCAACCCATACCCTGACCAAACACATTGTATAGCACTTGTTTTATAAGGCATTGCAAAAAGTCATGCGATTAACAACCTGTAGTTTTGAATATATAACATCTCAGCATCGGCCTGTCAACCTGCTGAGCTACCCTGGTAGGCTTCTACTGTACAGTGTGTCTATGGATCGCTTAATGTACTAAAAGTGGTTGTACCTGTGTCATGGAAGTGATTTAAAGTGGAAATGTACAGTGTGGAATTTGGAAAGAAGCCACATGAAAGAAATTGCACCATTTTTAAAAATATTATTTTGAACATTTCCAGGCTACTGTGATATTTTCATTACGTAGTCACAATGATCCTGATCCTGCCCTAGCCCCTCCAACATCTCTGGCAAACAAGAGCAGCTTGCTTAAGCAAGACAGTTTCGTGGGGGCACACAAGGCCAACTGTGGTACTACAGGCGGCTTGCAGAAGCAGAACGTGATACTGACATCTGTCAGTGGATTTACAAGCAGCTCCAAGTGGTACAGCAGCCAAGCTCTCTGCCCGCAATTGGGACGACCAGGGTTCGGATCCTGCAAAACGAACTGCAAAACGCGCCATTAAATAATCTAACTTAGGAAAATGTTTATTTTTCGGTATCTTCAGCGCGGGCGACTGAAAAGGCTGAGGCGAGCTACTACTCACCCGCGATCGACTGTTTGGCAACCTCTGACCTACACCAATTACGCTGATACCCAGATCCTCATCCCGTTGATGGGAGATTACAACAAGGATTTGGCCTTGGTGAACAGGGTGTACCTCATCATCCAGGCATGGATGGCCTCCCACAGTCTATGCCTGAATGATGACAAGACAGAACTCATCATCCTCGGATCCACCACAAACCTAAACAAACTGGATCACAACTACACCAGCTTCATCATAGATGGCAACTCTATCAAGTTAGCCAAGGAAGTGAAAACCCTAGGAATCTACCTAGACTCTTCCCTCTCCTTCCACAAACAGGTTAGCTCCATGGCCTCCTCTACAGCCTACACCTGTAAGCTTATAAGAGCAGCCAAACCCTTCCTATCTATCCAGAGTTGCGTCACCCTTGCCAGAGCCCTTGTACTCTCAAAACTGGACTATTGTAACACCCTTTACGTAGGAGCCAACAAATATGTTACAAATAAAATCCAGACTCTGCAAAACAATGCTCTCAGAGCAGCGCTTTGCATCCCCAAGAGAGAACACATTTCCAACTTCAGGAGAGCCCATAATTGGCTTACCACCACCAACAAAACCCGGCTCAAAGTAGACTCCTTAACTCACAAATGCCTCAATAATGCAGCCCCCCAATACTTAGCCGACAGAATAAAAAGATACACCCCCTACAGGCCCTCCATAATTGCCAATGCAAACTTGCTCACAGTTCCAAGGTTCAAACGAACCAAAACGGGCGGCAACAGCTTCCAGGTGAAAGCAGCCCAAAACTGGAACTCCCTGCCATCCTCCTTAAGGACATCTCAAACCTACCCCCACTTTAGACGCAACTACATTCAATGGATAAAGAATAATGACCGATAACGTACCCTGCCTTTGTGAATTATGTAAATATGTATACTTGTAAATTGTAATCATTGCATTTATCGCAACTGGTTTTACCCATGTACACACTGTCAATTACTGTACAGCATTGTAACCAAGCTGAGAATAACCTTGCTGTTCCTGGGCCCTTATACCCACGGGTCTGGTGCGCAATATAAATGAATAAACTAAACTAAACTCAGTCAACCCCACCACACGACAGAGGACTAACCATGGAAAAAGATGGGAAGGAGGCTGGCACAGAAAGTCATGAACCCAATGAGCATTACAGGACATTGGGGTGAAATTCCCCACGAATCAGGCAGCAGGGGGAGGAAAAATAAAAAAAAAGAGGTCCCATACCACTACAGAGGGAAGAAGGATACACAGCCACCATGACTGGGAATTTTGAGGAAGCTGTGTATGAGCAGTGAACAGCAGCTGAAGGAGTACAATAGCAAGTGGGACTCCAGGAACCTGTTGGAATGCTACCCCCAGCCTTGCATTGGTGTGATGTTGAATGCGTCCAGGGACTGACCATGTTCTCGGAAAAGGGATGTAGCATCCTGGCCAAACAAAGAGGCAGATAAAGCCTTTGTGTACCATTTACTATTTACTGACAAAGCCGAGAAAGGGTGGGTAATACTTCTGTGTTTTTTGTCAGAATTCACAGTATGGTTTAGAGAAGTGGATACCAAGCTTCTGAAAGACTGTCAATGTTGAGAAGTTCAGCAGCCGATTCAAAGTCTCTGAGAATTAGTGATTAACAGAGAAGAAAGGTTAATGCAGTGATTCTGAACTATAATAAAGAATCCAGAAGTTGCTGCTGAGGTGAGAAAGTTATGCAATTATTAGTTTCTCCCCAGAAGAGAAATGACACATTGAGTTGCTATGGGACGCCTTTCAGTTCGGCTAAAGTACATCCAAATGTGCTGGACTCCATCCTCTACAAGGGTTTCCTAGGTGATGACCCTGACACGTTTCCTCTAGGAAACTGAAACAACATACTGATTTCATGTACAGAGAAAGGAAGAAAAACCCTCTGAGAATTCCTTGTGTATTTGTCTTCTTGGTGTTTATTCGTCAAACTGCCCGACATAGAATAAGAAGACAGAAGCTGCTATTTTCTCTATTACAACAGCCACAGTCTTCCTCTATAGGCATTCTAAACTAACAAATAAGTGTTTAAAATACGGTGGGTAGGGGGAATGCTTACCAAATGACCTGGTTAAGCTATATAAAGATAACTACTCATTTTCAGTTGGTAGCCCGAGTGCAGGCTTATAAGAGTTGCTTCTATTAGTTTCAAGCATTCCTAGTTATTAGTCCCAAGGTGGAGCTGCTTAGGGTATAGAAAATAATACTACAGCATATTTTCTTAACACTAAGTTTTCAAGGAAATAGATGTTATTGTGATTCATACCACGCACTGCTGCCACTTTCATGGTCTCCATATGGTTTCTGTATAGAGAGGTAAGCTGTCCTTCCTAAATACCTTTCAGTATGTCAGAGCCTCCCAGATCAGCATCCAGAGTGGGAGTTGCCAGCAAGTCTTCTCGACAGAATGGTGGTTGATGGATGACAGGGAGGCCGGAAGATCTCTATAGGAAATCTTGTGGCTGCTGTGACCGGGAGCTCGTCTGAAGCTAGGATAGTCAGCCTCCCAGGGTCATTCCAAGCCAGACTTGCTCCAAAGGTGGTGTGAAGGCACTCAAAGGGATCACCGTCCCCAACTGCCGATTATGGTTGGTATCACGCATGGATATTGATACCTCTTTACCCAATCCCATTGCCCATCAGACTCTGACTGGGTCACGTCTTTCTAGTTTTTCAGGCGACTCCCGGGGGCATGATGAACAGAACAGCCTGGTATCTCCATACGATGAACTACAGTTAGTAGCATGCACTGGACTACTCATACTTCTGGAATGGATAATGGATCCCGGGACGCATCCCCGTTCAGAAAAAAATGACAAGTAGCAAAATGAACCTGGGTCTGACGGATAAGACTCAGCCCAAAACAGGAGGAATGAAGTGGCTCCTCTGGTACACATGAAATATCCTCCCCAATTCAGGAGCCAAATGGAAACCAAACACCAAGCCCACAACCCCTAGACTCAATACAGGAGAGCAGTGGTGGCAGAACTGGAACCAGCAAGGGCCTACATAATAATAGGGGTCTCCAGTGAGCACTCCCCACACCCTTTTTGGACAATAAATTACAGAGAACAGGAGGGAGTTAGAAGAGAAACAATGCCATTAACCGCATGGAAGGTTGGACAGAAACTGCAGTTGGAAAGGGGATGTGGCTTCCAGGCAAATTCTATCCCAGAAGGAAAGGAGATGGGTGGAGAAACAGATCAGAACAAGATTGGCCCAGGGAAGCAGATGACTCGAGTACCCAGGTGGAGCTCAGAGAAATGTCTAAGCAGGAAGGAGAGGGCTATATAAAATTGGGCGAGTCAGTGTGCAGGAAAAGGTGTTCCAGCGAGTTTGGAGGCAGTGAAGGAAGACCAGGGAAGAGTGCGCAGCAGTTGGAGGAGGTATTTGGGTAGAGTTATGGTATGTTAGGTGAGAGTGAAGGAAAGGTGTTGGGATTGAGAAAGTGCTACCAATTTTGTTGTAAATTGAATGTGAAGAAGCAGAGTGAGAGAATTGAATTAGAAAAGAAGCTAGGAGGGAGTTGGCTAGAGAGGCAGATGAGGAGTGAAAAGTTAAGTATGATCAGGAGGGTGGTGGAGAAGTGAGAGGAGTGATAAAACCAGGAGACGAAAGAGTAGAGGTGGAGTAGAGAAGAAGAGTGTCAGCAGAGAGAGCAAAAGACTATCACAAGGGGAAGGGAACACCAGGGCCATCAGACTTCCCTTGCTTAATTCACCTAGTTAGTAACTGAGGGAGCGAGAGGGAAGAGACTACAGCCTTTAGGCACCCTATATGTTAGGGACAACTTAGACAGTAGGGGTACCCTGGCAGTGGTTAACTCCTACTGTATGAAGACCTTGTAGAGTAGGAAGCCTGGGCTAGGGAAGTGGGAGCCTCTTGAGGTGGGAGGGAAACCGTACAGGGACCGCCCCTACAATTGGAGCCCCAATTGTTTTTTTTAGATTTTATTTTATAATAAAAACTCACATGACTTATTGATAACTTTATCACACTATCCAAACTTTGCAAACCTTATTCTGCATACATACAAATCTGGTTAAATGGTCAATTCTAGAGTTGCTGGATAGTTCAGCATCAAGGATAGGGTTAATGTGAATGCCTTCCCCCATGAATATTGGATAGGGAAATGTGCTCTTCAGACTAACAGTTGAGAAGGGCCGATGTATAAAATGGTAGTAATCTATCTGAAATTATACAATTTCTGTGCGGCCGCAGCCATGGATGCTGAAAAATGATAGGGTCACGGGACATACTTCAATTCTGGGCCTACTTTTTGGCCCTGTACAACGTTTCAAAAGAAATTGTGCGCACCAAAGCACTGCAATGTGAGAGTTTGAATTATAAAAGGGGCCACTGCCAGAGTTGCCTCCTACTTCCTTACTTGTTCAATTTGGCTATGGAGCCAATGAATGGCTGAATGTATTATAAGGAGAATTGTCTCATGTGAAGGTGAACATAGAACCATTTTAAAAACAGATGACATCTTAATTTTGATCTCCAACTCCCTGTTCTACCCCTTCTTGAGCATCTCACCAATTATGGGAAAATCTTGGGGTACAATCCTAGAATCTCCTGCGATTCAAAATCATGTTTCAAAAAACATTTTAGGATATTTAGTTTTAGATGAGCAAGAGACAGCAAATAAATATTGGGTAAAATAATAGGGAAAAATAGGGGTGATAAGAACCAGGCTAATGAAGCAGCTCTGATCAAATATCAAAGTGGTGCTTCAAAAATTAAACAAAAAAAAGAATAAATGCAAAAATCTTGGCCTAACCCGGTTCAGTAAAACTCATGCAATAAATATGGCACTGTAAAAAAATACTTAACAACTTTTATGATCATCATCACCTCAATGTCCTAGATTTGAGGAAAATATCAAGAACATTGTGGCCCTTAATACAAGTTTGGCGGCAATTCCAGAGAAATTATCACCAAACTCGTTTACCCTCAGCGCCGCTGTTATTCTCACGAAAACTTCCTGATTACAAGTGGCAGGATGATGAGTCTAAGCCCTATTGCAGAGTCTTTAGGACTACATGGTGATTTTCAAGGAAAAAAATGCGGGTGCTAATTCAGCCAGAGTAATTCTTCCAGAGGAAACATCTCCAGCTAAGTGCTGGAAGTATCTCCTGTGCATTACTTCCAAACTCGTAGCATGGCACCACCATATTTGTAATGAACCCCTATGTGTTTTCTGTATGAGAAGATAGGAGAATGCCGGCTGAAATTAAACCATTTGTTTGGGAGTGTTACTTTTGCTTCGAGAACTGCCCATTACTGGACATGAGACAGCGGTGTGTATTGAACTGCAAGAAACTGGAACAAAAGAAAAAAGTCTGCCAAAATCATATGCCATGCGAGTCCCAACTTTTGCTGGCTTCCCTGTTCTTGTTTTACTTTACTTGTGTGGGCAGAGGGAATTCTACTGAAGTCCCCCTGGGACCTTGTTTACGATGTGCTGCCCTAGTATCCCATCCCATATTGCTAACAGGGCAGGGGGGGGCTTTTTAAGCACCCCATGTTGGTCCCAGGTTGATAATATCATCCTACAAGTGTAAAGGGGAGTAGACAGGCGGCAATTTAGTTTTACCAGGGGATCACTCAATTTGACCACATTAGTAGCCCAATGTACAAGTATGGTAGCCATTGAGATACTAATTTATGTTTTAAGTCCTAGCTGTAGTGTGACGAATCACATGTATTTGTCCCTTTTGCCCAAGGGGGAGCAGCTCACTTTGAGGATAGGACGGTGAGCCCGCTCTGCAAGGCCCTCCCTAGGGGTCGAGGCAAGTGGGACCTCACTGGGAGGGACTCCCCCTTTGGGGACAAAGACTACTGTTCCTTTGAGGAACTCCCTAGACCAAAGCTGCATATATGGGACTTTCCACTATAAGGAACAATGTGGCATCTTTACATTTGGCTGAAGGCAATGCAATAAGAAACCAATATGAAAAAGGAGATCTCTTTAAGGAGAGGCGTGTATTTTTTATCTGGGACAAAATCAGTGAAGGAGAAAAGGAGAGTATTGTACGCAGGGGAAACACCCTGACATCACACCTGGTGGAGGCAGAGCCGAGGAAGATTGCAGAGCCTGCGACTTCCGAGCGAACGAAGAACGCCAGTGCGGAACGCTGGAATATGCAACTGCAAAGAAATCGTTGTGAAGAGGAAGATAGGAGTCATGTACCCGTCTGCAGCGTGGTGGGCGGGATGTCGAACGATGACGCAGAGATCACTGTTGCTGGAAGTGTGAACATCTTCCTATCACCAGAACCCTTGTATAGCAGTAACCCAATGAGAAGCTCAGAACGGTACGCCGAAGAGAGTGAAGAGCGAGAAGCCTGATACCAAAGAGCTTCCCTGAGCGAGCGCGGAGCCTTGCAACCTTCCCCTGTAGACAGAGTGGTATCGGGGAGCCAGGAGAAGCGGGAGGTTGCCAGGGCATTTTTATATTTATGAAGAAACTCGTCCCAGTCCTAAGGACGACATATTAAACCTAAGACTGTATAATTGAAATGGTGAAAACCAGAAAAAGCAAGTAACAAATAACCCATTTGAGAAAGACCAGTATTATATGAAGAGAGAAAATTGTCCCAGTCCTGCTGACAAGTTGTCACTAGAAAGACCAGTTAACAAGAGACATGAAAAACCTATAAAAGAGGGATCTAACCATCCCGGCTGGGTAACAAACAGACTGGCAATAGGTTCCCTAGGAGGAAGGGAAGATACCCTATGCCTTCATAGTTGAAGACTGGATAAAGAATAACAAGTCACATAGTGAGAGACAGGAAATAAAACGGTCAAGTGAACAAGATAAAAGAGGAAACAACCCTAAGAAAGAGAATAGATGACAAGGAGGACCTAAAAAGGGAGCAAGACAACCCCACACTAGGAAAGCCTGAATTAAAAGACTGGAAAGAGTTTGCAAGTTTAGAGTGGGAAGACATTCATAATTCCACAGAAAACACAAAACCTCAATATTTTTGAAGAACTACAAGAGTGGATCAAAGAGAGTATCCTAGAAGATGTTAAGAAATATATGTACCAAGGAGAGACCTGTACATAAAGAGACTTTCAGAAGAGAAGACCAGGGGAAGAGAGACATTTGCTTGGTCTATTTCATTTAGTTATATATAGTGGTAGGGTCAGGTAGAGTTAGCTTGGATGGAGGTCATTTTTACTTTGCACTTCCCGACAACTGAAGACCACCTTAAGTTCCTTCAGATAGGCAGAATATTCCCTCTGGCAATAGGGAAAGATAGGTTTTATTTCTAGAATGTCATTAAAGATAAATCAGAATGTGCTCATTTTTTCCGACGACTCCCTCTGACCCACCACACCAGCCATTTTTTTCGTTATCCCTTTCCCTGCGTGGACAAAGAGGCAGGCATTAAATAACATCTATGTTGACAGAGGCTCACCATGAGCTTGGCTTTGAACCCTCTAAAGTGGTATCAAACGGGTTAGTCTGTTTTTCTGCCCCAGAAATACCCAGAACATATCTAGTGCAGTTGGACCAGAGTATTTGGCCGGTTTTAGGGACAGAATGATTGGCTGGCTGCCAAAACCCATGTATGTTTGCCTGGCCTGAGACTGGAATGCTGGCTTGCGCCAGCCCCTGGAGACCCTGTACATTCCTCAGATCTGTAGAATCTTAACTGAATCGCTGGAATATTGCCACAAAGATGGGCTGCTGCATTTGAGGTTGCCATTTAGCCATTTTGGCTGGACACTGGTTCCTTTGTCCATGCCCTGGTTTCTTCATAAGGTTGCCGGAAGTCCATCTTGGTCTTTT
Source organism: Ambystoma mexicanum (assembly GCF_040938575.1). Taxonomy (NCBI): domain Eukaryota; kingdom Metazoa; phylum Chordata; class Amphibia; order Caudata; family Ambystomatidae; genus Ambystoma; species Ambystoma mexicanum. Next base: position 311,841,849 of record NC_090932.1, read on the forward strand.
CCTTACCCTACCATATATCCTCCTTGCGGTCTAGGCTGACTGTCCTGTACTGGGACAGTTTCTGGTTCGTTGCTAGGCTGCTTCCCTGCAAAATCCCCCTGGACCATGTGGTTTGCGGTATGGAGTGTCTCTAATCTACGACAGTTGAGGAACGCTATTATCCCACTTCAACTCCACCTTGGGCTTTTCTGGGTCACTGCCATCCACTGCCTTAGTGCTCGATTGTTATTTGTTGGCTGGCTAACCAGTCTTGCACCTCAAGCTGCCCTGGTGCCCTTTGTTGGGTCACCCTCTGTCTCCCTCGTGCCTTCTTTGACATTGTTTCTACTCATGGCTGGTGAGTTGTCCTCCTGGAACACAGATTCTTCTTATTTTTGTCTGTCAGAGTCATATGGGGTTCAAGTCCCTGTACACTGGATCCTTGTGCAAACCTGTAAAAGTAGCCTTACACTTACAGGTTCTCCTTTCATTTCCCATATCTCAGTCATGGGTGACCTAAGTACTTATCCCCAGGTTCTGGACTCCTGCTATGTTCCTTGGAATCCTCTTCAGGGGTCAAATGAGCCTGGGTACTCCCACTACAGTGATTTGCCATTGACCTCAATTGACCCAAATCCAGTTTGTCATCCATCATTATCTGGCTGGCTGGCGTTTGTTGTGACTTGGCTACACGTACTGGGTACTACAAGGACTTAAGTGGCTTTAATCGCTAACCGCAGCTTGCTTATCAATGTTGTCACGTTATTTCCTAGGGGGAAACATTTACAAACTTTCAAACTCCTCCTAAAATTACTAAAAGTGGTAGTTAAGTGAACATGGATTTTATTTTGTGGACCCCAGTGCCAAAGTGGATTTTACATCAAAGACCTGATTTTTAGCTGGCACCTGGGATTTATTACGGACTTTCACGTACTAAATTAATGCACTGCACTTGTGTTGATTGACATTTATTGGGTTACCGTAGCTAACTTTAGTTATATTTTACACACCCATTTCTAGGAGTATACGGAGACCACTTAGTTCTGGTATTATAGGCTAAATTTGGATCTAACATTTGATGGTACTCTGGACATTATTTAAATTGTTGAACCCCTTTAGTTCCTCTTAGCACTAAACTCAATTATAAGTTTTCCGGTCTATTGTATATTAGAGGATGGGTGGAAATATTTCGACCATACATATATTGATTTTTATTGTGTGCTGCCTAGATCGAAGTGAATAACGTTTCTCCTCATCATTTTTCTTTTGCAGGTCATACAGTTAGCTTTAGAATTGGGCAGAGTCTGCCATAATTCTCTTCAAACTTAAGTATATGTGTATATATACATTCTTCTAGTGTAAAGTACCTATTTGAACTGAGGCTGTTTTATTGTATACATTTTCTTATAGGGTTTTTAGTACACAGAGTACCTTACACAAATAAGAACAAAAGAACCATTTCATTCATATCTACAATTTCATGTTACAAAATACAAAATACTAAATTTAAGTTTCAGAATGATCAACAGTACAATCTTTCAAATAATTGCACATAAAATCTTTGGAATAAATAAGCATGAAATACTAGTATATAAGAAAAAAGCATCCTACTATTAAATTCTAGAGAACTAAGAGAGTAACCTTGGTCTATCACTGCTTGCAACTCTTCAAAGATTCATATAAGAAACGTTGACAAGGCCAATGTAGTTGATATACAAACACCCATCACAAGTCTATTCCAAACGCTAACTGACGGGACTTCTGACATAGAATGGACGTTAGGACCTAATAATTCATGCCCAAGTTGAATAGGGCTTGTACATTCCATTACTGCATGATATAAGGACCCCAAAGGCTAATTCCTGCAAAGTCTGCAAGCTCTGAGTTCTTTCGGAATCCCTACTTTAGGCCTGATCACCTCAAGTGTTGGTAAGCAGTTGAAGCTAAATTTTATATACCAAGCCCATAGTGTTTTTGATTGAAATGGACATATATAGGGTCTGATATCATCGTTAGGAGTATAATGAAGGCCATTAGTCCCATACAATTTTAGTCTTTGAAAATCGATAAGATCAGATACTTTTGTCCCACCTTTTAATTTTTGTTTTAATCATTACCTGAGAAAATAAGATAGAAATGTCTGCAAGCACCATAAACTTCAAACACCGTTTATAACATTTTGAAAAGAATCCTTTGGAACCATCCTCGAGCATTTCAGATAGAGTAACACAAGTGAACATTTCTCACAATTCAAGATTTGTTTTGCACTAAAGAATGGCCTTCTTCATATACTGTGCCCACCAAGACAATAAGCCAAATTCTAGCTGAATAAAACGAATAGGTACGGATTTCGGTAATCCCCTGACCTCCTTCAAAACATAACCCTCAAGACTGCCCAGGTATCTTCTTGATGAAAATAAAGTCAGTTCCGAGCCATCTAAACGCATTGGGGTAACCTAAAGACGATACAATTTTAACTAAGGAATCAGGGGAAAAAGCCCAAAACTTGCAGTTGATCACTTTCAGCAAAGAGATGCAAGATCTCACCTGCTCCTCCACTTTCTCCTTATATTTGAGAAGAGCACCTTTAGCTGAAAACACAAAACCTAGGTAGATCGAAGGTCCAAACTCCCTAACACCTACCTCATTTATAAACCACTTGTATCTCTTACATTTTAGTTTTGCAGTTACTGTCATCACAAATGATTTAGTAGAGTTTATCTCCAAATGGTTATTTTTTTTAGGAATAGTGTAGCTCCATTCAAGGACCTTTGCAAACCAGCTCGGGTGTAATCCATCAAGATTAGGTCATCTGCGTCACCTAAACAGTACATGTGCTCACTCCCACATCTTGGAGGATAACCCCCCCCCACCCCCAATGTTTGTATTCACTACATAAATCCGCCAAGTATAGGTTAAACAATGTAGGTGCAATAATACAACCTTGGCGGATTCCTCGACCCAAAGATATTGGGCTGGACAAAGTTCCATCAAAGACCTGATTTTTAGCTGGCACCTGTGATTTATTATGGACTTTCAGGTACTAAATCAATGCACTCCACTTGTGTTCATTGACATTCATTGGGTTACTGTAGCTAATTTTTGTTCTATTTTGGGACTAACTGTACCTATCCACCAGCTTCCTCCCCTCTCTTGAGCAAAGACTAGACTATTCTGCTATTGCTATCCATAGTGAGTTTGGCCTATCTTTTAGATGCAACTCTTTCTTGCCGTTAGAACAGATGGCTTCACACCCGTCAAAAGGCGGCGGTGGAAAAATTCCCCCCAATATATCCATTAGGACATTTTCTAAGAAATGGACTGGTAGAATCTTGTAAGTTAATCACAGATGAGATGAACATGGAAAGTTGTTCACATAACAAGAGAGGACAGGGACAGAATGCTTGTCATTAAAATACCAGTGTGAGTAGGTAAGTATTTGTAGATGTACCCAATCCAGTATAGTAGATTTGAACTTGAGGAGTACAATGGAAAAGGTGTTACTTAGACATTACTGGTCCAGCTAGAAAATAAGCAGGTTGGGATATCAGACAGTGATGTGGGCTGACTCCCACCACAATTGGTTGACTGGCACCAGCACTGCACCAGGCTTCTGCCTTGAGTGCACACCTCCCTGCCTCTTTCCCGAGTGAGCACCTTTCTCTTTGCCTTGGGTCAACTACTCCCAGTTTCGCTCTCGAGGGGGTGAAGCTCCCTACGTAACCCGTGTGTGGGCAGCTACTACTCTCCCATCATGGCACATGTTTACCTGTATGTTTCATCTGTACGTTTACCTGCCAGCTACTTCTCCCTTGTCATGCCAGCCACTACCTCAACCTCGGGGTGTAAGACTTGCTGCCTCTTTCCCATAGGTATACATCTCAATGCCTCTCCCTGCTGGGTATATAATGTCATGGTACTGCTTTAGTTTGCATCACACTGCATGTGTAGCCCCATTCCTCCATCTACAGTGTAGGGCAAGTTGTATCTTCCAAAACCCAGTGTGTATTGCTCCTAGGCTTCCAGTTGGGCGTCCATCTCCATACCTCTTAGCCAATATCTGTTTCCCCCACCTCCTCCAGCTGCCCCTTTCTTCTAAGAGTTCCTTACATTTCTTCCTCCTCGTTGCACCGATTGAGTCTGTCAGCCTCAAGGGCCTTTTCTTCCATCCACTGTGCCACAAGCTCCTTGTTCTCACTCTCGGTCCTCTGGCGCTTTTCATCCAAAGACATGTAAGTGAGCTGCAGAACACTGTGCTCATCCTGCAGCAGCTGGTATTGTCTTTCAAGCTCCTCCACATAGGCTTCCTGCTCTAAACACCTCCTGGTTAAGGATGAGATGTCATGCGCCTGCTTGGAAATCCTGTGACAGAAAGAGAGTAGATTAACTTCACGAATCCAACAGGAACACGCTTAGATACCGACAAGTACTCTTAGCTACTAATGCCAAGCTAGAAGTAGAATTGTGTGTTGAATTCGTACATGGATTGCTCACTGAATACTGACAAAGGGGAAAGTCCACTTAACATTGCCCCTTTCCTGAGTCAAAGCACAGTCCACCATTCAAAGAGAAGCAACACTCTCCAAACTGAGTTCTAAGAATGCCTTTCCCCAACTGTAAATAGGAAGAGGAGCACTGTTAAAATGACAACCAGGTTTATTTACAGTACTCAAGAAGGCCAAAGATATCACAACAGCTATTAACCAACTAAAGCACAAAGCAGAATACATGCAAGTAAAACAGTTATGAAAAGAGAATCTCCTCATACCACACAGTCTTTAAAAATAGCCATTAAATAGGCTAGAGGCACAGCTTGCTGGCTTGTACACCAGTACCAAATTCAAGTGCTCAATGGGCCACCTTTGGCAAGCAAAACTGTCAAGAGGAACACAATAATGGATTACATTGTCCAATAAAAACTCTGATCATCATCTTTATCAATCATGTTAGTTGATAAAGGAGAGCAGCCGCAAAAGTCAGAATATACTTGCTTTTATAATGCACTAGCAAATAGTACCTGTTCTCCAAATGGGTTCTGTGGACAGACATGACAACACTCATCAAGTGTTGAAAATCAATGATACTGTAGGTCGCTGTTCTGATTCGCTTATCCCTTGATGTGTATTGCACTCTGAAGTTAACTGCACTGAGAATGGGTTTGTGTGGCTGGCTGACACCACGGAGGAGCCGTTGGGGGGGAAGGGAGGATTGGTGTGTTGCTGCATACTGGGACCTACTGTGCTCTTTCCCCACCTGTTGCCTCACCCTGGCGTGGTGCAGTTCATTCCGGTGCAAATGTCCCAGAAACAGTGCATTCTAGGGTTGAGGACTGGTCCTTCTACGACCACATTGATGTTTCGCCGATTTCCAGCAACCGTCTCATGTGTGGAGGTTCTGAAATCCAGGGAAAGGGGTGGGTGTCCAAATGTTATGTAGCCAGTAATATCCGGAGGTAACTATGCAAAATGTGGTGCAGATTGGTGAAACGGTGTGGAATTAAATCAGGAACAATGCTTCTTCAAGCCACAAACCCACAAACAAATTTAGAGTTTTGCTAAAATCCGGCGAAAGTGGTGAGGTGCCCAAATGTCATGTAGACAGGTAACTATGCAACATTTGGTGCAAAATGGTGAAACTGTGTGGAACGCTCCACCAAGCCACAAACCCAGCCACAAACCCACAAATGTTCACTTTTATAAATATAGATAGATAGTGCTGGATCACCAGGACCATACACAGAGCAGAGTGTCATTAGTACTATGCTGTGATGAGTGGCTGGGCGGGCTCTGCAGGGCGCAAACAACCTCACACTTGTAAAAAAGGTTCAATCCATCTTAAGGAGCTGCTTTTTTCAACTACAAAGCAAGTGGTGCATCACACCATACCTGACCTTCACGTACAGACCATGACAGTGATCGCACTAGCACACAAGATTAAACTACGCCAATAGCCTCTACTTGGAGCGCCTGGATTACCTACTGAACTGGTTACAGAGTCCAAAAACGTTGTGGCTAGGCCTCTTCAGAGACAAAGGCACAAACACCCCAGCAATCCAAATATATTGGTGGCTCTTGATTAAACAGGATTCATTAAAACTCCTATGAATAGCTTACCACGCCGTCCATGGTAGGGGCCCAAATTCACCACAAGGAAATGCATCCACTACAAACAATTGAGAAAGCTCCCAACAGCAACAGTGCTTTAGTGACACTGCCACGCTTCAGGTGGCAACACCAGCGAAGATCTTCCTTCTCTTTTCTCTCAACCATACTCGGAGGAAAACCACCCGGCCTTCAGAAAATCCCTTAAAGCCCAGCTATTCAAATGACATCAGCACAAAACAAATCATCCAATAGACGCCCACTCTTAGTAACATCAATCAAATGGAACCTCCTCTCGCAAGTTACATGCCACGAACTTTCACACAAATCATCAGCCGAGGAGTAGGGTCCTCAAACGGAGTGGCACTGATACTCTCTCTACATGCAACATGCCAGTGCAAAACATGTCAGAAAAGGAGAAGGGGAGACTGGACTCATTCGGGTCAGTCACTCCAGACCAACAATCTCAAACCCAATGGTTCCCTCTTGATTAACCACTCCGCTGTTACCCTCTAACTGACTCACAGCTTCATCTCTTTCCACCTTACATTACTCACGCAGTCAATGCACGTGCAAGGTAGCAAGCTATCTACAAACACAATGTATTAAAGAAGAAACATCACTGGTCACTTTTCTAGCCCTATCATAGACCCACACAAGCAGCTAACTAGGTCCTTGCAGCGCAGACTTAAACAGATCAAACTTGGGCTCTCCCTTTTAGATGAAACTCATACCCCCAAGGTTTCTCAACTACTACCTGCCTAGAATAGCACCAACAACCAAGATTTGTGTACTTGGGGCTTGGAAGCCTCAACCCACAGGATACACATCTGCCTTTCCCACTATCCTACTAACAAACCCCCTCCCTCTTTCCTTGCAGGGAGACCCGCAAAGAGGCCGCCAAAAGAGAAGTTGCGAGCAATGCAGTACAACTTTCCATTACGCAGAAGACCAGGCGGAGGGTGCAGGCGGAGCTGCCTATGATGCATGCCTTTAGGCAGACCTTTAGGGCAGTAGCAAACACTGAAACAAGAACTACAGATGACATCATGCAAACGAGTTTTATAGGAACAGCTGCTGAATAAGGGTCTCTTGGGCCATAAAGATACATGTGCCATTTGGAAGAGCTGATGATGAACGTCTCCCATGGCTGACTGAAGGGGCCAGATTCAGATCTCCAAGCTCTGTGTGGTGGAAGACGGGAGCCCTTGACACATCCAGTGAGAAACGGGCTTGATGCACAGGAAACATTCTTTTTTTGGGGGGCAGAGGGGGGAATTCATTATTATTTTCTATAAAGCATGAACATGACATGAATGCCAAAGACCTGTACACTTTAACATGTACAAATTATTAAGAAATTGACACATATGAAACATGTAATACAGGGTCTATTCATTAGAGGTTGTGGGTTGGCAATACCTGCTCATGACTCCAGTAGAATGGTTATGGGCTGTGCCCTCCGGAGTCATCATTGGTATTCCTTTAAACGCCTACTCTCTAACCTGGTGTAGTTGTTTGCATTATATTGCGCTGAATGTCATAAGTGCTGGCGCTGGATGGGTGTCGGGTAAGGGTTGTCGACATGGGCATAATTATAGGGGGGGGGGACAGGGGGTTTTGTCCCCCCCAACTTTTGTTGCATGCCATTTTATACCCGACATCTTTTGGAGGGTGGGCAGCTGCATATTTCTCTCTGTCGGTGTCGCTCAGCTTTTCATGTTTCTTTGACATCATTGGCAGACCCTGTGCATGGCGCCTGAATAAACTGCAATACTGCCACGCACCACCGTGCCATCACCAAGCATTGCCTTCCCACTCCTGGGAAGTGGGTAAGCTTGGGAAATAATTTGCTTGCGCTGGCTGTGCTAATGCTAAATAGAAGTGCATGGGGCTGGGGTTTCTGATAAGGAGATTGGAACGTCGAGTTAACGTAGAAAACAAAGTGACATGCCTGTATTGGCAGCGTCAGAGGGGGTATATTCTTTTTTCATCCATTTACTATCCGGGTTGGTAATGGTGGAAAATCCTTTAGTGTTCCATCTTCCATTACCAACCCAGATAGTAACAACACATTGGACGATATTTAGTTGGCTGTTTATCAGCCAATGATATTCGTTATAGTGTGGTGGGGTGATGGGCACGCTGCGCGCACTCCTGCGTGGGTATGCGCAGCCACCTCCTTCTTCCTGTTCTGGACTGTTCTATATGCTGAGGCACCCTGGTCCCTGAGAGGCACGTGCACAGTGTGTTTGAGCTCCCCAGGTCACAGTGACGTTGTGGCCTGCTTGCCTTGCGGCCGAAGCTTCTGATTCACAGGACTCAGGAGTCAGGACAGCCCCACCCAGGAATCGAATGAACAACAGGTAAGAGAATGCGCATTGTGTATCACTATTTTATTTTTCATGTTTTTCTTTTGTTGGCACAGACCACAAAATGAAGTTTGTGGTCTGTGCTCACTGACAGTGACATGACACTCGTCATGTAGTCGTCGGAGATTAAAAGAATGACAAATGACAGCAAGAGGCTGGCCTGGAGGCCTTTGGCTACTCCACGCTCAGATTCAGGATGCCATGAAAAACGGCACAGAGCATTGACATATGAAAAGTGAGAGGTAAGGGCTTGTGGTAATGGGGCTAAAGACAAATTCGACAAATATGAAAGGCAATTCTAAATGACAGTGAAACATATGTGATAAAGGTGAAACTCCCGGGCGACAGAAAGGAAAAAATGCAAACATCACACTCAATTTGTGGGGTGTGTTTGTGAATTTAAGACTGGTTCAAGCTAAGCGCTCAGATGACATCTGTGGAAGATGTTCTTTTCATGAACTTCTTCTGATTGTCATTTAATTAGCTCTGCCACCCAATTCCCCGTCCAGACCCCCTCAGCTTCATTAAATGCATCTCAAACGAGTACAAAAAAAGAGCCCACAAGTTACCCTTAGTTAGCATCACTAGCTTCAACACAGTCCTGATTTTTCACTTTTCAATCTGTGATTTGTGGTCCATCTTTGACAATGGAACGAATGAGACAATCTGAAGGGGGAGGAGGGGCAGAAATGTTTTGTTCTCTCGCTCAGGATGGAAGGGTGTGATCTGACATAGCGTAGCTTGATTCACTTCACCCCAATGCCTTCTAGGCTTTTTAGGTAGGATGAGTTTGTTAATAAAAGGAGAGTTAGAGATTGGGCTATATTTCTCTGGGTAAGTGGGATGTGAAGGTTATGCTGCAACAGGGACTTAAGCGGAAAACGTTGGTTGGGTTTATAATTCTCACACTCGTGCACCGTGGCGGGCCAAGCATGGTCTGTGCTTTGAAGGTACAGAATCTTATGTACACGGATGTTGCGGACGGTAGGTGACTGGAACCATCTATGTAGGTTGCATGAGTCTTTCCTATTAGTCGTAGTTCGCTGTACATTCCCCAGGTGTGTACTCTGTATACATACAGCATTTAACCGTGTATTCAATGTTTTTACACATTATCGTGCTAGTGCTGGCCCTGTTGAATTCTCCCAAAAGTCAATACTGTGTTTTTTGGTGCAGAATTTGCATTTCTGACAAAACGCCCCCAATTTTGCAAATCTGGTTGTTTCAAAAAGGAAATGATTGGTCTAAAACAATATTGTTTTCTCCAAACAACCCAATTTAATGAAACGATTCTTCAAAAAATTATATAATTTAGAAAACTCACATTTTATCTGAAATTAATTGACTCCAATGTAAAGAAGCAATTTGCTAAATCCATTGAACGGGAAAATAGTTCGCAAGTTGCATTTTTCCGAAATGCAGAAATATGGCGTTTTCTATCCCATTTTGGAGGGGAACAGAGTTTGCCCAGTTGCTCAAACAGGAACCTGGTTTTTAGCTTTGGCTATTAGGTAGATTGTTAGGCCAAAATTATTGCATTGAATTACAGATAGGAGGGAGCTGGAATATGAGGAGGGACACGGCCTGTGGGCTTTGTTTATTCATCCACTCATTGACCGCCCATGGCCATAATAATCCTAGACACCATTCTAAGCACTCCTACCTGTCCTAGCCCAAATTTTGTATTATGCCTATATGCTTGTTTGGGTCAGTGCCCTGGTGGCAATAATCAAACACCAGCTCCTTCAGCCTGCTTGCAGGCCCTCTTCAGTTAGAGGGGGCGCCGCAGGCTTTTTTACTGTTGTCAATGCAGTGAACACTAAAGACCATCTGTGGTGTTTTACGTTTCAGAAGACTTGGGTGTTTAGCGAAATGAATTTTAAAGATGCCCACCAAACTTATGAAAGTTCTAAAAGAGCGTTGGCAATGGACTTTTGTTGTGTAGTAATTTAGTCGTATCCCTCAGCGCTGTCACTGTCCGCCCCTTTCTTTCAGTTATCATGATGTCCCGCCCCCCCCCCAACATTTTCAGCAAAGTTACTCTGGTTGTAGAGAGGGGTTGCAGCAACAGACATTGAGATCAAGTATGAATGCAGGCATAACAGACAAAAGGAACAAGTGTGGCCACCAGAGATCACGGGTGTCAATTTCTGAGGACGGATCCCTGCAAGCTGTGATCCAGTCCATTCGCTGCATGATGAAGTAGGTATCCGCATAAATGACGGGAAAAAAAGCCACGAATGGTACATTTGTTCGAATTTCTGCCGTTTGAATAGTTTTAACAGCCGAAAAGCTTGAAAAACATACTTTTCGTGCAATTATATCAAACAAGGAGAGCGAGTGTTGCGAGGGTGTCCCCCGCACCCGATACGAGAATGCCCCCCCAAAAAAAGGGGTTGTGGGTTACCAGAAATGTCCGTGGGAGAAAAAAACGAAAGTCATTTTCGTTTGAATGACTTTAGTTTTTTTCTTCCTCGGACATTTCTGTTTCGATCAAATCATGAACACCCAATGATGTGCAAAGGCTGACAGATTCAGAGCACCATAAAACAGAAAAGAGAAGAGCCAATGCTTAAATACATGAAGTAGCACACAGCAAACAACATGTTGGGTCTTCCAACTGGCACCAAGATGCCTGCCAGACCCCTGAAAGGTTTGAAACACTACAGACTCACATGCAGAGGTGCAAACAAGGGAGGAAAGGTAATCAGCCAATCACAAGGCACAAGAATGAAAAAAATAAAATAATGAAACCCACATGGGAGCAAAACAAAAGAGTGCCACCAAAAAGCCTATACAAAGCCAGAAGAGAGAGCAAGGAGATGCAACTTCAACGACGGACGTGCCTCGCCTGATTCTACATCTTCAGCTACTTAAACAGCTGATTCAGGGTAAGCCTGTGTCTAGCTGTATTTATTTGGACGGTGGCTCAGCGTTGCAATCGGAAATTGGACTTGCTTTCATTTTATTCTCTCTCAGCTCACACAAGCAGCTTGCATTATCCATCGAGCCGCAATCTGCTTTCCTGCAATTAATTGTGTGCTTTTTGGTATATTTGTATCAGCACTTCTACATTGCACAAAGCTTTCCAAGATGGCCGCACTAGGATTCCTGTGAGCCTTCTTCTTGCCAGGCCCAGCTGCCCCTCCCATTGGCTGCCCTTGGCTTCATCAGCCAATCGTTGCAACTGGTAGGCGGGAGCCGGCCCATCTCCTAAGGCCCATCATGAGGCCCCTGTCTGCTCCCTGTCCGCTACTTGTGTCTTGTTCCACAACCCAACACCTGGTCCACCATGAAGTTGCCACCTCGCTCTGCATTGGAAACTGGACTATCAAGACACTCACCACATTTACTATGGGTTAGTTCTGTCCCTCCGATACCCTTTCCCTTTTCTTTGGACTCAATTCCTTTCTCTGCTTGTACGCCCAGACTTCGCTCTCAAATCCTTTACATTCCTGCACCCAAATCTAGCTTCTGACTCCTACTGTAATTCTAATCCTGCTGTGCTTTTGCATTTATTTTTGAAAGTCAAACCTAGCTGTGCTTCTGCATTTATTTTTAAAGGTCAAATTTAGCTGTAGTTTTGCTGTGCCCTTGTGCAGACCTGCTGTGCCCTTTGCTTGTTTTTCATTGCGGCTCTGTAACTTTTCTGTAACCTGCTAGCTCAGTGACTGCACATACCGCTGTGCTTGCCTACTCTCCCCCCTGCTCCTCCCTCTGCTCACCAATGGCGCTTTCTATTTCTCCTATCTACTCAAACTGTTTCTCCATCAACTATCCTTTCCTTCTCACTAAGTCAGGTAGGAAGAAGTTAAAAAAAGCTAACCTCGGCAATCAACCCAGGTCTCCCTATTGCTGACACCTATTTCAGCGCTTCCTCCAGACAGAACCTCACCGATATCCTCTTTGTCGTTCCTTCGCCAGATCTATGGACTCTTCATATGATCTCTGTGTTCTGTCCTGTCTCCTCTCCCATTAATGGCGGCACACACTGAGAAGCCCATATGGCCCCCTGTGACTCCTCTAAGGTTATCATTAATGCCTACCTAAATGGCACCGTCGTGATACAAGGCCCTCCGGCCAATCTCCTCTTTGACAGGCGCTTCCCTCGCCTCATCAATTTCCTCTCTTCTCCTGCTGTTCCCCCCCCCCGGCTTCCTTGCCCTCTCTTTCCTCCTCTTCTGCCCCACCTCAGGCTCCTTCCTCACCTCCGCAGGGCGTACCCCTCCAGGAAGGCCTTGAAGGCTGGCAACCTTTTTCATCTCTCCATCCTCAACTCTCGCTCTGCTGTCACACTCCTCTGACATCTGCCACCTCCTGGAAGAAGTTGACCTTGATGTCCTTGGTCTTGCCGGGGCATGGTTCACAGCCAGGTCTGTTGTGAGCTTTGACACCCTCCTCCCTGATGGCTACAAGATCCTCTCCGCACCCAGATCCACCCGGTCCGGAGGGGGTGTAGCCCTGATCTTTCCCGAGTGGATTCCTACCTCTATCATTGCCACGCAAACATACTCCTCTTTTGAATGCCTTGTCTGCAGGCTCTCTCTCTCTCTCTCTCTCTCTCTCTCTCTCTCTCTCTCTCAGAGTTTATTTATTTATTTACATATTTGTTACATGCCGAAAGCTCGCAAGCATCAGGGTATGACAGAGACACCGAGACGGGAAGTTCACAGGACAGTACGAGGAAGAAATGAAGAGAGGAAGAAAGTAGGTTCTACATGAGATCTATGGACACCTAGCCACTCGCTTACTGTTGCTACACTATCGACCCCCTGGTCAAATCACCTCATTTCTCTATGAGTGGGCAGATCTCTCCTCCTCCCTCCTGGCCTCAACCACTCAATTCCTCCTTCTAGGTGACCTCAATATTCACCTAGATTCTCCTTGTTCCTCCTCTGAACTCTTCCATGACCTGTATGAGTCCCTCTCCCTTTCTATCCTCCCCTCTAGCCCAACTCAATCGGCAGGGCACACACTTAAATGTCTTGATCTCCTCTAACCTCCCCCTCTCTATCCCTCTGACAACTCCTTTCTCCTGGAGCGATCACTCCCTCCTCTCCTCCAATCTCTCCCTCTCTATCCCCAGGCCAGGCCATCCTCAGCACTACCACCTACCTTCTCGGATATGCGTCCCATGAAGCGTGTGTCAGTTGAGGCTTTCGCCGCCACCTTCTGTCCCCCCCACACCCTCCACCTCTGGCTGACTCACATATTGACACTACCCTTCCTATGCTCTACTCTATTTCCAATACTCCTGATGCTCTTGCCCCTGTCATGAGGATCCGTTTGAAGCCCAAAGCCAAGTGCAATTCTTGGTACGACTCTGACCTTGCTACAGTTAAATGTAAGTGCAGGGTGGCCGAGAGGAAATGGAGGGCTTCTTGCTCACCTTCTCACAAACTGGCCTGTTACCTGCTCCAAAGGCAATATCGACTCTCTATCCACAAAAAAGGGAGCACTCATCCAAGCCTGTGTTTATACAGCATCTAACAAATTGGCCGAACTCTTTAAAATCTGCAAGAGGCTGGCCACCCTGCTGCAGTCTCTAAGTCTCCTGTTCCTTCCCACGCTCTTTGCACAGCCCTTGCCTCTTCTTCTCTAAAACCCCAGATTTCCTGTCCACCCTCTCGTCTCCTCCCCCTCTCCTCCCCTCTCCTTCTTTGAACTCTGGCTCTCTTACAGCCACCCCCCCTCTTTCTCTTCCTTTCCTCTTTTCTCCCCTAACAATCTATGAAAGTCTCATCAAAACAGGTTCATCCCTGTTCTTCCAAAACCATCAAGGACCACCTTGATACCCTCGGTGATTTCTTCAACCTCTCCTTCGCCTCTGGAGCCGCCTGCCCCTCCCCTTTGAAGTACTCTCTTGTGCACCCTCTTCTCAAGAAACCCACAGCTGACCCCTCTTGCCCGGCTAACTATCGCCCGATCTCCATCACTCCCTTTCAGGGCAAACTCTTGGAAAAGCTGGCCATCTCGCAGCTTAACCTTCACTCTGATTCTGTTGCTTGTTTCCACGACCATCAATCTGGCTTCAGGGCTGCCAGAAGCACAGAAACTGCTCTCCTGAACATCCGTGAAGATCTGCTCGCCACCCTCGATTCCAATATCCCCTCTGTTCTCATCCTACTCGATCTCTCGTCTGCCTTTGACACAGTCAACCATTCCCTCTTGCTCAACCATCTCCGTGACAACATGGACATCACCGATCAGGCTCTGGCCTGGCTGACCTCTTTTCTCTCTGATCGCCCCTCCCAGGTCCAACTTGGGTCCTTCCTTTCATCTATCTCCCTCTCTACCTGCAGTGTTCCCCAGGGGTCTAACCTCTCACCCTGGCTCTTCAACCAGTACCTGCCAACTCTCGCCCACCGCATTGCCATTTTCTGCTCCAACTTCCAGTGCTATGCTGATGACACGGAACTCATTTTCAGGCTCCCCTCGGCCACCTCCTCTCCTTCTCTCATCTCCGACTGCTTATCTGCCATTCAGGATTGGTGTGCTGCCAACAATCTCTGCCTGAATGCCAGCAAGACGGAGATCCTCTGAATCCGCACACCCTCACCTTCCTTTCCTCTCACTCTCTGTCCGGCTTCCCTTGGCCCTCCTCCTACTCCCGCCTGTGAGGCTAAGAACCTCAGGGTCATCTTCAAAACCCATGCTCTCCTTCTTTGCCCACATCTCTGATGTCTCAAAAAAATCAAACTTTCTACTGCACCTCCTCAGGGGTACCCTGCCTTTCCTCTCCTTCCCCGAGAAGCCCGCTATCTCTCGAGCCCTGGTTCTCTCTAGGCTGGATTATTGCAAGTCTCTTTTTAAATCTACCTGCTTCTACTCTCCGACCTCTGCAACCTAACCAGAACAAGACTGCGAGACTCAAGCCCTGGGATCGTATCTCTCCAGCCCTGAAATCTATCCATTGGCTCCCAGTGGCTGCAAGGATTAAATTCAAAACCCTCTGCATCATCTACAAGGCTTTCTGGGGCCTGGGTCCAAAATACGTTCAGCTTTCAGTCCATAAATACCTTCCCTCCCGAACCCTTCGCTCCTCTAACTCCAACTCTCTCAGGGTCAGTGGTTTTTCTAAGAAACGAGCTGGGGGTAGATCTCTGTCTTTGGCTGGGGCCTCCCTCTGGAACAGCCTCCGTGCCACTCGGAAACTTGAGGAGAACCAGCTCTGGTTCCGGTAGCACCTCAAGACATTCCTCTTTGCTTCTGTCTCCGCTCTTCCTCTCCCCTGCTGATCTGATCTGCTTTGCTCTCGGCATTGTGCACCTGGTTTACCCTCTGACTCTCGGGCCCAGGTACCTGCTCACCATGCCACCCACCTGCACGGCCTCTGGCGATCCCTTGCACTGGGGCCTAACCATACAGCCCCCCCCCCCTTCTTCTTCTCTGCACTTATCAGACACAACCTGTCTGCCTTTTACTTGCACTAGCCATTTTTTTCTTTTTTGGCTGCACTACTTCTGTTTGTTTCTTTTACTATTTATTTATTATTTATCCGTTTTTATCTGTATTCCTTTGCTCAGCACTTTCCACCTCTCCCCCTTCCCATGCACTTTTCACCTGTCCCTCTCCCATGCACTTTCTCAATGTCTAGTAAGACTGTTGCTTTTGTACTCCCTTGTTCCCCTGCCTTGCCTCATCGTGCTCTGAAACACTTGTGTACCAGTGCGATATAAATAAAATATCAACAATCAAAGTAGTCAGCAGAAGTAGAAGCAGTGCCACAGGAGCCATCAGCACCAAAAGGGAGAGGAAGCTAGAGGAGAGAGCGTCAGACTGGATACAAGTCTTGAAAGGAGAAAAGACTGAAATCTTTAGTCTTCTGAGGTCTAGTCATTGGCAACTAACTCCGCTGGGGGCCACAGTCCACCTGGAGATGCAGTCAGAACCAACTCCTCACTGAGCATATCTCTCTCTCAGGTGTCTCTTCAGAAAGGGTCAGGTCAATTTTATCATTAATTGTCTTTCCATAGTGGGAGGAGGGAACCACTTCCTGCCCTAACACAGGGGGCGGGGGTTAAATCCACACAAGGAGGGCAACTATCACAGATTTTGCATTGTGTTCTTACCTTAATGTACTGGAACCATCTCTCTTCAACTCTTAACTGCCACTCTGTAATGCAAAGGTATCCCATTTTCAAATCAGCACCCTACCCACTTTCTAGAACTGACCAGGCGACTCCTCTAGGTACATTGCAAGTCAGTTGCTGTGAAGGTGACATCACTATCCTGAACTGAAACAAACTCCTGTGGAACACTCTTAACCATTTAATCACAGTGGTATCCCGACCCTCATTTCTGGAACTAGCCACTGGCAGCAGAGCAAATGCTTTACACTTTAGAAAGCTAGTAATCCCAGAAGCGTGGTTACAAACAGGTCAGTCAGTCAGAGGGTCTTAGATGACAAAAGATGAACCCACCCAGGCAGTAAAAACAATGACACAGCCAAGCCTTCAATCTCCTACTAAAGAAAAGGACGCTACATAGAGAACATAATGCCGAAAGTAACAGCCTGAATTCTGTACAAGCTGCTGACTAATCCAATGCTCCCTGCTCACTGCTTCCTCTGCTTACCTTGACCGTCCAACCACTGCCTTCCCTTCGGCCTCATGCCACCCTCCACTTGGCCCCAATCTAACATTTACTGATCCCTGTGCAAGCCTTAGAAATGGTAAAGGGGCTCTGGGATCTCTATCATTTTCATGGCTATCATTTTCTTTGTAGTTCTTGTTTCTCTTAGACACAAGACATGATGAGCACTTTCTTTATATGAGTGGTTACCTCCGTTGATTTTGATTGGGTGTGAATGGTGATAATGGTGCCGGGTTTACCACTCAGAAATGGCCTTAAACGCCTTTTAAAGACCCTTGCTGCGCTCAGGCCTGTCAACTCAGGCTAGCTACCCAAGCCTGCGTTGGTCTCCATTATCAGCACAAAAATCTTTCTATGAAGAGAAGCAACACCAAGAGTTTGTACTTTGAAGGTGAATTCTCCCTTTGCTCCTAAAGCCATGCTGCCATTCAGATAAAACCAGATTTTTCACCTCTACAAAGAAACAGTGGAGCTGTTCTAGAATGTGGGAAACAGAATGCAGGGTTTTTACCCCAATATATAACCCTGCTGCTGTATTTAAGATTGCCATGAGGAGAGATACTGGCCAGGTGTGTAGCGTGAGGAATAGAGATCCCTGGATCTAACTGCGAGATTACGAAAGACTTTGATAAGAGCAAAAAAATCAGAGACAGGGACGAAAAATGTTATGCAAATCAGCAGATTTCAACAAAGCTTTGACATGGAGAAGAACCTGGAACAGAGGGTGCAGCGGGAACAGTGTCTTCCTTTAACAAGCATAAAATACAAAGCTGGGAATTTGTATTCACAAATAATAAAGAAGTCAATATTAAAATAGACCAAACCGAAATGAACGTGGATGAGACACTACCACATGATTCACAAGTTTTCAATGATTTTGATTGATGAGGGTGCAACGAGGTACATTTAGGAAGGGAGCACCAGCTCTCACCCAAAAATGGTATAACATTTATTGAGCGCAAACAAATTCTAGTGAATAACAAGTTTCAAGGCGCTGAACAAATCAGTACAAACAACAAGCTAAAATCAGAACTAATACATTAAAGAGAAACGACACACACAATAACACAAACAAACACTTATCAAGAGGATTCAAACAAGAGAAAGAACTGAAGTTACTCGACCAACAAGCAAATAGCGTTTCAACAAGCATTAGAAGCTGTACAATGGGGACATTGCAAACTATGCAGAGGTATACAAAACAAAATGTTTTGCCGTGAATTTTTGCGAGTGACTGCAACTGGAGTAGAGAGCATTGACAGATTCTCTGTAATTGTTACAACTGATTTGGAAGAAAACATAATTCTTTAATTCATTATTCAAGAGCATTTCCTCACTGGAAGGACACTATGTTTGCGTGCACTAAAAATAGGATATGATCAGAAATGAATACATTTAATAGGCAAAATTATGTGCTTTTTTTGCTGGAACCTAATTGGATTTTTGATATTTCACCTAACTTATGAAGGCATAGAGAAGAATTTAAATGGCAAAGAGTAATACAGGATACTGATGCTTTGTAACTGGTGATATTACACGCCATTTGTACCATAACAACGCCCGGAAGAAGACCTGATATTTAAGGTCGAAACATGTGTTGGCATCAATCAATTAAAAGAATGAAAGTCGTGTCTTCAGTCTCTGAACATTTACTTTGTTGTGAACTTACTGAGAATTGTAGGGTTTAGCGCATCTGGTCACCATGTTCAATTCGGAGTGTTTTTTCCTAAATTCATTTGACATTTCTGACAACATAATATATGTTCTTGTCTGAATTAATGACACAGGACTCAGTTTTATTGGCTGTTTTCTGTTTAATGCTTTCATAAGGCTCATGCTGTGAGCAGGGCGACTACCCGCATAATGGAAGATTAATCGTCCCGGGTTATCATGCTAGTTAGGAAGTTAATTAAGAACACAGAATTACTGCACTAACACAGAACCCTTTTGATGGCAGAGTTCATCAACGAGAATCCCATGATTGCCCCAGAGACATCGAGCAGTATATCTCAGTATTACACAGTACATCGTACCATGTAATGGGATCATGCCACGCCTGGGAAATCTTTGCCGCTCCAGAGGAACTGGCGAGTTCCACTGGAACTTGAAAACACTTGAAAGAAGGTCAAAATCGGTTCCCATGTGAAACCTTTACCTGCAGCAGGTGAACAGCTTCTGCCATACTGAAACAGTATATGTAGATCAATCTAGATCTGTAACTTCAAAATAAGGATTGCCTCCAACGGCTGCCCCTGTAAGTCTGGGTAGTAAAGCAAGGCTAAGAACATGAGTTAGCCTCTCTGATGACAGTGACTCAGGACCTGAGACAGGCTCTTGCAGTGGATCACAGTAGCTGTGGTGGTTATGTTTCCTAGGGTGATCTGGGTAAGCGTTTACGCTGCATAAGGCCTAACAGCTGACTTACAAGATCATCCACAGACAATGCTGTGTTACGAAAGCCCACAATGTGATTTGAATTGATGTCTTTCCTACCTTGTGGATTGAATGTCAATGCAGATACGCTGAAGCAACGATTAACTATTACTCTTTTTAATCTCTCTCTGACATGGGAACTCCCACTTCCATGTGGCTCTGCTGGTAACTAGTACTGTTGCAGAACTCCTATATATGAGGACTCCATGATTAATTACTTGAAAAGGGTGTAACACCCTATGCCATCTAGTCTGATCAAGGCCCAAAGGAGCTAGATGCACATTGTGAAATGGCAAAACCTAATTGCATTTGGTCAAAATGGAATAGTTTCTGGCCAAAGAAAATCATTTGATGAGGCTATGGTTGCTTGCTTGCCACAAAACCTAATCTCAAAACGGACTGGGAAACCTACCAGTAGCTGGAACAATATGGAAGGTGGGTATGGCTATCATTAATTCACTTCTAGGACTTGCACAATTTGTCAAACAAGAATTAGAGATCAGAAATTGGCCCACAGGAATCATCATGATTAACGCTAGCTAGCCTGTTGAAAGTGGGCAATTACATTATTCCAAGAGTTCCTTGTGAAGGACAACTAAGAGGTTGGACCTTCTGGAGAAACAGCCACCAATTTCCACGAATCTGATAATATACTCTACTGGTTACTTCACTGGGACACATGCCTAGATCTGTTTACTATTGCCAGTCACAGAGGTTAGCTTTAATCAAGAAATATGTACTCCCAAAACTATCTGAAAAAATTGATTATGGTCTAGAATCATAACGGAGAACACTAGTTTGGACGTCAAAATGGAGCACAATTTCAATAGTGGGTGTGATGCCTATGACACAAGAGGTTTAGAAAAGTATTGTATATCAGTGTTACTCACTTGATATGTTCAGACATTGCTAAGTGAGGAGTGGTTCAGCAAATGCATATACTCTTTGCATTGAAGGCTCATGTTGTATGGTTTCCTTTTCCAGGTATGCAGAAAGCATGAACACAAACTGTTGTAAAAACAATGAACATGTAACTTAACGGTAACGTTAACTTACTGAACCAACCCAACTTGGGGGAAGCCTAAAAAGGTCTTCCCTTATAGCCAACAACACACAAATGTGAAAGTCTGATCGCAGTTCCTACCTTATCTTCACCAGGCATGATGCAAGGTGTGGCTGCACTGAATCCTGAAGAGATTAAGAATCCCCCTGGAACCCTCTGCGTGGTCAGCACTAGAAAGGCTACCCCCCGGAGAGAGTCCCGGGGAACAGCTCCTAGGGCATAATGAGATGCATTGGTTTCCCCTATGAATGAGTTATTCTGATCTTGAGCGGTATCTGGCCAACGAAAGGGAACTTCCTTTTTTAAAAGTGAAGTAAGAGGGTGAGTTAAAGAGGAGAAGTGTGGTATGAATCTATGGTAAAAAGTGGCAAATCCAACAAATCTTTGGATCTCTTTTACCGTAGTTGGAGCAGGCCACTCTTGAATGGCGGTGATCTTAGAAGAATCCATCGCGATCCCTGTATTAGATAGAATGTACCCCAAATAAGAGACTCGGGACTGGTGGAATTCACATTGGTCTATCTTGCAATACAAATGGTTGTGTTGTAGTCTGGAAAGTACTTCTCTGACATGCTTCTGATATTACGGTAGAGATTTAGAGAAGACCCGGATATCATCTAGATAAACGATGACATAATGGAGAAGAATATCGGCGAAGAGATGGTCCATAAATCTTTGGCATACCGCGGGAGCGTTTGACAAACCAAAAGGCATCACCTGGTACTAAAAATGGCCAAAGGGGGTGCGAAATGCAGTTTTCCACTCATCTCCAGATCTTATGCGGATGAGATGATATGCCCCTTTAAGATCTAACTTAGTATACACCTTGGCCCCCTTGACTGCTTCGAGGATATCAGGGATTAATGGCATGGGGTACTTGTCCGGGACTGTAATTTTATTGAGACCCCGGTAGTCGATGCAGGGGCGTAATTCCTTGGTATTCTTTTTAGGAATGAAAAATAGCAAAGCAGCGGCGGGTGAAGTGGATTCAGTGATCAGGCCATTTTTGAGATTAGCCTGCAAGTATTCGCGAAGAGCCTCCTTCTCTGATGCTGATAATATGTACATTCTACCAAAAGGTAATGGTTGATCCGGAATCAACTCGATGACACAATCATATCTTCGATGTGGAGG
Source organism: Ambystoma mexicanum (assembly GCF_040938575.1). Taxonomy (NCBI): domain Eukaryota; kingdom Metazoa; phylum Chordata; class Amphibia; order Caudata; family Ambystomatidae; genus Ambystoma; species Ambystoma mexicanum. The sequence goes on from NC_090932.1 coordinate 311,863,526, forward strand.
TAGCTCGGAGTATTCTGATGATGTGAATACAGGTATATACTCTTGATACTCCTCTGGTAAACCGGCTATCTGATTAAGCAAGAGAACATTTGACAGAGTCTGCAGAGAAGAAACCTTTCCCATGGGTACTGAGGAATGACTCTGTATAGAATGTTCCAAACAATACTCATGCCCCAAGAAAAACGATCCAGCAGTCCAATTAATAAACGGGTTACGCTTTCTTAACCATGGCAAACCCAGAATAACTGGGTGATGAGCAGCTCTTATGATGTCTAATGTGAGTATCTCGGAATGGGAAGAGATAACCATCTTGATCAGATTGGTCTGATCTTTGATAGGCCCTGTAACTAATGGACTTCCGTCCACACTTTCGACTGGGATAGTCACATTCTTGGTAGATCTAGGAATACCTTGTTCAGTAGCCCAAAGATCGGCACAAATTTTCCTGCTGCACCACTATCAATAAGAGCAGGGATATTTTGCACTTCTTTGTCGCCAAATCTTAAAGAGACCTTCAAGACGATCATCCCTGTGTCGATAACCCAGAGGATATCGGCACTGGGGGCAGCAAAGCATTCGATGAGGAACCGGTGTCACACAATGGTTCCCGGACTGTGGTTCCCCTTACGGCCGGGCACTGGCTTTTCTCGACTTCCTTAGAGGAGCAATTGGCCAGTCCTGCACCGTGTGAGTATTTGCTCCACAATAAATACATAGTCCCAGAGTACGTCGGCGAGACCGTTCCTCCGGAGACAACGGACCCCTAGACGCTGCCCCTAATTGCATAGGTTCTTCTCCCAAAGAGGAGGGTTTAGATGAAAAAGTTTCTATAGAGGGTCTATATGTCTGTCCCTTCTTCCTTTCTAATTGTCTTTCCTTTAGACGGTAATCTATTTGTAGAACCAATGCAATAGATTCTGCCTAAGTTTGTGGCCGAGGCATTCAAGACAACTTATCTTTGAGATCCTCTGAGAGACCTCTACGAAATATAGTTGTTAACGCTTCGTCTGACCATCTTGTTTCACCTCACATTTGCTTAAAACAAGTACTGTAAGACAAAATATCTTGATTCCCCTGTTTAGGATCTAATAGGTGTTCTTGTGCAGCCACTGTAAGTTCCTGGCGACCAAACATGCTTTTTTGCTATTGCAGAATGCAGTGTGAGAGTCAAGAATAGGATTGGCGGTGGTCACCAAAGGAGTGGCCCAGGCTAATACTGGTCCCGTCATCTGGGAAATCATATATCCAACCTTGTCACGATCGGTATGAAAGTAGGCTCCCTTAAAGGCAAATTGTATTGAACAGGAGTCTAGAAACTCCTTTACCTTGTGGGGGTTCCCGTCAAACTCCCCCCCCCCCGGGGTAAGGGACTAGGGGGTACTTCCGAACAGTGTGGTGTTCGGCTACCTTGTTGCAACTGTAACTGTTGTTGTCTCAATGTGGCAGTATCTTGTTGTTGCTGCTGTCGGAGATTGACATTCTCCTGCTTCAGCTGCTGAACTTCTGCTGTCAAAGACTGAACCGCAGCAATCAGCTGCTGAATTTGTTGGGCTTGTTGCTGTTGGGGGTCCATCTTAGAAACTGATCCTTCAGCTTGCGCCGGAGAGTGGTGTTCTGAAATCTCTTACAGAGTATACTATGGATGCTATAGGCGTCACTAACTGTAATTTAACTGTAACATTAACTTACTGAACCAACCCAACTCGGGGGAAGCCTAAAAAGGTCTTCCCTTATAGCCAACAACACACAAATGTGACAGTCTGATCGCAGTTCCTACCTTATCTTCACCAGGACAGATGCAAGGTGTGGCTGCACTGAATCCTGAAGAGATGAAGAATCCCCTTGGAACCACCTGCGTGGTCAGCACTAGAAAGGCTACCCCCCGGAGAGAGTCCCAGGGAAACCCTCGAAGGGGGGAAAAACCCTGTGCTGAGCTGCTAGGGAGCATGAGTAAACGCCCTCCTTCCCTCCGGAACGGTCGGAATATTTCTTGCTTTCCGGTCTCTGGGGTTTGCTGCTTGTTCTAACTTGCCCAGCTGTAGAATTATTAAAGAACAACAATTAGCTAAAAGAGTAGGAAAGAGGAAGGATTATGGATTCTAAAGAAAGCTCCCCGCCCCTTACCGAAAGTGCCAAATGGTCAGGTGATTTAATTGCAGAGGCAGAGTAAGGAATCCGTGTTCATTGAGCCTTCAAGTACTACAAGATATAAAGCATAGATTGCAAAAGTCCTTTGCAATTGGAAATATCAGGTTGGAGCTACGAAATATAAGAAAGGGCTTCTCCACCTGGAAGGGGTGAAGACTGAGCAATCTTGTCAGTGTAATGAATGGTAGTTTCCGTGATTGAGAGAGGAGCTCTGGCGACCAATGCCGCTTCCTAGATAGAAAAGGAAAACAACCGAGCTTCTCAAAAGCCTTTCCCAGCTGCCGAACAAAGAAAAACACTACATCGCTAAAACCACTCCTACCGAAAGACTGTTTTACGGGACTCGAAAGAGAAGGCACTGGAGCCGAGCAGATGGAGGATCGTAAAAGGTCACAAATAAAGGCACGGATGATTCCTGGGGCAATGCGGAGGAAAAGGTAAACAATTATGAAAGTTGAAAGAAACAGAATGGAAATAGAAACGGAGAGGAAAAATCTGGAAATGCCCTGAAGCGTACTCACAGAGCGTCTCGCAACCTCTGATAGAGTAGTGACGCGACATGAAGTCCGCTCTCCAATCTTTTAACATATTGACGTCCCCCTTAGTGGGCGTGGTGACGTTCCCACGGCGTCCTACTGCTTCCGGTGGGAAAATAGTGAACGCGTTTACCACTAGACCGACAACGCCTCCTTCAGCCGGTGCCGTCGTTGAAAAGGTAAAGTCACAGTTGTCGTACACATCACCTGATGTAATGGAGGAAGCCATTACAGAACAATAATAACTGGTCTTAAAAGCAGCTTTTTAACCTGAAATGAACCACATGGTGGTAAAACAGCTAGATCATTCTTCATCTCATTGCAGACATGCATGGTTGGGTGAGCAAAGGCCCTGCAATGATCCATCACACCATCCTGTGAAACAAAACCAACGTCAAAAGAATAAGCGTGGCAGGACTTTGCTGAGTGGTACTCCAGTCTAGCAATGTGAAGAGATATGATGGGTATAGGCAAGTGGTAAAGTGCTGCATCGCATGTGAAATGCGATTACTCACCATTTTTTTTAACTTACCTAGTGACAGCGGGGGGGGGGGGGGGGGGGACGATGAGAACTGTGAGGCTGTTATGGCTCAGAGCCCCAGTGGTGTGTAGGGTGAAACTCTTTTCAGGAACAATGGTAGGCAAGGAGTTTGACTGCAGAAGAACACCCTTCCAGCAAGAACACAGGTTTTATGAGGATTCACTAGGTGTCGTCACTTCTCCCCAGGGGGAGCCCTTTCCCATAAGGTTAGGTAGGTGCAGTCACTACCTAATAGTCCCCCTAGTAGGGTATAATGCAGGAGGGCGTCATGGGGAGGGTCTCACCCTCTGGGGATAAGGACGATCACCTTGGGTAAAGCCTAATGAATGTTGACACGCCCTAACATTCCTTGGCCCTCCCTAATGTCCAGAGCAAGCCTATGTATTGCTTTAACATAGGCCCTAAAACCAAAAGTACTAGAACGAGGAAGAACACAGGAGACATAAATATCATTGACAGTGGGAACACTGGTATGAGGCAGCCCCAGGGAAGCATGAGGATTAAGTCAACAACAATGAATAAAGACTGGTGTATTCCACTTGGGAGGAACTGGATACAAAGTATACAAATAAATGAAGACTGTTACAGAAGGGAAGCCCGGCCGCGAAGCCGAACGCAGACGTAATCAGGCGCACAGTTGTAGCAGGTGCAGCACTATCCAGTCCTGTTGTGGAAAGCAGCCTGCGTTCGAAATCTCCAGTGCGGGAGATTTAAACGCCGAACAACAGCTGTAGAGATGCAGAGACCAGCAAGAGGATGCCAAGGAAGTTCTCTGCTCGCTGTGTGAAGGCCAGATGAATCCCAAAGCCAGGAAGACGCTGCAAAGCCACAAGTACAGACAAGGGAAGACAACAGAGCCTGAGAAGTGTGCCCGGTCCCATAGAGTCCCGGCAACGTACCAACGCCCTGTAAGAGGTAAGGGGAGGTACAGGAGAACCAGAGAGGACCCAGGGGTTAACACAGAGGCTAAGGTGGCTTTTGCCCAGCACAGTATTAGTGATAAAGTTAATGGGAACAACGAGAGAAGGGCCTGGGTCCCCTCGAGTGAGAAGGTTAACATCAGAGGAAATCTTCCTCAGAGCAGTGGTAGTAAGGAAACCACTGACCACTAGAGAAGGGTCTGGGACCCCTAACAGCGAAAGAAAAGGCATCAGAGGAAATCCTCCTCTGTGCAGTGGCATTGCGGAAACCACTGGCCTCCAGAAAAGGTGTGGAACCCCAACAGTAAGAAAGAACGTTATCAAGAAATACCAGGAGAAGGGAGGCATTCTCCTGGTATTGGATATAGAGCTGTGATAAGGATGCCAGGGGAAGGGAGTCATTCCCCCTGGTCACATTGTGAACTCAGCCAAGCAACACCAGGAGAAGGGAGTCATTCCCGCTGGTTCTATTGGAAACTTGATACGTTTTTGCCAATGTCATTCTCCTGGACATTGGATAAAAGACTGGGTGAAACCGGTAAGCCAGGGGAAGGGAGTCATTCCCCTGGTATTTTCTGTTGAGAAAGAAATATTGCTAGAAGCGGTTTAAGATGCAGGAGAAGGGAGCCATTCTCCAAAATAAATTAGTTTATCCTTTTGTTGTAGTGCGAGGGCTAGAGTAGTATTTGACACAGGGTGGCGATTTGACGGACATTCTGACACCTCAATTAGTTTTAGTTTGAGGCTGGGAACCCCCTCTTAGAGATGGGGATAGTGAGGTTTTTCATTTAAAAAATAAAAAAGCATAACCAAAAAACATGCCAGCATTGTGTCAGAATCATTCTTCCACACCCTTACTATTTCCAAAGGCTAACCATTGAGGTCTGAAAACTACTACTTGATGTTGTTTTTTCCCATGGCTACAGACTGTAATAACAGTCCCTTAAAGTCCTTTTGACATTTTGGTTTCTAGGAGGAGCAGTCAGAAATGTTAGCACAAGGATGACCGATTTGTGGCAACTAAACATCTGTAGCAATTCCGGAGTTTGATCCTTTTAGGTCATCCTTTCCAATCCCCAGGAAGCATAAAACATTAAGGGCCTCATTACACGGTAGGCGGTGAGCCATGGCGCTATTAGCGCCATGGCTCATGCCGGTAAAATACCGGCACCGCCTTGGCGGAAAGGGGATTTACCGTCCCATTCCAAGGTTGGAGGGGCGGTAAATCCCCCTTCCACCATTGCCCTTCCCCATTCCCATTCCTGCCCCATAGGGCTCTATGGGAATGGGGAAGGCGCTAATTACGGCATCGCAATTTTGCGGTGCCGTAATTAGCTCCGAGGTCCCTTAGCGGGTTGGATTTTAACGCCTGCAGAAAGCAGGCGTTAAATCCCCCAACCCGCAAAGGGACCTCGTAGTAAGGCGGTAAGGATTTACCGGTACCGGTATTTTACCGGTACCGGTAAATCCCTACCTCCATCCGTGTAATGAGGCCCTAAGTGTTAGCTTGCTCACTCCCTAATAGAGATTGTGACTGGAGTTTAGATTGTCATGGAAAAGGTTAGATATGGAGCAATAAAAACAAAAATACAGCCTCCCTAATGCTGCTCCCTCAAGATCCCCATGACACACAACACTTAATTGTCATGAATGGATACCATATAATAAGTCTAACTAAAACATGGTGCAAAGAAAATACAGTCAGAATCCTGGATGATCTGCTTCCCTGAAGATGAAAAATCACCTGTAAAAAGAAAGTCAACTCTGACAGGGGTCATAGCTGTGTACATTGACAATTAATATTGTATCTATATCAAAGGCCTCATTTATAAATTCTTTGACTGCATCATTCCTTGAATGGTGAACCCAAGACATTCATGATACCAATGGAATATTGCAAGTCAATTTATAACAATTTCAGCCTTAGAGAGGTAGTTGTCCTGGTGCTGCAATCTACTGCTCAAAGGAACCCAACTGCAAGGCAATATTAATCTATGTGTTGACTTTCCCTAGAGTAAACAGGCCCTGGACTTCATAGATGTCACAGAGGCATTGTGGGATGCATATCCGGTCCTCTGGACATCGGCACCATCGTTATGGTGCTCTATGGGCTCGGCAGCTGCCCTGGGTACTGTGGGACTAGAGGATCTACACCCTCCACCATGCCCAGTCGGGTTGGAAGCATTCCAAACACCACATTCGACGGAAACAGTGATTGCATACAAATTGAGGTGAATGACGGTGCTCCACGTTTTACAATGAGCTATTGGGAGCGATCTCCTTGCTTCTTTTGTCGGTTCTCGCTCATATTGTTCCATGTATTGTTCTCTTTGGGATTAATCCTGTGTGTCTCCTGTTTCCTCTACCTCTTTGTCATCCCATTTGCTTCAGCCGTCCTGTAACCGTCTTCTGTTTCAGTAATGTGTTTTTCTCCTGGTACTCCGACTACTAATGAATGCTGACCTCTGGCCTGAATTGTATGGCTTTTCTATGCCACTAGTCACATATAATGCATTGACTATAGCTTGACCCTACCGAGACTCCTGCAATAACTCCCCTTCATCATTGAAATTTCCGCTCCTTGGGCCGTATTTGGATGTGGCATGTCTCCTAGCTTACTGTTACGCTGACCTGGCTCCCACAGGGGCATCGGTCGGACCCGGACTGCTGCGGCCTCCACCCAAGTGATGCGTAGTACAGCGATGATTGACTGGATCTGCTCTCCTAATCTTGTCTGCTTTGCCCGTAGAAATATTCTCCTACAAGTGGAGAGATATATTTAGCCACTTGTGGATTCAAGTGAGAGCACCCCCACTGTCCTCCCCACTAATCACCTCTGAAGCGCCCTCTCAGCAATCTCACCTTATATACTTGAAGGATGAGCTCTCCATCCTGTGAAGCACGCAGGGGCGCGTTGATGACCAGTTACTTCACTGGCCTGAAGATATTGGAAGAGTTGTAGATGAATCCTGACTCCAAAAGGTCCTGGCGAAGAGCCGTAAGTATATAGTTCGTAAGAGTTCAAAATGTCTGGAATTCACTCCTGTCCAATTCCTCTTTTATCTTGCAGCTTTGACCCAATAAGAAGATTGACAGCTGAAAGCGCTCCGGTAAAAGTCTGTTACCCAAAACTGTCCGGTAAATAATTCCCTGGGTTAAACTTGCTGCTTTCTCGTTATCTGAAAGGTGCGGCATTAGAAGATGTGGCGTGCTGAAGAATTATACCTCTGGCGGTAAAATCAGGTAAGCATATGGCGGCTAAATAGATTGTCTCTGTCTGTTCTCTCTGCTCACCTTGTTGTTACTTGTCCCCCTTAGGTGCTGGGATTCGGCGATGTTAAGATGGAGACAGCGCCGGATCGAAGAAATGCTGCGTGGAACGGTGTGTATGGCGCGGCGCTGCTGCTGGCGATGCGATGCGTTTAAAACAAAGTCTTTCCTCTGGTTTGAAGATGCGATGAATCCGGAATCAGGTAAGAAATCAGGTAATACTCTTGTTCTAACCTTGCTTCTTTCCTTCTTTCTAGGTGCTCCAGGTTCGAGGCGGGCGTGGCAGAAGGCTGGATGCTGCTGCTGGCACGGTGAGCGTTACGCTGCTGGATGCAGAATAACGCGAAGCGTGTGCTGCTCTTCGGGCGTGGTTTAAATAGCCTCCAAAGTAGTCCCAGGTAGGTATTCCTCCCAGACCACACCCAAGTAACAAAATAGTCCCTAAGGTAAAGTAGTCCCTTCCAGGCCTCACATGGGCTTGGATCTTCTTGCAGCATGGTCTGCATCAGGTAAGTGTGCATCTATGAGCCTGGCGCCTATGGCACCAGGACTGATGTCCCATATGAGCCTGGCGCCATAGGCGCCAGGACTGAACCCAGACAGCCCCTAACAGGGGTTGCTGGGTTTTCTCAAGGCGACATGATGCCTGCTCCCAGGGCTGATGGACGTGGTCTGGATGCCCGGGGGTATACATCATGACACTTAATCTGGTGATTCCGTTTTCCTTGAAGCATCCCTTTGTTTCACCTGCGTATCTAGTTGTTTTTTTGTTGCACCTCATTCGTTCAAATGGGCATTCTGACCTAAAGTACTCAGTCTCTCAGGGATGGACTGATTGCTGCTAAGGTCTCTAGTTCCACTAAAGTCCTCCCTAGGTAGGTGTTGCACTCTTGACCTGGGATTAGACCTTGTTTTGCGTTACCCACATCTCACTTACTTTCCTTTTCTTTTAGACTTGTGAAATGTGCATTGGCAGCCATTCATTGTTCCCATCTTGTTTACTAGCCAGCATTTCCTGGCTTTCTGGACATGAGGGAGGTTTGAGGTTTGTAGGGCTTAGCTTCAGATAGCCTGGCCACGCACAAATGACTGGACTCCGAAAATAGGATTTACAATCTTTATTTTACCATACAACGGACCTGACACAAAATCAGAACACAGCAAGTGGAAGGTCTTGTTGGCCACAAAGCATAGTCTCTCTCCCTGGGCTGACAAGTTCTCTCATCTCAGAGTGGTCGGCAATCATTGTAGCCTAAGGATGCAGGCCTTCCTGGGTCCCAACCCCACAGATGCCTTACACTGATGTGCTGGAGCCAGGCGTTTCCACAACCAGTCACCAGGCAACCTCTCCACTTTCGAGTGTGCACCCCTGGACCTCATTCCTGTTTAGCCCTCTGATCTAATAGTAACCTTTCTGTCTCAGACGCATTCCTCTTCCCACCGTCTGGTCCTGTTTAGGGCCGCACTGGCCCGTCAGAAACATAATACTCTTGCTATCTTCATCACCACCTCCACCTTCTGCTAAGACATCCACCTTGGGTTCACAACCATGGTCCTCCCCACCGCCTGCTGTCACCACCTCATTGAAGTCTTTACTGCTGCTCTTCCTGTTGTTAATCACCTCCTTCATTCTCTTTCCACCTCATCCTGGCACTCGCTCCATCTCTCACCTCCAACAGCCACCAGTCATGATATTGCAACCCACATACCTACAACAGTCAGCCATTACCTGCTCCAATACCCCATACTCAGCAATTGGGTCTGACTGCATTTATGCCGAGTTTCCTCTTCCCCCCTCAGTAGAACTTTCACCAAGGGTCTGCACCTGTGACTGGTAAATAAGTGAAGGCTGGGTAGCTTCTTTGATTGTAGATTGGTGGCTGCTTTGGCCTACAGGGGTTAGACCAAACCTATATCTAGCCTGTCCGCCATATAGGATTTTAGATTTGTTCCTCTGACAATCCCTGAAGATATCTTCACTGAGCCGACGGCTGTGGTATTTCCAGCGTGAGAATTACAAGCTAGAAATTCATTGTGTAAGCTTTTGGTATTTTCATCTTTATTGGTAGTATTGTGTGAGTGGGAATAGTGATACTTTGTCTCCCCAGCATGCGTTTTGTTAACAGGAAATACTGGAGTTCGAAAGCTGTTTCCTGCATCAAGCTGCTCTGCATTCGGAAGTGGCGGACTGGAAACGTATCCACGGAACCGTGGCCTTCATTGTGGGTTCTGTGAATCTTCAAATATAAACCCTTTTATGTGCTGGGTGAACAGGCAACAGTAGCACTGTACCCGCTACATTCATCAGTTAACTTTAAGGGAACTCTTATCTTTTCCAGGTATGGGATTTGGGTCAGGCTAGGGTGAGCTTTACGTTACCTACATCAGGCATGGGGGATCCCTTCCATTAGCCTAATGAGTATTACAAGTGTTTATGTCAGGGTTCAGGCCTGTAGGACTGGTCTGCCCTAATGTGCCAGGGGCGTGGCACCCTGAAAATGGCCTTGGCCTTGCTATTGACTTATGTGTTCTTCTACAAAATGTATAAATAAAGAATTAAATACAAAAATAAAAAACAAAAAGAGACATAGACCCTCATTACGGGTCCGGCGGTAACCGTGCCAGTAAAACCGGCAGGTAGCTGCCGGACCCGTAATGATTAACGGGTGCCTGACTTGCCAGAAACAACAGGGCATTACAACCCTGGCGGTCCGATAAATCAGGCGCCGGTAAAATGTTGTTCCCCATTCCCATAGAGTCGGTGCTTCCGTGAAAGTCTGCGTGCGGGTGCCGTTCTGCCCGCCAGGTCTGACCCTGGTGGGCAGAACGGCATCCACCCGCAGACTCGTAGTTTGCCGATCCGGTAACAACGGTGCCAGTAAGTTTACCGGCACCGTTGTTTCCGGACCGCCAAGCTTGTAATGAGGGCCATAGTCTTTCAGTACTGATAGTCTTGGGAACTAGTCAGTTGCCCCATAAAAAGTAGCAAAACAGGCAAGCAGAAGTCTTTTCTTATCTACAAAAAGTCAGTACACGGTTCAAGACGAGCAAAAAGAAAGGATGTCCTATTTAAATCTATGGGAGGTGGGGTTGCAAAAAGATGTGTGTGGATGTGTGTTTTAGGGAGTACCATTCTCTGAAGAGGAGGGTCCTGAGTGCCTTCTTGAAATGTAGAACGATGGGGGCGAGTCTGGTGTTGACAGGGAGGAGTCTTGGGGAATAGACAGAGAAGGCATGGCTTCTGGTTCTTTCCTTCCTGCACTGGCAGAGTTCAAGTCTGCACCTGTCCTTACTTCTGGTGTATCATAGGCCACTGGAGATGTTTAGTTTCTCAGAGATAGCTTGGTGACTTCGGGGTAACAGCCTTGTAGATGATGAAGCAGGATTTGAGGATATGTGCTTGCAGCGGGATCCAGTGCAGTCTGATTAGGGTCGGTGTGATGTGGTCCAATTTGCAAAGTCCTTTGAGGAGTCGTGCCGCAGCCTGCAGGACACATCACAGGGGTGCCAGGTTAGTCGTCAGAAGGTCATCCACCATCCGGGAAGGAAAGAGGACCAAGGGTTGGACAGCAGATCTGAAGTTGTTTTCTGAGATGAAGAGCTCGATTTTCTTCAGGAAACAAAGTTGGTACCAAGCTGTTGTGTATTCCTTGCTATGAGCTGTTTGAAGGAGAGTGGTCTGTCAATGTTGAATTCAAGGGACTTGATGCAGGTAGCCCACTGGGGTGTGAGGTCCTTGAGGTTCATAGTAGAGAGCCAGGTCTGGATGCCAGGGTGTTTGGGGTTGGTGTTTGGGGTTGTTGGTCAGCAGTAGGAATTCAGTTTGGAGGAGTTGAGCTTCAGGAAACATCCAGAACTGTATCAAGGTGTGACGGTCATTGAGTCTGTAGATGTCTTTGATGGAAAATATCTTGAAGTAGAGCTGTGTGTCATCTCTGGATGTTGTGTGGAGCGATGAGGGTTCTGAGTGATTCCATCTAAAGACTGAAGATCACGGGGACAGGATGGATCATTATGGGACTCCACAGGTGATGAGTAGAGCTGGTGATACAGTGGAATCCATTTGTACAAACTGGTGGTAGTTAGCAAGATTGGATTAGAATCGGCTGAGGATGATCTAGCTGATCCCCCATGGGGTGATTTAGAATGCCATTAAGTGTCTGGTAGTCTACTGTGTAGAATGCTGCTGCTGAGAGTTCAAGGAGAACAAGGAGGCAAGGATGGCCATCATTGAGGATTTTAAGGGCATTGTCAATCACCTTGATGGTAGCTGTTTCTGTGCTACATCTGGGTCTGAAGCCAGATTTGTAGGACAGAAGAAGGTTGTTGGCTTTGATGCTTTGGAGGAGTTGCCTAGCTATTGCTTTCTCAAGGATCTTACCTACATGTCACCAACCCTAACTGCTGTCAGGGTCCAATGTTGGTTTCATGCAAAGCTGGGAAGATTTGTCCAGTCTTGATGGTTACGGGGAAGGTGCCTTGAGTTGGGAAGCTGTTGATGATTGTCAGGTAAGGGAGGAATGCTTCAGTCGGAAGGTTCTTGAGTACGGAGGCCGTGAGGATGTCGTCTTCATATGATGTAGCCTTGAGGGATGCTTGGGTGGCAGTGAGGACTTCCATAGTGAGTGTCTTGAAAGTTCTCCAAGTAGTTGTGTTTTTGCAAGATAGGATGTGTACTGTGCTGTCAGTTGTTGTGTTGGGTGTCTATGTGTTGGTGTATCATGATGATCTTGATAAGAAAGATTTGATGGCTGTGGGTTTTCCAGTGGAGTCAAGTATGGGTGGGATGGGCAGAGGGTGGATGCAGTACTTGATGGCTTTAAAGAGGGCTGTGCCTTCACCATTGGCCTTGGCTATGGTATTTTGGTACAAGTTGGATGGCAGTGGTGATCTGTTGTTGGTGTGTAGCACTGAGTTCCTTGAGCAGGACGCGGTTGGATGCACTGCAGGATTTTCACCAAGTCTTTTTTTGTTTTCTGAAGGTTGGTTTGTTGGAGTTGCCTTTTCTAGTGTACCAGGGTGTGGACAGATTAGGCCTGAAAACGTGTTGTTTCACTGGGGCATGGTGGTTAATGTTGGTTGTTAGGGTGGCGTTGAGTTCTTGAAGAAGCGAGTGGCAGTCCAGGTTCATCTCAGGTAGATAGGCTCATGTGAGGGAGGTTGCAGAGGTCTTCCTTGAGAGCATCCTCCAAGACGCTCTTAAATGATCTGAAGGCTTGTTTGCTGTGTTTCCGATGGGTGTGCTTGACTGGGGTTCTTCCAGTCAATGAAAATGCCACTAAGAGTAGACCAGTTGCACTTTGAAACTTGGAGGAAAGGTTCCTCATGCCAGTGAAAACATAAATGAGAGGAGAACCTCTGGACAATGTCAGTAAAGGTACAGGTTCCTACACAGAAGAGACTTAGGGCCTCATCACAAGACTGGCGGTAACCCTTAAATGCGGCAGTAGCGCTATTACCGCCAAATTTAAGGGTCCGCCAGATCATGGCCTTGGCGGATTTCCCCCCAGCTCTGAGCTGGGGGAAATCTGCAACAAATATGCCGATTTTTGGTGTTATGACTGCCGGCGGGAAATCCGCCACCGGTAATAGCGCAAATTTTCCCCATTGGGCCCAATGGGGAATGAGAAATTCCCCATTGGGAATTTGCTCAGCCTGTTTTCTTTCTTCTGGGCTGAAAGGGACACCAGAGCAATGTTTGGGCCATGAATATAACTGGAAGGGAGCATCACTGTTGAAAGCAGGCTTTCTACATGCTCGGCACACTATTGTTTTCCAAATGTGCATTTTACACTTCCATAGAAAAACAAAAGTAATTTCCAAACTGAAAAATACTGCTTGCATTCACTAGTTTTCTTTGAAATGTTTTTTTTTTGTCGGACTACCACCCATACTCTGTAATTTGTGTGTCCCTTTGTGTTTTATCACAGGCTATATTTATAAAGAGGTTATAAGCTTGTCAAACTGGTTAAACACAAATAAATGCTTCTGTTGTGCCGACAGCAGTTATTAGGAAATTTAACTGTGGGTTCATAGGTGACAACTTTTCACAACAGGGGCAGAAATACCCGCCACCTCCACCCTCGATATAAGCAAGCGACCAGCTGAAACCATCCCCTGGCCAAACACATTTTGTAGCACAAAGCCTGATGACCCAGTGGAGAGACCAAATGGACCGAAGCCATAAGCTACTTTTGGTTGCACAGACCAAGTGGTTCCCTAAAAACATACCTATGTGGGATTAAGTCTGTGTGTGTATGGGAATGTGTTTAAAGCAGTGTTAAGACAGAACTAGAAGACATTTGGCGCATAATAGAACATACAGAATGGACACAACGTGATAGTGTGCATATCATCTAGGTATAGGATTTGTGGGATGCTAGCCACTAGCTCCTGGCTACTCCGGGGTAGCTCCTGCTTTCCAGATGTCTGATATCAAGGTGCTGCTTCTAACACATGCGTATCAACTCTTTATTTCGATCCCTGCCACTCACACATACGATTCTCACAAATGTAACATTAAAACTGTTTTCTCAGTTTCTTTGACAGGATGTTTACCATATTTAGCCTAATCCCGATTCATACTGATAATCTGATAGGTCGAATACATGCGCTAGGTCAGACCTACAAGTGCACTGTGAAAACATCATGCATGCACCTCATCATAGGCGCATCTGGACTTAAAAAAACACCTCTGCAAAAGACCAGCCCCATCGCACTGCTGCAGGCACAAAGCCACAAATATCCAGGCCGATAACATTTTGCCTGCACCAACTCACAAACCAATTACAGAAAAATAGTCAGCAGTATAACGCATAAAAAATACAACACACAGACACATCGGTGTGTGAACCGGGAATCCGCAGGTCCCAGCACTCGCACACAATCTACTAAAATAAAACATTGCAAAACAAAATTTGAGTTACTGATGTGCAATTTCAAAAGGCACATGACACAGCTGCACAGTACGAAAAACAACACACTAAAATACCTCATGCAATTTTCATGACAGGCAATTTGGCGGAACGTATTGCAAAACACATTGAAACAGTACACACACTAGCCAAATTCGATGTATTACCCGGCCACAAAACGAAATTTACAAGTAACAAATCTTTGGAAATAAGTTTCTTTCACAGAGCATCAAAAACACAACTATCAAATGAAGGGAACCCCCAGACCCTTGCACTTGTGCACAACTGTGACAATGTCCCCTCCTGTCTGGGGGCAAACCATGTATGCTGTGGTCATGGGGGCCAGGTGCCACCACCCACCGTGGGATGCTGGGCCCAGAGAAGGTACATTGGGGTAACATGCAGGCCGATTCATGGAATTAATGTGCGCAGAGAATTTCGGCGCAAGCGTGCGATTCGCAGTGAAAGAGCGAAAATCGCAGTGCAAGTGCGATTATCGCACAGAAAACAGCGCACATCTATTCATGGAAGTCCGTGCACGCGCAAAATGTGGGATGTGCGCTGAAAAAGTGCGCGGCGCAAGCTGGCGCACAGGTCATCGAACGCCGTGCGATAAGGGCACAGCGAATTTGCACATAGCGCGGCGCACATAACAAAAGTAGGCGTAACACGGGGCGTTACACGCAGAATGGGGAACAACTCGTGAAAATGTGGGCGTCACAGGGGAAGTACAGGAGGCAAGTGCGCGGAACGCCCACACGCTCGCTTACAACACGTATTCATGGAATGGAATAGGGAAAAACAGCGCACGGCGAAAGACGCGCACAGGCCCATACATGTCCGCCACACGAAAGCAGGCGGTAGCGTCCCAGCGCAGGCAAAAAATGTGCGCCAAAGTTCTACATGCGCAAGAAGTTCCACACGCGATCGGGCCTGGGGGAGCGTGTGCGTGTATTTCAGGGGTGCGCGAGAAGTTCCACACGCTATCGGGCCTGGGGGAGCGTGCGCGTGTATTTCAGAGGTGCGCGAGAAGTTCCAAACGCGTTCGGGCCTGGGGGAGCGTGTGCATGTATTTCAGAGGTGCGCGAGAAGTTCCACACGCGATCGGGCCTGGGGGAGCATGTGCGTGTTTTTCAGAGGTGCGCAAGAAGTTCCACACGTGATTGGCCTGGGCGCGTGTATTTCAGGGGTGCGCGAGAAGTTTCACACGCAATTGGCCTGGGCGTGTGTATTTCAGAGGTGCGCGAGAAGTTCCACACGCGATTGGCCTGGGCGCGTGTATTTCAGGGGTGCGCGAGAAGTTCCACACGCGATTGGCCTGGGCGCGTGTATTTCAGGGGTGCGCGAGAAGTTCCACACGCGATTGGCCTGGGCGCGTGTATTTCAGGGGTGCGCGAGAAGTTCCACACGCGATCGGGCCTGGGGGAGCGTGTGCGTGTATTTCAGAGGTGCGCGAGAAGTTCCACACGCGATTGGCCTGGGTGCGTGTATTTCAGGGGTGCGTGAGAAGTTCCACACGCGATCGGGCCTGGGGGAGCGTGTGCGTGTATTTCAGAGGTGCGCGAGAAGTTCCACACGCGATCGGGCCTGGGGGAGCGGGGTACGTGTATTTCAGGGACTTGCGGGTGTTTTTACACGCGATCGGGCCTGGGGGAGCGGGGTATGTGTATTTCAGGGGCTCGCGGGTGGTTTTACACACGATCGGGCCTGGGGGAGCAGGGTACCACTCACCGTCTGCCTTGCATGTAGAAGAACGCGTAGCCAACACCCGCAAGTGTTAAGTAATAGCGTGTGAACCCTAACGCCTGCAAAACACACGCACCGCACCCCACGAAAAGCAACGCCCGTGCGCGATACGTCACAGACGCGTATACGCGCTAAGGGTCTTTTGTCCAATGGAATCGCGTATGCGTGCTGACGCGCTAAGGGCCTTTCCTCGATTTACACGCTGACGTGCAGAATGTTCACGTGCCAAATCACTCCGTATGAAGCTGGCCACGCGTAAGCACACGGAAGACCATGCTCCTGCCCAAAAGGCCGAATTACTGCCTCCCAGAGCCCCGAGCAGCCTTCCACAAGCCATCTGCTGCTGCCTGCCTGCTGCCACCGTGCCCTGCCATTTGGTGCCTGCACATCAGCCATCTGCAGGGGTCCAGTTGCTGTGTCCACCCCTGCTGGAACAGAACACGCCCGACTGGGATACCATCGCTCCACAGCCCAGCCCCAGCCCCAGCACCCAGTTGCCCACCCACGCCTGCCTCAGGGGTCGCCATGTCGGGGCAAACACCATCCGAGACCACTGGTGACCCCCAGCCAGAGGGGCAGAGGGCCACCAGCTTCAGTCAGAAGGAAGTTGGTGTCCTGGTGGAGCTTGTCCTGGGGCATTATGATGCCCTCTTCGGATCACCATGCGCCGACAAGGAAGGACGGGACAGGATCTGGGACGACTTTGTGGTTGCCATTAACGCGGAGGGGGTGGCAACCCGCAACATCAAGCAAGTCAAGAAGCGCTGGGAGGACTTCAGGTCCAGGACCCTCATAAAGGCCCGGCGCCTCGTGGAGGGGGGCCGGGGCAGCATGAGTACCATCCAGCTGAGGGTCCTGGAACGCGTACGCCCAGCGCTCCATGCCCAGATCCTTGAGAGGCAGACCCGTCTGGAGTCGAGCGGTAAGTGGCCAAGAATTGCTGTGTGAGACAGGGCATGGTGCAGTGTGCTGGTTGTCTGATACTTGCCTGTATGTGTGACATAGGCCATGTACACGTGTGTGTGTGCAGGGACATCATGGTCATGCATGTGAGACCAGTAATGTGTGAAGCACACGGTTGGTGTACGTGTTTAAATGCAACATGGGGAGCCCTATGCGGAATGGACACATGAGAGCATGCCAGTCTCTGTTCCTGGACATGGGTGGGGGTGAGGGATGGGTGCTGATGCCATGTACATGTATGGTGTCCATGTCTGTGTTTCTGACCTGTGTGTCTGTGACTTGTGAATGCCATGGATGCATGACACATGTCTGTGACAATGTTCAGAATCACTGATGCAGCCTAGTTATCCTTGCATCCACTCTGTCTTGGGTGTACGAGTCCAGATGGATGAAAGTACGTTGAAGTGTGTGCATGTGATAGGCATGACCCATGATGCATGCGAGTCCAAAAACAACATTGTATGCTTCAAGAGTCCCTTGGACATGTTTGCTTATGTCCATAGCATGCGCCATGCCTGTTACTACATGTGTTTTGCCTGCACTAACCCATGTGTTGTGGAGGGACATGATGGAAGTGATCTTTGACAGTGCCACTCATCTGCTATTGCTTCCTGTCTAGGGGACCATTGTAAAGTACCCTGATGCTTGTGTTCTATGTCTCCCTCTACACAGTGCAAAGTGAAGAAGAGGGCGGAGACGGCGCTGTGGAGCTAAGCGGCGGGGATGCCCCCACGGCTGCAGCGGAAGGGGTGGGTGAGCCCCCACAGGGGCTTGCAACGGCGGAAGACGGTGTGGAGCCATCCAGGTTGGTGGTTTCCACAGAGGAGGCCGCTACTGAGCCGCACATGGGGCCTGGTGGGGGTATCCCTGCTGGTGCAAGTGGTGCAGTCCAGGGGCAGGGGCAGGAGGCAGCACAGGTCGCCGTGGAGGTGCCTGTGCATGTCACTGTCCCTGACACTCACTGCACCACCATGCACCAGCAGGGATGCCCCATCCCAGGCCCGTCCGCAGGTAGGGGGGATGTCCATGTCATCTGACTCCCCTCCACCTGCGGACGAGGGGACCCCTGGCCGTATGGAGAAGGTCCTGATTGGTGTTGCGTTGCGCATGGCTGTCATTCGTGATGAGGTGCGTGCTTCCCGGGGGGAGCACGCACTTCATCACGAAGAGCACCGTGGCAACGTGGCCCAGTTGGGAGCGGTCATGGTCGGGGGTCTCGTACATGTGTCGGGCACTCTGGCGACCCTCTCCTCCTCTGTGGAGGCTATGCGCCAGTCGTACTCCATGCCGTCTTCCGGCCCAGATGCCACCAGGGCCCCCTGTGAACCTGCCCCGACCAATGCAGCCACCTCGGTGGGGATCCCATCCCTGCCACAGTCGGGAGTCGGAGGTCCAGCAGGGGTGGACACACCAGCAACTGGACCCCAGCAGATGGAAGATGTGACGGCATCATCGGGCAGGGCACGGGCACAGCGTCGGTGGATTCCATCAGCCTGGATGCCGTCGTGCTGGCACAGGCAGTTGCGTCGGAGGCAGCGGCAGGCTCGACGTGGGAGGCATCATGGCTCGGGGCCATCAACATCAGGGGTGCAGGCATCGGCCGGAGGGCAGGAGAACCCTGGAATGGGAGTGGCTTCCATGTGGGAGCGGTTGGGCCAGCAGATAGGTGCGGAGCGGCAGCGGGCAGAGGAGGAATGGCTCACATTGGTCAGGGCGGAGAACTCCATGCGGAGGGCGCTGAGTGCCTCGAGGGACTTCGCAGGGAGTTGGAGCTGGACACTGCATTATCCCTGCGGGACCTCGGGGCCAGGGAACATGCCCGCCTCCAAGCCATTCAACAGGAGTTCGATGATGCCCTGGCCCATGACAACCAGTGAGCCGTCGGACTAGCCCGCTGCCCTTGTAAATAGTTATGTAGTTAGTGTTAGGTTTCCTTTGCTTTTTTATTTATTTTGGACCTTTTGGACAATGGGCCACATTTTTGTATATAGTTTTTTTTTTTTATTAGGTAGTGTTGTTAGATAGGTTTAATCTCTTTTGTTGGGATCATGGACGCTGGCTTGTTCATCTGTACATAGTTGACTGTTGGATTTTCTTTTTATTTTACAATTTACCCATGGAGCAATGGCTTTCGATTATTATTTTCCATAGGATTTTCTTTTGTGGACTGTGACTTTGGACACCATTCCTTTGGATTATGATTTTTGGTTTTGCATTTTTTCACGGACATGCTTCTTTTTATTTTTTTACATTCCCATTTCTGTTTGTTTATTTTTGATTCAATTTATGTTTCCTTTAATACATATTTCTTGATCAAACTTCAATGTGTAGTATCATCCCATTGGTTTCATGCATATCATGATATGGATTTTGAGATTCACTGACACCCATTGGGTGTATGTGAGGGACATGTGTTCGTTTCCAAACTTGCAATTGGTGTTCTATCATGTTATTGCCATTTCTAAGTGGGTGGATGCAATACCCGGGTGGATGTTTTGCATTTGGAGGCTGACCATAGGGACCAGGGATCTAGATTGTGATGACATGTTGGCTGGGGAACATGAGTTGGGGCCTGCTGGCAGATGCCCCACAGTGCTGGGGGGTGGGGGTGCAGGGGAACATGAGTTGGGGCCTGGTGGAGGGTGCACCACAGTGCTGGGGGGTGGGGGTGCCGGGGAACATGAGTTGGGTGCCTGGTGGAGGGTGCCCCACAGTGCTGGGGGGTGGGGGTGCAGGGGAACATGAGTTGGGGCCTGGTGGAGGGTGCTCCACAGTGCTGGGGTGTGGGGGTGATGGGAGACATGAGTTGGACATGAGTGGGGGCCTGCTGGCAGGTGCCCCACAGTGCTGGGGGTGGGGTGCAGGGGAACATGAGTTGGGTGCCTGGTGGAAGGTGCCCCACAGTGCTGGGGGGTGGGGGTGCAGGGGAACATGAGTTGGTTGCCTGGTGGAGGGTGCCCCACAGTACTGCGGGGTGGGGGTGCAGGGGAACATGAGTTGGGGCCTGGTGGAGGGTGCCCCACAGTTCTGGGGGGTGGGGGTGCAGGGGAACATGAGTTAGGTGCCTGGTGGAGGGTGCCCCACAGTGCTGGGGGTGGGGGTGATGGGAGACATGAGTTGGACATGAGTGGGGGCCTGCTGGCAGGTGCCCCACAGTGCTGGGGGGTGGGGGTGCAGGGGAACATGAGTTGGGGCCTGGTGGAGGGTGCACCACAGTGCTGGGGGGTGGGGGTGCAGGGGAACATGAGTTGGGTGCCTGGTGGAGGGTGCCCCACAGTGCTGGGGGGTGGGGTTGCAGGGGAACATGAGTTGGGGCCTGGTGGAGGGTGCCCCACAGTGCTGGGGGTGCAGGGGGACGAGTGGGGGTGCAGGCTAGTCCCCCGTGGTGTGGGCTGCCTGCAGGGGCCGTAGAGGTTGTGGAGCGAACACCTGGGAGGACCCACACGGCCAATTCACGTGTAGTACTCCACGGAACCCCTGAAATACACGTATCGTGCTGATGTCGCGTGTGAAACTTCCAGCGCACCCCAAGATACACGTAGCCAGGACATTCACGTGTGAAACTTCCCACGCACCCCTGAAATACCCAGCCCAATCGCGTGTGGAACTTCACGCGCACCCCCGAAATACACGCGCCCAGCACGATCGCGTGTAGAACTTCTCGCGCACCCCTGAAATACACGCACCCAGCCCGTCCGCGTGTGAAACTTCTTGCGCACCTCTGAAATACACGCACCCAGCCCGTCCGCGTGTGAAACTTCTCGCGCACCTCTGAAATACACGCGCCCAGCATGATCGCGTAAAACTTCTCGCGCACCCCTGAAATACACGCACCCAGCCCGTCCGCGTGTGAAACTTCTTGCGCACCTCTGAAATACACGCACCCAGCCCGTCCGCGTGTGAAATTTCTCGCGCACCTCTGAAATACACGCGCCCAGCATGATCGCGTAAAACTTCTCGCGCACTCCTGAAATACACGCACCCAGGCCATTCGCGTGTAAAACTTCTCGCGCACCTCTGAAATACACGCACACGCTCCCCCAGGCCAGATCGCGTGTGGAACTTCACGCGCACCTCCGAAATACACGTGCCCAGCATGATCGCATGTGAGACTTCTCGCGCACCCCTGAAATACACGCACACGCTCCCCCAGGCCAGATCGCGTGTGAAACTTCTCGCGCACGTGTGTTCCCGAAACCCGTAATACACGTTCCCCGCTTTGCGTTTGCTGTTTGCCAGTCCGGTAAACTGGTACAGGGTTGGCGCAGCCCTTTGCGATGGTTTTGCGATCTTGATGGCTTTTTCTTGCGCAAGGACGTTCTTGGGGGCGTAACTGGGGCTGCTGCAGGGTCGCTGCGCCACTCTGCGCCACGTCTGCTTTTGGAGGCGAGAATCCATGAATACACTGTGCGCGGAAATTGATTTTATCGCACGCGGCTGGCGCAGACATTCGCACGGCACACTGTGCGCCAGCCGCGTGCGACACTTTAGTGCGAATTTCCATGAATTACCCTTTAAGTGTCAAGATGGATTTCTAGAAACTGGCCCGGTGTATAGATTTTAGAAAATCACCCCGGTTATAGTGAACAGGGTAACTGATGGATTAGACAGAACTCAATCAAGGTAAGCGTGGAAAAAGATTATTCTCAGGATAGTGAGAGTGGGGGCCAAGGGTCCACAATGAATGCACAAAGTGAAAAACACAATAATTCAATTAAGACAGATACGTACAGAAATACCATATGTATTCTAGGCCCAAAATACACAATAGAAAATGAAACAAGCAGGTGATAATATCACACAACACTCAATTATAAAACATATATACATTCACATTCAGGTTCTTAGGAAGGCATTCAATAACTTATTCAACAATAATAAGTTAAGTAGTGATGCAGTAGAATGGAACCAAGTCCCAAAAAATAAACCCTAACTTTATAAATCCAATCCCTACGAATGAGGTCTTGTGACCAAAATTCACAAAGCTTCTCCTTAGGAAAAGGGTCTGAGGTAGGAAGAATTCTTGTGTTGGTGAAATGTTCCAGATGATAGTCAATAAAATTACTGGTAAGTAAAATGAAATTCTTTTCTTTCTGATCCAGCTACTTTTAGACGCGAAGATCAAAAGGCAATGGAATGAAATAAGCAAAGTCTATTCTAAGGTTTAATCTAAGGAGAACAGGGGGAGACAAATGCGTTGTGATTACTTAACCCCTTGACTCCGAGTTTCCCAGTTGAGTAGATGGGTTTGACTTCAGAAGGCGGGGGGTGGGGGAGGAGGATAAATAAAAATGTTTTTAAAAAAACAAACGCTCGATGTACGGTTTCCCGCCGTTGTCTCCAGTGAGAGGTGCCCAGGTGTTGCGGGTGCAAGGATTCTTCCGGTTGGTGCCAGGGGCACAATGCAAATCTAGGCGAGGAAGAAATTCAGAAGCCACTGATGCAGACCTCTTCAGGGCACTTTACCTGGCGGGGGAAGGCGACTTTACCTGGCGGGGGAAGGCGAGTTTCAGCGATGGCCACCACACATAGGCGACGGCAGGTGGCCTTCCAGTGGCGGTTTAAGAAATTCTGCCAGAACAGGATTCCTTAAAGCTGGGAGGCTGAAATTCGGCAGGAGGCCGATTTACACCACAAGCTGGCGACCACCGGAGTACCGGCATTGAACGCAGATGATTCTACTGAGATAGCCCACTAAAGAGCTTGTCAATACAAAGGGTGGTCCAGGCACACTTTCCGAAGGCTCAGGACGGCTGGATCCTCGAGAATGCGTCGAGAATGGTTTGGCCCACCAGTCCAAGAGATGAAGCATTGCTCAGGGCCTTAGCAGATCAGGTAGTCCAGCAGGGCTTCACAGGGCCAAATGCAAGAAGGGATGCTGGGCCTCTTTGGGAGTCTTCCACAGATCTTCATTCAGCTGCTCTTCTACACAGGATACTTGGCTCCAACGCTGGTCTGAAGAAACGGCTGCAAGAATCCTCTTATATGAAATCCTGGCTGGAAGCAAATCCAAGCTCACCAATGGTAAGGATTGGCACCATTCAAAACAGCCAGCAGTGGTCCAATCAGTGACCACTGTGGGTTTCACTCATGCAACACACCTAGACTCTCAAGCATCACGGATGTGGAATGGGACTAGACAGTCCCACCGCCTTCCTCGGCTAAGAACAAAGGCATCACTAGCCTGCAAAAGCAGCAGCTTTCCCGGGCAAGTGCATGACCCTATATGGGATTTCCTGACCCAAGAAGGCAAGAAGAAGCCCAAACAACAATAATGCCAAAGAACAAGCTAAAACCTTGTGGCACTGCCCTTTTAGGGCACTAGCCACATTTAGTAGCCATACCGGTAAATGCTGATGTACATACTAGAAATAATGCAAAAATGGTAAAGATCTAATTGCTGCCACCAGCTTGTCTTTAGGCATATATAAAAAGGAACCAAAAATCCCAAGTGTAAAAGACTAGGGTGATACTAAAGTATCCCCACTGAACTGCATTTTAAGATGCTGTGTGCACTGTCAAATCCTTAACGAAAAAGGTAAAAAGACAAAAGGGAAATGTTTTCTTTGTACTGATAGTCTGAAGGACTGATCAATTTCCTCATAACAAAATGAGCAAAAGGCTAGGGGGGTGAAGCTGAAGCCTTCATTTCCCAGTAGAAAGTCAGGACAGGTTCAAAAAGAAGAGCAAAAAGTTTGGAGGGCCATAGAATATGGAGGGAAAGTTGCTAACAGAGAAATCTTTCTTAACTAGGCTCACCCTATCTTGCTCCAGATCTAAGGCAGAGGACTGCAACGGCGGTGGAACTTTCATTCTCATATGCAGACCCTTCCCAGAGTACCCCCGAAGCTGCCAAAATGGAGAGAAAACATCACAAAGCCTTTTTGACATGGGCGACCATTGTGGTAACATGCCAGAGGTGTTTGCTGGGGGCTACCGCCAGTCAGCAGGAGTGTGCAGTCCACTCAATGATGTTCTGAGCGCATTTAGGACATCCAAGCTCACAAGCCTGAAATCTGCTTGGTCCGCAAGTCTTTGCAGAAATAGATCACAATATGGGGAATTTGTTGCAGAGCAACCGCTGCTAAATCCCGTCCCGGTTATAAGGAGTACCCGCAGGTAACCATACTTCCATGTAGGTTGGCCCAAGGGGGGGGGGGGGGGGAGTCTAGAACCCTATAAGAAGACTTAATTTGAGAGAAGTGCAGGTCTGAGTAATTGGGGAGCAAGTTCTGGAAGCTGCTTGGTACAGAGGCAATGGGGTACAGGTGGAAAAGGGAGGCAGGGGCAAGGAGAAAGAGGAGAGAAAAGAATGACCGTGTGGATGAAAGAGGACAGGGGTTGTCAGTCAACTAATGCATTGATTCATTTTCCCTAATTTTTCCATTGCTTTAATATTTTGCTACAATATTTGACGATTTTAATCCTAATAAAAACAATTTCAATGGACGAATGCACCTTAAATGTAAAGTGTGTCTGGGTGTTCTTTAACCAATATAACGTCTGTGTGACACGGTGCACATAGTTTTGCCTTGGTTTCTGCTTTGTGATATTTTGAAATGGATTGCTTCACCCATAAACTGGAGGAACTAACTACAGAGGGTATTGTAAGAAACGACTTGCTACACCTACACACCTTCACACACACACACACACACACAAGAAGCCAGCAACAACAAGAGAACACCTCCTCAGGATCGCAAACCAGCAAAAGTTGAAAAACAACATACTGGAAACATCAAAAGCACTAGCCGAGAGAGACATACCCAATAAGCAGTGCAATTAAGACATCAGTAATTAAACCATTTATCTATGTAACAAACTACGTCTTGCCTAAAAAAGCAGTGCGGCCAAAACATGCAGAGCTACGGTGTTAGGAGAAACTGTTAACACTGCTAGTATAAACATTAACTGGATCACTGTCATTGTGACACCACAACTGTCCTTCAAAACACTTATCCTTAATTATACATACAAATATGTTTACAGAATCAGCTTCACATGTGTACTACAGCCACCACATTGCTTCAGAAGCAGCGAAAGCATTAGTGAAACAAAAAGCTACAGCACCAACAAGAATTATTTATGGTACATACACCTAAAACGCACAGTCCTAATTACTAGTTGGATTATTTACAATAAAAGAGATGGTACTAAACTACCATAATAAAGGAAAATTAGACCTTTGCTAAGCCACAAAAGGGCTAGTGAGAAGAACTGACCAAACTATCAAGTGTTTGCCAAAGTACAAACCAAACATGAACACATACTCAATGTTAGTAACAACCAGAAAATACCTTCTTCCAGATCCACATTCACATACAGTATCACATGCATGTCAGAGTGCATGCAGCACTGGAAACTGCATACTGCGCAGAAGGCCTCATCCTCTATGAAGGCTCTATCTGGTAAGTACAATTAATAAATTGAACTCAAGCAAACAAACAATACTAAAACACGCGCCAACCCATTAAAACACACCCCTCCAACGTATTCCTTCCATGTACTTGTACCCAGAAGTGACCTTGACCAAGAAGACACTCACCAACACATCCCACAACCCACCCACATCCATCACAAATGGGTTCCAGAATGCTAAACGCAGACACACATCACCCTATCAACAATAATCACAACAATGCCTTCCAAAACCACACCCACTACTACAAATACTGACACTATAACACTAGGATGCACTCAAATGCACATCCCTAAAAAACAAAATTGTTCAACCCCCTCTCCCCACCAACACATATTCAAGCAACTCAGATCCACCATTGTCACAAACATCACACCATGCACACCTGTAAGTATCACCTGGCTGGTACCGAATTTAAACCTGCACTCTCAGGTGTGATAATATTTTGGGGTCCCTCATCCCCAAGATTTGCATTTTGTTTTTTTATTGTTAAATACATATCGCTTAACGCTATACAAAGAATGAAAACACAGTACAATACATATTATAATGTCAACTGAACAAGTTAGGTAGAGAGAAGATGTTCCTTGAGCGCAGATTTAAAGAGAAGAAACGAGGTTGACGACTAAAGAGACAGTGGGAGAGCATTCCAGTATTTGTGCTCCTTGCCTCTGCTAGAGCCTAAATGGGAAGAATCACAAGGGGGCGGGGGGTCGGGAAACTAAGAGAAAGAGGGACTGAAAACAAAGAGCACGAGGAGGAGGAGAATAAAATGAGATTAAAGAGGAAAGGTATGGCGGCACTAAACTACAAAGACATTTACACACAATACATAAGAAATGAAAGAGTAGACAGGCTTCAAAAGGGAGCCGCTGAAGAAATGCAGTCACGTGGGTAAACAGTACACAAAGCTTCGATAGATGCCTGGTAGATGGAGCAAGCTGATAGGCGGACTAGAGCAGAAGAACACGTGTGAAAAGACTAAGGAGGAGACGAGGAGCTTGGAGGCATTGAAAGTGAGGAAGCAGCTGGCCTTTCAGATTTTATAAAGCTGAAAGTGGCAAGACCGAGAGACAGTTGAGATATGAGAAGAAAAGGAAAGAGGTGTCAAAAATAACACTCATATTACGGGCCGAGGGAGAAATAGGAAGAAAAGCAGGTGGAAAGGATATATAGGAAGGTGTGGGGGTATAGTGGAAGCGGGGAAGAGAACCTTCATTTTAGAACGATTGGGGTGTAAATAGTGGCAAGACATCCAGAACTGGACGGAGAGCAGACATGCTGAAAGATCCGAATGAATGGACTGAGAAAAGGAAGTAAATTACAGAAGAAATGGCTAATCATCTGCACATAGGTGGTATGAAAAGCCAAAGGAGGTGATAATGGGAACAAGAGGGAAAGTATAAAGAGAGAACACTAGAGGGCCTGAGACTGAACCTTGGGGTACTCCATGGGAGACGGGAGAATGTGACTAGTGCAGGAAACAGAATAGGTGCGAATTGAAAGGTAGGAGTGGAACCAGTCAAGGACAGAGCCACGAAAGCAAAGTTGATCAAGAGAGGAATGAAGGAAGCATTGAGTGGTCGACCATATCTAGTGCAGCCAGTAAGTCAAGGAGAACCTACAGGCAATATCATTTAGAATAGCGAGAGGATAGCAGAGATTCAGAAATGGCAAGGTGGGCAGTTTTTGTAGAGTGATATGCCCGGAAAACAAGACTAACAGGGAAGAAGAATAGACTATCTGCTTGAGTAATTTAGAAAGAAAGGGAAGATGTGAGATAGGACGAAGATTAGAGGAGAGAGAAGGGCCAGGCATCTGCTTTTTAAGACTAGGAAGAACAGAATTGTATTTGATGGAAGAAGGAAAGGAAGCAGACAAAAATAGTGACGTTGAACACAGCAGCAATGTTTTGAAGAAGAGTGGAGTAAACCGAAGGAATTAAAGAGGAAGGGAGGGGATTGCTAGTTGCAGCAGTGGGATGGGTCCTCTGGAGAAACAAAGACATCAGTCTCTGAGAGAGGACATTGGGGACAATGGGGGAGAAGGAAAGGTTGCCAAGGACATGAGGGATGTGAAAATGGAGGAGTAGAACAGCCAGATTTTTGAAGAAAAATAGTTTCAAAGTCAGAAGAAGATAGTGAAGAAAGAAGCAGGGTCATGAGAAGGAGAAAGTATGCGATTAAGTTTGAGAAATAACCGACGCAGATGGGAAGAAAGAGAGGTGAAGAGGTCATTAAAGTAACGTTGTTCAGCGGAAAGAAGCAAGCAGCCATACCGAGAATGGAGAGCAGATAAATGAGCCAGATAGGGGTGGCCGCTCGGCAAAGTACGGCTGGCAGTGCAGAGAGTGGGACGTCAACCATTGCTGGGAAGGTTTGCGAGAAGGGGCAAAAGGAGAGGAAGGATAAAGAAGATCAAGATTATCCACAAGGCTTGTAGAAAGAAGAACGGAGGCAGAATCAACAGAAAGGGAAGCAAAGGTCTCAGCAGAGGGGAGAAGAAAGTGTGGACGAAAAAGACAACATTTGGAAGGGCCGCAGATCACAGCCTGAGCAAGTTGTAGAGGAAGTGGGATCAACAAGAGTGAGAGGAAAAATAAGAGAGAAAGAGAGCAAAGAGTGGTCAGAGGAGTAGAAAGGTAAAGCAGATACTTGACAAGAAATAGGAATAGTAGAAAATATTAAATCAAGAGTAGAGCCAGAGATGTGGGAAGGTGCAGAAGCACAGCTGAGTTGTATTAAGAGAGATGGAGATTAAAGTCTCCTAGAAGAAAAGCAGAGCATCAGAAGGAAGAGTGAAGAGCATCAAGGTGATCCCAGAAAGAAGAAACAGAAACCTGGTATAAGGTAAATAACCAGGAAAGCAAGGAGAAGAAGGGTGAGAGAAAAAACAATAATGATACTCAAAGGAAAAAACCAGCAGGGGACTGGTAGCGCAAGAGGCAGGAGCCGGCCAGAAAGAGGAAAGCATGCTAGCGCTGCCGCCATGTCCAGATAGATGGGGCGGTTGGTAAAATTAACCACAGCAGTAATTTGTTCCATAAACCTACCCTTTTACAATGTGGCAATCCCAATAAGTATAGACTAGAGCATCTTGTATGCTCACCCTCACATGCCACAACCACTTAATTACTCTTTTAAAACAACTAAATACCAGACTAAAAGGCGCACACAACACCCTACTCACGCTAGCACCACCAATACACTAGGCGTAAAATGAAACATTCCACACGAGACACAACCATGCGCACATTTATGGAGACAAAGAATTTTCCCATCCCATGAAGATGAGTCGTACTCCCTACCAATCGTAATCAAAAAGGGATATGAGCACAGAGGCATATATTCCCTAAAATGCATGGCTAGTGTTGCTACAGCAGAGGTCCACTGAGGCATGGCGCCAAAAACCCTGCAAACACAATTTGAAACATCAACAATTGAAAGCAAGATGTTCTATGGATTAAATATAAATATACAATACTGCATACCGTTTATTGGAGTATGGCAAAAAATAAATACTCCAGGTTAAACAAATATACCTCAAGAGAAATGCTTCCTCTCATTTTTCAACAAATCGCCATTTTGAAAAACAAGATACAGCGTTAACAGAAACTATGAATCCAGGCTCTGTTATTTGTTAAAGCCATACTGCTTAATGGCAACATAGCCATGTGCGTCTTCATAAAGGCATTGAAAATGATAACCAGCCATCACAGATTTGATTATTATTAAAATAGGAAATCTCCACTGTCTTCCTTGGTTACACTGTTAACCAATACTATATCAGGAGATCACCAACGGTCTGACCCCTT
Organism: Ambystoma mexicanum; assembly: GCF_040938575.1. Lineage (NCBI taxonomy): Eukaryota > Metazoa > Chordata > Amphibia > Caudata > Ambystomatidae > Ambystoma > Ambystoma mexicanum. The sequence continues at coordinate 311,892,797 of NC_090932.1, forward strand.
CCGTGGAATGTGTTATAAACCACAAATACGTCTCTCGTTTGCAAAACATTTCAAACATAGCAATAAAACAAAGAACAAAAATGCCAGTAAAAGCATTGCGCATGTAATAAAAACCTTGCGACTCCAGGTAAATATGTAAAATTAATATGCATGCACTTTATACAATACTAATTTAATAATAAAGAAATCAGTGGTGGAGTTTAAAACAAATAATCTCCAAACTTTGCAATTGCCAATGTTTCATGTATTATTAAACTCTAAACAGAACTAAATAAAACCAAAATTAAAACAAACATTGTTGCAACATTAACTCACTCACGTGGCAAATAAAAAAATTGCATGAGCAAACAGTATCATTACAAATCACATCAACAACATGCATACTGTAGCAAACCTACAATACATTGTAAAAACACTCATTACCATACAAATATACACCTTATATTGAATTACCTCAACATACACTCACAATTGCTCACATAACGATCTGACAACAATATATACTCTTACGAATATTTTCATAGCAGGCTTCACGGCAATTCACCAATAGCCTTTAGATGCCAAATACAAACAAGCATACATAGAAAGGTATACAACCTAAACACAAACCCCAAACCCAAGAATTCTGTAACTCCAGATCCCAAGCAAAAATCACTCCCGCTGGCTCCACCATCTCCCCATCCTCGCCTCAGCAACTTGCACCTCTCATTCTCATCCCTCTGAATACAAGAGCTCCATGTCAGTCTCAACATCAGATCCCTGTCCATCCGCCATGCTAAAGGTACATTTCACTGTTCCTGAACTGGCAGAAGTCGCCAGAACTCTTTAACTTAACCACTCTGTCTCAACAGGGTTAACGCCCCCAGGATAATCCCAATAATTACCACACCATTTCCAACTGCTGTTGTTTCGCTAAACTGGCAGACACAGCCGCTTATGAAATTCGTTAAAGACCAAGACATCCTGGATCCTGTACAAGCTGGTTTCAGGCCTGGTCACAGCAGGGAATCAGTTCTTATCTCTATCTGGGACGAGATGAAACTTCGTGGAGACCGTAATGCGGCCTCTACCCTCATACTCCTGGACGTATCTGCTGCATTCGACCTGAACATCGTCCATCAACGACTATTTGACTGCACCATTAGAGCTAGAGATCTCAGGTGACTAATTTCCTTTCTCACCAACCGGTCACAATACACCCACATTTTCCCTTTCTACTCAAAGTTCAAAAACGTCCTTTTGGCATACCTTAAGGTGGCTCACTCTCACAACCTACTCTTCAATCTTTACCTCGTTGGATTCTCTACCTTCCTGTGGTCTCTTAATCGGTCTTGCCACAATTATGCCGACAATACACAACTCATCCTTACAATACAGAGCAATTCTGCCCCATTGTTTGACATCTTAAAATGCATTACCAAAGAAATCGACACCTGGATGGTCCTATACAACTCCTATACATATGAATGTTACATTAAAGTGAGGTTACACTTTGATGTGAGTTTTAAATATGTACAAGAGGCGTAGTGAGTTTTGCAGTTCAACACATTACACAATTTAAATCTCCTGAAAACTCCCATCAAAGTCAGTCCAAACTTTGATGCGAGTTTTCAAACGTAAATTAGTGTAATTTAACTTAATGTACGTTTGCCACACCTACGTGTACAGTTAATAGGAGATGTACATTCACTCTGCTCTTCTATTATACTCCTCCTGTACATATAAAGGCTCACATTATAGTGAGCTGAAACGTTGATGTGAAATTTCAATGCGTCTAAGAGGCTTACAGGAGTTTTACATTGCAACCATATATGTAATTTAACTCTCCTCTACATCTATATCTCTCATATATATATATATATATATATATATATATATATATATATACACACATTACTCACCGTAATCGTATTTCTGATGCTTGTATCTGCTTAGATTCACATGCTGTGCATAGGCCGACATCTAGTGGAAGCTGCGGAGTATTACAGTTTGTTTTTCGAAACTCGAAAATGGTAATACTATCCCTAGTGTGACGTCCACTGTACCCATGATCCCTCACGCGTCTAGGACCCTCAGATTGCATCTTTTCTGACATGAGGTAGCATGAGGAGTAGCGCGAGTAAAGATTATCCAAGCAGATAGATAGAAAGATAAGACTACAAGCCTCCATGCGCCTTCTCTCAGAGGGAAGGAAGGGCGGGTTGCATGTGAATCTAAGCAGATACAAGCATCAGAAATACGATTACAGTGAATAATGTATCCTTTCTGAGGCTTGTGGAATCTGCTTAGATCACATGCTGTGCACAGATTAGCGAGCAGTGTTAGAAGAAGGAGGTGGGATGTGAGAAGGGTCATGAGCAAATAAATGTCTTAGAACCACTTGTCCCACTTGAGTATCTGTCTTGGAATGGGTGTCAATGCAGTAGTGCTGAGTAAAAGTGTGAATAGAGCTCCAGGTAGCTGCTTTGCAAATGGTGTCAAGGGGTACATTTGCAATGAAAGCCAGAGTGACCCCAATGCCTCTTGTAGAGTGGGCTCTTGGCGTGAAAGGCAGAGTTCTTTCAGAAAGGGAGTAACACAGCTGTATACAGTTTATAATCCACTTAGAGATGGCACCTTTAGAGATGCAATCTCCCTCTTTGCCTGTAGCTACGGAGACAAACAGTTGGTCTGTTTTACTTAGCGGTCTGGTTTTGTTTACATAGTATAGGACCGCCCTACGCACATCTAGGGTGTGTAGTTTCACCTCAGCCGAGCTGTGTGGGTCTTGGAAGAAAGCCGGAAGCTCGATGGACTGGTTCACATGGAATTTAGAAATAAACTTAGGTGAGAACCTAGGGTGTGTTCGTAAAACCAGTTTATCTTTATGGACAGTAAAGAAAGGATCCTGCACTGACAGAGCCTACATTTCACTGATCCTTCTTATAGACGTAATGGCTACCAAGAAGGCAGTCTTAAATGTCAGGTGTTTGAGACTGCTTTTATGCATGGGCTCGAAGGGAGGGCCCATGAGTTTAGCAAGCACCACATTAAGGTCCCATCCTGGTGGTGGGTTAGAAATTGGTGGGTGAAGTCTCTTTACTCTTTCCATGAAGGCTTTAACCACTGGTACTTTCCACCACGATACCTTGTTATGCGAGGTGGTGTATGCCAGCTGCCAGGTGTACCTTTAGTGAATTAAATACCAACCCTGCGTCCAGCAGGTGGGGCATGTAGGTGACTAGAGTGGAAGGAGTGCAATCAACTGGGTTGATTTGCTTATTCTGGCACCAGATAACAAATCTTTTCCATTTGTCAAAGTAGCAATACCTTGTGTTTCGCTTCCTAGATTCTTTTAGGATGTCCATACATCTCTGAGGTAAATTGAGATGTCCAAACTCTATGACCTCAGGAGCCATGCTGCCAGGTTCATTGAGTTGGGTTGAGGATGCACTGTCTGACCTTGGTGCTGGGACAGTAGGTTGCATCACCACGGGAGTTTGATGGGTTCGCACAGCGCTAGTCTGTGTAAGTGTGGGAACCACGGTTGCCTCGCCCAGATGGGAGCAACTAGGACAAGCGTCATCGATTCCCTGTGCATCTTGTTGACCAACTTCCTGATGAAAGGGGTTGGTGGAAAAGCGTACGCAAACATCCCTGACCAGTTCATCCACAGGGCGTTCCCCTGGGAGTGTGGTTGGGGGAACCTGGATGCGAATCCTGGGCACTGTCTGTTTTCGCTTGTGGCAAATAGGTCTATAGTTGGGAAACCCCACTGAGAGAAGAGATCTTCTACGATTTCTCTGCGTAGACACCATTCGTGTTCTTCCGGGGGGATCTCTGCTTAAAGCTTCCGCCAGAGAATTGAGCTCCCCTGGAACATGTTGAGATGACAGGTAGATGTTCCGTCTGAGTGCCCATATCCACATTTTCTGGGCAAGCTTGGACAGATTTGGCGAACGAGTTCCTCCCTGTTTGTTTAGGTAAAACATAGCTGTTGTGCTGTCTGTCAGGATCTGCACTGACAGGTTCAACAGGTAGGGCTCGAACGCTTGAAGCGCTCTGAATACTGCCAGAAGCTCTAGCAGATTGATATGATTCTTGGCCACTGAGTGAGACCAGAGACCCTGACCTGTGTGGTGGAGATGGTGTGCGCCCCACCCTGACAGGGATGCGTCTGTTGTGACTACAGCCTTTATCTCGGGATCGTAAAAGGGTTTCCCCTTTGACAAGTTTTCTTTTGTCCACCAGTGAAGACTTTGTACAAGTGTTGGCGAAACGACCACTAGATCGTCCCACTGACCACTTGCCTGAGACCACTGTTTCGCCAACCATTCTTGCATGGGACGCATGCGCAGATGCGCGTGGGGGACCAGGTAAATACAGGACGCCATCATGCCCAGCAAACGCATCGCTTTGCACACCGTTATCTGGCGACCGGCCTGATATAGCGGAATTTGCAGCATTAGATTCCGAATTCTTTCCTCTGATGGAAAGGCCAACCCTTCTTGTGTGTTTAGGACAGCTCCTAGGAACTGTTTGGAGGTGCTTGGCACCAGACTCGACTTTTTCTCGTTTATGGAGAAACCCAATTGGAAGAGGGGGTCGATAGTTCTTTGAATATTTGATCTGCAAATTACTGGGGTCTCCCCCGTGATGAGCCAGTCGTCCAGGTAAGGGTACATTGGGATTGCCTCCCTGCGTAGGTGTGCCGCCGCCACCGCCAGTACCTTGGTGAATACCCTTGGAGCCGAGGCTATACCGAAGGGCAGTACCTTGAACTGGTAGTGCTGACTGTCCACCTTGAAGCGCAAGAATCTTCTGTGCGCTGGGAACATGGAAATATCAAAATAGGCATCTTTCATGTCCAATGTTGTCATGTAATCCCCCTTTTTTAGGAGGGGGATTACCTCTTGGAGAGTAGTCATGTGAAACTTTTGGGGCTTAACATACTGGCCGTAAGTTCAATACTGGGCGCATTGTCAAATCTTTTTTTGGCACAAGGAAGTAAGTTGAATAAATACCATTGTTTACCTGGTGTCCCGGGACGAGTTCTATCGCGTCCTTTGCTAGAAGATTGGCGATCTCTTCGAGGAGGATCTTCTGGTGGTCTAATCAATGTACTTTTTGACATGGAGGGTGGTTTCGGGGACGCTCTAACAGTTCTATGCAGTATCCTGCGGACACTGTGGACAGCTCCCATTTGTCTGATGTGATCCCTTCCCAAGCTTGGGTGAAGTTGGAAATGCGTCCCCCTACTGGGGATGCGTCAGAAGGGACACTGAACGGAACGTCACTGTTTTGCGGGAGGCATGCCGCCGCCTCTATTGGGGCTGCCTCTACCCTTACCACGTCCCCTCTTGTTACCCCTGCCATAACCTTGGGTAGACTGCTGGTTGTTGTTATTCCATGGTGCACCCTGCCCCTGGGAATAGTTGGAGCCTCTTTGTGAGTTTTGGCCGCGTGGGCGATGAAAATTGCCATTCCCTCTTTGATTAGGGTGTTTGTTGGTTAACTGGCCCAGGTATTTGAGAGTCTCATACTCATCTTTCGCATTTTTTAAGGCGTCCTCTACCGCCTTACCAAACAGTAGATCGGGCTCCACTGGTTTGTCTATTAAGGATGCTTGTGTTTCGGGTTTAAACCCAGATTGTCTTAACCAAGCATGTCTTTTAATAACAGTGCTCTCTGCTATCAGTCTGCCGGCGTTATCCGCGGCATCAAAGGTTGCCTTAAGGATGCAACCGGACACGGCTCTTCCCAACCTGTGCCAACTGGCTTTTTAAAGGTTCTGGGGCGGAGTCAATGAGCGCCGCAACTTCTTCCCACTGATGGCAGTTGTAACTCGCCAGCAGGGTGGTGGAGTTGGCAATCCTTGCCTGGTAGGCGGAAGTGGAGGCTACCTTCCTTCCGAACCCATAGATCTTCTTGCTCTCCTTGTCGGGGGGAGCTTAAGACGATGATAAGGGTGTTCCCGCTCTCTTTTGGGTATTAGTCACTACCAGGGAGTCCGGCTTCAGTTGCCCCCTTATGTATAGTGGGTCTGATTGGGCTGCTCTGAACAGTTTTTCAATCCTGGGGTTTACTGCCCTGGTGAGGTTGGGATTGAGAAGGGAAGGGTCTATTCTCCTTTGTATTGACTTGAGAATAGGGATGGCCTGGGCAACAGGTCTCCCACTAGTTCCTCGGCAAAGTCCCTCTCCTCCTGTGCTCCCTGCATTTATCTATGCGGAATTGGTCAGCCGCTGTAGATAAAACCTAATTTAAGAGAGGTTGGTTGTCAACAGGAGAGTCGGTAACCGGAGGTTCTTTGTCTACTGGGGAGTCTACTCTGTAGACTTCTGGGTCATCTTCCTCCTCCTCTTGGCTCTCGTCATCCCCATAGTAATCCATTCCAGTTTGGACGTCCAACGTGGCCAATTTTTGATCCTCGTTAAATGATGGATCCTCATCATATTGAGAGTATGGCTGAACGTGGAAAAGGTCAGAAGACCTACTTTGCGTTGGTGCCTCAACTCGAGGTTTTTTACCAGGGGTATGCAGGTCCTTAGACCCTGAGGGAGTAGCCCAGTCAGGAGTATAGGCGAGGAAGTGCTGTGGATTTTTGTCATAGAAGTCTGCTAGGGATGACATTCTAGACATAACTGTCTATATCTTCACTTGACCATTCTTTAGAGCTGGGGATTACCCTTTCCTGAGAGTGTTTCCCTGCTATATCCTGAATGGACCCCTATGGCCTTGTGTAGGGGTCTTGGATAGTTTTACAGAAGACTGTGACTTGTCCTTATGTGTCTGTGGTCCAGATGAAGGCTGGGAATACTTTTTCTGCTGTTTCCCCCCCTCCCCGCGAGTGGAAGAGTGCTTCCCCAGTGTTTTCACCTTTTCTGAGCTCTTAGACATCTGGCGTCGAGATTCGGATGTAGTGTCCCTTTCCTTAGGGAGTGGAGGTCGGGACATGGGAACAGCCGTCACGCGGTCTGCTGACGCCGACTCCTGGAGTGCGGCCTGAGGATGGTGGTCGTCTTCGTCTCCCGACGATCGAACCTCTGTTACTTTCATGAGCGAGGTACCCTTGGCAACAGTGGATGGTTGCATGGTGTCATGCGGCGATCTTGATCGAGAACGCCCAGAGGACACCGATTCAGTGGACCATTCTCTGTGTGCCTCTCTCCGAGAACTCGATGCGCGCGTCGAGTCTCTGTTGGACTTCGAGTGCATAGTGGAAGTGCTGTGGGTAGCGCTCGTGTCGCCGGGGGTGTTCCCCATAGCTGCCCTGCCGGAAAACCTTCCGAGGTCGGGGACTTGCGCTTGTCTGTCTTGACGCCACGTTGTCCTCGCCATCCAATAGGACGGCGTCGCTGCCATCACTGAAGGCGCCCTCCGCTTCCATGGCCTCTCGTTGCCTTGCATGATGGGCCCAACGTTTGATCGAACGGTCCTTTAGAGTCTTCGGTTTAAACCGACTACACGCTCTGCAGTTCGCCTCGGGGTGGTCCGTCGGCAAGCAGAGGTTACAGGTGGCGTGTCTGTCAACCCAAGGGTACTTGCGGTTGCACTTGGGGCAAAATTGGAAAGGGGTATCCTCCATACGCATCCTGTGGCAGCGGGCTAGTGTGTGTAGGAATATATAAGAAAGAGTGTTGAGTATGTACCATCCCCCACTCTCCCTACTTGCAGGGGCCGAGACCAGAGGCCTTCCAAGGCCCGGGCCGAGGCCAAAGGCCTTCCTAGGCCCAAAGTCTGTCGTGCAGCTCTTGACGGTTGTTTTCTTCTCTGGGCCGGCGTCGAGTGTCCAACTTCGGTGACTCGACGTTGGGATGAAGAAAATGGGAAAATATTATGATATTTTGCAAAATTATGGCTAAGGCCAGGGAACTCCGCGGGATGCTTCCGACCAGTATGGCGGAAAAAAACAATCTGAGGGTCCTAGACGCGTGAGGGATCATGGGAACAGTGGACGTCACACTAGGGATAGTATTACTGGCACGCCCTGTGTCGACGCCCATTTTCAAGTTTCGAAAAACAAACTGTAATACTCTGCAGCTTCCGCTAGATGTCGGCCTATGCACAGCATGTGATCTAAGCAGGTTCCACAAGCCTCAGAAATATATATATATGAAAACTGGCATCCAGGTAAGTGAGTCCTAAATGTGAAGTGAGTTTTCATAGGTACAATAGTGGGAAATACAACATTCATAAATTCAACCCATACCTGTACATATACACGATTCACATTAATTCTGCGCATGAATCTTATATAAATCTTAAAACACTAATATCTCGAAATTGGTCCGCTCAATTTCCCCAAAACATTTTAGTGCACTAATGCATGATAATATCCACGTACAGTCCAAAATTCTTGTAAAACCAAGCACCCCATTTCTAGATATTTGTGCTGAAAAAATATGCGTTTTCCCTATGTCAGGATACATAATACCTTCCATCCTTACCCAAATGGCATCTGGATAGGCCATAGCATGGAAACGACATTCTCTCAGCCCTAGATGACTTTCAAACAGCTGTCAAATCAAGTAGAATCACAGGTCTAGTTATGCCCGACCCATCCGTGGCATTGGATACCGTCTGTAGAGCGGTACAACGTCCTTTCATCGTGGGACATTTTTTTTTAGCAGGGTTTTTACCACAAATTTTATAGCGAAAATACCCATCTCATTTTTTGGGGGGGTTAGAAAATTATATATATGAAATGTGGGTGTTTGGGAATAGATAAAAAATGTAAGGGAAATGGGGTTATGGGGGCAACCCCCCCAAAAAAATAATAAGAAAAAGAATTGATGAGTTTTTTCGTAAAAAAAGAAAAATTGCGGTAAAACCCCCCGCAAAAAAACATGGAACCCTGTAGAGCATGACATTCTCCAAGACCGTACCCATGGCGTTGAAGGAACTTCGCACTGCTGGGTTGCATCTTTCCTCTCAGGGCAATCTCAGAGTCAATCTTATCATTTGCAGGGTTTCTCAAGGTTCAAAATTGAGTTTCGATGAGCAGGAGCTAAAACCAGCTCCTGGGTGTTGGGCATTACCCTTTAGGTAGTAGCAACCGCAGGGCAACCAGTATCTACCAGAGATGACCCTGTAACTTTATGCCCATTTTGTATGAACCATTGTGTTTAAATGTATAGTAGATGTGTTCTAATTCTTCTTTCTTAACATTCGCAAATACTCAAAGTTAATGTCACATTTACATGTTTGTTAAGTCACCAATTAGCCCTAGGAGCCAAATGTAGCTCCTGGTAGCTGTTGGTTTCAAGCTAACCAGGCTCTACTAAGCTAGAAGCAGTAGCTAAATAGCTCCCAGCTCCCTTCAATTCCGAACCCTGTTTCCCACAGGTTATGCCTTTCTCCTATGCTTTTTAACCCCCATGTTCAATCGCTTGCCGTTCCCATTGCCTATGTTTGGTTTAACTTTTTACACATATGCCTGTGGCACCCAGCTCCTCATCTGAACGAGTTTCACTGCCACTTAATTTCACAATTCAATTTTGACCACATTTCTTGCTTACACATGATCATTTCCGACGGCCCCAGGAACCTTTGATGCTCCCAATGTCGCCTCTCCCCCTGCATGGGCACCTGCCCAACACTGTTCTTGACGGTCAAGAAACTCGGTTTCACACAAAGTTATTCCCTATCCTTCACCCTCCTCCTTGCCCCAAGCTTCCTCCTACTGTTATTAGTTGTGCCACGCAACCAGGCGGTCCCCTACCTGACTCTACCCAGATTGTTGCCTCATCTGAGTTTATGCAATCTCATTTGGATTATTCTAATTTTCTCTACATCGGTTGTCCTTCCACCAGTCTTCTACGTCTTCATGTGCACTTTATTTCTTTATAAATCGAAATAAATGGACAAAAGAAATAAGGCCTGCTCAGCTCTCTGGCTGAGACAAGACTCTAAGACTCATGCCCCACTTACCTCCATTGACTGATATGGTTGTGACACTCACCGTGTACGATGTTCCTGGATCTCCATGTCCTTTAACTGGAGGGTTTTGTTGAGTTCAAGGACAGTATGTGTAAGCTGTAGAGAAGAGGAGGCATGTTAGTGCATAGCTGTCTATTATCTGACAGTGCTCTATCAAGCAAAAGGATGAGACTGTCACTTTACAATACCATTGTCCCCCATCAACAAGTAAGAGTCTGCTGCAATTCCCCACAAAGAATACAGAGCAATGCCCACCCATGCAATGCTGCAAATGACCTGATTAAGTGATCTCGCCAAACAGACCCCATCAGTGTCTTGAAACGCTACGTAGTCTGCTCAAATTACTCATCAATCTGATACTGTATTAAAAAGTCTGTGGTGTGTTCAGCTGTGGGTGGGTGTGTGTCTTTATATATGTGGTAAACTCACGTTTAGAGCAATCTGTTGCATATGCAGTCCCTTCCATATTTACTCTCAAATACCACTGTTTTTGCTTGTGCTCTCACCAGTCTCATGGAAATGCAAAATGGTGTGTGCATAACCTACCTCTGCCCTGGCCTTGTGCAGCTCTGCCAGCTCCAGCTGGTGCTGTATACGCACCTCTGCTGCCTTCAGGCATACAGACTCGCGAGGAGAAGGGTGTGCTGGGGATCCACTGTAAGAGAACAAAATACCAGTTTTGAAACTGAGGTGTGGGGAGGAGCAACAGAATGTATGGCCAGGGCTGAGTGAGACTTGCTTAGTTATAAGAGCCAAATACCAGCAATTTTGGCTAAAGACTCCTACCTGTAGCCATGCACCCCCACAACATAGAACCCCTAACTAGTGTCCTGCCATTCAACACCACAACACAAAACCCTTACCTGGTGGCCCAAATTTGGTAGATACAGCACAGCAAATACAACGATATGTCCATGATCACATGTATCAGCTGAAGACAGGATTTGAGACCAGTCTGCACTTTAGACACTAGGCCACATACCATCTAAGCTCTAGTTGCTACAAATGTCTGTTAATGTTTGACGCAAATGATCTAACTTATCACACCATGTGGGTGGAGGGGAAGCTAGTGGGTAGTCTCTGTGATCTCCACTGCTGTGGAGTAGAGTGGGCAGCCCTTGTACAAGAAGGTGTGGATTGCCTTTCTAAGCATAGAATTAAAAACGCTCCAGTTGATCTGCTTCACAGAGCTACAGGCTTTTTATTTTAATACACAGTCAGTGTTTGGGCCCCCCCCCTTCATAGACTGTGTATTGGCAGAGCCTTTGAAAATGGCTCAAGGAGCTGTGAAATGGATTCCTTTCAGGGCTCGCAAAATCTACTAGCCCACTAGCATTGGCGAGTAGCTTTTATGAAGGGCAAGCACCATTTGCAGGATACTCGACCTTGCTGGTGAGTATGGGGATGTTAGAAACTTATTTAGCATTTACTGAAAACACCCTTTGGTCGCAGAAACTGGCAAATACAAGTGTCACTGTGCAAGCTTGGCAGCATTGCACCAAATATGAAGTGTGCTTATGGCGACATATAACATTTTACAAAAAGCACTGGTAAATACCATCAGCCTGCAATGAGGCAGGAAGGCACCCATACTGCCGAGCTTATCTTTACATCCCAGCCTCTCTGAGACCGCAGGCTGACGAATCTCTGCAAGATAATGGCCCGATCGACATCAGAGGGCCTTGGATCATTACCATGGAGACAATGTCGCACGAAGCCCCATTGGTTGGGGGCACCCTCTTGTAGGCCAAAGAGAAGCCAGCAGACGAGGAAGCCGGCCCCCAACTCCAAGGCCCACATCAAAGGCCCCTGCCTGAGCCTGTAGGAGCATGAAGGAGCTCCTGCTCTTCCATGGACTTTCCCCCAAAACGTTTCAAGGTACTTCGTTCACTACATTGTCTGCTGCTGCCCTTCTCTCCACGTGGTTTCTCTGCAACTCTTGATCCAGCATCACCAGCACTATCGGCATTCACGCTCTGTAAGTCGAATCCCACACTGCTCGCCTATCTCCTGCTCCAAACATTATGAGACTAATCCTCATGACCAGCCCTTCTCACTCCTATGTTTCTCTATGCCTTGTGTAAAATCGAATTTAGGCATTCCTTTACCTGTACAGCCATCTTCATTTCTTACCCTTTAAGTGCTTTGAGCATAACGCTTCTCACTCATTCTGCTGGTTTTGGACTTTTCAAATCAAGTGGTGCTGTATTTGACGAGTGCCTGCTTCCCACCTGCCATTGACTATGCCTCCCACCCAACCGGCCTCCCCTCTAATCTTCCGGACTGCAACTTGTACACCTGATGTAGCCATGAGGTATGGCTCCACCAGACTACATACCTACCTGATTTAACTGCTGCTCTTATGCATACCTGATGTAGCCCCGGCCATGAGGTGTGGCTGTGTCTGTCTGTGTATGCAATACTACTTGCATGTGGTTTGCTATTATGAGCTCTTGCTTTATGAAGAATGACTTGCACTTACTGTAACTAGCTTCCTGATGCCTGAGGGTTTGGTGGGCTGCTATAAAATGGTAAAATATATATATCTCTTGAGGCGAGTGCATTTCTCTTAGGTCGAGTATGTATACTAAGGAACGTGCCATGCAGGTCTAGTAGGATTTTTAAGTTGAATAGTCTATGCACACGGGCGACTCCCGCTGCCATTTTTCAAAGTAGGGTTGATGCCATGGAACATACAGCATTAATGACGGAATAGCTTACTGGTAATCTTCGTTAGTCCAGGCCCTTCTCTTCCTCATTACCATACTTGACTGTGAGGCACCAACCTCCATGACGGGAACCCTTTAACTCTTATTTTAACTCTGCTCCTCCTTTATGGGAGCACATGCCCCCCTTAGTCCCACAAAGCAATAGCTATGTCACAAAGCATGTTATGGGCCCATGTATTCCCCATGGGGTGGGGCAATGGGTAGTTTGGTACTGTGACGAGTAGGAATAGGAACATTGAAGATTACTGTTAAGTAAGCCCCACATTACCTCTACATGCCTCGTCCTCATCTTAGTACTTACATGTGAGGAATACCAAAACCTAGAGATGGATGGGTGAAATACTGACTTAGATAACTATGCTGTGAGCACACCTAACCACCATGTTTATTCAGCGTGCACTTTCATTTTAATGTACCACTTCTGGCACTCAGCACCTGTGAGGTGGTAGGAGTAAGAGACTGACACAAAGGTGGCATGTTGATTATCAAAGACATTCTCAAAATAAAAGTGGGGAGGTTGGGGCAATCCCAACTTTCCCCACTTCCAAGAGGGGTTTCCCGGCCTCAACAAAACAAACTAATGAAACTGCCTGTGTCAGAATGTCCAAAATTAAAATTCACCGTCCTGTGTCCAAATCCTGACATATCCCTCACAGCTAAACTTAGAGGTAAAAAGGGAAAATGTCTCTTGATGCAGACCTGCAGCCTGACCTTGTAGACCAAACACAAAAGTTCCAAAAAGGTGTAGAAAGTAAATACAAGTTTTACTGGGCTCAGTGTGTTGACTTCTTTTCCCCTCAGAGTCTTTCCAAGGTTATTCATGTTTGTTTCTGTATTTTCAATAGACAATACGAGTCTGTGTGATTTATTTGACAGGCCTATCTCCCAGGCCTAATGACAAAGGGGAGTGGGGGTAGCTAGAATACTACTTTCTCAAGCTCTCAACGGTCCCGCTCCTCTGTGAGCAGACCCTGTTCCCAGATTTTATGTTGAGGAAGAGACGTCCGATTCTTTTTTGTGGACTGGGTTAGTGTTCTTCGAATCTGTCTGAGCAGGTCAGGTACCCAGATATCAGGATGTGGAAAAATGGCCTGGCTTCCCCCTGCAAGTTTTAGCTCTGGCCTTTAATCCCAATGTTTCAGGTCCCAAACTCTGGCCTTGATACTCCTCTTCGGCTTGCTCTTCTGCCAAGTAGAGCACTCACGGGTTTCTTTCAACGTTCTCTCTCTGAGGTTTCATGTTTACCCACAGCCTTGGTTTACTCTCCTGCCAAGGCATCTGTGTGGCACTCGCATAGACAAATGTCGTATTACTCTTTGATAGCACTTGTCGAACGCTTCTCCAATAAGGGTTCCAGACCCCTTCTCTGGGGCTGTTCACAATGTCTATTATCCAATCTCTCTGTTCCACAGCATACACAGCCCACAGTTAAAGGATAGTTCCGGGACTTTTTTTTTTTATTGTCCCTACGGTTCGGCCATGTGTTTTTAAGCATAAATCGGTAGATCGTAGAAAACTTTCCTATGGACCTTACCCGTCTTTTCGTCCATTAACGCACTCGAAATCAGCCGCCATTTTGTGATAATCCTATCATTTCCCCCCTTCGACCTGGCTCACCTGCGTTTGCGGCACTAAATCATATCCCCCGCCCCTGAAACAGACTTTATCAAAACATTCATATTCCCCGCCTCTATCCGTGACGTGACTGTGCTGCGTAGGCAAACACGCCCAGGCGTCTTCTACGCGACTCCACACAGAACCCGGAAACCAACACAGATCAGCTCACAACACAGCGCGCCACAATTCGGAATATGAAACTGTACTTTTAAATCAAACCGCAAGAATGTAAATTTGGTAAAGTACATTTATTTGACATCAAATGTTTAGAGAATATTCAGCGATTTGCATTTTTCTTTGCTCTCGATCCAAAATAGTTCGTCTTGAGGCAAGCGATGTTCGTGTGCAGTACACAGGGTGTTGGTTTACGATAAAATAAGCTCTTCGGTCGCACTGATAATCGCATGGCTGTTCCAACAACGAGGCACTAGGCCACCACAACGGTATGTATGTTGCATCTAGCCATTAGTACCGCGTAAGGGCATACTTGTACTTGGCGATCGTCCCATAAAATGGTCATGGTGGTAACGTTGTTCACGCGGAGAAGCAACTGGCGGTTGTAAAAGCCATCCGCCGGTGTCTGGTACTCGTGACACATACAACAATGAAGGATGTACCTGTTTTAAAAACATAAAAAATGAAATTAGTCTCACCGTCAGATCTTTATTAAAATTATTCATTTTATATATTAGGTCGGGAAATTATTTCATAGCTAGGACAGTGCAACTGGGTATTATACGTCATTTCCAGTAACCCACCCCCTCTCCTCCGCCTTTTTCAGAGCCGCCTGAGCGCCAGTGGACCACTTCGTCACTGATATGATATAATATGGCATTTGCAACGCGCCTATACGCAAGTGTTTCAAGGCGTGGCGAGGCAGGGAGGGGGGGGGAACAAGGAGAAGACAGACAACGATCCTACTAGGCCAGGTGTCATTCAGATCGCGCAAGTGCAGGGGTAGGGGGAAGGTAAAAGTGCAAGGGGAAGGGGAGGGGGGAAGTGGAGTACAAGGTAAGTAGCATAAAATAATAAATACATAGGGCCAGCTGGTGGCGAGTGCAAGGTAAGTGCAGAACAAGTGCTGGGAAGGGGGGGCTGTAGGATACTGAGACAGTCCCCCAGTGCAGGGGTTGACAGGGAGGCAGTGCAGGTGGAGATTGGATGGGCCCAGGACCGAGGTCACAGACAGTGGACCAGTTGTAGCAGGGGAGAGGGAGAGAGAAAGCAGAAGCAAAGAGGAAGGTTTTGAGGTGCTTCCGTAAAAGGAGATGGTTCTCCTCAAGATAGTGTGCGGTACAAAACAATATGCCACATAGAACGAACAAGTACAACTTAACCCGTCTTTAAAGCTACTGTATAGTAATTAAATTGCGGTATAAACTCATCTAAAGAGTTACTTACATTATATTTGCATTTTCCATTGTGTCTGTGCGTAGGGCAGCCCCGAAATACCACTCCTTCTATGCCGACGTTATTTCTTCTAATGAACGAACATTAAATGGCTTTCGTTTCTGAAATTATATTCATTATCGTTTACGTTATTGCACCACACCCCCAAAAAGAAGTCTTTCGGGATGGTCCCGGCCTGTCAAGGTCAAATAACAATAGAACCTTATACTGAGTCGTGGGCCATTCCGGCACCCGAGCAAAAAATCAAAGCAGCTGACCTTCACTTTGAACGAGCACACATTCCTAGTTAGCTACATTCAGTGTAAGGCCATCTCACAGGACTTGAAATTTACACTCCATCTTTGCATTTTGTCTGCGTGCATTTGCAGCCCCAGAGAACCATAAATACGGAGACATTCTATATTTTTTGAAAAATGATTTATATTACTGTTTGGTTTAATTTAATGCGCAAATGAACAAGGTTGGATAGACACATTGCATGTACACTGAGCAATCACTTTTATTTACACAATACATAGCTACACATATTCAATGTGCCTGCGACATGAGGAGACTCCAGAGCAAAGTCACAGGTGACACCCGGGTGGTTCGCACAACTGCACGGTGAAGGGAGGGGCAACGGTGGAGAGACACATTGCATGTACACTGAGCAATCACTTTTATTTACACATTACATAGATACACATATTCAATGGGCCTGCAACATGAGGAGACTCGAGAGAACAGAATCAAATTACAATCATTTAAACCGTGATGTGTATTTCTCAATGAGCTCTGCTTTAGGTGGACATGGAACAGAGGCAATGTTGGGTGGCAATGCAGTTGTCCCCTGCACAGGTTCGTTCACAACTCCATGTATGTGCCTATCTAGGACATCAACAATAAGTCTCTCAATAAACTCATATTGCATATCCTCAAACACTGGTTTGATCACCCATTGTTTACTTCTTTTAGTGAAGGCCTTATTGTAGCGAAGTGTCCCTAAAGTTCCGGTCGTCCTACTTTGTTGACGGCCAACATTATGGTTATGTGCCAAGACCGCTAGAAGAGTCCGATTTATCATGCCCTCCATGCCAAAATGCAATCGTTTTGGCCTGTACTTTAGGCACATATTGTGGAACACCTCCAAATCTCCTGTGTGGCGGAATTCCGTGAGTCCCCTCAAATCTCTTGTTATAGTTTTATCAAATACAATCTTTTCAATGGCTTTGTGAGTGGGTGATGAAGGAATCAACCACTTCTTCTTCCGTGCCTCCTCTGTGGACAAATGGCCATGTTCACAATTGTGGAAATGTTGGTTTGTGGTCCAGCGGTGAACGTTGCTACAGTGTAGCATTACTGACCGCCATTTTTCCAGTAGAATTTCCAACGACCCTCCACATGTTTTTGAGCTCCACCAAAGATGGTTGCTGATTGACTTGGACCACTGTGAAATACCTTGCATATCTTTTTTTTTACCTGCAGCCGACATTTTTTTATTGATTGTTTTTGCAAGATGCCATACGTCAAATTGGTGATTTATATTTTTGTACTCTTCTCTCATTGTCTTGGCAATTGAAACGTGTCTGTCCGTGGCTATCAGGTCGATCACCATTCCCCGCGATTGTAGTTCTTGCAATGATGCTACAAAGCCAACTTTCTCCATGGCCACTGAGGATGTACTTTGTGACACCTGCACGACCACCGAACTCACAATTTTCTTACTTTCCATGTCCTGAAAGTGGTAGGTGCAGTACTTGGCTGAAAATCCTGGGCTGTCGCACTGTCCATCACCGGCTAGCCTGCACCGTTTGCCCGCGAATGTACTATCAATAGACATTTTTTCCGTTCTCCAAGCTTCGCTAATGGCTGGAAATAGATAATCGATTTGGAATTTGTAGAACTGAGTTTTCGCAATGAAATGGATTCCCACAAACTGAAAGAAAGACTCTAACTTTTTAAAACTTGAACCACTAAAAAGTGCGGCCGCTGCACAAATTAGATTGCCTGCTGGCAGTTGCCCCAGCATGGGTTGTGCAGACCATGAGAAAGGATGATATTTTGTACAGGTGGCATGTATTTTAAGGTTAGTGCCTCGAATTGCACGAGTCACATTAATCAATGGCTCCCCACATACTTCCCCACCAACCGAATGCCCACATTTCATCCTAATAATAATATCAATCAAACAACTATCGAATACAATGAATTTGGCCTCTTTCCTTATACGGTCACTCTGCATCCTAGCTGGTTCGGCCTGTAACGTTGAGGACATGTCACTCACATGAAAGGTAGAATCTCTGATATCGTCTTCCGCTATGTTCAGTGATATTGATGGTGTTTCATTGTCGTCCACTTCATTCTCTTCCATTACAACATCTGTTCCTTCTCCGGCGATGGGTGAATAAAACAATTTCTTCAACTTTCTCGCGGTCTTAGTTTTTGCGGGTGTGGATTCTGTGAATTGATCTCCGACTGCATCCGAACTACCAGGAGGACATTCACTATCAATGGCTGGTGGTGGTATAGCTCCGTTGTCAATCACTTCATATTCTTCCCATTGGCACGATGCATCTCCAGTCTCAAGTCCCTGCCAAAAGGTTTGACAAGCAACATCTCTCGTTCACTTCACTGTCTGTGTAGATCTAGTTCGTACACCCACTCGCAACTAGAGGACAGATTGGAAAAGGGATGTTCAGTTTAAACACAACTTACAGTATTGAACTATTAACAGTGAAAAACAACATAATATAGTGACCAGGACACTAACCTTCATTTGCTTTCTTTTCTTTGAAACTTTCTTGCCTCGAACTTCAACATCAGGACGCTGTTGCTCCGACTCGTGTGTGCATGTCTCCACTTCCTCTTGCGCTGCAACGACTATATTTTCATGATAAGCACATCCATCACGCACTGACGCTCCATCAACTCCCTGAAACACAGAACTTTCATTAGTATGTATAATAATATTGAAAACACAAAATGTACTTGGGGACCAATACCCACGTACATCTCAATAGCAAAACACGAATGAACGCATTGTGTAGAACATTCAAACGACAATTATTCACGCATTTTTGATCTACTTAGATGGAACTGTCAAGAGCCATACCTCGGGCTCCGCATAGACTTCCATTGATGATATTATTGAAGATGACGCTTCAGCAACTCCCTGAAGCACAGTAATTGCATTAGTATGGTTTTCTATTTTGTTAAAAAGAACATAAACTTTGTGCAGGCGTCAACGGCTCATCTAAATAGACCTGCACAAATGATCAGTTGTCTAAAATAAGTAATGGATATCTAAACATGATTCGATTTGCTCGATCGTTGGAAGTGTCACCACCCAGAGATCTGCATCAACTACTAGGGGTGATGTTCTTGTAGAACATTGCGCCGACCCGTAACTGCATGCTCCCCCTTCTTCTTGGACTAATGCTCCATCGACTCCCTGAAACATAGGACTTTCATTAGTAATGAACACAATATTGAAAAAAGAAGACACATAGGAGGGCGACGACAGAAGGACATATCAATGGCTAAAAACGAAAGAAACATTGTGTGTAACAATCACGCTACAAGAATGCAAGATCTGATGATCTCCATTGATGGAACTGTCCGGAAACGTACCTCGAGCATCTGAGTGACATCAACGGTTGTCAATGCGTTGGACTCCTCAGCATCTCCCTGAAAGACAGTACTTGCATTATTTTGGATAACAATAATTATAACTGAAAACAAAGACTAGAGGACGAGTACTAGGGTGTACCATTAGGTAAAATAATTACACGATAAATTAAAACTATTGATTTACATGCCTAAAACAAGTCAGTGGCAGAATAGCTAAGTAAGATTACCCGATAGGCGCTTGAAGTGGCTGATGACTGCAATAACGACACGGATGGAGAATCTTCCGCCTTCATATTGAGTGGATACATAAATGGGGAAATTATTGTTAGCTAATGCTACACACTACCGCAAGGCCGAGAGCTAAATCCGTAAACTTGACTCACCAGTGGAGGGATGTGGACGAATAGAGTGGGAATAGCGGTTGAGAGCAATTTTCGCTTCGCTCGCGGTGTGTTCTTCTTTATTAGCAATGATGTGGAGTACATGTCTGAGCTAAAGTGCCTGCTGCAGGTGCGGTATCAATCACCCCTCTTGTCCGCAAAGACTTCTAGGAATCTACTTTCAAGCTCATACGGTGTATATCCGCAATATCGGACCCATTCTCTTACCTGATCTATTGTCTTAGGGAAAACATGCATTATAGTACCTTCAGATTTTTTATGGGTCTTCGAAGGGCAACCGCCAATGGAACAGGCAGGCATTGTGGAAAGTTCTGAAAAGTAAAGATCAACAATTCTCTATGAATACCAATGTGTTAAAAAATTAAATGACACATAAAAGGTTCAATGCAAGGTTCGTTTTGGTTCTTGGAACTATACACGTTATTCACATGCGGATAAGTATTTGAATAACTTTAAAAAAATAGAAAAATAATTTGACTAAACTCAGAACATGTGACTAGTTCCTTGCATGTACTGTCTTGAACGAAAAGAAAACATGGATGCAATTTGATGACTACTAGCAAATAGATATAAATTAAAAAATTGGACGCAAAATGATTATGGTACATGGCCTTACCTTGACGAACAAACAGTTATATGCAGGGATCAGAGTAGTTTCTTGTCGTAGAACAGGGAGCAGTTCACAGGTTGCAAACTGACGAGTTTGCTCGAAGTGGTCACGGAAGTTCACAGAGACGAAGAGCAGATAACCAGCACCTTCATGGGTTGACTAGCAAAGCGCAAAGAAGTTCTCATTAGAAATATGAAGTGGGTTATAAAGAATTCGAAACAGGGGTGTGTTTGTGAATGAATGACGTGAATATGTCGTGGCATTATGCGGTTTGCAGGGGGGCGTCCAGCGTGAGTGGGGATGCTTGGCAGGAGACACGGGGTCTGGAGGTAGACATGGGAACAACAACCCATGCTCTATAGACCACTTTGAAGTGTACATGGTCTTTGGCACCTCTTGGCCTTTATCGCTCCCTGACAGCTCCACTTGCCAGCGCAAGTACCCCGGTGCGAACTGCCTTTGATAGGGCGGGGGGTGGATTGGGGCGGTGGTCGTGCAGACAAGACACAGGAAGACTCGTGAATGGAGACACACTTATGTGGATTGCAGGGGGGCGTCCAGCGTGAGGGGGGATGCTTGGCAGGAGACACGGGGTCTGGAGGTAGACATGGGAACAACAACCCATGCTCTATAGACCAATTTGAAGTGTACATGGTCTTTGGCACCTCTTGGCCTTATCGCTCCCTGACAGCTCCACTTGCCAGCGCAAGTACCCCGGTGCGAACTGCCTTTGATAGGGCGGGGGGGTGGGTTGGGGCGGTGGTCGTGTAGACAAGACTCGTTTGCCGCAGGGCCTCGCCAAGGAGAGGCCATCTAACTGCATGTAAGAGGCAGGCTGCAGGATCTAGTACATGGAAGGCAGGGGGGTGAGTTTATAAATACCTCACCCTCCCAGGAGAATATATGGGTGCAGTTCACCCTGGAGACCCTGGATGCCTAGGCAGTTAGTCAGCAGTAGGCTGGCCTGTGGTGGCAAGGCGGCACGGTCCAGAGGGGGTCATCTCTGTACCCGGTGCCAAAAAGGATGATTTATTATGATCAACCATATTGATTATTTACCTATAACCATGTTTTGTATCAATAAAATCCAACGGCCTTTTATTGCCAACGCTTGAACAAAGTGGTGTGGTAAGTATTTTTGGGGGAGGAGGCAAGGCCGGGAGGCTTGATGCCAACCCGCAAAATAACATATGTATGTCTGTTGCATATGGGTTCAACGGTTATGCGGATTCAAGGTGGGCGGCCAGCGTGAGGGAGGATGCTGGCCGGAGACATGTGGTGTGACAAGACAAGGCACAGGAAGACTATTCAATGGAGACACACTAGATTCATTTAAAAAATCAAAACAACCATTGTTAAAATATATGTTGGGTTTTATTTTAGATCTTAATTTCAATTGAACATAAATAATAAACATTACACATTGTAAAGTTCCGGTTGCAGCACATCCAGGGAAAATCTGCGGTATTGTCCACTGTCGCTGGGGAAATGTTGTCTAATGGCAAGTACCGCACAGGCAGGTATTACTCTCCGAACGCGGTGTCTGAGCCTCCCGTGAAGCCACCAAGTGAAGCAACGATAGGCCACCAGCCTGTACAACCTGTGAAAAAGAAAGATGCAAACTGTATTAAAATGACAAAACTTTCTTATCAATGTCGATTCAGGTAAAAAATGTCATTCTGCTTTGAAAAAAATTCTATCTAGAAAATGCACAATATGGAACCAATTTACATGCGTTCGAATGATATGTAGATGTAATTTTATATGTGGGAGACGACCATGAAATAGTAGTGGCATCACTGACATCACAACCAGAGTATACTTACTCGTTACTCGGATTACGCGGACGAACAGTGCCGCGAAGTTCGTGCATAAGCACCATCATCATCCTCAACACGGTCCGTGAGAGGCAGGCTTCCCTGAACTCTGGCAGCTCGGTGATGCATTGCGGACTTGGCTCGCCTTCCGAAATGTAGGCCAAGCACCCGGAATTTTCACGGCAGCAGCAGTTCTCCTCCTCAGTTGGCATTAGCTCGCACCGATTGCACGTGCACCAGGTGGAGACGCCGTCCATGCGACATGGTCCAGGCTCTTCATCCATTGACTGGTCCTCCCAACTGCCGTCCGAATCCCCATCGTTTTCGCGTGCTTGCCTTTCCAGTAGTTCCTCCTCGGTATACTCGGGCTCGTACATATACGGCATTATTGTAGCCATTGTGTGGTAAAGAAAGTAAAATAATTTACAGAGATGGTACAGGTGTTCACAAGGCCTAGAAGCGGCGAAGGTAGCTGACCAGAGCACAGAAACGAGTCACAGAATACTCAAAGTAACACAGAGAGAGTAATGGAATCGAAAGTCTGCTGCTGTGTGTTGTGAAACGGTGTGTTTATACTTATTGAGGAAAGAGGCGTCCTGCCATTTCCATGGCGACACTTCATTAGCTGAGGCGCAGCGATTGTTGACACGAAACGTGCTTTGGCGTTGGGAAATGGGCGGTACGCGTCTGCTGATGTCAGGCTCAGGGGCGGGGGATTTGATTTAGTGCCGCAAACGCAGGTGAGCCAGGTCGATGGGGGGAAATGATAGGATTATCACAAAATGGCGGCTGATTTCGAGTGCGTTAATGGACGAAAAGTCGGGTAAGGTCCATAGGAAAGTTTTCTACGATCTACCGATTTATGCTTAAAAACACATGGCCGAACCGTAGGGACAATAAAAAAAAAGTCCCGGAACTATCCTTTAACTCTCCTGCCAAGGTCTGTGAACGTTGTGTATTTCCCCAAAGTTTGTGCCCCCCCTTACTGTTAGTTGGGGTATGCTATTCTGATGCAGGTCCCAGACCCCTTTCTCTAGGTTATTCCAACGTTCTCTTGCTTTTGCTTCACTTCTGCACACAGCCCTTGTTTACTCTTCTGCCAAGGCCTGTGTGCATCCCTTCTGTCTGCCAGTCGGGATATGTCCTGTTGATGTAGGTCCAGACCCCTTTCTCTTTGTCACCCTTTCTCGGTAAGTATTTCTCCTTTCCTTTGTTTCCTGTCCCACACGCTCTATTGGTCTCCCCCAACCGCCCCACTAGCCACCCTGATACCTGTAGGGCCTTGGCTGTCTGTCTCCAAGAGTTCACGGGTCTCCCAAGGGCTTTGTTGGTCTTTCGATAGCAGCAAGACCTTTAACAGTCGCTCACAGGCTTCCTCTGCTGATGCTTTGTGGACAGCACAGAAGCTCCGGTTCCTAGCGGGTAGGTTTTCTCCTCTCTGGTTCACTTCCCGATTCCTGCCTATTCCACGAGTCTGCTTTGCTCCGGGGCACTGTTGGCTTCTCTTCCCATGTGTCTGCATGGCTCCTGCCACACTCCCGGGCTGCATCGAGCGGAGAAGGCAGACGCCATTGTTCTGTTCCTTCGATGTCTTTAAATGATAGCTGGCCAATCACATTACTGCAAAGGCCAGAGCTTATGCCCGTGTTCAGGTTGGTGACCCTCATTAGTCGTTGTCTCTAACTCGTCCCAGTGGTTTGCAAGGGTCATTGAGGAAAGGTGGGTGGGTTAAGGGGATACTGCGTTCTCCCAGGTTCACCACTGCTCTCGATGGGTTTCCCTCCTCCCCATGAGATCCTCCCACTGAGCACCACCCCCACAGGAAATTTTGTGTAGTGGCCTCACCTCCCTGTCCTCATGGGAAGGGGCTCCCCATCTGAAGCAGTGACGAAAACCATGGATTCGGCACACAGCCCTGTGCCAAAAGCTGTGGAACTGTGCCCTGGAATGTTCAAGCGATTGTGCTGAATAACAGGTATATAGGTCAGCCCGCGTTGCCACCCAGAAGACGTCCTAAATGCAAACTCCTTGGTTCTCTGCTCTTGATGCAGACATTCCTCTGGCTGACCTTCCACAAATTACAGTGGGCAGGGGAAAACTCAATTTGTAGGGTCCATCCAATCCATCTGCTAATAGATGGTATAGGCACCACGTTTTCAGGATCAGACCCCTCCCCTCAAAGGTAATGAACAGGGTGTCTGATCACCTAAACAATGCAGTTCTATCCAGATATGCAAGAACGGCCTATTATGCCCAACATATGCCATTTTTCTTCTTCAGGGGCTGAGGGATTCTGGAAGAAAGTCAGGAGAACCACCTCCTGAAACAAATGGAATTTAGAAAGAGTCTAAGCAATGAATCACTGGTCAATGCAGTATGAGGGAATCAGGAACAGTGCGTTTATTGTCAAAAATCTGATGTTCAAAGATTCGACAGGGTTAAAAGGAGAAACCTGAAGAGCTTTCAAGCCCAAGTGTAAAACCAAGGCTGGGATTACTGACAAAGCGACTGTATTTGACTGACCGAAACATTTTAGAAGTTTTGTTAAGAGCCTCTTCCATTAACTCCCCAGAATGCAAATGAAAAGTTATTTTGAGGTAATGGCAGGCATTCTGTACCTTTAGATACTATAATGCCAACACTCATTAGAATCAATCTAGCAGCAAGTGCATTATGGAAGTAATTGGACAGGAGGTATTTTATTAATTTATTTATTTATTTTACACACCAGTCTGAAAAATTCTTCATGTATCATTGATGTTTTTTGCATGGAGGGTCTCCTAGCATTTTGCTTTGCCCTAGCCAGGTGTAGTATCAGACCCTGCTTCTGCCATCCCAGCCTTTTACTCTTCAAGGCCCCCATCGCAATACCATGATTCCCCTGCTCTTTAGGAGATTCACGCTTGGATGAAAAATGTGTGTCAATGGAAACGTCGGTGCTGTTTACAGCTCCAACAGAAGTGAACACCAGGACCTTCTTGGCCAAAATGATGCTACCAAAATGAAATCCATGTCAAGTCCCTGATGAAATAATTGGGCAGAAGAGGGAGAGGAGGCAAGGCAGGGCAGGCCATTGCATTGTCACTGCACCCATCCTCCATGACCCCTGAAATGGGAATATGGAGCAGAACTTGGGAACTTTGGCATTGAGAAATAAATCCAATACTGGAGTTCCGATACCTCTTTTGATCCGGTGGAATGTTTCTGGGTCTAATTCCCACGATGAAGAGGGAAATATCTGGTCCAGATTATCTGCTTACATATTGTCCAGGCCCATGATGCGAATTACAATGAGGCATATTAAATGTGAGTTCTGCCCATTCCCCCCATGTCCTTTGTCACTGTGCTCATGGTCTTGGACCGAGTTCTCCCTGTCACTTCATGTATGCCATGGCTGAGGTCCTGTCTGTTCTCACCCCCATGGGCCTTCCTTGACTCACTGGTGCAAATACTCAGAACCCTGGATATGGCGGATGGCTCACTCCAATTGAAAGACTGGGTTGACCATTAGTAGTTCCATACTTCCTGAATTTGCATCTCCCCCATAGTTGGCTACCACCCAGGTCCACTAGCATCTGTTGTAATCATAATAACGAAAGGCAAGTTCAGCGGAAACCTCAAAGTAAATTCTACTTGGCCAACCACCAGAGAAATGTGTTTCTCAGATCCTGAAGAATGGGGACTTGTGCCTCGAAATGCTGCAATTCGGTATTCCAAAACCTGACTAGGGGTGACTATCAATGGCCTCATATGGAAATGTGTCTACAAAGTCGACTACAAACTCGCTGCCTCCTATGTGCTCCTGTACTGGAAGGGTTCTTCTGCCCATGGTCTGGCTGTTTTTTTATAGCGCCATCAGCAGGGCCTGGTGCGTTTATGCACGGTCCTACTGCATCAGAAGCAGATTCCTAGCTGTCCAAAACCTGCCCCCTATCCATTGTAGATACTGTGAGTGGAGCAAGCAAGATTTTTCCCGATTCACTAAAAGGCCTTCTTGACATGTTCCGATGACTGCACACTGGAAGGAGCCTGGATCAACCTGTTGTCTTGATAAAGGAAAATGCAGATTCCTTCCCTATGCAGGTGAGCCACCACTGGACCCAACACGTTGTAAATACTCACTGAGCTATTTTGATGCTGACGGGAAATACTTTCAACTGGAGGTGACAGCCTGCGATTGAAAACCTCTGGTATTTCTAACGGGTCTTGTGAAAGACACATGTTATAGCTCTATCCAAAGCCAAGACGTCCTGATCATCTAAATAACTTGTTCCAGGCTCTCCATCGTGGACCTCACGGCATAAACATATGTGTTGAATCTCTTTCGATATAGGATAGGAGAACACTTCCCATTTGGACTCAGGACCAGGAAAATGATTGAATAAAACAGATGCCTCTCTTTTTCTTGGGCATCCATGCACCTGCATTCTTTCTCCACAGCTCCCGATTGCCTGTGCTCGTGACCTGCCATTGTGTACTGTTTATGGTAGAGGAGTGATGGATAGCCTGACCCAAAGGAGCTTGATGCAGAGAAAATGATGTTCTGTGGTCATATATTATTTATTTAACCCATGCATCGATATTTAAATGTAATGATTTAAATGTAAAAGCGTGGGGGTGGAGGGATCTAGCTTTCCAGTCACTGCATCCAAGCTCTGGAACACCCTCCCAAGTCACATTAGAAAGGAACTCTCACACCAGCGTTAGAAGAGGCTGATCAAAACCTGGTTGTTTGATACATTTAACTGCTTCTTGTACGATTCTGGCATACATTCCAGGTCTTTTCGACCCATATGTATGTAAGTTCTTTTTTCTATGTTGTAACATAATCTGTAACTAGCCAAGTCTTTTTCAAGTATCCTACGCCGTGATGCCTAAGGGTTTGGGCGTGCAACAAATTCAATAAATAAATAAAAGTAAATAAAATGGAAGCCATTTTTTCAAGCGCTGAGGAACCAATGAAGTGTTGCCCTCACTGGTCTGGCGTAAGATTTTTTGTTTGGTAGCTGGTGGAAACGATTTCCGAAGTTTCTGCTGACATCTTTGCTTTGCTCTATAATCCTAACCACCCCCACATCCCTGTGGATTCAGTCCTGGGATGCTTCCTTGCTGGGATGATCTGGCGTATACCCAACTGAATTTCTACAAACTTTGCCTGCATGTTTGGAAGCTTGGAAAACTTTATGGACAGTCCTCGAACAACATCTAACCTCCAAACGACATTTTCATGGCATGGTTTTTTGGTAACTGTGCACCAAGCTTTTAAGTGAAAGTGTCCCAGGCCAGCCAATACAGTCTCCATGGTCAATGCTGATGCATTCACAACATTGTATGCAATGTCTCACCACAGGGGATTTTCAACTATAGGCACACAATCTGTTCCATCTTCAATAGCTTTAGATAATTCTGTGCAACTCCCCAGGGTCGGTTCGCAGTGTAAAAATCATATGTACGGGTCTTGAAGGACAAGTGAGCACCGGCATCCACCACGTCATAGCAGAATCTGCATTTTTGTTACTGCTGCTTCTTCCAGAGCCAGGAAGAGCAGCCCACCAGGCGCGGGAGAAGAGCATTAATACGCACTGACGCCTGGTCTTCCCCCCTTGAGAGGATACAGCATGACCATACATCTAGGGACAGTAGCCCTGTCTGGCTTTACCCATTGTTTCAGAATCTAATCTTTTACTTCTGGCAGTAAGAGTTTCACTGTCCGTTTAAACTGTTTGGGGGAGCACACATTCCTTGATCCCCTGATCTCGGTGAAACCTCTTGTTGGAATCTCATGTATTCTGCCACCTGAGTGATAACCTTTCCAGGGCCTCTTTATGCAAGCCATTGCTCTTTTCCTCCTTGTTTTCAGTCTGGACATGATCTGAGTCGAGGAGGACAACGCTCTTATTACAAGGATGACCCTGAAAAACTGCATCAATACTTTTTTCTTTCTTTTTTTCCCCCCTTCTTTTCTCCTATGTTGAGGGGAACAGACTTCCTCCACAAGCTTTCTTTTTTGCGTGGCCTCTCTGGACCTCATCTATCTGATACCAGGAATGCAACATTGTATCTTTTCCCTGTACCGATTCTAATACCCCCTGACGAGCTAGCACATGCTCTGAAAGCACCCCTACCCTAAACCAGCTTGGCTGCCTCATTGTGTCTGAGACAGTGCGACAGCCAAGGATTCTGCCTCTGCCTCCCTGTTGTACCTGCCTGACTCCTTACCTGGTCTTGGAATGGATTGCACCTAAGCTCCGGCTCGTAATGTCGACTTAATCGACCGCGCAGCCAGTTTGTTGCATTCATTTTGCCTGCTCCTCTCCGTATCTAGAGCATCAAGCGAGTCCTGACCCTCGTGCACTAGTACCGACTGTCAGGGTAATTCATGGAAAATCGCACAAAAGTGTCGCACGCGGCTGGCGCACAGCGTGCCCGTGCGAATGTCTGCGCTAGCCTCGTGCGATAAAATCAATGTCCGCGCACAGCGTATTCATGGATTCTCGCCTCCAAAAGCAGATGTGGCGCAAAGTGGCGCAGCGACCCTGCAGCAGCGCCAGTTACGCCCCCAAGAACGCCCTCGCGCAAGGAAAAGCCATCAAGATCGCAAAACTATCGCAAAGGGCTACGCCAACCCTGTACCAGTTTACCGGACTGGCAAACAGCAAACGCAAAGCGGGGAACGCGTATTACGGGTTTCGGGAACACACGTGCGCGAGAAGTTACACACGCGATCCAGCCTGGGGGAGTGTGTGCGTGTATTTCAGGGGTGCGCGAGAAGTCTCACACGCAATCAGGCCTGGGGGAGCGTGTGCGTGTATTTCAGGGGTGCGCGAGAAGTTGTACATGCGAATGGCCTGGGTGCGTGTATTTCAGGGGTGTGCGAGAAGTTTCACACGCGATTGGCCTGGGCGCGTGTATTTCAGGGGTGCGCGAGAAGTTCCACACGCGATTGGCCTGGGCGCGTGTATTTCAGAGGTGCGCGAGAAGTTTCACACGCGATTGGGCTGGGCGCGTGTATTTCAGGGGTGCGCGAGAAGTTCCACACGCGATTGGCCTGGGTGCGTATATTTCAGAGGTGCGAGAGAAGTTCCACACGCGATCGGGCCTGGGGGAGCGTGTGCGAGTATTTCAGGGGTGCGCGAGAAGTTCCACACGCGATTGGCCTGGGCGCGTGTATTTCAGGGGTGCGCAAGAAGTTCCACACGCGATTGGCCTGGGCGCGTGTATTTCAGAGGTGCGCGAGAAGTTTCACACGCGAATGGCCTGGGCGCGTGTATTTCAGGGGTGCGAGAGAAGTTCCACACGCGATTGGCCTGGGCGCGTGTATTTCAGGGGTGCGCGAGAAGTTCCAAATGCGATTGGCCTGGGCGCGTGTATTACTTTGGTGCGCGAGAAGTTCCACACGCGATTGGCCTGGGCGCGTGTATTTCAGAGGTGCGTGAGAAGTTTCACACGCGATTGGCCTTGGCGCGTGTATTTCAGGGGTGCGCGAGAAGTTCCACACGCGATTGGCCTGGGCGCGTGTATTTCAGGGGTGCGTGAGAAGTTCCACACGCGATTGGGCTGGGTGCGTGTATTTCAGAGGTGCGCGAGAAGTTTCACACGCGATTGGGCTGGGCGCGTGTATTTCAGAGGTGTGCGAGAAGTTTCACACGCGATATCAGCAGGGTACGTGTATTTCAGGGGTTCCGTGGAGTACTACACGTGAATTGGCCGTGTGGGTCCTCCCAGGTGTTCGCTCCACAACCTCCATGGCCCCTGCAGGCAGCCCACACCACGGGGGACTAGCCTGCACCCCCACCCCCCAGCACTGTGGGGCACCCTCCACCAGGCCCCAACTCATGTTCCCCTGCACCCCCACCCCCCAGCACTGTGGGGCACCCTCCACCAGGCCCCAACTCATGTCCCCCTGCACCTCCACCCCCCAGCACTGTGGGGCACCCTCCACCAGGCCCCAACTCATGTTCCCCTGCACCCCCACCCCCCAGCACTGTGGGGCACCCTCAACCAGGCCCCAACTCATGTTCCCCTGCACCCCCACCCCCCCAGCACTGTGGGGCACCCTCCACCAGGCCCCAACTCATGTCCCCCTGCACCCCCAGCACTGTGGGGCACCCTCCACCAGGCCCCAACTCATGTCCCCCTGTCCCCCTGCCCCCCCACCCCCCAGCACTGTGGGGCACCCTCCACCGGGCCCCAACTCATGTCTCCCATCACCCCCCTAGCACTGTGGGGCACCTGTCATGATCACTGCTTCCAAGGAGTCAGGAACAGCCCAACGTCCTTGGAAGCAGGCCCCTAACCGTTATCTTAGGCACCAGCCGGTCCCCACTGGGACCTTTTGGACCTTGTCCTGGCGCCGGTGGCACCAGGCTCATCAAAGCCATCGGTCCCGGCACTGGAAGCGCCGGGCTCATAATATGTATGAAGATGCTTTGGTGGACTTACCTGCAGCAGACCATGCTGCTTACTTACCAGCCACATAGGACTCCTCTGTGAACAGGAACTACTTTCTTACCTGGGTGGGGCAAGCTCCACTCCCTGGATACAACACGGGAACTCTTCTGGAACTGGAACTCTTTTCTTACCTAGGCGGGGCCATGGAGGAAGACGCCTCATCACTCCAAGGCTATTTAAACCACACCCGATTGAACAAACGTGCTTCGCGTTATTCTGCATCTGCAGCAGAACGCTCACCGAGTCTGTTCCAGCCTTTCTTCCTTCCGATCCTGAACCTGCAAGAACAATACTTACCACTCCTGTATCCAGTATTCAGCAGCACCTGCAAAGACAAGAAACAACAGGTTAGCACGGCAACCTTTACACGCAGCGCTTTCCTCACCTGATCCATCGGCAGCGAACATTTCTTCACGCTGCACCTCCGCCTGTGAAGTCAAAAGCATTGTTATTACTTACCGGCACTCCGCGAATTCCGGATTTCTTCAACGCTGCAACCCAGCATCTGAAAGACAACCGAAGAGACATTAGACAGGTATTTACTCACGTCCATCGCGCTCGCCACAATTGAACGCCTGCAAATACTCCGGCGTTTTCCAGCATCTCTTCAGCACGAACTCACAGCTGCAAGGGAAAAAAGACAGAGCGCTTGCATTTACTTACGCATTTCCAAGCGCTTCATTCCAAGGCTCTGGCTCCAACTTCGGCTCTCTTCACACCATCTCCTATCTCAAGAGCCCTGCAAGACAAATAGGAAAAAGCATTATACAGAGTCCTGTTCTATATTAACGTGCCCACGCACCTAAAGACTATAAGGACTAAAAAGGTGTCCGGAAACTCACCGCTCGTGCAGTTAACGACGGTAGCGATCCTCTGATGTCAAGAGGCCTATGTTTCACCAGTGAAGGAACTGGCAACGGCACCCTGCACCAGACGCAGATGGAGAGTCCAGCATTCACCTATCTAAGGTGAGCACGTTGACCTGGGGGCTCTACGGAGAAGCTAGGAAGAGAGAGAGAGGGACATTCAATAACCCAGATCATTAACCCCCATATTCTTTCACCTGCAGAAATCTCACTCTTCGAGTTCGACACACAGTGCGAAGAGGTTCGGCCCCAGAAGCAAATCGAGTCCTGCACATCACTTTTCGGGTCACAGACACCTTCCTGCCAAGACCAGCGCCTCCGTGGGAATCAGGTGAGCGTTACAGAACGCGAAGCCCACCACAAAACTCCTACCCAGGCGCAATGGAAACCTCAGACACTGATCAATTAGCCCAGTTGCTTGGGGAACTAAGAGCAGAAGTACATGCAGCTCGTCAGGAAACAAACTCTCTAAGAAGAGAGCTGATAATTTCCAAGGAGCGAACAGAGGACCTCGCTAGGCAATTGCTACAAACGCAGGCAGGACAGACACCTTTGCCCGCTCCAGGAGGAAGTTATCCTTCTGCATCATCCTTAAATCCAGTGCAAATCAATCTACCCGGCAATGTGCCCTTGGCTCCGCCCGAATGCTTTTTTGGTGACCCAAAAAAATTTGCAGTGTTCATTAACCAGTGCCGCCTACACTTCTTATGTCGACCGGCTGCCTTCCCAACAGATCAGACCAAGGTGGCTTTCGTGCTTTCTTATCTCAGTGGCAGCGCCGCAGATTGGTCGATCCCTTTAGTCACTCAGGATGATCCGGTTCTGCATGATTTCCAGGCCTTCCAGTCCAGCATGGAGAAACTGTTCGCAAGACATGCACAAGGGCAGGCCTTGGACAATTAACTTCATTCGTTACGACAGGGTAATCAAGACCTCTTGACTTATATAGCCTCATTCAACAGACTTATAGTGGAAACTCAATGGCCTGAGGATAAGAGAATAACGCTCTTCTACAGAGGCCTGCATGGAGAGCTCAAGGATGTGTTAGCTCAAGTCGTGAATCCTCCACAAGAATGCTCAGACTATATTGACTTAGTTGTCCAATTGGACCACAGATTACAGAACAGGAAGGCTGATCGTTCCAAATTTGATACCCGAATGTTTTCTAAACCACAGACCTCTACTAGGGGAGCTGACACTGTGGAACCCATGCAAATAGGGGGCATGAAAGGACCTTTAACCCAAAAGGAGCGGGAAAGAAGAAGACAGCTGCAATTATGCCTCTATTGCGGAAACTCGGGGCACTTTCTTCGAGACTGTCCAGTGAAACCAGCTAAGAAGGCTGTAGGAGCCGCAGATACCTGTACCACAAATTCGGAGCAGGGAAACGCCCTAGCC
The DNA here is from genome assembly GCF_040938575.1 of Ambystoma mexicanum. Classification (NCBI taxonomy): domain Eukaryota; kingdom Metazoa; phylum Chordata; class Amphibia; order Caudata; family Ambystomatidae; genus Ambystoma; species Ambystoma mexicanum. The sequence continues at coordinate 311,925,626 of NC_090932.1, forward strand.
CGACAAGTGTAGAGGTCCTCTTGCCGAGCGTTAAAATCTGTCCCGTGACCTCGCATTTCGTGGTGCCTATGGTTCTCATTAGTCCTGAACGTCCGGATCGTTTGCACGCAATTGAAGCTTACATCGACAGCGGAGCAATCGGTAATTATGTGGACCGTGAAATGGTATCAAGGATGAATCTACCTCTTGTCCCCAAGGCAGTAAAAGACGTCATTACTACCGTGGATGGCACGGAGATAGCCTCCGGACCAGTAACGCACGCCACCCAAGAAGTGACGTTAGTGAGCCAAGATGGACACCGGGAGAATATAGTGTTCGATGTGATCAAGGCCCCTCAGTTCCAGATCATTCTGGGAATCCCTTGGTTAGAGAAGCACAATCCTCAGATCGATTGGCGAGCAAAGACGGTTCAGTTTCCAGAATGTTTTACCACTTGTTATCCTCGGCCTGATGTTTCACTGGCGGCAATCTCTTCTGAGGTTCCCAAATTACCTCCCGAATACCAAGACGTCTTTCGGAAGGACCAAGCTAACACCCTGCCTCCTCATAGGTCTTACGACTGTCAAATAGATCTGATACCCGGAACAACTCCTCCTTGCAGTAGGATTTATGCCCTCACCGAGCCAGAGAATCTTCACCTCAGACAATATCTGGACCAATACCTAGCTAACGGGTTTATCCGTCCTTCAAAATCTCCAGCTTCCTCGGCTTTGTTCTTCGTTCCGAAAAAGGAAGGAGACCTTAGGACTTGTATAGATTACCGCGCCCTGAATCAAATCACCGTTAAAACAGATACCCGTTACCTTTGATCCCTGAACTCCTGGACCAAGTCAAAGACGCATGTATATATACAAAGTTGGATCTCAGAGGAGCCTACCATTTGGTACGAATAAAAGAGGGCGATGAATGGAAGACGGCCTTCCGCACCAAGTATGGGCTGTTTGAATATCAAGTTATGCCCTTTGGACTTTGCAACGCTCCTGCCGCCTTCCAGTATTTTATGAATGATGTCCTCAGAGAGCTCATTGATGTGTGTGTTGTTGTCTACATTGATGACATCCTCGTCTATTCATCATCTGAAGAAGAACATCGGAAACACGTTAAAGAGGTCCTCGAGAGATTGCGTCAACATAACCTTTTTGCTAAGCTCGAAAAATGCGTTTTCAACGTAACTGAAGTTGAGTTCCTGGGATTCATATTGTCACCTAACGGAGTCCATATGGATTCAAAGAAAGTCGATGCAATCATCAAGTGGCCTTCACCAACCTCTGTAAAAGGAGTCCAAAGCATGTTAGGCTTCGCTAACTTTTACCGCAGATTCATCCCTGAATTCTCTCGAATAGTCCAGCCCATCACCGCTCTGTTAAAGAAAACAAACGTTTTGAGTGGTCTATCGAGGCAGAACAAGCTTTTCAGGACTTAAAGACTAAATTCATTTCTGCACCTGTTCTAAAACATCCTCGCCCAGAACTCCCCTACATCGTAGAAACAGATGCTTCTAGTCTTGCTATGGGGGCAGTTTTATCACAAAGGGATCCGGTCACACACCAATTACATCCTGTAGCCTTTTGGTCCCGCAAATTCTCGGCTCCCGAGATCAACTATTCATTTACAGACAAGGAACTTTTAGCTATCAGATCGGCCTTTAAAGCCTGGCGGCATTATCTTTTGGGAGCCAGACACACAGTCACCGTAATGACTGATCACCGCAACTTACAGTATCTGAAGACAGCCAAAGCTCAATCTTCCAGGCAGCTTCGCTGGGCTCTGTTTTTGGCTGAGTTTGACTTTATAATTACTTATCGACCAGGCAGTAAAAATGGAAAAGAGATGCCCTCTCCCGGATGGGAATAGATGAACATTTGACCAATCCAGAACCAATACCCATAATCCCAGAACAAAGGATTTTGGGCTTGGTCAGCGCTCAATCCTTTGAAGACATTAAGACTACAGTCAAATCACTTTGAACTCCGGCCGACTTACAGGACTGGCAATTAAAAGGAAAAGAATTCTCAGTGGATCGAGACCTACCATATTTCCGAGGACGATTGTACTTGCCCAGTGAGAAAATACAAAAACAGGTAATCTCCTGTTATCACGATTCACTAATGGAGGGTCACCCTGGCATAACCAAAACCATGGAAAAGGTCAAAAGACATTTCTGGTGGCCATCATGGAAGAAGGACATTAGAGACTTTGTAATCTCCTGCGGTGTGTGTGCCCAGAATAAGAGTCAGAAGGAGAAACCAGCCGGTCTCTTACACCCATTAGACATCCCTCCCTGTCCATGGCATACCCTGTCCATGGATTTCATCACAGACTTACCTCCATGCTCCGGGTATAATACCATTTTAGTAGTCGTGGATCTATTCTCCAAGATGGCTCACTTCATTCCCCTGAAGGGCCTACCTTCAGCTTCAGTATTAGCCCGAGAATTCTTAGAAAACATCGTTCGGTTACACGGTTTCCCCTCGGTTTTGGTCTCCGATAGGGGAAGTCAATTCATCTCCCACTTTTGGCGAAGTTGCTGTCGTTTAGCCCAAATTGATGTGAGACTTTCTACCAGTCACCATCCCCAAACTGACGGACAAACCGAGAGGACAAATCAAACTCTAGAGCAATATCTACGTTGCATGCTCCAACAAACTGAAAACCCTTGGAAGGACATTCTTTGGATCGCTGAATACGCCTATAACAATTCGACTCATTCTGGAACCGGGAAGACTCCCTTCTTCCTATTATACGGACACCATCCTAGAACCTCTAACCTGGATCCTCCCCAAGAATTCGAAACACCTGCTGTGGATCACTTGCACTCGGAGATCACTCGTGCTTTTAAGGAAGCCACTGCCCATCTGTAAAGAGCTAAAGCTCAATTTAAGAAAGGAGCAGATCAGCACCGTAAAGAGGCCCCTCACTACGCAGTGGGAGATCAGGTCTGGTTATCCACTAAGCACCTACCTCTAAAAGGACCCCGCACTTTCATCCCGAGATACCTTGGACCCTATCTTATCTCTACCATAATTAATCTGGTGGCTGTTAAATTGGAATTGCCTTCGCATATGAAAATACCTCCAGTATTCCATGTCTCCTTACAAAAACCAGTGCAACCAGGAACCCGATGGACCGAACTCCCGGAACCTGTTTTAGTAGATGGAGAACTTGAGTTCGAAGTAAAGAACATCCTAGACTCCAAAATCTCCAAATCTAAATTATATTATCTGGTTGATTGGAAAGGATACGGCCCCCAGGAAAGGTCTTGGGAACCCTCAGAGCATGTCCACGCACCTCGTCTGGTCAAGAAATTCCATTTGAATCACCCCGACAAGCCAAGACCCCCGGAGAAGACACGCTTGGGAGGCGCCTTGAAGGGGGGGGGGGTGCTGTCATGATCACTGCTTCCAAGGAGTCAGGAACAGCCCAACGTCCTTGGAAGCAGGCCCCTAACCGTTATCTTAGGCACCAGCCGGTCCCCACTGGGACCTTTTGGACCTTGTCCTGGCGCCGGTGGCACCAGGCTCATCAAAGCCATCGGCCCCGGCACTGGAAGCGCCGGGCTCATAATATGTATGAAGATGCTTGGGTGGACTTACCTGCAGCAGACCATGCTGCTTACTTACCAGCCACATAGGAATCCTCTGTGAACAGGAACTACTTTCTTACCTGGGTGGGGCAAGCTCCACTCCCTGGATACAACACGGGAACTCTTCTGGAACTGGAACTCTTTTCTTACCTAGGTGGGGCCGTGGAGGAAGACGCCTCATCACTCCAAGGCTATTTAAACCACACCCGATTGAACAAACGTGCTTCGCGTTATCCGCCATCTGCAACAGAATCCTCACCGAGTCTGTTCCAGCCTTTCTTCCTTCCGATCCTGAACCTGCAAGAACAATACTTACCACTCCTGTATCCAGTATTCAGCAGCACCTGCAAAGACAAGAAACAACAGGTTAGCACGGCAACCTTTACACGCAGCGCTTTCCTCACCTGATCCATCGGCAGCGAACATTTCTTCACGCTGCACCTCTGCCTGTGAAGACAAAAGCATTGTTATTACTTACCGGCACTCTGCGAATTCCGGATTTCTTCAACGCTGCAACCCAGCATCTGAAAGACAACCGAAGAGACATTAGACAGGTATTTACTCACGTCCATCGCGCTCACCACAATTGAACGCCTGCAAATACTCCGGCGTTTTCCAGTATCTCTTCATCACGAACTCACAGCTGCAAGGGAAAAGAGACAGTTAGAGCGCTTGCATTTACTTACGCATTTCCAAGCGCTTCATTCCAAGGCTCTGGCTCCAACTTCGGCTCTCTTCACACCATCTCCTATCTCAAGAGCCCTGCAAGACAAATAGGAAAAAGCATTATACAGAGTCCTGTTCTATATTAACGTGCCCACGCACCTAAAGACTATAAGGACTAAAAAGGTGTCCGGAAACTCACCGCTCGTGCAGTTAACGACGGTAGCGATCCTCTGATGTCAAGAGGCCTATGTTTCACCAGTGAAGGAACTGGCAACGGCACCCTGCACCAGACGCAGATGGAGAGTCCAGCATTCACCTATCTAAGGTGAGCACGTTGACCTGGGGGCTCTACGGAGAAGCTAGGAAGAGAGAGAGAGGGACATTCAACAACCCAGATCATTAACCCCCATATTCTTTCACCTGCAGAAATCTCACTCTTCGAGTTCGACACACAGTGCGAAGAGGTTCGGCCCCAGAAGCAAATCGAGTCCTGCACATCACTTTTCAGGTCACAGACACCTTCCTGCCAAGACCAGCGCCTCCGTGGGAATCAGGTGAGTGTTACAGCACCCTCCACCAGGCCCCAACTCATGTCTCCCATCACCCCCACCCCCCAGCACTGTGGGGCACCCTCCACCAGGCCCCAACTCATGTTCCCCTGCACCCCCACCCCCCAGCACTGTGGGGCACCCTCCACCAGGCCCCAACTCATGTTCCCCTGCACCCCCACCCCCCAGCACTGTGGGGCACCTGCCAGCAGGCCCCCACTCATGTCCAACTCATGTCTCCCATCACCCCCACCCCCCAGCACTGTGGGGCACCCTCCACCATGCCCCAACTCATGTTCCCCTGCACCCCCACCCCCCAGCACTGTGGGGCACCTGCCAGCAGGCCCCCACTCATGTCCAACTCATGTCTCCCATCACCCCCACCCCCCAGCACTGTGGGGCACCCTCCACCAGGCCCCAACTCATGTTCCCCTGCACCCCCACCCCCAGCACTGTGGGGCACCTGGCAGCAGGCCCCCACTCATGTCCAACTCATGTCTCCCATCCCCCCCCCACCCCCCAGCACTGTGGGGCGCCCTCCACCAGGTCCTAACTCATGTTCCCCTGCACCCCCACCCCCCAACACTGTGGGGCACCTGCCAGCAGGCCCCCACTCATATCCAACTCATATCCAACTCATGTCTACCATCACCCCCACCCCCCAGCACTGTGGGGCGCCCTCCACCAGGTCCCAACTCATGTTCCCCTGCACCCCCACCCCCCAGCACTGTGGGGCACCTGCCAGCAGGCCCCCACTCATGTTCCCCAGCCAACATGTCATCACAATCTAGATCCCTGGTCCCCATGGTCAGCCTCCAAATGCCAAACACCCACCCGAGTATTGCATCCACCCACTTAGAAATGGCAATGACATGATAGAACCCCAATTGCAAGTTTGGAAATGAACACATGTCCCTCACATACACCCAATGGGTGTCAGTGAATCCCAAAACCCATATCATGATATGCATGATACCAATGAGATGATACTACACATTGAAGTTTGATGAATTTTTTTTTATAAAAACAGCATAAATGGAATTAAAAATAAACAAATGACAATGGGAATCAAAAACCAAAAGCAGCATGTCCGTAAAATAATGAAAAATGACAAATCATAATCCAAAGGAAAGGTGTCCAAAGTTCAAGAAAGTAAATCCAAGGTAAAAACAAAACTGAAAACCATTACTCCATGGGTAAATCCAAAGAAAAAAAAGAAAAATCCAACAGTCAACTATATGCAGATGAACAAACCAGGGTCCATGATCCCAACTGAAGAAATGAAACCTACATAAAAATACTACCTAATAAAAAAAACTATATACAAAAATGTGGTCCATTGTCCAAAAGGTCCAAAATAAATAAAAAAGCAAAGGAAACCTAACACTAACTACATAACTATTTACAAGGGCAGCGGGCTAGTCCGCCGGCTCACTGGTTGTTGACATGGGCCAGGGCATCATCGAACTCCTGTTCAATGGCTTGGAGGCGGGCATGTTCCCTGGCCCCGAGGTCTCGCAGGGATAATGCAGTGTCCAGCTCCAACTCCCTGCGAAGACCCTCGAGGCACTCAGCCCGCCTCAGCGCCCTCCGCATGGAGTCCTCCGCCCTGACCATTGTGAGCCGTTCCTCCTCTGCCCGCTGCCGCTCCGCACCTATCTGCTGGCCCAACCGCTCCCACACAGAAGCCACTCCCATTCCAGGGTTCTCCTGCCCTCCGGCCGATGCCTGCACCCCTGATGTTGATGGCCCCGAGCCATGATGCCTCCCACGTCGAGCCTGCCGCTGCCTCCGACGCAACTGCCTGTGCCAGCACGACGGCATCCAGGCTGATGGAATCCACAGACGCCGTCGTGCACGTGCCCTGCCCGATGATGCCGTCACATCCTCCATCTGCTGCGGTCCAGTTGCCGGTGTGTCCACCCCTGCTGGTCCTCAGACTCCCGACTGTGGCAGGGGTGGGATCCCCACCGAGGTGGCTGCATTGGTCGGGGCAGGTCCACAGGGGGCCCTGGTGGCATCTGGGCCGGAAGATGGCACGGAGTACGACTGGCGCATAGCCTCGACAGAGGAGGAGAGGGTCGCCAGAGTGCCCGACACATGTACGAGACCCCCGACCATGACCGCTCCCAACTGGGCCACGTTGGCACGGTGCTCTTCGTGAAGACGTGCGTGCTCCCCCCGGGAAGCACGCACCTCATCACGAATGACAGCCGTGCGCAACGCGACACCAATCAGGACCTTCTCCATACGGCCAGGGGTCCCCTCGTCCGAAGGTGGAGGGGAGTCAGATGACATGGACATCCCCCCTACCTGCGGACGGGCCTGGGATGGGGCATCCCTGCTGGTGCATGGTGGTGCAGTCACAGTGTCAGGGACATTGACATGCACAGGCACCTCCACAGCGACCTGTGCTGCCTCCTGCCCCTGGACTGCACCACTTGCACCAGCAGGGATGCCCCCACCAGGCCCCATGTGCGGCTCAGTAGCGGCCTCCTCCTCCTCTGTGGAAACCACCAACCTGGATGGCTCCACACCGTCTTACGCCATTGCAGGCCCCTGTGGGGGCTCACCCACCCCTTCCGCTGCAGCCGTGGGGGCATCCCCGCCGCTTAGCTCCACAGCGCCGTCTCCGCCCTCTTCTTCACTTTGCGCTGTGTAGAGGGAGACATAGAACACAAGCATCAGGGTACTGTACAATGGTCCCCTAGACAGGAAGCAATAGCAGATGAGTGGCACTGTCAAAGATCACTTCCATCATGTCCCTCCACAACACATGGGTCAGTGCAGGCAATAACAGGCATGGCGCATGCTATGGACATAAGCAAACATGTCCAAGGGACTCTTGAAGCATACTATGTTGTTTTTGGACTCACATGCATCATGGGTCATGCCTATCACATGCACCCAATTCAACGTACTTTCATCCATCTGGACTCGTACACCCCAGACACAGTGGATGCAAGGATAACTAGGCTGCATCAGTGAATCTGAACATTGTCACAGACATGTGTCATGCATCCATGGCATTCACAAATCACAGACAGGCAGGTCAGAAACACAGACATGGACACCATACATGTACATGGCATCAGCACCCATCCCTCACACCCACCCATGTCCAGGAACAGAGACTGGCATGCTCTCATGTGTCCATTCCGCATAGGGCTCCCCATGTTGCATTTAAACACATACACCAACCGTGTGCTTCACACATTACTGGTCTCACATGCATGACCATGATGTCCCTGCACACACACGTGTACATGGCCTATGTCACACATACAGGCAAGTATCAGACAACCAGCACACTGCAACGTGCCCCGTCTCACACAGCAATTCTTGGCCACTTACCGCTCGACTCCAGAAGGGTCTGCCTCTCAAGGATCTGGGCATGGAGCGCTGGGCGTACGCGTTCCAGGACCCTCAGCTGGATGGTACTCATGCAGCCCCGGCCCCCCTCCATGAGGCGCCGGGCTTTTATGAGGGTCCTGGACCTCAAGTCCTCCCAGCGCTTCTTGACTTGCTTGATGTTGCGGGTTGCCACCCCCTCCGCGTTGATGGCAACCACAAAGTCGTCCCAGATCCTGTCCCGTCCTTCCTTGTCGGCGCGTGGTGATCCGAAGAAGGCATCATAATGCCCCAGGATAAGCTCCACCAGGACACCAACTTCCTTCTGACTGAAGCTGGTGGCCCTCTGCCCCTCTGGCTGGGGGTCGCCAGTGGTCTCGGATGGTGTTTGCCCCGACATGGCGACCCCCGAGGCAGGCGTGGGTGGGCAACTGGGTCCTGGGGCTGGGCTGTGGAGCGATGGTAGCCCAGTTGGGAGTGTTCTGTTCCAGCAGGGGTGGACACAGCAACTGGACCCCTGCAGATGGCTGATGTGCAGGCACCAAATGGCAGGGCACGGTGGCAGCAGGCAGCAGCAGATGGCTCGTGGGAGGCTGCTCGGGGCTCTGGGGGGCAGTAATTTGGCCTTTTGGGCAGGAGCGTGGTCTTCTGTGTGCTTACGCGTGGCCAGCTTGATACGGAGTGATTTGGCACGTGGAAATTCTGCACGTCCGCGTGTAATTCGAGGAAAGGCCCTTCGCGCGTAGGCGCATCAGCACGCATACGCAATTCCATTGGACCAAAGGCCCTTAGCGCGTATGCGCGTCTGATGTATCGCGCACGGGCGTTGCTTTTCGTGGGGTGCGGTGCGTGTGTTTTGCAGGCATTGGGGTTCACACGCTATTACTTCACAGCGGGTGGGTGTTGGCTACGTGTTCTTCTACACGCAAGGCAGACGGCGAGTGGTACCCTGCTCCCCCAGGCCCGATCGCGTGTAAAACCACCCGCGAGCCCCTGAAATACACGTACCCCGCTCCCCCAGGCCCGATCGCGTGTAAAACCACCCGCGAGCCCCTGAAATACACGTACCCCGCTCCCCCAGGCCCGATCGCGTGTAAAACCACCCGCGAGCCCCTGAAATACACGTACCCCACTCCCCCAGGCCCGATCACGTGTAAAAACACCCGCGCACCCCTGAAATACACGCGCCCAGGCCAATCGCGTGTGGAACTTCTCGCGCACCTCTGAAATACACGCACACGCTCCACCAGGCCCGATCGGGTGTGGTACTTCTCGTGCGTGTAGAACTTTGGCACACATTTTTTGCCTGCGCAGGGACGCTACCGCCTGCTTTCGTGTGGCGGACATGTATGGGCCTGTGCGCGTCTTTGGCCGTGCGCTGTTTTTCCCTATTCCATTCCATGAATACGTGTTGTAGGCGAGCGTGTGGGCATTCCGCGCACTTGCCTCCTGTACTTCCCCCGTGACGCCCACATTTTCACAAGTTGTTCCCCATTCTGCGTGTAACGCCCCGTGTTACACCTACTTTTGTTATGTGCACCGCGCTATGTGCGAATTCGCTGTGGCCTTATCGCACGGCGTTCGATGACCTGTGCGCCAGCGTGCGCCGCGCACTTTTTCAGCGCACATCCCACATTTTGCGCGTGCACGGACTTCCATGAATAGATGTGCGCTGTTTTCTCTGCGATAATCGCACTTGCACTGCGATTTTCGCTCTTTCACTGCGAATCGCACGTTTTCGCACGCTTGCGCCGGAATTTTCGGCGCACATTAATTCCATGAATCGGCCTGTGTGTCTGTCAGTTTACGCACCAGCTCCTTTACCTTTCAACCGGGCTGCGCTGCTCAAGAGGGGGCCAAGGAGAATATCAACCTTGGGATTGCACCCGTTGAATGCTTAGGGATTTCACAAATGTTGCCCTTGAAAACCCCGCAGTGAGAGGGTAGTTTTAGCAGTGTGAAACCGAGCAACACACATGGGTGCCTGCCAGATGGCAGGACTCAGGAAGATGGTCAACTATTGCAATGTGCGACTAAGAGGTGGGCAGTATGCCCTCAGAAGGGAAGGGTAGAGTTTAAAATAAATAAAAAAAAACAAGAGTTAAAGCGTTCCTGTTACAGAGGCTGGTCCCTCACGTGTGTTGAAATCCTAGTCTGTTTTCGCCTCTTGAAGGAAAGATGTATTTGCATATATTTTTGCTGAATGAACTAAAATGCACTTCTCTTTGCTTCTCCCAAGTTAAATGAATGTGGCCTTGCACAGGTTTTCATGTGATCCCATCAGGATTTTGAAAGGGTTTGTGAAGGATTGACCTCCCCCATGGTACTGCTCACTTGGCCATTTATCCTGCTGCTAGCGAAATACCCATATCTAGGGGTTTGCTTCGTAGGAAATTCATTTGCGCTTTGACATATTACAATTCAAACCCACCCGCTTGCAGTCATACATTTGAAAAACGTGTGAGACCCTAATATGTTTTAACCCTATAGGTTTGTTTCATGCATACTTTCCATCTGCCTTGATGTGGCCGTTACCCCACTGCCCGATACACAAACACGCACTCCTCTTGGACGTCCGCTTATTTCCCTCCTTGTGTTTTATTTAAATTCTTTCCTCAAAATTTCGATTGTGTTACCAAAGGCCGTTTTTAGTTTTTATGGGCGTCTCACTACCCCCCACCTTGCATTTTTTGGTCATAACAGTGGTTTTGATATATAAGCATGTCACGATACACTATGTTATGTTAAGCCACATTACATCATGTTTTGTTATATCTTATTTGCAATATAATTTTGCTTTGTACAAGGCCGACTAGGGGTGCAAAGTTGCGGAAAGGTGACATCTATCACACCACACACACCCAAATAATGAAATAATACACATTGGCAGCATTCATTCCAAGTAAACGGATACATTGCCGAATATAGACATGCAAAAGGCAACTCTATAACCCTTCTGATCATAAGGTTACCCTGTTGCCCTCTATTAACAGGATGTGCTAAATGCAGCCCAGGTTGAGAATGGTGTAAGGGCTAGATTTTGCAGTTGAACTCCTAGAAAAGCCCAGCCTCAGACCAAGTGGAATCCAACCCCCCACACTACCAATAACATCCCTATAAAGATCCTAGCAGGCCTCAAGAACTTTCAGGCAGCCCAGTGGAGCCGCAGACCAAAAGCCATGCTCATTTTAGCATGCCTGTGTTTCCTCCCAGCTTTGCTGCCTATAGAACCTGGCCATTCGTGACTGTTCAGGGCCTAGGGAGCAAGTATCTGTATACAGCATTGTGGAAAGGCCTCAAAGCCTGTGCTTAAGTTGCCATTCAGCCTCTGCAACTGGGCCTTAAAACAGACAGTTGCCCTCCTAGAGTGATGCCCTTAATGTGAAGGTCTCCTTTGACCCAGCTAACCTGCCATGCATTATTTTTCGACATTACCTCCAATACAATTAATTCATACTACATTCCAGTGGCTTATTTACCAATTCACCACATGCAAGGACAACAATGATTGCCTCTTCTCCAAACCAGCCACATCGGGTATGATTCGGCATGGAGGCATATCTTTGTCTCCTTATGTGTTTCCTAGCACTCATTCTTCACACAGCCACTGCCTGGCTCTGAAACTTGTGTCGCAGGCTTAGCTTTACTAGAAACCCTGACAGCTAGCCGCATAGGGGAGCACAAAATGATCATCTGGTTAGCAGCCTCCACAACATATGGAAACGCTTGAGCACACCTGTATGCCATCACGCATCCACAGCATAGCTGAACGGAATACCCCAAACCAATCTAGAAATGGCCTCCATAAATGCTCTGCCGGCCAATAAGGGAAGCACTCATATAAAGTATAACAGAGTCCTCAACGTAGACAGTTGTCTTTGAGGTCGATAGACTGATTTATACTACCCCTCGTTCAATCTTTTGTGTTGCACCTCATGGAATACATGGGACTCGGAGCAAAAAATTCGGTCCAACTATCGGAAAGTCACTGAAATAAGAATCCAAGCGGATTCTGAACGCTCTTCATACTACAGCGATTATAATGCCATCTCTGCTAATAATTGAACAGCTGCTTGAAAGTATACATCTATTTACATGCAATGTAATACTTTTTTCTTTAATTTCTGTTCAGACTATTCACCCCACAGAGCTTTGAAGCCATAGCATTAAAGCAGTATATAAATAAAAAGTAAAGTTACATCACTCACCCGGTTTTATTTTTAATTTCCCTACAAATTGTAAGTTATGTCTGTATGTTTTTGCCTCCCTGACTTTTCCCGCTCTTGCCCTTTCCTGCGCTCTCTCATCCGGATTCCGTTCCACCCCACAAATGACAGCGTTGGTGGGGTTGTAATTTGCCTATACAAAGACCAGGCTCAGCGCTTTTAGACCACTACAGTGGTGATGCGTGCAATATAAAAGACAAGTAATATATAAACGCAAAACGAAAGTATTGAGACGAGGAAGAGGCACGTGAAGATAATGGTTAATCAGAGCCTAGCATATCCTACTCTGGGAGTAGATACCTGCTCTACAATACATTATGAACTCTACCCAATAACCCACCCTCATTTGCATCTGCACAATATCAAACAGAGCTTAAACTTGCACTTCTCCAAAAGACTGGCATGTGCAAACCAGAAGTCTCAATCTGGTTTTCTATTGCTGTGTTCAATCTTCCTTGTGCCTTTTAGTTGAAAGGGACTCGAGCCTGAGCCCCCACCACTCCCTGAGCAACTACCTCCATGTTGCCAGTCAGAAGAAGACTTTGAAAACGGCAATATGTTCCTTGTGTCACAAGCTGCATTTGCTGGAGCCCTTTCAGCCACCATTTTCCTCAGAGTATACAGAAGTGCCAACAACTCGTTGCCTTTTAAAATGGGTTCCTCCACATCAGGCACTTACTGACACAGAAGGATTTATAGCTTTTCAGTGGGCATTAAAGGGCTCATTAAAAGTTGGGTGGTGAACACAGCAGTAATTCCACCCATTTGAATTACTGTTACTGGCGTGCAGTCTGGCAGAATGACCACTGTATTAAAAGGTGACTGAAGCACGCACAGACCATCAGCGGTAACGGTAATTCCGTCAAACGGAATTACTGCCCAAAAGCAATTTCGGACAGCAGTTCCACTGATTTTAGGCAGAATTACAGTTATCGTCGGACACATCTGCGCTAATTCTGCCGGTAGTAAACAGCGTCAACGCTGGAACGGGAACCATTGTTGCAGCCATCTTTAAAAATCTAATCCACTCTGAATCCCCATTTACGCTTGCCATCTGAATACAGAAGTAACATAGAAGATGTCACAGGAGAAAGCCAAAGGAAAGGTGCCACACATGAAGCTGTAATAGCAGACATTTTGTGAGGTTGAGCTACATGCCCTCACAGATGAGGTTGTGGCTCATGCTGATTAGCTATATGGTTCAAGGAACAGGAAGACATCTGGACAGAGAAAGGCTGCCATCTTGGCCAGCATTCGTGAAAAGGTTGCAGCAGTGGGCACAGTCCTACGGGACAGCGAGAATTGCCGCAAGCGCTGGAATTACCTCAAGGCTAAGGTCCAAAGCCTCCTATCGAAACACCAGCGTGAGACATCTGCCACAGTAGGTGGCACAGTGGAGCCCCTTATCCTGACCATGTGGGAGGAGAAAGCAAGGAGCATCCTCTATATAGAAGGGATTTGGGGTGTTGGGAGTGCAGAGGTCGAGTTAGGAGCCAAGACAAAGCTGGTGAGTATGAATGTCCCCCCTCCCATGATGATGCACTGGCCAAATGACCATCCGATGAATGTGTCCCTCAGCATATATGGGCCAAAAGATTAGAAGAATACCAAACATGGAAATGCATACAAAGGCAATGTCACCACATGCGTATGCAAGGGAAGGTGGGCAAATGTGCACATACACATGCACTGTAGTGGAAATTTGATGCAAGCCCATGCAACCACGAGAAGCACCCATGTGTGCTTCGAAGGGCAAATGCCAAATTGAACCCCCATCGTCACAATATGAACAAGCCACATCGCCAGCCCAACATGCACCGAGTCCATGCCTATGAGGTGTACACCCTCAGCAGACACTGCCCCACCTTGCATTAGCCATGTACATTGGACTGCAATCAGCACTGCCCATCAGACCACGTGTGTATGATGACCTTCCATAATGTAGCATGAGTGATTTGCAAGCCCATGTACAAGTATGCATGATGACTTACATCATGTAATTGTCCATCTAATAGGTTAACAGTTGACTCAGGAGGAGGATGCAGGACCATCTACGTCCCATGGTAGGTCCACTGGTGCAATCACATCAGCCTCCACCCCTGCACTGCCTAGCAATGGAAAAAGCAGGAGGAAGGCCAGGAGCGTGGCATCAGTGCCAGTGCCCAGCTGTGGCCCTGCAGTGCAATGGCAGCAGCAACAAGTCCCCAAAAGTGAACCGAGTGGCCCAACCAGCAGCAGTGCACATGACACTTCTGGCACTGCACCTGGTGGCAGCACACTACACACAGCTGCAGGGACTGCATCCCTTGCAGCTGCAACACCACTCCACACCTGACCCCTGTGGTTGTGTCCGAGGAGCCAGATACAGCCACTGGTACCCATGGATCTACACTGGCACCCACCCATCTGGCCCATGACTCCCAATCATCACCGGAGACAGACAACCTGGCACATGTGCAGCATGACCTGGATACAACTGGTGTCACGGGTGCCAGTGGACATGTGATGCAAGTGACAGGGGTTTCGGGTACCCCTGCTTCAGCCCCAGCCCTCCCCATAGCACACAGCACAGCATTCCATCGATGCAATCTGGAGGAGGCTGGAGGCGATAGAGCCGGGGCAGATACATCTTGAGACTATTGCAGATACACAGGTGCAGCATCTACAAGGTATCCGTGACTTGGTGCAGGGCAAGTCACAGATGATTAAAAGGTCTTTGGACCAGGAGCGATGGCAATCATACACGGCAACTGTTGTGGGCCAGAGGGCGACAGCCGACAAAGGGCAACTCAGCATTTGCTGAATCAATGCAGGACAGTATGCTCCTGACCCTCTAACACATACGGGGCTCGAGTCTCATCTATCTTCATCATGAACCCCCACTGAGGGGTCATCATTGCGAAATATGGCACATCCACAGCAGAAACACCCTGGCAAGAGGCCAAGGAAATAACTTTGCAACTTCTTGACACTATTTCACCGACACAGGGGAGGGGTACGGTTCATGGATGAGGTGGGAGGGTATGGGCGGGGAAGGCAAGTGGGTATGGGTGTTGGGGGTGGGTGGATGTTCTTCCCACTTCACTATTAAATACAAGATCACTTGAAGAAATGTGAGGACGTCTTGTGTGAATGTGATGCAGCAGTTAAATAGTAATGTGTTTAGAAATAATTGTCAATTAGTTCTTGCTGCACCAGACGACCACCCCTTCCCTCCTCCTGCTCACGGTGTGGAAGCACTGCATCTACAGGAAGTGAGTCTTCGTCCTCTCAAGGAGGTATGTTCTCATCAGCAGGCAGAGGGACATTTTGCCTGATGCAGATGCTCTGCAGCATGGCACAGGCAAGTAATAATTGTCCAACCTTCTCAGGTCTGTACACATCAAGGCCCCTTCGGTCCAGTGTAGACACCAAAAATGACCCTTCAGCGGGCCAAAGGTTCGTGCTATGCACAGCCTGGTCCTGTCGCGGGCCTTATTTTAGGCCACCTCCTGTGGCGTACGTGGATTGCGTACAAGTGTCATGCGCCATGGTAGCTGGGGGTATGCAGAGTCACCTGCAAGGACAAAGGTAACAGGTGTCAGTCACAGTGCATTGTGGATGTGCAGAAATTTCCAAAAGGTATGTGGATGGACACACAGTGTACAACATGGTTTGAATCCCAGTTATTGAATGTAGCGTCATATACTAAGGGGGTACTTAGGCATTATTGTGTAACACTATGCACACAGCTCACAAGCAGCAGTCAGTGTCCTGGCCTATGATTGGCATTGCAGAGTGCATGTCGCCTGGGCCTGTGTGTTGCCATCATGCATGTGCCCTGATGGGCGATTAGTTGCTCTTGTGCAGGTTTTGCGGGGTCTGCATTCCTTCCATTACAGCTTCACATACATGGTTACCAGATTACATGCCATCACTTTCAACCAGTGTTGCATTGTCTTTGTGCAGTGTTGAACTTTGACATTGGATGTGTAGTTATGTGGTTCCTAAGCATTGTGGTTCCTGCAGAGAGAGGAGGGCTGGGGGTTGTGTGTGTGTAATATATATATATATATATATATATATATATATATATATAACTTGTTGGGGCAATATGTATCACTAACATACTACTGCATTATCCTGCATGGCCTAGTCCTGTGTGTTGGTGCAGGGTGAGAGGGCAGGTCCTGCATCAGAAATGAGAAGCAGACACACAATTATTATAAGATTTTCATTATTGGACATCGGATAACGACCTCTCTATCCCTAACCTAAGGAGAGTTTCCCTACCTAGGAAACTAAAACTAAAAGATCAGTCTGTGTCAAGTTGCTAAATTTATAATTTGTCCGTGTGTCCAAAACATTGTAGTCTGACCCACACACTAGAAACAAACAACAAAAGGGGTTGCAAGGAAATGTTGTGATCTATGTTTGGCAAAGAGTGTTCATAATCAAAGAAAATAAATCTAACAGAAACAGTCTTTTCCAAGGAGAGATCCTAGGATTCAAAGGGGGATTCCCTTCCCATAAACATTTAGGCAGGATGGCAAGAAGTGCCCCTTTTTAACAATATTTTCTTGAAAATAACAAAGGTTTCTCCTTTAAACAATAGTTCATTTGGCCTTTTATATAAACAATATGTTCCTTAAATTTCAGTTCTTCCTTGACTTTGTTGAACTGGATTCACAGAAAGAAATCATATTCAAATAAGAAATTCCATTCTACCGCTTTAAACGGTTCCCTGGTATACTCTCCTGCCAGGTATCTTTCCACAATGCCTTATAACTTTAAGTGCTCAGTTGGATTGCCTGTTATACCCCCTGCCAGGAATCCCTTTATGGGGTTTTGCAGATCCCCTGCTGTACTCCTCTGCAGGTACATCTCCTCCGCCAGGTATCTCTCCTCCCCAAATGTCCACTGCCTAATGTCTTCCTTTCACCAGGACTTCTTGTTAGTTTCACTTTCGTCATTTGGATTGCCTGGTATACATCCTTGCCAGGAATCCTTTTATGGGGTTTTGCAGATCCCTTGGTATACTCCTCTGCCAGGTGCGTTTCCTCCCCAAATTTTCACTTCCTGATGTGTTCCTTTCACCAAGACTTCTTTTTAACACAACATAGTTATATCCCTTCACTGTGAGTTGTTGGCTTGGGGGTAATGCTTGTTCCAACTTTCCCACATTGACATCTTACTCCAATTTTTCCCACATTGACATTTCATATACAAGGGCTTGTTTAAGTTTTGCTTTTGGGCTTTATCTGGTCGGTATTCAAACAGTGTGGTTTCATTTACTTGTTTAAATGTCTGTCAGTACACATTAGGGTCCCCAATGGCTCTGGCCAGACTCACCAGTTGGTCATAGCATCCCCAACCTATGGCATATCTCTGCAAGGATGATTCTTCTCTGTGAAGGCCTCCTTCACGCTGCAGACCTTCCTCCAGTGTCTCCTGCAATCCCACTCTTGTTTGCCGGCTTCACTCTCATCTGGACAGAGGAACACTGCTTTTCGGCAGAACCGAATTCCCGGCAACCCTGCTGCTGCTGGAGCTCAGACGGTCCTCTATAGGTACTCACTGTGTTTCTCTTCCCTTTGCGCCCAGCAAGTATGTATTTCTCGGGTTGCGAGCTGCAATCTGGATGTGCCTGCATCCACCTTCGGCATGGTACGCTGTCGTTCTGCCTCCTTCTCCAACTCTGCTACCAGTCCTCTGGCTCCTTCTCCTTCTTGAATGCGGACATCATTTTTAAAAGTCCTGCATACTCGTGCTTTACAGAAACTAGTCTGCATATTCAACTTGAGTCAGTTTCACTTTGCATTAACTCCTTCCACCTCTTCCTCGTCTCAGTACTTGAGACTTTATTGTAGTTTAAGTTTCTAGAAATCATGGGATTTCTTAAATGATGTTGGTTGGGAGTTTCTCTTAGAAAAACATCAGAAACAGGAGATATTATGTATGTGTTGTGTGCATTTGAAGGATGCATGGAATTTTGCCTAAAATCATTTAAAGGAAGGGTTTTCTGAACATACACATTCTGGGGGGGAGGGAGGACGTGTATGTTGACAACAAGCCAATAGTAACTTGGGTATCATAATGTCCCGCTCATTAGAAAGGTTAGAATACTGCATCTCGTCCAGTGGAGTCACCATCTTCCCCCAACAATTCTGTTCTCCAGCGTGATCCTCCCCCATAATACCACCATCAGGATCAGAATCAGGTAGAGACTGCCGTCCCCTGGCCACTTGGGAGGAGATCACTGTCGGGGAATCAGTGATGACTCCACAGGATTAATCACACAGGTCCTGCATTGATACTCTGACACCCACTTCCACCCACATCCTAGACGTTCTTGCCCCCAAAGGCTACAGCATCCAACACAGAGAACGGCCGAACAAGACAGGAGGAGGCTTAGCACTCTTCCACAAGACCTTGTGGCCCTGCACCAGACTTGACTTCCACAACATTGGCTCCTTTAAAGTCCTCTCCTGCCACACCCACTCTCCCTGACAGTCACCTTCCATCTCATCTACAGACCACTCAAACCCAACACTGCCTTCATCAGAGACGTCACCGACCTGGTCACCACCATGTCCCCTCGCGCTTACCAAAATCATCTTCCTATGTGACTTCACCCTCTCAGGCAAGAAGGGTGAACAAACCGATGAAGGAAGCTCTCCTCTGCCTGCTCGACATCCTCAGCCTCACACAGCACACAAAGGAGCCAAAACACGAGAAAGGTAACATCCTCAACTTAATCATCACTGCACTGCCTTCTCTCCACTATAGCTCTCCTCTCTGACCACCTGCCTGTGCCTTTCAACATCCTGCATCTCCCCAGTCAAGCACTCCCAGCAGAAACTATCAGATAAAAACCTTCAGGTCCTTCAAGAACTTCCCGGTGGAAGCCCTCACGGAAGGCCTTGCCAACCTTCACCTCACATGGACCGAACACCCCCAACCAAACTGCAACTCTCTACTGGAAGCACTCAATGCCACCCTCTCAGCCTCCATCAACTGTCACACGCCTCTGAAAAAAACAGTAAGCACCCCGGTACATGCAACAAATCAAACTCAGCAAATGAGTCATCAGGAAACAAGAGAAAACCTGGTGCCGCTCCAGGAATGCATCTGGCCTGGCGCTCCTCAAGGAACTCCGAGCAACCAAGCAACACAGCCAAGGCCTTCTACTATCAGAATACCATAGCGGAAGCTGACAACAAAAAGAAGAACCTTCTTCAAAGCGGTCAAGCACTGCGTCAACCCGGCCACACTCCATCGAAAAAATCCACCGCCATCAACACCTTCTTCATCGACAAAGTCAGCTAGATTCGCAAGCACATAGACACCAGCTCTGCATACACAGACCCACCTCACATTCCTCCTCACGGAATCTCCACACACTGGACAACATTCAAGACACTCTAAAGAGGACCTGGTAGAAACCCTGCCCGCCCTCAAAGCCACATCGTACACAGATAACATCCTCTCAGCATCCATCCTCAAGAACCTCCCCCAGAAGCTCTCCTTGCCTCCCTTGCAGATCATCAACCGCTCCCTAACTCAAGGCACCTTCCCATCAACCCTAAAGACAGGACAAATCCCCCCTCTACTAAAGAAAGGCACTCTGGATCTTGACAACCTAGATAACTATTGCCCCATCACCCATCTTCCCTTCCTAGGTAAGATCATCGACAAAGCGGTAGCCGTGCAACTCCAGCAACACATCAACACCAACAATCTCCTTGAAACCTACCAATCCGAGTTCAGATGCAGCACAGAGACAGCAACCTTACAGGTGGTCGACGACGTCCTCAACATCCTTGACGACGGCCACCCCTGCCTCCTGGTTCTACTTGACCTCTCGGCTGCTTTCGACACAGTAGACCACCAGGCACTCATGGACACCCTACATCAACGCATGTGGGATCAGTGACCTCGTCCTGCGCTGGTTCAAGTGCTACCTCACCAACCACCAGCAGTTTGTTCAGATGGACTCCTCTAGATCTGCAATGTTACCCGTCACCTGTTGAGTCCTGTGGGGTTTCATCCTCTCCCCAGTGATCTTCAATCTATACATGGAGCCGCCGAGAGCCCTCCTAGCCACACGCAACATCCACCAATACGCTGACGACACGCAGGTATGCCTCAAGATCGACTGCATCAAGTACATCCACAGGCTCAAAACCTGCCTCTCGCTGATCCAGTCTTGGATGTCCATTGCATACTTGAAGCTCAACCCCTCCAAGACCAAAGGCCCACTCCTCATCAACTCCTCATCAAGTCCACCCAAAACCCAGACATACAGACCTGGCTATCCACCATGAACACTGAGGGGTTCTGTGATGAATCCAGAGGTATCGTCACTGATTTCGATGGGGTAGCCCCTTCTTATGAGGCCAGGGAGGTGAGGCTGCTATCCAACAGTCCCCCTAGGAGTGGTACTCAGCGGAAGGATCTCATGGGGAGGAAGGACCCCATTGAGAGTAGTGAACATTCCGGGAGAACGCAGTATCCCTTTGCCACGCTCACCTTCCCTCAAAAACCCTCCAATTCCACACTACCTAATGCTCCCATGTATTTTTGTGGTATTTCCCAGGTAAGCACTACTAGAACGAGGAGGCGGCCATGAGTAATGAAGATTACTGACTAGAACGAGCACACACGCTCTAGTCTTTTGGATGATTATATTGGTCAGCTGTCAATCAAAAGCAGAGAGGGAAGAGAATGATGGCATCTACGTTTTCGGCTCGGCATTCGTCATAGGCCAGGAGAAAGCAGAGAGGCAAGTGAACGAGATGGTCTCCATTTTTGGCTTGGCATGGTCCAGGCGTCTGGCAACATATGCGCAGACCAGCAGAGCAGAGCAGCAGACTGTGTCCGGGGAGAAGGCGTAATCTAGGAAGGCCTGTGAAGCAGAAAGCAGACCGGAGAAGGGGAAGGAGCCACTGTGGAACCGCACAGGTGGGCAAAGCTGCTGGGAGACCCGCGACAAGGGTGACGGTTGAAACTCTGTAGGTACTAGGGTGGCTAATCGCAGGGTTGGGGAGACCCAGAGGGTGAGGAAGGCCAGAAGCGAAGCACAGAAAGAATCTTCACAGGCACAGAGACACCAAGTGAAGGGGGTCTAGGACCCATATTGGGAAAGCATATCCCAAACAGTAACTTAAAGAAATACAAACCTTGCATGTGTAAGGGGTACTCAAAGGACTTGGCAGGGGAGTATTGCAGGTAACAACTACTGCGACAAGGAGGCTATGAGTAATGAAGATCACTGACAAGAAAGAACACACACGCTCTAGTCTTTTGGATGATTCTATTGGCCAGCTGTTATTCAAAAGCAGAGAGGGAAGAGAATGATGGCATCTACGTTTTCGGCTCGGCATTCGTCATAGGCCAAGAGTCTCGTAACAGACGAGTAGACTAGCAGAGCAGAAAAGCAGACGGTGTCTGGGGAAGAGGCGCACTCTCGGAAGGCCCGTGAAGCAGAAGGCAGAGCGGAGAAGGGGAAGGATACCTGCCAGTGACTGAGGCAGGGCAGAGTAGCCACCCCGGAACCGCAGAGGAGACGTGCGGACGACCGCAGAAGGCACCGGTGAGCCAGAGTGGCGGCCAAAGCTGCTGGGAGACCCGTGAACAACCAGAGGGTGAAGGCCGAGACTCTGCAGGTACTAGGGTGGCTAATCCCACAGTTGGGGAGACCCAGAGGTCTCCCCAGGAAGGCCTGAAGCGAAGCACAGAAGGAATCTTCACAGAGGCAGAGACACCAAGTGAAGGGGTTCTCTGGCCCATATTGGGAAAGCATATCCCAAACAGTAATGAAAAGGAATACAAACTTTGAATGTATAAGTAGTACTCACATATCTTGGCGGGGGGGGTAAACCAAGGATGTGGCTTGAAGAGAGCCCAGATAATACAAACTTTGAATATAGAAGTGATATGGACAGACCTTTGCAGGAGAGTAAACCAAGTCTGTGGCTTGAAGAGAGATCAGATAAAGAAACAAACTTTGGCTATACAAGTGAAACTCAAAGGCCTTGGCAGGGGAGTAAACCAAGACTGTGGCTTAAAGAGAGATCAGATAAAGAGAACTGTGAGAGCAATCAAGTGAAAGCGGTCTGGGGCCCATGTTGTGGAAATACACCCCGTACAGTAATAAAGAGGAATACAAGGCTTACACATATAAGTGACAGAGATCTTGGTAGAAGAGCAAACCAATGCTGTGGGTGAAAGCGAAGACAGAGAGAGAGCAAGAATGGTGAGAAAGAGAATGTTGAGTACCCTACTTGGCAGGAAGGTGGACCAAGGAGGGAGTACCGAGAACAGGTTCAGGGACCCACCGCAATTGAGAGTAAGACCAGCACAGCTTGGGAGAGAGAACCAAACTATTCTTCCTCGTTGCAGTACCAAGGAACTGGGTCAGGTACCCTCAACACAGCTTAGGAGAGAGAACCAGGCTATTCTTCCTCATCGCAGTACTTGGGAGCCGGGTCTGCTGAGAAAGGGTCAGGGACCTTCAACACAGCTTGGGCGAGTAAGCCAGGCTATTCTACATCGTCGCAGTACATGGGAGATGGATCAGCTCACAAAGGGTCTGGAACCCTCAAGATAGCTTAGAAAAGGTGTACAGGCCATCCTTCCTTGGCGCCCAGCCTGGGAGTCGGGCCTGCCGAGTAAAGATAAGGACCTATCCTGACTATTAGTGACAGAGACACAATTCTGGATAAAGTTAGAAAGACTCCGGCCAAAGGGAATCAACGCCTTGAGTATTTTGGACCTTTTACTTGCTTGTCTACAACTTTTTGGAACTTTTGTTTTGAACTACAAAGCTGGGCTGTAGACGGACGGCCAAAAGACATTTCCCTTTTCACCTTATGTTGCGTTTAGCTTGTGAGGGATAGATTAGGATTTGGACACGGCACAGAGAACTTTACTTTGGACAATCTGACACAGACAGTTTCATTAGCTAGTTTTGTTGAGGCAGGGAAACCCCTCTGAGAGGTAGAGTTAGTTAGGATTTCCTCCAACTTCCCCCATTTCTGTTATTAATAAAAGTCTTTGGGGGGGGGGGTCATAGCAAGTTTGGTGGTATGGCGCGATACCATCAAAACGGACTTACCATATCCGGCACTCGGTCTGCCGGACTTACCGGCATATTTTGAGTGCCAGAAGGTAAGTAATTACCCATTTCATGGAGTCCCATAGGAATGGGTAATAGGAATAGGAGATTGCTCGAATTCTGGCATTCTTTGCCAGTGGGGGCAAGAATTACCTCCAGCTCTTGGCTGGAGGTAAATCAATGCCCCCCCACCGGCAAACTGTATTGCTGGTGCAGTAAAAGTGCCAGTGGTGGTATTAACACCACTTATACCACATGGGCAAAACTAATGAGGCCCTTTACCAATCAGCACATACCCTTGTGTCCGGGTCTTACTCCTACACCCTCACACTTCACACCTGAGCTCACCTCGTGCACCAAGTCCCTCGGGTTTCATATCAACAAACACCTCTCCTTCAAGACACACTTAGCTAAGAAAACTCAGCTTGATATCAGCTCTCCCTTCTGTAGAAGTCAACACCTTCCTCCTTCCGGACATCTTTAGATCCACCGTTGTAGCACTGGCCCTATGCCACGTGGAAGGGGGCAATGCCCCCCTCAAAGGCCTCCCGTCGTTCTCCCTTGTGCTCATGAAAAGTGTCCTACACGCGGCTGCACGCCTCATCAAGGGTCTACGCAGATACAATCACATCACCCAGGCCCTCATTGACCTTCACTGGCTCCCATAAATGCACAAATCACCTTCAAGTTTTGCTGCATCATCTAAAAGGCAGTCGCCCTAAAGTCAGCCAGTTACCGCACAGAGAAACGCAGCATATCCGGCAGACAGCGCAACCCCAGAAGCCAGGATACGTGCAGACTTCAAATCCCCTGCTGCAAAAAGGAAAGGGCCAGAAAACAAGCCTTCTCTGCCTACGCCCCGGGACCATGTCTTGTCCCGGGAGGATACCTCAGCGCCAACGTGCTCGTCTTGGAATCAAAACGACACGGAGCGACACAGGTTCGACCCCCGGGTCAGCGCTTAGAAACCTCTGGGTATTAAGCGCGTTATAAATAACTTATCATTAAATAGCCTATAAAATGGAAACTTGTGCCTGGCAGTATCAGACTCGCCCCCACACACCTACAATTGAAAAAACAACTCTAGACCCACCTCTTCAAAGAGTCTCTCCTCCTCAACACCCAGGCCCTCACGTCACCGCTAGAATGCTGTCCGCCCCTCTCCTACCCGCCACCCTTTATCCCTCTGTAGCATACCCCAATGTAGTTCTGTTCTGTCAACTCTGAAAAGTGCTCTGTTTTGCATCTTTACTACCGCTAAAAAGTGTTCCATTGTATATCTGTCATGTTGTATACCTCTCTAAAGTGTTCTTTTGCTTCTCAAAGCTAGGTCCGCACTCAGTAAATAAAAAAAATAAAAATAATAATAATAAATCAGTTGTGGGAATGCCCCCCGCTTCCTCCCTTCACATAGCATTTCACTTGTGCTGGGAGATTAGTTTGTGTGAAGGAACTTGTACTCACTGAGTATCCATGTTCGTTGGCCTCTGTGGCTCTCTCCATGTATGTAGGCTGTGTGCTGTTCCGCAGGACCACATAATTGTGTGTGGAAGCAGGGAAGTGGGCAGAGCAGGGTGTGATCCTGAGCATCAAAGGTGATCTGGTCATTCATAGAGTGATATTGCTTGCTGTTGCGGTATGCCTCTTATGACTCGGGGCGAGCAATGCCACATGGGCGCATTCCAGATTGGCAATAACATTAGCCAGCTGCGTAGAAACA
Source organism: Ambystoma mexicanum (assembly GCF_040938575.1). NCBI lineage: Eukaryota > Metazoa > Chordata > Amphibia > Caudata > Ambystomatidae > Ambystoma > Ambystoma mexicanum. The sequence goes on from NC_090932.1 coordinate 311,950,818, forward strand.
TACCTTTGTGCCGGGAGGCATGGTGCAGGAGTGCTTCCAGCGCCTGCCCAAGCACAAATGAAAATGTGGGCCGAGATATGGCATGTAGCATGCCCACTGTGTGCTGGTAGGTGCCAGTTGCAAGGAAATGAAGGACAGAAGCTCGGGTAAGGCAGATCGTACGTTAATCCTGCTCTGTATGTCATCATGGATCAGTGAGAGTAGGTCTACAATAGTCTCTCTGTTCAGCTGATATAGGGTAATCAGCTGACTATCCGTTATTGTCCAGGGTGAGGGCCAGACCCCGGAACGTGCGCTCGCATTGCATGGCATCTCCTCCTCTATGTGCCTTGTGCTGCTGTTCCTGCCTCTGCAGTTCAATGTGGAGCACGAGGAGCTTCATGTCCCAGTTAGCGACAGCTAGTGGCAGCATGGTGTTGGAAAGTGTGTTTGGGTCAGGTGCAGACCTTATGTAGCCTTTCAGAGTGAATTGGGTGCACCTGTGACTTGTTTTTCATCACCTGTATGCATTTACCTCCATCATCTAGGTCGAGGTAACTGCACTGTGTTTTCGGCAGAATTACTGCCCATTTTCGGTGATGTTGTGATATGGCAGAAATACAGTTTTGCACCTTGGTGGTAATTCTGCCCGGTGAAATTGGCGCTGATGCTAATTCCACCAGATTTTGGCAGCAATTCCGGCAGCAGTAATTCTGCTGGGGCTAACTCTGCAGGCGGAATTAGCGCCAATCCCTTATTTGGCAGTATGGTAAAAGTGGCAGTAATTCTGTTAGTGCCACTTTTACCGTATACTGCCAAACTCATAATGGGCCCCGTAATGTATCATCACCCTTTTGTCTGGCCGTCTCATGATAAGATCGGCAGCTATTAACCCCTGGTTGTATTTCTTTGTCTCCATTACAATGGATTCACGGGAGAGGAGGTGGGGCAAAGCATCATGTTGAAATGGGCACCCTCACAGCTTCCGCCGGGCCTGTTCCTTGGTCAGATGCTAACAGAGCCAAATCTTAGAAGAGTGCTGCTTTAAGCCCAGCTGATATCCACACATGTAAATCTGGATTTCTCTCTTAATACCTTAATATGTGAAACACTGACGACTCAGGGATATTAGTCCCTTCTCCACAAGGGGGAACCTCCCATTTTGAGGCTATGGAGGTGAGCCTGCTCCGCAAGATCCTTCCTATGGGTAAGGGCAAGTTGGGCCTCAATCGGAGTGACCCCCTCCCTTATGGGACAAGGACTCCCTTTATGATGAGGAACTCCCTAAAGCCAATGCTCTATCTGCCTATATGGGTCTGCCTGCTGTAAAGACTACTCTGTCATTATGCTGGACTACTGACAATCTGGAAATAAAACCACAATACAGAGAAAAAGGAAATACAACTGGGACGAATGAATCATGCGACAAGAGAGCAGGACATGCAGCGGAAGCCCCCTGACGTGGTGATACTTTGCAGAGGTGGAGCAGAACGAAGCAGAGGGACCTGAGACTTCAGGAGAAGCAGGAAGTCAGAGACACGCCGGAAATCCGTCAAGGGGAGAACTGTTGCTGGTACGGGAAGCTGCATCCCGTACAAGGTGGTGGAGTGACCACATTGACAGCAGGTGGGCGAAAGGCCCATCCAACGATGCTGAAACGCCAGCTGTTGGACGCACTGTCTGTACCAGACGGCCTTTGAAAATCAAGAATCCATGTTCCAGAGAGTGAGCCGGAACAAGAGAGATTCCACTGCATGCACCGAGAAGTGCCAACAAGTAATCAAAGTACCCCAGGGTGTGCTCACCCCCGGGAGGGCCTGCTACAACAAAGCGCGAGACTGAGCCGCGAAAGAGAGAAGCCGAGTTCCGGAAGAAGTGCTGAGCCCTGTGATATTCTCCTGGACGGAAAAAGGTACCAGGGAGAACAGGAGCAGTGGGAGGCTGCTGAAGCAAAGTAGTGGGAAGGGAAAGGACTCTTCGAAATCGTTTATTTTTTTTTATCATCTTTATTTAAATATAACAATAACTACAATAATGAGAATCACAAAAGTAACAATATTCCAACAATTCATAAAATACAAGATATGAACTACATAGCAAAGAAACCTCATCCAGAATTCCCACCCTAAATCCAAAACATATATTAAAGATACACAAAACATATGCACACACATAAACACAACAACACGACAGCACTCACTCCCACCCTAACCCTGTTATTAGCCAAATCAATAAACTTACACTTTACCCAAATAAATCATTGAAGGATTCCCAACTTTCACAATATTCTTTGAAATCGTAACTTGGAAAGTCAAACAGTAAATGAACATTGGAGAAGTGACAAAGACATACAGAGTGAGACAGACAACAATGGTTGGGAAATAGATAAAAAGTGGAAAGAAATACCCTGGGAAGAAGGGGGAATCTCCAGAGACGGAGACAGGAAGAAGTAAGACTGACAAGTGAACAGGGCCTTAAAATACACAATAAAGTGTGAAGGAGCCCAGAGGGGGGAATTAGTGATTTGAACAAGGCAACATGAAATAGTGGAAAGATTGAACCACAAGGATATAAGCAATATATAAGTGAAAGACAGCTGAGATATAGCCCAAGAAATACCATCATAAAGCTTGTAAGAAGGAGAGTAGAAAAACCATAGGCATATGGGAAGAACTACACAAACTCATGAAGCAAATATCAAGAGACTAGCAGACCAAATAATTTTAGAAAATCTATATTATATTAAAAACAAAGACATCTGTACATTAACCATACAAAGAGATAAGACTCCAAAGAACAAAGAAAAAGGAAGTCTCTTTTGAAGAACGACGAGGAGAAGAGACATTCTTTTGGACTATATTGAGTTGTTCTTATTAGTGTAAGGGTCAGGTAGAGGTAGGTTTGAGACTGCAGACTATTACTTTTGACTTCCTGACAGTAGACAAGCACCTTTAGTTAATTTAGATGGGTAGGGTGATCCCTCTAGTAGTAACGAGAGATAGGCCTTTACCATTTAATTTCATTAAAAACCAATGTAACATGACCTCCTTGTGTCCGACTCCTTATTCTGACCCACCACAACACCAAAACGGTAGAAGAAAATGCCCGCCCATGGACTGGCAAGACTTTTCCTTGTGCCGTGCAAGTAGCAGGGGTAGAGCCAGGCATGGGCTCGGGAGGGCTAAAGCCCCCCCATGTTGACGCAGCAGGCATCACTCTGCTGTTACGCTAGAACCTGTCACATTTCTCACCTCTGAGAGCAGTGTATTTACTTAAGCAAATACAATGCTCTCTGAGATGAGAAAACGGGCATTGAAGTGAAGGATGAGGACGAGGACAAAAAAACCTGCCATAGGGATATCAGTAGACCTCCCTCCCCCATGTTGCAGCTAAAAGGCTTAATTGCTGGCTCAGCTTTTGCATGGCCCATGCTTTCAATAATTACCATTAACTAAAAAAAAAAGTGTATTTGTGTGCATGCAGGGACTGCTTGTATGCATCATGTACGAATGCCTGCGTGTATGCATGCGAGGGTGTATGTTTGTATACTAGGAGGTGTCTGCAAGTGCATACCTATGAATGAATGAAGTGTGAATGGTGTACATGGGTGTGACTGCGCATGTTAATGGGCGCACTGTATAAATGTTATGGATGCTCCAGTGAATGACAGATCAGCTGTGTCAGTGCGTGACGGGTGGGTGAATGTGTCTATACCTCTGTGAATGCACGCTGGGACCTGGGTAGGGGTATTGGAGCATGAATATGAACATTTTTTGACAAGAGCATGGCATGTTTTACTGCCGTTTTGGGGCAAAGGAAGGCCAACTGGTGTGTTTTTATGTGATGTGAGGTTAGAGTGGGGCTGGTGGACCTAATACTGCAGTGGGGCTGGCCTGGCTGGGTCTTACTGTGGCATGGAATGTTGTACTCGCATTAAGGTCAAAGGCAACATGATGAGTGTTCTTACATGGGGAGCTCATGTTTCCTTATTTTGACTTGGCTTTTTATTTTACTGGTGTTAAGGTCAAAGGCAACATAAATATTCTTACATGGGGGAATATAAAATGATGAGTGCAACCTAAGTGTTCTTATATGGGGGGATTTGTGTAATGATATATTTATATAGCGCTTTCGGCCAAGCGCTGTACAGAGAACATTTTCACATAAAAAGTATCACCCAACCGAAGTATGCACTCATTAAATGAGCTTTATTTATTGTAGTTATCGACAGCACTCAAACCCGCAAGTATCACAGCGCTTATACAACTTGGTGAGCAGGGAAAACAGTACAGTACACAGTAAGAGAGAGGTAACAAGGTGCAAAAACAATATCATAGTACAAGGTCTGTAGAGGAGGGCAGAGATCAGGGAGGTCACTTTGAAGTATGAAAGGCGGAGTTGGACTGGTCAGGATTTTAACCTGCGAATCACACTCAGACTACAACGGCATACGCTCAACCTACTGAGCTATCTTACTGGCTAGCCATCAAGAGCATGTTTTCTTATTGTGGCCTTGCGGTTTATTACTGGTGTTGAGGCCAAAAGGCAAAATAAGTATTCTTACATTGGGATGGGGGCATTTGTGCAGCCTGCAAAGCAATGTTTTTTTTACTGTTGTTAGGGAGAAAATACAACTTGATTGGAGTCCTTATATGGGGAGTGGGGGATTTGTGTAGCCAGCCACAATATGTTTTCTTACTGTGGCATGGCTGTTTTTCATTGGCATTAAGGCAAAGCCAACAGGAGTATTTTCTTACATGGGGATACTGGCATGTATTGCCAGAACCAGCATAAACATGCTTTGTTATAGTATCCTTATTGGCATCATGGACAAAGCAAACATGAGTATTTTCGTTTGTGGGAATGGTGGCATATATAGGTGCACCAGACTGGACATGTGTGAGCACAATCAATATGAAAATGCTTTTTTACACTTGTAACGTGCTGGCATATAGAGGGCAAAGGCATTATGAGTATGCGTTTGAAAATGCTCCTGTACATTGTTGGTGGCTTGGCATGTAATAGACTTTTTAGGTCTTACTCTGCAAAGCCGATTGTAAACTGTGTGGCTTTTTAACCTAATTTATCACAGAAAGTGTACTGAAAATGCACTATTTTAACCCATTATTTAAAAACTTTACTCAAAGGGACAACCACCTCTTGATTGGCTCTCCCTCCCTTATTACTCTCTGTCACTCCTGTGCATTTGGCTGGGGGGCAGAACAAGTGCCCTTCCTTCCGCAGGCTCTTCTTAGTGTAGGCCCTACTACATTAGCTCCAGTCCCCACTTGCTGCAGAATCATGGCTACGCCCCAGGTGAGTCAAGGCGAAAGATGCATCTAATGGGCCAAAGGAAAGTGTAATATCTACTCTGCCTCCTGGGCTTGGGGAGGGGGCGGGAGGAAGTGGTGGGGTTTGGGGGTGGAGGAGGGCTAATCAGTGGCACAACAGGTTTAATGTACCATCTCACTAACAGTTTTCAAAACTACCATCCAACCCGCCGCCAATTCCCCCCCCACCCCAAATGTGAAGCTGGCTCCGCCCCTGGCAAGGAGCAGGATATGGCTCGAGTGTCTTGCAAGTTAAAGACCAGTAGGGCTCCAGCCAGTCACCACATGGTTCGCACAACTCTGTTATACTATGCCACACTACTGAGTGCAAAGAACCTCTCCACGGCAGGCTCTCTTAAGAATTGGATGAGAAATTATATTAAAATGTTGTCCGACGAAACCGGAGAGTTTGCCGCCAGCCGTTTCGGCACAGCGCTTGAGTGCAAGTGCTTTCTAGGCGCGCCCGCAGGGTGCAGGGATATTTACGCTTGCTTAAACGAAGCATGGAAAAACGCAGTGCTTTGGTTGACAGCATATTCTGGATGATGCGCGCCCCCTCCTGTCCAACGGAATTATTTCTATAGGTGGCCCCGCTTTATTAGAAGCACCTGTAAAAATGATTGTGCTCGAGTTGTGCATTTTCACGTTCCATACTTGTAATATATCTTGGATTTTTTTCTCCATTGCTACAACTAGCGCCTTGAATTAATGCATCAGTACGGTTTGCCATTTCCCAAATTTAGTGCGTGTCAAAATAACCCACACTTCTTCAAGCTGCCCACGGATTTCATTTCCAACTTGGTTTTCCTATTGTACAAACAACTAAATTCAAACCTGCGGGACCTAATCTATCTCGATTTACAGCTATCTTTTTTCTTTCCTTAAAATCTGGTCGCTCTACAACATACCCATACACCCGCAGCCCTGTGCCAGTGAGTGGGCAAGACCAATCCCCACCTCAGTTGCAGGGCTTCTCCGTTTATTGCCTAAATCTCCCAGGGACAAGCATGGCAGACCAGCCAAAATATTTGCTCAAGATGGGAGCAGGTGGGGGGAAAGGGGCAAGCGTGGCAGACCAACCAAAATATTTGCTCAAGATGGGAGCAGGTGGGGGGAAAGGGGCAAGCGTGGCAGACCAACCAAAATATTTGCTCAAGATGGGAGCAGGTGGGGGGAAAGGGGCAAGCGTGGCAGACCAACCAAAATATTTGCTCAAGATGGGAGCAGGTGGGGGGAAAGGGGCAAGCGTGGCAGACCAACCAAAATATTTGCTCAAGATGGGAGCAGGTGGGGGGAAAGGGGCAAGCGTGGCAGACCAGCCAAAATATTTGCTCAAGATGGGAGCAGGTGGGGGGAAAGGGGCAAGCGTGGCAGACCAGCCAAAATATTTGCTCAAGATGGGAGCAGGTGGGGGAAAGGGGCAAGCGTGGCAATCAAGGAAATTTGCTCTCAAGACAAGAGCAAGGTGGGGAAAAGGTACAGGTAACATACAATAAAGAACAACAAGGGAATGGCCACACGCGATATGTATACATATAAACCTTATGCATAGGATTTAGCATAAATGAGATGGAGTAATGTAGGACTAGAATCTTGGCGGTTGTGACTTCCGTTCATGTCACTTGGAAAATATAAGGGTCCAGACTTGTGTCCCTAAAGAGGGTTTCGGGTTAGAGTTTTGGGAAACGTAGAAAACTCAATGATTTTCAATGGTACAGAGACAATAGTACTGTGAGGTATGGTAAACTGCGCTGTCAAACTAGTGGCAGAGTTTGCACAAGTCACTCCCAAACTAGATTGCACCTAATTGCTTGTGGTGGCCCCTGGCCAAGAAGGACGTTGCAAGTACCATGCACAACATTGACGGACTAAACAAAGAAGAACTTAATGCTGGAAATTGGTGCAGGAGAATCAGTGCACCAGAGGTGGCTTGCAAGTGATATTCTGATAAGACCGAGTCCTGGAGGTCGGTAACTCAACTGTGTCTGTGGAGTCAATGGGAGGAAGCACCAGTGGTATTCTACCTAGTCCAGGAGTGCCTCTGGAATGCAGAGGTCCGAGCAGTAATTCACTGTCAGATTGAGACGTGCAGGAGCAGAGCCTTTTTCTTCTTGGGTAAGTCTTTCTTGCACTTGCTAATTGACAAGTCCGATCACTTAAAAAAAAAAAAAAAGATATGATGTAGATAACTTCAAGTCCTATACAGATCTTGGGGGCAGGATGCACACCCGAGATCCATTCTGGCACACTGACCCAATCAAACGTTTGGCAGCTACTCAACTAGAGAGGCTTTCTGGGCAAATACAGGATGTGTATTCAACTGTGAATCCCAGACACCCATTCATGCATCTGGGTAGATTGGGTCATATCTACCACAAACGCCCAACCTGGAGTCTCACGAAGACCATGCGCTTACAAGGCACAGGTGTATCTAGGATTACCAGTCAATAATTTTGTATTGTGGAGTCTCACTGGAGTTCTAAATGCAGGGCTCCATTTTAATGGATAAATGAAGGAAACACGTCTTTGTCCCCCGATCACAAAATGGGTGAAGGTTCTTGTTCTTGCATCCTTCAAAAAAATACAGCACCCACCTTTGAAATAGCAAATTAACTGAATACATACAATGATACAGACATTCTCTGCATGCCACTTCCCGAGTAATAGTACTTTTCCTTTTGTCTCCTCTGGAAGGTGCAAAGACATACTTCATTGCCTTGAAAGCGGTTCCAGTATTTCACCAATGATCCTTTTCTCTAAGTAATCCGTTATTTTCACCAGAACATAAGGGGAAAGTGTCCCACATGTCTTGATGTGGTTCAGTGCAAGGAAGTGGTCGCTCAGCAGCTGCGTCTTCCCAGGTTAAACCGTTGCCACGTACTGACTACCCTGGGCTCATCATTTGGGTCCATGTCTCACAATATCTATCTCCAGTCATTGGGAACTCTGTCTGTATTGGTTTGCTCTTCGTCTGTGGTTGGCAGTTTGGACCAAGGACAGTTATTCTGAAAGTTTGAGGTCTTGTGTAAGTGCTCTGTAGTATTCTATATTGCTGTATTACCTGTTCTATGTCTCATCAGCTGTGTAATGGCTTTGGTACACATTTCTTACGTTTGTTAGAGATACTTTCCAACTGTATGTCGATGACAATCGACTAACTTTCACTCTCGACTAATCAAATAGAAAACTCTCAAACAGCACTGCCTCAACAATGTAAACAGTGATGAGAAAGAAATCCTGATCATTTGGAACAACCTCCCGTCTACACTTCAGTTCAAAGTGGCAACCACCAAGGGTAGCAAGCCCAACATGAATAAGCATACCATCCGGGGGTGATCCTAGACATATTATTCAGAACATCGAAGTTCAGAGACGCATGATCTGGAAAATCCGCCTTCTCTTTGACTTGAAGAAGTACAGTATTTATATGGTGATGGCACTGTTACTGTTGCATTTAGATTATTTTAACAGCCTATATACTCAAGTACCGAAAATGTCTGTCAAATTTAGCTGGACCAAAATAAGGTAGCACACATGGTATTAAGCCTAAAATGCAGGGTCCCCACCACTCCAGCATTAAACCCACTGCACTTGCTCAGTATCAAAGAAAGTGCCCAGTTCATGAACCTCTGTATGCCCTCCCCCGCTCAGCCTGCATGAGGTTACCTAAATACTATTGCTTCATTTCGCCCTTCCAGAAGGCCTGAACACCACCTGAGGTTCTGCAGCAGAAACAAAGCTACTCTCTTCCTGCAAGAGCTTCCTTGACTTAGTGGAAGACATATTGGACATTCTCATTGGCTCCCAGAGGGTCAAATGACACAAGCCGGCTCCCCCCTGGACCTCCCCGCCCCCCCATCCCGGATCCTCCCATCGAGTTTCCTTAGGGTGCCCAGCCCAGGCATCTGCAAGCAAGAACAAAAGCAGCAAATTGCAGTTCCAGTGTGCGACTTCAAGCTGGCCCCTACTGTAGGCCAAAAAGTGGGCTTGGGCCAACACCCTGATGAACAGAGGATGCCAAAGCTCTTTGGGGGTACTCCAGAGAAGCAACTACAAAGAAAAGAGACACCACCTGCTTCCTGCAGCAGCACCCCTCTGTGTCTGCCTGGGTCTACCTACCAAGGTAAGGATCTTCTCTTCTAATATTCTCCTACCACCGTGCCACTGCATAGCCTTATCCTTTTCATCCTCTCCCTACCCTTAGCCTGTGGAATCCCTATCCCAAACCCGGCGGCAGCCCTGTCCCCTCAACTTTGCATGCTGCAGCAGCATGTGAATGATGCAAGCATCATAATTCATGATGCAAACATCATGCATGCAAATCAATCATCAAAGCAAGGTAACATGTTACTTTGCTTTGATGAATTATGCAGTTGTTTTTTTTTTCTTTAAAAAAAAGGATTTTTTTTGTTTGTAAATCGGCCCAGGCATGGGCAGAAACCGGCCACCACGCCCCTGGGATGATTTGGGCCCGGCCATGGGCCGAGGTGCCAATCCGACCTTGCCTTCACCTTTAAACCGCTCTTCACACTAACTCTTGCTAAACGTAGAATAGTGTCCATTTCCAGAATCTCCTACGGTAACATATTCAGCAAAAGATCGATCACCTCTTCAGACTTTGTAAAAAAGACGGATTTTATGAGTTAATGTGATTGGTGTCACACTCATTCAGTGGATACAAGTAACCTAACCGGGAGGATGGGGCACACAGTAATATACTTAACTTAATGTAACACTTTTCTGTTTGAGGAGAAGGGCATGGGTCACAAGTAACTTCTCAATTACTTCGTGGGACCAAAGAAACCGACCAATAAGACATCAAGGCGAATTTATGAACTGTGAGGCCACAGTTGGCAGCCTTAGTGTCCTGCAGGCTCTAGGATATGAATCTGCCAACTCTCAACTTCCCAAAACTACTAGACAGGCCTAGCAGCCCCTCGTGCCATCAAGTTGATCATACCCATTCACTCCCTATCTCGCCCGACTACATAACTAAGATACGAACCCTCCCAAGGCACCAAAACATCTGCGCTCTACAGGGCCTCTGTCCATCTTCTCCTTTAGCACAACTGCCTCAGTAGTGCTACCTTGCTGCAAGATTTAGCCAGACCTATAACCAGTGTTCTGTCAAGACCTACCCTGTAACCAACCATAAACCACAATCAGGGACCCGGAAAATGGGCTCCCTGACATATAGTGCTGAGCCTAAGATTAATGACCCTGTGACCGTGCAAATCATAACTTACTCCAGTCCAACCTGTGAATCTACCGAAGAGTACCGCTACCGTGAAACATAAGGACGATCACTGCCAGATCATCCAGACCCAGAAAGTAACCAGGAACAGTGGGGTCCTTTCATCTACTCCAGACACTCACCTCTCCTACCAATATGCTCACTCTCCACTTCACACCAACAAACAATAGAGCACAGCCATACCCCTCGATCAATTTCGGCCTAGCTGCACACATATGAACAATTCTCCATGAACACCTCAACAACCTGTTAGAACGTAGCTATACCCCACAAAAGAAATCAGCCTAGCATAAACGTCCTACACGGGCCTTAATGCTGCCAGTACGCAGTCTCTGAGACCCATAGTGTCCAAAAAAGTTACTACCAATGACATCAAACACAGCATCCAAACCCAGTGACCAACAGGGTAAACCACACAGAATATGCAATTATAATAAAACAGAGAGCGGCACGGGTTGCAATATCACACCCATAACTATAATAAAACCCACTGAGAGAGCGGCACGGGTTACAATACCACATCGACAGCCAATCCAGCTCAAAGGGTGCCGTCTATGATGGGTAACAGTAGACCACGATCCAGCATATTAGGCGATGCAATGACTCAGATAGTGATTATATCCCGCTCTCTGAGCATAAAATCGAACGGACAATATGGTCTTATTTACACTAAATATAATAATCTCACATAACCATACAAAGATGGCTGCTATAAGGCCCACACGAATAGCTTGCCCACGCAGCCTAGAGGTCTATAAAAGAAAGGGCTGTTTGCCCTGGTAACCTCCTCGAACAAACGTACTGCGTACGATTCATTGCTAGGAGCCTCGCTGCAAAGCACGCCACTATACAGACGCAGAACAGGTCAGAGCCCACAGGCCTGACTCAATTCGATTCAATGAAAGACACCATACGGACATGGGCATTGCGCCCGCTACGTTGGGCAGGGGACTAGTAGCATGGATGTGCTCGAAAAGGTGTCCAGAATATAGGGAATAATACTATGCCCTGCGCCAAGCTTGGCTACCAACTGAGCGAGCGGATCTGCTTCATCTCATTTCATGCTTTTAAACTTAGAAGAATGCACGTATTATGGAAATGCGCCTCAACACGGGCGACTGAATGCTAATCTCAAGATAGGAAACCCAACTAGTGGCCACATGGACACGGGCCCGATGGGCTTTCCACAGAGAAGGAATTCAATGCCAATACATCTAAAGCGCCATTGGAGCATGCGGTTCGAAACATTCAAGCAAATTGTAGTTGTCAAATCATGCATATTTGACATAGAGATGTTGGAGCCGTGGATAGACAAGATAAAACATTATCTTCACACACATTTGAGAGCTATTAAAACAAGCATCAGCTGCCAAATAGTTTATATACAGTCCCGTATTTGGCTGGTAACTAACACAGATGGGTTATTGCTTCCTCACAGTTCGTGTGGACACAATTGGACCCACAACCAACCAGACGGTGTCAGACTCTGACCAACTCTGAAAACTATTGCATTGGGACATGGACACGGCGCTGATAAGGTAACAGATTGATTTGGCTAACTAAGAAAAGGCTAAAGGGCATCCTAGAACTTAGACTTCCTCGGGATGCCCGCATTAGGCCAGAGGTTTTTCCAGGCTATGGTGTGTGCGCAGCAGGCATGGGAGTAGAGGGGGGGGTAGGACACATAGAAATGTCTTTGAACAACAGATAACGTCAAGCAATTGCGCCATTAGCAAGAATGCGTTGCCAAAAAAAACATTTCTAAACAGGTCATTTTTTTTACTTTATCCCCTAGGTTGGGCTGGGTGCCCCTCTGCACTTAACGGATGGACAACTAATAAGAGCAACTAAGAATTGGTCCTGATGAAGATGACTAAAACAGTAGATCATCGAAACCGGTCGACTCATAACTATACAAACGTCTCCAAGTCACGTGAGACAATTGTTTGAAAGCAACAACCAAGAATTACCAGTGTCTATATGAAACCAGATTGGTTTAAGCATTACTTAGATTCATTGACAAATAAATACCGCAAACATAAAGGAATTGACATTGCGGTGATTACTAGGTGAAAACATGATAAATAGTCCACGTATCACTGACATATCTTAACAATCCACGTAATAGATGCAAAGGATTTTCTTAATTCAAAGAGTGCTCATACACTCTTATGGTTTTTTTAAACCTCACTTTTTCATGGATGGTTGAACACACTTGGCGGAGGGTTAATAAATGACATGGCAGTATACCCTTCACTGAATACTCCCACGTGAACTACTCCACCACCTTTTCAGTTATGGGACTGGTGCACAGATTGATTTTAACAACACATGGTTCTCATTTTAGTATCAGGGTAAGTTTACTTCTCTCTCTATTCTGTTAGATAGGCGGTACCCCAGCACATTCTAGGGTCAGAACACCACAGATGGATAGGGTGTTCTTCAGTGAGGGTGATGATAGGGAACACAATAACAGTTCACAAAGAAACCTTTTACAAATTCATGATTTTGCTCCAGTTTCTGTTTCGTGTCCCAGAGAAAGTACCTCATCAGATCCTGAGACATCTCAGAGGAGATTTTTGCAGCCAGTGAGAACATATCGCCCAGGAGCGGCAGTTTTAGTTTGCCTGGAGAAGAGGGTCCTGATCCAGAAGGAAGTGGTACCCTGAATGCATGAAGGGGCACAACTAAGGGAAACCACTCGGTCAACTGTGCTAACTCGATATCCAGTTCAGGGACTCCCACCAGAGAAAAAAAAAAGTCACCAGATGCCATTCCGGTCCACCCAATGTAGGGAACTCAAAAGGAGTCCTCCAGCAAAGCCCAGCCCCACGTAAAGGGATTCTACGGATTTAGGCAACTGGACCACAGAAAACATACGTGCCCAACGAAGGCCTCTGGAAGGGCAGAAGAAGGAAAGAGAATGACTTACAGCACTAGCCCATGGGCAGAAGATATGTAGAGGGCAGAGTACCATGTGCTTGAAGAAGCCATGGGAAGGGTGAAGGGGCATTGGGCATGGAAAAGTGACGAAAAAGGAGAGCAGAACTCGTGAGGAAGCTGAAGCCACACAAGTAGAAGGCCCCACACTAATAGAAGGTGAAGCTTTTCCCAAGAGAAAGCAGAAGCTATAGCCCGACAGAGGCTGAAGACCTGGTCCAAAAGATGGCCAAAATAAGGAGAAGAAGGAGAACTCCGTCCAGGGGTAGGTGGAGACCAAAGAGGAGTACCAAAAGATTCAACTGCGGGTTAGTTGGTGTGGCAAACCTGCAAAGGTTTTGAGGGGCCAGGGCATGGGAGATCACAGGATACCCAAAAGGGGCCTATAGAGAACCTTAACCCTGCCATCTCCTCCCAGGTACCCGATAGGCTCACAGTACACACTGGTCCTTTTTTACAGACCCCGGGTCCCCCAAGCCTAATGGGGAATGGATGCAAAGGAGAAGTTCCCAGTCCATTAGAACCAACAGGACCACCCCAGACAAATGAGGTGATGGAATAACTGGCTACGTTACCTCTACAGATGACCCGTCCCAGCACACTGGGAGGGAGGCACGAGGAGGAAAGTGGGAGAATTGATGAAGTCCCATGCCTATGGGCAAGGGGTAGTCAACAGTAGACCCTGTAGGGCCATGCTCCGAGTGCCCCAGGTTCCCCATAGCCAGAGGGATCCCAGGGTAGAGACCCCATAGGATTAAGGGAGGCAGCTGTTCCCTTGTTCCAGACCCCATATCCCTGCATTGGGATATAAATAAACATGCAACATTTCATGATGAATGAAGAGCAAGGAAGTACATTTTTCCTTCAGGATTGATGGTGAAGGAAATATTCCCCATGATGAGTCATATATACGCAGACTAGGATTCACGCAGATACAAAATGACGTGCAGACAAAGGACAGTGGACTCGTATTGAATGCAAACTGGAACTAAAAATTATAATAATACAGTACCCGAGCGAGCTGGGATGGCTTCAGAAAAGGCATTTGTTATATTTGGAAATATGCTCTGTGTGGGCAAGTTTCCAGAATGGGCGAGCGATTTAATAAAAAAAAAAAAAGATCTAGGGGAATGGGGCCAGGTAAAAGAATGTTTTTTAATAAATCAGTACCGACGGGCAGTATTTCATGTCTATGTAATATTGGTTGAAAGGATACCTTACCCAGTATGCAATTGCACTGTCCAATTATATAACTCGGCAGACATTTTGTATGAGTCGACTGCATTAAATATGGCATTTGATCTGTCCCCAGGGAGAGGTGTATATGGGTAGCATGTGGGGTTACAGATTATCAAGGTTCTATGGTTCACTTCTTAATAGTAAAAATCCAAGCTGAACAATGTCAATAATTCAGGCATAGGAGTGCTGTTCTTATTGAAGTACATTTGACGCGCAATATGAATTGCAAGTTTGACTCTTGGGAATTTTTTATCACACCATATGGTATTAAATGATAACAAAAATGTTTTTATGAGATCTGCTTACATTAAATGTCCCATCTCCTTTTACATCCTAGGACTACACAACCTCATCCTTTGCCCAATATATTTTTGTCTTAGTAATTTACAAACATGCCACAAAAACCAGTCACCTCCGGACATGGAGGCGGCGGAGGAGCCAGATGTATTGACATTGAAGAGTCGAAACTTGCTGGGATCAGGCTTGCGTGCATTATGGCCTGTTTGGAGCTTGACCAGTGGGTGTCTTCCAGGGACTATGGTGGATTACTGCATTCAATAAGTTGCAGCTGAAATAACGTCATACCCAAGAACTGCTCAGTGGGGTTCTAACTTTGGCAAAACCACAGCCTGCTGGAAGAGTTAGGTTATTTAAGCGTTCCTGGATCGGGGGTATTTCTTGATGGCTCACAGGCAGTAGTAGGTTTTTTGAAAGGTGTGGGCCAGGCTAGCCAGAGTCTTTCCCATGTGTGTGCCTTGTTTGTAGAACCAAGCCAGTGATCCCTTGCCGTTACAGATCTGAGGGATTCGCGGCTGATTTAAGTTGGTCAATAATTTTGGACCTCTGAGCCAAAACGCACAGTGTACGATGCAAAGCATTTTGAGAATCAGTCTTTCATGAATGGGGCATTGAAAGAACAGACCACTACATTGTTCACTCTCACAAAATTTGACTTCACACACTACTGGCAGCCGATATCCCTTATATTAGACAAACTCTCTCTCCCCATATCCCATTCTCTAACTTACTTTAAGTCATTTCTGTGGAGCTCCAGTTGGAGTTTGTCAGCTAGGAAGTTCTGAAGGTCCAGGCGATCCAGGAGTTTCAGATCTGGGAGAAATAAAAACAGTTGAAATTGGATTCCCAAATCCCAGCAACCTGTTCTGTCCTCTGTATCCTTTACAAGTCTGCATCAGCCCACAAGTATGTCTCACTCAACTGTCTTGATATGGGAAGGACAAGGGGAGCGGATTACAGGTCATTAGTCACTTAAGGGGGTGAGGAGTGAGAGGAACTCAAGGAGAATGAGGATATTAGAGGATGGTTGAATAACGAGGACAATGGTGGAGGCAGACAGTGAAACCCAAAGAAAGACCAGCATTGGCCAAGTCAGGAGTGACCAAAGATGGAAGGCATACTGGGAGGCGTAAGGAGGGACTAGTGTGCCAGAGCTGGGGAGCAGCAGCAGGGTTAATGGAGTTAAGATCCTTGTGTAACTTGGCCCAAAGACTGGTAGTTCCAAAGTACACTTTATCTCCAAACTCCGAGTTCAGCTCTGCAGAAAACTGCAGGAATTCTTTTACTGAGATTGATTCCATATCAACAAACTCGTAACATGTCTGACTATGACTGCAGCTGGGTATGGTTTACATCAGTTGGTCACCTCATTGCCTTCAGCATGCCTATCAATCACTTCAATATTCAACATAATTATTACAATATAAAAAACACAACTAGACAAATTACCTCGGAAAATGATAACATTATTGATACAAGCAAAATGTATTATGTTTTTAGTAAAACAAATGAGTAAACAAAAATTATCTGTCAAGACAGCTGAATATTATGGATTTAAAGTTAACAGGAAGGCCAACACTGTCCATACCTCCTTGTTACACCCACAAACTAGCTGTAGTGTGCCGCTCGTCAACCCTTCTAGATCAACCAACCTGGCACCAATACCAGAGATCAGCACCTAATTGACAAGCGAAGCAAACGATCTGCACATGCGATGGAGAGGCGAACGCAAGCAAGGGGTATGGATGCTAAGTGCAGCTTTTCCCGGAGTTCCGCTTGTGACTGTACATACTAGTCTCTCTAGAAAAAAGGTTGGTCTATCGTTCCTGTGAGTCTCATAAATCATATTGCAGATGTTTATTACTTTATTTATTGTACCATAAATGGCAATGAGACCTGAAATGGGACACTGACTCTGAAACCTGACCTCCATTCGCTACCATCTGCTCCCATCATGCCTCATTAATCTGCAAAACGGCAATGTCAGAGTTTTTCTCATAACTTCCGTGCACTATGGCAATATTCACCCCTTTCCTGCTCCACGATACAAGTCATTACCATTGCACCGTTTTCTATAGCTACTCCCGGTGGCCTCCCATGTCATGGTTGTAATGGAGAGTCATGTTTGACAACTGCTTGGAAGTATCGGATAACACAACTTCATCCACTCACACCCCTCCTGAAGATAGTCTGTCCTTGGACAGTGCTACTGCTGCCAAAAGAAGCGAAGGAGGTATGCCTGTCTGACCTTTATTATTGTGATCACTGCTGCTTTAGTAGTAGTGTGGGACTGAATAGGCATTTAGACACCAATTATCCGTTTACTCCTTAGGGCAGTAGTAATTTTGTCACCTGCCACTATAATATATATATATATATATATATATATATATATACACATATACACACACACACACACACACACCTTTAGAGACATGACTGAATCCCTGCCACACATCATCTTCCAAGTGCTCCCCACGCACTACCTCATCCACTACAGAACAGATGGTGACATTGCCATCATTTCAACGACTCAATAACCCCATCAACCCATCATACACATCATTTAAGCCCTCCTTCGCACTTGCTCCCCATCATCACACCCACATATATCCATCTCATTTACTGCTCCTCAGCACACAATCACAACTTCCACAGATCCCTCCTGCACCAATATCTACCATGATGAAAGACATAAAATAGTTTATTTTCAGGCTACGGCTCATATGAAAGGCAGCCATTTCCCTAACAGTAACAGTCATTGTTGAACATCATAAAAGGTTGTAAACATTAAACATAAATTCCCTAAATGCACAACAGTCATTACTTTATCACTATTATCACGACTAACACTTTTGGTTACAAATATCCTTGCACCATATTAAAATACTAAAATTGCTTTCTGTACAAAGCATACGCATGTATTAAAGTAACTAAAGCATTCGATATGGTTAGTATAATCACTCCACTATGACAGCTTTAGAAAAATCTAATTTTAAAAATGTAATATTGCATAAACTGAAGAAGCCCGAGTTAAAAAAAGATCTTCTCCTTAAAGCTATATTAACAGATGTGATTTGTTACTGCAGATCCTGTAGAACTGTAAGGGCGAGCAGTTTTCTTTCTGCTTCCGGATAGCCATTAGGTTCTAACGCTCTCAGAAGGGGAACCTGCCACTTTGTTGCCCCTCAGTGCAGTATGCCAAAGGCAAAAAAAAAAGAGAAAACGGGGTCTAGTTTTCTAGAACCCCATACCACAATAGCATAGTCCTCGTTGTTCGATTGGCTTCATTGACCATCTAGATGCAATTGGTTGAGACATAACCTAGTAAATAACACTCTGTCGTGAGTCAAAGGTATGCAATCAACAATGGAGAGGTTGATGGAATAGTTTGTCATGTCTAAATTACGGACAAAAATTTACTTCTGTAGATCTCTCATCCATCTCTCACTAGACCTCAAAGAGATACCTTCTTTGATACTAACAGCAGATGACTTACCAATTTCACCAGGAGTTATGAACTAAACTTCTCTTCCTACACTTGGAAGTCCAATCTGGACATCATAAACTTGAACTAGGAGATGTTTAACCTAAAAGGATTGGATCAGCAAACACAAAGCCGGACATTCTTGTGCAGCAGATTAGGCACCGGCCGTTGCGGCACCTTTGGCACAGCCCGCATCCAGGTGTGCCCAGTTGGCCGCAGTCAACAGGTTGCGGGGAGCTGGCCGCGCTGGGATGGCAATGCTAATGGTGATATATTTAAAAGTAGTATACTTAAATCAAAGACTTTCCGCTCGGTACATGGAATCCTTACAGTTACATATACTAAGCGTGTGGAGTTTGGCTGAAATATACTGTCACCCAAAGCTGCAATTATTAGTGCTTAGTGTGACAATACATTTAAGCAAACAGTAATATCCCAGCGCGGACAGGTCTCTGTGCCGCGGCCAACAGGACGTGCCTGATGGGAGCTGCGCCGAAGGCACAGAGCCAAAACGGCAGGTGCCAAATTGGCTGCGCCTAAACAAGGCATGCCACAGCAGAGACTATTGTTTCCCCTGTCCAAATCTTGAGCCAAAGTTTATGAGTTCTTACCAAAATCAGAAAATCAATGAACATTGTATTTAATTTAGTATGTGCCATCACATTATTTGCAGGCTTAACAACCCCAAGTAGTTTAAAAATCAAAAAAGATTTTTCCATAGATAAGGCATCAGTTCAATGTTGGCCCCATATTTCACTGCCTTACGTTGTCGGCAAAACTGCTTTGGAGTTATACAAAGTTAGCACTACATTAGTTGACAAAAAGCAGCGACTTCTCTAGGTCAACATGCCTCCCAAGGTTTGCTGTATATTCACTGCCACCTTTTTCTTCTCTGCTGTCTAATTGTTGTTGTCTGGAAATCATACCCCTAGATCATCAAAGCCATGGACTCTTTCAATTTTTGTGTTGTTTAGGCAAAATCTCTGTTTAGTTTAGGTCTTTCTGCCCAGTACAAAAATGTCTGACTTTTTGCATGCATTTTTATGTCTAGGTTGGAACAAACATTTCTGAAAGTTCCAGGCAGCTTATCAAGTGCCATTTAAGTTTCAGCCAAGATCAATGTGTCATCCGCAAACAGGAGTAAAGGGGTCGGACGATCACCAATTTTTGGTACATCGGATGTCATCTACCTCAGTATTATGTCCAAGACATTAAGATGAAATTCAGTGGGGCAAAAAGACATCTCTGCTCACCCCCACCACCAATTGTTAATTTCAGATTTTGATAATTGCCCCTCTCTGCCAAACCTTTCCCATGCCTCATTATTGCTTGAGAGTGCCGAAATATAGGCAGAGAGGTCCTTGTGATCTTCAGATTGACAAAATTTTGACAAAACCTGTTTTATCTTTCAGAAAGTTGTGGTTAAATTCAAGAAAGCAAGCTATAGCTTCTCTATCTTGATCCCTTTGCTTTTGCAAATGAAAGGATTCAGAGTAAGGCACTGATCGACGGTACTTGTTTTTTCTTAAATCAAAGCTGGCATGGATTCATCATTTTATTTTCCTTGGTCCATAAAGATAGTCTATTGAATAACACTGTTCCAAATATTTTTGTATGATTATCAGAGATATTGTACAATAACAACCTGAGGAAGACTTTGAAAATAGGAAATATTTCCACTGAATTTGATACACTAAGGTTGATCTAAATACTATTAATGGCTTAAATCAGGATAGTGGCCCACAATACAACATCTATTTGGTAAATTCAACCCAATTAGTGCCCATCCAGATAACAACCCCATATTGAACAGTATCCTTGCTCCACTCTGCGACCTCATCGAACAAAGCACATATAGTTGGAAATACTATTGACCTGATTTTCTGTAACAAAATCTGTTTCTGTGCATCATGGTGAAACCACTTTCCATTCCCTTTATGATTACCCTACCACACGTCACACCCATCTGCCACACATCCTCCCTCACCCCCAGCCAGGCAAATCAAACACATCACTAACACCACTCATACCATCCCAACTTCCGATCCCACCAATCCCCCTTACACCTAAACAAATACAACTACATAATCACCAAGGCATTTCAAAGAAATTCCCCCTGTAAAACACAGAAACCCCACAACCACCACCATTAGTCATGTTAAAAAATCCCCCTCTTCACAATCAAACAAACCAGATGCCCAGAAAGCATCTGAAAACGGAACACATGCCCCTTCACCAACACACCCCTCAAAGACAGCTACTCCAAATACAAGATAGCAATATGCAGCACCAAAACTGCCCACTAACCCCAAGAGCACTAATGCGTTTCCAACCAAACACACAAAGTTGTTAACATCATCAGGTCGCTCCACAAATCACCATCCACCCATACCACGCCCCCAACCATCACAGTATGGAACACAGAGCCCTTCAACTCCATGATACACAACGGACAAGCCCTGCCTTTCACAGTCGCTGTCACTCCCCAGTCCTAAACCCTCTAACACATTGCACACATTCAAATCCATGGGCCAAGGCACGGCACCTCGCGGCGGTAATAAAAAACCTGCACCAGTGATTCATGCCAGCTCAGGCCGCATCGCCACCAAGGCTCGACATAGGCTCTCAACATCCATCAACTCCTGTCTATCACATGGCACCAACCCCTTCACAATATTGAACGGAACAAATCTCCTCAAGAAACTATCCCCCCACCCAACACTCCCTGAAAACTACTGTCACATTATAATCCTGTCATACCTCAACAGAATCATGGACCGCGTTATCATAAACCAACTGCAACATCACAGCACCACAAACAACCGCCTCAACCCCTTTCAATCACGTCTTCGTCCCAGCCACAGCACCAACACAGCCACACTTTACATTTTGGATGACCTTCACAACATCACTGACAAAAGGACACAGTCTTTCTAGTCCACCTCATCGTTCGCCACCATCGGCCACACCATTCCCCTAAACATCCTATTCCACAAGATAACAATCTCAGACACTGTTCTTGACTGATTTACCTCCTTCCTCGTTGAAAGAACACTCATTGTCTCCATGTCCCCTACTGAAAAAATCCCACCCAAGTGAAGTACAGGGTACCACAAGCCTGCTCCCTTTCTCCCCTCCTGTTCTTCCTGTACATTGAATACCTCAAAACGTACCTCTTTCCCTACACATAAAACAGTCAGACTACCTCCCCTGCTGTCCTTTCTCCATCTTACTCTTCCTTTTCATCTCCTCCCTTTTTAACTTTGTAAAGCACTCTTGAGACCCTACTGGGAGGGCCAGCATTGTATAAAAGTGTTTAAAAAATAAACATGACATTGTAGCACTGAGGGTTGACTGGAAAGATATCACTGAAGCAGCTCTTGGGTTTCCAGTAGTTATGAAAGTGGATTACATAATTTAAGTTTGTTCATGGTTCCAAATTGTAACTGATGGGTCAGATGGTAAATAAAAATAGCGAGCCTGTGTCCAGTGGTGTTTGCCAGGAATGTGTTCTTGCCCCTCTGCTTTTCCCACTATACATCAATGAGCTAGCTACACAAATCTCTACTGCAGAAACTGACACTCCCAGGATTGCAACCGCAAAGCTGGTTTACTACTATATCAATGCTGATCTGAAAGACTAGAACAGGCCTGCAAAAGCAATTAGAGATAGTTCCCCAATTCTGCCGGGACAGAGAGTTGATTGTTAATCGCCTAAACACTGTAGCTATACCATGCCAGTATTCTAATAAAAATCAATTTCAGAATAGATGGGGAATTGCTTACGGAGATAATTAACTTGGAAGATTCCACGGGGATGTTAAATGGAGTCCTCAATGCAAATACAGTTTTTTTTTTAATGCACACAGAAGCACTGGGTACCCAAAACCATCATCAGGGTTGTCATTTACCCCTTGTGATTTCAGATGCTTATACATCTCAAGCATTACCAGCAGCCTTGTATGGAAGTAAGTTATGGGGCATGAAAAATCTGAAGAACCTAAATATAATTGAATATAAATTTGCTAAGCAAACTGAGGCCACCGATCAGTACTCTCACAATTCCACTATTCATGGAAGCGGGGATAAAGTTCATCACTTTCTTTTGTACTGGCTCCATTTACATGAATACGACCACCTGTCGAGTGGTATAAAGACATGGTTTGGAATGTTATGGATTCCCCGGGAGGGGGGGTGTAGGACAAAACCTGGCAATGGTACAGTCATAAAAATGTTGTTTGCCAATTCAGGTCTTTCATGTTTATCATGCAGAGATGCCATAATTACATATGAAAATGTCCACGAAGTAAAAAGCAAACTAAACGTAATCTACGTATAAACTCAGATGTAAGCAGCTACACACCAATCTAGGTTTCCAGGATTTAGACCTTGAACGATATTTAAACTAAATACATTCAGTATTTAATTTAGTATTCTACCTCGAATTAAGATTGAACGAGTTCCCGACAGATTACTTCAGCTAGTTGGTCACCACCTGCCAATAGGCATTGCCCTTGTTGTCTACCCAAGAAACAATTGTAATTTTTTTTACCAGAATGCCCTAAATACACAATTTTTATGCATAGGTGGTTATTCCCTGTTATTTGTATCAGGCAAACTCGTTTCATGATGGACTTTTTATATGCAAACTTTCCATCCATGTTGAAGTTTCTTTGCAGTATCAAATTTCTTAGCAAAAGCTTTGCGGGTGAAACTAAGTTCAATTTGCATATAAACTGTTTTAGATTTATTACTGTTAGTATTGTATTTCATACTGATTTTATTTAGCTAAAATATTTTTTTTTATTTATTGTTATTGTTATTTTTCAAGGATTTGACGATATATTTTGATGAAATGTTTGCATTATCTCAAGATGTAGTTTTTTGGCTCCATTACTTTACGGGAATAGTTTTACTTTTTACATTTTACTTGCGACAGGCCCCGATGAGGGGAATACACCTCTCTGACTTCTGACCATATTTGAGCCATCGGTCTCCCATACCTAATGAAACTTTTACACTAACACAGACCGCCAAGAAGAGGACAAGAAGGAGCATCACTTACCCTGTCCATTAGATCCCTGGGCCATTTGCACCTCATTCCCTTTGAGCAGGGCCATTGCAGGGTGTTAGTCTACAAAAGGAACGTCACTCCAGACAGCTCCCACTGTGTAACTCATCTATGCTTTGCACACTGAGATTGCTGCTCTGCCTCCTTGCTTTATCTAGTATTGAGACAGATGCAAGTCCCAAAAGAGTTATTGCGGTCTGCCCCAGCTGTTGTTCACAACTATGTTATGATGTGATCAATTTATCCAGTGCGCATTATAGTTCAACCGTTTTGTGCATTCATTATTGCACAACTGGAGTAGCAGTATTCCCATTCTCTGGGGAATATGTTGACCAAATGCAATAATCAAAGTTGAAATACATAGTGATAGGTGTGTATGCCACCATGGATAAGAAGATAGCTTGGTGTGTGTTTAGTGCATGCTGCAGAGATCTGGGTTAATGTGCCATTTCATAGTGCCTGATTCTGGTATAGCCAACTCAACGATTCCTCTGTCTGAGGTTGCTATTTATGTATATAAACACTATTGATAGTAATACTTACTTTGAAACAAAGCAACATAGCATCAAACCCCAGATACATTAATTTGCAATATGTAGACTGGATGAAATCAATACCATCTGAGACGAATCCCAAGGTATCGTTACTGCTTTGAATGGGGAAGCCCATTCTCATGTGGCCAGAAAGGTGTGGGCGCTAGCCGATAGTACCCCTGGGGGTGGTACTCAGTGGGAGGATCTCATGGGGAGGGAGGACCCCATTGAGAGTAGTGACCATTCCGGGAGGACGCAGTACCTCTTTGACCCTCCCACCTTCCCACAAAAACCCACCCACTACACAATACCTAATGTCCCCATGTGTTTTTGTAGCATATCCCAGGTAAGAACTATTGGGATGAGGAGGAGGCCATGAGTAATGAAGATCACCAACAAGAACAAACACATATGCTCTAGTCTTTTGGAGGATTCTATTGGCTAGCTGGCATTCAAAAGCAGAGAGGGAAAAGAACGATGGCATCTACGTTTCGGCTCAGCATTCATCATGGGCCGAGAACCTGGCAACGTATGCGCAGACCAACAGAGCAAACAAGCAGACGTGTCTGGGGAAGAGGCGCCCTCTCGGAAGGCCTGCGAAGCAGAAGGCCGACCGGAGAAGGATCCCACCAGTGGCAGAGGCCAGAGCAGGGCAGAGTAGCCACCACAGAACCACAGAGGAGACGTGTGGACGACCGGAGAAGGCACTGGTGAGCCAGAGAGGCAGCAAAGCTGCTGTGAGACCCGCAAACAACCGGAGGGTGAAGGCCGAGACTCTGCAGGTACTAGGGTGGCTAATCCCAGGGTTGGGGAGACGCAGAGGACTCCCCAGGAAGGCCTGAAGTGAAGCACAGAAGGAATCTTCACAAGGTCAGAGACACCAAGTGAAGGGGGTCTGGGACACATATTGGGAAAGCATATCCCAAACAGTAACGAAAAGGAATACAAACTTGAAGGTACAAGCAGTACTCACAGATCGTGGCAGGGGATTAAACCAAGGATATGCTGTGAAGAGAGGTCAGATAAAGAGAACTGCGAGAGCAATCAAGTGAAGGGGGTCTGGGACCCATGTTGTGGTAACACCCCCTGAACAGTAATAAAGAGGAATACAAGGCTTACAAGTATAAGTGACACTCAGAGATCTTGGCAGAATAGTAAATCAAGGCTGTGGGTGAAAGTGAAGTCAGAAAGAGAGAACAGTGAGACCGAGAACATCAAGTACCCTACTTGGCAGGAAGGTGGACCAAGGAGTGTCTGGTACCCACCGCAATTGAGAAGAAGACTAGCACAGCTTGGGAGAGAGAACCAGAATATTCTTCCTTGTCGCAGTACCTGGGAGCCGTGCCTGCTCAAAAAGGGCCAGGGACCCTCAACACTACTTGGGAGAGGTAGCCAGGATACGCTTCATCATTGCAGTACATCAGAGCCAGATCTGCTCACAAAGGGTCAGGGGCCCTCAAGACAGCTTGGAAAAGGTGTGCAGGCCATCCTTCCTTGTTGCCGGGCCTGGGAGTCAGGTCTGCCAAATAAAAATAAGGGTCTATCCTGACCATTGAAGGCACAGAGACAATTCTGGAAAGACTCCAGGGAAAGGAATCAACCCCTTGAGTCTTGTGGAACTTTTACTTGCTTTTCTACCCTTTTTTTTTAAAGGAACTTTTGTTTTGAACTATTAAGCTGGGCTGCAGGCGGACAGCCAAGAGACATATCCCTTTTCACCTTATTGAGATTAGCTAGTGAGGGATGGATTAGGATTTGGACACAGGACAGTGAACTTTACTTTGGACAGACAGTTCAATTAGCTAGTTTTGTTGAGGCAAGGAAACCCCTCTTAGAGGTAGGGTTAGTTAGGATTTCCTCCAACACCCCGCCCCCAATTTCTGTTATTAATGAAAGTCTTTGCCAATCCACACATCACCCTTGTGTCCGAGTCTTACTCCTACACCCTCACACATCTCAGACCATGCTGAATGACTCAAAATACACGTTTGCAGGGTCTTGTAGCATGAAGTTTAGGTCAAGCTGCACCCCCTATTTAAGCCATGCTCAAAATTTAAGCTGTACCCTTTTTTATAGAGCCCTCCCCAACCTAAATTTCACATCCCACTTAAAGCACTGGTTAGGTATTTATCAAAGCCATTCTGCAGGTCAAGGTGGTTGTAGACCCTCCTAAATTAGCAATCTTCTCACAGAACAGATTATTTGTCCTTTGTCGTAAATTACTAATGGTACTCCAGAGGTGGCCCCTCGAGTACTGTGCTTAGAGAGGGGCAACTTCACCTCACTGATGATGCCCAACAAGGGTGAAACTCGAGTCTGGGTTTGCTGTTGGTACTCCTGTTCAGGGAACATTGCCTAGCATGTCAGTGCTGGTCTGCCTTTGTGGTTGGGACCAGACTGATACACAAATAGATATTTCTCCTCTGTGAAATATACAATGAGCTAAAATGCGGTTGCAGTTCCTCCCGAGTTGGAACCATCCCATAGAACCGGCAATTTGGCCATGCCTGTTCTCAATAGAGGGGGCTCACACATTTTTTGTAATGATCTGATATATTACCGGTAATCTTCATTACCCCTAGTACTGCTTTTTATTTTTCTCAGTACTTATTTATGAGGTACCAGTCTTCCCGACAGGAACCCTTCTTCTTTTCCATGCCGCTACCCTATTCCTGGGAGTAAAAAACTCCCCTTACCCCAGCATGCCTTAGTTTCTTTTACTTTACAACCAAGATGCAGAGACACGTTCCACCCCAAAACAGGAGGGAGAGGTGGGTCGCAAGTACTGCGAAAAGAGCACTACTATGAGTAATGAAGATTACTGGTAAGTAATCATATAATGACGTCCACGTCCCTCTTTCCCATCCAATACTTACTTAGGAGGCATACCAAAGCTCCTATAGAATGGGTTGAGAAATCAGAATGACCAGAAGGATCCTGTGTGCAGACAGTGCCACCACTTTATTTAAAGGTTTAGTCAAACAATCGAATAATGAAGTGCCAGCCCCCAGAAAGCCCCTACCAAGCGAGGATGCCACTTCTATGTGCAAATTCAAGCAATAGTATCTCGTAAAAGTGTTGAGATCTGGCCAAATCGCAGCCATACAAATGTTCTGTAAATCCACACTGAAGCTGACATTCCTCACGTAGAGGGTCCCTGAACCCCTTTAGGAAGGCGATGGCTGGATCCATCGTAAGACAGCTTAATCACATCCCTTATCCAGCGACTGATAGTAGGGACAGTGGCTTTCCTATCCGGTTTTGCACCACCTAAAGGTGTTAAATAGACCATCCGAAACGCGCATGCATGCAGTTTGCCCAGATACATAAGAATGGATTATCTTAGATCCAGAGTATGTCACCTCACTTTTTCTGGTGATCTCGGGGCCTGAAGGAAGGAAGGGCAATCCATTGTGCCAAATTAAACTATGAGACCACCTTGGGTTGAAAAGCCGGGTCAGATGTCAAATAGAACGCATCTGCTTGTATATCTAATTAGGGAGCCTTACACAAAAGAGCCCCAATTTCCCACACTGCTCTTCGCTGAGGTGATTGCCACTAGGAACACTGCCTTAAGTGTCAAAACTTCAAGTCAATCTCCTACAAAGGCTGAAAGCGTCCTGAAACACCTTCAAAACCGATGGCAAGTCCCATTTAAGAAGCTGTGAAACTTGACAAAATCTGGAATTAGTAAACCCCTTCAACAATTTATTCACGAGATATTAATTTTCTCTTTCTCTCTCCCAAGGATCATTGGGCCCGTAAATTAGGCAGACCCAATCCCATGTCAAATTCCTCATTCAAAAAATTCAGAATAACCATAGTGGGACAATGCAGAGCAAACCACCCCATTCTAGAGCACCACTTCGAAAAATTACTCGAGTTCCTATCATCCACCTTTAAGGTAGCCAGTTTACTAGCACAATGTACCCTATGTTCCAACAACGGGTTCAGACGCAGCCTCTGCAATCTTTCGCATTCAGTTTCTAAGCCCCACAACGAGGCAGTTTGGACATCATTCTTCGCACCCCCCAGAATCAACTGACACAGGGAGGTCAGCAGCAGAAACACTGGAGCAACCGCTAGCTCCATTACCAATGGGAACTACAATCTCCTAGGCCAGAAGGTCACCAGGCGACCCACTTCTACTGCAGAGTCCCTGATCTTTACCACAACTCTCAGAATCAACGGGCGAGGAGGAAAAACATACAACAGGCCATCTGTCTAATTGATATTTATAGCATCTGTGCACCACGGCCCCCCCTGACAAGGGACCCTGGCACAAAACCTCTCCACCTTCGCAGTTAGAGGGGAAGCAAACAAATCCAGCACTGGTGTCCTAAACTGCTAACAAATCAACTGAAACATGCCCGACGGGAAAACCCTCCTCAAATGGTCCACCACCAAATTCTACTCACTCTTGATATGAAACGCCATTAAAGAAAACAGGTGCGCCTTCGCCCATTTCCTCAGGGAATTTGCCAAACTTTCCAAACCTCTCGGACTGGTTCCCCCATGCCGGTTTATATAAGCTATGTTAGAGTTATTGTCTGTTCTGAGAACTATTGCCTTCCCCTAGAAAACTGATCCAAACACCCGCAGAGCCCTGTCTGCTGCTGTCAGCTCCCTCCAGTTGGAGGAGTGGGCTGCCTCCAGTGCCGTCCGCTTTTACTGATGTATGAGGGGTGCTACTGAGGTTCTCCACCCCAGCTTGCTGGCATCAGTGGTAACCGTGAATGGACAGTGGAAGTAGGGGCTTCATATGCAACCAGGCCCAAGGGATCAAGATCACACAGGAGGCCATATGACCCTGGGTCTGCAGAAAAATAAATCTTGCAGTGGACTGCCACTGACCCATCAAAGAATGGATCAGGTTCTGAATTTGGACCGCTCTTATCACCAGCAACAGCGCCCTGCACATGGCTGTCCAAAAGCAAACCGCAATGAAGGTGAGGTCCTGAGATGTAGATGCTTTGTTCAAGATGAACCCCACCTTTTCCAAGGTATTGCACGTAATGGCCACCTGTTGCAGCAGCTCCTCCTAGGAGGAGTCCCTGATAAGCCAATCCAAATAGGGGCAGGGGCTGGGTTCCCTATGAATTGAGAGTCATTAGCACTGGCCCCAGTATTTTCGTGAAGATTTGCGAGGCAGTCTTGAGATCGAATTGGAGAGCCTGAAATTGATAGTGCCGGTTCCCCACTGCAAACCTCAGGAATCTCCGATGGGCCTTCCAAATGGGAAAAGGATAGTATGCATCCTGCAGTTCCACAGATGCTAGGAAGTCCCCTTCCCTTATTATCTGGATTACTTTTTGTAGGTTCTCATCTTGAACGTTCAATTGGCCACATGTAGAGGCAATCTTTTCAGGTCCATGAGAAGTCTGCATTTCCCTGATGGTTTAGCCACCAGAACCGCATGGAATAAATATCCGAGCCTTCCAGACCTTTCGGAAACTTTCTGGATTGAATTCTTGACCAACAACTCCTGGATGTTGTTCATCACAGCCTCTCACTTGGACCTGCCCTTGGGCAGTGGGGTGATGATTGCTCCTGTACTGGAGGGTGGAGACAGAAAGTCTATCCTGTAACCCTCCCTTACTATCCAGTTCACCAAGGTGTCTCAGGATGAAAGAATGTGAGCCCAACATCAGAGCTTCTGCATACACACTCAGGACAGTGCTTTACCCGTTTTCCTCAGGCTCTGTTGCTTTCCCTTTCCCCAGCTCTTCCGAAATCCCTTGTTGGGCTGGCTGGGTTTGCCACACTTCTTTGTCTCTCCTGCAGGTCTAGGCTCTTGTGTTTTGTGTAGTTTTGCTGCATGTTTATCTGCCTTTAAAACCTTATGGAATTTGCCTTCCATCTCATCTCCAAACAACATTTTCCCCATGAAATGGCATCCTTGTTGCTGTGGATTTTTAATGAGACTGTGTGCCAACCTCGAACGTGTACCGGCCTGCAATTGCTGCACCCATCGAGATGGGCACAGCTTTCACCAAATCATAGGTAAGATTTGAGGGTAGCTCGATTTGCTCCTTCAGGTCCTGCAGAATGTGTCCATTATCTGCACCCTACTACAAGGTCGGTGTCAGGGTTCTAACTAACACACCCCAAGGCAGTCTCCGCCAGGTATGAAGCATATGTTGCAGCCCGAAGCCAAGGTGGAAGCTCGAAAAGACCTTTTTCCAGACTGGAGTACACCCTTTTATCCTAACTCTCCCATACCCTCTCATCTGGAGAATTAGAGGACTTCCCCACCAGACGTGGCATGATTGCACCCACCGTCCCAGGCTGTGGGAAGCTATCTCCTCTCTGAGGGTAAAGCAAATCTTTGCCATGAATCTAAGGACACAGTCCTTTCTTGGTCTTTTCATTCCCTTAAAACCTCGTCATTCACTTCCAGCAAATGAGGGAGGGCGATCTTTAGCGTGTGTTTAAACTGGGGAACAGTACATCTACCATATCCCCTCAACCCCCTGACCCCAACCCCTTTCCCAACTGGCACCTGCTCTGAGAATTCCAAATATTCAGAGACCTGAAAAAGAGCTTGTGCCACCGATCCCTTTTCTAAATTCTTTCCTTTGCGATCTTCTGCTTATGGGTCGGATTCTGACGGGGAGGAAGACGATGAGGATGTAGAAGATATGGATGTGTGGGGTTATTCCTTCTTTTACAGTCTTCTTGCAGCTTACGTGCATTGCAGAAAATAAACCCACACTGACTAAATAAATAAGTGCCGCTTCAATCGTTGAGCTCCATCGTGGCTCGAAACGAAATTATGCTCTATCGAAAAACGTTACTTCCCTTTCCGCCGCTGATACTAAAGGAAATACACCAGGAAATAGTATCAGGGTCGTGTAAAATGCTGCGGGATTGGTCACTAAGAATGACATCTCTCCTAAATTGGGCGAGTAGTTCTAGTGACGAACTCATCAACAATCCGGTAAAGGTGAAAGTGCGCATTATGGAACAGGACTGGATTGACACACTGGAGAAGGCTTCGACCTCGAAATTGGTACGTGATCTGCCTTTGAATTGGCAGAAAGTCAACTCCACAAAACAGTACCTGTTGAAATGTCCTGATAAGAAAGTGCGAGAGTCCTTCCTGAGAATCCGTCTGAATATCATTCACACTAAGGAAGTTCTGTCAAGAAGGAACATGTCAGAAGATGAAGGGTGCAGATTCTGCAAACTGGGGGATGAGGTGGAAACTATTAAACATCTGCTAATGAACTGCCCGGCTGTGCTAGCTGCTCGTACACTACACCTTGGTCCTCTATTCAGGAATTTGCAATTACCCTCGGAGAGGAGATAGCTTCCCACAGCCTGGGACGGTGGGTGCAATCATGCCACGTCTGGTGGGGAAGTCCTCTAATTCTCCAGATGAGAGGGTATGGGAGAGTTAGGATAAAAGGGTTTCTCCAATCTGGAAAAAGGTCTTTTCGAGCTTCCACCTTGGCTTCGGGCTGCAACATATGAAGAGGAATGGTGGTGTCGCCTAATCAATGGGGAAAAGACGTCTTGGGTTATAGCAGTGGTGGGCTTTTTTCGTGCCATTGGTCTAATATCACAATAAGGATGGGAAAGTAAAGAGAAATTACGTAACAGGAAACAAGTAGGATCTCTGTGGTCCTCCTCGCCTTTTATTACTTCTTTTTCTTTTCTTCTTACTCCCGCTACTCTCTGCTCCCCCTTCTTTGACTGTACCACCCCATCATTATCAAGGCTTCTTCTTTTCCCATCAAGCTTTTCTTCCCTTTTCCCTTCTTGATCTTAAGGATCCAAAACCTTGTAAAAATTGTTTACACAATTAAACCAAGTAAAATAAAAAAAAATAAGTGCAAGTGATAGGAAAAGGGATCAAGGAGAAGCATTCCAACTAGAATATATAATTAAGACCAGTGCACTTTAGTACTCTGAAAGAGTTGGTTAAAGTCTCTAACATCCCCTGATGCCTCCGTCTACTGCATAAGGATGAGGGATGCGCTTTTCCAGTTTTCTGTAGATTCTAACATGTAGTCATAAAAAGAGGCGGCGTTACGGTCCCTACCTCAGGAATCTCCACCCCCCATAAAAAATAATCTTGTGTCTCAATCAACTCCTAATTTCCCAGCATGCCCCAGTCAGCACCATATTACAGTAAATGAGTGTGAGTTACGTGTCTCCAGCAGTCCCTCGTAGCCCACTTTCTGGTTTCTGTCCCTCTTCTGGAGCTCGGTCCTGATGTGACTTTTCCAGGCCATATCTCCGTGTCAGTTTCAGTTTAACTGGGCTGCTAAATGCTTCTTAGCCAGGACAGCATTGCGTCTTGTGAGTTGTAGTTTTTTTTTATGTGCGCAGCCAAATCACCTCGTTTACTTGCAATGGAAAGCGTCATATGCAAAAAACAAAAGAAAAGTGCGTCCGCTTGTTGTTACAAAACAACGTGCATGCTACCGCTATTACTTACAAACATTGTAAAATGAGTTATCATTTCAGCGTATACGTCTGCAATTCGCTTCGAGAACAGAAATACATTTGGATGTTTAAAACTGAGATTGTATAATTTGCTAAAGGGAGTTCCGTCGATCTATTGACGGAATACAGGTGTGGTACCTCCTCTACAAGATGGCCGCGAGGGTACAAGACAGTCCCTTTTCTATGTTGCAACTTCATCAAGTTCTCATGGCAGTTTGTAAACAATATAGCGCCCAGGGCGAAACGATAAACCTGACCGCCAAATCAGCGCAAACTCGCCTCTGCAATATGCAATCATCGTGATATAAACAAAAAAGGGACTTTACTAACGTGTACACACAGAAGTAATAAATAGACACAGAAAAGTAGACAACAATATTGGAAAAATGTTATGATTACTTACCAATAATCGTCATAACTCATAGTCATACTCTACCTCGTCACAGTACTTACACATGAGGCTCCAGCCTCCACTATAGGACCGTTCTTCCAACTTTTTATTCCCTCCCCTCTTCCTCTGGGAGATATAACTATCTCCCCTTTACACACAATCCCCCCTTTTATTTTACCCACCAGGATCATGGGCCTCTCCACCAAGGGTGGGACAGGAAGTCAGTACTGTGACAACGAGGAGTAAGACTAGGAGTAAAGAAGATCACTGGTAAGTAATTATATTCAATGCATCCACCCCTGTGGGATGGAAATCTGGAGAAAAATGTCCCAAGCCGAGCTGTCTCGGGCGTGGCAAACAGATCTAGAACTGGAGTAGCAAACCAGTGGCATATCTTTTAGAAGAAGTGTAGGTGTAGAGACACTTCTTGGGAACATGGAAAAACCTGTTGTTATGGTCTGCCACTGTGTTCTCTACACCCCTGACATGGTTCGCCTGTAGGGCTACCCTGTGACTTGCTTCCCAATGACCAACCTTCACCCCAATGATCCCAGGGCTGGTGGTTGACGTATGATACCACTGCCAAATTGTCTGTTCTGATCAGAACAGCCCTGTTGGTCACTGTCCTAAAGGGCCCCGTTAATGGCCTCTAGTT
Organism: Ambystoma mexicanum; assembly: GCF_040938575.1. Lineage (NCBI taxonomy): Eukaryota > Metazoa > Chordata > Amphibia > Caudata > Ambystomatidae > Ambystoma > Ambystoma mexicanum. The sequence goes on from NC_090932.1 coordinate 311,984,448, forward strand.
TCTTCTAATTCGACGCATAGGACTTCTCCTTCGGACCCCACTGTTCCTGGTGCACCAGATCTTGACAAGTTGCTCCCCACTCTAAACCGCTGGCAACTGTTGTAACTATGATCTTGTCGAATGGACCTGCGTGCGTTCCTCTCTCTGGATTGGAATTGGCCAACCACCATCGGTGCTCGTTTATCAGCCCCATAGATTGGAATCTACCCCTCCAAGGATTGTGATGCTGGCCTCCAGAACCTGAGAAAATGTGACACCACAGGTGGTAGTGCACTCTTACAAAGGGCACAAGAAAAACCTAAAACTCCATATGCAATGGCAAAACAAAAGAGGGGCTGGTTGGAAGGTTTTGAATTAATCTTAACCTCTGGCATTGCTCTGGGCAACCCCCGAGACCATCATTCTTCACCTGCCCAGCCATTACAAAAGGGGAAAGACCATATGCAAATCAGGTTTGGTCCCACCCCAAAAGGGGCAGGCCAGCCCGAGCTGCTATGTCACATCCCCTCTGCAGGAGACCACAAGCATCTCCAAACATGGCGCGTGGGCATCATCTGTGACGAGTAGCTTGGGTCTCTAGGCCCAGCAGGCCCAGAACCCACATCTGGGCATACCCGTCCCATTCGAGGTGACTACAGCAAAACAAAAAAGGTGATGGCTGGAAAGTTTAAAATTAATCCTAACCTCAGTCATTGCCCTGGGCAACCCTCCAGACCATCGTTCTTGGCCTGCCAAGACATTACAAAAGGGGAAAGACCATATGCAAATCAGGCTTGGATCCACCCCAAAAGGGGTAGTCCAGCCCAAACTGCTTGGCGCCATCCCTTCGGCACGAGACCATAAGCATCCAAGCGACAAACTTTTGCTGCAGTCCCGATGGAGCCCTGTCTGGCTATTGATCTTTAGAAATCCTTTGGTGGTACTTCGACCCTTTGACTGGTGGGGCCAACCATTCCCAACGTCTGCTCAGTGCCTTGTAGACTGTATTTCTGTACTTTGGCTTGGTGAACCAATGTATAGGAGGCCAACCTAGTTAGTGAAAAGGGGCAACTCTGGGTGCTGTAGCTAAACCAATCAAGGTTGCATGGAGAGTGGTCAAGGCTAAGTCTCAGGAAGGGTGAGCCTTATAAAGGGTCCGTATTGAGTCCACAAGATAAGTAATCAAGCATAACACTTAGAAAAGTAGTTATAAAAACACAATATTTATTTATGGCTAGCAAACACTATACAAATAACTATAAGCAAGTAATAATATCACATAGCACTCATATTGAAATACATATAAACAGCCCTGTAACCAGTGCAATACAACCACAATACCACCACCCCACAATACTGAAAAGAAAGTTAATGGTTATATTTCCAACGGCGGTCCATAAGAATTCAACCCTAAATTTAAAAGTACAACCCTAAGTTGACTGGGGCCTTGTGCCCTCAAAGTTCACAATGTTTCCAGTAGTTTTATGAGCTCGCAAAAAGAGTTAGGAGGAGGTTCTTGTGGATAGGAAATCAGTTCTAAAAGTCAATTAAGTATCTATTCTAATAAATAAAACTGTCCCCAGTTTTCAGAGGGCTTTCGGCAACAAGTATTGCCGAAGCCAGACAAGGGTAAAACATTTAAAAGTATTCAAACCTTTTACAGGTGGACATAGGGGGCAGGTAAGTATTGCTGTAACTCACCCCATATTCCGATTTCTCTTCAGACTGGCAGGTCTTCAGAGGGTCATCAGAGGTTGGTTTTCCCACCATTGATTCCGGTCGCCAGAACCCAGGAGTCGTGGTTGCAAGAGATCTACGCTAGACCCTGACATCTCTACAAACTACAGGCCCATCACCACTGTCCCCTTTCTCCTCAAGATCCTGGACCATGCAGCATACCTACAGATCCAGGCATTCTTGGAATCTAACAACCTGCTAGGGCTGTGCCAATCTGGCTTCCGACCTGGCTACGGCACAGAAACAAATTTACTAGATTAAAAAAACAAAATGGGTGAAATCAAAGTCTCTAGTAATGTAGCCCTTCTCTTCTTGTTTGACCTGTCGGCCACCTTTGATTTGCTGGATCACCAAATCCTGTGCCACTAACTTGCCTCAGCAGCTCACTTTTCTCCTGAAGCCATCTCCTCGACTTCCCATTTCCTGTCAGAGAGAACTATGAGGGTTCTCTCAGCCACAGCCTCAGCCTCTGCTGCCCCGGTCACCTGCTGCATCCCACAAGGATCCTGCACCCCCCTCACACTCTACAATATCTAAACTAAGCCCCCCTTTGACCTGCTGGATGCTTGAGGCACAGCCTACAAATACTACGCCGATGACACACAGATGCTTCTCCCTCTTACTGGAACCTACTCATCCGACCTACTCGTCCTACAAACAGTCTTTCCAAAATATTCAAGCCTGTGTGGCTTCCCACATTCTTTGCCTAAATGGCAAGATGGAGATCCTTCTTGTCGGCACAAACAACTCACTCAGTAAACTAGACCCAGCTTGCATATGAATCATTCCACATCAAGGGCAATACCATCCAGTCTGCAAAATTGTCAAGACCCTAGGTGTACACCTAGACACCACCTTATCTCTAACTAGGCAGGTCAATGTCAGCATCGTCAGCAGCACACAGCTCCAAGCTCATTAATGCCGGCAGACCATTTCTTTTTACCGACAGTTGTATGACCCGAGGCTGAGCACTTATTGGCTCCAGACTGGACTATTGGCAATCAATCAATCAAAATAACTTTATTCAGCCGACGGGCCATCAAAGTACATCCTAACACAAAACATTTGCTTGAGTTTTCATAATATATCTTATCCTCATATCAAAGGAAACAAAGGAAAAGAGAAAAAAACAGTATGAACAAATAGAAAATAACAGAAAAAGAGAAAGCCAGCGAGGGCACAAAAGTTCAGAAATAAGGCGGAACCCTTATTTAATAAAGGCACGATTCAAGGCTCCACAGGACCAGACCCACGATGCTTCCCAGTTGGCTTTGTCCCCAAGGGTGTGAGGTTCGCACCAGTTAGAGCCTGGTTAATTAGCATACTTCCAGGTAGGCCAACGTTTTCAGGGTGAGGGCAAGGGCTAATTGCAATCCCCTTAATAGCAATCCGAGCATAACTCCCCAATATACCCAGGACAACTCTGGTCACTCTCTGATCCCGAAAAAACAATTTTACAGAATCATGGGGGCTATCCCTCTCGCTAGATATTCTATAACAACCCACCACGGTTTCCTTAGATACAAAAGCACAACCCCCGGTCATGCAAAGCCAGTGTAAACATTTGTTAAATAGGGTATCCGTTGGTTCTCCTTTATTGGCAGGCAATTTGGGTACCCCATGGAGGAATATTGTAGCACTTCTTAGCCCCCCATTTTCATGGTGCTTAGACATGCTCCCCTGAGACAATGACTGTGTGCTCTGGATTCCTTCATGCTAGGTTATTGAAGTCCCGTTGTGCATTGCTCACGGGGCTCCAGTACAATGGACTTTGAATAGGGGTCAGGGGCTTTGCCAGGCATAATGTACTGCAATTGGTTCTCTGGCTGCGGCTGCATCGCCTGGGAGTGGGTATAAACATTAGGCTCACAAGGCGCGATAGCCAGGAGGGGTCTCACATGGTCGCAACTATAGCTTTTTGCATTTTCTTCGAGGGCAAACAGCCCGGGAGTATCCTGGTTGACGGAGCATTCTAGTGATGAATTAAGGGGCTCCATGCCAGCAGGTTGAACACAGCAAGACTCCCCCTGAGTGGTCCCTCCTCCCTTCCGCTGAGGCTCCAACAAGACTAGAAGCAGTTTATTTGTAACTGCTATTTCCAAAAGCCCCCGTTCACAGTTGCACCCCCTCACAGTATGGTCCTCCTTGACAGATGTGTTAAAAAGCAGGTTCCAGGCTTTTTAGATTAACTTCATGTAAGTTTATTTCCAGCTTAATAGTTACATTTCCACATGAAGACATTAAGGACATAAGTAGTGGACAGACACCGGCTCCCATCACCCAGGGCAGCCAGCAGTAACTGTCACTGAATAGAACACTCACCAAGAATATTCTATCATCCACACACAAACATTCCACATGACATCACCAGATACATCACCAGAGACAGGCACGATACAACACACCTCTCTCCTTTACAAACCTAACCTGCACAAAACAAGTCACACACCACATCAAACTACCACCTTCCAAAAACATTCCACATGACACTCAACTGAAAACGGACACTTCCACAGGCAACCCCAACCAACAAAAACATCACACCCTGACAAACCGCAAATCAAATACCCTCGCAAAATACTATCATCCATCTGCCTGTTCCTGCCACAAACAATCAACTGGGCTCTCACCCCATGACCGACCAACCTTGACCTGGGCAACATCACCTACATTCCTGACCACCACACAACTGCTTGGCCTCCTGCCACCTGCCCCGCCTACAACAGCGCGGGTGTCCAGGCTGCCACCCTGGAATCTCCAGCAGATCTCTAGACTGCCACTCTAGAGAACTAAGACCTCAAAGTCTCCAAAACCACAACCTCACATCAACAGGGAGTACTGACTGGAAACACTGAACATCACTCAAACCAACAGAAACACCCATGGACTCAACACCATACACACCGCACCATACCAAGATGTACAATCCCTCCAAACACATTGAGAGCAGTGGCCACATACTCCCAAAGCGAACATCAGAAATTGGTAAAAACTGAAACAGTATATTTAGCAAGAATGACATCCTCACCCAAGTCAAACTATTGAAAACCAAGAAGCAAGACAAAATCCACAATTAAAAATCACAAGTAACATAGAAAATAATTTACTCACCAGGTATGGACATACCACTCCCACTATCACCGGGTCATTACTAGGCGTCCCCAGCTACCCCTTCAACGTCAGCTACCAACAGTCCAATATGATGAGAAGGTTAAGAAACCTTAGAGAAGGCGCTACCTCCCCTTAAAATAACCAACTTAGTCGTTCAAACTTTACCTAGCAAATGAATTAAACTCATCAACCAAACCCAACTCCAAAGTTAAAAGACAAGCATTCTCCTGTACTGCAAAAGCATGGGCGCTACCCCCTCTAGAACTACATCCTAGCAGTTCAACTTTTACCAATAACCTAACATGAGTACACCGTTTCATGTAAACTTCATGGCACCATACAACATTGTCCAAACCATACCAAGCACACATTACCCAAGAATTAACAACATGTCCAAAAACAGAACATCACGCATAACCCATGCTAACTGTGAGTTGAATCCGTTACCCATACCAAGCACACATTACCCAAGAATCAACCAGGTTGAATCCGTTACCCAGCTCTCCCTGACTCTCTCCCCATCCGCATACAGAAATTGCATTTTATATACAATATTATACAAGTCAGATTGATAACATGCATCCAAAAAAAACTATGAAATGCCACAACCATATTTCGCTATAAATGAAGCAAAACACCAAATCCACACTATAATGGACTTAAAGGTCCATAGCCATTACTAGGCACCATCACAACCTAAATGTCCATAGCCATTCGGGCTCTAAGGAAATCCCTACCAGTCCATGTTGCTTACTGCAACTATAAATGCTGCAAATCCTAAAAAAAAACGTTAATTTTATCCATCACATAGAAACACATTGATATGTGCATGCTTTACACCAACACAATAACACCTTTTTGCAAGCAGAAGTCCATGTGTGAGGTTGCTCTCCATTCCAAACCTGCAATTCCTCAAAAAGATTAGGTCTATCTTACAAACGCACAACTCAACCCCATAAACTGGTATCAAACTTGTAATTTCTAGAAGAAATTATGCCAAATAACCAAAAACACATCTCCATAAAAATGACCTTACCACTCAGTATGTAAGAGATCACGAAAATGACATCCACAATTCAATACCAAACTGTCGCAACAGTATCCTTTTTACATTCCACTGCAGATATAACTAGTTTAATTAAGACTGCATTCTAAATATCCCCATCCATGCCCTCCATAATGACATTGCCTGCAAATGTCACCTTAATTGCTGGCCGCTACTCGACGTCTCACTAGTTGAGACGGAGCGGCATGGGTTCATCACATTGCCGCCTCCTTTCCTGAGGCAGAGGCAACTCTCTGATCATCCACATCTCTGCCATGCCGATTATAGCACATGCGGTTTAGGTCCTACAAGTCATTATGTTCTCAGTGGGATCGGCTCGAACCCTCAGTGAGCCGAGAACACCTCCTCACTCACGACAACACGACAACTCGACAACTCCACAATGCTTGACGCAATCCGCCTTGGAGACGAAGCCAATACCAGTGCCACGCAAGAATCTTTCACATAAAACCGCTCCCAATACGACATCATTGCTATCGACATCACGTTTCCGGAGACAACGTTATCCAGATTCTCCGGCTCAGGGATTGGATGCCCAAGGTTTCCTGATCACGTGCAGCGCGCAGTGTCCCTTACTTTAACCAGGAAGTCATGTGTCACTCCATTGCTGCACAGGCCACCCCAGCTTCCATAGAACGGCATTTACATAATACGCCAGTAGAACGTTAACAGCAAAGTGTTCCCATCCTTCGCCAACTCCCCAGTCTTCAGTGTGACGTCATCAGTCACAAACACGCCACGGAGCCGTGCATAACTCCCATTGAGAGACGATCAGCATGTCAGGTACCGGTATGGAAATCTTCACCACACATTACCCAGCAACCCAAAATCTCATTTTCTCGTGTGCTAGAGACAAAACCAGCAAACCGGACAGTGCCTGTGTCTTCTTCATAAACTGTGGGAGACGTTCTAACAACAGCTTAACGTCTCCAATTTACCATTGGGTTAGCTCCCCCTTCCAGAGCTCAGGCTTTAGTCCATGTGAGCACCCTTAAAATTCATAACCTCCAGCAGGTTCCCCCCTCATGATGGCTTCCCGTTATGGAGTTTAAGACTCCATCTGGGACATGGGTCAAAAGGCACATTCAAGCAAATGTTATGGGCACCAACACTTTGACCGGCCCCTGTCCATCAGCTCTCCATCCTATTGCTACGGAGCATGTCTGGGTGTTTCCTTGACCACCTCCTGGGTCCCAGCTTCCCCACACTCCACAAGCTCACCATGAGCGCTGGTCCCAGACGACAATGGGGCTTTCTCCCTGCGGCTCCCCTTGCACTGTGGGGACCGTGTCAGGACTTCTTCCTGACGACCCCTTGGGCCCCTGGGTGATGGGACTTACGGTTTCTGGGGGCGGTGTTGTCCTTCTCCATCAGCTTGTCCTTCCTGCACCCCCCGCAGCAGGGTCCTCAGTGCTTCAGCTTGTGGCACGCGCGTTACCAAGGACCGACTCGTCGCCATTGTTAAAAAGCAGGTTCCAGGCTTTTTAGATTAACTTCATGTAAGTTTATTTCCAGCTTAATAGTTACAGTTCCACATGAAGACATTAAGGACATAAGTAGTGGACAGACACCGGCTCCCAAATCCCAGGGTCAGCCAGCAGTAACTGTCACTGAATAGAACACTCACCAAGAATATTCTATCATCCACACACAAACATTCCACATGACATCACCAGATACAACACCAGAGACAGGCATGATACAACAAGATGGGTCAGAGGTGGGTTGAATACCTTGGTTAGTTGGCTTAGGAGCCCTCAGGGGAGTTTATAATAGGTATGAACTGGACCCTAAATGCCTTGGAATCACCCAAAATTACAGAGTTTATTAGACTGAATGGGGGATTTGACGGAATTTCAGCCATTCGAAAAATTCTGAACGGCCGAAAAGTTTGACCAAATCACCCATGCAGTGCTAAGGGCTGCAGAGGCTGCGGGGGTGTCCTCCTTGCCCTTGCTCACCATATTGTGAGCAGGGGTTGCAGGGGTGTCCCTCGCAGCCATTCCAAAAAAGCCAACAAAAAAAAGGTGGGCTGCAAGGGTGTCCCACCCACACTTGCTCACTAGATTGTGAGCAGAAGTTGTGGGCGTGTCCCCTACAGCCACCCCAAAAAAGCCCCCCCCCCAAAAAAAAAGGAACAGACCCTGTGCCACCGGTTCCTGATTATGGAATTGTCAAACAAGATGGCCCTTTGTGATTCTACGCTGCTTGGCCTCACTTTTACTATTAATACTAATGTTCTGTCTTCACTTAAAGACATGCGACTAGAGCTGGTCAAGCAGGGTCTTGACATTTCTTCTATTCAGATCATGCTAAATAACAAAGACAAAACAAAGGAGGAGAGTAATACTCTCCTGTGAGAGGCCATCCATATCCTGAAAACCAAATCCGCTCCATATGCAGTGGAAGAAGAGCTGGGCAACACTCCAAACCAGTGCTTCGATGATACACCCCTGTCAGAATCTGTACTGGAGGAGTTCCGGCGGTTGGCCAATGCGGTAGTGGGTGACATAGAAGCCATCCCGGAGACTGCGGAAGATCAACCTGTGGCGGATTTAGAAGGAAAGGGAGTCCTCGAGCCAGATTGGCAACCAGCATACAGTCAGAGTTCTAGAGGAAGAAATATGAGAAAACGTCAAGCTGGGAGAAAAAGGTAAAATATGGGGGAACCTAGAGCTAAGAAACATCAGTACAAATCAAAAAAAGCAAATGATATTACGATTGTTAGCACAGACTCTCCTACGCAGATTAAGGAGATTCCTTCCTCTACCAATAAAAGCAATAAAGGAAATGAGGGGATTGAAACCCCGGTTGCAGATGACCCACTGATAATATCTGGAGTGAGAAAAGAAGTAGGCAACCAGGGGAAAACCAAAAACAGCAACAAAAGGGTTACAAATATTCTCAGCGCCAGCACGAAAGACATTGTGGGAACTGTTAATGTGAGCATTGGTCTTCAAACAGATATGAAGACCATTTTAAAAGGCAATTTAGAAGCTCCATTGGGCATGAATAATATTGGAAGCTTGCCAGTCTCAAATTGCTAAAAAAATAAGCTGCCTGGCATAGTAAGATGGGCACCAATATTTTCGCAAACAAAATTCTTCCTTGGTGAAGCAAGGTATCGCGCTAAGTAAAACACCATCCACACATAGTGGAGCAAATATAAAGTTGGCTCCAATTCTTTGAACAACTGCAAAAAATAACACTACTAAGCATCTGGTTGAGCAATACTTTACAAGGGACCCTACAACATTGGACATTGATATTGCAAGACCATTAAAAGCAAATGACACTCAAAATGGTCAAGGGAAATTTGTATTGCTTAATGCACAACCTTTGCAAGAAGAGCATAACTCTCTAACTCAAGTAACGGTTGAAACACCTATGTTATCCGCATTGAACAATCCAAAAGACTTTACCATCCCAAGGGTTTGGCTTAGACTTTTATCCAAGGACAAACATTACAAATCACTTAGTCGCTCTGTGATTTTGCAAATCACTAAAAAAGTCAAAAATGTGTACTTGTTTTCCACAGATGATATTGACTCTGTAATGTTTCCTTTGGCCCAAGACCCCTTTCTGGTAGAAGTGGTATTTTCATCAATTGGTGCAAAAACTGCTATTTTGAACGAATCGAAGGAACTCAAGCTCCTTGGCTTGGAGGTCTCGATCAATGAGTCCAGGGGCAATGGTAGAGATCATAGCAGTAAAGAAGTACCTTCCAGAAATCTGCAAAGGGGCAGCAATTCCCAGGAGGTGAAGGAAGATGAGGAAAGAGGGTGAATGAAGGGGCAGCTCCCTCAAGGAAATACATTGCCAGAAATTCTCTCCCAGGTTTTGCAGAAACTGGGCGTAGGCTCACAGCAGCTTTAGAAAAAGGAGTCTCAATGTAATTAGTTGGAACACGCGGGGCTCCAGCACCTTTAAGGCAAGGGGTATGCGCAATCATCTATTTGAGTTTGGAGACTTAGTTTTATTGCAAGAAACATGGTTAGTAAACCCCATAAATATTGAAGGGTTTACAATGTTTTCATTACCAGCAATACAAAAGGATAAATGGAGACGGGCGCGTGGTCTCCTGATTGCCCTAAAGAACCAAACAAGTAACAATATAACCCCAATCTATGACAATAGTAAAGGTATTCAGGCCTGTAGAGCATATTTGAACTGTGTTAACACAGTTCTATGTTGGGTGATAATTAACATCTACTGGAACCCTGCTAGTTCAAAACTACATTCTTTTCTTGAGTCCTTGGGTTCATTGTTTGAAAAAATCAAAATGGATCCAGGAAATACTAATGTAATCTTAGCCAGAGACCTAAATACAGACTGTTTGCAGTTGGGAGGGGGGTCAAGAAAAAAAAAACACGTTTAAAGGGTCAAAAAATGGGAGGATGTGGTTGGATTTTGTGGAGTTTTTGGATTTAAAGATGGTAAATGGTAGCACAGAGGGGGGCCTTGTGCGAACTTGCATAGAGGTAAATCCTCATCTACTCTGGATTACATCTTTGTATCCCAATACTTGCACACAATCCCCTATACTATGACAATAAAGCAAGCAGGGGGAAGTGACCACATTAGATTGGAACTGTCCTTTCCTGATCTTACAACCTCCTCCAATAATGTAAACAATCAGGCCCTGAACTGTATGAAAGGAAAAATCAGAATGGTGAAGTATAAGCACGAAGGTGCAAACTTAAACACTCAATTAAAGAAAGCTCCAAGATCTATCTGGGAAACGGAATGTCATCCAAAAGAATTCACCAAGTTTATTTGGACCCCGACGATTCAGTGGGAAGAATCCAACAAAAGCACATTAATGTCTTTGATGAGGAGACGCAGAAAAGGAAAAGAGAGTTTAGAAAAGCCATGCGTAACATCAAATCAGCAGGGGTGAACCCAGAAGCCCATAAAGCAGAAGCCAAGAGAGAAAAAATTAACTATAAATCTTGGTCACATAATCATAAAGCTTCCCAAATACAAAAGGATGGGGAACAGGTTTTGAAACTGCTAAAATTTGGGAACGCAAGAAACTTCTGGTCAGTGATTAGCCACTTCGAGTATGGTGCTGGAAGCTCGCCATGTAACTTGGTTTCTGAAGCAGGGTGGGTGGAACACCTAACAGAAGTCTTTAAAGACTCTAATGGAGCTAAGGTTGAAGATAATTCCAACATTACATGGCAAATGAACTTTAATGAGGGGGATATCGAGGAACTCATTATTAAATCTTAAACCTCTAAAGCAGCAGGCCCAAATGGCTTACCTTATCAAGTCCTCAAAAATGAACCCAAAATGTGGTCACATCTATTATACCGATTATTTGGGGAAATCCTTAGAAGGCAAACCTTTCCATCATCCTGGAAGGTCGCTTTGGTCACTCCTTTCTTTAAGAGTGGAGATCGTCAAGCAGCGGCTAACATGGTCCTATTGCCCTCCTTGACATAGAAAGCAAGCTCTTTATGAAACTCTTACTGAGAGAAGTGTCCTTATGGGTAGAAAGGCACAACATTCTATCTCGTTTCCAGAAGGGCTTTCGTAAGGGTATATCGACATCTTTGAATGGTCTGATTCACAATCTAGAAAGTGAACAGACAGAGGGACAAGGGTCACTACCCCTGTATGGGGCCTGGGTCGACCTCTCAAAGGCCTTCGAGCAGGTGAATAGAGCTCTGTTATGGAGTAAACTCACGCGCTATGGAATGCCTGAAACCTTACTGGGGATGTTGGTGGAACTTCATAAAGAGACCAAGTTAAGAGTCCGCTTGGACGAACTTGGGCATCTTTCAGAAACCATTGAGGTAGAAAGGGGGGGGTCAGACAAGGGTGTCTGGGTGCCCCCCTTTTCTTTAATCTTTTCCTAGCAGATATGGGATTCTCCTTGGAATCGTCTTCATTGGCCAGCCCTGTGTTGAATGGAAGAAACATCTTTTGGCTGGCCTATGCAGATGATATCGTGCTGTTGGATAGAACAGCAATTGGGCTTCAGCCATTATTAACCAACTTGGCTGAATATGCAAGTTTGAACAAGCTTTCAATAAGTCCCAATAAATCAAGAATTGGGGTTTTTAGGCAATCCCCAAAAAAGATCAAATATACGAACTGGTTTTTAGATGGCCAAATGATTCAAAGGGTAGAGGTGGTGAAATACCTGGGCTATAATATCTATGCCTCCCCCGCCCTTTATAAAGCCGAGGCAGAGATTGCTGCAAAGATATCACAGAGCGCTGCTCAATTGCTTAAACTGAACTTCAAATTCTGTACATTTTCGATTCTGCCGTTGATCAAATTTTACCTGGCAAAACTAGTTCCTGTAGTCTTGTAGCGACTGGAGTCTAAACCACGACTCTGGTCTACTAACTGGAATATATGTGAAGCCCATCTATGGAAGAAGGCATTAGTCTCCCGGCTTGTACCTGAAGTTGGCGCTTTAGGTTCGAACTTGGTCTTAAATCCTTGGGATGTATGGTGAATTGGAAGTTAATTTCGCTCTACCGGGAGATCATTACTGGAAAGAGGTCCACCCTTTATGGGGATATTAGGCGCCACATGGTGCACTCTAGGGTGGCCATTCTGGCAGTACTAGAAAACAGAGTGAGTGAGGTTCTGCATAAAGTAGACCTTGATGTAGACACCTTAATATATAATCTATCAAAGGTTAAAATATAACTGGAAAGTATGGACTGGATTGAGACAATTGAGAGGGTTAGAATGTCATTGTCCAAAAATCCCTTCTTGCAAGGTGAGAAGAAACTTGGCTGCCTTTCACAATATCTCATGAAGTTTCCGGATAGACTGTTATGTAATAACTTCCTTAGAATTAGACTACATTTGGTGCATTGCAAAGCAGGGAGACAGAGCTAAACAATTATGCAAAGTTTGCGCTGTCCCAGAAAAACAATCACTCAGGCACCTACTGATGGGGTGTGAAGGCACGTGGAGCTCATGATTGGCACTTTTTGGAAAATGTGTGCGTTATGATGAAGAACTTCTCTCAGAATCCTTCTGGGAAAGGCTGATATCGGGCTGTGATGCCATATTGACATCAGCAGCGGTTCGAGTGTTAGAAATAAGTGAAATAACCATTTGAAATCTAAAGAAATTAAATTATAGGGGTCAAAGACCAAGCTGCTAGACACAGTCAACTGTAATTTGTCTTGGTAGTTTAAGAGAAATGTATTTTGTCAATTAATTGTTTGATTTTTCTTTTTATTTATCTGTATGGCTGTGTGTGTACTGATTTTAAGGAAAGCAAATGTTTTTGTTTTATGTCTGTTTAATTCTACTTTTTATTTAGATTTTGTAAAGGCTCGATGTTGAGCCAAATACAAATAAAAAATGATCACAGAAGTGAATGGGAACAGGCGTGGCAGGGACACTGTGAGTCAGCGGCTGTCAGGTAAGTAGAGATGTGGGGGTGTGATGGGGTTGGAGGTGGGGGCGGGGGCAACGTTGGAAATGTTCAGGGGAGAAAAGACTGAAGGTTACTTCAGAAAAATAACCTTCAGTCTTTTCTCCCTCGAACACTTGGATCTCATGCTTTCAACACCGATCCAATGCCTTGACAACGTGTTCTCGCTCCAGGTGCTACAGGTGAGGATGGGGAGGATTTAGCTCTGGTTATCCCACCAGTCTCAGTAACCATTGGGTTGAAAATATGTTGTGCAGGAGTAGGCAAAGGATGTGCCTTGGTAGAACCAAACACAGGCAAACAATCAGGGGCCAAAGAGGAATTCACAATAAAAGGCTTGGGTGACAGACCCCCCCTTGGGTTCTATGCTAGAGGAAGCCAATAGGGGGGGGCAGATGTGGCAATGTCCGCCGCTGCTGATGGTAATTTCACCATCCCAAAGGTTATCAGGTCAGATGAGCGATGTGAAGTAGGCACCGCAGGGGCTGATGAGAAACGGAAGTGGCACCAACTGTGGGGGTTTCGACTGGGATTAGGAACAGTAGGTTTTTTTCAACTTTAGCAGTGTCCATGCAAACAGGTTTACCATCAGTGCTAGTGTGACTTTCAGGTACATCCCGGTTTTCAACTGTGTTGCATTCCTCCTGGTACGGAGCAGACAGGCAATCCAGATTACTGGGATTACCAAGAGTCTCCCCCCCATGATGGTCACTTATTGTAGTTACTGCCCCACCCAAAGAATCTTGGTTAATTCCCAGGAAATGGTGGATGTCATTAATGAGAGAATAGCCCCCCACACATAATTGAATGTGGTGCTGGCTCTTCGGAGCAAAGATGGTATCGATGTCAGAAGTACGTTCCTTACCGTGACTCGGCAGACAAGCCCCCCTGCTTCACCTCACAACTAATAACATGCGCTTGAACTTGGGTTCTCGGTCATCCTGTGAGATGGACTGGGAGGCTAGCTGTTTGCAGAAGAGAAGTGGTGGATACGGGGATGTTGGTGAAGACTCTGGTGCCTCCATTTGAATGTTCCAAAATTAACCAAGCCACAACAATGGTCCGCTGGCCCGACCCGATTTTGGCTCACCTTACTTTCGCCTCGGGGGTAAACTTCAAAGCAAGAACCAAACGGGGACCTTGCTTCTGGGCCAGTATTTCAGAATTGATTTAATGGCACAGTATTCCGCCACACACCCTGCACCCTGTTTCCATGAAAGACCCCAGCTATCACAGGTTACCACGCAGCAGGGGATCTATGCGAGGTAGACCAGATAGATTGCAGGTGGCTTCTGTTTGGAAATCTTCAGCTTGTACGCTTTAGTAAATGTCCAGGCAATGACTCCAGTGCAGCCTGCTAGGCCGAACACCTGCGGCGCCAATCACTGCGCCCTTGCCTTGATTCGGGCTTCACCTCTGCGGGGCTACTGGTGCCGCTTTACATCAGTGGGAGTGGCTAAAGCAGGATGCGGGAATCAGGAAGGCCAAGAAGTCCCAGGACGGCACCAAACACATCGCCCTTCCCCCACCGCAGACTGGACTATTGTAATGCCTTATTCGCAGGCTCCCCCTCACAGAACATCAAGAAACTACAGTCATCCAAAACAATGCCCTAAGAGCTGCACTTAACATCCCCAAGCGGGATCACATCACTGCAGCTAGAAAGAGTGTAGCTACCAATTCAAGAGAGAATTATCTTCAAAACCCCAGCCATTACGCAGAAATGTCTGTCGGACACTTCCCCCAGAAACCTTTCCCAAAAACTAAAAAAAAGTACAATCAGCTAGACCTATCCACTCCTACTGCAACTCATCATCCCGAGCTTTAGGCAGAAGAGATCCAGAGGTTTGAGCTTCCAAGAATTGGAACTCTCTACCCCTAGCACTAAGATCAGAACATTCCTACTGGTCTTTCAGGAAACATCTCAAGACTCGGCACAGAGTGCGGCCTGGTCTAAGTACACTGCTAGATGGCCATGTACTGAATGTGCAATGCTTGACTCATGATGGAATGAAATTTGACTATGATTGATTATGTTGTAACCAGCGCCTTGATGTCTCTGGGTTTAGTGTGCTTAATAAATGTAAAACTAAATAAATAAATAAAGAGATGTCCTGGTTGGATACAGAAGCTGGTGCAACCCGTTCTGGTCGATGAATGCAACTCACAGTGATGCAGCACTCATCTAGGCAGTGGAACAGAAGCGAGGAAGCAGGTTTTGATGATTGTCACCCATGCAAGGCGACACAAAGGGACACAGCTGTTGTGGTCCGAGTCGGCCTCCTATTTTGGGTCCCGTTGAAGTTGGTACACCGACATTTTCTCAGGTGGGACTTGTAGCATAAGCGGAGAGCCCCCAAAGTTATGAGCCAAAACACTGAACCACAGCGCCTCTACCGTGGTAGCCCAAACTGAAGACTCCAGATGGCTGGTTACCAAGCAGATGTCGGGAATGGTTGGTCCCACCACTCCAAGAGTCGAAGTACCACTGAGGGCCTTCGAAAGATCAACAGCCAGACAGGCCTCCATTGGCACTGCAGTAAAAGGTGGTCATCAGGCCTTCTTAGGACGGTCCACGCTCTACAACGGTCTTCACAGCTGGGCAGAATACTTGGCTTCTTGCGGGATTTCTGAAGTGTCTTGGAGGCATGTCTACAGGACTCCTCCTCTATCCAGCAACTTAGGTGAGACAGAAACTCGCTCACCCAATGGAAGATCTGCCCCTCACACACTCACAGTAGTGGTCCAATCAGGACCGCTAATGGTGAAACTGATGCTTACTCCCCAGACATACAGAAAACAGTTTGTGGATTGGGGCCAGACAGTCCCAACCCAATTCCTGGGAACACAATCACATGGCCCTGCACTAGCCTGCGAAAACCAAGTCTATCCCAGGCAGTTCATGTCCATAAATGGAATTTCCTGACTTGGCAAGTTGGGAAGAACGCTAACAAACAAAATGTCCAAAAGAACAAGCAAAAGCCTTGCAACATGGCCATGTTAGGACATTAGCCACGGTTAGTAGCCAAACATGGTAAACGCGGTAAGGCTAACAAAAAGTATTATAAAAATAGTCAAAATGCAACTGCTGCTCCAGCTTGTCTTCAGTCACATGTAAAGTGGCCATAAAATCCCTTTGAGTGTAGTCTAGGGTCATACAAATGAAACCCCATTGCACTGCATTGTAAGATGTATTGTGCAATGATAAAAAGGTTCCCATAAAATAGATAACATGTATAAAGAAAAGGAAAACATAGTTTCCCAGTACTGACAGCCTTAAGGAATGGTCAGTTTCCCCATAACAATGAGCAAAAGTGCAGTGGAGTGTAGCTGAAGGCTTCACTTCGCTGTAATCAGTCAGGACAGAGTTATAAAAACAAAAGCAAAACGTTTGGGGGTCCATAGAGGGAAAGTTGCTAAAAAGAGAAAACTTTCCTAACAGTGCCCAGCCATCTGGAGTCATCAGAAACATTACTGAAACCATCCTGTGAACTGACCGACTCCAGTTTGAGCTACCGCGCTAGACTGCTCGTGTTTCTGTGTTTCGGCCTGGAACTTTGGGGACCCCCAGCTTGTTCTGCAACAGTCCCACCTGTGAAATTTCAGCATTCCAGCTTCAATGGATCCTGAGATAGTAGGCTGATTCTGAATGCGAAAGCTGTGTCCCCTTCTGACGCCGTGCATTGGTGACTTTTGTCAAAACCGATTTCCCTGCATCTGGTCCAATGCCTAGAGGAGTTTGGCATTGGTGTGAGTTGCAATCATCGACCGGAAACAGGTTGCAACAGCTCCTAAATCCAACCGTGACATCTCTCGCACCCGCAACTCCTGGGCTCTGGTGACCCGAACCAACAGTGGGAAATCCGACCTCTGATGACCCTCTGACGACATGCCAAGTCTGAAGAGAAACCGGACTATGGGGGCGAGTTACAGCAATACTTACCTGGCACCCTATCTCCACCTGTAATCGTTTTTAACACTTTTGAAAAGTTTTACAATTGTTTGGTTGTGGCGAAAACTACTGCCGAAAGCTGAGAACAGTCTTATTTACCAGAATACACCCTTATCTGACTTTTGGAACCTTTCTTCAAAGGACCCTCCTCCTAATTTCTTCTCAGCTCCCAAAACTGAAAACTTTGTGAACGTTTTGGGCACAAGGCTCCAATCAATTTAGGGTGGAAGTTTCTAAAGTCAGGGTTGTATTCTTGTGGACTGCCATTGCAAAATAACCATTACCTTTCCTTTCAGTATTGTGGGGTCAGAGTGTTGTGATTATATTGCACTGGATACTGGGGCTGTATATATGTATTTTATCATGAGTGTTGTGTGATAGTATTACTTGCTTTTAATAATTTTTATAGTGTTTGCTTGGTCATAAATAAATATAGTATTTTTATAATTACTTGTATAAGTGCAATTCTTAATTACGTGCCTTGACCACTCTCCATGCTACCTTGATTGGTTTGGCTACAGCTCCCAGAGTTTTCCCTGTTCGCTAACTATGCTGGCCTCCTAACCATCTGTCCACCAGACCAGAGTATAGAAATCCAGTCAAACAAGGGCACCGAACTCCAGCCTACTCTGCTGCCATTGACACTCTTCCTACAAAACTCGAAAGGATGGAGTCCACCTACACCAATTCTGCCACAGACATCTCTTGGCTCCTTAGAGGATAAAGCTTAGTCATGATCCTTGGCATCTAAATGTGCTCAGGATCCTTCCATTCACCCACAATTATGTGTCCGATGTCTGAAATCAGTGGAAAACCCACCTTAGGGGGATGCTTATACTGGAGAATCCTGGGATCTTAGGTTGGACCAAGAGCCAACAGTTTCACAAACCCCGTCGACTCTGATACTTGGAGTAGTATCTTGGTGACTTTTTCTCTGTCAAAATACTTCCCTCTGAAGTAGAAAATGACGATGAACTTGTGCAAGAACTGGACGATGATGACAATGTTGAAGATGAACAAGAGGTAGCCTTCCTTTTTCTCTTGGCATGCCTCTGCTCATGAAGAACCAGTTTTGCAACCAGCTTAACTTCTCTCCTGGATAAGCTGCTTCTCTTCTTCTTATAATTATGGGACTTCCGTTTAGTAGACTGATCTTGAACAGTAGAGAGGCCATCCTCCTCCCCCCAGTCTTTCTCTTTCCTCTTCAGTCCTGCCCCCAACTGGCATATGAGCTCATTACAAATAATCCCCCATCTTTAAAGACTTCCAGACCAAGCCTGTGCCATACAATCGGCCGTGCCGCAACCAAAATAGCTGCCATCATCTACCACTAAGGGCGTTTCTACCCCTTTGATCCGCCCCTTCCTAGCGGCTCATGCCGTTGCCAGGACATCCATTGGGAGGATTCCCTTTCTCTCCTCCAGCTGAAGTTCCGCCCCCTTACAGTTCCCACGGCACAGCTAGCTTTCCGACCCTGGCCAAAAACGTCAATGCAAGGCTTGCCCCATTCCGGATTTGTCACACCTGTCCCGCCAACGAGCCACACATCACCATCCCGGACTGCCACGCCAGACCTCCCGTAAACCGATGCCTGAGTCCCGTGGGGATGCCATGAAGAATCCTCCTCAGCTGCCCCCAGTCACCCGAGACTAGAATTAGCAGGAGGGGATAGGAACCAGTGCCACCTGAAGCCAAGCAGTGGGGGTATCTTGGGAACAGGTAAGTCTAGCTCACCACAAGATAAGTCCAACTCACCTTAGGATCCTGTACGGAGGACAGCAAATAAAAATGAAATGGGGTTTGTGAGTAAAGGGGAGGAATTTATATCTCTAGGAGGGAGGGAGATGAGAATAAGAATTTGATAGAAATTACCTCTAGGTAAGGCTGGAGCCTCACAGGTAAATATTGGGACAGGGAAGAGGGACATTGAGGTAATAATTAATGGTTGAGGACAGCTATGTATGCATATGTAAATTGCCTCAATAAGCAGCACTCTCAGATTTTGCTGCTTAAGCGTTTGGTGCAAATTTCACATGCTAGGGTATCTCAATTTAAGATTTAACGACCCTAAAGTCCAAAAAGCAGCCATTGCGGCCAATATCTTGACAGAACTTGGCTTCACTCAGAGAGTTTACTTACCAACCCATAACAAAGGGAGAATACTTCACTGGGTGGCGGACTACAACTTTACAGTTGCTTGATTTCCTCCAGCATCCCACAAACCCAGTCTACCTCTACCTACACTAACCAGGATCAAAAAGAATATTACGTTGGACAAACTCCTACCTAATAGCCTACCTACCCTCAGCTCACTCCCAGATAATATGGAGCCAAATGTGCTAGTTGATGAATCCAACAAAATTATGATCACAACTCTTGACACTATTGCTCCACTAAAATGGAGACATAGTAAGCCCAAAACCCATTTAAATTCCTGGTTTACCTCACACCTGAAAGGTCTGAGGAAGGAAAAGAGAAAATGTGAAACTTCTTGGAGGTTACTACTCTCACCCAAAAATAAAACTAACCTAATCAACATATTTACTCAATATAAAAAAGACATACTCTTGGCAAAACAAGAAACATATAACAACAGAATTCTGCAAGCCAACTCAAGTATGAAGGAATTATTTGTAATTTTAAAATAATTAGAGACCCCATCCCAGTACAAGATAACTGCATCAAAGATAAAACCTGGTGCTCCAACATTCAGCACACACTATTTAACAAAGTCTCCACCCTCCAGGACAAAATAGCACAAAAGAAAGCTTCCTTAACGTCTATGACTTCACCTAATAATAACCCCATGCCATCCAACAAACCTCCACTTCGCTTCAGCTTCCCCAAAATCCCTATTCTTGAGGATGAAAAGAAAAAGTTATACTTTCCCTCAAAGCTTCAAATTGCCAGGGCGACCGCTGCTCAGCACAACTAATTAAGGATGCTGCAAGAGACTTGGCCCCCTTTGTCTCGAAGCTCATCAACGCCTCTTTTGCCTTTGGCACCATCTCAAGCAATCTAGAAGAGTCTTGGGTATTACCGACAGACAGACAGACATTAGACCCAACTATACCCACACATTACAGGCCTATTACTACTGTGCCATTCCTTCTTAAAATCTTAGACAAGGTGGCATATCTCCTTATACAGAAATACTTGGAACTTAACCAACTCCTAGGAGTCCGCTAATCAGGCTTCCGGCCTCAACATGGTACAGTATCGGCCCTAATTGACCTTAAGTCCCAAATTGATGAACTAAGAGACAACGGAAAATCAGCATTGCTTCTCCTTCTTGACCTCTCGGCTGCATTTGACATTGTGGACCACAAGGTCTTATGCAACCATTTAGACTCAGCTGTTCACTTCTCAAAGGAGGCTATAACCTGGATACAATCATTCGTCAACAAAAGGACCATAAGAGTCTTCTCCCCCTCTGCAGCTGCAGATACCATCCCTATCACGTGTGGCATGCCCCAGGGATCATGTGTCTCACCTACTCTGTATAACATATATACCAAGCCCCTTTTCGATGATCTGGACCATCTTGGTATCACCTACACTAATTATGCAGATGATACTCAGATTGTCCTACCTTTGACGGGGGATTACGGGGAGGATTTGGCCTTGGTAAACAGAGTCTATGTCATCATTCAGGCATGAATGGCTAACCACGGTCTTTGCCTGAATGATGACAAAACTGAGCTTATCATCTTGGGCACCGCATAAAATCTTAAAAAACTTGGCCCTGAATACAACTCCTTCATTATTGATGGGAACCTTATCAAAGTTGCCACAGAGGTAAAAACCCTAGGCTTTTACCTTGATTCCACCCTCACGTTTACCAGACAAGTGAATGCTCTGGCATACGCTACTGCATATAGATGCAATTCAATCAGAGCGGGCAAACCATTTCTATCCACGAATAGTCGCATCATCTTGTCCAGAGCTCTCATTTTGTCCAAACTGGACTACTGTAATGCCCTGTACATTGGTGCCAACAAATATATTGTCAAGCGTATACAGACACTCCAGAACATTGCCCTTAGGGCTGCTCTAAGCATATCAAGGAAAGAGCACATATCTGTGATTAGGAGAAAACATAATTGGCTATCTACTAGTGATAAAATCCAACTGAAAACGGCCTCATGTACCTACTAATGCCTAAACAATAGTGCGCCATGCTACCTTACCAAAAGAATCAATAAAAAATGTTCAAGCAGGCCCATGTGAACAATGAACACTAACTGCCAATCTGTGCCAAAATGTAAACTATGCAAAGTTGGGAGCAGCAGCTTCCCAGTAAAGGCTGCTCAACTTTGGAACTCCCTGCCACGCTCTCTGCGAGCTGACTAAATACCCTCCAATTTTAGACAGAATCTTATCACATGGCTTAAAGAGAATGACCAGTAAATCTCACGCCCTACCCACATTGTAAATAATTTGCGAACTGCCGCCAAATTGTTTTCCTGCCTGTACAGTGCTTTTCTCTATGTACACATTATGTACCCACTACATCATGGACCCCTACGATTTGGTATGCATATGCTCAAATTATATCCCTGCGTGTATAGTATACTCCTTGTATTATATGTATAGACTCAAATGATATCCCTGCTTGTATAGTATGCTCCTTATATTATATGTATAGACACATTTACTATGTACCCTCTTATGATGTACCTCACAATTTGTAATCATATGCCTTTGTAACCTAAGCTGAAAGTCTCCTTGTATGCTCTGCGCCCTGATACCTTCGGGTCTGGTGCACATTATAAATACATAAACAAACAAACATTACGTCCACGTCCCTTTTCTTGTCCCAGTACCATACATGCCAACATTTTGGGGTACCTGGGAGGGAGATTTTGTCACAGAAAGTGGGAGAACTGAATGTTCCCTTTGGATTGCATTGAGGTTAGAATTATTTTAGGAGGGAGAAAGTAAAAAATAGCAACATTTATGATAGAATCGTGCGTCGCCTGCCTGAATCGGGAGGGTTGTCATGTATGCAGTATTTACTTTTTAGGTCCTGCTCCACTGACAGGAACCCCTTTCCAACTTTAACTGTTCCACCCCTCCCCAGGGGAAGTAATACCTCCTACACCCATCACCCATCAGTTAAAATGTTCCAGTTGTCTGGAGAAAGATCCCACTCATCTCGCTGCCTAGCTGTGGAGAGCAACAGGTGCTGGTGGTGCGGGTACCCTCCCCTGAAACCCACCAAATCAGCTAGTCTTTTGTGGACCATTTCCCACAGAATATCTGGGACCCACCAGGCGGTGATAGTCTTTTGAAATGTAGGCCTTGCTGTCTGTCCTCAAGCCACCTTCCTGTTTGCATCACAAAGGAGTGCCCCACGATCCAAGCAGACCTGAACGAGCCTGTCAATGAGAACATGCTGTATTAGATCAGTTCCTTCTTTATGTATTTTTTATAGCTCTCAGATTTCCAACCCCCAATGAGCTTCAATTCCTTTGCTGCAAGACCACCCATTCACGCTGATGTTGCTTGCGGAAGGAGTGGGTGCCATATTCTGGTGGGTCCCACCGTGCCCCTTTAATGACCCTTTTTTTTATCATTGATTGAAATTGAAAGCGGCTGAAGGCGCCGCCATTTTGTGGATCAGTAATTGACCACCCAACAAGGGGTGGACACAAACAAATGTACTTGTGATCGAAATGGGGCAATTATTGGTGTCATCTATGCAGTATAAATTAATCCACATTCCTTTCCTTGTCGAACATTATCGTCATGCTTGCTTTGCCTATCCTGACATCTTCCACGGCTAGTCCATCGTCGGCTGCTGTGCTTCTGGTTATAAGCTCACTTATTCTGAACACCCCACAATATGCCAACGCTAATGATGCCCTAAACAATGCTCCTTCATATGTACTGTTGCATATATCATACAATGAATTCAACAATATCACTAATTTCCCCAATTCAGCTGGCGTCTTGTATCTCTTTTCACTCCTTCCAGTCTGGCCCAACCTTTTAACACATTTTTTACTAGTGCACTGTGTGTTGGGTCCTGACTTCCTTCCAATTTAACAAAGCAGGCCACGGCAGCAAGATGGAATATTGCCCATGGTTTTGTTTTGTTCTGCAAACATGCCCATTCCAAAAATGTATTAACATTGTTATTTATATCTTTGGTATTTTCCGTTTTACTACTTCTTGAAATTTTGAGAGGCACTTACTGTATTGCTTAGGCGTCCTTGTGGCCAGAGTATTATTGACTTCTCACAGCTTACAGTGGGTCTGGCTTTAGCCACCCTAATTTGATCCTTATAAGGGATATTAATGTTCGTTCCAATTATCCTGCTGTTTACATGCAAAAATGTGATGACTAGCCTTCCAGACTCCTCTTTTTTTTCTGTGGAACCATCTTCCCACACATTGCGGTGGGAATACGTTTGATTTAGTTTCTTTTGATAAAACACTCAGAGCTACTTTTAGCCCTCTCCCAGCTTTATGGTCTGATCATTTCTTGCTACCGTACACCATTGCTCTATCAGCCTGCTCCTGTAAACCCTCCAATTGTCTTCAAACACGGAAAATATGGAGTGGGGTGAAATCCCTTATTCTGGCAGACCGCCTGGTGGCTACTACTAATCACTCCATACAATGTGATGGCCAGGAGCCATTACCACTCTAGTTAATGCCCTTACAGAAGTAGCTGCATTTTTTGCCCCAGTGGAAACACAGTTTGGATGGTCTAAACCGTCCAAACCCTGGTTTACCCCAGTCTGCGAACCTGTAAACAAGCTTGTTGTCGTCTTGAACGCAGGTGGCGCATAAACTACAACTAGGAAGCTCGAAAAGTCTATAAACAAGCAGTGATACAGTGGGCCACGTTATGAGGCTGGCGGCAGCCGTGCCTGTAGTACAGGAATGGCTGCCGCCGGTATCCATTTTGTTCCGGCACCGCCCATGGGCAATTACCGGGTCATGCCGAGTTTGGCAGACCCGGCAATTGCCCATTCGCGAGTGCCGGTAATAAGGAACTCCCCATCCCCATTCGGCCCCATAGGGCTGAATGTGAATGGGGAAGGTGGTAGCACCGGTACCGCTAACAACAGTACCAATGCTATCATCATGTTCTGCTTGCGGGTGCTGGCACGGCCACCAGGTCAGACCTGGTGGCTGCAAGGGCCCCCGCAAGCAGAACTCCTAGTATGGTGGTTCGGTAGCAACAGTGCCGGTAGCGATACCAGCGCCGTTGTTGCCTTACTGCCATACTTGTAGTGAGGCCCAGTATCATTATATGATTATTGAGGCAAAATCACGGTTCTATGGTAGTTTGTATCACTACTGCAGCATGCTCCATGGGGGAGCTTTTTAAAGTTGCAAAGGAGCTCTCTTTAATTCCCCGAACGAAAGACAATTGTTCTTACTCGCAGATTCAATGCAATGCCATTAGTACTTTATTGCAGAGAAAATTTGTCTGATCTGACAATCTATTGCTGATGATATTCGAACTCTAGCTAACTCTGACCAGAGGATAGGGCCCTCTATCTTATTGGCAGAACTGTCTCGATTCGAACCATTTCAATTTGAACCGGTGGATAATACGATAGTGTCTAGGGCTTTGCGTCAGCTTAGATCAGCATCGCCGATGGATTCTGTACCTTTACACATTCTTCAAGCACTTCCTCAGAAAGCTATTCCTGTGTTCACTGCAACTGTTCATTATTCCTTCTCATCTGGGGTGATTCCCGCCCTGTTGAAGCATGTGCAGGTCAATACTCTTTTGAAGAGCCTCAGCCTGACCCATCTGTGCAGATACATACCGGCATATATCCTTACTGCCAGTCTTAATGAAGCTTATGGAGGTTATTATAACCCTGCACCTTTCCCATTTTTTGGAAACTAATAATTGCTTACACCCATATCAGTTGGGGTTTAGGCCTCTGATTGGCACAGAGTCTGTCATGATCTCACTTCTGGACAATCTAGCAATGCTTAAGGACCATGGAGGGGTCAAAGTGTTGATTCTTCTTGACCTCTCCTGTGCCTTTTATACAGTGGAACATGGCATTCTCCTAGGCCGTCTTGAACAAGCAGGGATCTCCAGTGTTCCATTGGTGTGGTTTGCATCTTTTCTTGCAGAATGTACGCAAACTGTCTCTTTTCATTCCTGTCGCTCCAATTCCTCTTTTCTTTCCTGCGGCATGCCCCAAGGATCTGCCTTGGGTCTGCTTTTAATCTCTATCTGCATCTGTTGGCGGACCTCATTTCTGTCTTTGGGGTTCATTTTTATACATGCCCCAATGACACACAGTGTTCCGCTTTGATTCTCCCATAGTGGAACCCCCATGCAAATTGAGATATTGTCTATCAGCAATAGGGAGCTGGATGTCATCTAACTGGCTGAAGCTAAATGGGGAGAAAACAGAAGTCCTGGTGTTTGGCTCCCAGAGAGCTAAAACCACATGGAGCTCTGAGTAGTAGCCAGACTCCCTGGGCCCAAGCCCCTCCCCTAGTGCTTCTGTAAAATGTCTAGGTGTGAGGCTTCTCTCCTCTGGTTACAGAGAAGCACACATCTCGGCAGTCTGAAAGACCAGAGTTGCAAAACTAAAAGTGCTGAGACAAATTCTTCCCTTGAGACTGCAGACTGCCGGGTAAAGGTAGTGTAATTAACCTGAGGGTATTCTCACTCCTACTCCTACTCCCCTTGAATCCTCTGCACAGGCGGCCAGGGAAAGGCCTTCACTCTTGGATTACGATCCTGGGGATGGAGAAGTGAGGGATGATCTACTCGGGGGAGGGTCCTTGAGGAGTGGGAGTGGGGTACCCTTAGGCGTGACATGGTATCCTCCTTTCTCTTGTGACAGTCAACCTAATCCTCCTATGGCATTTATGGGTTATTGTAGAGTAGTTTCTCCCATTTCCCCACATACAACAGCTAACAATACTGACACGAAGAAGAAGCAACTGAAAGTGATGAAGATTACCTCTTTTCACCACTTTGATACTGGTGCGAAGAGGATGCCTGTGAGGAACTGTAAAGATCAGGCATGTCCCTCTAATCATGGTCAGGCAGGGCCAATTACTTGCTTACACCTGCAGCCAGTCAAGGGGCTGCAGGTATATATAAGGAAAGAGAAAGAGCAACAGAAAGAGTGACAGGGAGACCTGAGAGCAGAGGAGCAGCAGTAGACTCATGTTGAGAAGCAGCTGTAGTGGTCTAGGAGGAAGAACCAAGAGACCCAGAGGACTTGCGGGACCCAAACTGGATGGCCTTTGTAATTTCCCCAAACCTGGGAGCCTTCAAAGTTCGGTACACGCAGCAGGGGCTGCTGGAGGGCGTAAAACTACGAAGATGCGGTCCGCATGTGAGAACAGGCATCGGAGGTGCCGGCGCAAAGGAGAAGCTGTGCGGCGAGCAAGTGAAGCTCGCACGAGTGGGTTTCCCTGCTTCTGGATGTAAAGTGTAGCTTGGGGTATCATCAGACAAATTTAAGAAGGCTGGTGAGTGTCGGAGAGACGCTCCAGCGTCGGGAAGCAGCTAACGGACCTCCAATGAGTAAGAGTCCATGAACTCTAACAATTGAACACACATTGTATACCAAACTACATGAAACTTTAACTTTAAAAGAAAACAATATGTTTTGAACACCAAACTATATGAAAGATTGACATTGGGTCAAGCAAAGTATTGAGCCTCGAACTTACTCATCGGGCCTCATTACACGGACGGCGGTAACCATGGCGCTATTAGCGCCATGGTTGCCGCCGGTATTTTACTGAGTCCGCCATGGTGAATGGCGGAATTACTGCCCTATTCCAAGGTGTGTGGGGCCGGTAATTCCCCATTCACCATGGCACCTCCCCATTCCCATTTTTGCCCCCATAGGACTCAATCGGAATGGGGAAGGCGGTAATTATGGTACCGCAATTTGCGGTACCGTAATTACCTCCAAAGTCCCTTTGCGGGTCCCGTCCTTAACGGCTGGTAAAACCAGCCGTTAAGGTAGGGTCCCACAAAGGGACCTCGTAGTAAGGCGGTAAGGGTTTACCGGCACTGGTACCCTTACCGGTACCGGTAAACCCTTACCGCCATCCGTGTAATGAGGCCCATTGTTTGGCTTTGAAGCAAACAAGTTTACAATTCAAGCTGAATATCATTAAGCAATATAAAACCACTTTGAACTCTAAACCGAAATTCAACCATAATGAATCTAGGTTGACAACAAGTTACACTTAACATACAAGTTGAATATATTAAAGGCTGAAGGAAGCAGAAATACGGAATGATAAGAACTGAATGCAGTGTGGCAAATCTACAACTTAACAAGGGGTGTGTGATACATGGTGGCAGAGCCACGGGGCAACCAAGGACAAGCCAGAGGAATAAAAGATGGCCCCTAAAGCCAAGAGATCAATACAAGGAGTCAAGTGAAAGTGACTTGGTGCACAGGAGCCAGCACCAAGAAACGTGCGTATGTGCTAAGGAACCTAGGGATCCTTGTTTCCAACCTGTGATGGGTGGACCATGCAGTCTGACAACTGCGCCTAGACCAGAAAAGCCTGAATGGTGAAAAGTAAAGGACACCACCAAGTAAGCCCAACAAAACCAATGCACCACTTTAAAAGTCTGAAGCAAGTGAAGTCTTGGGGAAGGGAATCCTGAGACCTGAGGTATTCCACTTGTATTCTTCGGAACAAAGTCCCGAGATCCTTTTTGTTTGTATTGTGCAACTTAAAGCTTGGGAAAGAGAACCCCAATGATTGATTTGGAACCATATCACCTTGAACTGGAGAAGGTAACACTTTGTGACATTTTGTTGAAGGAATTGTTACATGTCTTTGGAGAACTTTTATATACTTGGGCAAGGGGAGCTGAAAGAAAGCTGCGAGCTGGAAGAAGCTCAGCACTTTAAGTTGAACACTGTTTCTTTTGACTTTGATATTCCTACACATATAGTGGTTATAGTTTTGAGGGCAAGGTTAGGCTTTGGACACAAACAAACTATTAAGTTGAACTCTTTCACACAGACTTTCCTTAATTATTTTCAGGTAGGGAAATCCTACCATAGCTTAGGACAAGTTAGGTTTTCAACCATCCTGACATTTGATAATTGCAACTCAGTCCATAGCTATACCATGGTATAGCATTATGCTAAATTATATAATCAGTTATTATGCAATGGCAAATTCAAACCCCCCTTTGTCTTTTTGTCTCACACCAGAGTACCACACCAGAGTCTCACACCTCTTGCACGTCTTGCTGTCAGAGACTGGATTTTTGATAAACCTTTGCCCCAGCTGAAATTCGGAGCCCCATTTTCCCTACATATTCCAAGCAAAGGATTCTTCTTTATAGTTGACCCTGCAGCCTGTTCTCCGCTCTGGACTTTTCAGGGAGTGTAGGCACACCAGTATCTTCATCCGGACCTTATTGAATAGCCCTTGTTTTCGGCTTCTAAGTCACGTGTGAGGAGACCACGATTTTTTCCATTTTGACCTTTTATTTACTGCTATTTGATTTAATTGTGCTGGGTGATATTACTCCTTTTGGCCTCTGGAGACCTCTTGCATCTCTTGCTGTCAGAGTCTGGGTTTTTGATAAACCTTTGCATCAGCTGAAATTCGGAGTCCCATTTTCCCTACATACTCCCCCCTTTGTTTCTGTTGAGACCTGGCCTACTTATGGGCTCCAACAGAAACAAGACACTTTACACTATTTAAAATACATTACATATGCCCTGTTCAAATGAGTTTTCTTTTTCTCTACCAACAATAATACAAACATCAACATATGCATTTTGACTGTAAGCACTATTAACCAGACCAAATCAGCTACCATTGAAATAGCCACAAATATCAAACCTCTTTCTGCCCAGGTTCCCCAAGTGAAAACATCACTCTTTGTCAGGCCTAAGTCACTCATAGTAATATTATTCTTGTTTAAATTCATTTTAATCGTGTGTATGCTTTTATGCTTCAACAAGTACTCAATATCGGGGTCAATGGGAAACCTATTTTTCTGAAATAAATTGATATTTTCCACCTTTCCCTTCCACAGATCACCATCCACATGAAATATTGGGCCCCATTACAAGTGTGCCGGTCTGGTAACAACGGTGCCGGTAAGTCTACCGACACCGTTGTTACCGGATCTGCACACTATGGGTCTGCTTGCCGGAGTTGCTGTACCCGGCAGGTCGGACCCTACCGGGCACAGCGGTCATGGTAAGCAGACCTACATGGAAGCACCGGCACCGTTATTAACGGTGCCGGTGCTTCCGTGTTCCCCATTCCCATTGAGTCCTATGGGAATGGGGATTAACATTTACTGGTGCCTGACTTCCTGGAACGCCGAGGTCATAATCCTCCAGTAATTCCGGCAAGCCAGGCACCAGTAAATATTGCAAGTCTGGCAGCAACCTGCCAGTTTTACCGGCACGGCTACCGCCGGACTTGCAATGAGGCCCATTGTCAGTCTACCAATTGACACCACTGTATCTTTAGGGACAGATATGTAAAATATATTATGCTATAATGGCTTGACAAGGAATGAACCATGACTGAGGTGTGTAATTGTGTAATTGGTGACCCTAGTACTGACCAATCACCTGTGCTTGTTTAATTTAGCATAGGCCAATTCTTCATGCTTTGGGTTACTTATAGACACTGCACATCCTTCTGAGACACCATAATCTGCTCCCAACCCACAAATCGCACCTACTGCATCAGGAACAAGTGGCTTCCCGGGACATATATAATTTTGGTATCTAATTTCGGGATCAGATACAAGTCAGTTTCCCAGGCTTGAAAAGTCACCAATTTAGGATACACAATTTTGACATCTTTGTCCCGTTGTCAGAAACCTACATTATGCACTCATTTAGTTTGATAAATGAACTCTGGAGTAACAAATGGTATACACAGTAGAAGACCTATTTCCATTCTTTCTACATCAGTGTGCAATGGGATTGCACTTCCATTTCAAATACAATTTCTTCTTGGATCATTTCCACCTCTATGCATCACTCATGCCATCATTTGGCGAATGATGTCAGATGACACAAAGTACACAGGTATATGGCCCTGAATCAGCTGGGACCGTTTTGACCCTCCAGTATGAACTTTGTCAGTATACTTTCTATTGAATTTACCACATTCAACAAGTCTTCCAATAATTTATCATGTTTCACAACAACAGTGGTACCATGCTCTAATATTGTAGCCTGTTCATTGAGGGTCAAGTTTGTCTGGTTTACATATCGAATCACCCCACTCTGTTTACCCTTAAATCCATGTAAGGCCTGCTGGATCATGCCCCAGTTCTTGGGCCTTATTTCCTAATGTGTTCACAGATACAGCATTAGCTGTTGATATTGTTGTACCCACCACAGGGCCAATTATGGTCACACGACCAGGAGACCGACTACTCTTTTCCCTCTCCTTTTCTTGGAGCTAGATGAACTCACGAACGTCTTTTCTAACTGCAACATCACCTCCTTCACTGCTCTCTGAGCTCCCTCTTTGCGGGTTCATACCCACCCTCTCACCTGAGCAGATTTTATTTCTGAAACATTAATAAACCTTTCAATGACCAATTCTGGATTCAAACTGGTATA
The DNA here is from genome assembly GCF_040938575.1 of Ambystoma mexicanum. Taxonomy (NCBI): domain Eukaryota; kingdom Metazoa; phylum Chordata; class Amphibia; order Caudata; family Ambystomatidae; genus Ambystoma; species Ambystoma mexicanum. The sequence goes on from NC_090932.1 coordinate 312,015,293, forward strand.
GATGTTTTGATATAAAAGTATTCTGTTCCCCATTATAAAGACTGGAGCTTCTTCCAATGCAATTCATGAGACTAGTCCCGGTTCTATTAGAACTTGTCCTTCAACTGAAATGTTATATGATATTGTCATCATAACTACAGATACTAAGATCAACCAAAAAATATGCTGTCTTTTTCTGTAATGCGTGGACAGCAGCCACTACATCTTCCCTTGCTTCTTCTGCAAGATCCCTCCTGTGGAAATCCTGTTCATCCGGTGGCCTCCTTAGGATCCGGCTGCATCCAGCCCCAGGAGCGCTGGTGGAGCAAGGTGTTAATTTCTAAAGCAAAGGAGAAATAGACCGATTAAGAATCAAATACACCAAACCCATTAATTTTCCCTTTCCTTTGAAGTTTACCCGAAATATAACGGTGTATTAAACAACATAACATAATATATATCAGGATGGTATTTGACTTTCTCCATGGCTACCTGTAAAAAACCCATGTTTTAAACACAACAATGATGTAGCACATCTTTTATCATTAACTGTAAATAAGCATGTAGGTTAAACATAACACAATTCCACAAGGCATTTTCAATCAAGAAACAATAGAAAGAAATTAATCATTGCTGTAAAGATTCAAAACCATTCAAAACCAGCTATTCTAATCATACATCATTCTGTGACACTTAACAAACTAAACAAACAACAATCTGGAACTCTTGATTAGTTTCTACTCTTTTTAATTATATATAGATATATTTTTACACACCTTATGCTCATATTTCCACTTATATACTCACCTGTTGTTTAACAACCCTTTTTACATAAATCTTTAAAATGTACTCACAGTTACTTTGCCGATGTACCCTTCTTTTTACCCCCAATTTTCCAATGGTGAATCTCTTTGAGGTAACAGTGCTTCATTTCCTGAATACAACTCCACCTTTTATTCTGTATTAGTTCCTCCAGCCTGTTCGAGCCTTTTCACCTCATGCTTTGGGTGAACTGGCTTGATTTGGTCAAGATGAACTAATTGTTCCACAGCCAACTCTCCTTCATTTATAGAAATTCGGTAGACCACAGGTGAAACCTTATCCACAATTTTAATTGGGCAGCACTAGGATGTGAGGAATTCATAATTGTTATGTTTACCTTTCCCAAAGTTAAACTTATAGACTTGGTCACCTATCTCATATTCCCTCACAGATGTCTTTTTGTCATAGTATGATGTTGCACTGCCAGCATCTTTCTAAATTCCGTTGCGCAAATGCAAAAGCATGTTTCAAGTGCTTTCTCAGCTCATCCACATACTCGTGAATTTTGGCTGCATTTACCAGGACCTGTTCATTGGTCTGGTACACTAAATGTTGTGGCAAAACCATCTTCCTGCCTGATAGAATCTTGCGCAGACTGATATTTGGGATCTGGATGGTGCTTATCTAATAGCCATTAGCACCAGAGGGAGTTGCAAATCCCAAGTGGACCCTACCTGAGCTACACATTTCTTTAAAATATCAACAATAGACCAGTTGCAACGTGCCACAACCCCAGAAGAAGAGGGCTGATATGAAATGTGCAGTTTCCTTTTTACACCCACAAATTACCACATCTTTGTCATCACTGCACTGGTGAAATTACTCCCACGGGCTGATTATATCCTCTGAGGTAAACCAACCCTAGAGAAAATATGATTGACTAGCAAAGTTGCTGCAGTTTGCGCACCACAATCTGGTGTTGGAATGCATTCCAGCCACTTGAACATTAAACAAGTGACCAGCTACAAATACCTGATTCACTGTGCTGACCTTTGCACATGACCTACAAAATCGATTTGCAAATCTGACAATGGACGTGTCAGAACTCTTTTCATTAACTGTACCCTGTGTTATTTGGGAAAGTAGGTTGCAACTGTGCACACACTAAGCACCCCCTTGTATATAGCTGTACATCTTGTGATATGTGTGACCAAAAGGCATATTCTTTTAAAATGTCCAAATTTTTCTGGAAACCTCTGTGGCCTGCAGTTATGGCATCATGGGCATGATGTAGCATCAGTCCCCGAATTGACAATGGTACCGCCCATTGAATTTGGCCTGACACAGATTCCTGAATCATCAGTCCACCCTGCAATCAAAATCTCTTTTTGTTATTTAGCAACACCCTCAGTTCTTCTTTCCCTTTACAGTCCTCGTCAGTCAGAGGATTTTGTTCTGCATCAAGCAAATGATATATATAGGGCCGAAAATAGGGTCTTCTTTTGTGCCTTGACCAAGTCCTGATCAGGTGTATCAGAACTCCACTGGGCCACCTGCTGATCAATTGTTCTCTGAGTTTTGGAGTATGTTATTGCATCCACCTGGATTTCACCTAGCAGGTGCTCAATAGGAAACAATTCCCCATCACAGCCCTGCTCTTGTCCAACTGATCTGCCTTGTCATTCTCTTGGTGTTTTCAGATGGCCTCGTATCTTCCTCCAATGAATGATCATGTCATTTTCGGAAACAAGTTTATCTATGTCCTGAATCATTTTGCCATGTTTAAGTGTTTTTTGTTCTAAGTGATCATTCTTCTCAATGTCCACCCAGGTAAATATGACTCAAAGTTATTTCAGGCATAATCGGAATCAGTGACTAAAACTATTTCTTTGAATTTATTTTCTACCACAGTGGATATTGCTTTATAAATGGCAGCCAATTCTGCAACTTGATTGCTTTTGGAGCCCAATCTCATACTTACCCTTGGAATGCCATTACACTTGACCCATACATTTCCTATTCCTGCCCCTAATTCCTTTTCAGAGTCTTTTTAGAGTCATCTCCCACATGGTATGAACATCCATCTACATACACAGTTGGGAGATCCCTGCACATTTCTTCATTGAATGGCTTGTGTGGGGATTGTTCAAAATGTGTTTCATTTGTTTCCAGCTCTGTGTTTTCAGCTGCACAGACAGATGCAGAATCATTTACGTCTGCTGGCCCTTGAGCAACTGGCCCTTTCTTTTCTGTCCATATCTCACTACCACTCGGAATCCCAGCAACGCCAATGTCCACGATATGATTCTTGACTGTGCGAAATTCCCAGATCTGATCCTTTTAATTTGTAAAAACTGTAAAGGCTGATGACTATTTCAACAATCACCCGCTCCCCATCAATAACGGGTCGGAAATGTTGCAATTGCCAGACAGTGGTCAAAAGTGCTTTTTCACTTTAGCTGAATTCAGTTTCTACCTGTGACAATGCTTTACTGGCATATGCAATGGTTTTGTTATTTACATTGTGTTTTTGGTACAGGACCGCTGACATACATTGATCTGTGAAACCTATTTCTATAAAGAAATCCTGGTTCTTCATTGGATGAGTCAAACATGGGGCCTTCATCAAATAGTCTTTTAATTTGGCCACTATGTCACTTTGTTTCTTTTCCCATTCCCAGGGCACCCCTTTCTTCAGTTATTTAGTCAAAGGTTGTGTGATTTCTGCATAATCTCCAATGAATGTCATGTTGTAACTTGTCATTCCTTACGAACATTTCAGGCCTTTCAAATTGTTTGGATCTTTTAGCTTCTGAATAGCTTCCACGTTTTTCTTTTGTGGATTTAATCCATGCTCTGTTACTTCATACCCTAGAAGGTTTACCCCTTTTCTATACAACTGAGCTTTCTGTAAACATACGTTTGCTCCAGCCCTTTGCATCTGACCAAGCACATGTCTAATTTCATTGAAGTAACTTTTTAAATCTTCATTTTTGCTTAGCACGTCATCCACATACATTACAGTTCCTCTCTCAGGTGCATCTGGGAGTGCTTTACTTAGGAATATCCCAAACTCACTTCCACTATTGATATAGCCAAAGGGGGTCCAGGAACATGCATATTGTAATTGGGTAAAGGAGAAGGCAAATAGATTTTGTATATCTTTAGCCAGTGGCACACACCAGTACCCAGCTGTAAGATCCTGAGTGGTAAATATTATTGACCCCTGAACTTGTGCAAGACTCTGATCAATACATGGGAGAGGCTACCTTGAAACAGGTACCCTTTTATTTAGTTCTCTCAAGTATACACACAAGCGCCATTGCCCATTGGGCTTTAACACATAGAATATGGGAGTATTGGAAGAACTGTTAATATGCCTAATAATGCCTCTGGATTCCAAATGTTCAATTATTTCTTCCAGGAACTCCAGGCAGGCCAGGGGTAACCTATGTTGTCACACACATACTGGTTCCCTACGATACCCTTCAGGTGGTATAGCAACATGTAAATCGGTCAGCGCACAGTCATAGGCATCTTTGGAAAAAACCTCTTTGAACACCATAAATATCTTCCTTAATTGGTCTTTTCCCACTTCATTTGTACAAGCATATTAAGCTTGGATTTGTTCCTCTACCATTTTAGAAAATTCTGGGAAATTGTCCAAAGGAGGACGCTCTGTGCTTTCCTCTAATTGTGTGTCAGTGTCTCTTTGGAGAGCCACCACCATCAGATATTTTGGAACATTGACCTCAATCTCAATTTACTCTGTTTCACCTTGCTGTTTTTCTCTTTCAGAATCACCTACTTCAAAGAGGATACAATTATCTTGATAATAGCAGATTGCTTCTTCTGTTTTATAAGGGTAAACAGACTGGATCCTGAAAATCCCCTTTGGTTTAGAATCCAGTGACTCAGGAAATTCACCCCGCGAAGTTACATAACCTTCAGGGATGTTCCCAATCACTGTGTTGTTTAGATCAGCAGTGTAGTGGGATTCCTGTATTGCTATCCATAATGCTGTATTTTCTTTCAAATTAATCTTCTATCATCCCTTGTTATTCACCAGTATTCGAATGGGCCCATCTGTTAGGCCCAGATGGGCCGATGGAAGAAGGACAGACACGCCGAGGTTGTGCTTACGTCTTGCTGTATTCATAGCACAACATAAACTTCTCCATCAACGTTCCCTCCCTCTTACGTCCTTCGTCATGTGACGCTGCTCAAGTGACTCGGCGTATGTCTCTTAAGGAGACACTCGCACTATAACAACACCCCCGGACAAATGTCCTTGTAACACTATTAACACTCTTCAACCAGGCGTGACGGTTTCTTCACGGCTCTTTGAGGCCGACTGCTGACGGCTTCTTCTGGGTCTTCCTCTGGCCTCTCCGTTCTCTTTCTTCCAGAACGAGGTGAGAATCTTGGAGGCGTCCACAGGGTGTCTCGAAGGTCCTGGGGATTGGGTTCTGGATTTGAAGACTGAAGTCTCTCGCTTCCGTTTGTCAGTGTTAGTTTGAACTGTGAGCTATTCCTGGTAATTTCTCTCTCTTCATTTTCGGCCGTCCCCATGGTTCCTTTCACTGCTGTGACTTGCAGTGGTTGTGGGTCAAATCGAGAATCAGTCTTCTTGACTGCTGTCTGTTGCACCAGCACTTCATCTCCCACTTGAAATTCTTTAGGGTGAGCTTCTCTTCTTTCATCTGTCTGTATGCGGGCTCGTTCTTTCCACTCCGCATCCCTCTTGAGGATTTCGGGGTCTGCTTCTGGCTTGTTTTCTGGGTGGCGTATGACCCGTGTGCAAACTTGATATTTTACCAAGAGTTCGGCCGGGGTTCTGTTTGTAGCTTCGTGTGGTGTATTCCTGTAATCTCGAAGCATCCTACATAGAGCCTGGTGTGGATCAATGTTTTCTCGTCGAGCTCTCTGTAGGGTCTTTTTGATGGATGACATGAATCTCTCGGCCATCCCATTGGCTTGTGGCCAGCGTGGTATTATCTTCTGGTGCTTGAAGCCCATGTGCTTGGCAAACGTTGCAAAGTCGTGCCCACAGAATGGTGGGCTGTTGTCTGACTTGATGACATCTGGTATTCCCCATTCGCTCACGACTTCGTCAAAGACGGCTGTTATTTGGGCAAAAGCTGTGGACGAGGATCTCTTTACGATTTGGAACCTTGAGTGTTCGTCAATAAATAAAAGCAGGTACTCCCCTGATTCTAGGGGGCCATAGAAGTCCACTGCTACTTTTTCCCACAGGTGTTCTGGGATCTGTGTTGGTTGTAGAGAAATGGGTGCTTCGGCTCTGGCCGTGCATCGGCATGCCATGCAGTTCCTTACCCATCGGTCCACTAACGCATCGAGGAAGGGGAACCATACATGGCAGCGTCGCTCCGCGCTGTCCCTCGTGGGCTGTCTTGATTACATCTGACCATATGGCTGCTGGAATCACTAGTCCGCATCCTCTAAGGAGTATGGTTTTGTCTCTTACGGCCAGTTCCGTGTGGATTTTTGCTAGCCTCTCTAGTTCGTCTCTGTTTGCCCCTGGGTGTGTTGTCAATACTCTCCTGTAACCTTTCCACTTGTTGTGTTCCGTGAGGTGAATCACCAATGCCATGGACGGATCTGCTGCTGATGCCAGGGCAATGGCTTCCAGTTATATTGCTGATGGCAGTGCATTTGTGGAGACTTAACTTATGTATTCCATGTCGCCTGATCTCGGTGCCGGCTTTCCTGTGGGGTGTCTGGACAGATAGTCCGCTGGGTTGTGTTCACCCCCTGGGCGATGGATGATCATGTAATCGTATTCTTGTAGGCGAATGCCCCATCGTTCGATTCTGTGGGTTCCCAAACAGTGAAAGTAGGGCCTGATGGTCAGTGATAAGGATGAACCGTTTACCTATTATGAAGTTGTGAAAGTGTTCACACGGCCAGACTGTGCTAGCCTCTCCTTTTCTGCTTGGGAGTATGCGGATTCTGGCGGCACGAGTGCCCTGCTGGCATATGCCACTACATGTCTCGGGTGGGTGTCTACTCCGTTGGTCTGTGCAAGTATGGCACCCAGCCCCACTGGGCTTGCGTCAACTACTATTTCAGTGTGCCAGTCTGGATCAAAGTAGGCAAGTTTCCTGGCCTCTGCCAATGACTGCTTGATGGTGTCGAATGCTTCTTGGCATTCCGCCGTCCAGGCAAAACGCATGTCTTTCTGGAGTAGCTTCTGGAGCGGTTCGGTGATTGTGGCGTAGTTCGTGATATATCTCGCACAGTATCCTGCCATGCCGAGAAACGACCTGACGTCCGCTATTTGTCTTGGTTCTTGGAGGTTGAAGATTGTGGCAACTTTTTCGGGGTCAGGGGTCATTCCGTCAGCGGAGAAGATGTTGGCGAAAATTTTTAGTTTGGCCTTGCTGAACCGACATTTGTCGATGTTTAGGGTGAGGCCTGCATCTTGAATAGCTTTGCATGTGGCACGGAGGGTGACATTGTGTTCTTCCTTCGACCGCCCATACACGAGAATGTCGTCACTATAGTTCAGTGGACCTTTGATCGGACGGATGATTTGTCTGATGGCCTTGTGGAAAATTTCCACGGCAGATGATGCCGAAGTTTAAGCGCTTATAGCGGAAAAGGCCATCGTACGTGGCAAAGGTGGTGATTCCTCTTGATTCTGGATGAAGTACCATCTGGTGGTATCCCTGATTTAGTTCGAGGTTTGAGAAAATAGTGGACGTGTTTAATTGTACGATCATGTCTTCTATTCTGTGGCCTGGCTGACGCTCTCTCTGGATGGCGGTATTGGCTATTCGCATGTCCACGCACAGTCTGAGTCGTCCTCCTTCTTTCGGAACAAGTACTAACAGGGAGACCCAGGGGGTCGGGCCCGTAGCTGGCTCAATTATCCCATCTTCTAGGAGTTGTCTGAGTTTGGCGGACACTGCGGCTTGCAGGTGGAAGCCAACCCTCCTTGGATGTTACGGTACAGGTCGGACCGTGGGATCAATGTGGAGTTTTACAGGGGCTCCTTTTAGTTTTCCTAAGCCCTTGCAAATATGTGAGAATTCCTTTACGATGGTGTCTTTCGACATCATGTCAATCTGGGTAAGTCCTAGTTGGAGGTTGAACACGTTGTCTCTTGTCTCGTGGTTTGGCACTGTTGTGCAGATTTTGTCACCTTCTTGGGCATGGATGTCAATGAGTTCTAGACAGGAGGTGGTTCTATAGCTATGGAGGCATCTCCCTTTGGTCGGACTGCGAATGACGTGGCTGTCTGGCTTTGTTGAGTGGTTGCCGTGGATGAGTCGTTGACTGAAAAACCCAACCGTTTGTAAGGGTGTTGCGGCGCCCCATTGGTATATCTTAGAGGCAGATGGTGTCAAGGCTGGTTTGTCGGGAATTTGGCAGAACTCTTTCTCTCCCATTATGTTGACAGTGGCCCCTGAGTCGACCAGGAAGCAGAATTGTGTCCCTCCAATTTCTACCGGTATCTTGGGTGCTTCACGCGCTTCTCCTTCATCCATGATGAGATTGACGTATTCGTCTTGCGGGTATTGGTCATACTGATCGACCTCATGGTCGAGTCTTTGTTGGTCTGCTTCATGATAGGTCTGGTGTGAAGGGTGTCCATCCTATTCATCTCTTATGTGAGACACCTCTTCGTGTCCCTCATTTGCTTGGTCTTCATCAGTCGGGTAGATGTCCTCAACTACTCTGTCATATCTTCTCGGGTTCTGGTGATAGGGGCGTGTTTGGTATGTTTGAGTTTGCGGGTTCCTGTTGGTCGTTTTGAAATGTGGGGCAACGGGTGGCCTTTGTGTCGGAAACGGTCTGCCCTCTCTGCAGACCGACTGAAAATGGCCCTCTCTGCCGCAGTTGCCACACCTCTGTGACAATGCGTGAGACGTCCCTGTATGGGGAAACGCCATCCCACAGCGGTAGGATTGGCGTTGGGTTCTCTGTGTCATTGAGTAGTTGGGATTGGATGTTCTTTCCATTGTTCTGGTGGCATTGGATTGCATTGCCGCTATCACTTCGTTCTTGTCTTGCTTCGTCACGGTGGTGCCCGCTATTTGTGTGACTTGTTTGTCGACCCCTTCCAAGATCCTAGCCATCTCGCTTACTTCTTCTATGGTGATCGGCTTCTTGAGGAGTTGCTATTTTAGGGTCTGGGATACGCATCCTTCAATTACTCTCAGGCGTATGGCTTCATCAAGTGAGAACGCATGAAAATGGCAACTTGCCCCTTTTATTCGTAGGCGAGTGATGAACTCGTCAATGGTCTCGTCGATCCTCTGCGTGCACTGATTAAATATGTACCTTTCGTAGTCCCTATTGGGCTCAATTACCAGTCTTTTATTCAGTGCCACAATTAGTGCTGGGAAGTCAGCTTGTTCAGCCGTTGGAATGGTTTTCAGCAGGACTTTGATGTCATTTCCTGCTAGTTTTAGAAACATGCTGCGCAGTCTCAGTGACTTTTCCTCCCCTGCGGCATCTATGAAGGTATTAAAGTCTTCTAGCCACTCAACCCACCTCGGGCCCTTGTCCGCTTGTGGCTACATGGAGAAAGGGGGTGGCATGCGCCACGCTGTGGCTGCTGTGTTCCCCATAGGAGGTGGAGGGGTTGGAGCTTGCTGATCTTGTGGCGAGCTCATGGTGGCGGTGAGCGGGGTGGGTTGCCACTGTTGGATGTCTCAAATGGGGCCCCCTGTGGCTGCAGCAGGTGTGGCATCTGAGGGGGTTGCAGGTGGATGGGCTTGTGTCTGCTGTATTATGCTGTGGCTGTCAGTGCAGGGGTATCACCCACCTTTCACAGGAGTCTGCTGGGCCTTTGTTGCGACCGCTGGTGGATTGCCGTGCAGTCGATGTATGGGAGGCACTTCGCATGCACCCTGGACCAGTCGTCTGTGCTGGCGTGGAGATGTTACTGGAGGATGGGCCACGTGAAGTTGGAATCTGCCCTGGATTGAGATGGGCTTGGGCCTGGGATCAGGTGTGCTGCTGCACACGTGGCTTGCATGTGTTCGTAGTAGAGAAGGAGGAAGGCGGCCCCAGGCTTGGCTGGCCGCTGGTGGCACATGTGTAATTTCTCTTGTGGCCGCGTGCACAAAGGAGGGAGGGCCGGCCTGGGATCAGGTATCTGCCGCTGCAGGCTGGGATCGAGCCGCAGTGTGGAGGAGGAGGAGGGCGGGTCAGGGAAGACACACGCCGGCACTGTAAGGCGGGCCGGGATCAGTCCGTTGGATGTGGGAGGGATCAGGCGCGGGCGCTGGCGGGCTGGAAGTGCCTGCAGCGTGTTTCTGAGCGGGATCGCTGTCGGGATATGGAGGAGGAGGAGAAGGAGGCGGTCCTGAAGAGCACCTCGTCGCCAGTTGTTAGGCCCGGATGGGCCGATGGAAGAAGGACAGACATGCCGAGGTTGTGCGTACGTCTTGCTTTATTCATAGCACAACATAAACTGCTCCATCAACGTTCCCTCCCCTTACGTCCTTCGTCACATGACGCTGCTCACGTGACTCGGCGTATGTCTCTTAAGGAGACACTCTCACTGTAACACCATCCCCAATCTCTATCAATGGTGTATATAACCATTCTAGCCATTGCTGTTTCATCGATTCATTGAGACACACAAATGAACCAGTGCCTTCCATCTGTTGTCCCTTTCTGTATTTTAACGCTATGGCAAACTGCCTGGTAATAGCAGGAATAGTGACATCCTTCTTTACCTGAAGCTCAATTGCATATGGCATCATTTGGGCACAATGGTAAGCTTGTCTTTTGTTTTCAAATTCAGGTGCTGCTCCATCCAGCATAGACCAAACCTTTTGGTTCAAGAAATCTAACACCCTACACATTATGTGCATGATGTAATTTCCCAAGTGGAATTTATTATTGGCTCCACTTACAGTCCAAACATTGTGATGAACGCCTTCGGTGCCAATTGTGATTTTCAACATGCACCTTTCTACAATCCTTTGCCCCAATTCAGGGTCGTCCAGCCCAAAGATTTGTCAATTATTTATTTTAAAACTTGGTATTTCCTCTATGTAAAGTATTTGTTTAAACACACTTTCATTAATGAAACTCTTTTCCTGCTTTAGGGCCAACACTGCTTCAATCATTTCTAGATGCCCAATCACATGCACCAGGATCCAATCCTACCCTTCTTCCATGTGTATCTCTGCAATTGTTGGAATATTATTTTCCTGAACTAACTCTGCAGCAACATTTGGTTTACAATTTTCCTCATTTAGATAAAAAACGCAATGGGCCTCATTACGAGGTATGTGGTAAGGGATTACCGGCACCGGTAAGGTCACCGGTGCCGGTAATCCCTTACCACCCTATTCCGATGTCCCTTAGCGGGTCCCTTCCTTAACGCCTGGTTTTACCAGGCATTATGGATGGGACCCGTTAAGGGACTACAGAGCTAATAACGGTACCGCAAATTGCGGCACCGTTATTAGCTCCCTCCCCATTCCCATTGAGCCCAATGGGGGCTCGAATGGGAATGGGGAATGGTTCCCGGAATGGGGACTTACCGGGTCCTCCAAGGTTGAAATGACCCGGTAAGTCCCCATTTCGGGAACCAGGACCCGGAATGCGGTAAGGGGGTAGCCATGGACATCAAAGAAACTTTGATGGGTAGACGTACCCAAATGAAGAAATTAGAAATAAGGGTCGAGGGCTGGCTGAACTGCCTTAGTCTCTCCTAAGAATCCTTTTTTTTAGAGTAACGTCAATGCTTTGTAAAAATCATTCATTTGATTAAAAACAAATAAATAAAAAAAAAATAAAATTAAAATAAATAAGGAATGGTATCTCATCTATGGGTGTTACCACCACTTCCTCTCTCATTCTATGTCTTCCAATCTTGATGTCAATTTCAGTGACACGCACCACTTCCCATTTAAATTATACATGGTGCCTTCCCTCTGCCTCAATATCTGCATGTCTTGTGGGGATTTCCCCTCATGTGGGGCCTGATTCACAGACTCATTTCATAATGGCACAATCCCATAGGAAAATGCTCTGTGAAGCAGGCCCTTATGCTTTGCATTAATTTCTGGGACATCACGGTTGCCTGGGCACTTGTGTCAGTCATTGCCAATGCGCTGCACCTCTCTTCAATAGTAATAGGGGCAAAATATATGTCCTCGCATTCTTCTAGTATACAAAGGAAATGTGAATTGTTACTGATTTTAGGGCTTACTTTCCTTAGTCCTGCCTGACGTTTTGATAGGCAAAAAGGCATGTCAAATTACATTTTATCCCTCTTTTTGCCCATCTCCCTTTGTATCTCTTTGTTTATCTTGTTGAGCTCAGAACCTGTTTGCAGTGCAGCTTCTGACGACCCACCCTGTCTCGGGACCACCAGTGTTTATTTCCCATTCCTCTACTGCTCTTTCCCCATTGTTTGGGTCCTTTCCACTTATCTCCATTCTGGAACCTAGTGAATCTATATTTTCATGAGTGTCATGTGGCAGCATGTGAGTTTCTGGTATGTGACACTTACCTACATTTTGTACGGTCGCTGTCATTTTCGCCTCCTGACAAATCTGTGGCTCAAAATATTCTTCAAGTGACTGACCTGCACCTTTCTCTTCATTTTCATTTCTGTGAAAGCATGAATAGTATTTTGATTATCAGATAAGGATAGTTCACTTGCTCCTTTATCTTCATTTATCATTGCTAAGATATTCAGAGTACCATTAACCCTGCAATGATCCACTTTATCACACACCATCATCTGTTTGACGGCGTGTGCTTCATCATTTTCATATTGCACATTCTATTTAAATTGCCATCTATCACGCTGCTCTTTAGGTTTTTCATGTTCATTTCTTTTTTCCTGTTTCTCACTTTCACACGCCTGAAGGATTTGGTTCAAATCTAAGTTAAACAACACTGCCTTTTTGTATGTGTTACTGTTCCCTTACTCACTTTCATTAGTTTGTCTTCTTTGGTTTTTCATCGCTAAGCAACTCAGTGTTTTCATTTAAAGGTAATTCATGATTAACTGTGTTCCCATTATGGCACAAATGGCTAACAAGTCACTTGTGTTCACCTATCATTGCTGTGACATTCTGCGCTTTCATTTGGCTGTTGTTTTAGTTCTGTGCACAATTTCCCTATTTGCTCAGACAACATTTTAACCTGGGCTTCTAAGTATTGGAACCTGTCCATGTCCCTAAACTCATCCCTCTGTGCTCTAGGCCGGCAGTGGTTGAATCCACCCTGATTAGACCTGTTCTGGAACCTTTCAGGAGATTGATTTATGTTTGTGTTTCCCCTGAATTCCCATGACACAGGAGGTGGGGAGCATGGAGTGACCATCCTCTGACCATGGTCAACCTCTGGTTGGTCACTGACTATATTGGTGATGTGTATTGTTCACATTTTGTCTTTCATTTGGGTGTGGTTGCTCCCTGTGCTGATTTCCATTTTCAACTAACCTATCTACATATCTTGGTCTCGTTTGATTTCCATATACCATTGTTGTAAGGTCAAATCTACTCTGGGTGCCTAATGCCTGAAATGGGCCATTGCACGTCTGATTTTGGGTGTTATTTAGCCCTGGTATAGTAAGTCCCGTCTTGGGAGCTGTTATACATAGGCGCCGTTCCACGAACCTCGGCCCGCAGCATTGCCGACGCCTGAAGGATCGGGTGTCATTTCAAGCTTCCCCGTTCTAGCAGCACTGGCAGTTGCTGGGGAAACCACGTTGTACGGCTGTGCGGCAGTCCCCCGATCAGATGACGGATGCCTGCCTCAGTGGACCAACGAGTGTAGGCAGCTCACGCCCTCTTCCTCATAAATAATCACGTGACACGAAGCTCAGCACTTCTAATTAGCGTTTGTATTTCACCGACTTCCCTTTGTGCTGAATCAAATTCTCTCCTGTATTTTTGACCCTGGAATTGTTTACCGACCTTGCTACCGCGCGTCCCTTATCTGCCATTTGGATCGACCGGCTGTGCTTCGACTCTGGAACGTTTCTGACCTGCCTTTGTTTGTTCCCTCTCGATTAGCGGATTCCAATCCGCGAAGATTCCTGAACTCGCTACTCTGCCACTATTCTTCTGTGTGGCTGTGCATTCTCAGACTCCTGGTGGTGCTCCACATATACTTCTTTGAAGTTTTGCTTCCACTGCCATCTTCCTGTTATCAGCTAGAATACTTCCACGGTAAGAACAGTCAGCCACCTGTGACTTTTGTGTTCTTCTACGTTCAGTCATCTATGACCCCAACCTGTTTGAGTTAATTGGACTTTCTGGTTCCTACCACTAGTGCAGGTTGGACACTCTGCTGTATTCCTTGCACCATCCCGACTCTAGCTGCGACCCTTGTGCCGTTCGGGAAGTCACCTTCTACTAACCCTTCCTGTTTATTATTTTATACCTCCGTTGTCTTCTTTCTGGACATTCTCATCAACCAGGGGGGGTAAGGCTTCTTCATATTCTCCTATTTAATCTACCCATTGAACAGAACTTCAATTGTGTGACCTTTCTTCTTTTCCTTCTTTAAGATCTCTTCTATTTAACTAGCTGCCAATCCTTTTCAGGTACTTTCTACTTTCTAGACCTCTTATAGTTCTGGTTCTTATTCCAGCATAACCTGTATTCTTGTTTCTTGCAGCTTGGTGTGGCGGCGTGGTTCTCCCCGCTCTTTTGGGTAATACACCAAACTGCCTGTTCTATTTGTGCAGTCAGGGGGGTCCATTATCGTAAAGAGCTGCCTCAAGTGAGGTAGTCCAGTCTGAGGGGTCCTTTTGGGCAATTCTCAGCAGTGACAGAAGTTTCCCGGTCCATTTGGTACTCCGTCTTCTCAACGCCCCGGCCAGTCCATCTGGTGGTGAGTTACAGGAGCATAGCAAGAAACTGAGGACTAATGTATGTATTTCTGTCACTGGGATCTATGGACTGGAACACAGGAGTTTGGGGCAGTGCTATCTGTGGAGCCACACCCCTTTGGTTTGTGGTGTGTCATTCTTTACCTGAACTTGTGCTGTTTCTAATGGCATCTTTACAGACCTTACCAGTAGAACTGCTGGTGTGGATCCTTTAGCTTTTGTTTTAGGTTCTCTACTCTTAGCAGTCTGTTCCTTCTCATTAGATATTGCCTCATTGATTTTAGTTGCCTGATCAATGAGCCATTCTAGTGGTTTTTTCCAATCAAATTTGCGGATTAGATGAGACACAATAACTTGCTGAATCCCATCGAAGTAAGCGGTCTTGAATTCAACTGAATGTCAAAAGTCACATCAAAATGGGAGCATGCCCTTTTTAAGTTTTGAAAAAATTGGCGAGGCGAATCATTTGGCTGGGCTGTCATGCTATAAGCAGCCTTTTTTCTGCCTGTTGAATGGAATGATATGGTGAGAATTGATGCATAATCTCTTTCTCAAAATCCTCCTGAGACAAGTTCTGTTGCTCATTTAGGCCTCGAATAACACTGGCAGAGTCTAATGTAAGATGCAAATAGTGGCCATAGTGGGCCCTAGGGAATGGAACCATCTTAAAAATATCAGATACAACTTCGAGATGATCTTCCATCTCCCCCTTTTTTTTTAATGGTTTGATCAAAGTCTTTATAGACTTCATTGTCTTTAATGCACTCCATGGTGCACTGTGGGTGTTTCATTTCCCCCCTGTTCTTTTGTGGGTGAGAGGTTGTGGGTGGTCCAGCCTCGAACACTGGACTATATACAGGCCTTGTCCAGTGGACAGATGCTAGCAGGTTTTCCTGACTAGAGTTGCGATTAAATTCAGCTTCAGTGAATGTGGTGCACTGGCACTTTTCCTAGGATTCAAAACTTGAGAATTGTTGTTCATTTCTTTGCACTGAGCAGGGAGCAGCTGTGCTTCATGATAGAGAGCTGCATTCTTGCCCCTTACTTTAGTAATTACTCCTTGCAACTCATTAATGTGTGTCTGGTAATCATCAACTGTTTTGGTTCATCCTTAATTTTCACCCAACAGCCTAAATATGTCATTTTCCATTGCTTGCAATTCCTTCGTTTTCTTACTACCATCCTTCATAAGAGTTTGAACTTCTGAAATTGCCACATCTCTATCTTTTTGGACATTGTCAGACATGGTTTTCAAGTGTATTAATTCTTCCTCACTCTCAGCAAACTGTTTGTCTTTCTGAATCAACTGTGCACTGAGATCGCTACATTTACAGGCTAATTCCTAGAATTTCGCAGAAAAGTGTCGCAAGCGGCTGGCGCACAGTGTCCGCGTGCGATTGACTGCGCCAGGCACGTGCGCTAAAACCGATTTCCGCGCACAGCGTATTCATGGATTTCAGGCTTCCAAACCAGCCGTGGCGCAGAGAATCGCAGCGACCCTGCAGCAGCGCCAGTAACGCCCCCAAGAACGCCCTCGCGCAAGGAAAAGCCATCCAAATCGCTAAATCATCGCGAAGGGCTGCGCTAACCCTGGACCAGTTCACCGGGCTGGCAAACAGCAAACGCCAAGCGGGGAACGTGTATTGCAGGGGTGCGCGGGAAGTTCCACACGCGACTGGCCACGTGCAAGCAGGGTACGTGAATTTCAGGGGTGCGCGGGAAGTTGCACACGCGATTTCAGCAGGGTACGTGTATTTCAGGGGTGCGCGGCAAGTTCCACACGTGATTTCTGCAGGGTACGTGCAATTCAGGGGTGCGCGTGAAGTTCCACACGCGAATGGGCCAGTGCGAGCAGGGTACGTGTATTACATGGGTGCGCGGGAAGTTCCACACGCGATTCCATCAGGGTACGTGTATTTCAGGGGTGCGCGGGAAGTTCCACACGCGATAGTCCCAGTGCGAGCAGGGCACGTGTATTTCAGGGGTGCGCGGGAAGTTCCACACGCGATTGTCCCAGTGCGAGCAGGGTACGTGTATTTCAGGGGTGCGCGGGAAGTTGCACACGCGATACCAGCAGGGAATGTGTATTTCAGGGGTTCTGGGGAGTACTACACGTGAATTGGCCGTGTGGGTCCTCCCAGGTGTACGCTCCACAACCTCCACGGCCCCTGCAGGCAGCCCACACCACGGGGGACTACCCTGCACCCCTGCCCATGTCCCGCAGGCAGCCCATCCACCATGGGCATGCCCCCCAGCCAACCCACATGTCACCTTGCACTACTGATCAACAATGCATGTCTCCCACCACCCCCACCCCCCAGCAGTGCAGGGGCAGCCTCCACCAGGCCCCCACTCATGTCTCCCACCACCCCCACCCCCCTGCCACCATGGCCACCCTCCACCAGGCCCCCACTCATGTCCCCCTGCACCCCCACCCCCCAGCATCCAGGGTCACCCTCCACCAGGCACCCACTCATGTCTCCCACCACCCCCACCCCCCAGCATCCAGGGTCACCCTCCACCAGGCCCCCACTCATGTCCCCCTGCACCCCCACCCCCCTGCCACCATGGGCATCCTCCACCAGGCCCCCACTCATGTCTCCCACCACCCCCACCCCCCAGCCACCAGGGGCAGCCTCCAGCAGGCCCCCACTCATGTCCCGCTGCACCCCCACCCCCCAGCATCCAGGGTCACCCTCCACCAGGCCCCCACTCATGTCTCCCACCACCCCCACCCCCCTGCCACCATGGGCATCCTCCACCAGGCCCCCACTCATGTCCCCCTGCACACCCACCCACCCAGCAGTGCAGGGGCAGCCTCCACCAGGCCCCCACTCATGTCTCCCACCACCCCCACCCCCCATCAGTGCAGGGGCAGCCTCCACCAGGCCCCCACTCATGTCTCCCACCACCCCCACCCCCCAGCAGTGCAGGGGCAGCCTCCACCAGGCCCCCACTCATGTCTCCCACCACCCCCACCCCCCTGCCACCATGGGCATCCTCCACCAGGCCCCCACTCATGTCTCCCACCACCCCCACCCCCCAGCCACCAGGGGCAGCCTCCAGCAGGCCCCCACTCATGTCTCCCACCACCCCCACCCCCCTGCCACCATGGCCATCCTCCACCAGGCCCCCACTCATGTCCCCCTGCACCCCCACCCCCCGGCAGTGCAGGGGCAGCCTCCACCAGGCCCCCACTCATGTCTCCCACCACCCCCACCCCCCATCAGTGCAGGGGCAGCCTCCACCAGGCCCCCACTCATGTCTCCCACCACCCCCACCCCCCAGCAGTGCAGGGGCAGCCTCCACCAGGCCCCCACTCATGTCTCCCACCACCCCCACCCCCCAGCATCCAGGGTCACCCTCCACCAGGCCCCCATTCATGTCCCCCACCACCCCCACCCCCCTGCCACCATGGCCATCCTCCACCAGGCCCCCACTCATGTCCCCCTGCACCCCCACCCCCCGGCAGTGCAGGGGCAGCCTCCACCAGGCCCCCACTCATGTCTCCCACCACCCCCACCCCCCATCAGTGCAGGGGCAGCCTCCACCAGGCCCCCACTCATGTCTCCCACCACCCCCACCCCCCAGCAGTGCAGGGGCAGCCTCCACCAGGCCCCCACTCATGTCTCCCACCACCCCCACCCCCCAGCATCCAGGGTCACCCTCCACCAGGCCCCCACTCATGTCCCCCTGCACCCCCACCCCCCGGCAGTGCAGGGGCAGCCTCCACCAGGCCCCCACTCATGTCTCCCACCACCCCCACCCCCCGGCAGTGCAGGGGCAGCCTCCACCAGGCCCCCACTCATGTCTCCCACCACCCCCACCCCCCAGCATCCAGGGTCACCCTCCACCAGGCCCCCACTCATGTCTCCCACCACCCCCACCCCCCTGCCACCATGGGCATCCTCCACCAGGCCCCCACTCATGTCTCCCACCACCCCCACCCCCCATCAGTGCAGGGGCATCCTCCACCAGGCCCCCACTCATGTCTCCCACCACCCCAACCCCCCATCAGTGCAGGGGCATCCTCCACCAGGCCCCACTCATGTCTCCCACCACCCCCACCCCCAAGCAGTGCAGGGGCAGCCTCCACCGGGCCCCCACTCATGTCTCCCACCACCCCCACCCCCCAGCAGTGCAGGGGCAGCCTCCACCAGGCCCCCACTCATGTCTCCCACCACCCCCACCCCCCGGCAGTGCAGGGGCAGCCTCCACCAGGCCCCCACTCATGTCTCCCACCACCCCCACCCCCCAGCATCCAGGGTCACCCTCCACCAGGACCCCACTCATGTCTCCCACCACCCCCACCCCCCAGCATCCAGGGTCACCCTCCACCAGGCCCCCACTCATGTCCCCCTGCACTCCCACCCCCCGGCAGTGCAGGGGCAGCCTCCACCAGGCCCCCACTCATGTCTCCCACCACCCCCACCCCCCAGCATCCAGGGTCACCCTCCACCAGGCCCCCACTCATGTCTCCCACCACCCCCACCCCCCTGCCACCATGGGCATCCTCCACCAGGCCCCCACTCATGTCTCCCACCACCCCCACCCCCCAGCAGTGCAGGGGCAGCCTCCACCAGGCCCCCACTCATGTCTCCCACCACCCCCACCCCCCAGCAGTGCAGGGGCAGCCTCCACCAGGCCCCCACTCATGTCTCCCACCATCCCCACCCCCCAGCATCCAGGGTCACCCTCCACCAGGCCCCCACTCATGTCTCCCACCACCCCCACCCCCCTGCCACCATGGCCACCCTCCACCAGGCCCCCACTCATGTCCCCCTGCACCCCCACCCCCCAGCATCCAGGGTCACCCTCCACCAGGCACCCACTCATGTCTCCCACCACCCCCACCCCCCAGCATCCAGGGTCACCCTCCACCAGGCCCCCACTCATGTCCCCCTGCACCCCCACCCCCCTGCCACCATGGGCATCCTCCACCAGGCCCCCACTCATGTCTCCCACCACCCCCACCCCCCAGCCACCAGGGGCAGCCTCCAGCAGGCCCCCACTCATGTCCCCCTGCACCCCCACCCCCCAGCATCCAGGGTCACCCTCCACCAGGCACCCACTCATGTCTCCCACCACCCCCACCCCCTGCCACCATGGGCACCCTCCACCAGGCCCCCACTCATGTCCCCCTGCACCCCACCCCCCGGCAGTGCAGGGGCAGCCTCCACCAGGCCCCCACTCATGTCTCCCACCACCCCCACCCCCCATCAGTGCAGGGGCAGCCTCCACCAGGCCCCCACTCATGTCTCCCACCACCCCCACCCCCCAGAAGTGCAGGGGCAGCCTCCACCGGGCCCCCACTCATGTCTCCCACCACCCCCACCCCCCTGCCACCATGGGCATCCTCCACCAGGCCCCCACTCATGTCTCCCACCACCCCCACCCCCCAGCCACCAGGGGCAGCCTCCAGCAGGCCCCCACTCATGTCCCCCTGCACCCCCACCCCCCAGCATCCAGGGTCACCCTCCACCAGGCCCCCACTCATGTCTCCCACCACCCCCACCCCCCTGCCACCATGGCCATCCTCCACCAGGCCCCCACTCATGTCCCCCTGCACCCCCACCCCCCAGCAGTGCAGGGGCAGCCTCCACCAGGCCCCCACTCATGTCTCCCACCACCCCCACCCCCCAGCAGTGCAGGGGCAGCCTCCACCAGGCCCCCACTCATGTCTCCCACCACCCCCACCCCCCAGCATCCAGGGTCACCCTCCACAAGGCCCCCACTCATGTCCCCCTGCACCCCCACCCCCCGGCAGTGCAGGGGCAGCCTCCACCAGGCCCCCACTCATGTCTCGCACCACCCCCATCCCCCGGCAGTGCAGGGGCAGCCTCCACCAGGCCCCAACTCATGTCTCCCACCACCCCCACCCCCCATCAGTGCAGGGGCATCCTCCACCAGGCCCCCACTCATCTCTCCCACCACCCCCACCCCCCATCAGTGCAGGGGCAGCCTCCACCAGGCCCACACTCATGTCTCCCACCACCCCCACCCCCCAGCAGTGCAGGGGCAGCCTCCACCAGGCCCCCACTCATGTCTCCCACCACCCCCACCCCCCAGCAGTGCAGGGGCAGCCTCCACCAGGCCCCCACTCATGTCTCCCACCACCCCCACCCCCCGGCAGTGCAGGGGCAGCTTCCACAAGGCCCCCACTCATGTCTCCCACCACCCCCACCCCCCAGCATCCAGGGTCACCCTCCACCAGGCCCCCACTCATGTCTCCCACCACCCCCACCCCCCAGCATCCAGGGTCACCCTCCACCAGGCCCCCACTCATGTCCCCCTGCACCCCCTCTCCCCGGCAGTGCAGGGGCAGCCTCCACCAGGCCCCCACTCATGTCTCCCACCACCCCCACCCCCCTGCCACCATGGGCATCCTCCACCAGGCCCCCACTCATGTCCCCCTGCACCACCACCCCATGGCAGTGCAGGGGCAGCCTCCACCAGGCCCCCACTCATGTCTCCCACCACCCCCACCCCCCAGCAGTGCAGGGGCAGCCTCCACCAGGCCCCCACTCATGCCTCCCACCACCCCCACCCCCCTGCCACCATGGCCACCCTCCACCAGGCCCCCACTCATGTCCCCCTGCACCCCCACCCCCCAGCATCCAGGGTCACCCTCCACCAGGCACCCACTCATGTCTCCCACCACCCCCACCCCCCGGCAGTGCAGGGGCAGCCTCCACCAGGCCCCCACTCATGTCTCCCACCACCCCCACCCCCCGGCAGTGCAGGGGCAGCCTCCACCAGGCCCCCACTCATGTCTCCCACCACCCCCACCCCCCAGCATCCAGGGTCACCCTCCACCAGGCCCCCACTCATGTCTCCCACCACCCCCACCCCCCTGCCACCATGGGCATCCTCCACCAGGCCCCCACTCATGTCTCCCACCACCCCCACCCCCCAGCAGTGCAGGGGCAGCCTCCACCAGGCCCCCACTCATGTCTCCCACCACCCCCACCCCCCTGCCACCATGGCCACCCTCCACCAGGCCCCCACTCATGTCCCCCTGCACCCCCACCCCCCAGCATCCAGGGTCACCCTCCACCAGGCACCCACTCATGTCTCCCACCACCCCCACCCCCCGGCAGTGCAGGGGCAGCCTCCACCAGGCCCCCACTCATGTCTCCCACCACCCCCACCCCCCTGCCACCATCGGCATCCTCCACCAGGCCCCCACTCATGTCCCCCTGCACCACCACCCCCTGGCAGTGCAGGGGCAGCCTCCACCAGGCCCCCACTCATGTCTCCCACCACCCCCACCCCCCAGCAGTGCAGGGGCAGCCTCCACCAGGCCCCCACTCATGTCTCCCACCACCCCCACCCCCCTGCCACCATGGCCACCCTCCACCAGGCCCCCACTCATGTCCCCCTGCACCCCCACCCCCCAGCATCCAGGGTCACCCTCCACCAGGCACCCACTCATGTCTCCCACCACCCCCACCCCCCGGCAGTGCAGGGGCAGCCTCCACCAGGCCCCCACTCATGTCTCCC
This sequence comes from Ambystoma mexicanum, assembly GCF_040938575.1. Classification (NCBI taxonomy): domain Eukaryota; kingdom Metazoa; phylum Chordata; class Amphibia; order Caudata; family Ambystomatidae; genus Ambystoma; species Ambystoma mexicanum. The sequence goes on from NC_090932.1 coordinate 312,037,380, forward strand.
ACCACCCCCACCCCCCGGCAGTGCAGGGGCAGCCTCCACCAGGCCCCCACTCATGTCTCCCACCACCCCCACCCCCCAGCATCCAGGGTCACCCTCCACCAGGCCCCCACTCATGTCTCCCACCACCCCCACCCCCCTGCCACCATGGGCATCCTCCACCAGGCCCCCACTCATGTCTCCTACCACCCCCACCCCCCAGCAGTGCAGGGGCAGCCTCCACCAGGCCCCCACTCATGTCTCCCACCACCCCCACCCCCCTGCCACCATGGCCACCCTCCACCAGGCCCCCACTCATGTCCCCCTGCACCCCCACCCCCCAGCATCCAGGGTCACCCTCCACCAGGCACCCACTCATGTCTCCCACCACCCCCACCCCCCGGCAGTGCAGGGGCAGCCTCCACCAGGCCCCCACTCATGTCCCCCTGCACCCCCACCCCCCGGCAGTGCAGGGGCAGCCTCCACCAGGCCCCCACTCATGTCTCCCACCACCCCCACCCCCCAGCATCCAGGGTCACCCTCCACCAGGCCCCCACTCATGTCTCCCACCACCCCCACCCCCCTGCCACCATGGGCATCCTCCACCAGGCCCCCACTCATGTCTCCCACCACCCCCACCCCCCAGCAGTGCAGGGGCAGCCTCCACCAGGCCCCCACTCATGTCTCCCACCACCCCCACCCCCCAGCAGTGCAGGGGCAGCCTCCACCAGGCCCCCACTCATGTCTCCCACCACCCCCACCCCCCAGCATCCAGGGTCACCCTCCACCAGGCCCCCACTCATGTCTCCCACCACCCCCACCCCCCTGCCACAATGGGCATCCTCCACCAGGCCCCCACTCATGTCCCCCTGCACCCCCACCCCCCGGCAGTGCAGGGGCAGCCTCCACCAGGCCCCCACTCATGTCTCCCACCACCCCCACCCCCCTGCCACCATGGGCAGCCCCCACCAGGTCCTCACAATCCCCAATCATGTGCGTAATGGTCAGCATCCACAGCCAAAAAGCCCTACCAAGTAACCCATTCACCCACATGGAAATGGAAATCACATGTTACACCCCCAATGTACATGAAGCTAATGAACCCATGTCCGTCACACACAATGGTTGCAATTGAATGGGAAAACACACAAAATGACATGCATGAAACCAATGAGATGATACCACACAGTGAAGTATGGAAACCAAATTGTATTGAAAAAAATAAAGAATGCTAAAGAAAGAAAACAAACTACAATGTGAATGAGAAAAAAAAAGCTGCATGTCCGTATAAAAACACAAAACTGGAAATCCAAATCCCAGAAAATTTTGTCCAAAGTCAAATGTAAAAAAATCTCCATGCAATAAAGAACTATGTACAAAAATACCAAGGGTCCATGAGCCCAACTGAACAAAGGAAACCTACTAAAAAACCTACCTAAAAATCAACTATATACAAAAAGTGGAGCAGTGTCCGTCGACTCCAAATCATAATAAGAAAGAAAGGAAACCTAAAACTAAAGAACTATATACAAAGGCGGCGGGCAAGTCCAGCGGCTCACTCCGTGGTGTCCCAGGCCAGGGCATCATCGAACTCCTGTTCGATGTCCCGGAGGCGGTCCAGTTCCATGGCCCCGAGGGTCCGCAGGGACGACGCCGTGTCCTCCTCCAACCCCCTGCGGATTGCCTCGAGGCACTCGGCCTGCCTCAGGGCCCTCCGCATGGAGTTCTCCGCCCTGACCATTGTGAGCCACGCCTCTTCCGCCCGCCGCTGCTCTGCACCTATGGCGTGGCCCAACCGCTGCCACACGGAAGACACTCTCTGTCCTGGGTCCCCCTGCCCTCCGGCCGATGCCTGCCCCTCCGATGTCGAAAGCCCCGAGCCTTCATGTCTCCCACCATGTTGCTGCTGCTGCTGCTCTGCCTCTGCCCGTGCGCTGCCTCCTGCTGCCTGCACATCCTCCGCCGGCTGGGGTGCACTTGTTGATGTGGCCACCCCTGCTGGACCTCCGACTCCCGACTGTGGCAGGGATGCCTCCTCCACCAGCCTGGCCGCACCGTCAGAGGCAGCTCCACAGGGCACCCAGGTGACTGATGGGTGGGAAGATGGCACAGAGGACGACTGGCGCGTAGGGGGTCCAGTTGAGGAGGGGGTCGAAGCAAGCCCCATCAGACAGCGGAATCCGGCCTGGGTGACCTGTCCCAGCAGGCTGACGTGGTCAACGAGCCATTCGAGATGACGTGCAGTCTCTCCATGAAAAGACTGCAGGTCACCTCGCATGGCCCGTTGACGCAACGCCACACCAGCCAGGACAGGCTCAACCCGGACCTGGATGGCCACGTCCGCAGGCAGAGGAAGGCCAGTTGACGTCAGCTCATCCCCTGCCTGAAAACGGGTCTGGACGTAGGCATCCCTGCTGGTGCAAGATGATGCAGGGACAGGATCGGGGACAGGATTGCACACAGGCACCTCCGCGGCCGCCTGTGCTGCCTCCTGTCCCTGGTCCTGCACTGCACCACTAGCACCAGTGGGATCCCCACCTCCAGACCCCGTCTCTGGTGCTTGCGCGGCCCCCTCCTCCACCAAACCTCCCACCAACCTGGATGACTCCGTGCCATCTTCCCCTGTTGGGCCCTGTGGGGTCCCAGCTGCCCCTTCTGCTGCCGAGGAGTCCAACTGCAACCTCCGCCTCTTGGACCTCCCCCCGGCAGCTGCGGCCTGGGACGCGGCACCGGACTCCTCACTCCCCAAGAGATGACAACACGGGAGGGGAGCCGGGCCTTGCGTCTCCGGCTGGCGGTCGGATCCCCGCCGCTGTGCTCCACAGCACCTTCTCCGCCCTCTTCATCAGTTGACGCTGCAGACAGGGAGAAACAAAACACAGGCATCAGGGCACTGTACAATGGACACATACACGCATGACAGTTGCACATGAGTGGCATTGGCAAACCTCAGACATGTCATCACAATCCCCAACACACATGTCATTGCAACTGGCACACATGAGCCATACCACAGCCATATCGCAACTGCCACCACCATCCCTACACATACAACAGCATCAGCAGCCAAAGGGGAGCCAGACATCACATGCAACACAGGAAGTGCACCACACATGTACACACACCACCACACTTGCATGCATGTCTACACCTCTGCCAAGTGTCGCACTGTTCAGACAGGCATCCATGTCACATCTGCCAATCAGGCTTCCACATACCGCTGTCACATGCATCCATGTTGCATCACTGTTGCACCCTTGTCAAATACACACACATGCACATGTACACAGTGCTCATACATGCAGCCGAAAACAACATACATGCCTGACATCACGGACATGTCTACTTACATACACATTCATCCAAACATGTGTGCACGCACAACTGCATTTGCCATGCAAGCCCACACACACAAGCACCATCCATGTCTCACACATTACAGCCCTCGCATGTGTCAGCCCCACGGCCCAGTACACCCTCACCCATACTCGACCCCATACAAACAGATGTGCAACCGGCACAATGCCGAATAATCACCACACGCACTGCTCACAATCAGGATGCATGTACACTCACCGCTCGACTCCAGACGGGTCTGCTTCTCTAGGACCTGGACGTGGAGCGCTGGGGATATGCGTTCCAGGACCCCCATCTGTTCTTCCGACAAGTGGCCCCGGCGCCCCTTGGCATCCGCTGCCTTCAAGAGGCGCCGGGCCTTGTTCAGGGTCCTGGACCTGAAGTCCTCCCAGCGCTTCCTGACATGTTGTAAGTCCCGGACTGCCACCCCCTCCGCGTTGATGGCAGTCACGATGTCAGTCCAGATCCGAGTCCGTCCTTCCTTGTCGGCGCGGGAACTTCCGAAGAGGGCATCATACTGCCCCAGGACTTGCTCCACCAGGACACCAACTTCGGTGGCACTGAAGCTGGTGCCCCTCTGCCTCTCTGGCCGGGGGTTGTCAGTGGTCACAGATGGTGTTTGCCCCGACATGACAACCCCAGAGGCAGGAGTGGGTGGGCAACTGGGTCCTGGGGCTGGGCTGTGGAGCGATGGAATTCCAGTCGGGAGTCTTCGGTTCCAGCAGGGGTGGTCACAGCAACAGCACCCCTGGCTGATGTGCAGGCAGCAAATGGCAGTGCACGTGGGCAGCAGGCAGTCAGGCAGCAGCAGATGGCAGGTGGGAGCATGCTCGGGGCTCTGGGGGGCAGTAGTTCGGCCTTCTGGGCAGGAGCGTGGTCTTCCGTGTGCTTACGCATGGCCAGCTTGGTACGGAGTGATTTGGCACGTGAAAATCCTGCACGTCAGCGTGAAAACCGAGGAAAGGCCCTTAGCGCGTAAGCGCGTCAGCACGCATACGCGATTCTATTGGACCAAAGGCCCTCAGCGTGTAAGCGCGTCTGTGACGTGACCCGCACGGGTCTTTCCCACACAGCACGTGATGACAGAGCACACGTGGAAAGACTGCACGTCAGAGTGTCATCGCGTGTGATTGGTGGAAATGGCCCTACACGCAGAAGTGACAAAGCGTGTAATTGGTGGGAATGGCCCTAGCGCGTACACGCCGCGTAAGTGACGCTGGACGTGTGGGCCTGTATAAAAGGTACGCGTAGAACACCATTTCCTTGTATGTGCTTTTCGTGGAGAGCGAGTGGGTGAATTCTGTACTTCTTGTCGGTTCACACGCGATTTACTTCACGGCGTTTCAAGTTCGTATTCCCTGTTACCTCTGACAGATTTTTCTCTTTTTCCTCTTTTACTGGTTTACCTGGGCCTGTTCCCTCCAACAGTGTTCCCTTCTACTGTTGTCCTGTCTCCTCAGACAGCGTACAAATCTTCTTTTGGCGGGGATGTTGCCAACCAAACGCGCTCCTTTTTCACGCTCTTTTACCTGGCAGACGGTGAGTCACACACGTATCTAACATCTGTGCTTGCCCCGTATGTAGCCTACCCCTTCAGAGGTCATTCTAGGCTGCGTGTGACACGCATACGTTCATTCTTGTGTTACTGGGTGCCACAGCGTAGTGCAGGTTTTTCTTTCTGCACACGTGGTCTAGGAGGGGTTGCGTGCACGTCATCTCCCTTTTTTGGGGCTCCTGTGCATAGCGTGACCCGTCATCTTTCCCCAGGGGTTACAATCAGCCTTGCAAGAGCACTACGGTACAATTACGATATGGTACCCAACCCCTTTGACCCCCAATTGCCCAGGACAATATTTTACAGCCACTCCCATACGCACATTAACATCAGTGCCATGGCTGGGAGGCGAGGATTCCGTAAGGGTGGCAAAGGTGGAAGAGCCACAAGTGGTGGCCGTGGTGGATCCGGTAGGGGACGTGGTCGTTACTTGCAGGGTGAGCCTGTCCCCCCATGTGTGGAGGACCAGTGAAGGGCACCCATAATCCCCCCCCCTCCCGTTGAGGCTGATGTGGCTGACACCATCCATGCTCAGCCCTTGTTGGACCAGCCCATTGTGGCACCAGACCTGGCTGACTCCATGGCTGACTTCCAGGTCAGCAGGCCTATGACACGTGCGCTGGTGCACGTTGATGTCACCATGCCACGTGCATCTGGGGCAGCAAGGTCATCTGCTGCACCAAGTAGGCAGGGCGGAGAGGCTGCAGGGGCAGCTGCGGCTCCATCCACCCCAGCCCTCACACACCCAGCCCGGACAGTGTCGGTCCTAGTCCATGCTGCTGACATTCCCCCTGACACCATCACACTAGAGCCAATGCCTGCACCAACTCCCATGCTGAGTGTGCAATCCCACACTCCTGATACAGAGTCCACCAGGGCTCCTGCCCCTGGTGTCCAGAGCGGCGCAGGACACTCAGGATCACCACCACCTTCCAAGCGGAAGAGGAAGAGTGCTCATCCGGCACAGGCTGATGCCCCAGACACGGCTACACAGTCCGGCCCGTCCAGGAAGCCCAGCTTCACGGATGACGAACTGAATGCACTTGTCGAGTATGTGTCCGCACATGACAACGAGATGGTCATTGTTGCAGGATCCAAGACCACACCTGCACAACGCCAGGCACACTGGCAGACCGTTGCGGACATCGTAAGTGCCCTTGGAATCGTGAGGCGCACAGCCAATGATTGCTATAAGCGCTGGAATGACCTAAAGTGCAGGGCAAAGAGTAAGCTGGCCTCAAGTCATGCCGCAACTCTAGTGACTGGAGGTGGGTCTCCAGTAGTAGACATGGAACTCACTCCACATGAGTCAGTCGCTGGGACCTACGTCACGGAGGAACAGATCCAAGGCGTAGGATATTTGGCTGATTACGAGGCATTGTCCGGTGAGTGCACATGCATGTGTGTGTCATCCATGTGCATGGTGTGTGTGAGGGCTTCTGTTTGTGTGACAGGTGAGAGTGTGTGCGCCTGAGTCGTATGGGTCAGCCATGTGCTTCATGCAATACATCCTGCGCAGCTGCATTTGGCCATAGCAGTATCCCTTCTGCCAACAGTAGACATCTAGCCCAACTGCACGCCAGTTGCCCTTGAAGTGTCACCTTGCCACAACATTGTTGCTTAATTTTCCACTGTTCATTTAGTCAGATTGTTTGCATTCCACCACTTTTACTAGGCATGTTGCAGTCCTCTAGTCACATGTCTGACATGGCTATGGTAAAGTGGAGTGACTTTGTTACCTGGATATCATTTGTTCAAACATGTCCCTGTGCAATTGCACCATTTAGGACTGGTAGCTCCAGGTGAAGAATCTGACCTGTTTGATTTAGAAAAGCTATTACATGCGGTAACTGGACTGAATGAATAGGTGCTGCCCTCCTCTCCATGTTCACTCAATAGCAATGGTACATGCCATCTGTGTGATGGCATGTGTGTTTCACCTGCCAATCACAGGCCAATGTGTGATGCCACTGCCAGGCAGCATGCAGAAAATGTGTTCATCTTCCATCTTGGTGTCATCAGTGTGTGCCATTTGCCTGCCCTTCATACGCAGTGAGGGTGCATGCATGGGAGGGTTTTAGTCATGTGGGACATGTGTCAAACAAGTACTGGTTCTCTTGCTTCTCAGCCCTCATTGTGTGCCATGGTGCTAATGCCTGTTTCCATTTCTTTGTTTTTATGTCTTTGCAGGGGAAGACGCACCTGAAACTGCTGGAGATGGTGCAGACCCAGGAGGGGTCCGAGGGCCGACCAACCACCAGTGAGGGACGTGGTGTGGTGGTGGGTGAGAACCCACAAGTGCTGCAGGTCCTGCTCTCAAGGGGTGTCTCTGGCTGCACCTCCCCCGAGCTGTACTCAGGTGTTGATTCGGATGAGACCTACGTGCCGTCGCAGGTGAGTGTTCCAGGGAGGGATTCTGTTCTGTCTCACCCACCTGCACCAGGGTCAGAACCCTCAATGGGGATGTCAGTGTTGGCAGCTACGCCTTTGGTGGTTACGGATGCAGGGTCACACTCCGCGACATCTGATCCTGTTCCTGGGCCAGCAGATCAGAGGGGGAATGCAGTCCTGCAGCCTCAGGCAGTGCCGGCACAGCAAGGCGCAGTTCGCCTTGCCCCAGACAGGTGTGGTGCCCGCCGACGTGGTGGCCGTACGCCACCTGGCAATACTGCATGGGAGCAATCCATTTACGGTATGGCAACCCAACAGGCAGCATCATCCGAGATGATGGCTCAGGCCATGGATAGGGTGGCCACTTCCATTGTCCCCCCTGAAAGGCTGATGGAGCGACTAGAGCAGGCAACCGACTCCATCTGCCAGTCACACAGGGAGGACATGTTGGGGTCCAACAGGGAAAAGCGGGCGGCACTGGCGACTCTGCAGGAGGCCATCTCCATTGAGTCCCAGGGCCACAGGGAAGCCCTGAGGCAGGAGCTCCTTCACCTCAGGACGACTCTTGTTGAGCTTGAGGCTTCAACACACCAAAGGACAGAACAGCAGCTGAAGCGTCTCACCCGTACGCTCTCAGCTGAGATGCAGGCAACGAGGGCGGAGGTCCGGGCATCCCGTGAGTTGTTGCATGGGGACCTCCGCACACTCATCCTCCAGAACCAGACCTACCACACTCGCATGCTTGCAGCCATGGAGGAGCAGACTAGGGCCTTGCGTGGGCTGCCTCCCATAGTGCAACCACCTCCAGATGCAGCTGCACAGGGTAATAATAGCGACAGCAGTGATACTCCCACAATAGGGTAGCCGTGTGGGCCATGAGCCCATGGAGGTGTTTTATTTTCCCAGGATCCACGCAGGTGGGTTCTGGTGTGCATCCTGTCCTCGGACCTCCTGGTTGGCCTCCCCAACCCCCCCGGGCCCTTCAATGGCCATTTTTGATTTTTTTTTATTTTTATTTTTATTTTTATTTCTTTTATTCCCAATTTTTTTGGGACGATTTGTTGGCTTCCGTGGTTCCTGTGGGCATACGCTGCATTGTGGCTGGGCACATGCAGGCTTGTAATGTATTTGGTTCAGATGCTTGGGTTTGAGTCACACACACCCCTCCTGCTTCCCGTTTCCATGGGCTTGCAAAGGGTGTGCCCAAGTGACAGTGAATTACACAGTGACGTTGGACTCCCATGAGCTGTGTGGGCAGTCTGTAGTCAATACTGTGTATACATTCCTAGTGCATATTGCTGTTGTGTTGTACACTGCATGTTGCATTGATGTGTAACTCATCTTCTGTGTCTACCTCCCAATTTGCAGGTCCCTTCCTCATGTCTACACAAGGACCTCTAGTCTGGAGATGGGGTCCATGTTGGCAGCAGTGCACCTACAACTCTACATGGCGCCAACACTGCACAGTTGGTAGTGGTGGGAGTGCAGGCATTTCCAGGTGGTGAGACTACTAATATTTAACATTTGTGATGTCATGTTAATGGTAGTACGTGCTCAAGTTTGTTGTTGGTCCGGCATTACTGTGAGCATTTCAGGTGTTGCAAGTTTCTAATAGGGACACTGTACATTGTGACACTAGTGTCATGTTGTGGGGATTACTTTGTTTACCTGCAAATAGCATGACATGGCACTGTGTGTCGTGTGGCGGTGCTGGGGTTGGGTTGGCTGACATGGCACTGTCCTCTTGTTGCATTTTGCAAGTGGGTATTCATTTTAGCTGCTTGAATGTGTAACTTCACAAAACTGCATTGGTGGTGTCAGTGTGGGTAGGGATGCACACATTGTGACACTTCCAGGTGAACAATCTCAGGCTGATATGGTTTTCACGGTTCTTTCTCCAGACATTCAGGATCAGTGTCAGGTTGAGTCATCATTGATTGTCAGATGGAATGTGCCAGGGCAGTGTGCACTCCACAGGGGTGTGATTTGTATGTGAAGTAATTAGCCACTAGCTGTGTACGGGCTGCCTCCCCCCGTGCCCTTTCCCCTCCCATGCGCAGCGGCTGTGCATGTGGTTGGGGATGGGGGGGCACCACCATGTCCACGGCCAGGCCCCGGCGTGTTGCAACGTTGTGCAGGACACATGCTGCCACTATGATCCTGCACACTACTGGGGGAGCGTACAACAGCTGCCCGCCAGAACGGTCAAGGGAGCGAAAGCGTGACTTCAGCACTCCGAATGTGCGCTCCACTATGCCCCGGGTTGTAATGTGGGCTGCGTTATATCTTACCTGGGGTGGCATGGTGGGGTTCCGAATTGGCGTCATCATGTGGGGGCTGAGAGGGTAGGCACTGTCCCCTGTGGAGTGTAACGCTCACCTGATTCCCGTAGAGGCGCCGGTCTTGACTGGGTGTATACCGTATCTTCAAAGGTGATGTGTACCACACGGCTGGCTCTTTGGGCTGGACCTCTGTGCACTGTATGTCTGACTTGAAGGGTAAGATGTCTGCAGATAGAAAATATGGGATTAAGGAACTTGGTTATTGAATGTCTCTCTCTTCTTCCCTTTCTCTTCTCCTGTAGAACCCCAAAGGTTAACGCTCTCACCTTAGGTAAGTGAACACCATGCTCTCCATCTGCCTCGGGGCAGGGTGCTGTAACCAGTTTCTTCACTGGATAAGGGGAGCAGGCCTCTTGACTTCAGAGGACTGCTGTCCGTCGTTTACTGCACGAACGGTAAGTTTCGAGTAATTCTAATGTCTTTAAAGTCTTTAGTAATGATGTTTCTTGTTTTGCAGGGTTCCGGCGATGGCGGATGACGGGCTGAAGTGAGTTGAAGATGGAGCCCGTGTGATGAATAGAAGCGCCTGGAAGCACGTAAGTAAGCGCTTGTTGCCTGCTTCACGATGCGCTCTAACTGTCTTTTTATTTTGCAGGTACAAGTTCGGAGCGGCTGCAGGGTGCCGGAATACCCACTGGGTTAGATGTGGAAAGGAGTAATGGCACGTGAGTATTAAAGTTCCCCAATGTCTTTAAACGCACCTTGTTTTGTCTTTCAGATGCGGGATGCAGCGCCGAAGGCCTCCGGAGCGTGCGAAGAGTTGGTAAGCTTTTGTCTTTCAGATGCCGGAATGCAGTGTGAAGACCTCCGGAGCGCACGAAGAGTAGGTAAGCCTTTGTCTTTCAGATGCCGGAATGCAGCGCGAGGCGTTGGTGACAGCCGATGGACCAGGTAAGTGAAGAGCTGTCACGGAAGCCCGTAATGCTAACCTGTTCTTTCTTGTCTTTATAGGTGTTGCTGAAGACTGGATTCAGGATGGTAAGCCTTTTTCCTTAGGCCCAGGATCAGATGCAGAAGACACGATGAGCGTTCTGCTGCAGAGGATGCAGAATAACGCAAAGCAAGATTCATCCATCGGGTGTGGTTTAAATAGCCTCCTGTAGTGCTTAGGTGTCTCCTTCCACAGCCACGCCTAGGTAAGAAAAGGGTTCCTGCTTTCCAGAAGAGTTCCAGTGTTCTGAATCTAGGGAGTGGCTCCTGCCCCACCCAACAGGAAAAGTAGTTCCAAACAGAAGAGGATCAGAGGCTCAACTGGCAGGCAAGTAAGCAGCATGGTCTGCTGCAGGTAAGTCCACCCAAGCATTATGAGGCCGGCGCTTCCAGCGCTGGGACTGGGCATATTTATGAGCCTGGTGCCACTGGCGCCAGGACTGGGTCCAAAAGGTCCCAATTGGGACTGGTTGGCACTCGGAACCTGGGTTATGGATCTGCTTCCAAGGGAGTTGGGAAAACCCTGACCTTTTGGAAGCAGAGATCATGACAGTACCCCCCCTCAAGGCCCCTCCCAAACCGGGCTTCTCCGGGGGTTTTGGCTTGTCAGGAAATGTTCGGTGAAATCTTTTGATTAGGCGAGGAGCGTGGACATATTCAGCAGGTTACCAGGATCTCTCTTGGGGGCCATAGCCTTTCCAGTCAATTAGGTAAAATAGTTTAGATTTGGAGATCTTGGAGTCCAGAATGCTTTTGACTTCAAACTCGAGTTCTCCATCAACTAGAATAGGTTTTGGAGATTTAGTTAGTCGGGTTTGAGGTTGCACGGGTTTTAATAGAGAGACGTGGAAGACCGGATGTATCTTCATGTGCGGGGGCAAGTCCAACTTGACCGCTACCGGGTTTACTATGGTAGTGATGGAATAGGGACCAAGGTATCTTGGGTTGAATGTGCGTGGCCCTTTTAGAGGTAGATATTTGGTGGATAACCAGACTTGATCCCCTACTTGATATTGAGGGGCTTCCTTCCGATGTTGATCTGCTCCTTTCTTGTATTGTTCTTTAGCCCTTTGAAGGTGAGAAACAGCTTCCTTAAAGGCTTGGGTGATTGTAGAATGCAGGTAGTCTACTGCTGGTGTTTCAAGATCTTGGAGGGGATCCAACTCCGAGGTTCGAGGGTGACTGCCGTACAAAAGAAAAAACGGGGTTTTCCCAGTTCCCGAATGGACAGAGTTATTGTAGGCATATTCGGCTAGCCAAAGGATGTCTTTCCAAGTTTTTTCAGTTTGTTGCAGCATGCAGCGTAAATACTGTTCCAGAGTTTGATTGGTCCTCTCGGTTTGTCCGTCGGTCTGGGGGTGGTGACTGGTCGATAGTCTCACATCAATTTGAGCCGACCGACAGCAACTTCGCCAAAAATGAGAAATAAATTGACTACCTCGATCCGAAATTAGAACCGAAGGAAAACCGTGCAGTCGTCGATGTTTTCGAGAAATTCTCGGGCCAGAGTTGCTGCTGTTGGCAAGCCTTTGAGCGGAATGAAATGCGCCATCTTGGAGAATAAGTCCACGATTACTAGAATCGTATTGTATCCGGAGCATGGAGGTAGATCGGTGATGAAGTCCATAGAAAGCGTATGCCAAGGGCGAGGTGGGATGTCAATAGGGCGTAAGAGGCCCGCTGGTCTTTCCTTTTGACTCTTGTTTTGGGCGCATACTCCACAGGACATTATAAAGTCTCTGATATCTTTTTTCCAAGACGGCCACCAGAAGCAGCGCTTGATCTTTTCTGAGGTCTTGGCCATACCGGGATGTCCTTCCATTAAAGAATCGTGATAACAAGAGATTACTTTTTTCTGTAAATCTGTGCTGGGTAGGTATAATCGTTCTTGGAAATACAATAAGTTGTCCTTTACTGCAAAGTCCTTTCCCTGCAGATGCCAATTCTGTATGTCTGCTGGAGTTACAAGTTGCCTGGCTTTATCCTTAACTTCCTCTATGGATTCTGTGGCGATTACACCCAGAATTCTTTGTTCGGGAATGATTGGTACAGGTTTAGGGTTGATCAAGTGTTCTTCCACTCCCATCCGAGAAAGGGCATCAGCTTTACCGTTCTTTGTACCAGGTCGATAGGTAATTATGAAGTCAAACTCGGCAAAGAATAATGCCCAACGGAGTTGTCTAGAGGATTGGGCTTTTGCGGTTTTCAAATATTGCAGGTTTCGGTGATCCGTAATCACAGTAACGGTGTGTCGGGCCCCCAGCAGATAATGCTGCCAAGCCTTAAAGGCAGACTTGATAGCCAGAAGTTCCTTGTCAGTAATCGTGTAATTGATTTCAGGAGGCGAAAATTTGCGGGACCAAAATGCCACGGGATGCAACTGATTGGTTACCGGGTCCTTTTGTGATAGAACTGCCCCCATGGCAAGGCTTGAAGCATCAGTTTCCACGATGTAGGGGAGTTCGGGGCGAGGGTGTTTTAAGATTGGTGCAGAGATAAATTTAGTCTTCAAATCCTGGAAAGCTTGTTCCGCCTCGGTAGACCATTCAAAACGTTTGTTTTTCTTTAACAAGGCAGTGATGGGCTGGACTATTCGAGAGAATTCGGGGATAAACCTGCGGTAAAAGTTAGCGAAGCCTAACATGCTTTGCACACCTTTTTTAACGGAGGATGGTGATGGCCATTTGAGAACTGCATCGACCTTCTTTGAATCCATACGCACTCCGCCAGGTGATAATATGAATCCCAAGAATTCAACTTCAGTCACGTTGAAAACACATTTTTCCAACTTAGCGAAAAGTTTGTGTTGACGCAATCTTTCGAGGACCATTTTCACGTGTTTCCGATGTTCAGATTCCGATGAAGAATAAACGAGGATGTCATCAATGTAAACGACAACACACACATCTATGAGCTCTCTGAGGACATCGTTCATAAAATATTGAAAGGCGGCCGGGGCATTGCAAAGTCCGAAGGGCATGACCTGATATTCAAATAGCCCATACTTGGTGCGGAAGGCCGTCTTCCATTCATCGCCCTCTTTTACTCGTACCAAGTGGTAAGCTCCTCTAAGATCCAGCTTTGTATATATGCATGCTTTTCTGACTTGGTCCAGGAGTTCAGGGATCAAAGGTAACGGATATCTATTCTTAACGGTGATCTGGTTCAGGGAGCGATAATCTATACAAGTTCTAAGGTCTCCTTCCTTTTTTGGAACGAAGAACAAAGCTGAAGAAGCAGGGGACTTGGAAGGACGAATAAACCCATTTGCCAGGTATTGATCCAGGTATGGTCGAAGGTGAAGGTTCTCAGGCTCGGTGAGGGCATAAATTCTACTACAAGGAGGAGTAGATCCAGGTATCAGGTCTATCTGGCAGTCATAAGACCTATGAGGAGGTAGAGAGTTAGCCTGATCCTTCCGGAAAACATCTTGGTATTCTAGGTATTCGGGAGGTAACTGGGGAGTCTCTGAAGAAATTGCTGCCAGTGCAACACCAGGTGGAGGGTGACAAGTAGAGACACATTCTGGAAACTGGACCGTTCTTGCTCGCCAATCGATCAGAGGATTGTGTTTCTCTAACCAAGGTATTCCTAGAATAATCTGAAACTGAGGGGCCTTGATCACATCGAACACGATCTTCTCATGGTGTCCATCTTGACTTACTAGCGTCACCTCTTGAGTGGTATGCGTTACTGGCCCGGAGGCTATCTCCGTACCATCCACCGTAGTAATGACGTCCTTTACAGCCTTGAGACTAAGAGTTAGATTCATCCTCAAAACCATTTCATGATCCACATAATTGCCGATGGCACCGCTGTCGACATAAGCTTCAATTGCATGTAATCGATCCGGATTATCAGGGCTAATGAGGACCATAGGTATCACGAAATGCGAGGTCACGGAACTGGTTTTCACGCTCGGCAAGAGGACGTCTATTCTTGTCGGGCGAGGTTGTTTCCCTGCTCAGAGTTTGTAACTTTGGTAACTGCAGCTCCTACTGCCTTCTTGGCAGGTTTCACCGGACAGTCTCGAAGAAAGTGCCCTGAGTTTCCGCAATAAAGGCATAATTGCAACTGTTTTCTCCTTTCCCGCTCCTTTTGTGTTAGAGGACCTTTCAGACCCCCTATTTGCATGGGTTCCCCGGAGTCTACTCCTTTGGAAGGAGTTGGCGGTTTGGAAAATACTCGAGCATCAAACTTGGAACGATCGGCCTTCCTGTTCTGCAGTCTGTGATCTATTTGAACGACTAAGTCTATATAGTCCGAACAATCTTGTGGGGGATTCACTACTTGGGCTAACACATCTTTGAGCTCTCCACGTAGACCTCTATAAAACAGCGTAATCCTTTTGTCCTCAGGCCATTGAGTTTCCACTATCAGTCTGTTGAAAGACGCAATATAAGCCAAAAGGTCTTGATTACCTTGTCGCAACGAAAGAAGCTCATTGTCCAGGGCCTGCCCCTGTGAATGTCTTGCGAACAGTTTTTCCATACTGAGCTGAAAAGCTTGAAAATCATGGAGGACCGGATCATCTTGATTTACTAGAGGGATCGACCAGTCTGCCGCATTGCCACTAAGGTACGAAAGCAAGAAAGCTACTTTAGCTTGATCAGTTGGAAAGGCTGCTGGCCGGCATAAGAAATGCAACCTGCACTGATTGATAAATACTGCAAACCTCTTTGGGTCACCAGAAAATCGTTCGGGCGGAGCCAGAGATACATTCCCAGGTAGGTTGATCTGCACTGGATTCATAGAGGATGTAGAAGGAAGATTTCCCCCAGATGCGGGTAACGGGGTCTGTCCGGCTCGTGACTGTAGCAATTGTCTAGCGAGATCATCTGTTCGCTCCTTGGAAATAATCAGTTCCCTTCTTAGAGCGTTCGTTTCCTGACGGGCTGCATGCACTTCTGCCCTTAGTTCCCCAAGTAACTGGGCTAGCTGGTCGGTATCCGAGGTTTCCATAGCGCCTGGACGGGAGTTTTGTGGTAGGCTTTGCGTTCTGTAACGCTCACCTGATTCCCGTAGAGGCGCCGGTCTTGACTGGGCGTATACCGTATCTTCAAAGGTGATGTGTACCACACGGCTGGCTCTTTGGGCTGGACCTCTGTGCACTGTATGTCTGACTTGAAGGGTAAGATGTCTGCAGATAGAAAATATGGGATTAAGGAACTGGGTTATTGAATGTCTCTCTCTTCTTCCCTTTCTCTTCTCCTGTAGAACCCCAAAGGTTAACACTCTCACCTTAGGTAAGTGAACGCCGTGCTCTCCATCTGCCTCGGGGCAGGGTGCTGTAACCAGTTTCTTCACTGGATAAGGGGAGCAGGCCTCTTGACTTCAGAGGACTGCTGTCCGTCGTTTACTGCACGAACGGTAAGTTTCGAGTAATTCTAATGTCTTTAAAGTCTTTAGTAATGATGTTTCTTGTTTTGCAGGGTTCCGGCGATGGCGGATGACGGGCTGAAGTGAGTTGAAGATGGAGACCGTGTGATGAATAGAAGCGCCTGGAAGCACGTAAGTAAGCGCTTGTTGCCTGCTTCACGATGCGCTCTAACTGTCTTTTTATTTTGCAGGTACAAGTTCGGAGCGGCTGCAGGGTTCCGGAATACCCACTGGGTTAGATGTGGAAAGGAGTAATGGCACGTGAGTATTAAAGTTCCCCAATGTCTTTAAACGCACCTTGTTTTGTCTTTCAGATGCGGGATGCAGCGCCGAAGGCCTCCGGAGCGTGCGAAGAGTTGGTAAGCTTTTGTCTTTCAGATGCCGGAATGCAGTGTGAAGACCTCCGGAGCGCACGAAGAGTAGGTAAGCCTTTGTCTTTCAGATGCCGGAATGCAGCGCGAGGCGTTGGTGACAGCCGATGAACCAGGTAAGTGAAGAGCTGTCACTGAAGCCCGTAATGCTAACCTGTTCTTTCTTGTCTTTATAGGTGTTGCTGAAGACTGGATTCAGGATGGTAAGCCTTTTTCCTTAGGCCCAGGATCAGATGCAGAAGACACGATGAGCGTTCTGCTGCAGAGGATGCAGAATAACGCAAAGCAAGATTCATCCATCGGGTGTGGTTTAAATAGCCTCCTGTAGTGCTTAGGTGTCTCCTTCCACAGCCACGCCTAGGTAAGAAAAGAGTTCCTGCTTTCCAGAAGAGTTCCAGTGTTCTGAATCTAGGGAGTGGCTCCTGCCGCACCCAACAGGAAAAGTAGTTCCAAACAGAAGAGGATCAGAGGCTCAACTGGCAGGCAAGTAAGCAGCATGGTCTGCTGCAGGTAAGTCCACCCAAGCATTATGAGCCCGGCGCTTCCAGCGCTGGGACTGGGCATATTTATGAGCCTGGTGCCACTGGCGCCAGGACTGGGTCCAAAAGGTCCCAATTGGGACTGGTTGGCACTCGGAACCTGGGTTATGGATCTGCTTCCAAGGGAGTTGGGAAAACCCTGACCTTTTGGAAGCAGAGATCATGACATGGAGGTGGTGATTGGTATCATTGGTGGGGTTGTGACCTTGCTCAGTATCTGACATGCATGCATGTGCAGTGGCATTCATACTCACCAAGCAGCCATGTATCGCCATGCCGGCCAGCTTCTAGGTCCCGGCTTAGGGTGGACATTCGGTAAATGAAGCTGTCGTGGGTTGACCCGGGATAGTTGGCATATACTGAGGTGATGATTCCCTTGGCATTACATAATACCTGCACGTTGATGGAATGCCAGTGCTTGCGGTTCCTATAGATGTGCTCAGATGCCCTGGGGGGACGTAGAGCCACATGGGTGCAGTCGATGGCACCTAGCACTTTGGGGAATCGTGCCACAGCGTAAAAATCCAGGGCGGCAGCATGCCTTTCTGCAGGGGTTCTGGGCAGGTATATGTGCCTGCGGACTGATGGGCGTGCAGTGATGATGTTCAAGACCTGGTGTAGGCAGCGTGACTGGGTGGCCTGTGATACACCACCCACAATGGCACTTGTCCGCTGAAATGATCCAGTGGCTAAGAAGTGCAGTACATTGAGGACCTTCTCCAGGGGGCTGAGTGCTTGGGAGCACAGGGTGGGTGATGTGAGGTCATCCTCCCACTCACTCACCAGGTCCAGTATGATGTGTGGTGGAAACCTGTACCTCCCATGCACCTGGTCATCAGGCATCCCGAAAAGGCTGGTTCTGGGTGTGAATATTCTGGCCCTGACTATCCTCCTCCTCCTCCTTTGGTAGGCCACGCCCACTGCTGCTAGGAACGGTATGTTCATCCTAGGTCTGAGCTTGTTATTTTGTTAGCGCGCAAATTAATGCGTTGCGCGTGTTGTAGGCGAGCGTGTGACCCGCGCACCCCTGAAATCCAGTACCCAGTCCAATAGCGTGTGGAAATTGCCGCGCACACCGGGATACAGGTGCGCTGACGTACTTGCGTGTGTAAGTGTCCGCGCACACCTGATATACACGTACATAGGCCAGTCGCGTGTACGCGCACTTTTGTCCAATTACACCCGATGAGACTCTGACGTGCTGTCCAATTACACGCGATGACACTCTGACGTGCAGTCTTTCCACGTGTGCTCTGTCATCACGTGCTGTGTGGGAAACACCCGTGCGGGTCACGTCACAGACGCGCTTACGCGCTGAGGGCCTTTGGTCCAATAGAATCGCGTATGCGTGCTGACGCGCTTACGCGCTAAGGGCCTTTCCTCGGTTTTCACGCTGACGTGCAGGATTTTCACGTGCCAAATCACTCCGTACCAAGCTGGCCACGCGTAAGCACACGGAAGACCACGCTCCTGCCCAGAAGGCCGAACTACTGCCCCCCAGAGCCCTGAGCTCGCTCCCACCTGCCATCTGCTGCTGCCTGACTGCCTGCTGCCCACGTGCACTGCCATTTGCTGCCTGCACATCAGCCAGGGGTGCTGTTGCTGTGACCACCCCTGCTGGAACCGAAGACTCCCGACTGGAATTCCATCGCTCCACAGCCCAGCCCCAGGACCCAGTTGCCCACCCACTCCTGCCTCTGGGGTTGTCATGTCGGGGCAAACACCATCTGTGACCACTGACAACCCCCGGCCAGAGAGGCAGAGGGGCACCAGCTTAACTGCCACCGAAGTTGGTGTCCTGGTGGAGCAAGTCCTGGGGCAGTATGATGCCCTCTTCGGAAGTTCCCGCGCCGACAAGGAAGGACGGACTCGGATCTGGACTGACATCGTGACTGCCATCAACGCGGAGGGGGTGGCAGTCCGGGACTTACAACATGTCAGGAAGCGCTGGGAGGACTTCAGGTCCAGGACCCTGAACAAGGCCCGGCGCCTCTTGAAGGCAGCGGATGCCAAGGGGCACCGGGGCCACTTGTCGGAAGAACAGATGGGGGTCCTGGAACGCATATCCCCAGCGCTCCACGTCCAGGTCCTAGAGAAGCAGACCCGTCTGGAGTCGAGCGGTGAGTGTACATGCATCCTGATTGTGAGCAGTGCGTGTGGTGATTATTCGGCATTGTGCCGGTTGCACATCTGTTTGTATGGGGTCGAGTATGGGTGGGGTTGTACTGGGCCGTGGGGCTGACACATGCGAGGGCTGTAATGTGTGAGACATGGATGGTGCTTGTGTGTGTGGGCTTGCATGGCAAATGCAGTTGTACGTGCACACATGTTGGGATGAATGTGTATGTAAGTAGACATGTCCGTGATGTCAGGCATGTATGTTGTTTTCGGCGGCATGTATGAGCACTGTGTACATGTGCATGTGTGTGTATTTGACAAGGGTGCAACAGTGATGCAACATGGATGCATGTGACAGCGGTATGTGGAAGCCTGATTGGCAGATGTGACATGGATGCCCGTCTGAACAGTGCGACACTTGGCAGAGGTGTAGACATGCATGCAAGTGTGGTGGTGTGTGTACATGTGTGGTGCACTTCCTGTGTTGCATGTGATGTCTGGCTCCCCTTTGGCTGCTGATGCTGTTGTATGTGTAGGGATGGTGGTGGCAGTTGCGATATGGCTGTGGTATGGCTCATGTGTGCCAGTTGCAATGACATGTGTGTTGGGGATTGTGATGACATGTCTGAGGTTTGCCAATGCCACTCATGTGCAACTGTCATGCGTGTATGTGTCCATTGTACAGTGCCCTGATGCCTGTGTTTTGTTTCTCCCTGTCTGCAGCGTCAACTGATGAAGAGGGCGGAGAAGGTGCTGTGGAGCACAGCGGCGGGGATCCGACCGCCAGCCGGAGACGCAAGGCCCGGCTCCCCTCCCGTGTTGTCATCTCGTCGGGGAGTGAGGAGTCCGGTGCCGCGTCCCAGGCCGCAGCTGCCGGGGGGAGGTCCAAGAGGCGGAGGTTGCAGTTGGACTCCTCGGCAGCAGAAGGGGCAGCTGGGACCCCACAGGGCCCAACAGGGGAAGATGGCACAGAGTCATCCAGGTTGGTGGGGGGTTTGATGGAGGAGGGGACCGCGCAAGCACCAGAGACGGGGTCTGGAGGTGGGGATCCCACTGGTGCTAGTGGTGCAGTGCAGGACCAGGGACAGGAGGCAGCACAGGCGGCCGCGGAGGTGCCTGTGTGCAATCCTGTCCCCGATCCTGTCCCTGCATCATCTTGCACCAGCAGGGATGCCTACGTCCAGACCCGTTTTCAGGCAGGGGATGAGCTGACGTCAACTGGCCTTCCTCTGCCTGCGGACGTGGCCATCCAGGTCCGGGTTGAGCCTGTCCTGGCTGGTGTGGCGTTGCGTCAACGGGCCATGCGAGGTGACCTGCAGTCTTTTCATGGAGAGACTGCACGTCATCTCGAATGGCTCGTTGACCACGTCAGCCTGCTGGGACAGGTCACCCAGGCCGGATTCCGCTGTCTGATGGGGCTTGCTCCGACCCCCTCCTCAACTGGACCCCCTACGCGCCAGTCGTCCTCTGTGCCATCTTCCCACCCATCAGTCACCTGGGTGCCCTGTGGAGCTGCCTCTGACGGTGCGGCCAGGCTGGTGGAGGAGGCATCCCTGCCACAGTCGGGAGTCGGAGGTCCAGCAGGGGTGGCCACATCAACAAGTGCACCCCAGCCGGCGGAGGATGTGCAGGCAGCAGGAGGCAGTGCACGGGCAGAGGCAGAGCAGCAGCAGCAGCAACATGGTGGGAGACATGAATGCTCGGGGCTTTCGACATCGGAGGGGCAGGCATCGGCCGGAGGGCAGGGGGACCCAGGACAGAGAGTGTCTTCCGTGTGGCAGCGGTTGGGCCACGCCATAGGTGCGGAGCGGCGGCGGGCGGAAGAGGCGCGGCTCACAATGGTCAGGGCGGAGAACTCCATGCGGAGGGCCCTGAGGCGGGCCGAGTGCCTCGAGGCAATCCGCAGGGGGTTGGAGGAGGACACGGCGTCGTCCCTGCGGACCCTCGGGCCATGGAACTGGACCGCCTCCGGGACATCGAACAGGAGTTCGATGATGCCCTGGCCCGGGACACCACGGAGTGAGCCGCTGGACTTGCCCGACGCCTTTGTATATAGTTCTTTAGTTTTAGGTTTCCTTTCTTTCTTATTATGATTTGGAGTCGACGGACACTGCTCCACTTTTTGTATATAGTTGATTTTTAGGTAGGTTTTTTAGTAGTTTTCCTTTGTTCAGTTGGGCTCATGGACCCTTGGAAGTTTTTTACATAGTTCTTTATTGCATGGAGATGTTTTTAATTTTGACTTTGGCCAAATATTTTTTGGATTCTGATTTCCAGTTTTGTGTTTTTATACGGACATGCAGGTTTTTTTTTATCATTCACATTGTAGTTTGTTTTCTTTCTTTAGCATTCTTTATTTTTTTCAATACAATTTTGTTTCCATACTTCACTGTGTGGTATCATCTCATTGGTTTCATGCATGTCATGTTGTGTGTTTTCCCATTCAATTGCAACCATTGTGTGTGACGGACATGGGTTCATTAGCTTCATGAACATTGGGGGTGTAACATGTGATTTCCATTTCCATGTGGGTGAATGGGTTACTTGGTAGGGCTTTTTGGCTGTGGAGGCTGTCCATTACGCACATGATTGGGGATTGTGAGGACCTGGTGGGGGCTGCCCCTGCACTGCTGGTGGGTGGGGGTGGTGGGAGACATGAGTGGGGGCCTGGTGGAGGATGCCCATGGTGGCTGGGGGGTGGGGGGGGTGGGAGACATGAGTGGGGGCCTGGTGGAGGCTGCCCCTGGTGGCTGGGGGGTGGGGGTGGTGGGAGACATGAGTGGGGGCCTGGTAGAGGCTGCCCATGGTGGCAGGGGGGTGGGGGTGGTGGGAGACATGAGTGGGGGCCTGGTGGAGGCTGCCCATGGTGGCAGGGGGGTGGGGGTGGTGGGAGACATGAGTGGGGGCCTGGTGGAGGGTGACCCTGGATGCTGGGGGGTGGGGGTGGTGGGAGACATGAGTGGGGGCCTGGTGGAGGCTGCCCCTGCACTGCCGGGGGGTGGGGGTGCAGGGGGACATGAGTGGGGGCCTAGTGGAGGGTGACCCTGGATGCTGGGGGGTGGGGGTGGTGGGAGACATGAGTGGGGGCCTGGTGGAGGGTGACCCTGGATGCTGGGGGGTGGGGGTGGTGGGAGACATGAGTGGGGGCCTGGTGGAGGCTGCCCCTGCACTGCTGGTGGGTGGGGGTGGTGGGAGACATGAGTGGGGGCCTGGTGGAGGATGCCCATGGTGGCTGGGGGGTGGGGGGGGTGGGAGACATGAGTGGGGGCCTGGTGGAGGCTGCCCCTGGTGGCTGGGGGGTGGGGGTGGTGGGAGACATGAGTGGGGGCCTGGTAGAGGCTGCCCATGGTGGCAGGGGGGTGGGGGTGGTGGGAGACATGAGTGGGGGCCTGGTGGAGGCTGCCCATGGTGGCAGGGGGGTGGGGGTGGTGGGAGACATGAGTGGGGGCCTGGTGGAGGGTGACCCTGGATGCTGGGGGGTGGGGGTGGTGGGAGACATGAGTGGGGGCCTGGTGGAGGCTGCCCCTGCACTGCCGGGGGGTGGGGGTGCAGGGGGACATGAGTGGGGGCCTAGTGGAGGGTGACCCTGGATGCTGGGGGGTGGGGGTGGTGGCAGACATGAGTGGGGGCCTGGTGGAGGGTGACCCTGGATGCTGGGGGGTGGGGGTGGTGGGAGACATGAGTGGGGGCCTGGTGGAGGCTGCCCCTGCACTGCCGGGGGGTGGCGGTGCAGGGGGACATGAGTGGGGGCCTGGTGGAGGGTGACCCTGGATGCTGGGGGGTGGGGGTGGTGGGAGACATGAGTGGGGGCCTGGTGGAGGGTGACCCTGGATGCTGGGGGGTGGGGGTGGTGGGAGACATGAGTGGGGGCCTGGTGGAGGCTGCCCCTGCACTGCCGGGGGGTGGGGGTGGTGGGAGACATGAGTGGGGGCATGGTGGAGGCTGCCCCTGCACTGCTGGTGGGTGGGGGGGGGTGGGAGACATGAGTGGGGGCCTGGTGGAGGCTGCCCCTGGTGGCTGGGGGGTGGGGGTGGTGGGAGACATGAGTGGGGGCCTGGTGGAGGATGCCCATGGTGGCTGGGGGGTGGGGGGTGCGAGACATGAGTGGGGGCCTGGTGGAGGCTGCACCTGGTGGCTGGGGGGTGGGGGTGGTGGGAGACATGAGTGGGGGCCTGGTAGAGGCTGCCCATGGTGGCAGGGGGGTGGGGGTGGTGGGAGACATGAGTGGGGGCCTGGTGGAGGCTGCCCCTGGTGGCTGGGGGGTGGGGGTGGTGGGAGACATGAGTGGGGGCCTGGTAGAGGCTGCCCATGGTGGCAGGGTGGTGGGGGTGGTGGGAGACATGAGTGGGGGCCTGGTGGAGGCTGCCCCTGCACTGCCGGGGGGTGGGGGTGCAGGGGGACATGAGTGGGGGCCTGGTGGAGGGTGACCCTGGATGCTGGGGGGTGGGGGTGGTGGGAGACATGAGTGGGGGCCTGGTGGAGGGTGACCCTGGATGCTGGGGGGTGGGGGTGGTGGGAGACATGAGTGGGGGCCTGGTGGAGGCTGCCCCTGCACTGCCCGGGGGTGGGGGTGGTGGGAGACATGAGTGAGGGCCTGGTGGAGGCTGCCCCTGCACTGCTGGTGGGTGGGGGTGGTGGGAGACATGGGTGGGGGCCTGGTGGGGGCTTCCCCTGGTGGCTGGGGGGTAGGGGTGGTGGGAGACATGAGTGGGGGCCTGGTGGAGGCTGCCCATGGTGGCAGGGGGGTGGGGGTGGTGGGAGACATGAGTGGGGGCCTGGTGGAGGGTGACCCTGGATGCTGGGGGGTGGGGGGTGCAGGGGGACATCAGTGGGGGCCTGGTGGAGGGTGGCCATGGTGGCAGGGGGGTGGGGGTGGTGGTAGACATGAGTGGGGGCCTGGTGGAGGCTGCCCCTGCACTGCTGGGGGGTGGGGGTGGTGGGAGACATGAGTGGGGGCCTGGTGGAGGATGCCCATGGTGGCTGGGGGGTGGGGGGGTGGGAGACATGGGTGGGGGCCTGGTGGGGGCTGCCCCTGGTGGCTGGGGGGGGGGTGGTGGGAGACATGAGTGGGGGCCTGGTCGAGGCTGCCCATGGTGGCAGGGGGGTGGGGTGGTGGTAGACATGAGTGGGGGCCTGGTGGAGGCTGCCCCTGCACTGCTGGGGGGTGGGGGTGGTGGGAGACATGAGTGGGGACCTGGTGGAGGATGCCCATGGTGGCAGGCGGGTGGGGGTGGTGGGAGACATGATTGGGGGCCTGGTGGAGGGTGACCCTGGATGCTGGGGGGTGGGGGTGGTGGTAGACATGAGTGTGGGCCTGGTGGAGGCTGCCCATGGTGGCAGGGGGGTGGGGGTGGTGGTAGACATGAGTGGGGGCCTGGTGGAGGCTGCCCCTGCACTGCTGGGGGGTGGGGGAGGGAGACATGAGTGGGGGCCTGGTGGAGGCTGCCCCTGGTGGCTGGGGGGTGGGGGTGGTGGGAGACATGAGTGGGGGCCTGGTGGAGGATGCCCATGGTGGCTGGGGGGTGGGGGGGGGGTGGGAGACATGAGTGTGGGCCTGGTGGAGGCTGCCCCTGGTGGCTGGGGGGGTGGGGGTGGTGGGAGACATGAGTGGGGGCCTGGTGGAGGATGCCCATGGTGGCTGGGGGGTGGGGGGGTGGGAGACATGAGTGGGGGCCTGGTGGAGGCTGCCCATGGTGGCTGGGGGGTGGGGGTGGTGGGAGACATGAGTGGGGGCCTGGTGGAGGATGCCCATGGTGGCTGGGGGGGGTGGGAGACATGAGTGGGGGCCTGGTGGAGGCTGCCCCTGGTGGCTGGGGGTTGGGGGTGGTGGGAGACATGAGTGGGGGCCTGGTAGAGTATGCCCATGGTGGCAGGGGGGTGGGGGTGGTGGTAGACATGCATTGTTGATCAGTAGTGCAAGGTGACATGTGGGTTGGCTGGGGGGCATGCCCATGGTGGATGGGCTGCCTGCGGGACATGAGCATGGGTGCAGGGTAGTCCCCCGTGGTGTGGGCTGCCTGCAGGGTCCGTGGAGGTTGTGGAGCGTACACCTGGGAGGGCCCACACGGCCAATTCACGTGTGGTACTCCCCAGAACCCCTGAAATACACATACCCTGCTGAAATCGTGTGTGGAACTTCCCACGCACCCCTGAAATACACATACCTTGCTGAAATCGCGTGTGGAAATTCCCGCGCACCCCTGAAATACACGTACCCTGCTCGCACTGGCCCAATCGCGTGTGGAACTTCCCGCGCACCCCTGAAATACACATACCTTGCTCGCACTGGGCCAATCGCGTGTGGAACTTCCCGCGCACCCCTGAAATACACGTACCCTGCTGAAATCGCGTGTGGAACTTCCCGCGCACCCCTGAAATACACATACCTTGCTGAAATCGCGTGTGGAACTTCCCGCGCACCCCTGAAATACACGTACCCTGCTCACACTGGGGCAATCGCGTGTGGAACTTCCCGCGCACCCCTGAAATACACATACCTTGCTCGCACTGGGCCAATCGCATGTGGAACTTCCCGCGCACCCCTGAAATACACGTACCCTGCTGAAATCGCGTGTGGAACTTCCCGCGCACCCCTGAAATACACATACCTTGCTGAAATCGCGTGTGGAACTTCCCGCGCACCCCTGAAATACACGTACCCTGCTCGCACTGGGCCAATCGTGTGTGGAACTTCCCGCGCACCCCTGAAATACACGTACCCTGCCGGAATCGCGTGTGGAAATTCCCACGCACCCCTGAAATACACATACCCTGATGAAATCGCGTGTGGAACTTCCCGTGCACCCCTGAAATACACGTACCCTGCTGAAATCGCGTGTGGAAATTCCCGCGCACCCCTGAAATACACGTACCCTGATGAAATCGCGTGTGGAACTTCCCGCGCACCCCTGAAATACACGTACCCTGCTGAAATCGCGTGTGGAACTTCCCGCGCACCCCTGAAATCCACGTACCCGGCCAAATCGCATGTGAGACTTCCCGCGCACCCCGGTATACACGCACACGTATTTTTTGTCAGCGGGTGTCCGTGTTTGTGGGTACCCCTTTGCACTTCATTTGTCCTGGAGGGCCACAGTATAGGACATTCATCATGGCAGTATATAGGTGCTATTTGTTGGCGCACCTTTTGGCGCACATTTCTTCCAGGCGCAGAGACGCTACTGCCTGCTTTCTTGTGGCGGTCGTGTTTGTGCCTGTGCGCTGGTTTGAGCGTGCGCTTTTTTGCCCTATTCTATTCCATGAATACGTGTTGTAGGCGAGCGTGTGGGCGTTCCGCGCACTTGTGCCCTGTACTTCCCCCGTGACGTTTTGGCAAGTTGTTCCCCATTCCGAGTGTTACGCCCGTGTTCCGCCTACTTTTGTTGCGTGCGCCGCGCTATGTGCGAATTTCGCTGTGGCCTGTGCGATTTTCGCTGTGACCTGGCGCACGCTGTTAGATGGCCTGTGCGCCAACGTGCGCCGCACACTTTTTTATCGCACATTCGCTGGTTTTCTCGCGCACGGACTTCCATGAATCGATGTGCGCTACTCTTCGTGCGATTTTCGCACTTGCACTGCGATTTTCGCTATTCCACTGCGATTCGCACGTTTTTGCCCACTTGCGCCGCGCTAATTATTCCATGAATCGGCCTCTTAGTTTGAAGCTGCGTGTCCAGCTCTCTGTGTTCTTGCATCTGTAGCAACCACTCAAATTCTGCATCTCAACTACACTGTAACTCAGCAATGACATCAGAATATTTTCCTCGCAGTCTAATAAGCTTACGCAAGAAAAACTACAACTTGGCACATATCCGACTTATACAGTAAATCTCCTATTTGCGTTCATTGGCTTGAAATAGTCTAAGAAGACACGTTTGTATAATACCCCCTTTTTCAAAAATCTTTCAGGGTTTTCTTTCTCCATTTCAGTGCTAAGCCTATCTTGCAAGTTAACAGGTTTTCAGATGACCATTTGGCAAAAGCAAACAGTTTTGTCTCATGGTAATCAGATAGATCAGAAAACTTTGCCTCTATTTCTGACATCTTGGAACCCAATGACAATGGGCCTCATTACAATCTTGGTGGAATGGGTTAACGGGTGCCGCTAATGGATGCGGACCCGTTAAACCAATTCCGCCTGATTATGAGGTCCCCTCGCGGGACCCGGTAAGGACGCCTGGAAAATCCAGGCGTCCTTACCGGGTCCCGCGAGGGGACCAGGGAGCTAACAACGGGCCAGTCATATTCAGCAAGGTGTTAGCTCCCTGCACCCATTCCCATTGAGCCCTGTGGGGGCTCGAATGGGAATGTGGAAGGTCTGGGCCCGGGTTCCCTGAGGGAGGAATTACCGCGCCCTCCAAACTCAGAATGGCCCGGTAATTCCCCATTCAGGGAACCCGGACCCGGTTTTGGAGGCAGCCATGCCGCCAATAGCGGCATGGCTACCGCCAAAGCCGTAATGAGGCCCAATGACACAATAAAAAGAAACTCAGCGTGCACACTGCACAATCACTGCCATTTCCATGGCAATGCACTTAAGGATAGGGAAAGTGCACATTATATGACTATATACTATGCAAATCCATGCCCAGTAATTGCTTTACTGCTTCCCGGCCAACGCACCATAAATACGTTGGGGTATTTCATCAGACCCAAAGCCACAGGGCTACTTGATGTTATTCTTATATGGGGACCATGAGCGGCAAGCTAAACACCGGACCTGGTGCACACTAGGACCCAATTTACCACTTTAGGGGTATTTCATTGGTGCTATTTCATTGGTGGTATGATGTGGAAACTCAGTATAGAATTACCAGATCACTTCAAGACTGTCATGTGGGGAATCAGCTCTTTAAGATTTGCCCCAATTCACAATGTTTTGGTGAATCATGCGTTTTACCATCAGTGGTAGTAAAAATACCTCCTTAGTTTTGTACCTGTCGATCGGCCTCATCAAGAGTCTGGTGGTATCCTGGCAGTAATGCTTCTGGGATACTGTCAGCGCAAATAACGCTGCTGCTACTTGGTCCGGCGCTATTAGCACAAGATCACGAGTAGCAGTTAGGCAGTTATTGCCCATTCCGCAACTGGGTCCATAGGACCCATTTGGGTTGGGGGGCACTATTACCACCAGCGGTAATTGCGCCAGCGGTAATAGCACTGAAAACTGCTGAAATTGGCTAGTAAGTGGACATTTCAACCTCCAGCTTTTTGCTTGAGTTAAAAATCCAACTTACCGCCCAACCCATGATAGGGCCAGCTCTTAAATGAGGTGGTAATAGCGTTACTGCCACATTTAAGGGTAACAAAACACTGTTATCTAATGGCCTTGAAACATAGCATTGGTTTTGGCTATCTCTGTGCTAGGATTTGCCAGCCTGCAGCTGCCCACGACATACAATTACATGATGTGCAATCATACAAAAACACACCTCACTTTTACTTTTTTCTCACCTAAAGAATGCTTGAAATATTCACACCAGCAAAGTCAGTGAAGCATTGGCTCAGAGTGTCCTTGGTCTCAGCATGACTGTCTGCCACTCAGCACACCCTGCTTCCTCTGCAGCAGGACAAACCCAGCAAAACACTTGCCAGATCCTCAGCGAGACAGTTTTCTTTTTCCTTTCTGCTCTTCCCTTTTGAAGGGCACTCTCCTTCACCTAACCCTCATTGTAAATTCCCCTATGGAAAGTGTAAGAATTGCCTGCCACTGACTCTGATGTCACATGTCAATCAGACACCACCTCCTCTGACCAAACCTCTGGAACCTTCCAGAGAACATGTGTCTAGCCTGTCACCTTTGAACAGAGATTCAAAGCAACAAACAGATGCCAATAAGTTATACTGGCTTCCTGCGCTGGAAGGTTTGAACAATAAGCTTGCTTTGTGCAACATGAACTCGCACATTCCATGCCCTTCACTTTGTCACGTCTTCACTGCAAAACTGCTTTAATTCTGCATATTTATTTCTTGTATTTTCCAACCAACATTCAACAGCCTGTGCTTGCCATCTCATAATATGAGCCGGCTTGTACCAATGATCTGCACCAATATTTTGTACCAAAGAGCTAAGGACTGAGCTCCCTTCAATAATAGTAAGGAATTACAGATTAGTAAATTAGGGTATTAATGGTCAGTATTTATTGGTCTTCATTGCAACTCAGTCCATAGCTATACCATGTTGTAGCATTATGCTATGCTATATCATAAATTATTATGCAATGCCAAATTCGATCCGCCCTTTGTCTTTTTGTCTCACACCACAGTCCCACACCAGAGTCTCACACCTCTTGCTGTCAGAGACTGGGTTTTTGATAAAAGTTTGCCCAGCTGAAATTCGGAGCCCCATCTTCCCTACATACTGCTTATTTATATTTGACCTTGCAGCCTGTTCTCTGCTCTGGGACGTTTCGGTGAGTGGAGGCACTTCATTATCTTCATCTGGCGCTTACTGAATAGTCCTTGTTTTTCGACTTCTGAGTCATGTTTGAGGAGACCACAATTTTGTCTATTTAGACCTTTTATTTACTTCTATTTGATGTAATTGTGCTGGATGCTATTACTCCTTTTGGCCTCTGGAGACTTGGTCGTTCCACCTTACAAATGCTTTTTGCATCCTTAATTGTTCAATACATGGCACTTGCAGATGTTTGCATAGATGGCTTATCCTCTTGACTCCCTTTGTGCATTGCAATTATTTCTTGATGTGGCATCCTTGACCCCAGGCCAATAGATTCCTCTTTGTTCCTCACACAAAGCTGGTTTTCCGGCATCTCCTGACTCTGCAGCCTTTGTTTGTCTCTGAGGTAGTTTCAATGTGATCCAACATTCATTTTCCCATCATGGCCACTCTATTTATGTTATAGTTTGTTTTGCAGAAAGCTTATAAATATTCTACCTTGCGTTTCTGCATATGTACATTTGTTGAGCATCATCGCACTGATCTTTTCAACATAGATGATTTTTTCATCTCTCTTCGCTCGATTACATTGTTACTTCAATTGCATCTTCATTCGTTAAGTATCTGCATATAGTTTCTGTACATCCTCGTATCTTTCCTGCATGACGCCACTTTACCTGTGTTAGTTTGCACTTACAGCTCTTCTATGTCCAATGGTGTATGTCGACATCCTTCCACCCCTTCAGTACGAGGGTACATTCGATGCGGCTGTCTAAGTGCATAATGTCTTTCATATCTTCAGTGCGGCATTGGGATGATACCCTGCATCACAGACAGTGCTCTCTTGCTATTCTTCCAGTATGACGGAGGTGAGGGGGCAGGCACTCGAGATGACATAATCTACTCCTCTACAACTCGTAACTAATACTTTTAACAATATTTCAGTTTTGTATTGCACAGAGCACCAGCTGTAACTGTATTTTATATTACTTCATTATCTGCTGCATGCAGAATTGAGTAGTCATTGGATATTAATACTTTTTCTGTCCAACTCTATTAAGAGATTTTATAATGACGACTAACAACATCATTCTATGACAGGTAGCCTTCTCCCCTTCTCCCCCATTCCTCAGGGTGCTCATGATAACTACAACGAGGTGTTGCACATCACGCATTCAAATGTCAAACCAGTTCTTGGCCCTCAGCCTAGTCAGGCATGCAGTCCAACATTGACCTGTACAGTGAGCATATGAAGAGAAACCAGCCAGCACGGAAATGTCAGAGAACAATAGATAATTATTTGGAACCCTAGAACATGCCGAAAATCAAGTGGTTGACAGTTAATACAACAGAGACGAAATACACCAGCAGTATTGAGATCATTAACGCATTTCTTTTATCTGAAGGCGAAATTTGGTTGACATCAGTATTGGACTTCTAACAAGAATAATAGACCTTTGTCTGGGATGGGTTAGCCCATCATCTCCCTAATAGCGGATTGGACTTCCAGCCTGAAATCTCTTAATTGTTCTAACTACACATGTGCATAGGAGCCAACCACCCGACACCTTCCCAGCATACGGTAGAATTGTTCACATGTGACCTATGGAGCCAGTCTCCTAGTAATACATATATTCGTATGATAGCTCTGACATTTGGACACTTATAGATACGTTGACCACAAAGAGCTAAATAAGCCCCAACAAGGTTTGGTCTAATGGCATTTACAAATCCTTCTCCCAAATCCTTATGTACATCTCTGGGCCTTTGGATTTGGGTTTATTTAGTTCCTTGAACAAAGCCAATGAGGCATCGACGTTGAAGTTTGCAGTATTTCTTCTGTATCGTTCAGGACACTTCCTCCACCAGCTCTACAGGCAGGCTGCATGGCCCAGTTCCATAACTGCACTGTGTCAGAAGTGGTCTTGGTGAGAGTGAGGTGCGGCTTGATGCAGTATTGTAGTGTCTTGAAGTCCTTTCCTCTAGGGTTGTATCCTATCGTCACTGAACGTGGAGAGATCGGAGAGTGGAGAAAGCGGAGGGCAGAGAACTCAAGGTGCCGATGCCGGCAGGGGAACGTGAGAGAAGTTGAAGGTGAAGACGGCAGGCAGAAACCACCAGGAGCCGGTGCTGAGCTGGTGATAAGCCTTGTAAGATCTTGTGGATCTACAAGTTTGGGCAGTGATTCCCACAAGCCAGCGGTGCAGCGAACACAGAGATACAAAAAGGTGAAGGCTGCACGTGTTTTACCACCCCCTTTTCTGTCTCTGGTCCTGTAGTAGTATCATACTGCCTTGTCTGTTCCCTGGTGGGCTTAAAGTGCTCTGTCTGGTGCAGTCGTGGGTGCGGACAGCCACACCTCAATTACCCTTCTGTGCTGTCGATCTGTGTCTGCCCATAGTAGCTAAGGCGGTGAAACAGCTGATTCCTTTGGTTCACCGCAAACAGGCAATTGAGCCTTTGATTGTCTGTGGGTAGACGCACCTTCAGCTTTCTGATGAGTGCGCTTTTGCCACTCTGCCTATAATAGATGGTACTTAGGGACAAAGTGCGTCACTCAGCACTTTGTAACTGGAGTGACTCGGGAGTAGGATTTAACGAGGCAAGATGTGCTTGCTTGTGTATTTTGTGACGCACAACAGTGTTATATCATATTATATCACAAGGCAGCAACCTAGTGCTACAGATACCAGCTGAAGCAATTTGCCTGCCAGTGTACCTATACCCATATATACAAACATAAATGTTTGCTACGTAGTGTGACAAAATGTTCCTGTTTTTGGGTGTGAGGTGGGTGAGTTGGCCTTGTTGCCGGAGGAATTTGCTGTCTAGGACCCTCCTGGCTCTAGTCCTCGCTTCCCTTTATTCACCGACTTCCTTCGAGGCTCTATAGCAGCCTCTTTTAACTAAGGAGTGGTGAGTGAATCCACCCACTATTTATTTCCAACTATCTAAAACTTTCATAATGCACTCTTAGTAGCTGTGTGTAAGCTGTTGTTGCTGTGTCCCAGGCATTGGGGCTTAAGGCTCTAGGAACAGGTGCTGCACTAATACCTTATGAAGGAGTTTCAGTGAAATAATTGTTCTCTCTAAACGCTGCCATTATAAAAAGTTGTCACAATGACAGTTGTCTTGGCAAATAGTATGAATTTGCACAGTCATGGAAGAGGAGGTGCTATCTCGGCTGGAAACCCGCCATGTTCTTTGCCCGCCATGAAACTGAGCCATTATCCAATGAATTCGACCTCCCAATGGATCACAGAGATAGTCTCTTATCCACCTCTGAAACTGGTGGTATAATGCAAGCACTGGATGATTTTTCTGAACACCCTGTGTGTCTGGATTTCACTCTGAACGTTTCATCCATTCAGAAAGGAATTGGTGAATTCTTTCCATGCAACCTTAAAGAGAGCGAGGCTCTGATCCAATCATCAGATGATGTAATAACGGTTGAATCAGGAAATAAGAATGCTCTGCATGTTCCCGCCCCAAACGTGCTGCTTGTGGAGTATGAAGAGGGACAGACAGGCAGCATCCAACCTGAGGCAGGTCTGTCTCAGGACTCCTTGTCTAACACGCCAGCACATTTCGATACTCCGATTAGGAAGGTTGATCTTTGAGTAACTGATTCATCCTTACTTTACAGCTCTACTGAATATTCCATTCCTCTGAGAACTGATATGGGGCCTCAAACACTGGCTGCTGATATTTGCCATCTTAAAAGAAGTTATGAGGAACTCTGATCAATTTTGTTCCATTGAGGCACTGTTAGAACTCATTCCTAAAAAGGAGGAAGTGAAATGCTTTTTAAAAAATTAAGTTTTAGGAATTGTCACTAAATTGGTCGACATCTAACAGGAGTTTACATCCCTG
This sequence comes from Ambystoma mexicanum, assembly GCF_040938575.1. Classification (NCBI taxonomy): domain Eukaryota; kingdom Metazoa; phylum Chordata; class Amphibia; order Caudata; family Ambystomatidae; genus Ambystoma; species Ambystoma mexicanum. The sequence goes on from NC_090932.1 coordinate 312,070,610, forward strand.
CCCTTTCATGAGGAAGTGCTTGAGACTGCGTTAAGAACAGAAAGAATTCAACACCAACTAACTCTGATGACAGCTAATAAGGAAAAACTAGGCCTACATTGTGCTGAGAAAGGTGTTCCCATTCCTAGCGCAAGGGATCTAAATGGGGCTGCAGAAATAATGACAGAAGAAACAAGAGTTATGGCTGAAGGAGGGGGCCCTCATTCTCCAGTGGTGAGGTTGGAAATCTCTTGATTTTTGCATTCTCCTCCGGACATGGAGGTTATTGAAGAATTTCTACGACTGGGGGCTATGGAGGATGGCCTTGATCTTCCAGTTGTTCTAACAGAGTCCTCTACTGTGCTATCAAGAGCTAATAGTAGCAATAAAAGCATAACAATGAAAGAAGTGTGTTGCACAGACAGTTGCGCAACAGGAAAATAAATGTAAGAATCAAAAACCTAAGAATGTAAATGGCAATTCTTCCTGGAGATTTGTGATATTATTGAATACACAATTGTATTTTGAATTTTCCAAAAACATCATAGCTACTAAAGAAGGGCAGCAGATTGCGCCTATATTTTTAAAACATGGATGCCCCCCAAAACCACAATGTTGCTGAAATGGCCTCTCAATACTCTGTAAATGACATTGTTATGTTATGGTATGGTCACTTATAAAGCGCATGGTCGCCCGTAGGCATCATGGTGCTTGGGAGGCAAGTAGCAATAAACTGACCAGCCCATTGGGGCTTTCCGGAAGAGCAGATGATTAGACAACGATTGAATAGATAGTGGGAGGGTATTCCACAGCTGCGCTTCTGCAATCGAGAAAGTATGACCACCCACCCGAGTGAGGCGAAATGAAGGCACACATAGCATGCCAGTCGCCTCTAACCGCAGGGGGTGGTTCGGGCCATAACGCACAAACTTAGCACACAAATACTAATCTCCCTGATCATAAAGAGCATGGTGAACCATACATATCGCTTTAAATTGGATACGCTGGGCAACTTGAAGGCAGTAAAGGGAGTGCAATACGGGAGAAATATGGGCCCATAAGGGGTACCCGTTGCCACCAGGGCCGCCAGATTCTGGTGCCATAATCGGCCTACCAGCACCTTAGGCTGCACAAAATAAAGGGAGTCACAATAGTCCAGCCTACTTAGAATCATGGCAGCCACCACCGGGGGTCGAAATGTTGCAGGGTTCAGATGGAGCACCTTTCTTAGAATTTTCAACTTAGAATTTTCAACTGAAAATGCCCAGTCTGGCATACCTCTGATACCTGAGTGGCCATGGAAAGATTGTCAGACATGATCACCCCAAGATTTTTCACCTTGGTCGAGGGCACGGGAAGCGTGCCCAGGGAAGACAGCCAGAACGAAGAAATCCAGAGTAAGGGATCGGGAGAAGAACTTACCACCAGCACCTCGGTTTTGTCCCCATTCAATTTCAACAAGTTTTGGCCATTGAAGGTACTAGGCTGATTCACAGGGACAGAGAAGAGCCGTCCTCGAGTTCCATGAGTTTTCAAGGTGCTTTCTTGTTTCGTCTTTTACCGATTCTTCTGAGCATCAAGCAACAAAGGCTAATGCCACTGAGTGCGGGTGTCAGTTGATTACTGTTAGTACCGATAGTACATCGTGTGCCACAGAAGATTTTTGTATTCCAAAGGACATGGCCTCCCAAACGGATCTTAGGGGTTCATCCTCTGTGGGGGCCCATCTAAGTTTGACCACCCTGAAAGACCAGTGTGAACATCGTGAAGTTACACAGGGCCCCTTTGTATCTAAGGAGCATAAGGCAGATTTCCAAGGTTTTGGAGCTCGCCCTGTGGAAGATCATAGGATAAAGAGAAATTGAGAAGGCATAGTGGAATTAGTAGCTGCATGTTCGCCTGGTACCATGAATTTTGTGGGGTCAAAACTGGTCGGTGAGGGTGGTTAAAGCCGGCAGTATGGAGCGACAGAGCCATTGGAACACTGTTACGCTGTGTGAAAAGCAATATGTCAGAAATGTCTTGCGCCAATCAGAAGAGGAAGCCGAGGCACAGAATGAGTCTAGCGAGAGCGTCATTCTTGATGGGATTATTATAGATGTGGACATTAAGTATTTGAATCGATCTATGGTTCTGGCAATTCTACATGAAATTCCATGTCTGATAACGATTGGTTCTTATGATATTGATTGTATTGAGTTCATTGATAAGGAGAGGTGGGACCTGGTGAGTGTAACAATCAGTTCCCGATTAATTAGAGAACTAATATTAGCATCTGCTGATGAGATTAGACTGAGAGGTTTTTACATCTACACCACACAGATATAGTCCTGAAGCAGCCAACTACCCTGAAGAGAAGGAAGTTTAGTGTCAGGAGGTTAGGAGTTTCCCAGGTGTAGGAAGTAGTAATAAGTTGAGGAGGGTGAGAATGGAGGAGACAGATCATAATAAAGGTGGTCTGGATGGAGAATGGGTTTGGCAGCCCTGCTCAGTGGGAAAACATTTGAGTGATGACATAGAGAAGAGAAAGGCTTTTTAGCATTTTATCTTGGAATACTCGAGGTTTCCAGCATTTACTTAGATTAGGGGATTCCTGTAGGGAATTACGCAAAAGTGACCTCGTAATTTTGCAAGAAACGTTTCTGACAGAGCATGTGATAATGGATGGTTATTCTGTTTCTCAAAAAATGGATACGAAGGGGGTAGCGGGCTGTCTGGAAGTAGGCCTTTTGATTGGATTGAGAAATTAAGTTTTTTCAGTTTGAACACCTTAGACTATTCAAGGTATGGCGTTTTGCCAACTCATGCTGTCATGAAGGGAGGGACAGCACACATGTTCATAATAAATGGGAATTGGAGTTATGCCGAAAAGTCACAACAAATGTTGAGTGATCATATTGACGGGATCCTGACAGGCTGGAGGGAAGCCCAGTTATACAATGCATTAGCACTATGGGTGGGGGAGCCAGCCAGTCAGGTGGCTCGGAACGCGGGCTGACACTACCAGTGAAAGCCTGTATATGCCGCCTGATGGCCAGCTCCCCCGCCCGTCATCTTCCCCCCATGACCCAACTCATTTTATGTTAATCCCTCCCCCCAATTTCACTTGCCTGTAAGCTCCGGGGGCGAGTCCCGCCATTGCAGCTGCTGCTGCTCCCGTCCCTGCTCTAGCCGCCATGGAAATGGAAGAGGGGCTCCATACAGAGCGCTGCCTTCCTATTCCATGGTGGCCATGTTGGCATGGTATTTTCTCTCTGGGAACGGGACGCCGAAAGGCGTCCCGTTCACGGAAAGAAAATACTTTCCATTAAAAAAAACATTAGCACACGCATAGCATGCTAAACGGGCGCTAATGGCGATATGCCCCTCGCTTCAGTCGGGCCCTTAACTTGGGCGGCAGCCCATTACCCACAGGGTGGCCCCCCTTGGGGCTTATCGCCTCATTAAAAGTTAATATAGGAGAACTGTAAAAAGACTTCAAACTTAAGGGCCCACTTACCTCTGTTAATGAAAGAGAGCTGAAGAAACTAACGCAGGGCTACAAAAACAGAATTAAATATATACAAGCACTGGTCTATCAAAGGGAGGGTGCAAACATGCTCTCATGCATAATGATGAAAGGTGATGCAAATTATTGGAATTTAATTAAATCTAAAGAAGATCTCCAGAGTGTAGTCCAAACTAACCCCATATTAGAGCAAACTTGGATATTACACTTTACCAGACTGTATAATCAACCTGCAGATGTATTAGTAAACTGGGAAAGCATGAAAGAAGAAAATTGGCCATTGGTACTGTGAGAATCCTGAAGGTGTCTCCCTGTCTAAACCTCGAGGATCCGTTATCCAAGTGGTCCGGACACGACCATCGCTACTGGATCCAGTTGCTGGGGATGGAGCAGTGAGGAAGAATCCCCTGGATGGGGGGCCCTTGAGGAGTGAGAGTGGGACACTGACGGGTTAGATGCGGTATCCCCCTTCCTTCGTCCTTTGACACCTTTTCCCCATCCTCTCACGTAGGACATTCAAAAACACTGTCCCCCCCCCCTTGCGACACGAACACCTTTGCACCACACAATAGACAATGGACTAATATGCAACCTTTTTACCTGACATGAACCAGAGGGTCAGGCAGAGTCAGGCAATTAATCAAAATCACACACACCTGACGGACCTTTCCTTTCCCTGCAGGGATTAAAGGTGGAGTGAGAAAGAACAATACGAGCAATGCGAGCACAGCAGACAGCACGACAGAGCAGACAGCACGACAAAAAAGCTAGTCAAGCGCAGCAGTTCAAGAGAAGGAGAAAGGCGGTAGGAATCGAGGGGGTGGCGAGGAGAGAAGTGACCTTGCCCTTTTCGTCCCAGACCCCTGAAACCTTCATGGAAGAGAGACTAAGGCCGCAAACAATAGCACCAGTGTCTTGCAACAGATGTCAACGGTACATGGGGCAAGCTTACACCGATAAGCAGGAGCGAAGGAAGCTTTTGCGCCTGTGGTGCCGGCCTTCACTCCAGAGAAGCCAAAAGTCAAGCAGTTCATCACAGCTGGTGAGTCGGGGGGAGAACCGATAAGAACCGGGCTGTGTTGAGTGAGAATCGCAAAGTGGCAAGTTTTTTGACCAAATTTGATGAACTATGAAAGAACTGTAAGTGTTAAGGGGAGACCAGCTACAAAGGAATACCGACACCATGTGGGTGCTAAACTCAAGAGACTCTGGTCTATCCCCATTTGAACAAAACTACAATTACCAGAAGTCCGTAGGAGGGCCAGCAAAATAGGTCAAAGTGGTCATACAGAGGGTCAAGCAAAATCCCAGTACAATCGAAAAACTTTGATCTACAAGCAGTTTGAAGGAAAGGGATGTGAATACCACAAACTTTAAACTGTGTAAAAAGGAGAACATTGAAAGTGAAGAGGGGTCAGCGCCCAGAAGAGAAGAATCCAGGGGTGAGCCACTATCACCCTGATCGAAAGCCACAGTAAGGCCGGTGAAGGGAGGCTAAGAATCGAGAGGGGTCAGAACCTGGCAGAGGGGGATCCAAGGATGAAAAGTCGTCACCCTAACATTGAGAAAAAGGGAAAGCAAAAGTTAAGAGACACCAAGATGAAGCTATCACCGAGGTACTAGCAGTCAAGAGAGGTCTGAGCCCGGCCGAGGGAGATCCAGGGGTGAAGCTATCATCCAAACTTCAAGTAAGAAAAGAACTGACATATAAATTGCGGATTACAATTGAGAAGGGTCACTGCCTAGAAGAGGGGGACCACGGGGTGAAACCATCCCCCTACCTGAACAGTGGATTATAATTGAGAAGGGACAGCGCCCATAAGAGGGGGACCTAGGGGTGAACCATTATCACCCTAAAAGAACTTTCATTTGGTTAAAGGAACTTTTGTTTTTGTTATTTGAACATTTGAACACGTCAGGCCCGAAGGCAAGAGACTTTCAAGGAAACGAGACTTGGCTATCGACGGTCCTGAGAACCGCCATTAGAACTGTCATCTTATGCTGGTAAAGCCAGAGACTATACTGTGGAACTGCCATTGGAACTGTCATCTTGTTCTGGAAGAGCCTGAGACTGTACTACACTTCAAGCTCCCATCTTACGCCGTACTCAAAATGTGGGGAAGGAAGGCCCAGGCTACCACATCCTGACATATTATTTAAGTACGCTACTTTCTTTTCTTAAGAACTATCCCACACCCTTTTTGTATTAGCTGTGAGGTTTGGCAATAGGTTTGTTAGTATAGGCCCCTTTTATTTTGACACAATGCCATTAGGACTGCCTTATTTTTCATTTGATGTTTGACGTTTGCTCCGATCTTAGTTTTAGGTTTAGATTAGGCATTTTTCCAACCTGCATACAGCATTCATTATTCAATAAGCACCCTTGGCCTGTGATCACTTGTCTGTCTTACTTGTTGCCAGCATGAGTTTCGCACAGTAACTGTTGTCAGTCATATTGAAACCATTATACTCCACAGCAGCAAGGCTAGGGCTCCTGGACCGAATGGGCTATGCAATAGAGTTATTAAAGCGGATCCAGAGTTATGGGCAGGAATTCTTTGTAGCCTTTTTTTAGTTAATGTTTTCTTTCAAACAAACCCCAGACTCCTGGAATGAAATAAAAAAGGACCAAATCAATTGGGCTTTCGGGCTGGGGTGGGTGCCACTGTGGCAGACTGGATGTTAAACCACATACAACTCCTTGCTTGGGAAGGGGTCTCAATGGAGGTGTATGTAGTTACAGTGGACTAATTCCTTGCCTTTGAATGTGTAAATAAGAACACATTGTGGATGAAATTACAGAACTGGGGGCTACCTAAGGGTCTGATGGCATTGCTCAGACATCTGCATGAAAATTCCGCACTTAAAACTAGATTAAAGTTAGTGGAAATGTTGTCTTCAAAAATTCGGACAAATAGTGGTCTTTGACAGGGCTGCATACTAGAGCCGTTTCTGTTTAATGTATACATGGCGGATTTGGGGGATCATCTTAAGTCTGCGTCATTCATAGCTCCAAAAGTTCTAGGAACACAAATGTTCTGGTTAACATATGCGGATGATATTATTCTGTTAGATTGCACTAAGGTGGGAATCCAAAGAATGTTGGGCAGTTTCCATTTATATGGCATAAAGAAAGATCTGAATATAAATATCCGGAAACCCCATTTGTTAACCTTAACAGCAGAAAAAAGAATAAAGAAACATTTGTTATGGTTGGATGGAGGAAGAATTGTGGAGGTTGACAGTATGAAATATCTTGGGTTTCACATATTTAGCAATCCCGAGAAGACTCAGGTAATGGAAGGTTTTTATGCAAAAGCCTTGAAGGCAGTAGCACAGATGTAAAATCTTCAATTTTGACTATGGAAAATGTTCTATCATCCCCATTTTAAAAGTTTACAAATCGTAAATTTTTCCTATGTTGTATGGGGGCAGAGATCCACCACAGCTTGTTGAATGAGGCTTTTGTATCACCTGAAAGGTTTCATATGGAAAAAAGTTTTAAGATTACCTCAGGCTATGCCCATTAGTGTTATTAGATGTGAACTCGGCTTGTTATCATTGGAAGCATAAAGTGGGCCTCATTACGAGTCTGCCGGTCCGCACTTAACGTTGTTGGTATATGGTATATCCATACCGGCACCGTTTACCGGATAAGCGAATTCTAAACCCCCCCACCCCCCGTTACTGGCAATACGTAACACTGTGCGCATTACAAGTAGCACAGACATGGAAACTCTGCCATAAAAATGGCGGAAATTCCGTGGACACGGTGAACAGTATCGGCACCACCGCGGACATGACTTTAAACTGTGCCTGGTGAGCTGAATCAGTCCACTGGTGCACCAAATGAGCCCAGCTGGACCCAGCAGGCCACTGGGAGCCTACACAAGGGCCACACCCACACCCAGGCGAACTCCAAACACAACTATGCAGGCAGCTGCAGCAGCAGCATTGCGACTGGGGCTATTGAACCTACAGGCAGCACTGCACATGGTGGCAGTAATGGTGCAGAGGAGGAGGAGGCAGAGGTGGAGGAGGCGCAGGCAGCACTTAGCAAACCCTGCACCCATGCCAAACCCAATTGTGCAGGCGGCACGACCCCCCAGGCAGCCTGCAATAGCCCGCATCAGGGCCTCACCCTGCAACCTGACTCCAGGACAGATCCACACCTTATACCGGCTGGACCGTCCAACAATCATGTATATCACCACCATGATTGAGGACGACATCAGCAGCCGCATTGGCATTTCGACCGCAATCCCCCCCTTCTGAAGGTGGTGTCGGTACTGCATTTTCTTGCCACTGGAACGTTTCAGCACACTGTTGGTGAGCTGCACGGGCTCTCACAACCCTGTTTTTCAAGAATACTGAGCCAGGTACTGGATGCCCTGCTGCACCATGTCTCGGAACACATCGCCCTACCCCGTACCCTTGCCCAGGTCATTGTCACCAAGTTGGCCTTCCATGCCATTGCCGCCATGCCAAATTGTATAGGTGCAGTAGACTGCACCCACATAGAGCTCACAGTACCACGTGCAATGAAGATGGCGTACCGCAATAGGAAACTGTACCACTCACTAAATGTACAGATAGTATGTGACACTGGACAAGTGATAACACATTGCTGCGCACGTTTCCCGGGATCAACACATGACTCAATGGTCCTGTGGAATTCGACATTGCCACGGTACATGGAACGCTATGCTGGACAAAGCACATGGCTATTGGGTGAGTACAACTGCCAATGCATGGGCCCTGTGAAAGGGGGGGTGCCCAGGGCGATGACGTGTGTGAGTGGCCTGCTACAACTGAAAATGCATCACCCCCTGTTCCATGTAATGGACAGTCACCACAACCCACAAGACACAAAGCTATACATGACAGGTGGCCACAGTGTGCCAATACACACCCTTGCAAAGGAGATGCAGAACCAAGACTAGTACAACCTCATACAACTTGAGCCACTTGATAAAGCCACCCACACTATGCACCACTGCCCCCCCAATGCACATGATGTGTACACATGAGACATACTGCATCTACCACTTCATCACAGTCTATTGAGTGACTCCTCCATGTGTGTACATCACTGCACAATGCCATACTCACCACCCACTACTGGGCGCAAGGGCAACTCCATATGCACAGCAAGTTGTTGGGAAAGTCCAAAAGCCAATGTCGACAACAATGAACCAATAATGTTAATCACCCACTGGTCAGACCACTGCCTGGCCCATGTGGATGATTGACTAATCACACATGATTGCACTGCATCTGATGAAGACATGTATACCACAAACACTGACCTGTCCCTACCATTTACATCACATGTAGGTGATTCAGGATATGCACTCACGCCATGGCGGATGACGCCCGTACGGAGGCCAAGGAACAGGCATGAGGAGGCGTACAACAGGGCACACGTCTGCACACGTGGGATGATCGAGAGGATATTTGGCCTACTGAAGGCCAGTTTCTGCTGCTTGAGCAGATGTGGCGGATCACTGCTGTACAACCCAGTGAAGACGGGTAAAATAGTGCTTGTGTGTGCCATGCTGCACAATCTGTGCATGCGCAGGAACATTCCGCTGCCCCCAGACACAGAGGATGATGATGGACTTGATGATGAAGATGGGGATGGCGATGGGGATGGGATTGCTGCACTCCCTCGCGGAGGGGCACAAGATGGACAACATGCATGGGATACACTCATTCGCATTTACTTTTGAGAGACTGCACATGAACAGCATTGCATGTATATGAAGATGCAGGTAAATAAATGGATTGATTGCAAATGAAATTACGGATGTCCACTTGTGAAAGAGTTTTCAAAGGTTATTTATTTTTAAGAAAGCAGGAAAGAAGGTGTATTGATAGGAAAGCTGTACACCCATGCCCACTCACAAACACAAACCCCATAATGGACCTCCCCCACGACCCAAATGTACCCACCCCCGACCAGGCCCCAAAACACTAACCCCATAATGGACCTCTCCCACCACCCAAACGTACCCACCCCCATACACCCAATGTGTCCCTGAATGTCTTCTGGACAGCCATTCCCACATGGCACTATTTCCAGGGGTGCTTGTGCGCATGAGCGTCCTTGCCGGAGGGTCCAGTCAGCCGACTAGAGCGCCTCCGTGGGCTGGCAGTGGTGGAGCTTGATGGGTGGTGCTGGTGGACGGCACAGCTGGTGTTACTGTTGGCACACGTCCAAGATACCCCTGCTGGGCAACCAACATGGACTCTGCAATGGTGGATGTGACACTGTTGCCTTCCCGGACATGGCATGCCAAGGTGACGATGGTGGTGGCAAAACGTCCAATGACCCTGGAGAGCCGACGCACCAATGTGGCATTGCTCTCCCGTTGCAGCCTGGCCTCCTCCGGCTGCAGCCTGGCCTCCTCCTGCTGCTGCCTATCCTCCTCCCGCTGCAGCCTGGCCTGCTCCAGCTGCCTTTCCACACGCTGCGTTAGGGTGGCATTCTCCATCCGCTGCATGCGGCACTCAGCTCTGCCATGGAGGGCGTTAGTGACCTCATGGGACTATGCATTGAGGGGGGGCTGAACTGTAGGTTGTGGAGGCATGACAGGTCATCCATGTTGTCCCCCTCCGCCTGTCCTCCTAGTTCAGCCTGCATGGCGGGGTAACTGTCGTCACTGCATGCAGCCTCCTCCGCAGCGCAGATGGTCGACAGGATGGGATCTGTGGCCATGGTGGGTGTGTGTGCCACTTGTGTGGCGGCAGGCAGCATTGGGATGGTGGCGTTGGCTGGTGCATCCGTGCCAGATGCAGCTGGTGCCTGTGTTCCGGAGCAGCTGGCCTAGACCTTCTGGGCAGGGGTGCTGTGTTGGCTACGTGCAGGTGGACGTTGCCTCGCCTGTTGGCCATTGTCGCTGTCTCTTGACATGGTTGTGGGGATACCGAGGGCATGTTGTTAGTTGTGTGCTGGTACTTGATGGGTCCATTTCATGCATCAAACTGGACGATCAGTGAGCACTTGCATGTATACACATATGACTGTTGATGCACTCAGGTGTATGTGTCTCTGCTTGTACTCAGTCATGCACTGTGTGCATGTCCAGGGGCCATGTATTGGGGGTGTGTTGCTTCTCATCTTTGTTATCAGTGGGTCCTTTGGGTCACTCCTGCCCTGACTGGGGGGGTTATCAGTGGGTCCATTGGGTCACTCCTGCCCTGACTGGGGGGGTTATCAGTGGGTCCATTGGGTCACTCCTGCCCTGACTTGGGGGGGGTTATCAGTGGGTCCATTGGGTCACTCCTGGGATCCATTCACACTCATGGCTTTGTACTCTGTGCACTTACCACCATCTACAGGTGGGCTCACTCCTGCCTCTGCGTCGCCATTGCCATGTTTGCCCTCAAGGTGGAGGACACTGCTGCAGCGCTCCTCCCACGACTGCAGCTTCAGTGGGGATGCAGGGCCTCCACCAGTGCTGTGCTGCCGGTGTGCAGCAATGAGGTTGCACACTCTGAGCCTGAGGTCATCCCACCTCTTGTGGTAGTCCTTTACGCTGTGTGTTGTCACCCCGACTGCTGTGCACTTGCTTGCTGCTTCAGCCCACACCTCCTTGCAGTGTTGCTGGGTGGTGCGCCGCTGGTCTGCGCTGAAAAGCATTTCCGCAATGCTGCATTATATGGTCCATAAGCACTGTCAGCTCTGCCTCACTGAAGCGCTTCTTTCACTGTCTTCGTGCTGGGATCCTGGATGCCATGGTGGTGGACGGTTTTTGTGCTGCTCAGGGAGGTGATCTGGCCTGTGGTGTCTGAGGATGGCAGAGGATTGTGGTTTAAATAATGGCCGCCTCTCCGTTTCTGGTTTTCGCGATCATGGTATTTCCGCTTCCGGTGATTCCGTGTCCGTGACGGCAGGGGACGGCCACGTGTTTTGCACTGCCTTTTGTGGCGTAATGTCCATTTGCGTGGGTGTTTACGTGGCGACGGTGACACCGTTTCCGCGTTGGTGTGGTGCACGCGACCGACAAGCCGTAATTGGCCACTCATTCTGCAACTTTGCGGACGCGGAAACTGTGTCACCGTCATCACGGAATCACTGCATTCCGGACCGGCGGGCTCGTAATGAGGCCCATTGTCTGGAAGAGAATCCTACTGTGCTACAAATTCAGAACTTCGCCAGTAGATACACTGTTTGTGGATTTTAACGAAAGGGATGTCCAATTGGAAAATATTTATGTTAATAAAACAGCATGAAAAACTGAAAGAGTGGGGTTTGGAGAGAGAGCTTCTGAATGAGATTCCGGGAGTATACAAGCAAAGATTGCGACTCACAGACTGGCGTAGAACACGTGATTCTGTGTGTGCATATGAGCGTTGCCAGAGCATAACACTTGGGCACAAAGAATTGGGAGTATGTGCGCAACATCTATCTACCCCAATTGGAAAACTGGATATACACTATAGAGGTTCAGGTTTGACGTTTTGCCTACCTGGGTAAACTGTGTTAGATGGAAGAGGTTTGACTGTCTTTTATGACAGATGTAGATTTTGTTTAGGGGATAGTGACACTATACAACATTTACTTTTGTATTGTGAAGCCCTGGAGGTGCAACGTCAAACCTGTTTTAGAAAATATTCGAATTTGTATGGGTGTAATATGGGAACAATAATATGGAATTTGTGTTGGTTCAAGATGCCTTATCAATTGAATAAGACATTGTTTACATTCTTATCTATGATCAAATTGGTGGAATAGAGAGGAAGGAGTAAGAGCATTTGGGATCGTATTGTTAACATCGTATTAGATGAATGATAAAAGAAATGATCTGATTGTATGATTTTAAGGAAATATATTTAAATGTTTATGAAGTTGTATGATGAATTTGTGTAAGGTTTCTACTTGTTTTAAAGCTGAATGCACAAAAAATTAAAAATAAATAACTGCACATATTGAAACTGTTTACCGAAAGACTGAAGACCAATTTCCAGTCAGAGGTTTTGACCCTCTCGCTCCCTCCCACAACACGGCCCCGTAATAGTTTTCAACCCCTTTCTCCAAAGTGTATCTCCATTCTCCATTCCTGATATGAAAACTGGGTAAAATGAAGATGGGTATGTGGTTGAACTGCCTGCCCTGACACCCTCATTCAAAGTATCCAGCGAGAGCCTGGTAATTTGGGTGGGTGGATGTAGAGTGACAGCTCTGAGGGGCTGTTTTGCGGATTTCATGGCTGCCTCAAGATGTGTGAAGGCACCTCAGAGCGTGCCTTAAAGAGCCCTCCTTTTCTAAATAAATTTCCATCCAGGCCCCTCTGAACCAGCATTGAGAGGCTTGAAAAGTAATGAGGGCAGCTCACTCCCTCCAGAGGTTTAAGTTCAGATAGGATGGTCTTTCCCACCCATGGCTTTTTGCCAACCCCAGATAAAGTCCACGATGGTCGTCTGCATCTCATTTAGTTCTGTCTTCTGGATTAGAACAGGAAGGGCCTTGCTATGGTAAAGTAGATATGATAGACATATTTTGTTTGTTTGGGCTATTAGGTGGCATGTTAGCGAAGCCTACAAAGGCAAAACGATTGGAATAGGAATGCAGATCTGAGGGAGATGGACTGCACGGAGATACACACAGCCTGTGGGTGCTGTTTGGTGTTTTACCCACCAATTCACTGCCCAAGACATTGCTAATTCCAATGACCATTCCCATCCATTACCGAACCCTTCCCACCCAAATCACACCCTCCCATGATTTCTTCCTAGGATCTTTTTGAGCTAGCTCGATCACCCAGGAATTATAAGGCTACCAAAGGTTTTCCTAAGCAGTCTTCTGAAAGGTGATGGCGTAAAAAATAAATAAATACATTGAGCTTTCATATTGCGCTTCATGCCGGAGACCAGGCTCTAAGTGCTGGACGGGATGCTCTGTGTTGTCTGTTGCCCCTGAGCTATCCTCCTGAGGTGTAATTGCAGTTGTGAATCAGCTCATGATGTAATAAAATGTCTTAATCAAGTGCCCCTTCGCCACTTGATTTTTAAGCAACATGTGTGCCCTGACATCTTTTTCTTGCATTAAATGCCCTTTGAAAATAATTGGCCAGTTATTAAAGAACTCTTAATAATTTCGTTTTTGAAAAGAGTTTTTATTATGTATGCATCGTTTTCTATAGGATCAACACATAGCGCTTGTTTACAACATTCTTGCATACAATTAACTTAAATGTGCAAACATACAGCAAAGGCACGTTTATGTAAGAACGCAGGCTTTTATCTTTCATTTTAGTTAGCATGCATCATTGCTTGCTAAGGGATGGCTGCTACAGCAAGCTCCTTAACGGATAAGGCAAAAGAACAAGAGCACTTGTTATCAACCTCTGGCGTCATACTTAGGGCGATTGGTTTCTGGGGCCGAGTCTGATTTTCCTTTTTTCCTTTTTAAATGGAACTTCATCAGTAAAGGACCCGATATGATCAGCGTAGAGTAGGCGAAAATGGAGGTGTGTGTTTGTGGAGGTGAAGGTCAATGTGGGGGCAAGGCAGTGCTTAATTTGTAAGAAAGTAAGTGCCAGGGCTAAAATATTTTATAACATGCCTGTGACACATCGGGGTGGGCAGCTCCCCGCCGACAGTCGACACCACCACACGCGGCTGCTCCACATAGTGTTAACATATTTGGGGTTAAAGTTGCCATACCATCCTGCTCAACCGTCTCAGTGAAAACCTGGGTATCACTGATCAGGCTCTGGCCTGGCTGGCCTCTTTCCTCTCAGGTCGACCCTCCCAGGTCCAACTTGGGTCCTTCCTTTCATCTATCTTCCTCTCTACCTGTGGTGTTCCCCAGGGGTCTAACCTCTCGCCCTGGCTTTTCAACCAATACCTGGCAACTCTTGCCCACTGCATTGCCACTTTCTGCTAAAATTTCCAGTGCTACGCTGACGACACTCAACTCATTTTCAGGCTGCCCTCTGCCACCTCCTCTCCATCTCTCATCTCTGATTGCCTAACTGCCATTCAAGATTGGTGTGCCGACAATGATCTTTTTCTGAACGCCAGCAAGACGGAGATCCTTCTCATCGGCACACCTTCACCATCCTTTCCCCTCACTCTCTGACCGGCCTCCCTTGGCCCTCCTCCTACCCCCACCTGCGAGGCAAAGAACCTCGGGGTCATTTTTGACTCCACCCTTTCCTTCTCCGCCCACATCTCTGAGGTCTCTAAAAAGTCAAATTTCCAACTGCACTCCTCAGAGATACTCTGCCTTTCCTCTCCTTCCTCCAGAAGCTCATGGTATCCCAAGCTCTGGTTCTCTCAAGCTTGGACTATTTTAACAGCCTCTTTCTAAATCTACCTGCCTCTACTCTCCGCCCTCTGCAACTAATCCAGAACAGCACTGCGAGACTTGTCCTTTGCCTCAAGCCCTGGGATCGTATCTCTCCAGCCCTGAAGGATTGAATTCAAAACCCTCTGCATTGTCCACAAGGCTTTCTGGGGCCTGGGTCCAAAATACCTTCAGCTATCCCTCCGCAAATACCTCCCCTCTCGAGCTCTTCGCTCCTCTACCTCCAACTACCTCAGAGTCAGTCGTTTTTCAAAGAAACAAGCTAGGGGTAGATCTCTGTCTTCGGCTGGGGCCTCCCTCTGGAACAGCCTCCCTGCCACTCTAAAACTTGAGGAGAACCATCTCCGGTTCCTGAAGCACCTCAAGATCTTCCTTTTTTCTTCTGCCTTCGCTCCCCTTCTCCCCTGCTGATCTGTTCTCTCTTGGCACCGTGCACCTGGCCACCCTCTGTCCTCCGGGCCCAGGTACCTGCTCACCCTGCCACCCTCCCTCACTGCCTCTGGGCCACCCCTTGCAGTGGGGTTTGTATCTGTACCCATACAGCCCCCCCTTTTTCTTCCTGCACTTATCAGACATACCCTGTCTGCTGCCTTAAACCTAGCACTTGCAAATTGCTGGCTGCACCAAAACTATTTGTTGCCTTTATTATTTATTTATTGTTATTTATCTGTTTCTCCTCTGCTTTGCACTTTCCACTTCTCCCCCTTCCATGCACTTTCCCCTCCCCCTCTCCCATGCACTTGCGCGTTCTCAATGTCACTAGGCCTAGTAAAATCGCTGTTCTGTTCTCCCCTGTTCCCCTCCCTTGCCTTGTCGCGCTCTGAAACACTTGTGTACGAGCGCGATAGAAATAAAATATCATATCATATCATAGCTCCCACCTGTTCATTGAGGGTGATGGATGCACTTTGCGATTTACAGATACCAATCGGCATAACATCTTAGTTATGTTTTGCAAAATAAAATAAAAAGATGCATGTTTAAGTGTTTCTTTAACACACAAAACCGCCAACATTGTGCTCTGATCCTATCGGTGGCAAGCCAAACATGTTAACCAACTATTCACAGAACGAAAAAGCAAAAATTATTTTCTCCTTTAATAAATTGTTGGACAAATGCAGGCAAAATCATTATTGTACCGAACTTCAAACACTGCAGCAAGACCTTCTTGTATAGGTTGGCACTCATGACAGGCATTCCCTCTTTTATATTGGCCTTTTCACAGACCGTGCCCTTGTTGGGGATTCTGGCTGGTGATTTTTCTGTTGTTGTCATCCCACCCCAGTAGGTATTACAGTATAGAATTTGCTGCAGTGCTTGGATCATCAAGTTCCTGAATAACAATGAGACAGCTGAGAATGCACAGCACTCTGGCCATTGCACAAGGTTGTTGATTGTTATATTAGTGTGGCTGACTGACAGTTAAAATAGTAGGTGGCGCAAAACTACAACTGAATTAATCTAGGCTCAGAAATAAGTGCCAGAGCTCAGAAATAAGTGCCAGGGCTGACCCCTGGCAAGTCCCCCCACCCCCACAAATTAAGCACTTGGGCAAGGCAGGTCTGTGGCTCAGTGGACTAATGCATCCACTACTGGTGCCTGAGTTTCACCTCATGGTCACAGGTACGAATCCCGGTAGGTCCACTCAGCCCTTCATCCTTCTGAGGTTGATAAAATGAGTACCATTAAGTTGAGTAACAATAAACGTCTGTTATTAGAGCCACGATGCCCCTTCAGGGGTGAACGTGCGCTTTACAAATACGCCTGCTTTGTTATGTTAAGGTATGGAGGGATGAGTAGGGTTAGGGATATGGGGCAATACCTTGCCTGCTTAGATTTCTATTGCAGAAAGGAGGTGAAGGGTGGCACGAGGGTGAAACAGCCCATTTGCAGTGCAGTGCAGGGGGGTGAAGGAAAAATAGGAGCTTAGGGTAACAAAAGGAGTAACGGTGGGTGTATCCCCCATAAAAGATAACACAGGCAATTGAAAAATGTAATCAGGGATCCAATTTAGGATTGGGTGCGCAGGTGCTAAAAGCAGTTCCTGGGTATCTGGCATTAACCAGTGTGCAGGAGCTACCATTGTGGAACGAGGAGCCTACTATATTTATAGATTGTCCCAAACGCACGGAGTAAATATCACAGAGGTTTATTTGTTCATCATTTGGCTTGGGGAGCCAAAAGTAGCACCTGGAAGCTGTTGGTGTGTAGCTAACCAGGCACTACTAGAGTACAAGCAGGAGCTAAATCGCTCCCAGCACCCCTCAGTTTCGAACCCTGAGCTTTTTACAATAGGTTTTGTAGATGAGTTTCTTAATTACAGCAGAAAGTGACATGGTAGTGTAGTGCTGTGTGTCGTCAATATCTTAAAGGCAACAGTTGGCCGGTTAACGTAATCCTTTTTGGGTGCCCTCTTTAAGAACGGTTTCCATCAGTCATTTCAATGTGTCCCTGTATTTTTCCTTCTGGAGGGTAGTCTTTTTTCCTCAGACGCTGACTGGACCATTTACAACTCATAGGGCCTCATTACGAGTTTGGAGGCAGCCATGCCCTTAATAAGGGCATGGCTGCCTCCAAACTCAGGTCTGGGTTCCCTGAATGGGGAAATACCGGGCCATTACGACCGTGGAGGGCCCGGTATTTCCCCATTCAGGGAACCTGGACCCAGACCATCCCCATTCCCATTTGAGCTCCCATAGGGCTCAATAGGAATGGGGAGCATGCTAACAACGGGCCCGTTCTTAGCATGCTGGGCCGCTTGCGGGATCCGCTAAGGACGTCTGGTAAAACCAGGTGTCCAGAGCGGGTCCCGCGAGCGGACCTCATAATAGGGAGGTAAGGGGTTAACGGCTCCGGCACCTTTACCGGCACTGTTAACGCCTTACCGCCCACCTCGTAATGAGGACCATAATATTTATGATCCCGGTTCATACCCCAATAAAGTTCCAAAACGAAGCAGTTGCTGTTTTCATATTTCAAAAGAATTGTTTAATTAATTTCTTTAACACTATCTATATCCTTCTTGTATTGTTCTATTTTCCTTAGGCAGCACGTCTTTCGAGCTCTTGGCTCTTCTTTAGGGCATATATCATAGTGAAGTTAGTAACATTAGGTGCTCTTCTCAATAATTGGCCTTGATATTTCTTCTATTTTGACGTCTAATTAACACGTTTTCCTTTTAAGCTTGATTTGTTGGTTTCCTAATTCCAAGCTGACCTGACGAATACATGTAGAGAGCACGTTCCTTCTTTCTGTAGAAATGCGTTCTCTTATTCTAATCAATTGTTGCAGTACACTTAGGGCCTCATTACACGGACGGCGGTAAGGGTTAACGGTCACCGTTAATGGCAACGGTGACCGTTAACCCTTACCGCCGTACTACGAGGTCCCTTAGCGGGTTGGTGCTTTAACGCCTGCTTTTTGCAGGCGTTAAAACCCAACCCGCTAAGGGACCTCGGAGCTAATTACGGCACCGCAAAATTGCGGTGCCGTAATTAGCGCCTTCCCCATTCCCATAGAGCCCTATGGGGCAGAAATGGGAATGGGGAAGGGCAATGCCGGAAAGGGGATTTACCGCCCCTCCAACCTTGGAATGGGGCGGTAAATCCCCTTTCCGCCAAGGCGGTGCCGGTATTTTACCGGCATGAGCCATGGCGCTAATAGCACCATGGCTCACCGCCTACCGTGTAATGAGGCCCTTAGTTTCTTAAACTCCTTAATCAGACACGTTTAGCCTGTCTTCCCTTGGACGCTGCCGGCCACGCGTTCGCGGTATACTTAACAAAATTCTCTTGAAATGTAATAATGAGATTTTTCGTTATGTATAAATTCAACGCAATAAGCATTATCCAATATGTTCTAGAGCTTATATTTTAATATTGGAGGCTTATGGAGAAGTGTCTTATTTTTGGGTAGTTTAATGGCACCATCTAGAATTGTGAGGACCTAGCACAGATCGCAGTGCACTTCTCGCCTCCACATTTGGAATGCTTCTGGAATTGCTTTGATTGCCCGCAGTTCCTGTTTGATATACCATTGGTAAAATGGCCATGGGCACACAATGAAAGTTCCAAAGGCTTGCCAATGGCTGGAGTCGTTTAGTCTGCCTATGCTGCAACGGCTTGCCAATGGCTGGAGTCGTTTAGTCTGCCTATGCTGCAACGGCTTGCCAATGGCTGGAGTCGTCGTTACGATCACCTGGTATCCACAGGGACGCCCCCCAGCTGGGTTGCTCGCTGGTATGCTTCTCAGCTTTGCCCTGATGTGGTCTGCGGGGAAGTTTCTGCCTTTTGGTAGAATTAGGCATGCTCTCCATCCTGCCTTCTTTGCAGGGGCGCGTTATCTTTCATGTGCGAGTGCGGTCCAGTTACTTCACTGATGCCGGCCCGTTTGATATTGTTCAGGTAGGTCTTATTGCTGTTCTTTAGTTTTGTTGCTATCCTGCATGCCTTTCTTTGTTTAAAATGTCTCTTTTTTTCTCCCTTAGGTATGCAGCGCGTCAGCGCAGCGAACTGGCTTAGTTGAGCCCCGCTGGTAAATGATGGCGCATTAAGAGCGCTAAAATGCGGTAAGTATGCGCTATGCGCAGCGCTGCAAAGTCTTGTCTTTGCTAACCTGTGTTTTCCTTCGTTGTAGGTCGCGGTGTTCTTCAGCGCAAGTGGAATGTCCGGAGTGGTGCCAGCCGAGAGGCGACCAGCCAGGTAAGCCTTTTGAGCAGTTCGTAATTTGTAAATGTCTCTACAGCTTTCTTTAATGTTGCCTCTACCTTCCTCTTTCAGGTCGTTCTGTCCGGGAGGCGTGCAGATTCGAGGAAGCTGTTCTCAGTATCTGCAAGTGTTTAAAGATGAAGACTGCAGGTAAGATGCTGCTGCTAATGATGTTCCTTTTGTCTCCTTGCAGGTTCTGCTTCTCTGAGGTTCGAGGGAATAGCTGGACACGGTGAGCGTCACGTTGCAAGCTGCAAAGTAACACGAAGCATGTTCTGCAGTCAGGGTGTGGTTTATATAGCCCAGGTAAAGTAGTACCAGGGAAAATAGTTCCAGGCCTGCTACACCCAAAACACTAGACCACATAGCTTGGTTCTTAGGAACCAAGCTATGTGGATGCCTCAATGTTGGCTGACAATACAATAAAGTAGTTCCCAAGCACATTGTTGTTCGTGGTGTATGAGCCTGGCGCTATAGGCGCCAGGACTGGCCACATCAGGGCTTTTGAAGAGGATGCCAGGCTCTAGACGCCCGAGTCCTGACTCCACCTGGCCAATGGGTTTGCCAGAGGGGGTTTTGGGAGAGGGTCGTGACAGTCGTTTAGTCTGCCAATGCTGCACCGGCTTGCCAATGGCTGGACTCTTTTAGTCTGCCTGTGCTGCAACGGCTTGCCAATAGCTGGAGCCTTTTAGTCTGCTTATGCTGCAACGGCTTGCCAATGGCTGGAGTCATTCAGTCTGCCTGTGCTGCAACGGCTTGCCAATGGCTGGAGCCTTTTAGTCTGCCTGTGCTGCAACGACTTGCCAATGGCTGGAGTCGTTTAGTCTGCCTATGTTGCAACGGCTTGCCAATGGCTGGAGTCGTTTAGTCTGCCTATGCTGCAACGGCTTGCCAATGGCTGGAGCCTTTTAGCCTGCCTATGCTGCAATGGCTTGCCAATGGCTGGAGTCATTTAGTCTGCCTATGCTGCAACGGCTTGCCAATGGCTGGAGTCGTTTAATTTGCTTATGCTGCAACTGATTGCCAATGTCTGGAGTCATTTAGTCTGCCTATGCTGCAATGGCTTACCATTGACTGGAGTCTTTTAGCCTGGTTATGCTGCAACGGCTTGCCAATGGCTGGAGTCGTTTAATCTGCTTATGCTGCAACTGATTGCCAATGTCTGGAGTCATTTAGTCTGCCTATGCTGCAATGCCTTACCATTGACTGGAGTCTTTTAGTCTGCTTATGCTGCAGTGGCTTGCCAATGGCTGGAGTCGTTTAGTCTGCTTATGCTGCAACGGCTTGCCAATGGCTGGAGTCGTTTAGTCTGCCTATGCTGCAATGGCTTGCCAATGGCTGGAGTCTTTTAGTCTGCCTATGATGCCTTTTGTAACTAAGACTATTATGTAATCGACTTTGTTGTCATTGCGTGACAGAAGAAAAGGGCCTTGAGAAGTCCTCTGGAATGATGATGTTATGTGGTTTAAGTGGAGAGGGCGGATAGTTATCTTTGCTCTGCTTTCACTTGCAGCATCTTCGTTGCAGCAGGGACGGATTTGGCAAAGGGCCAGCCAAATGAAAATGTGCATTAGTACATTTTTCTCTAATTCTTCTGCTACTTGTGCTTTCTTTCCCTTCTATTTTTTCTTTCAATGATGTATCCATCTTTTAGTTCAATTCTGATAAATTCTGGCCTGTGACTCGGGTCTGTTTCGTATGTTTACATTTGTGTTCCTTTGCAGCTCTCTCTTTGCCGTTATGGGTGCATTATTCATGGAAATTCGAGATTTCTCTGCCCTTTTTGTTTTGATATGAATCTCTGTGTGGGCAAAAAAGCAATAGAGATGCCGTTTTAATCAACTCGATTTTGCGTTATTTTTCATTAATGTTGAAAAAATAGGCTCGCTTGGAGGCCTGTTCCCGAGTTTTTGTTGATGTTGAGACATGTTAATTCCATACACTTTTCTGTGAGGTATCCCCCTGCTATTATCGCATCTTGTCCTAAACAGAAATGTCAAGACTGCTTGACTAGCAAGTCTGTGACTCTGCACTGGTCTGTTTTAGATCTTTGTGGATACACTGGTGGTCTGTACCTGGGAGCAAGCAAATATGTTCTCAATAAACTACAAATCCTGCGAAATAACGCTCTTAGGTCTGCGCTGAGCATCTCAAGGAGAGCTCACATATCTGAAACCAGTAGACAGTATAAATGGCTCATGATCAAGGATAAGGTCCAACTCAAAACCATGTCCCTTACGTATAAATCCTTGAACCATGCGGCCGCTGT
Source organism: Ambystoma mexicanum (assembly GCF_040938575.1). Lineage (NCBI taxonomy): Eukaryota > Metazoa > Chordata > Amphibia > Caudata > Ambystomatidae > Ambystoma > Ambystoma mexicanum. The sequence continues at coordinate 312,092,389 of NC_090932.1, forward strand.
ACTTAACAGAAAAGTTCAACCTTACTTCATCCACCAGAGTCACTATGTCGTCGAACACCATCGGCCTGATAGTCCCAAGACATAAACTTAAAAATCAGGAGGGACTAGTTTCCCAGTCATGGCGGCACATCTATGGAACTCGCTCCCTCTTTCCTTGAAAACGACTAAATCATTATCGAACTTCAGCATGAATTCCATCAAATTGTTAACTGAGAAGCACTAACTGCAAAAGGCAACGGTACTTTACTTCGGTCCAATTCCCTTCTGTATATGACCTATGCTGTGCACTGCCTATTGTGAATTTAGGAATGTACATTGCCTGTAATTCAATCTGTTGTTGTTATTACCACCTGATTGTACACACTGTAATTTATGACAACTGCATACTTGTAACACTTGTAACATTTTCAATGCACTCAGATACCTCCGGGTCAAGGTGCGCTATAGAAATAAATAAATAAATAAAAAACATTGTAAAAAGAAGCTCGTTGGAGGTGCATGTGGCAACAACAAGCTTCAAATTGCGCCTAGCTGCCTTTTGTGGTTTCCAAGTTTGGTTTATAAAGTGAGTCAGTCCTCAGGACCACACATGTACATGGGAGAGAAAGCCTGTTTCTCTGTGTTTGTATTGGACAACAACAGCGCTATGACCCTGAAAAGGACATGGGTCAGATTGGCAGAATTGATGATGGAGCAGGCTATCCCCTGGGCCCAGTTGGGTCTGCAAATGTATGTCAAAAAGGTACATCATGACTTCTTTCAGTTTGCAAATGATGTGTGCCAGCTCAGGGCAGGACCAAACCTTCCAATGCTTTGGGCAGCACATGTAATACATGACACAGATAGTCCTGTATGCAATATGCAAGCCACCCCCCCATGAGCTTGCAACAGGCAATTTATTACATTCGCCGACGCTTTGGAAGATGGCATTCGGTGCCAAGAAAAGAGGACATGGTGCCACCAATGCACTGGAAGATAAGATAGGCTCGGCTTGGCCACCTCAAGCCTTCATTGGAATAAGGATGGGGTTACTTCGTCCAAGCCTACTACAGAATAACCCAAACACAGATCAGGGGTGGACGAGAATTTCATGTAGAACAACAAGCAACATTTCAGGCATCAGGACATTTCAACATCATACTCTTTCAGAACAGTGGCATTTTTAGAGGTCGATCAATTTCAGCAAGGGATACATTCAGTATTGGCGATGTTTTCAAAGTGGGCCGCCTTTTCAGCATGGGGCTTGATTTCAGTATGGGTGACACTCTCAGCATGGTCACCTTTTCTGTATCGATCGTTTTCGCATTGCGGAGCAGGTGTTCGGAAGTTGCACAGGAGCAGAGTAGCAGGGACATCAGGCAGGACATCGTGGGTGGCATCCGCAGGCAGCCATGAAGAAAGAGCTGAAAAGGGAGAAAGATAATGCAAAAGAACTCAAACATTTTGGTCTTATTTCTAGTGAACTTTAAAAGATATTGAGTAGGTGCGAGCAGTTATTTACGTTATATGTGATTTTGGCACGTTTTTCATTTTTATAACGGGTGATTTTGCCGACTATATATGCGGGATGGAGGACCTCTGCACCCCCCTTCCTTCATTCATTATTAACCTAAACCCACATCCCACATGTGTTGGAAAAAACTAGAGAAAATCCCTTTAGAAGAAAAATGCAGCAAAATCTCCCACTCCTGGAAATTACACACAAGAGTGATGTGGATCTGGAGTGGTCCATGTCAGACCATCGTGGATCTGGAGTGGGCCATGTCAGACCATCGTGGATCTGCAGTGGGCCATGTCAGACCATCGTGGATCTGGGGCGGGCCATGTCAGACCATCGTGGATCTGGAGCGGGCCATGTCAGACCATTGTGGATCTGGAGTGGGGCATTTCAGACTATCGTGGATCTGGGGCGGGCCATGTCAGACCATCGTGGATCTGGAGCGGGTCATGTCAGACCATTTTGGATCTGCAGTGGGCCATGCCAGACCATCGTGGATCTGCAGTGGGCCATGCCAGACCATCGTAGATCTGCAGTGGGCCATGTCAGACCATCGTGGATCTGCAGTGGGCCATGTCAGACCATTGTGAATCTGGAGGGGGCCATGTCAGACCATCGTGGATCTTCAGTGGGCCATGTCAGACCATCGTGGATCTTCAGTGGGCCATGTCAGACCATCGTGCATCTGGAGCGGGCCATGTCAGACTATCGTGGATCTGGGGTGGGCCATGTCAGACCATTGTGGATCTGGAGCGGGCCATGTCAGACCATCATGGATCTGGAGCGGGCCATGTCAGACCATTGTGGATCTGGAGTGGGGCATTTCAGACTATCGTGGATCTGGGGCGGGCCATGTCAGACCATCGTGGATCTGGAGCGGGTCATGTCAGACCATTTTGGATCTGCAGTGGGCCATGCCAGACCATCGTGGATCTGCAGTGGGCCATGCCAGACCATCGTGGATCTGCAGTGGGCCATGTCAGACCATCGTGGATCTGCAGTGGGCCATGTCAGACCATTGTGAATCTGGAGGGGGCCATGTCAGACTATCGTGGATCTCGGGCGGGCCATGTCAGACCATTGTGGATCTGCAGTGGTCCATGTCAGACCATCGTGGATCTGCAGTGGGCCATGTCAGACCATCGTGGATCTGCAGTGGGCCATGTCAGACCATCGTGCATCTGGAGCGGGCCATGTCAGACTATCGTGGATCTGCAGTGGGCCATGTCAGACCATCGTGCATCTGGAGCGGGCCATGTCAGACTATCGTGGATCTGGGGTGGGCCATGTCAGACCATTGTGGATCTGGAGCGGGCCATGTCAGACCATCATGGATCTGGAGCGGGCCATGTCAGACCATTGTGGATCTGGAGTGGGGCATTTCAGACTATCGTGGATCTGGGGCGGGCCATGTCAGACCATCGTGGATCTGGAGCGGGTCATGTCAGACCATTTTGGATCTGCAGTGGGCCATGCCAGACCATCGTGGATCTGCAGTGGGCCATGCCAGACCATCGTGGATCTGCAGTGGGCCATGTCAGACCATCGTGGATCTGCAGTGGGCCATGTCAGACCATTGTGAATCTGGAGGGGGCCATGTCAGACCATCGTGGATCTGCAGTGGGCCATGTCAGACCATTGTGGATCTTCAGTGGGCCATGTCAGACCATCGTGCATCTGGAGCGGGCCATGTCAGACTATCGTGGATCTGGGGTGGGCCATGTCAGACCATTGTGGATCTGGAGCGGGCCATGTCAGACCATCATGGATCTGGAGCGGGCCATGTCAGACCATTGTGGATCTGGAGTGGGGCATTTCAGACTATCGTGGATCTGGGGCGGGCCATGTCAGACCATCGTGGATCTGGAGCGGGTCATGTCAGACCATTTTGGATCTGCAGTGGGCCATGCCAGACCATCGTGGATCTGCAGTGGGCCATGCCAGACCATCGTGGATCTGCAGTGGGCCATGTCAGACCATTGTGGATCTGCAGTGGGCCATGTCAGACCATTGTGAATCTGGAGGGGGCCATGTCAGACTATCGTGGATCTCGGGCGGGCCATGTCAGACCATTGTGGATCTGCAGTGGTCCATGTCAGACCATCGTGGATCTGCAGTGGGCCATGTCAGACCATCGTGGATCTGCAGTGGGCCATGTCAGACCATCGTGCATCTGGAGCGGGCCATGTCAGACTATCGTGGATCTGGGGTGGGCCATGTCAGACCATTGTGGATCTGGAGCGGGCCATGTCAGACCATCATGGATCTGGAGCGGGCCATGTCAGACCATTGTGGATCTGGAGTGGGGCATTTCAGACTATCGTGGATCTGGGGCGGGCCATGTCAGACCATCGTGGATCTGGAGCGGGTCATGTCAGACCATTTTGGATCTGCAGTGGGCCATGCCAGACCATCGTGGATCTGCAGTGGGCCATGCCAGACCATCGTGGATCTGCAGTGGGCCATGTCAGACCATCGTGGATCTGCAGTGGGCCATGTCAGACCATTGTGAATCTGGAGGGGGCCATGTCAGACTATCGTGGATCTCGGGCGGGCCATGTCAGACCATTGTGGATCTGCAGTGGTCCATGTCAGACCATCGTGGATCTGCAGTGGGCCATGTCAGACTATCGTGGATCTGGAGCGGGCCATGTCAGACCATCGTGGATCTGCAGTGGGCCATGTCAGACCATCGTGGATCTGCAGTGGGCCATGTCAGACCATCATGGATCTGCAGTGGGCCATGTAAGACCATCGTGGATCTGCAGCGGGCCATGCCACACTACCGTGGATCTGGAGTGGGCCATGTCAGACCATCGTGGATCTGGAGCAGGCCATGTCAGAACATTGTGGATCTGGAGTGGGGCATTTCAGACTATCGTGCATCTGGGGTGGGCCATGTCAGACCATCGTGGACCTGGAGCGGGCCATGTCAGACCATCATGGATCTGGAGCGGGACATGTCAGACCAACGTGGATCTGGAGCGGGGCATATCAGACCATCGTGGATCTGGAGTGGGCCATGTTAGACCATCGTGGATCTGGAGCGGGGCATGTCAGACCATCATGGATCTGGAGCAGGCCATGTCAGACCATCGATGTCAGACCATCGTGGATCTGGAGCGGGCCATGTCAGACCATCATGCGCATATGAGCAGGAGGAACCCATGCTTCTTTTTAATATGGACCCTTGGTCACCATCATTCAGCCCTGCATGTGAAAACACTTTGCAGAGAAGATTTTCTCTGATTGGAAACCTAAAGTGCAACTGGTTATAATGAGCAGGTTTGAAACCACCTTACGCACAAGTCTGTGCGCAAGTATGCTCATTGTTTCTTGTACGTGAACAAGATGGTGCAGTGGGTATGACCGCATTTTCCTGCAAATTTGTAGAAGGGGGTTGGAGTTGGGTATGTAGAAATTTGGGGGTATGCAGGGATGTTTAAAGGGGGACGCAGGTCTTTTATTGCGGTAAAATACGGTAAATCAAATTAGATGAAACGGGATTCAGGGACATACCTGCAACAAAATGACATAGGGCCTCGTTCTAAGTCGGCTGGGGAGTAAAAAAGTGCTGGTATTTGTAGATACCGGCACTTTACCGCACCGGCCGACTACGGATTTGCTGTTGGGGCACCTGGTTTACCTACAGCTAAATGCTGGAGGAAAGCCAGGTGCCTTACGGGTAAAAAAAGCCTTCATTATCAGCACCGACATTGCCGTTCCAGTAATGATGGCAAATCCCCTCATGGAGCCCTATGGGACTCCATGAATGCGGATTAACACTGTCCCTCCAGCACCCGTAATCCAAAGGCGGATCTATGTGATCACTGCGACCACACATAATTGCGACGGCTGAAAAACCTGCTTTACACCTCATAGATATGCGGGGGGAAACCCTGCGCAGCCCCTTATATTACTATAATATCCCATACCCCCACCACATGTATATGTGTGTAAAGGGGGTGTTTAAAAAAAAAAGTTGTCCATTTCGGCCATTGCAATTATGAGTGCGACATTTTGGGCCATTTCCCCAGCAACAAAGTAGCTGGACCGGGTCCCGTAAATGGTAACAACATTTGCCGGTATGCTGGCGGCTCTACCGCCAGGATACCGGCGAAGGTAGAATGAGGCCCATAGTTCCGTGCAGTGTACCATCCTTCCAAGGCCCAGGCTTGGGAAAAGCGAGATTTAAAAGGGAGTGATAGAGAGGGTAAGAGGGGAGAAATAATCATATCAGAGGTGACACAAATAGCGGAGCTCACACAGAGTGGAGACAAACATAGAAAGTGAGACCAATGGGGAACTATAGAAAAAGAGAGGAAGGTGGAGAGGGAGCTTAATAGAAATAGAACCCTGGCAAGAGAGCAACTGTTTGGACCTCAACGTAGCTGAGCCCTGGCCACCTTAAACGCAGGCTGGCGAGCTGGCTACACTTTTTTGCATTTCAAGCATTACTTGCCCCAGTAAAAATGACAAGTAATGATATTTTTCTAAAAGTTCACTCTCCATCCTGATTAAAAGACATTTAGTTATGTTTGAAGCGTAAATGTATTACAAACATCTTGTCATTTTTATTTTATCATTATTATTGTTTTGGGAGGCAAAAGGCCACAGCTGAATGACATTTTGCTAACAACATTTTTCACATTTCTTTGCTGTTTATTTAGTACTTATATTTTTTCAGTCAGTGTTAATTAGCTGGTATTAAAACACTTGTAACTGTTAAAAATAAGCATTGGCAAAACCAATAATGTTGGTTCTTTAATTTGCATTAGATATGCATTTGCTAGGTACTGGTATCAGGTGCCCAGGTACTCACACAATACGCCAGATGTTGCCATTTTATGGCAATATAGGATCGTGTGCTTACACAAAACCCCAAACTGTGGGCTTTGCCCGTGTTGGTTACAGCAGCCCACACAGAACACTGCCAGTCCCCTTGATCTTCTTAACTGCTGTTAGAGCTCCTTGGGTAGTTTGCTTCATAGAAATGCCCACATTTCCCAGTCAGACTTAATCCCAGAAATTTACGGGAGTGTTTGACCCATGGTAAGGGGAAATATGTATCAATATTCACTGCCCTTCTGGGTAAAGGTAGGTTCAGGAACTCTGGCTTTCAGGCGTTTACCTTAAACCCTGAAACCTCTGAAAAAGTGGCTGGCTACCACTTTCATTATTGATATTGATATTGATATTTTATTTGTATTGCGCTCGTACACAAGTGTTTCAGAGCGCGACGGGGCAAGGGAGGGGAACAAGGGAGGACAAAACAACAATCTTACTAGGCCCAGTGATATTGAGAACGCGCAAGTGCAGGGGAGAGGGAAGGGGGAAGTGTATGGGGGCAGGGGATGAAGGGGAAAGTGCCGAGCAAAGGAAAAAACAACAGTGGTAGTGCAGCCAGCAAGTGGCAAGTGCTAGGTTTAAGGCACAGACAGGGGGTGTCTGATAAGTACAGAAACAAGGGAGGGACTGTAGGGTTACAGATACAGACCCAAGTGCAAGGGTTGTCAGGAGGCAGTGCGGGTAATTGGCAGGGTGAGCAAGTACCTGGGCTAGAAATCAGAGGGTAACCAGGTGCCCAGTGCCAAAGCAGAGCAGATCAACAGGGGAAAAGAGAAGCAAAGCCAGAGGCAAAGAGGAAGGTCTTGAGGTGCTTCCGGAACCGGAGATGGTTCTCCTCAAGTTTCAGAGAGGCAGGGAGGCTGTTCCAGAGGGAGGGCCCAGCAGAAGAAAGAGATCTACCACCAACTTGTTGCTTGGAGAAGCGACTGACTGTGAGGGAGTTGGAGGTGGATGAGCAAAGAGCTCGAGAAGGAAGATATTTAGGAAGAGAGAGTTGGAGGTATTGAGGTCCCAGGCCCCAGAAGGCCTTGTGGCCAATGCAGAGGGTTTTGAACTTAATCCTCGCCGCCACTGGCAGCCAGTGCAGAGATTTCAGTCCTGTAGGGATACGATCCCTGGGCTTGAGGCCAAGGACAAGTCTCGCAGTCCTGTTTTGGATGAGTTGCAAAGGGCGGAGAGTAGAAGCAGGTAGATTTAGAAAGAGGCTGTTGCAATAATCCAACCTAGAGAGAACCAGGGCTCAAGAGATAGTGAGCTTCTGGGGGAAGGAGATGAAAGGCAGAATGCCTCTGTGAAGGTGCATTTGGAAGTTTGACTTTTTTGAGACATCAGAGAAGTGGGCAGAAAAGGAAAGCGTAGATTACCCTGAGGTTCTTAGCCTCTCTGGTGGGGGTAGGCGGAGGGCCAAGGGAGGTGGGGTTAAGCGGATGGCCATTAATATATTAATTATAATAATGTATTTCTTATATAGCGCTACACACCCATAGGTCTCAGAGCGCTGAAATAACAGAAGACAATATTATCTCACATAGTGGTAATCAATTTATCAACCTCGGAAGGATGAAAGAATGAGTTGACTCTGCAGGGAACCTCTCACAGCAGGCTATGCACAGCTATCAGGGGCGGGCCCTCAGCTCACTGTGCTATCTGACCGGCTAGGACAGCTAATGATGGGAGTGTTATTGTTAGGATGACATCTTCTTCAAAAAGGCTACCTCTGTGTGGCTCCCAGGGAAAGCAGACAGCCCTCTTTGCTCCCCTACCCACTGAAAAATGTTATGTAAGAGAACCATTAAGTCCCACTTTGGCTTTTGGAGATTTCTAATTTGTGAGAATTATTTTCAACATTATTGGGCCAAATCAGAAGTAATATAGAGCTCCCAATAGGAACCCAATCCATGCGCCTGAATGACTTCTCAGCATCCTGTGCTAAGAAGGCACCTCCTCTCCAGGAGGAAAATTGTGAATAATGTGACGTATTATCCAGAAATTGCCCAAGATGCCCCCATCTAAGGAATGACGCTCGACTGACTCGGGTCAATTAAAGCGGGCAGGAGTTTAGCAATTGTGTAGGCCAATATTCTGGTAAACAGCTTGAGGTCTATTAGTCAAGGCTATGGGGCTGTCTGATGAGTGCTGAGTGACACACTGGCCTGGCTTTGGGATTTAGGTAATAAGGGGTTATTCCACTTCATCCAATATTTTCCCTGCTTAAAGAGATCTACCAAGGGATGGACTAGCTTTGGAGCTAAAGTTTTTATTAGAAAGTAGCTGTTGGACTATTGTAGGGGCTAACATCTTCCTAAAAAGTAGCCATGGGCTGTGTGAGATGTTAGTGTTTTGACTTACTGCACAATAATACCTCCGTCCAGGTCATCCCTCCGATACAGGGGGAATGAAGGGAGGTGGTGCCCAATCAAACAATCAGATTTTTTTCACAGGGTAATGGAGGCCTGCAGTGTTCAGTTAGTTAAAAAAAAGTATTTAAATTCAATTTCCCGCTCCTTGTACAGTTTCCTCACACACTATTTCGGATTGTGTGTATGATCGCTCTATTTTCTGATAGGCCAGTGTTGCATCTGCCTTCTGACCAAGTTCAAAGAAACACTGCTTTGTTGTTCGAAGGGAAGCCCCCATCCTATGTGCTCTTAGGGTGTTAAATTGGCCTCTTTTTGCAGTTAACTTCTTGTGAGGTGTTTGCGGAGGGCCGGCCCTGTGATGGCCCTATAAGGCTTCAATTTGGGACTCAAATACCACCACACCGCCACAGCACAGCTTCCCTGGTCTTCTGCTTTACCGTGATATTGTCATAAGCTTCCCCTTAGCCACAGCATTCACTGCATTACACCTAATGCTAGGGTGTGTATGTGTAGGTGCAGGGCGCAAAATGCACACTCGACCACTAGCCATTGGCTAGTGATACAGGACTCTTGGCGAGTAAGAAATACTGTGCTGTCTGTAAGTAGAGAACGGAGGTGGCAAGTGACTTTTAACAGCTGGCTATTCGCTTGCATCGTTTTCTCCCTGTGTGAGTGGACTATCAATTAAACAATTAAATAGCTATGAAATGTGTCCACCAAGTGTTTCCTATGGATAAGACCCCATAAAATACAATCAAATCTCTGTTGCTTAGTATGTGTAGGAAGGTCCATGTAGGACGGTTCCATGTCTTTATACTGAATACATGTATATCGAATACCTATATATCTAAACTTTTACCCTGAAAACTTTTTATATTGAATGCATTTTTTTGGGGTGGGGGCGGGGGTCCCCCAAACCTCTGTTTCCAACCGCTAAAAACCCATCACGACCATTTCCCAAAAATATTTAACCCTTTACCACACCTTAAATACATTCGATATAACGGTTTTCAAGGTAAATGTTTCAATATAAATGTCATTCAACATAAAATATTCGATATAAACATTGTATACTGTGTAGGACCATCCCCAAGCACCATCCTGACCGACACTGGTGCATGATCAGGGAAGGTGGTCAACACATTGTTAGCCCCCCTTGCTCAAAGGGCTACGTCTGCTGTCAGGAAGACTTTTTGGTGCCACATACTTGGGGAAAAATAGCAGTAACCGCCCCTGTCAGGGTAGACCAGCCTCCAGTTATCAAACAATCATTCCTCTCTCTGCCCAACCTATTCTTAGTGCCCCAAGGAGAAATCTAAAATGGCATCCATGACACAGTGAACGCCCCCTGCTAGAATGATCTACTCCTTAGCTCATCCATCAAGGAGCTCTAGGCACCACTACAGATGCGCTTCCTGACTGTGGTTAGAAGCGTAGAGAGAGGCTGTGGTAATCGGACGACTCGCCACCCCAAAAACAAATCTACCCTCCGGGTCTGAGTGTGTTCTCGTTACAGAGAAATTAAAGTCCCTCTGAGAGAGGACAGCAAACCAGGCCCACTTGTATGTCAGGCTAGCTTGAACATGTGTTGAGTAGAATTTCGAAACCAGCCGTCGATGGTCAGCCTTCAGCCGGTGTGTTCCTTGTAGGCTCACTATCCTTAGCTAGGGTTCTTTCAAGCCTTTTGATAGGCTGCATCTCTTAGTCTGCCTGTTTAACCCATGCACATACAGGAACCAGATTCTAACCATGAGCGAGGAGTAGGATAAAAGAGATATGAGCCCCAAAATTTTAATCTGTGCCCATGAGCCCTGTATTCTTCCTAAAACGAAAATAACTTTCCAGTGTGTTGCACATGCCACGGTTACTAAAAACATTGCTGGCTGACCTCCCAATCCTCTCACCCCCAATGATTTAGGACCAGTGTTTACCCACTCCGGTATTCCAGATGAAGCCATCATACCCTGACCCCCAGATCTCGGCCCCCAATACCTGACCTCATTTCCTTAAAACATTACATTGATCCAAGGATGCAACTGTGCTCCCCAACAACAAGCAAAACAAAGCATAATAAACAGTGAATAATAATCAAACTACTCTCTCCCAGCCTAGAGGTTGCAAGATGATCAAAAAAGCCAGCCACCCATTTGGTCTAGAAACAGTATCCGATAAAAAAGACCACATGCAGAGGAGCCACAGAACAGTAATACATAGAATTCTGGTGCAAAACAGGGAACTCAACATGTAACAGCTTCAAAGGCATCCATGATACCTTCATGGAGTTAATGAGGTAGAAGTAAGTGCCAGTGGCCACTGTCACTTTTATGTGTGCCAGATACTGGCTCTCCCTCCATGTCTCGCCTCACCACATCGGCTCCGGGTGACCTGTCCTGAGTGTCCAGTGATTTGTTGATCTTGTGGCCGAGCAGTCACAGTCCTCCTACCTTTGAGGTGACAGTCACTTTCTGGTCATTTAGGCACAACTGCAGGCCAAGAGGAAATGTCCATCCATATCAAGATTTCTTTGCGAGTAAGATGGCCGCCACAGGCTTTATTATTCAACGTCTTGAAAGCGTGATGGGAGTAATGTCTTGAAATGGTGAATTATGCATTTCTTGTATTCTATCTGCGTTTTGTAGTCTTCATCTGCACCTTTAACCAGGATGTGGCCAGGAGGTGCCTTCAGTTCTCTTTTGAGGCTACCGACCCATCGGGAACTGTCAATGTGGAAGTCAGAGTTATTGTCATCTGTGAGAAGGATAAGGAAGGTTTTCTTGACACATCACTGGAAATTCTAACCTTGGGTTCCCCCTTCAAGGATGTTATCAGCATGTTTTCTTCAGGATCTGTTGTCAATGTCTTCATATTTCGACTGAAGCTGTTGTACTGCTTCTTGAAGAAGAGATTATCAGAAGGTGCTCATGGACATCGACCTAGTCATTTTCACAGGTGTCCACCCGGTCACCTAGTTTGTCTAACTCTTGTTATCATTGATGTCCGGTGTGGTCAGCCCAGGGAGTGCCCATTTCAGCTTAGAGGATGGATTTGAAATCACCCTATAAATATACTAGATTCCTCACAAACCTGTTGCATGGGCATTTTTCCAGGTGTGGGCATGTGTGGGCATTCCACGTATCACAGTGGTCTTAGGGCCACTTATCTCCACCTGGAAATGGTCTGCTGCTTTGCCTTTTGTCTGGGCCGCTAACAGGGCTATGAGTAGCTTCTGTAGTTGGATCATCTGATAAAGCCCCTTGCCTTGTTTTGGGGACATATAGTTGGGTGACTAAGGAGTCTGGGTGGATCCTCAAGCTAGTAACTGATGAACGCGGGAAGGCATTGGGAGGACACAGTGGCCACTCCAACATATTCCATGCCATAGGGGACCAGTAGATGGCTCACACAACTGCTACTGGGCCTTTTCGAGGGAAATATTTGTCTTGGAAAAGTCAAGGTTTCCCCAATGAAGCTTACCAATGCCCCGTGAAGCTACATCTGCGGACAAACACAGGTAAAGTTTATGATTGCATTATTCCTGCAGTTTGTGCTTTGTAAACACTCACTGCTCAGAATGAAGCAGAGGTGACTCCGGTCCAGGAGCTACATATTTGCGCACATGCGTGAGATCACGCATTGTATTAAAGAGGATGATCACTGTTATTAAAGCCCCACTTTGCCTTGCAATTGGCAAAACATCTACAACAACAGTGATTAAGTGTCTCTTAGGTGAAGACCAATCCGCTACAGTGAAACATACAAATAATCACATGTGGAAGCACTTGAATTAAGCCTAACCCTGGGAGCGGGGAGAGTAGCGGGATATAAACACCTATGGCGGTAAAGGATGACAGAGTGAAAGGAGAAGGAAGAGGGTAGACTTGAGGAGGTAGAACATCAGGTGGCAGGACAAAAGCAGAAGCTCGTGGTAAGAGGAGATCAAATACAGGTGGCTGGAGGTGAACAAGGGGTGGCAAGAGGAGTTCTTAAGGTGGTGGCAGGAAGGAACCAGCAGGAGGAGGCTGCGGAGCAAAAGGAAATATGCAGGACTAGTGGGTCCACACGCAGTGAGCAAAGGAAGGAATAAGAAGGCATGCATCGCGCAAGTTAGGGGATAGGAGTGAGGGCTGCAATGTGAAGGGGTCAAGCACAAGGTGGGAGGAGGAATGAGCATGAGGCATGGCGTTGAGTAGGGCCAGGATGAGAGGAGAGTTAGAAAGGAGATGCAGAGGGTAGATGTCTGGGGCCTAGGGGAGGAGGGTGGTAAAACCCTCCAGCTCTTTGGAAACAGGGGCCAGAAGGCCTGGATGGTTCTGCCTACCACTGGAAGCAAAATTACATTGATCATTGCAGAGACCCAACAGCATCTGCAGATCCTGTAGGTGGGGCAGAAGCTGATGGAATCCAAACATCAACAAAAGAAAAACCAAAGGTCGATAGTAAGGAAAAGCTTTGGAGAAACGTAGTGGCAGGCTCTTAAACTCAAATCCTTTTGAACATTTTGAAGGGCACCTTTTGAAATGACAACTGTGAATAAAGGACAGTGCTAATAGTTATTTTGCTAAGTTGTCAAATAGAAATTATTTTGTGTTACATAAAATCCATTTCCCATAACCCTGGTGTTTGGAGTGTGTTGCGGACCAAACCTGGTTATATGAAAACCTGTATTGCCTTCTTGGGCATCCTATGGAGATCCACGCAAACCATCACAGATCTCACAGTCTTGCCTGTCTCTTTGGATGAAGGGTGGAGTAGCTTGGAGGGTGGGGTATTGTGGCCCACCAAGCAACTCTCGGACCAGGGGATTCAAACAAGAAGCTAACCTGTCGTCCTGTCCCTTCAAGAGACACTCATGATATGTCGATAATAAGGAGTCCGGTGAATATATCAAACTCCCTGGGTATGGTGAACCCCAAGCCATGCCGAATCCTGAATAGTTACTAGGTGGGTTCTCCACAAGGCCTTGGTGAGCCTGGGTAGATCTGCAGTAGGCAGGGGGAAGGACAGTAGCACCCTGTTTGTGTGAGGGATTTCACTTGGAAGGTGATGGGACCAACAAAACCCAGACACATTCAAAGAGAAGTTAAACTGATGTGCATGAGATAATGCGCCCACATAACTTCCCATTCGCCAGCTTCCGTTCGCAAGCTGGAATAGGAAGATGAGACTGCGGTGCACAGAGCTCTTCTACACCAGCTGCATCCTGCACATGCGGTAAGATGGAAGATGGCGGCTGAGATAAAGCCTCAGTCTGCAGGGCCAGGTTAATGGGAAGGTGGGTGGGGTGAACAGAGTGGCCTGGAAACTGTGGTCTGGCAGAATACAGTATTCATATTTGTGCCTACAAATTCCATCATACCTCAGGTAAGTTGGGTGAAAGAAATACCCTTGGGCAGAACCCTTTGTGAGCCAAGAGGAAGTTCAAGGTGGTATGGGTATTTGGAGACAGTGAAATTGTGGTACAGGAGGCTAGAGAAAGGAGGACAGGGAGTAAGAGATGAACCTGAAGAGGAGAGAACAGGGCTTGCAAAATCTCCTTGCCGGCTCCCATAGTAGAGGTGATTTTATGAAGGGCGTCCATGCTGGCGAGTAAAGGGATATGATATGATGTAGTATTTCTCAGCGCGACAAGACAAGGAGGGGGAAACAAGGGAGGACAAAATAATGATCTTACTAGGCCTTGTGTCATTCAGATCGCGCACATGCAGGGAAGAGGGAAGGGTAGAAGTGTCAAGGGGGAAGTGCATTTAACTCACAAGTGCAGTCAGAGGGTGGGTCATAAGTGCAGAGAGAAGGGACTGTAGGGTTGCAGATACAGACCCTTAAGTGCTGAGGAGCCCAGAGGCAGTACAAGGGCAACTGGACATGCAGGAGCCTGGGCCCGAGTTCAGAGGGTGACCATTGCGCGGAGCAGTCAGGTGCATCAGCAAGGGAGAGGAAGAGAGAAAGTGGAAGCGAAAATGAAGATCTTGAGCTGCTTCCGGAACTGGAGGTGGTTCTGCTCAAGTTTGGGAGAGGCAGGGAGGCTGTTCCAGAGGGAGGCCCCAGCCGAGGAGATAGATCTGCCCCAACTCTCTGCTTGGAGAAGCGTCTGACCCTCAGAGAGTTGGAGGTGGATGAGAGGAGAGTTCGAGAAGGAAGATATTTAAAACTTGTAGTTGACATTTAATGCAAACAAGAGAGAGAGACCTAGGCAAAATAGCCTTTGGTGTGGGTCGCACACCCTTATTTCCCGTTGGGATTCTTGAACAGTTTCAAATACATTTATAATAAATACTTAAATCTTCTTGTCTTTTCTGGTAATGCTCTGATTTTCACCAAGTATTTCAGAGCAGAATTTTTCAAATTAGAAAAAGGGACAATAATTTGCTAGTTCCTTTTACAAGCAAACATCAGTCAATGACCAATGCATTTCGGATATTATAATCCTTCATCAGGGCCTTCTCCAATCTATATCCAATCCATATTACACTTGATATAGATTCCAACAACGTATCATTATATGTATATATATACATTTCAAACATTGAAATTATTGACAGGGTACCCACATACACAAAGGTATAACTTAGAGATAAGATGAAACAAAACATAAGAAAAATCATAAGCATGATATCCACAGCTTGCATCATATACACAACAATAGACTTCCACTCATGATCTTATGAGCTCATTTATTTGCTAGAATACATATCCTCTTGTTACATGATAGCCTTTGACCCAGTGGTATTTAATACGACCATCTCGACCATCACATGGTTTGCGTCCTTCTACGGCCCAGAGATTATCGGTTTCAGTACATGCAGCATAACTCTGCTCATCTACTTCCACTGTGGTCAAGGAGGTCAGAGATCTGACGAGGAAAGAGTATAGGGGAGATCCGAGGAGACACCAATAGAAGCTACATTATCCTGGATCGCTGAGGCGGTAGAGAAAAGCAGGGTGTCAGGAAGGAGAGCCAGGTACCCTAATCCAGGACAAGGGACACTTAGTGGCCTAGAGACTGACTGCAACTCTGAGAGCTCTCACCTGGTGGTTCTTTGCGCTCCTTCTTGCTGCTGAGTAAGACGTCCTGGAGTCCCAGGAGAAAGTGTTCCCTGAGAAGCAGAGAGGCCAGGATGAGGAGAAGGCAACCCCATACTGAAGGAGTCACACATCAAGAAAGAAGAGCCACTTAAGCCCGGCATACTGCAAGTGACTGCGCTATTACCAGGAGGGATCCTTGAATTGAGATACTAAGGGCCTCATTACACGGTATGCGGTGACCATGGCGCTATTAGCGCCATGGTTGCCGCCGGTATTTTACCGTGTCCGCCTTGGTGGATGGCGGAATTACCGCCCTACTCCAAGGTGAGCGGGGGCGGTAATTCCCCATTCATCAAGGCACTTCCCCATTCCCATTTTTGCCCCCATCGGGCTCAATGGGAATGGGGAAGGAGCTAATTACGGACCGCAAACTGCGGTATTGTAATTAGCACCAAGGTCCCTTTGCGGGCCCGTTCCTTAATGGCTGCTAAAACCAGCCGTTGAGGTCGGGTCCGGCAAAGGGACCTCGTAGTAAGGCGGTAAGGGTTTACCGGTACCGGTGCCCTTACTGCATTCCGTGTAATGAGGCCCTTAATGTTGCAAAACAAGACCTTTTATTTGTATTCACAAGCATTTTGCCTTATTGGAAGCCATCCTGTGTTTAGTTGACCTTGTTTTAGTTAACTGACTATCAAATATTAAGAACTGCTTCAGATCCAGAAAAAACACAATTCCCTGAGCATTCCCTGTAGTAGCAGGAAGGAAGCCTATTGGCTGGCAGACAGAAGCTGGGTAGTTCGTATACTACTTGAATGATCTGATGCCCATCCTGAATAAATACCTGAAGCAGGTATCTGGGTGTCATTGATCCTACTCGATTTTGTGACAACCCTACTGGTAATACTTAATAGGGCTTAGGTTTGGATGAATTACAGGTAGCCCTCTGAAAAATGTACTGAGCCCTCGAAGCATAAGCAGATCATGCCCTCTTCTGTGCAGCTCTCCACAAGGTGGAGTAAAAGGCTCTGGTGAGGCTACCCACAGCCCAATCTTTAATAACCATCTAGGTGAGGATTCTGGGGGTGCCTGTGCGTATAGCAGCATCTGAGTGAAATCTGTGGTGTCGGGTAAGGTTTGACAGCTGACTAAAATGCTTCCCACACTATGCACCCATATGGCTTCCCCCCAGAATATATCCTCTGATGCCTTTTCAGCGATGAACTGTCGAGGAAGCATTTATCACACTCCGTACACCGATATAGATTCTCTCCTGTGTGGACTTTCTGATGTCTCTTTAGGTTGGAGGAGAGACTGAAGCTTTTACTGCACTCCGTATGGCTTCTCCCCAGTGTGGCATATATGATGTTTCTGAAGGGCTGAAGTCTTAATGAAGCACCAATCACATTCTGTGCACCCATATGACTTTTCCTCTGTATGAATCGTCTTATGAGTTTTCAGATCCAAGTTCCGTATATAGCACTTTTCACACACTGTACACCAATATGGTTTGTCTCCTTGGTGGAAGCTCTGATGATATGCCAGAGTTGATGCCTGCCTGATGTTCTTCCCACATTCCATGCATTGGTAGGGCTTCCCTCCAGTATGGCTCCTCAAATGCTTGTATAACATTGCTTTTTCAGTGAAATATTTATTACACTCTGTACATTGATAAGGTTTCACCCCAGTATGGCTCTGCTGATGTATTGACATTTGCCACACTCTTCACACTTATATGGTTTCTCACCTGTGTGCCCTCTCTGATGTTGGGTCAGGTGTGATGTCTGTTTGAAGCGCTTACCACACTCTGTGCAGCCATAGGGCTTTACACCCGTATGGATCCTCTGATGTCTTCTAAGATCTGACATATGTGTAAACCTTTTCTTACACTCTGTACATTTGTTGCGTCTTTTCACCATGTGAAATCTCTTGTGTATGATTAGAGTGGACATTTTAGTGAAAATCGTCCCACAGTCACTACAGGACAATCCACCCTTCTCTGTGTGGGTCCTCAAATGTATCATAGGCTGTGACTGCTACATGAAGCTATTTTCACACCATGCACACTTATGAGTTCTTCCTGTGGCATGAATACGCTGATGCCTAAGAAGACGGGGACGACTTTTGCAGCATTTACCGCACTCTTTACATTTAGAGTGTACTTCTCCTTTTTGTAAGAGGTTCAATTTATTAACCAGTTCAGGGGATTGACCTTCTTCATTCTCCATCCTCGGTTGTCTTGGGACCATTGGCAGACGGTCGCCTTTGGTGACAGCCACATTCTCTGTTGGAAAAAGCAGAAGGTAAATGTATTATTTCACTTGAGCAAAGTGGATAAAGATGAATGGGCCTAGTAAAGGTACCCTTCCAACAGAGTGTGGGAATACCTTTGTCTTCAGATGAAAATTGGGAGTGGAAACAAGATCGGGGGAACTGTCAACAGTTTTACATATTCAAATTAAATAAAATATAGTGAAACTAAAACATCTTTTCACTTCAGATAATAGAATTTTCCAATATGTAATTACTGTGTAATTTCTACAGTGTTTTACAAATATAATAAGTAAACATCTAATGGAATGTTTTTCTTTTTGTAGCAATGTACAGTATTGCATTTCAAGATAAATTAAATATATAACAACAAACAATAAGAGGCAGTTCTAAGCGCAGTAGTCTTCCATAGCTAGAACCAAACCTGGTGAAAGCAGTAAGCAATCGTGCACAACGGTATGGAGCTTACTTGGACACTCGGGTGCACTATTCTTACTCCCCTTTTACAACTTGATACAGTATTTGGAACCTGAGAAATCCTGGAGAAAATATTGTTGATATGTTATTTGCTATCTTTGAGGACATATGAGGCACTCCCCTGCATGATCCACCCATTCTGTTATACAGTAGCCTTTTTCCAACACGAATTATCATTTACAAAAGACATCATATTAACTTGCGCATAAAAAAAGGCTGGTCCAAGATTTGATTCTGGTGAAAGCCTAATTTAGATCTGCTTGGGGGAAAGGATGTTCTGTGTAGTTCTGAGGTGGGAAGGGGAGACAAACTCCACCTGCAAGAATGTGCCACATGTTCTTTTAAACAATAAAGATAATCATAAAATATTGCATGGGCCTTCGGTACATAAAAAAAAAGCAAAATGCACTTTAACACCACAACAGAACTGCTCTTACTAGTGTGACACATTCACTATTGCCACACCAGCCCAGGGAGTACCACCAGCATAGGGAGAATGGGGTACATTTGGAGAAAGTACATTTTGGATTCCTAAAAGACCCCCCAGCTCACCCAAGATTGGCAACCATAATTAAATGCACAGATCCTTCCTGCGGATAGTGTGAGAAACCAGAGGTTGTCTCACCCACTAGTCCCCGGGGATCTCTCTCTCAGGTGGCCAGGGCATGGTCATCGCCTTTGGATCAAGACCCTGGGGGTGGACCAGTGCGGGAGGATCACCTGGGTTAGGTGTCTGCGGGGAGTTGGGATGAGACAGCCGACGGCGAGACGTGGCATTCCACCCTATTTTGTTTATTCAATCCATCCTATAAGATGCTCAGAGGTCCCAAACCCCACCGCCTTTCTACACAAACACTGGACGGAGGAAGAGGGTGATGGAGAGTAACAACATTAACTTTCACACATCGTACTGGTGGTGTCTCACTAATCAGGTCAGGAAAAGCCAGGCACTTAATTCTAAGTGCATCCACCTGATACCAATTAGCTCTCCTCGCGAGAATAAAAGGCAGAACCCAAAGACACACTCTGAGCAAGGAAGAACACGAGAACGAGCAGGGCTTCCAGGACGAAGGCAAACATGTTGGAGCAGAGAGACAGACCAACGGACGAGAGCATCGGGTAGGAAAATCCGAGTGTTCCCTACCAGAGGTTGTTGCCTCCAACAGGCCACGAGAGACGCGTGGAAAAGACCAGATCCCGCAAGTGAAAAATGCATTGTGTTTCAAGGATGGCAGTGACTCTCCCGGGTGAACCGCAGAGTTGGGGAGGCGAGGCCAAGCCTGAGGTACTGACCTTGTTTTGTGAATTGAAAATCGTAAAGCAGAGAAGAAACACACACAGCCAGTGAGTTGGCAAGTGACCAGAAAGACCGGTGTGTGTTAAAGTTTGAAATAGCAACATTTTATCACAAGTGAAGGCTGCATACGTGTGAATGAGAAGCGAGGAAAGGCAGACTTGTGAATGAACTTTGAAGTAAAAGACAGCTGCGAGTTCAGTGATACTAAGTCACAAGTAGTCAGGCAAAAGGAAGTAGCCCACTCAAAAGTCTCTGTGAAAGGTAAATAGGCCAAAGCGAGAAAGCAAATATACAACAAAAGTGATATGGAAATGTTTAACTCCTAGAAAGGGGAAAGAAAAAGATGATCTATCTATACATTTTGAGTCATGCAGTGGTCTGAAAAGTAAGCCATGCACATCCGACAGTGGTCCGTGCCCGACAGAGGGAGACCCGAAGTGAAGTAAGCTTTGGGAAGGGACCCCCCTGACCCTGCAAGTTTGTGTTGAACCTTATTGTGAAAGGTCTGAGTCCGGCAGAGGGGAACCTACGAGAACTGTGTGGTGAAAGGTCTGAGCCCGACAGATGGGGACCTTTGTGAACTTTTTCTAAGTCTAGAAAAGAGACTTAAATGTGGAAGGCCAGACGAGCCTCGATCCATGTTCCAGAACTGTATTTGTGTTGGAAGCTGAGCCAGAGTGTGTCATCCTGCCGACAGGGACAGCCTTAGTCCGTGAGGTCTAACGTGGGGATGAGAGCTTGTTCAAGCACTTTTAATTATTTGAACACTGAGATTTCCTTTTGCATACATTTCTCCTTTATTCACTTTTTTGTACAAGAGATGGGGCAGGAATTAGGTTTTGTTAGCATAGGCCATTTTGATTTGACAGATTCCACTAGGACTGCGTTATTTATTATTTGATGGTCGAGACTACTCCCATCTTAGTTATAGGACAGTCTAGGAGTTTCTCCAACGTCAATCATTTCAATAAAGCTTTTACAAACTGTACCCATTGTGTCAGTGTCATACTTGTGATATCATGCCTCCCTTACACTAGTCCATGCGAAACCCAGGGCAGAGTTACAAAGCTCACATACATACACACACGGGCAGATGGGCACATGTTTTGCACAAACTTCCCAGGTCGACCACTGGGTCTGGCAGTACCCATGATATTCCTGCCTGACTCTATCATGGTGGTCAAAAAAACCTAAAACAGTAGAAATCATCCCTCAATTGGAGTTAAGGAGGGGGGAGGGTCTAGCAACAAGGATGCCCAATGAGGGCCAGGGAAATCGAGGAAAGAACCAGCCAATCAATCAATCAGAGCTCTTATTGCTCAAATAACCCCTATTACTCACAGTATACAAGGCAGACAGTTTGCACTAGCTTTGTGACAGAGAGGATGGCAACCCTAAGAGCTAGAGTTGCAGAAAGAGAAAAAAGAGAAGAGAAAGAAGAGGCGGAAAGATTAGGAAGCAGAGAGGGGGTGGAGCGTGGCACTGGAGGATGGTGAAACACATCTGCATTAAGAGGTGAAAATAAGTCAGAGCGAGGTGGAAAGGCTGGATTGAGGGAGCGAGTGCAGGTTTTGGAGTAGTGAGTCAGGAGGAGTATAGAGAGGTCCAGAGTAGAGAACCACTGTTGGAAAAATTCAACAGGGCCGAAGTGCTGAAGAGAGGGTGCCAAAGAGCAGGTGGCGAGACAAGCCACGTCATAAGAGCAGGTGGCAGTGGCAAGTCTTTTGGCTCTGGGAGCAAAAGACTGGAAGGGCCCTTGGTTCAGGACCCATCATCAGCTCGAGGAAAAGCCAGGGACCAGGAGGGGATCAGCTTCACAGGAATCCAGTGATCCAGTACCCTTGGAGAGAATCCAATCCAAGGCAGAGGGCCTAATGAATATCTTGGGGCAGCAGCTGGTAGGGAACAGTCAGACAATACTTGTAAGGTTGCTGATATGAGTTAGGGGTGCTGAATCCCATTTATCGGTGATACCAGACAGACGGGGTGGGGTATAGTAGACTATGTGGCCATGAACAGGTCATCAGCAATCATCAGTACCCTAGAGATAATACCCAGGTGGGTGATGGGAATCCCATTCAGACCAACCCTGGTTTGGGGGGGAAAGATGGCTACTCGACTTGCCACAGCAAGAGACAGCCCACACATGGAGAACTCCCAGGGCAGGAGAACTACACACCTGCCCATTCCACAAGTAGTCCCAGGACAAGCTGAGGAAACCTCTAGGAGAGCACCATCCCCACTACAGACCTCAAATGATATTAAGAGTGGGCAAACATCATGGAGCCCATCTACTGTCCCAGAAGACGATTCTGCCAAGACAACAACAGAACTATGATGGGGGTCTCGGACAACAAAACTCCACCATGATAAAAGAAGAGCACAGAGACTATATAAATGCTGAGGGATGTGAACGAATTTGCTAGTCTTTGGTAACCATGCTTTCTAGTACAGGGCCTGCACAATGGTCCTTCTAGAGCAGGAGAAACAATGAATAGTTTGATCCTCCTTGATACTTTTATTTATTTATTTTTATTTACTGGTTATTTGTAATGCGCACTATACAGCAGAATTGTGGTTCAAGGAGCATCAAAACAAGGGGGTGCATGGCGAAAAGGAAGAGGGAGATGGGATAAAACAAAAACAAAACGTTCTTAAAAGGTCTTGAAACGTTCGGAACGTGCAAGTGCTAAAGCATGAGGGCAGGGAAATTACAGGGAGGACAGCAAGTGCAGGAAGGGGTAAGAGGGAAGAAAACAAACAAATCATTCTAGCTGGTGAGACAATTTGGAATGTGCAAGTGCTGTCACATAGATATAGGGAAAGGGGGGGAGTGCAGGTAGAGGGGAAGAGGTCAGCGGGAAGGAACACAAAAAAACAATGTTCTTACTAGGCCATGAGACAATTCTGAGCGTGCAAACGCTAAACACGAAAGTAGGGGTGAAGAGGAGGGAGGCCTACCTCACAGTGCAGGGGGCTGCAACAATGCACAAACAATAGGTTAGCCATTAGCGCCAAAGAGGGCAGAAGTACATTTGCTGGGACCGTTTATCTATGAACAGAAAATCAAGCATGAAGACCCAAAAACATGGATAGTGCAGTGAGGTTAGGCAAAAAAAAGGACCAAGGGAAGGGGGAATGGGAAAAGTGGTAGGTAACAATAACTGAAAAAACTATGGTAAAAAGGAGGCGGACGACGAGCATGTTGAAACAATTCGGAAGCTGCAGAGGCAAGCATAACAGTCAAGTAGAAAGGTACATATGTCCCAAATTGCGGTGTTAGGTCAATGCAGCAAACAGTTCTTAGGGATCAGGACACTCAGAACACAGTCATGAGGAGGATTTAGGGGTTTGCAGAGGACAGCCAGGCTCATATATGGTCAAGCTCCAAAGTAGCAGGATCTGAGGGAAGGCACAGGCGCACTGAATGGGGCTGCAATGGGCAGTATGATAATAAACCGAGACAAGGAGGGGGTAAAACAGGAATGTCACCGGGCGCAGCTAGAAGGAACAAGGTAGGAGAAGCAAGGCACGCAGCCAACGCAGAAAATGGGGTATCAGGTAATATTATCCCCACCAAAAATATCGCCGTATATATAGCTGTCGGGAACGGCCATAGGTGATATTTTTAGTGGGGATAATATTTGGAGTTTTTGGGAGCAGGGGTTGCGGGGGTGTCCCTCGCTCCCTTTAAAATAATGTTGGGGTTGCTGGGGCATCCCCGGCAGGTTCCATGCCTTCATATTGCCACAGAAATATGGCAATATACTATGCACCCATACAGGAGAACCAGGAAGCCGGAACCTCACATCCAACCAAAGACACAACACATTTTCCCTTCTATGATAAACCAGGACACAATAACCCAGGAAGACAGCGACAGCCAAGAACCAACTCCAAACGGGGAAAATACACCACACAAACTCTCAGCCGTCATTCGGTTGCCAACTAAATCGAAGACAGGCTTCCACCTCAACAAAACCAACCACGTCCTCACCACCACAGGTGGGACAAGCTGCACAGACTGCACCAACACTGTCCTCGCCCAGTGGGACAACAACTCACTCAATCCAATGCCCCTCCTCCTTTCCTCTGAGTGAAGGAGCAACATCCAAGATAATTTACAGCACTGCACAATTCGATCAACTCATGGCTCCAAGCCCCTGCACACAAAACGCTCACCACTCTTCCAACACAACCACTACACACTTGGGCACATAGTCCCAGCAGCAGTGAACCTCTCTCTTGAGCCCAATTCAAAAGAAGCTCACTCACAACACATCAGTCGTGACCACACAAACCACCAAATACTACACTCCTCCTTCTGACACATGGCAAAAGAACTAACAAAAGGATCCGAAGATTGCCCCCTTCACTTCAGAGTACCGGCGTCCAAAACAGCATCCCAGGATGGGAACCCTCCGAGGTCATCTCCCAATGCCCAACACACCCAAAAACAGAAAGTAAAAGGCACAGGTCCTAGACCCTAGTGTGCCGGGTGTCCGACACCCCAGGCAGTCCATGGTCAGGTCTAGCTTCAGTTGCAGACTCAGCACCACCAACAACCGTGAAAGTCAGGTCCCAGGGCAGGCACTTCACCATACACACACACTTATTATGGGCTGCTACAACCCCAACAAAATGGTTAGCTACACCATAAAGTAGGGAAATAGACACAACATACATACAACACTCTATTAAATTGAGGAAAAAGGACTTTTAAACATTTGCAAAGAGATGGCATCCTAAACATTGGGTGAAACTGTGGGACAACACATAACCGTGTTATCTCAGAAAAGTCCATGCCCTAACTAACGTTGCAAGTCCAATGTAAAAACCTGAAAGAAAAACCGTAAGAACAAAACAAGCATTTCATTTGAAAGGGACTTTTGAATAACAGAATAACAGAGGCCACAGCTTCAGACTCTCGCTCCACAACGTACCACATTCTCACAACAGTTAAAAACAAGTCATGAGCATGAAAACTCCTAACAGGCCTCACATGACAACTGGCTAATTTCCAACAACACTAAAAATGATTGCTCAAAAGCATACATTTTCAATTCCTTAATAAATGCAATAAAATCTGAATCGAGTTATTCTAAAATCATCACATCCTTGCCCCCCGGGGTGCCCAACTCTAAACCACAACAGCAACAGTAACCCCAATCATCTTGCCGGTGAGCCTCTAGTAGTTCCTCCCATGCTGGCATGCAGCCATCACACAAGGGAACTGCTACATCAAAGTAGAGGGCACAGTACCTTTTTTCTCCAGCAGACCGTGAGGTCGTTGTATCAACACAACCAGTGCTCGACTCCTGCACATGGTATCTGAGAGAGACCCACTGTCCCTCCGTGTTAGGGCAGTGAAACCATTTGGATGACTTCTCCACAACAGTGCCAGCCCCATCCAATAGCTGGCGCCTCTTCAGTACATCAGGCTGAAATTCACTCCACCCCAGACTCTCCAAGTCACTACCAGCATTTGGATCCATCGTCCCAACGTCGGGATCCGGCATCACTCGTTTCCTTCCTTCTCATCAGTGTTGCTAACACAAGAGGAAAGAAGCTCCATTATCGGTATTGACGTCATGGCCGGAGCAGAGCTGGCTGACGTCATCCTTCTGACTAGGATCCCAAAGGGTGCAGAACCTCCGCACTTCACAAGCCCCACAGAGGCTCCACTATCTGAATACCGCGCACCAGCACAGCAAATAAAGACATTGGAGCCTCATTCAGAGTAAGGCTGTAAGGGTTAACGGTCACCGGTAACGAGACCGGTGCCGTTAAACCCTTACCGCCCTACTACGAGTTCCCTTTGCGGGTCCTTCCTTCCTTCCTTCCTTCCTTCCTTCCTTCCTTCCTTCCTTCCTTCCTCCCTCCCTCCCTCCCTTCCTTCCTTCCTTCCTTCCTTCCTTCCTTCCTTCCTTCCTTCCTTCCTTCCTTCCTTCCTTCCTTCCTTCCTTCCTTCCTTCCTTCCTTCCTTCCTTCCTTCCTTCCTTCCTTCCTTCCTTCCTTCCTTCCTTCCTTCCTTCCTTCCTTCCTTCCTTCCTTCCTCTGCCTCACACAACATCTCATGGCCCCAAGCCGGCTCGTTACTTTCAACAGCTGTGCCTTGCAGCCTGGACACCACTTATGATTTCTCTCCGTCCAGTCTCTCGCACCGGACCCAGTCGCAGATTCCCCCTTTGGAGACCTTTTCCCTCGCAGGCTCACGCTCAAAGGGCAGCGTTCTGAGTTATGCTCTCCCAGGCACACTAGCTGCCAAAACTGTCTCTCCTGCCCCTCAAAGGTGCTCTACCACCCCAGCTGCTTCCTCTCCCCAGCCACGCTTGCAGATGCGCAACTTTGTTGAAAGGAGCATCTCTCATAAAGGGATGGGGGCAGTGGATGTTCCTAGGTTCCCTAAACGTCACTGTATTTATCCTTCTTTCAGCTCTGCTCTGCTTGGCCGATGGGCTCCGCAAGAATCCTTGTTGCCAATGCCAATGAAGAGATGTGCCTTGCAGAAAGGATGACCAGGAGTCAGATAACAAAGTAAGTCCTTTACTTGTACATGAGACACATCAGGAGCCACAGGGATTACAACCAGGTAGGTACATTAAGGAAACTCATTGGGAGTGAGTACAGTGACTCACTCCCAACTCACACAATTAGCGCCTTCAGCACCAAGTATGCAAAGACTCTGAGCGCACCCAACATTCCAAACCATGCCCCCATACAGGAGAACCTGGAAGCAGGAACCTCACATCCAAACCAAGATACAACATGGGCCTTTGAGGGGTGCCGCCTTCGCTTACCGGCTCCCCAGGATTGGCTGAAATAGATGGTAAGGCGGCCAATCAATGCTCCTGTGAAAAGCTGAGTCACTCTAAGAAAGGTTGATTGCTGGTGGAATGGCGACGGCTGTTGCTAAGAAGGCCCAACGTGCTGCAAACCAAGGCAAGGCCTGCCCAGCACAAAGTGGGCACAGTGGGTGATGCGAGCAGGTTGTAGGCAATGGGCAAGTAGATGGAGGTGGATTGCCCAGGGAGCCCACAGCCTGCTTCCTCACTTGCTTCGTTTTGATTTCGGAGAACGTTCCATTTGTGTATTAAGTAAAACTCCAGGCCCCCTAAAAGTTCTTCCAAACCTGATCCTTACTGTCTTGCTGTCCAGGTCAACCAGGGCAGGGAGACTGAAATGGATATGGCCTTTTGTGTTATAATTTACTACTCTGTTACCCAAGGGGTTTGCTATTTGAACTATTCATGAAGGTTTGTTCCCTTTATGTTTGTGTAAATAAAGGTGTGTTCAGAACTCCAGATCCCAGTCTTTGGGTGTTCTCTTTCCCCCTCTCTGTAGTTTGAGACCAAGATTCCATACTCTTTGTTGCTGCAGCATATGCACTGTTATTTTTATAACCCCCTCTAATGTCAGTCAAATGTGTTGTTACTTTTACATCCAGTATTAACCATTAACTCCTCAACACAATACAGACCCAACTCACCTGATGAAAGGCATTAGACACATTCCTTTGTCACCTAGACCCCAAACTACAGCTTTTGGTTCTCTGCTCTTGACTCTGCAAGTTGAGGAAAAACCTCATACTGTTACGGCAGCACAAAGGCTTGCTGGTGCTTGGCCAAGACCGCGGGAAGGAATACGAAACTGGGCAAGGCCCAAAATAAACATGCTGGCTTACCTGGAGGCATGCATCTAGAGGCAGACCTTTGGTCATCTGGACTTGTCAAGACTATAGGATCAACAAACATTTCACGAGCATTTAAAGATTCACTAAGATTCACTATCTTTTTTATTTGTGTGTCACACAAGATAGACATTAAGTTTGACTGAGACCCACGGGATGAGATTAGGTAATACAAACAGTGCACTGCGTCTGCCCCTTGTGAGAAACCTGAAGGTGTCTCACCCGCTACTCCCCGTGGGTCTCTCTCTCAGGTGGCCAGGGCACGGTCATCGCCTTTGTATCCAGACCCTGTGGGTGAACCAGTGCAGCAGGATCACCTGGGTGAGGGGTCTATGGGGAGTGGGAGTGGGACACCTTGTAAATCCCAAATCTGGTACTGCAAATTAAGTAAGGACCATCAGTCATGAGTTATATATTAACACAGTTTATATGCTTCAAGCGGACCCAGGTTCATCTATCTCTGAGAACAGCCATAGAGAAATTGAGCAATTTACATTGCGGTTTGCTTGCCTTTATAAACATTTCTTGTTTGCTGAGGTTGTCAATTTCCAGACAGTGTATGGCTTCCTGCAACGTACACATTTTCTGCGAAAAACATACATATCTCATCAGGACCATGTTCGCAAAATTAACCTTTCACAAAGTTCAAACTGTTCACAGTGCAAGGAGACATACTTGTGTACCTAATCTATGCTTTGCTCGACCAAGGTTCACTGTGCATCTGTGGCTCGGCAGTTTGTTTAGAATACCCCTTCCTGGAATTTACAGAGCATGTCATGCTTTCTTTAATCATTGGTAAATATATTTGCAGGCATTAGCAAATAGCTTTGGGAGACGGGAGACAGGAAGGCATATATTATATCTTATTTTAGGTGTGCCGGCCTGTTCAAGGTTTGGGGCCTGCACAAACACTGAGCTAATCATTCCTTGCAAAAACATGTTTTTCTAGCTTCCAGGCTGCAATCATTTTAAATTGCAGATGAGAAACGCAAAATGGAGTTGAATACACAAGATGGAGTCAGATGGTGAGCAACAATGTGAGAGTTTAGAGTAACAAAAAATGGATGCCGTTTCACAACTTGATGGTGAGACGTGGTACCCCCTTGCGTGTAACACCTTTATCCCATCCTACCCGGTAGAGTACTTGGGATATTTACCCTCCCCACACCTCTTTTCCCTTCACGAACATTTTCACACAGACATTCTGCTCTGGGAGAAAACAGACTCACACCCGTGCATTGTTCCTGACATGTCCCACTTCTATGGTCAGGCAAGGTCAGGCAATTACTGGTAACCACTCACACCTGAATTCCATTAAACTTCCCTGCACGCATAAAAGGTGGAGCATGATGTGAATCCTGCATTGGAGACCTGGAGGAGTCATGCTATGGAAAACCAGCACTCTCCAAGCCATTTTTAAATGAAGCCCAGTGTTCCAGGGCAATTCTCTGGAATGCCAATCCACTGACCAGGCCTCTCTATTTTTACAGTTGGTACACTGCAGACCTTCGACTTGTGGCCCAAGAACATTGTTGCATGCTGTTGCTGCTCTCCTGCATGGAGAGGCCTGCTGTGTGCCTGTTCTTTGCAGCCACCACGAACCAAGCCTGCTAACCTCTGACCAGAACTCTTAGCTGTTGCACTATGTCTGCCATGTCCTGGGGGCCCTTCCTCATTGTGGACTTTGTTGTGGCTGCTGTCCTGTGGTGTGTGGGCCATCCTGCAGTTTGACTTTCATATGCACAGGAGGCATACAATCATGAGCAGAATAAAGGTATATTTTATATTAAAAACCTGCACACATGTGTGAGATAAACATTTTGTATATCTACACTAATAACACTCTTACTACGCGCGTTACTAGGACTCACACTGCTACGACACACTGGGCCTCATTACGAGGTTGGAGGTAACTGGGGTCCGGCTCTGGGTCCCGCAAAAGGGGAATTACGGGCCATTCCGACCTTGGAGGGCCCGGTAATTTCCTTTTCGCAGGACCCGGAGCCGGTATGTCCCCATTCCCATTTAAGCCCCCATAGGGCTCAATGGGAATGGGGAGGATGGTAGCAGCGATACCATTCATAACGGTACCACTGCTACCATCCTGGTCTGCTCGCAGGTGCCGCTTTACATGCATTGGCCACATCCAGAGGTCTGTGTTGTGGCCGCACCACCGAAGAACCGAAGGTTAATAAAACCATGATATTCCGAAACTCAACACCGAAAGAGACTTATGCACCCATCGCCGCCAGAAGTCATTAAAGGGTGCCGGGGGGGGTCTTAATTTTATCTGCCAAGCCTTTAAGGAGCTCACAGCAAGTTTCATCTTCACATGACTTCTACAGTTAAAGAAACCGTCGACCAAAGGACTTGGACTCAGCATCCCAGTGGCTCCTTCTTCCAAAGGGGGTCCATCCTCGGAGGGAATCTTTGAGTAAAGCAGAGACACTCTGCCACTTCATCTGCCAAGGCACCAAAGGTACTGTGACAAGTAAGAGCATCTTCTAGACTCGGGAGTCGTCCATGGGTCCCAGATTTGTCTTGGATCCTGCTCTCCTGTGGCCTCTCGGGTACTTTGGGGTGGTAGAACCTTTCAAAAGAAAGCACATGGTTATTGAATATTATTGAACTGGGCTGTATAAGACAACATAAGTTACTCCCTAACCTTTCCTTTACATGTTGCCCTGGTGGGGGGGATCCTCACTCAGAATAATTTGTCTAGTCTAAAGAAAGCATGCTATGGTTCATAACTAACCTGCCTTTCTTCCCTATTCTATGCTGTTATACATAACTTAAGAATCCACCTGCCTGCTTAAAACTGTCTGTAGTTAGTGCATTTATTACTGGATTTAAGTCATGTATGGTATCACATAGAATGTATATATTTACCATTCTTTGAATAGGTATTCCAAGTATTCCAAGTATTCCGGAACCCTTATTTTATATAAAGAAGCTGTGTTATCACCTAACATAGTGTGTAGACTTTCCTTTGTGGGGGCACTGGGGAAACGCTACACTTAAGAACCTGTCTGCATCATCTCCTGATAGCATAGGCCTGGTTGCTAGTCCATTGCTACCAAATTGAGAGCCTTGCTGGGGTGTTCTGTGCCTTTACCCTACCATATAGGGGGCAGACGTACATATACTCCCCTGAAATCTTTACAGTATGACAGTGATCCTAAAAGAGATTAGATTACAATAATACACAAGTCCAAAAACATAAAGGGTGTTTGCAGAAAGATACACTGCTTATTGCTTGAACTGTGGAATCTGAACTTGTCTTTGGCCTGCTTAACAGCAGGACTATTCAAATGGTGTCTAGGTCCATGCATAGTTTCTCTGGGAATAACTTCTATACAAAATGTACATGTACCTTTAGAATATGAACATAACACACACTGAGAATCAATGTGTGTATGACAGTCATCATAAGTGAGATTACCCAACAATAATACCCTAGTCTAAAAACATAAATCTACGTACTGTTTAAAGTGTGGAATCTAACCTTGTCTTTGGCCCGCTAGCAGGAGGAAATATCCCAATGGTTTCTGGGCCCATGCATAGTTTCTCTGGGAGCAGCGTCTATACAAACTGTACCTGTATGTACATTTAGAATATGTGATTACCACACGCTGAGAATCAATGTGCATAGGACAGTCATCATACTTCAAAAATATAAAATGTGTAAGCAGAAAGATACACTTCATGTTGCATGACCTGTGGATTCTGACCTTGTCTCTGTCCTGCTCAGCAGAAAAAATACCCAAATGGTGTCTGGGACCATGCATAGTTGCTCTGGAGAACAGCTTCTATACAAAATGCACATGTACATTTAGAATGTGTTGATAACGCAATATTAATCAATGTATGCATGACAATGATTATGAGTGAGATTACATTACAATTATATCCTTGTTCAAAAACATAAAAAGGTTTACACAGAAACATACACTGTGTGCTGCTTAAACTTTGGAGCATGACCTTGGTTCTTGTCTGCTACATGTAGAAGATGTGCATTACTATACATATGCAAAATATTGCGTAAGTGCAGCATATGACTCATATGCCATACGCTAATACAGTCATACCGCAAACACTCCTACTCTATACACTGTACTCTCCATGAAAAAACCTTAAATTATAAATAAAGCAAACCTTTTTTAATTAAAGTTGGATGTTCATCTAATAAAATCAAGATCATAATAACCTTAACTCATACACAATCTTGAAATCATACAATAATATCATCAAATTATAACAATTATACACATACAAACAAATAATTGCATTTCATATAAATCTACTAAAAAGTATTTTTAATATTCAATTTAAATGTTAAAACAAATTGCAAAATGTTTTCGTAATACAAAATTACTATATAACAACAAACTTAAGATATAATATACACAGGCGTAATTTGTCCAAAAATATACAATTACAAAAAATGAAATACGCAGAACATTTTTGAAAGAATACAAGTAAATTAACCATGAATGTACCATTACAAAATATACATAAACATTTCAATACAATACTTTCATATAACAATAATATCAATTGACAAAGTACATGTAATCATTGCAAACATATAGTTTGGTAAACACTAAACATAACATAAAAATAAAACATAGACTAAACAACTAAAAATCTATTAAAATATCACATCCAGTAAAATCTTAGTAACAATCACATCAATTGATATACATGTATAATTTACAAAGTTAGTAACATTTGAAGTTCAATAGTCATTATGCAATGCATAAAAAATGCGAACATCTAATATGTGTGCTAAATCAATGTACTAATAAGACAAAATGAAAATACTAAGAAAAGTAGCATGAATGTAATACACATTAAAAATATACATAAATAAAAACACTACGTTTTATGAAACACACAAATATTCACAACACATTGCATCACTTTCACTATAAAACATTTAATAGCAAAACTAAAAAATTGCAAACAAATTACCTTTTTTGTTGGTTTAACCTTAACCGTTTTGTAAAACATGTTTTTCCATATGTATATATATTACACGGCCCGCGGTAGCGACCTTGTAGTTATAGTTAAGTTGCTCATTTTATAGGAAGACCACTTTTTGGCCAGCTTATAACTTCGCTCCCCCTGGATGAATTTGCATGAAACTTTGCAAAAAGAGTATATGGCCCACTCTGAATTTGGGTGAGGTTTCATGGAGGGGGGGCAAAGTTATAAGGGGGGGCAAAAATGTTTTTTTTTCCATAGACTGAATGGACAAAAACTTTGAGCACGCCTACATGCCAAACCGATGGATGGATTTTCACCAAATTTGGGCCAGGAGTGGCGGATTGGTTCCGAAAGCGTGCTTTTGTAATTTTGGTAAAAATCTGTCCAATACTTTCTTTAGAAACAGTTGAAATGTATGTCTCAAAAAATAGTGATATCTGGCTCCGCTCCGCGGTCCCATTTCCCTGTTCACTCTGCGGTCAACAATCTCATTGGCCTGGAGTGTGGTGTGATGTCGGCGAACATTGGACGCGGCCAGTGGTTGGCTGGAGGGAAGCGTGATCTGCGTCACAATTTTGGGAAACGTCGCCATGTTGAATCAGAGGATAGTGTGGCACCTAAAGGGGCTGGAAAACATGGTTTGCAGCATCTGGTGGTGGGAAGAGGGGATTGAAAGGGTGGGGGAGTGAAAAGTGGTTCAAATGCTATATATTTTTAGGTGGAAGAAGACGGTGGTGTGGGAGCGGTGTCCACGAGTAGTGCGACAATTCGCGGGTAGCTTTTCAGCTGACTGGCTTCTGTGGTGACTGCAGTGAGGCTGAATTGGGAATGGGGGTGCATTGCAGACGATATCAGGATATTTCCATTGGGTGTAGTGTGATGTGTTGACTGTGGGAAGCACCTAGGAGCTTCGGTGCATGGGCGGAGCCCTTGCACTGAAGAGTATTCCCACTGGTTGCAAGTATGTTTGACACTGTTGGCTTGTGTGTGTCGTTTGTGTGCAGTGTACACATTGTAGGTTCAATGGCTGCACTGACTGTTAGCATGTCCTACAGTTTTCAGTCCATGCCTGGAGGTGATGGAGTCATTAGTCCTGTAGTGTATCCACTGGGTGAAGTGTTGCAATACTGTGGGCATAGAAGTGGATAGGGTTCCAGTGGATGGATTATGTGTTTGGGTTGTGCCCATTGGCCAGCTGACTGAGTAGTTTATTGTATTGTGATGCATTGGTGATCAGTACTTACAACAATCGTGGATGCATTGGCAATGTTCCCAAGATTTTGTGGTTTGGTTGGAAGTCAAATTATAGTATGTGATATCGTAAGTGGGTCAGGGTGCCGGAGGCTGTGCTATGTTTGTGGGTTCTGGTAAGTGGCTACATGTTTGCATGCATGGCTTTATTATTTTGCGGGGTTGGGTAGGGGTGCCGGTGCCTGTGTTACGTTTGTGGTTTGTATCCACATGTTCCCATGCATGGCTGCATTGTGTTGCGGTGGTTGTGGCCAAGGCCTAGCCTCTTGGGTGCATGGCCAGAGGCCCTAGGCCTCTGCATGCACCCAAGAGCCTATGCCTTGACCACACCCACCCCAACGTCATGTAGTCATGTATGTGACCATTGTCATACTGGTATATGAATTCCAGAAATAGGTTTATGGGGTGCATTTGTTTTTCCTTTGCTTGTTTGGGTAAGTTGTTGTAACCATACGTTGCTCCATTGTACACCCTTTCAAATCTGCATCCCTCGTATGGGTGGTCACCATTAGAGAATGGTTGTGGAGGTTATCTTAGACTTGGTAGAGCACCAGAGGTGAATAGAACAGAATTGAGTAAGGTCATGAGAGTTTGACTGCTGAGAGCCGAATAAACACACTCCTTGGTGTCAACCACCTTTTCGTGGTGGGTGTCAACTAATATGAATAGTTTGTGACAGATATGCGACAGGACAATTCTGTGGGCTGCAATAGGATTTTCATTAAATTGCAATGGGTGTTTCAATACACATAATATGGTGCAAAAGATACATCAGCCAGTGTACATTTTTAAGGTTTAGTACCCAGTTTGTAGGGAACAAATGCTGAATATTTGTGGTATCAATCTATTGCTTCTGCGTCCACTAAGGAGTCTGTCATGCCTGCGCCATGGGCGCATACATTGGCGATCAATATGGACTAATTGTTATTCTTTTATCTGCGGAAAACTCTTGGATCAACCGCTATTCACTTCTTGGACATTATTTCCCTTTTGCGATACTTTGGTGCTTTTCTATTTTTCCCAACAAACTTACCACAATGCACTTGGCTATAACTATCTATTCCTGGCTATTCCTATTTGTCATCATCGGAACTACAATCCCCAGAAGCCCTAGGGATCAGCTCTGCTTCCACCAGCTCAGGAACAGAGAGGGAGGAGGCAGATTGTATGCAGGTGTGCTGATCCAGGTGCGACCAATTAGCCTGCCTCTGTGCTGGGCAGAGCGGTATAAAAGCTGCTGCATGCAGGAGCTCAGTCTCTTGCATTAAGAGTCCTTCCAGCACCTTTTTGCTTCAAGCTACGGATCTTTGTATGCGGTTCCTCCTTACTCCTGCTTTGGATCCAGTGCCCTGCCGGGCTCTCTGCATTGCAGTCGATCACGCTCAGCTGCTACCTCCCATCCTTGTCTTCCAGGCTCCTGCCTTGCAGTTGATCATGCTCCGCTGCTACCTTCCGCCTTGTCTTCCAGGCTCCTGCCTTGCAGCCGATCACGCTCCGCTGCCTTCAATCTACAGCATTCGTCCCCTGGGCTTCCAGTCTAGCAGCCCTCTACAGTCCTTTTCAGCCTTCTACAGTCATCGGCTCTGCTCCTCTGGGCTGACTCCTTGCTGCCCGGTCCTTCTGGCTCCTTGCCGCGCAGCCTGCTTCTCTCCGCTGCCAACAGCCCTTGTCCTCGGGGCTTCCTACCTTGCAGCCGATCTCGCTCCGCTGCTTGCTACCCACAGCCTTTGTCCGCTGAGTTCTCAGCCTAGCACTCCTCTACTGTCCTCTGCAGCCTTCTACAGTCAGCGGCCATGCTCCCCTGGGTTCACTACTTGGTGCCTGGCCCTTCTGGGCTCCTTGCCGTGCAGCTTGCTTCACTCTGCTGCCCTAAGCCCTTTCCCTCTGGGTTTCCTTCCTTACAGCCCTGCTCCTTTGGGGTTTGCTCATTGCTTTCCTGCTCCTCTGAGCTCTCAACCTTGTACCCTACTGTCCTCTGCTATCCACAACAGTTTACCTACATTATTTACTTTCAGTTATTGCAGTCTCCCTGTTTCCTGACTGCTGCTCCCTTGCTTTCTTACTTGTTTTCAACCCTCTGTTCTTTATCCCTATTCAATCCTGTTATACAGCTTTCCCTTCATTTCCTTCTGCTAGTTTGCTTATCGACTTCCTTTTTCCTGGATTTGTCTGTTAGTGTCTTCTCTTGTACTGTTTGTAGAACCATTTGTACAGAGCTTATCTGTTGGTTTCCGTCAGGCAACTTCTGCCCCTTCCCTTGTCACATTTCTGCGTTACAGACACCCATAGCTGTTGTTCCAAGCCATGAGCAAACAGCGTGGGCCTCTGTTATAGCAAACTGTGCAGAAGGCTAGAGTTTTTCCTAAGGTCCGTGGAATACTCTTTTTCCATATCTGCATACACCCCAAGAGGGAATGATATGATATGATATGATATGGTATTTGTAACGCGCCTATACACAAGTGTTTCAAGGCGCGACGAGGCAGGGAGGGAGGGAAACAAGGGGAAGACAGACAAACGATCCTACTAGGCCAGGTGTCATTCAGATCGCGCAAGTGCAGAGGTAAGGGGAAAAGGAGGAAGTGCAGGGGGAGGAGGTGGGGGGGAAAGTGCAGTACAAGGTAAGTAGCGTAAGAAATAATAATTAATAAATAATAAATAAAAAGGGCCAGCTGGTGGCAAGTGCGAGGTAAGTGCAGAGCAAGTGCTGGGAAGGGGGCTGTAGGGTACAGTGACAGTCCCACAGTGCACGGGGAGCCAGGGAGGCAGTGCAAGTGGAGAGTGGCTGGGCCCTGGACCGAGGTTGCTGAGAGTGGCCCAGATGCAGGTTTAGTGCTGAATTCAGTGGGGGGTTAAGCAGGTTTAGCAGGGGAGAGGGAGAGAGAAGGCAGAAGCGAAGAGGAAGGTTTTGAGGTGCTTCCGGAACCGGAGATGGTTCTCCTCAAGTTTCAGGGAGGCAGGAAGGCTATTCCAGAGGGAGGCCCCTGCTGCGGAGAGAGATCTACCCCCAGCTCGTTGCTTCGAGAAGCGGCTGACCATGAGGGAGTTGGAGACGGATGAGCGAAGGGCTCGTGAAGGAAGATATTTAGGAAGAGAGAGTTGAAGGTATTTAGGTCCCTGGCCCCAGAAGGCCTTGTGGACAATGCAGAGGGTTTTGAACTTAATCCTCGCAGCCACTGGGAGCCAGTGAAGGGATTTCAGTCCTGCAGAGATACGGTCCCTGGGCTTGAGGCCAAGGACAAGTCTCGCAGTTCTGTTCTGGATAAGTTGCAGAGGGCGGAGAGTGGAGGCAGGCAGATTAAGATAGAGGCTGTTACAGTAGTCCAGCCTTGAGAGAACC
Source organism: Ambystoma mexicanum (assembly GCF_040938575.1). NCBI lineage: Eukaryota > Metazoa > Chordata > Amphibia > Caudata > Ambystomatidae > Ambystoma > Ambystoma mexicanum. Next base: position 312,129,430 of record NC_090932.1, read on the forward strand.
AGGGCTCGGGAGACAGTGAGCTTCTGGGGGAAGGAGAGGAAGGGAAGAATACCTCTGAGGAGGTGCAGCTGGTAGTGTGACTTCTTAGAGACGTCAGATATATGAGGAGAGAAGGAGAGTGTGGAGTCGAAGATGACCCCGAGGTTTTTAGCCTTGCAGGTAGGGGCAGGAAGGGGGCCAAGGGAGGCCGGCCAGAGAGCTGCAGGGAAGGAGGGAGTGGGTGTGCCGATGAGTAGAATCTCAGTCTTACTGGCGTTGAGGCAGAGGTCATTGGCGGCACACCATTCCTGGATAGCAGACAGACAGTCGGAGATGAGGGAAGGAGAGGAGGAGGCCGAGGGTAGCCTGAAAATGAGCTGGGTATCGTCGGCATAGCACTGGAAGTAGGGGCAGAGAGCGGCGATGCGGTGGGCAAGGAGTGCCAGATACTGGTTGAAAAGCCAGGGAGAGAGGTTGGAACCCTGGGGGACACCACAGGTGGAGAAAAAGATGTCAGAGAGGAAGGAGCCCATTTGGACCTGGGAGGGTCGACCGGAAAGGAAAGAAGTCAGCCATGCCAGAGCCTGACCAGTGATACCCAGGTTATCACGGAGACAGTTGAGCAGGATGGCATGGTTGACAGTGTCAAAGGCAGAGGAGAGATCGAGCAGAATGAGAACACAGGGAGTGTTGGAATCGAGGTTCAGGAGCAGGTCCTCACGAATCCAATCTGTTGTACCTTATTCCCTTGCTACACTTGCCTACTCTTTGTTCTCTTTACTTTCAGCTGTGTGTGTACTTATCTGTCCATCTTACTCCGGCAAAACTACCCAAACCCTTCCTGGGTGTCCTGTGCTACTCTTAACAGAGTGCCTCCCGTGACAGAATGCAAGAGCCAAAAATGTCTTGTTCCATAGGCAGGAAATGCAAACACAGACCAAGGATGCTTTCCTTTCGAGTTTGCAAAAATCTATAGTTTCCCTAAAGACATCAAACAAAAACATTAGTTTAAAAGACAGTCTCGCCTTAGTTAACAAAAATTTACAAGCACGGTACTACACTCACTGGCTAGCTGACCCTTCTCCCATGTATAATTATTATGAAATTTGCGACTATGATCCGCAGTCCTTATCTGTTGAAGAGCTACAGCAAGATAATTAATTCTTACAGATCTTGTTAACCCAAACAGTGAAAGACACTCCTTCGTCTTCTGACATTTCTTCTAACACTGCTACAGCCAAGGATATAGCACTCATTGTGGGAGACTCTAAACCAGAGTACGCTGTTGCTAGAGTGATATGTTCAAGATCAGCTTGGCAAGCTCCCCAGACTGCTGGAAACCCTCATTTGACAGGACACGGCTTTAAGTATCCTGAGGTTAGTCCACCTGGTCCTGGGTACAAAAGACCAATACTGACCATCGGTTGTGTTATTCTTCCCCAGTATCTACTAACCATATTAACCTTAAGGTCAGTCTTCCTATTGCTACAACCGAATTTTCTGCTACACCAGATTCTGAAGCTTTAGATCAGGCTAATGGTACATACCTGCTTCAAGAACAACTCCTACGCCTTAGAAGACAGACCGAAGATCTCTATGATGACTTTGTTTATTTACATAGTAAAAATGTAATGAAGGGACACAATATTCCAGACCTTCTGACACTATGTCCTACACCCGATATTCTGTCTTTAAAGATCGACATGATAAGGCCTGGAATTGCCACGCAGAAAAGGATACAGACTTATACCAAGCAGATGGAAGACCTAAATTTAGCATATGCATCCCTTCTAAAGTCTGACACAGCTCTTTCACTTTCCAGCCACAGTAACTCAGGTCGTTGTACAGACAGTAAAGAATTAATTCCTTCGGTGGGCCAAATCACTCACACTGCCATTACACCACAAGACAAGTGTAATGTTCTGATTAGAGATCCTTCTGAGTCAAAGGATTGTTCCGCTCTTACCCCTGACTACTGTCCTTTACTCACACTTACAGCCTCTTCTGAAGTGATCCAATCAGAAGTGTACTCTGCTTCTAAGGGTTTTTGTACACCAGACCACGATTAAAATTCTGAACAATACCCAGTACCTGTCTGGAATCCAGCCTTTCCATCAGTCAATACCTCAGACCCACCTAGCAATCTGAGCACACCAGACTTTGAAGATCAGCCTTCAGAACGCCTACCCTATCCTGACCCCACATCTGTCATACTACCTGTTACTGTATCTGCTAGCCCAATCTCTGCTGCTCCTCCTGCTAATACTTCTAAATCTGCTACTGTTGTAGCATCTCACATCACTCTTTCTGCAGTAGAAACACCCCCTTCCTCTCTGCCTGCAAGAACAGAACCTGTTGCTAAGTCAGATAACAACTTTTCTTTTAGGACTACAGCTCCGGTTGTTCCTGTGGTGCCTCTGCAGCACTTGAACTACCAGACTCTACTCTATCAGTCTCAGGTGCACGACTGCCCGCTGGTTCTTCTATGGCACCCACACCCCCAGTTGCTACAGCATCAGAACTATCTACAGCCATTCATGATCTCCCTGCTGCGGTGGCTCCTGAACTTCCTACAAATCATGGAGAACCCGCCACTGTGACTCCTGAATTTTCGGCGGCTAATCTTAACTTTGCCATTTCTGCGTATGATGCCTTGGAAGACGTTCCTAGAGCAACCAACTCTGCTGTACCTCTGGCTCCACCTTTCAACACCTTACTGTTGCCTTTCAAAGCAAGATTTGCCATTGAGCAGACCCTCCAGCTTATAGCGATTTTGCGATCCCGCAAAATGCCGCGAAAACGGCTGTTTTGCGCAAAATGCCACAAAAATGGCCGTTTTGTGCAAAATAGCATCTTAAAAAAAACATTTTTTTTTACTTTTTAAAAAAAAAGTTATTTGCAAAAAGGACTGTTTTAAAAAAAATAATACTCAGGGTGCCAGGTTCTCAACTTTTTTTTACACAAGAAATGAAATGCGCTAACACATCTCATCACTTGCGCCCCAAAAAAGTGCAGCCCAATCCACAAGGGACACATGAATGGGCACATTTCATATGAGCGCCAATTCAGATGGCCTTTTTCACCTCCTTGATCAAATAAAGTGGCATTTCTGTCAATTTAAAAGCGCATCCCTCATTTCCAAGCAAGATGCACTTTTAAATGTGCAGAAATTGTAGGCAACCCTACGCGCACGGGATGTGGGGCTGCCACTGCATGACAGGGTCTTTCCTGACCCTGTCAGGCATTTCTTTTAAGGTATGAACCGCTGCTGTGTTGCTTGCATTTCTGTTCCTCAAACAGGATAAAAATGCATTTTTTGGGTCGCATTTTACAGTGGCACGCACCTGGCGGGCCTGTCCCCGTGAAAGGCGCTAGGAGCTTGCAGAACACTGTCTATTCAAAGTACTGCCCATTTTGATGACAAAAATCGATCGAATGTTACAATTTGACCTATTTCGTCCAGTACTATTCGATTGATTTTTATAAATACTGAACATGTGTTGTGGGGGTGTCACCCCGCTCCCCATGTTCAGTATTTTTGGTCTAGGGTGGTTGCAGAAGTGTTTTCCCCTTTTTCCTCAAAATTGGAGGCGGGAACAGAAAAAAAAGAAAATAACGAAAAAGGGACCCTGCGGAGTCGGATCCGACTTGCGATAGAGGGACGGATCTGGAACCACAGGGTTGCAGGGGAAGCAGCAGCTACCAAGCAGTTAAGTAGGGGAGCTGGTGGGGTGGTGGTGATAGGCACTTTTTGGGTTGTTTGGCTGAAGTGCAAATCAATTTGCAGAGAAATTGACTACGGTCAATTCCGCCGCAAATAATTACACTTCGGTCAAACAACCCAGAACACCATTCAAGGCAGCTGGCCAGCGTACAATTTGCGCTACAGCTTAAGCCTGTGGAAATGCGCCAGTCACCTTTGAGAATAAGGTGACCTGCTCATTTCCAAAAATGGGTTGTGTAAAAATAGCATATCCTCTGTTCTTTTTTTAACTGCCCCATTTTTTGAGGAACTGGGTCAAAATCTACATTAAAAAAAAATAAAAAAATGGTTACACTATGAGAGAGGGCGAGTGATGGGTGATATGTGAAGTGATAGGCAAGAAAGCAGTGGGAGAGCAGTGGGTCAGAAGAGGAAGCGCTGCACAAGAGAGCAGAGGAAGCAGTGATGTGGTGCCCAGAAATATGAGAGCGAGCAGAGGTACAGAAAGTAGAGGGAGCGTGAGGTCAGTGAGCCAGAAAGCAGAGAGGAAGCGGTTGGCCAGAAAGAGGCAGTGAACTGCAGATTGGGAAAAAGGATGAGGGAAGAGTGCGATAGAATGGGAGAAAGGATGCAAGATGCAGAAGCAGCACAAAAGAATGAAGGACTGTATATTGCGGGAGGAATTGTAGAATGTAAGGTGTGAGTTGGGAGTATGATTTGGAGTGTGGCAGGGGCTGGGCAGTGCAAATTGTGACTTGACAGTGTGACATAGCACGTGAGTATTTGTATGACAGAGTGAGAGGTTAAGGAATGCAAGTTGTGATGGAGAGTTGGTGAGATGTGTGTTGGTGAGAGAGGTGTGTGGGTGTTTGGGGGATTGGAGAACATAGAAGGGGAATATTTTCAGCATTACAACTGATAATGATCAATTTAGTTAATTCTATTAAATAGGCATGAACATTAAACCAGAAATGTAGCCAAATCAAACACTGTTCTTCCAAGCCAGAGACATCTGGGAGTCTTCCTATTAAATTAATACAAAAGATACATAATAATGATACCCTGGCTCTCTTGTAGCCTTGCACTCTGCCTATTTCCTGCAATGTGGCAATCTTACACCCTCCAGTTAATACAAAATGTCCCGCAAAAATGCTGCAATAAATAAAGGTTTGTGCCGCAAAATTTGCCATTTTATGCCGCAAAATTTGCCATTTCATGCCGCAAAATCCTGGATGGTCTGATTGAGCCTGCAGCAGTCTTTCACAGTTCCTCTGTCCATGAACACACTGTTGGGTTTTGTGCTCCTAAGACTTTGTCTTTTCTGAATTCTACCTCAAAGGTTCAGAACAGTAATACTGTCTCCGTCCTTCAAGACTCCCACCTAGCAACCTTAAACAGTTATTGGTGCTTCATGATGTGCCTTTTTGGTATGACAGACATTCTTCTTGTAGGTCAGTCTTCAGGGAGCCTGGAGAGGGGCCTGGATAGGGACCTGGAGAGGGGCATACTGTCATGCCTGTGCCATGGGCGCATACATTGGCGATCAATATGGACTAATTGCCATTCTTTTATCTGCGGAAAACTCTTGGATCAACCGCTATTAACTTCTTGGACCTTATATCCCATTTGCAAGACTTTGGTGCTTTTCTATTTTTCCCAACAAACTACACTTACCACAATGCACTTGGCTATAACTATCCATTCCTGGTTATTTCTATTTGTCATCATCGGAACTACAATCCCTAGAAGCCCTTGGGATCAGCTCTGCTTCCACCAGCTCAGGAACAGAGCGGGAGGAGGCAGATTGTATGCAGGTGTGCTGATCCAGGTGCGACCAATTAGCCTGCTTCTGTGCTGGGCAGGGCGGTATAAAAGCTGCTGCCTGCAGGATCTCAGTCTCTTGCATTAAGAGTCCTTCCAGCACCTTTTTGCTTCGAGCTACGGATCTTTGTATGCGGTTCCTCATTACTCCTGCTTTGGATCCAGTGCCCTGCCGGGCTCTTTGCATTTCAGCCGATCACACTCTGCTGCTTTTCAGCCTCCGCCTTTGTCCTTCCGGGCATCTGCCTTGCAGCTGATCACGCTCAGCTGCTACCTCCCGCCCTTGTCTTCCAGGCTCCTACCTTGCAGTCGATCACGCTCTGCTGCTACCTTCCTCCTTGTCTTCCAGGCTCCTGCCTTGCAGCCGATCACGCTCCGCTGCCTTCAATTTACAGCCTTCGTCTGCTGGGCTTCCAGTCTAGCAACCCTCTACAGTCCTTTGCAGCCTTCTACAGTCATCGGCCCTGCTCCTCTGGGCTTACTCCTTGCTGCCCGGTCCTTCTGGCTCCTTGCCGCGCAGCCTGCTTCTCTCCGCTGCCAACAGCCCTTGTCCTCGGGGCTTCCTACCTTGCAGCCGATCTCGCTCCTCTGCTTGCTACCTACAGCCTTTGTCCGCTGGGTTCTCAGCCTAGCAGCCCTCTACAGTCCTCTGCAGCCTTCCACAGTCAGTGGCCCTGCTCCCCTGGGCTCACTCCTTGCTGCCTGGCCCTTCTGGGCTCCTTGCGGGCAGCATGCTTCACTCCGCTGCCCTAAGCCCTTTCCCTCTGGGTTTCCTTCCTTGCAGCCCTGCTCCTTTGGGGTTTGCTCATTGCTTTCCTGCTCCTCTGAGCTCTCAACCTTGTACCCTACCTTCCTCTGCTATCCACAACAGTTTACCTACATTATTTACTTTCATTTATTGCAGTCTCCCTGTTTCCTGACTGCTGCTCCCTTACTTTCTTACTTGTTTTCAACCCTCTGTTCTTTATCCCTATCCAATCCTGTTATACGGCTTTCCCTTAATTTCCTTCTGCTAGTTTGCTTATCAACATCCTTTTTCCTGGATTTGTCTGTTAGTGTCTTCTCTTGTACTGTTTGTAGACCCCTTTGTACAGAGCTTGTCTGTTGGTTTCCGTCAGGCAACCTCTGCCCCTTCCCTTGTCTCATTTCTGCATTACAGACACCCATAGCTGTTGTTCCAAGCCATGAGCAAACAGCGTGGGCCTCTGTTATAGCAAACTGTGCAGAAGGCTAGAGTTTTTCCTAAGGTCCGTGGAATACTCTTTTCCTATATCTGCATACACCCCAAGAGGGAATCCAATCTGTTGTACCTTATTCCCTTGCTACATTTGCCTACTCTTTGGTCTCTTTACTTTCAGCTGTGTGTGCACTTATCTGTCCATCTTACTCTGGCACAACTACCCAAACCCTTCCTGGGTGTCCTGTGCCACTCTTAACAGAGTGCCTCTCATGACAGAGTCCTTGGGAAGGAGACTAGCGGACTTAGTGAGGTGATAGCACATTTAGCGGCGGACAATTCATCAAAACGATGTAGGGTTGAACAACAACAACAAATATAATACATTAAGTCACCACGACAGTGTTTCGGCCAGAAGGTGAGCTAAATGAGCTCTAGTGGTGTGGCCTTCATCAGGATGGGATATTCCATGGGTAGAAGTATCTTTTGAAGTCTGTTGGAGTAAACAGACAGGAGTATTTTAGGAGTGAGTCAAAACGACAAGATCTAGACAGAGACAGAGTACTACTCGGAGATCTGAACAAACAGTATGCATGGAAGAGGTCAGACAGGCAGCTCTGAGATGCACAGGATGTTTGTGGCCGGAGCTGCTGCAGGAGTCTCCCAATATCCCTCTGCATTGACAGTGATAGCTAGGGCATATGAGAGCTGTAGTTCAAAACATCTGGAGCGCCAAAGGTTTCTGACGTCAATACTATTGTATTCTATATGAAATTTTTAGAAATTGGTTTAAAAGGCCCTCATTACAAGTTTGCCGGTCCGGAATTAACCGTGCCGTTAAAACCATACCAGCACTGTTTTCCAGACTGGCAAACTACGAGTTCTGCGGGCGGGTGCCGTACAGCCCACCAGGTCTGACCTGGTGGGTGGAACGGCACTTCCCGCAGACGGACGTGGAAACACCGGCACCATTACGACATGGTGCCGGTGTTTCCGTGGTCCCCATTCCCGTCCAGGGGAATGAGGATTAACAGAATTGCCGGTGCCGGATTTACATTACCACTGGGGTTGTAATGCCCCATTAAATCCGGAAAGTCTGGCACTGGTGATTTACTATGGGTCTGGCAGCAGCCTGCCGGTTTTACCAGCACGGCTACCGCCGGACTCGTAATGAGGGCCAGAATCTTTGTTAATGTGCCCTGGAGCTGGTAGCCAGTGCATTAGAAAAGTGTTTAAAAGCAAATAGTAAAGCATGCTTTTCTGGTTTGCCGTTGTCATTTTACTTTTCTGGTCTGTTTTTTTTAAAGGGAAAAACAACATGTGCTCTGTCATGTCCAACTCATGTACAAATCCTTACCTGCCGAGCTACTGAAAAAGAGAGAGCATGGGGAAAGTGTGTGAGAAAGCTTCACAATAGTGGGAGTGACATTGAACAAACACCATAACACACCAAGGGCCCGATTCATGGATTATTTGCACTGCACAGTTCAAAGTCAGTGCACATGTTATTTTTGCAGCACTAAATGCCTTTGCACTGACTTTACACTGCAAAAATACACAGTTCCATGAATCAGGGATTGTATCAGCAGTGCAAAGTCATTTTTAAGCAGTGCAAAGTCACTTGGAACCGTGCAAAATGTCAATGAATCGGCTCCAAGTTCTGATAAAAGTAAGAGGGGTTGAAAGAAAAATGCTGTCTGACATTACGTAACCAGGTATCCGGAATATATTTAGACCTGTTAAAATATTAGTTTATGTAGTATTAGCGTTCTATCGCTTTCCACGTCTCAAGCCAAATCTACTTTTCAAATGCATTTTAGACGGCTCTGTCATGTAAGCAAATCTGTCCCAAAACATAAGCATTGCTACTTCACTTTTCCATTTTGTGGGGAGAGGTGGCTGGAAAAATCAACTGTGAATATAAAGTTTGTCAAAAATCCAACATTATAGCAGTGTATATATTCTTGCTAGCAGGTAATTACAATAGCTATTACAAAGCGTGGGCAGGGAAATGGACACGCAATGGGAATGAAAGCCCATGAGTTTAACTCGCCCCCAATACCCTCTCTGTTGCCTCCTTTTTGACTGTCAATAAAGCGTCCAAAACAGGTTGTTAGTAACAGTGCAATACTAAATGGAATGTATATATCCAACGTCTGATGCAGTAATCACAAAGAACTTGTGCAGTGGCGCTGCCATATCTCTGAATCTGTCAACACGGGCAATGGGTTCTCGCAGATATTGAACTGCAGCATAATTTATGACATCTTTCACGCCAAAAAACTGGTAATTGTAAGTCTTGAAATATAGCAATATGTGGATCGAAGGCAATGTATGGTCACTTGAGGGCACGGAATTAGCCGAAGCACCAGAATTCACAGACGTGAGTAAATTCTGAAATACAAGAATGCTTTTAACAAGGAGAAATGCAGCTTCATTACATGGAGCAAGAAGGTCATTATTCAGGCAGCCCCATGCGGCCACAGTACCTTTAAAACCACCACTGATATTCTTTGAGATCCGAAGATTCTGCTGTTTACTTAGTTGTCCTTATATTTAGTTGTATGGGAGTAACCAAGCAGAAACAGGGATGCCATTTTCCAGACTGACTAGAGACTATCACATCTGAGGTGAAATCCTTTCTCCAACACTACAAACCGCAGATGAGAAGTTGACACTTTACCTCACGGTGCTCAGTGCAGAGACGGTGTGTCTTTTTCACGGGTCAGGCAAAGGTAAGCAGCACATCAATCAAATTAATGGGCCATTTAACATGCCCACCGTACACTGGAGGATGCTGTTCCTTGCTCCAACTGGGCCTCAGGCAGCCAGCACTGCTGCAGCCATAGTGGGGTAGGTTTGGACAGCAAAATCCGTAGGTGCTAGGACTGCTTGAAATATGGTAGTCTACCGCATGAATGGTAGGGTTGGCAAGTGTGTACTATTAGCTTTCTTTTGTGTATTTTTTGAGATGGGCAAACAACGCGGTCGGCATTGCCATTCTGTGCTATTGTTATGTGTGCATCGCTTGCACTAACTTTACGTGTGGCCGCGCTACAAGATCACCACACTCACCTTCCTAGATGACATTAGTTGTTGACAGTAGTTGCTCAAATTGCGCACTGCAGGTATTTTCATAATGTGCGTGCCCAGCGTAGCCCAACCTGTCATGCGAGGAGCTAGGTCCGGGAAACCAGCAACATAAACAGAAGCTAAAGCAGACATGCGCCCAATGAGCGTACGGTTGCGGTGGTCTTGTATACAGTTGTTGCTCACAGAACATGTGAATAATTTACAGAAAACACTATGTACTGTTGCAAGTGGTTTTAGAATGCCGTCTGTGCTTTTCTGCACTTCGTTTGTCATCTGGCAAAGTAGAAAAGGATTACTTGGTAGTACGTGTGGGAGAACACACTTTCTTAGTAGTTTAGGAAAGGTACCAGCTGTTGTCTCTGTGATGACTTACATAATAAAGTTTTGCAGGTTGCTTCTTATTGCCGGACACGCAATTGGACATACAGGCCCAGAGCGGTTGTCCCAGATAAGAATGATCAAAAACACACCGCTTATGGTAATCCTGCAGTGATTGCTCCACCACCTGTCTCTTGGAATGTGAAAGGTGTGGCACGGGCAGTAAGGTGCAAGATATCTGCAAACAAACAGGAATAAGAATACATTTAATTAACCGTTATCAGTGACAGCGTACAGGACAAGGGTCTGCGGGAAGTATGTCGTAAATGGGCACTAGGTGGCCGGGTTATGGACCTTTGGGTGATCTACTCTGTGTTATTGAGTAACGTCATATGGCCACCCACTGCCTTGCTCTCTGTTTTGTAGGTGCCAGTCTCCTTCTATGACTACACACATGTGAATTGTCTTTCAAACGTTGCCAACACACGCTCCTTTTATGTGTTTGCTTTTCACAAAAGATGTCAGTGGCAGCGAGTGTCGTCAGACCCACGGCACATTCTCTTTGTGTGTGCCATGAAGAGAGGCAGTAATTGTCTCCATTAGGTAGATGTTTGTGGCCAGGCTGATCCATTTTTTTTACTGGGCACCGTCGCAGACTTCCACTTAATCACCAGAAGAGCCCTGGCCGTTAGGAGTAGGTGGGGGGCCAAGCCCTTCACTCTGGTCCAGTCATCATCGTCTCTTTCCAGGCCAAAGAGTATCAAGTAGGGATCAGCGTCTCTTTGAATCCACTCTATCTCCCTAATCCACCCCCGGACCTCGTTCCCGAATATCTTGATGCGTTGGCAGCCCCACCACATGTGCCAATAGTTGGCTAGTTCCCCGCATTTTCTCCAGCATGTTGGGCTCATTGTTTGGGACATTTTGGAAAGTCTATAGGGGTCATATTGCCATCTGTGTAGGAGTTTGATGGCACGGAGCTTGTATTGGCTGGATATAGATGTTGTGGAAGCGGCTCCACACATTGTTTCCCATAGGTCGGGATGTATCTCCTCCCCAAAGTCTTTCTCCCACCTTGTTTGTAGGGCTTCTATGGAGCCATCACCCGCCGCTATTAATTCCTGATACATGGAAGATATGAGGCCTTTCATCTCAGATTTAGAGTCCAGGAGTTTCTCAAATGGGGTAAGGTCTCTATTCAATTTGTCTCTTCATTTTGCCTGCGTTAGGACTCTTTTCAGTTGGATGTACTGGAATGTGGATAGGGTACCTATACCCAAGGCGTCCATCAGATCTGGTAGGGAAATAAACAAGTCTTTCCTCTGGAGCTGTCCCACCCTCTCCAGGCCCGCCTCAAGCCATGCCTGAAACCTACCCACGTTAGGTATATGGTTGTTCATGCCGGGTGACCATAGGTGACTGAGCGGAGGTGGCCAGGTAGTGATTTTGCGCATTTCCTTGCCTGTGCGCCATATGCTCCATATAGTGCTCAAGATGGGGTGGCCTTTGATTTTTCGTTGTACCCTTTTATGTGGGGTCCATAGTCATTCCGATACCGTAGCTGGAGAGAGATAGTGATTTTCCATTTGGACCCATTGGAGGTTTTTCGGGACCCTAAAGTGAGGGATCAGGACGCGTAGCTGGGCGGCTTTATAGTAAGTCCACAGATCAGGGAGTCCAACCCCTCCTTTGTCCTTGTGGAGCGTTAGCGTATCGTATGGAATTCTTGCTTTCTTCCCCTGCCATATGAATTACACCATAACCTTTTTGGCTTCATTAAAGTACTTTTTCGGTATCTCCTCCGGGTGCATTTGGAAGGGATATTGAAAACGGGGAAGGCATACCATCTTAACTGCATTAACTCGGCCGAGCCATGAGATTGTGAGTCTTCCCCATTTTTTAAGGTCGGCCGCGAACTGCTGGAGGAGTGTGGGAAAGTTGGCTTCAAAGAGGTCACTCAGGATTTTAGTGATTTTTATGCCCAGGTATTGTAATGTGGCGTGTTCGAGCTTAAGGCCCAGAGGAAGAAACCTGGTGTCATTCACCTCTACTGTACCTTGAAGGGGGAACAAGATGGACTTGGTCCTATTCACTTTAAAGCCGGAGAATTGGCCATAGTCGTCCATTAGTTTGAGCGCTTGAGGAACGGACTCTGAGGGGTTAGTTAGGTGGAGGAGGATGTCATCTGCATAGAGAGATACCTTGTATTCTGTTGGCCCTAGTTTCATTCCCTCTATCAGGGGGTCTGCTCTCATCATTTGTGCCAGGGGTTCTAACGAAAGTGCAAACAGGATTGCAGAGAGGGGGCATCCCGGTCTAGTCCCATGTTTCAGTTCAAACCATCTGGAGTATTCTCCATTGACAAATACTGCTGCCTTAGGGGACGTATATATTGCTCGTATTGCCTTTCTAGTTCTCGGGCCAATTCCAACCTTCTGCAAGACTGCTCCCAGAAAATCTCACTCAACCCTATCAAAGGCCTTCTCCGCATCAATGGACACTAGAACCCGGTCATTGGGGAGGTTATGGGCTGCATGGATGAGGTGTAATGTTTTACGCATGGAGTCAGCTCCCTGTCTCCCCAGTATAAACACGACCTGGTCTGGGTGGATTAGGCGGGGCATTAATGTTTCCAATCTGGCAGCTAGTACCCTAGCGTAGATTTTGGCATCAAGATTGAGGAGGGAGATAGGGCGGTACAATCCACAACACTTAGGGTCTCTCCCCTCCTTAGGGATTACTGTTATCAGTGCCTTTTTAAAGGAGTCTGGTGCTACGCCTGTCTCCATTATTTCATTGAATAGTTCCGCTAGGAAGGGAGTCAATTGTTTAGCAAAGGTTTTATAGAACACGGCAGTGTAACCATCCTCCCCCGGGGACTTGCCCAGTGTCAACCTTTTAATTGCCTCCTGGATCTCATGTTCAATAATTGGGGAGTCGAGGAGCTTGGATTCTTCATGGGTTATAGTAGGCATGGAGATCGGGGCCAAATACAAGTTTATATCTAACTGGCCAGTGATTATTTCAGAGCTATGTAGGTTTTCATAGAAGCTGGCAAAGGATTCGGGTATGGTACAGGAGGTTGGGGCAGAAGGGACAGAATCTTGACGTATTTCGTTTACCTTGCGCTCTGCTCTTTGTTCTCTGAGCCTAGCCGCTAATAGGGCGTCGGCCTTGTCTCTTTTTTCGTAGAAATTCTGTTTTAGAAACTGCAGTTTGCGTACTACTTGGTCACGTTCCAGCAACCGTAGTTCTTCCCGTTTGAGTTGGGCTGTTTTCATTCTGTCCGGGTCTACCTTTGGGTCCTTCGTCATGTCCGCCTCCAGATGACTTATTTTGGTCCGTATCCTTTGTTCTATGATCTTCCGTTCCCTTTTCTTGAAGGAGCCCTCTCTTATCAAAACACCCCTCCATGTGGCCTTCCCCGCCTCCCAGATTATCTGTTTGGAGACTTCACCAACATTATTCATTTTGAAATATTCGTCAATTTCTGTCTCCATGGTAGTTTTGAAAACCAGGTCTTTCCAAAGAGTCTCATTACACCGCCACTTCCCTCCGTGAACAGGTAGGTCAGCCCAGTTGATATCGACCAGCACCCTGTCGTGGTCGGACCACGTTATCGGGACAATGTTTGAGTGATGTGTAGTGGTAATGAGATCACCTGTGAGGTATATATAATCAATACGCATGAATGTATGGTGGGCGTTTGAATAGAAGGTGTAACCACTTTCCGTGGGGTGCATAATTATCCACACATCCTTCATGTCATAGAGTTCCATCATTATTGCCAGTTCAGTGCGGTCGCTCGTGCATTGGTGTTTCGTTCCAGGCCTGCCCGGTTTCCAGTCTTTGTCCCGGTCAGCCCATTGATTGAAATCTCCCCCCAGGATGACATGTCCTGTGGCTTCTAACATTATCTTGGGGATCACCTTCTCAAAAAATGCAACCTGTCCAATGTTAGGAGCATATAGAGTGGCGATGGTTACCTGTACCTTTGCTATTTTCCCGGTTTTGAGGAGAGTGCGACCTCCAACATCAAACCATGTCTTATCTACTTCGAATTTGATTCCTTTCCTGATTAGGATTCCAACACCACCCCTCCTGAGCGGACCCGAACCCCAGAACTCCAGACCTCCTCTTTTCCCTAGGATGCTCCGCTCTTCGCCCTTAGCATATTTGGTCTCCTGTAGGAGGAGTATGTCAATGTTGGATCAGCGGAATTCTCTGAGGACCAAGGATCTTTTGGTCGGTGAGTTCAAGCCTTTTACACTAATAGTCCCGACCCTGAGTGAGACCCCTGGGCCGTGGTGATCAAGGGTCGCCATGGTTGGGTATCTTTGGTGTATCGCTCATTTCAGATGGCCAGACCAATAGTCGATTTTTTTTCCTCTGCTGTCTATGGTATCGTAAGTTCGTTCAGATGTTCGTGCTACTATTTTTGAGATTCTCTTCCCCCTTACCCTCCTTTCCCCCCTCTCCCTGAGTCGATGGTGTTCGAGCGAACCCAAGAACTGAGAGTGTGCCATTTTCAGCACCTTGATGGCGTCCGATCCGGACTTGGTGGAAATGTTCAGTCCAGTACCGGACCACCAGCGGAGACCGTTACCTCACGGTCCCATTCACATATAATATCGTAACATATAAATGAGCCCCTATTTCCTGTCCCCCCCTCCCCTCCAACATCATATATTGCAACATTAACCATAAAGAGAAAACAAAGGTGTAATGTTATGTGTGCCCTCTGGCTCTTTCTTTGGATATCCATTTTCCCCCTCCTTCAGGAGGGGATTTTGCAGCTGGGAGCCATCATCTTGCCAGTGATCCTATCGCCCTGCGGCTGTGAGTACCTATTCTAGGGCTCCTCAGGCGCAGGTTTCAATCAGTAGATCTGCAAGGTTTGTGATGGACTCATTCATTTTCCTTTTTCAGGCGTGTTGTTTGGTCGTCTATACTTTCTTGATCCCTTCACCCGTCTTCTTTTAGGGCCCTGAAGCTCCCACTGCATTCTCGTTCAGAGTAATTTCCTTCACCCCCTTCTGAGGCCACTCCGAGAATGTCTGCGATGCAATCCTTAATCTCTTGCTCCGACCGGAGGATTATCTTTGTGCTGCCATGCTCAAATTTGAGGGAAAAGGGATATCCCCACCTGTATCTTGTGCGCTGTTGCTTGAGCCACTTG
Source organism: Ambystoma mexicanum (assembly GCF_040938575.1). NCBI lineage: Eukaryota > Metazoa > Chordata > Amphibia > Caudata > Ambystomatidae > Ambystoma > Ambystoma mexicanum. The sequence goes on from NC_090932.1 coordinate 312,144,700, forward strand.
GTCAGGGGGCTGCAAAGGCGCCTCAGCGCCAGCATGAGCGAGGAAAGATCCTAGAAGAAAGTGATTTGGGCACCTCCTAATGAGAGTGAGTCTCCAGACCTGGCCTTGGCCAGGATCCTGTTCCTATCCTGGTATCGGTGGAATCTTGCGAGGACAGAGAGTGGTCCCCCAGAGCCCCCAGGGGGCCCACCCGGGGGCCCACCCGCCCTGTGGATCCTCTCCATTTTGGGTTTGTCTATCTCCTCATCTGCCATTAGGATTTTTATGATGTTGTGTATTGTAGTTTTGAGCGATTCTTCAGTTTCTCCCTCGGACTCTGGAATTCCGAAGAATCAGAGATTGTTCCTTCTTTCTCTGTTTTCCAAATCGTCCATTTTTAGGCATATCTCCTCCTCTCTCCTTTCGATATTACAAATTCACAAGTCCATTTGGGGTTCAAGGGTGTCAATTGAGGCCTGATTGTTCTCGACACCTTCTAATCTCTCTGTGAAGTTGTCCATTCTCTGGGTGATCCTGTCAATCTTGACACCCAAGTTGGCCCCTAGATTCTTTATCTCAGACAATAGTGCAGCAATGTCTCCTTTAGTGGCGGTGGCACCCGTCTCTCCGGCCTCTGTTGACATTGTTTCGCTCTGTTCAGGAGTCAGGGAGAATGGAGTGTAGGTGTACTTGGCGAGCTTACTTTTAGCGTCCATAGAGTGGATCCCAATTTAGAGGAGGCACACGCCCCGTAATCTGGGGCCTTACCCTCTTTGTAGCAGTGCAGGCTAGCAGGAGCAGGGAGTTTCAAGTGTCTAGACCTTTGCGTGGCTCCTGACGTGGCTGAAGAGACGTCTTGGGGTTCAATAGTTGATGCGCAGTGTGGGAGGGCTCATTCTCAGAGGTGTCCGTCTGGTGACAGGGCTCACAGGGGGTGCTGGCATAAGGAATTGTCGTCCCATGCACGGTTTAATTAACGCTCAAGGTTCTCTGGTTGGTAGAGTTCGTGGACCGTTGCAGGTAATATAAGGTGTTAGGAAGCACTAACACTGGAGGTTCTCTAGCTGGTGGACTGAGGCAGACCTCAATGCTCTAGAATACTTGTGAGAGGGTCAGGCTGGGTTTGCGTGCCGTGGGAGTGATAGGTTCCAGCTAATGGTCCTTAGTGCCTTTATTCAGAAGCGGGCTGCACCACTATCCACTTGATGAGTTGCACCCAGTAGCCCGGGGCCTGGAGTACCACTTGTTAGGGAGGGAGGGACCACGATGTTTATAGGTTACAGGCCCCACGCCTCCAGGACCTTCGCTGGTAGGGGTACTCCTCAGAGTGCCTGCCTGCTATTGATGGTCTCTTTATTATGTAAAAAAAAGGGGGGATCTTTCTTCCCTTTTCCTTTCCCCCCTTTCGCCTGTTCCCTGAAGGGGAAAGCGCAGCCCTAGGCGTGTAGTAGGCCGCGTATGATTGTAGGCAGGCCAAGGGCACTTGGGGATCTCATGGCGCAGGATTCCAGAGGTGTGGGCCAGCGCGCTGAGCTTTGTGGTGATGGAGGCTGTGTGGGCTGTTCGATTCCTGGGAGAAGCAGAGAGCAAGTCGCTGCAACCCAGCACCTGGGGTACAGGCGTCACGCCGGCAGATGGGCATCCCCTGCAAGGCCACACAGAGCTCTCTGCTCTGTGACCGTGTTGTGTTGCCCTCAGAGTACGGCCCCTTCCGAGGTGTCCGATCCAATGCAGGCCTGCAGTGGGGGGCCGCGAGTGGCCTGAGTGGGACGCCGGCTTCGGCGCGTTCCCAGGGGGAGTGCCTACGAATCTGCTCAGATGCGGCTTGGGCCCGACGGGGAACCGAGGTCTGGTGGCGCTCCGCGTCTCACCTTGTATGGTCTCTTGCTCGTGTGTGGCTGTAGGGAGACGGGCGGGTGGTCCATAGCAAGCCGTGCTGGAACGTGGCTCGCCGCATACAGTCCTGTGGCCGGGCCTCTCGTCTCTCCGCCGGGTACCGCAACTCTTCCTCTTCCCACGTGTGTCGTGGCAGAGGGGAGGCACAGAACAGCGGACCTTTCTCAAGGAAGGACTGTCCGTTTTTCCCCAGATTTTTGCTTAGCCGGTGGGGGGCCGTGTTATGCTGGTGTGCATCCGTCTTTTCACCCTAGGGGGGCCAGAAGCAGGGGCTCAAACTGCTTCTTTGGGACCGGGAGACAAGAGCTCACACGGAGGAGTTCCGCATCAGAGCGCCCCCTGGTGGCCGGTCGAAAAATGTCATTTATGGGTATGTTTTTGCTTTCCAGCATTTGTAGTAAGTACATTAGAAATTGATGTGGATCTTCCTGTCCGTTTAACGTGCATTTCACCATTTCAGCACAGTAGTCCAATTCCTGCCTTATTCCTGAGACACTGTAAGTGTTGTCAGGATTAATTGCTGAATTTCTGTGAAGGATTAGCATTTGTAAGCACAACTGGTCTGAGCCATTTAAATACATGTTTTCAACAATTGCTGGCATTTGGAGTAGAACATTCATTGCTACATTTGCATAGCAATTTACACCAGTTGTATTGGAAAATTTGAAGGGACCAGGCAGTTCTGTGTTTGAGTACGTTGATGGATGTGCATGCGCTTTCTTTGAAGAGGTATATTTATTTGTGTGTGGAGTTGGGTATGAGTTATCCTTTTCAGTCAATTTTTCTGTGTTTTTGGTAGTTGATGCAGTATGAGCTAATTTTTATGTATTTGGTGGTACTGTTGGGAAATCATGTAGAACTTCTGATTGACTAAGTTTTCTTTTAAAATCTTTCTGTTTTTGAGGAACAGGGTACATTTTAATAATGATAATAATAATGATGTGTTATTTATATAGCGCCTTAATTTTGAGATGGGGTGTGTAGACTGCACGTAGTCTATTGTACTCTATGATGCAAGGAATGTCAGCACTGACTGCACTTGCTTCAAAATTGACTAGATATAGTCCTTCAAGTGTACAATGGCGTTATAGTGCTACATAACTCATGCCTTCTTTAAAGACTGTGCTGCCAATATCAATTCATGCTTGATCTAAGGTTAGACCTTGCGATTTATGAATAGTCACTGCATAAGCTAGCGACAGAGAAAACTGTTCTCTGCATACATACATGTCTTTGAAAAGAAGGAATCGAGCTGTTGTGCGTCCTATCCTTTTAACTTCTGAAAGTTTGTTAAACTTGACGTTGACAAACTGAATGCTGCTGTCACGTGGATATGTCTGGAAGTCAACAACTGTTCCAAGTGCTCCATTCACAAAACCTTGCTCTACATCAAGGTTACGTTTTAGCATTACTCTACAGGTAACACATAATGTTAAAATGTTCTCCAAACCAGCTGTGTTAGAGATCGAGTTTTCTAAGGTATTTAGTCATGCTATGGCTTGTTGACACATAGGTATTGTCATACCGTGTACGTCCATTTTGTCTGAGGAGTGTATTTCCACTTGTGGTTGCATTTCTTTTTTAAGCATTGTTGCATTTAACTGTGCACAACTTGCCAGAGTTGGCATTAAGGACATACAGTTGCCATTTTTGTGAGCTAATTGTTCCATGACATCAGTAACACTTGTTATGCCAATACAGATAATGGATGCGTGTGGTATTTAGGGTAGACTGCGCTTCCTTTGATAGTACACCAGTCCGCATGTTCTTTAATATGCTGGTGTATGTGAGGTCTGCAGACTGTTTCCAGTTAGTTCTCTGTATTGGAAATGTTGCCAGAGATTTACATTCCTGATGCTTCCAAGATTTTTACGGCACTGTTTGTGTCCTAAGGTTTTAAAGATAGGTTCACCTTTCACTGGTGTTAATTGAAGGAGAACATGACATGACAATGTCATGTTTTCCTCCAAAGAGTCTTTTTGAGAACCTCTTGCAATCTGAGGTGAATCAAAGCTAACATTAGGTTGCTCACCTCATCTATTAGGAGCATTTTCATTTGTTTCAAAACTCTGCATAGTTCCATAGCAGGTTCTGCTGAAAGTTTGTAATACTGTAATTTGTTTTGGTGTTCTACTGGAAGCAGTAGCAATCGGTGTAAAGTGACACCACCTATATTGTAGGCAGCTAAACCTGTGGGGACAGTTACAACAGCTGAAAGGTTGTTGTTTGTTAATTGTTGGAGGAATGTACTGATCATTTTTTATTAAGAATGTTTTTCCTGAACCAGCTTCACCACATACATATAGCAGTACAGTTGTGTAGGTTTCACAGGTACAAGTTTTAGTTTCGTGCTGTATACCATGTTCAATTTCTTTACTTACTTCTAGAAAAATGGTGCACTGCTCATTGTTTAGTTGCGATTTTAGTACAGCAAACTCTTCTGTAGATTGCTCATACTGACACATGGTGGTCTGTACTTCTGTCATGGCTAATTCTGCCTCATTTGCCATGAGTGGCTGACCAAGTGGTTCTTGGCTTCCTGTCACAGAAGGTTCACTGCTCTCAGGAGTGTCTACATTTAGTTGTGCTTAATGTTTTTCTTCTTGTTGGTGTTCATTGTCCAATGTTGTTTTGTACCGTGTATAGTTTATATCTGTTATGGTACTTTCACTTACATTGAAAGCATCTTCATGCGAGGCGTGGGTAGCTCATAACTCTTCTTCGTTTCTCCATGGTTGGAAAAGTTGTAGGTGGGCCATGTAGTGCCGTTCTTTGTGTTGAGGAAATTTTAATGATAATTTCATATGATTAATCAGGCTGTGTTTGGTAAGTTTTACAAGGCTGCCTTCACAACCTTCGACTCTGTACCTACCTTTTTTCTCATCTGGTATGTTATTTTTGTATGAGAAGTTTTGGGCTATGTGGTACAGGCACATGGTTTCTAAAGTAATACTCCTGTTTGGGTAGTATGTGTCCAATAAGTTGTCCTGGTTGTTGGGATAGTTTTTGGCTATTGTCTCTATGTCTTTGTACGATTTCAGAACTCTTTTTCTGAATGCAGCAGGACCAAGGCTTAACCACACTATGTTTTCAGATTTCCCATATAAGGCGGTGCTGGTTAAACAGTCAGTGGCTTCATAGCTGCCGCATTCTCTATGGGACAGCATTTTTATGCCAAAGCTGTACAAGTTCTGTGCCAGTGTTTTGTCAGATGATATGTCATCCCAGAGGTCGTTTAGCTCTGTTTTCTCTGCTTTGGTTAAGTAGGCTGTGACATATCATGCAACTGCAGTGGAATTGTCTGCAATGTACTGTACAACTACATTTACATTCCAAAGGAGGACAATTATTGCATTGTAATCATTGATGTACTTTGATGCTTCGGTTCTTTTTATGAAGTATGTGTTCTTAGGAGATTTCCCTTTCACACTGTGTCGAACCGAAGACATGAAGCTGTTCACTTGGCCTGTTGCTGAAACTGGTCTAGGGAAACCAAAGCGGCATTTGGTGTAGTATTTGCCTTTGTTCTTGTATTTGCACCAGCAATACTTGCCACACTTGTGTCTTTGAAACTGCAAAATTTGTACATGTAGGTCGCTATGTGTACTTTCTGAAGGAATGACGCAAGTGACATATTTGTGAATGAACTGCAAAACAGTTGCATCACTGCCTACACCAAATTTAGGAGCATTTTTAATCCACAAAAGCATGTGGATGTGTGGTGCTCCTCTGGCCTGATATTATTTTCTCCAAAAGAAGTGTTCCACTTCTCTGAAGGGAGGAAGTGCTGTATTGCAAATGAAGTCCAGAATGGCAATCAAGCGATGATGGAAGTACCTTGATACATTTACAGGATCTAGAGAGCCAAGTTCGCCTGGGGTTTTTATGTCTACACCTGTTTTTATTTGTTTGCAAATGTGTAGGAAAGTGTACAAGTCTTCCCATGCATACTCTGCACAACTTAAAGTGACAAACCATGTGGGTGGGCCAAGGTTGCATAGCATACACCGTACATCTGTGTGCCGTCGAAATCAGTTTTCGTACCATGCAAGTTTTCCAAGAGATTTGTACTACTTGCCTGTAAAACTTTGTCCTTGTCTTGCACCTTTTGAAGTAGCTGTATAGCAGACATGTTTTGACAATGGGAACCGGTTTTCAATGTGTGTGCAACTCCATAACATAGTGTTGCCAGTTCACTTTAAAAAAGGAGGTGAATATGTATTCCACGTTTTGTCTAAATCTAAGGTATTCAGAATACATTTGTAAAGAGCGGTATTCTGGTGCTGTTATTTGTGTGTATCTTTCATCGTATATCCTACCTTTTCTAGTTGGGAAGAGTAGAGGGAAGGATCGTACTTCTATGCTTTTTTCCCATATACTAATTGGGGATTCTTTGACTTGCCACATTTGATATGTTTCTAGTGCATCGTCTATGGTGTCTTTGGAGTGCAGTGGGTGAATTGTAGAGTGATCTAAAATATTGGAGGCTGCAGTAGGATCTAGAAGTTACAATTGGCCAGTTGTTGAGGAGTCCTGAATTATTTCGGTGGTTTCTCTTAGGTTTTCTTCAACGTTTATTTCTGTGTAGTATTCATTGTTTTCATTAAAGTATTGCAAGGCTTCCCTAACTTTGTTTAAGTGCTCTAGTTGCTGCCAATCTTTTAAAATCTTTTGTAGGTACACCATTTACCAGGATAATCAAAGATTGTTCAATTAGCCTTTGCACACGTAGAGTGTCTACATTTTGTTTCAGATCTAATGGTGAATAGACTACTTTCCCACAAATGCCTCTTAGTAATTTGGTGGGAGGCAATTTTGCAGTATTTGGTTGGTCGTATTATTGCTTGAAATGGATGTACTGTTTGGATTATAATGCTCTCATACAAATTAAGCTGCTGGAGTACGTTTGGCAGTGGAAATAATTCTAAATTATTACTGATCCCCTGTGAAGGCATTTGGTTATTGTCAAGTTTTGCAGTGCAGTATGTGCACAGTATGGAGGTGTTAGTATTTTTGTATTTGTTTTCAGCTATAAGGTACAGAGCTAATTGAAACCATTGGGATCCCTCATTGTCTTCTATTTTGTGCATTATGTCTACAGTTTTGATGCTCTTTTTATAGAAAGTTCTGCGACAACACACATATACTTGGTTTGGCACTTCAGCAGATGTGCTTTTGAAGTTTCATATTTCTTTTTTGTATGTGTGACACAGAAAGTTGACATCTGCAAAGTTGTCACTACTGTTGTCTGATTGTGCTGGAGTTTGACGGTGCTCTTCAGGTACAAAATATTTTCTTTGGATGTGCTCTATTTCTTCGAGCAGTTCTTTGGCTGTACCATGCAGGAGAATATCATTTAAATGTTGCAGTGCTAAAGCTGGAGTATTTGCATAGTACAGTTTGTAAATGAGATTTTTTACAGTAGAACTGTGTGTTGCTAACATTTCGATATGGTGGAAGGTGCTTTTGCAAGTAAGTCCAGAAATACAGGCTAAGGAATGTCCTCGTAGTCCTGTGTATTTGCGAACTGGAGAAGGAGTCCATAGTTTGTAGTATTTTCATTTTTCCTTTGTCGTTGGCTTTCACATAGTGATTGAGGAACTGCTGCAAAGATTTGATAGAGTATTGCAAAACGTTACACATTGATGTGCAAGGCCATTTGTAGGTGAGCCGTATTGGTTCGGTGGAATGGACAGTGCCATCTAAGTTTGATGGGGATATTTGTGAAAGCAGTGTTTCTTCTTCTATTATGGTATTAAGTACCTTTCCATACCCCCATCCACTGCTATGTATGGCAATTTGGTTTCTTTGCTCTTGTTTGTATGATTCTTCATTGAAGTATGGCTCTGTGCTGTTGGTGTGACTCCACTCACCTGTACAGATGGTGCCAAACGTATCTATACTGACATTGCATTTGTTTCAAAGTAGTGGTTGTAGCTTACCAATTAATTTTGTAAGTGCTTTCATTCTGTTTAAAATTAATATAAACAATGTCCATTTCAGGACCATTGCACTGTGTACAAGAGCTTCCAGGATTACTTTTCTTGGAAAGTTTTAAGGGTTAAGCCTGATTTCTCCCCTATATTTATAAGGTTCTAAAGGACTCTGTGGAGGAACATTTTTTGTAAAATATATTGTGTGGAATGGTTCCTTGTGGTGACATTACCATTTGTACGTGCTCTGTTAGCAGTAGTGTGAGATGCATTTTTTGTAGTGCATTTCTTTTCATTTCTACATTTTGACAGAGGAATTACAGTTTCCTTACTGGTAAGTGATTCACTTTTCGTTAGTGACTGTATTAGCTCTTCTGTTTGAACTTTCTGTACAAATTATGCGAGGGATGGATGGCTACTTTCTATGTGTTTAGGTTGCACTGATCTATTTCTGCGTTGTTTTCTGTGGGGTTGCTGTTTGGTAGGCATTCTGTAGTAGCTGTTGAAGAAATAAGGAAAGTGTGGGTGTGGAGATTTTGAAATGTTTATGTGTGCAATGTGCATGAGTGTTTGAATATGAGTGTAGGCATATAAACGGAAGTGTGTCACTGTGTAATGGGCTCTAAATTTCGGTTGGGAACACTATATATCTGGGGGTTAGTATTATGGTGGTGTGCTGACAATATACAGTGAGGAACTGTACAGGTGGCATGAGTAAGAATGAAGCACATACCGGTGGGTTCACGCAATTCTGTAGCTTACAATGCAAGAATACTGCACTCTTTTAGTAAGACATAAAATACTATGATGGTACGGTATTTACTTGGTTGGTGAGAGTAGGTTTATTCTAGGGTGTATTTTCAAGGTCACACGCGAGTGGTTTCAGGATACAGGTGGGTAATACAACTATATAAGAAGATCATAAGAAAATACGTTTGTTTACAGCATAGTGATTGCATTTGGAGAAAACATTCTTTAAAAGTGTAGGGGGATGTCTTGGCAGGAAGAGTTAGTGTGTGTGTATAGGTGGATGGCTTACTATATGAATGAGGACTTGGGAACATCAGCATGTTTGGGAAGGGGGTACGTGGGTTATTTGTAAGTGTGTTGTATGACATGCTTTTTAGCAAGTGTCTGTACTGGTGTAGGATTATTTACTTTGAAAATGGATTACTTCTCATTGTAGAAGGCTGAGAAAAAAGTTTGCAAACATGTAAAGATTGCAAAGGGGAATGTTTTTGTGTGTTTAATTACATTTACTTTTCTGCATATATATGCTTGCTACATGAGTGGAGCAATTGTTTCAGTTGTTTCATTTATTTATGCAGATTTATGAATGGTACTAGTGTCAATGCACACATACATTTTTTTGTTTCTTAAGTAATGTTGCAATCTGTGAGGTGTGCAAGGTTAAGTGGCAGGCACCCGGTTGTTATGCATGCAATGTATGTACCTGACTTACTTTGGTAGGATGTATTCACTGATCCTTTTCTGTGAGATTTCTAAGAATTTCATAGGTGCGTTAATGGGGAAAAGGTTGTAAAATTGACAGAAAGAAAGAGTAGAGTAACCGTTTGCATATTACAATGGCTCATATGGGTAAATACCACCTTTGCAAGCACATAGCACTGTAGGTGGAATTTGATGGTAGGTGATGGGAGAAATGACAATATGCTTTTTGAGTACGTTATGGAGGTTCAGTGGCAGGTACCCTCTTGCGAGGCACTTATAACAGAGTTGCAAATGTACTGTATAAAAAATATTAATACCTGTAGGTTGTGGTGATGGGTGGCGATGTGGATGAATATGGATGCAGAAATCATAGATAGCTTTCCAGTACTTTCCAGTGGAGGTGCTTTTCATTCACAGGACACTTGTACTTGGAGTGTTTAACGGTTAGTATGGAGTGTTGAACAGAAATTATACTGTTAGATGCATAGGTCTTGGATGTGATTGGTGGATGCGCGTGTGACTGTTTAACAGTACCAAGTATGGGAGTGCTGGAAAAAGAGTACTAGAAAGAGAAGAAGGACTACCCCTGCTTTACTGGGGCGCGGCCCTTGCGGTAGTTGGGGTAGCGCATGTGCTACATGCTGTCCTTCTTACTATGCTTGGCATGGAAATGGGACTGCGGATTATCCAATCAGGTGTTGAGGGTGTGCTTAACAGGAAGGGGTGTTAAAAAGAAATGTGTATTGCTGTGTACCGTGATGACGGCAGAGATGGAGAGAGTGTGGGTGCTCATTGTCAGTGATTCATTTGTGGGTCTTCTGCACACATATGCCCGGGGTAGTGGCATTGATGAACATTTTGGTGTGGAAGGAGTGCACGCTTTGTGACATAGTGTGCCTCTACCGAGTTTGCTAGCTGTGCTTGCAGAGTGCAGAGATATGGCCCCTTGGACTACTGTTGACATTGTAGTTCTGCATTGTGGAGCACTGCATGTGGCTTTTCGCACTGCTGCAAGTTTGCTCGGTGAACTAAAGGAGGTGCTGAAAGCAGTGATGCGCCTTTTACCCTCTGCAACAGTGATTTATTTATGCATACCACCAAGACTAGTATGGAAAAATCCTGATGTACTTTCTTCCAATGGAGAGAAGGAAAGGTGTCTTGTAAACAGCGGCATGTCTGCTTTTCTGTTCGATGCAGGGATGTTCTTTTGTGGCCATGCGAACCTTAGTGCTTCTAATGTGAGGTTTTTCAGTGGAGCTGATTTTTTTTTGTCCCCCATTGAAAAATGTTCTTGTGTTTGTGAATCTAAATGCTATTTTGGAGAAGTTTGTGTAATAATGTAAGGAGGAGAAGAAGACAACAATACCCAAAAAATACAAAAAAAAGTTTTTGTTTAGAAGCACCTGTAGAAAAATAAAATAAAAACTTTCACAGCTACCAATAAAGAGGGGATCCTCTACCCAGCTTGAAATGTCTTCCCGCACCCGGGCACAAAGGACAATATGTCTGGCGGCACCACAACATTTGGAGGTGATCACGTGCCAAATGTGGCTCCTTTCAGGGTGGCTGACATGGAAATGGGACTGTGCAGGTGTGGGGATTGCTCAATAAGATTTCCTGGGTGTGGTGTGTAAGGAGAAATTGTGCCAGAAGGTGTGTTTGCACATGGCTATGGCCATGCCTTGGAGGAGGCAGAGTGTATGGCTTTTGGGCGACTCCTGGTTACACTGGGAGAAAGTGTAGGCAGAACACTGTGGAGTGGCTGCACACCTTGGGTTCCATAATGTGGATGTCCAATGGTACGGAGTACGTGGGATGAAGTGATTGCATGTGGCTCCTCTTTGTGCCACTTTGGTGATGCGCAATCATCCAGACATTGTTATTATTCACTGTGGAGGGAACAGTTTAGGCCATGTTACTGGCATCTCACTGCAGTTTGCGATGAAGGAGACACTTCGGCAAGTCATAGAAATGTTTCCAAAGTCGCAAGTAATTTTTTCTCGCATTACCCATAGACAGTTGTGGCTGCGTTCGTCCTCATTTGGGCCACAAATGGAGAAGGCAAGGTGCAATGTGAACAAGGCTGTTTGCTCCTTTTATGTACAATGTTGGCATGTTCTTCTTCCACAATGAAACATTACGTTTCGTAGTACTAACATTTTGCGTTCTGATGGAGTCCATTTTACCAATGCTGGCAATGAGCTCTTTCTGGGTAATATACAAAATGCAGTGCAGCGCTTCTTGCAAGTATAGAAAACATTTCCTCAGTACGTGTTCACCACTTCAAACCTTCCAAACACAAACAGCACAAAAAGGCTCTTTTAAGAGCCACCACTTCCTTTTGGGAATGTGTCCAATGTTTGTGAGGGAGCCACGCCTCACATTTTGTGTTGCGCTGTCCACGGAGCTTATAGGTTACGCGGTGACGTGGATCGTTTCATTGGCATTCTATTTTTTAACTGTGAAAAGTGGCTCTGAAAAGTGCCTTTTTCCCTTTCTGGTTGTTTTTGCTTTTCTCTTGTTCATATAACACACAACACAGAAGGAAAGGAAGGGAAGGGAGGTTAGGGAAAGGGCGCCAACCACAAGGATAAGAAAGGGCAAGTGGAGACAGAAAGATGTTGGGTGGTCCTTACTTAAGTATGGGGCACTCCTTGTCATGCTCCCAGACAGAAGCTTCAAAAGCACTTTGAAGTCACTCTCTCCTGCAGAGTATCGCGTTGCAGTACATGCACAATACAGTCACCTTTGAAAGGTACGGGTCTGCTGCGGTGCGTATGGTGTGAAAGGCTAGTTTAGGGATCCGCTACCCCACTGCAGTGTCCCTAGTGGTGGCAGAAGCAGATGCGGAGGATGCTGTAGAGGAAATTAACCTACTGCCTTGTTGGAAGGGGACAACCCTCCAAACTGCTGCCTTGTGGTTCGATTTGAGGTGCTGCCGCATGGAGGTGGTGCCGTAGCTGTACAAGCCAGGTTTTCCATGACTGAGAACTGTCTTGCACTCAGTGCATCTCACCTGGTTGGCATGAGATTTGGGCACCTCTCCTACAGTGGTAAATAGTTTCAACACCCACGACTCACGCTGGCTGCAGGCAATGGGGAATTCCTCTACTTTATCCTCATTCTCCTCTTGATCTCTGTCTACATTACCACGCCTGTTCCCTTGTCCAGGCCCTTCGGAAGGAGGTGGTGGTGGTGGTGAGGGTGAAGGTGTGGGTGCTGTTTAGTTGGAGGCAATAGCAGCAGCAATGGCTGCTATTAGTTGTAAAGGTAATATAGCAGAGCAGAATTGCTCACAAAACAATTTGACCACGACGCAATGTGCCCCGCTGCTGTACTCCGGAAAGCCAAACACAGAATGCAGAGAACTTGACCTCTGGGGTGTGGCCTTTTATAGGGTTGCTGTGGAGTACTTGGAACTGGAAAGCGACCCTAAATATTTCCCCAAAAAGTTACATGTACAAGGGCAGAGTGTAGGACCTCTGTAAGGGTGCACTTTCATATTTATAGTCCATACATTGCAGAAAACAGTACTTTTTCAATGTCCAGGGGCCTGGATCGTGTGCGACAAATAAGGGCCCATTCATAGCATGTGTGCGGTACCATGGTGACATTGCAAATGTTCTCTATTGGGATGGCAACAGGACACGTATTGGATGCATAGGTGTCCTACGGATACCGTTGTGATCCCTGGACTAATTCATAGTGCCACACACGTGCGCCGAACATTTTGGAACAAGCAGGGTGTTTGTAGGGTATAGCAGGTGGGATGTTGAGGTGCACAGGTACCCGCAGGATGTGTGGGTGGGCGCCTCGAACTACTGAAAGTATGTCAGAAGTTTCTTTGGATATGGTGCACAGGGGCTGTGTTACCAGTAGACAGAGGAAGAGATACACATGCGCCTAATTGTGCAACAGACAAACGTACGTTCCCACTCCTAATTACAGGTGGTTCACAAGATGCGGACATGCAGCCCGTAGTGGCGTCCTACGGAAACCTCCATTGTGATTGCGGATAGGCCAGGCAGGTGCAGTGTCCTTAGGACACTTCCATTTTCCTTACTTGCGGTCATCCCCACAAGTACTGTGCCCCGCAGAGTCATAACGGGACTTTGAAAACAAAGGAACAACCACATATACACTCAGCAACAATTTACATATGAACCTACTAAGATACTATTAGGAAAGGGAAGGGGTAGCAGAAACTGATACATACACTGGGGAATTGGGGATTGGTACAAGTTGGTCGTGAGGGGAGGAAGGGATTGAGGTTTCATTGTAACGTCTCTGATGACACAGATTTTGCAGGGATGACGGGCTGGGAAATGGGGAAAGGGTACACGTGCTGGTGGGGCAGTGGTTTCTTATTTTCTCCCTTTTATGTTCTTGTACGAAAACTTTTAAGGCGGCAAAATTGTTCAGCAATTCGTCCATTTTGGCATCTAAGATATCCAGTTTAGTGTTTGCAGCGTTTTCGTCACTTCCTGTGGCCGTATGCTGTTGTCGAAGAGGTGCCCCTCATGGTGCATTCCTTTCCTTTCCAGTATGTTCTGTTAAAGAAAAAAAATGTGTTTGTTGTACATTAATTAATATTATTATTTGTTTTACATTTTCACTCCGTTGCGTACCAATGGTGTTACTGTCATCACTCATTTCGTCATGAGGGAAATTCTCTTCCAGCCACTCTAGGGTGCTTACCATTGCTGTGTAAACAAAAAAAAATCATGCTTTTCTACTATTGTACGCTGTACGCACTGTGCACTTATAAGACAGGCTTTACTTTACTTACCACATTCACGTGACGTTCTGCTCTCAGCACTTTGCAGTCCTTGGTCTGGCAGTTTGTTCTTTGTTCCTACGTAAAGCAGCAGTGCAGTAAGATTGTTCATGCAGACATTATTTCTCTTGTTGGTGCATTCCATTATGGTGCATACCCTATGCCTTTGCTCTGTTTCTTTTATAAGTACTGAGTTGGCAGACCTACTCTATTTTCCCTTGCAATTTCCGTACATGGTGCTGTTTGTATATGTCCCTGGACTTTCCTACGCTTTACCACTATGTAAGAGAACCCCTGCCTTTCTGAGCAGGTTGAATGCTACCTGATGTCCGCAACCAGACACATACTCTGCGACTGCTCTGCCCATTAACATGGTGCCAGCGGGTTCAGTATGCTGTACTGTACATCAATACAAACTAAGGGTCTCCTGGTAAAAACCCATGAAATTCAGTGAAAAAACGTTGTTCAAGGGACGTAATGGTTAGGTTGTGCTACTAAAAACCTATCAAATGCAGTGAAAAAACAATGTTAAAGGAACATTATGATTAAGGTGTCCTAATAAAAACCTATCAAATTCAGTGAAAAAACATTGTTAAAGGGACGTTAGGGTTCAGCTGCCCTAATAAAAAGCTATCATATTCAGTGCAACAGCTTTCTTAAAGGAACATTATAGTTACTTTGCACTAATAACAACCTATCCTTATTATGGTTACTAGTATAACCGAAAACCCCCAGAAAATCGCCAGTTATGGTAAGTTAAGCAACCGTAACTCATGCCACCACTGTCCACTGCAAGGACTACCACTCATGACATCAAAGATGACACCACACATGTTATTTCCCCTACCCCCAAAACTACTATTTCCATTCCCAATTACATTTATATCGTTTTCAAAAATGTCTTTTTTTTAGACATTTTTGGTTTCTTCATAATGTCATTCATTGTTTTGTATTCGAAAAAATCACTGCATATCAAAGCAGACTAATCAATTTGAGACAAATCAAACATGACACAATGCCACCTTGTAGTCATTGCTGGAATTTCATCTCGAGTTCAGAACCACATCAGCAAGGCATTGTGGGTAAACAAATCACTCCAAATACAAGCCTTTTGCTCCAGGGAATTGTCTTTGTTTTACAGGGCATTGCTTCTGGGTTGATAAAGCTATGTATAAAGTGGTAATGCCCTGTAAGTGTGGCGCTATACTCGCCCTCTGCCAATTCTGCCTGTGTCAGATTTACACCATATCTGAGATTTCTGGCATTGCTTCTCAATGAAGAGGTAGGGCCTGTCCTGTTGGGAAGCCACCATGCCTCCTGGAGACACAGGACACCAAGGGGGGCTTTTTATCAGGGCAGCCTGGAAGGGGAAAAAACCCTTAAGGAAACCCCCCATGCTTGTTGGTAAGTAGGCAGTCCTCCAGAAGTTTGACAGATAAATCCAAGAAGCAATGACAAGGAGGCTGAAGAGACGCAGGACTGGAAGGCACAGAATGAAACAGGAATCAGGGAAGGAAAGCAAAACAGCAAAGGAGCGAGGAAGGAGGAGAGCGAGGATGAAGACACGATATGCTGAAGCTGGGACAGGAACAAGAATAGAAAAGGAAAACGAGCATCAAGGCAACGGGAAGAAAGCTGCAGCACACAGCCTTACTGGACCTGCAGCCTCTTATGCAGTGATGGTGGTTTCGTGCAGCGATCTCCGGGTGGCAAAGACTGAACCAGAAACAACCAGTGGCCATCTTGGCATGGTCAGATGGCACTTCGTGGCAGCCATCTTGCGAAGGGCACGGCCATGTGTAACGGCACCAGAAGGAAAAGCTGGTCTGCATCCTGACAGCCTGCATACCATAAATTGACAAGCACTTTTGTCAGCGCTCCCTTAGGGTCTTTTGTTTAAATTTCAGACAAGCCTGGGCGCAGTACTTGGTGTGGTCCCTTGAAAGGCCACTGTTGCACACATTGTTCTAGCCTTTTCAAGAAAATGAGGTGTTACCCCCAGATAACATTTTAAAGGGTTGTTCTCTATTTAGGGGTTGGAAATGGAGCATTAACAAGTTTAAGAAACGAAAAGGGAGGAGAGGCATTCTCTAGGCCTCGAACAAAGAAGTTGAATGTACCTCCCCTCACGATTTTATGCCTGTAGTGTGATGTTCTTCAAAGGTCTTTGATGGCTTCATTTTCTTCAGCCACTAATAGAGCTAAATCTACTGTATAGGAATCTAGTGGCATTGAATGATAAGATTATCCCCACTTCTCAAAGGCATGGTGACCGATGGTGGAAAACAAATCGGAGGAATTCAGAAAAAAGATGCAATACACCAAACCAACTACTAGATGGAAACCTAAGCAAAGCATGTCTATATATATATATATATATATATATATTTATATATATATACATATATATTAAGAGCCTCATTAAGAGAAATGACGTCATACTCCAGTACATGTTGATGAAACTCATATCCTTAATGAATTCTGCAAAGCTTTTATGTTGCCTATGGCCAACGCCTGGCAACAACATAACCAAGAAAAGATGGACAAAGTCATTCTTGCTCTTCCCTCTGTAGTAGTTAAACTTAGCCTATCTATTTCTCTACCTGACTTCTTTACAGGACTAACCACTGCACAAACCATGGTTGGAATCTCAACATCGACACAGAAAATGACCTCTCTCAGCCACTGTCAGAATACCATCATTTAGCTTCTTTGACTGCCTACTCCATTGTATCACATCTGAGTGTAGTGTTAGAAAGTACCATGGCTATTAAGGAAGGTATCGTTTTATTTATCATACACAATGTAGGTAGTCAGAATAAATAGGAGAACAGAAATTATATGGAGGTAATCCAGCTATAGTTCGCAGCTGCATATATGTACAACAATCCATTAGCTATGTTTAGACTGCATTGTAAGAAGAGCGATAGAAATGTGTTATAATGGATGACATATCTTTGGTAGTTTATTTATTTATTTATTACATTTGTTACACGCCCAGACCCTGGGGTATCACGGCGTGGTTACAGACATCTTAATAATTGGTCTTACAAGAGAGAAAAGGCTTGTAGAGGGAAAACAGGAAACATATCAAGCAGACATTGGGCCTCATTACAAATCAGGCGGTCCGGAAATAACGGTGGCGGTAAACCCGCCGCCACCGTTGTTTCCGGACTGCCTGATCCCAACTCCTGCAGGCAGGAGATGATGTTCCCGCCAGGTCTGACCTGGCGGGTTTAACACCGCCCGCCTGCAGGCAGACGAGGAAACACCAGCAGCATCACGAGATGCTGCCAGTGTTTCCATGATCCCCATTCCCATTGAGTCCTCTGGGACTCAATGGGAATGGGGATTAACACCATTCCGCCTCCGTGATTCCTGCGAAACCGGGGTTGTAATTCCCTGGTAATTCTGGGAATCACGGAGGCGGAATGGTAATACGAGTCCGGCAGTAACCAGGCAGTTTTACTGCCTCGGTTACCGCCGGACTCGTAATGAGGCCCATTGTATCATACAGGTTAGGTACAATCAGGGTTGCAGATTTAGAGAACTAATCATTGTGTTGGTACAGGAGAGAGACAGGGATTAGTATTGGTTGAATAACCAGGTTTTCAATTGCTTTTTGAAGCTCGGGAATGTGGAATCTTTTTTAATGTGGATGGGGAGAGAGTTCCAGTGTTGAGGTGCTAGTACATGGAAACTTCTTCCTCCCGCTCTGGTATTGTTGTATCGGGGAACCACTAGGTAGTGGTTGTCATTAGAACGTAGTGTTCTGATACTATCTTTTTTCTGTACTACATTATTTAGGTAAATGGGTGTTTTTTTAGTCAGGCATTTGTGTGTAATACATAGAGTTTTGAAGATTATTCTTGCTTCAATCTGTAACCAGTGTGCATTTTTCCTAATCTGTGAGATGTGATCAGATTTTTTTATTCCTAACGCTGCTCTTAGAACTTTATTTTGCATAAATTGCAATTTACTGATGTTAGCCTTAGAACATCCTAGCAAATGTACATTGCAGTAATCCAATTTAGATGATACCAACGCTCTGGCTAGGGTAAGGCAATTGGTTGGGGTCAGGAATTGACGGCTTAATGCAATCAGTTTGGATGTGTATGCTGTGGATGCGGAAAGGGTGCTGATATATTTGGTCATAGTAAGGTTAGCGTCTAGGTGGACACCTAAAGTTTTGACTTGTTTGAGTACTGGGATTGTGGATCCGTCTATGTTGATGGAGGCATTGTCCGGGTGAAGTGTGGCTATTTTAGTTGGGGATCCCACTATGAGAATTTCAGTTTTCTCATCATTGAGACAAAGACTGTTTAATGCCATCCAGTTATGGATGATCGTGTAAATTGAATTAATGACTAAAGTGTCCTGGTCGTAGTTGCCTGTGATGGGTATGAGGATCTGGGTGTCATCTGCAAAATTGGTATAAATGACACCCAAAACATCAAGGGCAGAGAAGGGGAGCTTGGTATAAGCATTGTAAAGTGTTGGGGAGAGGCATGAGCCCTGGGGTACTCCTATGGGTACTGGTATGGGGTAGGCAGCTTCCTTGCCTATGGCCTCTCTGGAAGTACGGTCAGCCAGGAAGGGTTTAACCCACTTAGTGGCATCATTGGAGAAATTAAAATCATTGGCTAGTGATGTACAGAGTTTATCATGGTCCACAAGGTCAAAAGCTGCCGAGAGGTCTAACAGCAGGAGGATTCAGAGTTTACCTGAATCTCTAATAGTGTCCATCTGGATTTTGAGGTCCAGGAGAGCCGTTTTCGTACTATGGTTGAGTCTGAAGCCTGATTGTCTGGTTCCTAGCAGCTAGTTCTGTTCAAGGTGTGCTTGAATTTGAGTATAAGCTATTTTATCAATGAGTTTGAGTAGGAAGGGGACCGTTGTTATAGGTCGGTATTTGGTGGATAATGTGGGGTCCAGTGATGGTTTTTTGAGGAGTGGGGTGACCCATGCTTCTTTTATGCTGGCTGGGACTGAATTAGCGTTGAAGGAGGAGTTAGTCATTAAACACCACCATTCACCATTGTTTTCACACAGTTCACTTATTTGGTTGAATACACATTAAATGATCTTCTCCTATGTGGACACTAGGAATATATTCGTATTTGAAAGTGTGACACACTCCTATATGACATCCTTTTCTGTTACATTTAACTTTTTACATGAACTAACGTGCTTCCATCTGAACGTAGAACGGCATGAAAGGTATGCTAGAACAAATGGATTTCGACATTCTAGTCAAATGCGGGGGGCACTAGATGTGTTGTTGAATTTAGCAGTTAGTTAATACTAATCTACATGATATTAGGGCTCAGTTTAAGTTAATGATGTTCTCTTAGGTTCAGTTAAGGGCTTAGTTGGGTTATTATACACAATTTTTCTCTATGGTTTTGGTTCGTGCTGCTGTGGAACCTAAGACTATGGGCCTCATTATGACCCAGGCGCTAAGTGTTTAACGGCGCCATAAAAGGCTGTGTCGCTGTTAAACACCTAGCGCCTAATTACGAGGTCCCTTTGCGGGACCCGACCTTAACGGCTGGTTTTACCAGCTGTTAAAGTAGGGACCCGCAAAGGGACCTTGGTGCTAATTACGGTACCGCAATTTGCGGTACCGTAATTAGCGCCTTCCCCATTCCCATTGAGCCCTATGGGGCAAAAATGGGAATAGGGAAGGGCCATGGCGGCATGGGGAATTACCGCCCTGCCAACCTTGGAATGGGGTGGTAATTCCCCATTCCGCCATGGCAGACTCCGGCATCGACCATGGTGCTAATAACACCATGATTTTCCGCCGGAGTCCTAATGAGGGCCTATATCGTTACTAGCTGGATTAACAATTAGCCTCAACATTTTATGATGTTGAGTGATCATTTGCAACCTGATTTGTCAACTCATCTTTTAGGCACAACAGTGTGGCAAATGCATTCAAGAAGTTACTCAGACACCACTTGTGAAGAAACCAAGCTTAAACCCTAGAGATACAACTAACCTCAGACCAATCACAAATTCTTGCTTTTTGCTTAAACTGATTGATAACATTACCAGTATACAACTCCAAACTTACTTACAAGCTGCCTCTATTTAACACCCTAGACAATCCGGCTTTAGACCACACAATGGCACTGAAAGTGCATTATTGGATTTACAATCCAATATGCTGAATATATTGGACAGAGGGAGGTCAGGGATACTGAATTTACTCAACCTATCAGCAGCATTTTATCTACTTGATCACAGCCTCCTTCTATCTGCCCCGGCTGGCTAACTGTTCAGATAATGCCATCCAATGGGCCAGATCATTTCTCAGTAACAGGAGATCCACCGTGCATTGGGGTAATGCCTCAGCTCCGATATTTCACGCAGTCCCGCATGGCGCATGCATGTCGCCAGTGTTATTTAATATCTACACCAAACCACTGTGTGACATTCTTGTCAATATGGGCATGCACTTCACCAACTACGCTCAGGACTCGCAATTACTGTTTGAGCTGGATGGCACCTACAAGGCAGACACAAATAATTTGAATCTTATCTATCAAACCATTAAACAGAGGACGTGCCTCAACCGCAATAAAACAGAGCTCATGATATTTGGGTTTTCAAGTTAGGAAGAAACTTCTGCCTGAGTATGTAAAATGTACTATTGAGAATTGTTCGATTCCTGCGCCGCGGGAAAGAGTTAAATATTTGGATGTTTACTTGTAGGCCTCACTGGGGGCACACACAAATGTTAACCATATTTTTAAACTCTCACACCATTTAAAGCTCTTGAGGCAGATAAAACGGTTCTGTTTGGAACTAAACTGTATCGTCATAGCACGTGCTAGAGTTCTTCCAAGAATTGATTATTGCAGTGCCCTTCTAGGTGGAGCAAATGCAAATTGCGTTCACAAACTTCAGGTTCTCCAAAGCAACTCCATTCGAATTGCCAAAAACTTGCCATGGAAATCAAATATATCTGCCATAAGAAAGGAATTACATTGGTTGCTAGTGGCTGCTCGGGTGCAGTTTAAAATTCTCACTTTAACACACAAATGCGTGTATGGCAATGCCCCTGATTATCAAGACAAGTTGACCTTACATGAACCCAAGAGAGTCCTAAGGTCCTCTGGCTCCTGACTTCTCTCATGTCCAAATACGAAATGAGTCAACGGTAATGGCAGAACATTTCCATCACTGGCATGTAAGGCATGGAACTCCTTACCTTTAACACTTTGGCAGGAAAGGGTCTGCTCTTTTTTCAGAAACATCTGAAAACATTCCTGTTTGAATAGAATCCCTTCTCTCTGAATTTACTCCTCTCAATGTCCCGTGCTAGCTGTTTTGTCTGATGTCTTGGTGTGAGCCCTGATGCCTGCGGGCTGTTGCCGCATTAGAAATAAATAAATAAAATAAAATAAATTGACTGGAAGAGCAATATATCTGTCTCCCTATACAGATCCAGGGGGATTCCAAGGTACAGGATTTGAAATGTGCATGGATCCATTCTTGTTTTTGGACGCACTTCAGATTTAAAAATGAAGATTCATGTTGTGTATTTTAAGATAGTTTATTTATATTTATATGATATGATCGTTTATTTATATAGTGCCTATACACAATGTATTTCAAAGCGCTTCACGACAAGGGAGGAAACAAGGGAAAATACAAAACATTTTTACAGGCCATGAACAACAAGAATGTGAAATTAACTATCGTACTTGGCCTAGCGACATTTCAGACAGTGCAAGTGCTAAGACACAGATAGGAAGGAAATGGGAACCGACAGGCGACTACCGTACTAGGCCTGGCGAAATGTTTGGTAGAGCCAGAGAATTATACGAGATGAGGGAGAGGGGAGGAGAGAGGAGGGAGAGGAACAAAGCAAGCGACAATCGTGCTAGGCCTGACGACATTTCAGATAGTGCTGCAGGGCGGGGGTGAATAACAAGTAAGGGGGGGGAAGACACACATTTGTTACAATCATACTAGGTCCAGAGACAATTCTGATAGTGTAAGTGCACAGAAAATGGTCCTTATAGATTTTATCAGTTATTAGGGTGAAGTAGATGCTCAGCACACTGATGTAATGTGACTATATTGGTGTAAGGTGAACTTCATACATACTGGGATTGAAAGAATTTGAGAATACACATTTTTGCATCTTAATTGGATTAAAAAAGTACAATTTAAAGAATATGTTAAATGTTAAAGGTATTTGTACCGTGTTGGTCCCGAGGCGCTGTATAGATCATTTATTTTACCTATTTAAAAATATAATGAAACGTTTAACATATTATTCTTTCAATTTCATGGAAGATGTACCAAAAAGAGTATGGCACTTATTCACTGCATACAGCATGTGAATAAGGGATCTTGATTCACAAAAAGGTCTGGGAGCCCATCTACTGAGACGAACATGGCCAAATAACCTGTTCTATGGGAAGTTGCCCACTCGGGGTGGGGAGGTGGGGGGTGCGGCGGGGGTGGTCTGCAACCACGTTTTAGATCATTGTACCTCTCACATAGGAGAAATATCCATTTGCATATCAGTCTGCTCCCACCCACTTAGACAGTCCAGAATCGAAATGCTAGACAATTCTCAGCTGAACAAGAGTACCATCAGCAGCCCCAGACACGTGTTTTGGCCTTGTGGGCTTCATCAGTGAGGTGAAGCTGAGCCTCTCCAAGGCACAGTAAGCAAGGGGTCCACTTCAAAATTACCCTAGGTAACTTAGGGTAAAATCCCCTCTTGATTGTTGACTCTTGACTTACGTTCACTCTACCTCCACCAGCAAGGTTCATTTAAGAATGTTTTAGAAAAATAGCTTATTTTCATTAGGCTTGTGCTAATAGATGTGGACCACAAACCACAGTTGTTGATTCATTAGCTATTATTGAAATGACCACGCTGTGTCTTAAAGGCAATAGGGGAAGGAAGTGTGTCTAACCTCCCCCTGTTCTGCTCAAAGACTATCTAGTACTATCCTGTGAAAATAGCTAATTGCAATTGGCCAATGGTTAATTACAGTATTATCTCTGATGGTAACCTTCATTACATTAAAAAGGAGTATTTTTGTATTTACTCCTTACCTGCAGCTGAGGTTTCAATCCTCCCTCTTTCGACAGAATCCAGAGGATCCCAGGTGAATGGATCACCCTCATGTCGAAACGTGGCACATTTTGTTAAGTTCTGAGGTTCTCTGTCAGAAGGCTCCCCTCTTTCAATCTTTTGGTTCACAAAGTGTGAACAATCACTACCAGGTAGCTCCTCCTCTTTTTCAACTTTCACAACATGGATCAAGTCCTGACAATCCTGTATGCATGGCTCTTCTTCAATGTTTACAGTTACCTGAGGCGGCTTGGTGGAGGGTTCCTCTCCTACTTCAAACGTCACGCAGTCCATGGAGTCACAGGAATTCCCAAGAGCCACCCTTTTTTTGGCACTCATAATTTCAATTGAGTTATCATGATCCTCGGTAGAACTCTCTTCCCTAACTTCAATCTTTGTCCACTCCATCTTCATGCAGCCCATTGAATCCACAAAACTACTGGTAAGGGGTTCCTCCCCACAGTCACTCTTTATCTGACCCACTGAATATCCACAATCTCTGGCAAAAGATTTCCCCCTATTGTCATTCTGCACTTGGTCCATGGATTTCCACAAGCTGGAGTAGAAGAACGTTCAGTTTTGCAGCACTTCACCTGGTCCATGGAGTGCTGGCTTCCCCCTTGTCTAATCTCCAGCCAATCGATGTAGGGGTGGTGCACTCCTGAAGATGGTCTTGCTCCTTCTTTGATGCTCTTGCTCTCCAACTATTCTGTTCAGTCCATTTCAACCAGCTCTTCTTTGTCCTAAGCTGTACTTCTTTTTTATTTTTAGAGTTCCAAACCTTGATAGCAGTGACAAACTGTGGAAGAGAGCAACAGAGAGAGGAGGGCAGTGGGAGGATGAGGCAGATGTAGCACGGGGAGAGATGGTAAGGAAATAAGGGATGGGGTAAACCGGTAGGGGAGGAATGGGGTGGGTAGAGGAGAATGAGCAGAGAAAAATATGTTAGCACAGAACTCCACAATATTCCGTTTTGCACAATGCTGCCGAATCGACTTAGACTCATTATTTGATTTGGCTGATATTTATGGATGGACAATAACGATTTCAAACCAAAGTGTTTCAATGGGAAATACACAGCTTCATAAAAGACCCATAAAAGCTAAACAGTAAATCCATTTCTCCCTCGTGACCTTGGACAGCGACATACATGTGCAGTACCTGTGGCCATTTTGACAAGTTCTCCCATAAGCCTTCTAGGTCTCAAACTGGAGAATGAGTATGCAAACAAAGGGTTTGTAGCACAAGCAGTCATGATTTTTTTGTTGTTGGTAGAAAAAGAGGTAGTCACCTGTATTCAGTGCACCAGGGGTGGAAGCGAAGGAGACAGGCTTGCTGCATTTCCACAAGGCTAGAAAGAAAACACCTTTCAAAGCACCAACATACCTCTATTCATTTGTGGCTGGCAAGTGATTTTTTAAAACCCTTCTTGTCCTACTCATTTGTGTCACAAAAGGGTGGACCCGGTGCAACATCCAATGGGTCAGGCCCTGAATCTTTGCTCTCAGTCGAGAGCTAAGTGCTCCCATGCCTCCTCGTAATGCATCGACACCAGCGTAAGTCACCCAGTTGGTCTGCTCTGTGTCTCCTCCTACTCATACCATGGTCGGAAATGTCACCCTTGTCAGAAAGGATCTGGGGCCATTAGATTACATGGCATCTGTTGGTCTTCTGTTGCTATCTATCCACCTGCTTACCTCACAACAGGAGGCTGGCTATCTTCTTACACACACACACACAAACACCAGAAGAAGTGGGAAAAGTGAGCAAAAAGAGCAGATTGGTGACGTCACAGGAAGCAAGACTGATCCACCCAGAAGAGATGGTGGGACAAGAGAACATAGATATCCTATAGGCATCAAGAAAGTATCAAAGATAAGTAACATTTCGGGATCGAGAAGAAGATGTTCATGCTACAAAAATGATGAAGATATCAAGTCAAGTTACACGTGTGCAGATGCAAAGAAACGCAAGCAGACAAAGTATTCTTAAGGCTAGCTATGTAGTGAATAGATTGCGGGATACGCCAAAATATATATGTATAGTTGTGAGTGAATTCTGGACGATTCCACTACGCATTTTAACAGTGCTGGACCAGAAAAAGGAAGGATTTTACAGTGTGTCGCAGCTGAATAGCAATCGAATTACAGAAGTGAATCAAAGAAGGCCGAGGCTGGACCAGCCCCAAGAAGCCAAGGCCTCTCCGAGCCGGAATGATCAGACAGTAGCTACAAACGTGTGAAAGAACAAACTCCTGTTTAGAAGACGGGCACGAAAACAATTAAGACGTCAGAGGTTCATTAAATAATAGTATTTTAAATACACCAAAGCTCAAAACCATGGTCTTCAGTCATGTGGATGTCTGAAAATGGACTATCGTGATGAGCTACACCTACGCAAGGAGACAGAGCATGCTATACTCCCTCGTATTCTCCAGAGCAAGGAACATTTCCAAGGCCAAGTTCAAAGCCTTAATTGATGTGCAGACAGCAAGAGGGGATGATAGATTACTTGCTAATTGGTGGAAGCTATGGTCAAGACCAACCCACTAGCATCTGGAAGCCAGCCTGCGTGTTGCTGGAGGATGTGGAAAAGTACTGACAGATGTAAGGGTGCCAACCAATTATAGAGGGCCACATAGTAAAGAGCCCTATAGTTTGTGTAACCAATGGGACGTTGTGTATTTGATGACGTTCATAGTGATCTGTTTGAGGGGAGGGCTTAGTTGCTCCACATGGTATTAGAAACCCTATCACTCTCTTAGACAAGTATGGAACCTATACCTAGATGCTCCCTTAGACCCAATCACTTTCTCAATAGGTTTTTGTAGTTTGCCACGTAGGATGACATCAGCAATGATGAGGTTTTACTATATAAGATGCTTTTTTACAAGATTTGTTGAGAGACGAGAAGATCAAACAAATTGTCGATGTTCTTTCTAAGTCCCTGTTTTAGACAATTGCAAATAGAACAGCTTTGATTTGCCAACTTCTTGAGTTAGTTTGATTATTGATGTTTGAGTATCTTCTGCATCCCCATCCATCCCCATCTATCTCAAAGTATTTCTACCTCGTCGTAAAGGGCTGGGTCGAGAACCCTGGTTCAAGGTGGTCAGGTTAAAAGTTCGATTAGGCTCGAAGGGGAGAGCGAGAGGAGGAGGATGGTAGCACTAGGAACTGTGCACAGTTGATGTGGGGCTTAAGCATGGAGGTTTTCAATTACTTTTGGAAAAGACCATGACAAGTGCTCACTGTAATTCATATTCTAGGTACTCTACCTGAAAATACTGCTTCAGAGTTTGAGATTCTGGAATGTTGCTGTTGCTTATGCTAACATCCTGCCCGCCCTCAGATACAACATGAATTGTATTGAGTCATAGGTGAAACTTATGGTCGGCCCATGGTTCATTTTCAGCTTTTCATTAAAATAGTTGGTCATGTGGGTATGTGGCTTTCCAACTATCAATACTGATGGCGTGTAGTAGTTGTATTCCCCCTTCCTGACTCCTGAAGGCATAGATTGGAAAATCCCCATCTCCTCATAGCTGGTGTACTAAATTATGTCCTTGTGATTTTAAAGAAACTATATATAGTTCTCTTGGCCAACTCTCTAAACTCCTCGAGCTGCGGCAACCAGTGGTGGACTACCTTTTATTCTCTGACATCCAATAATGGAAAGATGCAACAGGTTTAAAACCGCAGCCTTTTTCTGTAGGGGAAAAAACATAAGCCTATGCAGCCACACTTATAATCACGTGAAGCACTGCATGTCTCTATTATCTACTCCCTTCTTTTAAGATTACATCAAAATCAATGCATCTATGTTTATTACAGATTATGCACAACTAAAGAGTGATAATGGAGGGTTTGCATCAGTCATAACCACTGGCATCGCACTTCTTCAAGCCATTATCTTTCAGCCTGCTGTGCCATTACATGTGTGGGCAAATGACATTCAAATCTGGCTTGGTCCCAGGCAGAAGGGAGGTGACCTAGAAGTAACCAACTTCTAGGTGATATCCCTTTTGAAAGCAATCACAACCAACCCCATATCTGTTTCAGTCTTCAATTGGATGAGTATGCCCAGCCACTGGTGTCTCACGTTTGCTATACCTAAAGCCCCAAGCTCAACGTTGCTCATGACGCACAACAATTATTGCTAATCCTGGAGTATGGCCATTATTGCTAATATCACTGAAGGACACATTTGATAATCCACTGCCTTCTCTTATTACTGTTGATCTCTTGTCAAAATGATGATTCCTGTTTGATGGCCATTCTTCCTGTCAGAGATATTTATGGGCAACAATTAATGCATGGAGTTCATTCTCTCCCAATCAAAAGTGCCACCCCAATATCAAAATATGTTTGAGGTACTTCACTAACACTGTTTTTGACTCATTGAACACCAATCTTATCCCTCACCCATTTGCAATAGGCAAGACAAGAATCAGGACGGTGTGCAGACAGTATATTCAATATTTAGCAGACAAAATTCAATATTGCACATGAATTATCATTAGACACGTCACCCCACTCCATGGCAAAATGCTTTTCTTTCCTGGTGATTCACTTTTCACACAAATGGAAAACACCAGTTGGTTTAGGGTAACAAAAGATTACAGACTCTTTAACCCAACAACATGTACAGTTTTCCCTTTCGGTTTCTTTTCCACCCTGGTTACATATAAACAGAAACACATGTCTATATAATACTTCATATACTTGAGTAGCTCACAAAAATATTCTTAATATCAAGTTAATTTCGGCAGCACCCGAGAACATGACATGACCGTATTGCTTTACCATATGGACTTTAAATGAAATGTAAAGCTTTTCTATTTGTTCACAGAATAGACATGCACAGCACTCTTTGTTTTGGTCCTCCCTGTGCATGTTTCAGTTCTAGGAAGATTCTGGCACAGCATTAATCAACAACCTCTTTTTTCAATATATAATGAAGCCTTTTCCTTATGAACTTTTTACCATGAGGCACTGACCAATCTCTCATTCAATTTGGCGTCTCTCTCACTTTCATTAGAAAGTGAGCTTTTAAATCAATTATTTCACTTTGCTTAACATAGTAAACACTTTCCTGAATAGCACAGAGACAGATATTCCATTGGTATTTGGTGCCCTGTCTGCATTATGCAAGGCACAGGGCATGTTCAACAGTTTGAAATTGCGTTTGGCCTCTCCCTTTCCTTAGGAGACATTTTATGGAGTTCAACAGGGATACATGTGGTCAAAAGTTACTTTACAGGACTATACCTTTATTCACACTGGGAGAGAGATTGGAGATTTCCAACTTCATCAAGATCACCCTGTGTTATTTAGCTTGGTGGAAATTGATTACATTATTAATAAATCACTATGGCTACGAATCTATTCCTGAATGCCCTTCATACGAATGTCTATATGGGAAAAGATACCAATTTAACATGACTCCCCGACCCCACAAATGGTTTATTCTGTTGGTATTAGGTAATTACATTGAATATCTCTCTGGATTTGTGCTCAGGAAAGTCATCTAACCCCAGGGTCATCACATGGGAAGCAGCATCAATCCTCCTGTCTGGGTTTCCTCAACATTGTAGTCATTCCGCTGGTCTCATCCACCTGCTTCTGTCTCCCTTCCAATATCTGTATAGCGTTCCAGTCAGCTTAGACAGCTCTGAACATTTCAGACCGCTTTCCTGCTTTTTGGCCATCTCTTCATTCTGGACAGACAATCCTCATATTGACAAGAGATCCCCTTTCCTCATTGTCTGTCTACTTTTAAACCCATAATCACACCCCAAAATATCTATATTATGAGGGGCCAGCTCATTGGCTCCTGATTCGGATTGAACATCTTTTGTCCACCCCTTTGCACGGATTGGCACCTTTAGTTACTAGGCTCCAACTCTGGGAGTTTTAGTTTCACCCATTTGCATTAGCCTTTCTGAACACTCCAGTTATGGACTTAAAGTTCTACAACATGACATGTTTTTCCAATTTACAAATACGAGTCACAAAATATATATTTTTTAATTGGTCTGGTCATGCCAGGCGTAATGCACTCTGTCCCGTGTTGGCACGTGGTTGCAGGTACGAATGGCAGATTTTCGTGATTTTTAGAGAGAAAATTAATGTCACAAATACAAGATTTTACAGACAGGTATTGGATTCCATAGCTACCATATTCCAAAATCTCACATCTGTAATTTATTCGGGGAAGCTGTAATCACTTTTGAGCTTATAACTCTGGTTCCCAAGGTCGAATATTTATAAGATGGGCCTTTCATAAGCTTTTTGGGCATATTTGATCCATTTTTGTAAGTGCCATGGTTCTCAAGTAAATGAACAAAATATGATTTTGCCATATAATACTATGAGCATTTTAATTACATGCATAATATGAGTAAATTTCTTTTTCCAAAAGCCTTTTATGTAGATTTGGGCCATCTGCTGCTTTGTTGGTTTGGCCTTCAATCAAGTAATTAATCATTCTTTCGCTAAGGCTTTATTGCCGATCTGTGTTCTTATCTTACTTAAGCAGAGGGGATAACTCTTCCCCTTTCACTCACGCAACATTCTCTGGTGCTTGCCAATTGTCATTGTGCTCGGGAGAAACCATGAATTGAATATTAAGTTTGACTATGCTTCAGAGTTCACATCCATTAGCAGCAGTTTTTATTGAATCAGGGGTAACCCCAATAAACTTTGGTCAGGCACAAACCCCATCCCCTTGCTAGCTCTTCAGAGCTTCAAGGGAATTCCCAAATGTCCTGTAAGTGCAGTGAGAAGGTCACTGCTTGGCCTTTGAATCTGATGTGGGGAAGGCCTCTTTGGGTGTAACCACAGGTTTTAAAGTATGTTCTGATGAACAAAAATTAGTTCTTTAAAATCCCTTTTTTTGTTTCCACAATATACATTTTGCTTCAATGTCTTGCATCCCATGAGATGCATTTTGCTTCCATCTTCGTTCTCGTAGCTTATTTTAAAACAGTTTTTCTATAGTCACTAGTTTCATTAATGTGTGCCTTTGAATTTACGTCTGCAGTGGAGTTTCATCTGTTCATGTTCATTTCCATGCTGAAGAATGCACACATTTCTATGGTGCTCTCTGTGTTAGCAAAGCTGAATTTTCAGATACCAGGCTTTCTCATTCACACACATAGGGCCCATTTAATTTAAATTTTTGTTTTTCTGAAATCAACATACAGTTAATTGATTGTTCAGAATTACATGCTGGCCTTGTCTCTGCCAACAGTGTGTTTTCATATTTATGCACCATTTAGGCTTACTCAGCTAGAGGGAATTCATTTGTATCTTGGGGCCGAATTTAGCTCACATTCCTAATCCTGTCGGGTGGCCTTTCTCATGGAGCAGGGCACAGTAGGAAACCCACACCATATTTCCTGCATGACATTTCCAACTACATCACATTTTGATGCTGGAGAAAAGGCTGCCAACCCTATGGATTTCACCTGCTTTTTGTGGTGCAAAAGAACAAGTGTAAGTGGGGGTCACATATAATGACAGCCAGCAGGTTTCTATATGGTGGCTACCATTATTAATCGTCTCTGTAAATGCATTGCACACAGCAGTGATCACAATGCTTGACCGCAAAGAGAGGGCCCTCAAACAAACCTTTTGTCACGGACCCACCCTCAGGAGCTTGATCCAGGTGTCGACATGGAATGCTCCTACAGTTCTCCAATTTCGGAAATCTATCAAAACATGGCTTTTTCAACAACACCTGACCGACCAATGCACATACCAACGCATAGACCTCAACTCAAAATGCTGCATTACTGTTAAACGATGCCAGCCCACTGGCTAGCCACACTCTGCACAGTTCTCTCTTGATCTTGAGCTAGGTCCGTGCTTTAAACAATAAAATTAAATAAATAATAAAATACGGCTATTTTCCCCTTTGTCGGAACATTTTACAAGAACCTGCAACCCGGGTTACAGTGCCATTTTCCTGTCGAGGTGGAAAATCATCAGTATCCAGCAGAAATAACAACCAGGATGGAATTGGATATGGTGTAGGACCAATCTGCCGAATAAACAAGATGAGGCCTCTAGTAGTAAAATTCCCTTAAAATGCTTTTGCTCATTCAGTAATTTAAAGTGTGGAATAGTTCACAGTAATCTATGGTTTGTGGACTTTTTTTGTTGAACGAGCACCATCTCGGTATTCGTGAACCAGGCGGTTTATGTGCGCTCAATTTAGGGAAATTAAAATGGGGTCACTTTTTAGTAGTCTAAAGCATGCTCTGACTCGAGGAAGGGCAGGAGGAAATGGAACATGCACCCATTTGGGGAATCACTAGTGAGATTTTCTGATGAGTCTGCAGATGTAGGTGATGTGTCCACGAGCAGGGTGGGACTAGTGGTGAGGTTCTAAAAATGTATGCATAGCTGTGATCACTTAAGGTGGGGAATAGTTTCACATACAGAAATATTGTGGGATGGAGGGTGTATCCAGAATCAGTGCAGAGGTTTAAGGAATAGCTGTGGGGATAACTCAAGCGCAATATGCTTGCCTTGGGGACAGAACTATGCTGTGTGTTATGGGTTTGATAGTATGGTGAGGCCTGCTGAGCACTCAACCCCCCCCACTTTCCCGAGGTCCATAAATTGAATACCACACCTGGGTAATAACAATGACACTGACTAGTACAGTGCTTTGAAGCTAGAAGAAGACATTATGAAGCGCTATATGAATCTCTGCCTTATTATTATTGTTATGTGAGATGAAGAGAGGGTCAGGGTTTTTGCAAATGTATGCATACCTGCTCTGAATACACTGGCAAACACAATGTTAGTGTTCAGATAGGAGTGTATGCCACATTACGGCTGTGTATAACAACGTTTGTAAGCACTGTTCTAATTTATTTTCTTATGTTATTTGATATTTGTATAGCCCGTAGTTCCATTGGTATGGCCTTCGAAGCGCTGTGAGGTGAAAGGCCCTTCAGAAGACCGCAGTCTGTGCAAAGATGAAAATGAAAGAACATTACATTGATTGAACAGTATTAGAATTTAGGTCACTATTTATACTAGCAGAGATGACTAGTTCAAAGACATTATAAAAGCCACGCCAAGCAGGGTGTTCAGACACCGAGAGGACAGCTATGTCAGTGACTATGTGACAGCTGGACCAGATTTCTCATGGGACACAGCTGTATTCTATGGTTTGTAGTGCAAAAAGGGGATGTTTGCTGTTCATCTGTTCCTTACACTTAAGTCATGTTAAAAACAAGTGCTAACAAAAGCAAATGTTTTGGCTTTTTTTGTGGGTATTCTGTAATACAGTGTTGGTGGTCTTGTATAATGCCTGTCTGCCACTAACGGTGGCCTCGCTGTGCTTGGCTCTGTAAGAAAATAAGGGGTGGGGGGTTGTGATTTATTAGTGGGACAGTGGGAAAAACATATTCTAAACCTGCGGTGTGATTGGATGCAGGATCTGCTTTCTATGGATTTGGCCAAGAAACTTATGAGTGTTAACCATAGGGAAGAGCCCAAGGTCTGATCAACTACACTGCTTTGGGTCTGGTAAGCCACTGATGTGGGAGAGTGTGACAGGGCTATATAGGAGAGCTTAGTTGTGGTTCGGTTAGTGTTAATGTGCTAATGGCTAGGCATGTGGTGGCCTTCGGGGGAGGAGGGTTTGTGTGTGTAGTGTAAGGTGACAGGAGTTTTTAGAGGGGTGTCAGTTAGTCAGGAGTAGGCCTTACAAGGCAAAACAGCCTGCCACTCTCCACTCCAATCCCTGGCCCTTAGCAGACAGGTCCCATTTCTATAGTTCCCAATGCTACCTATCTCTTTCTCTCCGTCTTGGTCTCATACAGGTACACTGTACCGCATGAGGAACAAAAACAAGCATCCATGAGTTGATGAGTTGGCAGATGAAGGAAAAGGGCGGTGTGGAAATGAACATTATCAAAACCTACCACCAGCTTATGGCGGCAAGAACTTATGGTTCCGTGGAAAGGCAACTTATAATTTGAGGACTGCAGTCACCCATTTCACCTTCCTTCATAGCAGGCTGAGAGATGCCTTACTCTAAGATGGTCAGGTTCTATGCAAAGTGTCCTGCAGGGCCGTATGCCCTTTGAGGGCAGGGCAAAGCGTTTGTCAGGTGTTCGTCAGGGAATTGTTGGGGTAGGTGCCAGAATCCCTGCTTATTTCGTCCAGAGGTCTACATTGCTGTTTTCCGACAAGCCCAAAACTCTTCTTACAGTCCAAAAATGAAACCACCTCCACCACCACCAACAGCCACAACTCACCAGGTTTTACACAGCACCAGGAATTTGGTATCAAATTGATGTTGTAACCCTGCAAGGGATTCTTCATGATGAAACAAGGAGTAGAAAAGATCGAAAGGTGGAGTGTGAATTCCTCAAAAACACACAAATTATTATGTAGCACCTTGGCCTAAAAATGTACATGGCGAGGTCAAGCAGCTGCAGGATGGTGACGGATTTTAAAGAGCAGTGTGTTGGCAGTGACAGATGGGGTGTGATGGACTTTCCAATAAGGCTGTAAACTCAAGTTTGCAGTGTCCTGGCCCTTGCTAGCTAAGAGTCTCTTGAGGGGGGGGGTTCTTTACATCTGCCAGAGTTAAATGTGAAAAAGGAAATTGGGTACAAACTAAATAACTGTAGTGTACCTAGATATGGCTACTAATCATGCCTCAGAGGCCGTTGTGATGAATTCAATGGAGCCATCACAGGTTCCCCGGCGATTACCTCTTCCCATGTGGCCAGGGGACGGCAGCCGCTACCTGATCCTGACCCTGGAGATGGCTATATGAGGGAAGATCACATGGGAGGAGACAGCCGCTGTCGAGATGTTATGGCTTCATTGGATGAGGCACAATATCCCCCGCTTTCCCATGAGGAAGACCCCATGTTACCCAATACCATAATGGCCTGTTGCCATGCATCTGTTCTGCCCTACACAGAAAATAAGGAGACCTTTTCCCAACACCCTTTGGCCAAACTCCCACCCGTAACCTAAAGAGAACAAGCTCCAAGAAAACCCTTTTCAGTTCTAAAACAAAGGGATTGTGGGGGTAGGGCGAATTAGACGTGCACAAGCCGATTACGGCCAGATATCCGGAATCAGCACACCCAACACGAACCTGTTTACTGCATTATTGCCACACCAATGGCATTTCTGCCGAGCAATATATCACGACCTGTTTAGAAGTAAAGTACACTGAACTGACCAGTAACATGCTTTTGGAACCGTCCGTTGCTCCATTTTTTCTACAGTTTGACAGAGAACAATTACAATAAGGTTTCTAAATTGAACACTGTTCAGGATTTAGCATCAGCACTATAGCCCAATGCACTATATGTATCTATATGCCCTGATGACGACCTCATAGGTTGAAACACGTGTTGGCATTTTTTCGCATTTCCTGACGGCATTTTCTGCATTTCTTGACATCTGAGGCATTTTCTGCATTTTTTGGCATTTGTTTGGCATTTTCTGTACTTTTGGCATTATATGAATGTACTTTGTTTTGGACACTGCCCGGCAGGACACTGCCCGGCACTTATCTGTTTGTAGTATTAAGCTTCTTGCATGAAATGTGTACCCATGTGTACCAAGAATGTATCATTTGTTTTTGGGGCACTTTAAATCAAAATGTCCTAGTATTGACTTGAGGAATTAAAGCTGGGCTCTTTGATTCACTAATCAATTGCACCATAAATCAGTTGTGTCTTTTTGTGAACACTCCTCATCCACTCTGTTCAAACTTATCACACCCAGTGAGCATACAACAGGTAACAAGCGCAGCCTGTGCAGATGGTTACCCCTTACAATTCCTTTTCAGTTCTAGTTTTCCTTCATGTAGAACTGATCCTCCACATGGAATCATTGAGAAAGACGCTCCAAGTATTATGCATCAGAAACCCTCAATGGACTTTAATTCCCACAACCACCTAAGTCATCAGCTAATAACAGTGGACTTAAATTCCCACAACCACCCAAGTACTGAGATGAGAAGCATGAAGTAGTTGATGCAGAGAAGCAGGGGCGTCAAGCTTAATGAATGTGCTAGTTGCTGGATGAAAACACCTGTGCTCAAGACCTTTACAGATGGTAACCAAACTGCGAGAGAGAGCTCAGGAGAAGATATGGCATCTCCACTGAAAGAGGACAGAAGCTGGAGGCACAAGCTGGTGTGCAGAAGCTGGAGGCAAAAGCCAGTGTGCAGAAGCTATAGGCATGAGCCAGTGTGCAGAAGCTGTAGGCATGAGCCAGTGTGCAGACACTGGAGGCGAGAGCTGGTGTGGTGGAGCAAATTAGCTTTGCAGCCAAGAAGGGAATTAACGTGGTGCAAGCTAGGCGTGCTGTGGAGATACCCAGAATAACAAAAGGATTACTGGGCTTCCGATGGTTGGGAGAAGCAGCGTTGTCCTTACCGGGAGCTGAGAGGAAGCCAGTGTGCAGGAGAGGATCCACGAGAGAGGCTGGCGAGATGTCAGAGCCGCCCAGAGTGGGAAGCAAGCAGTAAAGGTAAGCCGCATAAGCACAAACAAGACCAAAGACACTACACAGTGCTGGTGAGTCTGCCGAGCAGAGTAGGGACCCCCAGGGCATTTGTGGCAACTGTGCCAAAGAGAATTTGAACATTGTGAAAGTTATGGAAAGTGAAATAATACGATTATTTGTAAATTTAATGTGCAGATTGCCAACCCGAACCCCAATAAGAAGTAAATGCAAATGTGGGGGAAAGCTTATAAGAACTGTGAAACAAGTAGATATACCAATCTAAGAAGGG
Organism: Ambystoma mexicanum; assembly: GCF_040938575.1. Classification (NCBI taxonomy): domain Eukaryota; kingdom Metazoa; phylum Chordata; class Amphibia; order Caudata; family Ambystomatidae; genus Ambystoma; species Ambystoma mexicanum. Next base: position 312,180,635 of record NC_090932.1, read on the forward strand.
TATATGCTACTTGGAAGTCAAGAGGAACTATACAATATAAGAAGTCCTGGCAAGCAGTACAAGAAAAGATGTCCAAGCACGGGAGTATACCAGGCAGTTGCTAATACAAGAAAAGTCCTGGCAGGGAGGTACTGCAGGCAGTTGGGAGTACATAAAGAGTCCTGGCAGGGGGGTATACCAGGAAAATTGGAAACCTACAAGGAGTGTCAAGCAGAAAAAGTGTTTGATAAACAACAAAGGAACTCGTGTTTAAAGAAGTAACTTTTGTTAAAGAAGAACTTACAAGGTTGAACGTTTTTTATCTAAAAGGATCGTTGTGGGTCAAGAAAGACACAAAGATCTGTTAGACCCAGAGACATCTGTGATACTAGTGAAGAAACCGGGTGACGGGAATCACTAAGGTCTTTTCCATTTTTGAAGAACATTTACATTCTATTTTTATTTACGAACACTTTTTGCAAATTCGAGGTTGAAGTCATTTCCCTTGTCAATTTATTATTTTGTGCTAGTGTGAGGGTCAGGATAGAATATTTGATCCAAGGACGGCTTTTGATTTATGATATCCTGTCAAAGACAGATGTTTAGTTTTTGGTTTTTAGTTAGGAAACTCAGCTTTAGAAAAGGGTCAGAGAGGCATTTTCCCAACCCATTTAAGTTGAATAAAAGTCTTTAACCAAAACATGACAACTTTGTGTCCAGCTTTCATTTCTGACCCCTCACACATTGCCCATATATTATGACTTCTGGCCATGACCTGCAGGCATTGCGGCTAGGAGCATTTTGCCAGGACAAGGTACTAATCCAGTTTTTACCACAGCAGAGCTCAGGATATATATTCAAGTGTTTTCACATTGATGCCAGTGGCCCCAAAGACAAATGGAGAAATTGAGTGGTGGAGAGGGGGAGAAAACTCTTACCATGGGTGTTAAACAGAGTATTTATGTTCAGTGGATCAGGTGATCCGAGTGGGGAGGAAGACTTCTGAGAATCCCATCTCTATCTACCTGGAAGTGGCTGATGGTACTAGACCGAAGGCCCCGGCAGGCTGACTTTCCTGATCCCCAGAGTCCTCCACAGCTCTTGGGACGGGCAGAGTACAATGACTTCATCCCATACAATTTTCCTTTCTCTCCGGCTCTGCATTGTTTCTTGCCTGCCTGTTATGATGGATAATCTGTATTGGTCTGAAGCTCCCCTTCTCGATTATCTACTGACAAAGTGAAATGTTGCAGATAAAGTGACCATCGCATGATCCTGAAGATGATGTATTTGTGTCAGGTAAACAAATGAGGTGTGCGTATTCTGTAACTCACCTAAACGTCCTCCCTCTCAAATTGGACTTTAAGGCATCAGAGACAGGCCCTTGCAACAATGCTTTTACATTGGCAGGCATTTTCACCTGGGTAAAAGCATTGGAGCGGGTGCATCTGTGCTGAAAGGTGCACAATCTAACTAGACGTGTTGAGGGTAAGCAATATAGATTTTTTAGTTTTTTTTTAAGTTAGTGCAAGGGTTTCCTTCCATTTGTGCACACAAAAAGCTATACCCCAGAATTGATGATTTTACATCATTGTAAATGAATACCTATGTAAAGACATGGAGCAAAGGTATCTATGGCCAACTTGATAGAGAAGTATTCAAGTTTTATTAAAGGGTAATTTCTTTTTTTAACAACTTTATGCTAATTTAGAGTATAGGCTGTTCCATTGCATTGTTTTCTTTTGACAAAATTGCTCTCAGTCCAACTCCAAGTTGGTAGTTTTAAGGATGAATTCCTTTTCAATGTTGTGTAAAATAAGAAGAGGCCATTTTGAAAGAGCTTCATTTTTTCCAAAGAACTTTATAAATATTTTCTTTAAGACAAGAAAATGCACCGTGGCCACAGTCATCAACAGTTTCTACAATTATTAAGACCCTGGGAAGGTGTGCCAGCCAATCAAGTTGCTCCAAACCTCATCTAAATCTCATGATCTAAGCCTGGGTTTGGAGCAAGCCATGGGATGTACACGCCTGCAAGCCACTTCCAGCCCACCACTCCCAAGCCCCCTGCCTCCACACCCTGGACCTCCCCCACCGCTCACACCACCCTTTCCTGCTTACCATTACACAGCTCTCCACAGCCACTGGCACGTCAATCTCCCTCCCCTACCATAAAAATGGAAGGGAATCTTAGGGTAAACCCTCCCCTTCCATCTCTATGCCAACTGTGAGGGATTGCCTCCACTCTCCACGGGCCACACGCTCCCTGCAGCTTCTGTTTTTTGTTGTTTTACCTGCTATTAGCACCCCAAGGCTTGCCTCAGGGTTCTAATAGCAATAATTACTCCTTCTGGGGGCTGAACTGGGTAGTAGCGACATGGGGTCCTTTGTTAACCGGCAGCCCGGGTCGTTACCACCCGGTTTAGATCAGGGAACGGGCGATTATTGCTATTATGACATTAGGTAAGAGAAAGAAAATTCCTAAACTCTTCCCCCCTGGATTTTTCACAATGAGAGCAGACTTTTTCTACAAAGTTTCACGGTCATTACATGAAGATATGCTCCATTCGTAGGAGGAATCATGTTAAAATCCTTGAGGAACACCAAAACAAGCTTTTGAGGTCCCCTTGACCTCCAACTTTTCTATTTCCCCCCCCCCTAGGAATGAGTTAGAGAACTTTTAATAAGTTGAGCACTCTCAAACAGTCTGAGCATGTCGTCTCCCTGTTTTCTGTAGCCATAATTTAACATAGGTCTCCATTTGAGTGCAAATTCCTCAAATGATTAATGAGTGCAGGCCATGAGTTTTCCCATTGGAAGGAGCTACCATTGTATGCGCTCCCTTAAGGTAAAATGTGGTGGCTCAGCATTCTGGCAATGAGAGCCAAACACCAATTTTCCAGCCAACAACATTGTTTGTTTGTTTGTCTATTGATTTGTATTGCACGCCAAACCCAAGGGTATCTGGGCGTGTTTGCACACGAATACAAGTATACTTTAGCCGTGAGTTACAGTCGTTAAAGTTGAATGAGTTCCAAAGATTACAGTTAATTAGCACATAATACGAACAGATAGTATTTACATAATAACAATGGATAAGTGGATGGTATTTACAAAATAATACAGTAGATAAGGCAGTTCAAAGTGATACCATTTAAGTCAGTGGCAGTGGTTACAGTGCCAATGGGTCAGACAGCTACAATTGAAGAAGCAAAGACAATCCTGATATGTCAGAGGTCCCTGCATACAAGCCAATTTATAGTGTTTCGCCTAAAGTGAAGTTAAGGTTGATCTGCTCTGAAAGAGGGAGGGAGGGAGGGAGGGCGTTCCAGAGCTGTGCCGCCCTGACAGGGAAACTGCTTCCACCCGTTTTCTTTTAAATTTTAATCTGGAGACGACCAGACAGAATGAATTAGTTGTCCTGGTGGGGCGTAAGGTGGATTTTCTGACAATTCTCTGAGAGGTGGCGCAGGGCAGCACCATTTAGGCACTTGTAGGTTAGGGAGACAGTTTTGAGCGTGATTTTGTAGTGATGTGGTAGTGATCTTGCCTTCGGGGGTATGCAAAAGGTAAATGTGTTTCACAGGAAGCCCCAGTAACACCACCCCGAGCTCCTAAGGGAAATGAATGCCCAGCATGTTTGATATTACTCCAATAACATTTTTCAAGACAAGCTTTGTCTTCCGACAGTTCCACCAGATGTGTAGGAGGGTATCATCTTCTCTGCAATCCCAACATGTATCTGACACCTCAGGAGAAATCCTATCTAATTTGAAAGGGCTTACGTACCACCTGCACATAAGTTTGCATTCTAGCACCCAACATTGTACACATGTAGATGATTTTCCCTTCCAAGCCTACATGTTGGACCAGTCATAATAGGTCTCATTACAAGTTTGGTGGTATTTCGGTGTTAACTCCTCTGAAATAACAGCTAATGGATTTATTGTTACTGCCACTTTATCCGGTGGAATTACCAGCAGATTACAAGTGGTGGCACACATTGTTAGTTCCCATTAATTGGAGTAAATAGAATTTCATGCAGATTTCTGCAGAATTACTGATTTTGCTGATTTTCGGCAGTAAAGTGGTGTATTTACCCCCAGTTTTTTGCTGGAAGGTAATGCTCTACTTCACCACCTAACTTTTAGTATGGCAGTGCAGTACTGCGGTGGTAACGGAGTTACCGCTCCATTACTGCTGTATTTTACCGCACCAGCTTACTTGGAATGAGGCTGATTGTCTCACAGTCTTTCCAAGTTCCTCATGCCATTAACCCATGAATCTCCTTGAAGGTGGCAGGCATGATATTAAGACTTTGTAAATGCTTGAGATAGAATCAGTTCTCAATTCTTATGGGGAAGAAGTCTCCTTGTGGCAGCCTCCCTATATGGTGAGTGTAGTGCCCAATGGTGCAGCTGAAGGTACTGAAGCCCATCTGTCTCATGAAAGTCAAAGGGCCTCATTACGAGGTAGGAGGTAGCCATGGTGCTATTGGCACCATGGCTACCCCCTTACCACATTCCGGGTCTGGGTTCTCGGAATAGGGACTTTCCCGGGTCATTCCAACCTTGGAGGACCCGGTAAGTCCCCATTCTGAGAACCATTCCCCATTCCCATTCGAGCCCCCATAGGGCTCATTGGGAATGGGGATGGAGCTAATAACGGGCCCGCTAATAGCGGGCCCGTTATTAGCTCCCTGGTCCCTTAGCAGCTCTAGCTAAGGGACCTCATAATGCGGCGGTAAGGGGTTCACGGCAATGGCACCCTTACCGTTGCCGTTAACCCCTTACCGCCGACCTCGTAATGAGGCCCAAAAAGACCAAAAAAGATACAATAAGCACCTACCCCCTGTTGCCAGGTGTCAGCATGAACGTTTCAAGAAAGATCACAGCCACATGGAGATCGCCAATTTGTCCCAAAACAACAAAAGCCCACTTAGTTAGAGGGCTGATATAGAGGGATAAGAGATGAGAATTGAAGGAGCTCACTCCCCACAATACCAATAAACACTCTAAAATAAAGGGCACATCCCAGTAGGGAATGAGATCAAGAGATTGGATTGTGAGTTGTCAAAGTTTTTTTATATAAGATTCAGCATCCAGAGAACTCTGCTGCCTCAAGAGCGCTCTGGCTCACGATACAGATACAAAGGGCCTCATTACGACTTTGGAGGTAGCCATGGCGCTATTGGTGCCATGGCTGCCTCAAAAACCATGTCCGGGTCTGGGTTCCCTGAATGGGGAATTACCGGGTCATTCCGAGTTTGGAGGGCCCGGTAATTCCCTTTCAGGGAACCCGGGCCCGGTCCTTCCCCATTCCCATTTGAGCCCCCATTGGCCTCAATGGGAATGGAGAGGGAGCTAACAACGGGCCCACTCATAATGGGCCAGTTGTTAGCTCCCTGGTTCCCTCGAGGAACCCGCTATGGACGTCTGGATAAACCAGACGCCCACAGCGGGTCCCGCGAGGGAACCTCGTAATATTGCAGAGTGGGTTTAACGGTGCCAGCACCATAACCGGCGCCGTTAAACCCATTCCGCAATAGTTATAATGAGGCCCAATAGCATTTAAAACGTTAGAGTGTCATCGCTGACGTCGGATATACAGGTTACAAATTACAATGTCATTGCTCAGGGAGAGAGTACACATATAGGACTGTAGGTGCCGGCTTCACAGGATTGGCTGATGCGTTGGCGGGAGGGTAGGCATCACGTGGTTCAGCTAAGCCGGTCCATGCGAGGTGAGGGCCTGGTCAGGTCCGAAGATGCGGTTGAAACTAGCTAAGCTGACCTGCCTACTTATTCTGGACATGCAATAAACAATGATCATCAATATACCTTTGAGTAAATCTTAGAAACCTATAAATTGTACACGTGTGTTTGCACTGTCGCACTTTAAGCCGTTCATGAGGTGGAGGGGAGTGGGGCCTTGCCCCTGTGGTAACCTGGGGGCTGGGATTGATAGCTGTCTGGTCTGGCACATCAGAGCGGGAAGAGAGTGGAGTGCCATTTGTCAGTTCAGAAGAGAATATACAGTGACAGGAGTCTGGGTTTACTGGGGGCACTTTAGGGTGGGCCGCACAACGGGGTCACTCTTCTGTTACATCAAAAGGAATACCTTGGAGGGGCACAGGATTGAGCAAGCAGTCATTTTTCAACAGTGGGGGTGAGGGGTGCAGGAGCAGGTTTGTGGAGATGGATGAACTACAAGTCATGGTTCGGCCTGGACACACACAGGACAGTGATCTCAGAGGAAGGGTGAGAAGATACATTGTTTAGTTGTAGCAGTTAGGCGTAGAGCATCCATGGGAAAGGGTCTTGGGAGGCGAAGGCAACGGAGGAAAAAGGTGGGGGCTGTCAGCGCTCACTGTGCGCAGTGCTGCTAAAGGGAGAGGAGACTTCACACTGTCAGAATGCGGCCTAGTCCAAAGATGGAGTCGAGGGTACACAAAATGGAGTCCAAATGTGTCTTGCAATAGCCCCACCTCTGCTCATGTTGAGGCCTTGTTCCCTCGTCATAGCAAAAGGGCAATGGGGCGTCCCCCACTAGTGCAAGAACAAATGATCCTTCCCGTGTACAATGTATGGGGGGAGGGCTCAATCGACCCTCCCTTCCTTACATTGACCCTTTCGTTACATCTAAAGTAACAAAGTACTTTTTTATTATTATCATTAGCATTCCTGTAGTGCTCTGCCTCCATGACCGCCTCGCCCTAGGCTGGGGTTCCCTTTATGGGCATCCATGCTCTGCATTAACTTCGCAAACTTTGGCCCCTTCTAGCATATTCATCAGGGGTACAGGTCATGCATATTCCCCCATCCCCATCCAGGTCCACCCCCACTTCCTTATACCATTGTAACTCTCTGGGTTCTTTGATGGTCGTATGATACAGGTTGTCCACCCTATCCCCTAGGTAACGATACACTGTGGTCAGACAGTATTTGGGGCCATTGGATTCGCTGGTTTATATCTGTGTATCTTTCATTGTTTGCACCTTTGTCGGGTTGCCCATTATCACCATCATCATTGCCAAATTCGGCATGTATTTTGTGCAACATCTAACCCCTACCTGGCACACACAAAAAATGTACAGCAGAAAGACGATGAGTGGGATAAAAATGTTCATCATTTTTCCGAACCAGGAGGGTACCCAGTCAAGGATGTTATCGAACCAGTTGCTGGGCTCGATCCCCCCTTCTTTCTTCATTCTTTCACCCAGGTTGTGTACTGCGGATATCATGTTTGATAGGGTCCCGTTGTCAGCGTCTGCAGAAGGTACGAATGTACAGCATGCACTCCCGATTTTTCGGCAAGCAACATCATCCATTGCTGTGAGTGAGTACAGGACGTACCGGTTCTGCACGGTCATCAGCCGCAGTGCTCGAAGTTCCACCTTGATCACGTTGAACCCTTTTTCTGTGTCGTTAGCCAGTTGGATCAGCTTTCAGCATACTATCTGGGGCCACTTGGCGTTTGTTCGCACCTGGATGCCTGGCACCAGAAGGAAAGCAACGAACGTTTCGGCTGAATTAAAGAGTTTGTATTGGTCTGGAATTTCTGCCAGGAGGTCTGAGGATTTGCTAGAGATATAATTTGATGATCTTCGTTTGCGGGACACTCTGTCTTGTAGCTCATCGTTGGACAGAATGGCATACGTGGAGGGTTCTTTCATAGCTGGCTGGGGTGCCGGCGGTGTGTCGGTTGGCCCCCTTCCTCCTTGGACATGGTTTTTCAGTATTACCATCAGAACTGAATGCAGTGTGGCCTTGGCGCAGGTACCTCTCCATTTTTGCAGGAGATGCAGGTATGCTTGTTTGCCGCACACCCAGTATGTGTCCATTGATGCTGCAGTGCCTTTTTCCATGTGTGGGAGAATAATTGTCTTCTTGCAATGTTTATTTGAGCCCATGGGCACCCTCCCTTCCCCATGAAAACAGAGTTTGTGTTGAATTTCTCTTTGTATCTTGATCGGTTTCTCGAGAGCTGTTACCCACGTTAGTTTGGCGATGTGTTGGGACCATGTTGGAGTGCATGTTCTTTTGACCCATTGAAAGTTCTCCTCTGTTAGTCCATGGAGTGCTTCAGATTTGCATGTGATTGTCTCTTCGTGCTATTTGTTTTCGGTGAACATTGTCCCCTTGATGATGAAAAATGGTTCTTTCAGGCAGAATACTCCTGGTGCACGTTTTCTCATTTTGCAGCATCTGTATTGTTACCGTGTGTGCTTGGTAGGTACTTCTGATTCTACATAGAGCTAGACGAACGAGACACTGGGCATCCGACAAAGGTATTTCTTGGGCTATGAGAAACTTGGGCATGCCAGAGGCATGGGGTATTGGAGAGCAAACATAACAGCTCTCATTTGTTGCCAGTTTAGCTGTGGCACTCATGTCTGAATACCATTTATTGGACTGATCAGGGTAGCGGTGGTCTTCTACTTCATCTATTCCCAGGCCATGGTATGCATCATAACCCCTCCTTTCCACCCCCCTTTTCCGTCTCTTATTCCCCCCTTGACCATTGTGTATCTTTTTCACCTTTTGATATGGTACAGGAAAAATGTCTGTCCATGTTTCATCATTTTGTTCATTATCACTCCGCCAAGATTGTGACATTGGATACATTTGTGTGGTGGGGACGTAAGGTTTAAAGTGCATATTATCGCCATTTGAGGTAGATTCATCAGTTGTGTGCATATCTGTATATGGCGAACCCAGAACACCGAACATAGAATAATCAACATTATACTCATTGGATATGTTATCAACATCATAACCCATAGCAGCATATGTAAAAATGGGGGTGTTGACAGTTCGGTTTGTGTACAGAGTGGTCAGATTAGCATTTAAAGATACATTGTGTGCCCAGATTACTTTGAACCCATTCCAAATGAGATTTGACCCTTCTTGTATCAAATGTATCCCGCCTCTCCCTCCTTAATATCACCTAATATAAAGGTCGAGCTCCAGTACATACCCAAGCAAAACAACATTACAGAAAAAACAATAGCTACAAAGTAGAGGCCACACTCACAGCTATACGCTCTAGTAGCACAAATTTCTCCCCTATCACTATCTACATTTGCGGTGTCATTAGTTAGGGCCCTCCTTTCCGCCATGTTTCTACCTGAAGGGGCGATGTAATTGTGTGAAGTACACAGCAATAGATCACATTTTGTCTTTTCATTTCACATTTAACCATTATAATGCTTATTTATGTTTCTCTCGTAAACTATGTTAAAGTGTAATGACAAAGTACATTACCTTTTTACTTGGATGGAGAGAGAGAGAGAAAAGTAGAGAGAGAGAGAAAGAGAGAGATATGAAAGTAAAACTGCACACTTTCACTCTTATTCTTTATTTACATTATTTTCTGGAACGTTCTTCTTTGCTAATTTTTTACTGATATTGGTTCAGCTATGGAACGGCACTTTCTTGTTCTTGTGGTTGGTCACCATGTGGTGTTGTACTGTCATGTGCCTTTATTACATCCGAGAGATGCATCCAGTACTTCAAGCCCTTTACTTTTACAGCTGAGGGTGTGCAGTACACTACCTCGTAGGGACCATGGAAACGTGGAGAGTTCCATCTTCGTACAAACCTGCGCACATACACACTTTCTATGGGCATTAACTCTGTTCCTGCGCTATCTGTTGCCGGCGTGTTCGTGTCTGTTTCATTTTCTCGTGTGAATGGGGGTGCCATTTGTTTTGCTATGCTTCGTACTGCTCGTGTCAGTTGGGTAAGATATTCCTTAAACTCATCCCCCAGCACTGTGGCAGCTTTGTGTGCATCGGATGCTCTTCTTATTGGAGATAGGGGGATCTGAATACGTCTTCCCGTCACTATTTCATGCAGGGACAAATGGTGGTCCTTGCTTGGCTGCGTTCTGAGTTGAAGCAGTGCTAGAGGCAAGCAATACACCCAGTTCTTTTTTAGGGAGTGGCATATTTTAGATAATCTACACTTAAGTAGGCCATTTATCTTTTCTACCAATCTGTTTGCTTGCGGGTGATAAATCAAGCAACGTTTGTGTTTAACCCCTACAATGTTGTCACTTTTTTGAAGAGGTTGTTTACAAAGTGAGGTTCATTGTTAGAGCGAATTACATCACAAATCCCCACTGTGGGAACACCTCCTGTATTAGAAACTTTGCTGCACACTTGGGGTCTGGGTGTGCACATGGTTCTGCTTCCACCCAACGTGAGAAGGGGCACACCACTACAATGAGATACCTTGCCCCGTTGCACCTTTCTCCCATATTGGCATAGTCAATGTGTAATTCTCGGAACGGCCCTGGAGGGCGTGGCAATGTTCCTCGCAGTGTTCTGAATGTCATACCTGAACTGTACATCTGGCATGTTGTGCATTCTATTATCAATTTTGTCACATGTTCCTGGCACAAACCAATCCTCTTGAATGTCTGCCATTATGTGCTGTTTTGTTACGTGTGCTGGGAAGTGAAGTTGTTGAAATGCAATTTGGAGTAGTTCTAACAGCATCACCACTTTCCCTGTCATTTCTTGTCACCAGAGAAGGTCTTTTGGGGATTGTTTACACCCTCTCCTTGTCCATATCTCTTGCTCTTCTGGTGGGGTGCGTCTCTGTAGCTCTATTATTTGAATTATAGGGGCGAACTGTACCCTTCTGCCTTGCCGGCTTGCGCTGGTGTTTTTACTATGCATTCTACTGCTTGGGGGACGTCAACGTATGCCGCTTCTTTTCACAGCAGCGTCAGCTGCTGCCTTCCCGAGTGAGATTGCGTCTGTGTTGTTCGTGTGGGCCTGGCATTTAACCAATGCCACTACTGATGGTTCTGCTAATGCATTAATGAGGTTGTTTAACAATTGTGCGTGTTGCACGGGAGAGCCATCCGCTCTCCTAAATCCTCTTCGTCGCCATTGTGACATGTCTTTGTCACATATGCTGAGTCCGAGTATATTGTTACTGCACATCCTTTGGCTGTATGTAATGCTTCTATTATGGCAATGACTTCTGCTGCTTGTGCTGAAAAGTGGGAGGGGAGACGTTTCTGCATTATCACTTCATACTCTTCCCCCTCTATTCTTACCACTGCTGCTCCTATGTGTTTTTCTCTAGTTTCACAGTCTATGGACGCTGACCCGTCCACAAAGTATATCTCACCATTTTCTAGGGCGTTTTCACTTGCTTTGGGGATATCATCGCCTTCCCCCTTGTATGTAGCGCAATCGTGTGTCTGCATATCTTCTACGGTGCATGGTTCTGTAATTAACGTAGCTGGGTTTACAGTCTTACAGCGTACAATATGTATGTTTGGGCTTGAAATTATAATTTTGTATGCTGTTGGACTTTGATCTTTCTTGTATGGCAAACATGGAGTGTTCGACAAACAGTGTCACGGAGCATCCCATTACTATTGTGGCACTTTTTTCTATGGCAAAAGCTGCTGCAGCGAGACTTTGTTCGCAAGCAAAGTGTCCCTGCATTACTGAGTCCAATGTGCCGCTGTAATAAGCCAATGGCTTGTGGCCTAATGACATTTTTTGTGTCAGTACTGCTGTCATTAGTGTTCCATTGCAATGGGAAAATAAATAAAATTCCTGGTCATAATCGGGTGTCACAAGAACAGGTGCACTTGCGATGAGATCTTGTAGTTTGAAGTATTGTGTGATCATGTCTTGTGTCCATTTTATGGGGGCGCTATTCTTCTTTGTTTCTTTCAGTGCCTGGAGGAGGGAACGTGTGTATACAGCATAGTCTAGTATGCAGTCTCGGCAATAGTTATATATTGCGATGAACTTCTGCATGTCCTTCACAGTTTTGGGCATTTGAGTGTGAAGTATCGTTGCTGCTTTGTCTCGTGCAATCCTTTTGACATCTTTTGATATTAGCTGGCCCAAATACAATACTTCTAATAGGCAGTACTGCAACTTTCCCTTGTCCACTTTGTACCCTTTTGTTGCTAGCAGATTCAATAAGATGATTGAGTCTATTCTGCATTGCTCCTCACTCTCGCTGCATATTAAGAGATTGTCTATTTACTGAATTATACTTTTTACATCAATATTGCCAACATCTTTGTGCAATATTCTGTTGAATATACTTGGGCTTTCACAGTAACCTTGAGGTAGTCTGCAGTGCTCGTATCTCTTTCTCCCCAGGGTGAATACTGTTAAGTACTGGCAACTAGGATCGAGTGGCACTGAGAAAAAGGCATTCTTCAGATCCACAACTGTGAAATACGTAGCATCTTTAGAGATGCTGCATAAAATCGATGCAGGGTTAGGCCCTAGGGGGAACTCCTTTTGTATGACGTCATTAAGTGGGTGGGGATCCTGGATCATCCTCCAAGCCCCGCTCTTTGCCTTTTTTATCAGATAAATGGGAGTATTGCATGGTGAATTTGATGGTACAATTATGGCCTGTTGTAATAATGCATTTATTGTTTCTTTTATACCTTCCTCTGCTTCCCTGGATAGTGGGTACTGTTTCACTCTAGGCAGTACTGCGCCTGGTTTCAGTTTTATTTTTATGGGCGTTACCCCTTGTAGAAGCCCTATGTCATGCAGCCCTGTTGTCCCTAACTCTGGTGGTACTCATTTCATGTCTTCATCAAATATCGAAGGCGGTGCACTGACACTGGCCATGAGGGGGTTATTTATTTCTCTGTGTTGGATCATAATGTTGCACAGTACACACATTTCCTTTATTATTTCCCCATCAGTGCCGTTGTCATTGAACAGCTCCTCGTCAGTGAGATCACGTAATGCGATGTTTGGGTCTATACGCAACACTGTTCTCCACTCACACCGGTGCATGTCCATTCCTATTGCCACAATACATTTGGCCAATACCAGTACCCCCTTTAAGTCAATTTAGATAATGGTGCCTTGCACTATTTCTGGACTTATTACAGGATGGAAAACAAAATCAGATGGCATCCTCCACTTTTTTCGGGTTATTTCGGGGACTACTCTTGCCGAACCTGTATCCCGTAGATGAACATCTCAACGTCCGTTGGCACCCCTTGCATTGCAATGTCATTTGTCATAGTACTGTCATCAACAGTGCTCTTATTGGACATACCCCCAGGGTGGAGCACACTGACCCTCTTTCTGTAAAGGATATGGTCATGTTTAACTTGCTTGGGAGGTCCCTCCCCAGCAGATTTATCAGCGAGTCTTCGTGGTATAATATGGGTGCTCACTGTCACTCCCCCCACTGTAATATCCAAATCTTTTGTATATGGAACCTTACAAATTTCCCCAGAAAATCCCTGTGTTTCCAAATTTCAACCTGAGAGAGGAAACTGGCCTTCCATAAGCACGATTTTTCCACTCCGGATTCCACCATGAAGATGAACTGTTTGTTTCCTATCTCTGCCCCCACCAGTGGTTCCTCTTCTGGACGTAGGGTAGTCAAAAGGACTGGACACGCAAGTGCTCTCTGTGGGCTGTCCTGATCTGGGTATGTGCTTGTTCCTGGGACAGAAAAAATGCTGTCCGCAACTACGGCTGTTCTGCGGAATGGTGCTGGTGCACCAATGGCTGTTGTAGCGAAAATGTTTGGGTGGGCGTTCCCTACATTAATTTGGCGGTTTAATTGTGGTTGCATGCTCTGTTGTGGCGCTTGTTGTCTTTGTTGTACCTGTTGTGTTCCCTGCTGATAATTATTGTAATATTGTTCTTGCGCCATGCTGCCATCCATTGGGAGTCCGTATGGGCTACCCGGATGAGGGTGGCCGACTTGTTCATAACCAGGGGCTGGGGGCCCTTGATAATACCCATTGGTCATGCTCAGCATTCCCTTGAAAAGTGTCCCCACATTCCGCAATCCGACATGACCCTTGGCCTCCTCCCCGAGCCCCCTGTCCTCTGATACCCCTTCCTCCTTGCCCACCAAACCCCTCTCTCTGCACCCTGAACCCACCCAATCCTCTTGTGGGCCTTCCCTGCCATTCAGAGCCTTCGTATTTTTCCGTGCCAGCCCATTACTTCTGTCCATTTGCAGACCAGGTTGCTGCCATACTTGCTAGTCATCCTCCCAAACCCTCCTCCTCCTCTCCCTGCCTTTCTGTGGGCAGGGCTGCTCTAACTGCAGCAACCTTCACCAATTTGTTCTGTACGAGCTTAGCTTCATCTGCCAACCTCCTCTGTGCTATTTCTTTTTCTCTTTCGTTGATCCTCCTACAGTGGTGTACTATGATGCTTTGAATTTCAGGCCAGCCTTTGACTTCTATCCCAGCTATTTTATCCAAGGCCTTCTGTACCTCCTTTGGGAGGCCTCTCCTAATGATAAAGTAGAAAAAGGAGGTTGATTTGTCCCAAGCTGGGCCTGTTTCTGATCGCCACTGGTCCTGCCCCCGAAGAATGTACTGCGCAGCCTCTTTCTCCTCACCCATGGTACATTGCATTACCAAGTGTAAATCTGGTGTGTCAGGGAATGTGTTCCGCAGTGCATCCCACACTTGGGCCCGCACATTGTTAAAGGCCGGCCCATCATGGCGATCACAATTAGCTGTTACTCCCGGGAAACCTGCCTTCACCTACACCCCGTCCTCTTGATCTCCCACAGCGGAAACTAGCAAACTCTTTACATATCCTATAGCTAGCGGAACTCCTGTAGTGTTCTTTTCAAATGTGTGTATCCATTTTCCCGCTCCTCCTGAAAGTGGAGGCAATAATTTCAGCAAATTATTTTTGTCCATTTGTGCACAGGGTATGTAATGAGGCCTTCCTGCTCCTTTGTGAATGAGGGGCATTTGCAATTTCGTCCTACTTCCCTTCTTACTTACCTTTTCCCCCTTTGTTTTACTTAATGACATGTTTCCTAACCTGCTTCTTAACCTCCCTTGCCACCTTTGCCGTACCACCCCATCTTCCTGCTTCTCTCGCATTGGCAGGGGCAATCCTGCCGCTGCTGCACCTTCCTCATATTCGTCTAAATCACTCCATACTTCGTCTATTTCTCTGTCTGATTCTCTGCTTCCCTGCTCCTCTCCTGCTTGGCTATCTTCCTGCCCTACTCATAGTAACTTTATTGGAGCGGTGTTGAGGTGAAAGAGATTAGATTGGCTCCTGGACGGGAGGGGTGATGGTGTGGGCAGTGGTGTTGGTCCACATGCTGAGACTGATGGGGCTTCCCCTTGTCCTGTCAACATTTGCCCTCTTTCACATAATGCTCTTAACTGTGTCAATTCCATCTGTGTGGTAGCAAGTTATCTTTCTAAATCACCAGTGAGGAGCACAATGTTTACGGGAGGGCTGCTTGTGGGTCCATACAACCCTCTAGGATCATAGGGAGGCGGGGCTGTTGCAGGGGGAGCTGAAGGTGCATTTGGCACAGGCAAATAGGATGGGTCACTGTATCCTGCAGCGGGCCTGGTTAACAGTGGATACTGTCTAGTAAGTTCTTAGTCCCCCACTTTTACTGTCTTCACCTCTGAGGCTTCTCCCCCCTCCCCTGCTGGGGCTAATGCTGCTTCTGATGACACCTCCTTCATTGCATCAATACCAAGAGATGTGTCTTCGAACATCCTCCACAGATCTAACACTTCACGTCTGTTTTGGAGCTGCTTTCCTCGATACTTTGCTAGTAGATGGGTTGTAACAAGATCTAATATTCGCTTGTCAAATGACCCTCTTTCTGGCCACACTTGGGAGGACCCTTCCCCCTTTATTTCCGTGAGCCACTGTTCGTGATATTTCTGTATCTTTTCACTGTATAAGGGGAGGTGCTGGCAAATGTGGGCCAATGGTGTATCTCCCCCATGGTCCTTTACTTCACCCTTGTGTTCAATTGTGTGAGTGTTACGCGTCAGAATTTAATCGGAATTCAACCAGACCACTAGAAAACACTTTCAAAACGCACCTTAATCAATCACTTTGCAATGCCACAGTTTATCAAATGTTTCTTTTTCACTTACACCTTTTCGACTTTCCACATATAACAAATAAAACTTACATCCAATTAACATTAAACAGATTTTATATATACATTTTAGACATACCACCACAATTGACTTTAACAACCATCAACATAAAACATATATTTTTACACTTCTACCTACACTCCTTCCCTGTCTTTATTCTCTCCCATTCATACTCTATAGCCTTTCCCCCACTTCTCTAGGCACTCTTGGGCAAACTTCTAGAAAGATCACATGCACCAGAAAAAGAATTTACTAAGATCTCCTGAGTCTAGGTACTACACGAGACTCCTACGTTTTCTCTATTTTATCTCCACTTATTTCCTGCACTGGTCGAGAAAATCCTACGCGGTGCTGCCTTACACCCCCTCTTGCAGCTAGGTTCCCATACTCTTCACGTATTCCGTTACTTCTATATTCACAACCTAATGGTCATATAAAGAAAAGATAAGAAAAAGCCTACCAGTTACACTCACACAAGCACTAGGCACTAAATCTGACTCCCCACTATTTTCCCAACATTACCCTTATACCCATTACCTTTTGTAATTTTCCTTCCTTTGAGATTCTCGCAACCAATACTCATGTGTCCGGGGTGATCCGAGAGCCTCCGTTCACGGTCTATCCACAATCGGGGCCGCACCCCAGACAACCTGTCACCCGCCCTGGTGAGCAGTCGGGTATTTGCAATGGCCGGGACCCTTGGAACCTCTCTTTTGTGGGCACACTGGTCAGCTTCAGGAGGCAATGGTTTTGCTGGCGGGCGTCCTGGATCTCGCCGCACGACACGGGGTGTCTCTCGGTGCACCCTCGATCACGTTGGGGTTACCAAGTGAAGGCGCTCACTCCCAACAATACCAATAAACACTCTAAAATAAAGGACACATCCAAGTAGGGAATGAGACCAAGAGATTGGATTGCGAGTTGTCAAAGTTTTTTATATAAGATTCAGCATCCAGAGAACTCTGGTGCCTCGAGAGCGCTCTGGCACACGATACAGATACAATAGCTTTTAAAACGTTACAGTGTCATCGCTGACGTCGGATATACAGGTTACAAATTACATGGTCATTGGTCAGGGAGAGAGTACAGATATAGGTGCAAGATCAGACACCTGCTTTCCCCTAACGACTTCTGCACTGCAGTCGAGGCACTGGTCTAGTCCAAGCTGGACTACGGTAACACTCTCATCAATGGACACCCCAACAGCACCCTTGGTCCTCCAGCAAGCCATACGAAATGCAGCAGCATGACTTATCCTCCACCTACCCAAAGACCTGCATGTCACCCCAGCTTTTGTACAGCTCACCTGGCTCCCCGTACTCTAGAGAATTACCTTCAAAGGGCTCTCCATTGTTTTCAAAGCCATCGCCTAACTCCATCTTATCTTCACAACAAACTGAAACCCATCACCCACACAAACACCAGGCAAGCAAGCCAGCAACTTCTATACATTCCATTCTGCAAACTAGCATGCACAAAAAAGCAAGCATTTACCCAGTGGGCACGCAGAGCATGGAACACCCTACCTTTTCAGATACCTACTGCAACTTCGTTTGCTTACATTCTTGCCTCCATTTACAGTTTCTCCACAGCCCCTTGCACCATATCCGTGTCGGCTTTCTCCTGCAACCCCCTAGGTCATTAGCATATTGCAGCACGTAGGCATGCTGTAAATAAGGGAGAAAGATACACGGCCTGGCTGAGTAAGTCTCCCCCGCCCACGGACTACCACTCTCTCAGTCAATGCAACTAGCCCAACGCAAGTGTTCCCTTGTCTCTCTTTCCTGCATTCTCCTTCCTACCCAATGTACCAAAACCAGACTATTCATCATGTGGAGCCCACCCAGGTGTCACAAACAGAGCCCTCGTCCATCCTGTCTGACAATTTTGGTAGTGTATGACGAACGGATCAGGCTCAGGCTGTGTTTACTAAGGAGCCGTCCAGAATGCTGCTTCCATGTGCTCACTGCACGCACGCCCATGGGTGTGAAGTGAGCATAGGTCTCACTGTGTCTGCTCAGTGCCCTCACCATCTTTCTAAAATTCCTTTTGCACTCCCTGGTGACCTTTTCACCACCCATTGAAGCCTCTATAGTGCTCCAAGGGTCCCCACTAGTGCACAATGTGTGCTCCACGACAGTGCTCTCTAATAAACCCAGAGTTCTCGTCCCCCGGTGGTATTTTTACTCTCCAGTGCTCCTTTGACCTTTCATTCACCTCATGCCCTCAATGCTCCCTTTGCCCCCAATGATGCTTCCTTTGCTGCTGGTGCTCCTTCCTTTGCCCCATTGTGAGCTCCTATTTGCCCCTGCAAGTGCTCCTTGTGTCCCCTTGTTCCTGCACAGGGATCCTTCACTGCCCACAGTGCTCCTTTTTATTAAAATGATGTAGTTTAATTGTACACTTTTCCATTTATAGAGAGACTTTAATAGAGTTCAAGGGTGATGCGGTCTCATTGCCTCCATTTGTTGAGTTCAAGAATTGATTGTAGAAATAAAGCGATAGTGTAGGTGTAATTGTTCTTTTGCCCGCTTAATAGCGTGGACCATCTTTCCTCTGTTCCCATTTTCTGCGCTGAGAGTTTGCCCTTTTGCTCTGCGTACCCCTCTCTTTGCCCACCATGAGCACTTCCTGCACCTCCCCCCGCCCCTGGTGCTCACATCACCCACTTGTAGGGTGACCAGATTTTCAAAACAAAAAAACGGGACGGTCAACAACATAAAAGAGGGACTACCCCATCGCAGCCCACCAATTACCACCCCTCCCCCAACACGCTCCCACAACCACCCCCCAACCATATTTCCAGCACTTCTCCTTTCTATAAACTGTATATGATCTCATTTGTGCAGTTTTGTCTGTGAATCTGTGCATGTTCATTCAAAACAAGCGTTAGCTCTAATTGATATTACATGGCTTGCTGTACAAAAACTTTCAAGCCCGTCTCTGTGGCACAGTCTGTAAGTGTTCTGACTTGTACCAGAGAGATTGGGGGTTCGAGCCAAACCTCCAACTTCAAAATTCTGAAAGTGATGCGAAAAATAATTCATTACGGTCTAATTACCATAGTCCCCCAAACATGCAAACCTCGGACGGGGTTTCAAAAATGAAAAAACTCCCGGGACAGAGGGTGATTTCCCTTGACTGTCCCAGGAAACCTGGACGTCTGCTCACCCTACCCACTTATCCCGTGTCTCCTCCCTAGTGCTCGGTTAGTTCCCCCAGTGACACATTCTTCCCCAGGGCTCACTCTTACCACAACCCTCCTTTTGCACTTTTAGGGCTCCGCTCACCCAGCCAAAGTGCTTATTTAATCCACCCATCTGCCCCTTCAGCCCATACTGGGCTCTTTGCACCCGCACTTCACCTTTCACCACCACGTCCTTCTTTCACCACCGGGCTCCTGTGGTCCACCCAGTGCTATGTGTGTAGCTCTAGTCACCAGTGCTACTGTGACTGGCCCAGTTGTGCCTGCGGCTGCCCACAGTGTCACTCTTTCCTTTAGTTATCTTACCTCCAAGCCTGTAATCCTTTCCGCACTCTCAATGCTCCTTTTGCTCCCTATGTCCTTTTTGCCATAGCCAGTGCTTCTTTCATCCCAATGCTCCTTTTGTCTTCACTAGTGCCTCCTGCGCACCCGGAGCTACCATCGCCCCCACCCAGTGTGAATTTCACCCGTTGGGCCTATGTTGCCACCCAGTGTTCCCTCCTTTGACATCAGAGTCCCCATTTCATTCCACATAAAGGGCTCCCTTCATCGCCCCTTGGCGCTCCATGTTCCCTCACTGTTGCTTTGGTTCTTCCTCGTAGTTCCTGTATTGTCTTGAGTAGCTCCGTTACTTTGTCCTCTGGGATCCGACACCTCCCCTTGTTCGAGTCGATCTCTATACCTAGAAATTGGATAACCTGTGTTGGTCCCGTCGTTTTCTCCTTAGCCAGAGGAATGCCCCACTCACTCGTTATTTCTACGAATTTGTCCAGTGTTGACTTGCACATGTCCGCCCCTTTGGGGCCGACAAATAAAAAATCGTCTAGGTAATGCACCATCATGGACTCCCTCATCTCTTGTGCCACTGCCCATTGTAAAAATGAACTCACCCTCTCAAAATATGCGCATGAGATGGCACACCCCATTGGGAGGCATTTGTCGATGAAGTATTCCCCCTCCCAATGCATACATAGCCATTTTTGCGATCTGCTGTTGACTGGCAACAGGCGAAATGCCGATTTAATGTCTGCTTTCGCCATCCATGCCCCTTCCCCTGCTTTTCTGACCAATTCCACTGCCTCTTCGAAATCTGTATATGTTACTGTCGCTTCGCTCTGAGCGATGCCGTCGTTCACCGAGGCCCCCGGAGGGTAGGACAGGTGGTGTATCAACCTGTATTCCCCCTCTTCTTTTTTCGGCACCAGCCCTAGCGGGGAGCACAAGAATTCTTCGAATGATAGGGCCATGAATGGGCCCTCCACCCTCGCCAGTTCTACTTCCTTCTTGATCTTATTGGTCACTATCTCCCTGTTTTCGATTGCTGATTTTAGATTCCTAGGAATGTCTTGTGCTCCTTGCCCGGTGAACGGGATGTTAAAACCCTCCTTAAAGCCTTGCCTAATCTGTTCTGCCGCTTCTTGGTCAGGGTATTTTCGGAGCCACCTTTCCATTCTCTCGATTTTTACCCGCGTGGCCCCTTTCCTGCCCCAGTTCTTATTTCCGTGTCTCGTCCCTTCTGCCACTTGGAGCTGCGGCCCTTCAGCACTTGGAGCTGCTGTGGTCACCTTTGCATCTCTCGCACTTGTGGCTCAATTTGCACTTCCATCCCCAGCTGCATGGTACTCCCTTTTCAAAGCTCCTGCATTGTCCTGGTTCCGCTCGAGCCGTGCCCGTGCTCCCACTGCCCCCACCCTGTGTTGTCTGGGGCAGGTTGCTCTGCCATCCTCTCTGCGGCCCGTAATTTCTGCTCCGAAAGCTCTGCTCCCTATTCCTGTTGTAGCTGGAGTCGTACCTTCTGCTACTACATCTATAATCTGTCTTGTAATCGTCTTCTGCCAGTACTGCCTTCTCTGCTGTCCCCCTGTGTTCCGCTCCTTGGAATCCCATTTTTCTTTCAGCACAATAAAAATGTATAGGTTAAAGTTTTCCTCGTCCCAGCCCATATCCGGAAAGCAGTCCATCTCCTTTCTGAAGTCATGGTCGTACTCCAGCCATGCGCCCCCCCCGAATGCCGCGTGGACCTTCAGCACCCTCTGTTGATAAGCAACTAACGCTACCCCGTCTTCCGGAAATTTCTGTAATATGATTGTCGACATTATGGTGAAGGCCGACATCCAGTTATCGAAGTTCCTTACTACTGGCCCATTTTTGAGTAAACTTTTTTCATCCTCTTTCATGTCTTCGACTGCAACATTCATCCCCCTTTTTTGGCAATCTAATAATGTAAATATATCGATCAACTCTTTTCTCCAAATTTTTCCTTTACTTTGTCATTTATGTGCCAGGCCATCGCTTTCATTGACCTGCCCTGTGCGTCTTTACCCATGGTTGGCCTGCCATATTTCGTCATGAGTGGTGCCTCATTTTCCACCGCTGCCACCGGCGGTGTGGCCCCTGCCCCAATGCTTGGCACTACGGTCGCACTTTGTAGTGTCGCTACAATTGGCGCTCCTTGGGGCACTGGGACTACTGGTGTCCCTTGCGGTGTCGGGACCGGAACTTCTTTGGGCTCATCTGGTGCCCCCTGTGGGGTAGGGACCGGGGCCACTCTGGGTTCTATCCCTGCCCCCCTACCCCACTCCGCTTTTCCTTGCTCACCACTCCTCTCCATTTTACCCAAGCCTTTAGGTGATCCCTTTCTTCGTCTTCACTGCTGGATTCTTCTGATGAATCTCCCAGCCATTCTTCCCTGCTTTTCCTCCCCCGTCTGCTCTTCTTGTCGTTGGTTCTGGGCGACTTACCTGAAACCGTGACGCAATTTTTTAACATCTTTACTATTTTATTCCCAACATTATTATTCACAGTACCTTTCTTTTTATCTTTCCTCTTTCTCTTGGTCGTCGTCTCCGTCTGTTCCTCTGTTCTTCCTGCTTCCGCTCTCCCCCTCTTCTGTCCTTGTGGCACTTCGTCTTCGCCTTCGCTGCTGCTGTGTTCGATGAACAGCAGGGGGGATGTTGCCTTCACTCTTTCTTCTTTCTGCATTACTTCCAGCACCCATTGAGCTCCATACTCCTTCTCCGCCTTTCTTGCCCATTCTGAGAATTCTCGGGCCCTCTTCGCTCTCCCATCCGCCATCCCTCTTGTCTGAATTCTGTCGGTCACGCTTCCGTTTGGCCACTGCACCGAGTATCCCTCTCGCTCGCTCCGGTGCCGTTTCGGTTGCCGCGGTAGTCTCAAGCGTCTAGCGATGTCGAAAACTGCGTGAACCCGCAAGAGCTCGCTTTATAGAAGGGTAGAAAGTGCGTGAGCCTGCAAGAGCAAACGTTTTTCCTTTCCTTTCTCCAGGTACCAAGAGCCTACCCGAGAGAGGTGAGCTCTTACCTGGTTTGTGCCGCCTCTCCTTTTCCCAGGCTTACTTAAACCCCCCCCGGCCTTTTGTTCCTTCCTGGGGGCGGCCGGGTTACCCCCTGACCTCTTGTTGTTATATTTCGCACCTTCCCAGGTGCCGTTTCCTGCCCTTCCTGGGCTTTAGTTTCTTGTGGCGCCATTCGGACGGTTTATAGTCATAAAACCGAAAACAAAAATCCCGAATACAATAATCTCGAATCCAAAATCTCGAAAAAAAAAAAGTCGAATTTTTTTTTAATGATGTTTTTTGTTCGAAATGGGGGGGTTCCCCCCCCAACCCCCCTTTTTTCTATTTTTTTTTTATTTTAACCCATTTTTTTTACTTACCTGACCCCAAAAAAGCATATAATTAAATAAATAAAAAATTCGACTTTTTTTTTTTCGGGATTTTGGATTCGAGATTATTGTATTTCGAGATTTTTTTTTCGGTCTTTTGACCGACCACCCATTCGGACACCCATCCCTACGCTTTCGCGTCGTTTTCCCCCCACCCCGCGTCTAAACTCCCAGACCCTCTATCGTCCCGCATTTCATGCGGCCCGGGGCCTGGGTCATTTGGCCGTGGGGACCTGTTACGTTTACACATCGGGGAGGGTTTAATTTCAACTGTGAACACTGCTTAATGCACGCAAGGTAAGCAGTATTGACAAATACAATTAAACTGTCCCTGACATGCGAGCATATTAGGGAGGGTTTAATTGTAATTGTACACATTCCCTGCCATGCGAGTACAATGAATACCTATGGGCAGTGGAGAAACTTTGTTGAAAATGTTGGGGGGGGGCATGACATCTGAAGAAAAGATGCCCCAGCCAAATGAATGGGGACAAAATGGTGTGCCATGAAAGTTGGGGGGGACAAACACACCTGTCCCCCCCTGAAATTACGACCGTGCCTATGGGGTCCTCCTGCTTTAGCGGCGGAAACTCAATTTGTGTTCCGCGCCTCCTCTCTGCCATACAAATGCTTGAAAATGAGCCCTGGCATGAATGGAAGGCGTAAAAACCTTACTGGCTCTCATGAGCACCTAAGTGTTCCTTTTACGCCCCCCCCATGCTTCCTTATCACACTTTCATTGCTCTTTTTGACCCCTGGTGCTTCTTTCACCCACCAGTTCTCCTTTGCCCCCATCCCCCCACCAGTGCTCCTTTTGGCCCAAGGATATTCCTTCAATCACTATTACTTGCAACCCTCAGCAGTGGCCAGGTTATACGCTAGTGCGCCTTTCACTCAGTTCACCGAACAGTCACTCAGCAAGAGACGGTGTGCTTTCTTCTAAAACAGACATCACTCCGGGTTCAGCTTCAAATAATAAGTAGTTAGAGATGGTGTTTAGCAGAAGAGACATCACTCCCGGCTCAACTTCAAATAACATGTAGTCCAAGGCAGTCTGTTTAAGGGATGAGATAACATCCAAAGGTGCAGAGGTGGCGAAGAGGGCCACTGCCCCCTTAGTTCTTTAGCAATGAGGACAAGAACCTCCCTTTCCCCGGTACAGATGTTTACAGTTTTCAGTTTCTGGGTGTAGATTCTAAACGAGACTGTGCACAGTGTCAGTGTGGTTAGAGATTAAACACTGTTGGCTTTAAAGTCATGCGCATGAGTTGCATTGTTGCTAATGGAGTGATCTTGAGCACAATCAGGCATCCATATCCAATGATGACTTTAAAAGTAGAGTGACAAGAAATAAAATGCAAAGCTACCACGGTAGCTCAGCAGGTTGAGTGACTGTTGCTGATTTGTTGATATGTTTAAAGCTGGCTGTAAATCTTCTGGCATTTTACAGTTCCTCATCAATAAAAGGTGCTATCAAATGCCACTTACTCATACTTAGGGAGAGGGTGGGGGAGATGTCTGCCCCCCTGGATAAAATCAAAAGTAGGCTCGCATGAACCCAGAGCTCAGTTTCCTAAGAACTGCTGTCCGTTTTATATAAGTATTTGCATTTGATTGTGTAATTACTCAAGAAAATAACATCTTCAGATGTGTAACCTGCAATACATCTCAAAGAAAGACGCAACCAGACTGCAGGGTATTTGTTTGGATAGTCCAACATACAACTAAACACAGTTTTAAAAACCGGTGGGATTTAATTTTAAAAAGCATGTGCCATTTTGAAATATCGTTTTTGTTGTTGCATATGAATTTGTAAGCAGAGCATTTAGCTAATAACAGTGCCCAGCATGTGGGAAGTCTGCTTTTAACGTAGGTAGCCACCACTGCAATGATATTAATGGCCCGACTACTCCCGAGGTGTCTGCTTCAGGAAGAAAGGACAGGCTCAGCAAACAAAGGAGTCTGTAAAGGTGTGCTATTGACTGCTGGTCAAAGGAGCATCTGCAAGACTCCTGCAAGTGTTCTTTGCCAGTGGGGTACAAGGCCACCAAGTGAGGGGAGGGGGAAAATTAGTAATTAGGGGGACCATTTGTTCCCTTTTGCTCCCCTTGGGGATGCCTTTGCATTGCGCCCGCCCTGATTCACAGAGCCTTTTGCAATGGGGTTTTGCCATTATAAAACACTTCTGTGAATTAGGCCCTTAGACTCCTCACTCCTGCTCTCAACGCTTTCCGGCTTTTTAGACCCGGCACACATTGCTAAAGGGAAGGGGGGCATTCTCCAGAGTCCTTCTATGCACACCCCTCCCTGACAGTGCTCCTTTTTCACTTAGGCCGAGCACTTCCTTCACCCCCAGGTTTTTCCTTCCAGCCGGTTCTCCTTTGACTCTGTCACAGTCAGAACTCTTTTTGCCTCTAGACACTGGTCCTTTTGCTCACCAGTGGTGTGTCCAGCCCCTCTGTGCTTCTCTACCTCCAATGTTCCTTTTGTCCCCTGCTGCATCATTCCTCCTTTGCACTGCTTTCCCCAAGAGTGCTCCCTCACACCCGCAGTGCTCCTTTCACACCCTTGCCACCAGAGCCGGCCCGAGGCATGGGCAGTCTGTGCCTTCGCCCTCGGGCCACGCGATCTTGACGGCCAGCAGTCACCAGCTGCGGCGAGTATATGAAGTTATAGAATTTGCATTTAACGGAGGCTGCACTGCTACCAGGCATAGGGCTTTTTGTGCCCGTTTTAGCGAGACCATGATATCAGCAGCCAACTTCATGTGACTCTTCTAGAGACAGGTACCCGCCTACCTCCCCAGCTGCAAATTAAACCCCATCTGGCCTCACAGTTAGGGCTCATCACGCTCTTTGTTTTAAGCAGAGGGTTTAAAGTGGAAGCTTTATAAGTAATTGGTCTATTTAAGAACCATTGTTTTGGATAAGGTGTTCAAAAGGGGTATTTCATTCTGAAAGAACATACACAAAACTAGTATTATACCCAAATCGTCTTCTTTTAGGACAATTAAAACATGTTAACAAAAAAAGTTGCAAACTATCTCTTTAGTTTTCATGCGTTCGCTTTTTGGTGTGTCAAATACGTTAATTGCTTTGTAGAATATCACATTTCACTCGCATCATATGAAGTATGTCTTTGTCAAACGATGCAAAACACCCAGGTACCTTTTCACATGATCTTTTCCTACGAGTCTAAATCTTGAAAGAAAGCCTACAAGCCATTTATTCTTTTCTTGAATTGCATTCTGCTATTTGTAGTCCTCAAGATGGGGGAAAATAACACAACAGGTGTACTCTTTCTGTTTAGCATATTTCTATAAGGATTCCTATAATTCTAGAGCACTTTAAGAATGATATGTGTACTTTTTATGCCTTCTTTATAAACACGTCGAAAACCAAACGTGGCGTTGGGGAGTGGGGGGGGGGGACAATACATTGGTTGTGATAATTTACCAAATCAATGGATATGGGAAGAGCGGTTGCTGCACTGAAGGTGTTGTTCTCCCTGGCCCTGTGATCATTTCCAGGGTACAGGTTGAGGGTATATGTGGATAGACAGCATCTGCCCACTTTTCACAGAGCAGGCACCACCCCCCCTTAGGTGTTTTTGAGGTTGGCATGCAAATAAAGCTTATTTGGTCAAATGTTCGGCCAACAGGATTTGAACCCAGGACTTCATGCTCTCTGGTCACACACTGACCCACAAGACCACGTGGAAATGTCTTCAATGCACATGCCTTGTATTGGTATTTTGCTTTCCATGGAATATTTCAATATAAATTTTTGCATTTAAAAGATGCGCACCTTTTATACGTTGCAGGCAACGTTATCGGAAAATCTCCTCTATATGGTTCTTTATCAGTGCTGATGGTTCATTTTTTGAAAGACAACGTTCATTTGCACTGCCCATTTTCTTCTATTAGGAAAGGCCACTTCAACTAAATGTGCCTATTTCACTTTAAGATATGTTCAGTCCCTGTGTGTGTGTTAGCTCCCCCACACCTTTTTTTGGACTTGAACTTGAACCCTATTGATAAAATTTGAAGAAATTGAAAATCTGCAGAATTGCTTACTCTGATTGTCTAAATACCTTCCCGGTAAATGGGCTTTGCTTCAATTGCACTAAAAGGCAATCCTGCAGCAATGGCACTTTGCCCAATCTGGCCAGAGCCAATCCTCACCCATACATCATTGGAACCTGCAGGAAATAGCACGCCATACCTAATGGGCATACCTTTTGGCTCATTCTGTACATGTTGGGTGGGTGGGGCAGGAGGCAAGTATTGTGACGAGGAAGAGCAGAACAAGAAGTAATGAAGATTACACACAAGTAATCTGTGAATTACCTCCATGTTCCTCTTCCTCGTCCAAATACTTACCGATATGAAACGAAACTCCAATCCTCATGACAGGTCCCCTAAGGCCCAGCCAATAAGCTCCGGCTAGAGGATTCATTCTCTCAGTTCTGCTCCAAGCCAAGCAGGGAGAGGATAGTAGTTGCACGAGACAGCCCAGCAGCCTGCCTGGGACCCTGCCAAAGGTTGGAACAATTTGAACTACAGCATGTCCCGCCACTAGGGTGTTATACATCCAGTGGAAGGGGTGGAACACAAACAGAAAAGAGAGTGGAAATAATAGAAGGGCTCCTGACAATTGAACTGGGTACCTCATAAGTAAGTACTGGGACGAGGAAGAGGGAGGTGGAGGTAGTGTAGCTCACTTTGGGCCTCATTACGACCCAGGCGGTAAGGGGTTTACGGCAGCGTAAACAGCGCCGACCCTTACAGCCTGATTACGAGGTCCCTTAGCGCCATGGAGCTTTTAACACCTGCTTTTAGCAGGTGTTAAAATCCATGGCGCTAAGGGACCATGGAGTTAATTACGCCACCGTAATTTATGGTGGCGTAATTAACGCCTTCCCCACTCCCATTATGCCCTATGGGGCAAAAATGGGAATGGGGAAGGGTAAATGGGGATTGGGGACTTACCGCCCCGCCAAGGTCGGAATGGGGCGGTAAGTCCGCCAACCACCATGGCGTAAACGTAGTTTACGCCATGGTGGTAAAGTCACGGCCCAGGCGGTAACTTACCGCCTGGGTCGTAATGAGGCCCTTTGTGTGTTAAAAATGATTAAAGCATTGCTTGGATATTCCTTTCTTTGATGGTCAAAATAATAATCTAAATTTAAGGTACATTGCTAGTTTGGACAATGTATACACCATAAAAATAAAAGCAGTCGTGAAACTGCTGAAAAAACAACTGCTAACTTCAGTTAGCAAGACACAAACACCACTTGTATGCCCTGCACGCCATAGTCAGACCGGGTTTTCAAACCAAAATTGCAAAAAGACCAGTCACAAACAATATTTCTACTACCTATAGCTGTGAAGATATGTGCTCAAGTGCCGGAGGTACAGATTGGTCTCAACTTCTGGCTAAGCCACTGGACAGCATGTGTGCCCCAGGGGAAATGAGAGAAGCTTTCCTGCCAGAATTAGACATGCCTACAAACGATTCAGATCACTCTGTCAACTACTCCATAATAAGCCTCCCTCCTGATATTGCCAAATACGGAACATTCACAATTCATATACTGAAACTGTTTACTTGATTCCCGTGGATATTTAGACTCATTTTGTGACATACATTTCTGTGATGCAACTAAGAGGGCTCCACAAATCTTTTGCCGTCCAGGGACCCACACATCTGAGGGCTGGTGCTGCTTGTCACTCTCGCCGCCCTAGTGCTGCTTTCGCATCCCAAGCGCTCCTTTCGGCCCCTCGCGGACCGGTGCTCCTTTCAATTTTCCCACAATGCCCCTTTGATCTCATTAAGCGCTCATTTGTCCCCACTACGGCTCCTTTGAACCACCTGAGTGTTTATGTTGCCCACAATCCTTTCAGTGGGCATCTTTTGCCCTCCAGAAGTACTCGCTGCTATGGCCCTCAGCAGTCCCTTCACCCACCAAAGCTCTTTTCTCCAATCCAGGGATTACTTCACAATTGTAGGGTACGCAGGAGGGTTGGAGGGCAGAGGAAGGGGATACTTGGAGCCCCCATAGTGCTCCTTTGGCCATGGTCTTCGTGTTCCCTTCACCCTACAGTGCTACTTTCACCTCCAGTACTTCATTGGTCCGCTGAAGTTCTCTTTGCGCCCAAATCACCCCAGATGCTGCTTTTCCCACCCCGCAGTTTTTTTCTTCTTACTAGTGCCTCTATGGCCCTGTCTCTGAGCGCTCCTTACAAACCCCTCCCCACAGACCCCCCTTTGCCAGTTTAGAGCCCCCCCCCACAGTGTTTCTTTCGACCCTAGAAACATTTATTCCAGTGCTCTTTTCATCACACAAATATCCCTTTTTGCAGAACTCTCAAGGTTCCCGTGGCTCTGCGTGAGGCCCGTCAGTCCCATTTTTCCCTTTGGATTCTGGGACTTGTAGTTTTTTCTGTCGCATTTCAAATTTGGAAAAATTACAAGTCTCCGAATTCCAAACAAACACAGGACTGGATGCCCTTCTCACAGATGGTTGCGGCAAACTTGAGAGCTTTGTTTGCCAGGCCCAGGTGGTCTTTTTCTAAAACCCAGCGCTATGTTATAATCTATCTTGGTGGTGAGTCATTGAAATGGAATGTGTACGGTGTGAATGCACGCGCCTACAGAGCTACTTGGGTGACGTGTGTGGGTTCTAAGAAAGAATTGGTGTAGCCCGCCGGGTGGGAAGCCGGTGTCTGTTCTCCTACGAGTAAACCTGTACTTGGAACATTAAAGCCTTATATGTAACTTACCTGCACGTCTGGACATACGTTATTACACTGGCGACGAGGTTCGGGGCTGCTGCGGAGGGGGCAGCACAGCTGGAGAAGACACTGCCCTCCAGTTCAAGATCCCACCCGGCGGGGCTCTGACCAGAGAGGACGACTGTTGTTGGTCCGGACCCTTTCTGGACTGTTCTGGTCTTGGTCCCTCTCTTTGGTGGCTGAAGTTACAGCGTTGGTTCTGGTGCTGGTGGGAGGACTCCCGTCGTCCGCAGCGGGGGATGTTGTCCAGTGCCCCCGGGTCCAGAGTGGATGGTCCGGTCCAACTGGTGAGCCCGGTTATTCGTAGCAGGGGTGCCTTGTGCCCCTGGGTCCGGAGCCGGAAGGAGAGAGGCGAGTGCAGCCGGAGTCCATTGTCCAGTGCTCCCGGGTCCGGAGCTGGATGTCCCTTCTGACGTGAGGATTCCGGCGATTCGTAGCGGGGTGTCTTGGCCCCTTGGTCCGAATCCGGAAGGAGATTGTTCGAGGTGCTGGGCCATCGCTGAAGGTCGGGAACAATGGATTCCTGGTGAGCTCTGCCCTGCGCAGCTTTCGGTGCTGTCGGTTGGGTGCCTGTCCGGGGGTTTCCAGGAGTTTCATCTAACGTGGAAAGCGGCCGAGGCAGTGAGCCGTGAAGTACTTTGGTGACACTATCAGTTGATAGCTCCCTGCAACCCATAGATGGCGCTGTGGTGCGCGGCCATCTGCAGCAGCTGAGCGTTCGCATTTTTTTTTCTCAAACTTTCATAGTTTGGCTGTTTAGTGAAAGCGTTGACAGCCCCTGCAACCTGTAGGTGGCGCTGTGGTGCGCGTCCATCGGAGCTGCTGGGCATTTTTGTGTTATTTCCACGGTGTTTGGAGCTCTTTCGTTTTTGTGGATGGGACCTTTGAAGCAACGGCAACGGGTTTCCCTGCCATTACCACCATGAGCCAGGAACTTCCTCCAACCAGTCTGGTTGTCGATGGCCCCAAGGAAAATCACAGGGACTTTTCGGGCTATGTAAATCGGCAGATGGAGATGGAGCCACGGCGTGACGTGGACAGGGAATGTTCAGGTGATACCAGTAACGGGAAGTGCATCCTTTGGACGTTTGTTGTGGAGGAGGTTTCGGATTTTATCGCACCTTCCGGAAGAGGCGAACTGATCTGGGAGGCGGTGACAGGTTTCCCTTCTTGGCTTCCTGAAGGGTTTTGATCCTGATCTCCATGACTTTTAAGTCAGCTTGGAGGAACTCTCTTTGAATGAAGACAGATTTGTTTGCGTTGTTCAGGCCAGTATGTATGTGTGCGAGTGGCAGTGTTTGTGGCCTCTGTAGTGTCGTGTTATGGGCCGTGTGGGTGTGGTGTTGTGCTACGTGTGTGTTCGTACATGTAGTGGCCCTGTGTTATGTGTATTTTGCTCTAAGGTGCAATGCATTTTACACATTTTGCTCTTTGCCCAAAATATGTTCGAGTGTTTTTGCATTGTTTAACATGCAATTTTACTTTTACAGGTGTGCTGTTATTGCATTTTGTCTAAATTGCGGGCAAGGGTCGGACTCGAGGGTGACTTGGGGTCCTTGTCATGGGTCGGACTCGAGGGTTGGTGTTAGATCTTTCCTTACTGATGCTACGTTAACAGGAACTATGCTTATGTTTTTCCAGGTCTGAGGGTCAGATGGTTATGAGAGCCAATTTGTTTATAAATGTTCCAACATTTTAACTGTTTTTCTCATGTATTGGTGCTTGTGAGGATTGTCAGTATGGCATGCTGAGTGTATGCGTTTTGGGATGCGGTACACTTATTTCTTTTAACACTGTCCGGGATGACTGTCCCTGGGTGAGGTCTTTCTTCCTCATCGGTGTTGTGCAGCTCCAGGGTTCTAGTGTGGAGTTGCATTATCATTTTATGTTAAGTATAGATGCCGGGTGGGTCTATTTGGGTTCAAGGTGATTGCTGTTTAGGAGTCATCTTAGTTAAGCAAAGATGCCGGGTGGGTCTATTTTGCGTG
Source organism: Ambystoma mexicanum (assembly GCF_040938575.1). Lineage (NCBI taxonomy): Eukaryota > Metazoa > Chordata > Amphibia > Caudata > Ambystomatidae > Ambystoma > Ambystoma mexicanum. Next base: position 312,212,202 of record NC_090932.1, read on the forward strand.
CAAGGTGATTGCTGTTTAGGAGTTTCATCTTATTTTAAGCATAGATGCCGGGTGGGTCTATTTTGCGTGAAAGGTGATTGCTGTTTAGGAGTTTCATCTTATGTTAAGCATAGATGCCGGGTGGGTCTATTTTGCGTTCAAGGTGATTGCTGTTTAGGAGTTTCATCTTATTTGAAGTATAAATGCCGGGTGGGTCTATTTAGGTTCAAGGTGATTGCTGTTTAGGAGTTTCATCTCTGTTAAGTATAGATGCCGGGTGGGTCTATTTTTGCCTTAATAAGTTATTAGGGTGTTTACTAATGGACGGTCCACGGCCTTTCTGGTTTCCAGCCAGAACGCTTTATGGCTGGGTGGGTCCGTTTGGTTCTTGGTGTGTTGTGTCCTCCATGGCCTCGGGGGTACCGGCCGGGCCCTGGAGGTGCGAGTTGGAGTTATAATTTGGGATTGATATTTCGCCTGGGGGTCTTCAGCAGTAGCGTGAGGGCGTTAACTTGGCTGGGGGCATTTGTTTCACTTATGTGGTGCTCCTTGCATAACATGTTTTTTCTCTTCTTCGCGTCTTAGCTAGAAGGTTGGTGATGTGTGGTCTATTATCTATGGGGTTAGATTGTTTTCTGGTGAAATAGGGACGTGTCTGCGGTGCTTGTTGTTTGGGATCATGGATGGCCGGGAGGGTCCATGCGCCTGGGGTTGTCTCTGGTGTGGCAGGCTGGAGGCTCTGGGGTGGCAGCCTAGGGCAGGAGGTGATTGGTGCACTTATGGTTTGGAGAGTTAGTTTGTTTCCAGGATGTCAGGCGTGGCAGGCCTGTTCTCCGAGGGGCAGCTCGGAGTGGGGTTTGGGTAGAAATTGTTTTTCTTGTGGGTGTCCTTGAGTGTAGGTGTAGTATCTTGGTGAGTGAGTTGGTGCTGGGTTCGAGGGTCTTGGTGTTTTGGATGGTGGTTGTCTTGCGGATGCGCAAGGTATGCGTTGCACATCTAATGTTGTGTATTACATATTACAGGGTGGGATAATTACATCTGTCTTAAGCTTCTCGTGTTCGGACAGGGTTTTCCTTTCCACCTACCTCATCGGTGTTTGGCTTCTATCGGTTTTGCGGACTTTGGTATTTCTCCGGTTGATACAGAGTGTATCGTGGTGGCCACGCGGTATATTCTTTGGTTGTTGACTCTGTCTTCCTTCAGTTTTGATTAATCAAAGGGGGGAGAAGTGTTATAATCTATCTTGGTGGTGAGTCATTGAAATGGAATGTGTACGGTGTGAATGCACGCGCCTACAGAGCTACTTGGGTGACGTGTGTGGGTTCTAAGAAAGAGTTGGTGTAGCCCGCCGGGTGGGAAGCCGGTGTCTGTTCTCCTACGAGTAAACCTGTACTTGGAACATTAAAGCCTTATATGTAACTTACCTGCACGTCTGGACATACGTTATTACACTGGCGACGAGGTTCGGGGCTGCTGCGGAGGGGGCAGCACAGCTGGAGAAGACACTGCCCTCCAGTTCAAGATCCCACCCGGCGGGGCTCTGACCAGAGAGGACGACTGTTGTTGGTCCGGACCCTTTCTGGACGTTATTACACGCTACTTGAGTTCTCATTTTACCCGCCATTGTTATTTTGTTGCCCACCCCCTCATTCTCATCAGGCTCGCCCCCAATAATGTTGTGGTACCTTTTTAACTTAAGAGTTTGCCATGGGCACACAAAAACGTTTATGGGGCGGGGGGGGGGGGTTCGGTCCTAGATATACGCAGAGTGCTGCAGAACGAATATGATGGGCCACAAGATGGCTGCCTATTTATTTTTTACATGCTCATATTTAAAAAAGAAAACTTGTCTTGAATCTCTTTGGTTCATATGGTCATTCTTTTAAATGGGAGCACGTGGCGTTGTGATGGTGTCCCCCATGCCTCGGGCCGCCCCGTACTAGCATCCGCACGCATGCACACTCTGACAATAGTGAACACACGTCCGTTCGTTCCAAGGTCCCGGCGGCATCTGCTGCACGGACCGTCTTTATTTCAAACGCGCATGCGTGGCCATAACGAGGCTCGCGCATGCGCACACCCAGTTAAAGACATAACATCCCTTTTTTTCTTTAAACAAAATAGTGCAATAACTCGCCACTTGAACAGGCTCAAATAGCAAACATTAACTTTTATTAACAGCAGTTTATTGGCTTCGGGCAGTCACCTGTTCAGTCTCCTGAGTCCAGGACGTAGTCCTTCAGCCGAACAGGTAAGTTGCGTCCTTGTCACGCAGGGTACCGCCGCTCCACTCTCGGACTTGGTGGCGGGGTCCCGACTGCCCGGGGCGGATCCACGGACGGGTCCTCTTCAGGGGGCTCAGCACCGTTCTCGTGTCGTGAGGGCCCCACCGGCTCAGCATCTCCAGGCCGGGTGTCGATCTTCTTGAAAAATGATTGGTTGCAGGTGATAGTTCCTCTTTCGCTCGCCGCGGTAATCATGGACCCCTTGACATGGGTGACAGCCCACGGTTGTGGTTCATAAGGCAAAGACAACTTTCCTTCGGGCCTGTGGTTGCGTACCAGCACTGAGTCTCCCACCACTATCTCCTTGTCTTGCAGCCTTCTCCTTCCGCTCTCCTTCTCGTTGTGGGCCTCACACTCTTTCCTTACTCTGTCATTGTTTATAACCCCCGGCTCACGCCCTTCCACTTCCGGGAGGAGCCCTCTCGGACATAGCCCAAACAGAGCCTCTGCTGGGGCCACTCCGGTGGACTGGTGAGGGGACGTCCTGTATTCTCTGAGAAACTCGAAAAGATTCCTCTTCAGTTCCCCTCCACTGTTTGCTGCGATGCGAAACACCTTGTTGAGCATTCTCATAAGCCTTTCGGCCTCTCCATTCGCCCGGGGCCAGAGTGGTGACACCTTCCGGTGCTGTATACCCTTTTCTCTCAGATACAGCGCAAATTGGTTTCCAATAAATGCTGGTCCATTGTCCGAGCAGAGAACTTCCGGGAGGCCATGCGTGACAAACATTTTTCTAACGCCAGGATAGTATGGTCACTGGCCGTTGAATCCACGAGCTCCACCTCCAGATATCTCGTCCGCTGGTCCACTACCACTAAGAAGTACATGCCCCTTCCAGTCGACCCAAAGTCAGCATGGACCGTACCCCATGGCTTCTCACTCCGCTCCATGGAGTTGATCGGTGGCGCTCTTTCCAGGGGACTTGCTGCTTGGCACGGCAAGCATCCTGTCACGTGCGCCTCCACAAGGCCCTCCAGATCCGGAAACCATACTTTTGGTCGCAGTCACGCCTTTGTTTTTGCCACATCCTGGTGTCCAGTGTGGGCCAGCTCCAGGACACGAGCCCTCAGCACCGTGGTTCAACAATTTGCCTCCCTCTGAGCAGCAAACCATCCTCAGAGATGGAGAGTTCATCACTAATTTTCCATAGTGCCTGGAGGTCCCTCTGGGCTCTGTCTTCCCTCCTTGTGTTGTTCTGTAGGATATCTCTCCATTCCCCACTCCTAATCACAGCTTGGATGATCTTGAATACCTCGTCGTTCGCCGACTCCTGTGCCACAACATTTCTGTCCAGCGCCACCGGCATGGCACACTCCACAATGTTGTGGATGAATTCCTGGCACTCCACCACTTCCCCATGTCCATCTTCCCTTTCCTTGTTGGGGTGGCGGGACAGGTAGTCTGCCGGATTGTTTGTCCCCGGGCGGTATACCAATTTGGCTCCATATTCGATAAGGGCGAGCATCCACCGCTGTATCTGGGGAGGTGGCTTTGAAGACGCGTCCGCTAGGATGAGCAGAAGTGGCTTGTGATCCGTTATAACAGTCACGGGTTTCCCCAGAATGTACAACCTAAAGTGTCTGCAGCCGCACAGGATAGCCAGGGCCTCCCTCGCAATCTGAGAGTAGCGTTTCTCTGTCTCCGTGAGGGCTTTGCTCACATATGCTATGGGTAGCATTTCGCCTCTCGCATCCGCTTGCCTTAGGACTGCCCCCAGGCCCACCGGGCTCGCATCCACCACAATGTCGGCTTCAGCCGTGGGGTCAAAGTACGTAACTGTGTCCTGGTCGGACAGCGCCCTCTTGATCGCAAGAAAAGCCTCTTGTTCTCTTTTGTCCCACATCCAGACAGCGTCGTTCTTTGTCAGGGGCCGGAGGGGTTCAGAGAGGGATGCCAGCCCCTTGAGGAATCGGCCGCAATAATTAACCATCCCCAGAAAACTGCGGACTTCTGTCGGCGTCTCGAGGGCAGCAGCCTCACAGATATCCCTGACTTTTTCCGGATCCGGGGACACCCCGTTCACGTGAAACACGAAACCAAAGAACCCAATGCGGTCCTTGAAGAATTCGCATTTCTCATGATGTAAAGTGAGGCCAAGGTCTTTCAGTCTCTGCAGGGTTGCCTCCAAACGCTTCATGTGCTCGGCATGCGATATGGCGAAGACCAAAATATCGTCACTCATATTTATCACTCCCTTGAGGCCTGCCAGAGTGCCCCTGATGGCATTTTGAAAGACCTCCGCAGCGGAGGAGATCCCGAAGCTAAGGCGCTTGAATTGGTACAGACCCTCGTGTGTGGTAAAGGTGGTAATGTACCTCGAGTCTGTGTGCAGCTCCAGTTGGTGGTATCCTGCACTCAGATCCAGCTTGGAGAATATCCTGGCTCCCTGCAGTTCGCCGATAATGTCATCTAGCGTGGGCGTCAGGTGGCGTTCACGCTTAATGGCTGCATTGGGCAACCGCATGTCCACGCAGATGCGTACCTTGCCCAGTTGTTTTGGCTTCGGTGCCACAACTATCGGCGAGACCCATGGAGTCGGCCCCTCCACCCTTTCGATGATGTCATGCTGATGAGTGCTTTGAGCTCATCCTCGACCTGGGAACGAAGGTGGAACGGAATACGTTGGTGCTTCAGCGCTGTCGGGCGAATGGTTTCGTCTATATGCAGTCGCACTGGCTCTGCTTTCATTCTGCCAATCCCTTGGAAGGCACCCGCAAACCTCTCCAAAAGTGAAGTAATGTCCCCTTGGTAGACCGCAAGCGTGAAATGAACAAGGTCCAATGCCTCCGAGGCCGCACAACTCAACAGGGACCGTGGGCTGACATCTGTGATGAAAAACCTTACTTTAATCGCCTTGTCTCCTCGGGATAAGGGAGCCACAAACACCCCTTTTATGGGCAAGGGAGTGTCACCCCCGAACGTGAACATTTTGGCTCTTGACTTGTCCAGTGGAGGAGGACCTGGGATGTCCTCATAATGTTCAGTGGCCAGCATACACACCAAGGCCCCAGTGTCAATTAGCACCTGTGTAGGAACCCCTTGAATGTCCACAACGCACGTCGGTTGTCTGCCTTTCTTGGTCCCTGTCGCCAAATTCGAGATGAAGAAGACTTCTTCATCCTCCTCCTCCTCTTCTGCGATGTTGAGCCTCTGGGTGTCCTGCTCTACTGCAGCGATATTGCGTTGTCTCCTAAACCCACCGCTTAGCCTGGCGGGCCTTCTCTGCGTGGCAACCGGGGCAGCAGCTCTACACATCCTGGCATAGTGCCCTGGCGTGTTGCATCTCCTGCAGACCCTTGATTTAGCTGGACAGTCTTCTGAATGCGGCAAGTCATACCCACAATATTGACAAATGGCAGAGCCACCTTGCGGTGTTGTCAGTTCCTGTCTCTTCTGGCTCCACCTCGGTTTTGCCTGAGGTTGTCTCCCTATGGCAAAAGCGTCCTCATGCTTGCTTGGGGCGTACGGCAGCATCCATCTTGGCCCCTCTACTTTCGGCCAGTTCGTACACCCTTCCACTGTCCAAAATCCGTGCTAGAGACATGCCTGGCTCCCGCAGGACCTGTCTCCGCAGCTTACCTGAGTTGCAACCTTGAATTAGTTGATGGCAGACCATTACTTCTGCGTCCGTCCATCTGCACATGGTGGCTAGCTGTCTTAAGCGTGCACAAAATTGATCCAATGATTCGTCCTCATGCTGCTTTTCTTCGCACATGACAAACCTGTCAAAGTCAATGTTGGATAAAGGAATAAAATGGTCCTTAAGTGCAGTTTTGACAGCATCGTAAGTCACCACCGGTAAGGTGAAGGATTCATAAATGCGTAATAGTTCTGTCCCCGCTGAGTATAGCAGTGTAGCCACTTTGGCATCATCGTCCATTTCCTCAGTGGCCGCAAAAAACATATCAGGTTTTTTGATCCATAAAAGCATCTCGGGCCCAGTTTTGAGGGTGGGCCTGAGGTATCAAATTCTTGCATGGGTTGTAAGGAGCCATGCTGCCTTCTCACCACACTTGCCACCGCAGGAGCCTCTCCGTCGCTGTCCGCCATCTTCACAGGTCGCACAGGCACCTCAATCCGTATTAGAGGCCGCAAACCTGGATGAATTCGGATTCGACGTACCCGAACTCTTGGGCTGAGATGCTGTGATGATGTGCTGTGGCTTCCTCTCTCCCACAACCTGTTTGTAAAGGCAGAAGTGCAGTCACCCTTTTTTGGGAGAACTGAAGAGTGTCCAAAAATTGAGGAGATGTTCACCTCAGTATTTAGGCAGTGCACGAGCACCCTCGTGGGCCGCAACTACCGTCAATACCATAAACAAAATGGCCACCATCACACGTGTGGAGTTCGTAACACACGAGAGGATGAAATACCCATGGCGACACGTTTGTACGTGCCGAGCGTTTCTCTCCCCATGTCCCGCCTCATCACCAATGTGTTGGTGTCCCCGTGCCTCGGGCCGCCCCGTACTAGCATCTGCACACATGCACACTCTGACAATAGGTAACACACGTCCGTTCATTCCAAGGTCCCGGCGGCATCTGCCGCACGGACCGTCTTTATTTCAAATGCGCATGCGTGGCCATAACGAGGCTCGCACATGTGCACACCCAGTTAAAGACGTAACAGGCGTGTTGGCACTTGCAAGATACAGAAAAGCTGCACAGGCACACTAAAATGTATCATTTTAGCTCTTTTGGGGAAACCTTTATACTAAATTGCGGGCAAACCTGGGAATAGGCCGTCAATGAAGCCAGGTGCGACCTGCCTTCCAAAGTGGTTTAACTGTCGTTTGGCGGTTTTTGCGCTCAACATGTGCAGCAGTAACTCCTGCCCGTGTGCCTCGAAATGCGCATTTTCTGGGCCTGTTCCATAATAATAAGGCACACAAAAAATGTAGTTACACGGAAGATTTGCCAACGTTGGCCAAATGTTGAAGCGCTTTTTCTATGTAACTGAGTCATAACTGTCAACAATCTAATATGTATATATGGCTATGGTTTACAGATTTTAAAGCCACTACTATTTTGGAAGTAACAAATGTATATGTACACTAGAACAAACTCCACTTATTAATAATGGCATGTGCCTATGTAGCACTTCTTGCTGGATTCCTACCACTCCAAAGGCCAGATTTAAAAAAAATATTTTCAATGGAACTTCTCCATGTTGAAATATTTTTGTAAATCAGATCCTAAGTGCTGTAGTATTATCACATATTTCAGCATTACCCAAGTCAAAAAGGCACAATTTCTTGACGCCAAAGGGAGGAAGGCCTAAGTTGCCACTGTCAGTGTTTAAGGAAAACACCTTTTTATTTTCACAACAGCAAATAACAACAAAATTTGGCATTAATCAGCATAGTAAGCAATATATCATAAACTACCATCTAACAACCTATTTAAGGGAAAGAATAGAGGTACATAAAGGAAAGAAAAGAAGAAGAAAAGGAAGCAATAAAAAGAAAAAGAACAACAAAGTCAAAAAATATAAAACATAAAAGCAAACATTCATGCAGCAGATACAAGAATAGCATAAGAGCATTGTATACAACCTTAAACAATGACAGATGACAGTAATCTACAAAGTCAAGGACACATCAATCCCAGATGAAAGTTCAAGATTATCCATAGACATCAAGAAAACAGCTCCAAATGTGCCAGAATTTTCCAATTTCATCCTTGCACTTGTAAATGGCTTTTTCATGCATCGAGACAGTTAGAAGCTCCTCCACCCACTCATCAATATTAAAAGAAAGGTTTGTCTTCCAGGACCTCAATATAATTTTTTTTGCAACCATACATGCACACAGCAACCACATTTTCTTGCCAAAGTCAATATCATCGAGTATAGAAATATCACCTAGAATGAATAAAGAAGCACTCATGGGAATTGCAACGTTTAAGACTAGGCTCAGTTGTTCACAAACCTTTTCCGAGAACTGCATTGTTTTGGGACATGATCAAATCAAACGACTGAGGGAGCCTCTTGAACGGTTACACTTCCAGCAAAGGTCAGTGTCCAAAAGTTGTCTTCTGAACAACCTCTCCGGAGTCCAATAGGCCCTGAACAGTAATTTTGTTTGAGAAGCTCTGAGGCCCCAATCCAAACTCACCAGACTAGTGTTCTCACAGCCCTTCCTCCAACACCTCAAGGCAACATCTTCCCCTAATTCATCAGCCCAAATGGTCGGCAGCCGTGGATCTCCTTTTCTAGTAGCCTTTAGGAATCCATACATGGTAGAAGCGGGGTGTGCTGCCCTCGAGCATACCTCCACAGCTCCCCAGGTGGCACTTCAAACAGTCAATTGTGTCACCTCAACACAAACTGAAATTATAATCTTCAGTTTCCTGAATTCAGCAAACGAGCAATTCGCCATGTCATGTAAACTGTCTGCATTTAAACATCACGAGTACCACCGCAATGTACGAAGCGAGCACTCAACTCGCCCAACTATCTTACCAGCTGACATAAGGTTACACGATGAAGGCTTGGAACAAAGCACATACACACGCCCACCATCCCCATCTGCAATGCAAAAATCTGATTGTCTACCTAAATGTTCACACAATTTGACATCCACATACTATTTAGTGTAATGCTCCTTTTATGAAAAGCGGACATCTGTTCCTCCTCAGTCAGATCACATTCTCTGGGTCCGACCACCATCTCAGCTCTGCTGCTCCAGCCCTCTAGCCAAGCAAGGAACCTTCTTCTGCTCCAGCCCTCTTGCCAAGCAAGGCCCCTTAATGATGGAGCTGACAGAGGCTTATCTTATAAACATAGCGCGTCTACCCAGCTCTCCACCTTAAAAGGCCTGTTTTAACATGGGAAGTCCCAATGAAGCTTTGATACCTTTCATTGGACTTACCTGAAATCTTTTGCTGTGCGCTTTCGAAGTCTCAAAGAGCTCCTTCCCAGATGGCAGCAGGCAAGGAGGAGTGAGCTAAAATAAACCGTCCTGAGAGTTTTACATCCAAGGCTGGCATGCCAGGAATGCAGGCTCTGAGAGTCTTATCTAACAGCTATAAATCTACACTACAGAACCCAGCATGGCAGGTCATACTGGCCGTGTACTCTCAAAGGCGTCGGTGGAAGCTGCGAAAGAGAGGGAGCAAAAGACAGGTAGAGAGACAGTGAGAAGAAGCAAAATCATAGAAACAGGACAAAAAATAAACACGCAACAGCAACAGTCTTGGCTAAACAAAACTCCTTCAGTCGCCTAGCTCCCCTGCAGAAGGAGCAGCCACACAGGAGAGAGGTGCTGCGTCGCAGCGCTGCACTAACCCCACCCACCTCCACAGTGCCTTTCAGCGTGCACTGTGTGTTGCAGGTCGCATTCGAAGTATCTTTAACAATAACCTCCACTCCCTCTATTTGCTGCTAAAGGGCTTCAAACAAGGTTTAGCTGATGATGTCGCTAAAGCACCTGCTGGAAGCCAAAACTGTGTAGCCTCACTAGGTGGCTCAAAGTGCCACATATGTTATGTCATTTCAAAGGTTCTTATACCGCGCACTGTTGCCACCTGCCTGGTCTCTTGGCGCTCTGGCGGATCTGTAAAGCAAGGGGGAGTTGAGTCAGTTAGTGGGACTGAGTGGGAGAAAGGAGAGCTGTGATGTGCTTTTGGCAGCTTCAGTTCTGTTGACATCATTGACTGAGCGTAGGTGTGTTTTGCGATTGGTAGCTGCCATGTGCTGTTGGGCATGTCTATGTGTGGTTTGTTTCATTGTTGTGGTGTTGCGAAGTGCGTGCGGTTTGTTGCGCCGTAGAGGTATGGTTGTGTTTAGTTCTGAGTTTGAGGATGTGTGTGCAGAAGTGTGAGTTTATAGTAGGGTTAGTTAGTGGCAATACCTTTCCTATCCCCGCTGTTCTGACTAACTGTGGCCCATATCCCTTCCCCTGCCATACAATCTGGTGTGCAGCAATTACCACCCTCACAGATTCCCCCAGTGGTGATGTGTTCCCTGTCCCTGCGGTCCGTCCGTGCGAGATATTGCTCCCTAACGCAGATGGGCTAAATGCAAGATTTGGCTCACTAACAGAAATGGCCTAAGTGAAACATTGGCTCACTAACACAAATGGGCTAAATATGAGATACTGCTCACTAACACAGGTGGGCTAAATGTGAGGTACTGCTCAATAACACAGCTGGGCTAAATGCAAGATGTGGCTCACTAATACAGATGGGCCAAGTGCAAGATATGGCTCAGTAACGCAAATGAGCCAAGTGCAAGATATGGCTCATGAACACAGATGGGCCAAGTGCAAGATATGGCTCACTAACAAAGATGGCCTGCACCCATGGAGAAACACCTACATTTGAGCTACCTGAGTAGTGGGAGAAAAATGCCTACATTTGAGACATAGCAATAAATAGAAAAAACCTAAATCTGAGACACAGCAGCAAATGGAGAACCACCCAAATCTGAGACGCCTGAGCAGTGGGAGAACCACCCAATTCTGAGACATCCAAGCAGTGGGAGAAAATGCCTAAATTTGAGACACAGCAATAAATAGAAAACGCCTACATTTGAGACACCATGAAGAAAATGAAACTATGCAACGTCATTAGGTGGCATATTTGTCTTTTATGGAAAAAATAACAGTGACACAAAGCACCATCTCTGAGCTAAAAGCGTGCAACCTCACTTGGCTTTGCTGAAGCACCACCTATAAGTCAAAGCTCACAGTGGCACTAAATTACGACATGAGCAAAACTGAATAGTGGCCCTAGTGTGCAATCTGAGACAAAACTAATGGCACAACATGTGGACCTAAACCTGATTGAATGGTGGTGGCCCAAGCACTGCCCATCAGCCAAAAAACGAATGGGAAGCACTGCCCATCAGCCAAAAAACGAATGGGGGTGTTAAAGGACCACTTGTGAGTGAAACATAATAGTGTAGCTAAAGCACCTCCTCAGCCAGAAGTAATGAAGGAGCAAAAGTGAAACATATGAACAAAGCTGAATGGTGGCATTAAAGCTCTGCATATGAGATGAAAAGTAAAGGTGACTTTCGATGTGAAAGCAGCAAAGTTAAGCAGCCTAATAACAAAGAGGGATTTATTTTCATCCTCAGCAATGCCATGATGACATTGCCATCTCTTTTCATTCTATTCCAATATTTTTGCCTCATTGAAGAACATGGAACAAGCAATGGAATGAAGAAAGACACAAAGGGATACAGAAAAATAACAATGGATAATGAAAGTGAAAAAGAAGAGAGATATGGGGGTAGTATTAGAGACACGCAAAGTGAACAGGATAAATGAAGGCACACTGAAATAGGAAAAAATAAGTGATTGAAAAAGAAAGGTAAATAGAGGAGAAAGAAAGGGGAAGAGAAAAAATTATCTGCAAAGAAAGGGATGAAAAGAACAAAAAATAGGGAAAGTAAAAAAGAAGGCTTTCGAAAATAAAAAGACAAAAATTACAGAGAACTAGGGAGATCATACGAAAAAATGGGAATGGTAGGACAATGCATAATATATTTCCTTAAGCAGAGTTTTTTTTACTGTATAGTGGCGCTGGACTCTTACAAAATTTCTATGTCCTCAATTTATTGACTTCAGAACGAGGAAATGCTAAGCCCCCTGTTGGGATTTAAATCTGTGATAGGAAAAAGGAATGCAGATCTCAGCAGCAAGCACTTAATTTCCTCTGACGAGGAACAGAAATGGAAAGTGTTGGGGTGGATGTTCGCGGTCCCAATGCGGGAATGAGGTATACGTTACGCAAGTTGTAAGAGGCCATGATGCAGCTGGATTAGATGCAATGTTGCAACTAAATATGTGTTTTTCTGTAGTTAAATGAATTGGAATAAGTGTTACTTAGTGTGTAGTTTGGGATACATTTTAGATTTGCAATAAGTAGCAACACAATTAGCATTAGCATGCATGGATACAATGTTATTGTACAACATACAACTTGTGGCACTTAGAAGCATGTTTCGCCGAGGGGGAATACATCTTGAACAGTATACATGTGGAGATTCGACAATGGTTTAAATTGCAGACTCATTTAAGGACATTGGGGAACATGGGGTTCACTGTGAGTACATGGAGACATTGCAGAGTGCGTTTTTCTCTTAGTTAGGATTTGCATGAGGCACAGAGTCTTTGGGTTGCAGGAATGGTTTTAGCCTGGCTTGGAGAGCTGTATGACCGAGGACATGGAAGTGGGTAGGTAGTGAACCGCATTTGTGCAGCTGGTGATAGCATCACAAACGGCTGAAGATGAGAATGGAATGAAAGGGCATCTGGTTGGGTTTTATGTCTGGATTGGATTTGGAGATACAAGGGGCAATCTTCCTGAGAGGACGTAGGCTTGTTGTTACATGGTGAGTTGAATTGGGGGTTAGTTAATAAAACACATGTGAGGGGTGCTTTAAGGGTAAAGCTTGTCCAGTGTTTTATGGGATCTCGTGGAAGATAAGCAGGATGTGTGCTGCAGGCTATATGATCTGAGATGGAAGTTGCAAATAAGGTGACGTCAAGGAATGTAAGAAGAAATAATATGAGGCACCAACACGCCTGGTACAAAGGAATGATTATTGTTTTTCTCCCTCCTCTTGTTTTTTAAGTATTTATGAAAAGCTTTGCACATCACATACTGGGTTAAGGTTTCTCGAACAGATGGGGCAAGTTAACTGTTGAATTGTTTTGAGTTGATAAACCAATTATATTTTAGGATATCATGGCCCTCATTCCAACCCAGGCGTTAAGGGTTTAACGGCGCCGTCGGCGCCGTTAACCCTTAACGCCTGATTTCCACCTTAACGCCTGCTTTTAGCAGGAGTTAAGTACCAAGGCGCTAAGCGTCCTTGGTGCTAATTACGGCACCATAATTTACGGTGCCGTAATTAGCGCCTTCACCACTCCCATTATGCCCTATGGGGCAAAAATGGGAATGGGGAAGGGTAAATGGGATTGGGGATTTACCGCCCCACTCACCTTGGAATGGGGCGGTAAATCCGCCATCCACCATGGTGTAAACAGAGTTTACACCATGGTGGTAAAGTAGGGAACTTACCACCTGGGTTGGAATGAGGGCCCATGACTGATTACAATGAGACCACGGGTAAAGGGGACTGTCCAATGGGGTTAGAGAATGTAGAAGGATTAGATATATTTGTATTAGGGATAGCCAATGCAATTATTCTGTGATTACTTTGTAGCAGCAGACTATTTACATTGTTTCACCGTGTATAAAAACTTTGTTTAGCACTAGAAGGAACTGTTAGTTTTCAGCTTCACAAAGCAGACTCACCAGTTCTGGCCGTTTACATGGTATTAAACTTGCTTTTCTGACAATGTGCATTCACTCTCCATTGGAGCTATTTTTTCGCATTGGATTTTGGAGTCACGTTCCTACATTTGGTGACACGCAACGTGATATTCAGGCCCTCCCTGGGAGTTGCCCTGCCACGCACACACTCGGCTCTGGCTTCTATCTGCAGTTATCAGTTTACATGCACATCAAGAATGACCTGCAGACACCAAATTGATTGAAGACCTGCCTGCTCACTCAGCCAAGGTGCCGTGGTCCAGCTGTGCAGGTTCTTTGAAAGGGCACTGCTTCAGAGATATTCGGAAGACATTTATTCATGCAAGAAAACCAAGGGGAGGGGAGAAGGAAAAACTATTTTTTTAACTTCTGGCATGTGCAAGAGGTGTATGTAGTGAGAGAGGTTGTTGACTGTTGTTTGGGTAAGGAGGTTAATTGAAAGCGAATGAAAGTGAGATATCTGACTTAGTGCGTTGGTATGGTGAATTGTTATATGTTGTAAGTCCTTTTTTCTATGTATTACTTTATTTATTATGTTTGGTAGTCAAAGTAGTGAGAGGAGACCTTTCCGTAGTCGGGGAAACACAGTGTTGTAGTAAAAAGCACTGTACTAATGATAAAGACGAAAGAGAGAGCGGTGTAGTCGAAAACATTGCACTCCTTTGTGCTCGAGTGAAGGAGATATATTAATGAAGAACCATGGGAATTGGGTCTTATTGATATTATGCTGTTTTATGTGTAAAAGTGTTTATGTGGATTAGTTTTGAGTAAGATAATTGTAGTGTAAGTGAGAATGAGTTGAGTAATTATTGAGAGATTTTAAGGAATTTGGCGGGAAAGAATTGACTTTTGCTCTGGAATTTTGAGTAATTTTTGGAGGACTGCAGGATAAGTTTTGTGTTAAAGTATTGGTTTTTTGGATTTGTATTTAGAGAAAGGTTGTTTTGGAGTATAAAGACTCCACTGGATCATATAAGCCAAATGCTTCCAAGGTACAAGGAAGAGATTCTGAAGTAGCACAAACAGTGGGTACAAGAGACTAAGGCCCTCATTACAACTCAGGCGGTAAGGGGTTTACGGCGCCGTAAACAGCGCCGACCCTTACCGCCTGAGTACGAGGTCCCTTAGCGCCCTGGCGGATTTAACACCTGCTTTTAGCAGGTGTTAAAATCCATGGCGCTAAGGGACCATGTTGTTAATTACGCCACCGTAATTTACGGTGGCGTAATTAACGCCTTCCCCACTCCCATTATGCCCTATGGGGCAAAAATGGGAATGGGGAAGGGTAAATGGGGATTGGGGACTTACCGCCCCGCCGACCTCGGAATGGGGCAGTAAGTCCGCCTACCACCATGGCGTAAACGTAGTTTACGCCATGGTGGTAAAGTCACGGCCCAGGCGGTAAATTACCGCCTGGGTCGTAATGAGGCCCTAAGGGTAGAATGTTTAAATCTTGGCCCACGGAGGGTACGCATGATAAGGGTACATTGGAAAATATGTATACTTTCTTGTCAACAAGGAATAAGGGACAGAAATTGGACAGGAAGCAGAGCATCCTAGAATTGTGGAAGTTGTTTGAGGAGGCAGGGAAGGCCCCTGGGAAATAGGGCAGATGCAGGGAGTCTCTGAGACTCCTACTGCCCGCCACCATATGGGTGCTTTCCATTATCCCCCACTGTGGGATATACTAATCCTCAGTATATGCCTCCATCGTCTCCATCTTCCACCACAGTAGATGTGAGGAGGAAACAAACAACACCTTCAATGGCTAGGATAGAAAAACAGCTGAGAATGAAAGTGGAAATCCAAGCACGCAGGAGTTTATAGGAAGCACTGCAGCAGGTGGAGGGAGAGTTGGCACAAGTAAGGTGGCAAGAAAGAGAGAAGCAGGGAGAAGGTGATAGGTGGGCAGAAGGAATAGGATTGGATCAGTGGTGGTCGGGATAGTTTCTTTTCAAAGAAGATAGTGCACCCATTACAGACCTTACGGTGCATGTCACTCAGGGAGGTATGTCCATAGAAGGGGAACTTGAGACATTAGACCTAGGACCAGTGCACTGTGGTAGAATATGCTACAATATGGTGTGGTCAGAAGGATCAAGGAATGTAGTGGAGGAAGTTGAAGAGGAATGGGAAGCATATGGAGAGCAGGGTGCGACAGCATCTGAGGTAGCTGTTAGGGACATTACAATATGGGGTCTTAGGATGCACCGTGGTGGTTATGTAGTATTGATAAAGTGCAAAGGGAAAACAGGTAAAACCCCAAAAAAGGTATGGGGAAGACAGTTTCCGTTACTACAGAATGGGTTGGGTAGAGCAGAATACACCCCTTGGCCGCATATGGACTGGAATAATCTCAAGAAGACACTACCCTCACTCACTGCAAGTGTGGGTAAGTGGATTTATGCATTGGAAAAGCAGACAGCAGGCATTAAGTTGGCCATGGGAGATATGAAAAATGTGCTTGCTCCAACCATGTCTTATGCTCTGGGTTCTGTACATCCACAGCAAGCACGGGTAGGACAGAACCCGGAGTCTGAGGCTACACAGACCTACGTCCCCCAGTCAGTCATGCCAGCACAGGCACCGGTACAGCTATGGGAGAGAAATCCTTTGCCTCACGAAGCAATTACACATTATACTGGAGCGTGTATTTTGGGAGGGAGCCCTTTCCCGCTCCTGGGTAGGAGTACATACCCGAACTAGCACAGCCCATAGAGAGCTCTGACATGTCCAGTCCTGTCAGTTGGAAGAGGAACTGCAGGTAGGTTTGACAGTAGGTGATCCAAATTTTTCATTCATAGTCGATACAGAGGCAACTAAATCTTGCATCAAGGAAAGTAAGTTTCCCCTTTCAGGAAAAATGCTGGACACACAGGGATTCTCTGGGGCTATCCTGTCGGTTCCATATACGGAGGATTTACCTATTAGGGTAGGTACTCAAGATTTAACAGCTCCTTTCTTGTATTGTACAGATACCCTACTGAATCTCTTAGGAAGAGACCTGTTGAGCAAACTGAATATGACAATCTCATTCACGGAAGAAGGTGTCATGATGCCTACCCCCGGGCATCCGGATGAAGCCCATCAGCCCCGGGAGCAGGCATCCAGACATTTACAAAAACCCCAGCAGCCCCAGCTAGGGGCTGTCTGGGTTCAGTCCTGGCGCCGTAGGCACCAGGCTCATAATAAAAATCAGTCCTGGAGCCATAGGCGCCAGGCTCATAGACATTACTTACCTCATGCAGACCATGCTGCAAATAAATCCAAGCCAACGTCAGGCCTGGATGGGACTATTTTACTACAGGGACTATTTTTTACTCGGGTGTGGTCCTGGGGAAATTCTTTCCTGGGACTACTTTGGAAGCTATTTAAACCACGCCCGAACAGCAGCACATGCTTCGTGTTATTCTGCATCCAGCAGCGTGACTCTCACTGTGCCTGCAGCCAGCATCCAGTCTTCTGCCACACCCGCCTCGAATCCGGAGCTCCTAGAATAAAGGGGAAGAAAAGGACAATGTTAGAAAACAAACTTATTTCAAATTCCTCACCTGATTCCGGATCCATTTCATCTCCCGACCTGGAAGTACATCAGTCCTGCATGCGTCGCTTCGCCAGCTCCAGCACGTCGCCATACTCACCAGTTCTCACAGCATCTTTCGATCCGGCACTGTCTCCATCATTTCTTCGCCGTACTCCGGCACCTAGAGGCACAAGAATAACAAGGTGAGCCAAGGGAATCAACAAATACCTCTTACCACCATAGACTTACCTGATTTACCACCGGCGGTATTATTCTCCATATCTTCATATGCCGCATCTGTAAAGAGGGAGAAAAACAACACGTTAACGCATGTAATAGTTACCGGTCAGCGTTGGGTAACACAGACTCTTACCTGAACGCCAGCAGGAGCTACGAGACCTTCTTCTCACGAACTCAGTTGCAACTTAACGAAGGAAGGGGACAAGAGTGAACATCGGGCACATTGAACTCTTTGAACTTGATACTTACCAATCCCGCCTGGTACTTCAGAGTCAATGCTTACCGGAACTCTCCCAACACCTTCAAACCAGTGAAGTAACTGGTATCTACGCGCCCCTGCAAGACACGCAGGATGGAGAGCTCATCTTTTACAAACATAAGGTGAGGTTACTAAGGGGATATCGGAGGTGATTAGTGGGGCAGAGCGAGAACAGTTGGGAGGCCATCATTAAAACCCACAGGTGGCTAATCCCTATCTCCACTTGCAGGAAAATACTTCTTCGGGTCCAGCAGACAAGACTAGGCGGGCCAGTCCAGACAGTCATCTCTGCACTACGCATCACGTTGACGGAGACTGCAGCTGTCCGGGTCCGATCGACACCCCTGTGGGGTCCAGGTGAGCGTAACAGAACACAAAGCCTTTCTAAAAATACCCACCTGGGTGTTATGGAAACCTCAGAAACCGACCAACTTGCCCAATTATTGGGGGAACTTAGGGTGGAAGTACATGCCGCTCGCCAAGAGACTAATGCCCTCAGGAGAGAACTGATTGTCTCAAAGGAGCGCACTGATGATCTGGCTAGGCAACTACTGCAAAACCAAGCTGGGCAAACGCCCCTACCTGGATATGGGGGAAACCCAACCCCCGTTTCATCAAGCAATCCTGCGCAAGTGGTTTTACCAGGAAATATTCCGTTAGCTCCACCCGAACACTTTGCTGGGGACCCCAAAAGGTTTGCCGTGTTTATGAACCAATGCCGCTTGCACTTTTTATGCAGACCGGGAGCCTTTCCAAATGACCAAGCCAAAGTAGCCTTTGTATTGTCATATCTTAGTGGCAGCGCAGCGGATTGGTCCATTCCATTAGTCAATCAGGATGATCCTCTTCTCCGGGATTTTCAGGGTTTTCAAAGGAGCATGGAAAAACTATTCGCCAGACACTCACAGGGTGAAGCCCTGGACAACAAACTTTTATCCTTACGACAGGGTAACCAGGATCTGCTAACCTATATTGCAACCTTCAATAGGCTGGTGGTGGAAACCGAGTGGCCGGAGGAAAAACGAATTACATTGTTTCATCGTGGGCTTCGGGGAGAACTCAAAGACGTCTCGGCTCAAGTTGTGAACCCACCTCAGGATTGCACAGAATTTATAGACTTAGTGGTCCAGCTAGACCACCGACTTCAGAACCGAAAGACTGATCGAGCTAAGTTCGAGAATCAGGTATTGGTTAAACCCAACGTTGCCCCCAAAGGAACAGATGCATCTGAACCTATGCAGATCGGGTGGGTTAAAGGACCCTTAACTCAAAAGGAAAGAGAAAGAAGACGACAGATGCAGTTGTGTCTGTACTGTGGAACCTCAGGACATTTTCTACGGGATTGCCCTACAAAACCACCCAAGAAGGTGGTAGGAGTTGCTGATAAAAGCCACATAGAGCCTGATTCGGGAAATGACCACGCCCGACAAGCATAGAGGTCCGCTTGCCGAGCTTAAAGAAGGCCACTCAGACCTCGCATCTGATCATCCCAATGGTCCTACTTGATCCCAGGCAGCCATCACGTATGCACGCAGTAAGGGCATACATAGATAGCGGGGCCGTAGGAAACTATATGGACCACGAATTGGTGTCAAGGATGAATCTACCTCTTTGCAAAAAGACCACTTTGGATGTCATCACCACAGTTGATGGAACTGAGATTGTCTCGGGGCCTGTAACTCATTCCACTACAGAGATGACACTGTTGAGATGACACTGTTGAGTCAAGATTTTTGAATATTCATTCAAAAATCCAACAATTCTTCGATCCAGCAACCCTGCAGGACTGGGTAAAGAAAGGGCCGGACTACTCAGTCGTCAATGACCTACCTTACTATCAAGGATGACTATTTCTACCGCACAAGGAAATACAAGAACTAGTCATCTCCAATTACCATGACACCCTGATGGAAGGGCACCCAGGTATCGCAAAAACTGAAGCGAAAATTAAGAGACAGTTCTGGTGGCCCACTTGGCGAAAAGACGTAAAGTCATTTGTGATGTCTTGTGGCATTTGTGCCCAAAACAAAAGCCAGAAGAAAAAACCCACTGGCATTTTACAACCTTTGGATATTCCACCTACACCATGGCACACCTTGTCTTTAGACTTTATTACAGATCTACCTCCATGTAATGGATTTAACACCATCCTAGTTATTGTGGATCTTTTTTCCAAGATGGCCCACTTTATTCCTTTAAAAGGATTACCTTCCGCTTCAATTTTGGCCAAGGAGTTCCTCGAAAACATTGTTCGAATACACGGATTTCCTTCCGTATTGGTCTTTGACCGAGGCAGTCAATTCATTTCACAATTTTGGAAGAAATGTTGTCAATTGGCGCAAATCGACGTGAGGTTATCAACCAGTCACCATCCCCAGACCGATGGTCAGACAGAGAGGACCAACCAGACCCTTGAACAGTACCTACGTTGCATGCTGCACCAGACCGAAAGCAATTGGAAGGATATTTTATGGATTTCCGAATATGCATACAATAACTCAGTACATTCTGGAACCGGACAAAGCCCCTTCTATACCATATAGGGACATCACCATCGAACCTCAGAACTCGATTCGCCTCAGCACTTAGAAAAGCCTGCAGTTAGCCATTTACACTCTACTATTACACAAGCCTTTAAGGAGGCAACAGAACATTTGAAACAAGCGAAAGAGAAATATAAGAAAACTGCTGATCAACATAGAAGCGATGCTCCATGATATCAGATTGGGGATCAAGTTTGGCTGGCTACAAAACACATACCTCTAAAAGGAACTCGGACCTTTAATCCAAGGTATTTGGGACCTTACACTATTAAGGCCTTTATCAACCCGTTGGCCGTCAAGTTGGAATTACCCTCTAATATGCGGATCCATCTGTCTCTCATGTTTCACTTCTGAAACCAGTTCAACCCGGGACAAGACTTGCCAAACCACCTGACCCCATCCTAATAGATGGAGAACCTGATTCGAGGTAAAGAATATCCTGGACTCTAAGTTGGTTAAATCAAGACTTTTTTATTTAATCGACTGGAAAGGTTACGGACCACAGGAAAGGTCATGGGAGCCTAGTGACCACGTTCATGCACCTCGGTTGGTGAAGAAATTCCATCGGAACTTCCCAGACAAACCAGGGCCAAGGGGAAGAACAACTTTAGGAGGGGCCTTGGGGGGGAGTGCTGTCATGATGCGTACCCCCGGGCATCCGGATCAAGCCCATCAGCCCTGGGAGCAGGCATCCAGACATTTACAAAAACCCCAGCAGCCCCAGCTAGGGGCTGTCTGGGTTCAGTCCTGGCGCCGTAGGCACCAGGCTCATAATAAAAATCAGTCCTGGCGCCATAGGCGCCAGGCTCATAGACATTACTTACCTCATGCAGACCATGCTGCAAATAAATCCAAGCCAATGTGAGGCCTGGATGGGACTATTTTACTACAGGGACTATTTTTTACTCGGGTGTGATCCTGGGGAACTTCTTTCCTGGGACTACTTTGGAGGCTATTTAAACCACGCCCAAACAGCAGCACATGCTTCGTGTTATTCTGCATCCAGCAGCGTGACTCTCAACGTGCCTGCAGCCAGCATCCAGTCTTCTGCCATGCCCGCCACGAATCCGGAGCTCCTAGAATAAAGAGGAAGAAAAGGACAAGGTTAGAAAACAAACTTATTTCAAATTCCTCACCTGATTCCGGATCCATTTCATCTCCCGACCTGGAAGTACATCAGTCCTGCACGCGTCACTTCGCCAGCTCCAGCACGGCGCCATATTCACCAGTTCTCACAGCATCTTTCGATCCGGTACTGTCTCCATCATTTCTTCGCCGTACTCCGGCACCTAGGGGCACAAGAATAACAAGGTGAGACAAGGGAATCAACAAATACCTCTTACCACCATAGACTTACCTGATTTACCACCGGCAGTATTATTCTCCATATCTTCATATGCCGCATCTGTAAAGAGGGAGAAAAACAACACGTTAACGCATGTAATAGTTACCGGACAGCGTTGGGTAACACAGACTCTTACCTGAACGCCAGCAGCAGCTACGAGACCTTCTTCTCACAAACTCAGTTGCAACTTAAGGAAGGAAGGGGACAAGAGTGAACATCGGGCACATTGAACTCTTTGAACTTGATACTTACCAATCCCGCCTGGGACTTCAGAGTCAATGCCTACCAGAACCCTCCCAACGGCTTCAAACCAGTGAAGTAACTGGTATCTACGCACCCCTGCAAGCCACGCAGGATGGAGAGCTCATCTTTTACAAACATAAGGTGAGGTTACTAAGGGGATATCGGAGGTGATTAGTGGGGGAGAGAGAGAACAGTTGGGAGGCCATCACTAAAACCCACAGGTGGCTAATCCCTGTCTCCACTTGCAGGAAAATACTTCTTCGGGTCCAGCAGACGGGCCAGTCCCGACAGTCGACTCTGCACTACGCATCACGTTGACGGAGACCGCAGCTGTCCGGGTCCGATCGACACCCCTGTGGGGTCCAGGTGAGCGTAACACAAGGTATAGTATGCTTAACTCCAGGTTTGTATCCTGCAAGAACTATGCCGCTTTTGTGAGCATGTTATAGTGACAGCGCGATAAAGGGTGTTCCTGTATATTCAGATTTGTTTCTCTACTGAGTGACGGATGTGTTAGGATGGGTCCCTGGAATTCGAGATAGGGCATTGCGAGTACCAGCAGAGTTTTTGTTTTATCCCGCTATTATACCAGAGAAAGCACCAGGCACTGTGGTCACTATACTTTTGGAAGCAGTAGTGGTCAAAAGAGACAATGTGGTTCTCTCAGGCACTGTAATTCTTGTTGTTCAGGTGGAGGCTGGCCATACATGTTGCTGGGAGGGTGGAGGCTGGCCATACCTGTTGCTGGTCAGGTGGAAACTAGCAATACTAATGCCGGGCAAGTAGAGACCCTTCATACATGTTGCTTGGCATGTGGAGGCTGACCATAGATGTTGCGACATGCGTGGGGACTGGCCATACATGTTGCTTTGCATGTGGAAACTGGACATGCATGTTACTTGGCATGTGGAGACTGACAACACATGTTGCTGAGTGTTGGAGGCAGGAGATACGTGTGCTAAAAAATGTGATCAATCCACATTTACCCCATTAGGTTAGCTGTAAATTTTATTAAGCTTTGACCAAGCTGAACGGCCAAATGTAACTTAGATTGTACATTTTTTCAACCATTGTTTATAAAAAATGGCTCTATGAAGAACCCAACACCCTTTGAAAATTGACACGTAAATCCCATCAAGGTTTTGGCCAGCGTTTGTAATCTTATGCACTTTGATATACGCCTTTTTGTGACATTGTATCACAAACAAGTCTTGGAACAATCTACCCACAAGCTCCCCTATGAAGTGGTTGAGAATCCCTGATTCATCAATGTTACCAGATAAATTAGCCTAAAAATGAACAATTGATACTGCTATTTCTTTAAAAAAATGCCAGATGTATGTTGGTCCAATGCACTCAGAGACTGCCGGCATCGTGTTTTGTCACCACAAGAGGGAGCTGTTGCCTTAGGAAATAAGCTGTTGCCTTAGGAAATATATAAGGCCAGATGTATGTTTGTCCAGTATTAACACTCTGAAAATGCCTCTCCACACGCACCTTGGCCAGTGTACACAGGCTTTCACACTAGTTTCTTTATAATTTCGTACGAGATAGCATTACTTCTGAGTTGCTATTCATAACGTTTTATGTTCTATGTTACTGGTTAATCATGTTTTAAAATGTACCCTTTGTTATCAATTTAACAAAAGTGTCTATAAGGGAAATCCTCAAATTAAGGCACTCTTGAAATCATTTCATATTTTTGTAAAGTTTCTGTCCTAAGTATATTTCATTGATCTGGTTTACACTTCTGTCCTAATAATAATAATATGGAGATTCATGTAGCGCTTCATACAGGAGCCCTCCAGCTGCTAAGTGCTGCAATAATCAATGCCACTATTACTACCCACTTGTGATGCTCAATTTATCGACCAAGGGAAAGGGGTCGTGAAGGGATGAGTCAGCTTGACCGGGTTATCGAACCAATGAGGCACGCATAGTTCCTGACTAACATCAAGAACCAACAAAGAACTTGTTGGGAACCACACTATCATTTTTTAAGGGTTAGGGTTATGTGCATCTAATGAAAAGGCGTTGGCAAAGGTCAATGATGTGTGTGTGTGGCCTTGTATTAAAAATCGCACCAGAATTTCGTCCCTCCAGAAAACGTTCATGAGGACCCCTCTGAGAATGTTCAGTTGATGAATGCATCACACACAATCAGTACAAGCACAGTCTACATTCCCCATACCCCTCCCCAACAAATGAATCCTTCCAGTTTTCCTACCTTCCCCTTCCAAGCCATCCAATTGTACCCAATACTCTTTCAATTGCTATTGCCACAATGTTGAAAGTGGTGACTAGGGCGTGCTACTCCTGCGAGGAAGACAAGAGCCTAGCAGAACAATGAGCTGATCTATTAGCTTCTCCTTTGTAGCATGAAAATGATCACTTGAGATATGGACCATATGTTGAATGTCCTGCCCTTCCTAAAAAGCAAGGTATCCAGACAGAATTACAGCGAGAGATTCAGGCTTTATAAAAAAAAGGTGTTGGCTTTTATCCGGCTTGCCTTTTCATCCTTAATGGTGGTGCCGGCACTCGCCAGCCATCCCTTTATCTAGAAGATGCAGCGATCACCTGAGAGTGATAACTGCTCCTCTTAGTTAAGGGGATGCCTGACAGAGATTGGGTCCACACCTTTTCTTCCTTAATGGTGACGCTAGGCATCCTTTTAGCTAAGAGAAGCAGGGCTCATCACCCTCTCACCTGGGCTTTGAGGCTGATGATTCCTGTATCTATTAGTTAAAGGGATCCCTGGTGGAGGATGGCACCACCATTAAGGAAGAAAGGGTGTGGCGCCAACCCCCTACCTACAGTCAATCCTTTAACATGCAGGGATCATCAACATCACAACCTGCATATGTAGTATTAACCCTGTGCAACAGTTAAGCCAGAGAATGCACCAAGCACTTTAAGGTTGACAAAGGAGTCTGTCAGGGCTCTGTTTTGGTTACCACCTACCCCAATCATACTTCAATACACATCCCACTACTAGCGCTGACATTCCTTTCAGCTGACTTGCCAAACCCGTGCTCACCCTTGATATAGCGATTGTTTCTTCCAAATTAATCTTGTGAAATCCTCCACAGTACTAGGGCCCACTTGAGCACCTCTCAAGTCCATCACACAACCACTCACCATATAACTGCATCTAGTACAATGCTTTGTTGGTTCTACATATTGCCATCAGAATAACACGCTGCTCTTAAAAGAGCTGCGCTCTCCTGAGTCCTACATTTATGGTTACCAATAACATTTCACATTTGAGAAACACGTATCTCTACTTCGACAGCCATATCCCCTCCCACTCCTACCAATTGTTTATCGTCTCTGTTTTCACTCTGTTGTCTAGTTTCTCTTTCCTATCACTTCCTCCCCAAACCTCCACTTCCTTTCCACAGATTCTACAGACCAAGTTCTTCTATCCATCAAAACTGCTTGCGGATCGATAGCTGTTCCTGCAATAGAAGTATTTACCCACTTTCTTACTTTGTTAACTAGAGAAGTCGATGATTCTTGATTCTGGTTTAGTTTGGGTGCTTGCACAATAGCTATTGTAATGGGAGCATACACAGGTAAGAGGTCCAATGGGGCAGCAATTTTCATGCCATATGTGTGTGAATCAGAAGCACATGTCTTACTTGACCTCCCTGTCAGATGCTCTAGCTGAGTATTGAAAGTCAGGATCTTCTGTCTGGGGTCAGGTTTGACTTTAGCAAAAATATCATTGCCCTTGTGTGAGGTAAAAGTTGACAAAGATCGCCTCATGGGATGAGCCTCTTTATCCTTATCCTTATGAGAAATAATATGTGCAATCTTTCAACAAATATTATCTGATGGCCATCTGATAATTGTAATTTGTGCTAAAGTGATTGAATGGAGTGCACCTGAGGTTCATACTTGGTTTATGATTCTCGAGGTGAGTTCAGGGGAATGATAAGAACTACAGGCTACCTCAATTTTCCCCAGGCTTTGTTTTAGGGCTTCATCACGACTCTGGCAGTAAACCTTAAAACGGGCTGTAACAGATTTATTGGCACACTTACAGCTCAGCCGAATTATTAATCAGCATTAATTCCGCTGAGTGTGCTACAGCCGGCAGAATTAGGCCAGCGGGAATTCCGCCAATACACCAAAGCGCTATTAATGTCCCGCCACAAGTCCTGAGTTGGTGGAATTAGCTCCAAAATACGGCGCTAATACTGCTGAAAAAACAGCACAGTTACCTACAATCTTCAGGTGGAGGGAAATGCATACAGGTGCCACAAATTAAGTCACAGGTGAACCCAATCCACTCAAGAGGGCTACATAAGACACAGGCATTACCTAAACACAGTTCCCAATACCATGCTACCACTAGCCATTGTAAGATGGGACATGCAGCTGCTCATACTGCGCCTGGAAGTACAGTGGCAGTAAACCAGCACAGGTTGCAGAGAGGAGCAGGAAGAAGAGGAGGAGGAGGAGGAGACGCCATGTAAGGCGAGTGCCCATACCCAGGGTCACACTCTCACCCTGCCCTGGGCCCTCACGGACAGCCAGCTGGTAACCCTGTACAGGCTCAACAGGGAGACCATAAGTGAGCTGCTCACCACAATCCAGGGTGACAAAGAGGGCAGGATAGACATCAGGACAGCTATACCGCCACTGCTGAAGCTAGTGTCCGTCGTCCTGCAATTCGTAGGAACTGGCACCTTCCAGCACTCCGTGGCCATGCTGCACAGCATGTCACAGCCAACATTTTGTTCCATGTTAGTCCAGGTACTGGAAGCACTCCTGTGGTACATCTTTCTGCCCACCACCCCAGCACAGGTAAATGGCATTGTTTTTAAGGAAATAACTATTCACATGCCATGCACCACTGTATAAATTGGCACAGTTATGATTAAACGCATGGACACAATGAGGAATATCCTGGCATTGATGCAGATGAACAAAGGTTTAATGTGGAAAGAATATCACCCCTCCCTCACACCACAACACCACCCCAACACACTATTCCCCCTCCCCCACCCCACATCACCCCAGCACACTATCCCCCACCCCACATCATCACAACATACTATTCCCCTCCGTCCCCCATCCCACAACACCACCCCAACACACTATCCCCTGTCCCCCACCCCACAACACCACCCCAACACACCCTTGTGCTCAACTACTAGTACAGAGTTGCTTGTGTGGCCTCTTCCCCTTCATGGCTTCCCCCAGTAACTTCAGGCCCAGAATGTGCTCTGAACAGCACCTTGGGGTGCTCGGCAAGGAACCCTCCATTGGGGTTGCCGAACCTGACTGCACTGACCCTGACCCCCGGATGTGTAGCATAGTGACCTCCATGTTTTTCTGCATGGCCTCGGCAAAGGCTGAGGTGCCTTCTGTTAGCTCACGTACGTGCTGCCCGTAGACTGTCAGTGCGGCAGATGCAGCAGCCGCCTGGGCCCGGTCGCGCTCCATGCTCTGCACAATTCTGGCATGTGGCACCCTGGATGCAATCCCGGATGGCCTGGAGGTGGAGGAACTGTGTATTGGCAATTGCCTCCATTTGCACCTGCCTCCATTCCATTGCCTCCAGCCTCAACATGATTGTGGGGTCTGGTGCAGCCTAGGGAATGGGTTATAGGGTATGGGGAGGGGTTGGGCTGAAACATGGTGACCCATAGGAGGAGTTGTCTGAGTCTCCCTCCGATGACTAGGCCTGCTGCCCAGGTTGAATGCTGTCATGGCCAGGTGACGCTTTTGCATCATTTGCCTGTGGGGTGGGCTGTTGCACAGTGGCTTCAGCACAGATGGTGTTGCAATGTCTAAGGCATGTGGAATGGGCGCATTGGCTGTGCTGGCACTGGCAGGTCTGGTTTTACTGGGACTGGTGTGCCATGGTGTCCCTTGCACCTGCCCATCCCATCGGTTGGCCCTTCAGGGGTTGTGGTTAGATAGACGCCCTGGATGCCCCGGTAGTCAATGGGCCTTCACCCTCATCCTCCTCTGCCTCATCCTGAGCCGGCTCAGAGCCTGTAGGGGGACACATTACATGCTGTCAGGCATTGTGCTTTCCCGTGCATTGACTTGCAAGTCACACAGGCTAATTATTAGATGGACACCCCACACATGTGGCCAGAAGGGTATGGTCATGCATGGGCCATTGCATGTGACCGCAGCAGGGTGGTATGTCCGCAGCTGAGTGTGTCTGACCCATGGCCAGGTGCGCTTTGGCCCTTGTGCTGCCAAGGTGGCCCGTCTGAACAGGTGCAACTGGCAGGGTCACCCATGCCTGCAAGTGGCTTGGCATGGACATGCATAGCGTGGTGTATTCTTATGGACATGTGTTGGCATCCAGGGCCAGCCTTAGCTTTGGCAGCGCCTGAGGTGATTGTATGTGATCTTGCGCCCCAACCCCTCCCCTGGCACCACACACCTGGGGCTGCTGATTTTGTTGCATCGTCCAGGGAACTGCCATGGCTCTATGGGGTGCTGCTGCAGAGCCAGCTAAGGGGCTCAGTTTGGTTCAGTGATTGACTTCCTACTCCCATGCACGAGCAGGGTGTTGTTCACTTCCATACCGCTCGGCTGGCATACCAGCATGGTGCAGCCTTACGTGGGCCGGCACATGCTGGTTTGAATGCTGCGCTGTTTCGTTATTACTTGCACCCCGCACTCCTGCTGGCACGGCCAGCGCCAGCAGGGTAGCGGGGCGCATTTCACTTCGATAGGGTGCGTGCTGCACCTTCACACTCCACACCGCTCAGGGGTGCACTTGGAGCTCTACCCCAGGATTGGCATGGCGTGGGGCTAATGTGGCACCAGAGCCGGTTGCCCGGACCACCCGAGCCTGTTGCTGGCCCTGCTGGCATCTATCCCTATCCATTGGTCCAATCAGTGCGAAGGGACACTTTCTTTGGTTGGTCATTTGCACTGTGCTTTGGGGGGGAATGACTCACCTCCTACCTCTTGGCTGCTGGCACCAGCCTCTGCTCCACCAACTCCCTCTATCTCCTCCATGTCGAGCATGGTGCTCGCATTCTCCTCCCACAACAATATTGCACAGGGAGATGAGATCTCAAGTTGGTACTAAGCACCTCCTAACACCTCCCTTCCTTTCACACCAAATAAAATAACAGAACAATAACAAAGTATAAATGTATACAAGCAATGAAAAAAAAACATTGCTGAAATAACAGTGGATAGGTTACTGGAACAATGATATTAAATTACATTGGTCCCATTAATCTTCTTGCAAAGTGCTATCCTCTCCTTGTTCCAAATACCACCTCCTTTGACAAGGACAGAAGATCCTAAATCTTTCACAACCTGTTTAGGCTGGGAAAATAGAGATGCACCTTTGCAGACTTCAGTAGGCAGTTTAATTTTAATCCAGTCACCTTCCTCAAGTTTGAACTCTCTACAGGCATTCCTTTGGTCATACCGCTCTTTGGATTTGACCCCTGACTCAAATATTCTCTTTCTCACACTTTCCACATTCACTCCCACTACTTTTGATTTTCCCATCCAACCAGGACACATATGCGAAATAGGCTTCCTTCCCCTCAGCACCTCAAAAGCAGACACACCTGTAACACTATGCGGAGCTAATCTGTACTGAAATGTCCTCTCCATTATAGTTCGTATCCAATCACCTCCAGTGGCCACAGCAATTCTAATGGCATCCATGAGGGTGCGGTTGAAGCGTTATATGCACCCATTGGTTTGGGGATGATACAAAGAGGTGTTTACTTGTTCTATGCCATGACTGCTCAGAAACTCGCTAAACTCCCTGGACACCAATTGAGAACCATTATCTGATAAACATTTCCTGGGAAATCCTTCTCTCCAAAATAATTGCTCCATATGTTTTATGATTCCACCACTGGAAATATCCTTCAGTATAAATACTTCAGGCCATTTAGACAATACATCCATGACAACCAATACATAAGTATCTTTCCCACCTCTTATATTAAAAGGGCCTAACAAATCCAAGGCAACTTCATCCCACGGAACTGTAGGTGATCTCCTCACGGTCATGGGAACTTTTCTGTACTCTGAGTCCCTTATTCCCTTCAATACAATCACTACAACCGTTGACTACTTCTTCTGTGTCTCTGTCCACACCAGGCCACCAGAACTCTGACCTAACCAAACCTTTGGTCCTGGCTAGTCCCAAGTGCCCAACATGAGCTTGATCAATTACCAATTTCCTCATCTTGAGGGGTACCACCATCTGATGACCCCTATGTAAATACCCTTTATCAATCCAGAGTTCATCTCTAATCTTGGCAAAACCACCTAGGTCACCCAGGCAACTCTTGGTTTTACCTTCCATCACAAAACCCAACACTCTCTGGTACAAATCATCCTCGGAACAAGCAATGTCCCAATTGTCCTTCTTTATCGACTCGTGAACCTGAAATATTTCAACATCGCTCCCATGACCTGAAAATTCCTCTTTAGTCAAAGTTTCTCTCAGCACTGATCTGGACAATGCATCAGCAATTACATTGGTTTCACCTTTGACATGTAGCATATTATATTGTAATCCTTGTAAAGATGTCACCCATTTCATAATGCTCCCGGAAACTCCCTCCAGACTACCCTTGGTGAATATACCAATCAAAGGCTTATGGTCTGTGCACAAAGTGAATTCCCTGCCCTGCAGGGGCACTTCCCAGACACAAGCTAGTGCCTCCTTTTCCACTACAGAGTATCTATTCTCAGGTCCTTTGAGCGATCCAGATGCAAAAGCTATTGTGTGCAGACCTTCCTGATCCTCCTGCATTAAGACTGCTCCAACACCATACTCACTGGCATCTACAAACAGTAATGAGTGTCTACTTTCTTTAAACATACTGAAAATGGGAGCATTGGCAATGGCATCCTTAATCTTGTCAAACACCTCCCTACATAAATCATTCCACTTAATGGTAACACCTTTCCGAGTCAGCATTCTCAAATTTCTTGACATGTCAGACAGCCCTCTGACAAATTTTCCATAGAACTCAACCAGGCCAAGGAAAGACAATACATCTGCCTTTGACCTTGGCACTTCCATCTTACAAATGGCTTCTATGGCCTTCTCCTTGGGTTTGACTCCTTCCCCCGTGATTTCATTACCAAGATTCTCTACCGTGTTAGCTTTAAATATACATTTCTCTAGGGACACTGTAAGACCCACTTCTTTAAATATTTTCAACACTCTCTCTAGTCTCTTATAATGTTCCATTTCATCCTTTCCAAACACTAGCACATCATCCTGGTAACACATGACACCTCTTTCACCTCCTAGTAACTT
Organism: Ambystoma mexicanum; assembly: GCF_040938575.1. Taxonomy (NCBI): domain Eukaryota; kingdom Metazoa; phylum Chordata; class Amphibia; order Caudata; family Ambystomatidae; genus Ambystoma; species Ambystoma mexicanum. The sequence goes on from NC_090932.1 coordinate 312,243,193, forward strand.
GTACATTATGCTGGTAAAATCCAAAACTGGTGCAGGATTCCTGTTGTTGCCGGGGGCCGTGTCTCACTGGGCCCAATCCTCGTCGCCAATGTTAAAAAGGTTCTGTAATACACTTCAGATGAGTTGAGAGGTTTTATTCAGAAAAGATACATCTATGAGTACGGCCCCCAGCATTGAACCACTTCTCTCCTTCAGCTCTCAACCTTCTCTGGAATCTGGAACCCTTACTGAGTCAACACAGCCAGGTTTCCCTCGTAACCAAGATACCCAATGCCATGAGTGACAACAATATTGCACAGGGAGATGAGATCTCAAGTTGGTACTAAGCACCTCCTAACACATGGGGTGAGGGCAAGGGGCTCTGTGGTGCCACTCCTATGACCATTGCCTCCTCTCTATGTTTGGAGAAGAGGCTGTGCAGTCTGACCTGAAAGTCATTCCACCGTTTACAGCAGGCCCCTCGCATCCCGAGGGACCATGCCTACGGCCGTCACTTTCTGGCTGATTGATTACCAAATTGCAGACTTCCGCTGCCCAGATGAGTTCCTCTGGCGGGTGCCATACCGTTCCTCACAATGGCCAACCACCTCATCAGTGAGGACTTGGATCTCCCCCTCACAGAATTTTGGCTTTCGCAGCCGATGTTTGGGCGCCTTCTCTCTGGTCCTCTCTTGGGACATGTTTCCTGTGACTTGTGGGTTCGGATGGCTATGGCTGCTGCAATGCTTCCCTGTTCCGGCGATGACGCTATTTACGGCAGCGCTAATTCCGCCGGCACTACTAACGCTGATTGGCTGGAGCTAACAGTAATTCTGCTGGATTTTGGCAGATTTATGGCTGGGGTGCCATGTTTTGGCACTAATTCCGCCCTTTGGAATTACCATTACCGTCAGAGGTGTGTGCATGGTCCCGTCACATTGTGATATGGCGCTAATTCCGCTACATGACACAACGATAACAACCCCATTGTTGTCTGAAATTTCTGAATTACCCGCAGTGCTAGTTCTGCAGCAAAATGCAGGAAAGATCAAGGCTAGTTCTGTGTAGCACGTGGGAGGACAAGTATCTTTCTTGCCCATTGTGTTCGCTGGAGCTGAGGCTGTAACTGTCCATATTATCGGAACGAAATTCTGACAAACAGAAGAGCTCGATTTCAGATGTCTGATTCTTAGAACGGTCCAATGATGATGTCCCCGTCTTGCCTCGTCTTAGACCACTTTCAAGTCACGTTATTTGAGCCTCACGCGTGCCCACAACCTGCATTAGGTAAACATTAAGGGTACCCAACCATTGTATTTTGTTAAGAGCCGCTTTATGCGGTGGAGAGGCGGTTGCGTTCTTCTTCCCCATAATCAATGCCCTGAGGTGGTTATATAAATCACTATAGATCGATGTGATATCAAATGAAATCTGTGATAAAGAGCCAAAAAAATCACATATTATTTATTTCGCATTTTTAAAGCGCTCACACAGCGCGCGGGTATCGAGGCGCTGTTACAGGAATTGTTTGTTTTTTAGTTGTGGAATTGTTTTTGTCTTAATTGCGTATTTATAATGCGCTTAAATACCCAGAGGTTTCTAAGCGGGACCCGGGGATCGAACCTGTGCTGCTTCGTGTTTCAAGGCGAGCACATTGCTGCTGAGCTATCCTCACAAGACGCTCTATATTGTATGTTGTCGATTGAATAAGCAGATGAGTCTATTAGACAGTAATTGTGGAATAGGCAAATAGCGGGCAAAAAATGCACAATAACAGGATAAAATAATTTAGGGCTGTACAGGTAACTACTGATTCAAGACATAGGCCTGGATTCTTTGGTAAGCACGATAACTACAACACAGGAGGTTACTGCGTTTAGAGAGGCATTTCAGGAGCTGCAGCTATCAAGTTTTCATATATAAAAGCACATCATCTGCGTTTATCACTCCTTCATGATCAGTACCAGAGACCTTTATATCTTTTTCCATAAATTCTTGCCTCGGAGAATGCACAAGGGCCTCTGTCACTAGACCGAAGAGACAGGAGACAGCCTTGTCTGGTAACCCCCTCCACAACCTAACTTTCAGAAATGATCTCCCCTGTGCACATTTTGCTAAATGGGCCCATGTATTGTAATGTAATTGACATATGTACAGCGCCTTTCACCATTGGTATGGTCTCAAACGTGCTGTAGGTTGAACACCCTTGGAAAACCAAACTCCAGGTATGGGAAATTCGTCAGGAAATAGAGTGAGTGTGTGCACTTCACCAGTATGAAGGTTAGTAGGGGTGGCCAAGTCCTTGCTAGTTACCCATATTGAGCAGGCATGAGGGTGCGTTCGGGGAGGCAGCCCAGAGAGTATGTGAGAGAGACATTCTGGGGGTCATTACGACCCAGGCGGTAACCATGGCGCTAGTTGCGCCATGGTTGCCGCCGGTATTTTACTGATTCCGCCAATGGTAAATGGGGAATTACCGCCCCATTCCAAGGTCGGCGGGGCAGTAATTCCCCATTTAACATTGGCCCTTCCCCATTCCCATTTTTGCCCATAGGGCTCAATGGGAATGGGGAAGGCGGTAATTACAGTACCGCAAATTGCGGTACCGTAATTACCTTCAAGGTCCTTTTGCGGGTCCAGACCAGCCGTTAAGGTCGGGACCCGCAAAGGGACCTCGTAGTAAGGCGTTAAAGGGATAACGGCGCCGCAACCTTTTACGGCGCTGTTAACCCCTTAACGCCTGGGTCGTAATGAGGCCCCATGTGTGCAGCTAGGCCGCATTTTATCATGTGGGAGAGCTGCATTCTAGTGCCAGAGGTGTTGTTCAGCGTTTTAAGCAAAAAGATCTTTTTAAAAAGATCTTTTCACTAAAAGATCGATTTAGAAAGAGAGCTCTGTGACTGCACGGAGCGTTCTTTCGAAATGGAACTGTCACGCCCCTGCCGCCCACGAGTGGTGCAGGGGCTGACAGGCACGTTAGGACTGAGAAGCGCAGGACGAGGAGAACTGGTAAGTGAGCGGGTGCGTGTGTGTTAGTGTGTGTGTTGTCTGTATGTATGTTTTTTGGTTTGTGTGCGGTGGTGGGGGCAGGGGTTGGGGGCTGAAATACAGCAGGAGAGGAACAATGGGGTGCTCGGGGGTGAAACCCCCCGAATATTAAAATTTTAAAAAGCACATTTTAAAGGTCTCAAGAGAAAAATACCTATACAATGCTGTTTTTATGATCAAAAGAAAATCAGGCATTATAAATTGGTCTTTTTCTCTTGAGACCTTTAAAATGAGGTCTATTCACATAGAACCATTGTTCAGAGTATGTCAAGTAGGAGAGACATTATGCGAGCAGCTAGACCTAATTTAGAGCGAGTGAACGAGTTTTATAAACAAGGGAACAAAATGTATAGATTTGCGCACTAAAAAACATAAAATCCCTCACCGCAGAATAAAATACTTTTTTCAAGGTCGAGCGATGGAACGGTTAACTCTTCCAACACCCCACCCAAATCCAAAATCACATAGGAAAATCATCTCATATTAAAGTGTTCTTATCAGGAAGAAAAACATTCTGATCCTCATGAACCAGCCCTGCCTACCACAGGAACAGAGGTAGTTCCTGTATCATATTTACAATCTCTGAATCTACATTAAGCAATTATAGTTGCTTTTCTGGGGAGCAGTGAAGCACGTCTTTACCCATTTTGAGCAGTACTAGCAGTTCACTCAGACCGCACAAGATACCCAAACAGCACAACTTCCTCCAGGCAACTGTACAGCCTAATAGTGACAATATCTTCACATTTAGAAGAAAGCTCAACTGGCAGCTCATCCAGGCTGGAGCCCTAACATAAAGCTCAACTGGCAACTCATCCAGGCCAGATCTCTAACACTGCCATTGAGCAGTTATACACTTTTATCTCCTGGGTGGTTCTGGGGCTCTCCAGAGAATTCCTTTATATGGACCAGTGACTCGCCCTGCATTGCCTCTGCCATTTTGTCCTTGTCCACCTGAGGATGGTGGGAATTCAAGCTTTTATAGTATCGTATAAATACCTCACTTCTATCTTGCGGATTGATAATTAGCTTATGTAGCTCCTCTGTTATTGCTGCGATTGTGTGTGTGGACGTGTGATCATCAACCAGCCAGGCCAGGTTTTTACCTAGCAAGTGCTCTTTTGCAGGGGTGGACTGGGAACCAAAAGAGGCCCTGGAAATAATGTTCAAAGTGGCCCCATGTGACAATTTACAGCAAGCCCAATGCTTTTCCTATGTGAACATTTTGAAATACCACATAAAAGAGGCCCAGGGTGCAGAGGCCCACCGGGAAATCTCCAGAGTACCCTATAGGCCAGTTCACCCCTGCTCTTTTGTGCAACTGGACCAGTAGCCAGATTGACTAGTTGTGTTGCTATTGAATATAAACCATTACCTATCAAACGGATCACAATTGCAGGATGTTGGAGTTGACTATGCAAAGCTTTCTTGATTTTGACACGTATAATAAATACAACAGCTGTGCAACACCACCATGTAGGCATCTCAGATCACCCTTCTAGAGTCCGTTTTCTTGAAAGCAATGTACAATATCACTGCACAGTGCCTCACAAAAAGCTAAGCCCACCAGAGCTTCAGCCCAGAATTTCCATCTCTAAATCACACAGCTCTACTCCCTAGTGGTGAGTGGGCAGAGGTCACTCTTGCCATGAATTGCAGTTTTGAAAACAAGTGGTATGAGCTCCTAGATGCAAATAATTAATTTGTCTGTGAAGTTCATGGACGAAGGGCTAGTGGGAGAAATGTTGCGCTTCTTGACGCTGCTCCGACCACACATCAATCATGCCTAGTTGTTGCAGAGCTCCTCCCAATGTAGTGGATATCTGTTTGAAGGGCAGCCGAGTTGACCGGGGTCCATCCTTACTTTTATCTAGCACACAGGTACAGTCACCAATCATATTAAATCACCTCTGCAACTGATTTTGCGCAATGAAAAACAATAGAGGGGAAACATATCTTATTATCCACATTTGAAAAGAATCACAAACCTAATCTGCTTTATCAATTTGCACTCCATCAAACTCCACAGAAGCTACCCGCGTCAAAACTCTCCTGGAGTAGCTGGAAAAGTGTGCCTCTGCCTATGCCGGGTATTGACTAAAGTGGCTCTCTAAGTTGGGTCCTTGGAGCTTCTCTCCATCGAATTTTCGTAGTCCTTCAAAAATAAGGGGTTACCCTTTTGTACTCAAAGGTTTTGCTTGTAATAGAGTGTATAACACATCAGGTTGTCGTATTACTTTCATATTGACTATTTTACATATATCATCGCCCAAATGTATATCAAAACTCTACATCGGGGGTGCACTCATGGTTGTTGTGCAATGTTTTGTTAAAACATATATGATGTTATTAATGATGTCACCAGTGTTGTCATCAGTGATGTCCTCTGTGATGCCATCATTGTAGTCTTAGGCTGCGCAACAGGGGGCATAAAGTTAAGGTGGTTTTAGCGGAATTTCAGGAGTTTTGTTGCGTTCAGTTCTCACCTTACCATCCTTGCAACTAAAGTTTTTTCCTTGAATTTCAAGGGATTTGTTATTCCATAGATTATTTTCTGCACATGGCCAGTGGCCACAGCCTACGGTGTTGCCCACTGTATATTTTACAACACTACCAGACCACTAGCCACGAGCTTCGGCCTTGGCCGTGCCCACTGTCCATTTTAAAACACTACCAGACCACTAGTCATGGCATTTGGCCATGCCCAGTGGGTACAGCCACTCTATATTTTAAAACACTTGCAACCCATCGCTCAAAGACGTTCAGTCTACAAACGGATTTTGACCTGTTTTTACAGCGGTATTGTTATGTATAAAAGATTGCAGGCTTTGAGAACTCACAATGTTTTTAGGCAATACGCAGTGAGGTTAAATTATTTGCCAAGGATCACACACTTTGGTTAAGCAGCATGCTACAAGCCCCTTGTTTTATGGCCGGTCTCGTGGTGACTGTTGTGATACATTGCACAACCCCAACTAACTGCATTTAATCAGCACGGACAGGGGAAAAAAATGACCGGCTGCAAGAATAACATATGCCCAGGTAATTTTGCCCTCATAGCGAAAATCAATAGCTGGCCCCTATGAATATACGCACAGTAAGTGAACATATATCTTAAAGTGAAATATAGAAATGTAGTTCAATTCACTGTCCCTTTAGAAGAGAGTGTGCAAGACAAAATAGCATTGGACGTTTAACAAGGGAGTTGTGTCTGCCCTGACCTGAGGGCGATTGTCCCTACTTCGCTTTGAAGTCAATCAGGGTCAGTCCTGATTACTGCATGGATGGGAGATCCGGATGCCTATCGTGTCACTGGCCATGGCATTTTGCCATGGCCAGCGATTTTTCACCCCCGACGTCACTGAGGCTGTAAAATGATCTATTTAAAATAAAATGGCTGAAACATATGCTTTCCTCCCCCAGGCCCTCACCAAGTGTTCCTCTCGTCTCCAACTGCTCCCCACACACCCATGATGGCCTCCACACCTCCCCTGCCCTCTCCCATTCCCTCCACAACACACACTATTTCTTTGACGCAGTTTGCTTTTAAATGTCGGCTATTCGCGTAAATTCTGTCCATAGCCAAAGCTAAAGAAAAGCTTTGTGTTGCAAACTCAGTTCCTAGACCACCTTCAAATCCAAAATTTCACTTTGGTGTCCTTTTGCCACCCCACCACTAGACTGATGGCATTTGCATGTCTTTTGACCTGCAAATGGCCTTTGTCCTGCATTTCATTTTCCGATACCCTCGGCTATAGCCACAGCTATCTCTTGCATCGAGCAAAAACAAAGATGGCGGCTGTTTCATTTCTAAAAACACTTGGTTTTGGCAATTTAACCAAGATATATGTGGAGAATCCTGTGGATCCCCCACTAAAAACCTCCCTAAAGTCTCCTCCCAGGTGGCCAGGAGAGGGCAGATGCTTCCGGATCCCAATCCTGTGGACGTGTGTACTGCGGGAGGATCACCTGGGTGGATAAAAGGCCAAGGGTAGTGGGGTGATTTCACAGGGTGAGACACAGTATTCCTCCTTGGGGAGCAATGCCCTTGCCACTGAGTTACAGGAGGAATTGGCTTATTGCCATTTTGATATATCTCAACCGTATATAAAGAATGGAAGGGTGAACTCCAAGGGTGTGATCTAACAAAGTGTTGTCTCCAAAGAACAGGTCTTTCGTAACCCTAAAATTATATATACAGGTAATCAATTCTAAGGGCCTGCACCTGAAGCCAATTAACCCACCTAAGGGGCAGAAAAAGCTGCTGCAGGAAGGATCAGCAGAAAGAAGCTGGAGCAGGAGCTTGGAAGGTTGGCAGCAGTAGCAGAAGAAGAAGCAGAGCACGAGGCGGGCAGATCACTAGGAAGTGTGACCACAGAAGGGACACTGCAGCAAAGGGAGAGCAGGTTTCAACTGCACTGGTCCTGTGTTCACAAACCCTACTTTGCTGTGGCTGCATTGGGTGAGACTGGGAGAAACAAGCAGTCTTTTCAGGTGTGACTAATTGCTGTGAATGCAGAGCTGAAGTTGTGCATCCACCCGTGGCATGTATGCAGAAGCAAGCAGTGGGAAGCTGGAGAAAAGAAGACTCTTCATTGTTGAGGCTGGACCCCAGACACCCATGCTGCGGAGGAGTTTGGGTTCCAAGAGAGCCCGTAGCAGTAGTAGCAGAAGTAAGAAAGTCGGGAAGTGGAAGCCACCCGCAAAAGCTGTGACTTTGGAGCCGGTGAGTGACTCGCCGTACTCCTAAAGCACAAGAATTAACTTACTGGTAACTGAAGCCAGTTGAAGTCACACTTGCAAAGAAGTTGGAGCAAGTGAAGTTGTTCGCAGTTGTGGGAAGTCTTCAATAACAAACAGAATGTGTCTCTCGTTTTCAGCACAAGTTAAAGTGCCCGCGTAAGAAGAAAATCTTTCTTCTCCCATTGTTGGCTTTAAAACAATTACCGGGATGTCACGTGTCTCCCATTACTCGGGAGAACGTTATCGGTAATTGGCCAAGAAGTAGTAATTGACTTTCCCAAAGTGTTGCAAGAATATTTCACATCACAGAAAGATTGCGTATGAGAACGCTGCCTGAATAAAAGGGAACGCAAGTTTGTAAGCTGAAGTTTATCATCAAAGAGAAATCATGTGTACCTAAATTCATTTCAGAAGTGAAAACTGACTCTTGTAACATTCAGAACAAATACTTAAGACTTGTGGAAGTTGCTGAAGCCATGAGCAGAACAAGCATTATCCAAGCCAGTATACAGTTCCTTTATAAAGGGAAACCAGCTCAATTAAGATCTTAACAATGATGCTATGAACTTGTTGAAGTTGACACAAACACAGCATTCCTCGGATACAAGGATGACAAGGTTATTCAAGGCTGTTCACTTATCTGTGAAGCTGAGACTGTTGAAGCTGACAGAAAGAAGCAGCCTAGAAGCCAAGACAGATTTTCGTGGTAGCTACTAGATAGAAAGAAGAGGCAAGGAGGCTGCCCTTTCTTATAGCAGAGAAAGAAGAGTTCCTTGCCAACCTGTAGAGGTCGAAGAGTCTTGTATAAAGTTGCCTAACATATTTGTAAAGTATCCATTTGCAGCAGAAGAAGTAGAGCTGTGATTGTCTGTCATTTTATCAAAACATTTTCCTTTAAATGTTGTTAAAGCAGTAGTAGACTTTGAGGCAGAGGAACCTGCTCGCACAGCATCATTTGCAGAAGGGAGTTGCCAAGGAGAGAGCAACTTTATTAGAAGAAGCATCCTGACAAATTGTATTCAGGATGTTGCAGAAAAAGAGTTGTTGTGAAAGCAGAAGTGGTACTTTTGTTTTGAACTTTATCCATTCCTGTAAAGCTTACCTTGGAAAAAACAGCTCCAAATGTCCCAGAATTTTCCAATTTCATCCTTGCACTTGTAAATGTCTTTTTCATACATCGAGACAGTTAGGAGCTCCTCCATCCACTCATCAATATTAAAAGAAAGGTCTGACTTCAGGACCTCAATATCATTTTTTTTGCAACCATACATGCACGCAGCAACCAAGTTTTCTTGCCAAAGTCAATATCATCCAGTAGAGAAATATCTCCTAGAATGAATAAAGAAGCCCTCATGGGAATTGCAACGTTTAAGACTAGACTCAGTCGTTCACAAACCTTTTCCCAGAACTGCATTGTTTTGGGACATGACCAAATCAAATGACTGAGGGAGCCTCTTGAGCGGTTACACTTCCAGCAAAGGTCAGTGTCCAAAAGTTATCTTCTGAACAACCTCTCCGGAGTCCAATAGGCCCTAAACAGTAATTTCATTTGAGAAGCTCTGAGGCCCCAATCCAAACTCACCAGACGAGTGTTCTCACAGCCCTTCCTCCAACACCTCAAGGCAACATCTCCCCCTAATTCATCAGCCCAAATGGTCGGCACCCGTGGATCTCCTTTTCTAGTGGCCTTAAGGAATCCGTACATGGTAGAAGCAGGGTGTTCTGCACTCGAGCATATCTCCACAGCTGCCCAGGCGGCACTTCGAACAGTCAATTGTGGCACCTCAACACAAGCTGAAATTATAATCTTCAGTTTCCTGAATTCAGCAAACGAGCAGTTCGCCATTTCATGTAAACTGTCAGTGTTTAAACATCGCAAGTACCACTGAAATGTACGAAGCGAGCACTCAACTCGCCCAACTATCTTACCAGCTGACATAAGGTTACACGATGAAGGCTTGGAACAAAGCACACACACCCGCACCCCCCCCCCATCTGCAATGCACAAATTCGATTGTCTACCTAAATGTTCACACAATTTGACATCCACATACTATATAGTATAATGCTCCTTTTATGAAAATTGGACATCTGTTCCTCCTCAGTCAGATCACATTCTCTGGGTCCGACCCCCATCTCAGCTCTGCTGCTGCAGCCCTGTAGCCAAGCAAGGCCCCTTCTTTTGCTCCAGCCCTCTTGCCAAGCAAGGCTCCTGAATGATAGAGCTGACAGAGGCTTATCTTATAAACATAGCGCGTCTTCCCAGCTCTCCACCTTAAAAGGCCTGTTTTAACATTGGAAGTCCCAATTAAAACATTTGTGTAAATCAGGCCCTCAGCTTTGATACCTTTCATTGGACTTACCTGAAATCTTTTGCTGTGCGCTTTCGAAGTCTCAAAGAGCTACTTCCCAGATGGCAGCAGGCAAAGAAGAGTGAGCTAAGAGAAACCGTTCTGAGAGTTTTACATCCAAGGCTGGCATGCCAGGAATGCAGGCTCTGAGAGTCTTATCTAACAGCTATAAATCTACACTACAGAACCCAGCACGGCAGGTCATACTGGCCGTGCACTCTCAAAGGCGTCGGTGGAAGCTGCGAAAGAGAGGGAGCAAAAGACATGTGGAGAGACAGCGAGAAGAAGCAAAATCATAGAAACAGGACAGAAAATAAACACGCAACGGCAACAGTCTTGGCTAAACAGAACTCCTTCAGTCGCACAGGCTCCGCCTAGCTCCCCTGCAGAAGGAGCAGCCACACAGGAGAGAGGTGCTGCGTCGCAGAGCTGCACTAACCCCACCCACCTCCACAGTGCCTTTCAGTGTGCACTTTGTGTTGCAGGTCGCATTCCAAGTATCTTTAACAATAGCCTTGGCTCCCTCTATTTGCTGCTAAAGGGATTCCAACAAGTTTAAGCTGATGATGTCGCTAAAGCACCTGCTGGAAGTCAAAACTGTGTAGCCTCACTAGGTGACTCAAAGTGCCACATGTGTTATGTCATGTCAAAGGATCTTATACCGCGCACTGTTGCCACCTGCCTGGACTCTTGGCGCTCTGGCGGATCTGTAAAGCAAGGGGGAGTTGGGTCAGTGAGTGGGACTGAGTGGGAGAAAAGAAAACTGTGATGTGCTGTTGGCAGCTTCAGTTCTGTTGACATCGTTCACTGAGCGTAGCTGTGTTTTGCGATTTCTAGCTGCCATGTGCTGTTGGGCGTGTCTATGTGTGGTTTGTTTCGCTGTTGTGGTGTTGTGAAGTGTGTGCGGTTTGTTGCGCCATAGAGTTATGGTTGTGTTTTGTTCTGAGTTTGAGAAGGTGTGTGCAGAAGTGTGTCTTTATAATAGGGTTAGTTAGTGGCAGTACCTTTCCTATACCTGCTGTTCTGACTAACTGTGGCCCATATCCCTTCCCCTGCCATACAATCTGGTGTGCAGCAATTACCACTCTCACAGATTCCCCCAGTGGTGATGTGTTCCCTGTCCCTGCGGTCCGTCCGTGCCAGATATTGCTCCCTAACGCAGATGGGCTAAATACAAGATTTGGCTCACTAACAGAAATGGGCTAAGTGAAACATTGGCTCACTAACACAAATGGGCTAAATATGAGATATTGCTCACTAACACAGGTGGGCTAAATGTGAGGTACTGCTCAATAGCACAGCTGGGCTAAATGCAAGATGTGGCTCACTAATACAGATGGGCCAAGTGCAAGATATGGCTCACTAACGCAAATGGGCCAAGTGCAAGATATGGCTCATGAACACAGATGGGCCAAGTGCAAGATATGGCTCACTAACAAAGATGGGCTGCAGCCTTGGAGAAACACCTACATTTGAGATACCTGAGTAGTGGGAGAAAAATGCCTACATTTGAGACATAGCAATAAATAGTAAACACCTAAATCTGAGACACCGCAGCAAATGGAGAACCACCCAAATCTGAGACGCCTGAGCAGTGGGAGAACCACCCAATTCTGAAACATCCAAGCAGTGGGAGAAAACGCCTAAATTTGAGACACAGCAATAAATAGAAAACACCTACATTTGAAACACCATGAAGAAAATGAAACTATGCAACGTCATTAGGTGTCATATTTGTCATTTATGGAAAAAATAACGGTGACACAAAGCACCATCTTTGAGCTAAAAGCGTGCAACCTCACTTGGCCTTGCTGAAGCACCACCTATAAGTCAAAACTCACAGTGGCACTAAATTACGGCATGAGCAAAACTGAATAGTGGCCCTAGTGTGCAATCTGAGACAAAACTAATGGCACAACATGTGGACCTAAACCTGAATGAATGGTGGTGGCCCAAGCACTGCCCATCAGCCAAAAAACGAATGGGAAGCACTGCCCATCAGCCAAAAAACGAATGGGGGTGTTAAAGGACCACTTGTGAGTGAAATATAATAGTGTAGCTAAAGCACCTCCTCAGCCAGAAGTAATGAAGGAGCAAAAGTGAAACATGAACAAAGCTGAATGGTGGCATTAAAGCTCTGCATATGAAATAAAAAGTAAAGGTGACTTTCGGTGTGAAAGCAGCAAAGTTAAGCAGCCTAATAACAAAGAGGGATTTATTTTCATCCTCAACAATGCCATGATGACATTGCCATCTCTTTTCATTCTATTCCAATATTTTTGCCTCATTGAAGAACATGGAACAAGCAATGGAATGAAGAAAGACACAAAGGGATACAGAAAAAGAACAATGGATAATGAAAGTGAAAAAGAAGAGAGATATGGGGGTAGTATTAGAGACACGCAAAGTGAACAGGATAAATGAAGGCACACTGAAATAGGAAAAAATAAGTAATTGAAAAAGAAAGGTAAATAGAGGAGAAAGAGAGGGGAAGGGAAAAATAAGCTGCAAAGAAAGGGATGAAAAGAACAAAAAATAGGGAAAGTAAAAAAGAAGGCTTTCGAAAATAAAAAGACAAAAATTGCAGAGAACTAGGGAGATCATACGAAAAAATGGGAATGGTAGGAAAATGCATAATATATTTCCTGCAGAGTGCTTAAAAGCAGAGTTTTCTTTACTGTATAGTGGCGCTGGACTCTTACAAAATTTCTATGTCCTCAATTTATTGACTTCAGAACGAGGAAATGCTAAGCCCCCTGTTGGGATTTAAATCTGTGATAGGAAAAAGGAATGCAGATCTCAGCAGCAAGCACTTAATTCCCTCTGACGAGGAACAGAAATGGAAAGTGTTGGGGTGGATGTTCGCGGTCCCAATGCGGGAATGAGGTGTACGTTACGCAAGTTGTAAGAGGCCATGATGCAGATGGATTAGATGCAATGTTGCAACTAAATATGTGTTTTTCTGTAGTTAAATGGATTGGAATAAGTGTTACTTAGTGTGTAGTTTGGGATACATTTTAGATTTGCAATAAGTAGCAACACAATTAGCAGTAGCATGCATGGATACAATGTTATTGTACAACATACAACTTGTGGCACTTAGAAGCATGTTTCGCAGAGGGGGAATACATCTTGAACAGTATACATGTGGAGATTCGACAATGGTTTAAATTGCAGACTCATTTAAGGACATTGGGGAACATGGGGTTCACTGTGAGTACATGGAGACATTGCAGATTGCGTTTTTCTCTTAGTTGGGATGTGCGTGAAGCACAGAGTCTTTGGGTTAAAGGAATGGTTTTCGCCTGGCTTGGAGAGCTGTATGACCGAGGACATGGAAGTGGGTAGGTAGTGAACCGCATTTGTGCAGCTGGTGATAGCATCACAAACGGCTGAAGATGAGAATGGAATGAAAGGGCATCTGGTTGGGTTTTATGTCTGGATTGGATTTGGAGATACAAGGGGCAATCTTCCTGAGAGGACGTAGGCTTGTTGTTACATGGTGAGTTGAATTGGGGGTTAGTTAATAAAACACATGTGAGGGGTGCTTTAAGGGCAAAGCTTGTCCAGTGTTTTATGGGATCTCGTGGAAGATAAACAGGATGTGTGCTGCAGGCTATATGATCTGAGATTGAAGTTGCAAATTGCCAACACGCCTGGTACAAAGGAATGATTATTGTTTTTCTCCCTCCTCTTGTTTTTTAAGTATTTATGAAAAGCTTTGCACATCACATACTGGGTTAAGGTTTCTCTGACAGATGGGGCAAGTTAACTGTTGAATTGTTTTGAGTTGATAAACCAATTATATTTTAGGATATCATGGCCCTCATTCCAACCCAGGCGTTAAGGGTTTAACGGCGCCGTCGGCGCCGTTAACCCTTAACGCCTGATTTCCACCTTAACGCCTGCTTTTAGCAGGAGTTAAGTACCAAGGCGCTAAGCGTCCTTGGCGCTAATTAGGGGACCGTAATTTACGGTGCCGTAATTAGCGCCTTCCCCACTCCCATTATGCCCTATGGGGCAACAATTGGAATGGGGAAGGGTAAATGGGATTGGGGATTTACCGCCCCACTCACCTTGGAATGGGGCGGTAAATCCGCCATCCACCATGGTGTAAACAGAGTTTACACCATGGTGGTAAAGTAGGGAACTTACCACCTGGGTTGGAATGAGGGCCCATGACTGATTACAATGAGACCACGGGTAAAGGGGACTGTCCAATGGGGTTAGAGAATGTAGAAGGATTAGATATATTTGTATTAGGGATAGCCAATGCAATTATTCTGTGATTACTTTGTAGCAGCAGACTATTTACATTGTTTCACAGTGTATAAAAACTTTGTTTAGCACTAGAAGGAACTGTTAGTTTTCAGCTTCACAAATCAGACTCACCCGTTCTGGCCGTTTACATGGTATTAAACTTGCTTTTCTGACAATGTGCATTCACTCTCCATTGGAGCTATTTTTTCGCATTGGATTTTGGAGTCACGTTCCTACATTTGGTGACACGCAACGTGATATTCAGGCCCTCCCTGGGGGTTGCCCTGCCACGCACACACTCAACTCTGGCTTCTATCTGCAGTTATCAGTTTACATGCACATCAAGAATGACCTGCAGACACCAAATTGATTGAAGACCTGCCTGCTCACTCAGCCAAGGTGCCGTGGTCCAGCTGTGCAGGTTCTTTGAAAGGGCACTGCTTCAGAGATATTCGGAAGACATTTATTCATGCAAAAAAACCAAGGGGGAGGGGAGAACGAAAAAGTATTTTTTTAATATCTGGGATGTGCAAGAGGTGTATGTAGTGAGAGAGGTTGTTGAGTGTTGTTTGGGTAGGGAGGTTAATTGAAAGCGAATGAAGTGAGATATCTGACTTAGTGTGATGGTATGGTGAATTGTTATATGTTGTAAGTCCTTTTTTCCATGTATTACTCTATTTATTATGTTTGGTAGTCAAAGTAGTGAGAGGAGACCTTTCCGTAGTCGGGGAAACACAGTGTTGTAGTAAAAAGCACTGTACTAATGATAAAGACGAAAGAGAGAGCGGTGTAGTCGAAAACATTGCACTCCTTTGTGCTCGAGTGAAGGAGATATATTAATGAAGAACCATGGGAATTGTGTCTTATTGATATTATGCTGTTTTATGTGTAAAAGTGTTTATGTGGATTAGTTTTGAGTAAGGTGATTGTGGTGTAAGTGAGAATGAGTTGAGTAATTATTGAGACGTTTTAAGGAATTTGGCGGGAAAGAATTGACTTTTGCTCCGGAATTTTGAGTAATTTTTGGAGGACTGCAGGATAAGTTTTGTGTTAAAGTATTGGTTTTTTGGATTTGTATTTAGAGAAAGGTTGTTTTGGAGTATGAAGACTCCACTGGATCATATAAGCCAAATGCTTCCAAGGTACAAGGAAGAGATTCTGAAGTAGCACAAACAGTGGGTACAAGAGACTAAGGGTAGAATGTTTAAATCTTAGCCCACGGAGGGTACGCATGATAAGGGTACATTGGAAAATATGTATACTTTCTTGTCAACAAGGAATAAGGGACAGAAATTGGACAGGAAGCAGAGCATCCTAGAATTGTGGAAGTTGTTTGAGGAGGCAGGGAAGGCCCCTGGGAAATAGGGCAGATGCAGGGAGTCTCTGAGACTCCTACTACCCGCCACCATATGGGTGCTTTCCATTATCCCCCACTGTGGGATATACTAATCCTCAGTATATGCCTCCATCGTCTCCATCTTCCACCACAGTAGATATGAGGAGGAAACAAACAACACCTTCAATGGCTAGGATAGAAAAACAGCTGAGAATGAAAGTGGAAATCCAAGCGCGCAGGAGTTTAGAGGAAGCACTGCAGCAGGTGGAGGGAGAGTTGGCACAAGTAAGGTGGCAAGAAAGAGAGAAGCAGGGAGAAGGTGATAGGTGGGCAGAAGGAATAGGATTGGATCAGTGGTGGTCGGGATAGTTTCTTTTCAAAGAAGATAGTGCACCCATTACAGACCTTACGGTGCATGTCACTCAGGGAGGTATGTCCATAGAAGGGGAACTTGAGACATTAGACCTAGAACCAGTGCACTGTGGTAGAATATGCTACAATATGGTGTGGTCAGAAGGATCAAGGAATGTAGTGGAGGAAGTTGAAGAGGAATGGGAAGCAGATGGAGAGCAGGGTGCGACAGCATCTGAGGTAGCTGTTAGGGACATTACAATATGGGGTCTTAGGACGCACCGTGGTGGTTATGTAGTAGTGATAAAGTGCAAATGGAAAACAGGTAAAACCCCAAAAAAGGTATGGGGAAGACAGTTTCCGTTACTACAGAAAGGGTTCGGTAGAGCAGAAAACACCCCTTGGCCGCATATGGACTGGAATAATCTCAAGAAGACACTACCCTCACTCACTGCAAGTGTGGGTAAGTGGATTTATGCATTGGAAAAGCAGACAGCAGGCGTTAAGTTGGCCATGGGAGATATGAAAAATGTGCTTGCTCCAACCATGTCTTATGCTCTGGGTTCTGTACATCCACAGCAAGCACGGGTAGGACAGAACCCGGAGTCTGAGGCTACACAGACCTACGTCCCCCAGTCAGTCATGCCAGCACAGGCACCGGTACAGCTATGGGAGAGAAATCCTTTGCCTCACGAAGCAATTACACATTATACTGGAGCGTGTATTTTGGGAGGGAGCCCTTTCCCGCTCCTGGGTACGAGTACATACCCAAACTAGCACAGCCCATAGAGAGCTCTGACATGTCCAGTCCTGTCAGTTGGAAGAGGAACTGCAGGTAGGTTTGACAGTAGGTGATCCAAATTTTTCATTCATAGTCGATACAGAGGCAACTAAATCTTGCATCAAGGAAAGTAAGTTTCCCCTTTCAGGAAAAATGCTCGACACACAGGGATTCTCTGGGGCTATCCTGTCGGTTCCATATACGGAGGATTTACCTATTAGGGTAGGTACTCAAGATTTAACAGCTCCTTTGTTGTATTGTACAGATACCCTACTGAATCTCTTAGGAAGAGACCTGTTGAGCAAACTGAATATGACAATCTCATTCACGGAAGAAGGTGTCATGATGCCTACCCCCGGGCATCCGGATGAAGCCCATCAGCCCCGGGAGCAGGCATCCAGACATTTACAAAAACCCCAGCAGCCCCAGCTAGGGGCTGTCTGGGTTCAGTCCTGGCGCCGTAGGCACCAGGCTCATAATAAAAATCAGTCCTGGAGCCATAGGCGCCAGGCTCATAGACATCACTTACCTCATGCAGACCATGCTGCAAATAAATCCAAGCCAACGTGAGGCCTGGATGGGACTATTTTACTACAGGGACTATTTTTTACTCGGGTGTGGTCCTGGGGAACTTCTTTCCTGGGACTACTTTGGAAGCTATTTAAACCACGCCCGAACAGCAGCACATGCTTCGTGTTATTCTGCATCCAGCAGCGTGACTCTCACTGTGCCTGCAACCAGCATCCAGTCTTCTGCCACGCCCGCCTCGAATCCGGAGCTCCTATAATAAAGAGGAAGAAAAGGACAATGTTAGGAAACGAATTTATTTCAAATTCCTCACCTGATTCCGGATCCATTTCATCTCCCGACCTGGAAGTACATCAGTCCTGCATGCGTCGCTTCGCCAGCTCCAGCACGTCGCCATACTCACCAGTTCTCACAGCATCTTTCGATCCGGCACTGTCTCCATCATTTCTTCGCCGTACTCCGGCACCTAGGGGCACAAGAATAACAAGGTGAGCCAAGGGAATCAACAAATACCTCTTACCACCATAGACTTACCTGATTTACCACCGGCGGTATTATTCTCCATATCTTCATATGCCGCATCTGTAAAGAGGGAGAAAAACAACACGTTAGCGCATGTAATAGTTACCGGTCAGCGTTGGGTAACACAGACTCTTACCTGAACGCCAGCAGGAGCTACGAGACCTTCTTCTCACGAACTCAGTTGCAACTTAAGGAAGGAAGGGGACAAGAGTGAACATCGGGCACATTGAACTCTTTGAACTTGATACTTACCAATCCCGCCTGGTACTTCAGAGTCAATGCTTACCGGAACTCTCCCAACACCTTCAAACCAGTGAAGTAACTGGTATCTACGCGCCCCTGCAAGACACGCAGGATGGAGAGCTCATCTTTTACAAACATAAGGTGAGGTTACTAAGGGGATATCGGAGGTGATTAGTGGGGGAGAGCGAGAACAGTTGGGAGGCCATCACTCAAACCCACAGGTGGCTTATCCCTATCTCCACTTGCAGGAAAATACTTCTTCGGGTCCAGCAGACAAGACTAGGCGGGCCAGTCTAGACAGTCATCTCTGCACTACGCATCACGTTGACGGAGACCGCAGCTGCCCGGGTCCGATCGACACCCCTGTGGGGTCCAGGTGAGCGTAACAGAACACAAAGCCTTTCTAAAAATACCCACCTGGGTGTTATGGAAACCTCGGAAACCGACCAACTTGCCCAATTATTGGGGGAACTTAGGGCGGAAGTACATGCCACTCGCCAAGAGACTAATGCCCTCAGGAGAGAACTGATTGTCTCAAAGGAGCGCACTGATGATCTGGCTAGGCAACTACTGCAAAACCAAGCTGGGCAAACGCCCCTACCTGGATGTGGGGGAAACCCAACCCCCGTTTCATCAAGCAATCCTGTGCAAGTGGTTTTACCAGGAAATATTCCATTAGCTCCACCCGAACACTTTGCTGGGGACCCCAAAAGGTTCGCCGTGTTTATGAACCAATGCCGCTTGCACTTTTTATGCAGACAGGGAGCCTTTCCAAATGACCAAGCCAAAGTAGCCTTTGTATTGTCATATCTTAGTGGCAGCGCAGTGGATTGGTCCATTCCGTTAGTCAATCAGGATGATCCTCTTCTCCGGGATTTTCAGGGTTTTCAAAGGAGCATGGAAAAACTATTTGCCAGACACTCACAGGGTGAAGCCCTGGACAACAAACTTTTATCCTTACGACAGGGTAACCAGGATCTGCTAACCTATATTGCAACCTTCAATAGGTTGGTGGTGGAAACCGAGTGGCCGGAGGAAAAACGAATTACATTGTTTCATCGTGGGCTTCGGGGAGAACTCAAAGACGTCTTGGCTCAAGTTGTGAACCCACCTCAGGATTGCACAGAATTTATAGACTTAGTGGTCCAGCTAGACCACCGACTTCAGAACCGAAAGACTGATCGAGCTAAGTTCGAGAATCAGGTATTGGTTAAACCCAACGTTGCCCCCAAAGGAACAGATGCATCTGAACCTATGCAGATCGGGTGGGTTAAAGGACCCTTAACTCAAAAGGAAAGAGAAAGAAGATGACAGATGCAGTTGTGTCTGTACTGTGGAACCTCAGGACATTTTCTACGGGATTTCCCTACAAAACCACCCAAGAAGGTGGTAGGAGTTGCTGATAAAAGCCACATAGAGCCTGATTCGGGAAATGACCACGCCCGACAAGCATAGAGGTCCGCTTGCCGAGCTTAAAGAAGGCCACTCAGACCTTGCATCTGATCATCCCAATGGTCCTACTTGATCCCAGGCAGCCATCACGTATGCACGCAGTAAGGGCATACATAGATAGCGGGGCCGTAGGAAACTATATGGACCACGAATTGGTGTCAAGGATGAATCTACCTCTTTGCAAAAAGACCACTTTGGATGTCATCACCACGGTTGATGGAACTGAGATTGTCTCGGGGCCTGTAACTCATTCCACTACAGAGATGACACTGTTGAGATGACACTGTTGAGTCAAGATTTTTGAATATTCATTCAAAAATCCAACAATTCTTCGATCCAGCAACCCTGCAGGACTGGGTAAAGAAAGGCCCGGACTACTCAGTCGTCAATGACCTACCTTACTATCAAGGATGACTATTTCTACCGCACAAGGAAAAACAAGAACTAGTCATCTCCAATTACCATGACACCCTGATGGAAGGGCACCTAGGTATCGCAAAAACTGAAGCGAAAATTAAGAGACAGTTCTGGTGGCCCACTTGGCGAAAAGACGTAAAGTCATTTGTGATGTCTTGTGGCATTTGCGCCCAAAACAAAAGCCAGAAGAAAAAACCTGCTGGCATTTTACAACCTTTGGATATTCCACCTACACCATGGCACACCTTGTCTTTAGACTTTATTACAGATCTACCTCCATGTAATGGATTTAACACCATCCTAGTTATTGTGGATCGTTTTTCCAAGATGGCCCACTTTATTCCTTTAAAAGGATTACCTTCCGCTTCAATTTTGGCCAAGGAGTTCCTCGAAAACATTGTTCGAATACACGGATTTCCTTCCGTATTGGTCTTTGACCGAGGCAGTCAATTCATTTCACAATTTTGGAAGAAATGTTGTCAATTGGCGCAAATCGACGTGAGGTTATCAACCAGTCACCATCCCCAGACCGATGGTCAGACAGAGAGGACCAACCAGACCCTTGAACAGTACCTACGTTGCATGCTGCACCAGACCGAAAGCAATTGGAAGGATATTTTATGGATTTCCGAATATGCATACAATAACTCAGTACATTCTGGAACCGGACAAAGCCCCTTCTATACCATATACGGACATCACCCTCGAACCTCAGTACTCGATTCGCCTCAGCACTTAGAAAAGCCTGCAGTTAGCCATTTACACTCTACTATTACACAAGCCTTTAAGGAGGCAACAGAACATTTGAAACAAGCGAAAGAGAAATATAAGAAAACTGCTGATCAACATAGAAGCGATGCTCCATGATAGAAGATTGTGGATCAAGTTTGGCTGGCTACAAAACACATACCTCTAAAAGGAACTCGGACCTTTAATCCAAGGTATTTGGGACCTTACACTATTAAGGCCTTTATCAACCCGGTGGCCGTCAAGTTGGAATTACCCTCTGATATGCGGATCCATCTGTCTTTCATGTTTCACTTCTGAAACCAGTTCAACCCGGGACAAGAATTGCCAAACCACCTGACCCCATCCTAATAGATGGAGAACCTGATTCGAGGTAAAGAATATCCTGGACTCTAAGTTGGTTAAATCAAGACTTTTTTATTTAATCGACTGAAAAGGTTACGGACCACAGGAAAGGTCATGGGAGCCTAGTGACCACGTTCATGCACCTAGGTTGGTGAAGAAATTCCATCGGAACTTCCCAGACAAACCAGGGCCAAGGGGAAGAACAACTTTAGGAGGGGCCTTGGGGGGGAGTGCTGTCATGATGCGTACCCCCGGGCATCCGGATCAAGCCCATCAGCCCCGGGAGCAGGCATCCAGACATTTACAAAAACCCCAGCAGCCCCAGCTAGGGGCTGTCTGGGTTCAGTCCTGGCGCCGTAGGCACCAGGCTCATAATAAAAATCAGTCCTGGCGCCATAGGCGCCAGGCTCATAGACATTACTTACCTCATGCAGACCATGCTGCAAATAAATCCAAGCCAACGTGAGGCCTGGATGGGACTATTTTACTACAGGGACTATTTTTTACTCGGGTGTGGTCCTGGGGAACTTCTTTCCTGGGACTACTTTGGAGGCTATTTAAACCACGCCCGAACAGCAGCACATGCTTCGTGTTATTCTGCATCCAGCGGCGTGACTCTCAACGTGCCTGCAGCCAGCATCCAGTCTTCTGCCATGCCCGCCTCGAATCCGGAGCTCCTAGAATAAAGAGGAAGAAAAGGACAAGGTTAGAAAACAAACTTATTTCGAATTCCTCACCTGATTCCGGATCCATTTCATCTCCCGACCTGGAAGTACATCAGTCCTGCACGCGTCGCTTCGCCAGCTCCAGCACGGCGCCATATTCACTAGTTCTCACAGCATCTTTCGATCCGGTACTGCCTCCATCATTTCTTCGCCGTACTCCGGCACCTAGGGGCACAAGAATAACAAGGTGAGCCAAGGGAATCAACAAATACCTCTTACCACCATAGACTTACCTGATTTACCACCGGCAGTATTATTCTCCATATCTTCATATGTCGCATCTGTAAAGAGGGAGAAAAACAACACGTTAACGCAGGTAATAGTTACCGAACAGCGTTGGGTAACACAGACTCTTACCTGAACGCCAGCAGCAGCTACGAGACCTTCTTCTCACAAACTCAGTTGCAACTTAAGGAAGGAAGGGGACAAGAGTGAACATCGGGCACATTGAACTCTTTGAACTTGATACTTACCAATCCCGCCTGGGACTTCAGAGTCAATGCCTACCAGAACCCTCCCAATGCCTTCAAACCAGTGAAGTAACTGGTATCTACGCACCCCTGCAAGACACGCAGGATGGAGAGCTCATCTTTTACAAACATAAGGTGAGGTTACTAAGGGGATATCGGAGGTGATTAGTGGGGGAGAGCGAGAACAGTTGGGAGGCCATCACTAAAACCCACAGGTGGCTAATCCCTGTCTCCACTTGCAGGAAAATACTTCTTCGGGTCCAGCAGACGGGCCAGTCCAGACAGTCAACTCTGCACTACGCATCACGTTGACGGAGACCGCAGCTGTCCGGGTCCGATCGACACCCCTGTGGGGTCCAGGTGAGCGTAACACAAGGTATAGTATGCTTAACTCCAGGTTTGTATCCTGCAAGAACTATGCCGCTTTTGTGAGCATGTTATAGTGACAGCGCGATAAAGGGTGTTCCTGTACATTCAGATTTGTTTCTCTACGGAGTGACGGATGTGTTAGGATGGGTCCCTGGAATTCGAGATAGGGCATTGCGAGTACCAGCAGAGTTTTTGTTTTATCCCGCTATTATACCAGAGAAAGCACCAGGCACTGTGGTCACTATACTTTTGGAAGCAGTAGTGGTCAAAAGAGACAATGTGGTTCTCTCAGGCACTGTAATTCTTGTTGTTCAGGTGGAGGCTGGCCATACATGTTGCTGGGAGGGTGGAGGCTGGCCATACCTGTTGCTGGTCAGGTGGAAACTAGCAATACTAATGCCGTGCAAGTAGAGACCCTTCATACATGTTGCTTGGCATGTGGAGGATGACCATAGATGTTGCGACATGCGTGGGGACTGGCCATACATGTTGCTTTGCATGTGGAAACTGGACATGCATGTTACTTGGCATGTGGAGACTGACAACACGTTGCTGAGTGTTGGAGGCAGGAGATACGTGTGCTAAAAAATGTGATCAATCCACATTTACCCCATTAGGTTAGCTGTAAATTTTATTAAGCTTTGACCAAGCTGAACGGCCAAATGTAACTTAGATTGTACATTTTTTCAACCATTTTTTTATAAAAATTGGCTCTATGAAGAACCCAACACCCTTTGAAAATTGACACGTAAATCCCATCAAGGTTTTGGCCAGCGTTTGTAATCTTATGCACTTTGATATACGCCTTTTTGTGACATTGTATCACAAACAAGTCTTGGAACAATCTACACACAAGCTCCCCTATGAAGTGGTTGAGAATCCCTGATTCATCAATGTTACCAGATAAATTAGCCTAAAAATGAACAATTGATACTGCTATTTCTTTAAAAAAAAATGCCAGATGTATGTTGGTCCAATGCACTCAGAGACTGCCTGCATCGTGTTTTGTCACCACAAGAGGGAGCTGTTGCCTTAGGAAATAAGCTGTTGCCTTAGGAAATATATAAGGCCAGATGTATGTTTGTCCAGTATTAACACTCTGAAAATGCCTCTCCACAGGCACCTTGGCCAGTGTACACAGGCTTTCACACTAGTTTCTTTATAATTTCGTACGAGATAGCATTACTTCTGAGTTGCTATTCATAACGTTTTATGTTCTATGTTACTGGTTAATCATGTTTTAAAATGTACCCTTTGTTATCAATTTAACAAAAGTGTCAATAAGGGAAATCCTCAAATTAAGGCACTCTTGAAATCATGGGAACCACACTATCATTTTTTAAGGGTTAGGGTTATGTGCATCTAATGAAAAGGCGTTGGCAAAGGTCAATGATGTGTGTGTGTGACCTTGTATCAAAAATCGCACCAGAATTTCGTCCCTTCAGAAAACGTTCATGAGGACCCCTCTGAGAATGTTCAGTTGATGAATGCATCACACACAATCAGTACAAGCACAGTCTACATTCCCCATACCCCTCCCCAACAAATGAATCCTTCCAGTTTTCCTACCTTCCCCTTCCAAGCCATCCAATTGTACCCAATACTCTTTCAATTGCTATTGCCACAATGTTGAAAGTGGTGACTAGGGCGTGCTACTCCTGCGAGGAAGACAAGAGCCTAGCAGAACAATGAGCTGATCTATTAGCTTCTCCTTTGTAGCATGAAAATGATCACTTGAGATATGGACCATATGTTGAATGTCCTGCCCTTCCTAAAAAGCAAGGTATCCAGACAGAATTACAGCGAGAGATTCAGGCTTTATAAAAAAAAGGTGTTGGCTTTTATCCGGCTTGCCTTTTCATCCTTAATGGTGGTGCCGGCCCTCGCCAGCCATCCCTTTATCTAGAAGATGCAGCGATCACCTGAGAGTGATCACTGCTTCTCTTAGTTAAGGGGATGCCTGACAGAGATTGGCTCCACACCTTTTCTTCCTTAATGGTGACGCTAGCAGGGTGAGAAGCAGGGCTCATCACCCTCTCACCTGGGCTTTGAGGCTGATGATTCCTGCATCTATTAGTTAAAGGGATCCCTGGTGGAGGATGGCACCACCATTAAGGAAGAAAGGGTGTGGCGCCAACCCCCTACCTACAGTCAATCCTTTAACATGCAGGGATCATCAACATCACAACCTGCATATGTAGTATTAACCCTGTGCTACAGTTAAGCCAGAGAATGCACCAAGCACTTTAAGGTTGACAAAGGAGTCTGTCAGGGCTCTGTTTTGGTTACCACCTACCCCAATCATACTTCAATACACATCCCACTACTAGCGCTGACATTCCTGTCAGCTGGCTTGCCAAACCCGTGCTCACCCTTGATATAGCGATTGTTTCTTCCAAATTAATCTTGTGAAATCCTCCACAGTACTAGGACCCACTTGAGCACCTCTCAAGTCCATCACACAACCACTCACCATATAACTGCATCTAGTACCATGCTTTGTTGGTTCTACATATTGCCATCACAATAACACTCTGCTCTTAAAAGAGCTGCACTCTCCTGAGTCCTACATGTATGGTTACCAGTAACATTTCACATTTGAGAAACACGTATCTCTACTTCGACAGCCATATCCCCTCCCACTCCTACCAATTGTTTATCCTCTCTGTTTTCACTCTGTTGTCTACTTTCTCTTTCCTATCACTTCCTCCCCAAACCTCCACTTCCTTTCCACAGATTCCACAGACCAAGTTCTTCTATCCATCAAAACTGCTTGCGGATCAAAAGCTGTTCCTGCAATAGAAGTATTTACCCACTTTCTTACTTTGCTTACTAGAGAAGTCGATGATTCTTGATTCTGGTTTAGTTTGGGTGCTTGCACAATAGCTATTGTAATGGGAGCATACACAGTTAAGAGGTCCAATGGGGCAGCAATTTTCATGCCATATGTGTGTGAATCAGAAGCACATGTCTGGCTTGACCTCCCTGTCAGATGCTCTAGCTGAGTATTGAAAGTCAGGATCTTCTGTCTGGGGATCAGGTTTGACTTTAGCAAAAATATCATTGCCCTTGTGTGAGGTAAAAGTTGACAAAGATCGCCTCATGGGATGAGCCTCTTTATCCTTATCCTTATGAGAAATAATATGTGGAATCTTTCAACAAATATTATCTGATGGCCATCTGATAATTGTAATTTGTGCTAAAGTGATTGAATGGAGTGCACCTGAGGTTGATACTTGGTTTATGATTCTCGAGGTGAGTTCAGGGGAATGATAAGAACTACAGGCTACCTCAATTTTCCCCAGGCTTTGTTTTAGGGCTTCATCACGACTCTGGCAGTAAACCTTAAAACAGGCTGTAACAGATTTATTGGCACACTTACAGCTCAGCCGAATTATGAATCAGCGCTAATTCCGCTGAGTGTGCTACAGCCGGCAGAATTAGGCCAGCGGGAATTCCGCCAATACACCAAAGCGCTATTAATGTCCCGTCACAAGTCCTGAGTTGGTGGAATTAGCTCCAAAATACGGCGCTAATACTGCTGAAAAAACAGCACAGTTACCTACAATCTTCAGGTGGAGGGAAATGCATACAGGTGCCACAAATTAAGTCACAGGTGAACCCAATCCACTCAAGAGGGCTACATAAGACACAGGCATTACCTAAACACAGTTCCCAATACCATGCTACCACTAGCCATTGTAAGATGGGACATGCAGCTGCTCATACTGCGCCTGGAAGTACAGTGGCAGTAAACCAGCACAGGTTGCAGAGAGGAGGAGGAGGAGGAAGAGGAGGAGGAGGAGAAGACGCCATGTAAGGCGAGTGCCCATACCCAGGGTCACACTCTCACCCTGCCCTGGGCCCTCACGGACAGCCAGCTGGTAACCCTGTACGGGCTCAACAGGGAGACCATAAGTGAGCTGCTCACCACAATCCAGGGTAACAAAGAGGGCAGGATAGACATCAGGACAGCTATACCGCCACTGCTGAAGCTAGTGTCCGTCGTCCTGCAATTCGTAGGAACTGGCACCTTCCAGCACTCCGTGGCCATGCTGCACAGCATGTCACAGCCAACATTTTGTTCCATGTTAGTCCAGGTGCTGGAAGCACTCCTGTGGTACATCTTTCTGCCCACCACCCCAGCACAGGTAAACGGCATTGTTTTTAAGGAAATAACTATTCACATGCCATGCACCACTGTATAAATTGGCACAGTTATGATTAAACACATGGGGCCTCATTACGACCCAGGCGGTAAGTTACCGCCTGGGCCGTGACTTTACCACCATGGCGTAAACTATGTTTACGCCATGGTGGTTGGCGGATTTACCGCCCCATTCCAACCTTGGCGGGGCGGTAAATCCCCATTTTCCCATTTACCCTTCCCCATTCCCATTTTGCCCCATAGGGCATAATGGGAGTGGGGAAGGCGTTAATTACGCCACCGTAAATTACGGTGGCGTAATTAACTCCATGGTCCCTTAGCGCCATGGATTTTAACACCTTAAAACCTCCATGGCGCTAAGGGACCTCGTACTCAGGCGGTAAGGGTCGGCGCTGTTTACGCCGCCGTAAACCCCTTACCGCCTGAGTCGTAATGAGGCCCATGGACACAATGAGGAATGTCCTGGCATTGATTCAGATGAACAAAGGTTTAATGTGGAAAGAATATCGCCCTTCCCTCACACCACAACACCACCCCAACACACTATTCCCCCTCCCCCACCCCACATCACCCCAGCACACTATCCCCCACCCCACATAATCCCAACATACTATTCCCCTCCGTTCCCCATCCCATAACACCACCCCAACACACTATCCCCCGTCCCCCACCGCACAACACCACCCCAACACACCCTTGTGCTCAACTACTAGTACAGAGTTACTTGTGTGGCCTCTTCCCCTTCATGGCTTCCCCCAGTAACTTCAGGCCCAGAATGTGCTCTGAACAGCACCTTGGGGTGCTCGGCAAGGAACCCTCCATTGGGGTTGCCGAACCTGACTGTACTGACCCTGACCCCCGGATGTGTAGCATAGTGAGCTCCATGTTTTTCTGCATGGCCTCGGCAAAGGCTGAGGTGCCTTCTGTTAGCTCACGTACGTGCTGCCCGTAGACTGTCAGTGCGGCAGATGCAGCAGCCGCCAGGGCCCGGTCGCGCTCCATGCTCTGCACAATTCTGGCATGTGGCACCCTGGATGCAATCCCGGATGGCCTGGAGGTGGAGGAACTGTGTATTGGCAATTGCCTCCATTTGCACCTGCCTCCATTCCATTGCCTCCAGCCTCAACATGATTGTGGGGTCTGGTGCAGCCTAGGGAATGGGTTATAGGGTATGGGGAGGGGTTGGGCTGAAACATGGTGACCCATAGGAGGAGTTGTCTGAGTCTCCCTCCGATGACTAGGCCTGCTGCCCAGGTTGAATGCTGTCATGGCCAGGTGACGCTTTTGCATCATTTGCCTGTGGGGTGGGCTGTTGCACAGGGGCTTCAGCACAGATGGTGTTGCAATGTCTGCGGCATGTGTAATGGGTGCAGTGGCTGTGCTGGCACTGGCAGGTCAGGTTTTCCTGGGACTGGTGTGCCATGCTGTCCCTTGCACCTGCCCATCCCATCGGTTGGCCCTTCAGGGGTTGTGGTTAGGTAGACGCCCTGGATGCCCCGGTAGTCAATGGGCCTTCACCCTCATCCTCCTCTGCCTCATCCTGAGCCAGCTCAGAGCCTGTAGGGGGACACATTACATGCTGTCAGGCATTGTGCTTTCCCGTGCATTGGCTTGCAAGTCACACAGGCTAATTATTAGATGGACACCCCACACATGTGGCCAGAAGGGTATGGTCATGCATGGGCCATTGCATGTGACCACAGCAGGGTGGGTAGGTCCACAGCTGAGTGTGTCTGACCCATGGCCAGGTGCTCTTTGGCCCTTGTGCTGCCAAGGTGGCCCGTCTGTACAGGTGCAGCTGGCAGGGTCACCCATGCCTGCAAGTGGCTTGGCATGGACATGCATAGCGTGGCGTATTCTTATGGACATGTGTTGGCATCCAGGGCCAGCCTTAGCTTTGGCAGCACCTGAGGTGATTGTATGTGATCTTGCGCCCCAACCCCTCCCCTGGCACCACACACCTGGGGCTGCTGATTTTGTTGCATCATCCAGGGAACTGCCATGGCTCTATGGGGTGCTGCTGCAGAGCCAGCTAAGGGGCTCAGTTTGGTTCAGTGATTGACTTCCTGCTCCCATGCACGAGCAGGGTGTTGTTCACTTCCATACCGCTCGGCTGGCATACCAGCATGGTGCAGCCTTACGTGGGCCGGCACATGCTGGTTTGAATGCTGCGCTGTTTCGTTATTACTTGCACCCCGCACTCCTGCTGGCACGGCCAGCGCCAGCAGGGTAGCGGGGGGCATTTCACTTCGATAGGGTGCGTGCTGCAACTTCACACTCCACACCGCTCAGAGGTGCACTTGGAGCTCTCCCCCAGGATTGGCATGACGGGGGGCTAATGTGGCACCAGAGCCGGTTGCCCGGACCGCCCGAGCCTGTTGCTGGCCCTGCTGGCATCTATCCCTATCCATTGGTCCAATCAGTGCGAAGGGACACTTTCTTTGGTTGGTCATTTGCACTGTGCTTTGGGGGGGAATGACTCATCTCCTACCTCTTGGCTGCTGGCACCAGCCTCTGCTCCACCAACTCCCTCTATCTCCTCCATGTCGAGCATGGTGCTCGCATTCTCCTCCCACAACAATATTGCACAGGGAGATGAGATCTCAAGTTGGTACTAAGCACCTCCTAACACCTCCCTTCCTTTCACACCAAATCAAATAACAGAACAATAACAAAGTATAAAAGTATACAAGCAATGAAAAAAAAACATTGCTGAAATAACAGTGGATAGGTTACTGGAACAATGATATTAAATTACATTGGTCCCATTAATCTTCTTGCAAAGTGCTATCCTCTCCTTGTTCCAAATACCACCTCCTTTGACAAGGACAGAAGATCCTAAATCTTTCACAACCCGTTTAGGCTGGGAAAATAGCGATGCACTTTTGCGGACTTCAGTAGGCAGTTTAATTTTAATCCAGTCACCTTCCTCAAGTTTGAACTCTCTACAGGCATTCCTTTGGTCATACTTCTCTTTGGATTTGACCCCTGACTCAAATATTCTCTTTCTCACACTTTCCACATTCACTCCCACTACTTTTGATTTTCCCATCCAACCAGGACACATATGCGAATTAGGCTTCCTTCCCCTCAGCACCTCAAAAGCAGACACACCTGTAACACTATGCGGAGCTAATCTGTACTGAAATGTCCTCTCCATTACAGTTCTTATCCAATCACCTCCAGTGGCCACAGCAATTCTAATGGCATCCATAAGGGTACGGTTGAAGCGTTATACGCACCCATTGGTTTGGGGATGATACAAAGAGGTGTTTACTTGTTCTATGCCATGACTGCTCAGAAACTCGCTAAACTCCCTGGACACCAATTGAGAACCATTATCTGACAAACATTTCCTGGGAAATCCTTCTCTCCAAAATAATTGCTCCATATGTTTTATGATTCCACCACTGGAAATATCCTTCAGTATAAATACTTCAGGCCATTTAGACAATAAATCCATGACAACCAATACATAAGTATCTTTCCCACCTCTTATATTAAAAGGGCCTAACAAGTCCAAGGCAACTTCATCCCACGGAACTGTAGGTGATCTCCTCACGGTCATGGGAACTTTGTGTACTCTGAGTCCCTTATTCCCTTCAATACAATCACTACAACCGTTGACTACTTCTTCTGTGTCTCTGTCCACACCAGGCCACCAGAACTCTGACCTAACCAAACCTTTGTTCCTGGCTAGTCCCAAGTGCCCAACATGAGCTTGATCAATTACCAATTTCCTCATCTTGAGGGGTACCACCATCTGATGACCCCTATGTAAATACCCTTTATCAATCCAGAGTTCATCTCTAATCTTGGCAAAACCACCTAGGTCACCCAGGCAACTCTTGGTCTTACCTTCCATCACCAAACCCAACACTCTGTGGTACAAATCATCCTCGGAACAAGCAATGTCCCAATTGAGATCTCAAGTTGGTACTAAGCACCTCCTAACACATGGGGTGAGGGCAAGGGGCTCCGTGGTGCCACTCCTATGACCATTGCCTCCTCTCTATGTTTGGAGAGGAGGCTGTGCAGTCTGACCTGAAAGTCATTCCACCGTTTACAGCAGTCCTCCGCATCCCGAGGGACCATGCCTACGGCCGTCACTTTCTGGCTGATTGATTACCAAATTGCAGACTTCCGCTGCCCAGAAGTTTTCCTTTGGCGGGTGCCATACAGTTCCTCACAATGGCCAACCACCTCATCAGTGAGGACTTGGATCTCCCCCACACAGAATTTTGGCTTGCGCAGCCGATGTTCGGGGGCCTTCTCTCTCTTCCTCTCTTGGGACATGTTTCCTGTGACTTGTGGGTTCGGATGGCTATGGGTGCTGCAATGCTTCCCTGTTCTGGCGATGACGCTATTTACGGCAGCGCTAATTCCGCCGGCACTATTAACGCTGATTGGCTGGAGCTAACAGTAATTCTGCTGGATTTCGGCGGATTTATGGCCGGGGTGCCATGTTTTGGCACTAATTCCGCCCTTTGGAATTACCATTACCGTCAGAGGTGTGTGCATGGTCCCGTCACATTGTGATATGGAGCTAATTCCGCTACATGACACAACGATAACAACCCCATTGTTGTCTGAAATTTCTGAATTGCCCGCAGTGCTAGTTCTGCAGCAAAATGCAGGAAAGATCAAGGCTAGTTCTGTGTAGCACGTGGGAGGACAAGTATCTTTCTTGCCCATTGTGTTCGCTGGAGCTGAGGCTGTAACTGTCCATATTATCGGAACGAAATTCTGACAAACAGAAGAGCTCGATTTCAGATGTCTGATTCTTAGAACGGTCCAATGATGATGTCCCCGTCTTGACTCGTCTTAGACCACTTTCAAGTCACGTTATTTGAGCCTCACGCGTGCCCACAACCTGCATTAGGTATACATTAAGGGTACCCAACCATTGTATTTTGTTAAGAGCCGCTTTATGCGGTGGAGAGGCGGTTGCCTTCTTCTTCCCCATAATCAATGCCCTGAGGTGGTTATATAAATCACTATAGATCGATGTGATATCAAATGAAATCTGTGATAAACAGCCATAAAAATCACATATTATTTATTTTGCATTTTTAAAGCGCTCACACAGCACGCGGGCATCGAGGCGCTGTTACAGGAATTGTTTGTTTTTTTAGTTGTGTAATTGTTTTTTGTGTTTTTGTCTTAATTGCGTATTTATAATGCGCTTAAATACCCAGAGGTTTCTAAGCGCGGACCCGGGGATCGAACCTGTGCTGCTTCGTGTTTCAAGGCGAGAACATTGCTGCTGAGCTATCCTCACAAGACGCTCTATATTGTATGTTGTCGATTGAATAAGCAGATGAGTCTATTAGACAGTAATTGTGGAATAGGCAAATAGCGGGCAAAAAATGCACAATAACAGGATAAAATCATTTAGGGCTGTACAGGTAACTACTGATTCAAGACATAGGCCTGGATTCTTTGGTAAGCACGATAACTACAACACAGGAGGTTACTGCGTTTAGAGAGGCATTTCAGGAGCTGCAGCTATCACGTTTTCATATATAAAAGCACATCATCTGCGTTTATCACTCCTTCATGATCAGTACCAGAGACCTTTATATCTTTTTCCATAAATTCTTGCCTCGGAGAATGCACAAGGGCCTCTGTCACTAGACCGAAGAGACAGGAGACAGCCTTGTCTGGTAACCCCCTCCACAACCTAACTTTCAGAAATGATCTCCCCTGTGCACATTTTGCTAAATGGGCCCATGTATTGTAATGTAATTGACATATGTACAGCGCCTTTCACCATTGGTATGGTCTCAAACGTGCTGTAGGTTGAACACCCTTGGAAAACCAAACTCCAGGTATGGGAAATTCGTCAGGAAATAGAGTGAGTGTGTGCACTTCACCAGTATGAAGGTTAGTAGGGGTGGCCAAGTCCTTGCTAGTTACCCATATTGAGCAGGCATGAGGGTGCGTTCGGGGAGGCAGCCCAGAGAGTATGTGAGAGAGACATTCTGGGGGTCATTACGACCCAGGCGGTAACCATGGCGCTAGTTGCGCCATGGTTGCCGCCGGTATTTTACTGATTCCGCCAATGGTAAATGGGGAATTACCGCCCCATTCCAAGGTCGGCGGGGCAGTAATTCCCCATTTAACATTGGCCCTTCCCCATTCCCATTTTTGTACAGACCAGCCGTTAAGGTCGGGACCCGCGAAGGGACCTCGTAGTAAGGCGTTAAGGGGTTAACGGCACCGCAACCTTTTACGGCGCTGTTAACCCCTTAACGCCTGGGTCGTAATGAGGCCCTATGTGTGCAGCTAGGCTGCATTTTATCATGTGGGAGAGCTGCATTCTAGTGCCAGAGGTGTTGTTCAGCGTTCTAAGCAAAAAGATCTTTTTAAAAAGATCTTTTCACTAAAAGATCGATTTAGAAAGAGAGCTCTGTGACCGCACGGAGCGTTCTTTCGAAATGGAACTGTCACGCCCCTGCCGCACACGAGTGGTGCAGGGGCTGACAGGCACGTTAGGACTCAGAAGCGCAGGACGAGGAGAACTGGTAAGTGAGTGGGTGCGTGTGTGTTGGTGTGTGTGTTGTTTGTATGTATGTGTTTTGGTTTGGGTGCGGTGGTGGGGGCAGGGGTTGGGGGCTGAAATACCGCAGGAGAGGAACAATGGGGTGCTCGGGGGTGAAACCCCCCGAATATTAAAATTTTAAAAAGCACATTTTAAAGGTCTCAAGAGAAAAATACCTATACAATGCTGTTTTTATGATCAAAAGAAAATCAGGCATTATAAATTGGTCTTTTTCTCTTGAGACCTTTAAAATGAGGTCTATTCACATAGAACCGTTGTTCAGAGTATGTCAAGTAGGAGAGACATTATGCGAGCAGCTAGACCTAATTTAGAGCGAGTGAACGAGTTTTATAAACAAGGGAACAAAATGTATAGATTTGCGCACTAAAAAACATAAAATCCCCCACCGCAGAATAAAATACTTTTTTCAAGGTCGAGCGATGCAACGGTTAACTCTTCCAACACCCCACCCAAATCCAAAATCACATAGGAAAATCATCTCATATTAAAGTGTTCCTATCAGGAAGAAAAACATTCTGATCCTCATGAACCAGCCCTGCCTACCACAGGAACAGAGGTAGTTCCTGTATCATATTTACAATCTCTGAATCTACATTAAGCAATTATAGTTGCTTTTCTGGGGAGCAGTGAAGCAGGTCTTTAACCATTTTGAGCAGTACTAGCAGTTCACTCAGACCGCACAAGATACCCAAACAGCACAACTTCCTCCAGGCAACTGGACAGCCTAATAGTGACAATATCTTCACATTTAGAAGAAAGCTCAACTGGCAGCTCATCCAGGCTGGAGCCCTAACATAAAGCTCAACTGGCAACTCATCCAGGCCAGATCTCTAACACTGCCATTGAGCAGTTATACACTTTTATCTCCTGGGTGGTTCTGGGGCTCTCCAGAGAATTCCTTTACATGGACCAGTGACTCGCCCTGCATTGCCTCTGCCATGTTGTCCTTGTCCACCTGAGGATGGTGGGAATTCAAGCTTTTATAGTATCGTATAAATACCTCACTTCTATCTTGCGGATTGATAATTAGCTTATGTAGCTCCTCTTTTATTGCTGCGATTGTGTGTGTGGACGTGTGATCATCAACCAGCCAGGCCAGGTTTTTACCTAGCAAGTGCTCTTTTGCAGGGGTGGACTGGGAACCAAAAGAGGCCCTGGAAATAATGTTCAAAGTGGCCCCATGTGACAATTTACAGCAAGCCCAATGCTTTTCTTATGTGAACATTTTGAAATACCACATAAAAGAGGCCCAGGGTGCAGAGGCCCACCGGGAAATCTCCAGAGTACCCTATAGGCCAGTTCACCCCTGCTCATTTGTGCAACTGGACCAGTAGCCAGATTGACTAGTTGTGTTGCTATTGAATATAAACCATTATCTATCAAACGGATCACAATTGCAGGATGTTGGAGTTGACTATGCAAAGCTTTCTTGATTTTGACACGTATAATAAATAAAACAGCTGTGCAACACCACCATGTAGGCATCTCAGATCACCCTTCTAGAGTCCGTTTTCTTGAAAGCAATGTACAATATCACTGCACAGTGCCTCACAAAAAGCTAAGCCCACCAGAGCTTCAGCCCAGAATTTCCATCTCTAAATCACACAGCTCTACTCCCTAGTGGTGAGTGGGCAGAGGTCACTCTTGCCATGAATTGCAGTTTTGAAAACAAGTGGTATGAGCTCCTAGATGCAAATAATTAATTTGTCTGTGAAGTTCATGGACGAAGGGCTAGTGGGAGAAATGTTGCGCTTCTTGACGCTGCTCCCACCACACATCAATCATGCCTAGTTGTTGCAGAGCTCCTCCCAATGTAGTGGATATCTGTTTGAAGGGCAGCCGAGTTGACCGGGTTCCATCCTTACTTTTATCTAGCACACAGGTACAGTCACCAATCATATTAAATCACCTCTGCAACTGATTTTGCGCAATGAAAAACAATAGAGGGGAAACATATCTTATTATCCACATTTGAAAAGAATCACAAACCTAATCTGCTTTATCAATTTGCACTCCATCAAACTCCACAGAAGCTACCCGCGTCAAAACTCTCCTGGAGTAGCTGGAAAAGTGTGCCTCTGCCTATGCCGGGTATTGACTAAAGTGGCTCTCTAAGTTGGGTCCTTGGAGCTTCTCTCCATCGAATTTTCGTAGTCCTTCAAAAATAAGGGGTTACCCTTTTGTACTCAAAGGTTTTGCTTGTAATAGAGTGTATAACACATCAGGTTGTCGTATTACTTTCATATTGACTATTTTACATATATCATCGCCCAAATGTATATCAAAACTCTACATCGGGGGTGCACTCATGGTTGTTGTGCAATGTTTTGTTAAAACATATATGATGTTATTAATGATGTCACCAGTGTTGTCATCAGTGATGTCCTCTGTGATGCCATCATTGTAGTCTTAGGCTGCGCAACAGGGGGCATAAAGTTAAGGTGGTTTTAGCGGAATTTCAGGAGTTTTGTTGCGTTCAGTTCTCACCTTACCATCCTTGCAACTAAAGTTTTTTCCTTGAATTTCAAGGGATTTGTTATTCCATAGATTATTTTCTGCACATGGCCAGTGGCCACAGCCTACGGTGTTGCCCACTGTATATTTTACAACACTACCAGACCACTAGCCACGAGCTTCGGCCTTGGCCGTGCCCACTGTCCATTTTAAAACACTACCAGACCACTAGTCATGGCATTTGGCCATGCCCAGTGGGTACAGCCACTCTATATTTTAAAACACTTGCAACCCATCGCTCAAAGACGTTCAGTCTACAAACGGATTTTGACCTGTTTTTACAGCGGTATTGTTATGTATAAAAGATTGCAGGCTTTGAGAACTCACAATGTTTTTAGGCAATACGCAGTGAGGTTAAATTATTTGCCAAGGATCACACACTTTGGTTAAGCAGCATGCTACAAGCCCCTTGTTTTATGGCCGGTCTCGTGGTGACTGTTGTGATACATTGCACAACCCCAACTAACTGCATTTAATCAGCACGGACAGGGGAAAAAAATGACCGGCTGCAAGAATAACATATGCCCAGGTAATTTTGCCCTCATAGCGAAAATCAATAGCTGGCCCCTATGAATATACGCACAGTAAGTGAACATATATCTTAAAGTGAAATATAGAAATGTAGTTCAATTCACTGTCCCTTTAGAAGAGAGTGTGCAAGACAAAATAGCATTGGACGTTTAACAAGGGAGTTGTGTCTGCCCTGACCTGAGGGCGATTGTCCCTACTTCGCTTTGAAGTCAATCAGGGTCAGTCCTGATTACTGCATGGATGGGAGATCCGGATGCCTATCGTGTCACTGGCCATGGCATTTTGCCATGGCCAGCGATTTTTCACCCCCGACGTCACTGAGGCTGTAAAATGATCTATTTAAAATAAAATGGCTGAAACATATGCTTTCCTCCCCCAGGCCCTCACCAAGTGTTCCTCTCGTCTCCAACTGCTCCCCACACACCCATGATGGCCTCCACACCTCCCCTGCCCTCTCCCATTCCCTCCACAACACACACTATTTCTTTGACGCAGTTTGCTTTTAAATGTCGGCTATTCGCGTAAATTCTGTCCATAGCCAAAGCTAAAGAAAAGCTTTGTGTTGCAAACTCAGTTCCTAGACCACCTTCAAATCCAAAATTTCACTTTGGTGTCCTTTTGCCACCCCACCACTAGACTGATGGCATTTGCATGTCTTTTGACCTGCAAATGGCCTTTGTCCTGCATTTCATTTTCCGATACCCTCGGCTATAGCCACAGCTATCTCTTGCATCGAGCAAAAACAAAGATGGCGGCTGTTTCATTTCTAAAAACACTTGGTTTTGGCAATTTAACCAAGATATATGTGGAGAATCCTGTGGATCCCCCACTAAAAACCTCCCTAAAGTCTCCTCCCAGGTGGCCAGGAGAGGGCAGATGCTTCCGGATCCCAATCCTGTGGACGTGTGTACTGCGGGAGGATCACCTGGGTGGATAAAAGGCCAAGGGTAGTGGGGTGATTTCACAGGGTGAGACACAGTATTCCTCCTTGGGGAGCAATGCCCTTGCCACTGAGTTACAGGAGGAATTGGCTTATTGCCATTTTGATATATCTCAACCGTATATAAAGAATGGAAGGGTGAACTCCAAGGGTGTGATCTAACAAAGTGTTGTCTCCAAAGAACAGGTCTTTCGTAACCCTAAAATTATATATACAGGTAATCAATTCTAAGGGCCTGCACCTGAAGCCAATTAACCCACCTAAGGGGCAGAAAAAGCTGCTGCAGGAAGGATCAGCAGAAAGAAGCTGGAGCAGGAGCTTGGAAGGTTGGCAGCAGTAGCAGAAGAAGAAGCAGAGCACGAGGCGGGCAGATCACTAGGAAGTGTGACCACAGAAGGGACACTGCAGCAAAGGGAGAGCAGGTTTCAACTGCACTGGTCCTGTGTTCACAAACCCTACTTTGCTGTGGCTGCATTGGGTGAGACTGGGAGAAACAAGCAGTCTTTTCAGGTGTGACTAATTGCTGTGAATGCAGAGCTGAAGTTGTGCATCCACCCGTGGCATGTATGCAGAAGCAAGCAGTGGGAAGCTGGAGAAAAGAAGACTCTTCATTGTTGAGGCTGGACCCCAGACACCCATGCTGCGGAGGAGTTTGGGTTCCAAGAGAGCCCGTAGCAGTAGTAGCAGAAGTAAGAAAGTCGGGAAGTGGAAGCCACCCGCAAAAGCTGTGACTTTGGAGCCGGTGAGTGACTCGCCGTACTCCTAAAGCACAAGAATTAACTTACTGGTAACTGAAGCCAGTTGAAGTCACACTTGCAAAGAAGTTGGAGCAAGTGAAGTTGTTCGCAGTTGTGGGAAGTCTTCAATAACAAACAGAATGTGTCTCTCGTTTTCAGCACAAGTTAAAGTGCCCGCGTAAGAAGAAAATCTTTCTTCTCCCATTGTTGGCTTTAAAACAATTACCGGGATGTCACGTGTCTCCCATTACTCGGGAGAACGTTATCGGTAATTGGCCAAGAAGTAGTAATTGACTTTCCCAAAGTGTTGCAAGAATATTTCACATCACAGAAAGATTGCGTATGAGAACGCTGCCTGAATAAAAGGGAACGCAAGTTTGTAAGCTGAAGTTTATCATCAAAGAGAAATCATGTGTACCTAAATTCATTTCAGAAGTGAAAACTGACTCTTGTAACATTCAGAACAAATACTTAAGACTTGTGGAAGTTGCTGAAGCCATGAGCAGAACAAGCATTATCCAAGCCAGTATACAGTTCCTTTATAAAGGGAAACCAGCTCAATTAAGATCTTAACAATGATGCTATGAACTTGTTGAAGTTGACACAAACACAGCATTCCTCGGATACAAGGATGACAAGGTTATTCAAGGCTGTTCACTTATCTGTGAAGCTGAGACTGTTGAAGCTGACAGAAAGAAGCAGCCTAGAAGCCAAGACAGATTTTCGTGGTAGCTACTAGATAGAAAGAAGAGGCAAGGAGGCTGCCCTTTCTTATAGCAGAGAAAGAAGAGTTCCTTGCCAACCTGTAGAGGTCGAAGAGTCTTGTATAAAGTTGCCTAACATATTTGTAAAGTATCCATTTGCAGCAGAAGAAGTAGAGCTGTGATTGTCTGTCATTTTATCAAAACATTTTCCTTTAAATGTTGTTAAAGCAGTAGTAGACTTTGAGGCAGAGGAACCTGCTCGCACAGCATCATTTGCAGAAGGGAGTTGCCAAGGAGAGAGCAACTTTATTAGAAGAAGCATCCTGACAAATTGTATTCAGGATGTTGCAGAAAAAGAGTTGTTGTGAAAGCAGAAGTGGTACTTTTGTTTTGAACTTTATCCATTCCTGTAAAGCTTACCTTGGAAAAAACAGCTCCAAATGTCCCAGAATTTTCCAATTTCATCCTTGCACTTGTAAATGTCTTTTTCATACATCGAGACAGTTAGGAGCTCCTCCATCCACTCATCAATATTAAAAGAAAGGTCTGACTTCAGGACCTCAATATCATTTTTTTTGCAACCATACATGCACGCAGCAACCAAGTTTTCTTGCCAAAGTCAATATCATCCAGTAGAGAAATATCTCCTAGAATGAATAAAGAAGCCCTCATGGGAATTGCAACGTTTAAGACTAGACTCAGTCGTTCACAAACCTTTTCCCAGAACTGCATTGTTTTGGGACATGACCAAATCAAATGACTGAGGGAGCCTCTTGAGCGGTTACACTTCCAGCAAAGGTCAGTGTCCAAAAGTTATCTTCTGAACAACCTCTCCGGAGTCCAATAGGCCCTAAACAGTAATTTCATTTGAGAAGCTCTGAGGCCCCAATCCAAACTCACCAGACGAGTGTTCTCACAGCCCTTCCTCCAACACCTCAAGGCAACATCTCCCCCTAATTCATCAGCCCAAATGGTCGGCACCCGTGGATCTCCTTTTCTAGTGGCCTTAAGGAATCCGTACATGGTAGAAGCAGGGTGTTCTGCACTCGAGCATATCTCCACAGCTGCCCAGGCGGCACTTCGAACAGTCAATTGTGGCACCTCAACACAAGCTGAAATTATAATCTTCAGTTTCCTGAATTCAGCAAACGAGCAGTTCGCCATTTCATGTAAACTGTCAGTGTTTAAACATCGCAAGTACCACTGAAATGTACGAAGCGAGCACTCAACTCGCCCAACTATCTTACCAGCTGACATAAGGTTACACGATGAAGGCTTGGAACAAAGCACACACACCCGCACCCCCCCCCCATCTGCAATGCACAAATTCGATTGTCTACC
This sequence comes from Ambystoma mexicanum, assembly GCF_040938575.1. Classification (NCBI taxonomy): domain Eukaryota; kingdom Metazoa; phylum Chordata; class Amphibia; order Caudata; family Ambystomatidae; genus Ambystoma; species Ambystoma mexicanum. Next base: position 312,283,360 of record NC_090932.1, read on the forward strand.
TAAATGTTCACACAATTTGACATCCACATACTATATAGTATAATGCTCCTTTTATGAAAATTGGACATCTGTTCCTCCTCAGTCAGATCACATTCTCTGGGTCCGACCCCCATCTCAGCTCTGCTGCTGCAGCCCTGTAGCCAAGCAAGGCCCCTTCTTTTGCTCCAGCCCTCTTGCCAAGCAAGGCTCCTGAATGATAGAGCTGACAGAGGCTTATCTTATAAACATAGCGCGTCTTCCCAGCTCTCCACCTTAAAAGGCCTGTTTTAACATTGGAAGTCCCAATTAAAACATTTGTGTAAATCAGGCCCTCAGCTTTGATACCTTTCATTGGACTTACCTGAAATCTTTTGCTGTGCGCTTTCGAAGTCTCAAAGAGCTACTTCCCAGATGGCAGCAGGCAAAGAAGAGTGAGCTAAGAGAAACCGTTCTGAGAGTTTTACATCCAAGGCTGGCATGCCAGGAATGCAGGCTCTGAGAGTCTTATCTAACAGCTATAAATCTACACTACAGAACCCAGCACGGCAGGTCATACTGGCCGTGCACTCTCAAAGGCGTCGGTGGAAGCTGCGAAAGAGAGGGAGCAAAAGACATGTGGAGAGACAGCGAGAAGAAGCAAAATCATAGAAACAGGACAGAAAATAAACACGCAACGGCAACAGTCTTGGCTAAACAGAACTCCTTCAGTCGCACAGGCTCCGCCTAGCTCCCCTGCAGAAGGAGCAGCCACACAGGAGAGAGGTGCTGCGTCGCAGAGCTGCACTAACCCCACCCACCTCCACAGTGCCTTTCAGTGTGCACTTTGTGTTGCAGGTCGCATTCCAAGTATCTTTAACAATAGCCTTGGCTCCCTCTATTTGCTGCTAAAGGGATTCCAACAAGTTTAAGCTGATGATGTCGCTAAAGCACCTGCTGGAAGTCAAAACTGTGTAGCCTCACTAGGTGACTCAAAGTGCCACATGTGTTATGTCATGTCAAAGGATCTTATACCGCGCACTGTTGCCACCTGCCTGGACTCTTGGCGCTCTGGCGGATCTGTAAAGCAAGGGGGAGTTGGGTCAGTGAGTGGGACTGAGTGGGAGAAAGGAGAGCTGTGATGTGCTGTTGGCAGCTTCAGTTCTGTTGACATCGTTCACTGAGCGTAGCTGTGTTTTGCGATTTCTAGCTGCCATGTGCTGTTGGGCGTGTCTATGTGTGGTTTGTTTCGCTGTTGTGGTGTTGTGAAGTGTGTGCGGTTTGTTGCGCCATAGAGTTATGGTTGTGTTTTGTTCTGAGTTTGAGAAGGTGTGTGCAGAAGTGTGTCTTTATAATAGGGTTAGTTAGTGGCAGTACCTTTCCTATACCTGCTGTTCTGACTAACTGTGGCCCATATCCCTTCCCCTGCCATACAATCTGGTGTGCAGCAATTACCACTCTCACAGATTCCCCCAGTGGTGATGTGTTCCCTGTCCCTGCGGTCCGTCCGTGCCAGATATTGCTCCCTAACGCAGATGGGCTAAATACAAGATTTGGCTCACTAACAGAAATGGGCTAAGTGAAACATTGGCTCACTAACACAAATGGGCTAAATATGAGATATTGCTCACTAACACAGGTGGGCTAAATGTGAGGTACTGCTCAATAGCACAGCTGGGCTAAATGCAAGATGTGGCTCACTGATACAGATGGGCCAAGTGCAAGATATGGCTCACTAACGCAAATGGGCCAAGTGCAAGATATGGCTCATGAACACAGATGGGCCAAGTGCAAGATATGGCTCACTAACAAAGATGGGCTGCAGCCTTGGAGAAACACCTACATTTGAGATACCTGAGTAGTGGGAGAAAAATGCCTACATTTGAGACATAGCAATAAATAGTAAACACCTAAATCTGAGACACCGCAGCAAATGGAGAACCACCCAAATCTGAGACGCCTGAGCAGTGGGAGAACCACCCAATTCTGAAACATCCAAGCAGTGGGAGAAAACGCCTAAATTTGAGACACAGCAATAAATAGAAAACACCTACATTTGAAACACCATGAAGAAAATGAAACTATGCAACGTCATTAGGTGTCATATTTGTCATTTATGGAAAAAATAACGGTGACACAAAGCACCATCTTTGAGCTAAAAGCGTGCAACCTCACTTGGCCTTGCTGAAGCACCACCTATAAGTCAAAACTCACAGTGGCACTAAATTACGGCATGAGCAAAACTGAATAGTGGCCCTAGTGTGCAATCTGAGACAAAACTAATGGCACAACATGTGGACCTAAACCTGAATGAATGGTGGTGGCCCAAGCACTGCCCATCAGCCAAAAAACGAATGGGAAGCACTGCCCATCAGCCAAAAAACGAATGGGGGTGTTAAAGGACCACTTGTGAGTGAAATATAATAGTGTAGCTAAAGCACCTCCTCAGCCAGAAGTAATGAAGGAGCAAAAGTGAAACATGAACAAAGCTGAATGGTGGCATTAAAGCTCTGCATATGAAATAAAAAGTAAAGGTGACTTTCGGTGTGAAAGCAGCAAAGTTAAGCAGCCTAATAACAAAGAGGGATTTATTTTCATCCTCAACAATGCCATGATGACATTGCCATCTCTTTTCATTCTATTCCAATATTTTTGCCTCATTGAAGAACATGGAACAAGCAATGGAATGAAGAAAGACACAAAGGGATACAGAAAAAGAACAATGGATAATGAAAGTGAAAAAGAAGAGAGATATGGGGGTAGTATTAGAGACACGCAAAGTGAACAGGATAAATGAAGGCACACTGAAATAGGAAAAAATAAGTAATTGAAAAAGAAAGGTAAATAGAGGAGAAAGAGAGGGGAAGGGAAAAATAAGCTGCAAAGAAAGGGATGAAAAGAACAAAAAATAGGGAAAGTAAAAAAGAAGGCTTTCGAAAATAAAAAGACAAAAATTGCAGAGAACTAGGGAGATCATACGAAAAAATGGGAATGGTAGGAAAATGCATAATATATTTCCTGCAGAGTGCTTAAAAGCAGAGTTTTCTTTACTGTATAGTGGCGCTGGACTCTTACAAAATTTCTATGTCCTCAATTTATTGACTTCAGAACGAGGAAATGCTAAGCCCCCTGTTGGGATTTAAATCTGTGATAGGAAAAAGGAATGCAGATCTCAGCAGCAAGCACTTAATTCCCTCTGACGAGGAACAGAAATGGAAAGTGTTGGGGTGGATGTTCGCGGTCCCAATGCGGGAATGAGGTGTACGTTACGCAAGTTGTAAGAGGCCATGATGCAGATGGATTAGATGCAATGTTGCAACTAAATATGTGTTTTTCTGTAGTTAAATGGATTGGAATAAGTGTTACTTAGTGTGTAGTTTGGGATACATTTTAGATTTGCAATAAGTAGCAACACAATTAGCAGTAGCATGCATGGATACAATGTTATTGTACAACATACAACTTGTGGCACTTAGAAGCATGTTTCGCAGAGGGGGAATACATCTTGAACAGTATACATGTGGAGATTCGACAATGGTTTAAATTGCAGACTCATTTAAGGACATTGGGGAACATGGGGTTCACTGTGAGTACATGGAGACATTGCAGAGTGCGTTTTTCTCTTAGTTGGGATGTGCGTGAAGCACAGAGTCTTTGGGTTAAAGGAATGGTTTTCGGCTGGCTTGGAGAGCTGTATGACCGAGGACATGGAAGTGGGTAGGTAGTGAACCGCATTTGTGCAGCTGGTGATAGCATCACAAACGGCTGAAGATGAGAATGGAATGAAAGGGCATCTGGTTGGGTTTTATGTCTGGATTGGATTTGGAGATACAAGGGGCAATCTTCCTGAGAGGACGTAGGCTTGTTGTTACATGGTGAGTTGAATTGGGGGTTAGTTAATAAAACACATGTGAGGGGTGCTTTAAGGGCAAAGCTTGTCCAGTGTTTTATGGGATCTCGTGGAAGATAAACAGGATGTGTGCTGCAGGCTATATGATCTGAGATTGAAGTTGCAAATTGCCAACACGCCTGGTACAAAGGAATGATTATTGTTTTTCTCCCTCCTCTTGTTTTTTAAGTATTTATGAAAAGCTTTGCACATCACATACTGGGTTAAGGTTTCTCTGACAGATGGGGCAAGTTAACTGTTGAATTGTTTTGAGTTGATAAACCAATTATATTTTAGGATATCATGGCCCTCATTCCAACCCAGGCGTTAAGGGTTTAACGGCGCCGTCGGCGCCGTTAACCCTTAACGCCTGATTTCCACCTTAACGCCTGCTTTTAGCAGGAGTTAAGTACCAAGGCGCTAAGCGTCCTTGGCGCTAATTAGGGGACCGTAATTTACGGTGCCGTAATTAGCGCCTTCCCCACTCCCATTATGCCCTATGGGGCAACAATTGGAATGGGGAAGGGTAAATGGGATTGGGGATTTACCGCCCCACTCACCTTGGAATGGGGCGGTAAATCCGCCATCCACCATGGTGTAAACAGAGTTTACACCATGGTGGTAAAGTAGGGAACTTACCACCTGGGTTGGAATGAGGGCCCATGACTGATTACAATGAGACCACGGGTAAAGGGGACTGTCCAATGGGGTTAGAGAATGTAGAAGGATTAGATATATTTGTATTAGGGATAGCCAATGCAATTATTCTGTGATTACTTTGTAGCAGCAGACTATTTACATTGTTTCACAGTGTATAAAAACTTTGTTTAGCACTAGAAGGAACTGTTAGTTTTCAGCTTCACAAATCAGACTCACCCGTTCTGGCCGTTTACATGGTATTAAACTTGCTTTTCTGACAATGTGCATTCACTCTCCATTGGAGCTATTTTTTCGCATTGGATTTTGGAGTCACGTTCCTACATTTGGTGACACGCAACGTGATATTCAGGCCCTCCCTGGGGGTTGCCCTGCCACGCACACACTCAACTCTGGCTTCTATCTGCAGTTATCAGTTTACATGCACATCAAGAATGACCTGCAGACACCAAATTGATTGAAGACCTGCCTGCTCACTCAGCCAAGGTGCCGTGGTCCAGCTGTGCAGGTTCTTTGAAAGGGCACTGCTTCAGAGATATTCGGAAGACATTTATTCATGCAAAAAAACCAAGGGGGAGGGGAGAACGAAAAAGTATTTTTTTAATATCTGGGATGTGCAAGAGGTGTATGTAGTGAGAGAGGTTGTTGAGTGTTGTTTGGGTAGGGAGGTTAATTGAAAGCGAATGAAGTGAGATATCTGACTTAGTGTGATGGTATGGTGAATTGTTATATGTTGTAAGTCCTTTTTTCCATGTATTACTCTATTTATTATGTTTGGTAGTCAAAGTAGTGAGAGGAGACCTTTCCGTAGTCGGGGAAACACAGTGTTGTAGTAAAAAGCACTGTACTAATGATAAAGACGAAAGAGAGAGCGGTGTAGTCGAAAACATTGCACTCCTTTGTGCTCGAGTGAAGGAGATATATTAATGAAGAACCATGGGAATTGTGTCTTATTGATATTATGCTGTTTTATGTGTAAAAGTGTTTATGTGGATTAGTTTTGAGTAAGGTGATTGTGGTGTAAGTGAGAATGAGTTGAGTAATTATTGAGACGTTTTAAGGAATTTGGCGGGAAAGAATTGACTTTTGCTCCGGAATTTTGAGTAATTTTTGGAGGACTGCAGGATAAGTTTTGTGTGTAAAGTATTGGTTTTTTGGATTTGTATTTAGAGAAAGGTTGTTTTGGAGTATGAAGACTCCACTGGATCATATAAGCCAAATGCTTCCAAGGTACAAGGAAGAGATTCTGAAGTAGCACAAACAGTGGGTACAAGAGACTAAGGGTAGAATGTTTAAATCTTAGCCCACGGAGGGTACGCATGATAAGGGTACATTGGAAAATATGTATACTTTCTTGTCAACAAGGAATAAGGGACAGAAATTGGACAGGAAGCAGAGCATCCTAGAATTGTGGAAGTTGTTTGAGGTGGCAGGGAAGGCCCCTGGGAAATAGGGCAGATGCAGGGAGTCTCTGAGACTCCTACTACCCGCCACCATATGGGTGCTTTCCATTATCCCCCACTGTGGGATATACTAATCCTCAGTATATGCCTCCATCGTCTCCATCTTCCACCACAGTAGATATGAGGAGGAAACAAACAACACCTTCAATGGCTAGGATAGAAAAACAGCTGAGAATGAAAGTGGAAATCCAAGCGCGCAGGAGTTTAGAGGAAGCACTGCAGCAGGTGGAGGGAGAGTTGGCACAAGTAAGGTGGCAAGAAAGAGAGAAGCAGGGAGAAGGTGATAGGTGGGCAGAAGGAATAGGATTGGATCAGTGGTGGTCGGGATAGTTTCTTTTCAAAGAAGATAGTGCACCCATTACAGACCTTACGGTGCATGTCACTCAGGGAGGTATGTCCATAGAAGGGGAACTTGAGACATTAGACCTAGAACCAGTGCACTGTGGTAGAATATGCTACAATATGGTGTGGTCAGAAGGATCAAGGAATGTAGTGGAGGAAGTTGAAGAGGAATGGGAAGCAGATGGAGAGCAGGGTGCGACAGCATCTGAGGTAGCTGTTAGGGACATTACAATATGGGGTCTTAGGACGCACCGTGGTGGTTATGTAGTAGTGATAAAGTGCAAATGGAAAACAGGTAAAACCCCAAAAAAGGTATGGGGAAGACAGTTTCCGTTACTACAGAAAGGGTTCGGTAGAGCAGAAAACACCCCTTGGCCGCATATGGACTGGAATAATCTCAAGAAGACACTACCCTCACTCACTGCAAGTGTGGGTAAGTGGATTTATGCATTGGAAAAGCAGACAGCAGGCGTTAAGTTGGCCATGGGAGATATGAAAAATGTGCTTGCTCCAACCATGTCTTATGCTCTGGGTTCTGTACATCCACAGCAAGCACGGGTAGGACAGAACCCGGAGTCTGAGGCTACACAGACCTACGTCCCCCAGTCAGTCATGCCAGCACAGGCACCGGTACAGCTATGGGAGAGAAATCCTTTGCCTCACGAAGCAATTACACATTATACTGGAGCGTGTATTTTGGGAGGGAGCCCTTTCCCGCTCCTGGGTACGAGTACATACCCAAACTAGCACAGCCCATAGAGAGCTCTGACATGTCCAGTCCTGTCAGTTGGAAGAGGAACTGCAGGTAGGTTTGACAGTAGGTGATCCAAATTTTTCATTCATAGTCGATACAGAGGCAACTAAATCTTGCATCAAGGAAAGTAAGTTTCCCCTTTCAGGAAAAATGCTCGACACACAGGGATTCTCTGGGGCTATCCTGTCGGTTCCATATACGGAGGATTTACCTATTAGGGTAGGTACTCAAGATTTAACAGCTCCTTTGTTGTATTGTACAGATACCCTACTGAATCTCTTAGGAAGAGACCTGTTGAGCAAACTGAATATGACAATCTCATTCACGGAAGAAGGTGTCATGATGCCTACCCCCGGGCATCCGGATGAAGCCCATCAGCCCCGGGAGCAGGCATCCAGACATTTACAAAAACCCCAGCAGCCCCAGCTAGGGGCTGTCTGGGTTCAGTCCTGGCGCCGTAGGCACCAGGCTCATAATAAAAATCAGTCCTGGAGCCATAGGCGCCAGGCTCATAGACATCACTTACCTCATGCAGACCATGCTGCAAATAAATCCAAGCCAACGTCAGGCCTGGATGGGACTATTTTACTACAGGGACTATTTTTTACTCGGGTGTGGTCCTGGGGAACTTCTTTCCTGGGACTACTTTGGAAGCTATTTAAACCACGCCCGAACAGCAGCACATGCTTCGTGTTATTCTGCATCCAGCAGCGTGACTCTCACTGTGCCTGCAACCAGCATCCAGTCTTCTGCCACGCCCGCCTCGAATCCGGAGCTCCTATAATAAAGAGGAAGAAAAGGACAATGTTAGGAAACGAATTTATTTCAAATTCCTCACCTGATTCCGGATCCATTTCATCTCCCGACCTGGAAGTACATCAGTCCTGCATGCGTCGCTTCGCCAGCTCCAGCACGTCGCCATACTCACCAGTTCTCACAGCATCTTTCGATCCGGCACTGTCTCCATCATTTCTTCGCCGTACTCCGGCACCTAGGGGCACAAGAATAACAAGGTGAGCCAAGGGAATCAACAAATACCTCTTACCACCATAGACTTACCTGATTTACCACCGGCGGTATTATTCTCCATATCTTCATATGCCGCATCTGTAAAGAGGGAGAAAAACAACACGTTAGCGCATGTAATAGTTACCGGTCAGCGTTGGGTAACACAGACTCTTACCTGAACGCCAGCAGGAGCTACGAGACCTTCTTCTCACGAACTCAGTTGCAACTTAAGGAAGGAAGGGGACAAGAGTGAACATCGGGCACATTGAACTCTTTGAACTTGATACTTACCAATCCCGCCTGGTACTTCAGAGTCAATGCTTACCGGAACTCTCCCAACACCTTCAAACCAGTGAAGTAACTGGTATCTACGCGCCCCTGCAAGACACGCAGGATGGAGAGCTCATCTTTTACAAACATAAGGTGAGGTTACTAAGGGGATATCGGAGGTGATTAGTGGGGGAGAGCGAGAACAGTTGGGAGGCCATCACTCAAACCCACAGGTGGCTAATCCCTATCTCCACTTGCAGGAAAATACTTCTTCGGGTCCAGCAGACAAGACTAGGCGGGCCAGTCTAGACAGTCATCTCTGCACTACGCATCACGTTGACGGAGACCGCAGCTGCCCGGGTCCGATCGACACCCCTGTGGGGTCCAGGTGAGCGTAACAGAACACAAAGCCTTTCTAAAAATACCCACCTGGGTGTTATGGAAACCTCGGAAACCGACCAACTTGCCCAATTATTGGGGGAACTTAGGGCGGAAGTACATGCCACTCGCCAAGAGACTAATGCCCTCAGGAGAGAACTGATTGTCTCAAAGGAGCGCACTGATGATCTGGCTAGGCAACTACTGCAAAACCAAGCTGGGCAAACGCCCCTACCTGGATATGGGGGAAACCCAACCCCCGTTTCATCAAGCAATCCTGTGCAAGTGGTTTTACCAGGAAATATTCCATTAGCTCCACCCGAACACTTTGCTGGGGACCCCAAAAGGTTCGCCGTGTTTATGAACCAATGCCGCTTGCACTTTTTATGCAGACAGGGAGCCTTTCCAAATGACCAAGCCAAAGTAGCCTTTGTATTGTCATATCTTAGTGGCAGCGCAGTGGATTGGTCCATTCCGTTAGTCAATCAGGATGATCCTCTTCTCCGGGATTTTCAGGGTTTTCAAAGGAGCATGGAAAAACTATTTGCCAGACACTCACAGGGTGAAGCCCTGGACAACAAACTTTTATCCTTACGACAGGGTAACCAGGATCTGCTAACCTATATTGCAACCTTCAATAGGTTGGTGGTGGAAACCGAGTGGCCGGAGGAAAAACGAATTACATTGTTTCATCGTGGGCTTCGGGGAGAACTCAAAGACGTCTTGGCTCAAGTTGTGAACCCACCTCAGGATTGCACAGAATTTATAGACTTAGTGGTCCAGCTAGACCACCGACTTCAGAACCGAAAGACTGATCGAGCTAAGTTCGAGAATCAGGTATTGGTTAAACCCAACGTTGCCCCCAAAGGAACAGATGCATCTGAACCTATGCAGATCGGGTGGGTTAAAGGACCCTTAACTCAAAAGGAAAGAGAAAGAAGATGACAGATGCAGTTGTGTCTGTACTGTGGAACCTCAGGACATTTTCTACGGGATTTCCCTACAAAACCACCCAAGAAGGTGGTAGGAGTTGCTGATAAAAGCCACATAGAGCCTGATTCGGGAAATGACCACGCCCGACAAGCATAGAGGTCCGCTTGCCGAGCTTAAAGAAGGCCACTCAGACCTTGCATCTGATCATCCCAATGGTCCTACTTGATCCCAGGCAGCCATCACGTATGCACGCAGTAAGGGCATACATAGATAGCGGGGCCGTAGGAAACTATATGGACCACGAATTGGTGTCAAGGATGAATCTACCTCTTTGCAAAAAGACCACTTTGGATGTCATCACCACGGTTGATGGAACTGAGATTGTCTCGGGGCCTGTAACTCATTCCACTACAGAGATGACACTGTTGAGATGACACTGTTGAGTCAAGATTTTTGAATATTCATTCAAAAATCCAACAATTCTTCGATCCAGCAACCCTGCAGGACTGGGTAAAGAAAGGCCCGGACTACTCAGTCGTCAATGACCTACCTTACTATCAAGGATGACTATTTCTACCGCACAAGGAAAAACAAGAACTAGTCATCTCCAATTACCATGACACCCTGATGGAAGGGCACCTAGGTATCGCAAAAACTGAAGCGAAAATTAAGAGACAGTTCTGGTGGCCCACTTGGCGAAAAGACGTAAAGTCATTTGTGATGTCTTGTGGCATTTGCGCCCAAAACAAAAGCCAGAAGAAAAAACCTGCTGGCATTTTACAACCTTTGGATATTCCACCTACACCATGGCACACCTTGTCTTTAGACTTTATTACAGATCTACCTCCATGTAATGGATTTAACACCATCCTAGTTATTGTGGATCGTTTTTCCAAGATGGCCCACTTTATTCCTTTAAAAGGATTACCTTCCGCTTCAATTTTGGCCAAGGAGTTCCTCGAAAACATTGTTCGAATACACGGATTTCCTTCCGTATTGGTCTTTGACCGAGGCAGTCAATTCATTTCACAATTTTGGAAGAAATGTTGTCAATTGGCGCAAATCGACGTGAGGTTATCAACCAGTCACCATCCCCAGACCGATGGTCAGACAGAGAGGACCAACCAGACCCTTGAACAGTACCTACGTTGCATGCTGCACCAGACCGAAAGCAATTGGAAGGATATTTTATGGATTTCCGAATATGCATACAATAACTCAGTACATTCTGGAACCGGACAAAGCCCCTTCTATACCATATACGGACATCACCCTCGAACCTCAGTACTCGATTCGCCTCAGCACTTAGAAAAGCCTGCAGTTAGCCATTTACACTCTACTATTACACAAGCCTTTAAGGAGGCAACAGAACATTTGAAACAAGCGAAAGAGAAATATAAGAAAACTGCTGATCAACATAGAAGCGATGCTCCATGATAGAAGATTGTGGATCAAGTTTGGCTGGCTACAAAACACATACCTCTAAAAGGAACTCGGACCTTTAATCCAAGGTATTTGGGACCTTACACTATTAAGGCCTTTATCAACCCGGTGGCCGTCAAGTTGGAATTACCCTCTGATATGCGGATCCATCTGTCTTTCATGTTTCACTTCTGAAACCAGTTCAACCCGGGACAAGAATTGCCAAACCACCTGACCCCATCCTAATAGATGGAGAACCTGATTCGAGGTAAAGAATATCCTGGACTCTAAGTTGGTTAAATCAAGACTTTTTTATTTAATCGACTGGAAAGGTTACGGACCACAGGAAAGGTCATGGGAGCCTAGTGACCACGTTCATGCACCTAGGTTGGTGAAGAAATTCCATCGGAACTTCCCAGACAAACCAGGGCCAAGGGGAAGAACAACTTTAGGAGGGGCCTTGGGGGGGAGTGCTGTCATGATGCGTACCCCCGGGCATCCGGATCAAGCCCATCAGCCCCGGGAGCAGGCATCCAGACATTTACAAAAACCCCAGCAGCCCCAGCTAGGGGCTGTCTGGGTTCAGTCCTGGCGCCGTAGGCACCAGGCTCATAATAAAAATCAGTCCTGGCGCCATAGGCGCCAGGCTCATAGACATTACTTACCTCATGCAGACCATGCTGCAAATAAATCCAAGCCAACGTGAGGCCTGGATGGGACTATTTTACTACAGGGACTATTTTTTACTCGGGTGTGGTCCTGGGGAACTTCTTTCCTGGGACTACTTTGGAGGCTATTTAAACCACGCCCGAACAGCAGCACATGCTTCGTGTTATTCTGCATCCAGTGGCGTGACTCTCAACGTGCCTGCAGCCAGCATCCAGTCTTCTGCCATGCCCGCCTCGAATCCGGAGCTCCTAGAATAAAGAGGAAGAAAAGGACAAGGTTAGAAAACAAACTTATTTCGAATTCCTCACCTGATTCCGGATCCATTTCATCTCCCGACCTGGAAGTACATCAGTCCTGCACGCGTCGCTTCGCCAGCTCCAGCACGGCGCCATATTCACTAGTTCTCACAGCATCTTTCGATCCGGTACTGTCTCCATCATTTCTTCGCCGTACTCCGGCACCTAGGGGCACAAGAATAACAAGGTGAGCCAAGGGAATCAACAAATACCTCTTACCACCATAGACTTACCTGATTTACCACCGGCAGTATTATTCTCCATATCTTCATATGTCGCATCTGTAAAGAGGGAGAAAAACAACACGTTAACGCAGGTAATAGTTACCGAACAGCGTTGGGTAACACAGACTCTTACCTGAACGCCAGCAGCAGCTACGAGACCTTCTTCTCACAAACTCAGTTGCAACTTAAGGAAGGAAGGGGACAAGAGTGAACATCGGGCACATTGAACTCTTTGAACTTGATACTTACCAATCCCGCCTGGGACTTCAGAGTCAATGCCTACCAGAACCCTCCCAATGCCTTCAAACCAGTGAAGTAACTGGTATCTACGCACCCCTGCAAGACACGCAGGATGGAGAGCTCATCTTTTACAAACATAAGGTGAGGTTACTAAGGGGATATCGGAGGTGATTAGTGGGGGAGAGCGAGAACAGTTGGGAGGCCATCACTAAAACCCACAGGTGGCTAATCCCTGTCTCCACTTGCAGGAAAATACTTCTTCGGGTCCAGCAGACGGGCCAGTCCAGACAGTCAACTCTGCACTACGCATCACGTTGACGGAGACCGCAGCTGTCCGGGTCCGATCGACACCCCTGTGGGGTCCAGGTGAGCGTAACACAAGGTATAGTATGCTTAACTCCAGGTTTGTATCCTGCAAGAACTATGCCGCTTTTGTGAGCATGTTATAGTGACAGCGCGATAAAGGGTGTTCCTGTACATTCAGATTTGTTTCTCTACGGAGTGACGGATGTGTTAGGATGGGTCCCTGGAATTCGAGATAGGGCATTGCGAGTACCAGCAGAGTTTTTGTTTTATCCCGCTATTATACCAGAGAAAGCACCAGGCACTGTGGTCACTATACTTTTGGAAGCAGTAGTGGTCAAAAGAGACAATGTGGTTCTCTCAGGCACTGTAATTCTTGTTGTTCAGGTGGAGGCTGGCCATACATGTTGCTGGGAGGGTGGAGGCTGGCCATACCTGTTGCTGGTCAGGTGGAAACTAGCAATACTAATGCCGTGCAAGTAGAGACCCTTCATACATGTTGCTTGGCATGTGGAGGATGACCATAGATGTTGCGACATGCGTGGGGACTGGCCATACATGTTGCTTTGCATGTGGAAACTGGACATGCATGTTACTTGGCATGTGGAGACTGACAACACGTTGCTGAGTGTTGGAGGCAGGAGATACGTGTGCTAAAAAATGTGATCAATCCACATTTACCCCATTAGGTTAGCTGTAAATTTTATTAAGCTTTGACCAAGCTGAACGGCCAAATGTAACTTAGATTGTACATTTTTTCAACCATTTTTTTATAAAAATTGGCTCTATGAAGAACCCAACACCCTTTGAAAATTGACACGTAAATCCCATCAAGGTTTTGGCCAGCGTTTGTAATCTTATGCACTTTGATATACGCCTTTTTGTGACATTGTATCACAAACAAGTCTTGGAACAATCTACACACAAGCTCCCCTATGAAGTGGTTGAGAATCCCTGATTCATCAATGTTACCAGATAAATTAGCCTAAAAATGAACAATTGATACTGCTATTTCTTTAAAAAAAAATGCCAGATGTATGTTGGTCCAATGCACTCAGAGACTGCCTGCATCGTGTTTTGTCACCACAAGAGGGAGCTGTTGCCTTAGGAAATAAGCTGTTGCCTTAGGAAATATATAAGGCCAGATGTATGTTTGTCCAGTATTAACACTCTGAAAATGCCTCTCCACAGGCACCTTGGCCAGTGTACACAGGCTTTCACACTAGTTTCTTTATAATTTCGTACGAGATAGCATTACTTCTGAGTTGCTATTCATAACGTTTTATGTTCTATGTTACTGGTTAATCATGTTTTAAAATGTACCCTTTGTTATCAATTTAACAAAAGTGTCAATAAGGGAAATCCTCAAATTAAGGCACTCTTGAAATCATGGGAACCACACTATCATTTTTTAAGGGTTAGGGTTATGTGCATCTAATGAAAAGGCGTTGGCAAAGGTCAATGATGTGTGTGTGTGACCTTGTATCAAAAATCGCACCAGAATTTCGTCCCTTCAGAAAACGTTCATGAGGACCCCTCTGAGAATGTTCAGTTGATGAATGCATCACACACAATCAGTACAAGCACAGTCTACATTCCCCATACCCCTCCCCAACAAATGAATCCTTCCAGTTTTCCTACCTTCCCCTTCCAAGCCATCCAATTGTACCCAATACTCTTTCAATTGCTATTGCCACAATGTTGAAAGTGGTGACTAGGGCGTGCTACTCCTGCGAGGAAGACAAGAGCCTAGCAGAACAATGAGCTGATCTATTAGCTTCTCCTTTGTAGCATGAAAATGATCACTTGAGATATGGACCATATGTTGAATGTCCTGCCCTTCCTAAAAAGCAAGGTATCCAGACAGAATTACAGCGAGAGATTCAGGCTTTATAAAAAAAAGGTGTTGGCTTTTATCCGGCTTGCCTTTTCATCCTTAATGGTGGTGCCGGCCCTCGCCAGCCATCCCTTTATCTAGAAGATGCAGCGATCACCTGAGAGTGATCACTGCTTCTCTTAGTTAAGGGGATGCCTGACAGAGATTGGCTCCACACCTTTTCTTCCTTAATGGTGACGCTAGCAGGGTGAGAAGCAGGGCTCATCACCCTCTCACCTGGGCTTTGAGGCTGATGATTCCTGCATCTATTAGTTAAAGGGATCCCTGGTGGAGGATGGCACCACCATTAAGGAAGAAAGGGTGTGGCGCCAACCCCCTACCTACAGTCAATCCTTTAACATGCAGGGATCATCAACATCACAACCTGCATATGTAGTATTAACCCTGTGCTACAGTTAAGCCAGAGAATGCACCAAGCACTTTAAGGTTGACAAAGGAGTCTGTCAGGGCTCTGTTTTGGTTACCACCTACCCCAATCATACTTCAATACACATCCCACTACTAGCGCTGACATTCCTGTCAGCTGGCTTGCCAAACCCGTGCTCACCCTTGATATAGCGATTGTTTCTTCCAAATTAATCTTGTGAAATCCTCCACAGTACTAGGACCCACTTGAGCACCTCTCAAGTCCATCACACAACCACTCACCATATAACTGCATCTAGTACCATGCTTTGTTGGTTCTACATATTGCCATCACAATAACACTCTGCTCTTAAAAGAGCTGCACTCTCCTGAGTCCTACATGTATGGTTACCAGTAACATTTCACATTTGAGAAACACGTATCTCTACTTCGACAGCCATATCCCCTCCCACTCCTACCAATTGTTTATCCTCTCTGTTTTCACTCTGTTGTCTACTTTCTCTTTCCTATCACTTCCTCCCCAAACCTCCACTTCCTTTCCACAGATTCCACAGACCAAGTTCTTCTATCCATCAAAACTGCTTGCGGATCAAAAGCTGTTCCTGCAATAGAAGTATTTACCCACTTTCTTACTTTGCTTACTAGAGAAGTCGATGATTCTTGATTCTGGTTTAGTTTGGGTGCTTGCACAATAGCTATTGTAATGGGAGCATACACAGTTAAGAGGTCCAATGGGGCAGCAATTTTCATGCCATATGTGTGTGAATCAGAAGAACATGTCTGGCTTGACCTCCCTGTCAGATGCTCTAGCTGAGTATTGAAAGTCAGGATCTTCTGTCTGGGGATCAGGTTTGACTTTAGCAAAAATATCATTGCCCTTGTGTGAGGTAAAAGTTGACAAAGATCGCCTCATGGGATGAGCCTCTTTATCCTTATCCTTATGAGAAATAATATGTGGAATCTTTCAACAAATATTATCTGATGGCCATCTGATAATTGTAATTTGTGCTAAAGTGATTGAATGGAGTGCACCTGAGGTTGATACTTGGTTTATGATTCTCGAGGTGAGTTCAGGGGAATGATAAGAACTACAGGCTACCTCAATTTTCCCCAGGCTTTGTTTTAGGGCTTCATCACGACTCTGGCAGTAAACCTTAAAACAGGCTGTAACAGATTTATTGGCACACTTACAGCTCAGCCGAATTATGAATCAGCGCTAATTCCGCTGAGTGTGCTACAGCCGGCAGAATTAGGCCAGCGGGAATTCCGCCAATACACCAAAGCGCTATTAATGTCCCGTCACAAGTCCTGAGTTGGTGGAATTAGCTCCAAAATACGGCGCTAATACTGCTGAAAAAACAGCACAGTTACCTACAATCTTCAGGTGGAGGGAAATGCATACAGGTGCCACAAATTAAGTCACAGGTGAACCCAATCCACTCAAGAGGGCTACATAAGACACAGGCATTACCTAAACACAGTTCCCAATACCATGCTACCACTAGCCATTGTAAGATGGGACATGCAGCTGCTCATACTGCGCCTGGAAGTACAGTGGCAGTAAACCAGCACAGGTTGCAGAGAGGAGGAGGAGGAGGAAGAGGAGGAGGAGGAGAAGACGCCATGTAAGGCGAGTGCCCATACCCAGGGTCACACTCTCACCCTGCCCTGGGCCCTCACGGACAGCCAGCTGGTAACCCTGTACGGGCTCAACAGGGAGACCATAAGTGAGCTGCTCACCACAATCCAGGGTAACAAAGAGGGCAGGATAGACATCAGGACAGCTATACCGCCACTGCTGAAGCTAGTGTCCGTCGTCCTGCAATTCGTAGGAACTGGCACCTTCCAGCACTCCGTGGCCATGCTGCACAGCATGTCACAGCCAACATTTTGTTCCATGTTAGCCCAGGTGCTGGAAGCACTCCTGTGGTACATCTTTCTGCCCACCACCCCAGCACAGGTAAACGGCATTGTTTTTAAGGAAATAACTATTCACATGCCATGCACCACTGTATAAATTGGCACAGTTATGATTAAACACATGGGGCCTCATTACGACCCAGGCGGTAAGTTACCGCCTGGGCCGTGACTTTACCACCATGGCGTAAACTACGTTTACGCCATGGTGGTTGGCGGATTTACCGCCCCATTCCAACCTTGGCGGGGCGGTAAATCCCCATTTTCCCATTTACCCTTCCCCATTCCCATTTTGCCCCATAGGGCATAATGGGAGTGGGGAAGGCGTTAATTACGCCACCGTAAATTACGGTGGCGTAATTAACTCCATGGTCCCTTAGCGCCATGGATTTTAACACCTTAAAACCTCCATGGCGCTAAGGGACCTCGTACTCAGGCGGTAAGGGTCGGCGCTGTTTACGCCGCCGTAAACCCCTTACCGCCTGAGTCGTAATGAGGCCCATGGACACAATGAGGAATGTCCTGGCATTGATTCAGATGAACAAAGGTTTAATGTGGAAAGAATATCGCCCTTCCCTCACACCACAACACCACCCCAACACACTATTCCCCCTCCCCCACCCCACATCACCCCAGCACACTATCCCCCACCCCACATAATCCCAACATACTATTCCCCTCCGTTCCCCATCCCATAACACCACCCCAACACACTATCCCCCGTCCCCCACCGCACAACACCACCCCAACACACCCTTGTGCTCAACTACTAGTACAGAGTTACTTGTGTGGCCTCTTCCCCTTCATGGCTTCCCCCAGTAACTTCAGGCCCAGAATGTGCTCTGAACAGCACCTTGGGGTGCTCGGCAAGGAACCCTCCATTGGGGTTGCCGAACCTGACTGTACTGACCCTGACCCCCGGATGTGTAGCATAGTGAGCTCCATGTTTTTCTGCATGGCCTCGGCAAAGGCTGAGGTGCCTTCTGTTAGCTCACGTACGTGCTGCCCGTAGACTGTCAGTGCGGCAGATGCAGCAGCCGCCAGGGCCCGGTCGCGCTCCATGCTCTGCACAATTCTGGCATGTGGCACCCTGGATGCAATCCCGGATGGCCTGGAGGTGGAGGAACTGTGTATTGGCAATTGCCTCCATTTGCACCTGCCTCCATTCCATTGCCTCCAGCCTCAACATGATTGTGGGGTCTGGTGCAGCCTAGGGAATGGGTTATAGGGTATGGGGAGGGGTTGGGCTGAAACATGGTGACCCATAGGAGGAGTTGTCTGAGTCTCCCTCCGATGACTAGGCCTGCTGCCCAGGTTGAATGCTGTCATGGCCAGGTGACGCTTTTGCATCATTTGCCTGTGGGGTGGGCTGTTGCACAGGGGCTTCAGCACAGATGGTGTTGCAATGTCTGCGGCATGTGTAATGGGTGCAGTGGCTGTGCTGGCACTGGCAGGTCAGGTTTTCCTGGGACTGGTGTGCCATGCTGTCCCTTGCACCTGCCCATCCCATCGGTTGGCCCTTCAGGGGTTGTGGTTAGGTAGACGCCCTGGATGCCCCGGTAGTCAATGGGCCTTCACCCTCATCCTCCTCTGCCTCATCCTGAGCCGGCTCAGAGCCTGTAGGGGGACACATTACATGCTGTCAGGCATTGTGCTTTCCCGTGCATTGGCTTGCAAGTCACACAGGCTAATTATTAGATGGACACCCCACACATGTGGCCAGAAGGGTATGGTCATGCATGGGCCATTGCATGTGACCACAGCAGGGTGGGTAGGTCCACAGCTGAGTGTGTCTGACCCATGGCCAGGTGCTCTTTGGCCCTTGTGCTGCCAAGGTGGCCCGTCTGTACAGGTGCAGCTGGCAGGGTCACCCATGCCTGCAAGTGGCTTGGCATGGACATGCATAGCGTGGCGTATTCTTATGGACATGTGTTGGCATCCAGGGCCAGCCTTAGCTTTGGCAGCACCTGAGGTGATTGTATGTGATCTTGCGCCCCAACCCCTCCCCTGGCACCACACACCTGGGGCTGCTGATTTTGTTGCATCATCCAGGGAACTGCCATGGCTCTATGGGGTGCTGCTGCAGAGCCAGCTAAGGGGCTCAGTTTGGTTCAGTGATTGACTTCCTGCTCCCATGCACGAGCAGGGTGTTGTTCACTTCCATACCGCTCGGCTGGCATACCAGCATGGTGCAGCCTTACGTGGGCCGGCACATGCTGGTTTGAATGCTGCGCTGTTTCGTTATTACTTGCACCCCGCACTCCTGCTGGCACGGCCAGCGCCAGCAGGGTAGCGGGGGGCATTTCACTTCGATAGGGTGCGTGCTGCAACTTCACACTCCACACCGCTCAGAGGTGCACTTGGAGCTCTCCCCCAGGATTGGCATGACGGGGGGCTAATGTGGCACCAGAGCCGGTTGCCCGGACCGCCCGAGCCTGTTGCTGGCCCTGCTGGCATCTATCCCTATCCATTGGTCCAATCAGTGCGAAGGGACACTTTCTTTGGTTGGTCATTTGCACTGTGCTTTGGGGGGGAATGACTCATCTCCTACCTCTTGGCTGCTGGCACCAGCCTCTGCTCCACCAACTCCCTCTATCTCCTCCATGTCGAGCATGGTGCTCGCATTCTCCTCCCACAACAATATTGCACAGGGAGATGAGATCTCAAGTTGGTACTAAGCACCTCCTAACACCTCCCTTCCTTTCACACCAAATCAAATAACAGAACAATAACAAAGTATAAAAGTATACAAGCAATGAAAAAAAAACATTGCTGAAATAACAGTGGATAGGTTACTGGAACAATGATATTAAATTACATTGGTCCCATTAATCTTCTTGCAAAGTGCTATCCTCTCCTTGTTCCAAATACCACCTCCTTTGACAAGGACAGAAGATCCTAAATCTTTCACAACCCTTTTAGGCTGGGAAAATAGCGATGCACCTTTGCGGACTTCAGTAGGCAGTTTAATTTTAATCCAGTCACCTTCCTCAAGTTTGAACTCTCTACAGGCATTCCTTTGGTCATACTTCTCTTTGGATTTGACCCCTGACTCAAATATTCTCTTTCTCACACTTTCCACATTCACTACCACTACTTTTGATTTTCCCATCCAACCAGGACACATATGCGAATTAGGCTTCCTTCCCCTCAGCACCTCAAAAGCAGACACACCTGTAACACTATGCGGAGCTAATCTGTACTGAAATGTCCTCTCCATTACAGTTCTTATCCAATCACCTCCAGTGGCCACAGCAATTCTAATGGCATCCATAAGGGTACGGTTGAAGCGTTATACGCACCCATTGGTTTGGGGATGATACAAAGAGGTGTTTACTTGTTCTATGCCATGACTGCTCAGAAACTCGCTAAACTCCCTGGACACCAATTGAGAACCATTATCTGACAAACATTTCCTGGGAAATCCTTCTCTCCAAAATAATTGCTCCATATGTTTTATGATTCCACCACTGGAAATATCCTTCAGTATAAATACTTCAGGCCATTTAGACAATAAATCCATGACAACCAATACATAAGTATCTTTCCCACCTCTTATATTAAAAGGGCCTAACAAGTCCAAGGCAACTTCATCCCACGGAACTGTAGGTGATCTCCTCACGGTCATGGGAACTTTGTGTACTCTGAGTCCCTTATTCCCTTCAATACAATCACTACAACCGTTGACTACTTCTTCTGTGTCTCTGTCCACACCAGGCCACCAGAACTCTGACCTAACCAAACCTTTGTTCCTGGCTAGTCCCAAGTGCCCAACATGAGCTTGATCAATTACCAATTTCCTCATCTTGAGGGGTACCACCATCTGATGACCCCTATGTAAATACCCTTTATCAATCCAGAGTTCATCTCTAATCTTGGCAAAACCACCTAGGTCACCCAGGCAACTCTTGGTCTTACCTTCCATCACCAAACCCAACACTCTGTGGTACAAATCATCCTCGGAACAAGCAATGTCCCAATTGAGATCTCAAGTTGGTACTAAGCACCTCCTAACACATGGGGTGAGGGCAAGGGGCTCCGTGGTGCCACTCCTATGACCATTGCCTCCTCTCTATGTTTGGAGAGGAGGCTGTGCAGTCTGACCTGAAAGTCATTCCACCGTTTACAGCAGTCCTCCGCATCCCGAGGGACCATGCCTACGGCCGTCACTTTCTGGCTGATTGATTACCAAATTGCAGACTTCCGCTGCCCAGAAGTTTTCCTTTGGCGGGTGCCATACAGTTCCTCACAATGGCCAACCACCTCATCAGTGAGGACTTGGATCTCCCCCTCACAGAATTTTGGCTTGCGCAGCCGATGTTCGGGGGCCTTCTCTCTCTTCCTCTCTTGGGACATGTTTCCTGTGACTTGTGGGTTCGGATGGCTATGGGTGCTGCAATGCTTCCCTGTTCTGGCGATGACGCTATTTACGGCAGCGCTAATTCCGCCGGCACTATTAACGCTGATTGGCTGGAGCTAACTGTAATTCTGCTGGATTTCGGCGGATTTATGGCCGGGGTGCCATGTTTTGGCACTAATTCCGCCCTTTGGAATTACCATTACCGTCAGAGGTGTGTGCATGGTCCCGTCACATTGTGATATGGAGCTAATTCCGCTACATGACACAACGATAACAACCCCATTGTTGTCTGAAATTTCTGAATTGCCCGCAGTGCTAGTTCTGCAGCAAAATGCAGGAAAGATCAAGGCTAGTTCTGTGTAGCACGTGGGAGGACAAGTATCTTTCTTGCCCATTGTGTTCGCTGGAGCTGAGGCTGTAACTGTCCATATTATCGGAACGAAATTCTGACAAACAGAAGAGCTCGATTTCAGATGTCTGATTCTTAGAACGGTCCAATGATGATGTCCCCGTCTTGACTCGTCTTAGACCACTTTCAAGTCACGTTATTTGAGCCTCACGCGTGCCCACAACCTGCATTAGGTATACATTAAGGGTACCCAACCATTGTATTTTGTTAAGAGCCGCTTTATGCGGTGGAGAGGCGGTTGCCTTCTTCTTCCCCATAATCAATGCCCTGAGGTGGTTATATAAATCACTATAGATCGATGTGATATCAAATGAAATCTGTGATAAACAGCCATAAAAATCACATATTATTTATTTTGCATTTTTAAAGCGCTCACACAGCACGCGGGCATCGAGGCGCTGTTACAGGAATTGTTTGTTTTTTAGTTGTGTAATTGTTTTTTGTGTTTTTGTCTTAATTGCGTATTTATAATGCGCTTAAATACCCAGAGGTTTCTAAGCGCGGACCCGGGGATCGAACCTGTGCTGCTTCGTGTTTCAAGGCGAGAACATTGCTGCTGAGCTATCCTCACAAGACGCTCTATATTGTATGTTGTCGATTGAATAAGCAGATGAGTCTATTAGACAGTAATTGTGGAATAGGCAAATAGCGGGCAAAAAATGCACAATAACAGGATAAAATCATTTAGGGCTGTACAGGTAACTACTGATTCAAGACATAGGCCTGGATTCTTTGGTAAGCACGATAACTACAACACAGGAGGTTACTGCGTTTAGAGAGGCATTTCAGGAGCTGCAGCTATCAAGTTTTCATATATAAAAGCACATCATCTGCGTTTATCACTCCTTCATGATCAGTACCAGAGACCTTTATATCTTTTTCCATAAATTCTTGCCTCGGAGAATGCACAAGGGCCTCTGTCACTAGACCGAAGAGACAGGAGACAGCCTTGTCTGGTAACCCCCTCCACAACCTAACTTTCAGAAATGATCTCCCCTGTGCACATTTTGCTAAATGGGCCCATGTATTGTAATGTAATTGACATATGTACAGCGCCTTTCACCATTGGTATGGTCTCAAACGTGCTGTAGGTTGAACACCCTTGGAAAACCAAACTCCAGGTATGGGAAATTCGTCAGGAAATAGAGTGAGTGTGTGCACTTCACCAGTATGAAGGTTAGTAGGGGTGGCCAAGTCCTTGCTAGTTACCCATATTGAGCAGGCATGAGGGTGCGTTCGGGGAGGCAGCCCAGAGAGTATGTGAGAGAGACATTCTGGGGGTCATTACGACCCAGGCGGTAACCATGGCGCTAGTTGCGCCATGGTTGCCGCCGGTATTTTACTGATTCCGCCAATGGTAAATGGGGAATTACCGCCCCATTCCAAGGTCGGCGGGGCAGTAATTCCCCATTTAACATTGGCCCTTCCCCATTCCCATTTTTGTACAGACCAGCCGTTAAGGTCGGGACCCGCGAAGGGACCTCGTAGTAAGGCGTTAAGGGGTTAACGGCACCGCAACCTTTTACGGCGCTGTTAACCCCTTAACGCCTGGGTCGTAATGAGGCCCTATGTGTGCAGCTAGGCTGCATTTTATCATGTGGGAGAGCTGCATTCTAGTGCCAGAGGTGTTGTTCAGCGTTCTAAGCAAAAAGATCTTTTTAAAAAGATCTTTTCACTAAAAGATCGATTTAGAAAGAGAGCTCTGTGACCGCACGGAGCGTTCTTTCGAAATGGAACTGTCACGCCCCTGCCGCACACGAGTGGTGCAGGGGCTGACAGGCACGTTAGGACTCAGAAGCGCAGGACGAGGAGAACTGGTAAGTGAGTGGGTGCGTGTGTGTTGGTGTGTGTGTTGTTTGTATGTATGTGTTTTGGTTTGGGTGCGGTGGTGGGGGCAGGGGTTGGGGGCTGAAATACCGCAGGAGAGGAACAATGGGGTGCTCGGGGGTGAAACCCCCCGA
The DNA here is from genome assembly GCF_040938575.1 of Ambystoma mexicanum. Lineage (NCBI taxonomy): Eukaryota > Metazoa > Chordata > Amphibia > Caudata > Ambystomatidae > Ambystoma > Ambystoma mexicanum. The sequence continues at coordinate 312,307,073 of NC_090932.1, forward strand.
ATATTAAAATTTTAAAAAGCACATTTTAAAGGTCTCAAGAGAAAAATACCTATACAATGCTGTTTTTATGATCAAAAGAAAATCAGGCATTATAAATTGGTCTTTTTCTCTTGAGACCTTTAAAATGAGGTCTATTCACATAGAACCGTTGTTCAGAGTATGTCAAGTAGGAGAGACATTATGCGAGCAGCTAGACCTAATTTAGAGCGAGTGAACGAGTTTTATAAACAAGGGAACAAAATGTATAGATTTGCGCACTAAAAAACATAAAATCCCCCACCGCAGAATAAAATACTTTTTTCAAGGTCGAGCGATGCAACGGTTAACTCTTCCAACACCCCACCCAAATCCAAAATCACATAGGAAAATCATCTCATATTAAAGTGTTCCTATCAGGAAGAAAAACATTCTGATCCTCATGAACCAGCCCTGCCTACCACAGGAACAGAGGTAGTTCCTGTATCATATTTACAATCTCTGAATCTACATTAAGCAATTATAGTTGCTTTTCTGGGGAGCAGTGAAGCAGGTCTTTAACCATTTTGAGCAGTACTAGCAGTTCACTCAGACCGCACAAGATACCCAAACAGCACAACTTCCTCCAGGCAACTGGACAGCCTAATAGTGACAATATCTTCACATTTAGAAGAAAGCTCAACTGGCAGCTCATCCAGGCTGGAGCCCTAACATAAAGCTCAACTGGCAACTCATCCAGGCCAGATCTCTAACACTGCCATTGAGCAGTTATACACTTTTATCTCCTGGGTGGTTCTGGGGCTCTCCAGAGAATTCCTTTACATGGACCAGTGACTCGCCCTGCATTGCCTCTGCCATGTTGTCCTTGTCCACCTGAGGATGGTGGGAATTCAAGCTTTTATAGTATCGTATAAATACCTCACTTCTATCTTGCGGATTGATAATTAGCTTATGTAGCTCCTCTTTTATTGCTGCGATTGTGTGTGTGGACGTGTGATCATCAACCAGCCAGGCCAGGTTTTTACCTAGCAAGTGCTCTTTTGCAGGGGTGGACTGGGAACCAAAAGAGGCCCTGGAAATAATGTTCAAAGTGGCCCCATGTGACAATTTACAGCAAGCCCAATGCTTTTCTTATGTGAACATTTTGAAATACCACATAAAAGAGGCCCAGGGTGCAGAGGCCCACCGGGAAATCTCCAGAGTACCCTATAGGCCAGTTCACCCCTGCTCATTTGTGCAACTGGACCAGTAGCCAGATTGACTAGTTGTGTTGCTATTGAATATAAACCATTATCTATCAAACGGATCACAATTGCAGGATGTTGGAGTTGACTATGCAAAGCTTTCTTGATTTTGACACGTATAATAAATAAAACAGCTGTGCAACACCACCATGTAGGCATCTCAGATCACCCTTCTAGAGTCCGTTTTCTTGAAAGCAATGTACAATATCACTGCACAGTGCCTCACAAAAAGCTAAGCCCACCAGAGCTTCAGCCCAGAATTTCCATCTCTAAATCACACAGCTCTACTCCCTAGTGGTGAGTGGGCAGAGGTCACTCTTGCCATGAATTGCAGTTTTGAAAACAAGTGGTATGAGCTCCTAGATGCAAATAATTAATTTGTCTGTGAAGTTCATGGACGAAGGGCTAGTGGGAGAAATGTTGCGCTTCTTGACGCTGCTCCGACCACACATCAATCATGCCTAGTTGTTGCAGAGCTCCTCCCAATGTAGTGGATATCTGTTTGAAGGGCAGCCGAGTTGACCGGGGTCCATCCTTACTTTTATCTAGCACACAGGTACAGTCACCAATCATATTAAATCACCTCTGCAACTGATTTTGCGCAATGAAAAACAATAGAGGGGAAACATATCTTATTATCCACATTTGAAAAGAATCACAAACCTAATCTGCTTTATCAATTTGCACTCCATCAAACTCCACAGAAGCTACACGCATCAAAACTCTCCTGGAGTAGCTGGAAAAGTGTGCCTCTGCCTATGCCGGGTATTGACTAAAGTGGCTCTCTAAGTTGGGTCCTTGGAGCTTCTCTCCATCGAATTTTCGTAGTCCTTCAAAAATAAGGGGTTACCCTTTTGTACTCAAAGGTTTTGCTTATAATAGAGTGTATAACACATCGGATGTCGTATTACTTTCTTATTGACTATTTTACATATATCATCGCCCAAATGTATATCAAAACTCTACATCGGGGTGCACTCATGGTTGTTGTGCAATGTTTTGTTAAAACATATGTGATGTTATTAACGATGTCACCAGTGTTGTCATCAGTGATGTCCTCTGTGATGCCATCATTGTAGTCTTAGGCTGCGCAACAGGGGGCATAAAGTTAAGGTGGTTTTAGCGGAATTTCAGGAGTTTTGTTGCGTTAAGTTCTCACCTTACCATCCTTGCAACTAAAGTTTTTTCCTTGAATTTCAAGGGATTTGTTATTCCATAGATTATTGTCTGCACATGGCCAGTGGCCACAGTCTACGGTGTTGCCCACTGTATATTTTACAACACTACCAGACCACTAGCCACGAGCTTCGGCCTTGGCCGTGCCAACTGTCCATTTTAAAACACTACCAGACCACTAGTCATGGCCTTTGGCCATGCCCAGTGGGTACAGCCACTCTATATTTTAAAACACTTGCAACCCATCGCTCAAAGACGTTCAGTCTACAAACGGATTTTGACCTGTTTTTACAGTGGTATTGTTATGTAGGAAAGATTGCAGGCTTTGAGAACTCACAATGTTTTTAGGCAATACGCAGTGAGATTAAACTATTTGCCAAGGATCACACACTTTGGTTAAGCAGCATGCTACAAGCCCCTTGTTTTATGGCCGGTCTCGTGGTGACTGTTGTGATACATTGCACAACCCCAACTAACCACATTTAATCAGCACGGAAAGGGGAAAAAATGACCGGCTGCAAGAATAACATATGCCCAGGTAATTTTGCCCCCATAGCGAAAATCAAAAGCTGGCCCCTATGAATATACGCACAGTAAGTGAACATATATCTTAAAGTGAAATATAGAAATGTAGTTCAATTCACTGTCCCTTTAGAAGAGAGTGTGCAAGACAAAATAGCATTGGACGTTTAACAAGGGAGTTGTGTCTGCCCTGACCTGAGGGCGATTGTCCCTACTTCGCTTTGAAGTCAATCAGGGTCAGTCCTGATTACTGCATGGATGGGAGATCCGGATGCCTATCGTGTCACTGGCCATGGCATTTTGCCATGGCCAGCGATTTTTCACCCCCGACGTCACTGAGGCTGTAAAATGATCTCTTTAAAATAAATGGCTGAAACAAATGCTTTCCTCCCCCAGGCCCTCACCAAGTGTTCCTCTCGTCTCCAACTGCTCCCCACACACCCATGATGGCCTCCACACCTCCCCTGCCCTCTCCCATTCACTCCCAAAACACACGCTATTTCTGTGACGCAGTTTGCTTTTAAATGTCGGCTATTCGCGTAAATTCTGTCCATTGCCGAAGCTAAAGAAAAGCTTTGTGTTGCAAACTCAGTTCCTAGACCACCTTCAACTCCAAAATTTCACTTTGGTGTCCTCTTGCCACCCCACCACTAGACTGATGGCATGTGCATGTCTTTTGACCTGCAAATGGCCTTTGTCCTGCATTTCGTTTTCCGATACCCTCGGCTATAGCCACAGCTATCTCTTGCATCGAGCAAAAACAAAGGTGGCGGCTGTTTCAGTTCTAAAAACACCTGGTTTTAGCAATTTAACCAAGATATATGTGGAGAATCCTGTGGATCCCCCACTAAAAACCTCCCTAAAGTCTCCTCCCAGGTGGCCAGGAGAGGGCAGATGCTTCCGGATCCAAATCCTGTGGACGTGTGTACTGCGGGAGGATCACCTGGGTGGATAAAAGGCCCAGGGTAGTGGGGTGATTTCACAGGGTGAGACACAGTATTCCTCCTTGGAGAGCAATGCCCTTGCCACTGAGTTACAGGAGGAATTGGCTTATTGCCATTTTGATATATCTCAACCGTATATAAAGAATGGAAGGGTGAACTCCAAGGGTGTGATCCAACAAAGTGTTGTCTCCAAAGAACAGGTCCTTCGTAACACTAAAATTATATATACAGATAATCAATTCTAAGGGCCTGCACCTGAAGCCAATTAACCCACCTAAGGGGCATAAAAAGCTGCTGCAGGAAGGATCAGCAGAAAGAAGCTGGAGCAGGAGCTTGGAAGGTCGGCAGCAGTAGCAGAAGAAGAAGCAGAGCACGAGGCAGGCAGATCACTAGGAAGTGTGACCACAGAAGGGACACTGCAGCAAAGGGAGAGCAGGTTTCAACTGCACTGGTCCTGTGTTCACAAACCCTACTTTGCTGTGGCTGCATTGGGTGAGACTGGGAGAAACAAGCAGTCTTTTCAGGTGTGACTAATTGCTGTGAATGCAGAGCTGAAGTTGTGCATCCACCCGTGGCATGTATGCAGAAGCAAGCAGTGGGAAGCTGGAGAAAAGAAGACTCTCCATTGTTGAGGCTGGACCCCAGACACCCATGCTGCGGAGGAGTTTTGGTTCCAAGAGAGCCCGTAGCAGTAGTAGCAGAAGTAAGAAAGTCGGGAAGTGGAAGCCACCCGCAAAAGCTGTGACTTTGGAGCCGGTGAGTGACTCGCCGTACTCCCAAAGCACAAGAATTAACTTACTGGTAACTGAAGCCAGTTGAAGTCACACTTGCAAAGAAGTTGGAGCAAGTGAAGTTGTTCGCAGTTGTGGGAAGTCTTCAATAACAAACAGAATGTGTCTCTCGTTTTCAGCACAAGTTAAAGTGCCCGCGTAAGAAGAAAATCTTTCTTCTCCCATTGTTGGCTTTAAAACCATTACCGGGATGTCACGTGTCTCCCATTACTCGGGAGAACGTTATCGGTATTTTCCCAAGAAGTAGTAATTGACTTTCCCAAAGTGTTGCAAGAATATTTCACATCACAGAAAGATTGCGTATGAGAACGCTGCCTGAATAAAAGGGTACGCAAGTTTGTAAGCTGAAGTTTATCATCAAAGAGAAATCGTGTGTACCTAAATTTGTTTCAGAAGTGAAAACTGACTCTTGTAACATTCAGAACAAATACTTAAGACTTGTGGAAGTTGCTGAAGCCATGAGCAGAACAAGCATTATCCAAGCCAGTATACAGTTCCTTTATAAAGGGAAACCAGCTCAATTAAGATCTTAACAATGATGCTATGCACTTGTTGAAGTTGACACAAACACAGCATTCCTCGGATACAAGGATGACAAGGTTATTCAAGGCTGTTCACTTGTCTGTGAAGCTGAGACTGTTGAAGCTGACAGAAAGAAGCAGCCTAGAAGCCAAGACAGATTTTCGTGGTAGCTACTAGATAGAAAGAAGAGGCAAGGAGGCTGCCCTTTCTTATAGCAAAGAAAGAAGAGTTCCTTGCCAACCTGTAGAGGTCGAAGAGTCTTATATAAAGTTGCCTAACATATTTGTAAAGTATCCATTTGCAGCAGGAGAAGTAGAGCTGTGATTGTCTGTCATTTTATCAGAACATTTTCCTTTAAATGTTGTTAAAGCAGTAGTAGACTGTGAGGCAGAGGAACCTGCTCGCACAGCATCATTTGCAGAAGGGAGTTGCCAAGGAGAGAGCAACTTTATTAGAAGAAGCATCCTGACAAATTGTATTCAGGATGTTGCAGAAAAAGAGTTGTTGTGAAAGCAGAAGTGGTACTTTTGTTTTGAACTTTATCCATTCCTGTAAAGCTTACCTTGGACTCTGCAGGAGCATCTGGACTCTCCAATGCTAGTTACAAGCCACTTGCAGCCCCACACCTGTGTTGCAATAAGATAAACACCAACTGCGTGTGGGATGGAAGGAGTGGGAGAGTTGTGTAGATGCTGCAACCCAAGGGTAGCCGGCGTTGTGCAGGATATGGGTTCCTAAAACCAAAACATGTGCATCATATTCCTGCGTAATGAACCCTGTCTATCATCCCCTCCGGTGGAAGGCTGGACTCACCTGTTGAACGTCACAGGTGCGAGTGGTTCCTGGTGGTTTTCATCCATGCCAGTTGCTTCACTGGCAGTGCCCAGACTGTCTGCGGCATGTCGGATGGGGTTGTTTACTGTCGGCAAGGTGAGTAAAGTCTATGCCTTTGCTGTGTTTTGCCATAATTCAGCTTTAACTTGCCTTCTTTCTTCTAGGACCGGAGTCGTTGGAAGCTGAGAGAGGGAACCGGGAGCCTGCGGCAAGCGTTGCGCTGCTATGAACAGAGAAATTCAAAGCAAGGAGAACGGCATGGGGTGTGCCTCTAACAGTAACCCCACCCATGTGCACTAGACTGCAGTCCTGCAAGATGGTTTGTGGGTCTGCCTTCGGCCTTATTGGTGGTGAAAAGAATGGGCATACAGGGCAGCCATCTTGGAGGGACCAAGCCCATACATTGTACAAGGCAATCCTATGGCAACTGGGCGCGCCAGGCACCTAACAATGAGGTCCACCCTTCCCCTTTCCTGGCACTTCGTGTCATGTGGGTATGATGATTTGTGCGATTGCTAGAGCGATGAGGGGATCCACTGGTGATCATGACAATTCCATCCTGGACGGAGATCATCTAGGATTAACATTGGTGCTGTTTTCTTTGTGGAACTTGGAAGGGGAACTTTTCAACAAACCAAGAAGGAACTGTTACCAGTGGATTTTTGTTTAAGTGAACTTTTGTTTCTTTGAAACATTTCAAGAACTGATTTAAGACTTTATTTTCCTTGGAAGAAATTTACTTCGGATAATCCTGGGAAAGAAGATCTACCCAGGCCAGATAGAAGTCATCCAAGACACTGGTTGTTTGGTAATATTTTATTTATAGAGAAACGTTGCTTTCCCCACACAAGAAAATGTGCCACACAATTTTACAGATGTTCAGTACATTTTATCTTTAAAGTGGTGCCATTTGGCAAATAGGTTGAACTCAAAAGACTGTTATTGGACGGTAATGCCCTTTGGATAACACGTGTTTCAACACTAAACAGTGCCTTTCTCAAATCAGGGCAAATTGGTACCAAAACATAACACAAAAACTCTGTACATACATTTGCAATGAATAAACAAACATAAACCAGAATCATTTGTAATAATTAACAAACAGTGCAAGAACAAAAATGAGAAAATCATTAGGTATAATATCCAAATTGAAATAATAATAATTACAGACATGAGGGTGGGGGGGAGTTGGGTAGGGTGGATAGGAGGTTGCAGAAACGGAGAAGGATGGAAGAGAAATAAATGCGTCATGGATTTTTTTAGTTTTGTGCACAAGAACATTATCACAAGAGAGAATAACCGAGGTTTATGCCTCCATTACGTTGTCAAAAAAGCACAAGTTTGTCTTTCCTAATGTCGCACGGTTTAGCACATAGGGACAGGTTTTGCCAACAATTTTGTCAAAGAACATGTGTAATATCATGATATTCAAGGTGAGTTTAGCAAAAAACGATCATTGTGCATTGTCCCGTTATCAAAAATGATCAGTACGTCCTCTTTTCACTACGTGTAGACTGTCTGTGCAGTCACACCATTCAAAACACGTATAAACAATCGAGGGACAGGGTCCCTTTGGCTTACCTAATTTTCATTTCAATTGGGTAACATATTCAAAATTCACGGGATCCCGTGGATATGTTACCCAATTGAAATGATCAGTACGTCCTCTTTTCACCACGTGTAGACTGTCTGTGCAGGTTTCATTTGCATTTTTCCTTTGAAATAAAATGTCAAATACTGAGAAAACTACAAGCAGTTGTCCGCCTCGCATTAATAACCATTCTCATATGGTGTCAGGAGTTGGATGTGAATCAGCTGATACAAACTGTGGATCCACAATGTATTTAGTAGATTCAGATCAAACTGAGGCAGATTCAGAGAGATGTTGGTCTGAGCCTAATTCTCCTACTCGTGCCACTTGTACTTCCCATTCAAATCCTGGTTCTAAACACTACCTTATTAGGTAGGAAAGGAGTTTTGAGTCATTTTTTATCAAAGGGGCTGTGAGAATTAGAGATGTCCCTTGCAATCAGTGGCCTCATAAAATTAATGTATGAATGACATTTTTCAAAGTCTCAGTTCAAGCTATATTACCAAAAAGACAATGGGCCTCATTCTGAGATTGGAGGTAGTCATGGCGCTATTTGCGCCATGACTGCCTCCAATAACGGTAACGGCACCGGTGTGGTTCAATGGGGACTTACCGGTGTAGTCCGACCTTTGCGGGACCGGTAAGTCCCCATTGAAAAAGCCATTCCCCATTCCCATTTGAGCCCCCACAGTGCTCAATGGGAATGGGGAAGGTGCTAATAGCGGTACCACAAATTGCGGTACCGTTATTAGCTCTGAAGTCCCTTAACGGGTCCCGTCCATAACGCCTGGTCAGACCAGGTGTTAAAGGAAGGGCCCCCTAGGGACCTCGTAGTAGGGCGGTAAGGGATTACCGGCACCGGTCTCCTTACCGGTGCCCGGTATCCCTTACCGCCCTACACAGAATGAGGCCCAATGTGCCTCATTAAGACCCTGGCGGCCGCGGTATGAACAGTGCCGGTAAGGTATTGGCACCGTTCATACCGGGCCGCCACATTACGAATTTGCTCGCGGGCAGCGGTATGCACGTTTGGTCTGGCCAGACGTCCATACCGGCACCCGCGAGCAGACCAGATGATAACAACGGACCCTTCATTAACGAGTCTGTTGTTAGCATCCTCCCCATTCCCACTGAGCCCTATTTGGGCTCAAATGGGAATGGGGACGTACCGGGTAAGGGTCCCGAGAATGGGAATTACCAGGCCCGCAAAAGTCAGAATGGCCCGGTAATTCCCTATTTTCGGGACCTGGACGCGAGTTTGGAGGTAGCAATGCCGGAAATGACAGCATGGCTACCTCCAAACTCGTAATAAGGCCCAATATGTTGAAGGGAAGGTTTATCATCTATATATCCCTCAGAATCATAGTATACCCGGAAAGGACACATTGATAGTGCCTTTGTTGTTAGAGGTAGAATTTCCCATCTGCATCTCTGCATACATTGTACCAGAGCAAGGATCCAGATTTACGATCTACCCCCTTATTTCTTGTGGAAGGGAACGGAAACATATGGTTCTCAATTTTTCAACCAATACTCATGAAATCCATCAGGATGATAGACTGGTCGGATTGATGTATGATGTAGCTTGGGAGTCATGGCACCAGGAGATAAATATACCTGCTAATGTCAACAGTAACCCCAGAAAGATATGTTCTACCTGTGAACATTTTGACACTAGTTTTGGTGAGACTAAAAGGGAACACTGCCAGAACCCCATCTTATGTGTTATAGGAAAATAAAGTAGCCGCCCAAATCTTGAACACATACATAATTCAGAAAGAAACAGTTCCAAAAATATCATGTTATACTGTCATGAGAAAGAAGACAGCTGCCCAGAACTTGAACCTCTTTTCCAAGAACTTGAGAGTGACATCTGGAGTGCCAAGGAGGAACAACCCCTCATCCTTTTGAAGAATCTCTTAGGTTTAGTGAGAAACGATTACATGGGGTCCTGTACTTTTAACTAAAATAATTTCTACTGTCAAAAATGAGGATCAATGTCATGGTCATGAAGTCAGGTGCACAGGCATGCAGGGGTCGCGTGCACAGGAGACCTGGGTGGACACTGTCTTGGCCTTTGGCACCAGGCTCATGAACAAAAGTAAACAAGAACATCCATTTAACACCAAAAAGCTTTTATTATGGACATAGCACTTCAGATGTATTAACCTTGAACATTCCATCCATTAAGCAGGATGCATTAACCTTGAACATTCCATCCATCAGCAGCCCCAAGTGTATTCTTGGGTTTGGCTGCTAATGGATTGCCTTTGCACATGCTCACTCTCTAGTAGGGGCAGGGTGTGGCTGGTAAGCCGGCCCTAATGGGCGTGCCCACGATCTCAGCTATATAAGCTGCCCCGATCCTCAAGACAGACGCCTCGCGTTATTCTGCACTTGCAAGCAGCGTAACGCTCACCGTCGCCTGAGGTCAGACTTAGCTTTGAGGATCCTGCCTCCTGGACATCCTGCTTCCTGCCAGCATACTTACCAACTGGAGGAAGCTGTTCTTACCTGTACATCTCTTTTTGCGAACCAAGTATTCATCTTTACACTTTCCGGAATGCTGAAATTTTCATCTTGGCACTGCAGCACGACACGCTCCATTGTCGACAGCAGCGCCTGCAAGGAAAAACAGAAGACAAGGTTCGACATCGAAAAAAATGTCAGTTTAAGGTTGCGCTTCGCCATACTTCGCACTTTCCTTAAACCATCACTTACCGGCTGTCGAACATTGCGGTAGCATCCATCTTCCATCCGGCCGCGTCTCGCGTCTCACAGCTGCACTGAGGCCGCATTTCCATCTAAGGGAAGAAAACAAAAGAGAGACATTATTGCGGGGATAAATAGGAGCAAGATATAAAGACATTAAACAGAACGAACAGCATCACAAGAGCTCAAGAAAGACTTACCAATCATAAAGAGAAGCATAGTCGCAGCTGGACTGGACTAAACCTTATCAGGGATCAGTGAAGGAACTAGATCCCATTCGACGTGCCCCTTGTTTGTTTGTTTATTTGATAAAGAGCACCAAACCCTCAGGTAGCTGGGCGCAAACATTACAAGTATACTTAAAGCTTAGTTACAAGGAAGATGGGTACATACAGGAAATAACAAGATTACTGCCACATAGTTTACAAAGATACTAGTGGTCACAAATGGGTATTCCAGGATTACAGTCGTGTGGTACAATAGTAACAGATACATTGAGAGCGGTAAGGCCTGGCAGGCATTAGGTGGCAAGTGCAGTCAAGGTATAAGTACAGGAAGAGATAAGTTAACGGGTCAATAGGTCGGCAGGTTTAGGCATCGTTGGTCCGGTAGCAGGACGGAGAGCTTATCTTCCATAATTCACAGGTGAGCTTTATGGGCCGGCGTATGCTCACAGAAACCGTACTTTGGGGTGAAGGGTTCGAGAGGTACAACAATCACAGATTGGCGCACTCACACACTCTTCTCTCCACGCAGGAGCAGTATCACCACGTACCACCGCTCACAGCTTTTCTACTGAGGGAGAGGCCTGAAGGGGGTGATTCAAGTTCAGGGAGGGCTGCAACCGTGCCCCAATGCCCCCGCGAAGCCTCTAATACTCTCTTTCTGGGCATTATGAAAACTTCAGAAACAGATCAGTTAGCCCTCTTACTAGGGGAATTACGGGCTGAAGTACATGCTTCAAGACAGGAAACCAATGCATTACGGAGGGATCTTATTGTAACTCGAGAAAGAACTGACGAATTGGCAAGACACATTCTACAAGCACAAGCAGGACAGGTTCCACTGCCTGGAGTGACCCATTATTCTCATTCTTCCACAACACAACAATCAACAACGGTTCAGGTGGTTCTTCCAGGAGCAGTGCCTCTAGCCCCTCCCGAACGTTTCATCGGCGACCCAAACAAGTTTGCTGTATTTATGAACCAATGCCACCTTCATTTCTTGTGCAGACCAGGAGCCTTTCCTAATGACCAAGCCAAAGTGGCGTTTGTACTCTCGTATTTAGGAGGTAGTGCGGCAGACTGGTCTATACCTTTGGTAAATCAAGATGACCCTTTACTCTGGAACTTTGGGAATTTCCAACATGAGATGGAGAAATTGTTTGCCCGTCATACTCAAGGACAAGCTCTGGACAACGAGTTGTTGTCACTCAGACAAGAGAGTCAAGATATATTAACCTATATTGCAATCTTCAATCGTCTCATAGCCCAGACCAACTGGCCAGAAGAGAAGAGGACTACACTCTTTTACCGAGGGTTACGTGGAGAATTTAAGGATGTGTTGGCGCAAGTGGTGAATCCCCCTGAGAGGTGTGCGGACTACATAGACCTGACGGTGCAACTCGATCATAGGTTGCAGAATTGGAAAATGGATCGAGCTAGATCAGAGGGACGGTCAGTTTTACGTACGACCTCGTGAGAATCAGACTAAACCACATGAACAGTCTGAGCCAATGCAAATTGGTGGATTACGAAGTCCCCTTACCAAAGCAGAAAGGGAAAAAAGAAGACAACAACAGCTTTGCTTATATTGTGGACAAGCAGGTCACTTCCTCTGTGACTGCCCGGTAAAACCACCAAAGAAAACGGTTGGGGCAACAGACAAAACTGATGAAGAAGAAGAACAGAACTTGGAAAACGCCAATGCCCGGAAAGTGTAGGGGTCCACTTGTCGAGCATGAAAAAGGAATCCGTACAGACATCACATCTAGTCCTTCCAGTGTTTTTGGTGAATCACAAGCAACCATCAAAAATACATGCATGGAGGCATATATTGATTGTGGAGCTGTGGGTAACTACATTGACCAAGATTTGGCTCTCCGAATAGGCCTTCCTCTCCGACAGAAGCAGAAATCAGAAAACGTCACTGCTGTGGATAGTTCTCAGCTATCATCCGGCCCGGTGACACAATACACCGAGAAAGTCAAGCTTCTGTGTCAAGACGGGCATCAAGAAGACATTACTTTGGATCTAATCAGTGCTCCTCAGTTCCAGATGATATTGGGAATGCCCTGGCTCGAGACCCACAATCCTAGGACCGACTAGCAAAAACGAGTTCTGACATTTCCTCGTGATTGTGCCGACACATGTTACAAAAAGATGACACCAATCTGAAACCGAAGAAAGGAATCGTGTTGGGCCTCATCAGCTCCTTACCGCTTGAATACCAAGATTATTAGGATGTCTTCGAAAAAGAGCAAGCCTACGTTCTGCCCCCGCACAGACGCTACAATTGTCAAATAGATCTTGTACCCAGAGCCCAGATCCCTTGCAGCTGAATTTACGCTCTGACAGAACAGGAAAATCTGCATCTTAGAACTTACCTGGATCAGTACCTGGTGAACGGTTTGATTCGTGCGTCCAAGTCACCTGCCTCCTCGCCGTTATTCTTCGTGTCTAAAAAGGAGGGGGACTTAAGAACCTGCATCGACTATAGAGCCATCAATCAGATCACAGTAAAAAATCGATATCCTTTACCACTTATACCAGAGCTCCTGGACCAAGTGAAACATGCTCAAATCTACACAAAACTGGATTTAAGAGGAGCATACCATCTTGTAAGAGTAAAAGAGGGAGACGAGTGGAAAACGGCCTTCCGCACGAAGTACGGCCTCTTTGAATACCAGGTCATGCCCTTCGGGCTATGCAATGCCCCAGCGGCGTTCCAATTCTTTATGAATGATGTACTCCGCGAACTACTGGACGTTTGCGCTCTTCTTTACATTGACGACATTCTTATATACTCAAATTCCATGGAAGAACATGTAGGCCATGTCCGGGCAGTCTTAGTGAAGCTTCGACAACACCAATTGTATGCCAAGTTGGAAAAATGTTTTTTCCATCTAACAGAGGTCGTGTTTCTCGGTTTCATGCTCAAACCACAAGGTGTACATATGGATACACGAAAGGTGGATGCAATCCTCCAATGGCCCTCACCAACATCCACGAAAGGAGTGCAAAGCGTGCTCGGATTCGCCAACTTTTACCATCGGTTTATACATGGATTTTCACAAATTGTACATCCAATTACCTCCTTGTTAAAGAAAAATCAAAAGTTCCATTTGTCCACAGAAGCTGAAGAAGCCTTCCAGAAGTTGAAACTAGCATTCACTACAGCACCAGTCCTTGGACACCCACAACCAGACCTACCTTACATAGGGCCTCATTACGACCCTGGCGGTAAGGGGTTAACGCCAGCGTTAGCTGCGCCGACCCCTTACCGCCAACTACGAGGTCCCTTAGCGCCATGGCGCTTTAAACACCTGCTTTTAGCAGGTGTTAAAATCCATGGCGCTAAGGTACCATGGAGTTAATTACGCCACCGTAATTTACGGTGGCGTAATTAACGCCTTCCCCACTCCCATTATGCCCTATGGGGCAAAAATGGGAATGGGGAAGGGTAAATGGGGATTGGGGACTTACCGCCCCGCCGACCTCGGAATGGGGCGGTAAGTCCGCCAACCACCATGGCGTAAACGTAGTTTACGCCATGGTGGTAAAGTCACGGCCCAGGCGGTAACTTACCGCCTGGGTCGTAATGAGGCCCATAGTTGAGAGAGATGCTTCAAAAATAGCCATGGGAGCAGTATTGTCGCAACGAGACCCTGAAACAGGACAACTACATCCCGTTGCATTCTGGTCCCGCAAATTGTCAGCCCCCGAGATGAACTACGCAATCACAGATAAGGAATTACTGGCGATTAAAGCAGCATTCAAGGCTTGGAGACATTACCTTCTTGGGGCGAGACATACGGTCACTGTCATCACGGACCACCGTAACTTGCAATACTTGAAAACCGCCAAAGCACAATCCTCGCGTCAACTTCGTTGGGCTCTCTTTTTCACGGAATACGATTTTATTATCACTTATAGACCTGGAGTACGCAATGGGAAAGCAGACGCTCTATCACGCATGAGTGAAGAAAAAGAGGCTTTTACAGCATCCGACCCCGTGGCCATAATTCCTGAGGGAAGGATTCAAACCAGAATAGCTGCCACCACGTGTGTGGATGACCAAAGAACCAGTTTGCAATCCCTGATGGATCAATCAACACAACAGGAATGGCTGTTAAAAGGTAACCAGTACACCATCGAAGACAATCTACCGTATTTCCATGAACATTCATATGTCCAAGAGCAAGAACTGCAAAAGCAAATCATCACAAATCACCACGATTCATTAGTGGAAGGACACCCAGGAATAGCCAAAACTCAGGCTAAGGTAAAACAAAACTACTGGTGGCCAACCTGGCGAAAAGACATAGCCCAATTTATTGAAACCTGCGGTGTCTGTCCACAACACAAGTCTCAGAAACAGAACCCTGCTGGCTTACTACATCCCCTAACAGTACTGCCAGCACCTTGGCATACCCTGTCGATGGACTTCATCACAGATCTTCCACCCTGCAATCGATACAACACCATATCAGTCGTCGTGGATTTATTCTCCAAAATGGCCCATTTCATCCCTCTGAAGGGACTCCCAACTGCGTCAACTCTCGCTTCTGTGTTCCTAGAGCAAATTGTTCGATTACATGGATGTCCATCAATATTAGTATCTGATCGCGGAACGCAATTTGTTTCTGCCTTTTGGAGAAAGTGTTGTACGATTGCCAAAATCGATCTCCGGTTGTCCACAAGCCATCACCCTCAAACTGATGGGCAAACTGAACGAACCAACCAAACTTTAGAGCAATATCTCAGATGTATGTTGCAACAGTCTGAGGATTCTTGGAAAAATATATTCTGGATAGCTGAGTATGCATACAACAACTCAGTTCACACAAGCATAGGGCAAACTCCATTCTACACTGTGCACGGCAGACAACCAAGAACATCAGTATTTGATCCACCGATACCCTGGAAATGCCAGCCATAAAAAACTTGCATAAAACCATCACTCAGGTTCTTAAGGAGGCGACAGAGCATCTGACCAAGGCTAAGGAAAGAAAAAAACTGTTTGCTGATCGACATCAGAAGGAAGCTCCCGCCTACCAGATTGAAGAAAAGGTGTGGTTAGCATCCAAATATATTCCCCTGAAGGGGCCAAGAGCTTTCCGCCCAAGATACCTGGGCCCCTATACTATAAAGTCCATAATCAATCCTGTCGCCATGAAATTGGAGTTACCATCTCACATGAAAATTCACCCCGTATTTCATGTCTCTCTCCTCATACCAATGAAGTCCAATACACAGCTTAGTTCTCCGCCAGAGCCCGAAGTAATAGATGGAGAACCAGAATATGAAGTCAAATCCATCCTGGATTCCAAGGTGGTTCGATCAAAATTGTATTACCTAATTGAGTGGAAAGGTTACGGACCTCAAGACCGAACTTGAGAACCCAGTGAACACGTCCATGCTCAGCGTTTAATCAGACAGTTCCATCGCAATAATCCCACCAAACCAGGACCAGGAGGAGAACGACCCTTGAGAGGGGCCTTGAGGGGGAGTGCTGTCATGGTCATGAAGTGAGGGGCACAGGCATGCAGGGGTCGCATGCACAGGAGACCTGGGTGGACACTGTCCTGGCGCCTTTGGCACCAGGCTCATGAACAAACGTAAACAAGAACATCCATTTAACACCAAAAAGCTTTTATTATGGACATAGCACTTCAGATGTATTAACCTTGAACATTCCATCCATTAAGCAGGATACATTAACCTTGAACATTCCATCCATTAGCAGCCCCAAGTGTATTCTTGGGTGTGGCTGCTAATGGATTGCATTTGCACGTGCTCACTCTCTAGGAGTGGCAGGGTGTGGCTGGTAAGCCAGCCCTAATGGATGTGCCCACGATCTCAGCTATATAAGCTGCCCCAATCCTCAAGACATTCTGCACTTGCAAGCAGCGTAACGCTCACCGTCGCCTGAGGTCAGACTTACCTTTGAAGATCCTGCTTCCTGGACATCCTGCTTCCTCCCAGCATACTTACCAACTGGGGGAAGCTGTTCTTACCTGTACATCCCTTCCACAAACCAAGTATTCATCTTTACACATTCCGGAATGCCGAAATCTTCACCTTGGCACCGCAACATGACACGCTCCATCGTCGACAGCAGCGCCTGTAAGGAAAAACAGAAGTCAAGGTTAGACATCGAAAAAACAGTCAGTTTAAGGTTCGCTTCGCGATACTTCGCGCTTTCCTTAAACCATCACTTACCGGCTGTCGAACATTGCGGTAGCATCGATCTTCCATCCGGCCGCGTCTCGCGTCTCACAGCTGCACTGAGGCCGCATTTCCATCTAAGGGAAGAAAACAGAAGAGAGACATTATTGCGGGGATAAATAGGAGCAAGATATAAAGACATTAAACAGAACGAACAGCATCACAAGAGCTCAAGAAAGACTTACCAATCATAAGGAGAAGCATAGTCGCAGCTGGACTGGACTAAACCTTATCAGGGATCAGTGAAGGAACTAGATCCCATTCGACGTGCCCCTTGTTTGTTTGTTTGTTTGTTTATTTGATAAAGCGCACCAAACCCTCAGGTAGCTGGGCGCAAACATTACAAGTATACTTAAAGCTTAGTTACAAGGTAGATGGGTACATACAGGAAATAACAAGATTACTGCCACATAGTTTACAAAGATACTAGTGGTCACATATGGGTATTCCAGGATTACAGTCGGGTGGTACAATAGTAACAGATACATTGAGAGCGGTAAGGCCTGGCAGGCATTAGGTGGCAAGTGCAGTCAAGGTATAAGTACAGGAAGAGATAAGTTAAGGGGTCAATAGGTCGGCAGGTTTAGGCATCGTTGGTCCGGTAGCAGGACGGAGAGCTTATCTTCCATAATTCACAGGTGAGCTTCATGGGCTGGCGTATGCTCACAGAAACTGTACTTTGGGGTGAAGGGTTCGAGAGGTACAACAATCACAGATTGGCGCACTCACACACTCTTCTCTCCACGCAGGAGCAGTATCACCACGAACCACCGCTCACAGCTTTTCTACTGAGGGAGAGGCCTGAAGGGGGTGATTCAAGTCCAGGGAGGGCTGCAACCGTGCCCCAATGCCCCCGCGAAGCCTCTAATACTCTCTTTCTGGGCATTATGAAAACTTCAGAAACAGATCAGTTAGCCCTCTTACTAGGGGAATTACGGGCTGAAGTACATGCTTCAAGACAGGAAACCAATGCATTACGGAGGGATCTTATTGTAACTTGAGAAAGAACTGACAAATTGGCAAGACACATTCTACAAGCACAAGCAGGACAGGTTCCACTGCCTGGAGTGACCCATATTCTCATTCTTCCACAACACAACAATCAACACCGGTTCAGGTGGTTCTTCCAGGAGCAGTGCCTCTAGCCCCTCCCGAACGTTTCATCTGCGTCACAAACAAGTTTGCTGTATTTATGAACCGATGCCGCCTTCATTTCTTGTGCAGACCAGGAGCCTTTCCTAATGACCAAGCCAAAGTGGCGTTTGTACTCTCGTATTTAGGAGGTAGTGCGGCAGACTGGTCTATACCTTTGGTAAATCAAGATGACCCTTTACTCTGGAACTTTGGGAATTTCCAACATGAGATGGAGAAATTGTTTGCCCGTCATACTCAAGGACAAGCTCTGGACAACGAGTTGTTGTCACTCAGACAAGAGAGTCAAGATATATTAACCTATATTGCAATCTTCAATCGTCTCATAGCCCAGACCAACTGGCCAGAAGAGAAGAGGACTACACTCTTTTACCGAGAGTTACGTGGGGAATTTAAGGATGTGTTGGCGCAAGTGGTGAATCCCCCTGAGAGGTGTGCGGACTACATAAACCTGACGGTGCAACTCGATCATAGGTTGCAGAACTGGAAAATGGATCGAGCTAGATCAGAGGGACGGTCAGTTTTACGTACGACCTCGTGAGAATCAGACTAAACCAGATGAACAGTCTGAGCCAATGCAAATTGGTGGATTACGAAGTCCCCTTACCAAAGCAGAAAGGGAAAAAAGAAGACAACAACAGCTTTGCTTATATTGTGGACAAGCAGGTCACTTCCTCTGTGACTGCCCGGTAAAACCACCAAAGAAAACAGTTGGGGCAACAGACAAAACTGATGAAGAAGAAGAACAGAACTTGGGAAACGCCAATGCCCGGCAAGTGTAGGGGTCCAGTTGTCGAGCATGAAAAAGGAATCCGTACAGACATCACATCTAGTCCTTCCAGTGCTTTTGGTGAATCACAAGCAACCATCAAAAATACATGCATGGAGGAATATATTGATTGTGGAGCTGTGGGTAACTACATTGACCAAGATTTGGCTCTCCGAATAGGCCTTCCTCTCCGACAGAAGCAGAAATCAGAAAACGTCACTGCTGTGGATGGTTCTCAGCTATCATCCGGCCCGGTGACACAATACACCGAGAAAGTCAAGCTTCTGTGTCAAGACGGGCATCAAGAGGACATTACTTTGGATCTCATCAGTGCTCCTCAGTTCCAGATGATATTGGGAATGCCCTGGCTCGAGACCCACAATCCTAGGACCGACTAGCAAAAACGAGTTCTGACATTTCCTCGTGATTGTGCCGACACATGTTACAAAAAGATGACACCAATCTGAAACCGAAGAAATGAATCGTGTTGGGCCTCATCAGCTCCTTACCGCTTGAATACCAAGATTACTAGGATGTCTTTGAAAAAGAGCAAGCCTACGTTCTGCCCCCGCACAGACCCTACAATTGTCAAATAGATCTTGTACCCGGAGCCCAGATCCCTTGCAGCTGAATTTACGCTCTGACAGAACAGGAAAATCTGCATCTTAGAACTTACCTGGATCAGTACCTGGCGAACGGTTTGATTCGTGCGTCCAAGTCACCTGCCTCCTCGCTGTTATTCTTCGTGTCTAAAAAGGAGGGGGACTTAAGAACCTGCATCAACTATAGAGCCATCAATCAGATCACAGTAAAAAATCGATATCCTTTACCACTTATACCAGAGCTCCTGGACCAAGTGAAACATGCTCAAATCTACACAAAACTGGATTTAAGAGGAGCATACCATCTTGTAAGAGTAAAAGAGGGAGACAAGTGGAAAACGGCCTTCTGCACGAAGTACGGCCTCTTTGAATACCAGGTCATGCCCTTCGGGCTATGCAATGCCCCAGCGGCATTCCAATTCTTTATGAATGATGTACTCCGCGAACTACTGGACGTTTGCGCTCTTCTTTACATTGACGACATTCTTATATACTCAAATTCGATGGAAGAACATGTAGGCCATGTCCGGGCAGTCTTAGTGAAGCTTCGACAACACCAATTGTATGCCAAGTTGGAAAAATGTTTTTTCCATGTAACAGAGGTCGTGTTTCTCGGTTTCATGCTCAAACCACAAGGCGTACATATGGATACACGAAAGGTGGATGCAATCCTCCAATGGCCCTCACCAACATCCACGAAAGGAGTGCAAAGCGTGCTCGGATTCGCCAACTTTTACCATCGGTTTATACCTGGATTTTCACAAATTGTACATCCAATTACCTCCTTGTTAAAGAAAAATCAAAAGTTCCATTTGTCCACAGAAGCTGAAGAAGCCTTCCAGAAGTTGAAACTAGCATTCACTACAGCACCAGTCCTTGGACACCCACGACCAGACCTACCTTACATAGTTGAGAGAGATGCTTCAAAAATAGCCATGGGAGCAGTATTGTCGCAACGAGACCCTGAAACAGGACAACTACATCCCGTTGCATTCTGGTCCCGCAAATTGTCAGCCCCCGAGATGAACTACGCAATCACAGATAAGGAATTACTGGCGATTAAAGCAGCATTCAAGGCTTGGAGACATTACCTTCTTGGGGCGAGACATACGGTCACTGTCATCACGGACCACTGTAACTTGCAATACTTGAAAACCGCCAAAGCACAATCCTCGCGTCAACTTCGTTGGTCTCTCTTTTTCACGGAATACGATTTTATTATCACTTATAGACCTGGAGTACGCAATGGGAAAGCAGACGCTCTATCACGCATGAGTGAAGAAAAAGAGGCTTTTACAGCATCCGACCCCGTGGCCATAATTCCTGAGGGAAGGATTCAAACCAGAATAGCTGCCACCACATGTGTGGATGACCAAAGAACCAGTTTGCAATCCCTGATGGATCAATCAACACAACAGGAATGGCTGTTAAAAGGTAACCAGTACACCATCGAAGACAATCTACCGTATTTCCAAGGACATTCATATGTCCAAGAGCAAGAACTGCAAAAGCAAATCATCACAAATCACCACGATTCGTTAGTGGAAGGACACCCAGGAATAGCCAAAACTCAGGCTAAGGTAAAACAAAACTACTGGTGGCCAACCTGGCGAAAAGACATCGCCCAATTTATTGAAACCTGCGGTGTCTGTCCACAACACAAGTCTCAGAAACAGAACCCCGCTGGCTTACTACATCCCCTAACAGTACTGCCAGCACATTGGCATACCCTGTCGATGGACTTCATCACAGATCTTCCACCCTGCAATCGATACAACACCATATCAGTCGTCGTGGATTTATTCTCCAAAATGGCCCATTTCATCCCTCTGAAGGGACTCCCAACTGCGTCAACTCTCGCTTCTGTGTTCCTAGAGCAAATTGTTCGATTGCATGGATTTCCATCAATATTAGTATCTGATCGCGGAACGCAATTTGTTTCTGCCTTTTGGAGAAAGTGTTGTACGATTGCCAAAATCGATCTCCGGTTGTCCACAAACCATCACCCTCAAACTGATGGGCAAACTGAACGAACCAACCAAACTTTAGAGCAATATCTCAGATGTATGTTGCAACAGTCTGAGGATTCTTGGAAAAATGTATTCTGGATAGCTGAGTATGCATACAACAACTCAGTTCACACAAGCATAGGGCAAACTCCATTCTACACTGTGCACGGCAGACAACCAAGGACATCAGTATTTGATCCACCGATACCCTGGAAATGCCAGCCATAAAAAACTTGCATAAAACCATCACTCAGGTTCTTAAGGAGGCGACAGAGCATCTGACCAAGGCTAAGGAAAGAAAAAAACTGTTTGCTGATCGACATCGGAAGGAAGCTCCCGCCTACCAGATTGAAGAAAAGGTGTGGTTAGCATCCAAATATATTCCCCTGAAGGGGCCAAGAGCTTTCCGCCCAAGATACCTGGGCCCCTATACTATAAAGTCCATAATCAATCCTGTCGCCATGAAATTGGAGTTACCATCTCACATGAAAATTCACCCCGTATTTCATGTCTCTCTCCTCAAACCAATGAAGTCCAATACACAGCTTAGTTCTCCGCCAGAGCCCGAAGTAATAGATGGAGAACCAGAATATGAAGTCAAATCCATCCTGGATTCCAAGGTGGTTCGATCAAAATTGTATTACCTAATTGAGTGGAAAGGTTACGGACCTCAAGACCGAACTTGAGAACCCAGGGAACACGTCCATGCTCCGCGTTTAATCAGACAGTTCCATCGCAATAATCCCACCAAACCAGGACCAGGAGGAGAACGACCCTTGAGAGGGGCCTTGAGGGGGAGTGCTGTCATGGTCATGAAGTGAGAGGCACAGGCATGCAGGGGTCGCATGCACAGGAGACCTGGGTGGACACTGTCCTGGCGCCTTTGGCACCAGGCTCATGAACAAACGTAAACAAGAACATCCATTTAACACCAAAAAGCTTTTATTATGGACATAGCACTTCAGATGTATTAACCTTGAACATTCCATCCATTAAGCAGGATACATTAACCTTGAACATTCCATCCATTAGCAGCCCCAAGTGTATTCTTGGGTGTGGCTGCTAATGGATTGCATTTGCACGTGCTCACTCTCTAGCAGTGGCAGGGTGTGGCTGGTAAGCCAGCCCTAATGGATGTGCCCACGATCTCAGCTATATAAGCTGCCCCATTCCTCAAGACAGTCTGCACTTGCAAGCAGCGTAACGCTCACCGTCGCCTGAGGTCACACTTACCTTTGAAGTTCCTGCTTCCTGGACATCCTGCTTCCTGCCAGCATACTTACCAACTGAGGGAAGCTGTTCTTACCTGTACATCCCTTCTGCAAACCAAGTATTCATCTTTACACTTTCCGGAATGCCGAAATCTTCTTCTTGGCACCGCAACACGACACGCTCCATCGTCGACAGCAGCGCCTGTAAGGAAAAACAGAAGTCAAGGTTAGACATCGAAAAAACAGTCAGTTTAAGGTTGGCTTCGCGATACTTTGCGCTTTCCTTAAACCATCACTTACCTGCTGTCGAACATTGCGGTAGCATCCATCTTCCATCCGGCCGCGTCTCGCGTCTCGCGTCTCACAGCTGCATTGAGGCCGCATTTCCATATAAGGGAAGAAAACAGAAGAGAGACATTATTGCGGGCCTAAATAGGAGCAACATATAAAGACATTAAACAGAACGAACAGCATCACAAGAGCTCAAGAAAGACTTACCAATCATAAGGAGAAGCATAGTAGCAGCTGGACTGGACTAATCCTTATCAGGGATCAGTGAAGGAACTAGATTACATTTGATGCGCCCCTGCCAGAAGTAGCAGGACGGAGAGCTTATCTTCCATAATTCACAGGTGAGCTTTTTGTGCCAGCGTATGCTCACAGAAACTGTACTTTGCGGTGAAGGGTTCAAGAGGTACAACAATCACAGATTGGCTCACTCACACACTCTTATCTCCAGCTAGGAGCAGTATCACCATGTACCACCGCTCACAGCTTTTCTACTGAGGGAAAGGCCTGAAGGGGGTGATTCAAGTTCAGGGAGGGCTGCAACCGTGCCCCAACGCCTCCGCAGAGACCAGGTGAGCGTAACAATCAAATCTTACCTCTGGGCCTTGAGATGTCACAACAGTCTAAATCTGGGAGTTCACAGGAAGGTAATTCTCCTTTCAGAGATTTAGGTTTTACTGAAAGAGAGGTATCCACAGAATTCTGTTGTTTACGATGTGGGGGTTTTGACTATTATGGATATATATGTAGACCTCAGTATTCATATAGAATTTTACAAGATGAATGGCGAGAGGAAAATCAAGTAATCTCTAATGATAGTACATCCTCAGAAAGTCCATCTATGCCTGGGCAACAAGATCGGGAAAAAACATATTATGTACAAGAGACAGAACCACATACAAAATACTGGTCTTCCAAAACAAGACCATCTGGGCCCAGTTAGGCACTGGAAGTAAACCCTCAGCTATACAAGCCAGTTTGCTACCAGAAGATTGGAAGATCTTGGGTTATCAGGAAGTAAACAGTGTACATGCCCTACTTGAGAACCATCCCATTACTGTCCTTAATGTCACCATTTTGGGCAAAAGTTGTTCAATACCAGTAACAGTTATATCTGATCTTCCAATTTCCTTAGTTTTGGGTACTGAAGTCCCTTATTTCAACGAGTGGGTCTTTAAATTGCCCAAAGGAACTTAAAAGGTGAGGAAATTATTATTAAACATAAGAAAGGAGTGATACATTTACCCTTTCCTTATAAATCTAAGGTCTGTAAAACTTTCAAGGACTGTAATCCAGCCCATAACTGGGAAATTGGAAAGTGAAATAATATGCAGATTCCCCACTAAAACCCTGCCTAAACTCTCCCAGGTAGCCAGGAGAGGGCAGACGCTTCCTCATCCCAATCATGGGGGCGGTGTACTGCGGGAGGATCACCTGGGTGGAGAAAAGGCCCAGGGTAGTGGGGTGATTTCACACGGTGAGACACGGTTTTTCTCCCTTGAGAGAGATGCCCTTGTCACCGAGTTTCAGGAGGAATTGGCTTATTGCCATTTTGATATATCTCAACCTCCTATTAAGAATCGAAGGGTGAAATCCAAGGGTGTGATCCAACAAAGTGTTGTCTCCAAAGAACAGGTCTTTAGTAACCCTAAAATTATATATCCTCCCCAATTCCAAAGGTATGCCAAAAAGAATGACAGAAATATAGCCTTTTCTGTACCACCTGGCTCTAAAAGGGTGAAATCCTACAATCCATCTCTCAATAACATCAGGGGAAGTAAAACACTGTTAGAAATAATAAGGAAGAAGACAAACTAAATTCTCTTAAAACAAACTACATGTCCCAGGATCCCTCAGGGACTGTGATGAAGAAGAGGGCTGAAGAGGCAGGTAGAGCTAAAGGACAGGCAGGCAAGCCTAACAGCCTGTGGCAGGGTCAGGCAATCAATTCTAAGGGCCTGCACCTTAAGCCACTTAACCCACCTGAGGGGCATGAAAGGGTGCTGCAGGAAGGAGCAGTAGAAGGAAGCTGGAGCAGGAAGGTCGGCAGTAGTAGCAGAAGAAGAAGCAGAGCATGAGGTTGGCAGATCACTAGGAAGTGTGACCAAAGAAGGGACGTGGCAGAGAAGGAAGAGCAGATTTCAACTGCAGGCTCTGAGTTGGTCCTGTGCTCACAAACCCTACTTTGCTGTGGCTACATTGGAAGAGACTGGGAGAAACAATCAGTCTTTCCAGGTGCGCCTAATTGCTGTGAATGCAGAACTGAAGTCATGGATCCACCCGAGACATGTGTGCAGAAGCAAGCCGAGGGAAGCTAGAGAAAAGAAGACTCTCCATTGTTGAGGCCGGACCCCAGACACCCGTGCTGCTGAGGGTGGTGTGGGCCCCAAGAGAGTCAGTAGCAGTAGTAGCAGAAGTAAAGAAGTCGGGAAGTGAAAGCCACCAGCAAAAGCTGTGACATTGGAGCCAGTGAGTGAAGCTCCGTACTCCCAAAGCACAAGAATTACCTTGCCGGTAACGGTAGCCAGTTGAATTCACACTTGCATAGAAGTTGGTGCGAGTGAAGTTGTTTGCAGTCGTGGGAAGCCTTCAATAACAAAGGGAATTTGCATCATGTGTTTTCAGCACAAGTTAAAGTGCCTGTGTAAGAAAAATATCTTTCTTTTTCCATTGTTGCCTTTAAAACCATTATGGGATTTGCGTGTCTGCTATTAAGCGGGAGAACCTTATCGGTAATTGGTCAAGAAGTAGTAATTGACTTTCCCAAAGTGTTACAAGAATATTTCATATTACAGAAAGGTCGCGTATGAGAAACTGTTTCCCGATCCTTGTTAAAGTAGAACGCTGCCTGAATAAAAGGGAAAACTAGTTTGTAAGCTGATGGTTATCATCAAAGAGAAATCGTGCATACCTACATTCATTTCAGAAGTTAAAACGGACTCTTCTAGCATTCAGAACAAATACTTAAGACTTGTAGAAGATGCGGAAGTCATGAGCAGAACAAGCATTACCCAAGCCAGTAGGCAGTTCCTTTATGTTAAGAACACTGATGCTATGAAGTTGTTGAAGTTGACACAAACGCAGAGTCCTCTGATACAAGGGTGACAAGGTTATCCAAAGCTGGAAGAGTGGCAATACAGCTTTGGAGTAACTACTGAAGGTGTGCATAAAGCTGGGGAAGGGTGCTTGCTAAAAATAATTAATCACATATCTGTGAAGCTGAGCCTGTTCAAGCTGACGGAAAGCAGCAGTCTAGAAGTCAAGACAGAGTTTCGTGGTAGCTACAAGACAGAAAGGAGAGGCAAAGAGGCTGCCCTTTCTTATGGCAGAGAAAGAAGGGTGCCTTCCCAACCTGTAGAGGTCAACGAGTCTTGTTTAAAGTTGCCTAACGCATTTTTAAAGTATCCATTTGTATTAGAAGCAGTAGAGCTGTTGTTGTCTATCATTTTGTCAGAGCATTTTCTTTTGAATGTACTTGAAGCAGTAGTAGACTGTGAGGCAGAGGATCCTACTCGCTCAGTATCATTTGCAGAAGGGAGTTGCCAAGGAGAGAGAAACTTCATTAGAAGAAGCATCCTGACAAATTGTATTGAAGACACTGCAGAAGAAGAGTTGTGAAAGCAGAAGTGGTACTTTTGTTTTGCACTTTATTCATTTCATCTTGGACGGCGATTATCCAGGATTACCATTGGTGCTGTTTTCTTTGTGGAACCTGGAAAGGGAACCTTTCAACAAACCAAGAAGGAACTGTTACCAGTGGGGTTTTGTTTAATTGAACTTTTGTTTCTTTGGAACCTTTCAAGAACTGATTTAAGACTTTATTTTCCTTGGAAGAAATTGACTTTGGACATTCCTGGGCAAGAAGATCTACCCAGGCCAGATAGAAGTCATCCAAGACACTGGTTGTTTGGTAATCTTTTATTGATGATGTTTGTGCTTTGTTTGGATTACTTTTGTTGTTTAGAGTGATTGACAGTTTTGTATATGCTAAGAGATTTTCCCTTAGGTTGTAGACTGGGTAGAGTAGGTTTAGTTAGTTCTTTTTGCATTTTTCCCTTGAAATAAAATGTCAAATACTGAGAAAACTGCAAGCAGTTGTCAGCCGCACATTACTGACCTCTTACATATAGCTATCTATTTTGGAGAGTGGGGCACTCCCTTCTCTGTCAAATGTTTAAAAAATGGCTGAAAAAAGGCATAAGCCAATGCTTCATGCCCACGTTGTTTTGGACCTGGTCCAAATCCATCCAACGTTTTGGGCTGTGATGTCCGGCAAAAATGTACCTTTTTTGTATATGGGAAAATGAATGGGAAGTAGGCTGCAACTTTTTTTTATTTTGTTTTCTTAATACCATTTGATTTTTTAACAAATCTTTACCAAGCTTGTGGGCACCCGCGCATCCCTAATTGACTTTGAAATGTCAGCAAAATTCGGTGCACAAGTGTAAAGTTATTACCAATTAATTTTTTCAAGTTTCCAATGGGAGTCCAACTCACCTTAACTCCACGCCCTATAGTATATACATACCTACCTAGACGTGGGCATGATACCGCGTGGGTTAAGAATTCTCACAATACCATCATTTGAGGAGCAAGATCCCTTAATGCTATGATAATGGGGCGATGCAACCAATCACTGCTCAAAAATATGTCTACAGTTATTAGTGAATTAGGCAGCCAATGATCACACATTCTACAACAAATTGAGAATCCTGAGGAAAAAAGGAAAATTGTAAAAGAAACAGAAGAAGGAAAGAAACTCCAAGCTAGCATTGAATCAGGACTACAAATATATGAGGAAGAAATCAAATTGAGGAAGCAACGTACATTTTTAAGAGACAAAGGCGATTATGAACAAGGTCGCGTTTACACTTTTGCGCACCGATTCGATCATATAAGACAAAAAGCTAAGGAAATGCAAATGGCCCCTATAGTCCAGAATAAAAATCATCAGGAATCAATAACCTCTACCTCCGGGTCAGATATTACTGAAGGCGAAGAAGAAGAACCTACCATACGCCTCAATTTTTTAGAGGAAATGAGACTATTGTGCCAGGACGGGCAGACAAACAACAAAAAAACTCGAGGAGGACTCTCCAACATAAGAGGACGAGAAAGAGGGGGGAGATAAAAATGAGGAGGGGGCAGAGGGGCAACAAATTCAAACAGCTCTCTGCCACAAAGATCGCTGCGCTCTGGGAAATAACGGATTATGTCACAGAAGCTACAAATAAACAGCAGATCATCAATCTATCCGATCACACCCTCACTGTAGAAGAGACGAAAATATTGAAACTGGGATTGAATTTCTGTCCATTGGCCAGTTTCGATTATGTACAAACTAGGATAGATCTGGACAGGTTTATTCGTAAACTGCAACTCAAGAAATTCTTTGCCACTTCGACATACAAAAAGAAGCCAAAAGAAATTTTGGAAGGAAAGTTGGAAATTACAATTGAAGAAATTGACACTTTGATAACTCTTGACGACTTAGAACACGAAAGTCATACGGAGAGCAGTGAATTTGCTACCAATTTGGAAAGACTCGGCATTTGCACAGACTGGCCATCAACAAGCAAATTAAGGTGCAAATCGAAATTTAACCCGCAAAGTGCCCAGAACAGCCACATTGAAGCTTTTTCCAATGTAGTGATTGATAACTTAAAAGAAGAAAGAAGAAGAACTCAGAGGCAACCCCAAAGCAATCTGGCTAAAAAACAACAAAAAGTGTTAACAGATATTGAAAAACTGGACAAATACATAATAAAACCAGCAGATAAGGGCTGCAACATAGTCATAATGAATAAATGTGACTACATTGCTGAAGCTTACAAAGAACTAAATGGTGCGAGCTGTCATGAACGACTAAGTAACAATCCTATTAAGCAATTGGAAAGAGAAGTATGGAACTTCCTAACTAAGTGGCAAAAGGCAGATATACTTGAGGAAGAAATGGTGAATTTCCTATTTTCTAAGAACTCTGTCATTCCTACCATATACTTCCTCCCCAAAGTCCACAAGAATTCCCTTAAACCACCAGGGAGACCGATTGCAACCCTGTGTGGTTCGCTATTGGAAAATATGTTCAAATTCATAGATGAGGTCCTTTGCATTTTTGTAACCACATTACCATCATATGTGAGGGACACCACGGATTTCTTATTGAAAATTGATGAACTTCCATGGGAACCTACTTATTTACTGGCAACCATGGACGTGATGTCCTTATACACGTCTATCAAACACAATGATGGGATATTCGCCTGTCAAAACTTTCTCAATACCAGATCTCTTAATCATCTGCAACACTCACAGATGATCATTGAATGAACAAAATGTGCTTGGAAAATTATGGGCCTCATTACGAGGTGGGCGGTAAGGGATTACCGGCACCGGTAATGGCACCGGTGCCGGCAATCCCTTACCGCCCTACTACGAGTTCCCTTTGCGGGTCCTCCCTTAACGCCTGGTTTTTCCAGGCATTAAGGATGGGACCTGTAAAAGTACTGTGGAGCTAATAACGGTACCGCAATTTGCGGTACCGTTATTAGCGCCTTCCCTATTCCCATTGAGCCCTATGGGGGCTCAAATGGGAATGGGGAAGGGCCCTGTTGAATGGGGAATTACCGGTCCCGCCAACCTTGGAATGGACCGGTAATTGCTCCATTCACCAGGGCGGAGTCGGAAGGGTTTTGGAGGCAGCCATGGCGCTAATAGCGCCATGGCTACCTCCAACCTCGTAATGAGGCCCTATGTCTTTATCTTTAACAATGAAACCTTTCGCCAAATCCAGGGAACTGCGATGGGCACGACCTTCGCACCACCATATGCAAATTTAATGATGGGACACTGGGAGAAAACCATAGTATGGGCAGAAGCTAATGAAAAATATACTGAGAAAATTGTATTGTGGCTGATTTATTCATCATTTGGGACGGCAGAGCTGAGCTATGGTGTGAGTTTGTCAAATTGCTTAACATCAACAACGTGAATCTTAAGTTCATTGAACACCACAGCCGCCAATCAATTGTGTTTCTGGATGTGCAGGTCAAGATAGAGGCACAAAAAATCAAATCCAATCTACACAGAAAGATCACAGGCGCTAACATTCCGCTGCATGCAAATAGTGTGC
This sequence comes from Ambystoma mexicanum, assembly GCF_040938575.1. Taxonomy (NCBI): domain Eukaryota; kingdom Metazoa; phylum Chordata; class Amphibia; order Caudata; family Ambystomatidae; genus Ambystoma; species Ambystoma mexicanum. The sequence continues at coordinate 312,336,997 of NC_090932.1, forward strand.
ACCCTAAAACTCTAATATGGAGTATCCCACATGGTGAATGTATTCTTATTAGATGAAATTGTAGTAACAACAAGGATTTTGATTTAGCAAGCAAAGTAACTGCCCAAAATTTCTTAAAACAACAGTACCCTAAAAAGATCATTGAAAGGGCATATCTGAAGGTCCGAGAAATGAACAGACAAAAAATGTTAATAACATCAAAAACGGACATAGCAAAACAAGAAGAAGAAAACACCACCAGACTCATTCTGACATTCGGATGCCACTCCCAAGTCATCAAACGGATAATAACCAAATATTGGAAAGTGTTGAAAGCAGACAAAGATATAGGTAGCTTATTAAATGACCATCCCAACATTACTTTTTGGAAAAGCACCTCTATCAAAGATTTATTGGTGAACAGCTATATGGCTGTGGAAAAGAATGATACAAGCACCAACTGGCTTTCCACAACAGTGTCAGAAAGCACCACAGTATTAACCGAAAAGGATACGGTACTCAAAAGGATACAGGTGGTAGGGTCTTCCGGATCCCTGTTCACGCGTTTTGATAGTTGTGAAGTCAAGTTAAGACCTTCCAAATGATACAACTCTCTGACCGGTAAAACAGGCAGAGCGATGGATCACTGGAAAGGGCGTGGGTAAGGTATAGGAAGTCAGCCTTGAGTCTAGGGCAGACAAATCCAGCAGAGTCTCTTGAGGAATCCAAGGTAGAACAAACGACAAGGAAGGGAAGATTAGTAAGGGAGACTTATCCCGAACGGAACGAGGCTCACGCTAGATACCGGGTTGATGCACCACAGGATAGCGTCCAAAGTGCTGTTCACTGTCACCTTCCAATTATCCTTGAAAAGCTTCCTTCCCACGTAGAGTAAAGTATAGAAATGAATCAATCCCCCTGTTAATATCACAGGTGCAGGAGTTAGAAATAACGCTCCTTTTAAGGTATAAACAAAGTTCACGCGGTTCTGTACAGCCGCAAAGAAAAGAGCATGTGCGTGTGGATTTACACGCGATTAGGATTCACGCAGTCCAGGCCAGCAGCGTTCGAAGACAAGATATGCGTGTGGATTTACACGCAAGCAGGATTCACGCAGTCCAGGCCAGCAGCGTTCGAAGACAAGATATGCGTGTGGATTTACACGCGAGCAGGATTCACGCAGTCCAGACCAGCAGCGCTTGAAGATAGCGTGCGCGTGTGGATTTACACGCGAGCAGGATTCACGCAGTCCAGTCCAGCAGCGCTTGAAGATAGCGTGTGCGTGTGGATTTACACGCGAGCAGGATTCACGCAGTCCAGGCCAGCAGCGCTTGAAGATAGCGTGCACGTGTGGATTTACACGCGAACAGGATTCACGCAGTCCAGGCCAGCAGCGCTTGAAGATAGCGTGCGCGTGTGGATTTACACGCAACCAAACAGCTCCAGGAATCAGCGTGTGACGGAAAACACGCTATAGAAGGCCCAAAAAGTAGCTGTAGTAACCTGCAAGGAAGCAGACTGGAGGTTCAGCTGCACAACGCCAAATGATTCGATCAGAAGCAGCGAGTGAAGTTTCCATGCTGCTTAAATACGTAATGCCGTAGTTCACGTGACAAAGCAGAATACACGTGAAGTTAGCGACGTGAAAAGTGCAAACGTCGTTTTCCCGGCAACGTATCGAACAACCGCCATTTGGAATAGAACGGTCTAGCTGTTCTACGAGCGTAGGAGGTAGGACCACGTCCAGCATGCATGACAGTGCCATCCCCCAAAGGGGCAACCTCTCCCCTTCTCGTGTGAAAACGTTTCAATAAAGCAGGAGCATGAATATTAGAAAGAGGTTCCCAGGACCTATCTTCGGGCCCATAACCCTTCCAGTCCACCAGATAAAATGGCCTACCAGAACGTAGTCTCATATCCAGTAGGTCCTGTACCTCGTATTCATCTGAACCCCGCACAGAAATAGCAACAGGCCGTACAGGCAATCTAGTAGCTTCAGAACATGGCTTAATGAGGGACACGTGGAATACGGGATGCACTCGCCATCGTTGTGGCAAAGCCAGACGGACAGCAGCCGGATTAATTACTTGGAGCACTACATACGGACCAATGTATTTAGGCAATAATTTCTTTTTGCCTGGAATTCTCAAGTTCTTAGTGGACAGCCATACTTTCATACCAGCCTTGTAGACGGGTGCGGGTGTTCTATGAGCATCAGCATAGAACTTGTCCCGTCTTTTAGCCTGCTCTAATTGCTGCTTCACTTTCCTCTGTCATTTCTTCAGATCACGAAAGGTACGGCCTGCGGCAGGAGTATCCAAAGACAAGCTGGAATCCAAAGGTATAGCCCGGGGGTGCTGTCCATAAAGCGCATAGAACGGTGAAGTGCCTATGGCACTATGATAGGAGTTGTTATAGGCGAATTCAGCTGCCGGCAGGACCGTGAGCCAATCCGATTGGTACTGCAGACACTGACACCGCAGATATTGTTCCATAGTGCAGTTGACTCTTTCGGTCTGTCCATCAGTTTGAGGGTGGTAAGCACTGGACTTTCTATCATCAATCAGTAATGCAGAGGTTAGTGCTCTCCAAAAGCATGACGCAAACTGTGAGCCCCTGTCCGTAATGATTACTGACGGTAGACCAAAGAAACGAAATACATGGTGGATGAATAGGTCGGCCAGAACAGCAGCGGTTGGTAAACCGATACAGGGAATATAAAGAGCCAATTTAGTGAAATAATCCACTACAACCCATATGGTATCGTACTCCTGGTTTGGTGGGAGTTCTACCACAAAGTCCATAGATATCATGTCCCATGGTTTGTTAGGGACAGGTAGGGACTGGAGTAAGCCCACTGGTTTACCAGGGGTGTTTTTACACTGGATGCATACAGAACAAGTTGATACATGATCTATGACATCCTTTGACATGGACGGCCACCAGCACCATCTTTTGAGTAGTTCTAGTGTTTTCTTCCGTCCAGGATGGGCTGCGATCAAGGAATCGTGATTCCACTTGAGGGCTTTATTCCGCGTTGAAGACGTCGGTAGGTAGAGCACTCCTTGTGTGAATGGTAAACCGTTATGTACGTCCAGATTCATATCCTGGATAGCTTGTGGATGATTTTTCACCCACTCTTGTACTTCGGTTTTTAAGGATGGTTGAACAGAACAACTACATATTACATGATCTGCCAACAACTGATTCTGTACTTGTGCTTCTTCCTTCGCCTCTTCACTCATACGGGACAACGCGTCCGACTTAACGTGTTCTCGGGCAGGACGCTATGTGACTCGGAAATCGTATTGGGCAAAAAAGACATGCCATCTGGCCTGTCGGGCCGTAAGGCATTTCATGGATTTGAATGCTTGAAGATTTCTATGGTCAGAGTACACTAACACCTGATGTTTGGCCCCAAGGAGATGATGACGCCATTCTCGGAAGGCATCCTTGATAGCCAGCAGTTCCCGTTCAGTGACGGTGTAGTTACGTTCATATGGGGTAAGTTTACGAGAGAAGAAAGCCACTGGGTGCTCCTCCTTGGTTTCTGTGCAAATTTGTGAGAGTACCGCTCCAGTAGCGACACTGGATGCATCCGCTTCAACGATAAACTGGCGATCTGGATGTTGAAGCACGGGTGCAGTGGTATATGCTTCTTTCAACTTTTATTTCACCACAGCCGCCAATCAATTGTGTTTCTGGATGTGCAGGTCAAGATAGAGGCACAAAAAATCGAATCCAATCTACACAGAAAGATCACAGGCGCTAACATTCCGCTGCATGCAAATAGTGTGCACCCTAAAACTCTAATATGGAGTATCCCACATGGTGAATGTATTCTTATTAGATGAAATTGTAGTAACAGCAAGGATTTTGATTTAGCAAGCAAAGTAACTGCCCAAAATTTCTTAAAACAACAGTACCCTAAAAAGATCATTGAAAGGGCATATCTGAAGGTCCGAGAAATGAACAGACAAAAAATGTTAATAACATCAAAAACGGACATAGCAAAACAAGAAGAAGAAAACACCACCAGACTCATTCTGACATTCGGATGCCACTCCCAAGTCATCAAACGGATAATAACCAAATATTGGAAAGTGTTGAAAGCAGACAAAGATATAGGTAGCTTATTAAATGACCATCCCAACATTACTTTTTGGAAAAGCACCTCTATCAAAGATGTATTGGTGAACAGCATTATGGCTGTGGAAAAGAATGATACAAGCACCAACTGGCTTTCCACAACAGTGTCAGAAAGCACCACAGTATTAACCGAAAAGGATACGGTACTCAAAAGGATACAGGTGGTAGGGTCTTCCGGATCCCTGTTCACGCGTTTTGATAGTTGTGAAGTCAAGTTAAGACCTTCCAAATGATACAACTCTCTGACCGGTAAAACAGGCAGAGCGATGGATCACTGGAAAGGGCGTGGGTAAGGTATAGGAAGTCAGCTTTGAGTCTAGGGCAGACGAATCCAGCAGAGTCTCTTGAGGAATCCAAGGTAGAACAAACTACAAGGAAGGGAAGATTAGTAAGGGAGACTTATCCCGAACGGAACGAGGCTCACGCTAGATACCGGGTTGATGCACCACAGGATAGCGTCCAAAGTACTGTTCACTGTCACCTTCCAATTATCCTTGAAAAGCTTCCTTCCCACGTAGAGTAAAGTATAGAAATGAATCAATCCCCCTGTTAATATCACAGGTGCAGGAGTTGGAAATAACGCTCCTTTTAAGGTATAAACAAAGTTCACGCGGTTCTGTACAGCCGCAAAGAAAAGAGCGTGTGCGTGTGGATTTACACGCGATTAGGATTCACGCAGTCCAGGCCAGCAGCGTTCGAAGACAAGATATGCGTGTGGATTTACACGCGAGCAGGATTCACGCAGTCCAGGCCAGCAGCGTTCGAAGACAAGATATGCGTGTGGATTTACACGCGAGCAGGATTCACGCAGTCCAGACCAGCAGCGCTTGAAGATAGCGTGCGCGTGTGGATTTACACGCGAGCAGGATTCACGCAGTCCAGTCCAGCAGCGCTTGAAGATAGCGTGCGCGTGTGGATTTACACGCGAGCAGGATTCACGCAGTCCAGGCCAGCAGCGCTTGAAGATAGCGTGCGCGTGTGGATTTACACGCGAACAGGATTCACGCAGTCCAGGCCAGCAGCGCTTGAAGATAGCGTGCGCGTGTGGATTTACACGCAACCAAACAGCTCCAGGAATCAGCGTGTGACGGAAAACACGCTATAGAAGGCCCAAAAAGTAGCTGTAGTAACCTGCAAGGAAGCAGACTGGAGGTTCAGCTACACAACGCCAAATGATTCGATCAGAAGCAGCGAGTGAAGTTTCCATGCTGCTTAAATACGTAATGCCGTAGTTCACGTGACGAAGCAGAATACATGTGAAGTTAGCGATGTGAAAAGTGCAAACGTCGTTTTCCCGGCAACGTATCGAACAACCGCCATTTGGAATAGAACGGTCTAGCTGTTCTACGAGCGTAGGAGGTAGGACCACGTCCAGCATGCATGACAAACAGGAGGTGGCTTCTCTAAATGTACCAAGTGTAACATTTGCAAATATGCAAAAAACTGCAAAAGTTACATCCATCCTATATTGAAAAACCTGGTACATATAAAAAGTAAAATCACATGCAAATCAGAGTTGGTGGTGTATATTTTGATGTGCCCATGTCTCAAGTGGTACGTTGGAAGTACTAAATGTAAGCTAAAGGTACGTATCCTACAACACGTCAGAGCCATCACTAACAAAGATTGTACATATCCGATGGCCAAGCACTTCTCTGAAACCCACAATGGAGATCCAGCTAGTCTAACATTTTATGGTATACATAAGGTCATTCCTGGCCCCAGGGGAGTAAACAATGAGAGAACACTTCGGCAAGAAGAGACAAAATGTATTCTCGATTATGAGAGTAAGACCCTGGTTGTCTATAATGTTGATGAAGAACTTTACACCTTTTTGGGGACATAAGGATTCTATTAAACTAAATATAGAAAGCCCAGGAAGAAATTATCATCAACTTGAATGACCTTTTATTGTAATCCTTTTTGCTTGGTTACTTGTGTAAATCTTTCTTTTTCTTCTTTCTTTTTGGGATATGTATTTTTACTTCTCACTTTTTGATGGTGACTTGCAATGCTATTTTTATCTACACCTTAATTCATTGTAAATCAGTGTATATATGTGGTTACAACTACTCATGAGAATCTATTGTTAGTATGACATCTAAGTAGCTGAACTATTTTATCCCCATTGTTTGACATTCACAACATCTCAAATCGTGCAATTTTATACTTTTTAAGCGCCTGGATTTTTATCTCCTGTTCTAAATTTGCACATGGCACTTTATATCACATTTCTTATATATATGTCCCTTCCATACTATGTATGATATATTGATCATAGGAATGCGTTTTTTGCACTTTGCAATTGCATATCGATCATAGGAATGTGTTTTTGCACTTTGCATCTACATCTATATTTCCAAGGACATATATGGTTGATAGGAATGCACTATGCACCTTATATCATGCTAATGCTGCTTTGAGAATGTAATAGGAATGCACTATGCACTTTATATTAAGATAATGCTGCTTTGAGAATGCGAAATGTTCTTAAATCATAGGAAAGCATCTTTGCACATTGAAACATTAATCAATACATTTTCTATGATGGCAACATGCATGTGCAACTATTGCATATGTTCTGGGAACATCTTTCCTATTTGACGCACTTTGCACTTTATAAACGATTCCTGGAAATGGACTTTGAATTTTGAAAAAGATTTTAAGGAAAAAACATTTTTTTTATCTTTCAAATTGTGGAAATGTGATATTTTAAATTATGTGCATTGTACAGTGTAGGCGCTATTGAATTATGCACGTAGGGGTCCTTTCTTAAACATCATGGACTCGGTGATACGCTATTGGCAAGAATGTATACGTTACTTTGGAAAAATTGTAAAGTGTGCTTTTACATTTTTAAGCTCACTTCTTTTGGTTTCCTAATCATGAGAATGTCTTACTATGCAACATAAAGAAAATATACACATATATATATATATATATATATATATATATACATATATATATATACATATATATATACATATATATATATACATATATATATACATATATATATATATATATATATATATATATATACAAAAATTAATCGGCTTAGATTGGGTATAATACTACGAGATTTCTAATCACACTCAGTAGCCCAAGCCAAGATGGCCACTAGCCATGGTTTTAATTATGTAAGTCACTTTTTCTATGTTTATCACTGTGGTGTTTTAAAAACGAATTTCCTCTTGGGGAGGAGTAACTGTGAACAAGCCGTTGTGGCGAAATGCGTCAGGCTGCCATCTGGCAAAAGATTTTACTGGGACAACTTGACTTTTAAACTGCTTAATATGAAAATAAAGGTTGTTAAATGACATACAACCCGTGTAGCAGTTTTTGTTGATTCCTGCCCGCGATGAGATATTTGGAAAATCTCGTGTTTGGAACCATTATGAGGGGAGTGCTGCTCGCTGGAACAGCATCGTGTATGCTGTTTATCATTGAAACATATATATATATATATATATATATATATATATATATATATATATATATATGAAACACAGACTACGAAACTAGATCACAGTGTCTTATGTCATCTATTTCATGCAGTTTGAATTACAGTAATTTATTTTTCAACATTTTTCTTTGTAGCCGCAGCGATAGTGCCGTGTGAATGATGCTCCCGTAGCTGTGGCTACGACTTCCAGCCGTTGCTGCTATTATACGCGCCTCCAAAGCTCGGCATCTCATTGGCTGTTGTCGTAGCCGCAGCTATAAAATCGTATTTAAAAAAAGAAATTGTACATATGTGTTAATATATATGTGCATTCTGTAGCACCTGTAAATTACATTTTGCTATATATATATACAGCATAAGAGAATGTGGGAGTAGGGTACAGAAGCATGAATAGATTCTGTAATGGTAGAATGGGTGGATAGGGGTAGAAAAGGTGGGAATAGACTGGGTAGGAATAAAGATGGTGTGAATATCGTATACCGATAAGGGAAGAGACAGTGTGGGTATAATGAGGGTAGAAAAAGTGTCAGAAGGATGAGTGGGTGGGGGTAATCAGGGTTCAATCAGCTGGGTGAGGATAAACATGGGGGAGTATGGTCGGTGGTTGCAGTAGAGAGGGTGGGGTAGGTTGAGAAAGTGAGATACAATACGTGCAAACAGGTAGAGACACTAGCCATGGCAACAATAGTATCCCCACAGAGATTTCTGTCTGTAAAAAAAAAAAATATATATATATATATATATATATATATATATATAATTAGTTAGAGAAGATACTTTATGAAAAACAATTACTTGTACACATGAATTTCATTTTTTGACCCTCATAAGTAGTACATCGTATATACCATTCAACATTCGAATCTGGCTGCTAACCGTGGTGCATGCACATTAGTGGCGGGTTCCCAAGTACGATCCTGCTCACCATACCCCTTCCAATTTATCAGGTAATGTAAGGTGCGTCGCACCAGTTTAGAGTCAAGAATGTCTTTAACTTCACATTCTGGCTCGCGTCGTGAGCGGGCCTCGGATGCCTCCTAACTTCATGGGCTCAGGATGGTTCTCTGTGTGGCGTACTGGACTTTCCTTTGGGTGGATGTACAATGATTGCCCTTCTGAACGGACACAATGTAACCGGCGATCCAGCTGTAGGACCAGGTCTATATATTCGGTACACCCCTCAGATGGGTTGATTACTTGGGCCAAGACATCCTTCAGCTCCCCCAGGAGCCCTCGATAGAATAACTTGCTTTGCTTTTTGTCCAGCCAGTTGGATTCCGCTACCAGTCGGTTAAATGTGGCTACATAACCCAGGAGGTCCTGATTACCCTGGCGTGGGTACAGCCGTTCGGTGTCAAGAGCCTGCCCCTGTGTTGTATGGGCAAAAAGCTTTTCTAACTCCTTTTGAAACCCCAGGAGAATACACAGAACGGGGTCATCACGGTTTACCAATGGGATTGACCAGTTTGCAGCATGCCCCCCCCCACAGGTATGATATGACAAATGTCACCTTGGATTGGTCAGTGGGAAAAGTACCCGGCCCACAAAGTAAATGGAGCCTACATTGGTTCATAAAAACAGCACTCTGTGGGTGTCCCTGGTAAACCGCTCTGGTGGAGCTAAAGGGATAGCACCTGGGACTACCACTTGGACCGGGACTGCGAGGTTGGCTGGGGAGCTGCCCAGGGTAGTGGGGATTGTCCTGCTTGTGCATGTAGCAGTTGTCTTGCCAACTCCTCGGTGCGGTCCCTATCAACCACCAGGTCCCGCCACAGTGCATTTGGATCTGACCGGGCCATGTGGACTTCAGCCCTGAGCCCGCCTAGGAGTTGTGCCAACTGGTCAATTTTGGAGGAGCCCATCGCGCTCGGGCAGATTATGTAACGTGGGCTTTGTGTTCTGTAGCGTTTACCTTGAACTTTGCAGGAGTGTCTGGACTCTCTGATGCAAGTTCTATGCCACTTGCCGCCGCACACCCGTGTTGCAACTAGATAAACACCAACTGAGTGTGGGATGGAAGGAGTGGAAGAGTTGTGTAGATGCTGCAACCCAAGGATAGCCAGCGTTGTGCCGGATATGGGTTCCTAAAACCAAAACATGTGCGTCATATTTCTGTGTAATGAACCCTGCCTATCATCCCCACCGATGGAAGACTGTACTAACCTGTTGAATGTCACAGGTGCGAGCGGTTCCTGGTTTTCATCTATGCCATTTGCTTCACTGGCGCTGCCCAGATCCGCTGTGGCTTGTCGGATGGGGTTGCTTACTGTCTTTAATGTCCACTTCACTTCCTTTCTGCTTTTAGTCTCTTGCTTTGTGCTGCTTTGTGCTTTGAGTCTTTGTCACTAGTATCTCTGCGCTGTTGGAGCTTCTTAGCTCTTGTAGCTGTGCACTATTCTTTTTCTGTGCTTTCTAACTTGCATGCGCTTTTCTTTTCTGCTACTTTGAACCTGCATGCACTTGGTTGCTGCTTTATATTGTCTGTGGCTTATGCGCTTGCTTATGCGCTTTCGTGGTCTTACTGTCTCCTTTCCTTGTAGCTGGTGGGACTGTAGCATCCGGAGCTGAGGGAGCCTGGAGCTGCTGAGGGACGGATGCAGCACTTGGATGCCTGGAACGCCAGGAAATGGATGCGTGGCAAGGTGAGTAAAGTCCTTGCCTTTTCTGTGTTTTGCCTTGAATCCGCTTTAACTTGCCTTCTTTCTTCTAGGACCGGAGTCGCTGGAAGCTGAGAGAGGGAACCGGGAGCCTATGTTAAGAGTTGCGCTGCTATAAGCAGAGAAACGCAAAGCAAGGAGAAAGACATGGGGTGTGGGTCTTATATTAACCCCACCCATGCACAATAGACTGCAGTCCTGCAAGATGGTTTGTGGGTCTGCCGTCGGTCATATTGGTGGTGAACAGAACAGGCATACAGGGCGGCCATCTTGGAGGGACCAAGCCCATACATTGTACAAGGCAATTCTATGGCAACTGGGTGCGCCAGGCGCCTAACAATGAGGTCCAGCCTTCCCCTTTCCTGGCACTTCGTGTCATGTGGGTATGATGATGTGTGTGATTGTTGCAGCGATGAGGGGATCCACTGGTGATAATGACAATTCCATCCTGGACGGAGATCATCTAGGATTACCATTGGTGCTGTTTTCTTTGTGGAACTTGGAAGGGGAACTTTTCAACAAACCAAGAAGGAACTGTTACCTGTGAACTTTTGTTTCTTTGAAACCTTTCAAGAACTGATTTAAGACTTTATTTTCCTTGGAAGAAATTGACTTTGGATAATCCTGGGAAAGAAGATCTACCCAGCCCAGATAGAAGTCATTCAAGACACTGGTTGTTTTGTAATCTTTTATTTATGTTGTTTATGCTTTGTTTATATTGTGTTTGTGGTTTAGAGTGAGGGTCAGTTTTGCAAATGCTAGGAGATTTTCCTTAGATACTAGACCTGGTAGGGAATTCCCTGGCAGAGTTTGTTTAGTAAGGTTTCATTTGCATTTTTCCCTTGAAATAAAATGTAAAATACTGAGAAAACTAAAAACAGTTGTCCACCTCGCATTAATGGCCACTCACATATGGTGTCAGGAGTTGGATGTAAGTCAGCTGATACAAACTGTGGATCCACTGTGTATTTAGTAGATTTACATTAAACTGAAGCAGATTCAGAGAGAAGTTGGTCTGAGCCTAATTCTCTTACTCGTGCCACTTGTACTTCCCATTCAAATCCTGGTTCTAAACTCTACCTTATTAGGGAGGAAAGGAGTTTTGAGTCTATTTTTATCAAAGGAGCTGTGAGAATTAGAGATGTCCCTTGCAATCAGTGGCCTCTTAAAATGAATGTCGGAATGACATTTTTCAAAGTCTCAGTCCAAGCTATATTACCAAAAATTCAATGGGCCTCATTACGACTGTGGCGGTACAGTGACCAAGGCGCCGGTAGTGCTACCGGCACCGTTGTTACCGTACCGCCACATTACGAGTTCTGCTCGAGGGTGCCCATGCAGCCACCTGGTCTGACCAGGCGGCCGTACCGACAACCACAAGCAAAACTAGATGGTAGCCACGGTACCGTTATGAGCGGTACCGCTGCTACCATCCTCCCCATTCCCATTGAGCCCTATGGGGACTCAAATGGGATTGAGGATGTACCAGCTCCGGCTCCCGTGCAAGGGGAATTACCGCGTCCGCCGAAGTTCGAATGGCCCAGTGATTCACCTTTCACCGGATCCAGAGCCGGAGCCGAGTTTGGGGGTAGCCATGCCGGTAAAACCGGCATTGATGTATGATGTAGCTTGGGAGTCATGGCACCAGGAGATAAATATACCTGCTAATGTCAACAGTAACCCCAGAAAGATATTTCCTACCTGTGAACATTTTGACACTAGTTTTGGTGAGACTAAAAGGGAACACTGCCAGAACCCCATGTTATGTGGCATAGGTAAAGAAAGTAGTTCCCCAAATCTTAAACACATACATAATTCAGAAAGAAAGAGATCCAAAAATATCATGTTATACTGTCATGAGAAAGAAGACAGTTGCCCTGAACTTGAACCTCTTTTCCAAGAACTAGAGAGTGACTTCTGGAGTGCCAAGGAGGAACAAACCCCAAATGCTTTTGAAGAATCTCTTAGGTTTAGTGAGAAACGATCACATGGGGTGCTGTACCTTTAACTAAAAAATGTCTACTGTCAAAGATGAGGATCAAACCTTACCTCCTGGCCTTGAGATGTCACAACAGTCTAAATCTGGGAGTTCACAGGAAGGTTACTATCCTTTCAGAGATTTAGGTTTTACTGATAGAGAGGTATCCACAGAATTTGGTTGTTTACGACATGGGGGTTTTGACAGTTATGAATGTAGATGTAGATCTCAGTATTCATATAGAATTTTACAAGATGAATGGGGAGAGGAAAATCAAGTCATCTCTAATGATAGTACATCCTCAGAAAGTCCATCCATGCCCGGGCAACAAGTTCGGGAAAAAAACATATTATGTACAGGAAACAGAACCACATACAAAATATTGGTCTTTCAAAACAAGACCATCTGGGACCAGTTAGGCACTGGAAGTAAAACCTCAGCTATACAAGCCAGTTTTCTACCAGAAGATTGGAAGATCTTGGGTTATCGGGAAGTAAACAGTGTACATGCCCTACTTGAGAACCATCCCATTACTGTCCTTAATGTCACCATTTTGGGCAAACGTTGTTCAATACCGGTAACAGTTATATCTGATCTTCCCATTTCCTTAGTTTTGGGTACTAAAGTCCCGTATTTCAACCAATGGGTCTTTAAAATCGCCCAAAGGAACTTAAAAGGTGAGGAAATTATTATTAAACATAAGAAAGGAGTGATACATTTTCCCATGCCTGATACATCTAAGGTCTGTAAAACTTTCAAGTACTGTAATCCATCCCATAACTGTGAAATTGGAAAGTCCAATAATATGCAGGGGTGACCAGAGAAGAGGGGAAGGTGGAATCTGAACTGGAAGTCAGGTCTTTAGGGGAAGTGTATTTGGAGAATCCTGCAGATTCCCCATTAAAACCCTGCCTAAAGTGCCCAGGTAGCCAGGAGAGGGCAGACGCTTCCTGATCCCAATCCTGTGGGTGATGTACTGCGGGAGGATCACCTGGGTGGAGAAAAGGCCCAGGGTAGTGGGGTGATTTCACAGGGTGAGACACAGTTATTCTCCTTGCAGAGGCATGCCCTTGTCACTGAGTTATAGGAGGAATTGCCATTTTGATATATCTGGACCTCCTATTAAGAATGGAAAGGGTAAAATCCAAGGGTGTGATCCAACAAAGTGTTGTCTCCAAAGAACAGCTCTTTCATAACCCTAAAATGATATATCCTCCGCAATGCCAAAGGTATGCCAAAAAGAATGACAGAAATATAGCCTGTTCTGTACCACCTGTCTCTAAAAGGGTTAAATCCTACAATCCTTCTCTCAATAACATCAGGGGAAGTAAAACACTGTTAGAAATAATAAGGAAGAAGAAAAACCTAATTCTCTTAAAACAAACTACATGTCCCAGGATCCCTCCGGGACTGTGATGAAGAAGAGAGCTGAAGAGGCAGATAGAGCTAAAGGACAGGCAGGCAAGCCTAACAGCCTGTGGCAGGGTCAGGCAATCAATTCTAAGGGCCTGCAACTGAAGCCAGTTAACCCACCTGAGTGGCATGAAAGGGTGCTGCAGGAAGGAGCAGTAGAAGGAAGCAGGAGCTGGATGGTCGGCAGCAGTAGCAGAAGAAGAAGCGGAGCATGAGGCTGCCAGATCACTAGGAAGTGTGACCAAAGAAGGGACGTGGCAGAGAAGGAAGAGCAGATTTCAACTGCAGGCTCTGAGTTGGTCCTGTGCTCACAAACCCTACTTTGCTGTAGCTGCATTGGAAGAGACTGGGAGAAACAATTGGTCATTCCAGGTGCGCCTAATTGCTGTGAATGTAGAGCTGAAGTCGTGGATCCACCCAAGACATGTGTGCAGAAGCAAGCCGAGGGAAGCTGGAGAAAAGAAGACTCTCTATTGTTGAGGCCAGACCCCAGACACCCGTACTGCACAGGGCGGTGTGGGCCCCAAGAGAGTCTGTAGCAATAGTAGCAGAAGTAAAAAAGTAGGGACGTGAAAGCCACCGGCAAAAGCTGTGACATTGGAGCCAGTGAGTGAAGCTCCGTACTCCCAAAACACAAGAATTACCTTGCTGGTAACGGTAGCCAGTTGAATTCACACTTGCGTAGAAGTTAGAGCGAGTGAAGTTGTTTGCAGTCGTGGGAAGTCTTCAATAACAAAGGGAATTTGTATCATGTGTTTTCAGCACAAGTTAAAGTGCCTGTGTAAGAAAAATATCTTTTTTCCCATTGTTGCCTTTAAAACCACTATGGGATTTTCATGTCTGCTATTAAGGGGGATAACCTTATCGGTAATTGGTCAAGAAGTAGTAATTGACTTTCCCAAAGTGTTACAAGAATATTTCACATTACAGAAAGGTCGCGTATAAGAAACTGTTTCCTGGTCCTTGTTAAAGTAGAACGCTGCCTGAATAAAAGGAAAAACAAGTTTGTAAGCTGATGTTTATCATCAAAGAGAAATCGTGCATACCGACATTCATTTCATAAGTGAAAACGGACTCTTGTAGCATTCAGACAAATACTTAAGACTTCTAGAAGTTGCTGAAGTCACGAGCAGAACAAGCATTACCCAAGCCAGTAGGCAGTTCCTTTATGTTAAGAACACCGATGCTATGAAGTTGATGAAGTGGACACAAACGCCGATTTCTCTGACACAAGGGTGACAAGATTATCCAAAGCTTGAAGAGTGGCAATACTGTCGGAATTGAAACAATATTATGCCTCCTATCGTAACAATTGTATGTGTATTGGCCTAGGCCAAGTTGTCTAAAACATCATATGCCAACAAACTCCACGGCAAGGTCTTGACCTTAGAGAAAGCAATGTAAGTCGCCATCTTGGATTAAGCCGCCATTTTAGGTTCTCTTGTTATATGGAAGTCACCCTGAATATCAAAATGGAGGCCGAATGACATTCTGAGTAAGATTCTGGCTGTTGTGACCTCCGTACACATGAATAATTAATATGCCTGCAGGCCACTTGTCGGGGTCGCGAACTGAGACCTTGTCCTACCGTTAACCTATATGTAAATGTACAACTATATCAGTGAAACCAATCAAAAAGCATATATAAAAGGATTGACCTGGCAAGGAACCCATAGGCCCGGCTCACAGAATGGTTAACCCGCGAAAGGGTTGGCCAAGGGCTGGATAAACTGTATAAAAGACCCAGGTATTCCAATGTGCTCTCTCTCTCACTAACGCATCGAACCCTCGTTGAAGTTCGTTATGTTACTCTGAGAGCCGAATAGCTATCCGTTTGTCAATTGACTTTGGTAACTGTTGTAGCTTTTAAATAAAGCTCTTTTATGTTCTTTGTAACCTGTGTTGGTGTGTTTCTTTTTGGGCTTCCCGGCCTCATATTATTTCTCTGTTTCCACAGTTGACACCCGAACAGGGACCCTCAAGATTGATGCCGGATCATTGAAGGTTGACGCAGACTATCGAACTGGGATCAGACGGTGTGATACTGCGGGCCCGACTAAATGAGACGCGATACCTCGGCAGCGCTGCATGATCCGATCCTTGGACGATAGTCGTATGGTCTGACACGGCATCTTGACGAGGGTCCATTTTTGAGGCGGGCAGATTTGTCGAAACCACCAAACACAAGGTAAAATTCGTTAGGTAAGTTCTTTGGTAAACCGTACGGTCCTCCTTAGGTTTGGACAGGTGCAGTCGTGACCGACTCTTAATTTAACCCTGACAATTTGAATTTGGCGTATTGGATCTGCAGACACAATTATTGACCAGGTAACACCAATTTTTTGTGAAATGCGTGGGAAATTGTCTAGCTGTTTTAGGGCTTTGTTCCGCAGCGATCGACAATCTTTGGAATTTAGCCGCCCGGCACCACAGGAGGGGTCGCCGGCATGTACTACGTACTGTAAGTATGGCATTGGAAGTATAGTATTTAATGATATTTGGCACAGACAAACCAGACATGCCTCCGAATTTCAGTGGCCAATCAATGGTAGTTTCGAGATCCCCCGTATTGAATACCTAGAATCAGTCTTGCTAAAAAAGAAGGCCAGACCTGCAGCATTTGATGTTTTGCAGAATTGGAAAAAAGCGTTGCAGCAGCTTAAAAGTAAGGATAAACATGCACGCCATCATAAAACAAATGCCGAAAAGGCGTTGTTATATGATAAGGAAAAACATTCGGAGTTAGTCAAAAATATGGATAGGGCTTTCTCACTCGGTATCCAGAAAATGTATCCCTCTAAAGATTTCCATGCTTCTGAAGAATTTATTGAAAAATGGTTAAACGAACGCAGGTCTGGTGCCTCTGCGCCACCCCTGTATGATCCTCTCCCTGGTGCTCTGCCCATTCCTGCTGTTATTCCTGTTCCCCCTGTACAACCTACTGTTCCTATTCCTCCAGTTGTTGCTCCTCCACCTATCCTACCACCCCTTCCTCTTGCGCCGATAGTTGCACCCTCATTGAATTTGCCCACACCTCCGTTCCCCAGTGGTTCTGTATTGACTGAAGTTGATCGGGGTGCGGGGTCAAAGATTGTTACTCGAAATACTGTTTCTGCAGACAAGAAACGGGAATTATTTGCATGGGCTAAGCACTGTATGGAGAGAGGTGATCAAGCTAACGTTTTTTCCACATCAAATATGGGCAATTTTCCCGAGAAAAATGTTTTTATCGAAGGTTTGGGGACTCATTTATGTGTAATGTGGAGTAGATTACATAATTCGGATCTCCCACAAGGGGTGAGGGATCTAAATACTTTAGCGCTTTCGAGGGACACAGAGGAGAAAGTACATGGTCATGTTGAGAGATTGAGTATAGGAGGGACTTTGAGAAATTACGGGATGAGGATGGTGAAGACGACAGTATGTATGTGCAGAAACGGTTCCTTCCGTGTCGTAGATCGGCATCTGAGGAAGTACGAATTTGTACCAAAGATGCGATTCGATGGATCTCGGATTCATCGATACCGCCGGATGAAGTATATGACACGTATAGTCAGTATACAGTAGAAATGCAGAGGAAGGTGATTCAGGTAATGGTACAGTGCCTGCAGGATGAATGTGTAAGGAAAAAGGTTAGTTGTCCTATAGAGTTATTGGGTATTTGTAAGAGGGCTTTTTTGCCCGACACTTCTTCAGCTGCCTTAGCGCTCGACCTGGCTCTATTGCTTAGTAAGCGGTCAGAGTTACCTATATCTCAGTTGCCTATGAGAGAGGTTCCTCCGAAATTTGTCCCAAAGGTTGAGATTCCCACTGGGACTGGTGCACCCGCTGTGGACATCACTGCACATTATGTATCGCAATTTGTTCACGTCCCGTTTTCACGACAGGAAGTGAACACTATTAGACAATCAATTCCCGATATTAGGAAAAACCCGACAGGATTCTACAAAGAGATAGAGTCCGTTTTGTAGTCCTCTGTGTTCACCTTAAGTGATATTGACTTGCTATTCCCTGTACTCCTGCCTGTAGATTTATGGAAGCAGGTTCGAACAATAGACGATGTGCCAGGGTTGGGAGATACGTGGGCTAACATGACTAGGTTTGATGAGGAAAGACCAGCTGGTGAGAAACCACCTCAGGTAATACTTACTTTGCCTGATAGAATTGTTGCAAAATTGAAAACCATAATTCCTGAGAAAAGAATTATTTGGGACAAGCTTACGGCCTGTGTTCAAGGAAAAACTGAAGGTGCCACCGAGTTCTTTAATAGATTCGAACATGTATTCTCTGACTTCAGTGGACATGACTTGGGCACAGAGTCTGGGAAAAGGTTGTTTGTGGACAAATTTGTACGTGGATTGTTGCCCGACATCCAGTCACAGATTATGTCCTCTGAGAGCGCTTGGCAGGTGAAATCCCAATCTGATGTTTTGCACATGGCTCAGTATTATGAGAACCGTGTTAATAATGAAAAAGAGAAAATAGAGAAGAGGAAAGGAGATTTGAAGACTAAAGTATTGTTACAACAAATTGTTAGAAATCCCAGAGGAGGTACTTCACAGACCAGAGGTCAGTATGTCCCAAAAGGTAACGCTCCTTTGGGTCCTATGAATGTTAATCAATGTGCCTATTGACGCCAGGAAGGTCATTGGCGAGCACAGTGCCCCGCCCTTCGACAAAGGTCAAACAATGCATTTGGGAGTATGGGTAGACGACCTAGAGGTCGCCCTGGAGCGGGGGGCCCTGATAGAGGTCAGTTTTCACAAGATCCTCAGCAACCTTTTTCATGGGAAAATCAGACTTCGAGTGTGGACACGAGAAACATATTTGATCACCCTTCTGCTGCCTACCTTTCTGAAGAGCTTCCTTCCGACGACATTTTATGTTGTTAGGACTGCACGAAGCAGGGTTTGGAACTTTCACCTATTCCCATTAATCAGAAAGGTCCCTACGTTGAATTGTTAGTGGGGAATAGGAAACATCAGTTTTTGATAGACACTGGAGCACAGAAGTGCTCCATTGATCATTCCCGGGTTCCAAACATTCCACTGTCAGGGCAAACAAATGTTTCTGTAGGGTTTTCTGGCATACCAATTGCTTGACTGGTTTCTTCGCCGGGGCCTGTTTCATTGGGTCCCTTCACGGACCATTGTCCCTTCCTCCTGACTTCGAACTGTGGAGAGAATTTGCTGGGGTTAAATTTGTTGAAGAAACTGAATGCAGTAATTCATTGTTCCTCTGACAGAGTGCGACTGACGGTTTTACCACAGCAACTTCCCAATCCTCAGTTTTTGACTCGACCATTGCCTCCTGAGTTTAGTGTTGTTCCGGAATGTTTGTGGGCGGTTGACAACAATGATGTCGGGGTGCTACAGATTGAGCCCGTTAATATAGTTTTGAAACATGGAGTTAAACTACCAAGCATTCTGCAATATAAAATATCAGTTGAGGGCGAGCGTGCTTTGAAGTGCATTGTCTCCGATTTCGTGCATCGAGGAGTGATTGAAGAGATTGCAGGTAGTTTATGTAACAGCCCGATTTTGCCTGTATACAAGAAAGGCGACAATGCAATCCCATACCGTTTCATAATTGATCTACGTGCTATTAACAAAGTTGTCGCCCCACAATTTCCAATTGTGCTTGATGTAACAACGATACTAACAATGATCCCTGCTACAGCTACGCACTTTAGTGTTGTGGATCTAAAGAATGCTTTCTTTAGTATTCCTATACACAAGGAGAGTAGATATTTGTTCGCGTTCACCTTGGGAGGACGTTCGTTCACATTTACTCGTGCACCTCAAGGATATACTGAAAGTCCAAGCATTTATAGTAGAGCTTTGAAAGAGCAGCTTGATACCCTTGAATTGCCACCTACTTTACACTGCTTCAGTATGTCAATGATTTGCTTTTGGCTGCATATTCTGAAAGTGCTTGTAAAGAAGGCACTGTATTGTTACTTGTTCATCTGGCTAAAAACGGTCATAAAGCTTCGCTCAAAAAATTTCAATATTGTTGTCAGGAGGTCGCCTATTTAGGCTACCTCCTGTCAAAGGAGGGGAGAAGATTGACACCTGAAAGAATAAAACACATTTCTGGCATGTCTGTTCCAAATACACAGAAGGAAGTCAGAGCCATAATAGGTATGGCTTCTTACTGTAGGTTGTGGATCCCGAACTTTTCACTAGTGATAAAACCGATGTTGGCTTTGACGAAGAAGGGCATTTCTTTGCCGCTGCCATGGAAATCGGAACATCAATGATCATTTGAGCTTCTCAAAACTGCGTTATGCTCTGCACCGGTTCTGGGTACTCCAAATTATGACAAGGCCTTTGTGTTGTTTGTGCATGAATGTGATGGATGTGCTTTGGCTGTGTTAACACAGGAACACGGAGGGAAGAATAGGCTGTGCGGCTACTACTCTTCCGCCCTTGATCCTGTCGCATGCGCTTTGCCAAGATGTTTGCGAGCTGTCGCTGCTGCTGCCGCGTCGGTAAAACAGAGTGAGGGAATGGTCCTAGGGCATGATTTAGTTTTGATGGTACCTCACTCTGTAGATGTCCTATTGAATAAAACCCAAACGCAACACCTCACCTCTGCACGGCTGACAAGGTATGAATTAATTCTGTTTGCCCCTCACATTCAAGTTAAGAGGTGTGTTCTTAATCCGGCTGAACTCCTACCTTTCCCGCAAAATACTGTTTGCGGTGACGAAGAATTACATGACTGCTTGTAAACTACTGAACAGGAAACAAAGGGCAGGATAGACCTTATAGATACTCCTTTGGGCAATGCAGAAGGGGAGCTGTTTTGTGATGGCTCCTGCTTCAAACTCCCAGATGGTACATCTACAGCTGCCTACGCAGTTACTACGTTGAATACATCTGTTGAAACTAAGAGAATTCCGCATAACTCCACGCAGGCCGCAGATATTATAGCGTTGACCCGAGCTTGTGAACTCTCCGAAGGGCATACAGTAAACATATATACTGATAGCCAGTACGCCTTTGGGGTGGCTCACAACTTTGGGAGGGTCTGGTCGGAAAGAGGGTTCCTAACCTCACATGGGACCAAGATTCAGCATGGTCCCCTGATAGTGCAATTGCTCTCGGCACTCTCACTCCCTAGGCAGTTAGCGATCATGAAATGTGCAGCACATCGTAAGGTCATAGATGATGTCGGGAAAGGGAACGCTTTTGCTGATCAGATAGCCAGGCAAATGGCCACAGACCTTAGCGCAGACATGTATGCTCTAAGGGAAACAAAAGATGCCTATGTAATGGATGAGGGTATTGGGTCTGTGCGAGATATCCAAACTGATGTCACTATAGAAGAATCTAAAAGGTGGGCCGAAGGGATGGGGAAACTGGATGACGATGGGTGTTGGGTGGATACATCTGACGGGAAACGGTTGCTCCCTGATTCATATGTGCTGGCAATGGTTACGATGGCACACGGTCCTACGCATGTGTGTGCTCAGCAGATCACGAAAATGTTAGAACAAGTCTGGGTGAATGATAACATTTTGAAGATTGCACAGCGACATGTTCAGAATTGTATGATTTGCTTACAGCACAATGTGGGGAAGGGGACAGTAACTCCAAGGGGTGGCTTTTGGGCCCCCTTCTGTTCCCTTCGAGGTCATCCACTTTGATTTTATTGAGATGGAACGATGTAACAATCTAAAATATGTTCTTGTGATTATTTGTGCCTTTAGTAAATGGGTTGAGGCTTTCCCCGTTAAGGATGCTACTGCCATGACCACTGCAAAGACTATGGTAAAGGAATTCTTTCCACGATTTGGGCTACCTAGGGTAATTTGGTCGGACAACGGTCCCCATTTCGTTGCAGCAGTAATTTTGCAGATATGCACAGCGTTACACATTGAAAAGCGATTTCACTCGGCTAGACATCCTCAAAGTGCTGGGTTGGTAGAGAGACATAACGGTATCCTAAAGAATAAGCTTGCAAAAACATGTGCCGGCACCAAATTGAAATGGCCAGATGCCTTACCTATTGTATTGTTAGCCATGCGTACCACACCTCAAACTAAGACTGGGCTCTCTCCATTTGAGGTAGTGATGGGGAGACCTGCTAACATTTGGGGCCTTCCGAAGCCCAAAACCCTGAAGGAGGTTGAAAATGTATTGCTTATAGACTACTGTAACCAGTTGACTAGAAATCTGTATCTCATTTATCATCAGGTCCAATCAGCTTTACCTGTACGGTATACGGGCCCAGGTCACGATATTCAGCCTGGAAGTTGGGTCCTGGTGAAGGCCTACGAAAGGTCTTCCTGTCTCGCGCCTCGCTGGCGGGGACCCTACCAGGTGCTGTTGGTCACCCAAACAGCAGTGCGGGTGGCTGGAAACAAGCATTGGATCCACGCGACACATGTCAAGAAACTTCCTCACCCGACGCCACAAGTTACAGAAGAAGCAGAACCCCTCGCTGATGCTACAATCTCTGATCCTGGAGTAGCAAACAGCGCTGTGATTGTGTCGGAGAATTTCTCAGAGCCCGTGGAGCTTGGGGAACAGTCCATTTCGTCTCCGCACTCTTTGAAAAGATCACTTCCGGAAAACATTGTTTCAAGTTCTGCGACTTCCATCACCTCCGATACGTTGCTTCCCTCAGGAAGTGACGTTACCTTATTTCCGGATCAAACAGTACTGGGTACCACCAGGTACGACCTTCGACGAAGAAAATAGAACTACGGCACTGGTTTTTCCTGTGCATTTGGAAAGAAGAAGTGATTGAAGGTTTTCTCTTGTAAAAGAAAGTTCCTTTTGAACAAAAGGAAAAAAGGGATTCTGCTGGCTAGGGTTGGGGAGGGACTAAGAAGTCGCGCGACCATAGTGTCGCCAGCAACGAACAATGGGGTCATCGATTGAGAAGCTACGATGCCGGCCACCTCCACCGCTGCTGCTCGCATTGGACTTGTAAATAAGGGGGTGACCAACTCGGACAACGAACAATGTACCTGGACCCCGAAAACATATTGCTGTGTTGTGTTAATAATAATTGGAATTTGTATAGTTACTGCTGTGGGACTTTGGTACTTCGAAGAAATTTACCCTCTAAAACCTCTACTGCCAATTGAGATTGTACCTACTGCTTTGACTCCCTATGTACACCTTCATACTCTGTCACCTAGAGACTCCCAGCATAGACGAAAGTACCATAATAACACTTTAATGATAATAATGAATTCAACGCATGCCATCTTTAATAAGAGTAATTGCTGGATTTGTACTCATTTACCGCAACATGCGAACAAGGGGCTAGGATGGTATATTCACCCTTTACCTTTAACGACTGCTTGCTATGCCTCTCTTAGAACACTATTCTTTGGCCGTTGGAATGATAGCATCTCAGGGAACTTTGATGGAACTAATTTAAATGACTTTGAGAAACGTGAATTGACTCCCCTGGGATGCTCGCTTTTTGCAAATAGAAGTAAACCTAATGTTGCTTCTATTAGGCCATCTGATAAACTATCTCTTCCTTTTCAAACTCTAATTTCCTTTATAATGGCTCCGATAGGCAATAAGGATGCTGTACCTCCTTCCTACTCTATTAATCATAGCCCTGATTCAGTCCCCTTTTGTGTACAAAGAAATGGCACTTGGTCAATGGGAGATTTTGAAGGTTGTGTGAACATTGTAAATTTGACCGGGGAGAACAGGCCTCTGTATGTAGGGGGGCCTGTCTATTTCGTTTGTGGTAGTATAGCATTTCCCTGGTTGCCCAAGGATTGGCGGGGAACCTGTTATTTAGGAATCCTGTTACCTGGGGTATTTATAGCTAGTACATTGGAAGTCTCTAAGGCTCACCCACGGCGGGACGAGAACGGAGATACCCCTGGGCAAGTATTGGGAGACATAGCAAAATCAGTTGTGCCATTTTGGGGACAGATAGCAAATTCTGAAAATATTAGGGGACTAGCAAGGGTACTGGAGAGAACCATCAATCGGACCACGGATATACTCTACAATATGACACTAGAACAAAAGGCAATAAGATTGGTAGCACTCCAAAATCGGATGGCATTAGATGTCATCCTGGCAGAACGTGGTGGAGTATGCAAATTAGTGGGGTCCGCTTGCTGTGTTTTTGTACCAGATTCCTCACCGACAATTTTCAAAGCAATACAGAAATTGCACATCCTTAGTTCTGAAGTGCATGTTCCTGCGGGAGATTGAAATATTAGCGCCTGGTTCTGGGATTCTTTACGATCCTGGGGTTGGAAGGTGCTCTCTGTTATACTGGTTATTTTGGGAATTCTGCTATTCCTTTGTTGCTGTTTCCAATGTCTACCTAGTATATGTGCAATGCTAGGGGGATGTTGTGCTCAGGCAGTGAGCACAATAGGGCACAAAATGTATGCCCCAGATACAGCATCTAAAGAGTTTGTGTTACAAGAGGTTCTGGTGAACGACCTAATGGCTAGAGATATTACAGATAATGATTCAGGATGTATAGACGACAATGCATGGAGTTATTTACAAAGATATTAGAAATGATATTAGCACTTGGCATAGGCCAAAAGGAGGGTTTGTCGGAATTGAAACAATATTATGCCCCCTATCGTAACAATTGTATGTGTATTGGCCTACGCCAAGTTGTCTAAAACATCATATGCGAGCAAACTCCACGGCAAGGTTTTGCCCTTAGAGAAAGCAATGTAAGTCGCCATCTTGGATTAAGGCGCCATTTTAGGTTCTCTTGTTATATGGAAGTCACCCTGAATATCAAAATGGAGGCCGAATGACATTCTGAGTAAGATTCTGGCTGTTGTGACCTCCGTACACATGAATAATTAATATGCCTGCAGGCCACTTGTCGGGGTCGCGAACTGAGACCTTGTCCTACCGTTGACCTATATGTAAATGTACAACTATATCAGTGAAACCAATCAAAAAGCATATATTAAAGGATTGACCTGGCAAGGAACCCATAGGCCCGGCTCACAGAATGGTTAACCCGCGAGAGGGTTGGCCAAGGGCTGGATAAACTGTATAAAAGACCCAGGTATTCCAATGTGCTCTCTCTCTCACTAACGCATCGAACCCTCGTTGAAGTTTGTTAGGTTACTCTGAGAGCCGAATAGCCATCCGTTTGTCAATTGACTTTGGTAACTGTTGTAGCTTTTAAATAAAGCTCTTGTATGTTCTTTGTAACCTGTGTTGGTGTGTTTCTTTTTGGGCTTCCCGGCCTCATATTATTTCTCTGTTTCCACAATACAGTTTTGCGGTAACTACTGAAGGTGTGCATAAAACTGTTAAAAATAATGAATCACATATCTGTGAAGCAGAGACTGTTCAAGCTGACAGAAAGCAGCAGTCTAGAAGTCAAGACAGAGTTTTGTGGTAGCTACAAGACTGAAAGGAGAGGCAAAGAGGCTGCCCTTTCTAATGGCAGAGAAAGAAGGGTGCCTTCCCAACCTGTAGATGTCAACGAGTCTTGTTTAAAGTTGCCTAAAGTATTTTTAAAGTATCCATTTGCAGTAGAAACAGTAGAGCTGTGGTTGTCTATCATTTTGTCTGAGCATTTTCTTTTGAATGTACTTGAAGCAGTAGTAGACTGTGAGGCAGAGGAGCCTACTCGCTCAGTATCATTTTCAGAAGGGAGTTGCCAAGGAGAGAGCAACTATATAGAAGAAGCATCCTGACAAATTGTATTCAAGACACTGCAGAAGAAGAGTTGTTGTGAAAGCAGAAGTGGTACTTTTGTTTTGCACTTTATTCATTTCATCCTGGACAGCGATTATCCAGGATTACCATTGGTGCTGTTTTCTTTGTGGAACCTGGAAGGGGAACCTTTCAACAAGCCAAGAAGGAACTGTTACCAGTGTGTTTTTGTTTAATTGAACTTTTGTTTCTTTGGAACTTTTCAAGAACTGATTTGAGACTTTATTTTCCTTGGAAGAAATTGACTTTGGACATTCCTGGGGAAGAAGATCTACCCAGGCCAGATAGAAGTCATCCAAGACACTGGTTGTTTGGTAATCTTTTATTGAAGATGTTTGTGCTTTGTTTGGATTGCTTTTGTTGTTTAGAGTGAGGGCCATTTTTGTATATGCTAGGAGATTTTCCCTTAGGTTCTAGACTAGGTAGAGTAGGTTTAGTTCATTTTTTTCTTGCATTTTTCCCTTGAAATAACATGTCAAATACTGAGAAAACTACAAGCAGTTGACGGCCTCGCATTACTGACCCCTTACATATAGCTATCTATTTTGGAGAATGGGGCACCGCCTTCTCTGTCGAATGTTTAAAAAATTGCTGAAAAAAGGCATAAACCAACGCTTCGTGCCCACGTTGTTTTGGACTGGTCCAAATCCATCCAATGTTTTGTGCTGTGCTGTCCGGCAAAAATGTACCTTTTTTGTCTATGGTAAAATTAATGGGAAGTAGGCCGCAACATTTTTTTGTTTTGTTTTCTTAATACCATTTGATTTTTTAACAAATCTTTACCAAGTTTGGGGGCACCCGCGCGTCCCTAATTGACTTCGAAATGTCAGCCAAATTCGGTGCACAAGTGTAAAGTTATTAGCAATTCATTTTTTCGAGTTTCCTATGGGAGTCCAACTCACCTTAAAGGATAGTTCCGGGACTTTTTTTTTATTGTCCCTACGGTTCGGCCATGTGTTTTTAAGCATAAATCGGTAGATCGTAGAAAACTTTCCTATGGACCTTACCCGACTTTTTGTCCATTAACGCACTCGAAATCAGCCGCCATTTTCTAATAATCCTATCATTTCCCCCCATCGCCCTGGCTCACCTGCTTTTGCGGCACTAAATCAAATCCCCCGCCCCTGAGCCTGACATCAGCAGACGCGTACCGCCCATTTGCCAACGCCAAAGCACGTTTCGTGTCAACAATCGCTGCGCCTCAGCTAATGAAGTGTCGCCATGGAAATGGCAGGACGCCTCTTTCCTCTATAAGTATAAACACACCGTTTCACAACACACAGCAGCAGATTTTCGATTCCATTACTCTCTCTGTGTTACTTTGAGTATTCTGTGACTCTTTTCTGTGCTCTGGTCAGCTACCTTTGCCGCTTCTAGGCCTTGTGAACACCTGTACCATCTCTGTAAATTATTTTACTTTCTTTACCACACAATGGCTACAATAATGCTGTATATGTACGAGCCCGAGTACACCGAGGAAGAACTACTGGAAAGGCAAGCACGCGAAAACGATGGGGATTCGGACGGCAGTTGGGAGGACCAGTCAACGGATGAAGAGCCTGGACCATGTCGCATGGACGGCGTCTCCACCTGGTGCACGTGCAATCGGTGCAAGCTAATGCCAACTGAGGAGGAGAACTGCTGCTGCCGTGAAAATTCCGGGTGCTTGGCCTACATTTCGGAAGGCGAGCCAAGTCCGCAATGCATCACCGAGCTGCCAGAGTTCAGGGAAGCCTGCCTCTCACGGACCGTGTTGAGGATGATGATGGTGCTTATGCACGAACTTCGCGGCACTGTTCGTCCGCGTAATCCGAGTAACGAGTAAGTATACTCTGGTTGTGATGTCAGTGATGCCACTACTATTTCATGGTCGTCTCCCACATATAAAATTACATCTACATATCATTTGAATGCATGTAAATTGGTTCCATATTGTGCATTTTCTAGATAGAATTTTTTTCAAAGCAGAATGACATTTTTTACCTGAATCGACAGTGATAAGAAAGTTTTGTCATTTTAATACAGTTTGCATCTTTCATTTTCACAGGTGGTACAGGCTGGTGGCCTATCGTTGCTTCACTTGGTGGCTTCACGGGAGGCTCGGACACCGCGTTCGGAGAGTAATACCTGCCTGTGCGGTACTTGCCATTAGACAACATTTCCCCAGCGACAGTGGACAATACCGCGGATTTTCCCTGGATGTGCTGCAACCGGAACTTTACAATGTGTAATGTTTATTATTTATGTTCAATTGAAATTAAGATCTAAAATAAAACCCAACATATATTTTAACAATGGTTGTTTTGATTTTTTAAATTAATCTAGTGTGTCTCCATTGAATAGTCTTCCTGTGCCTTGTCTTGTCACACCACATGTCTCCGGCCAGCATCCTCCCTCACGCTGGCCGCCCACCTTCAATCCACATAACCGTTGAACCCATATGCAGCAGACATACATATGTTATTTTGCGGGTTGGCATCAAGCCTCCCGGCCTTGCCTCCTCCCCCAAAAATACTTACCACACCACTTTGTTCAAGCGTTGGCAATAAAAGGAAGGCCGTTGGATTTTATTGATACAAAACATGGTTATAGGTAAATAATCCATATGGTTGATCATAATAAATCATCCTTTTGGGCACCGGGTACAGAGATGACCCCCTCTGGCCCGTGCCGCCTTGCCACCACAGGCTAGCCTGCTGCTGACTAACTGCCTAGGCATCCAGGGTCTCCAGGGTGAACTGCACCCATATATTCTCCTGGGAGGGTGAGGTAGTTATAAACTCACCCCCCTGCCTTCCATGTACTAGATCCTGCAGCCTGCCTCTTACATGCAGTTAGATGGCCTCTCCTTGGTGAGGCCCTGCGGCAAACGAGTCTTGTTTGCACGACCACCGCCCCAATCCACCCCCTCCCCCCCGCCCTATCAAAGGCAGTTCGCACCGGGGTACTTGTGCTGGCAAGTGGAGCTGTCAGGGAGCGATAAAGGCCAAGAGCTGCCAAAGACCATGTACACTTCAAAGTGGTCTATAGAGCATGGGTTGTTGTTCCCATGTCTACCTCCAGACCCCGTGTCTCCTGCCAAGCATCCCCCCTCACGCTGGACGGCCCCCTGCAATCCACATAAGTGTGTCTCCATTCACGAGTCTTCCTGTGTCTTGTCTGCACGACCACCGCCCCAATCCACCACCCCCCCCCCCGCCCTATCAAAGGCAGTTCGCACCGGGGTACTTGTGCTGGCAAGTGGAGCTGTCAGGGAGCGATAAAGGCCAAGAGGTGCCAAAGACCATGTACACTTCAAAGTGGTCTATAGAGCATGGGTTGTTGTTCCCATGTCTACTTCCATACCCCGTGTCTCCTGCCAAGCATCCCCCCTCACGCTGGACGGCCCCCTGCAAACCGCATAATGCCACGACATATACACGTCATTCATTCACAAACACACCCCTGTTTCGAATTCTTTATAACCCACTTCATATTCTAATGAGAACTTCTTTGCGCTTTGCTAGTCAACCCGTGAAGGTGCTGGTTATCTGCTCTTCGTCTCTGTGAACTTCCGTGACCACTTCGAGGAAACTCGTCAGTTTGCAACCTGTGAACTGCTCCCTGTTCTACGACAAGAAACTACTCTGATCCCTGCATC
The DNA here is from genome assembly GCF_040938575.1 of Ambystoma mexicanum. Taxonomy (NCBI): domain Eukaryota; kingdom Metazoa; phylum Chordata; class Amphibia; order Caudata; family Ambystomatidae; genus Ambystoma; species Ambystoma mexicanum. Next base: position 312,365,972 of record NC_090932.1, read on the forward strand.
TAACTGTTTGTTCGTCAAGGTAAGGCCATGTACCATAATCATTTTGCGTCCAATTTCTTTTCGTTCAAGACTGTACATGCAAGGAACTAGTCACATGTTCTGAGTTTAGTCAAATTATCTTTCTATTTTTTTAAAGTTATTCAAATACTTATCCGCATGTGAATAACGTGTACAGTTCCAAGAATCAAAACAAACCTTGCATTGAACCTTTTATGTGTCATTTAATTTTTTAACACATTGGTATTCATAGAGAATTGTTGATCTTTACTTTTCAGAACTTTCCACAATGCCTGCCTGTTCCATTGGCGGTTGCCCTTCGAAGACCCATAATAAATCTGAAGGTACTATAATGCATGTTTTCCCTAAGACAATAGATCAGATAAGAGAATGGGTCCGATATTGCGGATATCCACCGTCTGAGCTTGAAAGTAGAGTCCTAGAAGTCTTTGCGGACAAGAGGGGTGATCGATACTGCATCTGCAGCAGGCACTTTAGCTCAGACATGTACTCCACATCATTGCTAATAAAGAAGAACACACCTCGAGCAAGGCGAAAATTGCTCTCAACCGCTATTCCCACTCTATTCGTCCACATCCCTCCACTGGTGAGTCAAGTTTACGTATTTATCTCTCGGCCTTGCGGTAGTGTGTAGCATTAGCTAACAATAATTTCCCCATTTATGTATCCACTCAATATGAAGGCGGAAGATTCTCCATCCGTGTCGTTATTGCAGTCATCAGCCACTTCAAGCGCCTATCGGGTAATCTTACTTAGCTATTCTGCCACTGACTTGTTTTAGGCATGTAAATCAATAGTTTTACAGGCCGATTCATGGAATAATTAGCGCGGCGCAAGTGGGCAAAAACGTGCGAATCGCAGTGGAATAGCGAAAATCGCAGTGCAAGTGCGAAAATCGCACGAAAAGCAGCGCAGGTCGATTCATGGAAGTCCGTGCGCGAGAAAACCAGCGGATGTGCGATAAAAAGTGCGCCGCGCACGTTGGCGCACAGGCCATTTAACAGCGTGCGCCAGGTCACAGCGAAAATCGCACAGGCCACAGCGAAATTCGCACATAGCGCGGCGCACGCAACAAAAGTAGGCGGAACACGGGCGTAACACTCGGAATGGGGAACAACTTGCAAAAACGTGGGCGTCACGGGGGAAGTACAGGGCACAAGTGCGCGGAACGCCCACACGCTCGCCTACAACACGTATTCATGGAATAAAATAGGGCAGAAAAGCGCACGCTCAAACCAGCGCACAGGCACAAACACGACCGCCACAAGAAAGCAGGCGGTAGTGTCTCTGCGGCTGTAAGAAATGTGCGCCAAAAGGTGCGCCAACAAATAGCACCCATATACTGCCATGATGAATGTCCTATACTGTGGCCCTCCTGGACAAATGACGTGCAAAGGGGTACCCACAAACACGGACACGCTGACAAAAAATACGTGTGCGTGTATACCGGGGTGCGCGGGAAGTCTCACACGCGATTTGGCCGGGTACGTGGATTTCAGGGGTGCGCGGGAAGTTCCACACGCGATTCCATCAGGGTAGGTGAATTTCAGGGGTGCGCGGGAAGTTCCACACGCGATTCCATCAGGGTACGTGTATTTCAGGGGTGCGCGGGAAGTCCCACATGCGATTACAGCAGGGTACGTGTATTTCAGGGGTGCGCGGGAAGTTCCACACGCGAATAGCCTGGGCGCGTGTATTTCAGGGGTGCGCGGGAAGTTCCACACGCGAATAGCCTGGGCGCGTGTATTTCAGGGGTGCGCGGGAAGTTCCACACGCGAATAGCCTGGGCGCATGTATTTCAGGGGTGCGCGGGAAGTTCCACACGCGAATAGCCTGGGCACGTGTATTTCAGGGGTGCGCGGGAAGTCCCACACGCGATTCCATCAGGGTACGTGTATTTCAGGGGTGCGCGGGAAGTTCCACACGCGATTCCATCAGGGTACGTGTATTTCAGGGGTGCGCGTGAAGTCCCACACGCGATTACAGCAGGGTACGTGTATTTCAGGGGTGCGCGGGAAGTCCCACACGTGATTACAGCAGGGTACGTGTATTTCAGGGGTGCGCGGGAAGTTCCACACGCGAATAACCTGGGCGCGTGTATTTCAGGGGTGCGCGGGAAGTTCCACACGCGAATAGCCTGGGCGCGTGTATTTCAGGGGTGCGCGGGAAGTTCCACACGCGAATAGCCTGGGCGCGTGTATTTCAGGGGTGCGCGGGAAGTCCCACACGCGATTACAGCAGGGTACGTGTATTTCAGGGGTGCGCGGGAATTTCCACACGCGAATAGCCTGGGCGCGTGTATTTCAGGGGTGCGCAGGAAGTCCCACACGCGATTACAGCAGGGTACGTGTATTTCAGGGGTGCGCGGGAATTTCCACACGCGAATAGCCTGGGCGCGTGTATTTCAGGGGTGCGCGGGAAGTTACACACGCGATTAGGCTGGGTGGGTCCTCACAGGTGTTCCCTGTACACCCTCCACGGCCCCTGCAGGCAGACCACAAAACAGGGGACTACCCTGCACACCTGCTCATGTCTCCCACCACCCCCACCCCCCACCATCCAGGGGCACCCTCCACCAGGCCCCCACTCATGTCTCCCACCACCCCCACCCCCCCAGTCACCAGGGGCAGCCTCCACCAGGCCCCCACTCATGTCTCCCACCACCCCCACACCCCCAGTCACCAGGGGCAGCCTCCACCAGGCCCCCACTCATGTCTCCCACCACCCCCACCCCCCAGCAGTGCAGGGGCAGCCTCCACCAGGCCCCCACCCATGTCACCCACCACCCCCACCCCCCAGCATCCAGGGGCAGCCCCCACCAGGCCCCCACTCATGTCCCCTATCACCCCCACCCCCCCGCCACCAGGGGCACCCTCCACCAGGCCCCCACTCATGTCTCCCACCACCCCCACCTCCCAGCAGTGCAGGGGCAGCCTCCACCAGGCCCCCACCCATGTCCAGCCCATGTCTCCCACCACCCCCACCCCCCAGCACTGTGGGGCACCTGCCAGCAGGCCCCCACCCATGTCACCCACCACCCCCACCCCCCAGCACTGTGGGGCACCTGCCAGCAGGCCCCCACCCATGTCACCCACCACCCCCACCCACCAGGGGCAACCTCCACCAGGCCCCCACTCATGTCCCCTATCACCCCCACCCCCCGCCACCAGGGGCACCCTCCACCAGGCCCCCACTCATGTCTCCCACCACCCCCACCCCCGCAGTCACCAGGGGCACCCTCCACCAGGCCCCCACTCATGTCTCCCACCACCCCCACCCCCCACCATCCAGCGGCACCCTCCACCAGGCCCCCACTCATGTCTCCCACCACCCCCACCCCCCCAGTCACCAGGGGCAGCCTCCACCAGGCCCCCACTCATGTCACCCACCACCCCCACCCCCCAGCACTGTGGGGCACCTGCCAGCAGGCCCCCACCCATGTCACCCACCACCCCCAGCCACCAGGGGCACCCTCCACCAGGCCCCCACCCATGTCACCCACCACCCCCACCCCCCAGCATCCAGGGGCAGCCCCCACCAGGCCCCCACTCATGTCCCCTATCACCCCCACCCCCCCGCCACCAGGGGCACCCTCCACCAGGCCCCCACTCATGTCTCCCACCACCCCCACACCCCCAGTCACCAGGGGCAGCCTCCACCAGGCCCCCACTCATGTCTCCCACCACCCCCACCCCCCAGCAGTGCAGGAGCAGCCTCCACCAGGCCCCCACCCATGTCCCCCTGCCCCCAGGTCCTGACGATACACAATCATGGCAGTAATGGGCAGCATACCCAGCACAAACACCCAGGCAAGGATTGCATCCACCCACATAGTGAATGCAATTACATGACACAACCCCAATGGCAAGTATGTAAATGAACACATGTCCGTCACACACACATACACAATGGCTGCAAGTGAATGTCAAAACCCATATCATGACATGTATGAAACCAAAGACAAAATAACACAAGTGGAAGTAAAAATAAAAAATGTATTAAAGATTAAAAATAAGTAAACAAATCAAACATACAACTATGTGGATAACAAAATAAATGGTCCATGTCGGAGAACAAAAGTAAAAATCAAAAAAAGAAAAAGGAATACAAAAACAAATGTTGACCAAAGCAATATCAAGTAGAAGGAAAAGAATGAAAAACCATTTCCACATGGTGAACACAATAATGAAAAAAAGAAAATGTTCCTTCAAAAAACAAACTAAATACAGGAATGTACCAGGGTCCATGAGCCCAACACCATAAAGGAAACCTACTACTACCTAATGAAAAAGAATATATACAAAAAAGTGGCCATTGTCCGAGCGGTCCAAAATAATAAAAACAAATAAAGGAAACCTAACACTAACTAACTACATAACTATATACAAAGGCAGCGGGCAAGTCCTGCGGCTCACTTGTTGATGTTGCTGGCCAGGGCATCATCGAACTCCATGTCGATGTCCTGGAGGCGGGACTCTGTCCTAGCCCCGAGGTCTCGCAGGGATAACCCCATGTTCAGCTCAAACTCCCTGCGAGCTTCCTCGAGGCACTCAGCCCGCCTCAACACCCGACGCATGGAGAACTCCGCCCTGACCATGGCGAGCCGCTCCTCTTCCACCCGCTGCCGCTCCGCACCTATCCGCTGGACCAACTGCTCCCACACGGAAGACACCACCATCCCAGGGTTGCCCTGCCCTCCGGCCGATGCCTGCCCCTCTGATCTTGATGGCCCCGAGCCATGATGCCTCCCACGTCGAGCCCGCTGCTGCCTCCGACGCCACTGCCTCTGCCAGCACGACGGCATCCAGGCTGATGGAAACCACCGACGCCGTCGTGCACGTGCCCTGCCTGATGATGCTGTCACATCTTCCATCTGCTGGGGTCCAGTTGCTGTGTTGTCCACCCCTGCTGGACCTCCGACTCCCAACTGTGGCAGGGATGGGATCCCCACCGAGCTGGCTGCATTGGTCGGGGCAGGTCCACAGGGGGCCCTGGTGGCATCTGGGCTGGAAGACGGCAAGGAGAACGACTGGTGGATAGCCTGCACAGAGGAGGAGAGGGCCGCCACATTGGCCAACACATGCAGGAAACCCCCGAACATGGCCGATCCCAATTGGGCCACGTCGGCACGGTGCACTTCGTGATGACGTGCGTGCTCCTCCCGGGAAGCACGCACGGCATCACGAATCACAGCCGTGCGCATCGCGACCCCAATCAGGACCTTCTCCACACGGCCAGGGGTTCCCACGTCCGCAGGTGGAGGGGAGTCAGGTGACATGGACATCCCCTCTACCTGCGGACGGGCCTGGGACGGGGCATCCCTGCTGGTGCATGGTGGTGCACTCACAGGGTCAGGGACAGCGACATGCACAGGCCCCTCCACGGTGACCTGTGCTGCCTCCTGTCCCTGGCCCTGGACTGCACCACTTGCACCAGCAGGGATGCCCCCACCAGGCCCCATGTCTGCCCCAGTGGCGGCCTCCTCCTCCTCTGTGCAAACCACCAACCTGGATGGCTCCTCACCGTCTCCCACCGTAGCAGGCCCCTGTGGGGGCTCACCCACCCCTTCCGCTGCAGCCGTGGGGGCATCCCCGCCGCCTTGCTCCACAGCGCCGTCTCCGCCCTCTTCTTCACTAGCCGCTGCGTAGAGGGAGACAAAGAACACAAGCATCAGGGTATTGTACAATGGTCCCCTAGACAGGAAGCAATAGCAGATGACCACCACTGTCAAAGTACACTTCCATCATGTCCCTCCACAACACATGGGTCAGTCCAGGCAAAACACACACAGTAACAGGCATGCTGCATGCCATGGACATTTCCATGCATGTCCAATGGACTCTTGAAACATTCAATGATATGTAACTCACATGCATCATGGCTCATGCCTTTCACATGCACACACTTCACCTCAGTCACATCCATCTGGCCCCAAACACAACAAACACAGCGGATACAAGGGCAATTTGGCTGCTTCACTGAATCTGTGCATTGTCACACACATGTGTCATGCATCCATGGCATGCACAAGTCACAGACACGCAGGTCAGCCACACAGACATGGCTACCACATATGTACCTGGCATCAGCACCCATCCCTCACCCCCACCCATGTCCCGGTACAGAGACTGGCATGCTCTCATGTTCAAAATCTGCATAGGGGTCCCCATGCGGCATTTGAACACATGCAACAACCATGTGGGTCACACATCACTGGTTGCACATGCATTACCATGATGTCCATGCACACATACATGCATACATGGCCTATGGCACACATACAGGCAAGTATCATAGACCCAGCACACAGCAACATGCCCTGTGTCACACAGTAATGCTTGGACACTTAACGCTCAACTCCAGACGTGCCTCCCTCTCAAGGATCTGGGCGTGGAGCGCTGGGCGTACGCGTTCCAGGACCCTCATCTGGATGGAACTCATGCGGCCCCGGCCCCCCTCCACGAGGCGCCGGGCCTTCACAAGGGTCCTGGACCTCAAGTCCTCCCAGCGCTTCTTGATCTTCTGGACGTTGCGGGTTGCCACCCCCTCCGCGTTGATGGCAACCACACAGTCGGCCCAGATCCTCTCCCGTCCATCCTTGCTGGCGCGGGACGATCCAAAGAGGGCATCATACTGCCCCAGGACATGCTCCACCAGGACACCAACTTCGGTGGCAGTGAAGCTGGTGCCCCTCTGCCCCTCTGGCCTGGGGTTGCCACTGGTGCCAGATGTGGAAGTGCCCGACATGGCAACCCCAGAGGCAGGTGTGGGTGGGCAACTGGGTCCTGGGGCTGGGCTGTCGAGCGATGTAATCCCAGTCGGGAGTCTTCAGTTCCAGCAGGGGTGGACACAGCAACTGGACCCCTGCAGATGGCTGATGTGCAGGCACCAAATGGCAGGGCACAGTGGCAGCAGGCAGGCAGGCAAGCAGGCAGCAGCAGATGGCACGTGGGAGGCTGCTCGGGGCACGGGGGGCAGTAACTCGGCCTTCTGGGCAGGAGCGTGGTCTTCTGTGTGTTTTCGCGTGGCCAGCTTGATACGGAGTGATTTGGCACGTGAAAATTCGGCACGTCAGCGTGAAATCCGAGGAAAGGCCCTTAGCGCGTAAGCGCGTAAGCACGCATACGCGATTCTATTGGTCCAGAGTCCCTCAGCGCGTAAGCGCGTATGTGACGTGACCCGCAAGGGTGTTCCCCACCCAGCACGTGATGACGGAGCACACGTGTAAATACTGCACGTCAGAGTGTCATCGCGTGTAATTGGACAAAAGTGCGCGTACACGCGATCGGCCTATGTATGTGTATTTCAGGGGTGCGCGGGCACTTACACACGCAAGTACGTCAGCGCACCTGTATCCCGCTGTGCGTGTGAATTTCCACACGCTATTGGACTGGGAACTGGATTCCAGGGGTGCGCGGGTCACACGCTCGCCTAGAACACGCGCAAAGCATGAATTTGCGCACTTTAACAATAACAAGCCAGATGCCAGGATGAACATACCGTTCCTAGCAGCAGTGGCAGTGGGCTACCAAAGGAGGAGGAGGAGGATAGTCAGGGCCAGAATATTCACACCCAGAACCAGCCTTTTCGGGATGCCTGATGACCAGGTGTATGGAAGGTACAGGTTTCCACCACACATAATACTGGACCTGGTGAGTGAGTGGGAGGATGACCTCACATCACCCACCCTGTGCTCCCAAGCACTCAGCCCCCTGGAGAAGGTCCTCAATGTACTGCACTTCTTAGCCACTGGATCATTTCAGCGGACAAGTGCCATAGTGGGTGGGGTGTCACAGGCCACCCAGTCACGCTGCCTACACCAGGTCTTGAACATCATCACTGCACGCCCATCAGTCCGCAGGCACATATACCTGCCCAGAACACCTGCAGAAAGGCATGCTGCCGCCCTGGATTTTTACGGTGTGGCACGATTCCCCAAAGTGCTAGGTGCCATCGACTGCACCCATGTGGCTCTACGTCCCCCCAGGGCATCTGAGCACATCTATAGGAACCGCAAGCACTGGCATTCCATCAACGTGCAGGTAGTATGTAATGCCAAGGGAATCATCACCTCAGTATATGCCAACTATCCCGGGTCCACCCACGACAGCTTCATTTACCGAATGTCCACCCTATGCCGGGACCTAGATGCTGGGCGGCATGGCGATACATGGCTGCTTGGTGAGTATGTATGCCACTGCACATTCATGCATGTTGGATACTGAGCAAGGTCACAACCCCACCAATGATACCAATCACCACCTCCACAGGGGACAGTGCCTACCCTCTCAGCCCCCACATGATGACGCCAATTCGGAACCCCACCACGCCACCCGAGGTAAGATATAACACAGCCCACATTACAACCCGGGGCATAGTGGAGCGCACATTCGGAGTGCTAAAGTCACGCTTTCGCTCCCTTGACCGTTCTGGCGGGCAGCTGTTATACGCTCCCCCAGTAGTGTGCAGGATCATAGTGGCAGCATGTGTCCTGCACAACGTTGCAACACGCCGGGGCCTAGCCGTGGACATGGTGGTGGCCCCACATCCCCAACCACATGCACAGCCGCTGCGCATGGGAGGGGAAAGGGCACGGGGGGAGGCAGCCCATACACAGCTAGTGGCTAATTACTTCACATAGTAATCACACCCCTGTGGACTGCACACTGGCCTGGCACATTCCATCTGACAGTCAATGATGACTCAACCTGACACTGATCCTGAATGTCTGGAGATTCAACCGTGAAAAGCATATCAGCCTGAGATTGTTCACCTGGAAGTGTTACAATGTGTGCATCCCTACCCACACACACCACCAATGCAGTGTTGTGAAGAAACACATTCAAGCAGCTAAAATGAATACCCACTTGCTAAATGCAACAAGAGGACAGTGCCATGTCACCCAACCCATCCCCAGCACCGCCACACAACACACCGTGCCATGTCATGCTATGTGCAGGTAAACAAAGTAATCCTCACAACATGACAAGTGTTGCGATGTACAGTGTCCCCAATTGAAACTTGCTACACCTGAAATACTCACTGTAATGCAGGACCAACAACAAACTTGAGCAGGTACTACCATTGACATGACTTCACTAATGTGATAAATCAGTAGTCTCACCACCTGGAAATGCCTGCACTCCCACCACTTCCAACTGAACAGTGTTGGCGCCATGTAGAGTTGTAGGTGCACTGCTGCCAACAAGGACCCCATCTCCAGACTAGAGGGCCTTGTGTAGACATGAGGTAGGGACCTGCAAATTGGGAAGCAGACACAGATGATGAGTTACACATCAATGCAACATGCAGTGTACAACACAACAGCAATATGCACTAGGAATGTATACACAGTATTGACTAGACTACCCACACATGTAGTGGGAGTCCAATGTCACCATGTACTTCAATGTCACTTGGGCACACCCTTTGCAAGCCCATGGAAACGGGAAGCAGGAGGGGTGTGTGTGACTCAAACCCAGGCATCTGAACCTAATACATGACAAGCCTGCATGTGCCCAGCCACAATGCAGCGTATGCCCACAGGAACCACGGAAGCCGACAAATTGTCCCAAAAAAATTGGGAAAAATATAAAATTAAAAATAAAAATAAAAATAAAAATGAAAAAAAATCAAAAATGGCCATTAAAGGGCCCGGGGGGGTTGGGGAGGCCACCCAGGAGGTCCGAGGTCAGGGTGCACACCAAAACCCACCTGTGTGGATCCTGGGAAAAAAAAACACCTCCGTGGGCTCATGGCCCACACGGCTACCCTATTGTGGGAGTATCACTGCTGTCGCTATTATCACCCTGTGCAGCTGCATCCGGAGGTGGTTGCACTATGGGAGGCAGCCCACGCAAGGCCCTACTCTGTTCCTCCATGGCTGCAAGCATGCGGGTGTGGTAGGTCTCGTTCTGGAGGATGAGGGTGCAGAGGTCCCCATGCAACAACTCACGGGATGCCCGGACCTCCGCCCTGGTTGCTTGCATCTCAGCTGAGAGCGTACGGGTGAGACGCACCAGCTGCTGTTCTGTCCTTTGGTGTGTTGAAGCCTCAAGCTCAACAAGAGTCGTCCTGAGTTGATGTAGCTCCTGCCTCAGGGCTTCCCTGTGGCCCTGGGACTCTATGGAGATGGCCTCCTGCAGAGTCACCAGTGCCGCCCGCCTGTCCCTGTTGGACGCCAACATGTCCTCCCTGTGTGACTGGCAGATGGAGTTGGTTGCCTGCTCTAGTCGCTCCATCAGCCTTTCAGGGGGGACAATGGAAGTGGCCACCCTATCCATGGCCTGAGCCATCATCTCGGATGATGCTGCCTGTTGGTTAGCCATACCGTAAATGGATTGCTCCCATGCGGTATTGCCAGGTGGCGTACGGCCACCACGTCGGCGGGCACCACACCTGTCTGGGGCAAGGCGGACTGCGCCTTGCTGTGCCGGCACTGCCTGAGGCTGCAGGACTGCATTCCCCCTCTGATCTGCTGGCCCAGGAACAGGATCAGATGTCGCGGAGTGTGACCCTGCATCCGTAACCACCAAAGGCCTAGCTGCCAACACTGACATCCCCATTGAGGGTTCTGACCCTGGTGCAGGTGGGTGGGACAGAACAGAATCCCTCCCTGGAACACTCACCTGCGACGGCACGTAGGTCTCATCATCCGAGTCAACAGCTGAGTACAGCTCGGGGGAGGTGCAGCCAGAGACACCCCTTGAGAGCACGACCTGCAGCACTTGTGGGTTCTCACCCACCAGCACACCACGTCCCTCACTGGTGGTTGGTCGGCCCTCGGACCCCTCCTGGCTCTGCACCATCTCCACAACCCCAGCAGTATCAGGTGCGTCTTCCCCTGCAATGACATAATGACAAAGAAATGGAAACACGCATTAGCACCATGGCACACAATGAGGGCTGAGAAGCAAGAGAACCAGTACTTCATTGACACATGTCCCACATGACTAAGACCCTCCCATGCATGCACCCTCACTGCGCATGAAGGGCAGGAAAATGGCACACACTCATGACACAAAGATGGAAGATGAACACATTTTCTGCATGCTGCCTGGCAGTGGCATCACACATTGGCCTGTGATTGCCAGGTGACACACACATGCCATCACACAGCTGGCATGTACCATTGCTATTGAGTGTAGATGGAGAGGAGGGCAGCACTTATTCATTCAGTCCAGTTCCCGCATGCAATAGCTTTTCTAATTCAAACAGGTCTGATTTTTCACCTGGAGCTGCCAGTCCAATATGGTCCAATTGCACAGGGACATGTGTGAACATATGATATCCAGGTAACAAAGTCACTCCACTTTACCATAGCCATGCCAGACATGTGACCAGAGGACTGAGGAATGTCTAGTATAAGTGGTGGAATGCAAACAATCTGTCTGATTGAACATAGAAAAATAAGCAACAATGTTGTGGCAAGGTGACACTACAAGGGCAACTGGGGTGCTGTTGGGCTAGATGTCTACTGTTGGCAGAAGGGATACTGCAATGGCCAAATGCAGCTCTGCAGGATGTATTGCATGAAGCACATGGCTGACCCATACGACTCAGGCGCACACACTCTCACCTGGCACACAAACAGATGCCCTCACACACACACCATGCACATGGATGACACACACATGCATGTGCACTCACCGGACAATGCCTCGTAATCAGGCAGATCTCCCACGCCTTGGATCTGTTCCTCCGTGACGTAGGTCCCAGCGACTGACTCATGTGGAGTGAGTTCCATGTCTAATACTGGAGACCCACCTCCAGTCACTAGAGTTGCGGCATGACTTGAGGCCAGCTTCTTCTTTGCCCTGCGCATTAGGTCATTCCAGCGCTTATAGCAATCATTGGCTGTGCGCCTCACGATTCCAAGGGCACTTACGATGTCCGCAACGGTCTGCAAGTGTGCCTGGCGTTGTGCAGGTGTGGTCTTGGATCCTGCAACAATGACCATCTCGTTATCATGTCCGGACACATACTGGACAAGTGCATTCAGTTCGTCATCCGTGAAGCTGGGCTTCCTGGACGGGCCGGACTGTGTAGCCGTGTCTGGGGCATCAGCCTGTGCCGGATGAGCACTCTTCCTCTTCCGCTTGGAAGGTGGTGGTGATCCTGAGTGTCCTGCGCCGCTCTGGACACTAGGGGCAGGAGCCCTGGTGGGCTCTGTATCAGGTGTGTGGGATTGCACACTCAGCATGGGAGTTGGTGCAGGCATTGGCTCTAGTGTAATGGTGTCAGGGGGAATGTCAGCAGGATGGACTAGGACCGACACTGTCCTGGCTGGGTGTGTGAGAGCTGGGGTGGATGGAGCCGCAGCTGCCCCTGCAGCCTCTCCGCCCTGCCTACTTGGGGCAGCAGATGACCTTGCTGCCCCCGATCCACGTGGCATGATGGCATCAACGTGCACCAGCGCACGTGTCGTAGCCCTGCTGACCTGGAAGTCAGCCATGGAGTCAGCCAGGTCTGGTGCCACAATGGGCTGGTCCAACAAGGGCTGAGCATGGATGGTGTCAGCCACATCAGCCTCAACGGGAGGGGGGGAGGGGGAGGAGGGGGGGATTATGGGTGCCCTTGACTGGTCCTCCACACATGGGGGGACAGGCTCACCCTGCAAGTTACGACCACGTCCCCTACCGGATCCACCACGGCCACCACTTGTGGCTCTTCCACCTTTGCCACCCTTACGGAATCCTCGCCTCCCAGCCATGGCACTGATATTAATGTGCGTATGGGAGTGGATGTAGACTATTGTCCTGGGCAATTGGGGGTCAAAGGGGTTGGGTACCAGATGGTAATTGTACCCTAGTGCTCTAGCAAGGCTGAATGTAACCCCTGGGGAAAGATGACGGGTCACGCAATGCACAGGAGGCCCAAAAAAGGGAGATGACGTGCACGCAACCCCTCCTAGACCACGTGTGCAGAAAGAAAAACCTGCACTACGCTGTGGCACCCAGTAACACAAGAATGAACGTATGTGTGTCACACGCAGCCTAGAATGACCTCTGAAGGGTTAGGCTACACACGGGGCAAGCACAGAAGTTAGATACGTGCGTGACTCACCGTCTGCCAGGTAAAAGAGCGTGAAAAATGAGCGCGTTTGGTTGGCAACACCCCCGCCAAAAGAATATTTGTACGCTGTCTGAGGAGACAGGACAACAGTAGAAGGGGACACTGTTTGAGGGAACAGGCCCAGGTAAACCAGTACAAGAGAAAAAAGAGAAAAAGCTGTCAGAGGTAACAGGGAGTACGAACTGGAAACGCCGTGAAGTAAATCGCGTGTGAAACGACAAGAAGTACAGAATTCACCCACTCGCTCTCCTCGAAAAGCACGTACAAGGAAATGGTGTTCTACACGTACCTTATATACAGGCCCACACGTACAGCGTCACTTACGCGGCGTGTACGTGCTAGGGCCATTGCCACCAATCACACGCTTTGCCACTTCTGCGTGTAGGTCCTTTTTCACCAATCACACGCTTTGTCACTTCTGCGTGTAGGTCCTTTTTCACCAATCACATGCTTTGTCACTTCTGCGTGTAGGTCCTTTTTCACCAATCACACGCTTTGTCACTTCTGCGTGTAGGTCCTTTTTCACCAATCACACGCTTTGTCACTTCTGCGTGTAGGTCCTTTTTCACCAATCACACGCTTTGTCACTTCTGCGTGTAGGTCCTTTTTCACCAATCACACGCTATGTCACTTCTGCGTGTAGGTCCTTTTTCACCAATCACACGCTTTGTCACTTCTGCGTGTAGGTCCTTTTTCACAAATCACACGCTTTGTCACTTCTGCGTGTAGGTCCTTTTTCACCAATCACACGCTTTGTCACTTCTGCGTGTAGGTCCTTTTTCACCAATCACACGCTTTGTCACTTCTGCGTGTAGGTCCTTTTTCACCAATCACACGCTTTGTCACTTCTGCGTGTAGGTCCATTTTCAACTATTACACGCTTTGACACTGGGACGTGTCACGCAACATTTTCCTACGCGTGCACGTCGATTTACACGCAGACGTGTTTGATTTTCGTGTGCAAAATCACTCGTATCAAGCTGGCCACGTGTTCACACACGGAAGACCACGCTCCTGCCCAGGGGGCCAAATTACTGCCCCCCAGAGCCCTGAGCACGCTCCCACCTGCCATCTGCTGCTGCCTGACTGCCTGATGGCCACGTGCCCTGCCATTTGCTGCCTGCACATCAGCCAGGGGTGCTGTTGCTGTGACCACCCCTGCTGGAACCAAAGGCTCCCGACTGCTTTTCCGTCGCCCCACAGCCCTGCCCCAGGACCCAGTTGCCCACCCACTCCTGCCTCTGGGGTTGCCATGTCGGCCACTACAACAGGTGGCACCAGTGCCAACCCCCGGCCAAGGAGGCAGAGGGGCACCAGCTTCAGTGCCAGGGAAGTTGGTGTCGTGGTGGAGGCTGCCCCTGCACTGCTGGGGGGTGGGGGTGCAAGGGGACATGAGTGGGGGCCTGGTGGAGGGTGCCCCTGCACTGCTGGGGGTGGGGGGGGTGGGAGACATGGGTGGGGGCCTGGTGGAGGCTGCCCCTGGTGGCTGGGGGGTGGGGGTGGTGGGAGACATGGGTGGGGGCCTGGTGGAGGCTGCCCCTGCACTGCTGGGGGGTGGGGGTGGTGGGAGACATGGGTGGGGGCCTGGTGGAGGCTGCCCCTGCACTGCTGGGGGGTGGGGGTGGTGGGAGACATGGGTGGGGGCCTGGTGGAGGCTGCCCCTGCACTGCTGGGGGGTGGGGTGGTGGGAGACATGGGTTGGACATGGGTGGGGGCCTGGTGGAGGGTGCCCCTGCACTGCTGGGGGTGGGGGGGGGTGGGAGACATGGGTGGGGCCTGGTGGAGGCTGCCCCTGCACTGCTGGGGGGTGTGGGTGGTGGGAGACATGGGTGGGGGCCTGGTGGAGGCTGCCCCTGCACTGCTGGGGGGTGGGGGTGGTGGGAGACATGGGTGGGGGCCTGGTGGAGGGTGCCCCTGGTGGCTGGGGGGTGGGGGTGGTGGGAGACATGGGTGGGGGCCTGGTGGAGGCTGCCCCTGCACTGCTGGGGGGTGGGGGTGGTGGGAGACATGGGTGGGGGCCTGGTGGAGGCTGCCCCTGGTTGCTGGGGGGTGGGGGTGCAAGGGGACATGAGTGGGGGCCTGGTGGAGGCTGCCCCTGCAGTGCTGGGTGGTGGGGGTGGTGGGAGACATGGGTGGGGGCCTGGTGGAGGCTGCCCCTGCACTGCTGGGGGGTGGGGGGTGGGAGACATGGGTGGGGGCCTGGTGGAGGCTGCCCCTGCACTGTTGGGGGGTGGGGGTGGTGGGAGTCATGGGTGGGGGCCTGGTGGAGGCTGCCCCTGGTTGCTGGGGGGTGGGGGTGCAAGGGGACATGAGTGGGGGCCTGGTGGAGGCTGCCCCTGCACTGCTGGGGGTGGGGGGGGTGGGAGACATGGGTGGGGGCCTGGTGGAGGCTGCCCCTGCACTGCTGGGGGGTGGGGGTGGTGGGAGACATGGGTGGGGGCCTGGTGGAGGGTGCCCCTGGTGGCTGGGGGGTGGGGGTGGTGGGAGACATGGGTTGGACATGGGTGGGGGCCTGGTGGTGGCTGCCCCTGCACTGCTGGGGGGTGGGGGTGGTGGGAGACATGGGTGGGGGCCTGGTGGAGGCTGCCCCTGGTGGCTGGGGGGTGGGGGTGGTGGGAGACATGGGTGGGGGCCTGGTGGAGGCTTCCCCTGCACTGCTGGGGGGTGGGGGTGGTGGGAGACATGGGTGGGGGCCTGGTGGAGGCTGCCCCTGGTTGCTGGGGGGTGGGGGTGCAAGGGGACATGAGTGGGGGCCTGGTGGAGGCTGCCCCTGCACTGCTGGGGGGTGGGGGTGGTGGGAGACATGGGTGGGGGCCTGGTGGAGGCTGCCCCTGCACTGCTGGGGGGTGGGGGTGGTGGGAGACATGGGTGGGGGCCTGGTGGAGGGTGCCCCTGGTGGCTGGGGGGTGGGGGTGGTGGGAGACATGGGTTGGACATGGGTGGGGGCCTGGTGGAGGCTGCCCCTGCACTGCTGGGGGGTGGGGGTGGTGGGAGACATGGGTGGGGGCCTGGTGGAGGCTACCCCTGCACTGCTGGGGGGTGGGGGTGGTGGGAGACATGGGTGGGGGCCTGGTGGAGGCTGCCCCTGGTGGCTGGGGGTGGGGGTGGTGGGAGACATGGGTGGGGGCCTGGTGGAGGCTGCCCCTGCACTGCTGGGGGTGGGGGGGGGTGGGAGACATGGGTGGGGGCCTGGTGGAGGCTGCCCCTGCACTGCTGGGGGGTGGGGGTGGTGGGAGACATGGGTGGGGGCCTGGTGGAGGCTGCCCCTGGTTGCTGGGGGGTGGGGGTGCAAGGGGACATGAGTGGGGGCCTGGTGGAGGCTGCCCCTGCACTGCTGGGGTGGGGGGGGGGTGGGAGACATGGGTGGGGGCCTGGTGGAGGCTGCCCCTGGTGGCTGGGGGGTGGGGGTGGTGGGAGACATGGGTGGGGGCCTGGTGGAGGCTGCCCCTGCACTACTGGGGGTGGGGGTGGTGGGAGACATGGGTGGGGGCTTGGTGGAGGCTGCCCCTGCACTGCTGGGGGGTGGGGGTGCAAGGGGACATGAGCAGGTGTGCAGGGTAGTCCCCTGTTTTGTGGGCTGCCTGCAGGGGCCGTGGAGGGTGTACAGGGAACACCTGTGAGGACCCACCCAGCCTAATCGCATGTGTAACTTCCCACGCACCCCTGTAATACACGTACCCAGCCAAATCACGTGTGATAATTCCTGCGCACCCCTGTAATACACGTACCTGGCCAAATCGCGTGTGATAATTCCTGCGCACCCCTGTTATACACATACCCAGACAAATCGCGTAGCCAAATCGCGTTTGATAATTCCCGCGTACCCCTGTAATACACGTGCCCTGGCTAATCGTGTGTGAGACTTCACGCGTACCCCTGTAATACACGTCCCCTGGGCAATCGCGTGTAAAACTGCCCGCGTACCCCTGTAATACACGTACTCTGGCTAATCGCGTGTAAAACTTCCCCCGTACCCCTGATATGAACGTTACCCGCTTTGCGTTCCTTGTTTGGCAGCCCTGTAAACTGGTCCAGGGTTAGCGCAGCCCTTTGCGATGATTTAGCGATTTTGATGGCTTTTCCTTGCGCGAGGGCGTTCTTGGGGGCGTTACTGGCGCTGCTGCAGGGTCGCTGCGATACTCTGCGCCACGGCTGGTTTGGGAGCCTAAAATCCATGAATACGCTGTGCGCGGAAATCGGTTTCAGCGCACGTGCCTGGCGCGGACAATCGCACGCGGACACTCTGCGCCAGCCGCTTGCGACACTTTTCTGCGAAATTCTATGAATTACCCTGTTAATATATCGTGTGATTATTTTACCTAATGGTACACCCTTGTACTCGTCCTCTAGTCTTTGTTTTCAGTTATAATTATTGTTATCCAAAATAATGCAAGTACTGTCTTTCAGGGAGATGCTGAGGAGTCCAACGTATTGACGACAACCGTTGATGTCACTCAGATGCTCGAGGTACGTTTCCGGACAGTTCCATCGATGGAGATCATCAGATCTTGCATTCTTGTAGCGTGATTGTTACACACAATGTTTCTTTCGTTTTTAGCCATTGATATGTCCTTCTGTCGTCGCCCTCCTATGTGTCTTCTTTTTTCAATATTGTGTTCATTACTAATGAAAGTCCTATGTTTCAGGGAGTCGATGGAGCATTAGTCCAAGAAGAAGGGGGAGCATGCAGTTACGGGTCGGCGCAACAGCTTGCAGAAGTGTGCACCGCAGTTACATCGTCCCTTGATGTTCTTATGCATTTCGAGGTATGGATACTGACAGTTCGATCAAGCGAAATCATATGACGTGATTACATCCGCTATACTTCCTTCTTTATTAACGCAAGTACTATGTTTCAGGGAGATGACAGAGCTTCTTCTACAAGAACATCACCCCTAGTAGTTGATGCAGATATCTGGGTGGTGACACTTCCAACGATCGAGCAAATCGAATCATATTTAGATATCCATTATTTATTTTAGACAACTGATCATTTGTGCAGGTCTATTTAGATGAGCCGTTGACGCCTGCACAAAGTGTATGTTCTTTTTAACAAAATAGAAAACCATACTAATGCAATTACTGTGTTTCAGGGAGTTACTGAAGCATCATCTTCAATAATATCATCAATGGAAGTCTATGAGGAGCCCGAGGTATGGATCTTGACAGTTCCATCTAACTAGATCAACAATGCGTGAATAATTGTCTTTTGAATGTTCTACACAAAGCGTTCATTCGTGTTTTGCTATTGAGATGTACGTGGGTATTGGTCCCCAAGTACATTTTGTGTTTTCAATATTATTATACATACTAATGAAAGTTCTATGTTTCAGGGAGTCGATGGAGCGTCAGTGCGTGATGGATGTGCTTATCATGAAAATATAGTCGTTGCAGCGCAAGAGGAAGTGGAGACATGCACAGACGAGTCGGAGCAACAGCGTCCCGATGTTGAAGTTTGAGGCAAGAAAGTTTCAAAGAAAAGAAAGCAAAAGAAGGTTAGTGTCCTGGTCACTATATTATGTTGTTTTTCACTGTTAATAGTTCAATACTGTAAGTTGTGTTTAAACTGAACATCCCTTTTCCAATCTGTCCTCTAGTTGCGAGTGGGTGTACGAACTAGATCTACACAGACAGTGAAGCGAACGAGAGATGTTGCTTGTCAAACCTTTTGGCAGGGACTTGAGACTGGAGATGCATCGTGCCAATGGGAAGAATATGAAGTGATTGACAACGGAGCTATACCACATCCAGCCATTGATAGTGAATGTCCTCCTGGTAGTTCGGATGCAGTCGGAGATCAATTCACAGAATCCACACCCGCAAAAACTAAGACCGCGAGAAAGTTGAAGAAATTGTTTTATTCACCCATCGCCGGAGAAGGAACAGAGGTTGCAATGGAAGAGAATGAAGTGGACGACAATGAAACACCATCAATATCACTGAACATAGCGGAAGACGATATCAGAGATTCTACCTTTCATGTGAGTGACATGTCATCAACGTTACAGGCCGAACCAGCTGGGATGCAGAGTGACAGTATAAGGAAAGAGGCCAAATTCATTGTATTCGATAGTTGTTTGTTTGATATTATTATTCGGATGAAATGTGGGCATTCGGTTGGTGGGGAAGTATGTGGGGAGCCATTGATTAATGTGACTCGTGCAATTCGAGGCACTAACCTTAAAATACATGCCACCTGTACAAAATATCATCCTTTCTCATGGTCTGCACAACCCATGCTGGGGCAACTGCCAGCAGGCAATCTACTTTGTGCAGCGGCTGCACTTTTTAGTGGTTCAAGTTTTAAAAAGTTAGAGTCTTTCTTTCAGTTTGTGGGAATCCATTTCATTGCGAAAACTGAGTTCTACAAATACCAAACCGATTATCTATTTCCAGCCATTAGCGAAGCTTGGAGAATGGAAAAAATGTCTATTGATAGTACATTCGCGGGCAAACGGTTCAGGCTAGCCGGTGATGGACAGTGCGACAGCCCAGGATTTTCAGCCAAGTACTGCACCTACCACTTTCAGGACATGGAAAGTAAGAAAATTGTGAGTTCGGTGGTCGTGCAGGTGTCACAAAGTACATCCTCAGTGGCCATGGAGAAAGTTGGCTTTGTAGCATCATTGCAAGAACTACAATCGCGGGGAATGGTGATCGACCTGATAGCCACGGACAGACACGTTTCAATTGCCAAGACAATGAGAGAAGAGTACAAAAATATAAATCACCAATTTGACGTTTGGCATCTTGCAAAAACAATCAATAAAAAAATGTCGGCTGCAGGTAAAAAAAAAGATATGCAAGGTATTTCACAGTGGTCCAAGTCAATCAGCAACCATCTTTGGTGGAGCTCAAAAACATGTGGAGGGTCGTTGGAAATTCTACTGGAAAAATGGCGGTCAGTAATGCTACACTGTAGCAACGTTCACCGCTGGACCACAAACCAACATTTCCACAATTGTGA
Source organism: Ambystoma mexicanum (assembly GCF_040938575.1). Taxonomy (NCBI): domain Eukaryota; kingdom Metazoa; phylum Chordata; class Amphibia; order Caudata; family Ambystomatidae; genus Ambystoma; species Ambystoma mexicanum. The sequence goes on from NC_090932.1 coordinate 312,386,031, forward strand.
ACATGGCCATTTGTCCACAGAGGAGGCACGGAAGAAGAAGTGGTTGATTCCTTCATCACCCACTCACAAAGCCATTGAAAAGATTGTATTTGATAAAACTATAACAAGAGATTTGAGGGGACTCACGGAATTCTGCCACACAGGAGATTTGGAGGTGTTCCACAATATGTGCCTAAAGTACAGGCCAAAACGATTGCATTTTGGCATGGAGGGCATGATAAATCGGACTCTTCTAGCGGTCTTGGCACATAACCATAATGTTGGCCGTCAACAAAGTAGGACGACCGGAACTTTAGGGACGCTTCGCTACAATAAGGCCTTCACAAAAAGAAGTAAACAATGGGTTATCAAACCAGTGTTTGAGGATATGCAATATGACTTTATTGAGAGACTTATTGTTGATGTCCTAGATAGGCACGTACATGGAGTTGTGAACGAACCTGTGCAGGGGACAACTGCATTGCCACCCAACATTGCCTCTGTTCCATGTCCACCTAAAGAAGAGCTCATTGAGAAATACACATCACGGTTTAAATGATTGTAATTTGATTGTCTGTTCTCTCGAGTCTCCTCATGTCGCAGGCCCATTGAATATGTGTAGCTATGTATTGTGTAAATAAAAGTGATTGCTCTGTGAGTCCTGTGAGATGGCCTTACACTGAATGTAGCTAACTAGGAATGTGTGCTCGTTCAAAGTGAAGGTCAGCTGCTTTGATTTTTTTCTCGGGTGCCGGAATGGCCCACGACTCAGTATAAGGTTCTATTGTTATTTGACCTTGACAGGCCGGGACCATCCCGAAAGACTTCTTTTTGGGGGTGTGGGGCAATAACGTAAGAAACGATAATGAATATAATTTCAGAAACGAAAGCCATTTAATGTTCATTCATTAGAAGAAATAACGTCGGCATAGAAGGAGTGGTATTTTGGGGCTGCCCTACGCACAGGCACAATGGAAAATGCAAATATAATGTAAGTAACTCTTTAGATGAGTTTATACCGCAATTTGATTACTATACAGTAGCTTTAAAGACGGGTTAAGTTGTACTTGTTCGTTCTATGTGGCATATTGTTTTGTACCGCGCACTATCTTGAGGAGAACCATCTCCTTTTACGGAAGCACCTCAAAACCTTCCTCTTTGCTTCTGCTTTCTCTCTCCCTCTCCCCTGCTACAACTGGTCCACTGTCTGCGACCTCGGTCCTGGGCCCTTCCACTCTCCACCTGCACTGCCTCCCTGTCAACCCCTGCACTGGGGGACTGTCTCAGTATCCTACAGCCCCCCCTTGACGTATAATACCCAGTTGCACTGTCCTAGCTATGAAATAATTTCCCGACCTAATATATAAAATGAATAATTTTAATAAAGATCTGATGGTGAGACTAATTTCATTTTTTATGTTTTTAAAACAGGTACATCCTTCATTATTGTATGTGTCACGAGTACCAGACACCAGCGGATGGCTTTTATAACCGCCAGTTGCTTCTCCGCGTGAACAACGTTAGCACCCTGACCATTTTATGGGACGATCGCCAAGTACAAGTATGCCCTTACGCGGTACTAACGGCTAGATGCAACATACAGACCGTTGTGGTGGCCTAGTGCCTCGTTGTTGGAACAGCCATGCGATTATCAGTGCGACCGAAGAGCTTATTTTATCGTAAACCAACACCCTGTGTACTGCACACGAACATCGCTTGCCTCAAGACGAACTATTTTGGATCGAGAGCAAAGAAAAATGCAAATCGCAGAATATTCTCTAAACATTTGATGTCCAATAAATGTACTTTGCCAAATGGACAATCTTGCCGTTTGCTTTTAAACCACAGTTTCATATTCCGAATTGTGGCGCTGTATTGTGAGATGATCTAAGACCCTGTGTACAGCAAAGGAACATTGTGTGCCTCAAAACGAACTTTTTGGAACGTGAGCAAATAAAAATGCAAATCGCTGAATATTCTCTAAACATTTGATGTCAAATAAATGTACTTTACCAAATTTACAATCTTGCGGTTTGATTTAAAAGTACAGTTTCATATTCCGAATTGTGGCGCGCTGTGTTGTGAGCTAATCTGTGTTGGTTTCCGGGTTCTGTGTGTAGTCGCGTAGAAGACGCCTGGGCGCGTTTGCCTACGCAGCACAGTCATGTCACGGATAGAGGCGGGGAATATGAATGTTTTGATAAAGTCTGTTTCAGGGGCGGGGGATTTGATTTAGTGCCGCAAAAGCAGGTGAGCCAGGGCGATGGGGGGAAATGGTGGCTGATTTCGAGTGCGTTAATGGACGAAAAGTCGGGTAAGGTCGATAGGAAAGTTTTCTACGATCTACCGATTTATGCTTAAAAACACATGGCCGAACCGTAGGGACAATAAAAAAAAAGTCCCGGAACTATCCTTTAACTCGACGCCCTATAATATATACATATAACATAGACTACAAAACTAGATCACAGTGTTTTATGTAATCTATTTCATGCAGTTTGAATTACAGTATTTTTTCAGTTTCTGAGAGTTCCTTGTGAAGGACCAATATTCTCAAAATAAGGGTAAATACATTAAATAGCAGTAAGATGAGTAGGCAGGGGTCAAGACAGTGGGGGTAGTCTAGGTGGGGATAGAAATGGTGTGGGTACGCAGTGTGAATGAGGGAAGAGACAGTAAAGTACAATGGTGGTAGAAAATGTGTCAGTAGGATCAGTGGGTAGGGATAGTCAGGGTTAGGTAACATAGGTAAGGATAAAAAGGGAGGAGTATGGTGGTGGTTGGGGGAGAGAAGGTGGGAGTAGTTCGGTGGATGTAGGGAAGGTAGGATATGTTTTCTATTTTCCTCCCTCATCAGACTTTTAGCATCATGTCTGGCAGAAGTAGTTTGAGGACGATGTAGTTTCAGTTCCAAATCCGTCCCTGCCACAGAAGAGGCCTACAGGAATTAAAACTTGTCCAGACAGGGATAGACTGGGTAGGGGTATACAGGGTGTGATATGGTATATCAATAAAGGAAAAAGTGTCAGTATAATGAGTGAATGGGGATACTCAGGGTTAGATAAATTGGGTGAGGATAAACAGGGGGGAGTATGGTGGGTGGTTGCAGTAGAGAGGATGGGGTAGGTTGAGTAAATGTAGAGAAGGTTGGATGCAACACAGTCACACAGGTAGAAACCCTACCCAGGGCCTTAGTAAAAAGTCCAGCCGTTAAAGAACGGGCCTGCAAAGGAACCTTGGAGGCAACTACGGTACCGCAATTTGTGGTACCGTAATTGCTGCCTTCCCCATTCCCATTGAGCCCTATGGGGGCTCAAATGGGAATGGGGAAGTGCCATGGTGAATGGAGAATTACCGCCCCCACAAACCTTGGAATGTGGCGGTAATTCCACCATTCACCATGGCGGACTTGGTAGTGTACCGGCGGCAACCATGGCGCTAATAGCGCCATGGTTACCGCCTACCGTGTAATGAGGCCCACTTTCTGAAAAAAATGCATATGTGAATTAGGAGCCCCACCATTTGTACAATACTGGTAAGTAGAACTTGATGAGAGCAGGTGTACTATGTTGGCATGATGTTAGCATACTTGACCGAAAGAAATGGACCTTTTCAATCTGACCGAATATTTTGGATTGTTTTTTGGGTCAAATTAAATTAAATAAATATATGGGGAGGGGTAAGGGAATAAGTGAAGGTGGGGGAAATAGGGGTGCCAGTTGCCGTAGGCGGGCAGCTCTCTTGAGGGGGCGCGCTGTGCGTATCCGCTGTGGCCAGGGACGTCTCGTGCCAAAAGGGGACAAAAAAATGAATCATGTCTAAGGGGACACCACTTGAAAGTGAGCGTCCCCAATAAGGCAGTTAACCCCCTTCAATGAGAGGCAATAATGGACACGCCCCAGCAGGGAATGAGACCAAGACCAAGTGTGGGTGAGGTATAAAAGGTTTTTATCAAAATCGATATAGGGCATGCAAAGGACTCTGCAAACTCCTAGAGCGCTCTGTCTGACAATAGCAAAGACAGTCATATTTATTACAAAAACACGTCATGCGGAAGATAAGCTATAGTGGGCACATAGGCTTGGGGATTGGGTGGCGACGACTAGCTACTATGTATAATCTAGGTGCAGTGCTCCATGATTGGCAGAGATCCACGTGGTGGCCTCACGGAGTGCTTGGGTCAGCTGGGCTCATCAGGGTGGAGTGTCAGGGCACGAGCCGTCCATGTCGATACATTACTACAGTGCTAACAATTTGCCCTTGTGGCCATTCATACTCATTCATCACAAACTTCTTTGTCAAGAAGAACAGAAATGCCTGTGAACTCACACTATAGATTTGGCAATTATGGCTATGGTGCAGGCCAGGGGTTCACTAAATCTCCTGCACCAGTATGTCAAATGGGTTTCAAAGGCTCCCTTTTACAGGTTTAATTACAATTGAAAAATGAATGTTCCAGGGTGATAGGGTGAAAGATATCTTCGCCGACGTGACAGAGGCTGACTGAACAGGGACTGTAAACACAGGAACAGATTTGAGCAGGTGTTCCCCGTTTGCTTCACGTTTCAGCGGTATTGGAATAGGACAAGTCCGCCTTCATCAGGGCTCCATGTGGGAGACCCTGTGGAGGTTACAGAGATCTGCAGTGAGTATGGTTATAACGTGCCATTAATTACTGGGCACAGTAGTTGTAAGCCTATTCTCACAGTACCGGGCTGGAATCTTACCTGCCGGTGCTAAGTATCCCAAGTACTCGGAACTCGATCACAGAGAGGCTTGGTGCTGGGCAGCATGGGTCATCACCTGGACCCCATATGGGTTGGGGGATCCCGGAGGGTTGAGTGGTGCACAAGGGATTCTGTGTGGATAAGAAGAATACAATATTGTTGGAGGGGATCCTAGTGGCCCATGTTGTAGAGTATCCAGTGGTAATGGGTGTATACAAAGGCACAGATGCGGCAGGAAACAAAGAAAGTCAAAACTGTATGGTACATGCTTGCTTGTGCACTAAGCCTGTTGTGCCATAAGGTTGTTCAATCCGGATGGTGTTGCCCAAAAAATAGTATTGGGTCCAGGATGTAGGTTCCTGGAGGGGTCAAGAGGATCAACAAGAGAACAAATATTGAGGGACTTGCTATGCGTGTGTGGAATTAATCAGACAATGGTTGCAGCATTGCATAGCATGGGAAAACAATTAACAGTGGCTGGGCAAGTAGATATAAATAACTGTGGCTAGAGAACTAAAGCGTGGGCACTGGAAGAAGGTGCCGCTTTGTAGGGGGTGATACATAGGGCCTAATTACGACCCTGGAGCTGACGGAATGAAGGGGGCCGGTACGGGATTGGCTCCCTTCATTCCGTCAGGGCTGACTATGAGGTTCCCTTTGCGGGACATGGATCAGACGTCTGGTATAACCAGACGTCTTTTCCGGGTCCCGCAAGGGGAAGAGGGAGGTAACAACGGGACAGTTGTAATGTGCCCATTGTTACCTCCCTCCCCATTCCCATTGAGCCCTATGGGGGCTCAAATGGGAATGGGGAATGGTTCCTGCAAGGAGGATTTACTGGGTCCTCCTATGTCGGAATGGCCCAGTAAATCCCAGTTGCAGGAACCCGTTAATGGAGCCCGAGCCTCCCTTGATTCTTTCCATCACCCACCAGAAAATATCATTGGAGGTGTGGTTGGAGGCCAGGAAGTGTTCACCTGGGGGCGCTGTTAAGTTTTTGCATCTGATTTTGGATCTGTGTTCTGATATTCAGATGTTAACTGCCCTGCTGGTTTGACCTATGTATCGTAGGCCACATGGGCATTCGATGCAATAAATGACGTTCTGGCTTTTACAATTGGTGAGGTCCCTAAGGGTCCATTGGCGTCCACCAATAGGAAAGGTTTTCATTTTTTTTGTGAACTGACAGGCAACACAATTCCCGCATGGGTGATGACCTTGTAGAGGGCAAAGGGTGCGAGAGACACCACTGGCTGTGTCAGGTTGGTAAAGTGAGTGCACCAGATGTTCTCTGATGCTTTTGGCACGTTTGTATGCGAACCTGGGAGGTTGGTCATCCGGTAAGTTCAGAGGTGCTATATGCCAGTGTTTATTGATGATTTTCTTTATTTGTGAGGGGTGGGTGCCAAAGATAACAACACATGTCAGGCGATTTTCTGTGGTTGGAAGATCATCCTTTTGCAGTTGAAGGAGGGTATCTTGGTTGGTGTTCTGAGATCTTTTACTGGCTTGTTCCAATTGTCTCTTGGGGTACCCTCTGGTCCTCAGACGAGTGGCTAGGGCCTCTGAGTGGCGCTTATAGTCCCCAATGGCAGTGCAGTTTCTGCGTATTCAGAGAAATTGTCAGTAGGGCAAATTATCTTTAGTATGCGCCGGATGATTACTAGCATAGTGCAGTAACATGTTTCTGTCCGTTGGTTTGCGATAAAGATCACATTTTAGTTTGCCATCTTTGTGTTTGATAATCAGATCCAGAAAGTTAATTTCAGAGCTACTATTGTCTTTGGTAAACTGTATGTCGGGATTACATGTATTGAGCCAGATCCAGAACTCATGCAGTTGGGTCTCAGTGCCGGTCCAGATAAAGATTACATCGTCAATGCAACGATGCCAATGGCTGATCTGGGCCTGCCAGTGGTTGCGGTTGGGAAAAACATGCTCATTTTCAAACTTGGCCATGTAGAGAATTGCCAAGCTAGGGGCAAAGGCAGCACCCATTGTGGTGCCTTTTATCTGCAAATATGTAGAATTATTAAATGTAAAGAAATTCCTACATAGCGCTATTGTCATCAGTTCCAGTATGAAGTTGGTCAGGGCCTTGTGCGGTGTAGGGTCTGCAGTGAGCCTTTCCCAAGCACATTCTATGGCATCTGCCTGGGGGATATTAATGTCCATGCTCACCAGTAGTTGAGCGGGTGGGTTAAAGACCAAATCCTCAAAAATGGTGATCGTTTGGGTGGTATCCTTTAAATAGGTGCGTGTTTGTGTGCTAATTGGTTGTAGAAAAAAGTCCACGAATTTGCACAACGGTTCAAGGATGGATCCGGAACCCGACACGATCGGACGACCGGGTGGATTGAGGGGGTCTTTGTGTATTTTTGGCAGTGAGTAGAAGCATGGGGTTCTACCCGAGGATCTGCTCAAAAACTCAGCTTCTTTGTTGGAGATCCAGTCTCGTTCTAGTGCATAGTTAACTGCGTTGGTTATTTCATGACAAAGATCTTTGATGGGATCTTCACGGAGAATGCTGTAATTCTCTCGGTCATTGAGTAACCTCAGTACCATGGGCCTCATTACGAGGTTGGAGGTAGCCATGGAGCTATTAGCTCCATGGCTGCCTCCAAAACCCTTCCGACACCGCCCTGGTGAATGGAGCAATTACCGGTCCATTCCAAGGTCGGAGGGACCGGTAATTCCCCATTCACCAGGGCCATTCCCCTTTATCATTTGAGCCCCAATAGGGCTCAATGGGAATGAAGAAGGCGCTAATAACGGTACCGTTATTAGCTCTAGAGTCCCTTTGCGGTTCCCGTCCTTAACTCCTGCAAAAACCAGGCGTTAAGGAAGGACCCGCAAAGGCAACTCGTAGTAGGGAGGTAAGGGATTACCGGCACCAGTGCCCTTACCGGTGCCGGTAATCCCTTACCTCCCACCTCGTAATGAGGCCCCATGTCTTTGTATTGTGTGACAGTCATAATGACTAGACCTCCACCTTTGTTAGAGGGTTTTATGATTATGTTCCTGTTGTTTTGGAGTGATGTCAGTGCTCGTTTTTCTGCTGTACTGAGATTGTGTTTGGTTTTCATAGTTTTAGTTCTTAGTTTGTCCAGTTCTTGTAGGATGCATCTTTCGAAGGTGAGAAGTTCATTAGGTACTTGGTTGTCTGAGGGAGTAAACGAGGAAGGTTGGTGTAGACCTGTGTCATCTTCAGTCACATTTGTTTCTAGGGCATGTTCCTGAAAAAAAGTTTGCATTCTCACTTTACGGAGAAAGGTACGCACCTCCATTTCGGAGTCGTACCAATCTGTTAAGGTTGTCGGCACGAAAGATAATCCTTTGGATAATACAGACAGTTCTGACTCTGAGAGTTCAATTTTAACTAGGTTAAAAATAGGAGTTATTTGAGGGTTTTCTACGGAATTCAATACCTCTGTCTGCAGCGGTGCGGGCGTGGATTTGTTCTGCCTCCGCGTGCGGGGAAGCCCCACTGAGTTGGGCCCCATTGGGGGTTGCCAAAACCTTCACCTCCTAAAAAAGGAAAGAAGGGAGGAGGGGGGTAGGCGAAATTGCGTGGTGGTACACCCTGTTGCTGCCTAAACTGGTCGTCAGAGGAAGACCCACTGCTGGAGCCGGAGAATGTAACGCCCCTACGGCGATTTCTCTGTGCTCGTGCGCCCAGATTCCCAGGGGCAGTCCCCTGGTTGAGGTTGGTGATGTAGTTGTCGGAAATGTAGGGATAAACTACTTCCAGTTGAAAATCTTTAATGTCTTTTTGAAGTTTCTTAGTTTTTCTGGTTAGTGTTGCAGATTTGAAGTCGTCAAAAAGTTTGTTGCGATCAAGAAGTTGATATTTAGCATTAGTAATGGCAGTATTTGTAATGAAGGTAGCCTCTTCCAGGTCCAGGTCTTTCTGAATCTGGTTACTGATGCGTTGTGCTGTGGTGATGGTAAGAACCATCAAGTCACGACTGCATTTGGTTGCAATGTAACTAAAATTCGTTCCATGTTCTTTGTCGTCTAGAAAAAGGCATGGGGTATTTCTTACGACTAAACCACTGGGGATGATGTTGGCTTTTAAATATTCCCTTAAGAAGTGTGCATGTAATTCTGTGCGGAAGCACTTCTTTTTGAGATGTAAGATGCTGGGCCTCATTACACGGACGGTGGTAACCATGGCGCTATTAGCGCCATGGTTGCTGCCGGTATTTTACCGATTCCGCCTTGGTGAATGGGGGAATTACCACCCCATTCCAAGGTTGGCGGGGCGGTAATTCCCCATTCACCAAGGCCCTTCCCCATTCCCATTTGAGCCCCCACAGGGCTCAATGGGAATGGGGAAGGAGCAAATAACGGTACCGCTATTAGTGGTACCGTTATTTGCCCTGAAGTCCCTCAGCGGGTCCCTTCCTTAACGCGTGGTCTGGCCACACGTTAAGGACGGGACCCGCTGGGGGACCTCATAGTATGGCGCTAAGGGATTACCAGCACTGGTGCCCTTACCGGTGCCGGTAATCCCTTAGCGCCATCCATGTAATGAGGCCCGCTGTCTTCCGTGTCGATTATGCCTAAGGGGGGATTTGTGCCTGAGGGGTCAAAGAAGAAAGGACCCGAAATGGTGTCCTGAATCTGTTGATCTGTGAAACTTAAGGTTTGGTTCTCTGCCATGCCCAATTTTGATATAATAATTGGTCTGCTTATCTCACTCAGGACATCAATTCAGAGCCCTCGTTCTCTCCTCACAGGCAAGTGAAAAAAATTAGACGTTTTGTAGGTGGGTGTGTGGTGGTCAAGGGGGGGCTTAAGGAGTGGCATGCAGAATAATTCAGTCAGAGGCATTTAAGGATGTGGTTGTGACAAGATACATCTGTAGGATAGTTGTGTACACTGTCTTGCTCTCTTTCAATTCTTAGAATCACACATGCACCCAATATTACTAAACTACACCCCTGGTATGCTGGCCTCCCATGTTGTCCTGTGGCAGGTGTGAGTAGACTGTGTGGCCCAGGGCTGATTCGACATTTACCAGGGACCATTTCAATATGATGTTTGGGCCCCCTCCCCTTGCAAAATGGTCTGAGGCACCCATGGGGATACAAAGAAATGCAGCGGACATGCTAATCGCTGGAGATTATCATCGGGCAGGCAGCCAGTGGGGAGTTGAAATGGTGAATGCCCACTGTAAAGCTAGTAATTGCTTTTGTCAAGAAGGTGCTAATGTGGACAAAAAGGAGAAGGTAACAAGGTGACAACAACGATGCTGGGCGCCAGCAAAGGCAGGCTGGACCATGTGAGCTCCAAAGCACACATTTTAATTGTCTTGATTTAAGGTGACAGCAGCTCCAGCAATGACAGCTGCTACCATGCGTGTGCAAAGCGCACGTTAAATGTCATGAATTAAAACAAGTAACGTGTTGCTGGGTAATAAGACAGCCAACCAGGGGAAACTGCTAGGGCCCCTCTGAGGCTGGCGCCCCATTTCAACTGAAAAAGTCAAAAGACCCTGAATCCGCCCCTTGCCTTTCCTGATTCAGGGCCTCATCAGGAGTTGGGCGGAGCGGCTGCATTTACCGGTCCGCCCAATCCCGAGTATGGCCCTACCTGGACGCATTAACCTCCAGCTCCGAACAGGAGGTGAATGCGCCAGTGATACGGGCATTTTCAGCGCTATTACCGCCAGCGGTATTTGTGCTGGTGGTTATAGCGCCACCCATCCCCATAGGGTCCAATGGGGACCCAATGGGGAATGGGGATTTACCGCCTTACCACTCGTGATCTTGGGCCTCATTACAACTCAGGCGTTAAGGGTTAACGCCGTCGTTAACCCTTAACGCCTGATTCCAATTTTAATGGCTGCTTTTAGCAGGTGTTAAAATCCATGGCGCTAAACCGCCTTGGTGCTAATTACGGCACCGTAAATTACGGTGCCGTAATTAGCGCCTTCCCCACTCCCATTATGCCCTATGGGGCAAAAATGGGAATGGGGAAGGGTAAATGGGAAATGGGGATTTACCGCCCCACTCACCTTGGAATGCTGTGGTAAATCCGCCATCCACTATGGTGTAAACATAGTTTACACCATGGTGGTAAAGTTGGTGTACTTACCGCCTGGGTCGTAATGACCCCACTTGTGCCGGACTGAGGCGTGGTAATGCTAATTGCGTTGGGCAGTGTTCCGGCGCAATTACCGCCGCGATACTGCCCAACATGTGATGCAGCCCTTGATGTCTTGCATTTTGGCAATTCTAGTTTAGCTATTACCATTATTGGTGCAAATCTAGATAATACAAGCACCATCAAAATGGTATGTTGCTATCGAAGTACTGAGGTTTTGTGTGCCCTGCTTCCTGTCTGAACATTCCCCTCTCTAAGCAGACCATGGAAGGGACCATTCTATCTATACACCGGGGAGAAGCTCCAACCCCTCCTAAAGATCAAGCCCACATGCCAGTCACAAAGGGTCACGCTACACTACATACGGGAGAAAAATAACGATGAGCCATTTTCCCATGAACGCACAGAAAAGTGTTATGAAACAGGTTGTACCTGTGCACAGACACGTGGCTCTTAATTCTACAGAGGAATATGAACCGAACAACAATCAAACCTTCAGCTCCTTCCCCAGAATTGGGGAATGGCTGGATGAGGGGGGAGGGGTAGTGGACGAGGTCACAGAATGAGGATTAACTCCTCGGAAACGCAGCTCCTTTCTCGTCGCAATATATATAGCTATGGTCCGGGTGTTAAAATGGGGATTGACTATTCGGACACACAGCTCCTTTTTCAAGGGTAAATACATGTGCAGGGGAGACGAGTGTGTACGGTAAAATAGTTAATGATCCGATTACCACGGGTGGCACCTGACCCTTTCAATCGTTTCACTTTAAAGGAGCCTCTAGCCTAAGGGTGGGGCCCCCCCGAACCCCTTTCCTATCAATATTCATTTCGCTCTGGGGCTTTAAATGTGCGTTTTGCAGCGCTAGCCTTACCAGCTGCGTTTGCTGGAACCCTTCCAGCCGTTACTTCTCCTGGGGCATAAGTGTTATCACCTTGTTGCTTTTTAACACTGGTTCCTCCATGTCAGCAACTTGCTCACAAAGAAGGATGTATAGCTTTTCAGTGAGCATTTAGTGTTTCAGCTCCCTGCTGGTTGGCCCTCTCGTGGTAATCGGTGGCTGTTAACAGCAGATGTATTTTTTTGTCTGTATTATAATGTATGCATCCCCCCTATCCCCGGGGTGCCTCAGACTGTTTTCCGGTCTAAGCCAGGGGGGCCCCCAACCATCATGTTGAAATTGGCCGCCACACATCTTCACCTGACAAAGCCGGTTTCTTACCTGCAATCTTCATTATTTCTACTCCTACTCTTCCTCGTCACGGTACTTACTTGTGGGGTCCAAACCTCCACACCAAGAACCATTACATCTTTTCTTTAATCCCATTATCCTGTCCTCTCTACTAAGAGTGTAAGCCTCCCATGCATCATTGCACATTAGTCCACAACCACATAACACATCATGGCACTTTTCACTGTGCACCAGAACAGGAGAGGTGGATTGTAAATACTGTGAAGAAGAAGAGTATGAGCAGGAGTCATGAAGATTACCGGTAAGTAACTGGCTCATTACCTATGAGTCCCTCTACCTCTTCTCAGTACTTGTGAGAATATCATCTGCTGGTGAACATGGTGCATGAGCAAAAACTCAGACCACCAAGAGTGCATAGCTCTCAACCATTTGTGTAGCAAAAGGCGGTGAAAACACCCGATTTTGTTTTTGGCGGGTGAGAGCCCATTGAAATGAAGGAGGATTGGCGGGTGAGTCAGCTCTTTGCAAGGCGGGTGACACCCGCCAAAAGCGTGTGAGTTGACAGCTAGAGCAATGAGAGTGCATTCAAACACCCATAACCAATTTATTCCCAGAGCACACAAAAAAATAACCCTTGAAAGGGACTGCAAGGGCCATAAGGAGTTCAACCCCTGCATATGCAAAATGAGGCAGTAGTGGCTATTCAAAGTATTGTGATTTGCCCTGGTTGCCGCTCTGCAGATGTCTTGAATAGGCATAGCCTGCGCCTTTGCCCAAGGTGCCTCCATTCCTCTAGTCGAGCAACCCTGAATCGAGTCAGGCAAGAGAACCGCCCCCACAGAATAGGATGTAGCAATTGCTTGCCAAATCAATATGCTAACAGTAGGGTCCAATGCCAGGCTTGTAACACACAAAAGTATTGAATGGGCTATCTGAATGCCTGATCGAAGCAGTTCTGCCCAGATAAGTCAACACCGCCCTTTTCAAATTCAACTTGTGCCATCTCTCTTCCACTAGAGAGGCTGAGTGAGTGCTTGAGGCAATATGAGCATTCAATCATGCGATGATGGCAGTGTTAAAACCTGATCCCTAGCATATTATCCTTGAGCCGTTGCTATGTTTTGTTTAAAAAACACAGCCATCTCACTGGAGTGCCAATGGCCATCAGGGGTGGGGCTGTCACCTGGTCAAACACACAGCCCCACTGGGAGCAGAAGACCCAGACTTCGGCTTCCCCTATGCTCAACTGCACCCAAAACCCACTCAGCTCCCTGTCTCGGACAGAAACAGGAAAGGTCACCCCCAGCAGGAACCAACACGCAAGGCTACTTAGGGACCCGAATATCAGCCAAAGTGGGGCCCACACGGCAGGGGGTTTAGGAGGCATCCTCACCTTCCCCATCACAATCGAAGTGCATCTGGGGGTTCAGGGAGAAAGGAACGACACAGTAGCCCGTCCAAGTCATGCAAGGAGAGGATCATCAGAGAAGCTGGCACCCCAGTTCTGTGTGATATTTCTGCATTTAAAAGTCCGACACAAAACAGACTGTGGGGGTCATTACGACCTTGGAGGTAACCATGCTGCAATTTGCGGCATGGTTACCCCCTTACCGGGTACTGGGTCCGGGTTCCTTAAATGAGGAATTAGGGGGCCATTCCAAACTTGGAGGACCTGGTAATTCCTCATTCGAGGGAACTGGATCCGGTACATCCCCATTCCCATTCGAGCCCCCTTAGGGCTCAATGGGAATGGCGAGGGAGCTAACAACGGGCCCGTTAATAACAGGCCCTTGTTAGCTCCCTGGTCCGCTAGTGGGACCCGCTAAGGGCACCTGGTTTTACCAGGCGCACTTTGCGGGTCCCGGCAGCAGACTCGTAATGGGGCGGTAGGGGGTTGACGGCTCTGGCACTATTACCGGCGCCGGTAACCCCTTACCGCCTCACTCGGAATGACCCCCTGTGTTTTTTCGGCCTATTTTGTGTGCCCTTTAAAATGCGAAAATATGAGATTCTGATCACCCCACACCTCCTGGGAAGGCGATCCCACCCCACCCTCTCCTGCTGCATTTATTGAAAATCAAGGGTTTTACCTCCGAACTCCACTTTCATCACCCCATCCCCTGCCCAGCGCAACACATTCATCCTCCTCTCCAACATATCCTCAAACACACATTTATCGCCCCCTCCCTATCCCACCAGCCATGCACCCTCCTCTGCCGCATAGACACGCATGCATGCACACACACACAAATCCACACAGACAGTCACACACACCCTAAATACGCTTACCTTGCTCCCAGGTCTTCCCTCTTCTGCCCGCACCCGTAAGCCCCTGAACGCACTCGAGTGCAGCAGGGGCATGACAGTATGATTTAGAAAGACTGCTCTGTGCGGTCACAGAGCGTTCTTTCTAAATCAGTCTTTTTTCTATTCGATGACATTTTCACTCATTACTGTCAGCCCAGCTACCGGTCAGAGTTCCTGTCAGGAAGCAGGAAAATGAAAACAACATCCCTCTTCCCTCTTCCTAGTACCTTACTTGTGAGGAATCAGCCTCCATGAGGAACCCTTTTCCTATCCTGTTTTCTTTTTTAAGCTTCACCCCTTCTTACAGTTGAAGTCTCCTATGATGCACGTGTTAAAAATGTTCCTGTTGGGCCTCATTAGGACCCTGGCGGAGAGGGTGTTACGCCAGCGTAGTGCATGGCGTACCTCTCCGCCATACTACGAGTTCCCGTAGCGCCATGGCGGCCTTTTCCGCCTGGTTTTACCAGGCGGAGAAAACCATGGCGCTACGGGACCTCGTTGTTAATTACGCCACCGTATTTTACGGTGGCGTAATTAACTCCTTCCCCACTCCCATTATACCCTATGGGGCAAAAATGGGAATGGGGAAGGGCAGAATGGGGATTGGGGATTTACCGCTCCGCCGAGGTCGGAATGGGGCGGTAAATCCGCCAACCCCCATGGCGCTATCGGCGGCTTTCCGCCATGCTTCGCGGTGCATTTAGCACCGCGAAGTCCGCCTGGGTCGTTGTCTGTCAAGAGTAGAGCTGTGCGAGCCGGTGTGGCTCGGGCCGCCCCGTGTGAATACTGGGGCTCTTACCTTTCTGGTCAGTGCATGCCCAAAGCAGGGGCCAACCATGAGCCTCAACTGCTACCCATATATCCCAGAATTATTGTTTTTAAAAAGTGCTCAGGAAATTATGACTTCATGTACAGGAGAGTGGCAACTTGTCTTTCTGTCCCACACAACTGCCAATTGATGGGCTGGGGCGGGACAGTGGCGTTGGGTCGATGCAGAGTGACAAGCAATCTGGTGGCAAATTTGAAACACATTGCTGCTTCACTCCTCTTGCATTGCCCCCCTTCTCTTCCCTGAGAGCCACCACCTGCCATAACCGCCTCCTCGTGCCATCCAAAAAAATACTGGCACTGAGCACCAGCATCATCTTCTCCCTCATCTGTCCTCCCTCCCCCATGTCACCCTAAAAGCCAGTGCTGTTCTATATTGAACCCGCAAAGCACTGGCATGGGCTTTTCTTTTCTCCTGCACACCTCCCCTGCACCACCATGCTCCATAAAAACAGTGGCAATGGCCGCCATTTCACGCTGCCATTTTTCATGCTCAGTTCACATTTGGCCCCTGAATCGGTCCTCCATGTGAGTTCCCTGGCTCTCCCAGCTCTAGGCAGGAGCCCTGGTGTGCCCGTGAGCAGTATGTTCTTAATCAGGCCTTGAAAAATCTTAACGGGTCGATTCATGGAAATAATGTGCGCTGTAATTTTCGGTGCAAGCGCGCGAAAGCGTGCGAATGGCACTGCCAGTGCGAAAATCGCAGCGAAACCCGCGCACAGCGATTCATGTAAGTCCGTGCGTGAGGAAATTCCAGGATGTGTGCCAAAATACTGCATGGCGCACGCTGGCGCACACGTCTTCAAACCACGTGCACTAAGCGCACGGCGAAAGCGCACATTGCGCAGCGCACACAACAAAAGTAGGTGTAACACGGGCATGACGCGGAATGGGGAACAACGCGTGAAAATGAGGGCTTTACGGGGGAAGTACAGGAGGCAAGTGCGCGGAACGCCCACACGCTCGCCTACAACACGTATTCATGGAATCGAATAGGGCAAACCAGCACACGGGCAAAGACGCGCACAGGCCTAAACAGGTCTGCCACACGAAGGCAGGCGGTAGCGTCCCTGCGCATGAAAGAAATGTGCACCAAAATGTGCGCTAACAAAAAGGACGTATATACAGCCATGATGAATGTCCCATACTGTGGCCCTCTAGGACAAATGACGTGCAAAGGGGTACGCGACAAACACTGACACCTGCTGTGTGAAAAATAGCGTGTGCGTGTATTTCGGGGGTTCGCGTGAAGTTTCACACTCGATTGGCCTTGGGCGAGCGGGGTACGTGTAAATCTGGGGTGCGCGGGAAGTTTCACACGCGATTGGCCTGGGTACGTGTATTTCAGGAGTGCGCGGGAAGTTTCACACGCGATTTTGCTGTCAGAGCGGGGAACGTGTATTTCGGGGGTGTGCGGGGAGTCCTACATGTGAATTGGCAGTGTGGGTCCCCCCAGGTGTCCCCCCTACCCCCTCCACGACCCCTGCAGGCAGCCCACACCACAGGGGACTACCCTGCACCCCTGGTCATGTCCCGCAGGCAGCCCATCCACCATGGGCATGCCCCCCATCCAAGGCACATGTCACCTTGCAATATGATCAACAACTCATGTCCCCCTGCACCCCCACCCCCCAGCAGTCAGGGGCCCCTGCCAGCAGGCCCCCACACATGTCCCACTCATGTCCCCCTGCAGCCCCACCCCCCAGCAGTCAGGGGCACCTGGCAGCAGGCCCCTACTCATGTTCCCCTGCACCCCCACCCCCAGCAGTCAGGGGCACCTGCCAGCAGGCCCCCACTCATGTCCCCTTGCACCCCCACCCCCCAGCAGTGAGGGGCCCTTGCGGGCAGGCCCCCACTCATGTCCCACTCATGTCCCCCTGCACCCCCGCCCCGCAGTCGTCAGGGGCATCTGGCAGCAGGCCCCCACTCATGTCCCACTCATGTCCCCCTGTACCCCCACCCCCCAGCAGTCAGGGGCACCTGCCAGCAGGCCCCCACTCATGTCCCCTTGTACACCACCCCCCAGCAGTCAGGGGCCCCTTTCAGCAGGCCCCCACTCATGTCCCACTCATGTCCCCCTGCACCCCCACCCCCCAGCAGTCAGGGGCCCCTGCCAGCAGGCCCCCACTCATGTCCCCTTGCACCCCCACCCCACAGCAGTCAGGGGCACCTGCCAGCAGGCCCCCACTCATATCCCCTTGCACCCCCACCCCCCAGCAGTCAGGGGCCCCTGCCAGCAGGCCCCCACTCATGTCCCACTCATGTCCCCCAGCACCCCCACTCCCCAGCAGTCAGGGGCACCTGCCTGCAGGCCCCCAGTCATGTTCCCCAGCACCCCCACCCCCCAGCAGTCAGGGGCCCCTGCCAGCAGGTTCCCACTCATGTCCCCTTGCACACCCACCCCAGCACTGAGTGGCACCTGCCAGCAGGCCCCCACACATGTCCCACTCATGTCCCCCTACACCCCCACCCCCCAACAATTCACGGTACCTGCCAGCAGGCCCCCCCTCATGTCCCCTTGCACCCCCACCCCCCAGCACGGAGGGGCACCTGCCAGCAGGTCCCCACTCATGTCCCCTTGCACCCCCACCCCCCAGCAGTGCAGGGCACCTGCCAGCAGGCCCCCACTCATGTCCCACTCATGTCCCCTTGCACACCCACCCCCCAGCACTGAGGGGCACCTGCCAGCAGGCCCCCACTCATGCCCCACTCATGTCCCCTTGCACACCCACCCCCCAGCAGTGAAATGGCGATTCCATGACACAAACCAAAAGTCAACTCTGTACATCAACACATGTCCGCCACAGGAAGGCAGGCGGTAGCGTCCCTGCGCATCAAAAAAATGTGCGCTATCAAAGAGCACGTATATACAGCTCTGATGAATTTCCCATACTGTGGCCTTCCAGGACAAATGACGTGCAAAGGGGTACGGGACAAACACGGACACCCGCTGTGTCAACAATAGCGTGTATTTCGTGGGTGCGTGGGAAGTTTCACACGCGATTGTGCCTGGGCGAGCGGGGTACGTGTACTTCAGGGGCTCGCGGGAAGTTGGGCTCGCGGGAAGTTGGGCTCGCGTGAAGTTTTACACGTGATTGGGCCTGTGCGAGCGGGGTAAGTGTAAATCTGAGGTGGGCGGGGAAGTACAGGAGGCAAAAGAGCGAAACGCCCACACGCATGCGCCAAAAAAGACGCGCTAATCCGGAAACACGTACGCCAGCAGGAAGCAGGCGTACGTGGACCTGCGCAGCATAAAAGTGCGTGCAAACAACAAGCAAGCTCAGACGCCAGGATGAACATACCGTTCGTAGCAGCAGTGGTCGTGGGATACCGCAGGAGGAGGAGGAGGATAGTCAGGCCCAGAATTTTCACACCCAGAGCCAGCCTTTTTGGCATGCCTGATGACCAGGTGTATGTGAGGTACAGGTTTCCACCTCACATAATATTGGACCTGGTCAGTGAGTGGGAGGATGACCTCACATCACCCACCCTCTGCTCCCAAGCACTCAGCCCCCTGGAGAAGGTCCTCAATGTACTGCACTTTTTGGCCACCGGATCATTTCAGCGGACAAGTGCCATAGTGGGGGGGGTGTCACAGGCCACACAGTCACGCTGCCTACACCAGGTCTTGGCCATCATGACTGCATGCCCATCAGGGCGCAGGCACATATACCTGCCCAGAACACCTGCAGAAAGGCAGGCTGTCGTCCAGGATTTCTACGGGATGGCACAATTCCCCAAAGTCCTAGGTGCCATTGATTGCACCCATGTGGCCCTACATCCCCCCAGGGCATCAGAGAACATCTATAGAAACCTCAAGCACTGGCATTCCATCAACGTGCAGGTAGTATGTGATGCCAAGGGAATCATCACCTCAGTATATGCCAACTATCCAGGGTCCACCCACGACAGTTTCATTTACAGAATGTCATCAAAAGACACATATGCTGCTAAATGCATGACCCCCTTGCAAAATACAACATGAGAACAGTGCTATGTCACCAAACCCCTCCCCAGCACCGCCACCCAACACACCATGGCATGTCATGCTATGTGAGAGCAAACAAAGCAATCCCAAAAACCTGACACAAGTGTCACAAAGTACAGTGTCCCTAATGGAAACTGGCCACACACAATATGCTCCTAGTAATGTTGAACTAACAACACACATGACCAAATACTTACCAACTAAACAATGCATCTAGACAAGTTCAAACATTTCTAAAACATGACAGTACTAAGTTAAAGTAGTCGTAGTCATACAACCTGAATATGCCACATATCACCCCCTTCAAACTGTAGTCTTGCAGCCTTCAAAACTGGTCTGTGTACTGCATACAACATGAACTCCATCTCCAAAGTAGACTGCCTTGTGAAGACATGAGGAATGAACCTGCAAATTCAGAGGGAGACATGGAAGCAAAATCATACATTAATACACCATGCAGTGTACAATACAACAATATACACAAGGAATGTCTACACAGTATTGACTACAGACTGCCCACACAGCTCATGGGAGCCCAACGTCACTGTGTACATCACTGTCACTTGGTCACACCCTTTGTAAGCCCATGGAAACGGGAAGCAGGAGGGGTGTGTGTCTCATGAACCCAAGCATCTAACCCAAACTCAGAACAAGTCTGCATGTGCCCAGCTGGAATACAGTGGATGCCCACGGGAGCCACACAAGGCAACCAACACATTATTTAAAAAAAAAATCAAAATTAAAAATTAAAATTTCAAAAATGGCCAAGTGGGGGGGAAGGCCACCCAGGAGATACGAGGACAGGGTGCGCACCAACAGCCACCTGTGTGGATGTTGGGAAAAAAAAACACCGCCATGGGCTCATGGCCTGCACGGCTATGCCAATGTGGGAGAACTGCTGTCGTCGCTCTCATGACCCTCTGCTGCTGCATCAGGAGGTGGTGGTGCTATGGGAGGCAGCCCACGCAAAGCCCTGGTATGGTCCTCCATGGCAGCAAGCATGCAGGTGTGGAAGGTCTCGTTCTGGAGGATTATAGTGCGGAGGTCCCCATGCAACACCTGACGTGATGCCCGGATCTCCTCCCGAGTTGCCCGCATCTCAGCTGAGAGCGTACTTGTGAGGTGCTCCAGCCGCTGTTCTGCCCTAAAATTAGCGGAAGTCTCAAGCTCAAGAAGAGTCTGCCTGAGGTTATGGAGTTCTTCACTCAGGGCTTCTCTGTGGGCCTGGGACTCTATTGAGATGGATTGGCGCAGAGTCTCCAGTACCGCTCGTCGGTCCCTGTTGGACGCCAACATGTCTTCCCTGTGTGATTGGCAAATGGATTCTGTTGCCTGCTGTAGTTGCTCCATCTGCCTTTCAGGGGGGATAATGGAAGTGGCCACCCTCTCCATTGCTTGAGCCATCATTTCAACTGATGCTGACTGTTGGGTTGCCATAGCTTACATGAAGTTCTCCCATATGCTATTGCCTGGTGGCCTACGGCCACCGCGTCGACGGGCACCACACCTGTTCGGGGCAAGGCGATGTGCACCTTGCTGTGCTGGCACCGCCTGAGGCTGCAGGACTGCATTCCCCCTCTGATCTGCTGGCCCAGGAACAGGATCAGATGCTGTGGAGTGTGACCCTGCATCCGTAACCGCCAAAGGTGCCTCTACCAACACTGACATCTCCATAGAGGGATCTACCCCTGGTGTAGGTGGGTTGGCCAGAACAGAATCCCTGCTAGAAACACTTACCTGTGACGGCACATAGGTCCCATCATCCGAATCAGCACCTGAATAGAGGTCTGGGGAGGTGCACCCAGAGACACCCATGGAAAGTATGGTCTGCAGTAGGATTGGGTTCTTACCCACCACCACACCACGTCCCCCGCTGGTGCACGGTCGTGCCTGGGATTCCTCCTGGGTCTGCACCATCTCCTGAACCTCAACAGCATCAAGTGCGTCATCCCCTGCAAAAACATGAAAGAGAAAAATTGGAAACAGGCATTAGCACCATAGCACACAAATAGGCCTGTCAAGCTACAGAACCAGTACATGATTCACACATGTCCCACATGACTATAACCCTCCCATGCCTGCACTGTCACTGAGTAGTAAGGGGAAGCAAAAGGCAGACACTGATGACACCAATATGGGAGAGCAACACATTTGCTGCATGCTGGGTAGCACTGCCATCACACATTGGCCTGTGAGTGGCATGTCCAATACACATACATGACACATGGCAGCACACAGATGGCATTTAGCATAGCCATGGTACATTTGACAAGTACAGTCATATGTCAGTGATTGAGTACTGTCACCCATCCATGTGAGATGGACATGATGACATGAAAAATGCTGCATACTGTGACTAAGTACACATGTGCCACTCACTGCAGCACATGCAAGGTTCAAGAATACAGTAATGGTTGGTTGATCTATTTTTCCTCACATTGACATCACAGGAAACATCTGTCATTTTCCACATGCAAACAGGCACTCATCTAAACATTTGTGCTGGCCAATACTCCATCAGCCTGAATGGTCTCATTGTGTACATAACCAGGTAAAGCATTGCCCCAGTGTGGCCAGTAAACAATGACCGAAGCATATCACATATGTCACAATATGGTTGAAAAATGTCTAGCAAAAAAGGGGAGAGTGGAAAATATTATCCTGAAGGCACACTTACAAATTCTGACCAATGTAGTTGCAAGATGGCAGTACAAGGTCAACTGCACAATTGTGGACCTAATAGGATACTGTGTGCAGAAGGGATGCAGTCATAGCCAAATACAAGGCACATGATCCCATGTGAGGAAGGAAAATGGGTGACCCATAACACTATGGAGTACACAACCTCACCTGGCACTCGATCACAACCCGTCACCCAAAATACATACACATGCACTACACACACACGCATGGGCACTCACCGGACAATGCTTCGTAATCAGGTAGTTCTCCCTCACCTCGGATCTGCTCCTCTGTGACGAAGGTCCCAGCAACAGACTCATGTTCAGTGAGTTCGCTGTCCTCTTGTGGAGACTCACCGCCAGTCATAAGAGTAGCGGCATGATTTGAGGCCAGCTTGTCCTTTGCTCTGCGTTTCAGGTCGTTCCACCGCTTGTAGCAATCATCAGCTGAGCGCCTCACAAATCCAAGGGCACTTATGTGGGTGGCGATGGTCTGTCAGTGTGCCTTACGTTGACCAGGTGTGGTCTTGGACCCTGCAGTCACCACCATTTCGTGGCTATTTGTGACACATAGCTCACAAGTGCATTAAGCTCTGCGTCATTAAAGCAAGGCTTCCTTGACGTGCCGGAGTGTGTAGCCGTGCCTGGGGTCTCAGCCTGTCGTGCCAGAGCACCCTTCTTCCTCTTTTTAGAAGGTGAAGCGGAGCCAGAGTGGCTAACACTGCTCTGGTCAGTGGGGCAGAATCACCGGCGGACTCGGTTGTTGGAGTGTGCGAATGCACATTGACCATAGAACTTGGTGCAGGCATTGTCTGAAGTGTGATGTTGGCAGGGGGAACATCAGTATGATGGACCAGGACCGACACTGTCCTGGCTGGGAGAGTCAGAGCTGGGGCGGAAGGAGCTGCAGCTGCCCCTGCAGCCTCACCACCCTGCATACTTGGGGCAGCAGATGACATAGCTGCCCCAGATCCACGTGCCTTGGTGACAACTTGCACCGCCACACGTGGCCTAGACTTGCTAACCTGGAAGTCAGCCAGGGAGTCATCCTGTGCCAGGTCAGGTGCCACAATGGGCTGGTCCAACAGGGGCTGAGCTGGGATGGTCTCAGCCATGTTTCCCTCAACCATGGGGGGGAGCATGGGTGTCCCTGATTGGTCCTCCACACATGGGGGTCTAGGGGCACCCTGCAAATCCTGGCCATGTCCCCTACCACGCCCACCACCTCCACCTTTTGAAGGTCGGCCACCTTTGCCTCCCTTACCGCTTGGTCGCCTCCCAACCATGGCACTGATGTTGTTGTGCGTATGGGAGGAGCAGTAAACTATTGTCCTGGGCAATTGGGGGTCAAAGGGGTAGTGTACTAGATGGAATTCGTAGTCAAAGGGGTAGTGTACTAGATGGAATTCGTACCCTAGTTCTCTAACAAGGCTGTCTGTGACCCATGGGGGAAGATGACGGGTCACGCAAAGCACAGGCAGCCCAAAAACAAAAATAAACGTGCACACAACCCCTCGTAGACCACGTGCGTGGAAAAATGAACCCGCACTACGCTGTGGCACCCAGAAACACAAAAATAAGCATACACATAATAACTGCAGCCTACAATGACCTCTGAAGGGGAGTACGACACACGGGCAAGCACAGTTGCTAAGTACGTGCGGAACTCACCGTCTGCCTGGAATAAGAACGTGAAAAATATGCACGTGTGCGCGTTGGCAACACCCCCGCCAAAAGAAGAATTGTACGCTGTCTGAGGAGACAGGACTAAAGGAGAAGTGAACACTGTTTGAGGAAACAGGCCCAAAAAAAGTAGAAAAATGAAAGCTGTCAGAGGTAACAGGGAGTACGAACTTGAAACGCTGTGAAGTAATCGCGTGTGAACCGACAAGAAATACAGAATTCACCCACTCGCTCTCCACGAAAAGCACGTACAAGAAAATGGCGTTCTACACGTACCTTTTAAACCGGCCCACACGTACACGTCACTTACGCATGTACGCATCCTTTCCTCCAATTACACGCGCTGACACTCGGACGTACAGCTTTTCCACGTGTGCTCTGTCATAACGTGCTATGAGGGAAACACATGCGTGTGTCACGTCACAGACACGCTTACGCGCTAAGGGTCTTTGGTCCAATGAAATCGCGTACGTGCGCTGACGCGCTTACGCGCTAAGGGCCTTTCCTCGAATTACACGCTGACGTGCAAGATTTTCACGTGCCAAATCACTCCGTATCAAGCTGGCCACGAGTTCACACACGGAAGACCACGCTCCTGCCCAGAAGGCCAAATTACTGCCCCCCAGAGCTCCGACCACGCTCCCACCTGCCATCTGCTGCTGCCTGATTGCCTGCTGCCCACGTGCCCTGCCATTTGCTGCCTGCACGTCAGCCAGGGGTGCTGTTTCTGTGACCACCCCTGCTGCAACCGAAGACTCCCGACTGCTATTCCATCGCTCCACAGCCCAGCCCCAGGACCCAGTTGCCCACCCACACCTGCCTCTGGGGTTGCCATGTTGGGCACTACACCATCTGGCACCACTGGCAACCCCCAGCCAGAGAGGCAGAGGGGCACCAGCTTCACTGCCACCGAAGTTGGTGTCCTGGTGGAGCAAGTCCTGGGGCAGTATGATGCCCTCTTCGGAAGTTCGCGCCGACAAGGAAGGACGGACTCGGATCTGGACGGACATCGTGACTGCCATCAACGCAGAGGGGTTGGCAGTCCGCGACTTCCAACATGTCAAGAAGCGCTGGGAGGACTTCAGGTCCAGGACCCTCAACAAGGCCCGGCGCCTCTTGAAGGCAGCGGATGCTAAGGGGCGCCGGGGCCACCTGTCGGAACATCAGATGAGGGTCCTGGAACGCATATGCCCAGCGCTCCACGTCCAGGTCCTTGAGAGGCAGACCCGTCTGGAGTCGAGCAGTAAGTTTACATGCATACTGATTGGATGCTGTGCGTGTGGTGGTGTGCCAGTAGTGTGCAGGTTGTACATGTGGTTTTGTAGGGCCATGTATGGATGTGTATGTACAGGGCTGTGAGGCTGACACATGCAAGTCCTTTCATGTGTGAGACACATGGATGGTGTATGTGTGGGTAAGCATGCAGGCCAAATGCAGATGTGTGAGCACACATGTTTGGATTACTGTGTATGTAAGTTGGGATGGTTGTGGTGTCACACATGGATGTTGGTTCCAGCTGCATGTATCTGCACCGTGTACATGTACATGTGCATGTGTATGTATTTGACATGGGTGCAACAGTGATGCAACATGGATGCATGTGAGACTGATATGTAGAAGACTGATTGCCAGATGTGACATGGATGCCAATCTCATCACTGCGACAGTTGGCGGAGGTGTACACATGCATGTAAGTGTGGTGGCATGTGTGCATGTCTAGTGCACTCCCTGTGTTTCATGTGATGTCTGGCTCACCTTTGGCTGCTCATGCTGTTGTATGTGTATGGATGGTGCTGGCTGTTGCAATATGGCTGTGGAATAACTCATGTGTGTGAGTTGCAATTACATGTGTGTTGGGGATTGTGATGCCATGTCTGAAGTTTGACAATGCCACTCATGTACAACTGTCATGTGTGTATGAGTCCATTGTACAGTGCCCTGATGCCTGTCTCCTAACTCTCCCTGTCTACAGCGTCAACTGATGAAGAGGGCGGAGAAGGTGCTGTGGAGCACAGCGGCAGGGATCGCACTGCCAGCCGGAGACGCAAGGCCCGGCTCCCCTCCCAGGTTGTCATCTCGTTGGGGAGTGAGGAGTCCGGTGCCGCGTCCCAGGTTGCAGCTGCCGAGGGGAGGTCCAAGAGGCGGAGGTCGGAGTTGGACTCCTCGGCAGCTGAAGGGGCAGCTGAGACCCCACAGAGCCCGATGGAGGAAGATGGCACGGAGTCATCCAGGTTGGTGGGGGGTTTGGTGGAGGAGGAGGCCGTGCAAGGGACAGAGACGGGGTCTGGACATGGGGATTCCACTGGTGCTAGTGGTGCAGTGCAGGGGCAGGGACAGGAGGCAGCACAGGCTGCCACGGAGGTGCCTGTGTGTAATCCTGTCCCCGATCCTGTGACTGCATCATCTTGCACCAGCAGGGATACCTAGGTCCAGACCCGTTCTCAGGTAGGGGATTGACTTACACCAACTGGCCTTCCTCTCCCTGCGGATGTGGCTATCCAGCACCGGGTTGAGCCTGTCCTGGGTGGGGTGGCGTTGCGTCAACGTGCCATGCGAGCTGACCTGCCGTCTTTTCATGAGGAGACTGCACGTCTTCTCGCATGGCTCCTTGACCGCGTTGACCCACTGGGACAGCTCACCAGGGCTGATTCCTCCATTTTCTGGACCTTGTTCCACCCCCTCCTCAACTGAACTCCCTATGCGCCAGTCGTCCTCCGTGCCATCTTCCCACCCATGTGTCACCTGGGTGCCCTGTGGAGCTGCCTCTGACCCTGCGGCCAGGCTGGTGGAGGACACATCCCTGCCACAGTCGGGAATCGGACGTCCAGCACGGGTGCCCACCTCAACAACTGCACCCCAGCTGGAGGAGGATGTGCAGGCAGCAGGAGCCAGGGCACAGGCAGCGGCACAGCAGCAGCAGCAACAAGGTGGGAGCCATGATGGCTCGGGGCCTTCATCATCGGAGGGGAAGGCATCGGCGAGAGGGCAGGAGGACCCTGGACGGGAAGTGTCTTCCGTGTGGCAGCGGTTGGGCCATGCGATAGATGCGGAGCGGCAGCGGGCGGAAGAGGCATGGCTCACGATGGTCAGGGCGGAGAACTCCATGCGTAGGGCCCTGAGGCGGGCCGAGTGCCTCGGGCCATTCGCAGGTACCTGGAGTTCCAGATGTCATCGTCCCTGCGAACCCTCGGGGCCATGGAAGAGGACCGCCTCCGGGACATCGAGCAGGAGTTTGATGATGCCCTGGCCCGGGACATCAACATGTGAGCCGTTGGACTTGCCCGCTGCCCTTGTAAATAGTTAGATAGTGTTAGATTTCCTTTGGTTTTTTCTTTATTTTGGTTGCGCTTGGACAATGCACCACGTTTCTGTATATAGTTTTTCATTAGGTAGTATTTTTGATAGGTTTCATTTCTTCAGTTGGGATCATGGACCCTGGATTGTTCATCTGTATATAGTTCACTATTGGATTCATCTCTTTTTTTTGGATTTCCCCATGGAGCAATGGTTTTCACTTTTGTTTTTCCCTTGGATTTGCTTTGTTGGACTGTGACTTTGGACACCTTTTCTTTGGATTATGATTTCTTGTTTTTCATTATTTTACGGACATGCAGCTTTTCTTTTTTTATCCCCATTGTTGTTTGTTTGATTTTAATTCCATTCATGTTGCTTTTAATACATGTTTTTCTTCATACTTCGATGTGTGGTGTTATCTCATTGGTTTCATGCATGTCATGATATGGGTTTTCACATTCACTTGCAACCATTGTGTGTGTGTGACGGACATGTGTTCATTTACATACTTGCCATTGGGGTTGTATCATGTAATTTCCTTTTCTATGTGGGTAGATGCAATACTTGGTTGTGTCTTTGGGCTGGGGAGGCTGGCCATAAGAGCCATGATTGAGGATCGTCATGACCTGGGGGCAGGGGGACATGAGTGGGGGCCTTCTGGCAGGTGCCCTGCACTGCTGGGGGGTGGGGGTGCAAGGGGACATGAGTGGGACATGAGTGGGGGCCTGCTGGCAGGTGCCCCTCAGTGCTGGGGTGTGGGGGTGCAAGGGGACATGAGTGGGGGCCTGCTGGCAGGTGCCCTGCACTGCTGGGGGGCGGGGGTGCAAGGGGACATGAGTGGGGGCCTGCTGACAGGTGGCCTGCACTGCTGGGCGGTGGGTGTGCAAGGGGACATGAGTGGGGGCCTGCTGGCAGGTGCCCTGCTCTGCTGGGGGGAGGGGTGCAAGGGGACATGAGTGGGGGCCTGCTGGCAGGTGCCCTGCACTGCTGGGGGGTGGGTGTGCAAGGGGACATAAGTGGGGGCCGGCTGGCAAGTGCCCCACACTGCTGGGGGGTGGGTGTGCAAGGGGACATGAGTGGGACATGAGTGGGGGCCTTGGCAGGTGCCCCGCACTTATGGGGGGTGGGGGTGCAAGGGGACATGAGTGGGACATGAGTGGGGGCCTGCTGGCAGGTGCCCTGCACTGCTTGGGGGGTGGGGGTGCAGGGGGACATGAGTTGGTGATCAGTGGTGCAAGCGGACAGGTGGCTTGGCTGTGGTGCATGGCCATGGTGGATGGGCTGCCTGCGGGACATGACCAGGGGTGCGGGTTTTCCCCTGTGGGACCCACACTGCCAATTCACGTGTAGGACTCCCCGCGCACCCCCGAAATTCACGTACCCCGCTCTGACAGTTAAATCGCGTGTGAAACTTCCCGCGAAACCCTGAAATACACGTACCCCACTCGCACAGGGCCTATCGCTGTTGAAACTTCCCGCGAACCCCAGTAATACACGTACCCCACTCGCACATGGCCTATCGCGTGTGAAACTTCACGCGAAACCCAGGAATATTGGCCCTGTGCGAGCGAGCGGGGTACGTGTAGTTCTGGGGTACAGCGTGAAGTTTTACACGCGAAAGGGCCTTGTTGAGCGGAGTACGTGTATTCCTGGGGTTCGCGTGCAGTTTCACCCACGATTTCAGCAGGGTACGTGTATTCCTGGGGTTCACGTGCAGTTTCACCCGCGATTTCAGCATGGTACGTGTATTCCTGGGGTTCGCGTGCAGTTTCACCTGCGATTTCAGCAGGGTACATGTATTCCTGGGGTTCGCGTGAAGTTTCACCCGCGATTTCATCAGGGTACGTGTATTACGGGGTTCGCGTGAAGTTTCACACACGAAAGGGCCCTGGTCGAGGGAGTACGTGAATTTCAGGGGTGCGTGGCAAGTTTTACACGCGAAAGGGCAACGCCCGTGCACAATACGTCAGAGATGCGCTTACGCGCTAAGGGCCTTTGGTCCAATGATATTGCGTACGTGTGCTGACGCGCTTGCGCGCTAAGGGCCTTTCCTCGAATTACACGCTGACTTGCAAGATTTTCACATGCCAAATCACTCCGTATCAAGCTGGCCACGCGTACACACACGGAAGACCACGCTCCTGCCCAGAAGGCCATTTTCCTGCCTCTCAGAGCCCCGAGAACGCTCCCACCTGCCATCTGCTGCTGCCTGTCTGCCTGCTGCCCACGTGCCCTGCTATTTGGTGCCTGCACGTCAGCCATCTGCAGGGGTCCAGTTGCTGTGTCCACCCCTGCTGGAACAGAAGACTCCCGACTGGGATTCCATCGCTCCACAGCCCAGTCCCAGGACCCAGTTGCCCACCCACTCCTGCCTCTTGGGTTTCCATGTCGGGCACATCTCCATCTGGCACCACTGGCAACCCCCAGCTAGAGAGGCAGAGGGCCACCAGCTTCACTGCCACCGAAGTTGGTGTCCTGGTGGAGCATGTCCTGGGGCATTATGATGCCCTCTTCGGAACAAGACGCTCCAACAAGGAAGGATTGGCCAGGATCTGGACGTACATCGTGACTGCCATCAACGCGGAGGGGGTGGCAGTCCGCGAATTCCATCATGTCAAGAAGCGCTGGGAGGACTTCAGGTCCAGGACCCTCAACAAGGCCCGGCGCCTCACGGAGGGGGGCGGGGTCAGCCTGAGCAACATCCAGATGAGGGCCCTGGAACACGTAGGCCCAGTGCTCCATGCCCAGATCCTTCGGAGGCAGACCCGTCTGGAGTTGAGCGGTAAGTGGCCAAGCATTGCTGTGTGAGACAGGGCATGTTGCAGTGTGCTGGTAGTCTGATACTTGCCTGTATGTGTGGCATAGGCCATGTATGGATATGTGTGTGTGCAGGGACATCATGGTCATGCATGTGGGACCAGTTATGTGTGAACCACATGGTAGGTGCATGTGTTTTAATGCAACATGGGGACCTCTATGCAGAATGCACACCTGAAAGAATGCCAGTCTCTGTACCTGGACATGGAGGGGGGATGAGGAATGGGTGCTGATGTCATATACATGTATGGTGCACATGTGTGTGTGTGTGTGTGTGTCTGTGTGTGTGTGTGCGCCAGAGAAGTGTGTGTTTGACTTTGAAACGCCATGGATGCATGTGACTTTGAAGGCAACATCTTGGTTTACAGGGGCCCTTGTACATGGGTGTTGAGGTTGACTGCAGGCGCCGGGAGTGTTTTTGCATGTGTGTTGCATGCATTGACCCATGTGTTGTGGAAGGACAGGATAGAAGTGACATTTGACAGTGCCACTCATGTGTTATTGCTTCCTGTCTAGGGTATTTTGTGCTGTACCCTGATGCTTGTCTTCTATGTCTCCCTCTACGCAGCGTCAAGTGAAGAAGAGGGCGGAGACGGCACTGTGGAGCTAAGTGGCGGGGATGCCTCCATCGGGCGGCAACGCATGGCCCAGCCACCCTCCCAGGATTTACCATCATCTGGGAGCGAGGGGGCTGGTGCCGCGTCTGCCACAACAGCTGTGGCGGAAGGGCCGGGTCAGCCCAAACAGGGGCTTCCAATGGCGGAAGACGGTGTGGAGACATCCAGGTTGGTGGTCTCCACAGAGGAGGAGGAGTCCGCTAGTGAGCCGCACATGGGGCCTGGTGCGGGTAGTACCACTGGTGCAAGTGGTGCAGTCCCGGGCCAGGGTCAGGAGGCAGCACAGGTCACCGCGGAGGGGCCTGTGCATGTCGCTGTCCTTGACCCTGTGACTGCACCATCATGCACCAGCAGGAAGCAGGCGTACGTGGACCCACGCAGCATAAAAGTGTGCGCAAACAACAAGCAAGCTCAGACGCCAGGATGAACATACCGTTCCTAGAAGCAGTGGTCGTGGGATACCGCAGGAGGAGGAGGAGGATAGTCAGGCCCAGAATTTTCACACCCAGAACCAGCCTTTTTGGCATGCCTGATGACCAGGTGTATGGGAGGTACAGGTTTCCACCTCACATAATACTCGACCTGGTCAGTGAGTGGGAGGATGACCTCACATCACCCACCCTCTGCTCCCAAGCACTCAGCCCCCTGGAGAAGGTCCTCAATGTACTGCACTTTTTGGCCACCGGATCATTTCAGCGGACAAGTGCCATAGTGGGGGGGGGTGTCACAGGCCACACAGTCATGCTGCCTACACCAGGTCTTGGCCAACATGACTGCACGCCCATCAGTGCGCAGGCACATATACCTGCCCAGAACACCTGCAGAGAGGCAGGCTGTCGTCCAGGATTTCTACGGGGTGGCACAATTCCCCAAAGTCCTAGGTGCCATTGATTGCACCCATGTGGCCCTACGTCCCCCCAGGGCATCATAGCACATCCATAGAAACCGCAAGCACTGGCATTCCATCAACGTGCAGGTAGTATGTGATGCCAAGGGAATCATCACCTCAGTATATGCCAACCATCCAGGGTCCACCCACGACAGTTTCATTTACAGAATGTCAACCCTAAACCGGGACCTAGAAGCTGGGCGGCATGGCGATACATAGCTGCTTGGTGAGTATAAATGCCACAGCACAAGCATGCATGCCAGATACTGAGTAATGTCACAACCCCACTAATGATACCCATCACCACCTCCCCAGGGGACAGTGCCTACCCTCTGAGCACCCACATGATGACGCCAATTCGGAACCCCACTACGCCACCCGAGGTAAGATACAACACAGCCCATATTGCAACCCGGGGCATAGTGGAGCGCACATTCGGATTGCTCAAGTCACGCTTTCGCTCCCTTGACCATTCTGGTGGGCAGCTGTTATACGCTCCCCCAGTAGTGTGCAGGATCATAGTGGCAACATGTGTCCTGCACAACGTTGCAACACGCCGGGGCCTGCCGGTGGACATGGTGGTGCCCCCACATCCCCAACCTCATGCACGCCCGCTGCGCATGGGAGGGGAAAGGGCACGGGGTGAGGCAGACCGAACACAGCTGGTGGCTAATTACTTCACTTAGAATCATACCCCTGTGGAGTGCACACAGCCCTGCCACATACCAGCTGACAATCAATGATGATGACATGAGGGACAGTCAACTATCACAACCATACCATCCTGAGATTGGTCACCTGGAAGTGTCACAATGTGTGCATCCCTACCTATAGAAACACCACCAATGCTGTGTCATCAAAAGACACATATGCTGCTAAATGCATGACCCCCTTGCAAAATACAACATGAGAACAGTGCCATGTCACCCAACCCCTCCCCAGCACCGCCACCCAACACACCATGGCATGTCATGCTATGTGAGAGCAAACAAAGCAATCCCAAAAACCTGACACAAGTGTCACAAAGTACAGTGTCCCTAATGGAAACTAGCCACACACAATATGCTCCTAGTAATGTTGAACTAACAACACACATGACCAAATACTTACCAACTAAACAATGCATCTAGACAAGTTCAAACATTTCTAAAACATGACAGTACTAAGTTAAAGTAGTCGTAGTCATACAACCTGAATATGCCACCACATCGTCCGCTTCAAACTGTAGTCTTGCAGCCTTCAAAACTGGTCTGTGTACTGCATACAACATGAACTTCATCTCCAAAGTAGACTGCCTTGTGAAGACATGAGGAATGAACCTGCAAATTCAGAGGGAGACATGGAAGCAAAATCATACATTAATACACCATGCAGTGTACAATACAACAATATACACAAGGAATGTCTACACAGTATTGACTACAGACTGCCCACACAGCTCATGGGAGCCCAACGTCACTGTGTACATCACTGTCACTTGGTCACACCCTTTGCAAGCCCATGGAAACGGGAAGCAGGAGGGGTGTGTGTCTCATGAACCCAAGCATCTAACCCAAACTCAGGACAAGCCTGCATGTGCCCAGCCGGAATACAGTGGATGCCCACGGGAGCCACACAAGGCAACACACTGTCAAATTATTTAAAAAAAAAATCAAAATTCAAAATTCTAAAATCAAAAATCAAAAATGGCCATGTGGGGGCCAGGGGGGCTTGGGGAGGCCACCCAGGAGATCCGAGGACAGGGTGCGCACCAACAGCCACCTGTGTGGATGTTGGGAAAAAAAACACCTCCATGGGCTCATGGCCTGCACGCCTATGCCAATGTGGGAGAACTGCTGCCGTCGCTCTTATGACCCTCTACTGCTGCATCAGGAGGTGGTGGTGCTATGGGAGGCAGCCCACGCAAAGCCCTGGTATGGTCCTAAATGGCAGCAAGCATGCAGGTGTGGAAGGTCTCGTTCTGGAGGATTATAGTGCGGAGATCCCCATGCAACACCTGACGTGATGCCCGGATCTCCTCCCGAGTTGCCCGCATCTCAGCTGAGAGCGTACTTGTGAGGTGCTCCAGCCGCTGTTCTGCCCTAAAATTAGCAGAAGTCTCAAGCTCAAGAAGAGTCTGCCTGAGGTTATGGAGTTCTTCACTCAGGGCTTCCCTGTGGGCCTGGGACTCTATTGAGATGGATTGGCGCAGAGTCTCAAGTGCCGCCCGTCGGTTCCTGTTGGACGCCAACATGTCTTCCCTGTGTGATTGGCAAATGGAGTCTGTTGCCTGCTGTAGTTGCTCCATCTGCCTTTCAGGGGGGATAATGGAAGTGGACACCCTCTCCATTGCCTGAGCCATCATTTCAACTGATGCTGACTGTTGGGTTGCCATAGCATACATGGAGTTCTCCCATACGCTATTGCCTGGTGGCGTACGGCCACCGCGTCGACGGGCACCACACCTGTTTGGGGCAAGGCGATGTGCACCTTGCTGTGCTGGCCCCGCCTGAGGCTGCAGGACTGCATTCCCCCTCTGATCTGCTGGCCCAGGAACAGGATCAGATCCTGTGGAGTGTGACTCTGCATCCGTAACCGCCAAAGGCGCCTCTACCAACACTGACATCCCCATAGAGGGATCTACCCGTGGTGCAGGTGGGTTGGCCAGAACAGAATCCCTGCTAGAAACACTTACCTGTGACGGCACATAGGTCTCATCATCCGAATCAGCACCTGAATAGAGGTCTGGGGAGGTGCACCCAGAGACACCCCTGGAAAGTATGGTCTGCAGGAGGATTGGGTTCTCACCCACCACCACACCACGTCCCCCGCTGGTGCACGGTCGTGCCTGGGATTCCTCCTGGGTCTGCAACATCTCCTGAACCTCAACAGCATCAAGTGCGTCATCCCCTGCAAAAACATGAAAGAGAAAAAATGGAACCAGGCATTTGCACCATAGCACACAAATAGACCTGTCAAGCTACAG
The DNA here is from genome assembly GCF_040938575.1 of Ambystoma mexicanum. Lineage (NCBI taxonomy): Eukaryota > Metazoa > Chordata > Amphibia > Caudata > Ambystomatidae > Ambystoma > Ambystoma mexicanum. The sequence continues at coordinate 312,420,110 of NC_090932.1, forward strand.
AACCAGTACATGATTCACACATGTCCCACATGACTATAACCCTCCCATGCCTGCACTGTCACTGAGTAGTAAGGGGAGGCAAAAGGCAGACACCGATGACACCAATATGGGAGAGCAACACATTTGCTACATGCTGGGTAGCACTGCCATCACACATTGGCCTGTGAGTGGCATGTCCAATACACATACATGACACAATGCAGCACACAGATGGCATTTAGCATAGCCATGGTACATTTGACAAGTACAGCCATATGTCAGTGATTGAGTACTGTCACCCATCCATGTGAGATGGACATGATGACATGAAAAATGCTGCATACTGTGACTAAGTACACATGTGCCACTCACTGCAACACATGGAAGGTTCAAGAATACAGTAATGGTTGGCTGATCTATTTTTCCTCAAATTGACATTGCAGGAAACATCTGTCATTTTCCACATGCAAACAGGCACTCATCTAAACATTTGTGCTGTCCAATACTCCATCAGCCTGAATGGTCTCATTGGCCCTCATTAGGACCCTGGCGGAGTGGGTTTCCGCCAGCGCTAATCGCGGCGGACCCGTCCGCCGTACTACGAGTTCCCTTAGCGCCATGGAGGTTTTCTCCGCCTGGTTTTGCCGGGCGGAGAAAACCATGGCGCTAAGGGACCTCGTTGTTAATTACGCCGCCGTACTTTACGGCGGCGTAATTAACTCCTTCCCCACTCCCATTATACCCTATGGGGCAAGAATGGGAATGGGGAAGGGTAAAATGGGGATTGGGGATTTACCGCTCCGCCAAGGTCGGCATGGGGTGGTAAATCCGCCAACCCCCATGGCGCTATCGACGGCTTTCCGCCGTGCTTCGCGGTGCATTTAGCACTGCGAAATCCGCCAGGGTCGTAATGAGGGCCATTGTGTACATAACCAGGTAAAGCATTGCCCCAGTGTGGCCAGTAAACAATGACCGAAGCATATCACATATGTCACAATATGGTTGAAAAATGTCTAGCAAAAAAGGGGAGAGTGGAAATATTATCCTGAAGGCACACTTACAAATTCTGACCAATGTAGTTGCAAGATGGCAGTACAAGGTCAACTGCACAATTGTGGACCTAATAGGATACTGTGTGCAGAAGGGATGCAGTCATAGCCAAATACAAGGCACATGATCCCATGTGAGGAAGGAAATGGGTGACCCATAACACTCTGGAGTACACACCCTCACCTGGCACTCAATCAGAACCCGTCACCCAAAATACATACACATGCACTACACACACACGCATGGGCACTCACCGGACAATGCTTCGTAATCAGGTAGTTCTCCCACACCTTGGATCTGTTCCTCTGTGACGAAGGTCCCAGCAACAAACTCATGTTCAGTGAGTTTGTTGTCCTCTTGTGGAGACTCACCGCCAGTCACCAGAGTAGCGGCATGATTTGAGGCCAGCTTGTCCTTTGCTCTGCGTTTCAGGTCGTTCCACCGCTTGTAGCAATCATCAGCTGAGCGCCTCACAAATCCAAGGGCACTTATGTGGTTGGCGATGGTCTGCCAGTGTGCCTTACGTTGACCAGGTGTGGTCTTGGACCCTGCAGTCACCACCATTTCGTGGCTATTTGCGAGACATAGCTCACAAGTGAATTAAGCTCTGCATCATTAAAGCAAGGCTTCCCTGACGTGCCGGAGTGTGTAGCCGTGTCTGGGGTCTCAGGCTGTCGCGCCAGAGCACCCTTCTTCCTCTTTTTAGAAGGTTAAGCGTAGCCAGAGTGGCTAACGCCACTCTGGTCAGTAGGGGCAGAATCACCGGTGAAATCGGTTGTTAGAGTGTGCGAATGCACATTGACCATAGGACTTGGTGCAGGCATTGTCTGAAGTGTGATGTTGGCAGGGGGAACATCAGTATGATGGACCAGGACCGACACTATCCTGGCTGGGAGAGTCAGAGCTGCGGCGGATGGAGCTGCAGCTGCCCCTGCAGCCTCACCACCCTGCATACTTGGGGCAGCAGATGACATAGCTGCCCCAGATCCACGTGCCTTGGTGACAACTTGCACCGCCACACGTGGCCTAGACTTGCTGGCCTGGAAGTCAGCCAGGGAGTCATCCTGTGCCAGGTCAGGTGCCACAATGGGCTGGTCCAACAGGGGCTGAGCTGGGATGGTCTCAGCCACGTTTCCCTCAACCATGGGGGGAAGCATGGGTGTCCCTGATTGGTCCTCCACACATGGGGGTCTAGGGGCACCATGCAAATCCTGGCCATGTCCCCTACCGCGCCCACCACCTCCACCTTTTGAAGGTCGGCCACCTTTGCCTCCCTTACCGCTTGGTCGCCTCCCAACCATGGCACTGATGTTGTTGTGCGTATGGGAGGAGCAGTAAACTATTGTCCTGGGCAATTGGGGGTCAAAGGGGTAGTGTACTAGATGGAATTCGTACCCTAGTGCTCTAACAAGGCTGTCTGTGACCCCTGGGGGAAGATGACGGGTCACGCAATGCACAGGCAGCCCAAAAACAAAAATAAACGTGCATGCAACCCCTCGTAGACCACGTGTGTGGAAAAATGAACCCGCACTACGCTGTGGCACCCAGAAACACAAAAATAAGTGTACGCATAATAACCGCAGCCTACAATGACCTCTGAAGGGGAGTGCGACACACGGGCAAGCACAGTTGCTAAGTACGTGCGGAACTCACCGTCTGCCTGGAATAAGAACGTGAAAAATATGCGCGTGTGCGCTTTGGCAACACCCCCGCCAAAAGAAGAATTGTACGCTGTCTGAGGAGACAGGACTAAAGGAGAAGTGAACACTGTTTGAGGAAGCAGGCCCAAAAAAAGTAGAAAAATGAAAGCTGTCAGAGGTAACAGGGAGTACGAACTTGAAACGCTGTGAAGTAATCGCGTGTGAACCGACAAGAAGTACAGAATTCACCTACTTGCTCTCCACGAAAAGCACGTACAAGAAAATGGCGTTCTACACGTACCTTTTAAACTGGCCCACACGTACACGTCACTTACGCGTGTACGCATCCTTTCCTCCAATTACACGCGCTGACACTCGGATGTGCAGCTTTTCCACGTGTGCTCTGTCATCACGTGCTATAAGGGAAACACCTGCGTGTGTCACGTCACAGACACGCTTACGCGCTAAGGGTCTTTGGTCCAATGAAATTGCGTACGTGCGCTGACGCGCTTAGGCGCTAAGGGCCTTGCCTCGAATTACAGGCTGACGTGCAAGATTTTCACGTGCCAAATCACTCCGTATCAAGCTGGCCACGCGTTCACACACGGAAGACCACGCTCCTGCCCAGAAGGCCAAATTACTGCCCCCCAGAGCCCCGAGCACGCTCCCACCTGCCATCTGATGCTGCCTGATTGCCTGCTGCCCACGTGCCCTGCCATTTGCTGCCTGCACGTCAGCCAGGGGTGCTGTTTTTGTGACCACCCCTGCTGGAACCGAAGACTCCCGACTGCTATTCCATTGCTCCACAGCCCAGCCCCAGGACCCAGTTGCCCACCCACACCTGCCTCTGGGGTTGCCATGTCGGGCACTACACCATCTGGCACCACTGGCAACCCCCAGCCAGAGAGGCAGAGGGGCACCAGCTTCACTGCCACCGAAGTTTGTGTCCTGGTGGAGCAAGTCCTGGGGCAGTATGATGCCCTCTTCGGAAGTTCGCGCCGACAAGGAAGGACGGACTCGGATCTGGACGGACATCGTGACTGCCATAAACGCGGAGGGGGTGGCAGTCCGCGACTTCCAACATGTCAAGAAGCGCTGGGAGGACTTCAGGTCCAGGACCCTCAACAAGGCACGGCGCCTCTTGAAGGCAGCGGATGCTAAGGGGCGCCGGGGCCACCTGTCGGAACATCAGATGAGGGTCCTGGAACGCATATGCCCAGCGCTCCAAGTCCAGGTCCTTGAGAGGCAGACCCGTCTGGAGTCGAGCGGTAAGTTTACATGCATACTGATTGGAAGCTGTGCGTGTGGTGGTGTGCCAGTAGTGTGCAGGTTGTACATGTGGTTTTGTAGGGCCATGTATGGATGTGTATGTACAGGGCTGTGAGGCTGACACATGCAAGTCCTTTCATGTGTGAGACACATGGATGGTGTATGTGTGGGTAAGCATGCAGGCCAAATGCAGATGTGTGAGCACACATGTTTGGATTACTGTGTATGTAAGTTGGCATGGTTGTGGTGTCACACATGGATGTTGGTTCCAGCTGCATGTATCTGCACCGTGTACATGTACATGTGCATGTGTGTGTATTTGACATGGGTGCAACAGTGATGCAACATGGATGCATGTGAGACTGATATGTAGAAGACTGATTGTCAGATGTGACATGGATGCCAATCTCATCAATGGGACAGTTGGCAGAGGTGTACACATGCATGTAAGTGTGGTGGCATGTGTGCATGTCTAGTGCACTCCCTGTGTTTCATGTGATGTCTGGCTCACCTTTGGCTGCTCATGCTGTTGTTTGTGTATGGATGGTGCTGACTGTTGCAATATGGCTTTGGAATAGCTCATGTGTGTTGCAATTACATGTGTGTTGGGAATTGTGATGCCATGTCTGAAGTTTGACAATGCCACTCATGTACAACTGTCATGAGTGTATGAGTCTATTGTACAGTGCCCTGATGCCTGTCTCCTAACTCTCCCTGTCTGCAGCGTCAACTGATGAAGAGGGCGGAGAAGGTGCTGTGGAGCACAGCGGCAGGGATCGCACCGCCAGCCCGGAGACGCAAGGCCCGGCTCCCCTCCCAGGTTGTCATCTCGTCGAGGAGTGAGGAGTCCGGTGCCGCGTCCCAGGTCGCAGCTGCCGAGGGGAGGTCCAAGAGGCGGAGGTCGGAGTTGGACTCCTCGGCAGCTGAAGGGGCAGCTGAGACCCCACAGGGCCCGATGGAGGAAGATGGCACGGAGTCATCCAGGTTGGTAGGGGGTTTGGTGGAGGAGGAGGCCGTGCAAGGGACAGAGACGGGGTCTGGAGATGGTGATTCCACTGGTGCTAGTGGTGCAGTGCAGGGGCAGGGACAGGAGGCAGCACAGGCCGCCGCGGAGGTGCCTGTGTGTAATCCTGTCCCTGATCCTGTGACTGCATCATCTTGCACCAGCAGGGATACCTACGTCCAGACCCGTTCTCAGGGAGGGGATTGGCTTACACCAACTGGCCTTCCTCTCCCTGCAGATGCGGCTATCCAGCACCGGGTTGAGCCTGTCCTGGGTGGGGTGGCTTTGCGTCAACGTGCCATGCGAGCTGACCTGCAGTCTTTTCATGAGGAGACTGCACGTCTTCTCACATGGCTCGTTGACCGCGTTGACCCACTGGCACAGCTCACCAGGGCCGGATTCCTCCGTTTTCTGGACTTTGTTCCGACCCCCTCCTCAACTGAACCCCGTATGGGCCAGTCGTCCTCCGTGCCATCTTCCCACCCATGTGTCACCTGGGTGCCCTGTGGAGCTGCCTCTGACCCTGGGGCCAGGCTGGTGGAGGACACATCCCTGCCACAGTCGGGAGTCGGACGTCCAGCAGGGGTGGCCACCTCAACAACTGCACCCCAGCTGGAGGAGGATGTGCAGGCAGCAGGAGCCAGAGCACAGGCAGCGGCACAGCAGCAGCAGCAACAAGGTGGGAGCCATGATGGCTCGGGGCCTTCATCATCGGAGGGGCAGGCATCGGCCGGAGGGCAGGAGGACCCTGGACGGGAAGTGTCTTCCGTGTGGCAGCAGTTGGGCCATGCGATAGTTGCGGAGCGGCAGCGGGCGGAAGAGGCACGGCTCACAATGGTCAGGGTGTAGAACTCCATGCGTAGGGCCCTGAGGCGGGCTGAGTGCCTCGAGGCCATTCGCAGGGACCTGGAGTTCCAGATGTCATCGTCCCTGCGAACCCTCGGGGCCATGGAAGAGGACCGCCTCCGGGAGATCGAGCAGGAGTTCGATGATGCCCTGGCCCGGGACATCAACATGTGAGCCGTTGGACTTGCCCGCTGCCCTTGTAAATAGTTAGATAGTGTTAGGTTTCCTTTGTTTTTTTCTTTATTTTGGTTGCGCTTGGACAATGCACCACGTTTCTATATATAGTTTTTCATTAGGTAGTATTTTTGATAGGTTTAATTTCTTCAGTTGGGATCATGGACCCTGGATTGTTCATCTGTATATAGTTCACTATTGGATTCATCTCTTTTTTTGGATTTCCCCATGGAGCAATGGTTTTCACTTTTGTTTTTCCCTTGGATTTGCTTTGTTGGACTGTGACTTTGGACACCTTTTCTTTGGATTATGATTTCTTGTTTTTCATTATTTTACGGACATGTAGCTTTTCTTTTTTTCTTCCCATTGTTGTTTGTTTGATTTTAATTCCATTCATGTTGCTTTTAATACATTTTTTTCTTCATACTTCGATGTGTGGTGTTATCTCATTGGTTTCATGCATGTCATGATATGGGTTTTCACATTCACTTGCAACCATTGTGTGTGTGTGACGGACATGTGTTCATTTACATACTTGCCATTGGGGTTGTATCATGTAATTGCCTTTTCTATGTGGGTGGATGCAATACTTGGTTGGGTCTTTGGGCTGGGGAGGCTGGCCATAAGGGCCATGATTGAGGATCGTCATGACCTGGGGGCAGGGGGACATGAGTGGGGGCCTGCTGGCAGGTGCCCTGCACTGCTGGGGGGTGGGGGTGCAAGGGGACATGAGTGGGGGCCTGCTGGCAGGTGCCCCTCAGTGCTGGGGGGTGGGGGTGCAAGGGGACATGAGTGGGACATTAGTTGGGGCCTGCTGGCAGGTGCCCCTCAGTGCTGGGGTGTGGGGGTGCAAAGGGACATGAGTGGGGGCCTGCTGGCAGGTGCCCTGCACTGCTGGGGTGCGGGTGTGCAAGGGGACATGAGTGGGGGCCTGCTGGCAGGTGCCCTGCACTGTTGGGGGGCGGGGGTGCAAGGGGACATGAGTGGGAGCCTGCTGGCAGGTGCCCTGCACTGCTGGGGGTGGGTGCGCAAGGGGACATGAGTGGGAGCCTGCTGGCAGGTTCCCTGCACTGCTGGGGGGCGGGGCTGCAAGGGGACATGAGTGGGGGCCTGCTGGCAGGTGCCCCTCAGTGCTGGGGGGTGTGGGTGCAAGGGGACATGAGTGGGACATGAGTGGGGGCCTGCTGGCAGGTGCCCTGCACTGCTGGGGGGTGGGGGTGCAAGGGGACATGAGTGGGGGCCAGTTGGCAGGTGCCCCTCAGTGCTGGGGGTGGGGGTGCAAAAGGACATGAGTGGGACATGAGTGGGGGCCTGCTGGCAGGTGCCCTGCACTGCTTGGGGGGTGGGTGTGCAAGGGGACATTAGTGGGGCCTGCTGGCAGGTGCCCTGCACTGCTGGGGGGTGGGGGTGCAAGGGGACATGAGTGGGGCCTGCTGGCAGGTGCCCTGCACTGCTGGGGGGTGGGGGTGCAAGGGGACATGAGTGGGACATGAGTGGGGGCCTGCTGGCAGGTGCCCTGTACTGCTGGGGGGTGGGGGTGCCAGGGGACATGAGTGGGGGCCTGCTGGCAGGTGCCCCTCAGTGCTGGGGGGTGGGGGTGCAAGGGGACATGAGTGGGACATGAGTGGGGGCCTGCTGGCAGGTGCCCCTGACTGCTGGGGGGTGGGTGTGCAAGGGGCCATGAGTGGGGGCCTGCTAGCAGATCCCCCGCACTGCTGGTGGGTGGGTGTGCAAGGGGACATGAGTGGGGGCCTGCTGGCAGGTGCCCCACACTGCTGGGGGTGGGTGTGCAAGGGGACATGAGTGGGGGCCTGCTGGCAGGTGCCCCACACTGCTAGGGGGTGGGTGCTCAAGGGGACATGAGTGGGACATGAGTGGGGGCCTGCTGGCAGGTGCTCCGCACTGCTGGGGGGTGGGGGTGCAAGGGGACATGAGTGGGACATGAGTGTGGGCCTGCTGGCAGGTGCCCCGCACTGCTGGGGGGTGGGTGTGCAAGGGGACATGAGTGGGACATGAGTGGGGGCCTGCTGGCAGGTGCTCCGCACTGCTGGGGGGTGGGGGTGCAAGGGGACATGAGTGGGACATGAGTGTGGGCCTGCTGGCAGGTGCCCCTGCACTGCTGGGGGGTGGGGGTGCAAGGGGGTAATGCGTTGGTGATCACTAATGCAAGGTGACATGTGGCTTGGCTGGGGGGGCATGCCCATGGTGGATGGGCTGCCTGCGGGACATGGTCGGGGGTTCAGGGTAGTCCCCTGTGGTGTGGTCTGCCTGCAGGGGCCGTGGAGGGTGTAGAGGGAACACCTGGGAGGACCCACACTGCCAATTCACATGTAGGACTCCCCTGCACCCCCGAAATACACGTACCCCTCTCGCACAGGGCCTATTGCGTGTGAAACTTGCCCGCACCCCAGTAATACACGTACCCTGCTGAAATCGCGTGTGGAACTTCCCGCGCACCCCAGTAATGCAAGTACCCTGCTGGAATTGCGTGTTAAACTTCCCCGCACCCCAGAAATACACGTACCCTGCTGAAATCGCGTGTGGAACTTCCTGCGCACCCCAGGAATACACGTACCCTGCTGAAATCGCGTGTTAAACTTCCCCGCACCCCAGAAATACACGTAGCCTGCTGAAATCACGTGTGGAACTTCCCGCGCACCCCAGTAATACACGTACCCTGCTGAAATCGCGTGTTAAACTTCCCCGCACCCCAGAATACACATACCCTGCTGAAATCGTGTGTGGAACTTCCCGCGCACCCCTGTAATACACGTACCCTGGTGAAATCACGTGTTAAACTTCCCTGCACCCCAGAAATACAAGTACCCTGCTGAAATCGCGTGTGCAACTTCCTGCGCACCCCAGTAATACACGTACCCTGCTGAAATCACGTGTTAAACTTCCCCGCACCCCAGAAATACACGTACCCTGCTGAAATCGCATGTGGAACTTCCCGCGCACCCCTATAATACACGTACCGTGCTGAAATCACGTGTTAAACTTCCCCGCACCCCAGAAATACACGCACCCTGCTGAAATCACGTGTGGAACTTCCCGCGCACCCCTGTAATACACGTACCCTGCTGTAATCGCGTGTTAAACTTCCCCGCATCCCAGAAATACACGTACCCTGCTGAAATCGTGTGTGGAACTTCCCGCGCACCCCAGTAATACACGTTCCCCACTTGGCGTTTGTTGGTTGGCAGCCCTGTATACTGGTCCAGGGTTAGCGCAGCCCTTTGCGCTGAATTGGGAATTTTGATGGCTTTTCCTTGCGCGAGGGCGTTCTTGGGGGCGTAACTGGCGCTGCTGCAGAGTCGCTGCGCCACTCTGTGCCACGGCTGGTTTTGGAGCCTAAAATCCATGAATACGCTGTGCTCGGATATCGATTTTAGCGCACGAGGCTGGCGCAGACATTTGCACACGCACACTGTGCGCCAGCCGCGTGCGCCACTTTTGTGCGAAATTCTATGAATTACCCTGTCAATTTCCTGCTAGCCCCGCAAGTTAGGTAACTAAGTTATTCGACTCGACCAGAAAGAAATTAACTCGACCCATGAACTTGATGGAATAATATTGTTTGTTTAGAAAAAACATGGTGGCACTTAAAGAAATATTTACAACAGTGTTAATATGCCTTTTCAATAGTCTCCTCATGGAAATGTTAGAAAACACTTTCCCGTAGACCGCATACAGTGCAAGATCCCAAACATGTGAACTTCATTGGGTGAGGTTAATATGGGAGTTGTCACACATTTGGATGACAGGCTTAGTGTTTGCAATAGCTTGTTGGTGGGAGTTGGGATTAGAATACATGTAAAATATAGGGTTTGAGTTTGGATAAATGAGCCATAGACAACAGACCATCAGCAGAGGACCAGGATGGGAGTGGAATTAGTGTCAGCGGAAGTTAGTGTTTGGATCTATTTCCTTTTTAAAAAAGGAACACTAAGGGCCTCATTACGAGGTTCGCGGAATGTGTTAACGGGCTCCGCTAATGGAGGCGGACCCGTTAAACCCGTCCCGTGAAATTATGAGGTCCCCTCGCGGGACCCGGTAAGGACACCTGGCAAAAACCAGGCGTTGTTACCGGGTCCTGCGAGGGGAAGAGAGAGCAAACAACAGGCCGCTCGTAATTGGCCCGTTGTTAGCTCCCTCTCCCATTACCATTGAGCCCTATGGGGGCTCAGATGGGAATTGGGAAGGCCCGGGCCCGGGTTCCCAGAGGGAGGAATTACCGGGCCCTCCGTACTCGGAATGGCCCAGTAATTCCCCATTCTGGGAACCCGGTAAAGGAGCCCGGTTTGGCGGCAGCCATGCCGCCAAACTCGTAATGAGGCCTTAAATATTGCAGGATGATACCAGAAAGAAGATGGTAGGCTGCACACTGACACAGAATTACATTAATATGAATAACACTGCATGTGTTTATTTAAAGAGTCAATCTTTTGTACCCCACAGTGCAGTCGCTCACTAATGATCAGTCTTGTTGAACAACATCGCTGGCAGAGGCATGCAAAAGGGGTACAGGCTGTTGCCCACTGCTGGTTCATTATACACTCATACACATGCCTCATGCTTATGCCTCATCATTAGAAGGCTATTGAACAACTCTGTTACAAACAATGGGCCTCATTACGACCCAGGCAGAATGGGTTTAACAGCGCCAGCAAAAGGTGCCAGTGCCATTAAACGCATTCTGCCCTATTACAAGGTTCCCTTGCGGGACCCGCTCTGGACGTCTGGTCAGACCAGACGTCCTTTGCGGGTCCCGCAAGGGGACCAGGGAGCTAACAACAGCCCGTTATTAACGGGCCCATTGTTAGCTCCCTCCCCATTCCCATTGAGCCCTGTGGGGGCTCAAATGGGAATGGGGATGTGTTCCCTGAATGGGGAAATACCGGGTCCTCCAAGGTTGGAATGTCCCGGTATTTCCCCATTCAGGGACCACGGACCCGGACCCGAGTTTGGAGGCCGCCCTCCAAACTCGTAATGAGGCCCAATATGTTCACTTTTCAAACCCCTTGCAATGCTCAACCCCAGAACTTAGGCTACCAGCCCAGCCACATTTCAAATATACCCAAATTGATAGTGAAATCACTTTTTTTGGACTTATTATCAAGCTTTAACAATACACATGAACAAAATCGAATTATTCCTATGCAGGACTGGATTGGGTAGCCAAAACGTCCTCTGGAAAGTTGAGTGTGAATAGTGGGAGGGGGCGCTTGGTCTGGTGTGGGGTAAATTCAATACCTTCATTGTTTCACACCACTTCTAGGCCTCACGGATACCTTTTTATTTTGCTAACTCTTTACAATTTTCAGAAAACACTCCCCTGTTACATCTTGTTAGAGAAAGCAGAAACAGGCCCATACCGAGGCAGATTCGTCCAAAATGTCCCATTTAAAATGACCAAATGCGTGATTTGGCAGAATTTCAGCCATTTGAAAATTACGAACGGCTGAAAAGTTCAACCGGATCATACATTTGGTGTTGGGGGCTGTGGGGGTGTGCCCTGCACCCTTTTTTCACCATAATGTAAGCAGAGGATGCAAGGGTGTCCCCTGCAGCCGTCCCAAAAAAAATAAAAAAAAGAAAAGAGGGCTGCGGGGTGTCCCACGCACCCTTGCTCACTATATTGTGATCGGGGGTTGCAAGGGTGTCCCCCGCAGCCATCCCAAAAAATAAATAAATGGAAAAGACCCTGCGGTGCCGGTTCCCAATAACGGAAGTGAAAGGGAACAGGCATCGCAGGGACACTGCGATCAGCGGCCGCAAGGTAAGTAAGGGGGTGAGGGTGTGAGTGGGGGTGTGGTGGGGGTGTGGGTGGGGGCCAAGTTGGAAATGTTTTGGGGAGAAAAGACTGAAGCTTATTTCAGAGTAATAATCTTCAGTCTTTTCTCCCTCGAACATTTAGATCTTGGGATTTCAACCCCGATCCTACCTAGGCAGCCAGAGTCCCTGGTTATACTATACATCCACCTTAGAGCTGCTCCAGAGCCCACCCCAAATTTCTGTCACCAATTGGCTTAAATCGCAGACTGCCAGAGCTTGAAGTCCGAATAATTGGGATTAACATGGTGCACTGCAGGGCAGCTGCAGACAGTGCAATAAGTGCAAACAAATATTTCAGAAGGGACACTCGACTACACAGAGTACCATGAAAATGACTGGTTCCCAAGAGAATGGGGAAACCTATTCTCAGATGGTTGAAAAGCATCCTCCGATTTAATTACAAGATAGACTTTTCAGCACAGCCATAATTGCCAGGGCAGGTCATTACCCTGCTCCCCAAAGGAAAGGAAAAAGAGGATTTCAATGGCCGCAGCAATCCTGGAGCTATGGTAAAGCAGGCTATTGGCCTCATTCCGAGGTTGGTGCTAGTCATGGTGCTACTAGCACCATGACTAGCACCATTACCTGTACCGTGTCCGCCCTGGTTCAATGGGGACTTACCTGTCTAGTCTGTCCTTTGCGGGACCAGTAAGTCCCCATTGAAAATGTCAATCCCCATTCCCATTTGAGCCCCCACAGGGCTCAATGGGAATGGGGAGGGTGCTAATAACGGTACCGTAAATTACAGTACCATTATTAGCTCTGAAGTCCCTTTGCGGGTCCCGTCCTTAACGCCTGCTAAAACCAGGCGTTAAGGAAGGACCCGCAAAGGGACCTCGGAATAGGGCACAAAGGGATTACCGGCACCGGTGTCATTACCGGTGCCCGGTATCCCTTTGCGCCTGGGTCGTAAGGACCCCCTATGACTTGGGTGTTGAATAAGCAGAGGAATTTTTGATTGGTTATTGATCTAAAGAATCTGAATCCGTTTGTGGCTTTGAAGAAATTCAAAATCGAGGCATTACAGAATATATTTCCAATCAGAGATACCAATTTTCTACCATCATTTGAGCCCAAGATGCATATTTTCATGCAACCATGGACAGATGTTATCAGTCACAAATAATTTCAGGTTACATCAATACCATAGTTCAAGAGAGTGTTACGGTTGGATTTGCAGTGGCATGGTGCGAGTGTTTATATTGCAAAATTCATAGTGGTATAGAATGAGTGTTTATACCTTAACATAGTTCTTCCTCTGTTTGTATAATTTACTTTTTATTAGGATAACCATAACTCTTTTTTAAAAAGTATCATTTTCCATGTTTTGGATACACAGAGAGAACGAGAGAGGGGGGGCAGATTGACTGATTTGTCTGATATAACACATCACATCACTGGAACAGATGCCTCAAATCATTGTGAGCAAGTATTTAGAACTTAGACGCCAACCATGAAATCTTTCATAGTCACAAAGTGGAACATCCATAATATAGCTCTATCCCTATTGAGGCATAAGCACATAAATGCAGACTTTGTGCAAAGGGTGATGGGCCATGATATCATAATTCTGCAGGAAACCTGGAATGACAAACTTCCAGTGACTGTAAATAGGGGTACTGAGAGTTAATTGCCCCAGCTATTAAAAGACACAAGGGGGGCAGCCTTTTGCGAGTTACTTGTATGGTACTAGGAAGAAACAATAAAATGGCTCACGCCTCAAAAGACCCCTGCACGCATTAGTATCAAAATATCTAAAGATGTACTGAAAATGCAACTAGATATTTACCTCTGTACAATTGACATTCCCCCTGCAGACTCAGTGGGCCTCATTACAAGAATGGAGGAAGCCATGCCGCTATTTGCGGCATGGCTGCCCCCATTCCGGGTACCGGGTCCGGGTTCCCTGAATGGGGAAATACCAGGCCATTCCGACCTTGGAGGGCCCGGTATTTCCCCATTCAGGGAACCCGGACCCGGTACATCCCCATTCCCATTTGAGCCCCCATAGGGCTCAATGGAAATGGGGAGCATGCTAACAACGGGCACGTTAATGACGGGCCCGTTGTTAGCATGCTGGCCTGCTCACGGGACTCTCTAAGGACACCTGGTTTTATCAGGCGTCCTTACCAGGTCCCGCAAGCGGACCTCGTAATGAGGCGGTAGGGGTTTAACGGGGCCGGCAGCTCTACCGGCCCCGTTAAACCCCTACCGCCAGGGTCATAATGAGGACCAGTGTACTAAATAAGAATACATTATTAGGATTCAATCTGAAATGTATATGCTTCAAAGATAGGGGGAAATCATCTTGTAAGTGGGGATGAATGCACGTACAGGTACAGACCTGGACTTTATGGCAGATCAAGTAGACAAACACATAGGGCCTTATTATGAGTGTACCAGTTCAGAAATAAGGGTGCCGGTAGCAACGTACTGGCACCCTTTCCGGACCTAGAGACTACAACTTTGCCTTGCTAGGCCTGTGCGCCTGGCAGGTCTGACCTTAGCAACAGTGCTGGTGCTTCCGGGTCCCCACTCCTATGGAGTCTCTATGGGGCTCCATGGGAATGGGGACTAACAATTTCCACCGCCTAATATCCCAGGCCGCTGGGACTTGTAATGTCTCGGTGGCGCCGGCACATCAGGTGGTGGAAACAGTGTTTCAGTCTGGCGGCAATCTGCCGGTAGCACCGGCGGGTTACTGCCGGACTTGTAATGAGGCCCATAGTCTCAGGGTATACAACCTGCCAAGGTAGCCCATTAACACAGACATAGGGCCTCATTACGAGGTGGGCAGTAAGGGATTACCGGCACCGGTAAGGGCACCGGTGCCGGTAATCCCTTACCGCCCTACTATGAGGTCCCTTAGCGGGTCCCTACCAGGCGTTATGGAAGGGACCCATTAAGGGACTTCAGAGCTAATAACGGTCCCGCAATTTGCGGTACCGTTATTAGCACCTTCCCCCTTCCCATTGAGCCCTATAGGGGCTGAAATGGGAATGGGGAATGGCTTTTTCAATGGGGACTTACTGGTCCTGCAAAGGTCGGAATAGACCGGTAAGTCCCCATTGAACGGGACCGGACACGGTACCGGTATTGGAGGTAGTCATGGCGCTAATAGTGCCATGACTACCTCCAACCTCGTAATGAGGTCCCTGAAATCTATGGTCCCTGAATGGGGAAATACCGGGCCATTCCGACTTTGGAGGGCCCGGTATTTCCCCATTCAGGGAACCCAGACCCGGACCATCCCCATTTGAGCCCCCATAGGGCTCAATGGGAATGGGGAGCATGCTAACAACGGGCCCGTTAATGACGGGCCCGTTGTTAGCATGCAGGTCCCCTCGCGGGACCCGCAAAGGACGTCCAGAGCGGGTCCCACAAGGGGACCTCATAAAAGGGCGGAATGGGTTTAACGGCGCTGGCACCTTTAACGGCGCCAGTTAACCCATTCTGACAGGGTCGTAATGAAGGCCCCAGGTATTCAAATAGCAAGATGATATTAAACCTGTGGAAGAGTGTGGCTTTGCAAATCAAAAATGGCAGGACAAAGGGTTATAAAAACTGTGCTTGACATTGGGGCTCATTAGGAGTATGGCGGTAAGGCAACAACGGTGCTGGTATCGCTACCGGCACCGCTGTTACCATACCACCATACTACGAGTTCTGCTTGAGGGTGCTGTACCGGCACCAGCGAGCAGAACTTGATGGTAATACCGGTACCGTTACTACCGGTACTGGTGCTACCACCTTCCCCATTCCCATTGAGCCCTATGGGGCCGAAAGGGGATGGGGAGTCCCTTATTACCGGCACCCGCAAATGGGCAATTACCGGGTCTGCCAAACTCGCCATGACCCGGTAATTGCCCATTTGCGGGTGCTGGAAAAAATGAATACCGGCGGCAGTACTACAGGCACGGCTACCGCCAGCGTCGTAATGAGGCCCATTGTGAGACAGACATTGCATCATGAGAGATGACACAGACAACAAATGAACAATTGCAAACAAAACTTTTTTAATGATCAGAATGATGTAATGCCTAACTTGCTTAGGGTGGGATTTTCCCTACCTAAAGAAACCAAGGAAAGTCTGTGTGGGTCATTACGAGTGTGGCGGTAAGGGTTTAACTGCGCCGGTAAAGGTGCCGGAGGCGTCAAACCCTTACCGCCACATTACGAGTTCTGCTTGCGGGACCCGCTAACGCCGCCTGGTAAAACCAGGCGTTCTTAGCGGGTCCCGTAAGCAGACCAGGGTGCTAACAATGGGCCCGTTGTTAGCACCCTCCCCATTCCCATTGAGCCCTATGGGGGCTCGAATGGGAATGAGGATGTACCGGGCCCTCCAAGGACAGAATGCCCCGGTAATTCCTCAATCGAGGAACCCGGACCCGGTACCCGGTAAGGGGGTAGCCATGCCGCTAACAGCGGCATGGCTACCTCCAAACTTGTAATGACCCCCGGGGCCTCATTAAGAGTATGGAGGTAGCCATGCCCTTAGTAAGGGCATGGCCGCCTCCATACCGGGTTCCAGTACCGGGTTCCTCCAATGAAGACTTACCGGGCTATTCCAACCATGGAGGACCCGGTAAGTCCTTATTGGAAAAACCCATCCCCATTCCCATTTTAGCCCCCATAGGGCTCAATGGGGAGGGAGCTAATAACGGGCCCATTAATAACGGGCCTGTTATTAGCTCCCTGGTCCCCTCGCGGTACCCACTAAGGACGCCTGGTTTTACCAGGCGTCCTTACCAGGTCCCGCAAGGGAACCTCGTAATAGGGCGTCCCGTAATGAAGGGTGCCGGTCCCGTACCGGCACCCTTCATTACAGGAGCGCCATGGCTGTAATGAGGCCCCCTGTGTCTAAAAGTTCAACAAGGGCCTCATTAGGAGTTTGGAGGTAGCCATGCCCTTAATAAGGGCATGGCTGCCTCCAAACTCAGGTCCGGGTTCCCTGAATGGGGAAATACCAGGCCATTCCGACCTTGCAGGGCCTGGTACTTCCCCATTCAGGGAACCCGGACCCGGACCATCCCCATTCCCATTCGAGCCCCCATAGGGCTCAATGTGAATAGGGAGGGAGCTAACAACGGGCCTGTTGTTAGCTCCCTGGCCCCTTCCGGGACCCGCAAAGGATGTCTGGTCCGACCAGATGTCCAGAGCGGGCCCCGCGAGGGAACCTCGTAATAGAGCGGTATGGGTTTAACGGCGCCGGCACCTTTAACGGTGCCGTTAAACGCATACCGCTAGGTTCCTAATGAGGCCCCAAAATAAGAGTCTGTGGGCCTCATTACAAGTTTGGAGGTAGCCATGCCCTTAATAAGGGCATGGCTGCCTCCAAACTCAGGTCTGGGTCCGTGGTCCCTTAATGGGGAAATACCGGGCCATTCCAACCTTGGAGGACCCGGTATTTCCCCATTCAGGGAACACATCCCCATTCCCATTTGAGCCCCCATAGGGCTCAATGGGAATGGGGAGCATGCTAACAACGGGCCCGTTAATGACGACCCGTTGTTAGCATGCTGATCCACTCGCGGGACCCTTAAAGGACGTCTGGTCTGACCAGACGTCCAGAGCGGGTCCCGCGAGAGGACCTCGTAATGAGGCGGTACGGGGTTAACGGCGCCAGCACATTTACCAGCGCGTTAACCCCTTACCACCTCACTTGTAATGAGGCCCTTTAACTGAGTATTCACAATGTTTCATTTGTTCAAAGTTCACCTGAGCATTCACATTGTTTTATTTGTTCAAGGTTCACAAGAAACACTGGGTCCACTTGACCCACCTTCAGGTTTGCTTCACCAATTGTCTCACACTTCTTTGCAGCTTATCACACTTCTTTGCAGCTTGTTCACCATTCAGAGTTTCCTGGTTTATGCGCAGTTATCAGACCACATGGTCCACCCATCACAGGTCATGCAACCAGTAACCCTATACTTTGAGCCTCATTCCAAGTCCGGCGGTAACCGTGCCGGAAAAACTGGCAGGTTGCCGCCGGACCTGGAATGAATTACCGGCTCTTGAATTGCTGGAATTACCAGGGCATTACAGCACCGGTGATCCGGTAATTCCGGAGCCGGCATTCTGTAATTCTCCATTCCCGTGGAGTCCTGTGGAGTCCAATAGGACTCCACGGGAATGGGGAAGTGGAAACACTGGCACCATGCTGTAATGGTGCGGGTGTTTCCGCATCCGTCTGCAGGTGGGTGGCGTTACTCCCGCCAGGTCAGAACTGGCGGGCGTAACGCCACCCACCTGCAGAACTCGTAGTTTGCCGGTCCGGAAACAATGGTGGCGGTGGGTTTACCACCACCGTTGTTTCTGGACCGGCAAACTCTGAATGAGGCCCTTTGTCTTTGGCTTGATTTTTGATGTTGGTAACTTTCACATTAGAAGACTTTCTGGTCTGGGCGCAGTTGTCACACCACATGGTCCACCCATCACAGGTCACGCAACCATAAATCTCTCCAAAGCTGTTGCTTAGTAATGCCCAAAATAACTCCTCATTTTCATCATAGATGTTTAATTCTGTTCATATTGCGTTTTACTGACTTTGTGCTCTTTGATATGTCTATTTGGCTTAAAGTGTTCATTTACCATTCAGCACATTGTAGTTTGGTTAAATAGCAGCTTTCTTTCAGTTCGGTATTCAATAGATGCAGCATTTATGTGTGCTCACTCAAATAGCACGTTTATTTCAGTTCGGCATTCAATAAATGCAGCGTTCACTTGCGTTCATGGACTTATCTTTGGTCTCTCAGAGCGCTCCTGTCTCCCCAGTGTCTTCTGACACTTACCGGCTCTTCGCAGCTCCTCCCAGCAGATCTCCCAAACGGGAAACCAAGCCACCAGTTTGCTGGGACCATCAACACACACACACCGGCTTCTGTGCTCTGCTCCACCTCTGCTATACGGCAGCCCCTGCTGGCCGCTTTCCCATACGAGGGTTCCTGATCCTGCCCAGTCACTCTTGAAGGTCTCCCGGGATCGTTGCCGGCATCTCGGACCTCTGGTCATCCAGCATGGCGTATTATCCCCTCTCTCTCCTTTCTGCTGCTTGCATGCTACTGGGCTCCACCTTTTACACTCTTTTCCATTCTTAACAGGCTTTACCTGGAGTGAGTTAAACTCAATTGCCTGAACTTGTATAAGCCTGTTAGTGTGACATCCCTGATCTTCATTACTGATGCCTCCAGGCACCTCTTCTTCGTCCCAGTACTAGAGTGGTGTTTGCAATAGGACGTGTGCACTACCCTTAGTTGGCACTTCCTGTTCTCTATACTTAGTGGGAAACTACAAGGAAGGATGAGATAAGATAGACAATGGGCCTCATTACGACCCAGGCGGTAGCCGCATCCTTATTAAGGGCACGGCTGCCGCCTGTAATGATTTTTTACCGGGTCCCAGAAAAGGGCAATAACCGGGTAATTCCGACCTTGGCGGACCCGGTAATTGCCCTTTTCATGAATCCGGTAAAAATCAATCCCCATTCCCATTTGAGCCCCATAGGGCTCAATGGGAATGGGGAGGATGCTAACAACGGGCCCATTAATGACGGGCCTCTTGTTAGCATCCTGGCCTGCTAGCGGGTCCCGCTTTTCCTGTCTGGTGTGACCAGGCGTGACAAGCGGGACCCGCTAGCAGGCTTCTTAATAGGGCAGCCCGTAATGAATGGTGCCGTTCCCGTACCGGCACCATTCATTACGGGACTGCCAGGGTCCTAATGAGACCCAATATCCCATGAACACTCAGGAAGGGTGAGGTAGGTCAGTGTTAGTGAAGGGGGGGATACCATGTCTCGCCTTCAGGTACCCTCTCTCCAATCCCCAATGACCCTCACCCAGGTGATCCTCCCTGCTTGTCAACCCCCAGGGTTGGGATCCAAAAGCGATTGCCCTTCCGTGGCCTCCTGAACAGGAGATCCCTGGGGAGTAGATGTGAGAGAACCTTCAGGTTTCTCACAACAGCCAAAGAAACTTTACATCCTCCCCCCACATTTTGCTGGATTGAAGAGACAAATTCATCTCTGCCCTCCATTCCAACAAACTAAGAAATATGACCAGCACTTTCCTCAACAGAACATATCTCGATCCCCCACAAACCAACCTGTCAGCGACATGAATAAAATACTCATTAGGGCAGCAATAGACTGACTTATGTTACAAACCCTCCAAAACATATGAAACACTGTGGGCCCCATTACAAGCTTGCTGATATTCTGGGAGTAAATCCACTGGAATACTGCTAAACGGATTTGCCGTTACCGCCACTTGCTCTGGCGGAATTACTGCTGGTAATTCCACAGATTATTCTGAGTTTTGCTGAGTTTTGTAATGAGGCCCACAGTGACCAACTGGATGCAAGATATGGAAAGACTGTAAAAAACGAAAAAAAATGTATAAACTTATCTAACCTAAAACACAAGCAACCTGTGATCCCTGAGCTCGGCTCCAAATATCTCGGCATGCTAAGGGAATATAAATCAACCATAAGGAAGAAAACAATGTAATACATAACAGGCAAAGTGGTTCAGATAGACACTGCAATCGACAGGAACTCAGAAGAAAGCTTACAATAAATATGAAACATGATATAGAAATTAATCAATGCCAAATATGGTCAGAATACTTTAAAACATTATACAAACACATCCCCACTAAAAACTCATGGAGAGGCAGAAACATTTCCCCACAAAGCTGAATCTCTTGGAGGGAATTATTAAAGACCAGCAAAACCCCATAAGCAAACTTTTAACAATTTAAGAATTAAAAGGAGGTATCCAAAAACTGAGAGCAAAGAAATCTTGCAGCCCTTGGAACATACTAAACGAGATGCTTAAGCATAGATCTTACCATATCCAAAAAGAACTAGTGAAACTTTTCAATATCATTCTCCACTCCGGGCACTACACTGGTACACGGTCTGCAGGGCCCGTCACTACTATCTATATAGATTGTGATGGCCTGGACCCAAGCAACTACAGGTGTGCAAACAGTAACCTCGGCAAACTATTTGGCAGCCTTATAAACCAAAGAATACCGACCTTCCTAATTAAGAGTACCATTTTACATAAAAATCAGATTTTATCTGGTATCCAAAAGGAAACCTAAAGTTACAGCAGGCTGCAATAGGGGGTGGGGGACTTGTGACATAATAAAATCCATGTACTTAATCGACTGCAAGGTGAAGTTTAACAATATGCAAACTGGGTCCTTTAAACAGAAACAGGAACAAGGAGTGAGACAAGGGTGTGTTCTCAGCCCAACTCTGTAAAATTTCAATATCAGGTACCTCCGGACATTACTAAAGGAATTGCAGACCCCAGATCTGAGACTGAATGGCTCAGAAATAAAACATGTGCTATATGCAGGCGAGCTGGCCATATTACTGCTAGGATACCACCCAACTAGTGATGAGGCCCTGAGTGTCCACAATATGGCAATAGAGATTGGTCGACACAGACCAAGTGAAAAGTTCAGAGAGAAATCTGTCAGCAATGTGAATTAGGAGAAGTAGAAAAGGAGAGACACTTTCTCCTGCACTGTCCTCCATTCATTGACATTCAAGACCCTATTTCCCCACGTTTAGTGACACTGCAGAAGTCTTTGCAAGTAAAACTGGACAAGAACAGCTTTGCTTCATTCTTGGACAAATGCTAGCAGTGTCGGTGAGAACACAAAAATAAGTGTATGCATGCCACCAGCGAAGACAAAGGGTCTCATTACAAGTTCAGTGATGCGGGAAATGTTGTGGGAAATCCATTACCGCCACTTTTGTGGCATTAATAGTATTACCCATACAACTTGTTCCTATTGTTTTTCTTATATATATATATATATATATATATATATATATATATATATATATATATATATATATATATATATATATATATATTTGTTTTAATTGAGTTCCGGTTTACAAGAAACCCTTCACATTTCTGCAAACAATGTACAAAGACATAAAATGTGGAAAATATAACATTACACAAAATGTAGAAACACACAACAGGCAAACAGTTAGATTACATGTTGCTTAAAACCACGAAGACTGAAAATGAATTAGAACAAAAATCCAATTCAACAAGCAGAATTAATGGTCTCAAAAACCTTTAATCGGTACAAAGGGAGAATTAGTGAAGTATTTTCACACCACAAAAGGCATGACCAAAAAAGATCCCCCTGAAGGCCAAAACCAGTCAAAGCGATTTCTTAAACATGTCTCCTCTTAGTATTACTCAAGGTGGGACAAGAGATAACCAGGTGTCTTTCGGTTTTTAAAGTAGCCAGACATTTACAGACACGACAACCCAGACACTGGGCCTCACTACGAGTTTGGAGGTAACCATGCCGCTTTTAGCAGCATGGCTACCCCCAAACCCGGTTCCGGGTCCGGGTTCCAGGAGTAGGGAATACTGGGCCATTCTGACTTTGGCAGGCCCGATAATTCCCATTCCCGGGACAGGACCCGGTGCATCCCCATTCCCATTTGAGCCCCAATAGGGCACAATGGGGAGGATGCTAACAACAGGCCCCTTAATGACGGGCCTGTTGTTAGCATCATGGTCTGCTAGCAGGTCCCGCTAAGGACTTCTGGTCTGGCCAGGCATCCTGAGCGGGACCCACTGCAGACCTCGTAATAGGGCGGCCCGGAAAGAACAGTGCCGGTCCCTTACCGGCACCGTTCATTCCGTGGCCGCCTTCCTCATAATGAGTCCCACTGATGTTGATGCATGTGCCAATATGCTTAAGTGTGGGTAACTGGTTGAGGCGAAAGTGAAGGTACATGGAGTGTGCCTTGTTACAAGCTGTAAGGGAGGCATGGTATCACAAGTGAAGATGGACACAAGGGATGCAATTTTCAAGGGTGTTTTTTGAGCACAAGGCTTGTATAAACTCCTATCTGTCCCTAACTCTAAGGATGGGAGTAGTCTCTACCATCAAATAATAAACAAAACCAGTCCTAGTAGTGTCCATCAAAATAAGATAGCCTATACTAAATAAACCTATTGCCTGCCCTTATGATATTACAACGAATGAGTGCACGGGAAAATGCAAATGTAAAGGAAAATCAGTGTCAAAATATAAAGAATCAAAATGGCTGAGTCAACTCTCCTCCCCACTTTGGACAGCACGGAGTAAGGCGGTCTCCGTAGACAGGATGACACACTCTTGTTCGGGTTCTCAAAACAAAGCAGTTCAAAACGTGGATCGAGGCCCACCTGGCCCTCCATGTTAAAGTCACTTTTCCAGCATTTCAAAAGTTCATTCGCAGTTCAACCAAAGATTTCACAGTTCAACCAAAAGTTCACGCAGGTCTCCCTCGATCAGGCTCGGACCTCTCAAAGTAAAAGTTTACATAGGTCTCCCTCTGTCAGGCTCGGACCTCTCAATCACATTACTTGTAGGGGTTCCCTTCCCCAAGCTTTATTCACATTTGTTAGGGGTTGCCTTCCCCTAACTTATCACACAACCAGTCTCCCTCAGTTGGGCTTGGACCTTTCATTCACAGCTTTCCAATCGAAGACTTTCAAATGTGCAAGGGTTTTTTGAAATTCATCAACATGACCACTTGGATTTCTTACCAGATTACACAATGTGCCTCAATGCTTTCTGGTATTGGTAGTTCCTACACAATGGGCCTCATTACAAGTTGTGCAGAATGCGTTTAACGGCGCCGGTAATGGTGCCGGGGCCGTTAAACACATTCCACATTATTACGAGGTCCCCTCGCGGGACCCGCTCTGGACGTCTGGTTTATCCAGACGTCCATAGCGGGTCCCGCAAGGGGACCAGGGAGCTAACAACGGGCCCTCTTGTAATGGGTGCGTTGTTAGCTCTCTCCCCATTCCCACTGAGCCCTATGGGGGCTCGAATGGGAATGGGGAAGGACCGGGCCGGGTTCCCTGAAGGAGGAAATACTGGGCCCTTCATACTCGGAATGGCCCGGTATTTCCCCATTCAGGGAACCCGGACCCGATTTTGGAGGCAGAATACCCTTATTAAGGGCATGGCTACCCCCAAAGTCGTAATGAGGCCCAATAACTTCACCTTGCATTTGTAACAGTTCACCGTTCATCAAACATTTCACCAAGACTTTCGAATGGGCATATTTCTCTTGCCGGAGCACTCGGTTACCTTGTTTCACAAGATCCCTTTTTACAACATTCACCATATTTCTTCAAGCATGTTTGTCGCGTCTCTTTCAACTTGCTCTTGCAACAGTTTCAAACACACAGCCAGGCTTTTGTTTCCTTTCCTGTTGATAACTTGCCGGCTGTGGTTTTACCATGCTTCTCGGTTCACATTTCAAGACTCAGGAAGGCTCCCCAAGTCTGTCCTTCCCAGGGGGAGGAACAGGCATCTCTTCTGAGGCCTCAATGAGGGACAATGGGCCTCATTACGAGGTTGGCAGTAACCCGCCAGTGTGACCGGCGGGGGTTTGCCGCCAACCTCGTAACACCGCTTACGGCACCTAGTTTCCCGGTGGACCGGCAGGCTAGGTGCCGAAAAATGTTCCCATTCCCGTGGAGTCCCATAGGACTTAATGGGAATGGGTTCACGGAAGCACCGGCACTGTTACTTGGAGTGTGGCAGTCCAGAAACAAGGGTGCTGGTAAGCTTACCGGCACCCTTGTTTCCGGACCGGCACACTCACAATGAATCCCAATGTACACTTCTCAGCTTGCCATGCTGTTACAGCTTTGCAGAACTCATCCTTCCTCGCATTCAGTCTTTCGTCCCGTGTGTCTCTCTGTTCTGTATGGGCTACTCCTTTTATACACCAATGTGGTGTCAATTGGTTACAGGTGTACGTGCTTGGGGTGGATTGCCTGACCCTGCCTGGCCTCATTTGTCTGACAATATGGTGGACTCCCATAGGAAACCATGATCTTGCTATTCCCATGGGAAAGCTTAATTCCTCTTTCTCTGTTCTTTTTCATCTCAGTATTTGGGGAGGGGGAGACGAAATGTGTATGTGAATATCTCCTGACTA
The DNA here is from genome assembly GCF_040938575.1 of Ambystoma mexicanum. Classification (NCBI taxonomy): domain Eukaryota; kingdom Metazoa; phylum Chordata; class Amphibia; order Caudata; family Ambystomatidae; genus Ambystoma; species Ambystoma mexicanum. The sequence goes on from NC_090932.1 coordinate 312,444,902, forward strand.
AGGGAGAGGGGCTAGATGGTAAATAGGGAAGGGGGAATGTGCCGTCTCTACCTGAGGCACTCTCCCTCTAATCCCCTGAAACTCCTTAGCTAGGTAATTCGTCTTCACCTGGCCACCCCCAGGGTTGGGATCTAGCAGTGATGGTTCTCCCCAAATCCCCGGAATAAGGAGTTCCCAAGAAGGGGGCAGTGAAATAACTTCTGGTTTTTCACAAAGGAAATAGCTGAAGATATTTTGGAAGATCCCCTTTTTTAATAGGGAACTTGGCATACTCTGTATAGGTGGAATATGTACTACGTTGCTTGATAGTCTCACACCAGTAACCCCTACATAGCTTAAATGTAGTAGTAGCAGGGCGATTTATAAGTTAATCTTCTGAAGAACAGATGTAATCCAGGAGATTTGTCATAGTGATCTTAAAGACGTTAATAGATGCTACAAATCTCCTCGCTATCATTATTTTCAAGTTGATGTATAATGAATTTGAGTGGGGGAAATGATCTTGGAGTAACTAGACAATTGCCTCCAAAAGTGCCGGTTGTGAAGGGACGTTAACCGCAGTTCATGTCTCAATATTGAATTCGGGGTAGATTTTGGAAGACCCAAAGTTTCTTTGCAAATCCGGCCCTGGATAATGTTCAGATATGGATCAACATCCGCTGTGGTCACGTCCAAGCCATACAACAGGATTGGTTTGATCTTAGCAAGATCAAATCTGATAAAAGGAAGCATGGAGAACTTACACAGCTGTCGATCTAAGGATTTAAGTTGAGAAGTTAAAGGCTGTGCCTTGTTCTTCACAGATTCCTTCCAAACTACCAATGAGCTGCTGTTGACTAGATTGTAGCCGAGGTTCTCAGGGAGAGTACTCTGTCCAGCCTTTTTTTTTACCAATTTACCAGTTCATAGGGCCTCATTCCGAGTTGGGTGATAAGGGATATCGGGCACCGTTAAGGAGACCGGTGCCGGTAATCCTTTACCACCCTACTACGAGGTCCCTTAGCGGGTCCCTCCTTTAACGCCTAGACCAGGCGTGATGGACGGGACCCGTTAAGGGACTTCAGAGCTAATAACGGTACTGTTATTAGCTACTTCCCCATTCCCATTGAGCCCTATGGGGGCTCAGATGGGAATGGGGAATGTTTTTTTCAATGGGGACTTACCGGTCCCACAAAGGTCGGACTACACCGGTAAGTCCCCATTGAACGAGACCGGTGCCGGTACCGTTATTGGAGGCAGTCATGGCGCAAATAGCACCATGACTACCTCCAATCTCGGAATGAGGCCCATAGGGCCTCATTACACGGTAGGCGGAGGACCAAGGTGCTATTAGCACCTTGGTCCATGCCGGTAAAATACCGGCACCGCCTTGGAGGAAAGGGGAATTACCGCCCTATTCCAATGTTGGCGGGGCGGTAATTCCCCCTTCCCCCATTGCCCTTCCCCATTCCCATTTTTGCCCCATAGGGCTCTATGGGAATGGGGAAGGCGCTAATTACGGTGCCGCAAATTGCAGTACCGTAATTAGCACCCTGGTCCATTTGCGAGTTGGTTTTTAACGCCTGCTAAACAGCAGGCGTTAAAGTCCCAACCCGCAAAGGGACCTCGTAGTAAGGCGGTAAGGGTTTACTGGTACCGGTGCCCTTAGCGATACCGGTAAACCCTTACCGCATTACGTGTAATGAGGCCCATAGTCTTGGGTTTTGTTTTAGATGTGAAAATTACAATTTTTTACTTTTGGCCATTTGCGAGTAAATAGTTTACATGCGTAATGAAAAAATAAGTCTAGCTTTTGCTGGCGACCGATAGGCGTCTATCAAAAAAGACCAGGTCCTCCGCGAAACCCAACCAGTTCAGTATTAAGGGCGCCATTTTAACGGGGAAGGTGTTGCAATTTACGCACAAGTGGTCAGTGTCACTAATATAAGTGTTAAAAAGAACTGGTGCCAAAATGCATTATGTTTTAGCCCTACAAAGGTTTCAATAGGCTTAGACAGAGCACCCTCCCTGAAGATCCTCACCTTTATAGTTATCCGGTTATGCAACAGCACCATCAACTGAACTAACTTCTCTGGCACCAGACCCATTCGTAGTTTGCGCCACAAGATGCTTCTCTCTACGTGATCCAAAGCGCTGGACATATCTATCGAGGCCATGAAAGTGGTACCAATAGAATGTTTCCTAACGGAGGCTTGTAGGTGGGCCTTAATAGTTGCATTTAAGGACATTCCCATTTGGGAACTTAAGCCCACCTGATACCGTTATATGGTTCCCAACTGACGGAGACTGGTGTTAAAATAATAGGAGGGAAGCAAAGGTTTTACTGGCCTCATCAAGCAGGGCAATAGGCCTGTAGTTGTCCGGGTTACCATGATCGCCTTTCTTGTGGATTGGAATGATTATTGATTCCCTCCATGTCATTGGCACAATATGATTCTCTTAAACTGTATCAAAGGGAACCTTAAAGAGAGGTCACCAGATTTATGGGGCATTTTTAATGACCATGGGGGCCAAGCCTTCCGGTCCGGGGGCCCTCGAGGCCTTAGCTCTAGAAATGGCCCAGAGAATGTTATCCACAGTACAAGGGCAAGAGCTGGTGCTCTGAGGGTCTATCGACCTGAGGTAATCTTCAATGATCATAGTATGCAAAGCATATTTCTTCATATCGTAGTTAATCAAAGCCCGTACCTGTACAGAACATGCCATATGAACCCAGGTTTCACTCTTATTTTGTAATTAATTGTTGCCCAGAATGCTGCTGTTTTATGGCGGATCAGTTATTTCAAGAGATGATTATTATCGTTGTTATACATTTCTAGCTTTAAAAACTTGACGTAGTTCTTGTGGGCATGTAAGATGAGCCTTTTCTTAGTGATATATGGAGAGATGTTGTTTAGCAAGATATCTAAACCTAGATCTTTTAAGCCTTTTGGATTCCATAATTCTCACATCGTGGACGTGGAAGGAGGGTTTACGAGATACCATCACGCCTTTAAACACTGAGAAATCATTTTGCTAACATCTACTGAAAGGTTCAGGGGTAAAAGGCCAGTGTCAAGGGAACCAAGGGTCTTAATAGCCTCAATTAGAATACATGTGAATTTGTGACAAGATTGGTCTTTCCATTTGACAGTGAGCCCCCCTCAGTCAACGGAAAGCATAGCCAAGCCCGGATGTAGGTCCAGGAGAACCGCGGGTAGTTGCAGAGTTAAATGCAAAATGATAGTGTTAGGGAGAATTCTCATAAATGGCTGATTTCCCTTACCTAATGAGTCCCTCAGCAGCTTTGCTGGATTTCTAGGATGTATTCTTTTCACCTGGTAAGAGTGTGAGCCTTTTTCCCCACTCTTACATGTGTTTTGCTGTGTGTGTTTTCACTTTTTGTGTGATCTTGAGCACTGGAGCCTCACCTACTCCATGGCCTCATATTTTTCATGTGTGTTACACAGCAACTTCAGTGCAGTGACACAGGGTTGTCTTTGAGACTTTCCACTGACTCCATTTTCTGGGGCTGACTACTGTCCCCCAGAAAAGGTAAAGTTGCCATTAACTTTATTTTAGTCACTTTAAACCACAGACCTAGTGCACCCCATCTTACATGGAGTATTGGAAAGGGTTAATTCTTATCCCTTTTTGTCTGTGGGCCTCATTACACGGTAGGCGTTAGGGGATTAACGGCACCGGTAAGGGCACCGGTGCCGGTTATCCTCTACCACCCAACTACTAGTTCCCTTTGCGGGTCCTCCCTTAACGCCTGGTTTTTCCAGGCGTTAAGGACAGGACCCACAAAGGGACTTTAGAGTTAATAACGGTACCGCAAATTGCGGTACCGTTATTAGCGCCTTCCCCATTCCCATTGAGCCCTATGGGGGCTAAAATGGGAATGGGGAAGGGCCCTGGTGAATGGGGAATTACCGGCCCCGCCAACCTTGGAATGGGGCGATAATAGCTCCATTCACCAGGGCGGAGTCGGTAAGGTTTTGGAGGCAGCCATGGCGCTAATACCTCCTACCGTGTAATGATGCCCTGTGTCTCTTGGAGCATTGTTTCGCTCCCTTTACATCAAGACTTGGCTGGTGGCAGTGGTAACTACCCTACCTTTTCTACCACGGTTATTTTATATAAATGTGGTATTGTTTTAGGCTATTATATTAGCCTCGAACATAAACCCGCTTGACCAAATACATTTTATTTTGGCTCCGGCTGGGTTTATTCGCCAATTCTTTTTAAGTCTTACTCGTGTTTTTCTCTATGCGCCAAACCGGGGATGATTCCTTTGTTCGCCATCTTTTCGCGGGCTTCTGCACAGAAGCCCTCCTCAAGACGCCTGAAAGTCTGGGTAAGCAGGATGTGAGGGAGGGATCTTCAAACCCCTGCCATGGGTTCCTTTGGTAACTCAAGTCGCACTCCTGTTTGATTGGCTAAAGGCACTGTCCTTGCCAGGACAGCCTCCCTGCTGTGTGATTGACAGCAAGGCATGGATGAATGGGGGAAAACTGCATAAAAAGCAGGTCTCTGAGACTGGAAAGGCAGAGTCGCCACTGAAAGGAAAGAACATATGAGGAGCTGATGGAAGAGGACCCCTACAACGACTGAACCACCCGGTGAAGCCCTGCTGCAGGTCAGAATCTTCAGAATCTGACGACAGAGAAGATCCTCCAGGAAACTTCTTCCCTTGAGCTGGTGGGACCAACCAGTTCTTCCAAACTGCAAGCCAGGACCCCTCCTCTGGTCGAATTTGCTGTACAGAGCTACAGTGGGCGGATAGCCAGAAATGTCGGACCCTGCTTGGGTTTTAAGGAGTGCACCTTTTATTAGTTGTTTTGCTCTGCTGCTGGTTTCTTCCCTGGGTAGTGCAGGACCCTCCAGTCTTGCTACTTCGTGTCAGTCCGACAGTCGCTTCAGGAACCTTGAGCCTGCAGGAACTACCAGGAACGTCCGCCTCAGCTACAGCTTCCTCTCCGTTTCAAGGTACTGTGCAAATCCGGTTGCTCGTTTCGTTCAACCGCGGTGAAAGTGTTTGATACCTTTCTCCAATCCGAGGGCTTGTCCTTCTCTTCTCTTTGAACTCACTTTTCTATCAACCAACCTCGTCCGGAAACCGTGCCACGAACTTTACCACAAACTACCCTGAACTGTGTGATCTTGAGCAAAAGACTTTTGAACCATTGACTTTGGCCTTAAGCCTTTTCTACCTGATTCTATCACTGTAGTTCCGCCTGTTCAATTGCCCTGAGTACTTACCTGTTGGTTTGATTTAATTTCTAATAACTTTGGGCCTCATTCCGACTTGGGCGGTAAGGGTTAACGGTCACCGGTAATGATACCGGAAAACCCTTAACGCCCAAATCCGCAGTCCCTTAGCGGGAACCGCAAAGGACGTGTGGTCTGACCACACGTTCTCTGCGGTTCCCGTATTGGGACCCTTCAGCTAATAACGGTACCGCAATTTGCTGTACCGTTATTAGCGCCTTCCCCATTCCCATCGAGCCCTATGGGGGCTGAAATGGGAATGGGGAATGGTCTACAGAATGGGGACTTACCGGGTCCTCCAAGGTCGGAATGACCCGGTAAGTCCCCATTCTGCCAGACCAGACCCGGACCCGGATTGGGAGGCAGCCATGGTGCTAATAGCACCATGGCTACCGCCCAACTCGGAATTACCCCCTTCGTCTTTCCCTCCCTTTTAAATTGCTGGAGTGCCATTTTGCTCCCACTTGATTTTTGTGAGCTTAACTTGTCTGGAATTTAAGGGAAGTGGTGTGGTGTATTAAGAGAGTGATTTTTGAACTGCTTCTAATAATGTAATGTTATACAAGTGAAGAGTGAAATAAATGTATATTCTTTTACTTGAAAACCTTGAGTCAGTGTTTGCCTGAATCATAGTAATTGCTGTCCTTTGTGAAACTATCTGATACTGCTCACTTACTATTGAGATAAGTCTGGTTGCTCCGTTACTGCTTCCACTTTAAGTGCGTTGTACAGGCTTGTACCAAAGGTGAAATTGTACTGTCACTTGTAGTCTTAATTGTGTGTGGTGTTCCCAAGGGTACGGCATATCATTCTGCCTAACACTGGTGTACAGCGGTGAGGATCAAAGTATGGTAATTACACTTAGGGCCTCATTATAACTATTGCGGAATGGGTTTAACGGTGCCGCTAATGGTGCTGGCGCCGTTAAACCCATTCCACAATATTACGAGGTTCTCTTGCGGGACCCGCTCTGGACGTCTGTTTTTTCCAGACGTCCATAGCAGGTCCCGCTAGGGAACCAGGTAGCTAACAACGGGCCCGTTGTTAGCTCCCTCCCCATTCCCATTGAGCCCTATGGGGGCTCGAATGAGAATGGGGAAGGACCGGGCCCGGGTTCCCTGAAGGAGGAAATACCGGGCCCTCCATACTCGGAATGGCCCGGTATTTCCCCATTCAGGGAACCCGGACACGGGGCCTCATTACAAGTCAGGCGGAATGGGTTAACGGGGTCCGCTAATGGATGCAAACCCGTTATTCTCATTCCGCCTGACTACGAGGTCCCCTCGCGGGACCCGGTAAGGACGCCTGGTAAAACCGGGCTTTGATACTGGGTCCTTCGAGAGGACCAGGAAGCTAACAACGGCCGGTCGTAATCGGCCCGTTGTTAGCTCCCGCTCCCATTCCCATTGAGCCCTATGGGGGCTCAAATGGGAATGGGGAAGGTCCGGCCCGGGTTCCTGGAGGGAGGAATTACCGGGCCCTCCGAACTCGGAATGGCCCGGTAATTCCCCATTCAGGGAACCCAGACCCGGGTTTGGAGGCAGCCATGCCCTTATTAAGGGCATGGTTACTGCCAAACCCGTAATGAGGCCCACGGTTTTGGAGGCAGCGATGCCCTTATTAAGGGCATGGCTACCTCCAAAGTCGTAATGAGGCCCTTAGAGTGCTACTATTACCTTGGATAAATTAACCACAAGGCTAACATCACTAAAAAGCAATATTAATCATGTCTGCTATGGACCCCCCTGAGTTACACTGCTGATTATTTAAGAAACATGTGTAAAGAAAGGAAACTCTCTGCCACAGGCAAAAAGATTGAATTAGTTGAAAAGTTGTTAAAGAACCAAAGTCTGGGGATTGGGTCTGAAATACCTGACTCTCTAGCAAATGTGGAAAGCATTGAGGATGATACGGGCCTCATTACAAGCATGGAGGCAGCCATGCCCTTAATAAGGGCATGGCTGCCTCCATACTGGGTCCCAGTACCGGGTTCCTTCAATGAGGAATAACCGGGTCATTCCGACTTTGGAGGACCCGGTAATTCCTCCTTGAAGGAACCCATCCCATTCCCATTTGAGCCCCCATAGGGCTCAATGGGAATGGTGAGGGAGCTAATAATAGGCCTGTTATTAGCTCCCTGGTCCCCTCGCGGGACCCACAAAGGACGTCTGGTCTGACCAGGCGTCCTTACCGGGTCCCGCAAGGGGACCTCGTAATAGGGCATCCCGTAATGAAGGGTGCCGGTCCCGTACCGGCACCCTTCATTACGGGAGAGCCTATGTTGTAATGAGGCCCTATGTCTGTTAATTATGAGTTGGAATAAGTAGATGTGTCTCTTAATGTAGGCCTCTCTGCCCCCTTGCCTGCTGAGCAACCTCAACCCTTGTCCAATGGGAACCCCAAGGGTCCTACACTCAGTCCTGAATTCATTGCTCTAGAGAAAATTAGGCTTGAACTGGAATTCAAACGTTTAAATGCTCAAACTGAACAAAAACATCAAGAACTGAAACTCAGAAAAATGGAGTTGAATCATGAACTAGGAATTAAAAGATTGTGGGCCTCATTACACGGATGGTGCTAAGGGATTACCGGCACCGGTAAGGGCACCGATGCCTGTAATCCCTTAGCGCCATACTATGAGGTCCCTCAGCGGGTCCCGTCCTTAACGTGTGGTCAGACCACACGTTAAGGAAGGGACCCGCTGAGGGACTTCAGAGCAAATAACGGTACCGCTAATAGCGGTACCGTTATTTGCTCCTTCCCCACTCCCATTGAGCCCTATGGGGGCTCAAATGGGAATGGGGAAGGGCCATGGGGAATGGGGATTTACCGCCCCCTTACACCTTGTAATGGGGCGGTAATTCCGCCATCCACCATGGCGGACATGGTAACATACCAGCGGCAACCATGGCGCTATTAGCACCATGGTTACCTCCTACCGTGTAATGAAGCCCTGTCTCTTGAAAATGCTTCTCTCCCAGAGTTTTCTAGGTTTTCCAGTCCTAAGAGACCCTGGGCCTCATTACGACTTTGGCGGTAGCCATGCCGCTATTGGCAGCATGGCTGCCACCAAAATCGGATCCGGGTTCCCTGAATGGGGAATTACCAGGCCATTCCAAGTTCGGAGGGCCTGGTAATTCCTCCCTCCAGGAACCCGGGACCGGACCTTCCCCATTCCCATTTCAGCCCCCATAGGGCTCAATGGGAGAGGGAGCAAACAACGGGCCGATTACGAGCGGCCCGTTGTTTGCTCCCTCTTCCCCTCGTGGGACCCGGTAAGGATGCCTGGTTGGACCAGGCGTTACTTACCGGGTCCCGCTAGGGGAGCTTGTAATGAGGCGGAACGGGTTTAACAGGTCCGCCTCCTTTAGCGGAGCCCATTAACCCGTTCCGCCTCAATCGTAATGAGGCCCCCTGTATGTCTAAAGAAATTGTGGGTATGAATGAGGTTAAGCTTGATATTTTGGATTGGTTGGCAATGTTTAAATATAACCATGGTATTCAAGGTCTTACAGGGAATCAATTGCTTCCCTGGCTCTTCTCTAGGCTACCCACTGTTGCATCTGATGTTGTGATGGAGTTGGGGGAGGTGGATAGGATGGATTATGAGTTGTGAAGCTAGCTTTAATTGCTAGATTTGGATAGACCCCTTCCTAGTACCTTAAGAGGTTAGGACCCTCAAAAAGCATGATGGTACCCCTTGGGCTACCTGGGTATGTGAGTGTTTGAAAAACGTATATGGTTGGATTAAGGGTTACAGAGTAAACACTTATGAAGGAAGGAGAAATCTTGTTATGTTGGAGTCTATTTTTGATGTCTGCTCTCCTGAGCTCAGACAGCACTTGGCTGATTCTAAGGAGATAGATCCAAAGAAGCTAGCTAAGGCTGCTGACTTGTGGGTTGCCAACAGGGCTACTCACAAGGATTCTGGGGCTACTCAGAAAAAGGATGAGGGGAACCAGCCAAAGAAAGATAACAAAGATAATTCTAATACCTCCAATCCAAAAGAGGGCCACAAACAACAACATAAGGGTAAACCACAAGGGAACCCAAATCAGGCTAGTGTACCATCTGGAACCAAAGCAGATGGAGGTCAGAACAAACCCCCATTCATCAAAACATTTGGGAAATGTTATGTTTGTGGGTCAACTGACCATGTGAAAGGGGATCCCAGATGCAAGGGTAAACCTTCAGGGGTCCACACTGTCTCCTTAGCCTTCTCCCCAGAGGAAGAAGTACCTATGACCAGTGGAAACGTTCACCTACTGGCTGACGAACCCATGAGAGTCTCAGCTGGTGTTTCTTTAGTGTCCCTGGGCTTGTGGGAACAACAGAATCTAGATGTCTATTATTCCATCCCAGATAATACTAAAGAGTATTATAAAGATAGTGTTCTTGTGAATGGTCAGGAAACCCCTGCCATCAAAGACACTGGAGCCAGCATAACTGTGGTGGATGAATCATTTTTCAAGGTGGAGGATGTTGCAAAGGCACCCAAACGCCTTACCAAGTTAGCTGGAGGCCCTGTGCAAATGCTTCCGAAGTTACCAGCTCTCATCCAGTGTAATGATATGACTGTCAAAATATCTCTTAGTGTGCAGAGTGAAGTGCCTGGGAGAGTCCTGTTGGGTAATGACCTGAAATCTCTTGGAGTTGTGTCAAGCACCCCCAGGCCTCCCAGTCAAAGGAAACAGGAGCTCACTAGGTCTGCAAGGGAGAGAACCTTCAGAGGCTCTGCAGAGGAGTTGATAGAGGAAACTATCACTCCCACTCCACAGGAGTTGCTCACTACTATTTCTAAGAAAACAGAGGCAAAGGGGAAACCCAAGACCTCCAGGAAAAAGTCAGACAGCACCCCTGTGCTACCAACAAGGACATCAGCAAGATTGTCCAAAGTCACACCTGTGACTCCTACACCTGCTGAGGCAGACTGTGAGGCGCAACCTTGTGTGGTTGAGCCAGTATCTGAAGAATCAGGTCTGGAAGAAGACACTGGGCCTCATTACGACCCAGGCGGACTTCGCGGTGCTAAATGCACCGCGAAGCATGGCGGAAAGCCGCCGATAGCGCCATGGGGGTTGGCGGATTTACCGCCCCATTCCGACCTCGGCGGAGCGGTAAATCCCCAATCCCCATTCTGCCCTTCCCCATTCCCATTTCTGCCCCATAGGGTATAATGGGAGTGGGGAAGGAGTTAATTACGCCACCGTAAAATGCGGTGGCGTAATTAACAACGAGGTCCCGTAGCGCCATGGTTTTCTCCGGCTGGTAAAACCAGGCGGAGAAAACCTCCATGGCGCTACGGGAACTCGTAGTATGGCGGAGAGGTACGCCATGCACTACGCTGGCGTAACACCCTCTCCGCCAGGGTCCTAATGAGGCCCACTGGGCCTCATTACGAGGTTGGAGGTAGCCATGGTGCTATTAGCACCATGGCTGCCTCCAAACCCGTGTCCGGGTCTGGGTAGTCGGAATGGGGACTTACCAGGTCATTCCAACCTTGGAGGACCCGGTAAGTCCCCATTCTGAAAACCATTCCCCATTCCCATTCGAGCCCCCATAGGGCTCAATGGGAATAGGGAAGGAACTAATAACGGGCCCGCAAATAGCGGGCCCGTTATTAGCTCCCTGGTCCCTCAGCGGCTCCCGCTAAGGGCGGCTGGTAAAACCAGCCGGCCTTATTGGGACCCGCTAAGGGACCTCGGAATGCGGCGGTAGGGAGTTAAAGGCACGGCATCCTTACCGGTGCCGTTAACCCCTTACCGCCAGCCTCGTAATGAGGCCCACTGTCTTAGTTGGAGATCTTGACCCTGTTGACCATCCTGAGCTGCAGTCTTTACTGGCAGAAGGTGGACCCAACAGGGCAGACTTTAGCAATGGACAGAGAGAGTGTCCTACTCTTGAAGTTCTTCGACAACAGGCTGCTAACCAACTTTATGGGCAAGAAGTTGAAAAGCTCAGGTTTAGCTGGGAAGATGGCCTCTTCTACAGTGAACCAACTGAGTCTATCCCTGGGGACTGCAAAAGAATTGTAGTGCCCCTTGCTAACAGACTCCAGTTCCTACAGTTAGCCCATGAGATACCTTTTGCTGGTCACTTGAGTTTCAAGAAGACCAAGGAAAGGCTCTCCCTCTACTTCTACTGGCCTAAGATGGGTTCAGAAGTTGACAAATTCTGTAGGAGCTGTCACACTTGCCAAACCTCTGGCAAGAGTGGAGCCAAGAGCGTGGCGCCCTTGGCGCCTCTCCCAGTGGTGGGAGTTCCTTTTGAGAGGGTGGGCATTGACATTGTCGGTCCCCTTGACCCTCCCACATCTTCAGGGAACAGGTTTATTCTGGTTGTAGTAGACCACGCTACAAGATACCCAGAAGCCATACCTATGAGAACTGTTAAAGCTCAGGCTGTGGCAAAGGCTCTACTTGGTATTTTTTACCAGAGTATGGTTTCCTAAGGAAGTGATATCCGACAGGGGATCCAATTGTATATACCACTACATGCAAGCCATGTGGAAAAACTGTGGTGTCACTTACAAGTTCTCTACAGCCTACCATCCACAGACAAATGGGCTGGTAGAGAGGTTTAATCATACTATGAAGAGCATGATATGTGCTTTAGAAGATCCCCTTAAGAAAAAGTGGGACCTTCTACTGCCATGCCTTCTCTTTGCATATAGAGAAGTCCCTCAGGAGGGAGTGGGTTACAGTCCCTTTGAACTTCTCTATGGCCATCCAGTCAGAGGTCCATTGGCCCTGATCAAGGAGGGGTTGGAGAGTGCTCCTTCCCCCAAGCCAGTCAGAGTGACTGACTACGTGATAGGTCTCCAGAGGAGAATGTCACACATGATGGCAGAAGCAAGTGAGAACTTAAAAGCAGGTCAGGCTCTGGTCAAACATTGGCATGGCCAGAAGGCCAGCATGGTTGAGTTTACTCAAGACCAGCTTGTATTAGTTATGGTGCCAACAAGGCAGAGGGCCTTGCAGGACAAATGGATAGGACCCTTCAAGGTTGTGGGCAAACTTGGAGAGGTGAACTATTTGGTTGACTTATGCAGACCTAAGGAGGCTCCCAGAGTCTTTCACACCAACCGTTTAAAGGCTTCTGTCTCGAGACCGGAAGTAGGAACTTTGCTTCTAGCTTCAGCTCAAGAGGAAGAGGAGAGTGAACCTCTACCTCACCTCCTCAGAGGCCAACCTTTAGATGAATAGATAGAAGGAGTTAACCTCTCTTCTCAGCGCACTTCTGAACAACAGGAGGAGTGCAAAGTTCTGTTGAATCAGTTTGCCTCCCTGTTTTCACTATCACCAGGCTTGACCCTTTGGGGCCAGCACGATATTCTCACTGGTGACTGTTTACCTGTGAGAAGCAGAGGTTACAGAATGTCAGAGCATGTGAGATCCCACATCAAATGAGAGGTTAACAAGATGCTTGATCTCTGGGTTATAGAGCCCTCTACAAGTCCCTGGTCTAGTCCAGTTGTGCTAGTACCAAAGGCAGGATCCAAGGAGATGAGATTCTGTGTAGACTATAGAGCTCTAAATGCAATCACTAAGACTGCTGCCCATCATTTGCCAAGAACAGATGAACTGGTGGATAGACTTGGTTCAGCCAAGTACCTCAGTACATTTGATCTGACGTCAGGCTATTGGCAAATAGCCCTGACAGACCATGCCAAGGAGAAAACTGCATTCTCCGCCCCAGCAGGCCTCTACCAGTTCAAGGTTTTGCCTTTTGGAATAAAGAATGCACCTGCTATATTTCAAAGGATGGTTCATCAAGTTCTGAATGGGATGGAGGACTTCTGCATGGCATACTTGGATGACATTGCAGTGTTCAGCCCTACATGGAAATAACATATTGATCACCTGGGATATGCTTTGCAGGCCCTTGAGCAGGCCCATCTGACCATAAAGTCAAGCAAATGTCAAATTAGTCAGAGAAAAGTGGTCTACCTTGGACATGAGGTAGGAGGAGGTGAAATACTGCCATTGCCCAGCAAAGTACAAGCTGTGCAAAACTGGGCCACCCCTACTGCTCAAACCCAAGTGAGAGCGTTCCTAGGCCTCACTGGGTACTACAGGAATTTCATAGAGAACTATGGGTCCATAGCTTCTCCCTTGAATGTGATCTCCTCTCCAAAATTCCCTAAAAAGGTTAGATGGAATGAGGAGTGCACTCAAGCCTTTGAAAACCTGAAGAAAGCCCTTTGTCAAGCTCCAGTCCTAAGAGCTCCTGATTATCACCAACCCTTCATTGTGCAGACAGATGCCTCAAATATAGGTATAGGTGCAGTCCTTAGTCAACTGGATAAGAAAGGTAGGGAGCACCCCATTTGCTTCATCAGTAGGAAACTGAAGGAACCAGAAACAAGGTGGCCAACCATAGAGTGTGAATGTTTTGCCATTGTGTGGTCTCTGAAGAGGTTTAGACCATACTTGTATGGATTTACCTGTCACAAGTCTCTCCCCTTCTCACCTGTTTTTCCTGTTTGCTTGCAACCTTCTTTTGTGACTTCTTTCGCACAGTCCGGGATTTGTACAAGCCCGTGCGCGGGTCTTTGGATTCCAGCGTGCTTCGTTCAGATTGTCCAGGACTGAACCAGGAAGGAACAATGTCCGCTTGCGGACACACGGAAGCCGTGACTCAAGCGCGGGCATAAATCCAGGAAAGTTCAGTAAGGTTTGAGGGATGAAAGGAAAGGAGGAGGAATCAAGGAACCGGGATACAGAAATCAGGAAATAAGCCCCGAGCGAACTCCGGCAGCACATGTCCAGCTACGGCGAGAAGTAGCATTGAGACGCGCAGAGCCGCGGGGGTGTGTCTGTTTAGTAGTGCGCCGAGCGTGGAGCGCAAAGGCTGGCAAGCTGCGTTTCGTATTCGACAGCCATGTTGGGAGGGTTACTGCATTCAGTGCTCTATGGGTCAGGGACCACGAGGTACAGAAGGGACGCAGGCGACGGTTCATGACAACATGCCTCCTCTGAAGCCCAACTCCTCCGGGTTTGCCTGGATGGATAAGGTGGTATCTACGAATCAGCCTGGGGGCATTCATGTTTGACATGGGTTCCCAGGTGCGCTCACTAGGTGGATATCCTTTCCATTCGACCAAATATTGCAGCTGACCACGTCGGTACCTTGAATCACAAATTCTGAAGACCTCGTATTCGAGTTGGTCATTGGCAATCACTGGAGTAGATCTTGGAGCAGTTCGAGAGGGTTGAACATATGGCTTCAACAGAGAAGTATGGAAGACTGGGTGGATCCTTTTCCATGATTCTGGTAGTCGGAGTCGAAAGGCCACTGGATTGGTGATTTCTTTTATAGAAAAGGGTCCGTAATACCTGGGAGCCAATTTATTTGGTCGTAGGTGACGTGGGAGGAGTTTTGAGGATAACCAGACCTTATCGCCTATTGAATAGGAAGGTCCTGGTCTTCTTTTGGAATCAGCATAATGTTTAACATCTTTTCGGGCCTTTTCTAGGTGTTCTTTAGCTTCTTTGTGCACATTGATTAGTGTTTCAATCTAGGAATCAACCGTAGGAACTGGGGTTTGATGTGGAAGAATGGACGGTAGGACTGAAGGATGAAATCCTTGACTACAGAAAAAGGGACTGGTTTTGATAGCTGAATGATCCGAATTGTTGTATGCGAATTCGGCCACAGGTATTAAAAGTGACCAATCATCCTGGACCTTGGTGGCAAGGAAACAAAGATATTGTTCCAGAGTTTCATTTACTCGCTAAGTAGCTCCATTGGTCTGTGGATGATAACCCGAAGACAAGGCACGCTGGAATCCCAGTATACGACATAACTGTTTCCAGAACTGGGATATGTACTGGGGCCCTCTGTCAGAAATAATCTTGGAATGTAGCCCATGCAGCCGGAATATGTGTTCTAAGAAAATCCCAGCAAGTTCGGATGAGGATGGAAGTTTGTTTAAAGGCGTAAAATGGGCCATGTGGGTGAACAGATCAATGGTAACCATTATGGTTGTGTAGCCTCTGGAAGACGGTAATTCTACGATAAAATCTGTGGCAATGACTTCCCAGGGTCTTGTTGGTATTGCTGGTTGGAGCAGACCTGCTGGTCTTTTATTGTAATGTTTGTTCTGATTGCAGACTGCACAAGTCCGGACATGAATCTTGATATCGTCCTTCATCCTGGGCCACCAAAACTGTCTTTGTATTAGATGAAGGGTGTTGGTGACGCCACTGTGTCCTGAATGGAAGGTATCATGACCTAGGCTTGAGATCTTTTGTCTCAATCCAGGAGTAGGAATAACCAACCCATTGGGCCTCATTACGACCCAGGCGGTAAGGGGTTAACGGCGCCATAAAAGGTGGCGGCGCCGTTAACCCCTAACCGCCTAATTACGAGGTCCCTTTGCGGGTTCCTACCTTAACGGCTGGTGTTACCAGCCATTAAGGAACGGGCCCGGACAGGGACCTTGGAGGCAATTACGGTACCACAATTTCCGGTACCGTAATTACCACCTTCCCCATTCCCAATGAGCCCTATGGGGCAAAAATGGGAATGGGGAAGGGCCAATGGTGAATGGGGAATTACCGCCCGCCAACCTTGTGATGGGGGCAGTAATTCCGCCATTCACCATGGCGGATTCCGGCGTCAACCATGGCGCTAATAGCGCCATGGTTAAAGCCTGGGTCGTAATGACCCCCATTATCTTTGAATAGATATCCGTCCCTTGTTTTAAGTTTCCATCGGTTGTTTCTCTTAAAATCCTTCCAAGGTTCTGAGGACTGAGTTTGGATTCGAATATCCTCCAGGAGAGTAATTGCTTGAGCAACAAATATAGTGTTGGGGAACATCTTAGGAAAGGTCCGATCTTCAAGGGGTTCATAGTCAGGATGTCTGGATAAGGCATCGGCTATAATGTTGTGTGTTCCAGGGAAGTGATGGATTTGGAATTGGTATTGGGCAAAAAAGAAAGCCCAGCGGGCTTGGCGACTATTTCTACATTCGAGGGATTGTAGGACTTGGAGATTACGATGGTCCGTGCGGACTTGAACCGGGTGTTTGGCGCCCAGAAGGAGATGACGCCAATCAGTGAAGGTCTGACGGATGGCTAACAGTTCCTTCTCCAGGACGGAATAATGGGTTTCACTGGGAGTCAAGGTGCGGGAGAGATAGGCAATGGGGTGTTCTAGTTTGTCTCCAAGTTCCTGTTTCAGGACTGCCCCAATGGCGCAGTTGGAAGCATCAGTTTCAACAATGAAGGGTCTGTCTGTGGGCCTCATTACGACCCGGGCGGTAAGGGGTTTACGCCAGCGTTAACAGCGCCGACCCTTACCGCCTGATTACGAGGTCCCTTAGCGCCATGGTGATTTTAACGCCTGCTTTTTGCAGGCGTTAAAATCCATGGCGCTAAGGGACCATGGAGTTAATTACGCCACCGTAATTTACGGTGGCGTAATTAACGCCTTCCCCACTCCCATTATGCCCTATGGGGTAAGAATGGGAATGGGGAAGGGTAAAATGGGGATTGGGGACTTACCGCCCCGCCAAGGTCGGAATGGGGCGGTAAGTCCGCCAACCACCATGGCGGAGTTGGCACCTTAGCGCCATGGACCATGGTGCTTATAGCGCCATGGTCCTCCGCCAAGGTCGTAATGAGGCCCTCTGTGTCAGGTTGAGCAAGGATGGGAGCTTGTGTGAACTCCGACTTTAATCGTTGAAATGCCGAAGCTTGGACTGAGGTCCACTGAAAAGGGGTGTCCTTCTTTAATAATGTAACAATAGGATGAACAATCTCCGAAAATGCTGGAATAAACTTTCTGTAGAAGTAGCAAGCCCCAGGAAGGATTGAATTTGCTTTACGCTAGTGGGACCAGGCCAAGATAGAATGGAATCAACCTTCGAAGAGTCCATTCCAATCCCCTTTTGGCTAAGAACGAATCCGAGATAGTGAACAGTAGATACATGAAAAAGGCACTTCTCGGGTTTGGCCAGGAGTTTATGTTCCCGTAGACGTTGTAAGACTGCCCTTATGTGCTCTTCATGTTTTTGATGGTCCTTGGAGTAGATCAGTATGTCGTCTAGATATACAATGACGAAGAGGAACAGTATATCAGAAAATACCCGATCCATAAAAAGTTGGAAGACTGCTGGGGAATTAGCAAGTCCAAAGGGCATACATAGGGCCTCATTACACGGTAGGCGGTGAGCCATGGCGCTATTAGCGCCATGGCTCATGCCGGTAAAATACCGGCACTGCCTTGGCGGAAAGGGGATTTACCGCCCCATTCCAAGGTTGGAGGGGCGGTAAATCCCCCTTCCACCATTGCCCTTCCCCATTCCCATTTCTGCCCCATAGGGCTCTATGGGAATGGGGAAGGCGCTAATTACGGCACCGCAATTTTGCGGTGCCGTAATTAGCTCCGAGGTCCCTTAGCGGGTTGGATTTTAACGCCTGCAAAAAGCAGGCGTTAAATCCCCCAACCCGCAAAGGGACCTCGTAGTAAGGCGGTAAGGATTTACCAGTACCGGTATTTTACCGGTACCGGTAAATCCCTACCGCCATCCGTGTAATGAGGCCCATAGATATTCAAAATGGCCGAAGTGTGTTCTAAAGGCTGTCTTCCATTCGTCACCTTCCTTTATACAAATAAGATGGTAGGCGCCCCTGAGGTCTAGTTTTGTGAAGATGACAGCACCTCTGACGTCTTCCAGGATTTCTGAGATGAGAGGCAATGGATAACGGTCCTTAAGAGTGCATTGGTTAAGGCCACGGTAATCAAGACATGATGGGCCTCATTACACGGTAGGCGGAGGACCAAGGTGCTATTAGCACCTTGGTCCATGCCGGTAAAATATCGGCACCGCCTTGGTGGAAAGGGTAATTACCTCCCTATTCCAAGGTTGGCGGGGCGGTAATTCCCCTTTCCCCCATTGCCCTTCCCCATTCCCATTTTTGCCCCATAGGGCTCTATGGCAATGGGGAAGGTGCTAATTACGGTGCCGCAAATTGCAGTACCGTAATTAGCACCCTGGTCCCTTTGCGGGTTGGTTTTTAACGCCCGCAAAAAGCGGGCGTTAAAGTCTCCAACCCGCAAAGGGACCTCGTAGTAAGGCGGTAAGGGTTAACGGTCACCGGTACCATTAACGGTGACCGTTAACCCTTACCGCCGTCCGTGTAATGAGGCCCATGGCCTAAGCTCTTTGGAATCCTTCTTGGGAACAAAAAATAGGGAGGCGCCGGCCGGGGACTTGGATGGTCGAATAGTTCCATTTTCCAGATTGGTATCCAGGTATTCCCGGAGGGCCCTCTTTTCAGGTTCTGACAAGATAAACATTCTTCCAAACGGAATTACTGCTGAAGGTTCGGTATCGATGGCACAATCTTCAGGTCTGTGTGGTGGTAGAGCTTGAACTATGGCTGTTGAGAACACATCAGTGTACGCCTTGTAGGCCCTGGGAATCTGGATGACGTTAGAGACGGTGACTGGTATTTGCTGATTTTCTTGGAAGTCTTCAGAGGGCTTTGGTAAGGTGTTCAGGGACAAACAGTGGGACATACAATGTTCCGAACCAAGAAATAGAGAGCCTGCTGCCCAATTGATATAGGGATTGTGCTTCTGTAACCAGGGCATGCCTAAAACCATTGGATAGTGGGCAGATCTTATAATATGAAATGTAATCCTCTCTTGATGGTGGTTTATGGAGAGAAGAAGCTCCTTGGTTTGAAGGGTTATGGGTCCTGAAGACAGGGGTCTTCCATCAATAGCTTCAACAGGTTGCATAGTCTCTCGTGTTTCGCATGGAATGTGATGAGTTGTGACCCAATCATGATCTATGAATATGCCCATGACTCCGCAATCCACTAATGCCAGGATGGGGTAGGATTCTTTCTTGGAAGGCGATAGAAAGGCCTGTAGAATCAGAAGGTTATTTTGTCCAGGAGAGTTCAAGGAAGGAATTGATGTGGAGCAGACACCATTCTCCCGAAACTGTGCCCCATCTAGGATCGGGAGCTGGCATTTCCCGAACACCGTGGAGGAGCAATAGGGCACTCTCTGACAAGATGTTTATCGGAGGCGCAATACATGCAGAGACCAGTGTGAATGCGGCGCATCCTTTCTTGTGGGGTAATGGGTCCACGGAATGCCCCCAGTTGCATGGATTCTGGATCCGAGGTCGGAGGAACTGCGGGTTCTGGACTGGAAGGGTGGTCTATGGCAGCCTTTTGGAATGATGATTTCGACTTCCTTTTCTCCGCCTTTCTTTCCTTGATTTGAAAATCAATTTGCAGGGAAAGGTCCAAGAGGGCCTGGAAGAATTAGGGCGAGCTACCCTGGCTAGCTCGTCCTTTATTTCTTCATTCAAGCCTCTTCGAAAGAGAGTGAAGCTAGCCTCTTGAGACCAATCAGCTTCCTTCATAAGTTGTTTCAAACGGGTGACATAGGTAAGCATATCCTGGGATCCTTGTCGAAAATCAAGTAGACGTTCTTGAGCGCTGTTCAGGGCGATCAAACATGACCTTTAGGGCTTCCACAAATCCATTGTAATCATCCAGGAGGGCGTCGCCCGAATTGACTAGGGGAGTTGCCCAGGTTAATGCGTTGCCAGTGAGGTGTGATATCATAAACCCCACCTTTGCTCTAGGGGTGGAAAAGTAGTAGGGCTTGAAGGTGAAATGCACCAAGCATGAATCAAGGAAGGCACGAAGGGTCTTTGGAGAACCATCATATTTGTCCACCACTCCTTCCAATAACACACTTTCTTTGGTAGCAGGATCACGAGACAATACCAGCTGCTTTAAGGCAGCGTTCTCAGCTTTAAGGTTTTGAACTTCTGTGGTGAGTTCCTGCATGCCTCGCATGAGGTTTTGAACCGCAGCTTCCATCCCTGTATCCGTATCGATTTTTAGGCGTCTCAATCTGTCACAAGTCTCTCTCCTTCTCACCTGTTTTTCCTGTTTGCTTGCGACCTTCTTTTGTGACTTCTTTCGCACGGTCCGGGATTTGTATAAGCCCATGCGCGGGTCTTCGGATTCCAGCGTGCTTTCGTTCAGATTGTCCAGGACGAAACCAGGAAGGAACAATGTCGGCGCGCAGAGGCACGGAAGCTGTGACTCGAGCGCGGGCGTAAATCCAGGAAAGTTCGGTAAGGTTTGAGGGATGAAAGGAAAGGAGGAGGAATCAAGGAACCGGGATACAGAAATCAGGAAATTAGCCCCGAGCGAACTCCGGCAGCACACGTCCAGCTACGGCGAGAAGTAGCATTGAGGCGCGCAGAGCCGCGGGGGTGTGTCTGTTTAGTAGTGCGCCGAGCGTGGAGTGCAAAGGCTGGCAAGCTGCGTTTCGTATTCGACTGCCATGTTGGGAGGGTTACTGCATTCAGTGCTCTATGGGTCAGGGATCACGAGGTCCAGAAGGGACGCAGGCAACGGTTCATGACACTACTTTTGTGATTCAGACAGACCACCAACCATTGAGATGGTTAATGCAAATGAAAGGGGAGAACCCAAAACTTCTAAGATGGTCAATCCGCCTGCAAGGGTTTGATTTCACCATTGAGCACAGAGCAGGATGTCACCACCAAAATGCTGATGGTCTCTCTAGGATGTTTTTAACCGACTAGATGTAGAGATTCACCCAGGAGTGGATTAAATCCTCCTGTCCCTTAGTCTGAGGGGGAGGGGCGAGTGTTAGGGAGAATTCTCATAAATGGCTGATTTCCCTTACCTAATGAGTCCCTCAGCAGCTTTGCTGGATTTCTAGGATTTATTATTTTCAACTGGTAAGAGTGTGATCCTTTTTCCCCACTCTTACATGTGTTTTGCTGTGTGTGTTTTCACTTTTTGTGTGATCTCGAGCACTGGAGCCTCACCTATTCCATGGCCTCATATTTTTCATGTGTGTTACACAGCACCTTCAGTGCAGTGACACAGGGTTGTCTTTGAGACTTCCCACTGACTCCATTGTCTGGGGCTGACTACTGTCCCCCAGAAAAGGTAACGTTGCCATTAACCTTTATTTTAGTCACTTTAAACCACAGACCCAGTGCACCCCATCTTACATGGAGTATTGGAAAGGGTTCATTCTTATCCCTTTTTGTCTGTGTCTCTTGGAGCATTGTAACTGGAAGAAGAGGACCCCTACCACGACTGAACCGCCCGGTGAAGCCCTGCTGCAGGTCCGAATCGCCAGAATCCGACGACAGAGAAGATCCTCCAGGAAACTTCTTCCCTTGAGCTGGTGGGAACAACCAGTTCGCCCAAACTACAAGCCAGTACCCCTCCTCTGGTCGAATTCACTGTACTTGTTGTATTGTATGTATTTGGCCAAGCGGGTTTATGTTCGAGGCTAATATAATAGCCTAAAACAATACCACGTTTATATAAGATAACCGTGGTAGAAAAGTTAGGGTAGTTACCACTGCCACCAGCCAAATCTTGATGTAAAGGGAGCGAAACAATGCTCCAAGAGGTACAGACAAAAAGGGATAAGAGTTAACCCTTTCCAATACTCCATGTAAGATGGGGTGTACTGGGTCTGTGGTTTAAAGTGACTATATTAAGTTAATGGCAACTTTACCCGTTTCTGGGGGACAGTAGTCAGCCCCTGAAAAATGGAGTCGGTGGGAAGTCGCAAAGACAACCCTGTGTCACTGCACTGAAGGTACTGTGTAACACACAAAAAAAGTGGTGCACATGGAGTAGGTGAGGCTCCAGTGCCCAAGATCACAGAGAAAGTAGAAATACACATAGCAAAACACAAGTAAGAGTGGGAAAAAGGCTCACACTCTTACCAGGTGAAAAAAATAAATCCTAGAAATCCAGCAAAGCTGCTGAGGGACTCAGTAGGTAAGGGAAATGAACCATTTATGAGAATTCTCCCTAACAACTAATAATATTAATAATCGCTTCGAGCAGACTAGGGACCTCATTCCGACCCGGGCGCAAGGGATACCGGGCACCGGTAAGGACACCGGTGCCGGTAATCCCTTTGCGCCCTATTCCGAGGTCCCCCAACTTGACCCGTAATGTCGGACCAAACCTATCTTACGGTTCCCGTTAGGGGACCAGGGCGCAAATAACGGCATTGCCATGCGCTGGGCCATTATTTGCACCCTCCCCATTCCCATTGAGCCCTATGGGGGCTCAAATGGGAATGGGGAATGGTTTGGTAAATAGGGACTTACCGGCCCCTCCAAGGTCGGAATGGACCAGTAAGTCCCCATCTCACCAAACCGGAGTCAGACCCGGTTTTGGAGGCAGCCATGCCACAAATAGCGGCATGGCTACCTCCAAACTCGGAATGAGGCCCTAGTTCTTCGTCAAACCCTCCAAACCACCCTCGGACTGCATGTTAAGCATTCCAGATTGTGATGTCCTCACTCCTTTCTCTGTTGGACAGAAGTCCTCTGTTTGTGTTTATGGTTATTCGCGGGCTGCGACCCGCGCATGTTAAGGGGCGGGGTTACCGCCCGAGGGGCAGTTCGAGCCTGGATGTGTAGGAATAAAGACGTGTTGCACCCCAGCTCTGTGTCGGCCCTCTTTGGTATGTAGTGAGTTTGAGTCTGACAGCAGAGCGTGAGGAGGTCCACCTTCGAGCACACTACACTGGCGACGAGGTGGAGACGAAGTCCCGCCGTGCCTGCGCTCTCCGGTCCGCCGCTCGTGGTGTGCCACCTGACACCACTGGGAGCCTCGGATTTCGGGTGCCTGGAGGCCTGCCAAGGTGGGTGGAGCGCAAAGGCTCCCCATCATCCGCCCTCTGGCGCGAGCGCCGCAGCAGATCAGCGGGGAGCAGCTGTGACAGCTCCCCGCAAGAGCGTGTCATCCGGGCGCTGGAGAACGTTTTCTCCCGCCGACGGCAACGTCTGAGAGGCCCAGCCAACACACGTTTCAGACATCAGTGGGTAGAGCGGACACTCCCCGTTTTGCATATCCCGGGGGGTAGAGGAGCACTGGCCTCCCGCCAACGGCAATACGTGCAGACGAGCATGCGCAGACGAGCGGTGGAGGCGCGAACCTCCCGCTCCAACAAAATACGTCAAAGGGGTAAGAACATAGCCCCTCTCCTCTCCACCACAAGTTTGAACAAGCCACACCGCAGGGCTCTTCCCTTCCCCCACCACCTAGCGCTCGTAATTGCACAGCGTCGAGCAGGAGAAGCACACCAGAGACTTGCAACCCATTGCAGCTCCCCCTGCTGGCACCAAGGCACCACCGCGCTAGGCAAAGGGAACCACCATCCAGGTCAGCCAAAATAACACTTATGAACAGTTTCTCATGAGCAATTCAGAGGAAGACTCACTGACCATTCCAGTGACGCCAGTCAGCACCGGCCACAGGAAAATGACGGACAGCCTTTTAACCCAGCTGCCAGCGAATTTCGACCTCACTGACACCGGCACCCTTGGTTCCAGGTGGAAGAGGTGGCTGAGGGACTTCGAAGTGTGTCTCAAAGCGGCAGGTACTTTAGAAGATGAACAAAAGCTCAACCTTCTAAATCACGCCGTAGGATCAAATGTGCGAGACATTCTTGAAGAAATACCTGAGAGCAACATAGACACGTACGTCAAAACAACGCTCATGGAATATTTCACACCGCACACAAATGTGGACTATGAACGGCACATATTCCACACCACCAAGCAGCACAAAGGTGAAACCATAGACGCATTCGTCATGAGACTACGAGCGAAGATGAAACACTGTGATTTCAATAATTACTCTAATGAGGAGGCCCTCAGGTCACAAATCATAGTGGGGTGTGAAAGCGCCGATTTCCGCAAACGACTGCTGCAGCAGCCGCGCAACCTAGACGAAATCCTACGCCTGGCACGATCTGTCGCGGCCCTCGCCACACAAGTTGAAGGCCTGGATGACATAAAGATCACCCATGGAAAGCACGAGAGCCTCAACAAACTGGAGGGGACAACAAGAAACAGTGATCCTTTCTGCTACCGATGCGGACACAAATAACCCCACGAAGGAACGTGCCCCGCAATGGGCCAGAACTGCTCCACGTGTGGTGGAGAAAACCACTACAAAGCCGTGTGTCTGATTTTCCACAGCAAAATGAGAGGAGCAGGAAGGAACTACAAGTCCATACCAGAACCGGAACAAAATCAAGTAACACCCCACCACCATCGAGGAGCACGCCAGCCCCATGAACAAGGGCGCCACAAACACCACGACGAACCAACAGAAAGAAGGCACGACAGGAGAGAATGGAGGGAGAACAAGACCCCACTTCCCAAGGCAAGAAGAAGACCACGAAGGTACATAAGGTGCCTCATCGAACAGTCACAGTCTGACAGCGTGTCAAGCGCATCATCCGATGAAAAAGCACACCAACTGGAAAGACACCAGGAAACGCCAACAAAGAAGGGATACCTATACGCCCTAGGAAACAGCACAGCAAAAGAACATAGCCCGATACTCAGAATACAAGTGAATCAGACGGCAGCAGAATTTCTAATTGACACAGGGGCAACCGTGAACGTGATCAGTGAAAAGGTCTATGAAAGCATACCAAATGCCCCCCGCCTGCAACCAGCTCGAACACTCATTTTTCCATATGGATCAAAGACCCCGCTGGCATGCAAAGGGTTCTTCATGGCATCGTGTTGATGCAAGGAACATGAAAAGAAGATCCCCATGCACGTTCTGGAGGCAGCCACTGAGAGCGGATGCATACTGAGCTACCAAGCAGCAATAGAAATGGGACTAATCCACATACTGTATCGCCTCATGGTACACAAATATCTAGACCCCACAGCAAGCACAGACCAAGTTTTCCCATCACTGTTCAAAGGCCTCGGAAAATTGAAGGACAGACAGATAGAACTCCACATCGACACCAATGTCCCACCCATAGCCCAACACTACCGAGGAATACCCATCAATTTTCAAAAACAAGTTGAAAATGAACTGACAAAGCTTCTGGAGGCAGACATCATTGAGCCTGCGGAAGGACCCACCCCATGGGTCTCTCCAATTGTACCCGTACCCAAAAAAGACTCCCAAGACATCCGAATATGTGTAGACATGAGAAGGCCTAATGAGGCCATACTAAGGGAACGCCACCAAGCCCCTAGAATAACCGACATGGTACATCTGTTGAATGGGGCAACCGTGTTCTCAAAACTGGACCTCAACAAAGGGTACCACCAGTTGGAACTCTGCAAAAGCTCCCGATATATAACCACTTTCGCCACCCATCTAGGACTCTTCCGCTACAAGCGGCTAAATTTTGGTGTGTCATCCGCGGCTGAAATCTTTCAATCAGAAATTCATAACGTCATCAAACATGTACCCAACTGCTTAAACTACAGCGACGACATCCTGGTTTTCGGGCAAAATAAAGAGCAACATGACGATACGTTAATGAGAGTGTGCATGGCTTTGGAAGAGGCACGGCTCACACTAAACAAAAACAAGTGTGAATTTCGCAAGAAAACACTCCGCTTCTTCGGTCACATATTCTCTGAGAAGGGAATGACACCCGACCCGGAGAAGGTCAGCGCACTCCGAGAAGCCAAGCCGCCCGCCACCACATCAGACCTCAGGTCATTCTTGGGTCTTGCAAGCTACTGCACCAGATACATAAGAGACTTCGCCTCCATCAGCGAACCCCTCCGAGCGCTCACCAAGCTCAACACCGACTTCACATGGACACCACAGTGCCAAGAAGCGTTTCAAGCAATCAAAGACCGCATCTCTGAAGCCCGAAACATGGCATATTTCGACCCCAAAAGAACAACAGAACTCATTGTCGACGCCAGCTCAGTCGGCCTATGCGCCATTTTGACACAACTTGATGACCGAGAAGAAAGCAGAAAACACATAGGGCCTCATTATAACCTGCCAGTCCGGGACCGTGCAAAATCCGTGATGGCGGTAAAAACGTTTCCGTGTCCGCAAGGTTGCGGAAAAACCGTCCGATTACACGCTGTCGGTCGCGCGCACCACACGGACTCGGAAACGTTGTTACCGCCGTCACGGAAAACCCCACGGAAATGGAAATAACGCAGCCACAAATGCCGCAAAACCCGTGTCCGCCTCCGCCGCCACGGACACGGAACCGGAAATACTATGATCGCCAAAACAGGAAACAGAGAGGCGGCCATCATATAAAAGCACAATCCATTGCCATCCAGAGCCAGCACAAGCACAATCCTATCTCTGAGAAGCCAAAAGGGACCACCAGCATGTCTGCCAGGATTCCTGCTCAGAGGCAGCGCAAACAGCGCTTCAGCGAGGTGGAGCTAACCGTCTTGGTGGAGCACATTGTGGATAATGCGGAGATGCTGTTCAGCCCCGACCAACGGCTTGCCACACAGCAGCGGAGGAAGGAGGTGTGGGCCGAAGCTGCACACAAGTGCACCGATGTGGGCGTGACAGCGAGGAGCGTGAAGGACTGCCACAAGTGGTGGGACGACCTGAGGCTGAGGGTACGCAACCTCATTTCCACGCACCGCCAACGCAGCAGTGGGACAGGCGGAGGACCCCCTTCCCCACTGAGGCTGCAAGCATTGGAGGAGCGTTGCAGCAGCGTCCTCCACCTAGAGGGAATCCATGGGATCGGGGAGGCTGAGGCAGGAGTGAGCCCACCTGCAGATGCCGGTAAGTGCCCAAACATGAATGCCACATGAAAATATGCAGTTGTGAGTACTGGGCCAAAGGACCCATTAACAACCCCCCCCCCCAGGCAGTGCATGTGTGGGCCAAAGGACCCATTAACAACCCCCCCCCAGACAGTGCATGTGTGGGCCAAAGGACCCATCATGATCCGTATGGCAACCAATATCACAGAATGCATACACCAGCAATCAGATGCATGTGACTAACACTATTCAATGTACAATATTAATGACGCATGTGATGCACCCATCTGCCGCCACAACAACACTAATTGCATGCCCTTTGTGTCCCCACAGCCATTTCAAGTGACAGTGATACTGCACAACAGGCCAGCCAATCTGCACCGGCAAGTACACAAGCCACCACCACCACAAAGGAGGATGCTACCGGCAGTTCTGCACCTCTGGCCACATTACCAGCCACTACAGATGTGCGGCCCACCACCACCACCGACATCCCCACCGTCTCCACACTGCCTGAATCTAGACAGGTGCCACGGGAACCTATCATGGCCACCCAACACAACACCGAAGGCAGCAGCACTGCAGAGGAGGCGGCCTGCAGTGATAACAGTGCCCCGCAAGAGCACTCGGAAACGGGGCCACAGGGGGAGATGCCCACATTGGAAGACCTGGGCTCCTTCCATGAGCTGGAGTTCAGGCCAACTCACTGGGGAGTCCCATGAGGTCGCCCACCCCATCCATGGCCGAACTGAATGCCCGCATGCAGCGGATGGAGGACCAGCAGGCTACCCTCACCCAGCTGGTGGAGAGGCAGCTAGAGGAATCCAGGCTGCAGAGGGAGAGCTACAGCGCCTCAGTGCGTCGCCTGTCAAGGTCCATCGGACGCTTTGCGAGCACTATAGTGACCCTTGCACACCATGTGCGGGAGGGCAACGACCACACCTCCAGGCTTGTAGAGGCCATGTTGGTTGGCCAACAGGCAAATCTGGCACGGATGCCCTCAATCCCAGATTCTGCGCAATCAAACACAACCAACCCATCCAGCTCCACTACTGCCAGTCCAAGGAGGCGCTCGAGTAGGCTAACGGGTCCCTTGGGCAAGGTTGCACAGGCACAGAAGCGCACACGGAAGTGATGGCATGGGTGTGGGGCAGTGCAGGACACATGTGGACTACAAGGGTGTGGGTGGGGGTGGGCACGTTTGAGTGGTGGGGTAAGTAGTTTTGGGGGTTTGAACAATGGAGCCTAGGTGGAGGTGGGCACGTTTGGGTGGTGGGGTAGGTAGTTTTGGGGGTTTGAACAATGGGGCCTGGGTGGGGTTGGGCACGTTTGGGTGGTGGGTGGCCCCGGGTGTACAGCTTCCCTAACCAATGCACCTCCTTCCCTGTTGTTATTACATCAATACCTCACCATTTCGAATCAAGACATACATGTGTGGACATTGATCATTTATTTTGCAGTGCAACTATTAATTCATTGTCGTCACCATGTTTGTGCATTTCTGTGAATGTGCTGTGACTCAAAAGTAAATGCGAATCAGGGCATCCCGTGCTCTATGGCCATCATGTGGACCCCCAGGGGGAGGCGGTGCCATCCCATCCCCATCCCCATCCCCATCTTCCTCATCTGCGTCTGGTGGCATTGGGATGTTCCTGCGCAGGCATATATTGTGCAGCATGGCACATACGAGCGTGATTTTACCCGTCTTCACTGGGCTATACAGCAGTGATCTGCCAGATCTGCTCAGACAGCGGAAACGGGCCTTCAGCAGTCCAAATGTCCTCTCAATCATTCCACGTGTGCGGATATGTGCCCTATTGTATGCCTCTTCATGCCTGTTCCTTGGTCTCCGTACAGGTGTCATCATCCATGGCGTGAGTGCATATCCCGCATCACCTACATGGGTTGTAGATGGGGGAACATGTCAGTGTTTGTGGCATCATGTCCTCATCTGCTGCTGTGCATTCTTGTATCATCATTCATTCATGCATATGTACCATGCAGTGTATGGAGGTATGTTTTGGGCATCACGATGTATGTCACTAACTGGATATGGGCCTACACATTAACTTGCATGTTTACTGTGCCCTGCGGGTGACATTTGATTGTGTGCATGTCACGGTGCAGTGCTGTCCACACATGGCAGAGTGACTCCACTGTACGGAAGTAGTAAATATACGTCGTCTCATTTACACGCCTCTCGTGCCTTTTGAGGCAGTGTTTCAATTGAGGGTGGGTGTCTGCAGTGGCACAAGGTTCATGGGACAGTGACGGGATTGGCTGTGCCAGTGTGTGCACGGGCACATTGTGGTGCCCTGTCATGTCTTCCTTCATGATGTTTGGCATCCGCTGTGTAGTTGGTAGATGGAAGGGGGGTGATGCATGTGCGGTCACAGCGGCACACTCACAATGCTCATTGGCCTGGACACACACACACCACTTCGACAGGGTTGTAGCATCGTCAGCTGTACTCACCCAATAGCCATGTGCTTTGTCCGGCATAGCGTTCCATGTACCGTGGCAGCGTGGAATTCCGCAGTACCATTGAGTCATGTGATGAACCTGGGAAACGTGCGCAGCAGTGTGTAATCAGTTGCATGGCATCACAGACCATCTGGACATTCAAAGAGTGATACTGTTTCCTATTGCAGAACACCGCCTCAATTGCACGTGGTACTGTCAGCTCAACGTGGGTGCAGTCAACTGCACCTATGCAATTTGGCATGCCTGCTATGGCATGGAAGGCCAACTTGGTGGCAATGACCTCGGGGAGGGTGCGGGGTAGGGCTATGTGTTCCGACACATGGTGCAACAGGGCATCCAGTACCTGTACCAGGATTTTTGAGAAACAGGGTTATGATATGCCGTGCAGCTCACCAACTGTGTGTTGATAGGTGCCAAGGAAATGCAGTACTGAGACAACCTTCAAGAGGGGGGGATGGCGGTGGGGGTGTCAATTTGGCTGCTGATGTTGTCCTCAATCATGGTGGTGATGTGCAGGATTGTTGCACGGTCCAGCCGGTATAGTGTGTGGATCTGTCCTGGGGTGAGGTTCCAGGGTGAGGCCCTGATGCGCGATATTGCTGGCTGGCGGCAGGGTCGGGCTGGCTGGGCAATGGGGTTTGCCATAGCTGCAGGGTTGGCTGGTTGCCGCCTGTGCCTCCTCCGCCTACGCCTCCTCCTCTGCGCCATTACTGCCACCATGTGCAGTGCTCGACAAAAAACAAATTGGGTTCTATATTCATTGTAATTCTGCTCAAGATAAATCCTTTAGTGTAAACTCTTGAAAAATACGAGAATCAAATGTGTGATGGTTTTTCAGTAATAATTTTATCCTTCAATTAGAAAATTATTATTTTAAGCGTGGAGGTGACCAATAGCCACCAAAATGTCCTTAGTGAGGAAGAGATAGCCACCCATCACTCTATTCATAGACTTCAATTGTGCCAATGCATTTCGGAATAAAATCCTTCATCAGGGCAAGTCTAAAGTTCAACATTCAAATGCAATTATGTCAACCATTTTCATAGTTAATTCAAACATAAGCGAATTTCCATATTTAAAGCAACACGAATATTTCAACATAAACAGTTACCGTCACAAATAGTAAAAGAATACACATACCGGACCACGATATGAGACGGAACTTAGGTTGCCCACTCAAATTTGCTTTTTACCATGTGCAGTGCTGCCTGTTGGTTGAGTAGGCCAAGTCCCAGTGCTACTAGACCTGCTGCCTGCATGGTTATGTGTTGTGTTGGGCTGGGTGTGGCACTTTTGTAGGCTCCCAGTGGCCTGCTAGGTCCAGCTGGGCTGATTTGGTGCACCTGTGCCCTGATTCAGTTCAGCAGGCAGTGTATAACGCCATGTTCCGCCACCGTGATCACGGTATTTACGCCATTTTTTTGCAGGTATTTCTGTGTCCGCGCTAAATGTGATGCTCGCAGTGTTTCGTGCTGACGGTAACGGAGGGGTTTCCGTGCAGACGGACTTAACGGGACCCCTATTTCCGCGGTGGCGCTTGAGGGTGGTGCTATTACCGGGGCCGCGGGTCATGATTGGGCGGACATGGAAACGGTGCCGGTATGGTTTTACCGGCAGTGTTAATTCCGGACCGGAGTACTTGTAATGAGGCCCATAGTATCCTATGCCAGTTGAAGCCTCTCCAAAACCGAGCAAGCCTACTCCCAGGCGGAGAAGGAAGGTCTGGCTGTAGTCTGGGCCTGCGAACATTTTCATTTGTTCCTATATGGGAAACCTTTTGTAGTCGTAACGGACCATCAAGCCCTCGTCTTCATCTATGGCAACCC
Organism: Ambystoma mexicanum; assembly: GCF_040938575.1. Taxonomy (NCBI): domain Eukaryota; kingdom Metazoa; phylum Chordata; class Amphibia; order Caudata; family Ambystomatidae; genus Ambystoma; species Ambystoma mexicanum. The sequence continues at coordinate 312,476,041 of NC_090932.1, forward strand.
TCAGGCAAAAATGCCACCACGAATAGCTCGATGGGCACTCCGACTACAAGATTATCAGTTCTCCATCACTCAAAGACCCGGAAAGGAGCAGAACCCCGCCGATTTCCTCTCGAGACAGCCAAAAGACGAGTGTGGACCAGAACCATCCATAGCTGACCAGTACATACGCTATGTCATTCACAGCAACACGCCACAAGGACTGGACATGGATCACATAACTCGTGAGTCAAACACGGACCAAGGGATACAAACTATCCTCCGATGCCTAGAAACAGGGCGATGGAAGCACGCAAAACAAATTTGAGAGACCATGAACGAAGATATCAAGCAGGACATCACATGCTTCTTAGCTGTGAAAGAAGAACTTGCAAAATCAGATGAAGGTATGCTGCTCAAGGGAACAAAGCTCGTGATACCACGCAGCCTGTGCCAGAAAGTACTCGAACTCGCCCATGAAGGACACCGAGGGATCGTATCCACCAAAAGGATGCTGAGGCAGAAGCTATGGTTCCCGCAACTAGACACCGCTGTAGAGGAACTATTACAAGTCTGCCCCACCTGTACACTCGTAAAGCCACACACCTTCCCAGAACCCCTAAACATGACCGCACTACCCGAGGGGACATGAGAAGAGATAGCAGTGGATCATTTCGGGCCCATGGAGGGAGGAGAATACATTCTGGTGGCCGTCCATGAATATTCAAGATACCCCGATCTACAGATAGTCCCGTCAACATCAGCACATCACACCATACCAGCCCTGGATCGAATGTTCGCAATCTACGGAGTACCTAAAGTAGTGAAGTCCGACAATGGACCTCCTTTCACCGGACAGGACTTCCAGAGATTCGCCGAATACATGGGCTTCAGGCAGAGGAAGGTGGCACCCCTATGGCCACAGGCCAATGGAACAGTCGAGCGATTCATGAGCAACATCAAACGCACCACACAAATTGCTCGCATTACGGGAGAACCTGTCGAGAAGCTATTATACCAACTCATGCGAGACTACAGAAATACGCCACACAGCACCACCGGGAAAACACCCTCAGAAGTGATGTTCGGGCGAACGATAATTACACGCATACCCCATGTGGCCGTTGAGGAAGATCAATATGAAAGAGACGCAGAAATGAGGGAAAAGGACAAATGCATGAAGGAGAACATGAAAAGAGCTGCGGATACCACACGACGAGCCAAAACAAATGATCTGGCACCAGGAGACATGGTGATAGTCCGCCAGCCCCAACACCGGAAAAACATAGCACCATTCAACGAGAACCCTCTCCTCATCGTCCGCAAGAAAGGGTCACTCATCACTGCGGAAGGAGACCGCAAGTCCATAACGAGAAACTCATCTCACTTTAGATGGGTGTCGAGGGCCCCAATGCTCGAGGACGCACATCTGAGTGATGAACTCACTCAATGGGACACTCCATATGAAGGAGACAGAGAAGACTCGGAAGGAGAAGTACTTCCCGAGGTCAGGACAGACCAGTCGACCCGGACCGAGTGTCGACCAACGAGAGCGAGAAAGAAACCCCATCGCCTCATTGAGGAAATGAACTGAGCCGGACTTAAGGTTTAGTGACGGGAGGGTGTGATGTCCTCACTCCTTTCTCTGTTGGACAGAAGTCCTCTGTTTGTGTTTATGGTTATTCGCGGGCTGCGACCCGCGCATGTTAAGGGGCGGGGTTACCGCCCGAGGGGCAGTTCGAGCCTGGATGTGTAGGAATAAAGACGTGTTGCACCCCAGCTCTGTGTCGGCCCTCTTTGGTATGTAGTGAGTTTGAGTCTGACAGCAGAACGTGAGGAGGTCCACGTTCGAGCACACTACACAGATATTAAGTGTTAACTGGGACCGACAAAAGAGAGTGTGGGCCTCATTACGACCCAGGCGGAATGGGTTAACGGTTCCGCTAATGGGTGCGGACCCGTTAACACCATTCCGCCTGATTATGAGGTCCCCTTACGGGACCCGGTAAGGACGCCTGGTAAAATCGACCCGTTGTTAGCTCCCTCTCCCATTCCCATTGAGCCCTATGGGGGCTCAGATGGGAATGGGGAAGGTCCGGGCCCGAGTTCCCAGAGGGAGGAATTACCGGGCCCTCCGTACTCGGTATGGCCTGGTAATTCCCCATTCTGGGAACCCGGTAAAGGAGCCCGGTTTGGCGCCATGGCTACCGCCAAACTCGTAATAAGGCCCTTTGTTTCTTCGCAAACGCCGCAGAAATTTAAATGACTGGCATCTAAGTTTCAAAGCAGACATAGCACAATGGCTTCCAGAGCTGAGTTCAGTGCCCACAAAACAAACGGGCAAAACGTCCTCATGAACACTGGGGGCCTCATTACGAGGTGGGCAGAATAGGTTTAACGGCGCCGGTAATGGTGCCCATGCCGGTAAACCCATTCCGCCCTATTACGAGGTTCCCTTGAGGGACCCGCTCTGAACATCTGGTCAGACCAGACGTCCTTTGCGGTTCCCGCAAGGGGACCAGGGAGCTAATAACGTGCCCGTTATTAACGGGCCCGTTATTAGCTCCCTCCCCATTCCCATTGAGCTCTATGGGGGGGCTCAAATGGGAATGGGGATGGGTTTTTTGAATGAGGAATTACCGGGTCCTCCAAGGCTGGAATGGCCCAGTAATTCCTCATTCAAGGAACCCGGGGGGCCTCATTACGGCCATGGCGCTCCCGTAATGAAGGGTGCCGGTACGGGACCGGCACCGTTCATTATGGGATGCCTTATTACAAGGTCCCCTAGCGGGAGCCGCACAGAATGTCTGGTCAGACCAGACGTCCTTTGCGGGTCCCGCAAGGGGACCAAGGAGCTAATAACGGGCCCGTTATAAACGGGCCCGTTATTAGCTCCCTCCCCATTCCCATTGAGCCCTATGGGGGCTCAAATTGGAATGGGGATTGGTTTTGTGAATTAGGAATTATTGGGTCCTCCAAGGTTGGAATGACCCGGTAATTCCTCATTCACAGAACCCGGTACTGGAACCCGGTATGGAGGCAGCCATGCCCTTATCAAGGGCATGGCTACCTCCATACTCGTAATGAGGCCCGCGGACCCGAGTTTGGAGGCAGCCATGCCCTTATTAAGGGAATGGCTGCCTCCAAACTCGTAATGAGGCCCTGGGTCTCATTACAAGTTTGCCGGTCCGGTGAATACGGTACCGGTAAGCTTACCGGTACTGTAGTTACCGGACCGGCAAACTATGAGTTCTGCTCGCGGGTGCCTTCCCGCCCGCCAGGACTGGCGGGCGTACCGGCATGGTGAGCAGAGCATGTTGGATGCACCGGCACCATTCTCGAATGGTGCCGGTGCATCCGGCTTCTCCGTTCCCATTGAGCCCTATTGGGCTCAAATGGGAATGGGAATAATATTTTCTGGCGCTCACGAATGGGCAATACCCGGGTCTGGCGGGGCCATAATGACTCAGTAATTGCCCATTCGCAGGTGCTGGAATTTTTCTCAAGTTTGGTGGCAGCGTGCCGGTTTTACCGGCAAGGCTACCGCCAAACTTGTAATGAGGCCCATTGCGTCCAAAGCAGGAGTGTTCCCAGCCTGCCTCATCGTAGGGGCCCATTTTTATGGGTGATCAGACAAATCAAAACATACGCAATTTGACAAGCGAAGAGAGGACAGAGAAACACCCATTGGTGCCTATGAGTATTAATAATTAAGGCTTGTGCTTAGTTTGGGGTCGCCCTGACAGTTTTCAGACTGTTTTCCTTTCTTCTGCCATATGCTGCAGCATTTTCTTTTTATTGTATATTAACATATACCGACTGACGAGTATTCGTCAGAATCACAGAAATACTGCGCACCTCTTGTTCCAAATGGAGCCCCGGCTCCCATCACCCTGCCAGTATCGGAGCATGCATTACTTGATGGCGTGAAATTTCACTGGTTTTCATGGGTACTGCGAAGGTGAACTGAGAAATGTATGATGAATAAAGTGAAGCGTGGAACTTTCCTAAATGAAAAGACATTGGGCCTCATTATACATTTGCCGGTCCGGAAACAACAGTACCGGTAAGCTTGCCGGTACTGTTATTTCCGGACCGGTAAACTACGAGTTCTTCGAGCGGGTGCCTTTCAGTCTGCCAGGTCTGACCTGGCGAGCAGAACGGCACCCACGCGCAGAACTTGACGGATGCACCGGCACCATTCGTGAATGGTGCCGGTGCATGCGGCCTCCCGATTACCTTTGACTCCAATGGGAATCAAATGGGAATGGGGAGTAATATTTTCCGGCGCCCTGGAATGGGAAATTACCGGGTCCACCAGGGCTGTAATGCCCCAGTAATTGCCCATTCCCGAGAGCCGGAAGATTCATGACTCCGGCGGCAGCCGTGCCGGTATTCACCAGCACGGCTACCGCCAGGGTCATAATGACCCCCATTGCTTAAATAGGATTACGCTTTCACTACTGCCTGAATAAGAATATTGTCCAAATAGAAGCCTCTTGAGAAAGAGCACATAGGGCCTCATTATGATACTGGCAGTAGCCGTTTCAGTATAATTTTTTTTCCGGCGCCCGCGAATGGGCAATTACCGGGTCATTACGGCCCCGCCGGACCCGATAATTGCCCATTCCTAGGCGCCGGAAAAAAATGCTCCCCATTTCCATTAGGCCGGATGCACCGGCACCATTCGTGAATGGTGCCGGTGCATCCAACATGCTCTGCTCAAAGGTGCCAGTACGCCCGCCAGGTCAGACCTGGTGGGTGGGAAGGCACCCGCGAGCAGAACTCGTAGTTTGCCGGTCCGGTAACAACGGTACCGGTAGCTTACCGATACCGTTGTTACCAGACCGGCAAACTTATAATGAGGTGTATAGTGTAATTTTCTATTGCAAATTGATTATACACACACATACACTACGCATTAAGGTCTGATTTAATGGAGACGTTCTCAGACTCTTTGCCACTATGCAGCCTCTAAAACATGCAATGGCCAACCATGTTACAGCATGCCAACCATCCCGATTTAGGCGGGAGACTACTGACTTATTGTGAAAAAATATTGTTATTTTTAACGTTCTCCCGCCTAAAATACTTCCAGCCCCAATACAACCCTATGGGAAAATGTGCAACTCCCGATTTCTCTGATGAAATCTCCCGCCCAGGTGAGTCGGAATATTGGCATGTCTGTTACAGGAACATGCAGTGCTTTAAGTGGGCCGGGGACAGCTGGGGTGGGGCCCGGCAGTCTCCAAAAAGTGGGGCTGAGCCAGCCCCTGCCGGGGCCCCCGGTCCCACCACAACATTGGCGGGACACATTATCCTGCAGCAGCCGCAGCCGCGACGGCAGATGCGCCTGCCATTAAGTCAGGCAAGCTGACAGAAGTGCTGCTGGCCCTTCTGTCAGTTACTGTAAATTCCTCTGGTGACCCCTCATGCGAGGGGTCACCAGAGGAAGTTACTGTCCCTTTGTTTCCCCAGGTCGCCGAGGCGTCTTTAACCCTCAGCGAACCTTGGGACTCCATGCAGATTGCTGTGTTTATAAAAGATGGCTTGAATTGTGTACTTTTCAAGCCATCTTTTATAAACATAGAAATGTTTAAACAAGATGGCTTGAAAAGTACGCAAAACATAAGGTACGCTCACAAATATATAAATGTTATACTATGGTTTGTGTACTTTTTCAAGCCATCTTAAAGTACACAAACCACAGTAAGGCACGCACGCAAGTACATAAATGTAAGCAATTTTTAAATATTTATGTGCATACCTCACTATGGTTTGCGTACTTTTCAAGCCATCTTTTATAAACATAGAAATATGTTACATATTTCTATGTTTATAAAAAATTGTTTGCATAGCACATAAACCATAGTAACGTAACCATACAAATATATAAATGCTTACATGCATTTTTATATTTGCTTGCGTACCATACTGTTGTTTGTGTACTTTTTGGGGCACACCCATCCCACCAGCCACGTCCCAAATGAGGGCTCCACCTTGAATTCTTACCCCACTTAAAGCCATGGGAACATGTGTTCTGCTGGCAAACGCGTATTAGTCCCTGCACACTTTCTTCATTGGAGAAGGATGAATGTAATAAAATGTGCATATTTCACTTTAGAATTTTTCTAGAGAAATGCGAGCATTATAAAGGGTAAGAATTTCACGTTTCTGGACTATCCAGGAGTGAGGCTCACCTATAACACAAATTACTCCAGAATGCTCCCTTTATACTTAGCCAACCAACAATGTTAGAAGCATCTGTTCTCTAGGCATGCTTATTAGTCCTGCACACTTTCTTCTACTTCTCTCTACCCCTGATCAACCACCCACCCCTCCACTCTCTCTACCCCCGATCACGCACCCTCCACACTTTCTCTACCCTGATCACCAACCCATCCTCTCCACTTTCTCTACGCCTGATCACCTACCCACCCACAAACTCCACTCTCTCCACCCCCACCCACGCTCTTCACCCTCTACCTCCCCCACACACGCTCTTCACTCACCCTCTCCACTCTCTCTATCCCCATCCACCAACCCTTTCCACTCTCTCTAGCCCCACCCACCCCTCCTCCAAACCCACCCACCACACTCTCTCTACCGCTCCATGCTCTCTACACCCACCCCCTCCACTCTCTCGGCCTCCCACCCTCTCCACTCTCTCTACCCCACTCTTTCTGCCCCTCATTCTTCCTCTCTCACTCTTGCTTTATTTCTTAATAATAATAATTGGTTATTTATAATGTGCTTAATACCCAGAGGTTACTAAGCGCAGACTCAGGGATCGAACCTGTGTTGCTCTGCGTCGTCTTGCTTACGAGGCAAGCGTCTTGCCCCTAAGCAATCCTACCCTTTCACTCTCACCCTTTCCCGCTCATGTTTCCTCTTGCTCATCATCGATGGCACCCTTGATAAATGGCTTCTTCCATTACTCTGTTCCCCTTTCTCATTCTCTTGCACACCTGAACTCCTTAATGCATCCTCCTTTGAAACGTTGCACTCTCCTCCTTGCACTGTGGTGCCTACAAAAGCAACTAACAGCATTGAATGCCTAACCTATTGGCTTTGCCAATGCTTGTTGTAAGGAGCCCCTAACGTCTCCAAAGGCCAATCCCACATAACAGTCACAGGGCCTCATTACGAGGTGGGCGGTAAGGGGTTAACGGCGCCAGCAAAGGTGCCGGAGCCGTTAACCCCGTACCGCCCTATTATGAGGTCCCCTCGCTGGACCTGCTCAGGACATCTGGTTTTACTAGACGTCCTTTGCAGTCCCGCAAGGGGACAAGTACGCTAACAAAGGCCCGTCATTAACAGGCCCGTTGTTAGCGCATGCCCCCTATGGGGGCTCAAATGGGAATGGGGATGGTCCGGGTTCCCTGAATGGGGAAATACCGGGCTCTCCAAAGTCGGAATGGCCCGGTATTTTCCCATTCAGGGACCTCGGACCTGAGTTTGGAGGCAGCCATGCCCGGCTACCTCCAAACTCTTAATGAGTCCCTACTGGCAAATGGTCCTGTTTGCGCTCCCCTTTGATAAAAAAGAAGTGTACGGTAGAATAAATATCTACCATAGCTCTCAACCATTTGTGTCCTAAAGGCGGGTGAAATCACCCGATTTTGTTTTTGGCGGGTGAGGCGCCCATTGGAATGAATGGGCGTGCAGGAGGCTTGGCGGGTGAGTCAGCCCTTTACAAGGCGGGTGACACCCGCCAAAAGCGTGTGAGTTGAGAGCTATGTATCTACACACTCGATAAATATAACACCGACCCATTTCCCCATGAACGCACAGAAAAGGGTCATGAAAAATGTCATACCCGAGCACAGAAATGCAAATAAATCATAAACAAGCCCTCACCTCCTTCCCCGGAGGGGGAAGAAGGCAGTCAGATAATGGGGATTAACTCTGCCGTATCTCCAAGCTCCGGACAATCGGTGGTTTTAAAATGGGGATTGACTAGTCAGACACACAGCTCTTTTCTCCACCGTATGTCAGACGGAAGCCAGAGAAGCCGTGCTGACGTTAAAATGGGTAATAACTAACCAGTCACTCTACTTCCGTCTCCGGGCTAAATATAAACCGGAACAACTTTTTGTATGTAGAGTCTTTTACAGCCAGCTACATACATAACTTGTGAGCAGATATGTTTGGTTTAAACCCTTTTATTGATTCTATTGAATTGATTCTATTGAACATTACAAATAACTGAGTAAGCAAATTACGAAAATGAAGTGTTGCAATATAATTAGTGATAAACAGCATACATACAATCTGGAGCACCTAGGAGGGGAAATTTTTCACAGAAAGCGGGCAAATTGGATTCTCCCATTGCATACATTGTTGTGGTCTGGATAATGTTCACACGAAGTTAGGCGATTCTGATAGTGCAAGTTTAATCACTCTGCATACACAGCACTGGCGTCACACCTTTAAGCATAGCTCTCAACCATTTGTGTCGCAAAGGTGGGTGAAATCACCCGATTTTGTTTTTGGCAGGTGAGATGCCCATTGGAAAGAATGGGCATGCAGGAGGCTTGGCGGGTGAGTCAGCCCTTTACAAGGCGGGTGACACCCGCCAAAAGCGTGTGAGTTGAGAGCTTTGCATTTAAGTAAAATTTCAGTTTAAAGTATATTAAATCATACATGCCAACATTTCGATGCACCTGGGAGGGAGATTTCATCAGGGAAATCGGAGACAACAATTTCGCCATAGGAATGCATTGGGGAAAGAATTATTTTAGGCAGGAGAACGTGAAAAATAGAAATATATTTCACTGAAAAATCAGGAGTCTCCCGCCTAAATCAGGAGGGTTGGCATGTATGTTGAATATATATATATATAGCAAAGATCACATCACACGTCATTGATGACATCATAGGTTTTTATTAGTACAACTTAACCATAAAGTCCATTTAACAACGTTTTTTCAGTGAATTTCATAGGTTTTTATTGGTGCAACTTAACCATAACGTATCTTTAACAAAGTTTTTTTTCAGAGAATTTCTTGGTTTTTACCAGCGCATGCTATTTTCCTACAACTTACTAATATCATACTTACCCCGATATGGCAGCGTTTTTGTCCAATTTACAATGTTTCACCTTAAAACTCTGCCATTTCCCACTTTCTAGCATCATTTTTACGACTTCTATACTTTTTCCACTGTTTTTGCTTCCGTCGATGTCTGCGAACGTTGACGTCATTGTGGCCCTTCCGGACAGTGCCACGTGACCATGCACTTGCGCGCGGCATGATGACGTGTCCATGGGCCTCATTAGGACTCCGGCGCTAAACCATGGTGCTATTAGCACCATGGTCCATGCCGGAGTCCGCCATGGCGGAATGGGGAATTACCACCCCATTCCGAGGTTGGTGGGGCGGTAATTCCCCATGCCGCCATGAGGTCGGGTCCCACAAAGGGACCTCGTAATTAGGCGCTAGGTGTTTAACCGAGCCGCAGCCTTTTACGGGGCGTTAAACACTTAGCTCCTGGGTCATAATGAGGCCCCATGAGTGCGTTTGCACTTCGCGTTCGGGTCCTTCCTTCGAGGACAGTTCGGAACTGCATTTTCTACTGATCTAGGAACTTTCAAGCTCAAAATGTACCCTTGCACATCTCATACACCTATTCTTACTCATTATCCATTAACAATCTAGTACAAAGCATGTACTTAAGCAATATGCCCTGAGCGGCGGGGGCATTACTGACTCAGGTGTGCCCCGGGTCCCATAGTAATAGGCCCCGAGGCATTACCTGAGTCGGTAATGCATCCGCGACGAGGGGGTATATTGCTATTAGTACCCCGGCCCGCAATAACTGCTTGACCGGGGCTCTAAAAGCCTTTTTTCTGTCCCAAAACGCTGCAGTGTTTCGGGACAGAAAAAAAAAAAAGAAACAACCAAGAAAATGTCCGCTGGGAAAGGGAAAAAGGAGTCCGTTTTCCCTTTCCATGGCGGCCATCGGGAGCGGACGCGCTGGGAACAGAAGTGTTCCTAGTGCGCCCGCTCCTGAAAAAAAGGAGCAAGAAGGTAAGTGGGGAGGGGAGGGAGGTAGGAGGGAGGAAAGGAAAAAGAAAGAAACAATAAAAAAAGCCTTACCCGAGTCCCCGGCGGGGGGGGGGGGGGTGCGAAGGCAGCCTCTCAGCCGTGGGGAGGCTCGGAGCGGGAATGGCTCCCCTTCGAGTCTCCTCATTGGCTGAGGTGCTGCCACGCCCCCTGCTGAGGGCAAGGCGGCTGGAATCCTGGCTGAGAATCGAAGGATTCTCGGCCGGGTAACGACCCGGCGAGAGCCAATCAGAATGCGTGTCGCATTCTGCTTGACTCTTGCTGGGTACCAATTGAAGAATATTAGCGAAACTGCTATTTATCTTAAAAATGGCATCAGCTATTGCAATCCCTCCTCCCCAAGAGCCACCACCACCACCAGTTGGAGGACCCACACAACAAAAAAAGCGCAGTATTTACAAAGACAATGAAGAGGACCAAGAAGATGAGGTAGAGGAAGTGCCTACCTCTAGCACCCAGAGAGAATCATGGGTGTGGCAGTTCTTTATCACTATTGGCAATGTACCAAAGGCTAAAGCTACAAAAGTGAAATGCACTGATTGTCAGTCACGGACTACCTGGACATTATTACTACGGGACCATCTCTATGCGCCGCCACTCTAAATCCAACTATCGCAATGCTCTCAAAAAGATTGTTCCTTTCTTAGCAAGTAGTAGGCTGTCTTCCTCCACATCATCTTCCTCAACCAATACTGTAACCACATAGCCTACTTCTGTGGAACACAAAATCCCACCAGCTACCTTGCAAGCAATAAAAGAGGCTGTTGATCCATATCTTTGGAAGACAACAGTCCTCTGTATATACTGCAACACACCACTCTGCAGGGGGAAGCAATTTCGACGTGCATTTAAAGCTGTAATCAAGGAGCATGAGAAACACTGCCCACTACCTTAGAAGTAACACACGCACAACATCTTCCCCTCTCCACCTGCCCCTCCATATTAGTGCTTGGTGCCTCTTACCTCATTTCCCTCCTCACCTTACGTTCTAACCTTGTAATAGTATGCAGCCTTATGACAATCAAAAAGCAAGCTCTTAGTATAAGCTCAAGTTTTAACGTTGTTGAGCATTGTGCTGCAAAAGTAGTGATCTTACATTGAGACTGCCCAATGTGCTGAATAAATGCAACAATTGAAATCACCTGAAATTGCACCTCAACAGTTTAGGTTGTATACGAAATGGCAACAATAGCCGTTGAATGCAGTGTTGTTTCACAATTTGCTTGTTTATTATGGCAAAAAAGTTTTGTCTCTTTGGGTGATATCTCAAACGTACTGTACATCAAAGAAACTTAATTTCTGATATTCCCTTGATACCTCTAATGTTGCTTCACATCAGAGAGACTTTCTTACTCATGATCCCTTGACACATGTTTCTCCATTGGTTCCTCAGGAGGGTAAGTCTAATATTTAGACATGGCAAACATTGATCTTTAAATAAAAAATAACATACAATTTGTTTTACATTACACACATTGTTTTGTCTCTTATACTCAAAACGTCTAGAAAGATACCTAGGGCCTCATTAGGACTCCGGCGCTAAACCATGGTGCTATTAGCACCATGGTCCATGCCAGAGTCCGCCATGGCGGAATGGGGAATTACCACCCCATTCCGAGGTTGGTGGGGCAGTAATTCCCCATACCGCCATGGCCCTTCCCCATTCCCATTTTTGCCCCATAGGGCTCAATGGGAATGGGGAAGGCGCTAATTATGGTACCGCAAATTGCGGTACCGTAATTAGCACCAATGTCCCTTTGCAGGTCCCTACTTTAACGGCTGGTAAAAACAGCCGTTAAGGTCGGTCCCGCAAAGGGACCTCGTAATTAGGCGCTAGGTGTTTAACGGCGCCGCAGTCTTTTACGGCGCCGTTAAACACTTAGCGCCTGGGTCATAATGAGGCCCCTAGAGTTGGAAGAGGCATACTTCTAATGAAGACAGACAGTATTCTAATGTTTGTATAGATTATGAAACTGGATAATGTGCCAATGGCATTCATTATGTATCTTGTGTTAAGGAAGCCTGAACTAGTGTCAAAATACTGCAGTTGTGCCACTGATGTACATTAGGATAGCCCGAACAACAGAGTGGATAATGAGTATAGAGCAGGGACGTCATTTCACCAAAATGCCAGGGGTAGCGGAAGTGACATCACAGTGCCACACCCCCAAGAGTGACATCACAGGAAGTGATGTCATTTGACCACACCCCTACAGGAAGTGATGTCATTTGACCACACCCCACAGGAAGTGATGTCATTAGACCACGCCCCCACCATGACATCACAGGAAGTGGCCTAATAAAGCATTATCGCTCAGTGCATTAAGAAAAAAATGGTTACGATATCAGTGTATTCTGACATTTCATACAAGAATGGATCATCATATGTATCAGTGTCAAGGTCCATGTTGCCACGTGAAGTGTATGAACCCCAATCCCCTCTTTATGTGGATCTGCCCTGTTATTTCAACAGGACTACAGAGCGAAATCACATTCTGGGGGGACAGGGACGGATAGGCGGGCACGGGGTGACGGGGATAGGGGAAAGCCAGGATAAAAGGGGAGATTGGAGAATATTTCACCAGAAAACATGTATGGCATCCTCAGTTTTTAATGACTCTTCTGCTTGTGTTATTTTGGCTGCCAAAAGATTAGTTCAAAATGTGTTCAAGGCATACAGTGCATTACTGAGTGATACAAACTTCAGTACCAAAAGCCTCATCAGTCCAGTGCCCAGATTTTATGGGGGAAAAAATCCTGGCTGCATTTTGCATTACTCCCACACTCACCAACACTCTTTATATGCCTAGGTTTCTGTTCCTACATGTTCATTGTCCTCCACACCCCGCACCACAATGGTACACATTCCAACAATTAGTACTATTATATAGATTTTTGGATAATGCCCAACAGTTGCTCTTCCTTCACTCTGATCATAAGACTTAAAATGTAGTTTCTTACCAGATTGAGCAGAACAGTGGCTTGACAGACGTGCCGGTGCTGCTGTTTCAATGGCATGTGAGGTGAAGATTCTGACTCGAAGGCAGGTTGTTGCTTAGGTTACTGGAAACCAGAGGAGAGGTCTGTGAGTGTTCAATGGCAACAGATCAAGAAGACACAGAACTCTGGTAGTGGAGCTGCAGGTGTTTGGCAGAGAAGAGGCTGCAAGTATGGCAGGTGCTGTTTTGAGGTCACAGAACTCTGGTAGTCGAGCTGCAGGTGTTTGGCAGAGAAGAGGCTGCAAGTATGGCAGGTGCTGTTTTGAGGTCACAGAATATTGGCTGTGATGCCGATGGTGCCGGGCTGGTTTTAACAGAGGGCACTGACTGGGTGTGTCTCATCATTGCTTGGTTGACTACAAATCAAGGATACGGTGCTGGCATTGTGAAGACAGAACTGTAGCTGTGGGGTAGCTGGTGACTGGCTTAATGGAAGTTGCTGCTTAGATGGCTCATCATTGCTTCCTTGACTGGAAATGAAGAAGAGCCAGGCGGGAATCGGATAGCAAATGTTTTCATGACACAAGACTCCAGCTGTGCTGCAGCTTCTGGCTGACCTGTCAAGAAGATGCTGATGGAGGCTACTCAGATTCTAAGAGACTGGCGGTTGACAGATGCTTGTGGCTGTGCTACTAGTAGTGCCTGTCTGGCTTCACAGGAAAAGGCTAATTGAATGTCTTGCTGTTGCCTAGACTGAAAATCTGTAGGATGCCGGCGGTGTGGCAGATGATGCCATTTTAAAGACACACATGATGTTTCTGACGTAATGGTCCATTGTTGCTTAGCTCACTGGTAAAAAATAGGATGTTGACTAAACTCAACAGCATACCATGCAGTGTTTTGAAGATGAGACAAACTGGTTGTAGTGCATGAGCGATGTATCATGGCTGACTTCATGAGGAGAAGAGGCTGGTAGTGTAGGAGAGTAGCAGATGGTTTTGAAGACTGTATGTGGTGCTGATTAGGTCTGCGTGACTTGAAAAGAAAGACCTAACTGGAAAATTGAGCTATAATCTAACAGTGTCGAAGAATATAATGGTTCATCTTTTCAGAGGATACCTCCTGTGTCGCATGTCAGCAAATCGGTCAATGGCATCACTCAAATTTACCTCTTCAACCTCCATAGGTTCACATGCCATTACCAACAAATCACTAAGTCTGTTGTCTCCACATCTATTTCGCAAATAGTTTTTAACTCTTTTCAAACAGGAGAAGAACCTCTCATTTGTTGCAGTTGTAATTGGCAATGCAAGAACCAGATCCAACAGATTTAGGACATCAGAAAAGCCTCTTGGAGATTCATTGAGATAGTACCTGACAGAGTGAATACCTGCTAAAGTCTTGCCAGATAAATAGCCCCTTGCAGTGTCAAGCCCTGAATGCAATGCAGCATAATCTACTTGGGGCCCTAGGTAGTGCCGAGCAAGAAGATCTGCAGATGAGTCCTCCAAGAAATTTTTAGCCCTTGGATTGAACATGCCGGCAGCCTTGATAAGCCCCATGTTATCTATAAAACGAGCATCCAACTCTCTTACAAACCTATCCAAGGTGCAGAAAAACACCTCTTGCTTTATCCGTTCAGTCTGTGGCATTCGATCCTCAGAGTGCTCATAATGTCCAGGCCTCTTCCCTACAGTAGTACCAACAAGGTATTCTTTGAGTTTGCTGCACAGTTGGTGGTGCCTTACTGGTAAAGCTCTGCGGTCGTGGTCTTCAACTGTTTCAATACCACATTTTTCTGCCAATTCCGTTGCATCATTGACGATTTTCACCCAATGGCATTCTTGTCTAAGGTTGACGAGGGCAGTTCTTGTCACTTGAATTAGGTGACTCGCATCTGGCAAATCAAGATGCTTTCTCTGAAGTTCATCAGATAACACACGAATCTTTTTCAGAATTGCTTCCATACTTAACAAAGTTAGCAAAAACTCAAAGCACTGCATATTTCGGAGAAGTCCTCTGGCTTCTGAACAAGCCTGCTTGTCACGTTGTTGCGATGATTCTATTAAACTGAGAACAACTATAATGGTTTCAAATCGAGCCTGTATTTTTTTAACACACGCGTACCAATAAAACCATCTAGTGCCACAAAGTCTTTCTAATTCTTGTACTTCCAGACCGCTTTCTGTTTGAGCTTTTACAAAGAGTTCGTGCCGAGGAGAACTTTGTGAAAGGAACACATACACAGCCTGCAAAGTTGAGAAAAAATCCTTCACTGTTTGTATGTTAGTGATAGTTTGCACTAACGCAAGGTTTAGACGATGTGCATGACAGTGAATGTAAACTGCCTGTGGAGCAATTTCTTTTATTTTCGCTTGCACTCCATTGAAACAGCCACTCATAACTGATGCCCCATCATAGCATTGTGCCACACAGTTCTTCCAGTCAAGGCCAGCATCGCGTACAGATTTGTGAATGGCTGCAGCTAAACTGGAGGCATCCAACTTTTCCATGTGGTAACATCCCATGGCTTTTTCCTGAATGTTCCCATCTTGATCTACAAACCGGATCACAAAGCTCATCTGTTCTTTATGCGAAATGTCTTTGGTTTCATCAACCAACACTGCAAAGTGCTTTGTCACTTTCCTAACGATATTCTGACGTATAAGATTTGCCACAACTGAGATCATGTCATTTTGATACTCTGGAGATGTGTAGTGCCCATATCGTCTAGCCATTTTTACTTTAAGAAGTTCATTATTATCAGACAGCAAACGCAATATTGCTATGAAGTTTCCCTTATTGTGGGAGTCTTGCGATTCATCTGTGGCTCGGAAAGCAAGTCCTTGACGACCCAAAACACATACAACCTTTAGTAACTGCAGCACATGTTGACGATTCTCTTCAATCTCTTGGTCCCCAACCTTTTCTAGCATTGACACAATTGAGTGGTGAGGGCCTGTAGTCTGTTGTACACACTTAAAGTCTGCCCAAGCTACAACTGAAGACTTATGCTTATCAGAATCTGAGTGCATCTTTAAAGAACGACGTGTCTTTTCCCATTTAGCGAAGCCAATATCAACAAATGGAACATTGCCACGTGCACGCCCCCCCTCCTCCAGAATTAGAACCAAAATGTCTGCATGCAAAGCAGTATACTTTATCTTTCAGAACGGAATACTCCACCCAAGGATATGTTTTGTAGTCTCCGTTAAACTTACGGGAACCAGTTACAGGGTATGTAGGAAGTTTTGGCTGTACAGGGTCACTGCATGGATTTGGGGACAGATCAGTCACCCCACTGTCATCTAAATTGGGAGCTGGAGATCTTCTTGGAATGCCCTGCTCAGCTAGACACATCTGCATACTGTTATCGCTCTGCAACCAAGAGCTGCTTGTGCTCTCCCCGAGGAGTGAAATGTCGGGAGAGCAAGCACCAGTGGGAGGATCATCAAACATGCCAATACGGGAAGAACAATCCTCAACATCAGGGTTGAAAGAGCACTCTGCGCTATCCAGGAACGTTGAAGTGTTGCTTGGGTCATCAGCATCACGTGAAACCGTCACAGCAATGTCTGCATGTGAACAAGAGCCTTCAGTGGCCACTACAAATGAAGGAGATGCTATGTCAGCCAAGGAAGGTGGAGCTGCAGACAAAGAGTCAGCATGTGGAGATAGTGAACCAATGTCAGCACATGTAGATGCACTGTCTGCACCTGAAGAAGCAGCTTCGCTGCCAGCAAGAGTTGATGTGCTGGCCGATGGTTGGACAACATGTGCAGCTGTGTTTGAACTGCCACTTGAGTTATCATCAGACCTCTTGCGCTTGCTTGAATCAGAGCCTGGAGTAGGGCCAGCTCCTCTTGCTTTTGGAGAAAACATATCAACGATTGACCTCTGTTTTGGATCCTTGGGTTTTCCTGTAGGTGTAGACATGTTCGTTCTTTTAGTACTGCTAAATCAGAAGCGATTGTTCAAGCAAATGATGGATTCCTCAGTGTCCTCCTGACTTCTTTTGTGCTTCACTCTTCTTTGGAGGACCACTTCCGCTGAATACCAAAGAGGAGACAAATCTGAAATGTATTGCTTTGGCTTACAAGTTTATCACTGTACTCCCTGAAAATAAGCGAGTACGCCCCAAAAAGAAAAACAGATTACAAATACTCCCAACAAAAAATAGGAAACAAACACTGTGGACCCTGAGCCCTTCTTTCACACACACAGTTCCATGGATGTTTGGAGAGGTAGCGCACGTAGTTCCAAAGGAAGAAAGTACTATTATTACTGCTCGATCGGTAGACATGCACATGATCTTTTAATGTGTATGAGTAACTAGGTGCAACATAATTATTAGAAAAACCTTTCAGTTTTTCAGTTAAAGCATTTTTACTTGCTTACAAAATACTGCCGTGGGGAACTAGATTTACATTTTTACTCCCTAAAAATCATTTTACTTCCAAGTTTACAAAATAGGGAATACAATAGTCCCACTTCAAAATCTTATCTGGAGCACTGAGTACATACCTAAGCAGTGATTTCAAGCATTTATTTTCGTAGCTTACTTTTAGGTCAGTCCTATCTGTCAAGGTAATACTTTACATTTGAGAGATTAACAGTTGCAACCTGTTCAAACTCTGCCTCTAAGAAAAAAGGAAACCTGTGGGTCCCAAAAAACTGAAGTGAAGCATGTGTTCAGTGTCATACAGTTTGAAGTTAATTGTGTGCTGTTCTCTGATTAAATGGAAGAGAAACAGCCATCTTTTCTGTTGAAACAACTAGGACAAGGCTGCAATGCATAAATAGAGATGGAATAACAGATCAGATCATTAACATATGCTGTACATTTTCAATATGTTGCTTCACGTTCATTTACCTCTCACAGCGGTCACAGATAAGGCCTGATGTCAGCTGCTCAATGGTGGTACTGTTTGCTGGCGTTGAGAACACAGCAAGGAAGGAACTTCCACACGAAGATGCAGGTCTGAAAATAATAACAAAATATCAGAAAGATTCATTTGTGCAACACCAGACCATATTAATTTTTAATAGAGTTTTAGAGTTCTGGGGTGCACGCATCATGCAGAGACAAACTGGACCACAGAGGCTTTGCACCTGACAGACCTAGAGAATGACTTCAGGCCCGGCAACGATTCATCATTAACCTTCTGTAACTCAGAGGGATGCATGTTATGCACCATTGTCCTAGGATCTCTAGGAACTAGCTCTGTAGGCCGCAGCAGGCCCAGGCTGAGTGTGTGGCTCGGGCAAGGAGCAGTTTACATAATGTCGTGTCACAATGTAAAATCCTAGTTAAATGCATTGCAAAATGTATAGGCTGCAGGCCACAAATGACTTGGATTTCATCTGCCTGTGGTTAATTTAAGCAGTATAATTTGCATAAGCTGTTGCTTTAAGCTGGGCTCAGGAGGGCACATGAACACAGTGGCGAGGGGCAAGGGGCACATGGACACAGTGACGAGGGGCACATCGACACACTGGCTGGGGTCGTGGGCACATGGAACCGGCTATGACTTATCTTACAGCAGGAATTAAAAAGGCCTTCAATCACTCCCCCACATGATCTATAAAAGACAAAATGTAACGTTAGTAAAACGAATTTGGTGCTGCTGGCATCAGCGGCTTGCTTACTTTCCCTAATGTAAAGCCGTTGCCGTGCCAGCACTGAATTCATTATACTAACATGCTTGCCAACCCTACAGATTTAGGCAGTAGGCTACTGCTTTTTAAGCAGTCCTACCGCCTACAGATTTCAGTGACAGACCCCAATGCTTTTTACAGTGGAAGGTAATTTATGTGACTCTAAGGCGGGCTGCAGGACATAGCATGCAACACATTAGTCTGTCTGTACAGTGGGCTGGTAGGTGATTACTTTCATTGGACTCAGACCAATCCAGTGACCTGACAGCTATGTGACTCTGCCCTGCACTCTGGCCAGGACAGGCCTTAGGTGAACCACTATCAAAGGCAAGTGGCAGAGCGTAACACAATCACACTGCATCTGCCTGTCACGTAGTCACTTATTCTGTACTTCAGTTTCTTTCTCCTGACCTTTCCACCTATTTTGGCACCACTCATCTGCTCATTTTGCACACCATGGCATTGCCCCTCTGCTCACCACAGGTTGCCATATTGTAGAGCAACCAACCTCTACAGTGCAAGTCCCCCAGACGAAGGATTGAATGAATGGGGTAAATAGTGAGGGACGCCCATGTATATTGCAGGACCGTGAGAGAATTGGCAACTGTGAGCAATGTGTGGCCTATACACTTCTCAGTGTCCATCAGTCCATGCTGGAAAATATTTAGGGGGGTGGTGGAGCCGCCCTGGAAGAGACATATGCTCAAATGAAGGAAATGGGGTAGGGACAAACATTGAGCAGTGTGGATATTCTGCACACGAACCTAAATTCACTAATGATGGGGAAAGAGCCCAGCCAGGTGAGTAGACTACTGGGCAGCTGGGATTAGGGGAACCAGGCAACGAATGACCTTTGTGGCCAATGGCCGGTGTGGAAGGTGGTGATCCGGTGTGCTGAGCAGTGGAACCCTGCACACCTGCATCTTCTGAATGTGAAATAGGAGTGTCTGAATATCACAACACAGGCGGGGGAACTACAGGCTGAAAGAGGGAGACTATCAGTCACTAGTACGAGTCCTAGAGGCGCTGGTTAAGAATGTATGTGCCGGTGGCAGCTTAACAACATTGCAAGCCGCCGCCGGCACATATTTGCACGTCAGTAAAATGAATTTGGTGCTGCGGCCTGAGACCTGCCGTCGGTACCTGAATTCATTTTACTACATTGCAAAGATATGCCGGCGGCAGCTTGCAGGCCGCCGCCGGCACATATTTGCACGTCAGTAAAATGAATCACATAACATAACACTTTGACCACTGCTTCTAAGCCCTGTACATGAACTGCACTGTTGCTGCCGTAGCTACCCCAGGGCCTCTGGGCAGTATCAGGGCTCCACCTGCAATCTTGAATTCATCGCAGTAGAGTGACAGTCCCGAGGCAAGGTAGTACAACAGGTTAGGTGACACTTACTGAGATGCTTCGATGTGATATCTTCAAATTTAAACGTGTCGAATTCTTATTTACTGCTTTTTTTTACTGATGTTTTTACTGCCAAATGAGGGGGAGAGTAAACCCCGCACCACCACTCCTTTCCTATAGGCCTAACTCCAACCCACCACCCACCATACATTTCAGGCCTTCACGTTTTTGTTCGAATGCATTCTCTAAAATGTGTTCTAAAATGCGCCGTTTGCACGTTAGAGGTTCGGTTGCTTGCTCATAGGGTGGGGGATTGTATCCCCGGACCACCTACTGAAAATGAAAAGGCGGCACCAGTGATCAGTGCTTCACTCAGGCAGGTGTGTGCCGGGTCACCACTAGGGAACTAGGAGACGCAGTATATATGACTTCTTACATACTACTGTCCCCCTCCTAACTTGCAAAAAAACTCTCAAGACACTCCCCAGAAAGGCCCCTACTATCAAACATTGCCTCCTCACCCCTTACACCCATTCAACCGCAAGAGAGCGGGGCTCCGGCTTCACAGTCCATGCCTCCACACTCTGAAACGCGCTCCCTGCCCACCTGCGAGACGAACCATCATACAACAGATTTAAATAAAAAACCTCACAACCTGCCTCTTTAACTAAGCTTCTGTACCCCGGCTTTTTTTATGTTGTCCTTTTTTGTCTGATTGTAACTAGCGCCTAGATGCCTACTGGCTTGGTCGACTCATACAAATGCCTAAATACATAAATAAACAACTGCTTATTTGCTAACCCTTTCAGAAGGGGAATGTTGCCTGGGGGACTGCGGGGTGCGCAAGGTGTGACATCACAGTCAGCAAAATACCCTCACATGTACCCGATAACAATCAATTGAAGGAATTCGCTTACAAGAAAAAAACACGGAACATTCTGGTCTTAGCCAGAAGCCCTATAGTAGCCAGTCACGCAGCCGGCATATTTGTCTGCACCAGAGCACACAGAGGGAGTGGCTTCAGCAAATACATTAGCCACCCTACAAAGGTGAGGCCTGGGGCATGCCGCTTCTCGCCTGGAGACTCTTGTATGCATTTAACTCCCTGTTGGTTTTGGCGCGCAGCCTGCTTTTGTGTTGAGATGGACGAAACACAGCCCATCTCGTGGGGACAGATTGGGCGCGCATCCCAGTTTCTGCTTGTTATTAAACATTCCTTTGACGGGTCAATGCAAAGTGCATAAAGGGAGGCAGAGATATGACTGCCTCAAAAATCATTTTTATGACAAACTCGACCTTATCGGTTGGGTGGCTGAAAAGATTGGGCAGTTACAACAGTAACAAAGTGATTCATTTAGTGACGTGCAAATATGTGCCGGCGGCCGCGCTCCTTGGGAGTTTCGCACTTACTGTATGTACCTGGCTCAGACGGAGGAGTCTAAAGTTGGAAACAGTCGTGTGAATGGCTGCAGTGTTACCGACCCCCGTGCCGCTGGCATGATGAGAACAGCCCCTCCCTGAGGCTGGGCAGGCGCTACTGGAGTGTCAGGGCACCACGCCTCAGAGTCACCAGCAGAAGTAACCCGCCCGCAGCCCGGACTCGCTGCTCGTCGGCGGAGAGGGGACTGGGGAGTGCAGGAACCGCGCCCGTTCCTGAGGAGGGCTGGCCGCGCAGCCGGCGTCCAGGGAGCCCTTCCTACCCGCAGCCCAGGAGAACAGGGGTGCGGCAGCGGCGTCGTCCACTCTCACACCCGCCCCATGGAGCCCCGGGCGATGCCACTGCTGCTGCTGATGGCAGGTGAGTGGCGCCCCCTGAGCTACCGCGGTCTCCCACCCACCACTACAACATGGGTCAGATCATAGAGGGGCCATGAAACTGCAATGGCACCCCAGAGAACGAGAGATGCCCCGAGAAGTGGGGAGTGCCTGGCAGGGAGAGTCGCCCCGGGTGAGAAGTGGACCAGGGGGACGAGGGGCCACCGCGGGGTGAGAGACATCTTAAGGCCATGACAGGAGTGAGGGGCAACCTGCAGGGTGGCCACCTGTGGTGCCCAGGGCGCTTACTCCCAGCTGTGTTTAAAGACGGTTAGAGCACAGCAGCCAACAGCTGTCATTATATGAATAGTTCCAGAATTCCCAGCGTTACCTGTGGAAACTAGACGTGGTTTACAACGCGCTTCCACTGAACACTCACCTCAGGCGGCAAGTGCCCAGTGCTGACATCTTTTAAAGAATGCCAACCCCAGAGAGTAGGGAATCCGTGCTTTCCTCAAATCCCCCACTGAAGGCGGCCTGTGGTCAGTTAGCGCCTATCCCATACTTCAAAGAAGTCCGAACCTCCGGTGGCACGTGATCAGCACACATCCCATCCTTCAAACTAGCCCCCCATCAGGGGCATTTGGACGAGAAAGGGCATAGAAAGTGAAAACATAGAGGATGAAAGGAGAGGGGGCGTAGAACTGGATGGTGGGAGGACGGGTCCAAGGGTGTCAACACTCCCATTTTCAAAAAAACAAAAGAAAAAGAAATAAAGAGCCAACAAAACCCATTCTCAGTGAAACACAATTCGAATTCATGGCCCAGAACCTTATACCTGTCCCTTGATTTCCTGAATGAACGTGCAGAGGTGACATGGCGCCTAGTACTGGCGTTAAGCTGCTTTCAAGCACTTCAAGTTTGCAGCCTCGGTGAATAAGTGAACCGAAGCGCAGGGCGAATGGGATGTTCCCAGGTCCCCACAGTGTATGTAGTCAGGTGGGAAACGGTGGGTCCAATATCAGGATGTTACACTCGTGCGTGTGATGGACCATTTGCATCTATGCTGACTTTTCTAAATAGGCGTCTCGCTCCCCCTAACACAGTAGCCCTTTTGCGGGCCCCTGCAGCCAATAGACAACGTGTTCCCTCTAATGCAATGCAGCCCATCCAAATTTAAACACACGCTAACCTCAAATGAAAGCGTTTTCGTTTTTAATGGCAGGGTGGTGTTCCAAACAGTGTTTAGGAGATGTGGTTACTTTGCAGGTGTGCAATTAATCTGCGCGGGAGACACCCCGAGGACTAGAAGCTGTGTATGCTGTACCGGTCCACTTTCCTGAGACATATCGCACTCTCCCAGCTGTGTAAACAGCCAGTGTTGCCCGTCTTCGCGTCTGTCACCTGTCGCGTGAATGGATGGAGGGCTCTGCCACCGCCTTTCCCGAAGAGAGTAGTGTGGATTAGACAGCACTAGAGGGACATGTGATATGTTTCATGTGACTGAGCCCTGACCCATCCAGGCTTTCAGGCAAACCAAACGTGTTACATCGAGCCGAGGGGTGGCTCTGGATTCATGTGCATACATTTTTAGGCAATTGAAATCGTGGTGTGGGCGGCGGCCTGCAAGCTGCCGCCGGCATATATTTGCAATGTAGTAAAAATGAATTCGGGTGCCGACGGCAGGCCTCAGGCTGAGGCCTGCCGTCGGCACCCGAATTCATTTTACTACATTGCAAATATATGCCGGCGGCAGCTTGCAGGCCGCCGCCGGCACATATTTGCACGTCGTCAGTAAAATGAATTTGGTGCTGGGCTGCGCGGCCTGAGGCCCTCAGGCCGCGCAGCACCAAATTCATTTTACTGACGACGTGCAAATATGTGCCGGCGGCGGCCTGCAAGCTGCCGCCGGCATATATTTGCAATGTAGTAAAAATGAATTCGGGTGCCGACGGCAGGCCAGGCTCAGGCCCAAATTCATTTTACTGACGATGTGCAAATATGTGCCGGCGGCGGCCTGCAAGCTGCCGCCGGCATATATTTGCAATGTAGTAAAATGAATTCGGGTGCCGACGGCAGGCCTCTGCCGTCGGCACCCGAATTCATTTTACTACATTGCAAATATATGCCGGCGGCAGCTTGCAGGCCGCCGCCGGCACAATTACACGTCGTCAGTAAAATGAATTTGGTGAGCTGCGGCCTGAGGCCTGCCTGCCGTCGGCGGCGACCTCGGCTCACGCTCGGCTCGACTCGAGTCTCGACTCAGTCACTCACCTCGTCAGTCAGTCACTGGCCTGGCATCCTCCTTCAGCGGGGGTGGATCAACGTGGGTGGAGGATGCAGCTGGACTGTTTGGACACAACACAGCCTCAGCTGGCAGCAGCAAGACGAGAAAGCACCACACGCGTCGTGAAATAATAAAAATGGAGGCCAACACAAGCGTCGCAGCACGCTGTGGCCACGCCCCCTCCTCCTCTGATTGGTCAATGGCCAGAGGTCGCAAGAGATTGACAGGGGTCGCTGGCCAATCGCCAGCGGTCGCTCTTGCGACCTCTGGCGACCCCCAAATGACGTCCCTGGTATAGAGCTTGTTATGCATTCAATTTGAAACAAATGCTAAAGCAAAAATTCTAGTCGCTCATAATCTTATGCTAATTTAACATAGATGATGTACTCATGTATGAAAATTTTATCAAAGATCCGCCTCAAAAAGCCCAATAGAGATCCAGGGAAATAGGTCTGCGGACCGAACCCAGATATCACTAATTTTTTTGGACCTAGTTTTTGGTTGTTTTAATAAAAACTACTTGACTGAATCAAGTCTAGAATTAAATTCCAAAATTTCATGCCGTTTCATTGAGTGGCGCCAAAGTTATAAGCCATCCAAGAAGTGCTTTTCACCAACCATGTAATGCAGAAATTAGCATAGATGTCCTCGAACATCCGGACTGTTGGTGGGACTTCGAGGGTGAAAAACACCTGTTTTTTGGCTTCTTACGGCCATTTCCCATCCCAACCTCATCACCCCTTATCTCCCCAGAGATTGTTTGATAGGTTTGACAAGTGCAACATTGTGTTTTTTTATATGTTTCTACTGCGGTGTCCGCGGACTGTTAGGCAGAATCCTGTGCAGTGCCCTTAGGGACCACTACACACAATTAAGACTACAGGTGGCAATACAAGTTTTACCCTTGGTACAAGCCTGTACTACTATGTCAGAGTGGTAGCAGTGGCGCAGCAGCCAGGCTTATCTCAAGAGTATATGAGCAGTAGCAGAGATTACACAAAGGGACCACAATTACTGTGACTCAAGCAAACACTGACTCAAGGTTTCAGGTAAAAAAATATAAGTACATTTTTTTTAAACCATTCGTTATAAACACAACACTTCTATTAAACTCAAATAAAAATCACACGTTAAATATACCACAACTAACCAATTCACTTTGTACAGTAAGTCTCAAGGTAAGTACCCTCTGTTTGAATGAACCGGTGTTACGAACAAAACACGTTACCGCGAATACGATTGCGATCACTTTTTGACAGTTCAGTCTACTAAATAAACGCATATCCGTGACATGAAATGCTACCGGTGCAAAAACACACTTAGCACCTGAGATACCCAGAGGGAGTTGGAGGCAAAAATCACAGGCAATATTTTGGTTAGGCAGGCAGAATCAAGAAACACTCAGAGACAGGAGTTCAAAAGTCAAAGGGCCGAAGCCAGGGTCGAAAGACACTGGGGCCTGTTGCCGAAGATCACACAGTCAGACAGTTCACGATTCAACGTAGCCAAAAGTACTTCGATATTGTCAATGTTCGGAAGCAAAAGTTATAAGAAGGAGGGAAGACAAGGGCAAGCCTTGGAAAATGAAGAAAAGGGATTCACCCAGTTTCTTCAAGTAGAACACAGTACCTTGTTCCAGTGGTGTAGCTGGTGCCCTGGCAGTTGTTCCTGTTGGTTTCCCGCAGACCCACGATTCCTGGAGCTTCGTTGTGAAGGAGGACGTCTGAAGGGGGTCTGCACCACACAGGGATGAAGCCGGCAGCAGCGACGAGGAATAAAAGGTGCGCTCCTTAAAAACAGGAGAGGCTCTTCAGGTGGCCATCCGGACCACTACAGCAGCGTGCAGCGATTTCGACCAAGGAAGAGGATCCTCTGGCTGTAGAAGATGAGCTGGTTATCCCCAAGATAGCTCAGGACTGCAGCAGGGCTTTACCGGGACGGGGTAGTTGCAGCAGCCGTCGTTCTCTCCACTTCTCTTCGGTTTCTTGTAGTTCCAGTGGCGACTCTCTGACTTCTAGCCCAAGAGACCTGCCTTTTATGCAAAAACCCCCATTCACACAGCCTAGCTGTCAATCACCCAGCAGAGGGGGTTGTCCAGCCCGGACAACTACCCTGGCCAATCATGACAAAGTGCGACTTGGATTTCCTAGGATACCCTGTGCAGGGGGTGACTACACCCCTCCCTCACATTCAGCCCACCTAGACACCCATATGCCTTGAGGAGGGCTTCTGAGCAGAAGCCCGCCAAAAGACAGTCAACAAAGAAGGCGAACCTAGTTTGCCGCGCAAAGTAAAACACAAGAAGGACTTTAACAAAAAGAAATGGCGAATAAACCCAACCGGAGCCAAAAGAAAGACGATTTGGTCAAGCGGGTTTATGTCCAAGGCTAATATAATAGCCAAGAACAGTACCACGTTTATCTAATATAATTGCGGTAGAAAAGTTAGGTTAGTAGGTACCACTGCCACCAGCCAAGTCTAAGGGCCTCATTACACGGAAGGCGGTGATCCAGGGTGCTATTAGCACCCTGGACCATGCCGGTAAATTACCGGCACCGCCTTGGCGGAAAGGGGATTTACCGCCCCATTCCAAGGTTGGTGGGGCGGTAAATCCCCCTTCCGCCATTGCCCTTCCCCATTCCCATTTCTGCCCCATAGGGCTCTATGGGAATGGGGAAGGCGGTGCCGTAATTAGCTCCGAGGTCCCTTAGCGGGTTTGTTTTTAACGCCTGCAAAAAGCAGGCGTTAAAGCACCAACCCGCTAAGGGACCTCGTAGTAAGGCGGTAATGGTTAACGGTCACCGTTACCATTAACGGTGGCCGTTAACCATTACCGCCTTCCGTGTAATGAGGCCCCAAATGTTAAAAGAGCGAAACAATGCTCTAGGAGGTACAGATAAAAAGGGATACAAATTAACCCTTTCCACTACTCCATGGAAGATGGGGTGTACTGGATCTGTGGTAGATTGACTTTACCCTTTTCTGGGGGACGGTAGTCGCCTCAGAAATGGAGTCGAGGGAAGTCTCAAAGACAACCGTGTGCCACGGCACTGAAGGTGCTGTGTGACACACAAAAAGAAGAGGGCTACTGAAGTGGTGTACCTCAGAGTCCACAATCACAAAAGCAGGTAGAAACACATAGCAAAACACAGGTAAGAGTGGGGAAAAGCTCTCACTCTTACCAAGTGGAGAAAAAAATAGACTCCACAAGTCCAGCAAAGCTGCTGGGGGACTCACTAGGTGAGGGAAATTAGCCATAGATGAGAATTCTCCCTAACACTCGCCCCCCCCAGACTAAGGGACAGGAGGATTTAATCCACTCCTGGATGAAACTCATACCTCTAGTCGGTTACAAACATCCTAGAGAGACCATCAGCATTTTGGCGGTGACTGCCTGCTCTGTGCTCAATGGAAAAATCAAATCCTTGTAGGCAGATTGACCATCTCAGTAATTTTGGGTTTTCCCCTTTCATTTGCATCAGCCATCTCAAGGGTTGGTGGTCAGTCTGAATGGTGAAGGTAGATCCATACAAGTGCTTCAGTGCCCACACAATAGCAAAGCATTCTCTTTCTATTGTTGCCCACCTTGTCTCAGGATCCTTTAACTTCCTGCTGATGAAACAAATGGGGTGTTCCCTACCTTTCTCATCCAGTTGACTAAGGACTGCACCTATACCTACATTAGAAGCATCAGTTTGTACGATGAAGGGTTGGTGATAGTCAGGAGCTCTTAGGACTGGAGCTTGACAAAGGGCTTTTTTTAGACCTTCAAAGGCTTGATTGCACTCCTCATTCCACCTGACCTTTTTAGGAAATTCGGGAGAGGAGATGACATTCAAGGGAGAAGCTATGGTCCCATAGTTCTCTATGAAGTTCCTATAATACCCAGTGAGACCTAGGAAGGCTCTCACTTGGGTTTGAGTAGTAGGGGTGGCCCAGTTTTGTACAGCTTGTACTTTGCTAGGCAATCGCCTTATTTCACCTCCTCCTACCTCATGTCCAAGGTAGACCACTGAACTCTGACCAATTTGACATTTACTTGCCTTGATGGTCAGATGGGCCTGTTCAAGATCCTGCAATACATAACCTAGGTGTTCAACATGTTCTTTCCATGTAGGGCTGAACACTGCAATGTCATCCAAGTATGCCATGCAGAAGTCCTCCATCCCATTGAGAACTTGATTGACCTTCCCCTGAAATGTAGCAGGTGCATTCTTTAATCCAAAAGGCATTCTGAATTGGTAGAGGCCAGCTGGGGTGGAGAATGCAGTTTTCTCCATGGCATGGTCTGTCAGGGCTATTTGCCAATAGCCTGACGTTAGGTCAAATGTGCTGAGCTACTTGGCTGCACCAAGTTTGTCCACCACCTCATCTGTCCTAGGCAAAGGATGGGCATCAGTTGTGGTGACTGCATTTAGAGCTCTATAGTCCACGCAGAATCTCAACTCTTTGGATCCTGCCTTTGCTACAAGCACAACTGGGCTAGACCATGGGCTAGTAGAGGGTTCTATTACCCCGAGTTCAAGCATCTTGTTGACCTCATTCCTTATGTGGGATCTGACATTGTCTGACATTCTGTACCCCCTGCTTTTGACAGGCAAACAGTCACCAGTGTGTATGTCATGTTGGCCCCAAGGGGTCAAGCCTGGTGAACGTGAGAACAGGGAGGCAAACTGATTTAACAGTAACTTGCACTCATCCTGTTGGTCAGATGTGAGCCTGGAAGAGAGATTAACTCCTTCCACTTGCTCATCTAAAGGTAAGCCTCTGAGGAGGTCAGGCAGAGGTTCACTCTCCTCCTCCTCCTCCTGAGCTGAAGCTAGAAGCAAAGCTCCTATGTCAGATCTGGAGACATAAGCCTTTAAATGGTTGGTGTGAAAGACTCTGGGAGCCTCCTTAGGATTGCCTAAATCCACCAGATAGTTCACCTCTCCAAGTTTACCCACAACCTTGAAGGGTCCTATCAATTTGTCCTGCAAGGCCCTCTGCCTTGTGGGGACCATAACAAGAACAAGCTGGTCTTGAGTAAACTCAACCATGTTAGCCTTCTGGTCATGCCAATGTTTGGCCAGGGCTTGACCAGCCCTCAAGTTATCACTTGCCTCTGCCATCATGTGTGACATTCTCCTCCGGAGACCTATCTCATAGTCAGTCACTCTGACTGGCTAGGGGGAAGGAGCACTCCCCAACTCCTCCTTAATCAGGGCCAATGGACCTCTGACTGGATGGCCATAGAGAAGTTCGAAGGGACTAAATCCTACTCCCTCCTGAGGCCCTTCTCTATATGCAAAGAGAAGGCATGGCAGTAGAAGGTCCCACTTTCTTCTAAGGGGTTCTTCTAAAGCACCTATGATGCTCTTCATAGTTCTGTTAAACTTCTCTACCAGTTCATTGGTTTGGGGGTGGTAGGCAGTTGAGAACTTGTAGGTGACTCCACAGGTTTTCCACATGGTTTGCATGTAGTGGGACATACAATTTGATCCCCTCTCGGATATCACCTCCTTAGGAAAACCTACTCTGGTAAAAATACCAAGTACGGCCTTAGCCACAGCCGGAGCCGTAACAGTACTCATAGGTATGGCTTCAGGAAATCTAGTGGCATGGTCCACTACAACCAGGATAAACCTGTTGCCTGAAGTTGTGGGAGGGTCAAGAGGACCAACAATGTCAATCCCAACCCTCTCAAAAGGAATTTTCACCACTGGGAGAGGCACTAAGGGTGCCATGTTCTTGGATCCACTCTTGCCAGAGGTTTGGCAAGTGTGGCAGCTTCTGCAGAATTTGTCTACTTCTGTACCCATCTTAGGCCAGTAGAAATGCAGAGATAGCCTTTCTTTGGTCTTCTTAAAACTTAAGTGACCAGCCAAAGGTACCTCATAGGCTAACTGCAGAAACTGGAGTCGGTTCACTAGAGGTACTACAAGTCTTTTGTAGTCTCCAGGGGTTGACTCAGTTGGTTCACTGTAGAAGAGGCCATCTTCCCAGTGCAACCTATACTTCCCAGGCTCAGTCCCATTGAGCTGAGAAGCTGCCTGTTGGCGAAGACCTTCCAAGGTACGACACTCTCTTTGTCCTTCTGTGTTGGGTCCACCTTCTGCCAGTAAAGACTGCAGCTCAGGATGGTCAACAGGGTCAAGATCTCCTGCCAAGGTAAGATCCTCTTCTAGATCGGATTCCTCAGTGTCTAGTTTGACCATACAGGGTTGAACCTCACACTCAGCCTCAGCTGGTGTGGGAGTCACAGGTGTGACTTTGGACAGTCTCAGAGATGTCCTTCTGGGCACAGGAGTGCTTGCTGTTTTCTTGCTGGCAGACTTAGGTTTCCCCTTGTTCTTTTCTTGCCCTGCAATGACAGTAAGTAAATCCTGTGGACTTGGGGTGATAGCTTCCTCTATCATGTCCCGAGGAGAGTCTCTTAAGGTTCTCTCCCTTGCAGACCTTGTGAGCTCCTGCTTCCTTCTGCTGTGGGGCCTGGGGGCGCCGGACACAACTCCAAGAGTTTTGAGGTCATCACTCAACAGGACCCTCCCAGGTACGTTATTCTGCACACTTACAGGTATTCTGACAGTCATGTCATTACACTGGATGAGAGCTGGTAACTGGGGAACCATTTGCACAGGGCCTCCAGCTAACTTGGTTAAGTGTTTGGGTGCCTTAGCAACATCCTCCACAAACATTCATCAACCACAGTTATGCTGGCTCCAGTGTCTCTGATGGCAGGGGTCTTCTGACCATTCACAAGAACACTATCTTTATAATACTCTTTAGTATTATCTGGGATTGAGTTATAGACATCTAAGTTCTGTTGTTCCCAAAGACCCAAGGACACTAAAGAAACACTAGCTGAGACTCTCATGGGCTCATCCGCTAGTAGCTGAAAGTTTCCACTGGTCATAGGTACTTCATCCACCTGGGAGAAGGCTAAGGAGACAGTGTTGATCCCTGAAGGTTTACCCTTACACTTGGGATCTCCTTTGACATGGCCAGGCAACCCACAAACAAAGCATTTTCCAAATGCTCTCTGGAATGGGGGTTTGCCCTGGCCTCCATCTGGTGTGGAACCAGGTGGTACACTAGCCTGACTCGGCTTACCTTGTGGCTTACCCTGGTTATGTTTGGGGCCCTCTTTTGGATTGGAATTATTGGAATTCTCTTTGTTGTCTTTCTTTGGCTGCTTTCCCTCATCCTTATTCTGAGTAGCCCCAGAATCCTTGTGAGTGGCCCTGTTGGCAACCCATAAGTCAGCAGCCCTAGCTAGCTTCTTAGGATCTATCTCCTTCGAATCAGCCAAGTGCTGTCTAAGCTCAGGAGAGCAGACATCAAAAATAGACTCCAACATTACAAGATTCCTCAAACCTTCACAAGTGTTCACTTTGTAACCCTTAACCCAACCATCTAAGTTTTTCAAACATTCACACATCCAGGTAGCCCAAGGGGTATCATCATGCTTTTCGAGGGTTCTAAACCTCTTAAGATACTGGGAAGGGGTCTTCCCAAACCTAGCTATTAATGCTAGTTTCACACATTCATAATCCTGTTTATCCTCCTCCCCCATCTCCATTACAGCATCACTTGCAACAGGGGGAGCCTAGAGAAAAGCCAAGGAATCAACTGATTCCCTGAAATACCTTGAATCCCATGATTGTACTCAAACATTGCTAACCAATCCAAAATATCAAGTTTAGTCTCATACATACCAATCATTTCCTTTGGCATACGGGGTCTCTTAGGGCTGGAAGACCTAGAAGACTTTGGGAGAGAAGGATTTTCTAGAGACAGTTTCTTCATTTCTAGTTCATGGTTCAGCTCCATTTCTCTGAGCCTTAACTCTTGATGTTTCATGGCAGTTTGTGCATCAATACGTTTCACTTCCAATTCAAGTCTCATTTTCTCAAGTGCAATAAATTCAGGAGTAAGTGTAGGACCTGTGGGGGTCCCTGTGGACAGAGGTTGTGCATTCTGAGCAGGCAAGGGAGTCGCAGGGTTTCCTAGCAAGGACTCATCTACTTCTTCACAATTAACACTCTCAGAATCAGAAACATCAAAATCCACATTTGCTGGAGGGGTAGGTCCTTCTGACCCACTCTCCAGACTTTTTCCCATTAACTTTGCAACCAGTTCAGATTTCCTTCCTTTACCAGAGATATTCTTATCCCTACACATGGTTCTCAGAACCTCAGCAGTATAGAGTAAAAGACTCTCTTCGGTGTAGTTTTCCATATTTGACATGATTTCTTAGTTAAATAGAATTAGTGGTGTTAGCCTTGTGGTTAGTTGAACCCAAGCAATAACAGCACTCTAAGTGTAATCACTCTACTTCCAAATCCTCACCGCTGCACACCAGTGTTAGGCAGAATCCTGTGCAGTGCCCTTAGGGACCACTACACACAATTAAGACTACAGGTGGCAATACAAGTTTTACCTTTGGTACAAGCCTGTACTACTGTGTCAGAGTGGTAGCAGTGGCGGAGCAGCCAGGCTTAATTCAAGAGTATATGAGCAGTAGCAGAGATTACACAAAGGGACCACAATTACTGTGACTCAAGCAAACACTGACTCAAGGTTTCAGGTAAAAAAATATAAGTGCATTTATTTTCTAACCATTCGTTATGAACACAACACTTCTATTAAACTCAAATAAAAATCACACGTTAAATATACCACAACTAACCAATTCACGGTAAGCACGCCTGGTAAACGCCTGGTAAAACCAGGCGTGCTTACCGGGTCCCGTGAGGGGAAGAGGGAGCAAACAACGGGCCAACTCGTAATGGCCCTTTGTTTGCTCCCTCTCCCATTCCCATTCAGCCCTATGGGGGCTGAAATGGGAATGGGGAAG
The DNA here is from genome assembly GCF_040938575.1 of Ambystoma mexicanum. Taxonomy (NCBI): domain Eukaryota; kingdom Metazoa; phylum Chordata; class Amphibia; order Caudata; family Ambystomatidae; genus Ambystoma; species Ambystoma mexicanum. The sequence goes on from NC_090932.1 coordinate 312,508,919, forward strand.
GACCGGGTCCGGGTCCTTGGAGGGAGGAATTACCGGGCCTTCCGAACTCGGAATGGCCCGGTAATTCCTCATTCTGTGGACCCGGACGCGATTTCGGCGGCAGCCATGCCGCCAATAGCAGCATGACTACCGCCGAGGTCGTAATGAGGGCCAGAGACAGGAGTTCAAAAGTCAAAGGGCCGGAGCCAGGGTCGAAAGACACCGGGGCCTGTTGCCGAAGATCACACAGTCAGACAGTTCACGATTCAACGTAGCCAAAAGTACTTCGATATTGTCAAGGGGCCTCATTACGATTACGAAATCGCGTCCGGGTCCGGGTTCCCAGAATGAGGAATTACCGGGCCATTCTGAGTTCGGAGGGCCCGGTAATTCCTCCCTCCAAGAACCCGGACCCAGACCTTCCCCATTCCCATTGCAGCCCCCATAGGGCTGAATGGGAATGGGAGAGGGAGCAAACAACGGGCCATTACGAGTTGGCACGTTTTACCAGGCGTGCTTACCGTGTCCCGCGAGGGGACCTCGTAATGTGGCGGAACGGGTTTAACGGGTCCGCATCCTTTTGCGGCACCCGTTAACCCGTTCCGCCAGGGTCATAATGAGGCCCAATGTTCGGAAGCAAAAGTTATAAGAAGGGGGGAAGACAAGGGCAAGCCTTGGAAAATGAAGAAAAGGGATTCACCCAGTTTCCTCAAGTAGAACACAGTACCTTGTTCCAATGGTGTAGCTGGTGCCCTGGCAGTTGTTCCTGTTGGTTTCCCGCAGACCCACGATTCCTGGAGCTTCGTTGTGAAGGAGGACGTCTGAAGGGGGTCTGCACCACACAGGGATGAAGCCGGCAGCAGCAACGAGGAATAAAAGGTGCGCTCCTTAAAAACTAGAGAGGCTCTTCAGGTGGCTATCCGGACCACTACAGCAGCGTGCAGTGATTTCGACCAAGAAAGTGGATCCTCTGGCTGTAGAAGATGAGCTGGTTATCCCCACCAAGCTCAAGGGAAGAAGACTCCGGACTGGATCTTCTCTAAGTCTTGAGAGGGAAGATAGCTCAGGACTGCAGCAGGGCTTCACCGGGACGGGGTTTTTGCAGCAGCCGTCGTTCTCTCCGCTTCTCTACGGTTCTTTGTAGTTCCAGTGGCGACTCTCTGACTTCTAGCCCAAGAGACCTGCCTTTTATGCGAAAAATACCCATTCACACAACCTGGCTGTCAATCACCCAGCAGGGGCGTTGCCCAGCCCAGACAACTACCCTGGCCAATCATGACAAAGTGCGACTTGGGTTTCCTAGGATACCCTGTGCAGGGGGTGACTACACCCCTCCCTCACATTCAGCCCACCTAGACACCCAGGCGCCTTGAGGAGGGCTTCTGAGCAGAAGCCTGCCAAAAGACAGTGAACAAAGAAGGCGAACCTAGTTTGCTGCGCAAAGTAAAACACAAGAAGGACTTTAACAAAAAGAAATGGTGAATAAACCCAACCGGAGCCAAAAGAAAGACGATTTGGTCAAGCAGGTTTATGTTCGAGGCTAATGTAATAGCCAAGAACAGTACCACGTTTATCTAATATAATCGCGGTAGAAAAGTTAGGGTATGTACCACTGCCACCAGCCAAGTCTAAGGGCCTCATTACACGGAAGGCGGTGGTCCAGGGTGCTATTAGCACCCTGGACCATGCCGGTAAATTACCGGCACCGCCTTGGCGGAAAGGGGATTTACCGCCCCATTCCAAGGTTGGTGGGGCGGTAAATCCCCCTTCCGCCATTGCCCTTCCCCATTCCCATTTCTGCCCCATAGGGCTCTATGGGAATGGGGAAGGCGCTAATTACGGCACCGCAATTTTGCGGTGCCGTAATTAGCTCCAAGGTCCCTTAGCGGGTTGGTTTTTAACGCCTGCAAAAAGCAGGCGTTAAAACACCAACCCGCTAAGGGACCTCGTAGTAAGGCGGTAATGGTTAACGGCCACCGTTACCATTAACGGTGGCCGTTAACCATTACCGCCTTCGGTGTAATGAGGCCCTAAATGTTAAAAGAGCGAAACAATGCTCTAGGAGGTACAGATAAAAAGGGATACAAATTAACCCTTTCCAGTACTCCATGGAAGATGGGGTGTACTGGATCTGTGGTAGATTGACTAAGTAAAGTTAATGGTAACTTTACCCTTTTCTGGGGGACGGTAGTCGCCTCAGAAATGGAGTCGAGGGAAGTCTCAAAGACAACCCTCTGCCACGGCACTGAAGGTGCTGTGTGACATACAAAAAGAAGAGGGCTACTGAAGTGGTGTACTTCAGAGTCCACAATCACAAAAACAGGTAGAAACACATAGCAAAACACAGCTAAGAGTGGGGAAAAGCTCTCACTCTTACAAAGTGGAGAAAAAAATAGACTCCAGAAGTCCAGCAAAGCTGCTGGGGGACTCACTAGGTGAGGGAAATTAGCCATAGATGAGAATTCTCCCTAACACGGACACGGGCGGATGTCCGCGAATCCAACATGGTGGGCATTTCCAAAAATCTGACGCACTTCACGCTTTTCACCATCCAAAATACTGGATGGATTTACACCAAATGTACAAAAGCACGCTTTCAGGACCAAGCCGCAGCTCCTGGCGCAAATTTGGTGAAAATCCATCCAGCGGATTGGGCTGTAGTCCTGAGCAAAATGTTTTTCCATGATGTCTATGGAAAAAAGAACATTTTTGAGACCCCCTATAACTTTGCCCCCCTTGACGAAACATCACCAAACTTGCCAAAAAGATTCAGACCGGGCTATATACTTTTTTTTTCAAGGTTTGGTAAGGATTCCTCCAGGGGGAGCGAAGTTGAAAGCCGCCCAAAAAGTGCTCTTCATATGAGTTGAGCAACTTAACCGTAACTACACGGCCGCTACCGCAGGCGGTGTAATGTAGTCTCTGCTTGTTTCACCTGCATGCCATGTAATGGAGTGGGCCCATGGCAAAAGAGGCTGCAGGAGTAGCGTTGGGCTGCCTTCCATCTCCTGGCTCACTGCTTCTCATCTCACATTCACTTATCGCGAGACTTCCCGCGGGACTTCCTTGAAGTCCTTTACTCTACATACCTCCTTTTGTTGGACACCTTGCTTTACTCCATCACGTGGTCGATGTACCTTCCTGGTCTTCTTCTTTCTCTCTGTGGTCGACAGCTCTTTGCATTCTCTTCTTGCAGTGCTGTACTCTTTTCACTGGTTCTCTCTTGTCTCACTGCACTCCTCTTGGGACTGGCTCCCACTTGGGATGCTGTCCCTTTGTCCTGCTCCTCTTCATGTTCAGGTTGTTCTCTCATTGTCGGGTTCTCCTTGGCCGGGCTCTCCTCTTGATTTCTCTGCTCTTGTGTTGCGGGGCTGAGTGCTTCTCCTGTCCCCCTTTCTTATAGCGCCACCCTCTCCATGTTCCATCGCTTTCCGTCTTGGGTGCAAACATGGTTTGTCCCTCACTGCACTACCCTCAATGGTCTGCTGAACTTGGACCCAGTCACAAGATCTCTATGTAGCATTTTCATCTTTATCAAATCCACTTCTCGGACTGTGATTTGTTGTGGCATTCTTCTTTCGTCACTATATCTCTGCATGTTTTCTTTGCTTTTCTTCACTCGCCACACCAATTCTTCCATGTCCACTTTCTCATCGTCTCTTACATTTGCCAGCCATGGCTAGACCAGTGTGGATGCTGCCCTGCATCCTCTGAGGAGATGGAACAGCGATATGTTTGTGACTCTATTTGGGGTAAGGCGATGAGCAGCTAATGCTTCCTTGACTATGCTGAGCGGTTCGAGACCCGCTGTGGTGGCTAACTGCAAGGCTCCTTTAATGAACCTGTTGGTGCGTTCCACCAACCCATTAGCTTGTGGGTGATATAAGGCAGCTTTGATTTGCTGGATGGTGTTCTCCTTCATAATGTAATAAAATAAAGAGCAAGATGATATGTGTTGTTTACTTGCCTCCAACCCCCTCACACAGGAACTCTATAAGGTTTTCCAGCATCACTAGTCCTGAAAAAATGGACCGTCTGCTATAACTAATTTACACAAATGTCTGACAAGTTTATTATTCAAATAATTCAAACTGAATTTAAACAAAAAACACTACCCTCACCTACCACAGTGTACTAAACATTAAAAAACAAATATAAAACAAATATAAAACATCAGATAACTTATTTATACGACACAGAAGATATCACATAACACACAAAAAAATCTCAAAGTGTCACTAAAACAACAAGCATCCCAACATTTTCTGTTCTTAACTGCCCAGTTCAGGCGAACATTCTTCAGGGGATAAATTTAAAAGCATCCACTAATCTCTTCCACACCGTGTTGAAAGGGTAGATTCAGGCACCCAAGAGGGTAAAAGGAAAACAACCTCCAAGCCTTTAAATGGTGAAACTTCAAAGCACGTCACAGGATGACAAATTTGCTGGTTTCCCTCCAAATGAGAAATCAATACTTCAGCAAAGCGTCACAGTCCGCTAGAGTATCGCCACACCTCCACAAATGTAGGGATCAAGACTGCAGTTCACGATTCAGTAATGAACAAGTTGAAATGGAAACATCCATACCATCAAGCTCCTTCATAAACCTTTCAATTTCTCTCAATACAAGTTGAACTCCGTTGTCAGTGACCAGTTCTCTAGGCAACCCTTCTCTTTGAAAAATGTTCTTGAGAAACTGAATCACTGTAGTTGTGGTTTAGTTTAGTTTAGTTTGTTTATTTGTAGTGCGCAGCCGAACCCTCGGGTAACTGGGCGCATTAATTTAGGAGCAGCAATGTTACAGATAGTTGCACATACAGTCAAGGCCATAGGGTGAAACAGTACAATCGAAGTGTGAGTGACCTGGTTACACAGTGTCAACAGTCGGACATATGAAGGATGAAGGATACAAGGATACATATGTCTGAGAATTGTAAACATAAGTATAATGATATTCGGACACATGATTTAGCTAAGTGCAGTTGACAATATATTGTTGAGTAACGAATAATTATTTTACCTTAGCTCGGAATGACTAGAACGAGGTCTCAGCCCTGATTGTCATAAGGAGAGCATTCCAGGTTTTAGCTGCTAGTAAAGGTAAGCTAGTTCCACACGCTGTTTTCAAATTGAACCTTGGGATGATGAGTTGGTGTAGATATGGGTAGCTGGTTGGTCTGGAAGAGTTCTGTCTTGTGAATTTGTCTGAAAGGTATCGTGGAGCTGTCAGGTGAAGGCATTTATGTGTGATGACCAGTGCTCGGAGTTTAATTCTCTCGCGGATAGGTAGCCAATGGGCTTCCTTTGTGGCCGTGGAGATGTGGGCTTTGCGTGGGAGATTCAGAGCGCATCTGAGAGCGATGTTCTGGAGTATTTGTAGTCTGTTCAGGATGTGGTTTGTAGAGCCAAGGAATAGTGTGTCACAATAGTCCAATTTGGACAATATAAGGGCTCTGGCTAAAGTAATGCAACTGTTAGTAGACAGGAATGGTTTGCAGGCGTTGATAAGTTTATTTGTATATGCTGTGGAGGAGATGGTGGCGTTGATTTCTTTTTTAAGGGAGAGAGTAGAGTCAAGATACACACCAAGTGTTTTGACTTCTTTCGAGACTTTTATGAGATTGCCATCAATGACAAAGGATTGGTATCTGGGGTCAAGTTTATTGAGACAGGCCTGTGATCCAACTATCAGCAGTTCAGTCTTGTCATCGTTTAAGCAGAGGCTACGGATGGCCATCCATGCTTGGATTTCGAGGTAGATCTTGTTTAGCTTTGCAACATCCTCATCATAGCGTCCCGAGAGCGCGATGAGGACCTGGGTGTCATCAGCATAGTTAGTATATGTATCTCCCAGGTCGTCAAGGCAGAGGAGCTTAGTGAAGATATTGTAAAGTGTAGGGGAAATGCAGGAACCTTGAGGGACTCCACATTGGATCGGGGCAGGGTCCGCCGCTGCGCCCCCTGAGGGGGTGAAGACCCTGGTTGTTCTGTCTGAGAATAAGGATTGAATCCAATTGGTGGCATCCGGGGAGAATGCAGCAGCCGAGGAGAGGTGTTTGGTGAGTATTTGGTGGTCAACTAGGTCGAAGGCTGCGGACAGGTCTAACAAGAGCAAGATGGCCAGGTTGCCCTTGTCTTTGGCTTCATCCATTTGGATTTTTAGGTCCAGGAGGGCTGTTTCAGTCCTGCGCCTGGGTCTAAAGCCAGATTGTCGTAGGGCTAGTAGGTTGTTGTCTTCCAAATGTTGTTGTATTTGGAGGTCGGCTACTCTGTCTATTAACTTTAACAGAGAGGGGACAGTCGTGATGAGTCTGTAATTTGTGGGCGTATTGGGGTCGAGGTTGGGCTTTTTGAGTAGAGGTAGGACCCAGGCTTCTTTGAGGTTTTGTGGGACTACAGAGTTTTTGAAGGAGGAGTTGATCAGAGTGCTAATAAATGGGGCTAGTTCTTTAGAGCCATCCTTGATAACTGATGCAGGGCATAGGTCGCCTAGACAGTTAGATGGTTTTAGGCTGGCAATTATATTAATGACTTCGTTCTCTGTGACTGGCGAAAAGTGGAAAAGAAGGCAGTTGTGTAGTGTGAGTTGGAGGTATGGTTAGTATGGTCTTTAGCAGCGATACTGGCTTTTTTGTAAGCTATTTTAGCTTGCAGGAGGGCTATTTTATTTGAGAGTTCTAGTTGTATGTTATTGCACCAGGTTTTGTCCTTGATGCAATCATCAGTGGGGGCGCTGGAGATTCTAATTCTCTTAGGATAGAGAATAACTCTTTAGTGCCTGATTTGGCATTGTGGATTCTCGTATTGAAGGTCTCTTTTTTGGCGCTTGTGATAGCGGCTTTGTATGTAGCTGCTGTTGATGAGAATTTTACTTTAGTGGCCGGTGAGGGGGCTTTCCACCAGCTAGATTCAGCTTATCTTTTGAGATTGCGGAGTGATTTTAGTTCTACCGAGAACCATTTATTGACATGGGCGGAAGGCTTAATCTTTCTTAGTTTTAGTGCCGCTATTTGGTTCAAGGCTAGTTCAATAGTGTCATTGTAAAGTGTGACTAGGGATGTAGGATTAGTGTTGGTAGTGGTGAGAGCGGCGGCTGTGATCGGGTGCAGTAGTGGCCTGAGGTTCTCAATGGTGATGTTGCGTTTGTTTCTGGCTAGTAGTCCACTAACACTATGCCATACTTGTGTTCATGTCCATTGTTCTAGCGGGCCTATGAAGTCCATGCCCAATTTTTGCCACACTCCTTCTGGGAATTCTGTGGGGTGTAGTGGCGCTTGTCTTACTTTAAGTCGCTTGCCCCTATTCACGCATTTGTGGCACCTCTCTGTCATTGTCCATATTTCTAAGTCCATTCCTGGCCACCAATATGCTTCTCTCACTCTCCTTTTTGTCATGTTTCCGAGATGACCGGCGTGAGCCCTGGCTATAATGGTTCTTCTCATTGCTATGGGTGGGATTACTTGGTCGACTCTCATGAGCATCCCCTCACATTCTAAGATTTCATATGCCACTTTCCAATAGGGACGCAACCCTTCTGGATGGACTTCTCATCGGGCCACCTTTTCCTGAATCATTATGTGATTTTTAGTGTGGTGGCATCCTTGGCTGCTTCCTTTTTCCAGTGCTCTTCCTCGAAATTCCCTACTCCTCAAGTCAGTGAGTGATGCGACCATACATTAATCTTGTAGGAAGCTGGTCTCTGTGTCTTTGCGCAGTGGCAGTCTGGACATACATTCCACCTGGGCATTTCTCCACCATGCAATGTGCTGTATTTCATATGTGTATTCTTGCACCTTTGCTGCGATGCGAGTAAGGCGGGGTGTCAATGTTCGGGTCCCTCCGAGGCTCAGTAGATGCACTACGGATTTGTGGTCGGTAACTAGCAAAAATGTTGTGGCCCAGACGTATCTGCGAAAGTAATTCACAGCCCACGCACATGCCAACATCTCCTTTTCTATAGTGGAGTCATTCTTCTCCGCTTGGGAGAGTGCTTTGGACGCGAAAGTAACAATGTGTTCATCATCGCCTTTCTTTTGGGTGAGGATCGCCCCTATTCCATACGTGCTGGCATCGATAGTGATCATAGTCTTCTATTGAGCATTGAATGGCTGTAGACAGGGCGCATGCATGATGCCCTCTTTAACTTCTTCAAATTACTTTGCTTGCTCTGCATTCCACTGGTACTCTGCACCTTTGTTGAGCATTTCTCTCATGGGAGAGGTGGTCTCCGAATAGCTTGGCACAAATTATGCGTAATATTCGGATAGTCCCAAGAATGATCTCATCTCTTCTTTACTGTTCGGGGGAGGGGCCTTCACAATGGCTTGCAGTAAATCCTTCTTGGTGCTAATGCCTGCCTTGGATATAGTGTATCCCAGATACTCTCCTTCGTCAGCCTGCAGTACACACTTAGTGTAGCCGCACTCCTGATTCTTTTAATTTTGCCAACACTTTGCAGAGAGCTGTGTCATGTCTCTCCTTGTCTTCCGCGTAAATTAGTATGTCGTCTTGGAAGTATGAGACATTTCCAATGTTTTTCAAAAGAGAGTCCATCATGCGCTGGAATGCAGATGCCACTGAAGACAACTCAAAAGGCATTCTGGTGAATTGATACGTTCCATATGGGGTTATAAACACAGTGAGAGGTCTGGACTCTCGATGCAATTTGATCTGGTGGTAGGCATCTGTCCTATCCAGCTTCGAAAAGACTTTTGCCACCTTCATCAGCAAAATCAGCATGTTTATGCTCGGTAAGGGGTAACTGTCTGCCACCACTTCCAGGTTTAGACTGTGCAAGTCGATGCAAATGTGTAAGTTGCCAGTGTTCTGTTTCTTCATGAAGATCACAGGGCTGAGCCATTCTGATGAGTCCATCATCTCTATGGTTCCTTCTTTTAGCATCTTGTTGAGTTTTTCTTGTAGTGCGACTCTCGCTGTGGCCGGCGCCAGTCTTGCCCTGTGCTTGACTGGTACTGCTCCTTGTTTTAACCTTATCTTGTGTACATAGTTCTTAAATTGGCCAGGCGTGTCTGAAAATTATTCTGGAAATTCTTCTTTGGTGATCGACGTCCCATTCTTGTTTATGGAAAGTACTTGTGCCTCCACGCTGGGGTCAAGCCTAATTTGCAATTTGGCCTGGTCATCCCAGCCTAATACTGGCGGTCCGTTTTCTGCTCAGTACACCTTGGTTTTGGTGACTCTTCCTTGAATTCCACTGTCGCCCTGATGTATCCTAGGAGATTCACACTGGCACCTCCATGCACTGTGGGAGTAATGTTTGTCTTGTATGCCTCTACTCTTTGTTTTCCCACCATGCTTTTGTACAAGTTCAATGATAGTATGGTGAGGTCTGAGCCCGAGTCCGCCATTACTCTTGTTTCATGACCGTCAACCTTAATGGTACAATGGGGCTTTTCCCTCATTGTCGTGAAGCTGTTCACCATTAGGACTGTGGCGCATGCTTCTTTATCCGAGTAGGCCTCATCTCTGCTCTCTTCACTCTGGATTGCCACCACGGTCTTCAACCCTTTCCATGTGCACATTGCCGCAAAATGTCCAAACCTTCTGCATTTCGAATATTCTTTATTCCTTGCCAGGGATTCTGTGCTGTTGGCTAGGTGGATGGTAGTGGCACTTCAATGGTTCACGTTTCCCTGCTGCGTCATCTCTGGCCTTGCGTTACCCTCTATCTCTTCTGCCTCTGGATTGTACCCACTGAACTTCTGGTGATTGCGAGTGATTCCACAATCCTTGCGCCTGCAGGACATCTCTTCCACCGCCGTCGCAATTTCAATTACTTTTGGGGTCATTACGACCCAGGCGGTAAGTACACCAACTTTACCACCATGGTGTAAACTAGGTTTACACCATGGTGGATGGCGGATTTACCGCCCGATTCCAAGGTGAGTGGGGTGTTAAATCCCCATTTCCCATTTACCCTTCCCCATTCCCATTTTTGCCCCATAGGGCATAATGGGAGTGGGGAAGGCGCTACGGTGCCGTAATTAGCACCAAGGCGGTTTAGCGCCATGGATTTTAACGGCTGCTAAAAGCAGCCGTTAAAATTGGAATCAGGCGTTAAGGGTTAACAACGGCGTTAACTCTTAACGCCTGAGTTGTAATGAGGGCCTTTGTCTAACAATATTTCCTTCTCAAGAATAAACCTATCTTGCACCTTTCTGTTGTTCTTGTGCATAATGAGCATGTCACAGATCCTTTCCTCTTACGTAGCTCCAAAAGCGCACAATGCTACCAACTCTCTTAACTTGACCACGTAGTCGTCCACAGGTTATGCAGGTTCTTGTTTCCTGCCATAAAATCTGATTCTGTGTAGTACGACGTTTTCTTTGCAAGAGAACCTCTTGGCTATTCTCCACTTTGCCTCTTGATAGGCATCATCACCTTCTCCTGTCGTTGCTTCTGCGTTTAGGGCTGCAAAAGTTCTTTGTCCTTCCACGCCCAGTGCATTCAACAATATGGCCTTTTTACGTGCATCTGGATAGCCTTTTCCCCCCATTGCTTCTAGGTAAATTTGAAACAAAGGCTCCCATTGGAGCCATGGAATTGCTGGCTTGCCTGGCACTTGCAGGAACAGCGGTGGTGGCGTTGCCCTTTGCAACGTGGGGTAGTTGGGTCACTCTGGGATCCTCGTCATCAATTAAGTTGTGGTCTGGATAATGATCACAGGCAGTCAGTAGATTATCTGTAGTGCTTGTTTAATCACTCTGCATACACAGCACTGGCTTCACACCTTTAAGTAGAATTTCAGCTTAAAGTATATTGAATATATATATGTGTAGTCTATGCTGGTTTCACATGCATGCCACGTATTGGAGTGGGCCCATGGCAAAAGAGGTTGCAGGAGGAGCGTTGGGCTGCCTTCCTTCTCCTGGCTCACCGCGCTCGTAATGTCAGAAGCGGTAAGCACGCTTCTCATTTTGCGTTCACTTATCGCGAGATTTCCTGAGGGATTTCCTTGAAGTTCTTTACTCTACATACATGCCAAAACAACCGATTTATTTGTTTATTTATTTATTTTACAATTTATGGAGCATGCTAAGCCCTCAGACATTAAGGCGCTTACAATCATTAACACAACTTAGTAGATAAAAGGAAAGACCTCAGACAGTATAAACAATGGAACACAGTCATGCAGGGTATGTACAAGGACACGTGTTTGGAGAGGAGGGATGCATCAATCACCTCTAGGACTCTTCAGAGAAAAGAAATGTTTTGAGCTGTTTGCAGAATGCCCAATAAGAATTTTCTAGTTTCAAGGATGGTGGTAGAGTGCTCCAATTCTTGGCGTCGATAAGCGGAAAGCTGGCAACACCTACTCTTTGGAGTTTGAATCTTGGAGTGTTAAGGCCATTTGTGTGGGAAGATTGGGTGAATCTAGTGTCAGAGGTTTTTGTGAATTTAGACGCAAGGTATCTTGGAGCAGAGTTCGAGCTACATTTATGGATTATGGCCAGTGTTTTTAATCAAATGCGCTCTCGGATTGGCAGCAAGTGCGCATTTCTTCTGGATGGTGAAATTTGTTATTTTTTTTCAATGTACAAAGCTGCCCTTAGAGCATTGTTTGGTATAATATGAAGCGTGTCGAGGTTACAGACAGACGTGCCTGCGACTAGGGCATTACAGTAATCCAACCTGGATCTTATCAACACTCTAGCGATGGTGAGGCAGCTTTCTGGTTAGAGGAATGGTCTGAAGGCATAGATACATTTTGTGGTGTAAGCTGCTGAGGAGGCAATGGCATTGACTTGTCTGGATAGAGATAAGGTGGAGTCTAGATATACCCCAAGGGTGTTGACACTGCTGGACACTGGGATAGTGATGCCATCGATGTTGAAAGATTTATAAGCCAGGTCTAGTTTGTTTAGGAGGAATGGTGATCCGACCAAAAGCAGCTAATTTTTGTCGTCATTGAGACAAAGCATATATGTCGCCATCCATGCTTGGACAGTTTCGTACCTTAATCTCAACGATTCAGAATCAGTGGGGTAATCACTGGTAATTGTTAGGAGTAACTGCGTATCGTCAGCGTAATTTGTTTAAGAAATTCCCTGAACGTCGAGTAGGTTGAAGAGCGGTTTGGTGAAAATATTGTACAGTGTGGGTGACAAACATGACTCTTGAGGGACACCACACATGACAGGGGCAGGAGGAGCCGAGGCAGATGTGGTAAAGACTCCTATTATTCTGTTCCAGACCTCACAGGAGAAATGGGCTGATGAGTGGAAGTGCTGGCATAGTATTTGGTTATCCACCAAATCAAAGGTGGCTGAGAGATCCAGCAATAGCAGTAAGGCTAGTTTTTCAGCGTCTTTGCATTTGTCAAGCTGATTTTTTAAATCAAGTAGGGCTGATTCAGTCCTGTGGCCAGGTTGGAAACCTGATTGTCGCAAGCCTAGGAGGTTGTTGGATTCCAAGTGTTGTTGGATCTGTAGATAGGCTGCTCTGTCCAGAAATTCCAGGAGGAATGGTACAGTTGTGATGGGGCGATATATAGTGGTGATGTCTGGGTCTAGTGTGTTTTTTTTAGGAGCGGTAGGACACAAGCATCTTTTAGGTTGGCTGGTACAGTGCCCTAAGAGAAAGAGGCATTGATAAGAAGGTACTAATGCTTCAGCACCATCTTTGATAACTGGGGCAGGGAAGATGCCACATTGGCATCTTGAGGGCTTGAGTCCCTTTATGATTGTGTTGACATCATTTCCAGAGACAGGTTTGTACTCAAATAGTGGGGTGTTGTGCTGATTGACTTGAGGTTTCAGGTCAGGGTGGTCATTTGGGATGGGCAATTTGTTTTTCTTTTGCAGGATCTTTTCTTGTAGCATGGATATTTTGCTCACTAAGCCATGTTGCATGTTAGTACACCAAGCGGTGTCTTTGGTACAGTTGGTGCCAGTTGGGGTTGGGGATTCTAGTTCCTGCAGTATGGAAAAGAGCTTCCTAGTGCTAGAGTTGGCTTTTGCGATTCTGGCATTGTAGGTGGAGCTTTTTGCTTGGAGGATGGCTTGTTTGTAGGCTCGTGGCAGTGAATTGGACTTTGTTTTGCTGATTAGGGTTGCTTCTCCGTGAGGTTTCTGCTGTGTGTTTCAGCGTACGGCGTGTTTTGAGGTCTGCGGAGAAGGGCCATAATTAAGGTTTGTTGTAATTGTCAACAGAGGTGGCTGGGTCGCTGATAGGCATAGCTTGCTCTGTGAGTGGTTTAAAAAAAGGCAGAATACTTTCATCGGTTATGTTTCTGGAGTTTCTCGTTAGTATGGCGGACAGCAGGGAGTGCTTGGCTTGTTGTGCCTGGTGTCTAGGTAGCTGGAAGGTAATAATATTGTGGTCTGACCAAGGGCCAGACACATATGATAGAATTGTGATGCCACAATTCAGGTCGGTGAGCCAGTCTAGAATTCAACCTTTGTTGTGGGTGGGAGCTGTGATGCATTGTGTGAATCCTAAGACACCCAAGGCGTTGGTTAGGGCGAGGGCGTTGGAGTCAGTGTTGTCGTTGAAGCCTAAGTTTAGATCGTGTAGGAGTATGACATTTGAGGTTGGTTTGGAATTTGCAGAGAGGATAAGTATCCTTTAAGGGGAGTGGGCGGCCGGTAGATCAGGTGGATGGTTGCTGTGGCTGTGTGTGAGAGAGTGAGTTTAACAGTAGGTATTTCCCCTGATTGTATTATGTGGGTGTTGGTTTCTCTGATGGTTAGGGAGTCCTTAGCTATAATAGCCACTTCACCCCCTCTCCCATCTACTCTCTCTTTGCGAAAAATGTAGTATTTGTGGGGAAGCGCCAGGGAGAGAGCTGGGCCTGAGGCTGCAGGTAGCCATGTTTCGTAACGGCTAGCATGTCTATGTTGTTGGTGGCGATAAAGTCAGCAATGTCAAGTGTGTGGATTGCCACTGACCTTGCATTGATTAAGGCTCCCCTGATAATGTGGTAGTCTCCTATGTGGCCTTCAGGATGCAGGATGTAGGATGAATGACCTGGGCTTGGGCTGAGGTGGTCATGGCCTTGCAAGCGGGTCCTACAGATATGGAAGGTATAGGGTGAATAGGTGGATTAACGATTTCTGGTGAGTAAGGCACAGTAAGGTTGGAAAGACAGGAGTCTTTTGTGTGGTAGGCTGATATGCACAGTGGTATTGCATTTTTGCGAGCCTGTAGAAAAGGAGAGTCAGTGGGCCTCATTACAACTCAGGCGGTAAGGGGTTTACGGCGCCGTAAACAGCGCCGACCCTTACCGCCTGAGTACGAGGTCCCTTAGCGCCATGGCGGATTTAACACCTGCTTTTAGCAGGTGTTAAAATCCATGGCGCTAAGGGACCATGGAGTTAATTACACCACCGTAATTTACGGTGGCGTAATTAACGCCTTCCCCACTCCCATTATGCCCTATGGGGCAAAAATGGGAATGGGGAAGGGTAAATGGGGATTGGGGACTTACCGCCCCGCCAAACTCGGAATGGGGCGGTAAGTCCGCCAACCACCATGGCGTAAACGTAGTTTACGCCATGGTGGTAAAGTCACGGCCCAGGCGGTAACTTACCGCCTGGGTCGTAATGAGGTCCAGTGCCAATGGTGGTGGTGGCTGGTGCAGGGCTAGGCTAAGCTGAGTTGGTGAGGTTAGAAGAAGCAGGTAGGGCCGGCATTATTGGTGAGGTAGGCTTAGGAGTGGTATAGAGTCTGATATAATAATGCTGGCCTACATGCTAATGTGCTTCTGCTCGGAGCGTAGATGGACTTGGGACAGTAGAGGACATGTTGCCGCATTGTGATGGATGCAGATCGCTTAGGGTGTAGTCGATCAACTTCTTGGCGGGCAAGTTATTTGGAGGAGCAATCGGGTGGTTCCTCAGGGTGTTGAGCGAGCCTGACCGGGTGGGGGGGCATGAGGTTTTTTTTAGAACATTCGCGCTGTGGGCCTGTTGCTGGAGGAGACGGTGTAAGCACAGAAGGTCCGTGCAGACAGACGAGGGCGCCTGGTGATACTGAGGCAAGGAGCGGTCAGTGTTTTGAGAACGTGTGCAGGCTTTATGTTAGCTTGTGCCCTGGATGGGGGAATCCTGATTTTTCAGTTAATAATATTGCTATTTTTCACGCTATGCCACCTAAAATAATTCTTTGCCCAGTGCATTCCCAGGGGAACATTTCTGCCCTTGGGAATTACAATTATTTTAGGTGGGAGAAAGTAAAAATTTGCAAAATTTTCAAAAGAAAAATCGTGAGTCTCCCGGCGCAATCGGGAGGGTTGGAATGTATAGAACAGATATCCGAAGCAACATACATTATTACAATTGTAAAAATGTCATATTTCATCAACCAAGTGAATGGTGTGAGGGTGTGCGCCCTCCCACCACATTAGCAATCGGAGGCAGTTTAGTTGTAATGAGTCAGCATCCAGAAGGGTGCAGTCCTTTTTAATGTTCCTCTCATATGTCACATCAGCCTAATCCATACATGCCAACATTCTAGGACACCTAGGAGGGAGATTTCATCAAAGAAAGCAGAAAAAATACATTTTCCCATAGCATTGCATTGTGGGTAGAATTAGTTTAAGCAGGAGAAAGTAAAAAACTGCAATATTTTTAATTGAAAAACCGTGAGTCTCCTGCATAAATTGGGAAGGTTGGCATGTATGCTAACCTCACGGGTTTAGCGGTGTGACTTCACAAAATCAATTTTCCTACTTCAAACAATTAAAAGAAATAACAATTCGCCAAACTTCGGTTCACCTTGCAAACTTGAATAGTATAATAGTAGGATACAGTCAGATCTGCCTAAATTTAAAAAAGAAAACCCTGGAGATCCACGTCAACTGATGCCACGCCCACATCCACCCAAGACCTCCGCCCACTTGCCCCACCCACAGCCACACCCACATGGCTAAGGCAAACACCACATTGTGATGCCAGAAAAAGGTGCGTGGCTTGCTCTCTGTTCTGTCTATCCATCCACACCCCCATGTGATTGGCCACTAGCAGTATGTTTGTAGCCAATCGCACAAAGGTGTGGGCAGGATTGTTGGCACTCCCGGGAACCCCAAAGACTTCACGTTCTTGCCCAGAGACCCAGAGAAGAGCCTGGAAACCCAAAGTCTCTGGGCTAAACCAGCAGACCTTTCAAGTTTGGATACAATAATTTATCCATCTTGTATGTAATCTCTACGTTTGAGCAGTGCTCCACTTGTCTCGAGCTAGCGTACCTGGAGGACAACAATGTTACAGCATGCATTCTGCCTTGCCCAGATTCTTCATTGTATGTATGAACTTGCATGGTAACCATACATGGCAACATTTGGCATCTGCTGGGAGGGAGATTTGGGCCTCATTATGAGCATGGCGGTCCGGGAACTACGGTGCCAGTAAGCATGCCGGTACCATAGTTCCCGGACTGCTATACTACGGGCTGTGCTCGTGGGAGCCTGTCAGCCCGCCAGGTTTTTCCTGGCAGTCTGACCGGCACCCGCGAGCACAGCACGTCGAATGCACCGGCACAACTCTGCATGTACCGGTGCATCCGACGTCCCCATTTCCATTCAACCCTATGGGGCCGAATGGGGATGGGGAGTCCCATGTTTCCAGCACCCGCAAATGGTCAATTACCGGGTCTGCCGAGCTCGGCATGACCCGGTTCTTGCCCATTCGTGGGTGCTGGAAAAAATGCAGGTCCAGCGGCAGCCGTGCCGGTTTTAACGGCACGGCTACCGCAAGAGTTGTAATGAGGCCCTTTGTCTTAGAAAGCGAGAAAATGCAATTTTCCCATTGAATTGAATTGAAGTGAATTGGAGTTAGGATTATGTCACGAGGAAGAAAGTAAAAAAATAGAAAATTTTTGATGGAAAAATACGGGACGCTCCCATTTAAAATGTGAAGATTGGCATGTATGATACCAACATTTTGGATCTGGGAGGGAGATTTTGTCAAAGAAATAGGGAGAATTGAATGTTAACATTGAAGTGTATTAGGGTTAGGGATATTTTAGAATGAAGAAAGTAATAAATAGCAAAATATTTGACAGAAAAATAGGGAGTCTGCCATATTGCAATTGCATGTATGGTGTAGAGGTCTACTCTCTTCTTAAGAGGTAGTTTATGACCTTGTTGTATCATTGTATGTGGGCCAGGGGTTATCTGTTGACACTCAGTGAGGGTCACTGTCGTTCTCACTCCTGATATCTTTAGGTGTCATTTTTTCATCTGCAAGTTCATCTTGGAGTGCTAGCTTTCTAAACCAGCTTCAGTTTCCATACTTGCCAAGATTCTGTGGCAAAAAGCGGTAGGGGTTTTCAAGTTTAAAAAATAGTAATTAGCATAATTATGACAACACAGGCAATTATATCACATGCGTGAATATGCAAATCCAACGCTCACAAGGGGGCACACGTACAAGCTATAGAAGTAACACAGTAATGCCAAACGTAATGTAAGGGGTGACATTACGATGCACTGCGCATGTATATCACACCTACATTACACCTAGTGCGCCACATGTTAGGGAGTACGGTGCTGCATAGGAGAGGACACATGCAAAGACACAGAACTTATATGTATTTTTTATTAGTAGATAACTCGGGATAGGTAAGATCGGCTGCTGCGATATAATGTTCATGTGCAGCAATAGTAAAATGTGTATAGTTTTTTAGTGTAACTTAGAAGTGTAATGAGTTTAAGGGTTAGGTGTATTCATGAATAACAGTTTGGACACATTTTAGTAGGCCCAGGGCAGACTAGACAGAAGCAATGTTTTTGTTGTTTTGGAAGGCCATAGCTCACTGCGAAATTGAAGTTCTGCTGACACTTGCAAAAATGCTAGATTAGCTCACCAAGGGTGAGACACAGAGAAGCCCACAGTAGCTAATTCATTGTTGCAGAAGGAAATGTTTCTCATGGGAAGACAACTGCAGCCATATGCCAGGTGATGTGCCATACAATAATTTGAAGGACATCGGGCTGGGACTGGCAGTGAGTACAGTAGTAAAAGAGAATTAAATATGACAAATTCAGATTCACCAATGGTGTCCTGCACAGTTTGTTCTACCTAGAGCTGGCACAATGTAAGAGAGGAGACGGAGAGCAAACAGGTGCAGGGGGGGCGAGGGAAGCGTGTAACCAGTCGGGTCTGGGATATGGTGTTTCAGAGGCTTTAACAATGTCCTAGATCTGGTTGCTGTTCCCTCGTAATTCTATTGTATAGAATCGGTGGAATGCTGTGGCTCGCGTTGACTCCAAAGAAGGGGTCCAATCCGCATTGAGGGATTTATCAACTTGTATATTAGCAGAGTTTCTGCAGGTCAGCAGATAATGATGTAATTTATTTATTTGCATTTGTTAAACGCCCAGACCCATAGGTATCACGGCGAGGTTACAGACAGCTGGATTAAAGAGCAAACATTAGGACAGCCAATCGGGCACAGTACAGAATATTTAAAACAATAGCATTCATAGAAGAATAAGGAAATGTAGTGTATCCAGGAGTTAACAATCAAAAACAATCATACATAATCAATCAATTCTTTACAATTCTATTTACACGGCATCAATGATAATCAAGGTCAGTCGTTTGTTCCTAAGGCAAGGTGTTGAGTTTCAGTATTGGTTAAATAGCCACGTTTTCAGGGCTTTCTTGAATCCTGAAAATGATTCCTCATTTTTGATGATGAGGGGGAGAATATTCCAATGTGTGGGGGCTAGGTGATGGAAGCTGCTGCCTCCTGCTTTAGTGATCTTATAGCGAGGGATGATTAGGAGTGCTTGGTTGTTGGATTGAGGGGAGGGATGCTGGAGGGTCATGAAGTCATGAAGGGGTGTTGAGGGGGATGTTCCAGGAAATGTGTTTATCCAGTTAGGACAAGTAATGTATATGGACATATAGGGGTCCTGTGATGACCCACCAATTATGTATTAGCACCTTCCTAAATTTGAAACGAATGACAAATAATGCTAATGAGTGATGTTTTTGAATAAATATTGTAGCCTCTTTGGGTGGATTCGAGAATGTATCACAGTTCAGGTCTGTTCATTCTCCCAGTGGACTGTTCAATAAAGCAGGGTTTTTTCCTGCATGATATGCTCTTCCTTTGGATTACTTTTGTATTTTTCTTGGATCGCTCCTGGAGACCCCTGGTTCTACACACGAGTGTGACTTTGATCAGAGTACCAGAAATGACTGTAACTCAGTTCTTCTGACCCATCTTGAAAAAACACATAGCCAAATAAGTGACCCATGAGACCTGTGGTCAAACTTTTTAGTATTGGCTATTAGGTGGTGTTGTGAGCGCTGCCTTTAAGTCAAAACTATTGGCATGTGTAGGAACACAGAGACTGTGTGCTTCACAATTTACCTACCGATTGACCACTCAATACCATACTAGTCTCGATGGCCATTCCCACCGCCCTCCTGCCCCAAACACAAAGAGCCTCATTACGACCCAGGCGGTAAGGGGTTTACGGCAGCGTAAACAGCGCCGACCCTTACCGCCTGAGTACGAGGTCCCTTAGCGCCATGGCGGATTTAACACCTGCTTTTAGCAGGTGTTAAAATCCATGGCGCTAAGGGACCATGGAGTTAATTACGCCACCGTAATTTACGGTGGCGTAATTAACGCCTTCCCCACTCCCATTATGCCCTATGGGGCAAAAATGGGAATGGGGAAGGGTAAATGGGGATTGGGGACTTACCGCCCCACCAAGGTCGGAATGGGGCGGTAAGTCTGCCAACCACCATGGCGTAAACGTAGTTTACGCCATGGTGGTAAAGTCACAGCCCAGGCGGTAACTTACCGCCTGGGTCGTAATGAGGCCCAAACTGCGGGGATCTCAGAGCTAGCATTGTGCTTTTAAAGGGACTAAGAAATGTACTGAATGGTAATGGGTTTATTGCAGCTGTAAACCAGCACATGGTGTAATAAAAACAACTCAACCAAGTGTGCCTTCAGCCACTTGATTTGTAAGCAATTGTGTGTTTTTGCATCTGATCCTTGTACTGTAGTCCTATTAGAAACAAGCATTGACAACACCAGTTTTGACTTGTGTATAGATACTAGATCACACCATTCCCAGCTGTTGTCATTTTAGGGCGAGAAAGCATCATTGTAGCTGTGCCTGGAACATTCATATTCAATGACTATACAACTGTGAAAACCTTTGGCCTTGCCAGTACTTTTTTTCACATTTATTTAAAAGTATGGAATTGAAATACAAACAGGTGTTGTGCAGCTGTGTCCTATCTCAGTCTGGCAGTTGGCTGCAGTCGATGGAGCTTACCTTTCCTGTTTGGAGTCTTTGGGCCTCATTACACGGATGGCGGTGGACCAAGGTGCTATTAGCACCTTGGTCCATGCCGGTAAAATACTGGCACCACCTTGGTGGAAAGGGGAATTACCGCCCTATTCCAAGGTTGCTGGGGCGGTAATTCCCCCTTCCACCATTGCCCTTCCCCATTCCCATTTTTGCCCCTGAGGGCTCTATGGGAATGGGGAAGGCGCTAATTACGGTACCGCAAATTGCGGTACCGTAATTAGCTCCCTGGTCCCTTTGCGGGTTGGTTTTTAACACCTGCAAAAAGCAGGCGTTAAATACCCCAACCCGCAAAGGGACCTCGTAGTAAGGCGGTTTTTCTATTGCTGTTGCTGGAGCCCGAAGCAGACTTCCTTAAAATTTCAAACGCTGAGCAGAGCGTGGCTTTGTGCTACCACAGTTTGGCAGTTTGGTATTTGGGAGTGAAGAGGACGGCCATCCAACCTCTTTAGGGTGGTTGCACATGATTCTGATACTTCAATTTCAATTTCGTCCTTCGTATCAACTCCAGTACCTGTTCCCCACAGGAAACTATCAGCAATGTTAAAACACACTGATAACAAGTCTGCAGACAGTTTCAAAGGGGTATTGCAGGAAATTAATCATGTGCTGTCCGTCCTGGTTTCTTCATATGAAGGTCCAAAAGTTTAATAAAAAAACACTCATTTGTTGGAGTCCTTGTTGTTTAGATTTGAAAATATAGGAGTGCCTACTAAATTAAAGGCGTTCTTGTGCTCAGATCGTTTATTGGGCTCCACAGCAAAAGGTACTTGTTCCTCAATGGTGGCAGAGGTGGCTGAGGTAGTAGAACTGCATGTTGTTGAAGTGCCAGAGGTTATATCATGAGAGGCCAGGAGGGAGGTTTGTTTGGAGCTTCCTCAGAGAAGTGAGGAGGTTAGGGGTGTTGATTCCCCCTTGTATGGTAACTTTCCATCTGAAACTACTGGGTTATTCCTACCTTCGGACGCTAAAGTACCATGTCACTCTAGTGGGCCCACCCTGTCCCTCATTGCTCCAGTAGGGCTGGAGGCATCAGGCCCCTTGAAATAAATGGTAGGTGATTCAGTACTGATTGTACAAAAGGCAAAGGGCAAGGCTATTCAGGTGAAAAAAACAAATAACAAGCCTTCTCAAAACCCTTCAAAGCAATCATCTAGAAAATGTGTACATACTCTTATTAGACAATCCACAGTTAAAAGCCACTTTAGAGATGGCGTCAGGAGTTACCCAACAAACATTGCAAACTCAGAATCAAGTGGTAGAAGATCTTGAGCGTTTGGATGAAGTGAATACAGTCTCTCCTGCACTACCTCCTCGATTTTCGGCTGACAAATGTTGTGTTTCGAACTCGGTGCTAACTGAAATCCCTTTCTACTCGCCCACTATGGCTCCTTTAGCACTGGTATTTATTTCATGGCGAGAGATAGCGCCTCCTCGTGGGTAACCCACCCCAACAAAGATTGCTCTGCTCCCTGGAAATGGGGAGCCTGGCCCAGTTGTAGCTAGGAGTTTTCCGGTGGAATATGGCAGCGACACAGCAAATGTTTGGCAAATGTGTGATGATGTTAAAGGTAAAGGGAATAACCACGTTTACAGCATCCTTAAAGGCTCCAGGGGCCTTGTCCTTGTGAGGCTCGTTTTCCTCACGGTCCTTTAACTACTGAGGAACATGCAAGATGCTATGTCAGCGAAGGTCAGAGATCCTGTTCACCCTACAAAGTTCTCTTAGAGAGCCTTTTACCAGAAAACAAACATGTAGGGCCTCATTACAACTCAGGCGGTAAGGGGTTTACGGCAGCGTTAACAGCGCCGACCCTTACCGCCTGAGTACGAGGTCCCCTAGCGCCATGGTGCTTTTAACACCTGCTTTTAGCAGGTGTTAAAATCCATGGCGCTAAGGGACCATGGAGTTAATTACGCCACCGTAATTTACGGTGGCGTAATTAACGCCTTCCCCACTCCCATTATGCCCTATGGGGCAAAAATGGGAATGGGGAAGGGTAAATGGGGATTGGGGACTTACCGCCCCGCCTAGGTCGGAATGGGGCGGTAAGTCCGCCAACCACCATGGCGTAAACGTAGTTTACGTCATGGTGGTAAAGTCACGGCCCAGGCGGTAACTTACCGCCTGGGTCGTAATGAGGCCCGTAGTGTTAAATAGATCTAACATTCTTTGGTTATTAGGAGAAATTCCTAACCTGAGGGCAATGTAAACGAAAGATATTGAGCGGGTGAGTTTTATTGGTCTCCACAGGACAGATGGAGCTCTAATGTACGTTAATTTGAAAATTGTTTTGGATTCTATGTTGAAGGAATTGCAATCACGGAGGCAACTTGGGTTTGATCTATCATCACATGTACCGAAGGTTCATCAATGGGACCCTGAAAGGTAAAGTCCATTAGATTTTCCACTTCCTAAAGAGATCCTCATCTCAGTGGACCAAGGTGTTGGAGTCTCTAGGGAGGTTTAATTGGTTCTATCTAATCCCTATGGAGCAGTTTCCACACATGACTGGTCCTGGATAGCAGGAGCTTTGTATCACTCAGTGCAAGGGAAACATTCTTTCTCAGATCAACACCTTTTGCTTAGGGGGTTCTTTAACACTGTTGTCATGGAATACACAGGCCAATAACTACCTGTTCACCAATCCCTCTCTAGGTCTAATACTAAAATTGCATAGTATTATTCTTTTGCAAGAGACATGGATAGTGGATTGCTGCTCTTTTGATGGGTATGTCATCAATTTCCAGGAAGTGTTAAAAGGTTGGATGGGTCGCCCATCGGGCGGTTTGCTGACAATGGTACAGAATTTGAATTTATGCAATCCATTGACATTTGTTCTGGCATGTTAGTCATTCATGTCAAAGGTCATCATCACGAGTTGGGCAGTATCCCGGCATTAATACCAACACTAATAGCGTTACCGCAACTCAGTTTGGCGCAATTTGCGCCGGATCACGAGATGTGGTGGCGCTGTTAGTCCCCATTTCTTTTAGAGTCCATAGGACTCTACAGGGCTTTTTGGTCCTATTGCCGACCGGCAGTAATAGCGCCGCAAATGGCTTACCGCTGGCACATTGACTGCCAGCTCATAGCTGGAGGTGAATGTGCCATGGCAGTGCCAAACTCGTAATTGGGTGGAGCGGTAAATACAGCGGTAATAGCGCTACCGCCGCATTTTACAGCTCCGCCCAACTCATGATAAGGCCCAAAGTCTTTACAGAGGATTGTGTAGTGGATATGTTGTTTGTAAACATCTATTGGAATACGGGAGTATGTAATTGTGATGATCTTATGGACTGTTTAGCCCTTTTGTAAATTAATGGTGTAATGGTGTAACATGGAAACTGGAAGCTATGTAATAGTGTCGGGTGGTTTGAACCAGTCTTGTATTGATGTGGATTTGACGCGACCTGGCACCTTTGTCAAAAAATAACAACACTAAGTTCTATCATGGGAGGCACTGCTTAAATGGTTTACAGGGACTAGGCCTGCTAATGCTGAATGGGGCAATCAGAGGAGATATCTCAAGTACTTAACTTGGCATAATGGGATGTGTTCCTCTACTATCGACTACGTTTTTGTGGGAAATTGTTTTTTTGACAAATGTAGGTCCATGAAGATCACAGAGTCTGCATGGAGTGACCACAGTTTACTGACTGCTGAGTTTGATTTAGTGGTGCCAAGAGGTGATGCAGACAGCCCGTGTGAAGTTACAGTCAACCCAACTGGAAGTAGGGTTACATGGAACTCGAGAACAATTAACCAAGTTAACGATACTCTTGCAGCTTGCCTCAAGGCTTCTTCGCTTGATTGGAAATATCATACTTTTGGTGTTAGCAATTTTGAACTTTACATGGAGGATACTTTGAAATCCTCATTGAATAACTTGAAACAACTTTCTTCCAGTCATCCAAAGAAATACTCACATATATAAGACTCATTGGTAGCTGGAAAAAAAGAGGGATATAAGAACTCAGATCAGAAACCTTAGGCTAACGCCTGATTTAGACTCCGGGCCTCATTACGAGGTTGGCGGTAACCCGCCGGTGCCACTGGTTGGTTGCCACCAACTCTGTAACACTGTTTCCGCCGCCTGAGATCCCAGTGCCACCGAGACATTACAAGTCCCAGCCTCCCCGGATATCAGGTGGTGGAAACCATAAGTCCCCATAAATTGCTAACAGTGCTGGTACTTCTGTGAAAACTGTGCCTAATGGGGCCAATGCGCCCGGCAGGTCAGACCCTGCCCGGCGCAGAGGCCCCGGGCAGGCACAATTGTAGTCTGCCGGTCCGGAATGGGTGCCGGTACGTTGCTACTGGACACCCTTAATTCCGGATTGGCAGACTTGTAATGAGGCCCCCTAACTTTATTTAATACCATTAAAAGAGTCAAATTAGCTTTTAAAAATTGCCTCAGAGTAATTGAGCCCTTACGACCCAGAGGGACGTGGAAGAGATTTTAACCACTCTACGCAACAAAAACTTCGATTTTTTCTGGAAACTGATTAATGAGTTAGGAGTCTTCCAATCGGATCACCAGATTAATTCAGTATCAGAAAAAGACTGGGCCTTTCATTTCAAAGCAATGTATTCAGTTTAGAATCCATCAGAATGTGTACCGAGTACAGACTTGGCAGATTTTAGTGATAGCTGGAAACTAGTGTTTGATCAAGAAAAAATTGAAGATGTATTAAAATGTGTGTGCATCTGGTCCAAATAAACGGTCAAATGTGTTATTTAAAAGTAATCCAGTGGTATGGGCCATCATTTTGTCTATTCTCATAAAACAAGTGGCCGATACATACACATTCCCTAAATCATGGATCATGGCTTATATAGTTCCAATATACAAGAAGGGTTCGCGTTCGGAACCCACTCACTACAGGCCTATATCAATACTTGACACTGATAGGAAGGTGTTTGCCTCATTGTTGCAGAAGTATTTGGAAAATTGGGAATGGGAAGTTTGAAAAAATGTAGACATACTTTAGGAAACAACTTAAATGGTTTTATTTAAAAAAGTGCACAGAACCTAGCTTGGACTATGAAGCACAAGTCTGTCTTTTTGGTCAGGATAGACCTATCAGCTGCTTTCGATGTGGTTATCTTGTTGGTCAAATTAAAAAAGTTGTGGAATCCCTATAGGGCTTTTGCGTTTGATTGTTGGCCTTTATGACCATTCCAATATCCAAGTAAGGTTGAATCACAAAGGGGCCCTTTCCCGTAAAATTGTGACATTTAGAGGGGTCAGACAGGGCTGCATATTGTCTCCCTGTCTGTTTAATTTATATATGTTGGATATTGGGGACTATTTAGACCCAGTTGCCTTTGCTCCCCCCCATATTTTCTCACTTTAAAATTATTTAGATGGCTTACGCTGATGATTTTTTAATCTTTGATTGCACGCAGGTTGGTTTCCAGCATTTAGCTACTGCTTTTGTTACTTATAACTCAATTAATTCCTTGAAAATTAACTCGGACAAAAGCAAGGTGATGCAATGCGCAATGAAAAAAATAAATGACCAATTTTCAGTGGTAGATTTTGTTTGACCCAATTGAGAGGGTAGCCAGTTTCATTTATCTTGGGTTCCCTACTATCTCAAACCCACGTAAGATGCATATCAGAGAATGGATGAAGAGTCGGGCCATAGCCCTCTTGAATCAAATAAGTCGGGTTGATGCAAGAGACGGGAAGCTTTCCATAATCTTGCTTATGCAATTTTACAAAGGGAAAATAGTCCCTAAAATATTATATGGCATTGAAGTCCAGTTACTGTGGGTTTTAGATCGTTTGCCGGTGCTAGAAGGACTATTTTTGAGGAAGACGTTAAAGATTGATAAGTCCGTCCCTTTGGCACTTATTAGATATGAGCTCGGAACAACTTCTCTTGTTAGTAGATCCCATCGGAAGCTACTAGGCCTCATTATGACCCTTGCGCTCCCGGAATGAAGGGGGCCGGTACGGGACCGGCCCCCTTCATTTCAAAAACGCAGATTACGAGGTTCCCTTTGCGGGAACCGGACCAGACGTCTGGTAAAACCAGACGTCTTTTCCGGGTCCCGCGACGGGAAGAGGGAGGTACCAACGGGACACTTGTAATGTGCCCGTTGTTACCTCCATCCCCATTGAGGCCTATGGGGGCTCAAATGGGAATGGGGAATGGTTCCTGCAAGGAGGAATTACTGGGTCCTCCTATGTCCGAATGACCCGGTTATTCCTCATTGCAGGAACCCGGTAATGGAGCCCGGTTTGGAGGCTGCCTCCAAACTCGTAATGAGGCCCACTGTCTTTTTATCATACAATTCTTTGCCCTGTGAAGGATTCGTTATATAGCGATTTGAATATCATTCTTACATCGAATGGGGACACAATTTTGAGAAGTTTTTCTGAGTTCTGTGTCAATTTATTGAATCAGATGGAGTTGTCAGAACGTGACTTTGTGGATAACCCTGAAAAAGTTAAACAAATATATAAACATGACTGTATTTCTACTATTGAAGAGCTCCATGGTTATGATTCTTTAAGCCACTTTAGGATGGAACATAAGAAGGCCATTGTTCTGGCTCCATATGTCTCTATTTATCCAAAAAGGCACATCAATTGGTCTGTCTTGAGATTTAGGTGGAATTTGTACCACACTAAACAAATCTTAGTTAGATACGGATAAGTGTCAATTGACGAGGCTACCTGCAGATTTTGTGGTAAATCAAGGAACCTTGAAACAGTGAAACATGTATTTGTACATTGTTCTGTATTGAAAGGCTTACGTTTAACCTTTTTTTAAAAGTTTGTATATCTTTACAATTCGTGAGACAGTGACGTGTTTTGCACTGATTGCCTTGCAGGTCGTACCACTTGGGCGGTGTTGGCTGTTACTGGTTTCTTGTAATCTTTACAGCTGGAACAAAAAGATTGATATTATGGAATTATGATGTTGATATTTTAAATTTGCACTCTTGAATTTGAAAGTTTAATCCATTTTATTCTAGATTTATGAACATGTCTTAGGAATTGGATTTATCTATCTGGTGAAATCCCTTTGAATGTTTTATTAAAGAATATTTTATGATACATGTTGCAAATATTATTGTATTGTATTAAGTTGGGATCAATTTTGTAATCAATTTATTTTTTCTCTTCTTTTCTTCAATTGAACATTTGTGTGTTTAATATGAAGTATCTTTGTTAAAGGTTATTTGTTTAACTGTATTATAATAATTACAAAAAGAAATACAGACAGAAGGAAAATATTGAATGCAACTGCATACTGTTTTGTCATGTAAAAATTCAAACAACGTAAAACAATACACACCACAAACCAAGTTCCAAATCTAATAATGCAAGAAAAGAAAAGAAGACTATTGGAAATCAAAAGAAAAGAGCTTACAAATACACCGAATAAACAAAATATAGCAGGACATTGTGGTGTGCTATTAATCAGCCAAAAATGTTACCATGCAGGATAAAAACAGGGCATTTAATTCACTGTGATTAGCCTTAACCTCATTAACTAATTTTCCCATGCAAACCTACCAGTATCAATGATCTATCTTTTCGGGGGGGGGGGTGGGCGCTAGAGAGCCTGCAGCCAAGATGGCCACTAATCCATGAGCTCCCTGGATGACCCGCTGACGGGGGAGGCCACCACCGTACCCACCAGGATAACGTGAGCCCAAAGGCGGGGGCACATTTCTATGTGGGCTGTCTATCTGTGGCCCGAGCCAGGGCTCCAGGGACCACTGTTTTACACCCAAACAGCGCTGAAGAAAGTGTGCTGGGCAGGTGAGGAGGGAGCGGGAGCGCAGAGTCGCAACCGAGGCAACTGCTGGTGGTGGCATATCTGCCCGTGCTCGAGGCTGTTGGGAGAGGCCTAGCAGACCGGAGAAGCTGTGACCCAGTGGCGAACGCCGGGATCGGGAGAGGAGGAGCGAGTGCGGGGAGAACATCCAGTCCTGCATCAGGTGCCGCTCTGGGGGATCTGCGACACGGTGCCACCCCGCTGGTGTCTGGTCCTTGTGCAACATGGTGAGAGGAGGTAATCTCCCCGTATGGGGAGAAGCTTGTCAGTGGCCGCGACTCTTGGCCACCGGCGGCAACACACAGTCCGGGGGTGGGCGGGCCCGGCCCCTGGGAAACACTGCACCGCCCAGCTATGCCCAGCTATGTCGTGGCAGAGATACTTCCTGACATTGTAATTACCTCACAGCAGCCAGCCACTGCTCCTATCACCCCGGCTAACATTGTAATAACCTCACAGCAGCCATCCACTGCTTCTACCACCTGGCTAAACAGGAGCCTGGGAAGCCATCCTGTATAGGACATAGCAAGTCCCAACGGCTATAGCACTCACTGTCCACAGCTCCTGTCTCAATGTAGATGACCCCTCTTTCTTTGAGTCACTGCTCTGCAGATGCCGTAAGTACCTACACACCAGCATCGTGTGGGCGGGAGACCTCAATGTTACCCTAGACCCGATGAAAGACAGATCAGCTGTTGGCACTGGCCTGAGGTCCCGTGCTGCGGACATGATTCAGAGATGCATGGGGGAGTTGGAGTTGGGGGATGCATGGAGGCTTCTATGACCTGAGGGAAGGGAGTACTCATTTCATTCATCAGTGCACAATACGCTTCTAGATTATATACTGGCGAGCCCGCCCTAGTACACAGAACTATTGAATGCATCCTCCTTCCTAGAATACTGTCTTACCACTCGCCTGTCTAGGTTCGGGCTCTGAAGGGGTCTCTCGACACTTCTGGAGATTTAAAGCCACTGGGCCTCATTTCAACTCAGGGGTTAAGGGTTTAACGGCGCCGTCGGCGCCGTTAACCCTTAACGCCTGATTACCATTTTAACGCCTGCTTTTAGCAGGCGTTAAAATGCAAGGCGCTAACCCGCCTTGGCGCTAATTACGGCACCGTAATTTACGGTGCCGTAATTAGCGCCTTCCCCACTCCCATTATGCCCTATGGGGCAAAAATGGGAATGGGGAAGGGTAAATGGGGAATGGGGATTTACCGCCCCACTCACCTTGGAATGGGGCGGTAAATCCGCCATCCACCATGGTGTAAACAGAGTTTACACCATGGTGGTAAAGTAGGGAACTTACCGCCTGGGTCGTAATGAGGCCCACTGTCTTGTCAGACATAGGGCCTCATTACGACTCAGGCGGTAAGGGGTTAACGGCAGCGTAAACAGCGCCGACCTTTACCGCCTGATTCCGAGGTCCCTTAGCGCCATGGAGGTTTTAACACCTGCTTTTAGCAGGTGTTAAAATCCATGGCGCTAAGGGACCATGGAGTTAATTACGCCACCGTAATTTACGGTGGCGTAATTAACGCCTTCCCCACTCCCATTATGCCCTATGGGGCAAAAATGGGAATGGGGAAGGGTAAATGGGGATTGGGGACTTACCGCCCCCGCCAACCTCGGAATGGGGCGGTAAGTCCGCCAACCACCATGGCGTAAACGTAGTTTACGCCATGGTGGTAAAGTCACGGCCCAGGCGGTAACTTACCGCCTGGGTCGTAATGAGGCCCATAGGGCCTCATTACGACCCTGGCGCTAATGGGTTAACGGCGCCGTAAAAGGCTGCGGAGCCGTTAACCCATTAGCGCCTGATTACGAGGTCCCTTTGTGGGACCCGACCTTAACGGCTGGTCTACATCAGCCGTTAAAGTAGGGACCCGCAAAGGGACCCGCAAAGGGACCTTGGTGCTAAGTACGGTACCGCAATTTGCGGTACCGTACTTAGCGCCTTCCCCATTCCCATTGAGCCCTATGGGGCAAAAATGGGAATGGGGAAGGGCCATGGAGGAAGGGGGAATTACCGCCCCGCGAACCTTGTAATGGGGTGGTAATTCCCCCTTTCTCCATGGCGGAGTCGGTAAGTTACCGGCATGGACCATGGTGCTATTAGCACCATGGTTTTCCGCCTGGGTCGTAATGAGGCCCATAGTATTCAAAGGCGAAGTGCTCAGGCTGGTCAAGTCGTACTTCCAGGAGAACTTGGGCTTGGTCTCTATGATGAGCTCCATATGGGAGGCATTCAATGTGGTTCTGTGGGGGGATGTCTGTCCCTGGAGCTGGGAATGTTGAAGACGATACAAAGGCAACTGACTGAAATAGAACTTGAAATGAAGACCCACGAGAGTAGGGCTGAGGAGAGGGACGGCACTGCTTCTAGGGCTGACCTGAGGGACACATTAGAAGGCTTTAATAATCTAGCCGAGCGCGAGGTCAAGTAACTGGCACTGGCCCGTAGATAGGGGGAAGAGGGTAGGCCGGGTAAGCTACAAGCAGCAATGCTTAAATGTGAAAGGGGGACCGCTGATTTCGCTGCCGTGAGGACAACGAACAGTGAAATGGTTATTAAGTCAGAGGCCATACTGGAAGCCTTCCACCAATATTATGAGCGCTTCTACACATCTAAGGGCACGATCCCAGCAGAAGAACTAGTAAGTTATGTGAGGGAAGCATCCCTGCCTGTGTTACAGCGGGAGGTGATAGAAGCACTAGCTGAGCCTATTACCAGTAAGATATTTTTCTTGCAATACGGGCCCTGTCCTCTGCCAAAGCGCCTGGCATGGACATAATAATGGCTGAATTCTACAAGGAGCTGGGCGTAGAGGTAGTTCAACACCTGTTGGCTGTGTGGGAGGAGGGTAGATCAGGTCCCCCAACCATGCATGATGCCGTGATCATGCTGATCCTGAAGTTTGAGAAGGACCCCCTGGACTGTTCCTCATATCACCCTATTTCCCTGTTAAACCTAGATACTAAAATGTTCGCTAAGCTGTTAGCAGATCGATTACTCCCGTACGTCTGGAACATTGTACAGGCGGATCAGTCGAGCTTTATCCTGGAAAGGTCGACCTCACTGAACCTGCGCATGCTCTTCCAATCCTGGCTCAGATTGATCCCAAAGTACAGGCAATGGTGGCTTTGCTTGACATGGAGAAAGCATTCGACTCCGTTGAGTGGAGCTACCTATTTGAGGTGCTGCAGCAGGTAGGCATTCCTGACAGTAGTACGCCTGTTGTATGCCAGAGCGAACGCTCAAATAGGGCTGGATGGTAAGCGATCAAGGACCTTTTGCCAGGGCAGTGGAACTAGGTAGCTGTCATGGTCATGAAGTCAGGGGCACAGGCATGCAGGGCTTGCATGCACAGGAGACCTAGGTGGAAACTGTCCCAGGCTCATGAACAAAAGTAAACAAGAACATCCATTTAACACCAAAAGACTTTTATTATGGACATAGCACTTCAGATGCATTAACCTTGAACATTCCATCCATTAAGCAGGATGCATTAACCTTGAACATTCTATCCATTAAGCAGCCCCAAGTATATTCTTGGGTGTGGCTGCTAATGGATTGCCTTCGCACGTGCTCACTCTATAGGAGTGGCATGGTGTGGCTGGTAAGCTGGCCCTAATGGGCGTGCCCACGATCTCAGCTATATAAGCTGCCCCGATCCTCAAGACAAACGCTTCGCGTTATTCTGCACTTGCAAGCAGCGTAACGCTCACCGTCGCCTGAGGTCAGACTTACCTTTGAAAATCCTGCTTCCTGGACATCCTGCTTCCTGCCAGCATACTAACCAACTGGGGGAAGCTGTTCTTACCTGTACATCTCTTCGGCGAACCAAGTATTCATATTTACTCTTTCCGGAACGCCGCAATCTTCATTTCGGCAACACAGCACGACACGCTCTATTGTCGACAGGTGCGCCTGCAAGGAAAAATAGAAGACAAGGTTAGACATCGAAAAAACAGTCAGTTTAAGGTTGCGCTTCACCATACTTCGCTCTTTCCCTTAAACCATCACTTACCTGCTGTCGAGCATTGCAGTTGCATCCATCATCCGTCCGGCCGCGTCTCGCGTCTCACAGCTGCATTGAGGCTGCATTTCCATCTAAGGGAAGAAAACAGAAGAGAGTCATTATTGCGGGCATAAATAGGTGCAACATATGCAGACATTAAAGAGAACGAACAGCATCACAAGAGCTCAAGAGAGACTTACCAATCATAAGGAGAAGCATAGTCGCAGCTGGACTTCACTAATCCTCATCAGGGATCATCAAAGGAACTAGATCCCATTCGACGCGCCCCTGCCAGAAGTAGCAGGACAGAGAGGTTATCTTCCATAATTCACAGGTGAGCTTTATGGGCCGGCGTATGCTCACAGAAACCGTTCTTTGGGGTGAAGGGTTCCAGAGGTACAGCAATCACAGATTGGCGCACTCACACCTTCTTATCTCCACGCAGGAGCAGTATCACCACGTACCACCACTCACAGCTTTTCTACTGGGGCAGAGGCCTGAAGGGGGTGATTCAAGTTCAGGGAGGGCTGCAACCGTGCCTCAACGCCTCCGCAGAGACCAGGTGAGCGTAACAGTAGGGCTGCCCAATCTCACCTTTACTCTTTGCTATTGCGATTTAGCCGCTAGCAGCCAGTAAATTCGACCTGACGAGAGGTCTGGCATTCGGCGGGGCCGTAGAATTGGTGTCACTGTACGCAGACGATGCAGTCCTATTCTTCAAAGACCCTGCAACTAACCTGCAACCGCTGTCGAAGGTGATAGCAAAGTTTTGGCGGGCCTCAGTATAAATTGGTCAAAGTCAATATTATTCCCACTGATTGAGTCCACTGTGAAGCCCCCTAATACTGAAGGATACAGGCGGGAGCAAAGGGCAGTCACGTACATGTGAGTGCGGTCAGCCACGATGTATGAATGCTACTGGAAGATAACCACATGAGTTATCTGAATACTCTGAGGTCCAAGGTCGAGGGATGGTGTTGATCCCCCTCTCGCTCCGGGGTAGGTTCGCAATCGCCAAAATGGTAGTGATACCCAAACTGCTCTATATTTTTCAAAACATTCCGGTGTGGACGAGTGTCAGATAATTCGCTGAGTTGAAAGCCCAGCTGATTAAGCTGGCCTGGCACCCACGGAATCCACGAGTTAGCTGGGCCACCTTGGTCCTCCCCTGGGAAAGTGGTGGCATTGGCGCAACTGATGTGGAGCTGTACTTCCTGGCAGCACAACTATACTTCGCATCTTACTGAATGCCGAAAGCCCCATATTATCCTCACATACGCACAGAGCGATGCTCGGTGTGACCATATACTCTGCAAGGGGTCTTAATATCTAGGCGAGTGTCGGATAAATGTAAATTCGACCCAGTGGCATGCACGGTAAATGCACAGTCCTGAAGCATCTGCGGGTCAACATCCCCTTTGACCCATGCTTCCAGTTATGGAATATTGAGTGCCTACTACCATCATGTGATGAAGCCGTGGTCCAGGAATGGCGAAAAGAGGGGATTGAACACATGGCCGATTTATACCCATGGGGAACATTCTTGTCCCAGGAACAATTTTCCGTAAAGATGGGAGTGGGGATTGGACCTGTAGGCCCTTTAAGCGAGGTAGCGCTATATGAGATGGATGGGGATGCAGATTTTACTCTTACGCCAATAATAACACCAACTCAGGAAGTTGGCAAAAACATAACTGTTTTAATTGCAATTATATAAAACAGGGGGCCTCATTACGGGTTTGACTGTAGCCATGCCCTTAATAAGGGCATGGCTGCCTCCAAAACCGTGTCCGGGTTCCCTGATTGGGGAATTACCGGGCCATTCCGAGTTTGGAGGGCCCGGTAATTCCTCCTTCAGGGAACCCGGGCCCGGACGTTCCCCATTCCCATTTGAGCCCCCATAGGGCTCAATGGGAATGGGAGCGGGAGCTAACAACGGGCCGATTACGACTGGCCCGTTGTTAGCTCCCTGGTCTCCTTGCGTGACCCGGTAAGGACGCCTGGTTGTACCAGGCGTCCTTACCGGGTCCCGCGAGGGGACCTTGTAATATTGCGGAATGGTGTTAACGGGGCCGCCACCATTACCCATTCTGCAATTCTCGTAATGAGGCCCAGGGAGTGCAACGGACATCAACGAACGTCCACTCAAATCTCTCTCAAGAGTTCTCAAAGCATTTCATAAAAAATGACATTTATATAGTAAAAACTTGTCATCATTGATGTCATACTATGTGGCAAAATAAGAAAAACTACTTGAGGTTGTGATAGGCTCAAGGGGAACATCTAGGTATACTTTCTATGGGTGATAGGATTGTGTTTGGATACACCTCTAGCACAAGTCATTTTCACCGTCATGAAATACACAACGTTTCATTGACTTTCAAACTATAGGGCTCTTTGCGATGTGGCCCTCTATGATTGGTTGCACACTTGTGCCCTTCTGGAATATTCCACTTGCCAGCAGCACGCAAGCTGGTACCCAGGTGCTTGTGGGTGGACTTGACCATGCCTTCCCACCCAATTAGCCCATCATCCATCATCACTGCTGCTGTCTGCCTTTCGAATTGTCTTTGAACTCGGCCTTGCAAAGTATCACTGTGCCTGAGAATAGATGGAAGTGTGAGCATGGTCTTATCTGCAAGTCTCGGTGTAGCTTGCCTAAAGTCTATTTTCATCTCGACCATGTGACAGGAGACCATGTTTTTATCTCCTTCTTCGTATTAAATACAATTAAATGAATAAAACCTGCCACTCATAGGGCCTCATTCCGAGATTGGAGGTAGTCATGGCACTATTTGCGCCATGACTGCCTCCAATAACGGTACCGGCACAGGTCTCGTTCAATGGGGACTTACCGGTGTAGTCCGACCTTTGCAGGACTGGTAAATCCCCATTGAAAAAACCATTCCCCATTCCCATTTGAGCCCCCATAGGGTTCAATGGGAAGGGGGAAGTAGCTAATAACGGTACCGCAATATGCGGTACCGTTATTGGCTCTGATTTCCCTTAGCGGGTCCCGTCCATAACGCCTGGTCAGACCAGGCGTTAAAGGATGGACCCGCTAAGGGAACTCGTAGTAGGGCGGTGAGGGATTACCGGCACCAGTCTCCTTACCAGTGCCCGTTATCCCTTACCGCCCTACTTGTAATGAGGCCCATAGTGTTTTGACATTACACCTCCACAGGAGCTCGCCTCGCTTCTCAAGTTCATTGTATCTTCTCGAATAGATAACCAGTTTTTTGGCTGCCCAACCCCTTGACACTGGGCCAGACAACCTTTCTCGAATCTTCCTTCATCGTCAGCTATTTTCTTCTATTGCGCCACACTTTCATACCTTCTGTTGATGGGATCCTAGTTTGCTAAAACACGATGTTGAACATCCAATTCTATATACATATATATATATTGGTGGCACTGCATGCAGTCTATTCACTACATATATATATTGGTGGCACTGCATGCAGTCTATTCACTATGCATAGCCAGCCCTTACTTAGTCTACTTGCGCTTCAACATCTGTACAATTATAAAACGGCTTGCAGTTTCTTCAGTGCTCTCCGCATGTGCAATCTTCATTCCGCACATGAAATGTAACTCGACTCTTTACTTCGTCATCAGAATCTATAAGGTCTATATACTTTCTTCATTGGCATCTCTTCTGGGTGCGTCATTTCTGCTTCGTGTGACCTCACCAGTCTTCTATTTCATTCATTTTCACACTGCTTCCAGAACCTCCTTTAAAAGACTGTGGGCCTCATTACGACTATGGAGGTAGCCATGCAGCTATTTGTGGCATGGCTACCCCCATACCGGGTACCGGGTCTGGGTTCCCTGAATGGGGAAATACTGGGCCATTCCATCCCTGGAGGGCCAGGTATTTCCCCATTCAGGGAACCCGGACCCGGTACATCCCCATTCCCATTTGAGCCCCCGTAGGGCTCAATGGTGATGATGCTAACAACGGGCCCGTTAATGACGGGCCCGTTTTTAGCATCCTGGGCTGCTCGCGGGACCCGCTAAGGACGTCTGGTAAAACAGCGCCGTTGACCCCTTAACGCACTCCTCGGAATAAGGCCCTGTCACTTCTCTGTGAGTATATCATATAGGGCTTTCTCAATGGATACTTGTTTTGAGAATTCTTCGGGGTATAGGGACCATTATTGGCGTCATACATGTCGCAATTTCTGGTTTCCAACATATAGGCAAAATGGGGGACGGACTTGCGGTAGAGGCACTTGGTCCTCCTCTACACTCCCCTCTCTGGTTGATTCATCAACCACTCTCCCATCAGTCTTCACATCTAGAAATTCTTGTCTGAAAAAGGCTTCTTCGGAGTCCATATCGTCATTACTCCTTTCAGAGATCCTGCTGATTTGACATGTTCAGCAACACTCCAGGTCATGTGACTACATTGTCCATTCGGGCTGCAGTAGATCCATCTTCTCACATACTTCTTCTGGTTTCTTGGACACAGGAACTTTGTTCCCTCAGGTGCTAGAATGATTGCTTCTATATACTTTTTGATTTGTTCATCTGTCTGCTCTTTGGGTCCAAATTCTGACTCGACATCGGTCATGATCTTCATTCCTACTGCTTTCCTTGCTGTCTTCTTGCACTGTGTAATTTTTACTCTGATCACACAGAATCCAAACATGATCATCACCAAACAATGCTCCAAGAAACTTAAAGATATTCACCATCCATTGTGGGACCCATGAGAAGATCAATGCAAACCAGCTGTCATTTGCAATATCTTCTACTTCATCTTCCATCTTGATGTGCAAGTTTGTCACCATTGTTATGGCCTCTGTAAAGGTCCCATTCTCTTCATCGTGAGAAGGTGTGCATGTGCAACATGTTTCTCTGATTTTAGCACAAACACCCCCATCCATGGCTGTAATCATATCCAAGACATATCTTTTCTGCAAGGTCATCAGCCTTATGGCTCTCAGTTCTTCTTTGATATCATTGAATACCTTTATGGCAGTGTGATCATCTGCAGGAGCTCCCATCTGGTAATCTGTAACCATTTGGCATTCATACACAAAAGCAAAATATGGACCAATAGAATGAAGATAACAGGATTCTGCTTTAGTTTTTCAAAATCTTAGCAAAATTTATTGTTTATTTCACATAAATAAGCAATGAATACTTACTAATGAATACTTAAAATAAAAAAAGGCTCAACCTGTACACAACTATTCCCATCATTCATCATTCATACCTAACTCATACATACCATCTTCATACTAACACCTATTTCATATGTGGGTGATTATTGTCCCCAAACAGAAACACCCGTTTTTGAAAATTAGAGTCCAACACTCTTGTGTGTTTTAGATGTGGCCCTCTGTGTTATTACAAGGGGTTTCTTGCTACACGTGTTTCGGTTGTAGTTTACTGGGCGGAAACTTCCTTGCCCCAATATTCTAGCCAACCTTCATCAGGACGGAGTGCAACTGTCCAGTATGTGTTGCCTCTTGATAGGATGGGTGAGCCTCTCAATCTATAAAATAATAATAATATAGATATTATCATTCACGGAAGCCTATAAGACTTACCTCAGGTCTCGAGTGACTGCAGCATTCGTCTTTGCATTGGTACCGGGCAATGGTCGTCTCCTTGTTTACAGCGCCATTGTATGGAATGGATTAGGTCGTAGAGATGGAAGAGAGACTCATCTTCACTCGTATTTTATGAAATTTCAGTAATAGTGGCGTCCGTAATACACATATAACACCTCAAATTAGATATACTGCCTCATTACACGGTAGACGGTAAGGGTTAACGGTCACCGGTAATGGTACCGGTGACCGTTAACCCTTACCACCTTACTACGAGGTCCCTTAGCGGGTTAGAGAATTTAACACCTGCTTTTTGCAGGTGTTAAAAACCAACCCCCTAAGGGACGTTGGTGCTAATTACGGCACCGCAAATTTGCAGTACCGTAATTAGCACCTTCCCCATTCCCATTATGCCCTATGGGGCAAAAATGGGAATGGGGAAGGGCAATGGGGGAAGGGGGAATTACCGCCCCACCAACCTTGGAATAGGGCGGTAATTCCCCTTTCCACCAAGGCGGTGCTGGTATTTTACCGGCATGGACCAAGGTGCTATTAGCACCTTGGTTCACCGCCTACCGTGTGATGAGGCCCATAATGTATAAGGCTAGATCACGGACGCTCGACGAGGGCAAGTGTAAATACATGTTCCCAACGCTAAATGTAGCGTGTCCCAGAGGATTATGGGGCGTGTAGTTTGTAAAACAGGCTAAGGCTACAGACATGAAGGTTGCATTCCGAGTTTGGAGGCAGCCATGGTGCTATTAGCACCATGGCTGCCTCCAAACCCGGGTCCGGGTAGTCGGAATGGGGACTTACCGGGTCATTCCAACCTTGGAGGACCCGGTAAATCCCCATTCTAAATTCCATTCCCCATTCCCATTTGAGCCCCCATAGGGCTCAATGGGAATGGGGAAGGAGCCAATAACGGGCCCGTAAATAGCAGGCCCGTTATTAGCTCCATGGTCCCTTAACGGCTCCCGCTAAGGGCGGCTGGTAAAACCAGCCGGCCTTAGTGGGACACGCTAAGGGACCTCAGAATACGGAGGTAAGGGGTTACGGGCACCGGCATCCTTACCGGAGCTGGAAACCCCTTAACTCCAACCTCTTAATGAGGGCCTATGTCTATGCTGGGTATGGCATATCCCAGTACATTACTCACCTCTATGTCTATGGGGGTCATTATGAGTTGGGCCGTAAGGGATTACCGGCACCGTTAAGGAGGCCGGTGCCGGTAATCCCTTACTGCCCAATTCCGAGGTCCCTTAGCGGGAACCGTAAGGAACGTGTGGTCTGACCACACGTCCCTTACGGGTCCCGCTAAGGGTCCCGCTAAGGGACCAGGGCGCTAATAACGGGCTTGCTAGTCGCGAGCCCGTTATTAGCACCCTCCCCATTTCCATTGAGCCTTATGGGGGCTCAAATGGGAATGGGGAATGGTTTGTTCAATGGGGACTTACCGGCCCCGCCAGGGTCGGATGCACCGGTAAGTCTCCATTGAACAAGACCGGTGCCGGACCCAGTATTGGAGGCAGCCATGGCGCAAATAGCACCATGGCTACCTCCAATCTCGGAATGAGGCCCTATGTCTACGCTAGATATAACATGTCCTAGTGCATTATGGGGAGCGTAGTCTCTAAACAATAGATGTAGAGTATTTAGCAGACTAAGGCCACAGATCTAAAGATTACTCACCTCAATCGGCCTCATTACATGTATGGCGGTTAACGGCACCGGTAGAGGTGCCAGCACCATTAACCCCCTACCGCCTCATTACGAGGTCCGCTCGTGGGACCCGCTAAGGACGCCTGGTTTTACCATATGTCCTTAGTGGGTCCCGCAAGCGGTCCAGCATGCTAACAACGGGCCCGTCATTAACGGGCCCATTGTTAGCATGCTCCCCATTCCCATTGAGCCCTATGGGGGCTCAAATGGGAATGGGGATGTACCGGGTCTGGGTTCCTTGAATGGGGAAATACCGGGCCCTCCAAGGTCGGAATGGCCCGGTATTTCCCCATTCAGGGAACCCGGACCCGGTACCCGGTATGGTGGTAGCCATGCCGCTAAAAGCGACATGGCTACCTCCATACCTATCATGAGGCCCAATGTCTATTTAGAGCTATTAGCACCATGGCTGCCTCCAAACCCGGGTCCGGGTAGTCGGAATGGGGACTTACCGGGTCATTCCAACCTTGGAGGACCCGGTAAATCCCCATTCTAAATTCCATTACCCATTCCCATTTGAGCCCCCATAGGGCTCAATGGGAATGGGGAAGGAGCCAATAACGGGCCCGTAAATAGCAGGCCCGTTATTAGCTCCATGGTCCCTTAACGGCTCCCGCTAAGGGCGGCTGGTAAAACCAGCCGGCCTTAGTGGGACACGCTAAGGGACCTCAGAATACGGAGGTAAGGGGTTACGGGCACCGGCATCTTTACCGGAGATGGAAACCCCTTAACTCCAACCTCTTAATGAGGGCCTATGTCTATGCTGGGTATGGCATATCCCAGTACATTACTCACCTCTATGTCTATGGGGGTCATTATGAGTTGGGCCGTAAGGGATTACCGGCACCGTTAAGGAGGCCGGTGCCGGTAATCCCTTACTGCCCAATTCCGAGGTCCCTTAGCGGGAACCGTAAGGAACGTGTGGTCAGAAATGCTGAGTCCTTGGCATACTGTACCTAAGAGATAAATCAACCGCTGTTCAAATTTATGTAGGCCGATAGCAATATCTCTGCCGCGAGTTCTCGGTCTAATAGTTTGTAAAACAAACCACTTGATATCAGTGGGCCTCATTGCGAGTTTGGAGGTAGCCATGCCATTTCTAGCGGCATGGCTACCTCCAAACTCAGGTCCGGGACCGGGTCCCGCAAAAAGGGACTTACCAGGCCATTCTGACCTTGGAGGGCCCAGTAATTCCCTTTCGTGTGATCCGGACCCGGTACATCCCCATTCCCATTTGAGCCACCATAGGGCTCAATGGGATTGGGGAGGATGCTAACAACGGGCCCGTTAATGACAGGCCCGTTGTTAGCATCCTGGTCTGCCAGCAGGTCCCGCTCTGCACGTCTGGTCTGGCCAGGCGTCCAGAACGGGACCCGCTGCAGAACTCGTAATGTGACGGCCCATTATGAACGGTGCCGGTCCCTTACCGGCACCGTTCATTCCATGGCCGCCACACTCGTAATGAGGCCCAGTGTCTTTGTGATTTTGTTTGATGAAATGATCAACTAGTGGCTTGTCTGGGACTTGATTGCGGATACAGGACCGATGTTCTCCTATCCTTATTCTCACCTCTCTTGTGGTCTTCCCCACATAGAGTAGGTTACAGGGACAGGAGATGATGTAAATTGCATTTTTAGTTCGACAATTAGTATGGCTTTTCAATGTCCATGTAATGGTGTCATGTTGGAATACATTTTTAGTTTCTGTCATAGGGCAGACAGCGCAGTGACCACACTTGTAATGACCAGTAACGGGTGGTAGACCCCATTGGTTCAAGAGTGTTGGTTCTTTTAATCTCTCTCGATACGTGTGAACTAGCCTTTGGCACAAATTACTATTGCGCTTGAAGGCAAATATAGCTTTCTTGGAGAGAGTACCTGGGTTTTTTACCAAATCCCAATTGCGGTTAATGATGCGCTTAATATCATTACTGACAGGATTATACGTGGTCACACAGACCAACCTTTCGCTGTGTTTTTTTTCCTTGCTGGTCAGGCATATTTCTCTGTCGGTATGCGCTGCTCTCTTTTGGTTGTTTTTTATCAGTTTCTTCGGATACCCCCGCATCCGCAGCCGTTCTTTCAGTTGTGTAGCATGTTCATTATAATCCATCCTTGCCATGCAGTTGCTCCGTGTGCGTAGAAATTGCCCGTATGGCAGGTTGTATGTTAGGCCATCGGGATGAAAGCTTGTATAATGTAACAGTGTGTTTTTATCTGTTTTCATCCTGTATAGTGAGGTAGTGAGAGTATCTCCTGTTTTTTTAATCATCAAATCTAGAAAACTAATCTGATCCTTACTCCACTCGATTGTGAACTTATTTTTCTCGCCGTATGTATTCAACCATGCATGAAATCTCAGTAGGGATGCACTACTCCCTTTCCAGATGACAAACACGTTGTCTATATAACGTTGCCATATATGCAATTTGTTGGCAAATTCCTGCTGACATTCAGTGGTATTGTTAAGGATATCAGATATGTAGTGGGCCTCAAAGTTGCCCATGTAGAGATTAGCCACATGGGGAGCAAAGATTGCCCCCATGGTCACACCCTTCTGTTGCTTATACAGTTGTTTTTTAAATAGGAAAAAATTCTCTGTCATGGCAATTCTGGAACACTCGAAAATTAATTCTGTAGGTGGTTTTTGCGGTGTATTGCGTGTGTCTAGATATTCAGCAAGTACATTCAAACATTTAATTTGGGGTATTGACGTGTACAGGGATTCCACCTCCATGGTCACTATCAGATCTCCTTCTTCAATATTCAAACCCTGTAGCATTTTTATCATATCTGTTGTGTCTTTTATATATGCGGGCATTGCGAGTACAAAAGGTTTCAGAAAGAACTCGCTATATATGGACAGGCGTTCCAGGAGGGAGTCTATAGCAGACACAATGGGCCTCATTACGACCCAGGCGGACTTCGCGGTGCTAAATGCACCGCGAAGCATGGCGGAAAGCCGCCGATAGCGCCATGGGGGTTGGCGGATTTACCGCCCCATTCCGACCTCGGCGGAGCGGTAAATCCCCAATCCCCATTCTGCCCTTCCCCATTCCCATTTTTGCCCCATAGGGTATAATGGGAGTGGGGAAGGAGTTAATTACGCCACCGTAAAATACGGTGGCGTAATTAACAACGAGGTCCCGTAGCGCCATGGTTTTCTCCGGCTGGTAAAACCAGGCGGAGAAAACCTCCATGGCGCTACGGGAACTCGTAGTATGGCGGAGAGGTACGCCATGCACTACGCTGGCGTAATACCCTCTCCGCCAGGGTCCTAATGAGGCCCAATGGGTCTTCCGGGGGGGTTATCCCTATTTATTTGCATTTTGGGCAGTATGTAAAAAGCCTCCTTTTTAGGGTGTTGTCTATTCAGGAACCGTGTTTCAGCAGTACATATCCATTCTTCTCAAAGAGCATAGTCCATAATCTCTTCGATTCTTGCTGATCTCAGTCAAGTTTTTTTATATGAGATGGTATCGACCAGGAGTCTCAGGCATTCCGTCTCGTATTTGGTCCATCAGGACAATCCCGCCCCCCTTATCTGCGGGTTTGATTGTTAAAGTTTCCATCTCACTCAAGTTTTTAAGGCATGTTCTCTCTTCACTATTAAGATTATCTTTGTGATACTTTTTCTTCTTTATGATGTCTAATACCTGTCTTGTCACTCTGTTTTCAAAAGTGACTATTTCAGGAGGACATACGTGTGGAGGAGGATTAAAGTGAGATGTTTTCTTTAAGCCAGTGATGTTACACTCAGTTTGTGTTGACAACAGCCCCTCTGGTCTTTCTTGATTTTGGCTGGGCAAGTATATTTCAAAGAAATGTTTCAGTCTGATGTTTCTCAAAAACTGATGCAATTCAAGTTCAACAT
This sequence comes from Ambystoma mexicanum, assembly GCF_040938575.1. Classification (NCBI taxonomy): domain Eukaryota; kingdom Metazoa; phylum Chordata; class Amphibia; order Caudata; family Ambystomatidae; genus Ambystoma; species Ambystoma mexicanum. The sequence continues at coordinate 312,552,181 of NC_090932.1, forward strand.
TGAATGGATCGGCTTTCGTGACAGGGATATATGACAGTCCTTTAGAGAGAAGGTCAGCTTTAATGGTGCTCAGAACGTGTGTGGACAGATTGAATATCGGGATGGTATCAGATGCTATTGGTTCGAGTACCACTGTTTGGTCCTGACTCCTTGTTGTTGTGCTGTTCTTTGTCGTGGTCATCCCGTGGTCCCCCTTTGAAAAAAAAACCTTGTTGTGAGACTTCTCTATGGCCTCTCTGTGATGGGCCAGATAGACCACTTAATGATGGATCTGATCCACTTGAGGACCCTGAGAAATTAGAGAAAGTGATTACCCTATTATTGCGACGCAGGTTCTGAATTTGATTTACCGTTGGATTGGTAAAGAACCCTTCTCTTAGATATGGGTATGTTTTATCTTCTTTGTAATTTGAGATATCCTTTTGTAATTTTAATATTTTACGGTCAAGGTTTATTTGTTTAAATGTATTAATTTCAATGTCTAAGTTTTCAAGTAATTATTTAGCGTCTTGTATATTCTTATTCTCTAGAAATTCCTTTTCAAGGACTTCCAATTCCTCACCGTTTCTTTGTCTCTTCCTCTGCGGTCTCAATTATTAAAATAATCAAGTCACGTGAGCAGCGGTTTCCAACTCTGCTAACGTTTTTTGGGAATTTTGGATTATCTACAAAAATACAAGGAATGTTCCTCACCTGGAGTCCTTGCGGGATAATTCCTGCTCTCGAATACTCCAACATAAACTTTCCATGGAGTTCTGTGGGTATGATTTTTTTCTTTTTTTGCAATATTTTCTCAATGTCTTTTTCACCACCCGTTGATTCCGCTATTTGGTTTTTAGTAAGTAGAGCGGGTGTCTCAAGTAATGTCTTGTAATGTTCGTCCGAAAACGAAAACAGGTTCACACTATCCATAACTTAGTGGACCTTATTACAGTTGATGCCCTTCTAGCCACGGGCGGTCCTTTACAAATCTGATAAATATAATGGTGCCTGGTCGCTATCTATGGTCCTCCAGGTGAGTATACATACACAAAAGCAAAATATGGACCATTGCATTCGCCATTGTCTGGATCCCTGGCATGCAGATTGTCACGAATACTGCCGAAGTCTGACTGAATAACCTTTGTTCATATGGAATAGAATCAAAGGTTTCTATTGATTTAGATGAAAAGTAGTTCTACCTCTTTGTTTGATTGAGAAATTCAACTGATCTCCTCTTTTTCAGGTGTGCATCTGCTTTTGGAAACTCTCCAATATTCAGGTCAATCTTCGGAAATCACCAATGCTGGAACATGAACAAACACTATAAAATACAGCCCTCCAGTCCTTGGGCAGCTTCATGTAAGCTTTGGATCCACAGGCCCAGTAGTGGTCCATTATCACTACTCTTCCATCCTTCATTCCTGGTAAATTGAAAATTCGATCGCACTGCTGGTTCATTCCAACCTTTCTTGTACCATTGTTTCTGAAACATAGTTCTGTACTGGCTAGAGGTACTATCTGCAACAGGCCTCCTCTATCATAAACCCATGTCAGCAATTTTGCAATCTTCGGCCAATGCTGTTTGCATACTATCTCTGCAGTTTTTATAACTGGCTCATAGTATCCTGTAAGTGCTGGCGCTTTACACACAACCAGGCCTTCCTCCCATCCATATGGAGAAAGTACTGTTGCCTTAATTTTCAGCTGACCTCTCTCCTTGTATCTTCGTATTTCTTCAAAGTTCTTTCCTTGACAATTGAGTTTCTTGTTTATTTCCCATCTGATTCCTGCTCCCTTCATTCAAGGCTGTTCATATCTTATCACATGATCTCTGGTATGTGCTCTCGCTCTTGTCTTTGAATCTTGCACATAATCATCTTCTTCTGGAGCTGTCCATTCAGTCACACACACCAAGGTTGCTGTTCGACCCTGGAACTGACCCCTCGTATGGCAGAGTACAAGGTGCGTCAGGCAGTGAGCTTTCTGGTCTTCTACTTCTATAGCTATGAATATCTTGGAATTCCCCATAGCATAGGGTAGGAGAGCACAAACATAACAACTCTCCTTGGATGTCCTTTTTCCCACCTCTTTATGTGTTGATACCACATGGTATTCCCCAAATATGCTGTACTGTCTAGATAATTATTTAACTCATAATCATCTTCCCTTGTGCTTCTCTTGTGTCTCCCTCTTGCAAGGAGGTTGCGTGCATAATGCTCATGAAGTACATCAATAAGGGTCCTTCCTACAGGGGGAATTATAGGAACACTTGTCAGAGAAATGGGAGACCTTACACGTGTCATTGGTGTAGGGATAATCACAAATGGCCTCAGTATTTCAGCAATAGACAATTCTGCATAAGTTACTGGAGTAGGAAGAATCAAAGGAACTTCTACCTTACTTGGGCCAATGAAGTAAACAGCATGGATTAGCAAAATCATAAAAACAATAATGAATGTTGAGCACACATATATTATGCACCAATACATCAATCCCCACCATTTTCTATTCGCCACACGTCAGTGAGTTTGCTCACTTTCTGGAACTGTACCATTCTCGACAGTCCACATTGTGCCTGCGTACTCCTTTAAGGAAGGAAAAGCCCTTTTTCATCAGGCAACCTTGTTAAATGATCAGGTAGTTGCAGGATCTGTTCAACTATCGCCACAAGTAACCTCCTAATTACAGCGCCATTCTTAGGATCTTGCAGAAAAACACGTATATTAGTACTCGCCCAAAAGAGCAGGATATGCTCAGAGTATGTATACAAAGACAGCGAGAAGTAGTCTATGGGCACCTGCCTCTGACAGGACCATGGGCTTAACCAAAGAGAAACTTAGTGAGGAAGGAATCTGGAAACTGTTCACGTTTCCAGTCGTCGAACTCGAACTCTAAATTTGGCATATTTAGCACATCAACACTTTCTAAAGTCCAAACCAAAGATTTCTGTGGCTCGAGAACTTTGCTTTGCACTCCTGCTATAATATCTATAAAGAGTGTCTGGGGTGAGCCACAGACCAAATGCACACTTAGCTTCCTTTTTCCTCGTCATCGATCGAGTCTGCACATGCTAAACTTCTTCTTGTCTTGCTTCTGAATTGATGGGTGGGGATGCATCGGTCTCACCAGCATAAGGTTTCACTTCGCCCAAGTGTATCTATGGACATCTTTCTAGGACCTTTAGTGTTGAGGGAGTAACATTCTCAACAATAAAGGGACCACTAAAATGGGGCTCGTGCCACTTCCTTGTGAAGTTGCGCACTAGGACTGAATCGCCAATAAGTAATTTAGGTGCAGGAAATAGTTCTTGAAATCTGGTTTCTGAATGGTCTTCATCTGTGTCCTGAGACCGACACCCCTTGCGCTTGAGTTGATCTGAAATGACAGAGATACTAGCGATCATACATGTCAAATAAGTATGTAACTGATTTCCTAACATTTCTGCAGTGTTCTGGGCATCACTTCTGCTCCTCGATGGAGGAAACAAAGGCATTCTCATTTGTCTCCTGTCACTACCTTGTAGGGTGTGAAGTGGTGGTCTGACACAGGCTGATTCCTTAATACATATAATGCAAGCCATCCCTTTTTCAATGTTAATTTCAGTTTGGCTATTCTCTCTTTAAGGTGGCCGTTGAGTATCCCACATAACCTGTTCGCTTGCGGTGATAAGCAGAAGAAAACATGTGTTTTATACTAAGCAATAGCCTAATCTGATCAAATACTTCATTAACAAAATGGGGCCCATTGTTGGATCTCAGCACCTCACATACTTCTGATCTAGGAAAGACTTCTCAGACTAAAAATGTCACTGTGCAAGTGGCATCAGGGTGTGTACAAGGACCTGCGTCAATCCACCTAGAAAAGGGACACACCACCACTGTCATATACCTGTATCCACTACATACTTGCAGCATATCAACATTGTCAATATCTAAATGCTGAAAAGGACAGTTCGGTAAAGCAATCGTTCGCAGTGTGTGCCCAGTGGTAAACGTTTGACATACAATGCAATTTACTACATAAAATGCAGGGTGTTCTAACAGGTACAGTACAAACCAGTCCTCTGCAATAGCTACTGCTAGACTTTCCCTAGTTACATGCGCAGGGTAGTGCAGCTGTTCAAGCGCTACCCTTAACAAGCCTGCAGGCATCACCGGCTTTCCAGTACTGTCCTGTCGCCACAATGCTTCAGAGGGGTATAAAGAACACCCCCTTCGTTTCCATAATTCTTACTCTTCCTGTGGTGCACAACCTTTAACCTCCATCAAATGTGTTCTAGATAAATGATTACACCCCTCGTTTACAGTCATAACTGTAACAACATTTTCCTTTACATCTGGAGTATCAAAACTTGAAATATCTGCTGAATATGCAACCCTTTTGGCCTATTTGTCTGCGGCTTCATTCATGCGAGAGATAAAGTCAGTTTGCTTAGTATGTGCTGCGCATTTAACTATTGCAATGGCTACTGTGAGTTGTAGTGCCTTGATAAGCCTTTCCAATAATGCTGCGTGTTGCACTGGAGTGCCGTCCGCTCGGAGGTAGCCCCTCCTTTTCCAACGTGCTAGCCCTGCGTGCACGGTTGGCGTCACATAGGTGGAGTCACTGTACAACATCACTTCCTGCCCTGCATGTTTCTTGAGTGCAACAATAAGCGCCACTAATTCTGCTGCTTGTGCTGAAAAGTGAGACGGTAGTCTTGCACTTGCTACCACTTCAAATTCCCCATTGGCGCTGTGTCTTACCACAGCTGAACCTGAACGCCTTTCCCCATCAGTTGGATCAATATTTGAAGATGCATCAATAAAGAGAATCTCCCCCCTTGCTAGTGCATTTTCCTTTACGCATGGGATATCGTCATAGAACTCCTCATAGCGCAATCATGCACATGCTCACCCTCTGCCACAGGCTCAACTACAAAGGTGGCAGGGTAACTATTTTACACATTTCAGTTTTGATTGCGGGAAGCCTTCTGAGATGTCAGTGTACCCTAAAGTTTCTCCAAAAGGGCAAACAAAGCATGTTCAACAAACAAAGTCATAGAACACCCCATCACAGTACTAGTAGACTTCTCTATTATGAACGCGGCTGCTGCCAGCGTTTGTTTGCAAGGAAAGTGCCCTCTCATACCTGGATCTAAAATCAGGTCTGTACCCCAATGTAGTCCTCTGTGTAAGCACCGCTGTCATGACTATCTCATTCGTATGTGAGAACAAAAAGAATTCCTCATCATAGTTGGGAATTCCTAAAACTGGAGCTGTACAGATTGCTTTCTCCAATTCTTCAAACCCTCCCTCCATTTCCTCAGTCCATTCTATTTTTTCTTGTTCACTTGTGCTTTCTTCAGAGCCTGCAAAAGGCGTCTTGTGTATGAAATATAATCAAATACCCATGCTCTAACATAGTTGCATAATCCCAAAAACTGCTGCATTTGTTTTATCGTGTGCAGTTTTTCATAATCCCCTCAGCTCTTTCAGGTGTGACTCTCTCCCTCATGTGAGATTAACTAACCTATATACAACACCTCTTCTTGACAATATTGCAACTTCTCCTTGTCCACTGTATAGCCCTTGTCTGCTAGAATAGTCATTAACTGAATTGAATCTTGCCTGCACTCATCTTCTGTCGTGCTACAAACCAAAATGTCATCTACGTACTGCAGCACAACACTTTGTAAATCAATATTGCTTAGGTCCATCTGCAGGACCCTATTAAAGATTGATTGAGACTCACAGTACCCTTGGGGCAAACAAGTGCTCTTCAGCTTAGTGTGGCAAAATGTAAATGACGTAAGGTCTTGGGAGTCCTTAAGCAACGGGATTGTGAAAAATGCATTTTTCAAGTCAATCACCGTGAAATATCGTGCCTCTGCTGGGATACTACATAAAATCATCACCGGATTCGGAACTAAAGGACACTCTGCCTCTACAATCTGGTTAATTGGTCTCATATCCTGAATAAATCTCCATGATCCCCCCTTCAATTTCTTCACAGGGTACACCAAGGTATTACACAGTGACTCGGATGTCACTAAAATACCTTGTTCCATCATTGCTGATATAGGGGGTCATTCCGAGTTTGGAGGTAGCCATGGTGCTACTAGCTCCAAACTCAGGTCGGGGTCTGGGTAGGCGGAATGGGGACTTACCGGGACATTCCGACCTTTGCGGACCCGGTAAGTCCCCATGCCAAATACCATTCCCCATTCCCATTCGAGCCCCCATAGGGCTCAATGGGAATGGGGAAGGCGCTAATAACGGGCCCTCAAATTACGGGCCCGTTATTAGCTCCAAGGTCCCTTAACGGGTTTCGCTAAGAACGGCTGGTCAGACAAGCCGTTCCTGGTGGGACCCGCTAAGGGACCTCGGAATAGGGCGGTAGGGGGTTACCGGCACCGGCTTCCTTACCGGTACCGGTAACCCCTTACCGCCCAACTCGGAATGACCCCCCCATAGTCTTAAAAATACCCTCATGCGCCTCTCAAGACATTGGGCCTCATTCCGAGTACGGCGCTAACCAATGGCGCTATTAACGCCTTGGTTGACGCCGTACCCAGACCGGCAGCGCCTTGGTGGATGGCGGAATCACCGCCCCATTCCAAGGTTGGCGGGGCGGTAATTCCCCATTCACCAAGGCTCTTCCCCATTCCCGAATGAGCCCCCATAGGGCTCAATGGGAATGGGGAAGATGCAAATAACGGTGACCGTTCATTACGGTCACCGTTATTGGCTTGGAGGCCCCTTTGCGCCCTCGACTTTAACACCTGCTCAAAGCAGGCATTAAGGGCGAGGGCGCAGAGGGAACTCGGAGTATGGCGGTAAGGGATTACCGCCACCGGTCTCGTTACCGGTGGCCGCTATCCCTTACCGTCATACTCGGAATGAGGCCCATTGGGTACTGTCTTGCTCGAGGTAAAATTGCTCTTGGCTTCAATTTAATCTTAACCTCCCCTATCCCCTTCAATTGGCCTACGTCATAGGGCCCGTAGTCCATAAAGAGTTTGGCACTTTTTCTAAATCTTCATCAGAAAATGCTGGGCGCTGCTGCAATATCACCATTCGCTGTGGTATTCCTCTTTTCTCTATTCTGATCCAATTTGTAATGCTCATCTTGAATATTACTTCATCATCTGATGGATCATCCCTGAACCTATCCTTGTCAGTGACGTCAGTCAATCTTTACCCTTCCCCAATGGCAATCACTGTTCTCCATGGCCTGCCCTCGTCATCTGTTCCTTCGAGCATGGCCAATTCCCCTCGCACTATGGCTGCATTTAACTCTAGGGGAATAGTCTGTCCCCCCTCTTCGTCCATAGGTATCTGTGGCCTGAACAAAAACTCATCAGGTATTCTCATAATCTTTCGCACTGAGCCGGGTAGCCATGTCAACAAAACGAGTACCCCCAAAAAAAACCTTCTGGTTCTAATGGCATTCCTCGCAGAGCCATTTGCCCTGTAAACGCCAATATAAACTCGCCCACATTCATATAATGTATCCCTGGAGTACAACACACTATGGGCCTCATTCCGAGTAGGGCGGTAAGGGATACCGGGCACCGGTAAGGAGACCGGTGCCGGTAATCCCTTACTGCCCTACTATGAGGTCCCTTAGCGGGTCCCTTCCTTAATGCCAGCTCTGACCTGGTGTTAAGGACGGGACCTGTTAAGGGACTCCAGAGCTAATAACAGTACCGCAAATTGCGGTACCGTTATTAGCTACTTCCCCATTCCCATTGAGCCCTATGGGGGCTCAAATGGGAATGTGGAATGGTTTTTTCAATGGGGACTTACCGGTCCCGCAAAGGTCGGACTACAAAGGTAAGTCCCCATTGAAAGAGACCGGTGCCATGATGTTGACTGATGCACCTGTGTCAATGGATCCAGGTACCTGCTCTGAGTGGATCGTAATGGCGCAGCGGGTTTGACGCCTTCGTCCTTGCATTCCTTGGCAGATTGATTACACAAAGGAGGCATCCTTGACATCTTCTAAATACTACGGTTCTATCGGCTCTTCAGCCTGATCTTGCATGACATTCACTACTTTTACCTGCCGACTCCGGAAAGGGGCTTGATTCCTTGTAAAAGTTTCAGGAGGCCACATTGCTCTACATACCTTAGCAAAATGGTTCATCTGGCCACATTGACTCCATTTTTTGCCTGCTACTGGCCATCATTTTATGTTCAGTAGGACACCTATGCAGAGACCACAGAGTTTTATTTTGTACTGTTGGTGTTAACTCTGAGTATTTGAAGTGTACGGCGTGATGCTGACTCTTCACTGGAGGATGGCTGTGCCTTTGGTTACGTTGAGTAGGTTGAGACCACGTCTGTACTCTATGGGCTTCTTCAACTTCAAGGCTTCTCATGGCTTCACCCCTGTACGCAGTGTGGGAATTAATTAAGCCTTTGTAACTAGGTAATTACCAGAGACCAGTCTCTAACCGCAGGACCAGGATTCAAACCTGTGTTGCTCTACGCTGTCTTGCTTCCAGGGCAAACGCATTGCCCCTGAGCTATCCTCCCGGACAGAAGCTGTACGTTTGTGTGCTCTACCAAGTTTGAATATACGCAATAGAACTACACCTGGTTTCTTGTAATATTTGTTTTCTCAAGTGAGAGGATTGACACTACTTATTGATTTTTCCTCTGATGTCCCCTTCCTGGTCAGATAGGGTGCACGTCACTGCAAGGTTTCTCAAGTGCGTGTGTAATGAGGCCAGTGGTCCATTCTGTCCTTGGTTTGCTTGCCACCGTTGGTAGCATTCATAGCCATGGTTGACCATTGGTTTGAAATATTCACTCACTGCGTCTTTACTGGCTATGTAAGATCTATTGCCTACTGGTAATGTTTTCTGGAGTGTGCACACTTCGCTGCATGCATAGAGTGGGAGCATGGATTTGTGAGCTTTGTCGTCTTCCTCCCTGGACGCTTTACAAAACATTTCTTGTCGTTTACACCACAGCGCCCAGTAAGGCCTAAGGGTATGCATGGAACAGGGCATGCATGGAACTGCTGAGGTAATTTGGGGGTGCATCTAATCTGTTATTGCTTGCCTCTGACCTGGGACCATGCTTTGGAGGAGGAGGATACCTCCGCCTCCCCTCCTGGGCTGCTTGATCCAGTCATGAGGAGGACTGATAGTTAATAATGTTCTACACAGTGGTTCCAGGCAATGAGAAGTGTGAGCACCCTGATTGTACAGGGCCGCTGGCCATGCTTCTAGATTGATGGGGGAGGAGAAGCAATGGCCATATAGTGCAATGGTCTGCAACCCGTGGCATTCCTGATGTTTTTGACTATGACTCCCATGATCCTTTAACATTGACTATTCCCTCTAGGGCTGATGGGAGCTGTAGTCCAAAACATCTGGAGAGCCAAAGGTTGCAGACCACAGGTGTAAGGGTCCACCCCTGTTCATGTTGGAATGCTCCAGCCAGTGTTCTCCATTGGGGGAAGTGTGCTTTCCGTCGTGTTTCTATAGAAAGTAGGTGGCAGCTGCAAGCCTCTGTTGTGCACCCCTCACTGTCCTAGGCATGATAGCCAATTAGCCGCTGCACCCTCTCACTGCGGTAGAACACACAGCGTTGCCTGCAAGAGAGGACCTCCTTAACTATAGTCTTTAGGATGTGCAGGCCCTGTGCACACTGATAAATGCATACCCCCCCCACAGTAAAAATCAGAGGTAGTTTAGCTGTAATGGACCTGTGCTTTCCTCTCTTTATTCACTTTCTTGTGGCATCCTCCAGGGCTCTGCCTTGTCCTTGATATTATTTAACATCTACGGGCAGCCGTTGGTTAACCTCATCTGCTCTCACGGCTTCAGGTGTACTCTTATGCAGATGACACTCTAGATCAGGACCGGGGGGAGGTGTCGTCTCGCCTTTGTGACTGACTGGCGGCTGTGGGAGATTGGATGAGTGCCAATTGGCTCAAACTCAACGGGGACAAGACAGAGGTCCTGGTGGTGGGCACCTCTTCTGAGTCCTGCTCGTGGTCCTCGGCCTTCTGGCCATCTTCACTGGGTGAGTTTCCTACTGCGGTGACAATGGAGAAAATTCTTGGGGTCTACCTATCCGCTTCATTATCCATGGCATCTCAGGTCAGTTCTGTGTGTAAGATTGCCAGACACCCCGGGAGGACGCGAGGACTACGCTCTGACAATTTGGAAGCATTATTGAAGCATTATTGTGGGCCAAGACGTGAAATTATTGCAAGAGTCAAGCTGACCGGCTCAGACCAGTAATGTCTTTCACCTGGCTGACTCCCCGCGGTCTAATGCATGTGTAGAAACATCAAGAGACACTAATAGTGGTGTTTTGAATACATCGTGAAGCAACAGTATGAACAATAGTTTCCAAGCTAAGGCGACTTCACCTCCCAAGCAACATCTGTTATGTTATGTTATGTTATTTTGCACTTATATAGCGCCTTATATACCATTGGTATGGTCTGAAGGCGCTGGTAGGTTGCACGCCCTTGGGAACCGAAGTCCTGTTCAGTAGAGGGAGTAGAGAGAGTCCAAAGGTGCGTGTGCGCACCAGATATGTGCGCAGCTGGTGCGGAATTCCTGTGGCAGCTGCTTCCTAGCGGTAGGTGTGGTGGCTGATAGATCAGGAGTATGTGTTCGATATGGCCGGAATTATCCAGACCGAGAGTGGCAGCGTTAGGCCTGAGGAGAACGCTTGGCTGGGGGTGTGAGACCAGCAATGTTTACTTAGAGTGATGGGGAGTGAGCGGCAGATGTTGATATGAGAACAGTTATACCGAATGGTGTCATAGTATCTCTGTGTTCTAGTTGAATGGTGGTGTAAGGAGAGAGTAAGCGTGGGGTGTGATAAGAGGTATGCATCCACACTCAGCCTCTCTCCAGACTCAGCGCCTCTCCAGACTCAGCGCCTCTCCACACTCAGCGCCTCTCCACACTCAGCACCTCTCCACACTCAGCGCCTCTCCACACTCAGCCTCTCCACACTCAGCCTCTCCACACTCAGTCTCTCTCCACACTCAGCCTCTCTCCTCACTCAGCTGCTCTGCTCGTTCTTCCCCTCTGCACTCTCTTCCGCTCTGCAGGCTCCTCCGTTCTCCACTCTCTTACTCTCTTCCGTTCTCTTCACTCATCATTTCCCCACGCCCCTCTGCTCTCCATACTCAGCTGCTCTCTACATTCAACCATTCTCTACACTCGTCCGCCCTCCCCACTCATTCGCTCTCCGTACTCGCCAGTTCTCTACACTCATCCGCCCTTCATACTCATCGGCGCTCCATATTCATCCGCCAACCGCATTAATCCTCTACACTCGTCCACACTCATCAGTTCTCCACACTCATCCGTTTTCCAGACTCATCTGTTCTTCGCACTCATCCGTTCTTCGTACTCATCCGTTCTCCACACTCATCTGCCCTCTACACTCATCCGTTCTCCACACTCATCTGCCCTCTACACTCATCCGTTCTCCACACTCATCTGCCCTCTACACTCATCGGTCCTCCACACTCATCCGCCAACCGCCTTAATCCTCTACATTCGTCCACATTCGTCTGCTATACAGCCTCTTCCGCTCTCCACACTCTTCCGCTCTCCACACTCTTCTGCTCTCCACACTCTTCCGCTCTCCACGCTCTTCCGCTCTCCACGCTCTTCCACTCTCCACACTCTTCCGCTCTCCACACTCTTCCGCTCTCCACACTCTTCCGCTCTCCACACTCATCGGCCAACCGCATCAGTCCTCTACATTCGTCCACACTCATCCGCTCTCCACACTCATCCGCTCTCCACACTCATCCGCTCTCAGCACTCATCCCCCCTCCGTACTCATTGGCCCTCCACACTCATCCGCCCTCCACACTCATTGGCCAACTGCAATAATCCTCTATACTTGTCCACATTCATCCGCTCTACACAGTCTTCCGCTCTATACACTCATCTGCTCCATACACTCATCCGTTTTCCAGACTCATCCGCTCTCCATACTCATTCGCTCTCTATACTCATATGCTCTCCACATTCATCCGCTGTCATGATGCCAGCTCCCGGGGAGCCGGTTCAAGCCCTGCGTCCCCGAAAGCGGACATCCAGTCCCCAAGGAAGGACCCAGCAACCCCAAATAGGGGCCCGTTGGACAGTGTCCTGGCGCCTATGGCGCCAGGCTCATAAAAGACATCAGTCCTGGCGCCATAGGCACCAGGCTCATTATGGGAGTGCTTGGGTGCACTTACCTGATGCAGACCATGCTGCAGGATCCCGGCCTCCTTGAGGCCTGAAAGGAACTACTTTACCTGTGGGACTAATTTACCATCCGGGCGTGGTCGAGGAAGGATACATACCTGATTGGAGGAAGGATACATACCTGGAACTTCTTCCAAGGCTATTTAAACCCCACCCGAACAGCCACACGTGCTTCGTGTTGTTCTGCATCTAGCAGCTGGACGCTCACCGTGTCTGCTCCTGCATCCTGACTTCTGCCACGCCTGCCAGCATCCTGGATCACCTGCAAAGGAAGAGAAGAAGAGAACAGAAGAAGGAAAAGTCCTTACCTGCTAAATTCGCATCCCGGAGACATCTCGCCGACAATCCTGAAAAGGAAGACTTTTATTTAAAAGCTCATCGTGTCGATTGCTGCAGCGCCGCATTCCACTCACCTTTACAGGGCGCCTCCATGTTCAGCAGCGATTCATCCGGATTCGCAGTCACGCCCCAGCGCCTAGGGAGAAAAAGACCAGAACAAAAGGTGAGAGAGAGTAGGGAATAAGGAAAGCTAAATCTCCATGTTAAGACTTACCTGTTGATTCATTCCCTCTTCATTTCGGGTCCGCGCCGCATCCTGGCATTTCCGGACCCCGGCCCCTAAGGGGAAAAAGAGACATCAGCGTTAATGAGCGAATGAAAAGACATTGGGCCTCATTAGGACCCTGGCGGAGAGGGTATTACGCCAGCGTAGTGCATGGCGTACCTCTCCGCCATACTACGAGTTCCCGTAGCGCCATGGAGGTTTTCTCCGCCTGGTTTTACCAGCCGGAGAAAACCATGGCGCTACGGGACCTCGTTGTTAATTACGCCACCGTATTTTACGGTGGCGTAATTAACTCCTTCCCCACTCCCATTATACCCTATGGGGCAAAAATGGGAATGGGGAAGGGCAGAATGGGGATTGGGGATTTACCGCTCCGCCGAGGTCGGAATGGGGCGGTAAATCCGCCAACCCCCATGGCGCTATCGGCGGCTTTCCGCCATGCTTCGCGGTGCATTTAGCACCGCGAAGTCCGCCTGGGTCGTAATGAGGCCCATTACCAAAAAACGCTCATTAAAGACTTACCTGATTTCTACAAGGATTTCACCTCTCATCTCGGGTCGGTGCCTGTTCCCCGGCATTCCGTACCCCGGCCCCTATGGGGAAAAAGACACTAGCATTAGTACATTAATGCATGGACACAAGGGGAACCTCTTATCAAAAAACTTACCTGGAAGCCAAGCAATTTTGGTTCTCACCAATCCGAAAATCCAGTGAAGTAACTGGATACCAACGCGCCCCTGCATCAGAAGCAGGATGGAGAGCTCGTCCTTCCAGACCCTAAGGTGAGACGCTTCGAGGAATCACAGAAGGGTTTCGAGGAGGGTGAGAGGGGAAAGTGGGAGGCCGATTGCATTACCCCGCAGACAGTTAATCCCCTATTTTCGCCTACAGAAGGATACTTCTGCGAGCCAGACAAGCCAGATTTGGGGGGCCCGGTCCAGTCCGTCTTCCGAACCCTGTGCATCACCTTAGAAGCGGTCACAGCAGCGCGAACCAGGCCAGCGCCTCCGTGGGAGTCAGGTGAGCATTACAGAACGCGAAGCCTTCCTACAAATTCCCACCGAGGCGCTATGGAAAGTTCTGAGACTGATCAGTTGGCCCAATTACTGGGGGAATTACGGGCCGAAGTACATGCCGCTCGTCAAGAGACTAATGCCCTCAGGAGGGAATTAATAATATCAAAGGAAAGAACTGATGACCTGGCCAGACAGCTTTTGCAAGGTCAAGCTGGGCAAACTCCTCTACCCGGTTCCGGAGGGAACCCTGCTCCTGTGGTTTCCAGTAACCCTGTGCAGATTAATCTACCTGGAAACATGCCGCTGGCCCCACCCGAACGCTTTGCTGGGGACCCCAAACGATTTGCCGTATTCATGAATCAGTGTCGTTTGCACTTCCTATGCAGACCTGGGGCCTTCCCTAATGATCAGACCAAGGTAGCCTTTGTATTGTCATATCTCAGCGGCTGCGCTGCCGATTGGTCAGTTCCTCTGGTTACTCAGGATGACCCGATTCTCTGTGATTTTCAAAGGTTTCAAGCAAGCATGGAAAGGTTATTTGCACGACACTCTCAGGGGCAGGCTCTGGATGACGAACTTCTATCCCTGCGACAGGGCAATCAGGACCTCCTATCCTATATTGCAACCTTTAATAGACTAATTGTGGAAACGGGATGGCCAGAGGATAAAAGAGTCGCGTTGTTTTATCGAGGCCTACGCGGAGAACTTAAAGATGTCTTGGCCCAAGTTGTAAATCCGCCCCAAGAATGCACAGAGTATATAGACTTAGTGGTCCAATTGGATCACAGACTTCAAAACAGAAAAGCAGATCGGTCCAGCTTTGAGACCCGGGTGTTGGTCAAGACCCATGCTAATCCCAAGGGAGTTGATGTCTCTGAGCCTATGCAAATTGGAGGGGTTAAAGGACCCTTAACTCAAAAGGAACGTGAAAGGAGGCGGCAGTTAAAATTATGTCTTTATTGTGGGAATTCTGGACACTTTCTACGAGATTGCCCGGCAAAACCGCCCCGAAAGGCGGTAGGAGCCGCTGATAAAAACCATGAAGACTCTGTTTCGGGAAACGACTCCGCCCGACAAGTGTAGGGGTCCGCTTGCCGAGCTTGAAAACTAACTCTCAGACCTCGCATTTCATTGTGCCAATGGTTCTCGTAGATCCAGAACAGCCTAAGCGATTGCATGCAATAAAGGCATAAATCGATAGTGGGGCTATTGGAAACTATGTGGATCGTGAATTGGTCTCTAGGATTAACCTCCCTCTCCGTCCTAAAACCAGCAAAGATGTCATCACCACAGTCGACGGAACTGAAATTGCCTCTGGACCGGTAACACATTCCACTACTGAGGTGACTCTTATTGGTCCCGACGGCCATCGGGAGGGTGTTGTGTTTGATGTAATCAAGGCTCCACAGTTTCAGGTTATTCTTGGAATCCCTTGGTTAGAGACACATAATCCTCGAATTGATTGGCGAGCTAAGAGAATAACCTTCCCGGATTGTACACAAACCTGCTACCCAGAAAACCTGAAGATTAATCTAGCATCTGTAACCTTTGCCTCCATGCAACTACCTCCGGAATACCAAGACTTTCAGGACGTCTTCCAAAAGGAACAGGCCAACACGTTACCTCCTCACAGATCGTACGATTGCCAAATCGATCTGGTGCCCGGTGCACAACCCCCTTGTAGCAGGATTTATGCCCTTACCGAACCTGAGAACCTGCATTTGAGACAATATTTGGATCAATACCTAGCTAATGGTTTTATTCGCCCGTCAAAGTCCCCGGCATCCTCGGCTTTGTTCTTCGTGCCCAAAAAAGAAGGCGACCTTAGAACTTGTATCGATTACCGCGCATTGAACCAGATAACGGTTAAAAACCGTTATCCTCGGCCTCTGATCCCTGAACTCCTTGACCAGGTGAAGGACGCTTGCATATACACCAAGTTAGATCTCCGGGGGGCTTATCATCTGGTACGAGTTAAAGAAGGCGACGAATGGAAAACTGCCTTCCGTACTAAATACGGATTATTCGAGTACCAGGTGATGCCTTTCGGATTGTGTAACGCGCCGGCTGCCTTCCAATACTTCATGAATTATGTCCTTCGGGAACTCATCGATGTTTGTGTTGTCGTATATATCGATGACATTCTGGTCTACTCCTCTTCGGAATCTGATCACAGAAAACACGTCAGGGCAGTACTTGAAAAACTGCGCCAACACAAACTATTTGCTAAATTGGAGAAATGTGTTTTCCATACCACAGAAGTCGAGTTTCTAGGTTTCATCCTGACACCCAAAGGAGTCCGAATGGACTCAAGAAAAGTGGATGCCATCCTCAAATGGCCATCACCTAGCTCTGTAAAAGGGGTTCAAAGCATGCTCGGCTTTGCCAATTTCTATCGCAGGTTTATCCCGGAATTTTCACGCGTGGTACAACCCATTACTGCACTCTTGAGGAAAAATAAACGTTTTGAATGGTCTGAAGAAGCCGAGCAGGCCTTTCAGGATTTAAAAGCTAAGTTTACCTCCGCACCTATATTGAAACACCCGCGTCCAGATCTCCCTTATGTCGTCGAGACTGACGCATCCAGCCTAGCCATGGGAGCTGTCCTGTCCCAAAGAGATCCCGAAACCAACCAACTGCATCCCGTAGCATTTTGGTCCAGAAAATTCTCGGCACCCGAGGTTAATTATGCAATCATGGACAAAGAACTGTTAACCATTAAGTCCGCTTTTAAAGCCTGGCGGCATTATCTGCTTGGCGCTCGACATACCATCACAGTGATCACTGATCACCGGAATTTACAGTATTTGAAAACCGCCAAGGCTCAGTCATCACGGCAGCTCCGATGGGCTTTGTTTTTCGCTGAATTTGATTTCGTGATTACCTATCGACCTGGCTGCAAGAATGGCAAAGCAGACGCTTTATCCCGAATTGGAATGGGAGAATCTGATACAAACTCAGAACCAGTACCAATAATTCCCAAACAGAGGATTCTAGGCATGACTTCGTTACAGACGCTTGAAGACATTCAAGCCAGAGTGAAACAACTCCTGGACCCTACAACCTTACAGGATTGGATACAAAAGGGATCAGACTTTACCATAGATAATGGTTTACCTTATTTCCAAGGACGCTTATTCCTGCCACATAAGGAATTACACGAACTAGTTATTTCCGGTTATCATGATACATTAATAGAGGGACACCCCGGTATTGCCAAGACAGAGGAAAAGGTGAAACGACAATTTTGGTGGCCCTCTTGGCGAAAAGATGTTAAATCTTTTGTGATGTCCTGTGGTGTTTGCGCACAAAATAAAAGTCAAAAGAAAAGACCAGCCGGTCTCCTTCAACCTCTAGACATACCGCCAGCACCCTGGCACACCCTATCAATGGATTTTATTACGGACTTGCCTCCTTGTTCGGGGTACAATACTCTTCTGGTAATTGTGGATTTGTTTTCCAAAATGGCCCACTTTATTCCTTTGAAAGGTTTACCTTCAGCTTCTGTCCTAGCCAAAGAATTCCTCGAAAATATTGTTCGGCTACATGGATTCCCATCTATACTAATCTCTGACCGGGGAAGCCAATTCATTTCCCACTTCTGGCGCAAATGTTGTCAAATGGCGCAGATCGACGTAAGATTATCGACCAGTCACCACCCTCAGACCGATGGTCAGACCGAGAGGACAAATCAGACCCTTGAGCAGTACTTACGGTGTATGCTACAGCAATCTGAAAGCAACTGGAAAGACATTCTTTGGATAGCCGAATACACATATAATAATTCGGTAAACTCTGGAACTGGCCACAGTCCTTTTTATACTTTGTTTGGGCATCACCCTCGAACCTCAAACCTTGACTCACCTCAGAACCTCGGAATGCCTGCAGTAGAACATCTGCATTCTACAATTACCCAAGCCTTCAAAGAGGCAACTACGCATTTACAACAAGCCAAGAGAAAATACAAGGAGAATGCTGATCTACATCGGAGTGAAGCACCTCCGTATCAGATTGGGGATCAAGTGTGGTTAGCTACCAGACATTTACCACTCAAAGGGCCTCGAACTTTTAACCCAAAATATCTGGGACCTTATTCTATTACGGCAATAATTAACCCAGTGGCTGTTAAACTTGATTTACCAGCTAGTATGCGAATTCACCCTGTTTTTCATGTGTCACTTCTGAAACCAGTGGTACCCGGAACCCGACTACTCAAACCTCCAGAACCTATTCTAATAGATGGGGAGCCCAAATTCGAAGTGAAGAACATTTTAGACTCAAAAATGTTTAGGTCAAAACTGTTCTACCTAATTGATTGGAAGGGGTACGGACCTCAGGAGAGGTCGTGGGAACCCAGCGACCATGTGCATGCACCTCAATTAGGCAGGAAATTCCACCGACTCTTCCCAGACAAACCAAAACCCCCGGAGGGAGCAACCTTGGGAGGGGCCTTGGGGGGGGGTGCTGTCATGATGCCCGCTCCCGGGGAGCCGGTTCAAGCCCTGCGTCCCGAAAGCGGACATCCAGTCCCCAAGGAAGGACCCAGCAACCCCATATAGGGGCCCTTTGGGCAGTGTCCTGGCGCCTATGGCGCCAGGCTCATAAAAGACATCAGTCCTGGCGCCATAGGCGCCAGGCTCATTATGGGAGTGCTTGGGTGCACTTACCTGATGCAGACCATGCTGAAGGATCCCGGCCTCCTTGAGGCCTGAAAGGAACTACTTTACCTGTGGGACTAATTTACCATCCGGGCGTGGTCGAGGAAGGATACATACCTGATTGGAGGAAGGATACATACCTGGAACTTCTTCCAAGGCTATTTAAACCCCACCCGAACAGCCACACGTGCTTCGCGTTGTTCTGCATCTAGCAGCTGGACGCTCACCGTGTCTGCTCCTGCATCCTGACTTCTGCCACGCCTGCCAGCATCCTGGATCACCTGCAAAGGAAGAGAAGAAGAGAACAGAAGAAGGAAAAGTCCTTACCTGCTAAATCCGCATCCCGGAGACATCTCGCCGACAATCCTGAAAAGGAAGACTTTTATTTAAAAGCTCATCGCGTCGATCGCTGCAGCGCCGCATTCCACTCACCTTTACAGGGCGCCTCCATGTTCAGCAGCGATCATCCGGATTCGCAGTCACGCCCTAGCGCCTAGGGAGAAAAAGACCAGAACAAAAGGTGAGAGAGAGAAGGGAATAAGGAAAGCTAAATCTCCATGTTAAGACTTACCTGTTGATTCATTCCCTCTTCATTTCGGGTCCGCGCCGCATCCTGGCATTTCCGGACCCCGGCCCCTAAGGGGAAAAAGAGACATCAGCGTTAATGAGCGAATGAAAAGACATTACCAAAAAACGCTCATTAAAGATTTACCTGATTTCTACAAGGATTTCACCTCTCATCTCGGGTCGGTGCCTGTTCCCCGGCATTCCGTACCCCGGCCACTATGGGGAAAAAGACACTAGCATTAGTACATTAATGCATGGACACAAGGGGAACCTCTTATCAAAAAACTTACCTGGAAGCCAAGCAAGATTGGTTCTCACCAATCCGAAAATCCAGTGAAGTAACTGGATACCAACGTGCACCTGCATCAGAAGCAGGATGGAGAGCTCGTCCTTCCAGACCCTAAGGTGAGACGCTACGAGGAATCACAGAAGGGTTTCGAGGAGGGTGAGAGGGGAAAGTGGGAGGCCGATTGCATTACCCCGCAGACAGTTAATCCCCTTTTTTCGCCTACAGAAGGATACTTCTGCGAGCCAGACAAGCCAGATTTGGGGGGCCCGGTTCAGTCCGTCTTCCGAACCCTGTGCATCACCTTAGAAGAGGTCACAGCAGCGCGAACCAGGCCAGCGCCTCTGTGGGAGTCAGGTGAGCGTTACATCCGCCCTCCACACTCATCCGCCCTCGACACTCATCCGCCCTCCACACTCATCGGCCCTACACACTCATCGGCCCTACACATTCATCGGTCCTACACACTCATCGGTCCTACACACTCATGGGTCCTATACACTCATCCACCAACTACATTAATCCTCTACATTCGTTCCTACTCATCTGCTCTACACACTTATCCGCTCTACGCACTCATCCGCTCTATGCACTCATCCGCTCTCAGCACTCATCTGCTCTCAGCACTCATCTGCTCTCAGCACTCATCCGCTCTCAGCGCTCATCCGCTCTCAGCGCTCATCCGCTCTCAGCGCTCATCATTACATTGCTCGTTTAGTACTGTTTGTCTTTATAGTTTACATTTGAGATTGTTTAGCTGTAAATTTCTTGCATCAGGTCGATTGCTGGGTCGGTGTTATTGTGATGAAGCTAGTTTGGAACCGTTTAGTCTTAGGGTAAGAGCCAGGTTTTCAGTAGTTTGCGGAAGGTTGTTAAGTCTTCAGTTAGGCAGATGTGGGATGGGAGCGAGTTCCACAGGGTGGGGGCCAGGGCTGAGAATGATGATCCGCCTAACCTGATTGAGTTTGTTTTAGGAATTACTAGGAGGCCGGCTGAGCTTGATCTTAGGGTGCGAGTGGGGTGGTAAGGTATTAGCTTGTCTTGAAGATATTATGGTCCAGTTTTAAGCAGTGCTCGATGGGAGAGGCATAAGGTTTTGAAAGCCACCCTACGGGCTACTGGAAGCCAGTGCAGTGTTTTAAGGGCTGGGGATACGTGGTCTCTTGGACCAAGCGCAAGTAGCATTTTGGCTGCCGCGTTTTGTGCTCTTTGGAGTTTATTTAGTTGGTAGGTATGAATTCCGAGGTATAGGGGGTTTCCATAGTCGAGTCTTGATATGACAATTGATTGGACTGCAGAGACTCTGTTGGGAAATGAGAGGTATGGTAGGATGCGCCTAAGGTTTTTGAGGTGGTAGTGGCAGGATTTTGAGACATTGTTGACTTGGCGCGAGAGTGTTAGGTCGGAGTCCAGGGTGCATCCAAGATTTTTCACTGTGTTGGAGGGTGTCGGTGAGTTGCCCATGGCGGGTGGCCAGGGTAGTGGGTGCGGAAGAAGGTCGGAGTTGCCGCAGACCATGATTCCTGTTTTGGAGGGGTTTAAAAGGAGGTGGCTTTGGGTCATCCAGAGTTCTATG
This sequence comes from Ambystoma mexicanum, assembly GCF_040938575.1. Classification (NCBI taxonomy): domain Eukaryota; kingdom Metazoa; phylum Chordata; class Amphibia; order Caudata; family Ambystomatidae; genus Ambystoma; species Ambystoma mexicanum. The sequence continues at coordinate 312,573,057 of NC_090932.1, forward strand.
TTAAGGAGGCAGGATGCCAGGTAAGGTCAGGAGCGGGTTGAGGCGGTGGTGGAGGGAGTGGAACGGGGGGGGTAAGGTGGGTGATGCTAGAAGGGAATAGTGGGCGGGCGGAAAAATTGGCAGGTTTCGGGCGGGGCTGGGTGGCTGGGTGTGATAGGATGATCGGGTTTGGTTGGGGGATTTGAGGGAGAGGTGTGGGCGGTTGGGAGTTTCATTTGCAGTTGCTGAGAAATCGAGGGAGAGGGGTTTCAGGAAGGGGGAGGCCATGGGGGAAGGTGGAGATTGCGGGAGAGAGGTGGTGGGTAGAGACAGGGGAGGCGAGGAGTGCTGAGAGATTGAGGGGGACCAGGAGCGTTTCCTCTTTAGTTTCTTTGCTGCGACTGGTGTGTGGGAGCGGGTAGGGGGGTAAGAGGGGGAGAGGGAAGCAGCTTCGGTTCGTGCCAGGGCTAGGCGCGCAGTTTTTAGGGAGGGGAAAGAGTGCGGTCGGGGGGAAGGTGGTAGGGGTATGAGGGCAAGGCTGTGGGTGGGTGATTTCGGGGTGGGGTGTGACAGGACTGATAGTGAGGGGAGGAGGTATGGGCAATGCTGGCGGGTTGGTGGTGGGGTTCAGGGGATGAATGGTCTTAGGGTGAGTGACTCGCCATCATGCTCCTCTGGCTTGATGTTTGGAGAGGGTAGTGGAAGCGAGTGTGGAGGAGGGTGGGGTGATTTGGGACAGAGGGGGCGGGAGTGAAGGCAGGTCGGAGAGTGGGGGTGGTCCACGGGGCTTATTTCTGAGAGACTCTGGTGGGGTGGGTGCGCTCATGATTGGTGTGGACTTTTAGGTTGATTTAGGAGCGTTTCCTTATTGTAGTTACAGGATCGGGGCTGTCACGCCTTTAGGCACACTTCTAGGTTCAACAGGTCAGAGACGAAATTAGACTATTTGAAGCTCTCTAGATGCAATTTGCCGGCAGAGATGATATAAGTTTAGTAGGTTACCTTTCTGAGTTCACCTGTATTCGGTCAGTTTCTAGATTCAATTTACCTAGAGAGGGTGTTAGATTATTAGTCACCGTTTTAGATTCTACATTACACAGCTATGCTGTTAGTTATCTTAAAGGAATTGAGCAGGTGGAAGTACTTCTTCCAATTCACCTTTACACAGGGAGGGTATTAGTTATGCATCTAAATCAACTTTGTATCAGAATCTTAGTTGCCGTCTAGATTCTACATTACACAGCTATACTGTTAGTTACATTAATGTAATGTATTAATGTACATTCCTAATGTAAATGCGGTTAGGAATATTCTAAATTCAGCTTTCTCAGAGTGGCTATTGGTCACAACGGGCCTCATTACGACCCAGGCGGTAAGTTACCGCCTGGGCCGTGACTTTACCACCATGGCGTAAACTACGTTTACGCCATGGTGGTTGGCGGACTTACCGCCCCATTCCGACCTTGGCGGGGCGGTAAGTCCCCAATCCCCATTTACCCTTCCCCATTCCCATTTTTGCCCCATAGGGCATAATGGGAGTGGGGAAGGCGTTAATTACGCCACCGTAAATTACGGTGGCGTAATTAACTCCATGGTCCATTAGCGCCATGGATTTTAACACCCGCTAAAAGCGGGTGTTAAAACCTCCATGGCGCTAAGGGACCTCGTAATTGGCGGTAAGGGGTCGGCGCAGCTAACGCTGGCGTAAACCCCTTACCGCCAGGGTCGTAATGAGGCCCAACATCTAAATGCAGTTGGGTACACTTCTAAGTTAAACTTTCTCAGAGAGGCTATTGGGTGCAATTTTTAAATGCAATTGGGCACATATCTAATTCCAACTTTCTCAGAGAGGCTTTTGGTCACAGCTTCTAACTGCAATTGGGCAATCTTCAAATGCAATTGGGTACCCTTCTAAATGCAATTGGGTACACTTCTAAAATCAACTTTTCTCAGGGAGGCTATTGGTCAGAACTTCTAAATGCAGTTGGTCACAGCTTCTAAATGCAATTGGGTACACTTCTGAATTCAACTTTTCTCAGAGAGGCTAATGGGTGCAATTTCTAGAATGCAATTGGGAATAACTTCTAATGCAATTGGATACACTTCTAAATTCAACTTTTCTCAGAGGGGATATTGGGCGCAACTTCTAAATGCAATTGGGAACACTTCTAGGTTCAACTTTTCTCAGAGAGGCTATTGGGCGACACTTCTAAATGCAATTGGGAACACTTCTAGATTCAACTTTTCTCAGAGAGGCTATTGGGTGCAACTTCTAAATGCAATCGGGAACACTTCTAGATTCAACTTTTCTCAGAGAGGCTATTGGGTGCAACTTCTAAATGCAATTGGGAACACTTCTAGATTAAACTTTTCTCAGAGAGGCTATTGGGCGCAACTTCTAAATGCAATTGGGTACACTTCAATGCGAATGGTCAGAGCTTCTAAATGCAATTGGGTACACTTCTAATGAAATTGGGTACACTTCTAAATGCAATTGGTTACACTTCTAAATGCAATTGGGTACACTTGGGTACACTTCTAAATTCAACTTTTATCAGAGAGGCTATTGGGTGCACATTTAAATCTACTCATACATGTATAGATTAGAGTTTCCAAGTGCACAAATGCTACAGCTATGACTGGTTTACAGTGGTAATGCTTTGTTAGATGCGTGGTTGGGTAGTATGGCGTGAAGTGATTGCCTCAGGCCCTGCCCTTCCCACACTTACTTATTGTTGGCTTCTTGCTTCTCCTGCGGATACCTGCAGATACGGTCAGGAGATGTCTCTGTATGAGCTGTCCTTTGTCCCAGGGTCCTAAGTCGCAGGGGGCTGCCGGGCAGAGGGCTGCCCTGGGAAGGTCTGCACATCTGTGAAATGTAGATGTAAAAGTACCTACAGGAAATATACTTTTCTGACGTAGCAACTACAATTCAGTCCCTAGTGTGATCCACACAAAATCCCTCAAAGTATTTGCTCATACCGGAAACGGAAAGTGGTGTTTTTGAATACATTGTGCAGCAACACTCTAAACAATCTATATGGTGCTACTCTGAGAACCACTAGGTTAGCTGGTGAGACTTTCCCCTGTAGTCTTAGTCACCATCTAGATGAATGACAAGACTGCCAAAATTCCAGTGATTTTATACAATCATGTGCCTGCCCAGGTACTGCTGAGAAATGACCTAGCTGAGGTTGGTTTCAGATCAGCCACCCCTGACTACTGCTGCAGTCATTAGGTCCCAGGCCAAATGGGGTCTAACTGATAGTCAGTTACCCTAGCTAAAGGGTAAACCCTCACCAAAAAGGAAGTGCTAGAAGGCTACCTCTATGAAGGGGGCCCCTCCTCTACTTACTGTATCCACAGTGCCCACTGTACACCAAACACCTGAGGGACTGGGCCCATTGGTGACCGTAGACTCAACTCCTGAGGGAGAAGAGCCAGCAAACCCTCCTCTGGGAGAGGTGCTCAACCCAGTGGATCACCCTGACCTTCAGTGTCCTTTGTCTGAAGGGGGCCCTCTATGGCAGAATTGGGTATGGGTCAAAGAGAGTGCCACTCTCTTGATGGTCATGTACAAGGTGAAGTGTCCAGGTCCTTCAATATTTATTGGGAGGGTGATTATAGTGAGCCCACTGAGCCAGTAACTGGTACAGTTAAATGGTTGCTCGTACCCAAGGTCTACAGGCCCTTCCTTCTGCATTTGGCACATGCAGTGCCCTTGGTTGGTCATCTTGGCATTAAGAAGACCAAGCAAAGGCTCTCAGCCCACTTTTGCTGGCCCAGGATGGGGGTAGAAGTAGAAGCCTACTGCAAGACCTGCCCCACTTGCCAATGGTCTGATAAGACTGGTGGCAGTGTCATTGCCCCACTTCAGCCTTTGCCAGTGGTGGGCACACCATTTGAGGGAGTAGGCATTGACATTGCCGGTCTCTTAGGCCCTCCCAAATCAGGTGGACACAGGTTCATCCTGGTTCTGGTAGATCATGTCACCAAGTACCCCAATGCCATACCCCTTTGGACTATCACTTCCAAGGTGGATGCCAGGGCTCTCCTGGCCATATTCACCAGAGTTGGTTTCCCTTAATAGGTGGTCTTAGACCGAGGAACCAGTTCTATGTCTAGCTATATGCAGGCATGTGGACCGAGTGTTTGTAACTTACAAATTCTCTACATTCTACCACCCTCTGACCAATGGTCTGGTTGAGAGATTTAACAAAACTCTCAAAGGTATGCTGGGTGCTTTGGAAGAGCCCATGAGGAGGAAATGGGACCTCCTACTACCATGCATGCTGTTTGGGTACAGAGAGGTGTCTCAGGAGGGTGTTGGTTTCAGCCCCTTCGAGCTCCTCTTTGAACATCCAGTGAGGGGGCCCCTTGCTTTAGTTAGAGAAGGCTTCAAAGCCACCCCCACATGGTCTTAAATCCTCACATGGGGATTGGATTGGACTCCTGGCCAGGGGATACTTGTTATGGAGCCAACCAACCCTAGGGTTTTGGCAGACAAGTGGACTGGATCGTTCAGAATAATCTCCAAGATGTGCAAAGTCAACTGTCTGGTTGACATGGGTACCTCAGGTGTAGTCCCATCCAGGTTAACAGGCTCAAACCCTACCAACAAAGAGAGGAAGTCTCATGTCTCTTGCTAGGGTCAGGGCAAGAGGAGGATGAGAGTGTGCCCCTTTCTGACTTGCTGCATAGCAACCCTCAGGATGGATCAGTGGAGTGAGCGCACTTCTCTCCAGATCTGACATCAGATCAGCAAAGGGCCTACACGGCTTTGCTACAGCACCATGCCCCTCTGATTCCATTGCCACCATGCCTCACCCCATGCTGCAGGCCTGAAATCGATACTGGTGACAGTGTACCTGTCAAAAGCAGATGCTACAGGATGTCAGACACTGTAAAGAACCACATCCAGGCAAGAGTCGCCAAGATGCAGGATTTGGGTGTAATTGAACCCTCAAACAGTCCATGGTCCAGCACTGTGAACCTTGTTCCCAATGAAAGTTCCCAGGCAGGTTCCAAAGATTGGATGTTCTGTGTGGACTACAGAGGAGTCAATGCAGTCACCAAGACTGATGCTCACCCATCGCCCAGGTCTGATGAGCTCGTGGACACCACAAGTGCTGCCAAGTTTGTAAGTACATTTGATCTCACATCAGGCTATTGGCAAATAGCTCTGACGTACCCCGCCAAGGCGAACATGGCTTTCTCAACCCCTGACGGGCTGTACCAGTTTAGAGTTCTGCCTTTTGGGATGAAAAATGTCCTGGCCACATTCCAAAGGCTAGTCAATCATGTCCTCAGTGGACTAGAGGCCTTCTGTGTGGCCTATCTAGACAGCGTTGCTGTCTACAGTTCCACTTGGGAAGAGCATCTGACTCATTTGAATAAGGTGTTGCAGGCCTCACTGGGTACTACAGAAACTTCCTGGCAGACTATGGCACCATAGCTGCTCCTCTGAAATCTCTGATATCACCCAAGCAGCCTAAGAATGTTAATTGGACTGAAGCCTGTCAGGGGGCCTTTGATGGCTTAAAGGAAAGTCTGTGCAGGGCACTGGTGCAGTGTGGTCCTCACTACAGCAGATCCTTTATTGTTCAAACTGATGCTAGTGACACAGGAATTGGAGCTATTTTGCCCCAGTTGGCCGACAAAGGGAGAGAGCATCCCATCATTTTCATCATTAGGCAACTGAAGCGTAGAGAATGTAGTTGGGCTATTGTTGGAAAGAAGTGCTTTAGTATAGTTTGGACCCTTAGGCATTTTAGACCCTACCTTGCTGGGTCTAACTACAAGGTCCAAACTGACCATAAGCCCTTAAAGTTGCTTATGTAGATGAAGGGTAAAAACCCCAAACGGCTCAGGTGGTCCGTTAGCCTGCAAGGGCTAAACTTCACCAATGAGCATAGACCAGGGAAGAGTCATGATAATGTAGATGGCCTTTCCAGAAGGTATGTTTATTGTCTGGATGAGAGTGACAATCTTGTGAGAGTTTAGTCCACTCTTACCTCAGTCTGGTGACTGTGATGCCGGAAATGGAGGGATAGGGCCTCCTCGTCCTTGTCCCACTACCTCCTTAGAGTGTGTTTTCTGTTTTTGTTCTACACAGGAGACCAGTTTGCACCCCTGGCAATGCAGCTGTACTGTTTTTGTTCTTAGTGGACAAAGGGCCTCATTCCGAGTACGGCGCTAACCAATGGCGCTATTAACGCCTTGGTTGACGCCGTACCCGGACCGGCAGTGCCTTGGTGGATGGTGGAATTACCGCCCCATTCCAAGGTTGGCGGGCGGTAATTCCCCATTCACCAAGGCTCTTCCCCATTCCCAAATGAGCCCCCATAGGGCTCAATGGGAATGGGGAAGATGCAAATAACGGTGACCGTTCATTACGGTCACCGTTATTGGCTTGGAGGCCCCTTTGCGCCCTCAACTTTAACACCTGCTCAAAGCAGGCGTTAAGGGCGAGGGCGCAGAGGGAACTCGGAGTATGGCGGTAAGGGAATACCGCCACCAGTCTCGTTACCGGTGGCCGCTATCCCTTACCGCCATACTCGGAATGAGTCCCAAAGACCCCTAAGATACCTTTGGGGGGACCTAGTTGTATGGGTACACCCTGTACCCCTAGTGTGTGTGTTTTGGGCACATGTGTGTAACCCACAGAGCACAGTATGGGATGGTGGCAGCTACATGCTGACTTCACAGTAGCTCTGGGTGCCCTCCCTTTTTGGGAAACCCAGGCCCTGACATAGGAATCAATGGATTCCTGTTAAAGGCAAGATTGCTGGTGGTGGCCTCCCGGCTTCCTTTTCCTTCCCCCCTTGTTTCTCAAAGTCCTGAGAAACCTTGTCTCTTTTCCCTCCCCTGACTGGATGTTGATTGGAACAACCATATATGGAACTGGGGCGACCATTGCTAGACTAGCAGGATCCTTCCCAGGGATTGCTGTTGTGGGTACACCCCAAGGGCGGGACCTGCCTGAATGGAGAGAAGAGTGGAATCATATTGTGTGTTGTGGGTGTCTAATTTTGGCTGTGTGTCACAGTGCCTGTGTCTTGCCTAAGGCCAGCCTGACTAAAAGTGATTGAATGCAGTGTATGCTCTGAAAGGCTGGGAGTTGCCCTCAATCCACATCCTGTGTTGTGCGTGTTTGGTTTTGGGTGAATGGCCTGAATGCCTGTGAGCATGATTGGTAGCTGCCAGAATGCACTTTGTGTGATTGGCTGGCTTAGCCTGGGTCAGCCTGAGTGAATGATGAACATTTGTGTATAACTAGGGACTCTCCACTTCAGTGTCACAAGCTGAAAGTCGAAACCAAAGTAGAAGCTGAAGTCTCAAGAAGGCTATATACTGAATCTAGCTGGATGAAGAAGTCTGCGGCTGCAACTCTTCATCAAATCCAAAAGCTGCTTTGCTGATTTGAGGACTGAACCATGGAGGACCTGGTTAGGCAACTTCTTCCCATAGCTACAAGGGGACATCATGCAACTGCTGCTCTTCACCCGAAGTGTCCGGGAAGCCAGTCCTGCGTGCCGGCCTTGCCGATGAGGAGTGCCAGGACATCTTGAGCCCAAGAAGTCCATCTGTGCAGTTCAGGGTCCAGAGGAGTGTTCATGACCGCTGGAAGCCATGTTGTCGTCTATCACCCAGAAGAGGGGGTTTCGCCGGCATAGTTCTGCTTGTTGCCCGGAGCTGCCATACTTCCAAGTAATGCAAGAAATCTTCAAGTGGCACTGCAGCCATGACATATGGCCTCTTTTCCATGCTGGAGGAGGTCCAGGGTTACCGCCTGCACAAGAGTGCCAGCGGGTGGGTTTCCGACCACCAAACACTGAAGAAAGCATCCCGAAGGTCCAGACTTGGTGAGGGTCCACAGTGCAGTCCAGTTCAAGTTGCCAGAAGCCATTCAGCACCAAAGGACCAAAAAGCGCCAACCGCAAAATACTGAAACCCGACACCTACTACTGACACTGCACCTGTCGCCACCGAAAGTCACTAACGACCACCAAGGGACATATCTTCATCAGCACTGTTGAGGTCCAAAACATTTTTCATCTTTGTGGGACATCTACAGCCGGCGTAGCAACCCGACAACGGAGACCACTGTGACAGACCAGACCTGCTGCCTTTCCAACACTGCTTGGTTCCCATCCCCTGCTCGACACCGCCGATGTCCCAGTGGCTCCTTCTTCCAAGGGGGGGGGGTCCATCCTTGAGGGGCATCATCAAATATAGCAGAGAAACTCTGCCACTTTGCCATGCAAGGCACCCACGATACTGTGACGAGGAAGAGCATCTTCCATCCTCAGGATTCATCCAGGGGTCCCATATTCGTCTTGGATCCTGTTCTTCTGTGACCTCATAGGTACTTTGGGGTGTTGGGACCTGTAGAAACAGAAACAGAAGCAGACTATTAATGAACATATTTGAACTGAAATATACAACATAAAGTGCACTTTAATTTTCCTTACAGGTTTCCCAGGTGTCAGGATCCTCACACAGTATTGCCTTTTTACACTAACAAAAGCATTCTCCCTATTCTGTAAGTATTGCCTGCCTTTCTAAAGTAATGTCTATGAGGTTAACCCTTGCCTAATGATTGATTTCAGTGCTTTTTAATAACTGTCAGCAGTCGGTGCATTATAACTGAATTTCAAGGTAATAATGGTACCACATAGAACTGTATATATTAAGTTAAATTACCTGATTAGATTTCTAGTACAAATTGAGTCTTATTTATTTATATGTGTGTACCTGATTTTCTTATCCTTTAATAAAGAACGGTGTTACCACAGTGTATGGACATTCCATTGTGGGGAGCTTGGGGATTCACTGTACCTAAGAACCAGCCTGCATCCCCTCCCTTAAGTCTCAGCCTTGGTTGCTCATCCATAGCTACCATAAGTGAACCTTGGCTGGGGTGTTCTGTGCCTCTACCCCAACCATATAGTGGACAGAAGTACAGATAACCCCTTCCAGTCCTTACACTGGTGGCAGAGTGGTGGGATCACTGCTATTAGGACTCATTGTTTAACCTTGCTACCTACAAAAGCTCCCCTTTTCTGAAGTTTAAAAGTTTAGTTGTATATACTAAAGACATCACAACACACAATGGAACCTATTGCAAATGGTAAATTGACAGGAGGCGCTACAGAGTGCTTGCCAATAGTAGATCAGGTGCAAAGCGACTGGCAGTCTGAACATGACCAGTACTTAGGGCTGTGCTGCAGCAGTCGGACTGAGATGCCCACCTTCAGAGGTGGAGGAACAATTGGCTCATCCAGGAGAGTTCTGCTCTTTCTAAGTAGTGCTGGGATCTGTCCCAAGATTATAGTTTAAGGCAAGCCAATGCATGATGCCTCTTGTCAGGCTATAATCAGACCAGCCTAGTCTCCAGGTTTAGCCCAGAGACTTTGGGTTTCCACGCTCTTCTCCGGGTCTCCAGCAAAGAGCATTGAGAACATGGAGTCTCCGGGAATTCCAAATGTGTCAGCAACTCCGCCCACACCTCCATGTCATTAGCTATAAACAGACTTCTACTGGCCAATCACATGGAGGTGTAGGCAGAGACACATAATAGCAAGCAAAACCCACCCATATCTGCCATCACACTGTGTTTTTTTAACATGTTAGCAGGGTTTATGGGCAGCTTCTTCTGTTGTGTGACTTGAATCTCAGGGTTTTTCATTTTCAAATGTGGGCTGTTCTGGCTACAATCTGTGTGTCAGAGGCGCCAAAAACAGAGACAAACAGGGAGAAACAAGGGTGGCTTCTCTCCGTCAGCTCTGAGCAGGGAAATGGGGCAGGGAGGTCTCCAGATCTGGGACTAGTGGGTAGGTCTGGGAGTCACTCTGAATGTATCTGAGACTGGCCCTTCCTGGGTACAGCCGGACGTTCTCTGATTGTTTTCCATAACCATGGAGTGCATCTGATATTGTTCAGGTATGATATGATATGAAATGATATGGCATTTATAACGTGCCTATACACAAGTGTTTCAAGGCGCAACAAAGCAAGGGAGGGGAAACAGAGGGAAGCTAGAGACAATGATCCTACTAGGCAAGGTGACATTCAGATCGCAAAAGTTCAGGGGAGGGGGAAGGGGAAAAGTGCGGGGGGAATGAGGAGGGGGCAGTGCAGTACATAGGATAGCAGTAAAATAAATAAAGACAATGGGCCTCATTACGACCCTGTCGCTCCTGTAATGAAGGGGGCTGGTACGAGAGACCGGCCCCCTTCATTACAGGAGTGCCGATTACGAGCTTCCCTTTGCGGGACCCGGATCAGACGCCTGGTAAAACCAGGCGTCCTTTCCGGGTCCCGCGAGGGGAAGAGGGAGGTAATAACGGGCCAGATGTAATCTGTCCGTTATTACCTCCCTCCACATTCCCATTGAGCCCTATGGGGGCTCAAATGGGAATGCAAAATGGTTCCTGCAAGGAGGAATTACTGGGTCCTCCTATGTCAGAATGACCCGGTAAGTCCCCATTGCAGGAACCCGGTAATGGAGCCCGGTTTGGAGGCAGCCATGGTGCTAATAGCACCATGGCTGCCTACAAACTCGTAATGAGGCCCAATGAATTAATGTGCGGCCAGCTGGTGGCAAGTGCAAGGGTAAGTGCAGACATTAGGTGTCAAGTGCTAGTAGGGGCTATAGGGATACAAGAGCAGGCCCCAAGTGCAGGGTTGCCAGGGGGGCAGTGCAGGTGTGCAACTGGCGGGGAGGGTACCTGGGCCCGAGATCAGAGGGTATCCAGGTAACCAATGCAGTTTCAGATTTAGCCAGGAGATCAGCAGGGGAGAGGAGGAGATCAAGCGGAAGCAAAGAGGAAGGTCTTGAGGTGCTTCCTGAACCAGACATGGTTCTCCTCAAGTTTCAGAGGGGCTGGGAGGCTGTTCCAGAGGGAGGCCCCAGCAGAAGAAAGAGATCTACCACCAACTTGCTGCTTGGAGAAGTGACTAACCCTGAGGGAGTTGAAGGCGGATGAGCGGAGAGCTCGAGAAGGAAGATATTTAGGAAGAGAGATTTGAAGCCATTGAGGTCCCAGGCCCAAGAAGGCCTTGTGGACAATGCAGAGGGTTTTGAACTTAATCCTCGCCGCAACTGGGAGCCAGTGCAGAGATTTCAGTCCTGGAGAGATACGATCCCTGGGCTTGAGGCCAAGGACAAGTCTTGCAGACCTGTTTTGGATGAGTTGCAGTGGGCGCAGAGTAGAGGCAGGCAGATTTAGAAAGAGGCTGTTGCAGTAGTCAAGCCTAGAGAGAACCAGAGTTCTGGCGACAGGAAGGAGAGGAAAGGAAGAATACATCTGAGGAGGTGCAGCTGGTAGTGTGACTTCTTAGAGACGTCAGAATTGTGAGGGGAGAAGGAAAGTGTGGAGTCGAAGATGACCCCAAGGTTTTTAGCCTCACAGGTGGGAGCAGGAAGGGGGCCAAGAGAGGCCGGCCGGAGAGTGACATGAAAGGAGGGAGCAGGTGTGCCGATGAGAAGAATCTCTGTCTTACTGGCATTAAGGCCGAGGTCATTAGCGGCACACCACTCCTGGATGGCGGACTGACAGTCAGAGATGAGAGAAGTAGAAGAGGTGCCTGAAGGTAGCCTGAAATTAACTTAGCGTCATCTGCATAGCACTGAAGGTTGGGGCAGAGAGCGGCAATGCAGTGGGCAAGAAGTGCCAGGTATTGGTTGAACCGCCAGGGAGAGAGGTTAGACCCCTGGGGAGCACCACAGGTGGAGATAGAGATAGAGGAGAAGATGGACCCAAGTTGGACCTGGGAGGGTCAATCGGAGAGGAAGATATAGGCATGTATTGTATGTCAGCACTGTGATTGTTTATCTGGTAAAATAGCTCAATGAGTTGGGTACTCAGCAGCGATAGTTTTGAAACCCAGCAGGGCTGCCTTAGCCTCTGATTCTTTTGAGGCCGATACATTGAGTATCTTGAAAAATTGCTCAATATCTTAAGCAGCTTATTTGAAGTGGGATCAGAGAGACAGATGGCGCTATGTAAAAATATGTTATTATTAAAGCAAATGTCTCACTTTGCACCAGTTCCACCACCTGCTCCAAGCCGTGCTGTATCTCCTCCATGTGGATGGGGCCCATGACTCTGCGATGAGCTTGGCAGTTTGAGCCGAAATGCCTGGCTGTGCCCAACATTTCCTGATATTCTGCACTCTAGTAGCGGGAGAGTCCCTCTCATTCTCAGAGGGTGAAACGACCCAGTGGGTCTGTGAGCAACTGTTCCTCGTCAAGCAGGACTCATGGGAGGTCAGTCGCAAGCTCCATCAAGGTCAGGAACCACACCTGTGACTTGCACATGGGAGCTACTAGTACTAGCTCTGGGTGTCCAGTCAAAGGATCGAAAATAAAGGATCGAATGACCTTTTGCTCGAATGCAAAAGGATTGAAAAAAAAGGATCGGATTATTTTTATTTATATATTTTTTTAGTTTCGGTTAGTAAAAAAGTGTTTTTAATAAAGAAAAGGGGGGGCTTTTTTCGGTCCTTTGACTGCCGAACAAAAGGCATTCGATCCTTTTCTTTTCAAAACTATGACCTACAACCCTAGCTCCGTTTTCTCTCTGCAGCACTTCACTAGCACTCTGCTCAGCATCATGAAGTGGGGAAAGGCATAATGTACCCTCCCTGACCAATCTTGCAGGAACGCGTCTGTTCCTAGTGCAGTTGAGTCTAGTCTCAGCTGAAATAGTTCCTTGTCTAGGAGTTCAGGCACGATGCAAACAGGTTGGTGTGAATTGGACACCAGAGACGATCCAGTTGCTGGAATAGTTCTGTGCTCAGCTTCCAATCACTGGAATCTGACAGATATCGCGAGTTCCAGTCTGCTATCATGTTAAGCTCCCCTGGCAGATACTATGCTGTCACCGACATCCCTGATTGCAGGAAAAAGTGCCAGAAATCTTTCGCTAGCTCCTCTAGCCAACTTGATTTGGCACCTCCCAGATGGTTGATGTACCTGACTGCCGATATAGTGCCCATTGTGAGAAGGACACAGGAGCTAACTTTCCCTTTCGTGAAAACTTTGATCGTGAAGGTGCCCGCTAATAGCTCTAAGCAGTTTATGTGGAGACGCAGATCCTCTGCACTCCCTTTCCCTCCTGTCTCCAAGGATCTACCTCTTGCGCCCCATCCTACACGGCTGGGATATGATTCTATTATCAAATCAGGCCGATCTCCGAATATGGCACGTCCATCCCAGGCGTCCATATTCTTCAACCCCCCACTCCAGTTCTGTGACCGACTCTTGATCTAGCGGAACTAGTTGGTGATATCTCAGACCCTGTCGAAGATGTTTGATCTTCAAACTCTGAAGGGCTCGATAGTGCAGGGGACCTGGCAATATGGCTTGGATGGATGATGCCAGAAGGCCTACAATCCTCGCTAGGACTCTGAGAGACACTGACTGTTTGGACAGGCAGTCCCTGATCTCTTTTTTGATGTCTCTGATCTTTCTGTTTGGTAATTCTAGAGTGGCATTCTTGGCATCTACGATGAAGCCTAAGAAGTATAACATTTGAGCTGGCATTGTGTCTGACTTCTCTACATTTATTAGGAACCGCAGTGACAAGAGAAGATCTCTTACCCATGCCGTTTGATATGGTGTCCAGTCATAATGTCGAATACAATAATGTCGAAAGTCAAAATGTCGAAAATATTTAGTGGAAAATAAAAATGTCGAATTACAAAAATGTCGAATTTTTTTCGATTTTTTTTCGAATTAATGTTTAAATAAATAATTAATTAATTATATTTTATAAAACATAATTTTTTTAAATGGTTAAAGGTATATCCATGGTGAGTGGGGGGGATGGGGACGAGGGGGGGTTGGGGTAGGGGTTTGGGATGGGGTTTTTTAATAATTAATTATTTAATTAATGTTTTATTAAATACTTTTTAAAAAAAATTAAAGGTATATCCATGGGGGGTGTTGGGGGGCATGGGGAGGAGTGGAGGGTTGGGGTAGGGGTTTGGGATGAGGGGTTTGGGGGGGACCCCCCCAATAAAAAACGTTAGTATGTGTGACATTTTACATAGTTATTTTAACATTGGTTTTTCGATTTTTTTTCGACATTTTATTTTCGAATTAATGACTTTTTCTATTATATGTATGTGTTTTCGACATTTTTGAATTCGACATTTTTTTTCGACATTTTTGTAATTCGACATTATTTTTTCGATATTATGACTATAAACCGTTTGATATATCAGCATCTCTTGCCTTTCGGCTAGTAGCAGCAAGTCATCTAGGTATATAATCATTCAAATCCCTTTCTCTCTGATTGCTGCTGCGACTGGTTTCATAAACTTGGTGAACGCCCAAGGTGCTGACGGTAGACCGAAGGGCATCGTCTTGGACTGCTAAAACTGTCTGTCCCAGCGAAAGGCTAGGAAAGTTCTGAATTCTGCCTGCACTGGTACTGTGAGGTAGGCGTCTTTCAGATCTATCCTTGTTAACCAGTCTCCTTCTCTTAGGGTGTCCCTCAGTTGATGTATTTCCTCCATCTTTAAATGGTGGTATACAATCCAACTGTTCTCTCAGTTTTATTACTGGGCGTACTTTCTCTTTTCTGCACACCAGAAACATATTGCTTACAAATCTTGGTGTTACATTGCATCTCTCTATAGCTCTCTTCTGCTCGAGCTCTGTTAGCTCGTTGTGTAGACTCTTTAGTTCTGCTTGAGCTAAGTGTATTGTGTGCAGCCAGCTCTCTTGCACTGGTTCCTCCATGATTTCTAATTGCAGCCCCACAACTGTTTGCAACACCCAGGCATCGCTGGGAAGCGTGCGCCAGTTTTGCGAATAGCGCTGTGTTCTCCCCCCCACTGGTGGGTATATGGGAATTCTCATCTGTGGTGAAGCCTTGACCTCACCCTGGGTCCTCTGCCTCCACGGCCATGCGGGAAACACCCTCTACTGGGGAAGAAGAAATCTTGCTGCTTGTTCTCCCAGTATTGGGCTCTGCTGTTGTTGTGAGGTCTTCTACCTCCTTGAAATCGACTGGTCGCTCAACCTCGGTAGCGACCGGTCCCGGCAAAAACTCTGCCTTGGAAGATCTTCTGGATCTTCTGCCTGTGCTTTTTCTAGAGATGTACAGGTGCCAACAAATCTTGCCATCTCTTTGCCAAAAAATCTACCTGAAGAGGAGGCCTTGTGCAGCTTCTGCTTCGTATGATGCTAGGTCTCCCAGCTTCGTATCTATCTGAAGCAGGAAGCCTCTCCTCCTCTCTGAGGAGATGGCGCAATTTGCATTTCCCAAGAGGCAAACCACTCTCTGGGCCCAATTTGCTAGAGCCTCTGGGTCTACTTCCTCTCCAGTGTCCATAGCTCTCTCGGCCATTTCCATTATCTTGGTAAGTGGCCCTGCTAGGTCGGGCACTTTCTCTTGGCAGCTCCTCCATGACCTGTCTATGCCCTTGCGTGGGTCTTTGTTAGTCTTTGTGACAAATGCTAGCATCTTTGGATCTAGCTCTGGTGTTTCAGCTACTTTGCCCAGCAGGTCTGGGCGCGGGCACTCTGCTCTCATGCACTGTCTCCCCTCTTTGTCTAGCGCTTTACGTAGTCTTAGGTTCATGTATTTAGTTACTCTGGGGAGGGATGCCAATCTGAGAATCTTGGGTTCCTAATGTCATCCGGTTCAGACATGTCCGTTATTTCCCCTTGATTCTCCTCTAGGTGTTTCTCCTTGCAAGCTCTTTTACAGCTTCTGGGAACTTCCCAGTCTTCCTCTGTTTTCTCTTCTACCTCCTGGGAAGAAAGATTAGCTTCTGTTGGCTCCTCTTCCTAGCCTGGGTCAACATTTCCCATATTCTCTTCCCCTGGGGAGGGGGTCACGAGGCTTGTCACTGCCGACTTTCGCATGAAAGCTTCTTTCAGCTTTGTGAAATCATTGACTGGCTCAGGGGCCTTTTTATCTGCCCCATAAGTACGACCCAGGGGGTCGGCAGAGGATTTTCTCTTGTGGTCCTCGTACTCCCCTTCAGTCCTCTTTGCAAGGTCTCTGTGGGTGTGCTACCGGTAATATCGGTGTTATCTTGGGACTGGCTGAGGATGGATTCCAGTGTTGCCAGCCTGTCTTGTAGGGGTTTCACCCCCTGAGCCACTGCATCGTCCAACAAACTTCCTAGCACCTTTTTAAAGCTGGAGGCCAGGTCTAGAGATTGGTCCTCCTCGCTCCACTCAAACTCAGACATATTTGCTGGGTGCTTTGTGCCTGTTACCTGGATGGCAGGTGTCTTGCGCACACCCACTGCTCCGTTGGGTCTGATGTATTCAAATAATCTGTAAACATTTTTTTTATTTTTTATGTGGCTAGCATCTTGTGTTGGTTCTCTCCTGAACTGTCCCACTGTATACTGAGGATTCTGTGTGTTTCAAAGTCACTGCGATGCTCTCCTGAGCTGTCCCGCTGTGTTCTGTGGGTTCAGAGGGCTTCAAAGTCCCTGCAGTATTCCTCACGTGTGGGATCGCCTTTTTTTTGTTTGTCTTTTTGAGCAGTCTGCTCCCAGCTGATAATGCCGCTCACTGTCACGTTCCGGTCGTGTCTACTGTTGTTTGTTGCTTATTTCTGCAACCTGTTAATCACTGCTGGGCCTGGCATCAGAACTCAACTTTGTACGTGATTATACGCGAAAACTGGATATTCCGGCTTTCGCTTGCGCTGTGAGCCGCAGTGGCTCCTCCTAACCGAGGATGGGGGCCATTACGCTCCTCTCGTGCTCCGCTCTGCCCCTCCAAAGGTGGGGGAAGGAGGACCGGAGCCCCGGTGTGTCGGGTATGTAACACGAGCTTGCGTCCCTTCGCCGTGCTTCCTGACGTTGTGATCGAAGTGCTCCTACTACGGACTAGCACTTTCTGCTTCAGATCCCGTGAGTTGCTGCGCGCTCCCTGTCTGCTAAAAGATACTTGTCTAATTCAGAAATATATTTCGTATAACAGTTGAACTCACGTTACCATGCAGTATGTTATCTACATTATTAATACACATCCTAGAATGCATTTTCTTTCCTGTCTGCCTATGAATAAATTTAAACTAGCATAAAATAAAACATTGAGGAAAAAGGGTACTTATCTGATGCAGAGCAGGAAACAAAGAGGAGGAGTCCGCAGGAAGGAAGTGGTACATGGACTGGGTGGACACTAACAAGGACTACAGAGACAGTGGGAGTTGTAGTTTAAAGAAAGGAAACAGAGAAAAAGGAGTTGTAAAGAACCTTTTTTGCGATTTTTTCCTTTATTTGTTGAAACTGCTGTGGAGTAGTTAATAAAGAAGTTAAAGCATAATGCTCGCCTCCATTCTTGACATAGAAAGATTACTACATGCAATGGGTACCATGTAATTTACTGCAGCCTTTCACCGCATTTGGTGACGTGCTATTTTACTGCATTTTTTAGAGGTTTGCGGAGTAAGAGGATATTTTATATGTGATTTTAGGGTTGTGGGAGGGGTGAAAAGGTTCTGGGGTCTAGTAAGAGGGAATGGGGCCTTATCCCCCATAGGAATGTTGCAACAAACGTGGTTATATGGCCCATGAAGCAAGTTATCTCTGATCCATGTAATTTGACATTACCTCTCATACCCCTCCTTCTGACAGTCCCCGGACTAGTATAAAAACATCTGCCGGGATGGTAACAAATCACATAGGGCCTCATTACGACCCTGGCGCTCCTGTAATGAAGGGGCCAGGTACGGGACCGGCCGCTTCATTACGGGAGCGCCAATTACGAGTTTCCATTCGCGGGACCCGCACAGACGTCTGGTAAAACCAGACGTCTTTTCCGGGTCCCGCGAGGGGAAGAGGGAGGTAACAACTGGACACTTGCAATGTGCCCGTTGTTACCTCCCTCCCCATTCCCATTGAGCCCTATGGGGGCTCAAATGGGAATGGGGAATGGTTCCTGCAAGGAGGACTTACCGCGTCCACCTATGTCGGAATGACCCGGTAAGTCCTCATTGCAGGAACCCGCTAAAGGAGCCCGGTTTGGAGGCAGCCATGGAGCTAATAGCTCCATGGATACCTCCAAACTCGTAATGAGGCCCTAGTCAAATTTGACTGCTCACTCATGTACATTTATTAAAAGATTTAAGTTCGCATGGAACTTGCTTGCAAGATTCTGGACCCAAACTCTGCCCATAAGGAACCTCCATTCCCCAGCTTGTAATGTTGGATGAAGGTGCTGAGGGAGGCCCAGGTAATGTATTTGACAACAACATTTGTATATGTTGCTCTTTTTCACATGAACACATGAACCATCTCTTCATTACATTGATCCAAAATTATTTCGTCTAATACAGCTCTGAAAGAAGCTTTGTATCATTTTGCCACTAGGAGTCCAATTGACATTCAAACCAAGACCAAGGGCCTCATTACGAGGTAGGTGGTAAGGGATTACCGGCACCGGAAAGGACACCGGTGCCGGTATTCCCTTACCACCCTATTCGAGGCCCCTTAGTGGGTCCCTTCCTTAACGCCTGGTTTTACCAGGCGTTATGGAAGGGACCCGTTTAGGAACTTCAGAGCTAATAACGGTACCGCAAATTGCGGTACCGTTATTAGCTCCATCCCCATTCCCATTGAGCCCTATGGGGGCTCGAATGGGAATGGGGAATGGTTCCCGGAATGGGGATTTACCGGGTCCTCCAAGGTTGGAATGACCCGGTAAGTCCCTATTTCGGGGACCCGGACCCGGAATGCAGTAAGGGGGAAGCCATGGCGCTAATAGTGCCATGGCTACCTCCTACCTCGTAATGAGGCCCCAAGACATACACAGACACACACCCGCACATGTTCAGTTAGCACAGGAAATGTAAAATAATGTGCAGCTTTTGTTTTCAAAACTTCTAGGAAATGATCAATAATGCTTGCAGCGATGAATTTGCTGCAATAGTGTTTTAAATTTAAATAGATATACTTCCCTTTGAGGTCAAACGCTACACCAAATCAGTCATGGGGTAGCTCGGGGGAAGCTCTTCCAACATTGCTTAAAAAGTTATATCTATCATGTTGTTCATGCTAACAAACATGTTTAAGAGAAATTGTGCTGGAAGCACAACACACTTTGGGCCTCATTACACGGTAGGCGGTAAGGGTTTACCGGTACCGGTAAGGGCACCGGTACCGGTAAACGCTTACCGCCTTACTACGAGGTCCCTTAGCCGGACCCGACCTTAACGGCTGGTCTAGACCAGCCGTTAAAGTAGGGACCCGCAGAGGGACCTTGGTGATAATTACGGTACCGCAAATTGCGGTACCCTAATTACCGCCTTCCCCATTCCCATTGAGCCCTATGGGGCAAAAATGGGAATGGGGAAGGGCCATGGAGGAAGGGGGAATTACCGCCTTCCCAACCTTGGAATAGGGTGCTAATTCCCCTTTCCGCCATGGTGGTACAGGTATGGTACCGGCATGAACCATGGTGCTAATAGCACCATGGTTTAGCGCCTACCGTGTAATGAGGCCCTTTGTCTTATTCTCTGATTGTGTCAAAAGGCTATTCGGCTCCTTGTTGCTGAACTTGTATGCATCTTAATCCCTCTCCCCTCTCCCTAGTACTCCTACTGATGCAATACTGCTTCAGCTGGCCAAAGAAGTTCCAGGAGGGATGTACCATGACTCTCACTTGCCTCATGTGGCAAGCAGCCCCAAAACCGGAAATAGGAAATTTGACAATAGGAAATAGCACTGCTCCCACTCGCAAGTTCCACTGGCTGAAATCTACTGAGGCTAACTACAGTTCATATTCTTCTTATCATGCTCTTTATGATGATTTACTCCTTCTACCTAAACGTTCTTATTTTTCCGATCTTTTACATGCACAATCTACCCACCACAGACTTCTTTTTCAAACTCTTTCTTGTCTTTTATCTCCTCCCTCCCCTAATCACTCCATTAACTCTACACTATCAGCTTCTGATTTTGTCCTATTTTTCTCTTCGAAGGTGGCCTCTCTCCACTATTGAATCTTCTACTTCTCATCTTTCTACAAGCTTTCCGACTCCTGTTCCTACAGGAATAATTTCCTCTTTCACTCCTATCACTAATGAAGTGACTTCTCGCCTGTTGGCTCGGGCACACCCTACAGATCCACTACCAACCATATACCATCAACACTTATCCTTAATGTCTACTCTTCTGTTGTTTCTTATCTTACTTCCTTTTTCATTATTTGTCTTTTTATTTCTACTTTTCCTTCTCTATTCAAACATGCCTCTGTTATTCCTATTCTTATGAAACCTTCTGCTGATCCATCACTAACCTCTAATTTCCACCCTATTTCTCTACTCCCCTATCTTTCTAAACTACTTGAGCCACTGTTTACTCTCTACCTTTGTTTCTGATACTGCTATTCTTCCTCGCTTTCAATCTGGATTCCATCCTTTTCATTCTACTGAGACAGCTCTTCTCTCTTTTCTTGATTCTCTAATCTCTCTGCTCGGTATTCCAACCATTCCTCCTTTCTTATTCTGCTTGATCTTTCTGCTGCTTTTGATACTGTCGATCATTCCCTCCTACTTGCTTCTTTGTCTTCTCTTGGTTTCCTTGGCTCAGGTCTTTCCTGGTTCAGGTCCTATCTCTCTCAGAGAACGTTCTCAGTTTCCTGGGCAGGTTCTTCCTCTGCCACACTTCCATTTACTTATGGTGTCACTCAAGGTTCTGTTCTCAGTCTTTTTCTATTTTGTCTTTATACCTCTCCTTTAGCTGGTATTGGGCCTCATTACGACTCAGGCGGTAAGGGGTTTATGCCGGCGTAAACAGCGCCGACCCTTACCGCCTGAGTACGAGGTCCCTTAGCGCCATGGCGGATTTAACACCTGCTTTTAGCAGGTGTTAAAATCCATGGCGCTAAGGGACCATGGAGTTAATTACGCCACCGTAATTTACGGTGGCTTAATTAACGCCTTCCCCACTCCCATTATGCCCTATGGGGCAAAAATGGGAATGGGGAAGGGTAAATGGGGATTGGGGACTTACCGCCCCGCCAACCTCGGAATGGGGCGGTAAGTCCGCCAACCACCATGGCGTAAACATAGTTTACGCCATGGTGGTAAAGTCACGGCCCAGGCGGTAACTTACCGCCTGGGTCGTAATGAGGCCTATTATCTCTTCCTCAGGTCATTCCCATCACTTCTATGCTGATGATAATCAGGTGTTTCTGTCCTACTCCTCTTTTTCTTCCGATATTCACACCAAACTTTCTACTTGTCTCTTAGCTATTTAATCTTGGATGAAGGCTCACTTTTTGTTTCTCAAAACTACTAAAATTGAGGTTTTAGCACAATACCCCTCCTCTCCCTCCCTCCTTTATCTCATTTCCCCCTTCTCAAATATCTATTTCCTGTACTGCTTGTAATCTTGAACTTTACTTTGACTCTGCTCTCTTGTTTAAATATCACATTCCTCTATCTTCACAAGCTTGCTTTTTTCACCTATTCAATATCCGGAAGGCTCGCTCACTCCTCACTTTTGAAGTCACCAAACTCCTGATTTCTTTGCAAATTTTTTTATCGTCTTTTCTACTGCTCTGCAGCCCTTTTTGGTCTCCCTCTGACTCGTCTAGATCCTCTTAAATCTTTATTTAACGCTTCTATTTGCCTACCGTGTCTTCTATCCCCTGTCAATATTTATTTTTCTCTTTCGTCTTTCGGGTGGCTTTCTTTCCAGTCTCACATTAAATTTAATTTCCTATGTCTTATCTTTAAATCTCTCTATGGGCTGGTTCCTGATTACCTTTCTTCGCTAGTCTCATTCTCCTGCTCGCTCGCTTCGTTCTTGTTCCCAATTTCTTCTCGAGGTGCCTCTTCCTCCTTGTGCTCAGTCACATTTTGGCTCATTCTCCCTGCTGGCTCCCTTGCACTGGAATGCTCTTCCTCGTTCTCTTCGTTCTATCTCTGTCTATTCTGTATTCCGTGTCTCTCTAAGATCTTATTTACTTCCGTCCGGTTAACATTTGACATTATGTTTGACTAATTTTCATTTATCATACCGTTTTTGATCACATGTACAGTGCTTTTGGATTAAAGCGCTATATAAAACCCAAATAAATACATAAAAAACACAAAATACAAGTCAGCCCTGTGAGCAATGTGGTTTACAGAAGGGCAGGATGCAGCCACTTTATCTCAGATTGGTTTGCTTCTCTTTTGGAAGTCATGATAACAGAGGGAATAAAGCTTGGCACTCCCTGCTTGCCAGTGCCCTGGGCAGTTGCCTAGTTTGGCAACTGCTTTCACTGGCCCTTGGTGTGATTATGGCCCGAGGGCATGGTCCACTACCGAGCAAGGCCATAGATCATGCTAAACGGGTGCTATGCAGGTGTTCACTGTGCCTGGGACCTGGTGCAAAGTAGAAACTGGGCATTGATAAAGGCTTTGCCTAATGGAGACTATTGTTGTGGCCATTAAGGTTGATTTAATATTTGTGAATGTGTGTTGTTATTTTAAATAAAGAATCTGAATTGTTTGAAATAATTCGACATTCCATGTCTATTTTAATCAGAGCCAGTCTCTTGCCTTGGTTCTGAATTTACTCTTTTCATTACGTGGAGTTTGCCTCACATGAGAATAAAGTGAAATGGTTTGTCTCCCATAAGAATGAAGTCAAATACCTTGTGGTCCCAATGAAAAACAAAACAAACAAGTGCGCTCAATTAGTTACTTACACGGCCAGATGTGTTCAGCTAAGTAAAATAGTTTATAATCTCGTTTGAATACATGAATACTGAGTCTAATTAAACACCAGGGACGCAACGTAAGTAACTCCAAACTTTGTTTATTGAACGATCCCCTGGATGCTCGTTAGATGAACACGGTACAGTCTCCCAGGCCCAGAACATCAGTACGGCTGCTCTTCCCATATTAGTAATGTTAAAGTTCGCAGTGCATCCCAGGTTAGGTGTCTGGGGACACTGGTTATACCAGAGAGCCAGCAGAGGAGTCTTGGGCCAATCTGAGAACCAAAGACCATTCTATGCCTCCAAATCACACCCCCTGCAGATCTCTCGTTCATAGCCCATGGTCTCCTGAGTCCTGGGAAGCCCCTAATTTGCTACATAAGGCCTCATTACATGGATGGCGCTAAGGGATTACTGGCACCGGTAAGGGCACCTGTGCCGGTAATCCCTTAGCGGCATACTACGAGGTCCCTCAGCGGGACCCGTCCTTAACGTGTGGCCGGACCACACGTTAAGGAAGGGACCCGCTGAGGGACTTCAGGGCAAATAACGGTACCGCTAATAGCGGTACCGTTATTTGCTCCTTCCCCATTCCCATTGAGCCCTATGGGGGCTCAAATGGGAATGGGGAAGGGCCTTGGTGAATGGGGAATTACCGCCCCGCCAAACTTGGAATGGGGCGGTAATTCCCCCATCCACCAAGGCGGAATCGTAGCGCCATGGTTACCGCCGTCCCTGTAATGAGGCCCATAATCTTTGCCAGCTGCGGTCTTGACCACTGCCGTTTCTAATCTCCTGTCACCCTATTTGGGCAATTCACAAAAAGAATTAATGGAATGACAATTAAAAGATCATTGTCAACGCCAGCCAGAATCACATGCAATGGACATAGAAAAATAGAGCAGAATATGTACTTTATTGATGTCTAAGTTTTGGAAATGGTACCATATTACGTATCCAGTGTTAATGTTGCTGTGAAAATGGCTGCCAGGTGGATACATTTCCCTAAATATGCACCCTCCAAACAATCAAACAATTTCCCCAAATATTCTAGGGTCGGAGGGAATAATATATAATTGTACCCCTCCTAGAATATTTGGGGAAAGAATTGTATGGTTCAGGAAAAAGAGTCGCCTTCCTGTTACCTTTTTCTCAGCGACATTGTGCTTCATTATGAGATTGGTGGTAGTCATGGCACTATTTGCGCCATGACATCCACCAATAACGTGTCTGGCACCGGTCTCGTTCAATGGGGACTTCCCGGTGTAGTCCGACCTTTGCGGGACCGGTAAGTCCCAATCGAAAAAGCCATTCCCTATTCCCATTTGAGCCCCCAGAGGGATCAATGGGAATGGGGAAGGCGCTAATAACGGTACCGCAAATTGCATTACCGTCATTGGCTCTGATTTCCCTTAACGGGTCCTGTCCATAACGCCTGGTCAGAGGAGGGACCCGCTAATGGAACTCGTAGTATGGCGGTAAGGGATTACCGGCACCAGTCTCCTCACCGGTGCCCGGTATCCCTTAACGCCCCACTCGGAATGAGGCCTATTATCACATGGAACCCCATATTAATCTGTGCATGGTGTACCGGCCTGCCCCAAAACATACATTAGTGTCGGAGTATGAGCCTGACACTAATGTACGATAGACATCACGCAACCATCTGGGTGCTGCGAGTGTATTTTCGCAGTAAGGGCACCATGATTGTGAAATGTAAAAAACAGGAAACTGTTTCAGCCCCTAGTTGATGGATAGAAACATCTAACATGATAGCAGCAGTAAAGCAGCTGATGTCCCACTTCAAACAAATGCACAAAAGGATCAGTTGTGAAGGTCTCATGCACTGTGCATTCTTCCAAGGAGATGCGGTGGGTGACAGAGGGCTGGGGGGGCGCTTTTCTTTTTTGCTGATCCCATTTGTTAATCGGCATGTGCTATTAAAATGCCTCCTTCAGGCTCTGCTTTGCACAACGGCACTCTGCAGTAAATGGGGGCACCTAAATGTGTGAACCCAGATGCCCTTGACACAGCAGTGCCGGTGAAGAGGATGTGCTAGCTTCTCAAGTGCACTGGAAATTATTGGTGAATTGGCCATCTGCTTAATATTGACCCAGTTCCTATGTTTCCCGTTATAACTGGGACAGCGGTTATTTGAAAAGAACAGTCCTACCCATTGCAGTGTACAGTGAAAGCAGACAATTTAATTAGCTAATCATATACTGCATTGAAAACATGACAATCCTATACTTTGAATGTACTATATATGTAGGCCTTCAGCTTGCAGAAAGTTCTTAAGCTAGTTTCCTTAGGGTTTGGCCTGAGCATATGATGCACATACCTGGAACAAAAAGCAAGCCCCAGAAAGATATGTATATGATAACTGACTCTAATCTTAGTTTCAGTCTCTGGTCATAGAATGTGTTTCCACTTATTAGATGTTATCTGTCTGTGCTTATCCACACGTGTGTCTAGTAATTCTTGTATAGTTAGCCCTTGGCTCCAAGTTTAACATTACTCAAGGTCCTGATAGGCTTTGACTTATAAATCAACTAGCCAAATCTACCAGATAAAGAATACACTACTTCTATGGTCCATGTGCTGCAGCCATTGGATATATTAAGATTTCTAGATTACAATATTATCAACAGAAGGTCAGTAGACAGTTTCTGTTTGAATCAGTAAATGTTGTGATACATGAACGAGTTCATGAGTATAACCCTTCATATGCTGGTAGCAATACCCCAAATACAACCCTTTGCAAGGACTTTCTGTCGGCCATGTGTGATGTCATTCTTGATTTCCTCTGTGCTAGAGTTATGGTTGCAGAACTTACCATAACTAGCACATTTCTTTGCTTTTTCGATTTTGCATTGCAACCAAAATGTCCCTTTAACAACGTCTTTTCTCTGAATTTCAAAGGTTTTAATTAACGTAACTTAAGCATAACGTCCCTGTGACAAAGTTATTTCCTCAGAATTTCTATGTTTTTCATTAGAGCAACTTAACCATAACGCACATTTAACCAAGATTTTTCATTGAATTTCAAAGATTTTCATTGGAGCTACTTAAACATAATGGGCCTCATTACGAGTTTGGCGGTAGCCATGGAGCTATTAGCTCCATGGCTGCCGCCAAACCTGGCTCCTCTACCGGGTTCCCAGAATGGGGAATTACCGGGCCATTCCGAGTACAGAGGGCCCGGTAATTCCTCCCTGTGGGAACTCGGGCCCGGGCCTTCCCCATACCCATCTGAGCCCCCATAGGGCTCAATGGGAATGGGAGAGGGAGCTAACAACGGGCCAATTACGAGCGGCCCGTTTTTTAGCTCCCGCTTCCCCTCGCGGGACCCGGTAACGACGCCTAGTTTTGCCAGGCGTCCTTACCGGGTCCGGCGAGGGGACCTCGTAATTTCGCGGGACGAGTTTAATGGGTCCGCCTCCATTAGTGGAGCCTGTTAAACCATTCCGCGAACCTCGTAATGAGGCCCAATGTCCTTGTAACAATATTTTTCCACTGAGTTTCAACAGTTTTTATCATTTAAGCGGCTTCATGATGTCCTAGCACTGTATGTACATTATTTATAATTCCATTTTTTGCATAGTTGAAAGAACTGTAACTCTCCTTAAGCATAAATATTGTTTGCAGCACATACCCATGTGTGTGTAAATGTTGGGGATGCAAGTGATGGTTGAATTACCCAGAGCATGAGACTTAACCAGGTTCCTGACCCCAACAAACTAAAATGGCATCGGGGGCCACTGGCCGTGGCTTGCAGGCATGGCCAGTAGGTGCAGTCCCTGGACCATGTCGCAAGTCCCGCCAACGAATCTACATAAGAAATTTAGCAGGTTAACTTAACCATAAAGCGTCTTTAACAAAGACATTTTGTGAATTTCACTGCTTTCCATAACTGAAGATGTTTCATTCTGTTCTAGCACTGTATGTACGTTATTCAAAATTCCTCTTTTAAAATATATGAAACAATCTTGCAGCGCTCATTAATGTGTGTCACTTTAAGCAACACATGCTTGGATGAAAGTTAAGACTGAAGTGCCTAGGGGCCCCACCGAGCCACCAACAATAGCCACTGTACCTAGTCTACAGCCTGGTGTGGTTCCATGTCTTAAAATCGTGGCAAAAATAGCTGTGGATACAAAATGTTGCGCCAAAAATGCTGTGGTTTTTCCACCACAATCATGTAAAGGATGCGGGGGACACCCCCGCCATACCTGGACCCATTATACCATTTAAGGGGAACGGGGGACACCCCCGCAATCCCTGCTCCCCTTAAATGGTATAATGGGGTACACCTTTTCCAGCTCAAATCACAGCATTTGTGCCGCAATTTTCTTTAACTGCAACATTTTTGCTGTGATTTTATTACCTGATACCCCTTGTGCAGGCCCCCCTATACCACAATGGGACTGTGGGCCACTGTATGCGGCTTGTGGCTCTGGTAAAAATCTGTCCAGCGGTTTGGGCTGCAGGTGCAATGGAAATCTCTTTCCCATTAAAGTCAATCTGAATTTTGAAAGGTTTGGGACTCCCCCTGTAACCTTTTGCCACCTTAATGAATGAAACTGCACAAACTTTCCCAAAAGGTCCAGGGCCTCATCAGGGGTTGGGCGGTATCCCGGCGCTAATTTTGCCGGGACACCGACCAAAGCTATTAGCGTTACAGCAACTCAGTCTGGCACAATTTGCGCCGGATCCCGATTTGCTGTGGGTAGGTAAATCCCTATTCCCATTGGGTCTATGGGCATTTCTTGGCGCTATTAGCACCGGCGTAATTAGCACTGAGCGAATAGCACCGAAAACGGCCAGAAAATTGTGTTTTTTACCTCCAGCAAAAAGCTGCAGGTAAAACTCCCATTTTTCGCCCAGATTGAGATTGGACGTAGCAGTAAATGTGGCAGTGTTACCACTGCATTTTACCGCTCCGCCCAATTTGTGAGGACGCCTTCAGTCTATGGGCCTCATTCCGAGTAGGGCGCTAACCAATGGCGCTATTAACGCCTTGGTTGACGCCGTACCCGGACCGGCAGCGCCTTGGTGGATGGCGGAATTACCGCCCCATTCCAAGGTTGACGGGGCGGTAATTCCCCATTCACCAAGGCTCTTCCCCATTCCCAAATGAGCCCCCATAGGGCTCAATGGGAATGGGGAAGATGCAAATAACGGTGACCGTTCATTACGGTCACCGTTATTGGCTTGGAGGCCCCTTTGCGCCCTCGACTTTAACACCTGCTCAAAGCAGGCGTTAAGGGCGAGGGCGCAAAGGGAACTCGGAGTATGGCGGTAAGGGATCACCGCCACCGGTCTCGTTACCGGTGGCCGCTATCCCTTACCGCCATACTCGGAATGAAGCCCTATATCTTTTTTTAAACGTTTTGTGCATATTTGTCAAATGGCGCAGAAGTTATAAGCCACCCAAAGAGTGCTCTTCCAATGCGAGATGCATCTGAACCATAAATATATATATGCCATGGTAGTGGCTGTGTAGTTATGGTTAAGTTGCAAATCCCATAGGAAGAGCACTTTTTGGGTGGCTTATAACTTTGCTCCTCCTTGACGAATCCTCACTAAACTTTGCAAAAAAAGTATATGGCCCACTTTGAATTTTCTTTCAAATTTTGGTGAGGTTTGGTCTGGGGGGGGGGTCAAAGTTGTAGCGGGGGGTCCCAAAACTTCTGTTTTTCCCATAGACATTATGGGAAAAACTTTGCTCACGCCTACAGCCCAAACCGCTGGATGGATTTTCACCAAATTTGCAGCAGGAACGGCGTCTTGGTCCCGGAAGCGTGTTTATGTTAATTTGGTGTAAATTCGTCGTAGTTTCTTTTATAAATGGCCAAAACATAAGGCAAAGAAATTAGTGATATCTATGCCCGCTCAGTGGACACACTTCTCTGTTTGCTCCGCGGACAAGACACTGATTGGCTACTTTGCTTGCATCATGTCTGCGGACAGGCAACGTGTTCTCTGATTGGCTGGGGTGAGGCGTGAGGTGTGTCACATTGTTTCGATGCGCCCGCCATCTTGGATCCGCTGACAGCGTGGCGGCAAACTGAGGCAAAATGCAATTTTGGGGAGTGTGTTGGTATGCCGAAGTGCTTGGGGAGGGTTGGGGAGTAAGAGATGGGTGAAATACTGTATTTGTTTAGGTGGCAGGTGCCCCTGATGTGTTCACCATGTCTGCGGTCATAGCGCTTGTCCGCGGATTTGATCAATGCACTACTGGCTATTTTACTTTAGTATGATGTTGGTTTTGGGTTGTTAGTAGAGGATTGATTGTAATTAATATCCCCTATAAGCAGCCCACATACCACAGTCAAAATGTTTGGTATTAGAGGTGTGTTATGCTGTGGTGGTTGTGGCCAGGGCATAGAGTATTGGGTGCATGGCCGAAGGCCATAGGCCTTAGGCCGTAGGCCATGCACCCAAGACTCTATGCCCTGGACACAACCACCGCAGCATAACACACCCATAGAATCAAACACCCATCAAATATCCAGAACACAAAAGTTTGTGTACTGTTTCATTTGTGGAGTTTGTATGTGAAGTTTTGGCTAGGCTATGCAGTTAAGATTGTAGAGTTTGTAATAGGAATGTGTTATAAGATACCTTTGGAAGTAAATATTTTGGATTGTGGTGTATGATTGTGTGCATTTTCTTTGAGATCTAATCTTAAACAAACTACTTTGCCACAATGCCTTTCACTAATTTAGAGGGAGGTAAGTTTTTTTTGAAGGTGTACTGACAGCGTGGCGGCAAACAGAGGCAAAATGCAATTTTGGGGGTTGGGGTTGGGGAGTAAGAGATGGGTCAAATACTGCATTTGTTTAGGTAGCAGGTGCCCATGATGTGTTCGCCATGTCTGCGGTCACAGTGGTTGTCTGTGGATATAATGAATGCACTACTGGCTATTTCACTTTAGTATGATGTTGGTTTTAAGTTGCTGTGTGAACAGGAGATGGGCTGAGCTGACAGGTGGTGTGGCCTGGCTGTGGGAGTCGCTGGGAGACTGCAAAGATCTACAGAGGAACAAAATAAATCTGTAGAAATGTCAGCCGCATTGGTGAATGGTAGCAAACAATTCATGTTTTTCAAAAATATTTGTAAAAATATTTGTAATGCCTCTGTGCTGTGAAGCGCTATCCGTTTCCATTCTGAGTGAAGGTCAGCGCCGTTGAATTTTTGTTTCCTAGCTGAGCAGAGCCACACATGGTCCAGAATATAAGTTTCAATTGTTTTTTGACCTTGAAACAAAGGGAGGATTGCGAACGGAATGCATGAAGGGAGGGATGTAAGACTTTCAAATATGATAATGTTCACCATTCATAAATTTGACAAAGGAACATGTAATTACATTTTATGAAACTTAATTGAAGTGGACGGAGTGCCTTTTTTACGCCGATAGAATGGAAATGCCGAATATTATGTAAGTATTACTTTGGACGATTTTATACACAAACTAGTCAAATTATAATTCGGTGACAATATTGGTGGGGTACATTGTATTGTGTGTTGTGTGTAGTATATTGCAATGGCACGCAATTAGAACTTGTGTGTGTAGTTTGTTTTGTCGTGGGGATATGGGCAGTGTAGCATCGAGATGGGTGTAGCGCAGTAGTGGGTTCCCCAGGTTCACAAACGCGTAATTGAACGCTAATATTTCATTCAAATTCTGTGTATCTGTTCTTTTTGGTGTTATTTAGCTCTCTGATTGCAGAGTCAGCGTTAGCATCCCATTTCGAGCTCACCATACTCTGTAGCAGTAACATGTACAGCAAACTGAAGAGTAATTTGCACGTTCTTTTGTTTGAGTTATCATTGTTTCACGTCCGTGTTTATCAATAGTTGTAACAGGGGCTCAAATTGATGGTTAAAATGATAAACCGTAATAAGATTGGTTACTGAGACATATTTCTGTTATCTTTTTTTTAAACAGCTACATCTTTACTTTCTGCGATTGTCATGGATTCCAGATACCAACTGACGTTTCGTTTAACCGTCAGCTACAGATATATGTCAGTGGTTGGATTACAGCGGCGCTTTTTTGGGATGATAGACATGGGCCCATATGCCCGTACGCCATACCAGCAATAAGAAGCAACTTCATACCTTTTGTGGTGGCCTAGCGAAAGTTCATGCCAAAGTCTTCACAGTGCATCCAATCCGTTTTTAAATCCAAAACGAATACTGCGTGACTCACGATAAACATTTGTGGATCGAGAACGAAGAAAACAATTACCTATTTGCTTGCATATGTAAGTCTACGGATGTTCTCGGAGCGTTTATTGAGAAATAAAAGTAATTTACAAATTGTACAATTTGGTATTTCCTTTAAAAATATGGTTTCATATACAAAATTGGGATGTGCTGTGTTGTGAGATGATGTGTGTTGATATTCCGGGTTCTGCGTCAAGTAACGTTATCACGTAGGTGATGATTGGGTGCGTTTTACTACGTTGTATAGTAATGTTCTGGAGCTAGGTGGAGCATATCACTAGGTTTGGTGATGATAGACTCAGGAGCGGGGCATATGCATTAGTGCCGCCAGGGCAGTCCACCTTGGGCGATGCAGGAACGGATAAGATTATCACAAGATGGCCGCGCCCTGCTGCCTGATTTCGCATGTGTAAAAAAGAGTAAAATTACAGTAAGGTGCATAGGAAATGTTTGTACGATCGATCAATGTATGCTTAGAAGTACATGCCCGAACACTTGGGAAAATAATATTTCTGAGTGCACTATTATTTTAATAAATCTATTTTTTGCTGCATTTGCTGCAGATGATTTTCTAAAGTCTGTTTCTGTATTATTTTTAATGTATTTATGGTGTGTTTAAACATTTCTTTTGGGGAAAGTACACATAATGTAATGGGTAATAATTTGTTTATATAGAGATTTGTGGTGTCTTCCTTTGGGGGGGCCGGTCTTACACCTAAGTGTAACCCAGGCAGGAAGCATCATTGGCGCCCCTCACCGCAACAAAAAATGACAACAACATAATTTGGATGAAGATGAGCACAGACCCTCTTACTATAGTATTTTGGGAGCGTGATTCAGGATGGGCTATGTTTAGAATTAATAAACTAATTACACCTGCATGATCTTCTCTGCAGAATATTCCCATCTTACAATGTATTATTCACCAACATAAATATGTTATGCATTCTCTTGAAAACTGGTTATAAAAAGAGGCATGTTAGTATAGCTTCAATTCTACAGTTCACTATACAAATGTGGATCTTGCACCAACTAAATGTAAGGTTAGTAAGATGGAGAGAGGTAAAAAGTATGGGTAAATCATATTGCTTGGCAATACGGTGATACAAGCATCATCGCAGGTATTTGATGGGTCCAATGTCCACATACCTTTACAATGCGCAGGCATTTACAAAAGGAATGCCACCGAGTTGACGGTTGAGGGGACGCACACTGTGAGCCTACTTAGCAGACTTCTGCTAAGAGGTTGTATACAACTGACTATATTGGCATTTTCAAACACGACGAAGGAGGATTTCTGTGCTATAAAGGAAGTTGTTTCAATGCATAAATACACACATGCTTCCAATCGCTGTACCAGTAACTAGTCTGCCAAACATTGGTTTCAGTCCGAAATGCTTCAAACTACATTTAATGGTTGTGTTCCTATCCTGCTGTCCAGTCAGTGCACTTTTGAGCCTTGCTTGAATTTCGAAACTCCCTGCCATAGTGAATGAATTAATGAATTAATGGGCCTCATTACACGGTAGGCGGAGGACCAAGGTGCTATTAGCACCTTGGTCCATGCCGGTAAAATATCGGCACCGCCTTGGTGGAAAGGGGAATTACCGCCCTATTCCAAGGTTGGCGGGGCGGTAATTCCCCCTTCCCCCATTGCCCTTCCCCATTCCCATTTTTGCCCCATAGGGCTCTATGGAAATGGGGAAGGTGCTAATTACGGTGCCGCAAATTGCGGTACCGTAATTAGCACCATGGTCCCTTTGCGGGTTGGTTTTTAATGCCTGCTAAACAGCAGGCGTTAAAGTACCTACCCGCAAAGGGACCTCGTAGTAAGGCGGTAAGGGTTAACAGTCACCGGTACCATTACCGGTGACCGTTAACCCTTACCGCCTTCCGTGTAATGAGGCCCAATAAGTCTAACCCTATGAGCACCTTGTGTAATGCTAAAATCAGACCTAAGTTAGAAGTATACAATAATTGGAAGACATGTGTGTGAATGCAGTGAGTATATTGATGGCATCAAGGTCTGTAAACCTTATGAATGAAGGTAAGATTGCAGTCAGTCATCATAGACATAAAGGATAGACGTTGAATTATCTGTCTGGTGCCATTTTATTGTTTCGTTATTGTGCTGCATGAGCTCAAGCCAGACCCTAAGGAAACTAAAATAAGAACATTCTGTGAGGTTAAGACTTACATATATAGTACCTTTAAAATATGATTGTGAAGTTTTCAATTCAACCGTTGATGCACACATTGTCATGGTTTACTGTGTAAGAAAGCAGCAGGCCTGCCTCGTTTTGTTAATCACAATTCACTGGGATTCCCCTCAGTTATAGTTACTCCACAGTCATGGTTGCATGCCCGCCAGTGCCACTCTTCAAGGTGCTGCGAAAGTGTAGGCTCAAGAGCTACTTTTGGCAACTGCAGTTTTATAGGTCCTGGCATACATGTTGTGTGCCAACAGATGAAGTTTGCTTCATGGACTTTCTTTACTAATGCTCTATACAGCTCCTATTTCCTTTTAAACATAGGTTATTGCTATTTCACCGATAGTGACCAAACCTACCAAAGAGATTACACCTTCGGTCAGAATTCGGAATTCCTGGTTTGATAGGGAATGTAGGGACGCAAAATCAGCTCTTTTGACAGAAATGTATGTCTCAGAAGATCACGACTGCATATCTCAAGCAGCCTATGAGATACGAATCCAATCAAAGACAAAAGAGGACAAACTAAAAACATGGGAACCTTCAAAATATGCCTCTGTACACAAAGACTCACAAATGTTTTGGCAGCTGAATTCTTTTTTTCAAAAATGTTTTGTTGCATATTCAACACAATAAAACTGCAATAAGTAGGAACAAATCAAGAAATAAATGCATATTGTATATTTCAAGAATATGGGAACAAGGACGATAAGTAAACCCGTTGTGCCAATAGACATGACAGCAGTACTTCATAACAGATAACAAGCACAAACAGTGACGCCTAAGAATATATTCCCAGAAGTAATTCGAACAATACACAAAACCGATAAAGACACACATAGAACACAACATAATATTGGCTATACAAATCATTGAAAGATGCCCGTAGTTCCAAAAATAAATCTTACCTTTCTTGGTTCAAAAACATAATCTTTTCATAACTAGGCAGAACCTGCAGTTCAACTAGCCAGTCTTCCACCGCAGCTTTTTACTGGTTTTCCAGACTTTCAATATTTCTTTTTATTCGCCACCATTAATGCTCTGTCAATCCACCATCTGTGACTGCAAGCCATCTCACATCTGTCCATACCCGACAACAGAATAACCTGAATAACCTGACAAGGCGTCCCAGGAAAGGTTATATTCACGATCACATCCAATTTATCTAACGCCTCCTTCCAGAAATCCTGGACCATGGCACCGTCCCATAACTTGTGCAACAAGGTACCCTTCTCTCTACCGCAAGTCCAGCATATGTCATTATCCAATCAAGTTTATGCATATGTACAGGCGTCCAGAATAGACACCCAAGTATCTTCTGTTGAATGAGCCGTAAACTGAAATCCAGTTTTGCTTTTAATCCTGCCCTCATTAAGTAATCCCAATGTTCTATTGAAATATCACAGTTCAACTCCATTACCCAAACCTGTTGCAACTTGACCCAACTCTTAACATATGCACGTTTCACAGGCATCATGTTTAGGAACATAGAAATCCTTTGGGGCGGCAAATCAAATATCCTGCAGGCATCCAGCTTGTCTGTCTCAGTGGAGCACCCAACAAATCTCTGGGTCAACAGTGACTTGAGTGCTCTATATTTCTCTAGTTCATGCTTCCCCCAATTAATTGTATGATGCAATGCAGCAAAATTCACCATTCGTTTACTCGTCAAAACATCTCCTATCCTCAACACCCTCTTCATGAGCCAACTTCGCCAGCATAAGGATTTGTTTCCAATTAGAAGTGCCGGATTATGCCACAGTGACGCATCATAATGTAACTATTTATTTTGATCATTATCTGTTAGCCATGAAGTAAGAGCATTCTGGGTTGCTTCAATGACTACTGCCTATGTTTGTCAATTCTCGCATCGAATATGCAGTGTTCAAAGTGTAGGGGACATCACCTCCTTTTCTATAGCTATCCAGATTGGAAGTGGAATATCACTTGATGCAAAATAATATGCCGACTTCTTAAGCAGAAAACCCTTATGATAATTACCAAGATCTGTATATCCACCCTTACCACCCTTCTTTAACACTACATACCAACATGAATAGTGGAACTTTCTGGGCCTCATTCCGAGTATGGCGGTAAGGGATAGCGGCCACCGCTAACGAGAGCGGTGGCGGTAATCCCTTACCGCCATACTCCGAGTTCCCTTTGCGCCATGGTGGTTTTAACACCTGCTTTTAGCAGGTGTTAAAAACCATGGCGCTAAGGGACCTTGATATTAATTACGCCACCGTAATTTACGGTGGCGTAATTGACGCCTTCCCCACTCCCATTATGCCCTATGGGCCAAGAATGGGAATGGGGAAGGGTAAATGGGGATTGGGGAATTACCGCCCCGCCAACCTTGGAATGGGGCGGTAATTCCGCCATCCACCAAGGCGCTGCCGGTCCGGGTACGGCGTCAACCAAGGCGTTAATAGCGCCATTGGTTAGCGCCGTACTCGGAATGAGGCCCTCTGTCTCTTATTCCTGCCCCACAGGAAATTCTTAAAAATCTTGTCAATCTTCCGTAAAGCCTTTTTCCGTAAACTTCAATGGAAGTGATTAAATAACATACACCACCTTGGTGAGGAGAGTCTCCTTCATGGCATTCATTTTGGCCTGAATATTCAAATGCAATTTCTCCCAATTCCCCACATCACCTGTAATCACCTCAACTAATTTGTTTGCATTAAAATCCACTATCTTTTTTTAGTCACGCACAATATAGATCCCTAAATACTACTAATATTCATATCACTTGCTGTTGCCTGAGTCGAAATGCACCCTACAACAAGAGGTAGAAAGAGGAAAAACATCTGTCTTATCCCAATTAATCTTATGTCCAGATATAAACATCCAACTTCATCAAATATTCCCTTCCACAGCAAAGCACCCTCACGAGGGTTAGACAAAATGATGGTCTTATCTGCATGAGATAACACCATAAACACAGATTCCCCACTCCAAAGCAATACTGAACAAAAACAGTAACAATTGGCACCCTTGTCTAGTGCCTCTAGTCAAAGGAAATGCATTCAAAAGCACACCATTTTACCAAACCTTAGCCGTCACTTCAGCATGCAGGCAACACATTGGGCCTCATTACAAGTGAGGCGGAACGGGTTAACGGGACCCGCTAAAGGAGACGGACCCGTTAAACCCGTTCCGCCTCATTACAAGCTCCCTTCACGGGAACCGGTAAGTAACGTCTGGTCAAACGAAGCGTGCTTACCGGGTCCCACGAGGGGAAGAGGGAGCAAACAACGGGGCACTCGAAATCGGCCTGTTGTTTGCTCCCTCCCCCAATGCCATTCAGCCCTATGAAATGAGAATGGGGAAGGTCTGGGCCTGGGTTCATGGAGGGAGGAATTAACGGGCCCTCCCAACTCAGAATGGCCCGGTAATTCCCCATTCTGGGAACCCAGACCCGGACCCGATTTTGGCAGCAGCCATGCCGCCAATAGCGGAATGGCTACCGCCAAAATTGTAATGAAGCCCATTGCCTTTAAAAACCTTCACCAAAGCCATCTTCAATAAAGTATGCTCCAAGAACTGTCAAATGGCCATATCAAAAGCTTTTTCAGCATCTAGTAATACCCTTGAAGTTTCAAGAGTAACCCCATGACAAAGTTTCAATATATCAAAGAGTGTTTTGATGGTATCATAGCTAAATCTCTGTCTCATAAATCCAGTCTGCAACTTATGAATAATTTCCCCCATACATTTTTCTAACCTATTTGCTAGAATCTTGGTGAATAATTTAATATCCACGCTGAGCAGTGAAATTGGGCGATAGTTCCCACACTTGGTGGGATCTCTACCTGGTTTAGGAATCAACGTAATCAACACTTCCCTCATAGATGGGCATCGAACCCCGTTCTGTAATATGTTGTTATACAAACAACACAAAAAGGGGATTCATTGCACCCCAAAGGACTTGTAAAACTCAACTGGTAAACCATCCAATCCTGGAGATTTACCATTCTTAAATTCATCAATAGCTACTGTAGTTTCTGACTCATCAATACAGACATCCAAGCAACATTTGCTTTCAGGTGTCAGGACCGGAATTTCAAACTTCTGAAATAGTCCATTTAAGTGTGACACAGAAGGAAACATATCTTCTCTATAAAGCAACCCATAAAAAGAGTGAAAACATTTGCATACTTCCACATTTTTCATTACGAGATGGCCATGCACATTCTCCACACTCCTAAATCTCTCTGTTATTCCTTTAAGTGTATTCGCCAACAACTTGCCACTCTTATCACTGCACTCCCAGTACTTTTGTTTAACAAAGAATATTCCTCTTTCCATCAGCATATCAATCTTACTACTCAGAGTATCCCTTACCCTTTCTAATTACAATCCCTAGACCAGGGGTCTGCAATCTTTGACTCTCCAGATATTTTCGACTACAACTCCCACCAGTCCTTGGCAGCATAGTCAATGCTGAGAAATCATGGGGGTTGTGGTCCAAAATCTCTGAAAGTTGAAGTTCCTTAAATTCATCCTCCAATAGTGTTATTTCCACCAACCCTGCTTTCCTAACATGGCTAATCAATTTCCCTCGTATCCCTGCCTTAAAGCTATCCCAGACCATGAGTATACTGGCTCCTTATTTCTGACATGTTAGCAAGCTATAAAACACCTAATCGTGAAGTTGAAACAACAATTACAGAAGATAAATGGCTTGACCATTTCAACAAGATATATTCCGCCGAAACTGCCAAGCTAATAAACCAGAAATATCAAAGGAATATACTTGAAATAACTTCAACAGAAGTAGAGGTGGCACTTAAATCCCAAAAGAAAGGCAAGGCTCCTGGCCCAGACCAAATTCATATTGTCTTGTTTAGAGAGGTTTCTTCGTAGAGCTTAAAGCAGCCGTTGACTCTGTGGACTGACACATACCCTGGGAAGTGCTTAGGGTGTAGGGGATTGTGGGATTGTTTCCAATTTATTTTTAAATCCCAGACATGTTCACTACAAGATGCTTTTGTCACATGCAAGATGTCGTGCAAAGATGAAGCAGTGTTTGCGGTTTCCAATTTTTTAGCAAAAGCTTGGCGGACCACGCTGAATCCAACTGATGATTGGTGAGAAGGGTATTTTTATTCGTATTCGATTTTATGTCACTTTTGTAATGATTATTTTAATGTATTTTGTACCAAATGTATTCAATTGACCTGATGATTTTATAAACGTATTATATGTATCAATTTTTGTGATGTACATTTTTGATTTAGTTCCCGAAATAAAGTCTACCTGAACTTGTTTTTATGTATTTATTTTGTGTGTTTGTCCCTTACACCTGTGGTTGCAGCTCATGGGCTGTGCTGATGCTTGACGGTGCTCCTTGTAACATAAGAGGATTCAGGAAGCCTGAGCAACTACTGTGCTGCAGGACTTGGTATACTGTAGCTGGACGACACGCGTGGCAATGCAGGCACTGAGAACTCATGCTATGTGCGACCGTAATTCCTGTTGATCCTCTCCTCCCTGTGTCCCCAAGAAATGCACATGCGGAAGCGGAGCCAGCTTCTCAACATATCATTGAATGGCCAGCACCTAGTCACGTGCTGAGGGGCAATGGAAAGTGGAGTGATCGGGTGCGTAAATTAGGGTTTATCTGGGGAAGAGCAGCAATGAAGCAGCAGTGGCCACACTCACCCGGCCGAAAGTGACAAAATCCTATGCATAGATGGCCCAATACATGAGTGTTAGGGTAGTGAGGTGGCACAGAGGAGGCCCAATTCCTAAAGGCAGGACTTGGAGTCGAAGGGCCCGATTCATGTACTCTGGTGCAGAAATGGCGCAAGGGCCGCACAGTGAGAAGGACCCTGCGCAAGCCGCGGCGCAGAAAAAATATTGCATGCCACGCGTATTCATGGATTTCAAGATGCATTACTAGCCATCGCGCAAAACGCAACAAGCTGCGCGGGGAATGCCCAGAACACTCCCCCATGCACACAAAATAGCAATCTAAAGGACCAACACGGCGCAAGCCTGCGCGCCATCCCTTGCCCAGCATCCAGTACCCCAGCAAAATAGTGCACCTCACCTCGCAATCCAAGGCCGCACCTCAGAGAAAACACGTGCCCTCCCTCGCATGCCCAGGCCGCACCCCAGCTAAATCGCGCACCTCACCTCGCAATCCCAGGCTGCCCCCCAGAGAAAACACGTGCCTTCCCTCTCAAGCCCAGGCCGCACCCCATCGAAATCGCGTGCCTCACCTCGCAATCCCAGGCTGCACCCCATAGAAATGCGTGCCCTTCCCCGCAAGCCCAGGCAAGACCACAGCGAAATCGCACGCCTCACCTCGCAATCCTAGGCCGCACCCCAGCGAAAAAGTATGCCCTCCCTCGCTAGCCCAGGCTGCACCCCAGCAATACGGCCCCCTCATACCCCAGGCAGCCCTCTCCAGACTGGACACCACCCCCAGCCCCTTTCACCTGTGACACCCCCCACAGGCAGACCCCTACAGACTGGACACCACCTCTCAGCCACCCTCACCTGTGACACCCCCCACAGGCAGCCCCCTTCAAACTGGACACCCCCCAAAAGCAGCCCCCTCCAGAATGGACAACCCCCACATGCAGCCCCCTCCAGACTGGACACTACCCCATAGCCCCCCTCACCTGTGACACCCCCACAGGTAGCCTTCTCCAGACTGGGCACTACCCCCCAGGCCCTCTCACCTGTGCAACCACACACAGGCCGCCCCCTCCAGAACGGACACCACCCCCATCCCCCCACACCTGTGACATCCCCCACAGGCAGCCCCCTCCAGACTGGAAACCCTCCACAGGCACCACCCTCCAGACTGGACACCACCACCCAACCCCCTCACCTGTGACACCCCCCACATGCAGCCCTCTCCAGACTGTACACCAATCCCCAGCCCCCCCTCACCTGTGACACCACCCAAGGCTGCCCCTTCCAGACTGGACACCAGCCCCCAGCCCCCCTCACTTGTGACACCCCCCACAAGCAGCCACCTCCAGAAAGGACACCACGCCACAGCCCCCTCACCTGTGACACCACCCACAGGAAGCCCCCTTCAGACTGGACACCACTGCAACCCCTCTCACCTGTGACCCCCCACAGGCAGCCCCCTCTGGACTGGACGCCACCCCTAGACCCCCTGACCTGTGATAGCACACACAGGCAGCCCCCTCCAGACTGGACACCAACCCCCAGCACCCCTCATCTGTTACACCCCCACAGGCAGCCCCCTCCAGACTGGAAACCACTCCCAGCCCCTCACCTGTGACACCAGCCACAGGCAGCCCCCTCCAGACTGGACACCCCCCACAGGAAGCCCCCTCCAGACTGGATACCACCCCCAACCCCCTCACCTGTGATACCCCCCCAGGCAGCCCCCTGACAGTCTGACACATTACCAGTGCAATGCATGTCTGCTGCTCACCTGAACTTCCGTGGTCTAACAGCACTATAAATTGCAACACCAACATGAAGTATGCAAATCCAACCAACTGGAAACACTGGAGGTCCATCCATGAGTGGAGACTCTGCTCACACAACCTTCCAGGCCTTAATCATCCCCCACCATACACATGTGACCAAGTGAATGAAAAAGCATGCCAAGGCATCAAAGCACAGTGACAGAATGAGTGCCCACAACAGAGGCAAACATACCAAAAGTTGTTGTAAGATCCACAAACAATGGTCAGGCATTTCATTGCCTGAGCATGAGTGAGCTGGGTGGCAAAATACCTGTCAGAGAACACTCACATGACAGCGCCATCTATAGGCGACGGTAGGGCAGTCAGAGAGAGCATGACTCACAGAGACTGGTGAATTGTGCAGTCACTATGGAAGAGCAAATATGCCCACTAGTGCATTCCAGTGGTAGTGGTACCAGGGCTGGTCTTTGTGTCAGGCAGTGCAGGCGGCTGCCTGACGTGTGAGCCTCTAGGGGAGATCACATCTCATACAGAAATTAAGCGCATAAAACTTCAAATAGACAGTGTCTGCAGTGCATTCCATTTCGGTGCTCCTGCAAAGACAGGCCGCACCAAGTTGATTTGAATGTATTGCTAGCAGCGCACTGAGCATTCTCAGCTCAGGGCAGCAATAGCATCAGTGTTTCTTTCACTTTCCTGGGCGGGTGGGGCCAGCCGTACCCCAGGCCTGGCCGCACGTGCCCTCCTTCAGCATATGCGCTGACAGTCACACAGGGGTTAATTGATTGGGAGCAGCCAGCCTGCCCTGCTGTGACCCTGTGTCAGTTGGTGTGAAAATTGCTAGAGGAATCATCAAGCCCAGCCAGCCAGCCAGGTAGGACGTAGGTAGTCAGGTGCCCAGGCCAGGTAGGAGTAGCCCGAGCCCAGAGAAGCCACCCTTGTTGTGCCAGCTGCCGTGCCACTGCCAAGATTGAACGGTGTTGTTGGTAAGGAACTGTAACTCTATAAGAGTGTAAAACCAAATGTATATATAATCCAGCAATGCATTATCGACCGTTACCTTGATGAGGTGGTTGTCATGCTATTTTTCAAAGTACAGTAATTAATGTTCGATAGCACATGTGGTGTGTTGCATGGTTTATGACTCTAAGATCAAGGGATCTGCATCTGCAAGAAGATAGCTCGATGGCTTAAGGCGCCTGCTGAAGAGATGTGTGTGCGTGCGTCACGTGCGCAATCTGAAGTTTATAAATTACAAATAATCCCTGCAGCGGCTGTCCTTTTCAGCTTTCCGCGGTCCAAGTCAAGAAGCAAACGCACTCCCCCCTAACCCTGATAATGGCGACTTGGGCATGCCGCAAGCAGGTACCGGTGGGGGGGCTAAGTTACTGTTGTGTTTGAGCCTGGGATTGGTGCACAGGTCCTGAGAGCAGCGCCGCAGAGCGCTAGGGTGGGCACTATTGTGTCAGTGGGGGTTGGTAGAAGATGGTTTTGTTTGGCGGGTCCCCATCTAATCGAAACCAGCGAAAGGGCATTGTTTGTGATGTTCCGTCATGTTTGTGCATCTCTCTGGCCTTTGCAGGCACGTAAGTTTCATCCCCGCAATGCATCAGGCAAGATGTTAAACAACACACTAGATTTTCCTTCCCATCAACCGTAGGCAACCTCGGGCTTCTAATTCATCCTCAGATTTAGTTTACGCATACCAGACAAAGGGAGAAAAACAAATTTCACTTCAGAATCGTAAGACTGCAGAGCCTGATCAATGGAGTTTACTTACACATATTGCGTA
Source organism: Ambystoma mexicanum (assembly GCF_040938575.1). Lineage (NCBI taxonomy): Eukaryota > Metazoa > Chordata > Amphibia > Caudata > Ambystomatidae > Ambystoma > Ambystoma mexicanum. Next base: position 312,615,396 of record NC_090932.1, read on the forward strand.
AGAACACAGCATGCTAATACAGAAACGGCAAACAGAAATTGCAAACAGGTAAGTTTAATAAATGGATAGCATAGCAACCAGTGAAAATGAAACTCAATCCAGAACGACCTGCAGAGTGCACTTTAGTCACAGGTGAAAAGCATGCTAGGTGGAAATAGCTGAGTTGATTAAGCTCATGCGACCCACAGCAACCTTCACATCAGTGGGTTCAATCAGGCTTGTACTTGTGTGCAAGGCAATGTCAGAAGGGCAGGCTCAACATGCTAGTGGGGCCATTTTTTTGGGTCAAAGTGGGCCAGGCTGATGAGTTACTTCGCTGTGCAGCTAGAGGTTTCGACCAGTGTTATGGATCAAATATACTTTAAAATACACAATGTTCAACACTAAAACAGTCTCTCAAAAAAGGATCAAAATGACTTTATTGATTAGGGGAAACTTTTTCATTGTGGTCCAAACCAAGACTCCAGTTTGATCCTGGGTTCAATCCTTCTTTTTAGGAGAGCTCAGCATATTCTCATGTTGAGATCCTAACACAAGGTGCTCGGTACAGGTTCAAATCCCAGAGAAGTCCATTCGTCCTTTCATCCCTCTGACGAGGGCAACATGGAGATCGAGAAAGTAAACACACGTGGGGTCAGATTACAGAACTTTTGCCCCAGTGTATGTGCAATTTTGCATGGTGTTGGCACTAGGGCAAACATGGCTCTAGAGCAAAACAAGTATTCATTCAATGAATCTTTGCACAAGGGCAAAGTTTGTACACGTTCTAATAAGCAATGTTATTATCTTAATGAAAGCATGTATTCTTTCAGTGCCTTTTTGCAACAGTAAAAAGCTTGCCATATTATTAGCACTGGGGCAAACTTTGCCCTGGTGCAGAAATGCATTGAAAGAATACTTTTTTTTTGCAGATGGACAATTTTTGACCGAGTGCTAATATTGTGCAAAATTGCACTTGCATCGGTGCACCATTTCTGTAATGGGAGTTACACCAAAATGAGACTGTAATCATGTGATAGAACGTAAATAGTATATTCTCACAGTTGTACCATATTGTTTCAGAAGCTCTTTACAGGCATTGCATTGGGACTAATGGAGGAACACAGGCACATCTGGTGCCCTTTTACTGAAATTGGATAGGTTATGAACTCTTTCGTTTTTGAGCCAGAGCCGTCTATAAACTCTTAAACAACATTGGTTTCGAACGGAACATTGTAGCATTCACTTACTTAACAATGCAAAACGGAACAATGCAAAACGCTTGAGTGCAAACACTGCTGACTGCTCTGGTCTGAGGAGCAGGTGTGCACTGAGCTCAGGTCTGGCCATTTGTTAGTTTTGTTAATATGGTGTGCCAAAAGTAAGCTCCTTCAGCACGCTGTGCAGTTCTTTATCTCACTTATGATAACTTCATGAAGACCTCTTAGTCATATGCTAACTGCGCACGCATTGCAGTGCATCACCACATATCGCTCAAGGAATGCTTTTAAAGTTCAGAATGGGTGTTAACGGCTGCCCTCATTTCCAAAGAGTAACAAAGAGGAGACAAATCCAGAGTGGGGGTCGATCACACTCGCAGGAGACATGTCCCAGGCCAGCCTAGGACAACTCAAACAAGGATTGGCAATGCCAACAGTTTGGGCTTTTGTGGGGTCATTAGAAAGGCACTTACCATTCACAGCCATAGTGGTATTAACTACCCATTGTTGGTAGCAGGTGCACAATGGTGTGAGTACCTGGGCTTCTAATAGCAGTGCCTAGCAAATGCTTAAATCGTATGCACAAGCCATAAATGTTGTCTTTGGCCAATGATCCTTTTTAACAGGATCTCAGTGAAGGGCAGGCAGAGTGCTTAGAAATTGAGTGGCTTTATTTACATCTCATTCTTGGAGTGCCCCTATTTACAACATTTTTTATATGAAATGTTTGTTGTCATTTTTGGGGGGGGGCGCCAATGATGCTTCCTGCCTGGGGTGCAATCTGGTCTAAGACCGGCCCTGGTGGGGGCCGTCCAGTCTGGAGGGAGATACCTCTGAGGGATGTCACAGGTGAGGGGGGCTGGGAGTGGTGTCCAGTCTGGAGAGGGCTGCCTCTGGGTGGCGTCACAGGTGAGGGGGGCTGAGAGGTGGTGTCCAGTTTGGAGGGGGCTGGCGCATAGAGGAGGAAGACAGGGAGGGGTTTGCATCAGTAAACAGCCCATGGAGCACAACACAGAACAGGCATGTTGCAAGCCAGGTGATGAGGCGGCATACCTCACTTTGATGATGTGCAAACAGATTACGTGTAGCCTGCAGATAATCACAAATGACAGCTGTACTCCTCGCCACCTGGGCCCGAATGGCAACACCAGATGTTAAGGGGGTGTCGGTCTGGGGGGACACATCAGCCGACACTGGGTGTGGGTCTGGGTGGAGGCATCCCGGCAGGCGCATATGCGCCAGTCGTCCACCAGGGTGCCTTCTGGCCCAAATCCCACCAGGGCCCCCTGTGCACCAGTCCCACCCACATTGCCCAGTCTGGTGGAGCCAACATCCCTGCCCGAGTTGCGAGTCAAAGGTCAATCAGCTGAGGTGGTCACCGTGCCTACCTAGGCACCGACAGGGTCACCGGCAATGGAGGGACAGCAGGCACCAAGAAGCAGTGCACGGGCCGTACGCCCACGGGTAGCATCATCAGCTCGGAGGGCGTATGCACATCGCAGGCACTGGGCACTGTGACAGCAGGTGGTAACAAAGAGGAGGCTACATTTCTCAGGGCAGAACATCCAACGGGGGCAGGTGCGTGGTGAGAGGCAGGAAGCACACGTGGACCTGAGGGACAGGATGTCTTCCATGTTCCGGAGATATGATCAGAACAGATAGGCAGTGGGCTCATGAAGATATGATCGTGTTGTCCAGGGCTGGGATTGCACTGGGTCGGGCGAGGAGGCTTGCTGCCATCCTGGAGGCCACTTGCAGAGAGGCCGAGGTGATAGAGACACAGATGCTGGAGACCCTGCAACCCCTCCAGGCAAGAACGGAGGCCTCCATGAGGAGTGAGGATGTGGCGGTGGACTCAGTCCTGATGGAAAGCCTAAGTGAAATTGGTGAGGAGGAGTTGGATTAGCCCGCTGCCTGTGTGCATAGTTATTTAGGTGTAGGTTTCCTTTATTTCTTTATTATTTTTCTCAAGACCTTCCAGACATTCCTTCATCGTTTTTATTGTATATAGTTGTTTAGGCATAAGGTAATGATTTTTGTACATATTTAGCATGCTCTACTTTTAGCTTCATTCGAAGTTTATTTTTGTACATATTTCTTTTTCCACGCTTCATGCAGTTAATTTGTGTTTCTGGTTCTAATTTTAACCAGTGCGTGTCTCCGTTGCAAGTCATGTGTCTTGTGGCATGCATGCTTGTGTATTGTTGTTTCTGGGATGTTTGCAGATGGCAGGATGCACATGTGCCTGACGTGGTGGTGGGTCCATCAGACGACTGGGTCTGCACTATATTTTTGGTTTAGCATTTATCTGTGCTGCATCACTGTGGCCCTCATTACAACCCAGGCGTTAATGGGTTAACAGCGCCGTAAAAGGTGGCGGCGCTGTTAAACCCTTAACGCCTGATTACGAGGTCCCTTTGCGGGTTGGAGACTTTAACGCCTGATTTTTGCAGGCGTTAAAAACCAACCCGCAAAGGGACCTTGGTGCTAAGTGCGGTGCCGCAATTTGCGGCACCGTACTTAGCGCCTTCCCTATTTCCATTGAGCCCTATGGGGCAAAAATGGAAATGGGGAAGGGCCATGGCGGCATGGGTAATTACCGCCCCGCCAACCTCGGAATGGGGAGGTAATTCTCTGCTGTCAAGTGCTGGTAGGTCACATTTAGAGCACATTAGTTTGTCATTGCTGTGTAAAACACATCATGCAGACACCTTCACCAGCATGTGCAGTTACCCAATGCCTTCTCTCATGTGTTGCTCTACCCATGGCCGGTCTTAGACCAGATTGCACCCCAGGCAGGAAGCATCATTGGTGCCCCCCCAAAAATGACAACAAACATTTCATATAAAAAATGTTGTAAATAGGGGCACTCCAAGAATGAGATGTAAATAAAGCCACTCAATTTCTAAGCACTCTGCCTGTCCTTCACTGAGATCCTGTTAAAAAGGAGCATTGGCAAAAGACAACATTTATGGCTTGTGCATAAGTTTTAAGCATTAGCCAGGCACTGTTATTAGAAGCCCAGGTACTCACACCATTTTGCACCTGCTACCAACAATGGGTAGTTAATACCACTATGGCTGTGAATGGTAAGTGCCTTTCTCATGACCCCACAAAAGCCCAAACTGTTGGCATTGCCAATCCTTGTTCGAGTTGTCCTAGGCTGGCCTGGGACATGTCTCCTGCGAGTGTGATCGACCCCCGCTTTGAACTTGTCTCCTCATTGTTACTCTCTGGAAATGAGGGCAGCCGTTAACACCCATTCTGAACTTTAAAAGCATTCCTTGAGCGCCATGTGGTGACGCACTGCAATGCGTGCGCAGTTAGCATATGACTAAGAGGTCTTCATGAAGTTATCAAAAGTCATATAAATGATCACATTATCTCATAAGTGAGATAAAGATCTGCACAGCATGCTGAAGGATCTTACTTTTGGCACACCATATTAACAAAACTTACAAATGGCCAGACCTGAGCTCAGTGCACACCTGCTCCTCGGACCAGAGCAGTCAGCAGTGTTTGCACTCAAGCGTTTTGCATTGTTCCGTTTTGCATTGTTAAGTAAGTGAATGCTACAATGTTCCGTTCGAAACCAATGTTGTTTAAGAGTTTATAGACGGCTCTGGCTCAAAAACTAAAGAGTTAATAACCTATCCAATTTCAGTAAAAGGGCACCAGATGTGCCTGTGTTCCTCCATTAGTCCCAATGCAATGCCTGTAAAGAGCTTCTGAAACAAAATGTCACAACTGTGAGAATATACTATTTACGTTCTATCACACGATTACAGCCTCATTTTGGTGTAACTCCCATTACAGAAATGGTGCATCGATGCAAGTGCAATTTTGCACAATATTAGCACTCGGTCAAAAATTGTCCATCTGCAAAAAAAAGTATTCTTTCAATGCATTTCTGCACCAGGGCAAAGTTTGCCCTAGTGCTAATAATATGGCAAGCTTTGTCCTGCTGCAAAAAGGCACTGAAAGAATACATGTTTTCATTAAGATAATAACATTGCTTATTAGAACGTGTACAAACTTTGCCCTGGTGCAAAGATTCATTGAATGAATACTTGTTTTGCTCTAGAGCCATGTTTGCCCTAGTGCCAACACCATGCAAAATTGCACATACACTGGGGCAAAAGTTATTTAATCTGACCCCACGTGTGTTTACTTTCTCAATCTCCATGTTGCCCTCGTCAGAGGGATGAAAGGACGAATGGACTTCTCTGGGATTTGAACCCGTACCAAGCACCTTGTGTTAGGATCTCAACACGAGAATATGCTGAGCTCTCCTAAAAAGAAGGATTGAACCCAGGATCAAACTGGAGTCTTGGTTTGGACCACAATGAAAAAGTTTCCCCTAATCAATAAAGTCATTTTGATCCTTTTTTGAGAGACTGTTTCAGTGTTGAACATTGTGTATTTTAAAGTATATTTGATCCATAACACTGGTCGAAACCTCCAGCTGCACAGCGAAGTAACTCATCAACCTGGCCCACTTTGACCTAAAAACATGGCCCCACTAGCATGTTGAACCTGCCCTTCTGACATTGCCTTGCACACAAGTAAAAGCCTGATTGAACCCACTGAAGTGAAGGTTGCTGTGGGTCGCATGAGCTTAATCAACTCAGCTATTTCCACCTAGCATGCTTTTCACCTATGACTAAAGTGCACTCTGCAGGTCGTTCTGGATTGAGTTTCATTTTCACTGGTTGCTATGCTATCCATTTACTAAACTTACCTGTTTGCAATTTCTGTTTGCCGTTTCTGTATTAGCATGCTGTGTTCTTACGCAATATGCGTAAGTAAACTCCATTGATCAGGCTCTGCAGTCTTACGATTCTGAAGTGAAATTTGTGTTTCTCCCTTTGTCTGGTATGCGTAAACTAAATCTGAGGATGAATTAGAAGCCCGAGGTTGCCTACGGTTGATGGGAAGGAAAATAAACATAGTGGCCCTCATTACGACCCTTGCGGAAATTGACTGACCGGACCGCAACAGCGTAAATAGCGTTTCCGCCATTGCACGAAGGAGCAAAGTGCGGCTAATTACGACCCATCGGGCACGAGCATTACGCCATGGCGGAATCCGAAAGGCTGCGATGGCGGAAATGACCCCAAAACGGCCCTTACCGCCGCCGTACGCTGCACCAGGTGCAATACCGCCACCCATCTTAGCGGTCACCGTAATGAGCGGGCACCGTAATGAGCGGGCACCGCAAATTACGGGCACCGTAAATATACGGAAACGGAAGTAAAAGCATGTGGCCGGAACGGGAAACAGCACGCCGCACAACTATAAAATCCGAATCCCAACACAACCATTAAAAATCCGACCCTGACACACATCCCAACCCGTTAGCAACCCCAGTTCAAAAAATAAATATGGGAAAGGTAGCCAAGAAAGCGTGTGATCGCAAGCGGCAGGTCCACTTCTCCCGAGAGGAACTGACCGTGCTGACCGAGACCCTGCAGGAAAATGGCGCCGTCGTCTTCTCCAGTCAAATGACCAGGACGGCCCTTGCCAACAAGAAGGCCATATGGGCCCTTGTGGCACAGCGCGTAAGTGCGGTGGGGACAACACCCCGCACGCCACAGCAATGTCGCAAGCGGTGGGACGACCTGCGGATCCGCGTACGCAGCATACTTTCTGCGAACAGGAACATCGCCACAGCTACCGGGGGGGGATCAGAGTCGCCCATCAAGTTGACCCCCTGGGAGGAGATCTGCGCCTCCACCATAGGAATGGAGAGCATAGAGGGAGTCGGAGGGATGGAGAAAGGAGTGCCGACATCCGGAGAATCAGGTAGGTTTGCCAAGAGAAACAATGCGAAATCCACAAACCACGAACATGTGCAGTACCATGTGACCCCATAGTGCAATACATACTTTGCCCTGACAGCGCCCTCTAAAAGTCAGAATGAATAAACAAATTAATCAAGATGCCATAAACAACCCCTACATGTGCAGCATGCACCCCCTAACTGCAGGCAGCCAAATGAATGCATCCTCAATCCACACGAAAATGAGACCACCTCCAAGGCCCAGTCCCATATCAGCCTCATGTACCACCCCAATGCATTTGACACGTTGCCATTCCAAATCCGACAGACCCATAACTAACGCTCGCCCCTCTTTACTCCACCACAGGGTCCGATACCAACGACGAGCTGCAGGACACCCCTACCAGCACGCCTGCAAAGAGGGCCAGGACCAACGTCCCAAGAGCCTCCACCTCAGGTGCAAGGATCAAGACACGGCAGCAGCAGGAATCAAGTGCCAGCACACTGGAGGGGACTGCAACAGGCACCCCAGCAGCCAGCAAGTCCACAACCCCAGCACCACAGGTCCCCCCAAAGAACGTATCTGATGGCACTGCCTCTGGTGGTAGCAGCACCATAGGTGACACAGCTGTCATGCCAGCATGCTCCGACACGGAAAACAGTGCTGGCGACGTAGGTACCATCCATGACCTTTCCCAATCCCCCTGCATGTTCCATCCCCTACACCATGACGAAACCACGCAGGGGCACCCTGAAGACGACGACTGGCCAACCCCCACAAGTCCTGTGCCAAGGCAACATGTGTTGAGCAGCCCCCCTGTCACACCACCGCAAATGTCCATGGCCCAGCAGAGGCAACAGTCCCTCGACCTGCTGATCGAGCAACAGCAGGAAGCGTCCACGCTACTCAAGGACCATGCAAATGAATGCGGGGGTTCCAGGGCAGCCATGGAAACATCCACCGAGACACTCAGGGCACAAATAGAGAAAAGTAGTGAGAGCCTCAGGGGAGAAATGGAGAGAAGCACCGAGAGCCTGAGAGCACAAATGGAGAGAAGCACCGAGAGCCTGAGGGGGGAACTGCATGCGACGTCCAAAGACGTTTGTGCTGAACTTGCTGCTGTGCGCCGTGTGCTCTCGGAGCTCTCACAAACCCTCAGAGACATGCATGGACGCGAGCAGGCAGAGACGTCATCCGTGGCAAGTTCCGTCCAGGGCAGCCCCCAACGCAGATCTGGCAGGAACCTGCGCTCCACGGGCAGGGGTGCCCCTGATACCCGTAGAGGGGGCTTGCAATAGCGTCTACCCACGGGCAGCATGCATATCTGGACACTGGTGTTGGGGGGGGAGGAAGTAGGGTGGAGGGGGTGTGTTGGGCTTCACTGGGTGGCGGGTCCATAGGGTGTATGAATCAAATCACATTAACAATACAGCACTTCATTATCATCCAATGACATGTGTGGACATTGATATTTGCGTACGAGGCCTTCATAGGCGTACAGTCCACTATGTGCGTGTACTACACACACACAGTGCCACAGGTCCCCTTTCCGTGTAATAGGCACCATGCGTGGTTGCTAGAAGCATGCATCTATGATGCTCTGTCGGATTGCACGTGCATCCTGTGCCTCATGGACTCCCTGGCGTCCCTCCACATCCCCACCCTCATCATCATCATCTTCAGGTGCATGCAGTACAGCGTCAGGGGGCATGGGCACATTCCTACGTATGCACATGTTGTGCAGCATGACACATGCCATGACCATCTTAGAAACCCTCTCATGGCTGTACATGAGTGCCCCGCCAGACCTGCTGAGGCTGCGGAAACGAGCCTTCAGTAGGCCGAATGCCTGTTCAATGACCACACGGCTACGTGAGTGGGCATGGTTGTAGTCCTCCTCATGCTGGTTCTGTGGGTTCCGGATTGGTGTAAGGAGCCATCTCTTCAGTGGATACCCGGCATCACCTGTATGGGACGAATAAAGGGTGTCAGTGGAATGATAGTGCTAAGTAGCCCCCCCCCCTCCTGCAAGGTCATTGACGCATCAAATGGGCCACGATGTCATGCATGGAATGAGACTCACCGAGTAGCCAGGATCTGTGCCCTGCGTGTCGCTCCATGTAGCGTGGTATTCTTGTGTTCCTCAGGACCATAGAATCATGGGTAGATCCTGGAAATCTGGCACAACAATGCGTAAAGATCTTGTTGGAGTCACACACCATTTGCACATTGATTGAATGAAATTGTTTCCGGTTGCGGTACTGGACCTCCATGGCATGTGGGACAACCAATTCAACATGGGTGCAGTCGATGGCACCAATGCAACCCGGGATGCCGCCAAGTGCATGGAATCCCACCTTTGCGTTGGTAATCTCCTGGTACGTGCGTGGTAGTGTGATGTGGTCGTCGGCGTGCTTCAGGAGGGCATCGTGCACTTGGGAGAGTGTCCGTGAGAACAGTGGCTGTGAAATGCCATGCAACTGTCCCACTGTGTGCTGGTAGGTGCCTGTGGCCAGGAAGTGGAGTACAGACACCACCTTCAGTAGGGGTGGGATGGCGGTTGGGCTATCTATCATGCTCACGAGGTCAGCATGTGTCATGTCCACAATGGCGATTATGGTGTCCCGGTCCAAACGGTAGAGGGTGTGGATCTGCTCAGCAGTGAGGTTGAACGGATCAGCTCGGAGGCGTGGGATTGCGGGCCGCCTGCGTGGTGGTAGTGGCAGTGCTTGTGGGCCTTGCTGACCCTGCCTTGCCCTCCTCCTCCTCCTTCTCCTCCGTCTCCCCTGTGCGCCCGGTTGTTGTACCTGTTGTTGTTCGTCGTCTTCTTGTAGTTGTAGCACTTGCAGTGCTATCTGGTGCCCCAGGCCCAACATCGCTAGTCCTGCCGGTAGCATTTTGGAGTGGGAGTGGTTGTGGGAGGGGTTTGGGTCTGCTATATATGTGCTGTCGGCCTGTATGGCCTCCACCTGTGCTGATTGAATGAATCTGTGGCAGATGCAATCCCTTCTGGCCGAGCACGTCCCGCACGTAAGGCTGCATTTGGCCGCATGGCATCTTGGGGTTGGAATCATGTATCAAATCCCGATGGCAGTGTGATGTACTTTGACTGATTTTCATGCTATGCTCCCATTGTTACACATGCTATGATTGCAGCCGCTTACATACCTGTGAAGAGTCAGTGGTATGTAGGGCTCGATCGATGGCCGACCCTCATGCAGCACAGTATCGTACTTCACCGACGGGCGTGGCGTCCCATTTGTGATTGCAGCCAGTTAGCATTATGACACACAGCCGCACTACATTGATGTAATTGTGAATGCAAGCGTTCACAGAAGCCTTTTCGACGTAATGTTGCAAGTGAGGAATTCGAAGGCCAGGATTTTTGGTTGCGAAGTAGCGGTGAGGAGACGCCCACAGGTCTGCCTGGAAATGTAACGTTCTATTGTTGAATGTCCTTGGGACAGGGCCCATAACGAGCAAGCAATGAATGACATGAATTGAATGGGATGCGCAATAGCGTAGTGGACGATAAGGCAGGACGTTCCCAAGTCCATCTAGCTTCACGACACTACAGATCCGGCCAGGAGCACAGTGGTTTTTGCAGACTGCATTACGCACAGACGCGATGGAAGTTTCACATATTATGTGAGTGAATGTTCATGCGTTTTCATTGCGGGATGAGGGAATGATGAATGGATGCATGGACAGATGATTCCATTTAGGGTCTGCCATGTACATGTGTTTTTTGATTCAATCCCCTTCCCCTGCGCTATGTGATGCAAGGCTGCCATAGTGGGACTTACGTCTATCTGCCCTTGTCGGATCCTCCCTGTCTCGACGCGCCTTCATACACTTGTGTCTAGGCACGTTACTAATCCCATGTCATGGGTTCTATCTTGACGGACGCATGCACAGTAACCGACGTTGCCAATGGTGTATTAACCTCGATTGGTTTCGTTATGTATCGATACTGATTTAGGGGTGTGTATATTCCTTTGGAGTGGCCTAGCATGCATATGGGTGTGGATTTGGTGTGTTGAATGAAGATAGTGATGCATCATGTGTCATGTAGTGCAATCGGTTAATTTGTGTTTCATTTTGGTGACAGGTATCTCCTGCCCTATTGCAGATGCCATCTGTACGCCACTCCTCCAGATGGTTTTTACTCTCGACACCTGCAGCTTCGGGTGAATCAGTGGAGCAGCATTACGATCTTATGGGACGATCGCCAATGGGCCACATGCCCTTACGCTGTTCTGGTGGCTAGGTGCAACATTTCGGCCTTTCAGCTGGACTAGTGCCTGCCTCATGGGACGGACCTGCGGTTCTTGCCGCTTCCATGTTGCCTTTTGGAACGTTGATGTTGGCCCTGTGTGCCATGATGGTACAGGGCGTCACACAAGTGGAAGCTGGTCAATTATTGCAGATGCAGCCCTCGGTGATGATGGATGTTTTGGTGTTATTTTACAAATTGCTGTGAGGCCTTTGTCATTTGGATGTGCATTTAAATTGTATTCCGATATTTGGCGTGTTGCGTTATTCTTTGCAGGTGATGTGGCGATTTTCGATTTGTGGCGGTATGTATTGCGAGATGATCTGCATTGTGTTCCACCTTCTGAGTTGAGTTGTGTGGTACAGTACTGGCCGCTTTTGCCTACGTAGCACAGTGTGGTCACGGATAGGGGCTGCCATTGTGACTGTTTACATGATGTGCTGTTCAGGGGCGGGGGATTGGCTTTTGGCCGACTGGTGCCTGTCAGCCAGGTCGATTGATGGTATGATGGGATGTTCAGAATGTGGCTGGTCACAGGTGCCTGTGTTTGCGTGCGTTTGTTGGAGGGGGACTGGGGTCATGTCCATTGGAATAGCTTCTGTATTCATGCCATCTGTGCCCTGCAGCTCCCATCGGCCCCTCTTGGGATGTGCCTGGCTGCTCAGTCACTCTGCCAACTTGTGTGGTACATGCTTCTGCTGATGGTTGGTTTGTTTACTGGCAAGAGTACAGGTCTGGTGCAATCCCCCTCAGGATGCTGTTTTGGATGTTGCCTTGCGCTGGTGGCAAGCGATGGGGGACTACTGTTGTTTTGTGTCATGTGTTCTTGATTTCCATTTTGATGTCTTGTACCTTCACATGCCTGTGCTGCATCAGTACGGCTATGGTGAAATGCCGTACATGGATGCCCACTCACGGGGCGCTTCGAACACCTGCATGCATTTCTACGTTGGCATGCATGGGTGAATTGTAGATTTCACTGGTTGCATGGTGTGAGTACATTGCGCCTGCCAGGAGTTGTGCAATGTGGCCAGGGAGTGGAGTACAGGCACTCAGTGGGCCATTTACGGTTGGTTCACGATGCCGTATTTCTAGCCATGGCGGAATGGTCCATTCCGCCATGCCTGATGGCGTTAGGTACATGTCCGCTAGGGTCGGAATTGCCGTACCGTTGCACCATGGTGGTGTTTGCGGTTTGGCATGGTGCGCGCGCGCGTGCTTAGTGCAGTTAGCGTTGGCGTTCACTACGGTGTCGCTAATGGCTTCGTACTTTGCGGTGACGGGTCATAGTCGCACCGAGCGCTTTTCGATGGCGGTATTGCATTTCCGCCATCGTTTTCCCCTTTCCGCCAGGGTCGTAATGAGGGCCAGTGTGTTGTTTAACATCTTGCCTGATGCATTGCGGGGAGGAAACTTACGTGCCTGCAAAAGGCCAGAGAGATGCACAAACATGACAGAACATCACAAACAATGCCCTTTCGCTGGTTTCGATTAGATGGGGACCCGCCAAACAAAACCATCTTCTACCAACCCCCACCGACACAATAGTGCCCACCCTAGCGCTCTGCGGCGCTGCCCTCAGGACCTGTGCACCAATCCCAGGCTCAAACACAACAGTAACTTAGCCCCCCCACCGGTACCTGCTTGCGGCATGCCCAAGTTGCCATTATAAGGGTTAGGGGGGAGTGCGTTTGCCTCTTGACTTGGACCGCGGAAAGCTGAAAAGGACAGCCGCTGCAGGGATTATTTGTAATTTATAAACTTCAGATTGCGCACGTGACGCACGCACACACATCTCTTCAGCAGGTGCCTTAAGCCATCGAGCTATCTTCTTGCAGATGCAGATCCCTTGATCTTAGAGTCATAAACCATGCAACACACCACATGCGCCATCGAACATTAATTACTGTACTTTGAAAAATAGCATGACCACCTCATCAAGGTAACAGTCGATAATGCATTGCTGGATTATATATACATTTGGTTTTACACTCTTATAGAGTTCCAGTTCCTTACCAACAACACTGTTCAATCTTGGCAGTGGCACGGCAGCTGGCACAACAAGGGTGGCTTCTCTGGGCTCGGGCTCATCCTAGCTGGCCTGGGCACCTGACTACCTACGTCCTACCTGGCTGGCTGGGCTTGATGATTCCTCCAGCAATTTTCACACCAACTGACACAGGGTCACAGCAGGGCAGGCTGGCTGCTCCCAATCAATTAACCCCTGTGTGACTGTCAGCGCATATGCTGAAGGAGGGCACGTGCGGACAGGCCTGGGCTCTGGCTTGCTGCTGCCACCCGCCCAGGAAAGTGAAAGAAACACTGATGCTATTGCTGCCCTGAGCTGAGAATGCTCAGTGCGCTGCTAGCAATACATTCAAATCAACGTGGTGCGGCCTGTCTTTGCAGGAGCACGGAAATGGAATGCACTGCAGAAATTGTCTATTTGAAGTTGTATGTGCTTAATTTCTGTATGAGATGTGATCTCTCGGACTGTCAGGTGCCTGCACTGCCTGACACAAAGACCAACCCTGCCTAGAAAGGACATAGGTTGAAATATATGAATGTAACAACTTATTGTGCCAAAGACGAGCTGATCCATATGTCCTAGAAAGGATACTATAAGGTTGAAATGTATAAGGTCGAACCGACATTGAAAGGTTGAAACATGTGACTACAACAACGTACTGTGCTAATAAGAAAAAGGAGCTGATCCATGTGTCCTAGACAGGATATTGTAATGTTAAAATGGGTAACGTTGAAATGTATAATTGGAATAACGTTGTAGATTACTTTGAAATATTGGTGATAAATCTCAAACCTGTCTAAAGTAGATGCCACTATGTGATATGTAACCCATACATACTGGACACTAGATTGGGAGCATTCCCTGGGAGTAACAATGATCAGGATGATGCCTATAGGTACATATGAGAAAATAATCATACTCATTTGATCATCATCAATTATAATAATGAATATTTAATAATGGACATTCCGGAGTATTACTCGAACACATAGAATACAATTTTGTGACACAAAGCTGCTGTATGAAAAATCATCATTAAAACGTATACATGTTTGACCTAAGAAGGTCCCTTGGAGGACAGAACCCAAGATGCGAATGGTAAAAGATCTTCGTTTGAGAATAAGGACCGTCACATTAGGGTACCTTAAGCCTTAACACTATACTAACCGATGACACTTGGTGACGCATTGTAAACAATGATGTCATGACGTATTCACGTCACTACGCATCACTAATTAACAACCGCAACGTCACCTGTTACTCCGTGATGACGCCACTTTAATAAGCAGCCATTTTCTCTCTGCAAACAATCGCCGATAGAAAACAACTCGTTTTTTCCACACGGCAGCACTGAGAGACAAAGGTAAGGAGGGAATGAAGTAGGAAAATAGATATCCGGACTATTACAAGGGGACAGCTTTATAAAAGAACCTATGTACATCTAATTGTAGGGTAACATCCCAGCTACTACTAGAACACTAAGGCTGAGTCGGAACAAAATAACTGCATAATTGAAATACAACATGATAAATCCATACACTACCATGTGAGGTAAAATGAGATACAAATCTATGGATTACCAAAATGGACACTGCAATAGGAAATATGAGTGACATCACTCTTATTTGTTTGACACTAGGTAGAGATATGGTTACAGCTATGAAGGATGTGAGGACACCACTGGATACTGAGGAAAGCAACAGCAAATATAAAGGAAAGGATCACTTAAGGACCTAGTCGTGAGAGGTATGAAGACTAACCCTCTCCTTGTGATTTTAACAAATGTTTAGCTAATCTTTTTAGGATAGTTCTAATTGTAAATGGTTTTTTAGCTATATTCTATAACAGAATCCCACATATTGTTAGATCCACATGCTGAAAGACATTACAGTGGAATACAAATCGGATTAAATGGAACAATTCCTTTATCTTGATTGGAATTCGCATTTGTGGAGCATCATCCAGGTGATTAATAACCCCAGATTAAGCATGACAGATATACTGATGATATATGAATCCAGTCACTAAAATATGTTCTCTGATTTAATTAATTATAGAAATGAAAGAAACATAACGATAGAGAGGACCTAACAGCTCCTGAAAAGGGAAAGAATTCCCGAGACGCGTTGAGCAAGAATTAATATATGCCATCCTCTGCTGAAACTGACTTTAAGTTAAACAATTAAGGGAATTGTTTATAATTTATGATTTTTGTTGAAAATTGTAAACACTCTATACTATACTGTTCACAAATTTAGTCATTTTGAATTTTTGGTTTGAAAATGTTTTTATACCTATATATAAAGAATAGCACACAGGTAAAATGATGTGAGTCAAGAATTCTGTGTTTTAATACTATAAATACTTAGCTGTTTGGTCAACATATATAGTGTGTGCGAGGGACGTGAGTGTTCCGCATAGACTGTGGACACCTGATGTGTTTTATTACTATACACCACCTAGTGTCAGGTTTGATTTCACTCCCTTGCACCCCCCTACTAACCTTATAAAATAGTAATTACTACAATAATCAAAGTGTGCTCCCAGGAACAAGGAAAATTGGTACTTTTGGACCTAAGTGCAGCATTTGATCTGAAGTACCAAAACTAACTTAAACTTGCACTTGAAAAGGGTGCCAACTGTTCCAAGGAGGCCATCAAATGGCTCCCCTCCTTTCTGTCAGACAGGAAAACAAGGGTACACTGGGGGAATAATTTCTCCTTTGAGGAAATTATCAGCTGCGGAGTTGCGCAGGCAGCCAGCTTTTCCCCACTCCTTTTCAACCTGTATATCAGGTTCCTGTGTATAATCCTGGAGAAACTTGCGTATTTTTTACAAATTACACCAATGATATCCAGCTGGTAATCAAACTTAGCGGCACCTACACTCAGGACAGCGCTAAATTGCAAAGACTCTATAAATCCATTGAGCTCTGGATGACCAACAATTGGTTTTGTCTTAATGCTAAAAAGACAGAATTAATGATTTTCGGAACCAACACAGCCAGGGCCAAATTGAACCATCTATATGAGTCTTTCAATATTGACGAGTCCCAAATAAAGGTCGTACAGAAGGTCAAAACCCTGGGGATGTACATAGACGCAACCCTAAGTGCAGAGGCCCAAGTTTTGCAACTGAACAAGAATTGCTCCTATTACCTGAGATTATTACACAAAATACGGCCCTATCTAAGTGAAGAAAACTGTGCCAAGGTTCCCAGAGCAACTATTTTGTCCAGGTTAGATTATGGCTATGCCCTGTTACTAGGAGCCAACAAAGGATACATCACAAAATGTCAAAAAATACAAAACAGGGCTGAAAGAATCATCAAAGAGAAAAGGAAAATGGAACATATCAGTCAAGATAGGAGAGACCTACACTGGCTTACCATTGAAGACAGAATTAATTTCAAGGCCCTTACCTTAACACACAGGTGCGTACACGGGAGAGCCCCAGCGTATCTAAAAATTAAACTGGTTACTTATGCACCGGGTCGTGCCCTCAGATCCGCTGCCCAAAGTCACCTTGCTTTCACCAGATTCAGAAAAACAAACGGACTAGGCAAAGCATTCCACATTCCACAAGCTTCCATTAATAATCAGATTAGAGCCATCATACAGCATCTTTTGCAGAAAACCCAAGACCCACCTCTTCAGATAAATCATCCAATTTACACTAGACCTTATTAAAACGTCTCATTTTCATGTTGTCTCGTAACAAGTATGTATAGGATCCTCATGTGTTAGTGTTGGCGCCCCAATGCCTGAGGGCTCTGGTGCGATCGAAACAAATAAATAAAGCAAATAAATATGGCTGTTTAAACTCAATAAAATAACAGTTATGTTCAAACATAGAAGTTATAAACATGTATCCTTGTAACCAGGGTCGGATTCCCTTTCCCAGGATTAATTCAGGATATTTGAAGCCAAAGTTCAAATCAAGAAAGTTCTTTTCAATAGCCAAGTTCTGCTCCAAATACAACACGAAGTTCTTTTCAGTCAATAAGTCTTTCAATTGACATTTGGATGGTGTTATTGATAAAAAGGATTTATTAGTCTTCAAAATTATTGTCAAAGATTCCACAAGCTCTTGCTTGATAAACCAAAAGGACTTTGTCTTCACACTTCCAATCTGTATTCAATATAATTTCTCTTCTTTGAAGAATAACCACTTTCACATTTCTTCTTCATGAACAATAACGTTTAGTCAGGATGATTTTACCACAGTTCATCATAACACATTATTAGACTTGCCACTTTCTTTCCACCACAACCTTCTACCAAACTGCAGTACTACAATTATCTTCTTGCTGGTCCACTAACCTGCCAGGACTAACCATTAATAGTCCCTTTCCTGGTATACTTGCCTGCCAGGATAAAACTTCTACCACTAATATAATTACTCTGTGGTGAGGTATGTTTCAAACTTTCCACACTTTGATCCTTTTTGTGGAATGTTATTCAAAAACTGCTTCTAGAAAAAGCCTTTGACTTTCAACAACAACAACAACAGGGTTCACAACTTCTTCCACAGGGGTACAATAAACATTGACATTGTTTTTCACACTGATTTGTTTGCCACGTGCAATGCAGGTTATATTCCTCTCCCCTTGATGATTTCTACAAGGAGGGCTTTTCTCCTGCCACCTCTGGGTTCCTTCTAGACCACTAATTTGCTGCTGGTAATGATTTTTTTCAGGTATCCCTCATTGGGAAAGCTATATCCCCTTTTATTTATAATTTCCTTTCTTTGGTTTAGGCAATTTATCTTCCCTTTCAGGTAATCTCCCTTCTTGGAGATTATCTTCACTTTGTTCCAATATTGCCCCCTCTTTATTTAGGCAATGATGGCTACATCCACCTTGTTCAAATATTGCCCCTTCCTTACTTTGCAATGGTGGTTACATACACTTTGTTCCAATACTGCCCCCTCTTTATTTTGGCAATGATGGTTACATTCACTTTGCTCCAATATTGCCCTCTCTTTACATTGGCAATAGTGGTTACATTCACTTTGTTCCAATAATGCCCACTCTTTACTTTGGCAATAGTGGTCACAATATTGTTTCACTTGGTCTCTCCCAAAATGAGAGTTACGCCAAAAATGTTTTTAGTTCAATAGTTCAGTATTCAAAAGGATTGCTTTGAGCAAGCTGACCATTGCAGAGCGCCATCAGGTTACCTAGTGAAGGCCAACTCACTGGTCTTTCCTTGTGCTTCCTTTGGACACGCTGCTGTTTTAACTTCTTCTTTCGTCTCGTCGGGACCGCTTGGGTGTCTTACAGCTTCGGTCACACTCCTGTTGCTTGCACCTCCAGGAAAGGGAGCCTTCTTTGCTCCTTGCATACTCTGGTGAACGCCACCTACTGGAGGAGGATGAATAACTTGGAGAGTTTCTCTCTCCTACAGGACAGCTAGTTCCAGCACACGTTCCCACTGCGTGTTCTCTGCATTCAGGATTCCCGACTCCTGCGACTCTATCGGCACTGCATCCCTCTGACAACAAAGAGGCGGTTCCGGCATCCTCTTCCTTATGCTTCTGTTGCTGTCACTGCTTCTTTCTAATGGCCTGCACCTGAAGGGGCTTTAAAAATTCCAGCTCAGGTGTGGGTCTTTATAACCACTAGACTGCATAATACAGTTCTGCAAATCCAAGCCCCTCTTCCTCATCTCATTACTAAGAGCATTATAGGACGTGAAGTCCTCAATGTTAATATTATTTCTAACCTTATCTAATCCACTCTATTTTAATGATTTATAGAATATATCTTTGGAGAGGTTTTAAAAGGAGTTAATGGTTGGTTCTTGGTTTTATGATTTAAACGTAATGTGGAATTACAACTACCAGAAGTAGTGGTATTGAGACTCTGATTTTTACATATATCATTCCGATGTTGATCATAAGGGTTTTCAAAACTGACAATGTGGGTAATCTTGGGAAGGGAAGCCTTACTATGACAGGCTAGCAATTAGGTATTGTGGCATTCTATAAACCTCACTCTCTGAAGAAGGTAAATACTGCGTCTCTCCTAACAGAGTCATCCCATTCCCTTGGTGGCCTTCTCCTCCCAGGTGATCCACCGGCTAATACCACTGGCAGGTTTAGAATCAGATAGCAAGTGCCTTCCCCCCGGACACCTGGGCGGAGACATTAGGCTGGGATTTTGTGAGGACTCCATAAGATTCATCACAGAATGCCGGCGCTGACTGTCTTTCGTGTCTTCGGTTGAGGCAGAAGTGTAAGGAGATGACATAGGGTCTGAGGAAGTAGTGATGGCAAGTATTGACGAAGAAGCATTTGGGCTGCATGAGTGCGATTTGGCTGAAGAAACAGATGATCTCTTGAAATGTGTCAAGAAATTGACCGTTTCTGGTTGGCCAGATATGGAGATGCTGGGTAGAAAGTTTTATCAATGGTTTGAGGTAATGGAAAAGCTGTCTATTATTGGTGGTAGGCTTGGAAGTGAGTCAAGATAATACCCCTGAGGAGCTCAGGGAGAAGTTGGTAGGTTTGGCT
This sequence comes from Ambystoma mexicanum, assembly GCF_040938575.1. NCBI lineage: Eukaryota > Metazoa > Chordata > Amphibia > Caudata > Ambystomatidae > Ambystoma > Ambystoma mexicanum. Next base: position 312,635,199 of record NC_090932.1, read on the forward strand.
CATCAAGGTCACCTAGGTGTGAGTGGCACAAAGGAGGTTTTTGGTGGTCATACATGGATAGTTATGTGGAAAGGAAGGTCAGAGATTGCGTGGCTTGTGCGCCCAGTGACAAGAACAAAATTGTCTGACAAACACCACTGAGTGTTCCGCTGCAGCCGTGGAGCAGGGTGGCCATGGATGTAATGGGGCCAATGCAAGATTTGGGTTGTGGGCTCAGATTTTTATTTGTTTTATGTGATTATCCTTCAAAATGGGCTGAGTGGAGAGGTTTGCGAGAGGCAACCACAGTGGAGATGATTACATATCTGGAGAATGTGTTTTATAGGGAAGAGTTTCTCTAGGGCATTGTTACTGATAATGGTGTCCAGTTCTGTTCGGAAGCGATGAGGACATTCTTGGAAGGGTATTCCATTAAGCATACTCACATGGCGCATTACCATCCTAGAGCAAATGGATTGGTGGAGCGAATAGGTTCATCAAAGGGGCATTCATTTGGCTATCAGGTCCGGACTGCAATGTCAGGAAGTTATTTGGCAAATGATGTGGGGGTACTGTACAACTCTGCATTCGGTGACAAAGGTGACAAAGGTATCACTGTTTGTGTTGCTCAATTAGCCTGAGCCAGGCACACGGTTGTGTCGGCTGGTTGGGTTTGGCAGAGAATATACGGGTAAACAGGGAAACAAATGTTCTCCAGTGGCACCAAATGGGCTGTGGGGGATTCTGGTTTAATTCTGAATCCTAGACTAGGACACATTCCTGGAGCCCAAGAAGATTACGGCAGTGAGAAATAGAGTGGTAATTGTGGAAGGTGGTGAGGTCTGGCCAATGGGAAGGTTGGTGCCATGAAGAGGAGTGCAGAGAGAGGGGGAAGGAAGTGTTGTTCAAGAGGAAGGGGGTGGTGTGAGGAATGTGAATATGAGACACCAACCTTCTTGGCAACAAGACTATGTGCGTTTGTAGAATTATATAAAAGAAATGTATCTTGCAATAGAAAATACTGCAACATGCATTAAGGTTATAGTTTGTAGTGTTTCAAGTGACTGGAATTAATGTAGTGTAACCAAAGGATAAGTATACTCTTCCTCGTGGACCTGGAGAGCATATATGATCAAAGAACCAAGAAAAGTAGTCACACAGGCAAATAGTTATATAGAAAAACTATGCAAAATAGATCCGTCTTGGATATGTGAAAAAAAGGGATAAGCTTGGTCAGTGGGAAATTATATATTCATATTTTATTAATCAAATACACACAATACTATAAAAATAATGAACACATTATTGATAATAAAACCAATGATAATACATTATAAAAGGCCTTTAAATTTAATACTGCCTGAAATTAGTATAATTGGTCTGTATGAGGAGAGAATATCAATATTAAATGGCATAAATTGCTAACTGAACCTAATTACATATGACCCTGCTTGCAGTCAGGGTTAATGGTTATATTTCTCTCAATTTGTGGACTTCGTATTGTCTAAATAGGCATAATTAGTAGCAAAAAAATGCTTTTTGTGCAAATTGTCATAAAGTGCTATGCCAGTACCGGAAGGCACACAACAAAAGAGTGCTAAATGGAATTAATGTAGTATCATTAAGGAATGTATATTTAGTTGTTAAGTTTATATTTGTTTTGGTGTACATTTTGCAAATGTTTTCTTTACATGTTGATCTTGTTTTATCAGTGATGGTTTTGAACTTCTTATATTTTGTACACGTTTTAAGAGTTATATGTTTTGTGTCACACGTGCAGGACCATCCAAACTGCAGTTTTTTTTCGGTTGAAGGGAGGGAGCTATGTTATGAGGTATGGTCAGCAGTTCCAGGTGGAATGTTGAAAACATTCTACCTGGGACGAAAGACGGTTGGAGAAGCGATAGGGAGAGCGCAGGAGCGACGGTCCGGCACTCCGCAGGCGAATAAAGCACTTACCCTTCAACAGCTCTGGTGGCTCATGATACCACTACCAGCTCCTATCTCCTTCCTGAGGTCTGCAAACAAGACTTTGCTCAAGTGGTATTTGAAGTCGTGTTTTTCCTCAGGACCACAAAGAGAGTGGCAAAGTGCCTCCCCATTCTGTTCCACATCTCTCTGCATACAAGTCCCTGGTTCACTTAGGGGAGTTTAGGGTAGGAGAAGAAAGAACTCACAGCAGGAACAAGGAACTGGAAGGCTATAGCCCGCCACCAGACTCTCCAGTCAGACGGAAGTGTAAGACTCAGATTCTCTGGGAGGCTTAAAAGTATCTCTTCAGTCAGTTTCTCTGTGCTGAATCCACAGCATCAGAATGCAGTGCTTTTGATCACTTATGTGCACTGTAGACACAGGCAAGAGAACAATAAACGTTGTGATTCTACCCCAAATTGTCATCAGTAGAGCCCAAATTTGCACTACAGGTATCATGTTTGCCCAGCATATAGCGCCAACAGTTGGCAAAATCTCTGAAGTACAATATACCTTGGATACTGTGTGTGAGCATTCAATGTGTTCCCAGTGCTGCACTGGTTTTGTTCTCAGGCTGTACTTCCCTGGAATATTTTATAGGTAACATCTGGTGGTGTATCTCCTGTGCTGTACAATCAAAGCTTATCCCCAGCTTTGCACCTCTAGAATCTGGTGGCCTTCAGCACAACATGATTCCCTGACTTCATGTTGATATAGACATGCTAAGGTGGGCATCATGGATACTGGCACCAGTCGCTGTAAACAAAGCTTGAAGCACACAAAGTTCTCGATCATGATGGAGAAGCACTCTTACAACTCCAGAGGGGCCAATGTTTTTTTAAAAAAACAGTGATTCTGCCAGGGATGGACTCCCAGTGGGCTGATCTCCCTGCATTGGTGAGCTCTGGCATCTATACCCCAGGGCATTATGCAGACGATAAAATCCTGACATCCTGGGCAGGTGCACCACTCAGACACCAAGGCATCACTACTTTAAACACAGGAATTCAGTTGAGTACCAGTATGCCAGATACTAACCACCATTCCAGCGTAGGCCATGCATCCTATTAAGAGTGTGAAATACAATGTTTACATAGCGTTTTTATGTGGGATTAGGTACCCCCCCAACTGTACTTTAAAAGGATAGTCAAGTCATTGAGAAGTTATGTGATCATACAGAAACACGAGGCTTCAGGCTGAGTGTCTTGACAATATCACAGTACTCCAAGCTGACTTGAAATAACCTTTTAGATTAATTTGAGGGTATGTTATTCCATTTAACAAACTTCAGTTTGCCCTCAGCTTTTTTTTTAATGAGGCTAAATACCCCTCACCCCACTGCAACCCCGCCCACCCGCACCTAGCAATGTCACACCATGGCAAAACAAACAGCTCTGTACTAAGCACAATCTCTCGACACCAAACAAGGAGAGACTGATTATGACAATTATCTGTGGCCGTACATGGCATTGGGAGTTAACTAATATGCTTCAAAAATGCATTTAATCCAACTAATGGTGTGATTCTCATATAGCAAGTGACTTGTGACATCACAACTCAATATAATAAGAAACTAAAAGTCAGGCACTTCTACTTCTATTACACAATCCCATGTATGACATATCCGGGATAAACAGCTATAGGGATATTACAAGTCACTGAGGACTTCTGGGAACATGTAGAGTCACATCCTGCAGGCCAAGTGCTATTATTATGTCATGGAACTCCAAGGGGACTGGCAATATTATGTTTATCTAAATTTGGGAATATTGTATTCCTTATAATACACAGTCATACCCTCAGCCCATTAAAATATGGGCTGTTGGGTAGCACCCAGAATATGTATTGTATGTGGGTGAAAGTGCCACACGGGTTTGGAGGTAGCGACTCCAGTGTATATGTAAGTATGAGTGTGGTTGAGTGAAACCACAGCTGTATGGGTGGTAGCGCCACCATTACACTAGAAAAATGTGGTGAGTGTGCCACAGCGGTCTGGACAGTAGTACATCCAGTTGTGCAGGGTAAAGGTGGAGAGCCTGCGTGACCATTTGGGTATGTTAGAGGTGTGTGTGGTTAGGAATACCACAGTAGTTGTGGAATACCACAGGTGTTGCTGGGAGGTAGCGCCTCCAAGCATACTCTACTTCCCTTTCAAGCATAGCAGTGAGAATGTATGTGAGTTGGGAGGTAGCATTTCCAAGCATAACAGTGAGGATTAATGTGAGTTTTCATCGCTCCATAATAAGATGCATTCATGTTCCCTCATTGTTCCAGTGTGGCTTTATGTGTGTAGATTAGGAGATTAATGCGGAGTATCATTCTCCATTAAAAGGCAGGTTTTTGAGAGATGCGAGGTTTGGGATGTTATGAAATAGTGTAATGGGTGAAGTGAGGTGAGAGCGAGAGTGAGTCAGAGAAGAAGTGAAATGGGGCAGCACCCATAGTGTGTGTAGCCTGTGGATGTGCTACAATGAAGTGAGGAGGTAGCGCCTCTGTGACTATAGTGGAGGTAGCACTTCCGCGAGTACAGTGGAGGTAGCGCCTCCCACATGAGGAGCATGAAAGTATTTTTGGAGGTAACACCTCCACCAGAGTAATTGGAGGTAGTGCCTCTGCCAGAGTAATAGGAGGTAGCGCCTTCGCCAGAGTAGTTGGAGGAGGTAGCGCCTCCGCCAGTGTGATTGGAAGTAGTGCCTCCACCAGAGTATTTGGAGGTAGTGCCTCCGCCAGTGTCGTTGGAGGTGGCGCCTCCACCAGTGTATTTGGAGGTAGCACCTCTGCCAGTATAATAGGAGGTAGCGCCTCCACCAGAGTAGTTGAAGGTAGCACCTCCGCCAGTGTGATTGGAGGTAGCGTCTCCACCAGAGTATTTGGAGGGAGTGCCTCCGCCAGTGTCATTGGAGGTGGCGCCTCCGCCTGAGTATTTGGAGGTAGCGCCGCCACCAGTGTGATTAGAGGTAGCGCCTCTGCCAGTGTATTTGGAGGTAGTGCCTCCGCCAGTGTAATTGGAAGTAGCGCCTCCACCAGAGTATTTGGGGGTAGGGCCCCACCAGAGTATGTGTAGGTAGCGCTTCTGCTTGTGTCATTTGGTAGCGCCCCACCAGGGCCCCAATGTAGTTGGAGGTAGCACCTCCACCTGAGTAATTGGGGGTAGGGCCCCACCAGAGTATGTGTAGGTAGCGCTTCTGCTTGTGTCATTTGGTAGCGCCCTGCCAGAGTATTTGGAGGTAGCGCCTCTGTCTGAGTAATTGGAGGTAGCGCCTCCACCAGTGTGATTGGAGGTAGCGCCTCCGCAAGAGTATTTTGAGGTAGCGTGTAGCGAATCTGCTAGAGTATTTGGAGGTAGCATATCCACCAATGCGATTGGAGATATCACCCCAGATGCTTGAAGGTGTAGGTGGGTGTGTAGGGTTAGTGGCCTACAGAAATAGGGAGAGTGTCCCTAAGAATTGATATTCCCCATGCTGGTGATGGATGTGGAAAGGAGGGGAATATGCTGTGGTGTGCTTGTCTGTGTGTGTTGACATTTGAGAAGAAGGGAGATATGTTATGTCTATTTGATGTATCTGTGTGGGTGCAGTGTGAATCAGTAAAGGAAGGAGATGTGTTATATCATGCCTGAGTGTGTTTGTAATGTTTATCAGTAAAGGAAGGAGATGTGTTGTGATGTGCTTGTCTCTGCATGTGAAAGCTGGTGATGTCATGTGGAGTGTTGCCTTGTGAATGTCGGGATGTTTACCCAAGGATTCCACAACCAGCCAGTTAGAGCTCCCCAGCCTGGGTGATGGGAGCCAGTCTTATGCCCTGTCCACTTAAGTATATAACTTCATGTAACTGTGACTTAAGTACTTGTAATAAACATATAAGTAATCCCAAGAAGCCTGGAAGTCACTTTACAACATGGCCCATCCTCCCTCTGTTGCAAAACACATCTTCCATGTGAAGATATGTTGAATACATATAAAATAAGTACTTTAGAAATAAGCACTAAATATTGGCTGGTAATGTGTTGAGCAATTACTGTAGCAGTTTCATAAATTAACACATTTAAAACCTGTCTATGTAGTTTAAAAACAGTGGTGGCAAACACAGATCCCTGCTTCGCTTCCCTGCACTAAACACCTGTATGGCACTAAATAAATATGCAGCCGTACGTGTCTCCTTGTCAGCCAGCGACTGTAAATTGGTAGACAACTTTAGTACAGAGGAAAGGAAAGTCAAAAGCTAGTTACCTTTAATTCGTTACGTGTCAGCTGCTATTTTGCTCATGATGCTGTGTTTATAGTGTGTGCTGACTGTGGCAGCAAGCATTGTGACATCACAAATGAACATTAATACATTATTACAGTGGAGTAGCGATTTCATTTTCTTGCTACAGCTCCCCAGTGGTGCCATAGATTGACTGCAATAAGAACATTGCTGCAGGTTTTAATGTAGACACTGCATGTTTCCATGCATTAGGAAGTGCTAAAACCAATAGCCATATGGGCGCTGGTACTAGGTGCTCTGCCTAACTGCAGAGTCAGCAAATCAGCCTATGCCATCCATATTCACAATAGTCTGTCCTTGAGTCTTTTTTTAGAGTATCTGTAGACAGAAATTTGAGTGGGGTGTTTTTCTCTGTGATCGCCCCCAAATTGACAGGTCGTCATAAACAGAAACTTTGCACAGATATAAATTGGCTAGTGCAGGCAATACATGCTTTAATTTCACATTAGCAAGGTTTGCCATCATTCTAGCACTAGTGTAAAATTTGCCCTGGTGCAGAAATGCAATAAGAGAATGGGGATGATTTACACAAAGTTTTCCGCAGCACAAATGCACTTTGAGCCAAAAAAAGTGCACTTTGTGTCACGCAAAACTATATCCTCCGATAAACAGATCCGACTTTGCGCTGGTCCCTGGCACATTGCGCAATGTTCGCACACATTGCACGAGGTGTGAGGGAATGGCCAGTGCAAAGTAGAAGAAGGGGGTGGAGTATGCACACGTCCTCATTAAAGTAGGGAAATGAGGGATAACATGGGTGTGGGGAGGGAGGCACTGTGCAAATATGCAAACACACCCCATGAAGTGCAAACAGACTCATATTTACAGATTCTTTTGTGCATCCATGAAGACTGTAAATGACTCCGATTTTCCCGCCACCCATGACAAGCCTCAAAGTAGGACTGTGCCATGCAATCCTAACTTTAGAAAACGCCATGCAATCCTAAATTTAAAAACCACCATTCAATCTAAGAGAAATGGTGCCACCATGCCCGTTCCTGCATTGCTCACAAACATACTGCTTCATGGAAGGAGGAGAAGAAGGAAGAGGAGGGCCAGAATCTACAATACATGCACAACGATATTGGGTATGCCTGATGACGAAGTATATGGCACATGTCGCTTCCCCCCATGTCATCTTTAAATTGGTCAGGAAGTGGGAGAATGACCTGCTATCCCCAACCATGTGCTCACAGCCAATACCACTCTTGGTGAAAGCCTTAACTGCCCTTCACATCCTGGGCACTGGCACATCCCAACAAACCACAGCCATTGTCAGGGGTATTTCCCAGCCTACACAATCACGCTGCGTCAAACAGGTCCTAAGCTGCATCATAGCACATGTGCACAGCCACATAGACATGTCATGCAATGTGCAGGCTAGGCAAAGAGTGGTTCAAGAATTCTATGCAGTTGCCCAGTTCCCACAGGTACTTGGGGCAATTGATTGCACGCATGTGGCACTGCAACCCCCACGAGCCACAGAACATATATATCAGAACCGAGAGAATTGGCATTCACTGAACGTGCAGGCCATCTGTGATGCTAAGGGTCACATCATGCATGTGAATGCAAACTATCCTGAATGCACCCACTATAGCTAGAGATTTCACCATTCCCCCATCCACCAGGCACTGGCAATCGGGAACGTTCAGCAACAAGTGGCTCATTGTTGAGTATCAGCCAGCACACACCCCAAAACACACTGTCTGGGGGTCACATCCAATACAAACCACTACAGAATCACATACCATAACAATATTTGATGATCATTGTTTACAGAAGACAGTACTTACCCGCTATCACATTCTTTATGACGCCTATCTGAAATCCCACCACACCAGCGGAGGCCCCATACAATGCAGCCCACATTTCCACCAGAGACATAGTCAAGCACACATTTGGAGTGTGGGCACCAGACTTGTCATGTAAAATCATATTGGCATGTTGCATCTTGCATAATATAGCGACATGTCGCGGCATACCAATAGAGGTATAGGCTGAGTAGTGTGGGCTTGGTTTGCTCTTCTTACCAGATCCCTACCTAAATAATAAATCAAAGACCAATTATGTTAATGGAAAAGTTGTAGGCCGTAGGCATTTTATTTTTTTTACAGAAAATACAAAACAACAAAAATCAATACACTGCCATATGCTTTTGGGCACCTTGTGTCCAGTCCCAAAGTTGCCCAAGGCTCCTCCTGAGTCCTTGTTATCCCTGGGCCTTTGTTCCTGGGCACATGCCGCCTACGAAATGCTTTGGACCGTATACCGAAAGAGTACTCGGCGTTCCGGCTCCTACCTGCTTCCTTCTTCTTCCATTATTCTTGTAGGGTGGTTTGGGTGGCAAACGTTTTCCCTTCCCCTTACCCAGGCACTAAGAGCCTACCCGAGAGAGGTGAGCTCTTTACCTGGTTTGTGCCGCCTCTCCTTTTCCTGGATTACTTATACACCCCAGGCCTTTTGTTCCTTCTTGTGGGCCGGGTTTCCCCCCCGACCCCTTGCTGTTATATTTTGCACCTTCCCCAGGTTCTGTTTCCTGCCCTTTCCTGGGCTTTTGTTTCTTGTGGCGCCGTTCGGATGCCCCTCCTTACTGCTTTCGTGCCGTTTCCCCCACCCCGCGCCTAAACTCCCAGCCCCTCCATCGGCCCGCATTTCATGCGGCCCGGGGCCTGGGACATAGGCTGAGTAGTGTGGGCTTGCTTTGCTCTTCTTACCAGATCCCTACCTAAATAATAAATCACAGACCAATTATGTTTATGGAAAAGATGTAGGCCGTAGGCATTTTATTTTCTTACAGAAAATACAAAACAACAAAAATCAATACACTGCCATATGCTTTTGGGCATCTTGTGTCAGTCCCGAAGTTGCCCAAGGCTCTTCCTGAGTCCTTGTTATCCCTGGGCCTTCGTTCCTGGGCACATGCCACCACACCTGAGCTGGTGATGTTCGCGCCCATTCAGGGCCGCCCCAAAAGCACTCTACCCACAACCCTGTTCCTGGAGTGCCCTAAAAATGTTGTCGGAAAAAAACCCCATCCCCTTCCTTGATAGGTGTACCCCATCCTGGTGAAACATATCCGGATTGTTCCGGTGTAGTCCATGTTTTATGAAGTGTAACCCTGTGCTCTTGCAATACTTTTCTACTGATTTATTTAGTTTCTTTCTGGCTATTTCGATTGCGTGCCTCCTCTGTGCCCCATACCAGACCCTTCTTGGTATTATTTCCGACATGAAAATCTCGGTTTTCCACCAACTGTGGGCTATGCTATGTAGTGACTCACAAATGTTCCTCTGTAATTTACCCCTATTTGTGCTCACCAGATCGTTCCCGAGGTGTATAACCAGGTACTCGGGGGGGGGGGGTCCCTGAAACCTATCAGGTCTGACAGCCTGTCGTGAATGTCCTCCCAGTGCATCCCCGGGAGGCCCCACCAGGATGTAATTGTGTTTTTGAAATGTAGTCCTTGCTTCACTTCCTCCAGCCACATGCCTGCCCCGGTCACGAAAGAGTGCCCCACTATCCATGCCGATTTGTAGGGTCCAGCCTCTATGGAAGAGGGGGAGATAAGCATTTATATCAGTTCCTCCCTTATGTATTTTGTAAAGCATTGCGACTTCCATCCCCCAATCCTTTTCACTCCCTTTGCTCCCAGGCCCCCCGCCCATGCAGAAGTTTGCTGCCCCTATCCTGAATGAGTGTTTTCCAAAATCGGCTGGATCCCAATCCTGCTTTTGCCACCGTCTGTTTTAATACCGCCTGAAACTGGTACCTGCTGAGTGTGCTGCCGTCCCTATGTATTAATAGCTGCCCGTCGACCTCTGGTCAGAGATCTAGGAATTCTTGGGTGATGCATCTGGGACAGTGGTCCTTCTCTCTGATGCAACTGAGGTCTATTGCTCTCCCCTTCCCCGTTTGGTCTGTTTTAGATTTCTTTAGCATTATAGACATCCCCTTGTTTCCCATACTAATATCCCTCCTTGCCAGGCCATCTCCTGCCACCGTATTACTGGCCACCAGCTCCCCTACCCTGAAAGCCCCGTAATATGCCAGTGCAAATGTTTCCTACATGCTGCTGCATGTATCTCGTAACACTTTTAACAGAATTATCAACTTCCCAAAGTTCACCGGCCTTCTGCTATCTGGTTTCTTCCCCTCTAATTTAGCCCATCCTCTCATAGCATATTTTATTCTAGCGCTGTCGGTTGGGTCCGGTATGCCCGCCACTTTTGTGGTATATGCCACCACGCTCAGCTTTTCTTTTTCCCTTTGGCAAATGCCCCTTCGAGAAATTCACACATTCTTTTCGGTTTAAATTTTTTCCACCTCTTGTACACCTGTTTACACCAACACATCTTTTACATGTTTTTCGTACTGCTTACCCGTTTTGTACATTAGGGCGTTCCTGGTCAGTTTGTCAATGACCCGTTCCATTCTCCGTGCTTCTCCCACTTCTTTAGAGTCGACCTTGTAGTCAACCGGCTTTCCTTTCCAGTGCCTCCAACGGGACCCATGCCTTCCGCGGCATGGGCGTTCTTTCCTTGTCGGCGTCCGGTCTCATCTCCCTGAATATCTCCCTCTGAAAGCGAGAGATTGCATCAGCCACCACGTTTGCTTCACCAGCGATGTGCCTCGCCCTTGTCCATGTATTCACTTTTAGGCTTTTCAGAGTGATTGCCCACATTAATTCCAACACTATTATGCATGACGCACTTCCTTTATTTAACACGTGCATCACCGCCATGTTATCCGACCATACTGCCAACTCCTTGTTTCCTAGCTCTTCCCCCCATGCGCATAACGCGACCCATATTGGGAAGAGCTCCAGCAGCGTTATGTTTTTTGTCCATTCCGCCACCTGCCATGTTTTTGGCCATTTGCCTGCACACCACTGTCTCCCCAGTATTGCGCCAAACCCAAGGCCACCTGCTGCATCGGTGAACAACACCCTTTTCCCTTCCTCATTTACAGGTGATCGCCATATCACTGACCCATTGAAGTACCTCAGAAATTCTGCCCACACTTTCAGATCTCTCTTGATTCCTCCCCCTAGCCTGACTCTGTGGTGCCCCATTGTAGCCCCTCTTGTTTTTATCTCAATGCTTCTCTGGAACACCCTCCCCTGTGGTATGACTCTTCCTGCGAAGTTCAGCTTTCCTGCCAGCGCTTGCAATTCTCTCACTGTCACTTTGTTTGTTCCTTGTAGTTCCTTTATTGTCTTCAGCAGATCCGTCACCTTGTCATCCGGGATCCGGTACACTCCCATGCTTGAGTCAATTTCTATTCCTAGGAATTGGATAATCTGCGTTAGGCCCATCGTTTTCTCCCCTGCCAGTGGAAAACCCCACTCGCTCGTTATCTCCACAAATTTATCCAGGGTTGCCTTGCATAGCTTTGAACCTTTGGGCCCTACGAATAAAAAGTCGTCCAGCTAATGTACCATCATGGCCTCCCTCATCTCTTCTGTGACTGCCCACTGCAAAAATGAACTTACCCTCTCAAAATATGCACATGAGATGGCGCACCCCATAGGGAGACATTTGTCGATGAAGTATTCCCCCCTCCCAAATGCATACACAACCATCTTTGAGATCTGCTGTTGACTGGCAACAGCCGGAATGCAGATTTAATGTCTGCCTTCGCCATCCATGCCCCTTTTCCTGCTTTCCTGACCAGTTCCACTGCCTCTTCCAAGTCTGAATATGATACTGTTGCATCGCTCTGGGCAATGCCGTCATTCACTGAGGCCCCCGGGGGGTAGGATAGGTGGTGTATCAGCCTGTATTCCCCTTCTTCCTTTTTCGGCACCAGCCCCAGTGGAGAGCATATAAATTCTTCAAATGGTAAGGCTGTAAAAGGTCCCTCCACCCTACCCAGTTCTACTCTTTTCGGATTTTACTGGTCACTATATCTCTGTTCTCGTTTGCAGACTTCAGGTTTCTAGGAATGTCCTGTGCTCCCTGCCCGGTAAACGGGATGTTAAAACCTTCTCTAAAGCCTTACCTGATCTCATCTGCTGCTTTTTGGTCTGGGTATTTCTGGAGCCACACTTCCATCCTCTCAATTTTTACTGGTGTGGCCCCCTTCCCGTCCCAGCTCTTATTTTCACGTCCCATCGCTTCAGCCGCTTGGAGCTGCGGCCCTTGTGCACTTGGAGCTGCTGTGGTCACCCTTACATCTCTCGCACTTGTGGCTGAACTTGCACTTCCATCCCCAGCTACAGGGTACTCCCTTCTCAAAATTCTGACATTGTCCTGCTTCTGCCCGTGTTGTCCCCGTGCTCCCACTGCCCCCCCTGCGTTGTTGGGGGCAGGCTGCCCTCTCTGTGACCCATAGTTCCTGCTCCGAAAATGTTGGTCTCTATTTCTGTCATAGCTGTATTCATATCTTCTGGTATTGTATCTATAATCAGCTTTGTAATCATTCTGCCAATACTGCCTTCTCTGCTGCCCTCCTGCGCTTCGCTCCTTGGAATCACATTTCTCCTTCAGCACATTACATTTGTAGAGATTAAAAATCTCCTCATCCCATCCCATATCCGGAAAGCAGTCCATCTCCTTTCTGAACTCGTGATCGTACTCCAGCCATGCGTCTCCCCCAAATGCCGTGTGTACCTTCAGCATCCTCTGTTGATAAGCAACTAATGCTACCCCGTCTTCTGGGAATTTCTGTAATATAATTGTAGACAATATGGTAAAGGCTGCCATCCAGTTGTCAAAATTCCTTAATACTGGCCCCTTTTTCAGTAAGCTTTTCTCGTCCTCCTTAATGTCATCTAGTGCCACATTCATCCCTCTCTTTTGACAATCTAACAATGTGAAAATATCAATCAATTCCTTCCTCCATATTTTCTCCTTTACTTTGTCATTTATATACCAAGCCATTGCCTTCATTGACCTGCCCTGTGCATCTTTACACATGGTTGGTCTGCCATATTTCGTCATGAGTGGTCCCCCAACTTCCGCCGCTGGTGTCCCTGTTGGCACCACCGGTTGTGGGTTGGGTCCTTGCGGTGCCCCCCGTGTTTGGCCCTACTGGTGCACCTTGTGGCACCGGGACTATTGGTGCCCCCTGTGGCGCCGGGACCGGGGTTTCCCTGGGTTTTGCCCCTGTCCCCCCTGCTCCTCTCTGTTTCTCCCTGCTCACCACCCCTCTCCATTTTACTCAAGCCCTTAAATGATCCCTCTCTTCGTCATCACTGCTCTCTACAGTTGAAGAATTCCCTTGTTGCTCCTCCCTGGCTCCCTTATCACGTCTGCTCTTCTTGCCATTGGTTCTGGGTGACTTACCCGAAACCGTGACGCAATTTTTTAACATTTTTACGATTTTATTCCCCACGTCATTATTCACAGTACCTTTGTTTTTCTCCTTTCTTTTCCTCCTCTTGGTAGGTGCCTCTGTCTGTTCCTCTGATCTCCTCGACTCCTCTCTCCCCCTCTTCTGTCCTTGCGGTACCTCGTCTTCTCCTTCACTGCTGCTGGGCTCTATGAACAGCAAGGATGAAATTGCCTTCGCCCTTTCTTCCTTCTGCATTATCTCCCGCACCCATTGTGCCCCATATTCTTTCTCTGCCTTCTTTGCCCATTCTGAGAATTCTTGGGCCCTTTTTGCTCTTCCTTCCGCCATCCTTCTCGTCTGAATTCTGTCAGCCACGCCTTCCTGCTCCTGCACGCCGTGCGCCCTCTGCTTCTCCTGGTCTTCTTCTCCCAATCTTTCTCGCCTGTCTCGCCTGTCCGCGGCGAAGGTGCTCTGTCCCTTGTGTCCTCGTGGCCCGGTGTACTGCCCCGTCTCCTTATCTGTCCTCTGGCTGGTACTTCTGCGTTGCTCCTGCTCCAGCACAGCTGGACGAACTCGTAGCCACTGTACTTAGACTGAATTAAGAGGATGTGGAAAATGCGTGAGCCCGCAAGAGCAAACGTTTTTCCTTCCCCTTATCCAGGCACTAAGAGCCTACCCGAGAGAGGTGAGCTCTTTACCTGGTTTGTGCCGCCTCTCCTTTTCCTGGCTTACTTATACACCCCAGGCCTTTTGTTCCTTCTTGTGGCCCGGGTTTCGCCCCGGCCCCTTGCTGTTATATTTCGCACCTTCCCCAGGTGCTTTTTCCTGTCCTTTCCTGGGCTTTTGTTTCATGTGGCGCCATTCGGACGCCCCTCCCTACTGCTTTTGCGCCGTTTCCCCCCACCCCGCGCCTAAACTCCCAGGCCCTCCATCGACCCGCATTTCATGTGGCCCGGGGCATGGGGCACATGAGGGGTTGCGGCCGCAGCCACAGGCAGCACCCATACCATTAGCAGGCCAAAGGATTAGGGGCCAGCACATACGCAATCAGCTCGTCCAGACATACTTCACATGAATAACATCCAGTGTGAAAGTCACACCATAGACACATCACTGATGGCCTTCGATGATGAAACATGGCAAGTACAGTTGGGCCATAAACAACAACCTGAGAATGGCAGTCCACGTTGGACATGTGGTGTGTGCCTCATTCTCCAAAAATACACATATCCTCCATTTACATCTTTCAAATGAAAACCTGAAAACATGGTTAGAGTCCTTAGTATTACATATTGCATTCCCCAAGTCACTTCCCCAAACATACAAATACAGATAACAGGGTCACTGGGCTACACATATCAACCAATAGAGTAACATGGACATGATCCATTAAACAATGTCAAACAAAGAACATGGCGCACCATCCGATAATGAGCCATATCCCTTACTTGTTACCGACGCATGAATCCCTACATTGTAATTGACTGTCTCCCTGATAATATGCATTTACCATTTAAATGCCACTGAAAGCGGACCCCCTCCACTGGTGGAGGGGCCACAGAGTTGGGCAGGGTGAGAGGTGCCGGGCTGCGGGAGAACTGGTGGCTGTGGGAGTAATGGTGGCTGCAGGCAGCAGCCACCCAAGACTGGCTGGGGGCAGCATGAGGACCGCTCCAGCACTACAATGCATGCACACGAGGTGACCTGGTGGGGGCTACCTAGCTCCCAATCATGCTGGGTGGCTTGAGGGTTCATCGGCAGGGTCACATGAGTCTGGTGCTCAAGGACCAGGACTGTGGGCTCAGCACCGTGGTATTTTTCCCTCCAGTGAGGGCTGGGGCACCTGAGGACCAGAGCTGGGTTAGGGGTGAGCTGCCGCCCTGCATCGTAGCATGGTGCCCACAGGGCTGGGTTCTTGTTGGGTGCAGACCCGGGACATCACAGCCTGCCCTGTCCAGGACCCAGGTGCCACCATGACTGCCTTCACCACACCTGTGCATCCAGCTGCTGGGCTTCGTTGGGATTCACATTCCACTCTGGCCCTTTGGTACCATTTGGTGGATGCCCAGTACTCAGGGCAGACAACCCAGTGTGTCCTGGTCCACCTCACAGAGCCCAGTCAGCTCTTCCACTGGCACCCCTGCCAGAGCCCAGATCCCACATGGCCCACAGCTTCCAGCCTCACTTCAGCCTCGCTCTGGGCTCAGGGCCATTGGGCGACACCTGGACTGGGGGCACCCAGTCCACCTCGGGGGTGGGTGGCCTGCTGCCTTCCTAGTGCACATGTACATGTGCAGGGGGGGTCCAACAGCTGCACCACACAGGCGCTATCTTAGGTGGCCACTTCTCATCCACTGTTAAGGTGACAGGCCAGAGACAAATGTATGTGTCAGCCATATGTCCTATGTCTCAATTTGAGGGGGATCCATGGGTGCGGAGTCGTGAGCTTTTGGGGTGTTCCTTGTGGGTGCTTGTACTTTGTGGGGGATGTGTGGGTGCGGTGTTATGTGTGTGATGCAGATTGGTGGCTGTACAGGGAGTAGGAATAGTGGGCGTAAGTGCAATTTGCATTTGGGCGGTGCAGATTGGTGGCTGTACAAGTAGTAGATATTGTGGGCGTAGGTGCAATTTGCATTTGGCGGGCGAGATTTGTAACACTACTGGAACTGTGAATGGTTGGAATAAGTGCAAGTGATGGTAATTACTTGTGAGTAATCATCCTGCAGTTTTGGACTATTTTTGCTGCATCTATTGACACGGTTCACATTGCGTGTAAAACGGTCTATTTCAGTAGGTCCTTGGTTTGCACTGGGGGCGTGTAGTGGGCGTGTCTGGTGCAAACCTGTTTTCTTTGCACTGTAGGTCACTGCTTGCACTTATTTCTGTAAATCGCATCCTTGTGCGTTGCATTTGCGCCACGTAATCTTAGCGCAAACACTTTGCGCAAACGTAGCACTTTTTTCTGTAAATCAGGCCCAATATCTTTTCTACACTACGAAAATGTTTGCTCTAGTGCTAATTGCACTCGCACTTATTACCTGCTGTGGTATCTCAAGGTGAGCTCTGGTACAGCCTGTTTGTAAGCAAGAGGCTTTGCGCGCTGGTAGTGGCAGAAACATTTACTTAAGGAGCGCTGTTCTAGAAACTTGTATGCACAATAGTAAGGGGTTTGAGTTTCATCGCCTGGACCGTATTAAAAAAACCTTTGCACTATTGCAAGTGCAATATTGCACGGTATTAGCTGTGGTGCAAAAATTGCCCATGTATGCAAAATATGTATTCTTTCAATGTTTGCCCTGGTGCTAATGCCATACCCTAGAAGCACCAGGACAAACATTGTGCTGATACCATGTAATATTGCACTTGCACCTACCTGTTCTTGGTTTCTATAATACAGACCCCGGGTGTGACATGTTATGAGAGAGTTATAAAGGTTATGATGAGACCAGCAATTCGGATGATATTGATGACAATATTTAGCCAAAAGAATATGTGCACAATGTAAAAGGGCCTAAACATTTCTGTAAAAATGCATGGACACAATATTCTACTATTCTTAAAAAAATGTCTGTGTTAAAGAAATATTGTACTATTTCTCTAGGACCCTGCAGAAACTGATTGATTAAATCCTTGCCTAAACACTTTTTTTGGACATCAGTTCTTCGTAAGTGTGGTGTGACACCCGTTTTGAGAGAACGAGGAGTCCTTCCCAGGGCTCGTGCTAATGTCACATGTCTGTGACCATGTGACTTACGGAATAAAAGGGACGAGCCATTTCCGGCTCATCAGTTGATGTCAACGGACTCCTGCCTGCTGTGCATTATTGCTGCAGTGCAGCGTGATGCTGGTGCACAGCTGGCAGAGGGCCTACTACTGCACGGCCCTCGCTAGGGCAGTGCCCCTGTGGGGCAACGTTGCCCCTGATGTCCCTCAGTGTCTTGGCAGAGCCCCTGCCGGGCAACTCTGCAAGCATGACCACGGCCACCATCATGGCCACAGCTGCCAGGGTTGCCAAGCAGGGGAACGGACCCCTGCTTGGCAACTCTGGCAGCTGTGGCCGTGATGGCCTGGGTGGCCCAGGTCACGGAAACGCCTGTATGACTATGGGCCGACAGGGTACTCCCTGTCCTTGTGTTTTTCGTCTGGGTGCCCCCAGCATGGGTGAACCTAGACCCTGGTGCCCTGTGGGTCCAGGACGTAACAATGGCGACGCAGCAGTGGAACCCCTTCATTGTGGTCGATCGCCCGCTGGGGAAGAGTGATGTGAAGCAGCATCTGCCACCAGAGAGAAGGAGGGAGAGGCCCCGGTGCTGCGCTTCAGACCGGCATGAAAGAATGAAGTAGCCTTTGAGCAAGCTGATGGTGGGGTCTGCGAGCTCTGTATTGGAGCCGGAGAGGAGGTAGGCCCGGGGTCGCTGGGGCATCAAGGCAGTGAACATTAAAGTGCTCTGTGTCAGAGCGAGGAGCCCGCACTCATGGGCCGGAGGCAGCAGTAAATGGCTGCACTCTCGCTGTGCTGGCAGTGCTGGCAGCCCCCACATTGATCCTGTGCCAACCGGTGGTGTGAATCTTGCGCTCCTGTCATCGGAGCTCACTTGATGTCAATGGGGGAGAGCTGCCGGCTGTGACGCTGCACCCGCCTGCCACCACAATACTGCTTTTGCCTCCCGCCTGAGGGAGAGAAAAGAAAAGTAGAGCGCACACGTGACACCAGGATACGCCCTGGGCAAAGCATGAGCAGACATTATCATGCTGTCAACCCGGGGCGCCGGGCAGTGAAAATGATGCATCGCTCTGATGAAGGAACTCAGATAAGAGAGGCCCCGCTGTTTGACGATTGGTCCCAGGCCAGCCGGCGCTGAATGTTCATGTACTCCGTGTTGGGGCAAAAGTGGAAAGAGTAAAGCGCTCCCTGTCCCAGCCGTTGAGAGTAGGGGCTGTTGCCAGGCACTCGAGAGTTAATGAGTGCAGCCCCCGCCGTTGGGGAGGCGGAGTTATTGTATTGGGGAGCGGGAAGGAGAAACGGGGAGTTCTGGGTAAGGCGCGAAGGCACCAGTTCCTGTTAGAGATGAGATGAATAAAGAAGTTGCTACATCCACTCCGTGTGCGCGTCCTCCTTACTGGCCCTTCTGAGAGGGTAACACTGGCGACGAGGTCTTCCAGTGCGCACCGCGGAGTCCTCCTCCTCCTTGGCAATCCGCCACGCTCGTGCTCGGCAGGCCTACCGGCTCCTCCGCCGCATGCACCTCCTCCTGCTCCTTCGGTGGCCGCACACGTGCCACCACCTTCCTCTTTCCGCTACATCAGGGATTTTACCACGTGCCCTCCGGCAACTGAAGTACGCCACGGCCTGACTCATCTCCTCCCGACGAGCTACCGTCGCACATCGCCATGAGCAGAAGGGGCTCCACCTCAGGGTCCGGGCCCAGTTCACCTCAACTGCCCCGTGCGACGCAACCGATTCAACTACGCCTACCCCCACCTTTCACCATGACCCCACAGTCCACAAAAGGGCCGCGATGGACTGACTGGATGGAGGATTTTCAACACTACGTACGGGGGTCCGGCGATGGCGAATCGCCCAACATCAGGGACATTTTCCTCAACCTGGTGGGGGGAGAGATCAAAACCGTGGTGAAAACGATTCCCGCTGCAGAACAAAACACCTTCAAGAACTTGATTAAGGCGCTAGACAAGCTCCTCATAATTGAAGTCAACCGTGACTATGAACGCTACTTATTCAACAAGTGCACCCAAATGCCACAAGAGACGGTAGATGAGTTCATCACCCGCCTTCGGGTAAAAGGAGCGAACTGTCAATTTGGCGCGTATTCACTGGAAGAAGCCATTAGACTGAGGGTCATCGAAGGGTGCCTGTCTCCGGCCCTCAAGAAACAGCTCCTGAAGAAACCTCTCACTATCCAAGAGGTGAGTGAACTAGCCCGCATTCACGAGAGGGTGGATGCCCAGGCCACATCCATGTGCAATCCGGCCCACCCCAAATTGGACACTGCTGAAACCGTTGCGGCGCTGCAGCCATCCCGCCCGGGAGATAGAGGCTCATACCCGTACAGGACGCAGCCCATGCAAGCTCCTCGTCTACAGCGGCAGTGTTATCGATGTGGGATGTCGTTCCCCCATGCCGGAGCGTGTCCAGCGCTATCACAACGATGCTCGAATTGCGGGAGAGAGGGCCACTTCCAGTCCGTATGCCGGGAGGGCATACCATTCCCGCCGGTGAGACCCCTCACACAGGCCAGGATGCCTTTCCGTCCGCCGTCCCCACAATACCACCAGCCCAGATTCGGCCAACCAGGAGGGGGACAGAGGCGGTACATCAGAGCCATCGATGAGTATCAAACCCAAGGTTACCCGATGCAACCTGAACAACCGGATCAGCCACAAGCTCTCACCGACGAATATGACCACCCCCCGATAGACTTCAGATATGGGTCTGCCTACCATGACGTGCAAGATGCGGCATACGATCCGCCATACGACATGTATGACCAGGACGAATTCGTCAACCTGATACAGGACACCGAAGAAGCCAGAGAGGCCCCCAAAATCCCTGTCAAGATGGGCAATCAACAGTTCCTTTTCATGATCGACTCAGGCGCCACCGTCAACATCATGGGTGAACAGGACTACGCCAAAATTCTGAACCCACCAGCACTGGAGGCCCCCCGTTCCAGAATTTTCCAGTGGGGTGCCGCAACGCCCCTACAGGCTGTGGGATGTTTCACACAACGCTTCCTCCTGAACGGCCGGCAGATCGACACGACTATCCACGTCATCCGGTCGCTCACCAAAAGCCGATGCCTCCTCAGTTACCACACGGCATCTCGTCTGGGACTGATCGAAATCCATGTGAGAGCGGGAGACGTCATTGCCGCAACCTCGGACAGCCTGAGCTCGAGAGACTCAGTCGGCACGGTCACGTGCCATCAACCGCAAAATGTGATCACACAGGCCGATGTTGCGAGTGGTTTCCCGAAGCTGTGCAAAGGCCTGGGCAAGCTCAAGGCCCCCCCATCCGGCTACACATCGACCCTTCGGTGACCCCCGTCCCGCAACACCCTCGGAGAGTTGGATTTCACCTACAGACGGCAGTGTCGGAGGCACTTCACCAACTGCTCTCCGACGGTATCATCGAACCAGCCACCGGGCCGACGCCGTGGGTGTCACCACTTGTGATCGTGCCCAAGGAAGGGGGCAAGATACGTCTGTGCGTTGACATGAGGGTGGCAAACACCGCCATCCAACGGGAGAGACATCCAGGACCGTGCATCGAGGACATGATCGTCCAACTGAACAACGCCCAGATGTTCTCCAAGCTCGACCTCAATCAAGGTTACCATCAGTTGGAGCTGCATCCGGAGTCCAGACCCATCACCACATTCGCCACCCACGATGGCCTCTACAGATACCGGCGGCTGAACTTTGGGATCTCGTCCGCCGCAGAAATTTTTCAGGAGGCCATCCGGCAGGTAATCAGACCCATCAAAGGCACCCTAAATTACAGCGACGATATCCTCGTGTTCGGATCGACGAAAGAGGCCCACGACCGAGCCCTCCTTGCCACGTGCACGGCACTCCAAGATGCGGGTCTCACCCTCAACATCTCCAAATGCAGATTCAGTAAATCGAAGCTGAAATTCTTCGGTCACATCTTCTCCCGTGAAGGGATGCTCCCGGACCCTGACAAGGTCGACACCATTACCAACCTGAGCGAGCCGCGGCAAGTGGCCGAAGTCCGTTCGTTCCTCGGCATGGCGGGGTATTGTGCCAGATACATACCCCACTACGCGTCCCTCACGGACCCACTACGTAAACTCCTGCAAAAGGAAGCAGCTTTCGAGTGGACCCCCGCGTGTCGTGCGGCATTCTCTGACATCAAGCGTGCCCTGGCGGAGGCACACCGATTGGCGTACTTCAACCCGTCATGGCACACCGAAATTGTCGTGGATGCTAGCCCGGTGGGCCTCGGCGCCATCTTGGCCCAGACCAGCGGGGAGGACATTCACCCACGACATGTGATCGCATATGCGAGCAGGGCGCTGTCCGCCCCGGAACTTGCCTACTCCCAGGCGGAAAAGGAGAGTTTGGCAGCTGTCTGGGCCTGCGAACATTTCCACAATTTCGTCATTGGCAAAAAGTTTACGCTCATCACTGATCACCAGGCCCTGTTGTCCCTGTTTGGGAACCCTCACACCAAGATGCCCCCTAGGATCGAGAGGTGGGGCATCCGCCTGCAAGAATACAACTATGACATAGTACACCGCCCCGGGGGTGACCTCAACCCCGCTGACTACTTATCACGACACCCCGTCGGGGCACCAGTGACCCGGGAGGGTGACGTCGCCTACGTACAGTTCATCTCCACCAACTCACTGCCACCCGCGATGTCCCTCGAGAGAGTTGCAGCCGCATCGGCGGCCGACCCGACCATGGCCCTCGCCATCAGCCTCACCTCCGCCAACAAGTGGCACGACCACCGCAGAGCGACGCTGGCGCACCCGGGGGTATGCAAACAGGAAATTGAGCGGCTGGCCAGGATACACAGGGAGCTGGCTGTGAAGGACAACGACATCCTCCTCAGAGGGTGCAAGATCGTCATCCCCGCCACACTACGGAACGAGGTCGTGCACATAGCACACGAGGGCCACAGGGGCGCGGACAACACAAAGAAACAGCTGAGGTGCCATGTCTGGTTCCCCTTCCTGGACACGGCAGTAGAAGAATGGGTGAGAAACTGCCATGCATGTCAGTGCACTGCCCCTCCAGAACACCCTCCCCCGCTACAATATACACAGATTCCAGAACGCCCGTGGGAGCGCGTAGCAATGGATTTTTACGGGCCGACGGAAGTTGGCGATTACCTCCTGCTTCTCATAGACGAGCACTCAAGGTTCCCGATAGTCAAATCCGTCACCAACACTGCATTCCCACAGGTAGCGGCGGTGATAGAAGAGGCATTCAGCGAGTGGGGGATCCCGAAGATGGTCAAATCTGACAATGGACCGCCATTCTGTGGCCACGAATTCAGGACACTAGCAGAACACCTAGGGTTTAAACACATGAAGGTGACCCCTCGCCACCCACAAGCGAATGGCATGGCCGAACGCTTCATGGCGTCCATCAAAAAAACACGACAAAGAGCCATGCTGGAGGCAGTCGATCCTCACCAGGCGTTGTGCCGACTCTTAAGGGATTATAGAAACACCCCACACGAAGCCACGAACAAGACGCCTGCTGAACTAATGCTTCGATACAAGGTGAGAACCCGCATACCTCACAACTTGTCACCGGAAGAACCGCCTGACATAGAGGTGCTCCAAAAGGATGCAGAGGTAAAAGAAAAAGCGAGATGGGACACTGACTCACGCCGCCATGCGACGTTGCCAGACTTCCACGTAGGGGACGAAGTGCTCGTACAACAACCAACCCTCAGGAAGACAGATCCGCGGTTTGCCCCAAGCCCCATGAGGGTAACCGCAGTCAACGGCACTATGGTGACAGCGGAGGACCAACATCGAGCTGTCACCAGGAACTGTCAACACTTCAAACACTACAACAGACGAGAGGGATCAGGAGGGCCCCAAAGGTCTGTCTCTCCAGAACCTCGAGAGCCGCGGGATGACCCGTGGATTCCCCCGGGAAGAGACCCGGACGAGCTGAGTCAGGAAGAAGGTGCCCCGGAAACCCCGGGACCAAGCGCCCTTGACGAGAGGCCTCGGAGAGTCGTCAAGAAGCCGGTGAGACTAGTTGAAGAGTGTTGACTCTGATGTTTGGACATATTGTTCGGGGGTGGTGTTGCCAGGCACTCGAGAGTTAATGAGTGCAGCCCCCGCCGTTGGGGAGGCGGAGTTATTGTATTGGGGAGCGGGAAGGAGAAACGGGGAGTTCTGGGTAAGGCGCGAAGGCGCCAGTTCCTGTTAGAGATGAGATGAATAAAGAAGTTGCTACATCCACTCCGTGTGCGCGTCCTCCTTACTGGCCCTTCTGAGAGGGTAACAGGGGCCGGCTGTACAGATGACATTCTGGGCCGCCCGGCGGTGAAATAAAAGAAAAAAAGGAGCGTTACACATCAGCGCGAGGACAACAAGATGCATGGGTCCTCCGAAAATCCCGGGCAGCTGGCGGTGGTTCGGCAGTGTGGGGAACAGTGGAAAAAGTGTGTGCTTCAGTGTGGAGCTCTTACATCAGAGAATGAAAGGGGTGCTGGCCGCAGGCTCCAGGTAGGAGCAATATTATCCACGTTAAAGAAAGTGCGTGGCTGCCCATGCTCACCATACAGTAGTAGGCCCAACGCCAGTGTGCACCTGCCACGCTGGTGCCATCCCTGGGCCAGGTGGCAGTGACTGCCAAGGAAGAACATGGAAAGGAGAAGGGAAAGAGTGAATAGGGTTGCAGCTCTTGCGAGTGCTTGTGCACCCTCTGCCATCAGCAGAATCCTGCCAGCAGCCCTGTGTAGAAAGGGAAGCGAAAGGAGTGGCCTGTCACCCCGACAACAGTACCCTGCCTCTGCTGGCACCCACCATCTGTGGACTAGGCCGATGTGGCCCCTGGTGCCCCCAGGTGCGGCTTTGCCAGGCCTGAACTGTGAACGGAACTGTCCTGAACAGAAACTAGTGTAAGGTGGGCCAGTCTCCTATAGCCCCGCAAGTGCTTAAAAATGTACTCAGTAGCCATCCATATAAAGAGAGATCAAGGGTTGGGAAGGGCAACTCACGCTCAGGATATGGCGTTTCTAGACAACTGGGTAATGTAATCAATAGTATATAAATAACAAGCTATTCTGCTGGTATATAAGATTTATTCCACACGTTTTTCGGCCGCCTGCTCGTTCTCAAGGCTGTTGATCATCACATACATGTACAATCGATATCCAACAAATATAAATACAGAGTTCATACAAAACAATAGATTACGTAAGAAGATTCCGAACCAAATACAACATCGAAACCAAGTAAATGGATAGTAGATGTGTAACATAGTAATAAGAACAAGAATTAAAAAGGAAACAAAACATACCACATTCCATGTCAGAAGCAGGGAATAAAACGGATTTGTCAGAATTCAGACCAAACACAAAAGAAAAGAGAAATATAGCTATAATTTGAACATTGCGTGTAAATCATCATATCATTGATTATCAGCAAAATTCATCAGCTTTTTCGTGGTTCATAATTTGTTAAACTTGTAAGAATAAATACCAAGCCACCCGATTAATCACCAACAGGTGCCAATATAAGCATGAATATGTGTCCCTTGTTACTATACCATGGGTTGCGGGTATTAGTGTTAGAATGGCACCCAAATTGCACTTATTTCACTGGGTCTCCCTTGTCTCACCGCACTCCTTTTGGGACTGGATTCCACTTTGGATGGTATCCATTAATCTTGCTCCTCTTCGTGTTCCGGTTGTTCTCTCATTGTCGGTTTCTCCGTGGATGAGCTCTCCTCTTGGTTTCTCTGCTCTTGTGTTGAGGGGCTGGGTGCTTTTCTCGTCCCCCTTTCGTATAGCACCACCCTCTCCAAGTTCCATCGCTTTCCGTCTTGGGTGCATACATGGTTTGGCCCTTGCTGCAAACAATACAGGGACACTACTATTTCCTAAATTTACACCTCGAAGGTGGGATATATTGCCCTTCCTGTTATCTACATTTATAGTATCACACAAAACAAAGGACATGTAAGGCTTGCATTATGCCAATGATTATTTTTCACACTGTTATTGTGTTCCCGAACACTCACCCTGGCTGGAAGAACAACCTCTCCCTTTATGATATCGATTAGCCCTAGGTGACGCTGTAGCAACGCCTATCTAAGAGGGATAGATAAGAGGGAAAAGGGCCCTAATACTACAATCAGTTGCTAAAATTAAAAAATCCAATTCCAAATACTTGACTGTACAGTTAATCGGTAAAAAGCAGTTTAGGGTAATTATTCCCGTACTGTATTCATTGGGTGGTCGAGCAGTTCACGTGGGACTATGTTTCTAGGGAACAATTTATTCGCCCTCCGTGAAGTGTGCTTGGTCAACTCGATGATATGTTTAATAAAAACACAATGAGGAGAGAATAGCTAGTGCAAGTTGTCTCCCTATTGCAATGTTACACATATCTCTTTCTCAAATTGATTAGATTTTCTCACTCTTATACGTTCTCAAACTCATTTTTAAGGAGATACCGTGGATGTAAAACAAGACTACAATATCCTAATTAGTAGGCAATAGTCTGTTTTTTTGTTGATTTTTCTATGTGTCCCTCTTGGTTCAAAGACATCTAAAGTGTCTGGTCGACCGGATTCAATGACATCTTTTTTAAGACGTCATCTTCGTCAGGACCGATTTCTGAGACTGAATCAGTTCGCCCATCAGATATGGCACAGCGTACTCTGTAGGACAAAGATGAAAAAGTCAAGAATGACTTCTCATGAGCCAGAGTGGGTTGGGGCATATATTACTTTACATACATTATTTACATAAGATCAATTATTGAAAGTCATACAAGGACATTTATCAGGGTCCACCCACCCCCATAGTCTAGGCGTGTACCGTTCCCATTATCATTTACATTTGTCCTATACCCGCTATAAGTGGAGTACCACAATACATATGGAAAAATCAGATTGCACGCTCTGTTTTACCTGACTTGCACTCTGTGCAGATGTGGATGGAATGTGCGTTAGACAGAGTGCTTCTAGTGTATAGATGTCTTTGTTCGCTCCAAAGTGAACAAGATAATTTCACTCATTTTCACGAGATGATGCTGTGAAGGAACATAAGGAGATAGTGGTTTCCACATCTCATATGCTCTCAATTGCACTACTCACAGCATTTCTTTACTGGCACTATTATGTGTGAGTTTACCTGATGTTCGCTCTGTTCAGACGTGGCTGCAATATACGTCAGACAGAGTGCTTCAGATATGCAGGTGCCGGTGTCCGCTCCAATCGTGAGCAAGATCTTGCCACTCTTTTTTCACAGAGTGATGCTGTGAATAAACGTGAAGAGATGTTGGTTTTAACGTCTCATGTGAACTGGGTTACATTATTCGCACCATTGCTTTTCTAACATTCTGTTATGGGGATGCACGCTTTCTATGCATTCCACTAAAGAACAATGTGCTCTTGTGATTCGCCCCCATATGTGAAGCCGCACCGAATTAATTACCTGCACGCATGCAGCATATGTATCTGCAAGGTTGCAAAATGCTGTTCAGCCCGGCAGCGTTTCATTTTTACGTCCCATAAGGACAGTGTTTATCATGCAGCTTACCTAATTCTCCTCCGTGTCCCTCGCTGCACCACCCTGAATGGTCTGCTGAACTTGGACACAGTCACAGGATCTCTGTGTAGCATTTTAATCTTTATCAAATTCCCCTCTCGAACTGTGCTTTGTTGTGGGTTCCTTTTTTCGCCACTATATCTATTTGTGTTTTCTTTGCTCTTCTTTGCTCGCCACACCAGTTCTTCCATGTCTACTTTTTCATCCTCTTACATTTGCCAACCATGGCAGAACCAGCGTAGACACTGCTCTGCGTCCTCTGAGGAGATGGAAATATGTTTGTGACCCCATTGGGGGTAAATCGATGGCCAGCTACTGCTTCCTTGACTGAGCTGAACGGATCGAGACCCACTGCTGTGGCTAACTGCAAAGCTCCCTTAAGGAACCTGTTGGTGCGTTCCAGCAACCCATTTGCTTGTGGGTCATATAAGGCAGCTTTAATTTGCTGGGTGTTGTTTCCCTTCATAAACTTTTCGATTTCTCTAGATATAAGTTGAACTCCATTGTCGGTGACCAGTTCTCTAGGCAACCCTTCTCTTTGAAAAATATTCTTGAGGAACTGAATGACAGTAGCTGTGGTTATGTTGGATACAAAGTCAACTTCTACAAAGTTGGATAAATAGTCCTTGTGTTCATGTTCCATTAGTTCTAGCGGGCCTATGAAGTCCATGCCCAATTTTTGCCACACTTCTTCTGGCACTTCTGTAGGGTGTAGTGGCACTTGTCTTACTTTAAGTCGCTTGTCACTATTCACGTATTCATGACACCTCTCTGTCATTGTCCGTATTTCTAAGTCCATTCCTGGCCACCAATATGCTTCTCTCACTCTCCTTTTGGTCATGTTGTTTCAGAGATGACCGGTGTGAGCCCTTCATAAAATGATTATTCTCATTGCTATGGGTGGGATTATTTGGTAACTTCTCATGAGCAGCCACTCACATTCAAAGATTTCATCTGCCACTTTCCAATAAGGACGCAACCCCTCTGGAATGCACTTCTCATCCAGCCACCCTTTCCTGACCCATCCAGTGATTTTTGTTGTGGTGGCATCCTTGGCAGCTTCATCTTTCCAGTGCCCTTCGGTCATTTCGAGGAATTCCCGGCTCCTCAAGTCTGTGAGTGATGCAACCAGACATTCATCTTGTAGAAAGCTGGTCTCTTTGTCTTTGCGCAGTGGCAGTCTGGATATACAGTCTGCTTGGGCATTTTTCCACCCGCAATGTGCTGTATTTCATATGTGTATTCTTTCAGCTTTGCTGCGATGAGAGCAAGGCATGGTGTTGATGTTCGGGTCCCTCCTGGGCTCAGTAGGTGCACTATGGGTTTGTGGTCAGTAACCTGCAAAAATGTTGTACCCCAGACGTATGAGCAAAAGTAATCCACGGCCCACGCACATGCCAACATCTCCTTTTCTATAGTGGAGTCATTTTTTCTGCTTGCGAGAGTGCTTTGGACGCGAAAGCAACAAGGTGTTCATCATCCACTTTCTTTTGGGTGAGGGTTGCCCCTATTCCAAACGCGCTGGCATCCGTAGTGATCATAGTTTTCCATTGAGGATTGAATGGTTGTAGGCAGGGCGAATGCATGATGCCCTCTTTAACTTCTTCAAAAGACCTTGCTTGCTCTGAATTCCACTGGTACTCCGCCCCTTTCTTGAGCAATTCGCTCGTGGGAGTGGCAGTCTTCGAACAATTTGGCACAAATTTTGCATAATATTCGGATAGTCCCAAGAGTTATCTCAACTCTTCTTTACTGTTTGTGGGAGATGCCTTCACAATGGCTTGCAGAAGATCCTTCTTGGGGCTGATGCCTGCCTTGGATATGGTATGTCCCAGATATTCTACTTCGTGAGCCTACAGTACACACTTATTATAGTTTACCATACTCCTGCTTCCTGTAACTTTGCCAACACTTTGCGGAGAGCTGTATCATGTGTCACCTTGTCCTCCGTGTAAATTAATATGTCGACTTGGAAGTATGATACATTTCCAATGTTTTTCAACAGGGAGTCCACCATGCGATGGAATGCAGAGGCCGCTGAAGACAACCCAAAAGGCATTCTGGTGAATTGTTACGTTCCAAAAGGGGTTAGCAACTCCCAATGCAAGTGTTTCCTCCTTCATCAGCAAAGTCAGCTCATTTATGCTCGGTAAGGGGTGACTATCCGCCACCATGTCAGGTTTAGACTGCGTAAGTCAATGCAGATGTGTAAGTCACCAGTGTTCTGTTTCTTTATGAGTACCACGGGGCTGAGCCATTGTGATGACTCCAACGTCTCTATGATTCCTTCTTCTAGCATCTTGTTGAGTTTTTCTTGTAGTGCGACTCTCGTCGTCGCTGGAACCGGTCTCACCCGGTGCTTGACTGCTACTGCTCCTTGTTTTAAGCTTATCTTGTGTGCATAGTTCTTGATACGGCCAGGCGTGTCTGAAAATTATTCATCTTTGGTGATCGACATCCCACTTTTGTTTATGGACAGCACTTGTCCCTCCATGCTGAGGTCCAGCCTAATATGTAATTGGGCGTGGTCATCCCAGCCCAATACTGGTGGTCCATTTTCTGAAAAGTACACTTTGGTTTTGGTGACTCTTCCCTTGAATTCCACTGTCGCTCTGATGTATCCTAGGAGATTCACACTAGCCCCTCCATAAACCGTGCATTCTCTGCTGTTGCCTAGTTGACTGGTATTGGCACATATGTGGCATGTCAACAGTTCACGTCGCCCTGCTGTTTCATCTCTGGTCTTGCATTGCCCTTTATCTTGTCTGTCTCTGGACTGTACCCACTGTACTTCTGGTGATTGCGAGGGGATTCCCCACTCCTTGCGCCTGCAGGACCTCTCTTCCACCGCCCTCGCAATTTGAATTGCTTTGGCTAACAATATTTCATTCTCAAGAATAAACTTATCTTGTACCTTTCTGTTGTTCTTGTGCACAATGAGCATGCCGCAGATTCTTTCTTCCGACGCAGCTCCAAAAGCGCAAAATGTCGCCAACTCTCTTAACTTGACCACGTAATAATCGTCCACAGGTTCCACAGGCTCCTGCTTCCTGCCATAGATTATGATTCTGTGTAGCACAACGTTTTCTTTACATGAGAACATCCTGGCTATTCTCTGCTTTGTTTCTTGATAGGCATCATCGCCTTCTCCTGTCGGGGCTTCCGGGTTTAGGCCTGCAAACGTTCTTTGTCCTTCGACGCCAAGCACATTCAGCAACATGGTCTTCTTTTGTGCACCTGGATAGCCTGTCCCCCCCCCCCCCATCGCTTCCAGGTAATTTTGAGACAAAGGCTCCCATTGGAGCCATGGAATGGCTGGCTTGCCTGGGACTTTCAGGAATGGCAGCGGTGGGATTGCCCTTTGCATCGTGGGGTACGTGGGTCACACTTGGATCCTCGTCACCAATTATGTTGGGGTCTGTTAAGGATCAGGATCACACACAGGCAGGACCTTGTAGTTATGCTTATTTAATCTCTCTGCATGCACAGCACTGGCTTCTCATCAATATGTACAATCTCACCATATATATATGTTATTTATTTGCAGAGTCACTGCTGGCTTCACCTGTAGGCAGAGCAAGATAATATGTCCATGGCAGGAGGTCTGCAGAGGGAGCGTTGGGCTGCCGTGCTTACTACTGGCTCCGGACTCGTAATAATGTTAGCAGGAAGTCCTGCTTGCCCTCTCGCGTTGTAATCTTGCAAGACTTCACGCATGACTTCCTTAAGGTCCTTTACTCTACACATACCCATTGCTTTTTGTGGGCTAGTGCTAGTGGGGGCACAGCCCTGACAGTCTCCAAAAGATTCTCCCAAACAGGGGCCGTGCCCTGGCTCCCTTCATTCCCCCACTAGCCCTGGTTCATACCAACACTGGCCTGAAGTCTCCTGTGCACGCACGGCGCATCAGTAACAGCATAAAACAAAGGCTTTCCTTTGTTATTTGGTGATAGGGGAGGAGCTGAAAGGGAGATTATCATGTGCCTCAGCCTGTGAAATGGCTGTCTGACAGGGGCGTGCACCACATTAACGGAACACAGGAGCGGCTTCAATGAGCAGTGCACCGTTCCCTGCACGTTAGGGAAAAGCTGTCTGCGTACATCTGAGGAGGAATGATGGGCACAGCAGCGTTGGGCTGCCACTTCATGTGTTGTGAGCGCGACCATGTCACAACAGACACTGAAAGTGCATTTTATGGTGCTTTTATGGAGGATTGAGATACAAATTAAACACAGGTTGCCGAGAGCAGTGTTTCTATTGCTCTGTATCCCGAATGCACAAACACAGGATTTATTTTGGCGCCCATTTGAAAGGCTTTTTGCCTTGAAATAACACCTTCTCCGACCAGAAGACACTTGTTCACAGAAAGTACAATCTCTAAAAGCAAGCACAAACCGGCATTTTCACAGCACTAGTACTGCTGCAAGGATGTCGGTTGAAGAAAGGGGACTTTCTGCTGGTTGAATTCTTACAAAGGCCAAATTGCAAATTATATGCACATTTTCTTTTGAGTGCTATTAAAAATCAAAAAACATCTGAAAAATGTGAATGACAATGGGGGTGTGAAGAAAGTAATCAATATTTATAAAAGTGAACATGTGTGGGTTTGTGGCTGGTTTTGTGGCTTGGCCAAGGGTTGCTCCTTATACAATTCCACGCTGTTTCACCAATCTGCACATTTTGCATAGTTACCTGTTAGGACCCTCTGGACATTACTGGCTACATGACATTTGGACACCCCACCCCTACCCCCGTATTTCAGCACCTTCACACATGAGACGGTTGCCTGAAATTGTTGAAACATCAATGTGGTCGTAGAAGGACCAGTCCTCAACCCTAGAATACACGGTTTCTGGGACATTTGCACCGCAATGCACCGCAAGAAACTGCACCACGCCAGAGTGAGGCAACAGGTGGGGAGAGAGCACTGTAGGTCCCAGTATGCATCAGAACACCAACTCTCCTCGCCCCCAACGTCTACTCTGGGGTATGTCAGCCAGCTACACATGCCCATTCTCACTGCAGTTTACTTCAGAGTGCAAAGCATATCAAGTGACAAGCGAATCGCAACAGCGACCTACAGGAGCATAGATTTTCAACAATTGATGAGAGTGTTGTCATGTCCATCCAGAGAACCCGGTCGGAGAATGGGTACTGTTTGCTAGTGTATAGATATGAGGCCATTTACAGACCTATTACAACGAAATAAAATCAGAAAGAAACCATCTTTATTTTGTTGCAAGTGCAGTCTTTTTACCACCGAAAAGTAACATTTAAAGTGTTTTTCACTCTTTCTATTTTTAGCGGACTCTCCCGTACATTACGCATGAATTGGTCACTGCAAACATTTGGGTTTGAGGCACTGCCCACAGCAGGTGCAGGAGACTAGGTTATTCGTTGTTAATTGGAAAATGCATCATGTTCCCATTGCGCTTCGTCTGCAGGTAAGCTCTTCAAATCTAGCATTTATAAAGTTTGTTTTAATTTTAAAAATGCTACCGATAATATCTGCTCTTAATGATTTGTGAAAAGGAATGTTGCTTGCCTTCTAAAAAATGTATTTGAATTGTCATCTTGAGGTCAACATTTGCTGGTATAAAAGCATTTCCCAAAACAAAAATGATGAAGCCTATGTATCATTAAAAATTGATATATAATAACACAGTGACCCACTCATTCCCATGGGACTTGCCTGATAGAATCGCACTGCTTCCTACATGAGTAGTCTCATACACCTCCCTACAGACTCCCTCATTCTTATCCGAT
Source organism: Ambystoma mexicanum (assembly GCF_040938575.1). NCBI lineage: Eukaryota > Metazoa > Chordata > Amphibia > Caudata > Ambystomatidae > Ambystoma > Ambystoma mexicanum. Next base: position 312,667,756 of record NC_090932.1, read on the forward strand.
AGCTGCATATAATTACATAAAGGCTTGGCCATTCCCCTCAGAATCACCTCATGAACCCCATTGAATCACACTCATTCCTACATAACTGGCCTCATCTGCAGTGGACACAAAGACTAGTGTTGCAAAATGTTGCGATGACTCAAGCAGATGGCGTTTTTGTACAACTTATGGTGGCAGTATCGCTTGGCCCCTGCAGGAACATCTCTAGGATGTTGCCCCGGTGAATTCATACAATCCAATGTCTGGCTGGCCTGAACATACAGTTGCAAACGCTGTGTGAACCCCTTTTCTTGCTTCAGTGGAAGAGCACATTCTGGTGCTTCTTGAGGAGGGTTTTAGGGTTGCAGTGGGAGTGTACATTGTAGTCAGTGTTCGACTGACCTACTAGAAAGATGGAATATTTCCCGGTGGGCCTCTGCACCATGGGCCTCTTAGGATAGTTTATATTGTATGGGCCACTTTGAATTCAAATTCCAAGGCCTCTTTTGCTTCCCAGTCCACTCCTCGGCCTCGGTTTGCAAAACTAGACCCCCGCATGGATGGTCCAGTTCTAGAGTGGGCGCCTCTTAGATGTATTGGTACAATCCTAATGTCTGGGGGTCCAAAGCAGTTTTTTCAGGGTCATCCACTTTGCTTCTAGAACATATTTGGCATGTTCCTATGGGTCACCGTTGATGGTTTGTAAACATACTAAGGAGGATTTTAGTAGAGCTAGACATGTGAGCAGCATCTCCCAAATGACGTGACATATGTTGCTTTGTATGGCAGCGCTTATAATCTTTTGTAGGAGGCACCATGAAGGAAAGTCCTTTCCAATAAGAAGCCAAAGCAGCCCTGGGCCCTGGTCAAGCTCAGGAGCTCAGCAGGAGCTGGGCTCAGATGTGGGACTTGGGAGCAGCCAGCTCTAGGCCCTGGGCCCGGCGGGGGTACGGGGGAAGCTGTGATGTCACAATGCCTGCCCAGCCCGAGGGTTTCGTTGGCATGGCGATGGCAGCAGGTGAGCCCTGGAGCAGGGGCATGGGAAGGTCAAGAACCCTAGAAGCAGGACCTGGGGAAGAGGTGGGGACTCGCTGGAGCCCTGCGGGCAGAGGCAGCTCCACACAGGCCTCCTGCTGCTGCCAGAAGCACTCAAGCCTGCTATTGCTGGAGCAAGCTCTCAGGCCCGAAAGGAACATTAAAGTCTCTCCCTTCCCATTTGCAGTATGCTATCCAAGTTCTCCTTCGCCTGCACAGAGTTCTTTTAGATGCTGTGCTATTACTTTTAGCCCACTTTTGTGTTTCTGAAGTGTGTTTGTTTCCTGAAATGTCACATTTATGGCCACTGAAAGCAGAATTTCATGGAAAAAACGAAATTTCTGGAGGCAAACCATCTGAAATATCTTGCTGCGAAACCCCTCCCCCCCCCACAAAAAAGTGTGAAAGTGCAGAATTTGATGTTGGAAAAAGCCTAAAAAGGGCAATTTTGCTCCTCCAGCAGTGAAACCGGCTTGGTCAGTGAATTTTGCCCTGAATTTGTGATTTTCTTTGCAGAGCCAAGTCAGACACTTACACCCACCGCATCAAGGCCATACTCTCTGTCAGCTTCAATGGGAAGCTACACAAATCAAACATTCACCCCCCTTGAAACACAGGCCCTGATTCATGGATCATTTGCGCTGAAGAGGATTGGATTTGTGCGCCGTTCTGCCCACAAATCCCCATTTGTTAAACAGGGATTTGCGGGCAGAATGGCGCACGGATCCTGTTTTTTTCGGCGCAAATAATCCATGAATCGAGTACACAGTCTCTATTTTCATTGACTTGAATGGGATCGCTGTGGCTGGGCCAAACCAGCCCTTTATCGTTACATGACGGATGGATGGACTGCCCTTAAGCAATGCAATGCATCGCTTTCCAAACCCTCGGAGCGCGGTGAGTGTGCCCCCAGCAGCACCCTCCTGGTGTTTTTTTCCCCCCCAGCCCTATGACTGGTAGGCCCGTGCCCAGTAGCTGGCCTTTTGCATCCCTCCCTCCCCGCACCCGTTCCTGGTTCCCCAGCCCGCCTCCCGACCCGCCCTCCCTCCCTCCCTCCCATTGGTGCATCCAAGTTCTGTGTGGAGTCTACCGACTCGCAAGGCCCCCACCGGCTCCTTTCCAAACCCTCGGAGCGCGGTGAGTGTGCCCCCAGCAGCACCCTCCTGGTGTTTTTTCCCCCCAGCCCTATGACTGGTAGGCCCGTGCCCACTAGCTGGCCTTTGCATCCCTCCCTCCCCGCACCCGTTCCTGGTTCCCCAGCCCGCCTCCCGACCCACCCTCCCTCCCTCCCATTGGTGCATCCAAGTTCTGTGTGGAGTCTACCGACTCGCGAGGCCCCCACCGGCTCCTTTCCAAACCCTCGGAGCGCGGTGAGTGTGCCCCCAGCAGCACCCTCCTGGTGTTTTTTCCCCCCCAGCCCTATGACTGGTAGGCCCGTGCCCAGTAGCTGGCCTTTGCATCCCTCCCTCCCCGCACCCGTTCCTGGTTCCCCAGCCCGCCTCCCGACCCGCCCTCCCTCCCTCCCATTGGTGCATCCAAGTTCTGTGTGGAGTCTACCGACTCGCGAGGCCCCCACCGGCTCCTTTCCAAACCCTCGGAGCGCGGTGAGTGTGCCCCCAGCAGCACCCTCCTGGTGTTTTTTCTCCCCCAGCCCTATGACTGGTAGGCCCGTGCCCACTAGCTGGCCTTTGCATCCCTCCCTCCCCGCACCCGTTCCTGGTTCCCCAGCCCGCCTCCCGACCCGCCCTCCCTCCCTCCCTCCCATTGGTGCATCCAAGTTCTGTGTGGAGTCTACCGACTCGCGAGGCCCCCACCGGCTCCTTTCCAAACCCTCGGAGCGCGGTGAGTGTGCCCCCAGCAGCACCCTCCTGGTGTTTTTTTCCCCCCCAGCCCTATGACTGGTAGGCCCGTGCCCAGTAGCTGGCCTTTGCATCCCTCCCTCCCCGCACCCGTTCCTGGTTCCCCAGCCCGCCTCCCGACCCGCCCTCCCTCCCTCCCATTGGTGCATCCACACTTCATCACCGGTCCTCCCAGGGCAGCCCTCTGCCCGGCAGCCCCCAGCGGCTAAGGGCCCCGAGGCCAAGGGCGACTCCAACAGAGGCGACTCCAGGAAGTGGCCGCAGGTGTCAGCAGGAGAAGCCAAGGAAGCCAGCAGCCAACAGACACCAACAAAAACCGTGAGTGTGGCATGGGTGGGGAATAGAGCAATCACTCTACTCCAGAAAACCCCTGCCACTCTATCTAACCTATCAATAACATAAAGTGCAATAATACTTGCATGTCCACTCTTTTAGAACTGTGAATGTTAGCATGTCCACTCTTAGATAGAAGCGCCAAATCTAGACAGAAATGTGATTGTTAGCATGTGCCACACTTGCATGGAATTCTCAAAGTTTAGTCTGCGTCGCATCTAGATGGAAATATGACGGTTTGCATGTGCCACGCTTAGATGGAATTGCAGAAATGTGACTGCTAGCATATACCACACTTAGAGGTAACTACAGAAACGTGATTGTTAGCATGTGCCACACTTAATGGAATTTCTCAAGTTTAGTCTGCGCCTAATCTAGACAGAAATATGACTGTTAGCATGTGCCACGCTTAGATGGAATTGCAGAAATGTGACTTCTAGCATATACCACACTTAGAGGTAACTACAGAAACGTGATTGTTAGCATGTGCCACACTTAATGGAATTTCTCAAGTTTAGTCTGCGCCTAATCTAGACAGAAATATGACTGTTAGCATGTGCCACGCTTAGATGGAATTGCAGAAATGTGACTGCTAGCATATACCACACTTAGAGGTAACTACAGAAACGTGATTGTTAGCATGTGCCACACTTAATGGAATTTCTCAAGTTTAGTCTGCGCCTAATCTACACAGAAATATGACTGTTAGCATGTGCCACGCTTAGATGGAATTGCAGAAATGTGACTGCTAGCATATACCACACTTAGAGGTAACTACAGAAACGTGATTGTTAGCATGTGCCACACTTAATGGAATTTCTCAAGTTTAGTCTGCGCCTAATCTAGACAGAAATATGACTGTTAGCATGTGCCACGCTTAGATGGAATTGCAGAAATGTGACTGCTAGCATATACCACACTTAGAGGTAACTACAGAAACGTGATTGTTAGCATGTGCCACACTTAATGGAATTTCTCAAGTTTAGTCTGCGCCAAATCTAGACAGAAATATGAATGTTAGCAGATATCACACTTAGATGGAATTTCAGAAATATGATGGTCAGCATGTGCCACACTCAGATGGAATTCCCAAGCTTAGTCCGCGTCGCATCTAGATAGAAATATGATGGTCAGCATGTGCCACACTCAGATGGAATTCCCAAGCTTAGTCCGCGTCGCATCTAGATAGAAATATGATGGTTAACATATGCCACACTCAGATGGAATTCCCAAGCTTAGCCCGCGTCGCATCTAGATAGAAATATGATGGTTAGCATATGCCACACTCGGATGGAATTTTCAGGAATGGGACCGTTAGCATATGTGACTCTTAGCATGCACCACACTTAGAATTATGAACCCTAGCTTGCGTCGCATCTAGATAGAAATGTGACTGTTAGCATGTACCAGACCTAGATGGAATCCCACAATTGCAAGGACAGCAATGCCAACTAACCAACCAACTAACAATTCCATCCCTCTGCAGACACCTCTCAAACTATAACCAAACACAACCACAAGCCTTAAACGCAGCAATCCGCACAAACTTCACAACAATGCAACAACAAAACAAACCGCACATAGCCTTACACAACAGCACACGACGACTACGGACCATAAAACACCCCAAGCCCGGCCGACGGAACCACCGGGCTGAGGCTGCCAACAGCACATCACTGCTCTCTTGCACTTTTCCAACTTATTCCTACTAACCCACCCCCTCTCCTCCCCTTTTCAGAGCCGCCAGAGCGCCAGGGGACCACTTCGGTGGTGATAGTGCGCGGTACAAATGACCTTTAACATTAACATTAACATTAACATCTAACAGGTTGCAGGTGTGTTCTCTCAATCAGCCTTGCCTGCCCCTGATTAGGAGGATATGCCTGTCCTTCACACCATTTTGCAAGTATCTTCTTCATGCCAGTACCAAAGTGGTGTGAGTGTATGGTGTTCATTACTCTCAGTTGCCTCTTCCACGTCTCAGTACTGCCAACTGTCCCATATGTTGAACTGAAGGGAGCTGACTTGCAATATCCCATAAAGGTTGGGGGAGGTTAGGTAGGTCATCATTAGGAATAGGGGGATACCATGTATGGCCTGAGGTCATCCCACTCCCATTCCCCAAGAATCCTCCACACAGGTGATTCTCCATTGCTACCCCGCTCCCAGGGTCAAGATTCGAAAGCGGTGGCCTTTCCCTGGCCACCTGCACAGTGGATCGAAGGCTTTTAGGAGTGAGAACACCCTCAGGTTTCTCACAGAATGCAAAATGGCATATGCTTATACGCTAGGACTTTCAGGACATGATTTAAAAGCTTTGTTTTAACATATTTTGAAGAAAGAACTGTGTGCATGAAATCAGATGAGAAAAGCGGGCAGTGGTTGGTCAGCATTGCTGGAGATAGTGGGCTTTAGAGTTGCTTTACTCTGCAGTTACATTGCACGCAGATTACTGTTCTGCCACAGAAGACAAACCCTTTACTTCTCACAAGGTTCACCCTGGGGGAGGGTACAGATACACATATATGCCGATCTCCTGAGATCTTTGTGCAGTCTGTATGCGTATGTTTAACATCTTGCAGGGATGTCTCTGCCTTACCTTCTATGAAATTGATAAAATGAGTACTGTTAAATTGCGTAATAGCAACATCTGTTGTTTACAATGCAATGAAGCTTCTGTCACTTACTATTATTCAGTGACGTTTTCTCCTTGTGCCAGGAGGCCTCTAGATTGTAATGGTGCTGTCCTAATGAGGCAAGGGAACCGAAAGAACTTTGGCCTAAATAGTAACGTGACATGTTGTGGCAACACCCTTGAAGTACAGTGTGATTGTATTTTATGTTCTGCCAGTTCTGTCTGTATTTTATTAACTAGTACAGTTAGTAGTATGCTGTGTATTAGGTTTCTTGCCACAACAACTAAAGCTGGTATAATTTCATCTGCCACATGATTTATGAATAGTGTTCTTCAAAGTGTGGAACTGGCACAGTGTATGAGTCACAGCGTCACTGATGTGGCACAAATACATCACTGTTGGTTGTGTACCCAGTGTACCCATTGAATGTCCTATATTCTGATTAATTTTCATCAACTCAGAAAAATAATCATACACCTGAAAACATGTCGATGCTGGACAATACAATTATTGCCAACAATTTTACTTGAATACATTAAACCAAAGAATTATTTAACACAAAATAAAAATTTGAACAACAAATGTCAGACACCTAGAATTGTATCAAAAATATATTCTACCTTGCACACATATAAACAATCAATAATTAAATTAAGAAACATGCACAAACGTGCACATAGTGCATTGCATTGAAAAAATAAACACACATAGTTCATAAGACTCAAGACCAATTGTCAACAACAATATGAAGAAACAAACCTACACTATACTAAACTGCACACTTACACCCAGCTCATTGACCACATTACATTACAATCACAGGTAATCCACACGTTTACTTTCAATCAATCAACTGATAGTAATCCTAAAAATGCAAAAAGCAGTTTTACAATGTTTCACTTAATTGAAATTTATGAATAGTTTTATATAAACTCAATTCATTGAAGATGTTCGAAGTGCCTTTGACGTTTTAGTGCATAAGGAAAACCACAACTTCATCAGGACAAAATGAAATGCAATGGCGCATCATATCCGGACATACTGATGTTCTCATGCTACTACACTTGGGGGAGTGTGTACACTGCAATGGCGAGCGGCCACAGAGTACAGATCAACTTGCAGTATGGGACATGATTTCTCCTCTGTTTTACTCATCACTACCACAGCTTCAACTTACCTTATACTCCTTGCAAAATTATTAACCTGACCAATGAAATCTGACCTAATTGTGCTCTACATTGTAGTGGTTCCTTGCATTTGAAATGCCAGGTTGTGAGACCGAGCTTATAGAATGCAAGAATCAGGGGGTTCTACCACCTTGCATTCCTAGGTGACCAACTATGGCATGAATTTGTTTTAACATTGTGGCCTGGGGAGTGGTATATATTGTCTATGATCTTGTACAGGTTTCTTACGCTAGGCATCCTGAAACCTGTAATTCAATCATGCAAAGTGTAAGAATGGGTGTAAGAGACCCTTCAGAATTAGCAAAGCACTGGAAGGTGGCACGATTTGTTGTTAAAGTCATGTGCATCATGCACAGGGTAGATAGTGGGTATGCGTGAATGATGTTTATTGCGCTGTTCCTATGTGCCCTTCCTTTCTCATCACATAGTCCTTTCCTGCTTCTGGTGAACATAGCATTGTCAGTTTGGCTGCTTACCCAAAATCCAAGTACATGGCCCTCTGTGAGTGTCCATGTGTCCTGGCAGGGTGATATTCTGTAGCAGCGTGGGGCAATGCGCAGAACCAGATGAACGGGCACAGCAATGGCACGTGTTGAGATCTGCATCACAGGTTATCTAGACAGTCATTCATTGAATTGTTCTTGGATTGCATTAACACATCCCCACTGCCCTGGTAGCGAGGGAGTGTTTGGGAAATGGCGGAGAACAGGTAGATGTGTAGTTGAGCATGGAGCACCTGGATCAGCACATTTGAGATCATTGGCTGGGACATGCTGTGCAGCATGCTGACAGTGATGCTAAATGTGACCTTACCTCAAAAGTGCAGCTTCAGCAGGGGTCGGATTGCAGTACTGATGTTTAGCCCACTCCAGGGTGTTCGTCCGAATCAGGGTCAGTAGGTTTGCTACAGTTCCCCAGATCAAGTGATACAATGTGATCAGCTTACCAATGGCCTGTGCCCAGGAGGATAGTGTGGAGCGAGGTGTGGGCTGTTTCATTCACCACATGACCCCTCTTTGCCATTGCCATGGTGGTATGTTTGCTTGCTGCTACATTGCCCTCTTCTTCAGGTTATTGAGTAGTAGTAGTTGGCTGTGGATATCCTTCTCCGTATCGGCTAGGTGGTGCATATTGTTTGGAGATGAGCTCAATACAAATAAGAACCTGTTGAATGCACATGTGGCTTTCCTTTTTGCATCCGGATGCATTTACTTCTTGGGAGGGGGTGGCGGCACTGTTTTCTGAGAGGAGTTATCACCTGGTTTTGGCAGTATTTTAGAAGTATTGCAAATTGTAATACACTGGTATGGAATGAACTGAAATGGGAACTGGTGAACATCAGTTGTCCTTTCCAGTGATCTGTAATCTGAGTTGTTTACGATTATCTAACTTATTGTTTTATGTAAATGTTGCAGAGCAAGATGAGCCTGAGAAATAGCAGCAGCATTTCCGGATTCATCCTCTTAGGCTTCTCTGTCTCTCCGGGTGAGCGAGTTGCCCTGTTCACTGCCTTCCTGCTCGTCTACATCATCACTGTGCTGGGGAACCTAATCATTGTTGCACTTGTTGCAATCACTCCAAAGCTGCACATCCCTATGTACCTCTTCCTATCGAACCTGGCCTGCGTGGACATTGGCGTGTCTTCAGTCACTGTTCCTAGGATGCTGGTGGACCTGCTGGCCGAACGGAAATACATTGCTTTAAATGAATGCATCACACAAATATTTGGCTTTGTTTTCTTGGGAGGCACTGAAGTTCCACTCCTTAGTGTCATGTGCTATGACCGCTATGTTGCCATCTCCCACCCATTGCAATACACGGTTATCATGAACAGGAGATTTTGCATCATGTTACTTGCTATCTCTTGGGTGACTGGCTTCCTATACTCCTGTACTCTCACAATACATGTTTCACAATTTCCCTTCTGTAGGGCCAACGTGATTGACCATTTCCTCTGTGAGATCCCCAACCTGCTAAAGCTGGCCTGCGCTGTCACCTTGCCCAATGAGATTGAGATATTTCTACTGTCTGGTGGGATGGCTCTGATCACTTGCCTGGTAGTCTTCATGTCCTATGTGCACATTCTTAGGGTCATTCTGAAGATTTCTTCGGCGGAGGGGAGGAGAAAGGCCTTCACCACCTGCTCGTCAAACCTTATTGTGCTGTTTCTGTTTTTTGGGACAGGTGCTGGTACACACTTGAAACCTTCTGCCAGATCATTGGGGCAAGACAAACTGGCCTCACTCTTTTATACAGTTTTTACTCCAATGTGGAACCCAATGATCTACAGTCTCAGGAACGGGGAGATGAAGAGTGCCGCAAGGAAGGCCCTAAAATGTAATGAAAAAGTTCTCATGAAGCTCCTTGTGGTCTCTGTTTAAAGAAGCTCATAAAACTCATCATATTGTGAAAGGGCTACTCTCTTGAGAGCCATTTAAAATGATCACCTTCAACCTTATGAGCTTTCATAAAGTCTTCTTTCAGCCATATTACAAAATTAAGCACTTTAAGCAAGTGATGCCTCTGTTTCACCTGAGACTGTATGTATCGATCTGTGTGGAGGGGTGAAGTGTGATCTGCATTCTGTTTCCTTGCATATGTCTTCTAGAAGCCTGCATAGGTTCCTTTTGAAAACTTGGTGCAGATTTGCCAACTTGTCATGCTGGATGGATGAAATCATGTATGGGTACAGTCAATTACTGGGGTGGCTTGTGGGGCATTGCAGAGTGAGAGAAAGAGAACAAGCAGTTGAATCAAACACTGCCTCCTAGTGGTACAGTACTACATACAGAAACATAGATGCTCCTGGTCCTCAGTTTGTACAACGTTTCAATCAGTGTTTTGTGAGTGATTACCATCCTTGCCTAGGTTTGATCTAACCCAAGTCTGGTGACTGGCATTCAATCATTAACCACCGGTATCACATCCAGGTAAATTGGTTGAATGCAACAATTCAAGGAGGAACCGACTGTGACGCGGGCAAACACATCCGGGTATGGGAACAGAGACGACAGAAGTCGGGAGAAGCGAGAGAACGCCGGCTGCAACCCGCGAGGCAGATGGATCAAGCCCTCTAGCTAGAAGATATCCGCGCTTAGAACACTAAGAAGCTGTGTAAAGATCACGTGGGAACCCGGGACGATCGAGGTCATAACTATTGAAGCAAAAAGAGGCATTCATCTCGTAAAAGATCACTGAGGGGTCGGGATAAGCTGGAAACGGCAAACATGGCAGACTCTAACATGGGAAGTCCTGATTAAGATATTTTCTTGTGGAACTCTGGCCCAGAAATGAAACAGATGTGAACCGAACACATGAGCCTTGACCAAGAAGTGTAAAGAACACAAGAAGACCGAATGGTCACTACATAACAGACTGTTGCTATACAAAAATAACCCCTGAAGAATTTCCTGGAATTATGAGAACTGATAAAGGAAAGAAACATGTTGGGTAGTGTGGATTGTAGAATGAAAAGATGTATGAATGACATAAGTGTGAATGAGTAGAGCACTATATTTTGGGGAAGTTAGAGTACCCAGTGTAGACAGGAGAAGACATAAAAAGTAAATGAAAAACTGAAAAACTTGTCTTCTACTGATGAACTATTTAACAGCAGAGATAGGTATTAGAAAATAGAATGTTATGTAGAAGTCTGTCTGTGGTCAATGATACCAAAAATAGTGGCAAATCTGCAATAATTGAACTTAGTCAAAAGTGCAAGATGTTGTCTTTGTTGAGATAATTATGAATGTATTTTTTAGTGATGTTTTTATTGAGAGTAAATAAATTGATATTTTTGATAAAAAAAACTGTTTGGAATAAGTATGTTGTAATCTAATGAGTTAAACAGCATACAGGACTGAGTTAGAAGAAGGTACTGGAGAAGCAAGGGACCCTTTAAGCATTAGTGTGGTATGTTTAGTGGTTGTGACGTTTTGAGGGTTGTCTTAAAGAGGTCCTGATAAATATTCCCTTTAGTCTCTTAAAGTTTTTCAAGTGAATGCAACAATGAACAGATTCCTAGCCAGGGAACTCTTGGTCAATGCACTCCTGCTAACATCTCTATATTCCATGATTAGAGTTTTTGACACCTGCGAGGCATAAAGGGGAATTTGCTCTGGTAACTCAAATCATACCCTTATCCTTGTCCTGTTAAGAATGATTTCTTTTGATATCCTGCATCCAGGGAATGTTGTTCACCATGGCAGAATACAGAAGTTCATGGAGTAAGTCTCTACAGAGAGAATTACAATTTTCCAGGATAGAGAAACTATTGTCCTTGTGTCCCAGAGCATTTTAGTTTTTGTCCCTAGTGTAGTGTAGAGCGGCCGAACAAGGCAGGCGGATGCTTCACAGTCATCCACAAGACCTTGCGGCCCTGCACCAGACTTGACCTCGACACCATTGGCTCCTTCGAACTCCTCTCCTGCCACTTTTTGCTCTTCCAAACGGACACAGTCACCTTCCATCTCATCTACAGACCACCCAAACCCAACACCGCCTCCATCTGAGACTACACCGACTTGGTCACCACAATGTCCCTCACGCACGCCAACAACATCTTCCTAGGCGACGTCAACCTCCCAGGCAGCAAAGCCACCAAACCAATGAAGTAAGCTCTCTGCGGCCATCTCGACACACTAAGACTCACAGAGCACACAAAAGATCCACCACACGGGAAAGGTAACATCCTCAACCTAATCATCACGCACTGTCTTTCCTACACTACAGCTCTCCTCTCCCGTTTCACTGGTCTGATCACTTAGGTGTGCCTTTCAACAACCTGCACACCACCCCAGTCAAGAACTTTCCAGTGGAACCTTCACGGAAGGCCTCGACAACCTCCACCTTACATGAACAGAACACCCCCCAATCGAACTGCAACTTTCTACTGGAAGCACTCAACGCCACCCTCTCAGCCACCATTGACTGACATGCGCTTCTGAAACAGTGCACCTGCAAACCAAAACCATCAGCACCCTGGTAAATACAAGACCTAAACCTCAGCAATAGTCATCAGGAAACAAGAGAAAGCATGGTGCTGCTCCAGGACCTCATCTGACCTGGCACTCCTCAATGAACTCAGAGCAACCCTCCGACAATGAATCAACACATCCAAGGCCTCCTACTATCTGAACGCCATAGTAGAAGCGGACAACAAAAGCTGAGCCCTCTTCAAAGTAGTCAAGCACTGCATGAACCTGCTGCTTGACACAGCCATACTACACTCCATCGAAAAATCCACCACCATCAACACCTTCTCCATCGAAAAATTCTGCAAGATTTCTCCAGCACATAGACACCACCTCTGCATCCACAGACCCACCACGCATCCTTCCTCATGAAATCTCCACACCCTGGATAACTTTCAAGACACTCCCGACAAAGGACCTGGTAGAAACTCTGACCACCCTCAAAGTCACATCGCATACAGGTGACATCCTCTAAGCATCCATCCTCAAGACCCACCCGAAGAAGCCCTCCTTCCCTACCTGGAGATCATCAACAGCTCCCTAAATCAAATTACCTTCCCATTGACCTTGAATACAGGACAAATCCTCCTTCTACTAAGGAAACCCACTCTGGATCCTGGCAACCTAGGTAACTATTGCCCCACCACCCATCTGCCCTTCCTAGGTTAGATCCTCGAGAAAGCAATAGCTGCACAACTACAGCAACACATCAGCACCAACTATCTTCTCTAAACCTACCAATCTGGGTTAAGAACCAGATGCAGCCTGGAGACAGCAACCATACAGGTGGTTGAGGACACCCTCAACTTCCCTGACAACAGCTACCCCTGCCTCCTAGATCTACTCAACGTCTCGACCGCTTTCGACACAGTAGACAACCAGGCGCTTACGGACACCATACATCGCTGCATGGTAATCAGCAACCTTGTCCTACGCTGGTTCAAGACCAACCTCATCAACCGCCAGCAGTTTGTTCAGATGAACTCCTCTCGATTACCCATGCTACCCGTCACATGAGGAGTCCAGCAGGGTTCCATCCTCTCCTCAGTGATCTTCAATCTATACATGTAGTCGCTGAGAGCCCTGCTAGCCACACAAAACATCTACATCTACCAATACGTGTTATGCTCACCTGGTATCCATGGGGACGCCACCCAGCCCTGGTTGGATGATTTGCACTCTTGAACCCTCTCCCGGTCCCTTGGTAAGGCCTCTGGTTAAAGATGGGTCTGCAATATAGGAGAGCTGGATTCAATACCAGATTGTCTTTATGTTTTCCCACCTCCCTTGCACTGGCGTAACAGGGGCCCCCCCAGTCCCCGCGGTGCGGGGGGCCCCACAAGCACATGTCCTGGGAGGGGGCCCCACTTGGAGAAAAAAAATGTAAAAATATTTTTTCAAAATATTTAAATTTTTTTTATTTCTTTTTGAAATCACTTTGCCTTCATAAAGACATTATTTCTGTAACAGACATAATGTCTTTATGAACACAGAGTGACTACAAAAAGAAACTACCCCATGACATGGAAGACCCCAGGCTGGAGGCCTCCATGCCATGGGGTTGGGGAGCCCTATGAATTCAAAAGAAATAGTTTATTTTTGAAGTCACTCTGCCTTCATAAAGAAATGATTTCCATTATGGTTCGGTCCTTAACAGAAATAATTTCTTTATGAAGTCATAGTGATTTCAAAAAGAAACAATCAGCCTCATTAGAAGTTTGGCGGTAGCCTTGCCGGTAAAACCAGCAAGCTGCCGCCAAACCTGCACTTTTTTCCGGCACCCGCGAATGGGCAATTTACCGGGTCATTACGGCCCTGCCGGACTCGGTAAATGCCCATTCGCGAACGCCGGAAAAAAATGCTCCCCATTCCCATTTGATCCCCATAGGGTTCAATGGGAACGGGGAGCTCGGATGCACCGGCACCATTCAAAATGGTGCCGGTGCATCCGACATGCTCTGCTCGCAGGTGCCGGTATGCCCGCCAGGTCAGACCTGGCGGGCGGGAAGGCACCCGCGAACAGAACTCGTAGTTTGCCAGTCTGGTAACAACGGTACCAGCAAGCTTACCGGTACCGTTGTTACCAGACTAGCAAACATATACAGAGGCCCAATTTCTTTTTGAAGTAATAGGGCTCCCCTCAACCCCATGACGTGTGCGTGTGTGAGTTTATGGTGAAAGGGTCACACAAATGTATGGAAGACTGGGTGTGCGTGTGTACGGTGAAAGGGTGCACACTTAAATGTAAGGATGGCTGGGAGTGCATGCGTGTATATGGTGAATGGTGTTTGTGCTTGTTTTCAGGGGCGCAACAAAACCTACCATTTTGGGAGAGGCGCTAACTTCACAGGAGGTGGGGGAGGTAAACTTATTTGTGTGGGGGCATCTAACTTCTTTACGCATTTTAATTAGACTATGCTAGTGCAGCTTCAATGTTACAAGCAGTTAACTCTCTCCTTTAAGTGTGAAAGCACCCACTTATGAACTGTTGTGAGAATGAACGTTCTCCTGTCCCCTTTCTACCCTTCCAATCACTTCCCTGGCATGAAAGTACTAAACACATCACAATTTCAATTGCTTAAAAAATTGGCATTTGAATGCTGGTATTAACAGTGAAATGCTTTACGTAAGTAACTGCTGGGCCCTTGTTAACAGCGAAACCCAGGTGCTGTTTAACATCCGTGTCCTGTTCTGGCCGGCAACTGCTCTGAAGGTCAGCCAGGTTGAGTCAACATAGCCCAGAATTTCTGGGGGTGAGTGCTGCAGCCCAGTCAACTGAATATTGTTAAGCCCCTACTTGTGTTTAATGCCTTAATTGCTTAATGGTAATCGTCATTACTCCTAGCCCTATTCCTCCTTGTCCCCGTACTTGTGTATGAGGCAGTACTTGTGTATGAGGCACTTTGCCTCATACACAAGCACTGGGATGAGGTAGAGGTACATTCAGGTAATGCCTGACTTAGCTACCTGTATCTTCTTTAATCCTAATCCTACTCTTCCTCATCCCAGTACTTACCTATGAGGCAAGGAGCCTCAAACGTAAACTCTGGGACAAAGAAGAGGCATGTGAAGGAAATTCTGGGCCAAGGAGCTGATTTTGAAGGTTGGGGTAGGGCATGGGAGGGAGAGGGGATGTGTGGGCGGTGGGATTGTGCGATAAATCATAATGGTTGTCCATGTCCAGGCTAAGCAGGCATGATATGTGGTATTAGTGGCTAAAGAGGCATTTTGGTGCAGCCAGTCTAGTTATTCCTCAGTTTGGTATGACTTTTTTTTAACTGCGCATTTCTAATAAAGCAGTCCTGCTGAGTGTACTGGCTAGATTGGCATTTGGGTGCTGCCAGTCTAGCAATTTCTTACTGCAGTATAGTATCTTTTTTTGATCATCTTTGATAAAGTGATATGATATAAGTCTATTATAACACGCCTGTACACAAGCGTTTCTTGGTGCGACAAGCAATGGAGTGAAGATAGAGGGTTGACAAGACAAATGATCTTACTAGGCCTTGTGTCATTCAAATCGTGCAAGTGCGAGAATGAGAAATGCAAGGGGAAAGGGAGGGGGAAGTGCAAGGAAGAATGGAGGGGAAAACAGGGCTGTAATGCTCTGAGTAAGTGCAGCCAGGACAGTGCGGCTCTGGGTAGTGCAAGGAGAACAAGGGACTCTAGGGTTACAGATACAGTCCCTAAGTGCATTGTAGGCCGGAGGCAGTGCAAGGGTGACTGATCAAGTAAGAGCCTGGACTTAGTGAGACTCTGAGGGTAGACCAGCAACCAGTCGGTACAGCAGACAGGTAGGTCAGGTAGGTCAGCAGGGGAGGGAGAGAGCGAAAGCAGAGGAGAAGAGGATAGTTTTGAGCTGCTTCCGGAACATCAGGTGGTCCGCTAAAGTTTGAGAGGGGCAAGGAGGCCATTCCAGAGGGAGGCATCTGCAGAGGAGAGAGATCTTCCCCCACTCTCTGCCTGAAGAAGCGTCTAGCTCTTAGAGAGTTGGAGGTAGCCGGGGGAAGGGCTCGAGAAACAAAGTATTTTAGAAGAGAGTGTTGGATGTAGTTTGGGCCCGACCCCAGAAAGCCTTGTGGACAATGCAAAGGGTCTTGAACTTGATTCTTGCAACCACCGGGAACCAGTGGAGAGATTTCAGGGCTGTAGAGTTATGATCCCTGGGCTTGTGGCCAAGGATAAGTCTTGCTGTCCTGTTCTGGATTAGTTGCAGAGGGCGGAGAATAGAGGAAGGCAGCTTGAGAAAGAGGCTGTTGCAGTTGTCCAGCCTAGAGAGAAGCCGGGCTCTGGAGACAGTGAACCTCTGGGGGAAAATGAGAAAGGGAACAGTCCCTCTGAGAAGGAGCAGCTGGTAGGTAGTGGGACTTCTTGGTGACGTCCGAGATGCGAGGAGAGAAAGAGAGTGTGGAGTCGAAGATGACACAAAAGGTTTTTGCCTCGCAGGAAGGCTAAGGAAGAGGGCCCAGGGTGGGCGGCCAGAGTGAGAGAGGGAAAGCAGGGGTCCCAATGAGAAGGATCTCCATCTTAATGGCGCTAAGGTAGATATCGTTGGAGGCGCACCAATCCTGAATCACGGATAGACAGTCAGGAATGAGTGAGAGAGGAGAGGAGACTGAGAGGAGCCCTGAGGAAAGCTGAGTCATCCGCATTACACTTAAAGTTAGAGGAGAAGGTAGAGATCAGGTGGGCCAAAGGGGCCAAGTAGAGGTTGAAAAACCAGGGTGAGAGGATAGAGCCCTGGGGAATGCCACAGTTAGAGAGAGAGTTGGTGGAGAGAAAAGGACCAAGTTGGACCTGGGAGTGGCAGTCCAAGAGGAAGGAGGTCAGCCACTCCAGGGCCTGATCTGTGATGCCCAGGTTCTCACGTAGTCAATTGATCCGGATGGTGTGGTTGACTGTGTCGAAGGTAGAGGAAAGATCAAGGATGATTAGGACAGAAGGAATGCTGGAATCAAGGTTAGAGAGCAGATCTTCATGGGTGTTCAGGAGAGCATTTTCTGTGCCTATGGCTGCTCTGAAGCCAGACTGGTGGTCATGGAGACAACCAACAGATTCAAGGTGGAGAGTAAACTGGGAGATGGCCAGCTTTTTTCCAAGAGTTTGCCCAGCAAAGGGGTGATGGAGATTGGGCAATAGTTTGCCGGACAGGTAGGATCGGCAGACGGCTTCTTGAGGAGTGGGTGCACAAGGGAGTGCTTAAGGGGAGAGGGGAACGTTCCAGTGGTGAAAGAGTGATTACAGAAATCAGCCAAGGTGCAGCGAGGGTGTCACTATGGTCCTTGATGGTTCTGGAGGAGCAGGGGAGCACCTGTTTGGATGACACTTTCATGGATCGGACTTGTCTTGAAACCTTGTCAGGTGTTGTCAGAGAGAAAGAGAAGAAAGGAGGAGGAGAGGTAGAGATGGCCAAAGGGGGCCAAGAGAGGAAGAGGGAGATGAAGAGGAGATAGTGGACAGGATGTCCTGAGTTTTAGCAGAGAAGTGAGAGGCCAGACCCATACAGAGGGCCTGGGAGGGAACAGGAGAGGTGGAGACCGCAACAGGATTGACCAGTTCCGTGCAGATTTTAAAGAGTTTGGCTGTGTTGTTAGAGGCCGCAGAAACGTAGGCTTGAATGTGTGCTCTCTTCTTGATGAGTGTTATTGCTCCGACTGGCATTTTTGTGCAAACAGTCTAGGTATGTCTAAATGTGACCTGGCATGCTTTACTGTAATGTTATAACGTGTCTACACTGGTCTACATTGTGCAGCAAGTGGGATATGTTTTCAATGTGGCATGACATTTTTAATAGCAAAGCATTAATGTTCTTGTGCATTGTTGGTGTCTTGCATGTATTGGATTGGTGTTACCCTACAAAACAATTGCAAACACTCTGGATTTTTAGCCAACTATTCTCTGAAAGTGTGCTGTATATTGCATTAAAACACATATTTATATCTTTTTCCTAGTACAGTGTGCGGCATACCCTTTCAGCAGCCCGTTTATCCGTATTGTGCAAGCGTGATAATCTAGTCCTGCTCAGAGTGTAGCACAACCTGTGATTTGTTGCCGAGTTGGGGGGGGGGGCCCTCAGCATGGCTCGCAGGGGGACCCCCACATTTGGTGTTACGCCACTGCTCCCTTGGCCTCAACTACTTCCTCCCCCTTGGGCCCTCTCCTCACCTTAATATTGTAGAAGGTGGATTCTCCATCCTGCTCCTCGTGGCAGGGGCGCGTAGATGTGGGGGGTGAGCAGCAACCAAGTTACTTCACTGGTGCAAGCCCCCCGCGTGGGAATCCAGGCCTGCTGCGTAGGTTTGCTGCTTTGATGCTGTACAGTCTTTACATACATGCAGTTCTTATGTTCCTCTTAGTTCGAATAATAATGTCTTGCTTCTTTCATTTTAGGTATGGAAAGGTATTTTGGAGTTGTCATGCAGTTTGAAGATGAGCATGGGCCGGTAGGCGAAAGCGCGGTGTGCACGATGCTGTCCGGTGAGTAATGCGCGATGCGCGGAGCTGTTTCGCCTTTTATATTGCTAACCTGTGTCTTTTCTCTCCTTGCAGGTTGCGATGTTCCTCGCCGAGCGCCGTAAAGTTCCAGCAATAATACTGACCAGGAGATGACTACCCAGGTAAGAATTGTGTGGCTTTCTTCATTCGGAAGTAAACATGAGTAAACGCTTACTAATGCTGTCTTTCTTTCTCCTCTTTCCAGGTTATGGTATTCCAGGATGCATACGGTGCGGGATGATGGAGTTCGTACCTTCAGGTGAGTGGAACTGAAGTCGGCGATGGATTGAAGACAGGATACTGTTCCAGGTAAGTTTCGTAGTTTTCTTTCTCTCTCTGCAGGACCTTGGTTTCAGGTAAGCTGGCATCAAAGAACTGGACACGGTGAACGTTACGCCGCCCACAGCAGAATAACGCAAAGCATGTTCTGCTGTTTGGGTGTGGTTTAAATAGTCTCAGGTAAATTAGTCCAGGTAAAATAGTCCCAGGCCTGCCACACCCAAAAGACTAGACCGCATAGCTCAGTTCCTTGTAACTGAGCTATGTGTGTGCCTCCATGTTGGCTGAACCACCCCCCCAAGTTAAATAGTCCCAAGTAAATAGTCCCATTCTAATGTTGTTCTTCATGATGGTTATGAGCCTGGCGCCAGGACTGACTCCAAGAGAGTCTTGGATGAGGTTTTAAGGCCTTTGACCTGGCCCTAACTGGAAGGCTGACTTGCCAGTGAGGGCCAGGGGCAAGGGTCATGACATACGCCGATGACACACAGCTATACATCAAGATCAACTCCATCAAGGACATCCATAGGCTCAGAACCTGCCTCTCGCTCATCCAGTCTTGGATGTCCAGTGCATACCTGAATCTCAACCCCTCTAAGACCGAATTCCTACTCTTCACCAACAACACTGAACACCAAGACATACAGACCAGGCTGTCAACCATGAACTCTGAGGGCTTCACACCCAAGCACGCCTCCTGCGCCAAGTCAGTCGGGTTGCACATCAACAAACACCTATCCTTCAAGACACACATAGCTGAGAAAACTCAGACAGCTTGGTATCAGCTGTGATGAACCCAGTGAGATCATCACTAGAAACCCAGTACAGGTCTACTCTCCTGTGGCCAAGGAAAGACTGCTGCTACCTGATCCTGACACTGGGGATGGATTAATGTGGAAGGATCACGGGGAGAGGACTCATGCTGGGAGACAATCGGAATCTCCTTATTTCACCAGCCCGCTATAATGCCTGAACTGATAATAGCTAATTGTAAAATGGATAAACGTAATATTATAAAGTCTACTAAGGACTTTGATTCCCATAATGTTATGTTATGTTACTTGGCATTTATATAGCGCCTTATATATTATTGGTATGACCTCAAAGCGCTGGTAGGTTGAACGCCCTCAGGAACCGTAGTTCTGTTCAGTAGAGAGAGATAGTGTTGTTGGGTGTATGGGTGCACCAGGTATGTGTGCAGCTGATGTAATTGTCGGGTGGTAGCTGCATCCTGGCATTAGGTGTGGTGCTGGATATGTCAGTTGGATGTGTGCAGTCTGGTGGGTGGACACCCAGACTGGGCTCTGGCTGCGTTAGGCCTGAAGGACGCGTATGTAAGCGACTAAGCCGGAATGTGCTCGGCTAGCTGCGTTTTATTGGGGTGATGAGGTGTTCATGGGGTAGTATTCGTATGTGAACAGCTTGGCCGAAATAATCAGGGGTATAGCTGCGTACTAGTTGAGTGATGGTGTATAGTAGAGAGTGAGCGTGGTGATGTAATATGATGGTGATCTTTAAAGCGCCCAAGACCAGGCACGAGAACAGGATGGCAGGGAACATAGCGGCACATGGACACAGAGAACGGGGGCTCGAGTTAAAGCGAAAGGAGGGGACATGCGGGTATTTAGCAACAGCATGGGGAACAGGAAAGCAGGATACACAGTGAAACACATGATTCCAAATAAGTGTGGGACATGCTACTATTCACACTTGCGTTTATGTGAGGCACATGGTACCATTCGCTGTTCCATCCAGGCTAATGTTCACGATTTCATTTCTAAGTATGGCACAAGCTAACATTTGCATTTATATCAGGATGTGACTAGGGCTTATACTCAAGATTTCATCTAAGTGTGTCATATGCTACCATTTACAGTTCCAACTAGGTGAGGCAGATGCTGACATTCACAATTCCATCTAAGTGTGGCGCATGATACCAACTAAGTGAGGCACATGCTAACAGTCACAATTCAATCTATGCGTGGCGCATGATACCAATTATAATGCCAACTAATTGAGGCACAAGCTAACATTCACAATTCCGTATAAGTGTAGGACATGTTAACAATCACGTTTCTAATTAGCTGCGACCAAGGCAATGTTCACGGGTTCATCAAAGTGTGGCACAGGCTAACATTTACGTTTATATCAGGAAGCGACTCAGGCTAATGCTCATGATTTCATCTAAGTGTGGCACATGCTACCATTCACAATTCCATCTAAGTGTAGGACATATTAAAATCACGTTTCTAATTAGCTGCGACCAAGGCAATGTTCCTGGATTCATCTAAATGTGGCACAAGCTAACATTTACATTTATATTAGGAAGCGACTCAGGCTAATGCTCATGATTTCATCTAAGTGTGGCACATGCTACCATTCACAATTCCATCTAAGTGTAGGACATATTAACAATCACGCTTCTAATTAGCTGCGACCAAGGCAATGTTCCTGGGTTCATCAAAGTGTGGCACAGGCTAACATTTACATTTATATCAGGAAGCGACTCAGGCTAATGCTCATGATTTCATCTAAGTGTGGCACATGCTACCATTCACAATTCCATCTAAGTGTAGGACATATTAAAATCACGTTTCTAATTAGCTGCGACCAAGGCAATGTTCCTGGATTCATCTAAATGTGGCACAAGCTAACATTTACATTTATATTAGGAAGCGACTCAGGCTAATGCTCATGATTTCATCTAAGTGTGGCACATGCTACCATTCACAATTCCATCTAAGTGTAGGACATATTAACAATCACGCTTCTAATTAGCTGCGACCAAGGCAATGTTCCTGGGTTCATCTAAGTGTGGCACATGCTACCATTCACAATTCAATCTATGTGTGGCACATGATACCAATTATAATTCCAACTAAGTGAGGCACATGCTAACATTCACAATTCCATCTATGTGTGGCACATGATACCAATTATAATTCCAACTATGTGAGGCACATGCAAACATTCACAATTCCATCTAAGTGTAGGACACATTAACAATCATGTTTCTATTTAGCTGCGACCAAGGCATTGTTCACGGGTTCATCTAAGTATGGCACAAGCTAACATTTACATTTATATCAAGATGCGACTCGGGCTAGTGCTCATGATTTCATCTAAGTGTGGCACATGATACCATTTATAATTCCAACTAAGTGTGGCACATGCGAACATTCACATTTATATCAATGTTAGACTCGGGCTAATGCTCATGAATACGTCCACGTTTGGTACATGGCACCGTTCACAATTATATCTAGGTGTGGGACATGCTGACAATTCCATTCTATTTAGATGTGACTTAGGCTAATGTTCATGATTTCATCTCTAAGTGTGGCACTTGCTAACATTTGAATTTATATCAAGATGCAAGTTGTGCTAATGCTCGTGATTTCATCTAATTGTGGCACATGCTACCATTCACAATTCCATCTAGGCGTGGGACATGCTAGTGTTCAAATTCTATCTAGGTTTGGAACATGTTAACATTCACATTTATATCAAGATGCGACTCGGACTAATGCTCATGATTCCGTCCATGTGTGGCAAATGCCACCATTCACAGTTGCATCTAAGTGAGGGACATGCTAACAATTGCATTTCTATCTAGAGGTGACGTAAGGTAATGTTTGCGAATCCATCTAAGTAGTTTTCTAGTCATTTTAAGAGCACTATATGACAGCCGTATGGTGTTGAGTACACATTGGTAAACTTTCAGTGCACTGTCTCGAATGGCTAGACTAAGAGGGAGGTATGGAATTGAATACATCTATGTGTGGTGCATGCTAACATTTACAGATCCATCTGAGTGTGGCATACGCATGCAATGACAGTTTAGAGGTAAGATAATGTAGAATGGCTGGGCTTACTGGAGTAGAGTAATGGCTCTACTCCTCACCCATGCCACACTTACTTGGTCTGTGTTGGTTGTCAGCAGGCTACTGGCTTCCCCTGCGGACACCTGCTGACACTCTGTGGAACCACCTCTGTAGGAACTGCCCTTTGCCTTGGGGGCCTTAGCCGCAGGGGCTGCCGGGCAGAGGGCTGCCCTGGCAGGTCAGTTATGATCCAGTGGACTGACCAATCAGGGGCATGAGGCGGGCAGGGAGGCGGTTGAATGCGGAATTAGAGGTAGGCAGGGGAAGGGAAATGGAGAAGGTGCGCAGCGGCGCTGGGGAGCACAAATTGGACCAAAAACAGTGTAGTAGGGCCTATGAGACAACTGCATTGTCCACCCCAGGAGGCCTCTACCAATTTAAGGTAATGCCTTTTGGACTAAAGAATGCACCTGCTACATTCCAAAGGGTGGTAACTCATGTTCTGAATGGGATGGAGGACTTCTGCATGGCATAGTTGGATGACATTTCAGTGTTCAGCCACACTCAGAAGAGCATATTGACCAGTAAGGATATGCATTACAGACTCTTGAGCTGGCCCATTTGACCATAAAGGCAAGCAAGTGTGAAATTGGTCAGAGTAAAGTTGTCTACCTTGGACAGGAGGTAGGAGGAGGTGAAATAAGGCCATTACCTAGCACGGTACAAGCTGTACAAGGCTGGGCCACCCCTAATACTCAAACCCAGGTGAGATCCTTTTTATGTCTCACTGGTCACTATAGGAACTTAGCTTCTCCCTTGAATGTGATCTCCTCATCTAAATTCCCCAAGAAGGTTAGGTGGGATGAGGAGTGCAGAAAGGCATTTGAAGGACTTAAGAAAGCCCTTTGTCAAGCTCCAGTCTTGAGAGCTCCTGATTACAACCAATCCTTTATTGTACAAACGGATGCTTCAAATACAGGAATAGGAGCAGTTCTGAATTAGCTGGATGAGAAAGGCAGGGAACACCCTCTCTGCTTCATCAGTAGAAAACTGGAGGACTGTGAAACAAGGTGGGCAACAATTGAAAGAGAATGTTTTGAAATTGTGTGGTCTTTGAAGAGGTTTAGACCATACTTGTATGGATCTACTTTTGTAATTCAAACAGACCACCAAATGGTTAATGCAGATGAAGAGGGAAAATCCTAAATTGTTAAGATGGTCAATCAGCCTTCAGGGGTTTGATTTCACCATAAAACACAGGTCGCTGTGCAACATACCCGAGACACGCAGCAGCAGGAAAGAAGGCAGACTGACTATAGAAGCAACACTGAGAAGCCTGATAGCCAGACGGAGTCACCACGAGGAACTGGTGAGTTGGCAGAGAGTCAATGCTGACCCAGGGCGCTCCATGCATGAAAGCTGCCACAAACCAATAATTTTAAATAATGAACAATTAACAAAGCCAGGTAGAACGTATTTAATGAATACCAAATAATTAAAGAAAATGAAGCTAAGTGGCAAATAAAAGAGTTCCCTTATAAGGGACTCCAAGACGAGAAAGTGTACAGCCAGTGCTACCTACAGCCAAGAGGCTTTCAAAAGACATTGGGCAATTTCCAAGGAGGGAAAGTGTACAACCAGTACCACGTACAGCCAAGAGGCTGTCAAAAGATTTTGGGTGAACTACCAGTGGGGGAAGCCTCGAACCAATATTACCTACACCCAAGAGGCTACAGACAGACCAGATCAAGACAATCCCTGGGAAAAGCTTATAACCAGCATTATCATCAGCCACAACGTTGTGAGAAACTCTTTATAAAGTAACCAAAGCATAATCTAATGCCATCAAGACTAGTTCTTCCGCTGAGTGTTGGACTTGTTCCATCACAAAATACAATCTCCTAATGTTCATAGAGGTATTTTGCCCTCCCATGAAACCACATTGATCTGGGTGTACCATACTGGGTACCCTCTGCTCCAGTCTAGATGAAATGATTTTCCCTAATATTTTCATGTCGATGTTTAATAACGATATGGGCCTATATGAGCGGCAGTCATTTTGATCTTTTCAGAGTTTTAGCAGAACCGTGATTAAGGCTTCTCTCATTGATTCAGGGAGGATACACTTAGTGAATGCCTCCTCATATGCTCTCTTTAGTACTGGAAGTAAGATTTCTGCATATTCTAAATAACATTTCACCAGTAGACCGTCAGTGCCTGGGGATTTACTCTTCTGCATTGATCGTAATGCTCACTCGATCTCCTCAACTTCTATTGGTGCTTCCATTGCCTCTCCTTGGGGTTCCATCAGCACAGGCATATGTGCTATTTCTAACAAGTCTGATGCCTCCTTTTCCGAGTACATGCCTTCGCTGGATCATAGTTTCTTATAATATTCTTAGAAGACCTTGTTAATCTGTTGTGTGGCTACTCTAGATCCCTCTTTGTCATTGATTTGTGTAATTAGCACCCTCCGGTGTTCTTTTCGGATCAGCCATGCTTTTAGCCGACCAGCTTTATTGCCATCCCTGTGTATTTTCTTAGTATATTGGTTCCTGTCGAACTTGGACATCAATTCTTTGTGTGTGTTTTGGGTGGTAATTGCTCTTGACAGATCTGGGCCTACCACCTTCCCTACGCCTAGGTCGGTTTCCAGATCCCTGATCAATGTTTCTGAGGTGACGTTCTATCTTAATAAGAAGAAGTTTATTTTGAAGAAAGTGTTCCATGATAACAGAACAATTGCATTTGGCTTTAGAACCTGTCTTTTGGGGAGAAAGTCAATCATCCTTGCAAGAAAGATATTGTGGAAGACATTGAGTTGTTTGAATTGTCAACCTGCTGTGGTGAAAAGGACACACTTTCGTTCTTCTAAGATGCCCCTGTGCTTGAAAAAGACCTTTATATTTCTTTGAACAGAACTTTGTTGGAACAGAATTATAATATGAGTAGTCCTGAATTGATCCAGGTGAAGGGAATACACAACTGGTCACAAGGAGTAGTTCCAACAACATTTGAGTTTGAATTACAAGACTGTTTTGTTGAACTAAAATCTAGCCATATTTTCCTTGTATAATTTTATTGTATGTATAAGTGTGAGGGACAGAGATGTTTTGGACATTAGATCAATTTTCATTAGTTTTAGTTTGCTAGGCAGGCACCTATCTATTAGGTATGGAAAAGTTAGGCATTCATCAAACCTCCTTTTTACTTTGATTAAATGCCAAACTTTTAGAAAAATTTACCTTTGTGTCTGTCTCACATTTTTGACCCCTCATACAGCTCTTCCTCCTGTGGAAAGTCAAATCCTTCCTCCCTCTGGACAGCTTTAGATCCACCGTTCACGCACTGGTTCTATCCCACCTGAATGGGGGCAATGCACTCCTCAAAGTCATCCCCTCATCCTCCCTTGTGCCCATGAGAAGTGTCCTACACGCAGTTGCATGCATCATCAAGGGTCTACGCAGATGTGACCACATCACCTCGGCTCTCATCGACCTTCACTGGGTCCCAATGAATGCACAAGCCACCTTCAAGTCTTGCTGCTTCATCTATAAGGCAGTCGCACTCAAGTCACCCAGCTACCTCACGAAGAAACTCGGCATCTCTGGTGGACAGTGCACCACCAGAAGCCAGGACACGTGCAGACTTGACATACGCTGCTCAAGACCCACCCCTTCAAGGAGTCTCTCCTCCTCAAGAACTAGGCCATCACATTGCCCCTCGCGTGACCTAGACACCGCCCGCCACTGGTTCTGTTGTTAGCTCTGAAAAGCACTCCGTTATGCAGTTGTACTATTGTACACCTCTAAAGCACTGTGTTATGTATCCGCTTCCTTGCATACCTCGTTAAAGTGCTCTGTTGCTTCTCAAAGTTAGGTCAGCGCTCAATAAATACAGAAATAATAATAATAATAATAATAATAACGATAATAATAGTGTATGTGGTAACCAGGATAAAAGAATTGAAAAGCAAATGCCCAAATTTGCTTAAGAGCATACCTTCTCCAGCTCAATGTCAATTATCACAGCTTTTAGTTTCAGTTCATTGTTCTACCCTAAGGCAATCATCTTAGATTTGTCAATGTTAATGATGCATCCACGGTCTTCACAACATTTTTGAAAGCATAACAGCAAGCACCATAATACTAGCTCAGTTTTACCAGCAACCAACACATGATCTGTGAATAAAAGAAGCAGTACTTCCCTTCCCTTAAACTTTGATTCATCACTCGTAGACTAAAGCAGGGCAGCTTTTAAATCATTAGTAAAAATGATGAAAAGCAACTTAATGAAAGCGCAACCCTAATTCAACCCAAGAGTGACCAGGAAGATCCATGTCTTCCGGCCATTATTGCCATATGTGGCTGATGCCATATTGTGGGAATGGAAAGCCTTCATGCTCTATTGGAATACCCGCCTTTAACATTACTCCGAACAACTTCGTGGTTGGGGCCAAGCCAAAAGCAGTATGCATATTGTCAAATACTAAAAATATTGGGCCTTATTCTAAGTGTGGCTGTCCAGAAATAAGGGTGCCATAGCGGCACCCTTTCCGGACCTCCATACTCCAATGATGCCTTCTGGCGCAATTCCCCAGAGCAGCAGAGGTTTAACGAAAGCACCAGCAGTATTCTGAGCTTATGGCCCTTGGAACGTGCATCTATGGCTAGATGGGATTACACCAGAATAATTCTAAATCCAAATAACAGGACAAACTCAAGAAAAAGGCAAGTTGCTGTTTTATTAACATTGATCTAAAACAGGCAGTGTACAACGAACATCAATGGACGTATGCTCATTCCCTCAGCGATTACCATAAAAAATACAATTATATAGTTCTTTATGCATCAGAGTGACCCATATAGGGACTAGGTCTGTTATTGGCTGTCCGATATCAGGTGGACAACTTATGCCGACCTCTTCATAAGTGTCATTTACGAAAGATCTGTTACACAGTGTTTCATTGGTTTCTTAAGCTATAAGGCCCTTTGTTATCCGGATTAATACAATTGGTTTGGCATGCTTGTGACATGTCTGGAACATTCAGGTCAATCAGGAGCACATATGCCATGACCTAAGTGCAAGTAGATAGGACATGCGACTGCCCTACCACTCAATTAACCCAGCATCTCTCATCACCCATGCCTTCTGCCATGAAATCTTCTTTGTACTTGGCCTTGCAATGTATTCTCGTCCTGGGAATGAAAAGGGAGTGTCACACCCAAAGTAGTCCAGGTAAAGTAGTCCCAGGCCTGCCACACCCAAAAGACTAGACCGCATAGCTCAGTTCCTTGTAACTGAGCTATGTGTGTGCCTCCATGTTGGCTGAACCCCCCCCAAGTTAAATAGTCCCAAGTAAATAGTCCCATTCTAATGTTGTTCTTCATGATGGTTATGAACCTGGCGCCAAAGGCGCCAGGACTGACTCCAGGAGAGTCTTGGATGAGGTTTTAAGGCCTTTGACCTGGCCCTAACTGGAAGGCTGACTTGCCAGTGAGGGCCAGGGGCAAGGGTCATGACATACGCCAATGACACACAGCTATACATCAAGATCAACTCCATCAAGGACATCCATAGGCTCAGAACCTGCCTCTCGCTCATCCAGTCTTGGATGTCCAGTGCATACCTGAATCTCAACCCCTCCAAGACCGAATTCCTACTCTTCACCAACAACTCTGAACACCCAGACATACAGACCAGGCTGTCAACCATGAACTCTGAGGGCTTCACACCCAAGCACGCCTCCTGCGCCAAGTCAGTCGGGTTGCACATCAACAAACACCTATCCTTCAAGACACACGTAGCTGAGAAAACTCAGACAGCTTGGTATCAGCTGTGATGAACCCAGTGAGATCATCACTAGAAACCCAGTACAGGTCTACTCTCTTGTGGCCAAGGAAAGACTGCTGCTACCTGATCCTGACACTGGGGATGGATTAATGTGGAAGGATCACGGGGAGAGGACTCATGCTGGGAGACAATCGGAATCTCCTTATTTCACCAGCCCGCTATAATGCCTGAACTGATAATAGCTAATTGTAAAATGGATAAACGTAATATTATAAAGTCTACTAAGGACTTTGATTCCCATAATGTTATGTTATGTTACTTGGCATTTATATAGCGCCTTATATATTATTGGTATGACCTCAAAGCGCTGGTAGGTTGAACGCCCTCAGGAACCGTAGTTCTGTTCAGTAGAGAGAGATAGTGTTGTTGGGTGTATGGGTGCACCAGGTATGTGTGCAGCTGATGTAATTGTCGGGTGGTAGCTGCATCCTGGCATTAGGTGTGGTGCTGGATATGTCAGTTGGATGTGTGCAGTCTGGTGGGTGGACACCCAGACTGGGCTCTGGCTGCGTTAGGCCTGAAGGACGCGTATGTAAGCGACTAAGCCGGAATGTGCTCGGCTAGCTGCGTTTTATTGGGGTGATGAGGTGTTCATGGGGTAGTATTCGTATGTGAACAGCTTGGCCGAAATAATCAGGGGTATAGCTGCGTACTAGTTGAGTGATGGTGTATAGTAGAGAGTGAGCGTGGTGATGTAATATGATGGTGATCTTTAAAGCGCCCAAGACCAGGCACGAGAACAGGATGGCAGGGAACATAGCGGCACATGGACACAGAGAACGGGGGCTCGGGTTAAAGCGAAAGGAGGGGACATGCGGGTATTTAGCAACAGCATGGGGAACAGGAAAGCAGGATACACAGTGAAACACATGATTCCAAATAAGTGTGGGACATGCTACTATTCACACTTGCGTTTATGTGAGGCACATGGTACCATTCGCCGTTACATCCAGGCTAATGTTCACAATTTCATCTCTAAGTATGGCACAAGCTAACATTTGCATTTATATCAGGATGTGACTAGGGCTAATGCTCAATATTTCATCTAAGTGTGTCATATGCTACCATTTACAGTTCCAACTAGGTGAGGCAGATGCTGACATTCACAATTCCATCTAAGTGTGGTGCATGATACCAACTAAGTGAGGCACATGCTAACAGTCACAATTCAATCTATGTGTGGTGCATGATACCAATTATAATGCCAACTAATTGAGGCACAAGCTAACATTCACAATTCCATCTAAGTGTAAGACATGTTAACAATCATGTTTCTATTTAGCTGCGACCAAGGCAATGTTCATGGGTTCATCTAAGTGTGGCACATGCTACCATTCACATTCCAGCTAAGTGAGACACATGCTACCATTCACAATTGCATCTAGGTGTGGGACATGCTCACATTTATACCAAGGTGCAACTCGGACTGATGCTCGTTATTTCATCTAGGTGTGGCACATGCCGCCATTCACAATTACATCTAAGTGTGGGACATGCTGACAATTCCATTCTATCTAGATGCGGCTTAGGCTAATGTTTACGATTTCATCTCTAAGTGTGGCACATGTTAACATTTGCATTTATATCCGGTGCGACTCGTGCTATTGCTCATGATTTCATATGTGTGGCACATGCTACCATTCACAATTCCATCTATGTGTAGGGCATGTTAACACTCACGTTTCTATTTAGCTGCGACCAAGGCAATGTTCACGGGTTCATCAAAGTGTGGCACAAGCTAACATTTACATTTATATCAGGAAGCGACTCAGGCTATTGCTCATGATTTAATCTAAGTGTGGCACATGCTACCATTCACAATTCCATCTAAGTGTAGGACATGTTAACAATCACGTTTCTATTAAGCTGCGACCAAGGCAATGTTCACGGGTTCATTAAAGTGTGGCACAGGCTAACATTTACATTTATATCAGGAAGCGACTCAGGCTAATGCTCATGATTTCATCTAAGTGTGGCACATGCTACCATTCACAATTCCATCTAAGTGTAGGACATATTAAAATCACGTTTCTAATTAGCTGCGACCAAGGCAATGTTCACGGGTTCATCTAAATGTGGCACAAGCTAACATTTACATTTATATCAGGAAGCGACTCAGGCTAATGCTCATGATTTAATCTAAGTGTGGCACATGCTACCATTCACAATTCCATATAAGTGTAGGACATATTAACAATCACGTTTCTAATTAGCTGCGACCAAGGCAATGTTCCTGGGTTCATCTATGTGTGGCACATGATACCAATTATAATTCCAACTAACTTGGCCTTGCAATGTATTCTCGTCCTGGGAATGAAAAGGGAGTGAGGGCATTCACTATCATATCTGGAACTCCAAGTTTAATCCCTATTTCCATACTTGACTCACGTGACAAGAAATTACGATTTTGCTCATTCTGCAGGCTTTTAATTTTTTTAAATTAATTAGGACTTGGCATCCTTTGTGTCCTTTCTTGCACCTAAACGTGAGAGTATTCATCCTCCGCACACACGCTCCTTTTCAGCATAGATAGCTGACCTGGACTTCTCAGTTCTTGGGCCTGATCACGACTTTGGCGGTAACGCTGGCGGTATTAGCCCTACCGCCGAACTCCCTGGCGCTAATAGCGCCAGATCGCGAGTTTGGCGGTAAAGTTAATCCCCATTCCCCATTGAGCCCATTCGGGAATGCCCCATTCCCCATTGGGCTCAATGGGGAAAATTTGCGCTCTTACCGCCGGCGGATTTCCCGCCGGCGGTAATAGCGCGAATTTTCGGCGGATTTTCCCCCCAGCTCAGAGCTGGGGCGAAATCCGCCAAAGTCCTGATTTGGCAGACCCTTAAGTCCGGCGGTAATAGCGCTACCACCGGATTTAAGGGTTACCACCAAAGTCGTGATCAGGCCCCTTGGCTTCAGGCAAGACAGCCTCCCAACGCAGCTCCACTACCCTGCTATTCTACTGCGACACAGCTTTTCATTCTTTCTCAATGATTCTTTGGCTTACTATTGCATGATACCAATGTCCAGTTTCTATAGAATGGCGGCTCCACCTGCATTCTATTTACTACTTATAGCTAGCCTATAGGATGACTTGATCTATCTTGTGTTTCAGCATCTGTACATTCTTCATGCTTCTGATTTCTGCAGAGCTTTTTGTCGTGTAATCTTCTTCTTTTACACTTGAGAGTTCACTTGTTTCTTTACTTCGTCCTTTCTCCTCTAGGATCCATACATCATCTTCATTCAGTATCTCAAGACGTCATGCACACTTTCTTATGAGGTCATCAGTTCATTTTCCTAGCTCTTTCTCATATTCCTTCAGGGAGCTCCTCCTGCAGGCTGTCGTCAACTCGAGGGTACATCCAATATGGTTGTCTTAATGGATACTGTCTTCCATATGCTCGCTGTATTATTGGTACAGTAGCTGAGGTTAGACAGGGCATGGTCTCATGGCCCCAATACAGGGGAGGAAGGGGGGTAGGTTCTCCTGCGGATAAGTATGTCTGCTCCTCTACAATTCTCTTCTAGATCATCAAATAATATCACAATTTTCACACTGAAAAAATGCCATAATTTACATAAAATGCTACTTGCCACACCGGACAAATTGGATCATAACAGTGAACTATACATATGTTATATGGGAGGATGTAACATACTTCCCTTACACAAAGAATGTTATGTGAATCCTCCAGTCTCTCTTCAAAGTGCCAAACTAAACCTGGAGACAAGAAAGTTCTAATCGCATGTCTGACAGTCACAGTTTTGTTGGCTGGTTACGAGACTGCAACAAACTTATCTAACTTAGATTCCCTAATTGCCAGAGTCTCTTGTAGCACTATTATATGTACCTGCTCGGCCCAATCCAACTAATTGGGATCGTTCATCCTCTATGAAAATCCTGCAATATTTTAAAACATGGCAAACAGATGTCTTGCAGAAACCTTAAGATGTAAAATATGTCTTCCTTTCAGGTCTTATCAAATCATAACCTTTTTGTTGGAGACCCCTTCTAATTGATCTTTCACACCAATTGGGGTATCATACTGCCACATTGTCATAAATGGTCAGTCACGATTGTTAAGAGAAGCAAGTATATAGTAGCAATTTTCAACAAAATGGATGGAAAAAGATAAAGTTAAGAAGCATACCTGGTATTTTGTTGTCGGAGGAGAGAGCTGCTACATCTGCACGAACGTTCACTTGGAAGCAGTATCCTTGGCACTGCGAGCCACGGAGGGCTCTTGCTGAGGCACGCTCGCTTCCGGGAGGAGGCGGAGCCAACCGGCGATCACGTGGGCAATCACGTGACTTTGTGCAGCCTGATAGACCAGCCCAAACCGCCCTTACGGTGTATTTTGTTGTCGGAGGAGAGAGCTGCTACATCTGCACGAACGTTCACTTGGAAGCAGTATCCTTGGCACTGCGAGCCACGGAGGGCTCTTGCTGAGGCACGCTCGCTTCCGGGAGGAGGCGGAGCCAACCGGCGATCACGTGGGCAATCACGTGACTTTGTGCAGCCTGATAGACCAGCCCAAACCGCCCTTGCGGTGTATTTTGTTGTCGGAGGAGAGAGCTGCTACATCTGCACGAACGTTCACTTGGAAGCAGTATCCTTGGCACTGCAAGCCACGGAGGGCTCTTGCTGAGGCACGCTCGCTTCCGGGAGGAGGCGGAGCCAACCGGCGATCACGTGGGCAATTACGTGACTTTGTGCAGCCTGATAGACCAGCCCAAACCGCCCTTGCGGTGTATTTTGTTGTCGGAGGAGAGAGCTGCTACATCTGCACAAACGTTCACTTGGAAGCAGTATCCTTGGCACTGCGAGCCACGGAGGGCTCTTGCTGAGGCACGCTCGCTTCTGGGAGGAGGCGGAGCCAACCAGCGATCACGTGGGCAATCACGTGACTTTGTGCAGCCTGATAGACCAGCCCAAACCGCCCTTGCGGTGTATTTTGTTGTCGGAGGAGAGAGCTGCTACATCTGCACGAACGTTCACTTGGAAGCAGTATCCTTGGCACTGCGAGCCACGGAGGGCTCTTGCTGAGGCACGCTCGCTTCCGGGAGGAGGCAGAGCCAACCGGCGATCACGTGGGCAATCACGTGACTTTGTGCAGCCTGATAGACCAGCCCAAACCACCCTTGCGGCGTTAAGCCCGTCCGCGGAGTAAAGGGCGTTGCAGTCTGTCTTTAGCTGTACTGTTTTGCTGCTGTTTGGCTCTGGGTGGCGCAGGAAGCCCGGCTGGGTCTCATTTACTAAGAATTAGTTACAGGGGTCAACAGTTGCTCTTAGCTGGACACTGGGGAGGAGAGACGGACTCTGGCTGCTCCTCAAGCCATCGGGCGTTCCCAAGGTGATGCTTTTATATATATGTGATACTGATTTTAAAAGTAATTGACAAGCATTAGATGCTCTTTTAATCGCATATCTTTTGTTCCCAGCTACGGTTTTTATTGCTTTTACTCATAGCCACTTCGGAGATATCATCATTAATACATAGAGGTTGCGAGCTGTGCTCCCCTCTGTAAGTAACTTAGTATCTGTGCATTTACTTTTAACATGCCCGCACTTAGAAGTGGGTTTGAAACTGTTGAGAACCAAGCACTTACAATAGAGGTTCAACCTGGCTCCGGGAGGCTAAGCGAGGCACCTGTGTACACAAATCTTACTGGAAATATGCCTAACCCTATTTTAGCTGTGGATAAGACTAAAGAAAAGTCTATTTTAAGTATTGAAGGGGGTCAAAGGAGCTCCTCTTCTACCGACCTCGTAGTGTCTGATGTCGTAGCCCCTAGCAATGGGGATATGGAGTTAGTAGATTCCGAATTTAATGGGGTCCATAGGGACAAACCAGAATTTAGACAGGAACTTACAGATGAAGAATGCCTCCAACAAAGGTTTATTGTTACTAAAAAGGTAGTCCGCTATCACGCTTCTACCCCCTTCGGAGGAAGATTTTGAATAGTAAAACACAAGCTGGAGAAGGTTTAGAATCGTTACCTTGGAAGGGTATAAACCCATCCGGATTCATGCAATTTTCACATATTTCGCCAGCTACATTCATTTTTGGAAAGGAGAATAAAGATAATGTGCAGTCTCCCATAAATTCTCCAAGGATAGAAACCCTTAAACTAAATGATGGGGGGGTCCATCCTAAATGGACTTCTAGTCGGCCTTAGTATAATCCGAATCAACCTATTGGGGAAAGCGATTTAGATGACTCTTTCTTTACTATGGCAGATGCTACGGGTGTTTTGCTTAAAGAAATTGTGGATTTAGAGCTACCAGCAGGTAGATCTGTGCATAATGGAAAGGGGACAAGGAGTCTATCGGCGGGAGCACCTTCTTACTCAAATCCAGGTGATGAAAACAACTACATAACTGGGAATCAACTAGTGGGTACGCAACAATCTTTGGTTAAATTGCCCATAGAAACAGCCAATTCGTCTATACATAACAAAACAGCCTCTACTCAAACTGATAAAGAGGAGGAAACTATAGTGCAAATGGAAGACAAAGCAACGGATCCCCAGCGATTTCTACGAGAAAACCATGTAGTAGAGGAAAATAAACAAGAAACATCTGGTTTAAGTAGGAAGGAGAGAGGCGATTATTTGTTACCACTCCTATCGAACCTACACATTAGTCTAAATCTGGCCTTGAAAACGCTGGGGGAGTCTCAAGAGACCATGGCGGGCTCTATGATAGGGCAACAAGCGGCTTTCAATCAGCTGGTGTCTCGTCTGGCATTTTTGGAGGGAATAGTAGAGGGCAAGACCATGAAGGAGCATATTATTATAGTCGATGTGACGAATTTAGAAAGGATCAGGACATAAGATTAACTACCATGGATGCAAAAATTACCACTCTGTTGGAAGTTATGCTTTCAGGAGACCGCCCCACTTCATCTAAGAGAGAGCTAGGGGAACGCGATTCCCAGGGCCAAAAAGATAATGAGGACAACAATAATAATTACGGAAAGAAAATGGTTTCTCCCGATAGTCCTTCAACCCTCATAGATGTCATAATGATGGCAACTGAAGGGTGCTCCGAAGATCAGGAGTTGGATAATCACAGTACACAGATGCATACGAGAGTATCCCTTAATGACATAGAACTTTTGAACATCAGTAGTGAAGAAACAAGATCCCCTCAATACACTACACCAATTAAAGGGCTAAAAAGCAAACATAAGACCAAACATAGAGAGAAAAAATCACCAAATCAAGAGCTGGAATTGGAGGCAAAGAGTAACAATGATGGAAGAGTGCCTGTGAATATTTCCGACTATAATATAAATGAGGTGCCCCAATCCCCAGTGGGTAAGCGTAATAAATCTAAAAAGCAGGGGAGGACACTTAAAAAAAGCAAAAACATGCCCAATACAAAAATTAAAGGTAGAAATGCCAACCTTAAAGGAATTAGAAACATCGCGCTTCAGGAAGAGACGGAAGTTAGGGGGGGTCCCAAGAATGCCCATAAGGAAGAGAATCCAGTCCAGGGTGAGAATAATAAAGGCCCGGTGGCTTGTGGGGAAACTATTATAGATGCTAATAAAGAAAAGAATAATTTGCTGAAAAGTGGATTTGAGCTTATTCAAACCAAACAAACACAGATGACAGCTTTTGGCACAATAATTAGCACGAAACACGCCCGAACATCTGTAGGCACACAACAAGTCAAATTCCCCACGGTTTCCCAAGAAACTCTGCCGGCTGTAAATAATACTACCAATCCCGTTAAGGGGTTGACCGAATCGTGTGGGAGGGATAGTGGTTCTACTGCTAATATTATGGAAAGAAATCCCCAAAATAAACAACCCCCAAAAATACAAGAGCCGGAAGATGATGCTATGAGCCCTTCTGGAGTAGATCATACAAAGAAGCAATCCACTGTGATTCAGGCCCCTACTAAGCTCTGTACAGGGAAAATAGTGGGTTGGATTAACAATAATATAACAGACTCACAGGTTAACTTGAACAGAACTCATCTTTTAAATCTGTTTAAAAAGATCCCTGTGCTACGAGCTATAACAACAGATGATATAGATGCCATATCTCTTCCTAACAGCAACAACCACAGAATGGTAAGTTGCTTTCACTCGGAAATGGTAGCAGATATGGTGCGTGCCCAAGAAAAAAATCTTAATTCTTTGGGCTATGATCTACTCTCATTAGCAGATAAGAAAGAGGCCAATAATTTTCTTGAATATCAGGAACCGAATAACAGTCAAATCAAACAAATTATTCAACTTGATAATAATAAATTAGAAAATTTGGGCCCAGGATTGGCACTGATTTCAAGCCTCCTGAATAATAATCAGGATTGGTCATGGCTACAACCGGCACTCAAAACCCTGGAAACATTTAGACAAGACAAGAGGTGTTCCTAACTATATAGAGATTGAGGTGATCTCTTGGAATTCTTGTGGGGTAATCAATCTCAATATGTTTCTGAATAAAAGGGAAAATTATGTACGCCCCCGTATCTATTTCTTACAGGAAACTATGATGCTTTCAGATATGCACATAGAAGGTTTCTACACTTTTTCTTCAGTAGCTACCAGGGGTCAGCTGGGCAGACCCAGCGGAGGCCTGATTATTGCCATCGATCGTAACTTGGGGTTCGTAGGTGAGGTGATATTTAGGAGTAACTGGCTTCTGGCTCTTATGCTATCTAGGGAGAATAATTTAGAGTCGATACTCCTTTTGAACCTCTATTGGAATCCGCTAAAAGTAGACATTGAGGAAGTGGAGGACTCTCTAGATATAATCTTGGGAAATTGGTTCGAGAAAGGGTTTGGAAATCGCATTATTTTGGGAGGGGATTTCAACTCAGCTTGTGCCGATGGTTCGGTGCTTAATGAAAGAGGGGTATTACCTAGACTTCTTAGTACGACTACAAAAAGAGGTATAAGGTGGGACAATTATTTAGATAACTGGGATTTGGGTCTTTTAGACCATGCCTTAGATTGGAATCTTCCTAAACATACTTGGAAAAGAGGAAGTAAGAGCTCTAGAATTGATTTCTTCTATGTATCTAATGGCTGGAAGCAAGCTTGTGGAAAACTATCACATATGGAGGTCGAGTTCAGCGACCACGTTCCCTTATGTTTTTCTCTCTTCATCCCCGACAGGAGTATTCTTATCAATCCCATGTTGCAGGGTTTAGAGGTGGGAAACAATGGGAGAAGGGTTACTTGGAATAAGAAAATAATTAAGAAATTTAATACCTTGGTGTTGGAAAATTTGTCACAGGTGCAGCTTCAAAGTATCAGGGGGGATGACATTGAGTTGGGAGGTTCCTACTATAATATTATTTTGTCATGTGTTTATAAAATTAGTAGGGCCAGAGATCTGGGGGTGCCGACACCGAGGGTGCGGGCGGCTGATCCCAGAATTCAAAAAGCCAAGCATACTAAATATAGGGAAATTAAAGCCTTGAAAAAAGTGTCTATTCCTTTCGCGGAATTTAGGCTGAAAAAGAAAAAGATAATTCAGAACTATAAAAACTTTATCAAGTCTCTTAGAATGGATCACTATCACGAAACACATCAACTGATGATGTATAATCTATGCAAGGGCAGAGAGGTTAAATTTTGGTCTATCATCAACTCCATACTAACGCCTTCTAAAGATAAATTAGACTGCCCCATTCAAGCGGATGTGTGGACTCTCTTTTATAAAGCAAAGTTCGCTCTACTCGCTAATCTCTCTAGGGAACAGGATGTGAACTTGGGCCCTGCGGTTGTAAGTGAGTGTTTGTGGGATATAGAGGATATCAAATGGGCCATCAACAAGCTCAAACCTTCTAGAGCACCGGGCCCCGATGGTATTCCCCCCTTTGTTATAAAGGCGGCCCCAGAAATGTGGGCTAAGTTACTCAAACCCATATTCGATGATGTATTTAAATATCATTCCATCCCTAAAACCTGGTCGCAGAGCATTATAATTCCTATCTACAAAAAAGGGGATGTCCTAAATCCACAGAACTACAGGCCTATTGCACTGTTAGATGCAGCGAGCAAAGTCTTTGGCATTTTGCTTTTGAGGGACCTTAATAAGGTTATTAGAGGGAAGGCCTGCTATAGTAAATTCCAGGTTGGTTTCAGAGAAGGCTTGGGAACCGACCTAAATGGGATGATTTTGGCTCATCTAAGAGATACAGTTCACCAAACTAAAATGGGAGATGTATACATGGCTTCCCTGGACCTCTCTAATGCCTTTGATGGGGTTATTAGAGCAAGATTGTGGACAAAAATGTTAGCTATGAATGTTCCACGCAAGATTGTCCAAATCTTGGCTCTTCTACATAGGAATACCACCGTTAGGGTATGCTTATCACAAGAAGGTTCCCTATCCGAGGCAGTTGATACTGAGGTTGGGGTCAAGCAGGGCTGCTCCCTTGCACCCACGCTCTTTAACCTGTACGTTAGCGATGTGGAGGACATGTGGCAGGGCCCTTCCATTGCTCCGGTCAGGTTGGGTAGCTTGGCTATCGAGTGGATGGCCTTCGCAGATGACTTTATCCTCTTTGATCGTACCCCGAGAGGCCTTCGCAGAAGGATGGATATTTTTTACCAATATGCACTGGCGAATAATCTCTCCCCCAACGCTTCGAAATCCCAAACGATTGTAATTTCTAGGAAAAGAGTTGCCAAACCTTGTATCTGGAAGATGGGAGATAACTCGGTGGAACAGGTTCAGGCCATAACCTATCTAGGTTATCATTTTTCCAACCAATCTAGCTTAAAGATGTGGAAACTGAATCTTGGGGATAAAACAGCTAAACTAAAGAATCAGATGAAGTTTCTGAGGGGAAAGGTCTGTAAATTTTCGCTTCTGCCTATTAGACGATTCTACCTTGCGAAATGTGAACCGGTTCTTTTGTACGGTTTGGACATTTGTACAAAAGACTTGAGTTCTTACCTTAATGTGATCCAGGGGAAATTGTGGAAGGAAGCAATGGGCCTTTCTAGGGCAATCCCCAATTCCATTATTCGGCACGAGTTATGTCTCATATCACTTAAAGCCAGATACTTGTGGAGGCAACTCTCCTCTTTTAGAAAAATATATGATCCTCCGATAAACACTTTATATGAGTTGTTGAATAAGGTTGTCAAAACGGGGACGGTACTATCTATTAAGAGTTTTAGCGATATAATGTTCTTTTTGTTGGAATCGCTGGGACTTTGCTTAGACGATCTGATTCAACGACCGGGACTAGTCAAAAAATCTTTATTTAGGTCAGACTGGGTAGACACAATAAATGATATTGAGTCCCATGTTACCTACAAGGAGTATGCTAAATTTTTGCATGCAAGGGAATCGATTCCTCTATATATTCAAAGATTTCCTTGCCAGAAGGCGAGAACTACATTTATGCGTTTCAGATTTAATCAGATGCCCACTCTAGAAAGAATTTACCATTGGAACCATATAGAAGAAGGATCGAAGGATAATTCTAAAAATCTCGCATGTCGATTTTGTGGAGCGACTGACATGACAGAAACACTTAGGCACCTTCTCCTGACATGCACCCATTTTGGGAATAAAAGATCTCTCTACTTGACAGATAGATTTGAGGGGGATTGGGAAATGTCGAAGAATCTGTTCTGGAGTCGCTGCATGTGGGGTGCAAATATCTCCCTAATCCTCGCATTGAATTCACTCCTACTTAATATTCAGGAGGAACTGGAAGCTAAAAATAATGAATTCAACGACTAGAGACTAGATAGATCCAATGGTATATGAAATGATATACGGTATATGAAATGTAATCTGTATATATTACATATGGAATTTGATTTTATGTCTGGGAACGATTTTAAAAGTTAATAAATGTGTTAAAAATGTTTCTGTTCATAAAATGAAATATATTTTTCTATTTGTTTGGAATGTACTTTATGTTTTATAAGGTTTTATGTAAACTAATCATGCAACAATAAAAAAAAATAAAAAAAAAGCATACCTGGTTGGTAGGCAGATTATCGAGTAGGCTGGTACTCTGCTGTCACCTCTTAGGAAAAGAATGGTCCATCGGAGATCTCTCTCCAGGTTTTACCGATGTCCATGCTCCAAATACCTTATCTGCTACGGGTGTATTTGTCTCCTCCCCTGATGTGGGGGGTAAAAAGCACCCACGTGTTCAATTGAAATAGAACTATCAGGTCTCCAGAATTCACAATGCTTCAACCAGGCCTGGATTTCATATTGACATAACCACACAGTCACCTGAGAATTTGTTATTTGTTACTCCAACCCAGTTTGTCCTTCCAATTCCCTCACTTTGAATCCTAAGCAAACAAAAATAATTATTAAGGCGGTTTAAGGATTTATAGATCAGTGATTCTTAGCTTTCCTTTGCATGCTTTTTCATCAGAGGAAAACCCATCAATATTAATGTGAGTGACGCAGCTTGACAGGGGTAGATGTTTACCTTTGCTGATCACAGCATTAAACACTTGTGTGCCCTGGTTAATATTTATCATAACCCTAATGGTTAATAATTTTGTCATTGATGGTCACATACTTATTTCCCCTGTATCAGCCCTTCGCTACTGCAGATGTCATGCCCTCCAATGATATAATGGGAGGTCATCCAGACCTTGGTCACCAAGGGCACCTGCAACTTAAGTTCTAACTATTTAGGTAGATTATCATTTTCAAAGTCTCAATCACAGTCATTTACTTTAACATGTTAGTAACAATAGGTATTATCAGGGTAAGGGCATTGTGGATATTTTATTTTTAGAGGTTGACCATCCTAAAATGGCTCTATTGGGCAACTTGGAGTAGAAGCTTGATTACTAATACCCCCTTCTACCGTTGGTTTACACAAACCTCTAGGCATTTTTACTGATAAGA
The DNA here is from genome assembly GCF_040938575.1 of Ambystoma mexicanum. Classification (NCBI taxonomy): domain Eukaryota; kingdom Metazoa; phylum Chordata; class Amphibia; order Caudata; family Ambystomatidae; genus Ambystoma; species Ambystoma mexicanum. The sequence continues at coordinate 312,709,076 of NC_090932.1, forward strand.
AAAGCCAAAAGATGAAGGTTGGGATGTTTTGAATCCATTATAACCACTGCCATAGCTCTGGGAAACCCTTCAGAACACTGTTTTCAGCCTTCCAAGCCAGAAGGTGAATGACCATATGTAAATCAGGCTTTGTCCCAGTCGAACTGTTAGATCACATCCCTTTTACTCGAGACCACAAGCATCCCCCAGCCATCTCTCTGCCTCATTGGCCATCATCAATGTGGTGCTTCTAGGGTCTCTAGGCCCAGCAGGTTCTGCACACAGATATACGCATACCTGTCCCACTTTTGTACAGGGTTTCCTGATAGGAGTTTATGCTTTCACACAAGACTCCTTCTGTGAACCAAGGTTAGTAGCAGTCTTATCTTTTATAATGCTCTTGAGCCTGTCTGTTCCCAAATTGCCAAGAGCTATGTGAGCAATAACAGCACTGGTACTTTTTAAATAGGTTAGCTCAGGGCTTGAGGATAGCTTATCTCGCAACTTCTTTCTTTCAACATCGCAACTCATTAGGAGAGGATCATCCGTAACTCGGAATTTAAACTTTTTCGAAGTTGCTAATATATTTGCTCACCTTCCAGAAATGTTCTGCCCCCCCTATTTTAGTTTCAAGATCATCCAGTGCGTGCGTCCGTAATGGAAGAATCAATAGAGCCAATGTGACAACAAACCTTTCCTTTTCCCCATATTGCTCTGGCCTTCTCCACCTCCGACCATCCGAGTGGAGCTCTAAAACAAGAAAAAGCAGGATTTGTGCACAACTAAAATTCACTCCCATTGCTCATATTCCGCAAGAGTAAGTAAAGGCCTCACAGACCCAGGGAATTCTTGAATGGGACTCTAGTCGAACAATCCTCCCACCCCTAAAGTTTTTTTTTTTTTAAATCATTTTATTTATTATTTCAGAATAAACCGTACAACAGAAAGGTGACATCAACATATCCATAACTTTAGGGATTTGCACTCAGATTACAAAATGCATAAATTAATCAAGCAATCAAATATAACAATGTTGAGATACATAAAAGCAAGTCCTTATTAAACTACTACAAATCTCTATCCCACCGTAAAAATTCTAAAAACCGACTACTACAGACAATACAACATCAATAAACACAACACAAAATACTATATAGAAATCACAACAATCCCCCAATTACGTCATATAGAGAATAAATAATGTGGTTAATGAGCATCAACCATATAATTCATTAAAAGTACCCCATGTTCGAAGATAATGCTCCTCTCGCTTCTGTTTCGTTAACATCACTTTCTCATGGCAAGACAAAGTACGGACATCTAACAGCCAATCTTCCACATTAGGCTTTTTTCTTGATTTCCAAACTTTTAATATTTGTTTAGTCGCTATTACCAATACCCTGTTGATCCATTCCGTTCTTGCTTTGGCCTCATCTCCTCTCTCCTTGCTTGATAACAAAATCGTCGAATAACATGTACGTGGTAGGGAGTCCTCCAGTATAATTTCCAATCTATTCAGGACTTCACTCCAAAAGGCGGATACCCTTGAGCATGTCCATAGCATATGAAGCAAGGTCCCCTCATGAAGACCACACCCCCAACAGACATCATTATCTAATAGTCCTAGTTTGGCCATTCGAGCAGGGGTCCAATACAATCTACATAGAATCCTTTGCCTAACATACCTTAGTCCCAAATACATTTTCGATTGCACACCTACACGATGCAGGCTCTCCCATTCTTCACTGGAATGTCCATACCCAGTTCCTCCACCGAAGCCAGTTTTTCCCACGCTTCCCTGTGCGAGTCTTCCATTGTCATTAGTCTCATGTACGTTGAGACAGCACATGGAAGAGAGCGGACAACCTCACAGACCGCGGGTTTCTCTTTCATGGGATACCCTAGCATTCCCTGCTGTTCATTCAAAAGAACCTTTAGGTCCCCATAACGTGCACGTTCCCTACCCCATATCCCGAAAGATTCTCTAAGACGTTCAAAGGAAATCATATGACCACCTTCCCAGACATCACGTATCCTCAGTATACCTTTTTTGATACAGCTTTGCCAACTCAAAGTTTTATTAGCTATCTGTAGCCCTGCATTATACCATAGGGATGCGTCGTAGTGTTGTAGAGGAGGTCCCAGATATGACCTGCACCCCTGCCCCCATTGCGAGTTGCCAGTAAGGTACTCGCCGTGGTACGTGACGTATGAGGAGCAAATGAACCAACAGAGAGCCGCACTGGGACTCTGCCCCTTGTACGTAAGGAAATCAATACCGGTTGAAGCAGCCATAACGCGACAACCCTAGGCAGCAAAATACCCTATCTGACAGCCATACCAGCCACTGATACGAAATGGGGAATACCTGCACACGGTCCACGAGGAGACCCCTAATGCCTTAATGGAAGGCCAATGAAAATAAACCAAGGGCCCGAGCAGCCCCGAGAACAAACAGACTTGGCTACTGAAAGCACGAATGCCAGTACTAGTAACTGCAAGGATAATGATAATGGATGCAGGGGGAAGACACTGTTAAAAGGTAAGAGAATGGTGCCATAAGACAAGATAGAAGCAACCGCCCTGCTGAATGTGTGTAAATAAGCTTGAAATGCAAGAGGCTAAGAAATCGATACTGCTTGCAATGCCTAGTAGAAGAGTAGAGCGGCAAGCGCCAACCATATATCTACCTCAATACTGCACAATGTACACGTGCGACTCCATTTTGTGAAAGCAGAAATGTACCCAGGCGGCCAAAGGCCTGACAGGCCGAGTTTAGAAACCCAGCAAAGACCAGAGAAGGAGCGGAATCGAAACTCAACAAAGAGAGGCTTATGCCGGGGAGATCGAGGTCAACCAGAGAAGGGGAGGTGAGCATGAGCTCACGAGACTCCAACTACAGAGAATACCAGCCCACCCGTGAAGGTCAAGATAAGAGAGGCCCATGCAGGTAGCCAAGTGCACACAGAATTAAATGCACAAAAGGTTGGAAACTGAGGCAGATTCACGGTGAACCAGACAGGCGCGAAGATGTACCACCGCCTGATGCCATCCAGAACCAGGGGGTGCCCTAACTTTTCCTGATAAGAGACTACAGATCCGAGGCCATACCCAGCCAACTAATTGACACACTGATTGATGGAAGGGAGGAAGGGTGAATCTTGGGACACTAGGCACCTGGGTGTCTACTCTAAAGCTGCTAATTAAAATGGAGATTTATGTTTAGGGGTGTAACTTGCCCAATCACAAGGGACCATGTAATTTAGGGTCCTATAGACACTGTAACCAATGAGACGTCGTACTTGTAGTGATGTCAATCATGTGTAGCGTAGAGAGAAGGGCGTAGACGCCCACCCGATAAGAGTTATCTAATCCACTTGCGTTATTTCCATATACAGATATAGCACCTATACTTAAGTTACCTTTCCCAACCAATTGTATTGCATGATAATTTTTTGTAGAATTAGACATCAATGATGACAGATTTTGCCCATAAAAAAGGCTGTTTGACTAATGTTCGAGGAAGTCGGGGTGAGGCAGGTGTTCGTGATGCTGCTAATTTCCATAAGCTGATGTATGTATCATTAAATGTACTTCCCTTTGCCAATTTACTGAGTCCTGATTATTGAACCTTGCTGGAGAATGTGAATCCTGCACTCTGTCCTCGCATGGTGCAGCTATCTTGTATTACTAGTTTTCGAGGGTGAATACTGACCAATGGGCCTGTCAGTAATTTCCTCTCCTCATCAACACTTGGTAGCAGAGGATGGTTACGGCCATCGATTAGTGATAATCGATTAATATAGTTATAATACACCATTAAACCGACGGCACAAAGTAACTCTGGGCCTTCGGTTACATCACAAGTCCTTTTGCCATTCCGGCTGAGTAAGCTGAGAAGCTCCCCGTGGACAATGATAGTGTAAAACTCCAAAAAATCTACAGTGGGTCTGAAGGAACCCGCCTTTCCAAGCACAACCCTTTTCATTCCCACAGGCAGCGGTTCGGACGAAAACCCTAAAAGCAGGAAGAGAAAGGGGTGGTGATCCTGAAGGTCCAGAGAGGAAAAGAGGCGATCGGTGAGTGAAACAATGAAAACTTGTTATCCTGGCAAAGGTCTTATAGGCCTTAGAGTAAGAAGAGGAAAGGTAACAGAGGGTAGCGGAGAAAAAATAAAGCAGCTAGAAGCAGAGAAAAACTGTAAACCAGAGGGGGCACCTGAAAGTAAAACATAAAGGATACCGGGGGGGCACCCGAGAAAAAAACTGTAAATTAGGGGGGCACCTGAGATTAAAACTGTAAGGAATACCGGGGGGGCACCTGAGAGAAAACTGTAAAATTAGCCTTGTTCCTGCGCTTTAAAGCGGGGTCAGAAGGAACTTGAACCCAGAGCCCACAGAGGGGGGACTTTAGGCTACGATGACGTTTAAAGACGTCATAAAGGGGTTAGTTCAAATCCCATGATGGGGTAACAATTAGAAGGCAGGTACACGTATGACCAGCTGGTGTCTGTCTGGTCTGTCAAGCGTCAGTCCTATATGTTTTTTTATGTCCTTTATATGTCAAATGTGAAATTTTTGTACTATTGATTAATTGCAATGCATTTTGGTTTTACGCGATTCCGTAATTGAGAGGAAATCGCCACTGAATTGAGAAGTGTTGAGCGAAACTTCTGGTGTAGAGCTTGGCGGAAAAGTTGGATTGGAGCTTGCATATGTGGTGCTCGCTCATAGTAGTAAAAAGTTAAAAACTGTGTGAATATTGTTGGAGACGAAACTAAGAATGGAGGAAGTTACCCCGCTTGCACACCTATGCAAGCAGTTGCCAAAGCACGCAACAAAATTGAAGAAATATAGCCAGGAATGGGTTAAGGGCACCGCAAATAAAATGTTTATGCTGTGGCCCCAAAATGGGTCATTGTCAAAGGCTGTTTTACAGCACATGACCACCTTCCTACATGCCACATATAACGGGAAGAAGCTCGAAAAACGCCTTGCTGTTCACGAGCTTTGGAAAATGTTTGAACAAGCAAAAGAAGAAGAACCCCCCGCAGACTGGATATTGTCAGGCCGATTCATGTAATTCCTCACAAAAGTGTTGCACGCGGCTGGCGCACAGCGTGCCCGTGCGAATGTCTGCGCCAGCTGCGTGTGATAAAATCAATTTCCGTGCACAGCGTATTCATGGATTCTCGCCTCCAAAAGCAGACGTGGTGCAGAGTGGCGCAGCGAGCCTGCAGCAGCGCCAGTTACGCCCCCAAGAACGCCTTCGCGCAAGGAAAAGCCATCAAGATCGCAAAACCATCGCAAAGGGCTGCGCCAGCCCTGGACCAGTTCACCGGACTGGCAAACAGCAAACGCAAAGCGGGGAAAGTGTATTACGGGTTTCGGGAACACGCCGTGCGCAAGAAGTTTCACACGCGATCGTGCCTGGGGGAGCGTGTGCGTGTATTTCAGGGGTGCGTGAGAAGTTTCACACGCGATTGGGCTGGGTACGTGTATTTCAGGGGTGCGTGAGAAGTTTCACACGCGATTGGGCTGGGTACGTGCATTTCAGGTGTGCGCGGGAAGTTTTACACACGATTGGGCTGGGTGCGGGTATTTCAGGGGTGCGCGAGAAGTTTCACACGCGATCGGGCCTGGGGGAGTGTGTGTGTGTATTTCAGGGGTGCGCGGGAAGTTTTACACGCGATTGGGCTGGGTGCGGGTATTTCAGGGGTGCGCAAGAAGTTTTACACGCGATTGGGCTGGGTGCGGGTATGTCAGGGGTGCGCGAGAAGTTTCACACGCGATTGGGCTGGGTGCGTGTATTTCAGGGGTGCGCGGGAAGTTTACACGCGATTGGGCTGTGTGCGTGTATTTCAGGGGTGCGCGGGAAGTTTCACACACGATTGGACTGGGTACGTGTATTCCAGGGGTGCGCGGAAAATTTTACACGCGATCGGGCTGGGTGCGTGTATTTCAGGGGTGCGCAGGAAGTTTTACACGCTCGCCTACAACACGTATTCATGGAATCGAACGTGGCCAATCCAGAAACACGTACGCCAGCAGGAAGTAGGCGTACATCGACCCACACAGCATAAAAGTGCACGCAAACAACAAACAAGCTCAGACGCCAGGATGAATATACCGTTCCTAGCAGCAGTGGCCGTGGGATACCGCAGGAGGAGGAGGATAGTCAGGGCCAGAATTTTTACACCCAGAACCAGCCTTTTTGGGATGCCTGATGACCATGTGTATGGGAGGTACAGGTTTCCACCTCACATAATACTCAACCTGGTCAGTGAGTGGGAGGATGGCCTCACATCAACCACCCTGTGCTCCCAAGCACTCAGCCCCCTGGAGAAGGTCCTTAATGTACTGCACTTCTTGGCCACTGGATCATTTCAGCGGACAAGTGCCATAGTGGGGGGTGGTGTCACAGGCCACGCAGTCACGCTGCCTACACCAGGTCTTGGCCATCATCATTGCACGCCCATCAGTCCGCAGGCACATATACCTGCCCAGAACACCTGCAGAAAGGCAGGCTGTCGCCCAGGATTTCTACGGGGTGGCACAATTCCCCAAAGTGCTAGGTGCCATTGATTGCACCCATGTAGCTCTACGTCCCCCCAGGGCAACTGAGCACATCTATCGAAACCGCAAGCACTGGCATTCCATCAACGTCCAGGTAGTATGTGATGCCAAGGGAATCATCACCTCAGTATACGCCAACTATCCAGGCTCCACACACGACAGTTTCATCTACAGAATGTCTACCCTAAACCGGGACATAGAAGCTGGGCGGCATGGCGATACATGGCTGCTCGGTGAGTATAAATGCCACTGCGCATGCATGCATGTCAGATACTGAGTAATGTCACAACCCCACTAATGATACCCATCACCACCTCCCCAGAGGACAGTGCCTACCCTCTCAGCACCCACGTGATGACGCCAATTCGGAACCCCACCACGCCACCCCAGGTAAGATACAACACAGCCCGCATTGCAACCCGGGGCATCGTGGAGCGCACATTCGGAGTGCTCAAGTCACGCTTCCGCTCCCTTGACCGTTCTGGCGGGCAGCTGTTATACGCTCCCCCAGTAGTGTGCAGGATCATAGTGGCAGCATGTGTCCTGCACAACGTTGCAACACGCCGGGGCCTGGCCGTGGACATGGTGGTGCCCCCACATCCCCAACCACATGCATGCCCACTGCACATGGGAGGGGAAAGGGCACGGGGTGAGGCAGCCGGTACGCAGCTTGTGGCTAATTACTTCACATAAAATCACACCCCTGCGGAGTGCACACAGCACTGGCACATACCAGCTGACAATCAATGATGATTGTAACTGACAATTATGATGTGTCAATGGACAGTCAACTGTCACAACCATACGAGCCTGAGATTGTACATCTGGAAGTGTTCCATTGTGTGCTTCCCTACCTACACAAACACCACCAATGCTGTGTTCAAAAGACACACTTCTATGCTGCTAAAATCATTACCCCCTTGCAAGATACAACATGACAACAGTGCCATGTCACCCAACCCCTCCCCAGCACCGCCACCCAACACACCATGGCATGACATGCCATGTGAGAGCAAACAAAGTCATCCCCCAAACATGACACGTGTCACAAAGTACAGTGTCCCTAATGGGAACTGGCCACAAACAATATGCCCACATAAATGTAGAAATAACAACACACATGACCAAATACTTACCACAATACAATCTACATAGCATAAACATGACAGTACTAAGGTAAAGGATACAAAGTCTTACAACATGAGAATGCCAGCACATCCACCACCTCCAACTGTACAGTGTTGTTGCCACGCACATCTGGAAGTCCACTGCTCACAACATGAACTCCATCTCCAAAGTGGACGGCCTTGTGAAGACATGAGGAATGAACCTGCAAATTAGGAGGGAGACATGGATGCACAAGCACACATCAATACACCATGCAGTGCACAATACAACAACAATATGCACTAGGAATGTACACACAGCATTGACTACAGACTGCCCACACATGTCGTGGGAGTCCAACGTCACTGTGTAAGTCACTGTCACTTGGGCACACCCTTTGCAAGCCCATGGAAACAGGAAGCAGGAGGGGTGTGTGTCTCACGAACCCAAGCATCTAACCCAAACTCAGGGCAAGCCTGCATGTGCCCAGCCGGAATACAGTGGATGCCCACGGGAGCCGCACAAGGCAACACACTGCAACAAAAATCAAAAATGGCCATGTGTGGGCCAGGGGGGTGGGGGAGGCCACCCAGGAGGTCCGAGGACAGGGTGCCCACCAACAGCCACCTGTGTGAATGTTGGGGAAAAAAAACACCTCCATGGGCTCATGGCCTGCACGGCTACTAAATCGTGAGAGATTCACTGCTGGATTCGCTCTCCTCAACCTCTGCTGCTGCTGCCACAGGAGGTGGTGGTGCTATGGGAGTCAGCCCACGCAAAGCCCTAGTTTGGTCCTCCATGGCAGCAAGCATGCGGGTGTGGAAGGCCTCGTTCTGGAGGGATATGGTGCGGAGATCCCCATGCAACACCCGACGTGTTGCCCGGACCTCTGCCCGAGTTGCCCGGGCCTCCGCCCGAGTTGCCTGCATCTCTGCTGAGAGCGTACGGGTGACACGCTCCAGCAGATGTTCCGTCCTGGTGACAGTGGAAGCCTCAAGGTCCACAAGTGTCTGCCTGAGGTGCCGGACCTCTCCCCTCAGGGCTTCCCTCTGTCCCTGGGCATCTAGAGAAATTGATTCCCTCAGATTGTCCAGGGCCACCTGTCTGTCCCTGTTGAATGCCAACATGTCCTCCCTGACTGATTGGCAAATGGAGTCTGTTGCCTGCTGTAGTAGCTCCATCTGCCTTTCTGGCGGGACAATGGAAGTGGCCACCCTCTCCATGGCTTGAGCAATCATTTCTGATGATGCTGCCTGTTGGTTGGCCATACCGTATATGAATTTCTCCCATGTGGTATTGCCCGGTGGCGGAAGGCCACCGCGTTGGCGGGCACCACACCTGTGTGGGGCAAGGCGAACTGCGCCTTGCTGTGTCGGCACTGCCTGAGGCTGCAGGACTGGATTTCCCCTCTGATCTGCTGGCCCAGGAACAGGATCAGATGTTGCGGAGTGTGGCCCTGCATCCATAACCACCACAGGCGCACCTACCAACACTGACATCCCCATAGTGGGCTCTACCCCTGGTGCAGGTGGGTCGGACAGAACAGTATCCCTTCCATGAACACATACCTGCGAATCCACATAGGTCTCCTCCGAATCAACACCTGAAAAGAGTTCTGGGGATGTGCAACCAGGGACACCCCTGGACAGTATGGCCTGCAGCAAGAGAGGGTTCTCCCCCACCACCAAACCACGTCCCCCACTGGTGCCTGGTCGTGCTTCAGATCCCTCCTGGGTCTGCACCATCTCCTCACCCTCAACAGCATCAAGTGCGTCATCCTCTGCAAAAACATGAAAGACAAAAAATGGAAACAGGCATTAGCACCATGGCACGCAATTAGGCCAGACAAGCTACAATACCAGTACTTGATTTACACATGTCCCACATGACTATAACCCTCCCATGCATGCACTGTCCATGAGTTGGAAGGGGAGGAAAATGTCAGACACTGATGACACCAAGATGGAAGAGCAACACATTAGCTGCATGCTGGCTAGCAGTGCCATCACACATTGGCCTGAGAGTGGCATGTCCAATACACATACATGACACATGCCATCACACAGATGGCATGTACCATAGGCATGTCATATATGTGACAATAGGGCAGAGTGATGCGCAGTAGAACCGGGTGAATTTCAACAATCAGCCTGAATGAACACAGCTAAATACGGAACAATGTTGTTGCAAGATGCCACTTCAAGGGCAACTGGCGCGATGTAGTGCAAAATGCCTACTGTGGGCAGAAGGGATACTGTAATACCCAAATCCCGGTGCGCCGAATGCATTGGATGAAGCACATGGGTGGCCCAAAACACTCAGGCACACACACCCTGACCTGGCACTCAACCAGAACCCCTCCCACAAACAACATACACATGGATCACACACACATGCATGTGCACTCACCGGACAATGCCTCGTAATCTGGCAGTTCTCCCACACCTTGGATCTGCTCCTCTGTGACGTAGGTCCCAGCAACATGCTCATGTAGAGTGAGTTCAATGTCCTCTTGTGGAGACCCACCTCCAGTCACCAGAGTTGCGGCATGACTTGAGGCCAGCTTTTTCTTTGGCCTGCGCTTAAGGTCGTTCCAGCGCTTGTAGCACTCAACAGCTGTGCGCCTCACAAACCCAAGGGCACTTATGCTGTCCGCGATGGACTGCCAGTGTGCCTGACGTCGAGCAGGTGTGATCCTACACCCTGAAGTGACCAACATTACGGCGTCATGTTCGGACACATACTGCACAAGTGCATCCAGTTCGGCATCATTGAAGCTAGGTTTCCTTGGCGTCCCGGACCGTGTAGCCGTGTGGGGGTCATCAGCCTGTACTGGACCAGCACTCTTCCTCTTTCTTTTTGTGGGTGGTGGGGATCCGGTGTGCCCTACGCCGCTCTGGACACTAGAGGCAGGAGCACTGGTGGACTGTGTAGTAGTAGTGTGCGATGGCACACTGACCACATGACTTTCTGCAGGCATTAGCTGAAGTGTGATGATGGCAGGGGAAACCTCAGTCTGATGTACCGGGACCAACACTGTCCTGGCTGGGAGAGTCAGAGCTGGGGTGGACGGAGCTGCAGCTGCCCCTGCAGCCTCCCCACCCCACCTACTCGGGGCAGTAGATGACATGGCTGCCCCTGTGCCACGTGGCCCGGTGACACTGGCTTGCGCCGCCACCCGTGGCCTAAACTTGGCGACCTGGAAGTCAGCCTGGGAGTCACCCTGTGCTAGGTCAGGTGCCACAACGGGCCGGTCCAACAAGGGCTGAGCAGGGATGGTGTCAGCCACGTTTCCCTCAACCATGGGGGGGGGTGTGTGTCCCTGACTGGTCCTCCACACGTGGGGGGCTAGGGGTAGTCTGCAAATCCTGGCCACGTCCCCTACCGCGCCCACCACACCCACCTCTTGAGGCTCTGCCACCTTTGCCACCCTTACCGCTTGCTCGCCTCCCAGCCATGGCACTGATGGAGTTGTGCATATGGGAGTTGCAGTAGACAATTGTCCTGGGCAATTGGGGGTCAAAGGGGTAGGGTACTAGATGGAATTCGTACCCAAGTGCTCTAGCAAGGCTGTATGGAACCCCTGGGGAAATATGACGGGTCACGCAACGCACAGGCACCCCTAAAACAGAAAATGACGTGCACGCGACCCCTCGTAGACCACGTGCGTGGGAAAAGGAACCCGCACTACGCTGTGGCACCCAGAAACACAAAAATGAACGTATGTGTGTCACACGCAGCCTACAATGACCTCTGAAGGGGTACGCTACACGCGGGGCTAGCACAGTTGGTAAATACGTGCGCGACTCACCGTCTGCCTGGGAAAAGAGCGTGAAAAAAACGCGCGTGTGCGCTTTGGCAACACCCACACCAAAAGAAGATTTGTACACTGTCTGAGGAGACAGGACAAAAGGAGAAGTCAACGCCTCCATGGGCTCCATGGGCTCATGGCCTGCACGGCTACTAAATCGTGGGAGATTCACTGCTGGATTCGCTCTCCTCAACCTCTGCTGCTGCTGCCACAGGAGGTGGTGGTGCTATGGGAGTCAGCCCACGCAAAGCCCTAGTTTGGTCCTCCATGGCAGCAAGCATGCGGGTGTGGAAGGCCTCGTTCTGGAGGGATATGGTGCGGAGATCCCCATGCAACACCCGACGTGTTGCCCGGACCTCTGCCCGAGTTGCCCGGGCCTCCGCCCGAGTTGCCTGCATCCCTGCTGAGAGCGTACGGGTGACGCGCTCCAGCAGCTGTTCCGTCCTGGTGACAGTGGAAGCCTCAAGGTCCACAAGAGTCTGCCTGAGGTGCCGGACCTCTCTCCTCAGGGCTTCCCTCTGTCCCTGGGCATCTAGAGAAATTGATTCCCTCAGATTGTCCAGGGCCGCCTGTCTGTCCCTGTTGGACGCCAACATGTCCTCCCTGACTGATTGGCAAATTGAGTCTGTTGCCTGCTGTAGTAGCTCCATCTGCCTTTCTGGGGGGACAATGGAAGTGGCCACCCTCTCCATGGCTTGAGCAATCATTTCTGATGATGCTGCCTGTTGGTTGGCCATACCGTATATGGATTGCTCCCATGCGGTATTGCCCGGTGGCGGACGGCCACCGCGTTGGCGGGCACCACACCTGTCTGGGGCAAGGCGAACTGCGCCTTGCTGTGTCGGCACTGCCTGAGGCTGCAGGACTGCATTTCCCCTCTGATCTGCTGGCCCAGGAACAGGATCAGATGTTGCGGAGTGTGGCCCTGCATCCGTAACCACCACAGGCGCACCTACCAACACTGACATCCCAATAGTGGGCTCTACCCCTGGTGCAGGTGGGTCGGACAGAACAGTATCCCTTCCATGAACACATACCTGCGAATCCACATAGGTCTCCTCCGAATCAACACCTGAAAAGAGTTCTGGGCAGGTGCAGCCAGGGACACCCCTGGACAGTATGGCCTGCAGCAAGAGAGGGTTCTCCCCCACCACCAAACCACGTCCCCCACTGGTGCCTGGTCGTGCTTCAGATCCCTCCTGGGTCTGCACCATCTCCTCACCCTCAACAGCATCAAGTGCGTCATCCTCTGCAAAAACATGAAAGACAAAAAATGGAAACAGGCATTAGCACCATGGCACGCAATTAGGCCAGACAAGCTACAGTACCAGTACTTGATTTACTCATGTCCCACATGACTATAACCCTCCCATGCATGCACTGTCCATGAGTTGGAAGGGGAGGAAAATGTCAGACACTGATGACACCAAGATGGAAGAGCAACACATTAGCTGCATGCTGGCTAGCAGTGCCATCACACATTGGCCTGGGAGTGGCATGTCCAATACACATACATGACACATGCCATCACACAGATGGCATGTACCATAGGCATGTCATATATGTGACAATAGGGCAGAGTAATGCGCAGTAGAACCGGGTGAATTTCAACAATCAGCCTGAATGAACACAGCTAAATACAGAACAATGTTGTTGCAAGATGCCACTTCAAGGGCAACTGGCGCGATGTAGTGCAAAATGCCTACTGTGGGCAGAAGGGATTCTGTAATACCCAAATCCCGGTGCGCCGAATGCATTGGATGAAGCACATGGGTGGCCCAAAACACTCAGGCACACACACCCTGACCTGGCACTCAACCAGAACCCCTCCCACAAACAACATACACATGGATCACACACACATGCATGTGCACTCACTGGACAATGCCTCGTAATCTGGCAGTTCTCCCACACCTTGAATCTGCTCCTCTGTGGCGTAGGTCCCAGCAACATGCTCATGTAGAGTGAGTTCAATGTCCTCTTGTGGAGACCCACCTCCAGTCACCAGAGTTGCGGCATGACTTGAGGCCAGCTTTTTCTTTGGCCTGCGCTTAAGGTCGTTCCAGCGCTTGTAGCACTCAACAGCTGTGCGCCTCACAAACCCAAGGGCACTTATGCTGTCCGCGATGGACTGCCAGTGTGCCTGACGTCGAGCAGGTGTGATCCTACGCCCTGAAGTGACCAACATTATGGCGTCATGTTCGGACACATACTGCACAAGTGCATCCAGTTCGGCATCATTGAAGCTAGGCTTCCTTGGCGTGCCGGACCGTGTAGCCGTGTCGGGGTCATCAGCCTGTACTGGATGAGCACTCTTCCTCTTTCTTTTTGTGGGTGGTGGGGATCCGGAGTGCCCTACGCCGCTCTGGACACTAGAGGCAGGAGCACCGGTGGACTGTGTAGTAGTAGTGTGCGATGGCACACTGACCACTTGACTTTCTGCAGGCATTAGCTGAAGTGTGATGATGGCAGGGGAAACCTCAGTCTGATGTACCGGGACCAACACTGTCCTGGCTGGGAGAGTCAGAGCTGGGGTAGACGGAGCTGCAGCTGCCCCTGCAGCCTCCCCTCCCCGCCTACTCGGGGCAGTAGATGACATGGCTGCCCCTGTGCCACGTGGCCTGGTGACACTGGCTTGCGCCGCCACCCGTGGCCTAGACTTGGCGACCTGGAAGTCAGCCTGGGAGTCACCCTGTGCTAGGTCAGGTGCCACAACGGGCCGGTCCAACAAGGGCTGAGCAGGGATGGTGTCAGCCACGTTTCCCTCAACCATGGGGGGGGGATGTGTGTCCCTGACTGGTCCTTCACACGTGGGGGGCTAGGGGTAGTCTGCAAATCCTGGCCACGTCCCCTACCGCGCCCACCACACCCACCTCTTGAGGCTCGGCCACCTTTGCCACCCTTACCGCTTGCTCGCCTTCCAGCCATGGCACTGATGGAGTTGTGCGTATGGGAGTTGCAGTAGACAATTGTCCTGGGCAATTGGGGGTCAAAGGGGTAGGGTACTAGATGGAATTCGTACCCAAGTGCTCTAGCAAGGCTGTATGGAACCCCTGGGGAAAGATGACGGGTCACGCAACGCACAGGCACCCCTAAAACAGAAAATGACGTGCACGCGACCCCTCGTAGACCACGTGCGTGGGAAAAGGAACCCGCACTACGCTGTGGCACCCAGAAACACAAAAATGAACGTATGCGTGTCACACGCAGCCTACAATGACCTCTGAAGGGGTACGCTACACGCGGGGCTAGCACAGTTGGTAAATACGTCTACCTGGGAAAAGAGCGTGAAAAAAACGCGCGTGTGCGCTTTGGCAACACCCACACCAAAAGAAGATTTGTACACTGTCTGAGGAGACAGGACAAAAGGAGAAGTCAACGCCTCCATGGGCTCCATGGGCTCATGGCCTGCACGGCTACTAAATCGTGGGAGATTCACTGCTGGATTCGCTGAGGAAACAGGTCGAAGAGAAAATCAGAAAAATACTGACAGAGGTAACAGGGAGTACGAACTAGTAAATCGCGTGTGAACCAACAAGAAGTACAGATTTCACCCACTCGCTCTCCACGAAAAGCACGTACAAGGAAATGACGTCCTACACGTACCTTTTAAACCGCACCACACGTCCAACGTCACTTCCGCGTATACGCACTGAGGCCCTATCCTCCAATTACGCGAGCTGACACTCGGACGTGCAGTTTTTGGTCTTGTAACATTCCCCCGGGTACAGGGAAACGCCCGCGCGTGTCACGACACAGACGTGCCTGCGCTGTCAGGGCCTTTGGTCCAATGGAATCGCGTACAAAGGCCAATCGCGTGTGGAACTTCTTGCGCATCCCTGAAATACACGCGCCCAGGCCAATCGCGTGTGAAACTTCTCGCGCACCTCTGAAATACACACGCCCAGGCCAATCGCATGTGGAACTTCTTGCGCACCTCTGAAATACACGCACACGCTCCCCCAGGCCCGATCGCGTGTAAAACTTTTCGCGCACCTCTGAAATAAACGCGCCCAGGCCAATCGCATGTGGAACTTCTCGCGCACCCCTGAAATACACGCGCCCAGGCCAGATCGAGTGTAGATCTTCTCGCGCACCCCTGAAATACACGCACACGCTCCCCCAGGCCCGATCGCGTGTGAAACTTCTCGCGCACCTCTGAAATACACGCGCCCAGGCCGATTGCGTGTGGAACTTCTCGCGCACCTCTGAAATACACGCACACGCTCCCCCAGGCCCGATCGCGTTTGAAACTTCTCGCGCACCTCTGAAATACACGCGCCCAGGCCAATCGCGTGTGGAACTTCTCGCGCACCCCTGAAATACACGCGCCCAGGCCAGATCGCGTGTAGAACTTCTCGCGCACCCCTGAAATACACGCACACGCTCCCCCAGGCCCGATCGCGTGTGAAACTTCTCGCGCACCTCTGAAATACACGCGCCCAGGCCAATCGCGTGTGGAACTTCTCGCGCACCCCTGAAATACACGCACACGCTCCCCCAGGCCTGATAGCGTGTGAAACTTCTCGCGCACCTCTGAAATACATTCGCGTGTGGAACTTCTCGCGCACCCCTGAAATACACGCGCCCAGGCCAATCGCATGTGGAACTTCTCGCGCACCCCTGCAATACACGCACCCAGCCCGATCGCGTGTAAAACTTCTCGCGCACCTCTGGAATACACGCACACGCTCCCCCAGGCCAGATTGCGTGTGGAACTTCTCGCGCACCCCTGGAATACACGTACCGAGCCCAATCGCGTGTAGGACTTCTCGCGCACCCCTGAAATACACGCGCACAGGCCAACCGCGTGTGGAACTTCTCGCGCACCCCTGAAATATACGCACACGCTCCCCCGGGCCCGATTGCGTGTGGAATTTCTCACGCACCTCTGAAATCCACGCACCCAGCACAATCGCGTGTAGAACTTCTCGCGCACCCCCGAAATACATGCACACGCTATTATTCACACACTGGTGTCCGTGTTTGTCGCATACCCCTTTGCACGTCATTTGTCCAAGAGGGCCCAGTATGGGACATTCATCAGAGCTGTATATAGGTGCTTTATGTTAGCGCACAATTTGGCGCACATTTTTTTCCTGAGCAGGGACGCTACCGCCTGCTTTCGTGTGGCGGACATGTATGGGCCTGTGCGCGTCTTTGGCCGTGCGCTGTTTTTCCCTATTCGATTCCATGAATATGTGTTGTAGGCGAGCGTGTGGGCGTTCCGCGCACCTGCCTCCTGTACTTCCCCCGTGACGCCCACATTTTCACGAGTTGTTCCCCATTCTGCGTGTAACGCCCCGTGTTCTGCCTACTTTTGTTATGTGCGCCGCGCTATGTGCGAATTCGCTGTGGCCTTATCGCACGGCGTTCGATGACCGGTGCGCCAGCGTGCGCCAGCGTGCGCCAGCGTGCGCCGCGCACTTTTTCAGCGCACATCCCACATTTTGCTCGTGCACGGACTTCCATGAATAGATGTGCGCTGTTTTCTATGCGATAATCGCACTTGCACTGCGATTTTCGCTATTTCACTGCGAATCGCACGTTTTCGCACGCGTGCGCCGTTTTTTCAGCGCACATTCATTCCATGAATCGGCCTGTGTATGTATGTACGAAGGGGGGTGAGACGCCTACCGCGCCACCTGCCCCGCCGGAACCAGTTGTTGAAGGAAGTAAGTTGGAGGGTCTTTACCCACTAAGAGAGCTTAAGGCAGCCACAGGTTATAGCAACCCTGTATATGAGTCACCTGCATGTAGAAAAAAAGGGAAAAAGTAGTGAACATAAGAAACGAAAGGGCAGGAAAGAAGGATAGGTTGCGGCAAGAACAACTATATCGCGAAGAGCAAGGTATACCGCTCAGTCGCCCGCAATATGCAGCCTATGAAAAGTACAGGCAGAACATGCTTAGATAAGAGGAAGAGAAGAGAGTGCACGAAAGAAAGGTAAAAAAGCGAGAAGATGAGGAAAATAGAAGGACAAAGGAACGTAGCGATGAACGGATGAGGGAAGTTGATAAGGCTAGAAAGGAAGCGAAGAAGCTAAGAGAAATGGATGAGGAAGCAGAACGTAAACGCAGGCAAAGGGCGCAAGATTTAGAATATTTGCAACAGGAAGTGAAAAAACCCAATCATGTTGTAGACTGGCAAGACATAGAAGAGTTCTTCCCTGCAAGCGATGCGGTACCAGGTACAAGCAGGACAATTATTGATGATGAATTCGACACCAGAAGCATCGGGGAAGCGAATGATAAAATATATGATGAGATGGGACTGGAATGAATCTCCCAAGAGGGAAGGGAAGATGATCTCCTAGAGAGCACTCAGCTATATGACACTGAGGATGTCACCCAAAGTAGTGGGAGTTGGGGACGTTCCCTAGATAGACTAGAAGTTGGGCAGAATGAAGTTGATGCAAGAAGCTGTGTAAACTGGGAGTATTCAGAGTCAG
Organism: Ambystoma mexicanum; assembly: GCF_040938575.1. Lineage (NCBI taxonomy): Eukaryota > Metazoa > Chordata > Amphibia > Caudata > Ambystomatidae > Ambystoma > Ambystoma mexicanum. Next base: position 312,726,999 of record NC_090932.1, read on the forward strand.
ACTCCGATGGAGAAGTGGAGAAAGTGGCGTATGATGAAGGGAGGCGGTGCGAAAAGCAGCACACAGGGAACCGAGAGATACGATGGTCAGATGCAAGTGGGTCCATAGATAGGACACCGAAGTCCGCTGGACAGTCCAGCCGACTTGAAGAGACACCCCACGGTCGGAGGGGGGCGTCTGTACCTGCCTATACAGATAGGCTAAGGGGATTGCCAGGTAGAAGGCAAGGCGGGTACGCCGCCCAGGCAAGAGACCGAGGAGGGATAGAGAAGGAAAAGGAGGATTGCGCATTCCAATTCCCACTGTTAGAAAAGGGGGGAGCAAGACCGCAGTATATTCCATGGCCACACATGGACCGAGAGAATCTTAAAAATAAGCTACCAATGCTGACCTCGGGAGCCAGAAAGTGGATACATGAGCTATAGAAAATGACGGGGGCGTCACTCTAGCCATAGGGGACATTAAGGGTCTTCTAATTGCTATACTTGGTGAAAGAGCAGACGACGTGTGGAAAAGGGCAGGATACCCCAGGGTAACCATAACTAAAACCTCCCATGACGGAGCGCCATTTAATAACTGTAGAGCAGCAGTGTGGAAAGCGCTGCGTACGCTATATCCAGACACATCTGATATGGGAGCTATAATGACTCGAAAAATGAAGGAGTCAGAGGATCCTTTGCTTTATATCCAGAATTTTCAAGATGCGTGGGTGCTCGAAACGCATGAGTCTTGGACAAAATCTATCCCTGTATTCTACCATATTTTGTGCCAGGGGTTGCCTGAACCAGTGCAGAAACAGCTAAAAAAAATTGGTAGGAGTAGAAGCTAAACCATGGGCCAAAATCCAGTTGACGATTGCCCATTACTGTAGATAGTTGCAAGAAAAGAATCAGAAGAAAGAGGCAACACGTAAGGGAGAGGGAGCGAAGCTAGTGCAAAGGAAGCTCTCAAAGTAGGCTCTCGAGGGAGCCATGCTAACAAGCCCAGCCGAATTAAGTGCACAACCTGCAACTAACCCGCCGCAGACCAATCAGGGTAGCGCGGGATATTACCCAAGAGGAAGGGGATTTGGAGGAAGAGGATGGCAGAGCAATCAGGGAGGCTTTAGAGGTAACCAAGGAGGTTTTTCAAAATGTTCAAGGTGGTATCCAGAGCGCACCAATGGGCAGTCCAACTATGTCAGATGGACAGATGGCCAGACCACCGCCAGTGTGCTGGCTATGTGGAGTGACAGGACATGTGGCGCACATGTGCAGAAGCCAAGGCATGTGGCAGAACAACCAAGAGATGGGGACAGGCATGGTGAATCAACCTATTACCCCACAACAGGGCAGTGCACAAAACTACACTGTACAGCAGCAGGCAGCTAGCTTACAGCAAGATGCACAGCAAGTGATCCAACCACAGAACATGGGGAATGTACTGCAGGGACAACCCCAGCAGACACTGCCACAAGTGGTTCAGGGCACTAATTCAGGTGGAGGAAACCCACAGGTATACAATGGACCGAACCTATATATGAAATAGGACGGCTCACGGGGAACTCTGATGTGTTATATCCTATCAGTGACACCAGACTCTAACAGGGCACCAAGGGTAAATGTCACCATAGGGGGAAAAGAATATTCCTTCTTAGTTGACACGGGTGCAACGCGCTCGTGCATACGAGAAGGCAAGTTCTCCTTGTCCGGCGAGGCAATAGATACCCAGAGTTTTACTGGAGCTCATAGCAGAGTTCCCTTTACTGATGCACTCCCAGTCTCCGTAGGGGAGCGTGAAATGAATGTATTGGCGTCAGTCCCCTGTAAATATCATGGGTCGGGATTTGATGACGAAGTTGAATATGACCATCTCATTCACTGAAGATGGCATAGAGTGCTCGACCCCAGGAATGCATTATTCAAACATTTGCGAAATTATCAGAGCATACTCTGGACTTGCAGCTATGAGAGCTGTACCACTGGAGCCACAAGTATTCGCATATGGGGCACGAGTGCTCATGGCGGGATTGCCAGGCCTCGCAGAAAAAACTATGAGAACTCCGGATGAGTTTCTATTCAGACCAAGAATACCCATGCACGAAGAGGAGGTACAAGTATTTCCCTTAATGATACACTCTGCCGCAGTGCGAGGAAAAGTGGTATTGGTTGAGAGATATGACGATGAGGGCAGACCATGGTGTGCGATTGTCGCCATCGAAGAAGGGTATCGAGTGACTGACCTCACCAATGACAATCTGTCCGAAGAACACCCTGACCTAGCAGAGACGCGGGTGGAAGTGAGTCTAATATTTTGGGTCAAAATGATCAGGTGGGAGGTACCTCAGAGGATGATGTTAGCTTTAGTGCGTCCAGAATACTTTGATAACGACATGGCCCTGGTGCCGCCAAAGTATGGACTACAGGGCCCTATGATGTAGGTCTCCTGAAGAGGGCCGGCGAAGTAAAAATTAAATTGAAACCAGGAGCAATTCTGCCACGGGCACAACAGCATCCCATGTCCAGAGAAGCGGATGAAGGGATTGCAAAGTCAATCTCTGCCATGATGGAGCAGGGCATGACGTCAGAATCGCTGTGCAACACAGTGATTTATCCTTTCAAGAAATTAAAGGGAGGGTCTTGGCGTTTAATCCAGGATTTACGAGCATTGAACGACATAGTCGAAGCCTAATTCCCTCTAGTGCCTAATCCAACCACAATTTTGTGCAACATACCCACTGAGTCAAAATACTTCACGGTGATCGATTTGAAAAATGCATTTTTCTCAATTCCATTGCACTGTGACTCACAAGACCTGACGTCATTTACTTTCAGACAAATGCGCCTGAAAGTATGAGGCTGCCACAGGGGTATTGCGAGTCTTCATCTATTTTCAACAGAGTCCTGCAAATGGAACTAAGCAATATTGCGGTGGACAATGTTGTTTTGCAGTATGTAGATGACATTCTAATCTGCAGCATCACTGAAGAGCAATGCCGACAGGACTCTGTCAAGCTATTGACTATATTGGCTGAGAAAGGATACAAAGTAGACAAGGACAAGCTGCAGTACTGCCAACAGGAGGTGTTGTACATAGGGCAACTAATCTCACATGAGGGGAAAAGGGTAACCCCAGAAAGGGCCGAGGCTATCATGCACACGGCCAAGCCGCGCACAATAAAGCAAATGCAAAGCTTCTTAGGCTTGTGCAATTATGTCAGAGCATGGGTCTTTGACTACACCTCATATACCAAGCCCTTGTTACAGGCCCTTTAAAAGGCCCAGGCAACAAGAGAAGAAATTGAATGGAATGAAGAAATGGAGAAGGGGTTTACAGAACTCAAGGGGGCAATTTGTAAGGCCCCAGTTCTCGGGATTCCTAATTATGCAGAGGAATTCTATCTGTTCTCTCATACCAATGGCAGTTTTATGACAGCAGTGCTCGCGCAGCGAGCCTCATTGGGATATAAACCCCTAGCATATTACAGCAGGAGTCTGGACCCGGTCATGATGGGCCACTTCTCATGCGAACAAAACCTAGCTGCTGCTGCGTTCGCCATTGAGAAGGCATCATCCATTGTGATGGGATGCTCCATGACATTATATGTTGAGCACTCGCTATTCGCCATACTAGAAAAGCCAAAGGGCACGCTGACTTCGCAAAGAGCATCAGCCTACGAGGTGATTATCTCTAATCCATCGATCAAAATAGTGCAATGCAAAACTGAGAACTCTGCTATGTTTATAGCCGAGCCAGTCACAGAGGGAGAAACTGTGCATGACTGTGCAAATAATGAGGAATTCTATGACGAGATCCCCCCGGGTAAAGGAAAATGCCCTGGTAGGTGAAGAGATTGTCTTTATTGAAAGGTCTTCTAGAATCCACCAAGAAGACAGGCAAAGGTATACAAGCATGGCTGTGGTCAAACACATGGCGAATGGAGAGTTCGAGTACTTGTCAGTGTGCGAATACCATCTCACTATTCGGCACAAGCTGCATAACTAGTGGCACTGATACTCGCCATTGAGAACCATGCAGGCCAGGAAGTAACAGTGTACAGCGACTCCGCCTATGTGACGTCAACAGTGCACGCCGGATTAGCGCGCTGGAAGAGGAGGGGCTACCTCCGAGCAAACGGCACGTCAGTGCAACACACAGCCTTGTTGGACAGGCTGATAAAAGCACTACAGCTCCTAGTGGGCATAGCGGTCGTAAAATGCGCCGCTCATACCAAAGGGACAGATTTTGTGTCACGTGGAAATCATGAAGCGGACACGGAAGCCAAACGTATGGCATCCAAAACTGAAACAATCATGGACGTGGAGGTGGCACGTACCCATGTACGAATGATGGTAGCACGAGCCACTCTAGAAGCCTATAGCAATATGGGGCAGTCTCAATTGATGGAGCTCCAGGGGGAGGCACCTCAGGAGGAGAAAAATGTATGGAAGCTTCGAGGGTGTTCTTTAAACCCCTCTGACAGATTGCAGAGGCAAGACAGCACTGGTAAACCAGTAATGCCTGTCGCCCTTCAAAAAGTAGCGCTAGAACAGCTTCACTACCCCATTCATATGTCAAAAGAAAATCTTGCTGCAACGCTCGCGGAAGACTGGTTTATACCGAATTTAGCCGAGCATGTTGCATTCTTTGTGGTAAACTACATTGTCTGCCAGCAATTCACTTCTGGGTACACATTAAAAGTAGTGAGAGGAGTCATCCCCAGACCAAATGGACCTTTCCAGCACCTACATATTGATTATGTTGATATGATTCAGGTGTGTAATGGGTACAGGTATCTACTTGTGGTGGCGTGTCCATTCTCCAGATGGGTAGAAGCAGGCCCCTGTACACACCCTGACGCTGCCTGTGCTGCTAAATTCCTGGTGCGGGAGGTTTTCCCTAGATGGGGGGTGTGCGAGGTAATGAGATCTGATAATGGGGCACATTTTGTAAATGCAGTATTTGAGCAGATTAGCTTGTTGCTTGGTATAAAGCACAAATTCTCGTCGGCGTATCACCCAGAGGGAAGCGGGATATGTGAACGGATCAACGGCTTGCTTAAGGAAAGGATAGCCAAGTTGAAGCTCACATTAAGAAAGGGATGGATGCACTGCCTACCACTGGCATTGTATGCTCTTCGGAACCAGCCAGGCTCCAACCATCATCTAAAGCCGCACAAAATAGTCACTGGGAGAAGGATGAGGACCCCTCTTACCCCCCGAGACAGAGCTAGATGTGATGCCCAGTCAACTAGGGAGGTTCTGGGAGAGGAGATGAAGGCCTATCTGGATTGTCTCACATCCAGTTCCACTGTCATTTCAGGCCAGCTGCAGCGATGGCAGAAAAGTGACGACACAGCACAAACCACAACAGACAGTGCTGATGCCGGCGCAGCTCATAGCCTATGCGCGCCTCTTGTCCTGCACCCCGTCAGCTGTCAAGCTCAAAGGCAGAAGAGCCTTTATCTTCCTGAATGATATAAAACTCTTTATAGGAGAGAGAGCACTCCTATTACATCTACTGCCGAGGAATCCACAGACAACGGGGAAGGACCGCAGCACGTGCAGACTTGATCTATGGCAAGGAAGAAGGACGCATGAGCAGACAAGTTACAAGAACGAGGAAAAAAAAATAAAAGTGAGACTTTCAAAACAAGACAGTTCTTCAAACCAAGTGAAAGGTGACAAAAGGACAATTAAATGAATATTCAATGTAGCCAACAAAAGAACTTTTGTGAAAATCTTGTCCAAGCTGAACCTTTTCTTTAGGCATAAAAAGACAATAAGAAGCAAGCAAACACCCTGTGCAGCCAAAGGTGCAGGGTAAAAGAAGAAAATTGCGTACTCATATCAACAGAAGTGCTAATCTCATGAACATTGAAAGCCACACAAAGCATTTAAAGCCTAAGACTCTGATAAGAAGTAAAAGTAAGATCAAGACTTTGTTCATGGACATATGGTTCATCCGAGCAGAAGTCTCAAGTGGGATGTGCTCACATATTTTCAGCTTGTAGTACTGTCCTACCCTTCACTTTAACTACTGACTGTCATAACAGAAACTTTCATTACACTACCCGAACACAGCGGAAAAGACACAAATGCTTCCACCACAAGTAATCATTGACGAGATCACATATACTTTGTTCTTCCGCATCATCGAAGAATGTCCAGGACTTATCGGGAGAACTACAGATACATTGGCATTCATTAGAGATCCAAAAAACAATTACTTTCTCAACCAAGTGTGGTACAAGCTGAACCACATGGTTGCAACTCACGCAGCAGGAAAGTGCAAAACTTGTTCGCATCAAAAGAAGGGACTGTGATTAGGACCCAGCAAACAAGGCAAATGTCCCTATCACCTGAGGATACACGGCTGGCACACAACGTTTTATTTAGATTAATCACAGACTATCCGGAAATGGTGGGGAGACCTGCAGATGTTGACGTCATCACCTTTCTTAGGAATCCGGCCAACACCCCACACATGGGCGCACTCCTCCAAGGCATCATGCTCCAGGTGCAGCTGTCCAATTTCTAGCGAGAATTCCTGAGGAGATTTCAGTGAGACTAGTCGACGAGGGACAGATCGAAAAAAAAAAAAACAACTGATCACACTACAAGAAAAGGCCTGTGACTTTAGAGCCAAAGAACCAGAACAAAAGTCATTAATTAACACCTGAAGACAGTTGTTATGCTTTTCGTGTTTTCTTTCATCTCATTGAAAACTTTCCAGAACTAGTGGGCAGACCTCACAACATTGATGTGCCTGCCTTTCTTAATGATCCAGCAAAGAATGCCCAATTGAACAGGCTCCTAAGAGCTATTGCTTCACAACTCAGAAGCAACTATGGACATCCACTGCTAAGAAGAGCCTTAGAAGGGGGCGTGCCAAAATAAACATTTTCATCATCCCCAGCCGGTGACAAGGCAAGAAAACAAAGACACCGTTCTTCATGCTTCCAACATAGGACCGATCGAAAAGAGCAGAAACAAGGATAACTACATCCGTTCTTATTTTTCTTGTTTTGTGTTTTCTATTTGTTCATCATTATCGCGCAGGAGAATAAATGGGTGAGAGAGAGACAGTTCATCAACTCGACCTCGAACGACCAAGTGAAAGGAACAGAGACACGAACTTCACTGCCGTGTTTACCTTTTTTAACCTTTTTCTTATCTTTTCCTACCTTTTCATATGTTCACTTTTATTTTTATTTTTATTTTTTCAATATTTTATTTTTGCGTGATTTGTAGCGAATCCATCTTTTCATGGTGTCACTGCAAACATTGTCCTGCATATCCTCAGGGCCATGACGAGTTGAAAGAGTGCCCTGGGAATGCGGTTCCCACAACAAATGCAGGATGAATGTGATGTGCTGAAAACGGTAGTCTAACCTTTTCCCATAGTCTAGCAAAGGAACTGTACTCCATACTCAGAGACTATCATCATCACTCGCAAGAGGGGGGACATTGAACAGCACATGTCACTTTAGTATTTGCTGAACTTTGAACAACGAGATCAGAACGAAGAAATAAATAAATAGTGAACTATGGACTTGATTGGAATGGGGGCCCAAAACAGTAACTTAGCCGTGCCACCAGCGGAAGGGCACCCCCGGTTTCCCGGAAGGAGATGCTGTAAACGGTCTTTCAAGGCCATTAAATGTATATGCATAGTGATTATTGTAGTATTTTTGTCTCTAACTATCAGAACTGCATTTTTTATTGGTGCACGAAGCGTCCCAATGACTGTGCATCCACCAGGTAATGAACGTCTGGGCCCCACTAAAGCACCCAGACCTTATATTGTCATCCCTGTTCCAAGAAAAATTGATGATAAAGCAAATGATTTACAGTTGAATCTAATTAGCAGTAGTATGGATGCACCTGGAGTCACGAATAACGAGAAAAGCTGGAGACAGGGTCAGCACGGAATGAATGATAACATAGCACTGTCCACAGCACGCACCCACACACTGAGTGCACACGAAGAAGTACAAGTGTCAATGGCTGAGAGACCCCAGGCCGTACTGACAGAAAGCGAAAAAGTACCTATGAAGCTAATAGCTCCAGAGAACAGGGAACCAAGCGAGGGACCAAACAGGGGTGGCATAACAAAATCCCTCAATAAAACAGAGGATGCCACGAAAGAACTCACTGAGAAAACACATGCGATAATTGAGTATGTGTTCCCACTCATATTTAGAGCAAAGAAGCTACACGAGGAGCTGAGCAAGACAACCACCACAACTGTGATAACGAGCACGCCAGCTCCAATGCCAGAACTAACTACCGAGCCTACGACACTGCCGCGTTTCGGAAGGATAGTAAGCCAAATGTGGAAGGAGGTCTATAAAAGAATGCACGAGGGAAGGAAAAGAAACGCAAGACCTCCCCCTAGTACTACAGGGCAAGAAATTAAACCTGCCTTCCAAGGATAATACCCGAGAGCCTGCCTGAACGAAAGAGCAGTACAGATGCATTCAGAGACATAGTGATAGCTAACTACAGAAAAACGCTAAGGATCAAGAGAAGTCCATATGAAACTGATAATGAGCTAAACGATTACTTGGACAGCACAGCCCATCTTGGAAACAACATATGGTACCAGCACATGCAGGAAGTAGGACGTAGGCAGTCAGAAGGAGAGTGCTTCGTCTGTGCACTGCTGCCATACAGCTTGGGAAAATCCAAGATCTTTGTGGCTGTAGAGATCGATGTACCCACAGCCCACTGCATGTCACACGTGGCATTGTGCAACACCAGAGGACAATTTATGGGAAAAGATGCCTCATTGATATGGGCCAACGAAAAGGACTACCCTGATGAAGACGGGTTTGTCCAGGACATCCAAACAAGGAACAGGGCGCACACCAAGAATCAGGTGATTAGATATGAAAACCCTGATGTCAAGGGATCAGGAATAAGGTGGGAAATAAACTCAAGACTGAACGTCCAAGGGAAAACAGCAGAAGAAGCTCAAAAATTGAAGAACCGAGGACAAATGCAGATCTGGGGATCAGTAGTCTCCCGAGACGGATGGGAAGAAGGTGTAGTAATCTGCCGAGCTTGGATGGTCCTTGGAGCCTGCAAAGAAGCAATAGAGAACTCACAGAGACTATGCAGACCATTGTGGCCAAAATTGGTAAAGCTGTTGACATGGGTCGAAGAAAGAGGAGGACCCTTGCAGATAGTACCACTTGAAAACCTGAAACTATGCTTTAGAAACAATGGCACAAGGAAAATGGGGGAGAATCAGAACTGTGAACGAATATATGAAGCCCCAGGGATGATGCAGGGAACTGCAGTCTTAATGGACCAATACTGGGCATGTGGATCCAAGGCATACATAAGGCTACCGAGGAACTGGGGAGGCATATGCACACTGGTGAACGTTCACGTTCCAGCACTAGTGATTCCAAAAAATGAACTGAATTTGGACAGTTTCCCAAAAGCGAATGCTCACCTGAGGAAAAGGAGGTCTGTGGGAATAATGTCAAGAATGAAGAGAGAGAATTACTTCTCCACCAAATCAGAAGACGCATTTTATGCCATTCCCTATGAACACAGGCTGTTCAGCCTAACTTCATCAGTATTTACAACAATACTCTTGCCGCATATCCAAGTTGGTGCAATCACCAAGTGGTTGCAGATAAGGAGATGGGAGTTACTGCAGACCATCAACACCACAATAAAAGGATTCAATGTGATCAAAGAAGAGCTGAGAGCAGTCAGACTGATGACCCTCCAGAACAGAGGAGTTCTGTTGACATGATCACCGCAATGGATGGAGGTGTATACGCAAAAATTGGAGAATCATGTTGCACATTTATACCATCACACGACGAAGAAAATGGAACCCTCACAGAGGCCATAGACATGTTAACAACTCTGAAAAACCAGATGACCGATGAGACAGATGAAGTGGACGATGACAGCTGGTTTGGGAACCTATTCTCATGGGTCCCGCAATGGATGGCAGATATATTCAATTTTCTGGGTGCTTTGCTAGCAATGGTGCTGCTAGGAGTCTGTGTTATCAAGATAATCATCACACAGTGCCAGAAAACAGCAAAGAAGGCCATTGGGATGAAAATTATGTTCGATGTCTAGCCAGGCTGGAAGCCCAGAGACCTGGCAGATGAGGAAATAAAGGACTTTGTGAAGGCCAGTGAATTTGCACCAGAAGGAACAAAATTCACTTATCCCAAGAAACGAAGAAGGTACGAAGGCAAATGGATTTACTGCAGTCCAAATGGACAATGCCAGTTGATGCAAAATTAGGGCTCTTGGTTGGAGACCTATTCTACCCAGGAGGGTAAATTAGAACAAAATATACAAATGAATAGGTCCAAAGGACGTTATGCTCAACGATACACTCCCAAACAGAAAAACAAATAAATTGACCTCTGCATATATACACAAAAAATCACTCTTCACTACTGTCTGGTAGAGATAAAAAAACTTGTTTTTATATTCAGAATAAATGATTCAGAAAAAAGACATCACAAACAGGTTGGCTACACCAGAACACGGAGAAACGTTTTTTTTTGAGACACACACTGAACCAAAACCTTTTGGAACAGACTCCTAATAGTGTGTGTATAACATAGACCAAAAAACAAATGGAGTATGTCAACAGATTCACATAAAATGTGTACACATTTAACATATACTTCTAAAAACATGTATAACCGAACAAAAAAATGGTAACACAGATGAATATTTTGCTTGTGTTAACAGTCTGATTAAGCTGTATCTCAAGGGAGTAGTGGGTCTACACCAGGTGTTTCAGCCGTTTTTCAGAGGGCTAAGTGTGCCCGTCTTTAAACACGGCCTTCATAAGGACGAAGTTCAGGGTAGACTGATGTCTTAACTGTGGAGCTATGAATGCCACAGGTATAGGGCTTATACTGCAAAAACCACGTGGGCTTGTCTCTGTGTAATCCTCACAGTGGAGGTGTACATCATCAAATAGTAAATGGTTCCAAACGGTGAAAAAATAACATCAACTCGCGGCTTTCTGTTATTTTGGAGGGGGTGCTGGCTAGTTGCACGTCCTCCTCTCATGCCAGATCCAGACGCCCGCAGTCTTTTTGCATCTGCCAGTATGGGACATACTCGCTAGCTTCAGAGAATTAAACCGTTGATTTTTTAAGAACAAACCCAGTGCAATAATTGACTAATTTAGGGTACCCAAACACCCCTTCCTTCACAGAGCGTGCTAAAATGTGTTTATAATCTTAGGCTTGTTACCTTCCCCCCAAAGGAACTCTTGAAAAATCTTATCAACTCTACTGATGACCTTCTTGGTGAATTTTAGGGGGATGGATTGAATAATGTAGAGTACTTTTGATAAAAGAACCATTTTGATAGCATAGATTTTTGCCCAATGTCCCATTGTTAAGCGACCCCATTTGCATATATCTCTCCGGATCTTCTCTAAGATTTGTGAAATGTTATATTCTGCCATCTTTTTCAGGTCACAGACTAAGTAAATCCCCAAAAATTTCATTGCCCCGTCTCCCACTGACAATTCCAAGAACCTGTATTGCTCCTTGGATGGCCAACATCTAGGGGAAAGACCATTGTCTTCCCCCAGTTTATCCTATGGCCAGACAATGATCGCACTTCTTGAAACATGCATTTCAACTTTTCACTCCCTTCCAGCGGGTTTTTCAAAATGATAATCATATCATCCGCATAGCACAAGATTTTAATTTCACAACCCCAAATTTAAGTCTGTGTAGACTCTGCTCCTGTTTTATAAATACAATCAACGGTCCTATTGCTAAGTTAAATAGGTATGGCGACAACGGGCAACCCTGTATAGTGCCTCTTGACAGGAAAAATTGAGAAGACATAACACAATTGACCCAAACTCTAGCACCAATAGATGAGTTTAGCATTTTAATAACTCTTATAAAGGTATCCCCGAAACCCATTTCCCTAAGTGTACGATCCAAGAAGGTCCAGTTAACCCGATCAAAGGCCTTTTCCGCATCCATAAAAATAAGAAGCGCATTTCGAACCTTTTCCTTCGGAAGTCCCATTACATCTATTAGTGTCCTCACATGGTCATACCCACATCTGCCCCTCACAAAGCCAACTTGGGATCTACTAATCATGTCTCCAATACACTTATCCAGCCTATCAGTCATCATCCTTGTGAATATTTTGAGATCAACGTTTAATAACGACACTGGTCTATAATTTTCACATTTTTTATGGTGTTTGCCTGTTTCGGGATCACCACAATGCAGGCTTCTTTCATCGTAGGTCATGCAATCCCATCGGACATAAAACCATTATATAGAGTACATAAAAACAGTGACAATACGTGACCCAGTGCCCAGTAAAACTCAACCGGAAGACCGTCCAGGCCTGGTGATTTACCTGTATTAGGCTGTTTGATGGCCATCATTATTTCTTCCTCTTTAATGGGGTCATCAACAGCTACAACATGGTCATCAGACAGCCTTGGCAGAGTCATTTTAACAAAAAACCTATCCATATCTGCAGATGCCAAGAATTGATCTTCCCTTTATAGTGACTCATAGAAATTCCTAAAACTTTCACAAATCTCACTTTTCTTGATTTTATATTCTCCCACACCTCCCTTTATTTTCTGCACAAAGGATTGTCAGTTAAACCATGCAACCTATTTGCTAATAGCTTAGCATTCTTCTCCCCTCACTCCCAGAATTTCTGCCTCATGAAAAACATACCTCTATCATACTGAGAATCCATCTCCTGTTTAAGGCATTCCATTAATCTCTCCACACTAGCCTTATCCTCACTACTCCTTGTCAACTGATATTGTTACGCTCACCTGGTCTCTGCAGAGGCGTTGGAGCATGGTTGCAGCCCTCCCTGATCTTGAATCACCCCCTTCAGGCCTCTCCCTCAGTAGAAAAGCTGTGAGCGGTGGTACGTGGTGATACTGCTCCTGCGTGAACATAATAGTGTGTGAGTGCGCCAATCTGTGATTGTTGTACCTCTCAAACCCTTCACCCCAAAGTATGGTTACTGTGAGCATAAGCCGGCCCATAAAGCTCACTTGTGAATTATGGAAGATAAGCTCTCCGTCCTGATACTTATGGCAAGGGCGTGTCGAATGGGATCTAGTTCCTTCACTGATCCCTGATAAGGATTAGTCCAATCCAGCTGCGACTATGCTTCTCCTTATGATTCGTAAGTCTTTCTTGAGCTCTTGTGATGCTGTTCGTTCAGTTTAATGTCTTTATATCTTGCTCCTATGTATCCCCGCAATAATGTCTCTCTTCTGTTTTCTTCCCTTAAATGGAAATGCGGCCTCAATGCAGCTGTGAGACGCGAGACGCGGCCGGATGGAAGATGGATGCTACCGCAATGTTCGACAGCAGGTAAGTGATGGTTTAAAGAAAGCGCAAAGTATGGCGAAGCGCAACCTTAAACAGACTGTTTTTTCGATGTCTAACCATGTCTTCTGTTTTTCCTTGCAGGTCCTGCTGTCGACGATGGAGCATGTCGTGCTGCGGTGCCAAGATGAAGATATCAGCGTTCCGGAAAAAGTGTAAAGATGAATACTTGGTTCGCCGGAGAGATACAGGTAAGAACACCTTCCCACAGTTGGTAAGTATGCTGGCAGGAAGCAGGATGTCCAGGAAGCAGGATCTTCAAAGGTAAGTCTGACCTCAGGCGATGGTGAGTGTTACGCTGCTTGCAAGTGCAGCATAATGCGAAGCGTCTGTCTTGAAGATTGGGGCAGCTTATATAGCTGAAATCGTGGGCACGTCCATTAGGGCCGGCTTACCAGCCAAACCCTGCCACTCCTAGAGAGTGAACATGTTCGAAGGCAATCCATTAGCAGCCACACCCAAGAATACACTTGGCGCTGCTTAATGGATGGAATGTTCAAGGTTATTCCACCCTGCTTAATGGATGGAATGTTCAAGGTTAATGCATCTGAAGTGCTATGTCCATAATAAAAGCGTTTTGGTGTTAAATGGATGTTCTTGTTTACTTTTGTTCATGAGCCTGGTGCCAAAGGAGCCAGGACAGTGTCCACGCAGGTCTCCTGTGCATGCGACCCCTGCATGCCTGTGCCCCTGACTTCATGACCATGACAGCACTCGCCCTCAATACCCCTCTCAAGGGTGGTTCTCCACCCGGTCCTGGTTTGGTGGGATTATTGCGATGGAACTGTCTGATTAAACGCGGAGCATGGACGTGTTCACTGGGTTCCCAAGTTCGGTGTTGAGGTCCGTAACATTTCCAGTTAATTAGGTAATACAATTTTGATCAAACCACCTTGGAGTCCATGATGGATTTGACTTCATATTCTGGTTCTCCATCTATCACTTTGGGCTCTGGCGGAGAACTAAGACGTGTATTGAACTTCATTGGTTTAAGGAGAGAGACATGAAATATGGGGTGAATTTTCATGTGAGATGGTAACTCCAATTTCATGGCGACAGGATTGCTTATGGACTTTATAGTATAGGGGCCTAGGTATCTTGGGCGGAAAGCTCTTGGCCCCTTCAGGGGAATATATTTGGATGCAAACAACACCTTTTCCCCAATCTCATAGGCGGGAGCTTCCTTCCGATGTCGATCAGCAAACAGTTTTTGTCTTTCCTTAGCCTTGGTCAGATGCTCTGTCACTTCCTTAAGAACCTGAATGATGGTTTTATGCAAGTTTTTTATGGCTGGCATTTCCAGGGTATCGGGTGGATCAAATACTGATGTCCTCGTATGTCTTCTGTGCACAGGGTAGAATGGAGTTTGCCCTGTGCTTGTGTGAGCTGAGTTGTTGTATGCATACTCAGCTATCCACAGTATATTTTTCCAAGAATCCTCGGACATTTGCAACATATAGCTGAGATATTGCTATAAAGTTTGGTTGGTTCGTTCCGTTTGCCCATCAGTTAGAGGGTGATGGCTTGTGGACAACCGGAGATTGATTTTTGCAATCGTACAACACTTTCTCCAAAAGGCAGAAACAAATCGCGTTCCGCGATCAGATGCTAATATTGATGGAAATCCATGCAATTGAACAATTTTCTCTAGGAACACAGAAGCGAGAGTTGACGCAGTTGGGAGTCCCTTCAGAGGGATGAAATGGGCCATTTTGGAGAATAAATCCACAATGACTAATACAGTGTTGTATGCATTGCAGGGTGGAAGACCCATGATGAAGTCCATCGACAGGGTATGCAAAGGTGCTGGCTGTACTGTTAGGGGGTGTAGTAAACCAGCAGGGTTCTGTTTCTGAGACTTGTGTTGTACACATACAACACAGGTTTCAATAAATTGGGTGATGTCTTTTCGCCAGGTTGGCCACCAGTAGTTTTGTTTTACCTTAGCCTAAGTTTTGGCTATTCCTGGGTGTCCTTCCACTAATTAATCGTGGTAATTTGTGATGATTTTCTTTTGCAGTTCTTGGTCTTGGAAATATAATAATCCTTGGAAATACGGTAGATTGTCTTTAATGGTGTACTGGTCACCTTTTAACACCCTTCCTGTTGTGTTAATTGATCCATCAGGGATTGCAAGCTGGTTCTTTGGTCATCCACACACGTGGTGGCAGCTATTCTGGTTTGAATCCTTTCCTCAGGAATTATGGCCACAGGGTTGGATGCTGTAAAAACCTCTTTTTCTTCACTCATGCATGATAGAGCGTCTACTTTCCCATTGCGTACTCCAGGTCTATAAGTGATAATAAAATCATATTCCACAAAAAAGAGAGCCCAACGAAGTTGACGCGAGGATTGTGCTTTGGCGGTTTTCAAGTATTGCAAGCTACGGTTGTCCATGATGACAGTGACCGTATGTCTCGCCCCAAGAAGGTAATGTCTGTAGGCCTTGAATGCTTCTTTAATCACCAGTAATTCCTTATCTGTGATTGCGTAGTTCAACTCGGGGGCTGAAAATTTGCGGGACGAGAATGCGACAGGGTGTAGTTGTCCTGTTTCAGGGTCTTGTTGTGACAATACTGCTTCCATTGCTATTTTTGAAGCATCTGTCTCAACTATGTAAGGTATGTCTGGTCATGGGTGTCGAAGGACTGGTGCTGTAGTGAATGCTCGTTTCAAGTTCTGGAAGGCTTCTTCAGCTTCTGTCGACCAATGGAACTTTTGATTTTTCTTTAACAAGGAGGTCATTGGATGTACAATTTTTGAAAACCCAGGTATAAACAGGCGGTAAAAGTTGGCGAATCCGAGCACGCTTTGCACTCCTTTCGTGGATGTTGGTGGGGGCCATTGGAGAATTGCATCGTGTATCCATATGTACGCCTTGTGGTGTGAGCATGAAACCGAGAAACTCAACCTCGGTTACATGGAATACATTTTTTTCCAAATTGGCATATAATTGGTGTTGTCGAAGCTTCTCTAAGACTGCCCGGACATGGCCTACACGTTCTTCCATGGAATTTGAGTAGATAAGAATGTCGTCAATGTAAACAAGAGCGCAAGCGTCCAGTAGTTCATGGAGTACATCATTCATAAAGAATTGGAACGCCGCATTGGCATTGCATAGCCTGAAGGGCATGACCTGGTATTCAAAGAGGCCGTACTTCGTGCGGAAGGACTGTTTCCACTCATCTCCCTCTTTTACTCTTTTACTCATACAAGATGGTATGCTCCTCTTAAATCCAGTTTTGTGTATATTTGAGCATGTTTCACCTAGTCCACGTGCTCTGGTATAAGTGGTAAAGGATATCGATTTATTACTGTGATCTGATTGAAGGCTCTATAGTCGATGCAAGTTCTTAAGTCCCCCTCCTTTTTAGGCATGAAGAATAAGGGTGAGGAGGCAGGTGACTTGAACGGGCGAATGAAACCGTTCGCAAGGTGCTGATCCAGGTAAGTTCTAAGATGCTTATTTTCCTGTTCTGTCAGAGCGTAAAATCGGCTGCAAGGGATCTGGGCTCCGGGTACAAGATCTATTTGACAATCATAGAGTCTGTTGGGGGGCAGAACGTTGGCTTGCTCTTTTTTTAAGCCGTCCTGTCAATCTTGGTATTCAAGCGGTAAGGAGCTGATGAGGCCCAAAACGATTCCTTTCTTCGGTTTCAGATTGGTGTAATCTTTTTTGTAACATGTGTCGGCATCATGAGGAAATGTCAGAACTCGTTTTCGCCAGTCGATCCTTGGATTGTGGGTCTCCAGCCAGAGCATTCCCAATATCTTCTGGAACTGAGGAGCACCGGTGAGATCGAAAGTAATGTCCTCTTGATGCCCGTCCTGACACAGAAGCTTGACTTTCTCATTGTATTGTGTCACCGGGCCGGATGGTAGCTGAGCCATCCACAGCAGTGACGTTTTCCAATTTCTGCTTCTGTCGGATAGGAAGGCCTATTCGGAGAGCCAAATCTTGGTCAATGTAGTTACCCACAGCTCCACAATCAATATATGCCTCCGAGGCATGTATTTTTGATGGGTGCTTGTGATTCACCAAAAGCACTGAAAGGACTAGATGTGAGGTTTGTACAGATTCCTTTTTCATGCTCGACAAGCGGACCCCTACACTTGCCGGGCATTGGCGTTTCCCGAGTTCTGTTCTTCTTCTTCATCAGTTTTGTCTGTTGCCCCAACTGTTTTCTTGGTGGTCTTACCGGGCAGTCACGGAGAAAGTGACCTGCTTGCCCACAATATAAGCAAAGCTGTTGTGGTCTTCTTTTTTACCTTTCTGCTTTGGTAAGGGGACTTCATAATCCACCAATTTGCATTGGCTCAGACTGTCCATGTGGTTTAGTCTGATTCTCACGAGGTTGTACGTAAACTGACCATCCCTCTGATCTAGCTCGATTCATTTTCAGATTCTGCAACCTATGATCGAGTTGCACCGTCAGGTCTCTGTAGTCCGCACATCTCTCAGGGGGATTCACCACTTGCGCCATCACTTCCTTAAGTTCTCCACGTAATCCTCGGTAAAAGAGTCTAGTCCTCTTCTCTTCTGACCAGTTGGTCTGGGCTGTGAGACGATTGAAGGTTACAACATAGGTTAATAGATCTTGACTCCCTTGTCTGAGTGTCAATAATTCATTGTCCAGAGCTTGTCCTTGAGTATGACGGGCAAACAATTTCTCCATCCCATGTTGGAAATTCCCAAAGTTCCGGAGTAAACGGTCATCTTGATTTACCAAAGGTATAGACCAGTCCGCCGCACTACCTCCTAAATATGAGAGTACAAACGCCACTTTGGCTTGGTCATTAGGAAAGGCTCCTGGTCTGCACAAGAAATTAAGGCGACATTGGTTCATAAATACAGCAAACCTGTTTGGGTCGCCGATGAAGCGTTCTGGAGGGGCTAGAGGCACTGCTCCTGGAAGAACCACCTGAACCGGTGTTGATTGTTGTGGTGTGGAAGAATGAGAAGAATGGGTCACTCCAGGCAGTGGAACCTGTCCTGCTTGTGCTTGTAGCATTTGTCTTGCCAATTCGTCAGTTCTTTCTGGAGTTACAATAAGATCCCTCTGTAATGCATTGGTTTCCTGTCTTAAAGCATGTACTTCAGCCCGTAATTCCCCTAGTAATAGGGCTAACTGATCTGTTTCTGAATTTTCCATAACGCCCAGGCAGAGCATTAGAGGCTTTGCGTTCTGTTACGCTCACCTGATCTCTGCTGAGGCATTGGGGCACGGTTGCAGCCCTCCCTGAACTTGAATCACCCCCTTCAGATCTCTCCCTCAGTAGAAAAGCTGTGAGCGATGGTACGTGGTGATACTGCTCCTGCGTGGAGATAAGAGTGTGTGAGTGTGCCAGTCTGTAATTGTTGTACCTCTCAAACCCTTCACCCCAAAGTACAGTTTCTGTGAGCATACGCCGGCCCATAAAGCTCACCTATGAATTATGGAAGATAAGCTCTCCGTCCTGCTACTTCTGGCAGGGGCACGTCGAATGGGATCTAGTTCCTTCACTGATCCCTGATAAGGATTAGTCCAGTTCAGCTGCGACTATGCTTCTCCTTATGATTGGTAAGTCTTTCTTGAGCTCTTGTGATGCTGTTCATTCTGTTTAATGTAACAGACACTAATGTAGCCGCACTACCTCCTAAATACGAGAGTACAAACGCCACTTTGGCTTGGTCATTAGGAAAGGCTCCTGGTCTGCACAAGAAATTAAGGCGACATTGGTTCATAAACAGCAAACTTGTTTGGGTTGCCGATGAAGCGTTCGGGAGGGGCTAGAGGCACTGCTCCTGGAAGAACCACCTGAACCAGTGTTGATTGCTCCTATTTATGCCCGCAATAATGTCTCTCTTCTGTTTTCTTCCCTTAGATGGAAATGCGCCCTCAATGCAGCTGTGAGACGCAAGATGCGGCCGGATAGAAGATGGATGCTACCGCAATGTTCGACAGCAGGTAAGTGATGGTTTAAGGAAAGCGCGAAGTATGGCGAAGCGCAACCTTAAACTGACTGTTTTTTCGATGTCTAACTTTGTCTTCTGTTTTTCCTTGCAGGTGCTGCTGTTGACGATGGAGCGTGTCGTGCTGTGGTGCCAAGATGAAGATTTCTGCATTCCGGAAAGTGTAAAGATGCATACTTGGTTCGCCGAAGAGATGTACAAGTAAGAACTGCTTCCCCCAGTTGGTAGGTATGCTGGCAGGAAGCAGGATGTCCAGGAAGCAGGATCTTCAAAGGTAAGTCTGACCTCAGGCGACGGTGAGTGTTACGCTGCTTGCAAGTGCAGCATAACGCGAAGCGTCTGTCTTGAGGATCGGGGCAGTTTATATAGCTGAGATCGTGGGCATGCCCATTAGGGCCGGCTTACCAGCCACACCCTGCCACTCCTAGAGAGTGAGCACGTGCGAAGGCAATCTATTAGCAGCCACACCTAAGAATACACTTGGGTCTGCTTCGTTTATGGAATGTTCAAGGTTAATGCATCCTGCTTAATGGATGGAATGTTCAAGGTTAATGCATCTGAAGTGCTATGTCCATAATAAAAGCTGTTTGGTTTTAAATGGATGTTCTTGTTTACTTTTATTCATGAGCCTGGTGCCAAAGGTGCCAGAACAGTGTCCACTCAGGTCTCCTGTGCATGCGACTCCTGCATGCCTGTGCCCCTGACTTCATGACCATGACAGATATTTCTTCGGACAGGTATTCAACTCACTCTCCAGGCTCTTAAGTTCAAACATCCCCCTCTTCCTCGTGCGGCCTGTGATGTTCATCAGCTCCCCACTAATCGATGCCTTAAAACTATCCCAAATCATTAAGTTAGATGCAGATCCTTCATTGATGCTAATGAAATTCTTAGTAAACTCTTGTAGAGACTCAAGTACTCCTTGTTCCTGCAATATATACGTCTTTAAGCACCACTTAGTAATTCCAGACCATTCCATTTCCATGTTCAGCCGCATCGTCATTAAGGAATGATGTGATATACCCCTTTCCTTATTTTCTGCATTGGAAACACTTTCAACAAGCCTATCCGAGATTAGGAAATAATCAATCCTTGAGTATGAATCGTGGACTGGTGAAAAAAAGGAAAATTCTTTCATCCCGGGATGCATGAATCTCCAAACATCAACTAAGTCCAGGCTATGTAAGAACTCATTAAACACTTTGCTCGTGCTCTCTGCAGTGTATCTGCAGTGGGCAGAGCGGTCCATACTTCCATCAAGAACACAATTGAAGTCGTCTCCCAGGACCATATGCTCCCAATTGATCTAGCCCAAAAGTGTCAACATCTTCCTAAAGAAATCACTTCCACCTGTACACGGACCATAAATAGACCCTATTGTGATTAATCTGCCGTCATATTTAGCATCTATCAGAATCGCCATCCCATCCCCATCCATTACTATTTTCTCTATGTTCAGATTCAGACCCCTGCGTAATAATATGCCCACTCCCTTCGATTTGAAACTATGACAGTTTAACAAAATTCTAGTAAACAGAGTGTTCTTAAGGAGATGCTTGTGTTCTTCTAATAGGTGAGTCTCCTGCACAAGTGCAATGTCCGTATTCTCTCTTTTCAACCTGGCCAGAACTTCCCTCCTCTTCCTAGGAATGTTAAGGCCCTTAACATTCCACGAAACAGATATTCAGGTCACCCAGCTAATGTCACTCACTGAAATGTATCCAACCACCTATCTCCATCTTCTTTCTTCGAGACAGGCCATAAGAGGTCGGGTAGTCTACAGAAGCCTGACAGGAGTCAATCATAACAATATTTCAAAAAATGCGAGCCTAAATGGAGGTGCAAATGCATAACAATGCCCAACTTTAATAAAGCATTTATATATCAGAGGATTACCTATCACAACAGTATGTACAAGACAACACATAACAATGACATACACAGACAAACCACATTGACAATTCAAGTGTATATAGAGCACTACACCTCGCCACCCAGCAAGGGGATTCTGAGATACAATATACACAAAATCATCACTATTCCGAACTATAGCATGTCCAAAGCCTGCACCTATATTCTACCATCCCAAAAATATGAATGTTAAGTATGTGATGCAATACCAATGGGAGATCCTGAAGTGCATAGCGCTCGTTAGAACATCTGTTGATAGGCCCTTGAAGCACCAATATCATAGAGCATGTATTGAATGTCAAAGTAACAAATATAGAATCATCCTGAAAGATGTTTGCACAATACTAACGGCTACTAGATTAAAGCTGTTCTGCAGCTATTTGAACGGGGGGCGGGGGGATTTATTGATGGGTGTTGGATATCCACAGAATGACTGTATTCCAATTGAGCACTCCAAAGTGCAATTAAAAACTGTGCAAGTATGCAAATAACTATGAGCTGAAACAATACAAGTACAAGTGCCAATAATAAAACAAGGTATGTTGTTTAAAAAGCGCTTCACACTTTCCACTAGAGGCCTAAAATGTATCTTAGAACTATGCCTGTTTCCTATGTTAAAATAAAAAACGAGTTTGGGCCTTGGAGTTAGCTGATTGGTCTTACACCTCTCACTTGCTGCTTCTTACAGTTTGGTCAAAGCTGTGTAAGTCATAGTCCATGATAAGGATCTGGACTTGCTACCTTGGTCCAGAGCGGGGTGAAAGATAATTAATGGAGTGGACAAGTGGAGACCCATTGGTAAAGGTGGTGCTTGAGTGGTAATGAGCAGTCACAATCACCAATGCAAATAATACTGAAAACCTCTGCCGGCGTGCTCATGCTTGCACAAGCGTAGCCTGAAAGACTAAAGTATGGGCCGGGTGATAAATACTGAACATGGACGTTTCCAATCAGTGCTCTACACTGACTGTGTGCAATTGGCTCTGTGGGGGAGGAACAAACGCCTTGTCTAGGGAACCCCACACGCTGCTGCCCCTGTGCATTTAATGCTTAATATAATCCTTTTCATGGCGTTTGCTGCTGGGTGTTTTATGGGACCCTCTGTGTCTTCATACAATACATCATCATCAAGCGTTGTTCAAGAGAAAGAGGATGGTGTGAGGAGTATGAGATTGAGACATCAATCTTTCTGGCAACAAGACTATGGGCCTCATTACTAGGTCAGTTGTAAAAACCAGCTCGTAGGGGGCAGACTACTGCCGACCCCGTAACACTGTTTCCATCGCCGGATATCATAAGCGGCGTGGGAACGGTAAATACCCATTCCTGTGTAGTTTGATAGGACTATACGGGAATGGAATGGGGACACTGACGCACCAGCACCGGTGCTTCAGTGAAAACACTGCCGCTAGGAGCATGAACTCCAGGCAGGTCAGGCCTGCTGGGATTACTGTGCCCCTGCCGGCAGACTTTTAGTTTGGCAGCCTGGAAAGGGTGCTAGTACGTTGCCACCGGCACCCTTATTTCCAGACCACCAAACTTATAATTAAGATCTATGTGTGTTCATAGGATGATATAAAATAAATGTAACATGCAATAGAAAATCCTGCAACAGGTATTAAGGTTATAGTTTGTGGCATTTCAAGTGGCTGGAATTAATGTAGTATCATTAAGGAATGTATAATTAGTTAAGTTTATGTTTGCTTCATTGTCAATTTTGCAAATGTTTTCTTGACATGTTGATCTTGTTTTATCAGTGGTGGTTTTGCACTTCTTATATTCTGTACAGGTTTCAAGAGTTATATGTCTTGTGTAGCACGTGCAGGACCATCCAAACTGTTGTTTTATCTGTTGAAGGGAGGAAGATATGTTATGACGTATGGTCAGCAATTCCAGGAGGAATGTTGACAACATTCTACTTGGAACGAGAAATGGTTGGAGAATGGACAGGGAGAGTGAAGGAGCAACGGTCCGGCACTCTATAGGCCAATAAAGTACTTACCCTTCAGCAGGTCTGGTGGCTCGTTACATCACTACCCTCTCCTCTCTCCTTCCTAAGGTCTGCAATCAAGACTTTTCTCAAGTGGCATTTGAAGAAATGTTGTTTCCCAAGACCACAAAGTGAGTGGCAAAGTGCCTCCCCATTCTGTTCCGCATCTCTCTGCATACAAGTCCCTGGTTCACTTTAGGTACAAAATCTGAATGCCCCAAAAGGAGTCACAAATGAAGTAAGGGGTCTAGAGTCAACATGCAGGTCAATTTGATGATACGCCGTTGACAGATCAAAAGTTGAAAAGTATTTAGCTTCTCCCAACGTCAACAACAACTCATTAATATTTGGCAAAGGGTGCCGATCCACCCATATGCTGGAATTTAGTTCCCGGAGGTCTACACACATTCTGATGCTGCCATCACTCTTCTTAACTAAAACCACGGGAAACAACCACTCTGAGGACTCAATAGGCTCAATTATTCCTGCTGACTGCAACTTAGCCAATTCCGCTTTAAATGCCTCCCTCGCTGCAACTGGCACTGCCCTCACTTTATGAACTCTCGGAATTGCACCCTTCTTCAATACAATGCGATGTGTAAAACCCCTAAGCTTACCAAGAGTGTCTGAAAATACTTCAGGAAACTCACTCATGAGCACTGTGGGAGTAACCATTATGTCATTCTCTCCCGCTCCCTCCATGACACTTAGAACCGGTTCCTTTTCACCTGGATGAATTTGTATTTTTAGTGCAGCCTGCTCATCCCAACCCAACACACTTGTGCCCTTTGAAGCCACATACAATTTACCTGAAGTTTGCCTCCCTTTGAAAGAGAAATTTGACCAATTATAACCAAGCAGGTCGATGGAATTCTGCCCATAAGCATATGGTCTGATGTCCGGAGTCAACAAAGTAGAAATCTCTTTACCCCAAACCTCTTGATAGACTTCCGGAGACACCAGGGTATAAGGTGACCCTGAATCCACCAGCATATCCACAGGATGCTGGTCCACCAATACCGACACCCATGGACCCTTCCGCCCACATCCCTCAACATGTAATATGACACTCTGACTAGAGCCACTGCCTGATGCCCCTTCTAGCCCCATGGTTGAGTCCTCTGTAGCCACACTAGCGACCACCTGCCCCTTACACATGGGTGCAAAATGGCCCAAACGTTTACATTTCCTGCATTCAACATTGTTAGCAGGACAGGATTTCTAATCAGCAGTGTGACTCGACCAGCCACAATTTTTGAACCCCTCCTTACCCTTCGATGCCTTATCGTCTTGAACCACAACTTTATCCAAACCTTTCTTGCTCCTTGGCACCAAAGCATGCACCATCTCCCTATTCCCATCCCTTTCAGTAACCACCTGTACGATCGCCTTGCCTTTGAGGCTTCAATTGCTCTGGCAATCTCCAAAACCTTATCAAGAGAAGGATTGCTCTCAATCCACAATCTCTCTCTAATTTTTTGATTAGACGTCTTCATCATAATCTGATCCCTTATATGTTCCTCTCCATTCCCCGGGAACCCACACGTAGCCATGAGTGCACGTAGGGCTGTAACATATGAATCTATGCTTTCCGTGGAACCTTGTGCCCTAGAGAAAAACTTATATCGCTCTAAAACCACATTAACTCTTTTACCAAAACGTATTTGCAATTTCTTCAAAGCAGTCTCGTAGGCACTTACAACCATTTCCCCTTCACCTCCCCCTTGAACCATTACATTCTCTCCAGGCAGATGACGAAAAACCCTCAACCCCTCAGTACCAATACAATTCAGTAATGCAGCCTCCTTTTCATCATCATTGAACTTTGCCCCGCCTGCAGCCCTCAAATATACTTTAAAGGCATCTACCCACTGCTCCCAAGGAGCAACAGGCTCTCCAGGATTAGGCAGAAAAGCAGGTGGAGGCCTAGCAGCTGTATGCAACATGGCTGAATGTATTCGCTTGTTCCTTATGTCCCCAAGAATAACTTGCCCGCCTCTGTGCAATCCTCAATGCTCTTTGTTCCCTTGCGGCAGAGGATTACCTCACTGTCACCTTGTGCACATGCACCCCCACATATATGCAGTACCCCAAAGAATTTGGCACTGTTTGAGTCACAACACGCCAACCAATGTAAAAGTAGACAGATGTCTTCCACTGTTGCCTTGAGCATGTGCACCCACACGTAAATGCAGTACAGCCAGGTTCTGGCACTGGGTGAGTCTCAACTACTGATGCAAAAACTCACTTGCAGCCAACCCAGCCCAAGCAAATCTGCCAACCACCAGTTATCAGAACTCCACAAGTTGTGTGCCCCAACCTTACCCCCAACGGCCTTTTGGATTCACCTGTGGCCCCTCAACTTGCATGTGTCACTGGGCCGTATTATGCTCCTGCCTTCTCGCAGCTGATTGCTGAGCACGCTGCGCAGTGCCACTGCAGCCCCTCCTCCTTCCCAGAGGAGACCGCAGTCCGCAGAGAACAGCGTTGGGTAGAGACACTGCCGGGGGCGTGGCCAGCAGCCGGCACTCTGCTAGTTACGCAGATGCTGTCGTGTGCAGGCCTCCTTGAAGCCCAACAGCTGCTCTTCCTCCTGGCCCCGACTGAGCACACCGCGCAGCGCCACCGCAGCCCCTCCTCCTTCCCAGAGGAGACCGCAGTCCGCAGAGAACAGCGTTGGGTAGAGACACTGCCGGGGGCGTGGCCAGCAGCCGGCACTCTGCTAGTTACGCAGATGATGTCGTGTGCAGGCCTCCGTAAAGCCCAACGGCTGCTCTTCCTCCCGGCCCCGACTGGACCCGAGCAGCCAAAGACTCCTCCCAAGAATGGAGCCCTCCTGCCCCTGTCACTGCCTCCGGTGGAAACACGGAAGCACAGCAGCCGACCCGCGAACTCCCTGGAGCTTCCAGCTGCTCACGGCGAGCCGGCAACGAACTGGCCCGCCGCGGTACCCCGACTGGGCACCCGGACAGATCTTCTCCTTCCCCTCTTCACAGGACAACCCTGCACCCGTCAAGAGGGCCCTACTGTGGCCCGCGCTGTCCTCAATGACGGACAGGGCATATGGCAAGCAGCTCCAACGGTTCTTCCTCGCCGACAACACCGGAGATGAGCACGGGGCCCGACCAGCTGTTCCGCGCACACGTGGGACGGGTCTCGCCGAACTCCTCGTCACCAATGTCATAAACTCCAACACACACTCTGGTAAGTGGAACAAAGTGTCTTTATTGCGAGACCCCGCAGCCTGCTGCCACGGCTCCCTCAACTCAACAGCCACTGTGGAATGTTGATTGCCGAACATGCATCAACATTCCACCAGTGTGCCTATGCACGAGCCTGTGCATATTACAACAGAGAGGCAGGAGCTCACTGCGGGAACAAGGGACTCGAAGGATGCAGCCCGCAACCAGCCTCTCCATGCAGACGAAAGTGTAAGCACGCTTTTGGCATTCAAGTATGTATTGGCTTCCAGAAACCATGTTGATAATGGATGCGCATTTGCAGTTATGTGCCTCAGCGGTCCCATCACAGTAAATGCATCTCTTACATCATACCCTGGTTCAGGGGTTGAAAAGTGAAAAATAGATATTAAAACTCATGCTTTGCGCAAGCATCTTTCATGAGCAGAGAAATGCAAGGAGTTAATAAAGATTGCCCTTTCCACTGTGTCTGCCTGTGACAGGGAAGATCAGGATTGGGGGAACCAGAGAAGACAGGCCCATCCCAGAGTGCATTCCTTTGAGAATCAAGGATGCCCGCTTGGGTGCATCTGGCATGCCCCCTGCAGGAGTGGAGACTCAGATTCTCTGGGATGCCTAAATCTATCTCTGCAGTCAGTTTCTCTGTGGTGAATCCGCAGCCTCAGAATGCAGCGCTTTTGATCACTTACGTGCACTGTAGACACAGACAAGAGAACAATAACTTTTGTGAATCTACCACAAATTGTCATCAGTAGAGCCCGAATTTGCACTAGGGAGATCATGCTTGTCCTCCATGCAGCGCCAGTAGTTGGCAAAATCTCTGAAGTACAATATACCTTGGATGCTGTGTGTGAGCATCCAATGGGCCTCATTACGAGGCTGGAGGTAGCCGTGCATGTAATAAAGGCACGGCTGCCGCCGGTATTTATTTTTTTCCGGCGCCCAGGAATGGGCAATTACCAGGTCGTTACGGCCTTGCCGGACCCGGTACTTTCCCATTCCTGGGTGCCAGAAAATATTCTTCCCCATTCCCATTTGAGCCCCCTGGGGCTCAATGGGAATGGGGAAGCCGGATGCACCGGCACCGTTGTAAACGGTGCCGGTGCATCCGACATGCTCTGCTCGTGGCTGCCGGTATGGCCACCAGGTCAGACTTGGCGGCCGCAATGGCACCCGCAAGCAGAACTCGTAGTTTGCCGGTCTGGGAACTACGGTACCGGCATGCTTACCGGTATCGTAGTTCCCAGACCGGCAAACCTTATAATGAGGCCCTATGTGTTCTCCGTGCTGCGCTGGTTTTGTTCTCAGGCTGTGCTTCCCTGGAATATTTTATAGGTAACATCTGGTGGTGCATTTCCTGTGCTGTACAATCAAAGCATATCCCCAGCTTTGCACCTCTAGAATCTGGTGGCCTTCAGCACAACATGACTCCCTGGCATGTTGTAAAAGACATGCTGTGGTGGGCATCATGGTTGCTGGCACCAGTCGCTGTAAACAAGACTTAAAGAACACAAAGTTCTCGATCATGATGGAGAGGAACTCTTACAACTCCAGAGGGCACCAACGTTTTAAAAAACACAATGATTCTGCCAGGGATGGACTCCCAGTGGGCTGATCTTCCCTGCATTGGTGAGCTCTGGCATCTATACCCCAGGGCATTATGCAGACAATAAAATCCTGACATCCTGGGCAGGTGTACAGCTCTTTGGAGATAGGTGCAGGCTGAGCACCTTCTGATGGGATGCAGCTGCACCACTCAGACACCAAGGCATCCCTACTTTAAACACAGGAATTCAGGTGAGTACCAGTATGCCAGATGCTAACCACTGTTCCAGCGTAGGCCATGCATCCTATTAAGAGTGTGAAATACGTTTGCTTAGCATTTATATGTGGGATTAAGTACCCCCCAACTGTATGCTAAAAGGATAGTTCAAGTCAATGAGATGTGACGTGACCATACAGAAGCACGAGGCTTCAGGCTGAGTGTCTTTACAACATCACAGTACTCCAAGCAGTTTTGAAATAACCTTTTACATACATTTGAGGACATGTTATTCCTTGTAATAAACTTCATTTTGCCTCAGCTTTTTTTTTTATCAAGCTAGATGCCCCTCACTACACCCCAACCACGCCCATCCGCACCTAGCAATGTCACACCATGGCATAACAAACAGCTCTGTACTGAACACAATCTGTCGACACCAAACAAGCAGAGAATGGTTAGGACAATGGGCTGTGGCTGTGCATTGCATTGGGAGTTCACTAATCTACTTCAAAAACGCATTTAATCCAACTAATGGTGTGATGTTCATATAGCATGCGAGTTGTGATGTCTCAACTCAATATAAAAAGAAACCAAAAGTCAGGCACTTGTACTTCTATTACACAATCCCATGTATGACATATCCGGGATAAACAGCTGTAGGGATATCACAAGTCACTGAGGACTTCTGGGAACATACAGAGTTACATCCTGCAGGCCAAGTGCTATTATTCTGTCTTGGAACTCCAAGGGGACTGGCAATATTATTTTCATCTAAAGCTGGTAATATTGTATTCCTTATTAATACACAGTCACACCCTCAGTACTTTAAAATATGGTCCCAACCTCCCTCTGCTGCAAAACCTCTTCCATGTGCAGATATGCTGAATACATATAAAATAAGTACTTTAGAAATAAGCACTAAATATTGGCTGGTAATGTGTTGAGCAATTACTGTAGCAGTTTCATAAATTAACACATTTAAAACCTGTCTATGCGGTTTAAAAACAGTGGTGGCGAACACAGATCCCTGCTTCGCTTCCCTGCACCTGTATGGCACTAAATAAATATGCAGCCGTACGTGTCTCCTTGTCAGCCAGCGACTATAAATTGGGAGACACATTTAGTAGAGTAAAGGAAAGTCAAAAGCTAGTTATCTTTAATTAGTTACGTGTCAGCTGCTATTTTGCTGAGGATGCTGTGCTTACAGTGTGTGCTGACTGTGGCAGCAAGCAAGCATTGTGACGTCACATAATAACTTTAATAGATTATTACAATGGAGTAGCGATTTCATTTTCTTGCTACAGGTCCCCGGTGGTGCCAGAGATAGGCTGCAATAAGAACATTGAGTACAGATTTTAATGTAGACACTGCAAGTTTCCAGGCATTAGCAAGTGCTGAGACCAATAGCCATACGGGCGCTGGTACCAGGTGCTCTGCCCAACTACGCAGTCAGCAAATCAACCGATGCCATATTTACAATAGTTTGCCCTTGAGTCTTTTTTCGAGGTTCTGTAGATTGTTCTGGGAAAGAAATGTGAGATGAGCGCTTTGGTGCCCTGGTGCAGAAATGCAATAAGAGAATATCGTTTCTGCACGAGGAAAAGTTTTGCTCTAGTGCTAATTGCACTTGCACTTATTACCGGCTGTGGTAGCTCATGGTGAGCTCAGCTGCAGACTGTTTGCAAGCAAGAGGCTTTGCGCCCTGGTAGTGGCAGAAGCCTTTACTTAAGGGGCGCTGTTCTAGAGACTTGTATGCACAATAGTAAGGGGGTTGAGTTTCACCGCCTGGACCGTATTACAAAACCTTTGCACTAGTGCAAGTGCAATATTGCACGGTATTGGCCGTGGTGCAAAAATTGCCCTTGTATGCAAAATATGCATTCTTTCAATGATTGCCCTGGTGTTCATGCCATACCCTAGAAGCACCAGGACAAACATTGTGCTGATACCATGTAATATTGCACCTACCTGTTCTTGGTTTCTATAATATGTACCCCGGGTGTGACATGTTGTGAGCGAGTTATAAAGGTTAAGATGAGACCAGCAGCAATATTTAGCCAAATGATTATGAGGCAATGTAAAGGGGCCTATACATTTATGTAAAAATGCATGGACACAATATTTTACTATTCTTAAAAAAAATGTCGTATGTGTTAAAGAAATATTGTATATTGTACTATTTCTCTAGGGCACTGCAGACAGTGATTGATGAGTCCTTGCCTAAACACTTTTTTGGGACATCAGCTCTTGGTAGGTCTTGTTAGTAAACCCAACTGTTTTAATACCTTTCTTTACCCATACCCAGGGCTTTAAGTCCCCTGAAGCTAGCCAGGCCACAGCCCGGAAGTCTCCAAAAGATTCTCCCGAACTGGGGCTGTGCAGGGCTCCCTTAAATCCCCCACTGGCCCTTGTCCATAACAACACTGGCCTGAAGTCTCCTGTGCACGCACAGCGCTTCAGGTAACGGCATAAAACAAAGGTTTGCCTTTGTTATTTGTTGGTAGGGACGGGGTGGCAATGGAGATTATCGTGTGTCTCAGACTGTGAAATGGCTGCCTGGCAGGGGCCTGCACCACATAATGGAGTGACATCAATGAGCACTGCACCTTTCCCTGCAGGTTAGGGAAAAGCTATGCGAGTACATCTGATGAGGGATGATTGTCAGCGTTAGGCTGCCATGTCATGTGTTGTGAACATGACTTTGTCACAACCCCCCCCCCCCAGCGCTTGTTCTTCTTGCTGATAGATTTGTATCCAACAGCGGTGATTTTTGGATACCGAGGCTTGAGCCTCATTACTCCATCTTCTCGGGTTGAGTATGTAGTAGTGGGTTTGTTTTCTTCTTGGTCTGTGTGTTCTTGTCACAGTAGAGCTGGTTTCACAGGGTCTTCGCAGTGATGGTTTGTCACAACAGACACTGAAATTGCATTTTATAGAGGTTTGAAATGAAAATTTAACAGAGGTTGATGAGAGCACCGTTTTTATTCCTCTGTATCCCGAAAGCACAAATAATGCATTTATTTTGGCGTCCATTTAAAAGGCTTTGTGCCTTCAAATAACGCCTTCTTCGACCAGAAGAAACTTGCTCACAGAAAGTAGCATCTTTGAAAGCATTAAAGCGCAAACCGGCCTTTTCACAGCACTTTTAATGCTGCAAGGCTGTGGTTGAAGAAAGGGGACTTTCTGCTGGTTGCATTCTTACTAGCGCCAAATTGCAAATCATCGGTACATTTTCTTTTGAGTGCTATTAAAAATCAAGAAACATATCTGATAAATGTGAATGACAATGGGGGTGTGAAGAAAGTAATCAATATTTATAAAAGTGAAAATGTGTGGGTTTGTGGCTGGTTTTGTGGCCTGGCGAAGCATTGTTCTATATACAATTCCACACCATTTCACCAATCTGTACCAAGTTTGCCATAGTTACAACCAGGGGCGTTGCTGGGGGGGGCTAAGGGGACTATAGCCCCTGATCTTTTGGTTGTAGCCCCGGATAGAATTTCAGGAGCTACAGCCAAAAGACTAGCTAGCCCCTAGTCCCAACATTTCCAACATCAGCGTAGCCCCGGGTCCTTTCCAGACCTAGCAACTCCCCTGGTTACAGCACTAGCTACATGACATTTGGACACCCCTCACCGTTCTACGGATTTCAGCAAAAGTTAAAATGTGTGGGTTTGTGGGTTGGCGAAGCATTGTTCCTTATACAATTCCACACCGTTTCATTAATCTGCACAACATTTTGCATAGTTACCTGTTAGGACCCTCCGGACATTACTGGCTACATGCCATTGGAATACCCCATCTCTTTCACCCGGATTTCAGCACCTTCACACATGAGACGGTTGCCATGGAAAGGACAAAGCATCAATGTGGTTGTAGAAGGACAGGTCATCAAATTAGAATACATGGTTTCTGGGACATTTGCACCGCAATGCACCACAACAAACTGCACAACGCCAGGGTGAGGCAACAGGTGGGGAGAGAGCAGAGTAGATCCTGGTGTGCAGCAGCACACCAACTCTCGCCTGCCCCAACGTCTGCTCCGGGGTATATCAGCCAGCCACACACGCTCATTCTCACTGCAGTTAACTTCAGAGTGCAAAGCACATAAGCGATAAGGGAATCACAACACAACCCACAGGATCATTGATTTTCAACAATTGATGAGAGTGTTGTCATGTCCATCCACAGAGCACGTTCAGAGAACGGGCACTTTTGCCAGTGTATTGATAAAAGGTCAATTACAAATTGATTATAACGAAATAAAATCTTTCTGAAAGAAATTGTCTTTATTTTATTGCAAGTGCAGTCTTTTTACCTCTGAAAGGTAACATTTAAAGTGTTTTTCCCTCTTTCCCTTTATGGGCGACTCTCCCGTACATTTACGCATGAAATGATCACTGCAAACATTTGGGTTTGAGACATTAGAAATTACTCCATTATTTCCTATCCGGGTTATGTATTATTTGGGTGCGGGTAACTGGCCCTTGCCCAAGCTGTTGTGCCCCTTTAGTCTGCACCCACTCTGATTGGGCCACGCCCCTTGTTACAGCCCCCCCCCCCTCGATTTCTCACCCCACTTAAAGCACTGCCCATATCTGCACCATCTATAATCACAAACTTTAGCACCTGGAGCAGGGTAGCCTGTCAATAGCGGGCTCGCAACATGCGCTTTATTAGCCGTTACAATAACCGCTTCTCAAACTGGCTGTCAGCTGGCTGTTGCTCTTCTCCAACTTGTAAAAAATCAAATGAAATACTTACAGTGTCAGTCTCCTGCCTCGGGCATGCCTATTTCTTTGGTTATTTGCTGCCAAAGAACTAGAAAAGGAACACCTTGTAGTGCTCCTTCATTTTTTTTCATGATGGCCATTTTTGTTTGTGTTTTATTTTTCTTGACAAACAATTGCCCTGTGTGCGCCCTCCCATTTGTCTAAAAAAAAAAACACAGCAGGTGGGCTAGTGGGCTGTTTCCCTCGGGTACAGCGCCATCATGTCATCGTTGCCTCCTGATGTATAATTCGGATTTGAGACTTTTTGTGACATCTTTCTCTTGATCGACCCTTTAATGTTGGAGATTTGGAGGTGGGCTTTGCTCAGGTGTGTTTCCGTCACAAGCATTCCCATCCATCAATGGGTTAATTTCTTGTATCGGGTGTGCCAAGTATGAATGACCCTTCACAGAGTGGGCGCTTATTGATTTTAAGACAAAGCAACTGAATATTATATGTCACACTTATACGAGAGGAGAGACCACAAATGTAGCCCTTCAGAACTTTGGGGCACAGCAATAAGTTCATTGCTATGCCTGGTTTATTTTTTATTGTAAATGCTTGCCACCCCCATCAAGGGTGGACTCATTTCTCTTTTCAAATCATACAAAATATTTAATGACCAAGTCCAGTCACACCTTTCAAAGCAACGCTCTTGCATACAGCACATAAGCATTGCACACACCGGGCACTCTGTGCAGTAGGCTCAAGGAGGCCCGACCTGTACCACAGAGGATCCCTCAGATGCACAAGCAGGGCTGTGCCAGAATCTCTGAGGTAATTAAGATTCGTACAGGTGCAAAGACTGGGGGACTCGGTGGAACTTCCTCTTAAACTTGTGGTGTGCTTCTTTTCACCTCATCAACTGTGTAGGACAGAGGAACAAAACTGTAGTGTGTTACATCTCCCAAATGCTCAAACAAGATAGGCTGCATAGAAATATTGACAGGGGATGACGAGTGGTTTGCTGTATGTGGTAAATACTTAGTTCCTGTTCTGAAGTGGGAACAGACCTCGGGAGACACACCTATCCAAACACACACACGCACACATGCATGCACGCTCACACACGCTCACATGCATGCACTCTCACACAGACTCACATGAGCACACATGCATGTGCACCCACACAATCTAAAATCACAGCAATACGCAGGAGGAAGATAAAAGCCAAATAGGTAGAGAGAAAAAAGCTGTGTGGGGCAGGTTGACCAGGTTCGGTGGTTGGCAAAACAAATCCCTTTGAAGATTTTCCTCAGTATTTTTTTTGAAAACCTTTCATTCCACACCTGTTAATGCATAGACTTTGCCATTAATTGTCTTGCAATGTCTCAGGTCTATTGCACAATCATATTGGCAATTCAGAAGTAGTTGTCCACACACAATAACACAAATTGAAATTGGAAACGTGCACATTTCAGCAATCCCATACTGTCAACACAGATCATACCCCCATCACTGGCGTAACGCCCCCCCCCTCGCAGGTTTTAGGTTTGTGTTCTGCTCAGATCAACATTGCACATGGCTTACACAAGCTAATTTACGCGGAGGGACAGGAGGAGAGGTCATACAAAGGACACTTTAATGGAAATGGTGTCCTGTATGTCAGACTTTAGATTCTCAAGATTCTGTATCTAGGATGCAAGACAGTACAGCTGGAGCTCTCATGCACAGGAGGTAATATGACTGTCCAGCTCAGTGTGGACACCTTGGCCCACCTTTGATAACTGAGGACATTCCCATTACTTACATTTACATATTGGCAAGAATCCTGTGTGCCAGTATGTCTCTCCTCTGAAGCCACATGTGATCTTTCCTTCCGTGTAGGATTTGATTGAAAAGGTGCAACATATGTATAGTTTAGTTTAGGTTAGTTTATTATTTATAATGCACAGTTATACCCAGGGGTATCAGGGCGCAGCATTTACAAGAATATGCGAAGCTTAGTTACAAGGTGTCGAAAGTACAAATTGGCATCCGGAGAATGTACAAAGCAGCAGAGGAAAGCAAGCAATATATACAGTATATACAAGTTTAAAAGTGGCACACGAAGTTACACAGTGTGCGGATCACATGAGGATAGACTTGGCACTTAGTTGTCTTGGTATATAATGGAAATGTACACTCATCCTCACTCTATACGAATATGGAGAATTAGCTTTAAAATGCTGGTGTCATCACAGCATCACCTCTAGGAATCATGCAGCACAATTAGAGCACTGTAGCATCTCAGTTAATCGTTCTCCAAAAAAGCAATGAGAACATGTCAATAAAATATTGTTATAAAAACGATAGAAGACATCATAATGTACGTCTCCCAGTGTATACTGTTATTTATTTGTTGGATTCATCAAGAGAGTATGCACAGTGTGAATAAGCGGGGGTAGTTTGAATTTTTAGGTCTAGCCAGAGAGAGCTTCATGTCTTTGACAGAGCTTTTGCAGGTGTATGTTAAGGGGCTAGAGTGTCAATCAGCTGCTACGTGATACTGAACAAGTGCAATTTAGTGAGCTCTTTTATAGTGCAAGCCTATAAGCCAATTTGTTGAAGCTAGTGTTGGGGATATTGTTGTTGCATTGCGCATTTTAGAGCTTTTTTTGTTTCCATGCTACTTAGTAAATTGACATTTATTCAATGTTTGTGCTGCATTACCATTTTTATAATAATCAGTATCCCAAAGCCATAACATTCAGGAGATCCATCAGGCAGCCTGTGCCTTGTGTTGCTCCAGTGCATTTTAGCTAAAGCAAGATAGTGTCATTGCCCCCAGGGTGTTTTTCAAAGTCTGTGGGGAAATTGTTTGTCAAAGCATCTTGTGGTAACAGTTTGTCAGTGTCTGATACTGTACTACCTTTGGTAAAGTAAAACAAGTGGCATATTTAGCATTATGTCTGAAATGGTCTAACTTCTCCATCCATTTTCCATCCACACAACTTTCTCCACTCAAGGCTTTCTAATCCAACTTGTGTGAAAATATAAGACAGCATCAGTGTCAAATCCAAACAATAGGGGCGTCACGGGTGTGCAAATGAGACCAGGCTGATTTCTGGAGCATAACCTATCAGTCCTGGTAAGAGAGATGAAAACACATATGGCTACAGAGCTAACAGGGAGCTTTGCATTCTGGCAGACATTATGAAGTGGACGCATTAGGCATTCTCTTTAATGGCAAGCATTGGCAAACAAAGTCGGTCTGGCTTTGAAATGTAGAGGGTAAGACTTTTTTGCCATATAGGAGGTTTACAAACTTACTTCCCATATTTGTAAAGCTAGACCTATCGGTTTTGCCAATGCTGCTTCTATTTCTTTATGACACCCGGCACGCTTGCTGTGCATACACCAATGCATCTTTATAGGGCACCCAAGCTCCTCCCCATTTGTTCGGAAGAATGCACATTTTGCATAATACAATTCTGCTTGCATTCACAAAAAGTCTCAGATTTGTCCTTGTTTTTTTCAAATTCAATGATACATAGCCTGGAAACAATTCTTGGTGGGCCCTTCCCCAAGTTCCAAACGTCACACTTCAAAGCACAAAATAAAGAGTTATGAAGTTTTAGGATTCCCTTTTCCAGGACTTCTATTTCACCATAGTTCGCAACTCAAAAGAAAGGGTAAGGAAGTGTCAGGGTTCCCTTTCCTAAAACGTGTTTTCCATCACAGTTCAAATCACACAGAAGAAAAGGGCCATAGCTGTCTTCTTTATCCCCTTTTTGGCCCATGCATGTTTACTTTCTTTCTTCATATAATAAAGTTATTTTCAGGATTCCATATAATTAGTAGTATTAACTTCCCAGCATTCAGTGATTTATTTGACCTTAAACGTTCAGTTGTTTCCAAAATGTAGTATGCAGTGATGTTTTATGATTGCACAGTTCCATTCACTTCCAAAAGCAACATGCAATATTTTCTGTTTAATTATAAAGTTTGTATTCATTACGGTGTTCTCATGGCATTAATTAGGCACATGCTTTGGTTTTCATTCAGCCCGTTATGGAATATTTATGCCTTTCACTTTAAGAGAACTTCCTAATACTTGGAGACTTTGGAAACCGTTCGCTTTAAGAAACGTGCCCACTCTGATACAAAGTATTTCCAGTTCTTCAAAGCTAAAAAAATGGAAAAAAGTCTAGGCGAGGAGACTTGCGAAAACATGCTTTTGTAATGCACGCAACCAGTGTGCTACTAGTTACAAAGTATTTCAGCCCAATAGAATGTTCAATCATTTGCACTTCACACCCCAGGTTTCTTATTGCACAGAAACTCACCATTCTCTTTAGAAGCTGTCCTCACAGGGAGGAGAACACAATCTGCAGCATCTGCTGCTCGGGGTCCAACCTCTGCGCCACTCATATACCCCTGGCCCGGCTTCTCAGCAACAGGGAACAAGCACTTTAATTGAAAGGGAAAAGGGCAGCCTTTCCACCCGGCTCCCTTGCTGATGCCAGTTTGCTCCACGGAGCTCTTGCTCCCACGCCGGGCTGTCTCAGGACACCTCTCTGTTACACTCACCTGGTCTCTGTGGAGGCTTTGGGACACCGTTGCAGCCCTCCCGGGGGTGAGGTCGCTCGGGTCCGACTTCGCCCTCTGCGCTAATGGGGTGACTGGTGGTAATAGGTGATGCTGCTAGGGACTGCTCCTGCATGGAGAATAGGGGACGTGAGTATGCCAGCCTGTGCGCCGATCCCCTTCCCTTCTCCCAAACCGTGGTACCAGTGGGATGCGCTGTCCTTGGAAAGCTCACCTGTTGATTAGTTTTGGCGAGCACTCTGTCCTGCTACTTCTGGCAGGGGCGCTTGTATGATCTGGACCAAGTTCCTTCACTGGTCCCTTACACGTGGTAGTCCAGTCCTGCTGCGACTAAGCCACTACACTTCAGGTAAGTGTTCCTGTTTGCCTTTGTCTTTCCTCGTCTGTTTTTGTTGTATTGTAAAGGTTGTTGTCTTGTATTGCTGTCCGTTCCACTTTTGATGTTTGCTCTTTTGCTTTCTTCCCTTGCAGGTGATGTTGCCGGCCCGGCAGAAGCTGCGGAGCTCGAGGTGGCAGCCGGAGGGAATGAGGAACAAAGCTGCAGTGATACAGTAGCTGGTAAGTTGTTAACTAGGTAGCGCGCAGGGTTCAAATGCGGCGCGGCCCTAGGACGGATGTTCTAACCTTGGGCCTCATTACACGGAAGCGCCATGGTTCATGCTGGTAAAATACCGGCACCGCCTTGGTGGAAAGGGGAATTACCGCCCTATTCCAAGGTTGGCAGGGTGGTAATTCCCCCTTCCACCATTGCCCTTCCCCATTCCCATTTTTGCCCCATAGGGCATAATGGGAATGGGGAAGGTGCTAATTACGGCACCGCAAAATTGCGGTACCGTAATTAGCTCCCTGGTCCCTTTGCGTGTTGGTTTTAATGCCTGCAAAAAGCAGGTGTTAAATTCCCCAACCCGCAAAGGGACCTCGTAGTACGGCGGTAAGGTTTAACGGTCACCGATGCCATTAACGGTGACCGTTAACCCTTACCGCCGTCCGTGTAATGAGGCCCCTTGTCTTTCTTCTTCTTCACAGGGTCTGAGTTTGTGGATGCGGAGTGCTGTGCTGCGGCATCAGGATCAAGATCACTGGATGTCAGGAGATGAGTCTGCAGATGAAGCGATGCAGCACCGGTTTCCTGGAGGTGAGTATGCAGGAGAACGCCTGATTTCGAAGGTAATCAAACTGGTCCAAGCGGCAGTGAGCGTCACGTTGCACGTGAGTGCACAGTAACGCGAAGCACCGGCCTTAAGAATGGAGCAGCTTTATATAGCTGAGCTTCTGAAGCCACACCCACCAGGTTCAGCCTGCCTGCCACACCCTGCCACACCCGATGAGTGTGCACATGAAGACCAGGCCTAGGTAGCCACACCCGATGAGTCCTCACATGAGGTTGTTCTCTGGAATAAAGGCTTTCAGCTCCTGGAAAGTTCTTGTAAAATAAAAGCACTCCTGCACTGAAATAAAGTGAAAGCACTCCTGCACTGAAATAAAGTGTTCCTGCTCACATCTCTATATGAGCCTTGCGCCAAAGGCACCAAGACTGAGTCCATCCAGGGCCCCTGTGTTTATGGGTCCCAAAGGTA
This sequence comes from Ambystoma mexicanum, assembly GCF_040938575.1. Lineage (NCBI taxonomy): Eukaryota > Metazoa > Chordata > Amphibia > Caudata > Ambystomatidae > Ambystoma > Ambystoma mexicanum. The sequence continues at coordinate 312,766,075 of NC_090932.1, forward strand.
CATAAGTGAGTCAAGTGACCCATTGCCCCTATCACTAGATGGTGTGTTGTTTGTGTTCTGTGGCCTGTGGCCATGACACTCTCCCTGCAGTCATCAGCGTCTCGGTGTGCTGTACACACCAGACGCTCCCATGGAAATTCCCTCCAGTGGCTCAACTCTCTTCCAGCAAGGTTCTCTGCTTGTCACACCAGTCTCTCTGCTGCTGCTCCTGCTGCTCTTTGTGTTTCTTTTTCCTACTCATTTTATAACCTGCAACCCTCTAACAGGTTGCAGGTGTGTTCTCTCAATCAGCTTTGCCTGACCCTGATTAGGAGGACATGCCTGACCTTCACATCATTTTGCAGGCATATCCAAAGTCTCCAAAGTGGTCTGAGTGTATGGTGTTCATTACTCCCAGTTTCCTCTTCCTCGTCTCAGTACTGCCAAGTGTTGCATATGTTGAACTGAAGTGTTTCGCGCCCTGAAACACTTGTGTATGTGCGCGATATAAATAAACTATCATATCATATCAAGGGAGCTGACTTGCAATAACCCATAAAGGTCGGGGAGGGTTAGGTAGGTCATCATTAGGAAAAAGGGCATAACATGTCTTTCCTGAGGTCATTCCCCTCCCCAGTCCCAAGGACCCTCCACCCAGTCGATCCTTCCTCGCTTCTCCACCCCTAGGGTCAGGAATAGTCAAAATGGAGGAACGCCTTTCGCCCCCCAAGACACTTAGGAAACCGATTGGCCCCAGGCCTAAGAGAGGACGTTCCAAAGGCATGAGAAAGTACAAGAGGTTTAACACCCCATGACACCAGGGGGCATCCACACATTAAGAGTGGTTCACAGGGGTATGTGGGGGGCTAGGGAGAGGCACTGTCACGGGCACAGACACAGCCCTTTTCAGGACTGGCAGGCAGAGAGTCATTGGACTGGAAAGTAGTCCGCCCCCCCCTCACCAATCACTAATCTTGGATCACTGGGCAGAACGTCAAGTGAAGTGTTATTGAGCATACGTGCCAACTGACCGCTAACATGCTGAAGTTAAAAGTTACGGGTTTTCAGGGAGCCTCCCATTGTGTGGCCATATGTGTTTTTTCTAGGGAGTCTCCAGTCTTAAGGGGAAACCATTTCTCTTGTTTTCTTGGGGGGTTAAGGTGGGGTCCGAGGGAGACTACTATTAAGAGAAGGGATGGGTGGAGGATCAAAACCTCACTTGTGACAAACTACTCCCTCTCATCTTACCTACCCTTAATGCCCTCCCAGAAAACCTGGGACCAGATGCCCTGATTAAAGAATTTAACAATATTATGACCACCTCCCTAGATACAATTGCGCCACTTAAACTCAGAAAAAGCAAACCCAAGGCTCACCTCAACTCTAGCACTAAGGAACTCTTTGTTATCCTCAAAGAACTTGAAGCACCTATTCCTGTACCTGACAACTGTATTAAGGATAAACCGTGGTGCTGGAATATCCAACAAGCATTGACAGGCAAAGTTGCGACCCCTCAAATAAAAATTAATAATAAAAAAGCCTCACTATCATCCAACTCGCCCAACAATATTACCTCAACCACTCCCACTATTTCTGACACATTACCTCGTTTTAAATTCTCAAAAGTTACTATTCTCGAAACAGAAAAGACAATACTCTCACTCAAACCCTCTAATTGTCATGGTGATCAGTGCCCTGCCCAACTCATAAAGGACGCAGCCAGAGAACTATCACCTTTTATCACTAAATTGATTAACGCTTCATTCAGGACCAACTCCATCTCCACTAACCTTAAGGAATCCTGGGTGCTCCCCCTACTAAAGTAACAAACTTTAGACCCTCTAATTCCCACTAACTACCGACCTATTACCACGGTACCATTCCTTCTGAAAATCATAGATAAAATGGCTTATCTACAAATTCAAAAACATTTGGAATCTAATCATTTGTTAGGATCTAGGCAATCAGGCTTCCAGCCTCAACACAGGACTGAAACTGCGCTAATTGACTTGAAGGCCCAGATAGATGACCTTAGGGACAAAGGTGACCTAGCTCTCCTCTTGCTCCTGGACTTATCGGCCGCCTTCGACCTGGTCGATCACCAGGTCCTGTGCAGCCACCGGGACTCGGCAGCACACTTCTCCCCAGAAGCCATTGCTTGGATACAATCCTTTCTCAGTGATCGTACTATGAGAGTATTCTCTCCCATTGCATCAGCTGACCCTATCCCTATCACGTGCGGTGTTCCCCAGGGTTCATGTGTCTCGCCCACCTTATATAACATCTTCACTAAGCCCCTTTTCGATGATTTGGATCGTCTGGGTATCACCTACACTAAATATGCAGATGATACGCAGATCCTCCTACCAATTACTGGTGATTATGAAAAAGATTTGGCCTTGGTGAATAAGGTTTACCTCATCACCCAGGCACGGATGGCCTCCCATGGACTATGCCTGAATGATGACAAGACAGAGATCATCATCCTGGGTACACAATCATCTCTTAAAAAACGAAGTCCAAAATATTCTGCCTTTAGCGTCGACAATAAGATCATTACAATTGCTAAGGAAGTAAAAACATTAGGGTTTTACTTGGATTCTGCCTTAACGTTTAACAAACAGGTAAATACGCTGGCCTCGGCCACAGCCTACACCTGCAAATTAATCAGAGCCGGCAGAGCCTTCCTTTCCAATAACAGCTGTATCACCCTTGCTAGAGCTCTCATATTATCAAGACTTGATTACTGTAATGCCATGTACATTGGGGCGAGCAAGCAAACCACCAAGAAAATCCAACTCCAGCTAAATAACGCCCTTAGAGCTGCGCTTGGAATTGCCAGGAGAGTTCACATTTCGGACACCAGAAGAGCTAATAACTGGCTGTCTACAATTGACAAAATAAAACTTAAAGTCGCCTCCCTTACTCATAAATGCGTAAACAAAGCAGCACCTCGCTATCTTGTGGACAGAATCATTACTAGACCTGAGACAAGACTAACCAGACATTCCAATACTAATTGCCTCCTGACCCCTAGATTCAAACTTGCCAGAGTGGGAGGAAACAGTTTCCAGGTTAAGGCTACCCAGCTATGGAATTCACTCCCTACCCCACTCAGACTAGAATCATCATACACAAAATTTCGCCACAACCTCATAAAAATGCTCAAAGATTCTGACGGCTAAGTGAGATTCTGGCTTCAGTCCACTCCACCTAGCATTAACCTTCCTTTACTTCGGACCTCTTTCGGTATGCCCATTGTAAAATTTTGTATAGGTTCATATTGTATATATATTCTTTGTGCAATCACGTTGTAAAAATGTGTTTACTGTAATTATGCTTTTTGACTTTATACAATAATACTGCAACTGTAATGTCTTCTTATGTACAACCAAGCTGTGAGTAATCTTATGCGATGCACCCGACTACCTCTGAGTTTGGTGCACAATACAAGTAATAAACTAAACTAAACTAAACTAAACTAAACTAAACTAAACTAAACTAAACTAAACTAAACTAAACTAAATCTCAGGGATTTCCAGCAGGCAGTACTCTGGAGCAAAAGGGAATGCAGTGCACACACACAAGCGGCAAACCCACAAAGAGGCATCATCCAGCCGGCATTAGCAGCTTTACAAATAAGAAAGCACTCACTTGGGCAACATACACAGCCTTTTAAAGGGCTCATTGCATCCCAGGGACATGGTGAATGACCTAGTATGATTGGGGTCACTCAACGTGAAAGACTTCAACTCAGCCCAAAAAAGATCAATGTTGATGAAAGCATTCAAACAGTCCACTTAGACGTACTCTTTGTGCAGGAAACCAAATTTAGGAAGGGAGAAGAAGTCGCCCTCAAGGGTAGACAACTGGGAGGTGCCATTTGGGCATCAGGCCTGGTCAAAAAGGGAGGGGGTCAGCATTTTGTACCGTACATCCTCAGGACTGCAGATAGCACACATCCACAGGGACCCAGGCGGGAGGTATCTCGTCATAAAGGGATCTATCCGTACGGGGGAAGTCACACTGTGCACAGCATATGCACCGAATAGCCAGCAAATTACATTTAGTAGAGAGCATTTTGCCTTTCTTGAAAGAACAGGGGCCTTGATCTGTGGAGGGGATTTTAACATGGTGATGGACGCAGCTTTGGATTGGGTATCATATAGGGAGAGTGCAGTCCCAACCCACGAAAAGGGGTCGTTCCAACACCTAATACAGGAATATTTCCTGGTAGACACATGGAGAGCCCATCACCAACAAACAAAGGCATACACATTCTTCTCCCCCCACACAAAACTTGCACTTGCATAGATTACATCTTTCTGGAGGCGGCATTTGAACACATTATCAAGCGAGCATACATCAAACTGGTGGGTTGGTCAGATCATAACATGACCACCATTGATTCTGGATCTAGGCCAATGGACAAAAGGTGGATCTGTAATGACACTCTTTTTAAAGGGAATTCTTGGACACCGGAATTAGAGAATTTTGCAAGCGAAACGACATAGGTGATCCTTCGTGGGCGACAGTTTGGGAAGCAGCCAAAGCTACAACAAGGGGATTGTTGATAGCGCAGGGAACATTAGTGAAGAGAACCCGACTCCTACGGGAAACCCACCTGAAGGGGAAATAAGGTACGGAGAATCTACCCTGGCAGGGGCATCGGCGGACGCAGTGAAGACGTTAGCAGAAATTAAAGAGCTCAGACAAGAACTGAAAGACGTATTGGTGCGGGAAGGCATTGATCCACCTCCTGTACGTCAAACAAAGATTCTGTGAAAAAGGGGATGAAGCCCACACCCTACTAGCAGCCAGACTAAGATGGCAAAGAGCTGAGAGAGCGGTCTATAAAATCAAGTCTCTTAAGGGCACGACTCTGGACAATCCAACTGACATAACCAAACATTTTGCCCAGTTCTACGAAGGTCTGTATTCCTCTAACTGTTCCTCCTCCCGAGATAGTATAGAAAGATTCTTGGAAAACACAGCATTTCCACCACTGCAAAGCCCAGACTTAGAAAACTGAGCGCACCCATATTAGCAGAGGAAGTTGACGTCGCCCTCTCTAAGTTAAAGGCAGGATCAACTCCAGGACAAGACAGCTTCACCCCAGCTTTTTATAAAACCTTTAAGGGTGCCCAACGCCATTTTTGACCCTCCCATTTAATGACATCATGAACACAGGGCAGGCCCCAGCTTCTTTTATGGAGGCTAGAATCCTTGTGCTCCACCAAAGAAGGCAGAGACAGGCTTGAGTGTGGCTCATACAGTCCCATTTCTCTGTTGAACATCGACGCCAAGGTCTACGCTAGTATTCTCGCTAACAGGCTAAGTGAAGTGTTGCTGATGCTTGTGCATAACAACCAGGTTGGATATGTAAAAGGGCAACAGGGCTCAGACAGCGTATGTAAAACTTTGGATCTAATAGTGTTGATTGACGCCGGGTACTCAGACACCCACCCTGGTCTCAGTTGATGCAGAAAAAGCTTTTGATAGAGTGGAGTGGTTGTTCATGCTCCAAGTCTTGAGGAAAGCTCACCTGGTGACTCGTGGATAACAGGGGCACAAGCGCTATACCGCAAAACAAGGGCTTTATGGCATCCCCTCCCTTCACCCTGACCCGCGGGGCCAGGCGGTGCTGCCCCTTGTCCCCCCTGGTCTTTGCGCTGTTAATGGAAACGTTAGCCCAGACCATTCGGCAAGATGCCTCTATCATGGGTATTGTAAAGTCCGGAAGAGAATACAAATTAGCACTGTTCGCCGATGATATCCTAGTTTATCTGACACACCCGTCCCAGACAGTTCCAGCGCTCTGGCCACATTAGAGGAATATGGGATCCATTCAGGCTTTCGCATAAACCGAAGCAAAAGAGTAGTCCTGTCACTGAGAGGTGGTAACACACCCCCAAGCTCATGGGGTTTGAAGGTAGTTAGCAACAGCATCTGATATTAAGGGATAACCATCACGAAACAACTAGCAGACCTTTATCAAACTAATTATACGCCGCTCTGGGCAGCAAGAAAGCAGGACATCCAGAAATGGGCAAGACGTAGACATTTTCGTGGGCAGGAAGATTTATGACAGTAAAAATGAATGTGCTTCCTCAGCTTCTCTTCCTGTTCCAATCCCCAGACTCCTTCCACGCAGAGATCAAGCACACCCTGCTTGCTTTCCTGTGGGATGGGAAAAGGCCTTGCATCGCTTACAAAACCATGATTATCCTAAAAAACAAAGGGGGCATGGCATACCCAGATTTCTATGAATATTACAGGGCAGCTCAACTTTGAGTGCTGTTAGACCATTTTAGGGAGTCGGAAGACAAACAGTGGGTCCACTTGGAAAACGAATACTTCGCCCTGGTCACGTTGGGAGAATGGCTCTGGGTCCCGCAGAAAACCTTGCTGCGACATGTGTGTAATCACCCGATCTTGGAGGTGTTGTGGGCCCTTTGGAAAAGGAAACCAGACATGTCCTCCCCCTTAAGCTGCATCTGGGCACCTTCAATCAGAGACTTCATAACAGACCCCATTCGCTTCCAATCACAATATGAACAGGGTCTAGTCAGGCTGGTACAAATGTGGAAAGACAGGGTCTTTCTGATGAAGGAGGAATTAGAAAGCGCACAACAGGGACAGCAGATCAACCACTCCTATATCCGCAAATAAAGGGGGTTCTCGCAGACCCACGGTGGAACGCACTACTCCAGAAGCATCTCACCCCATTTGAATGCTTATTCAACAAAAAAAGTGGGTTCTAAAGACTTAATTGCAAAACTCTACAGTGCCTTCTTAGAAAGTGGACACTTACCAACCCCCCACACACAAGCAAAGTGGGAAAAAGACATGGGGTGGGAAGAAAACCCAGAGGGATGGGCTGCCATATTTAGAGCTGTCTGGAACTCCACAATTTCAGTCCGGTACAAGATGCACAATTGTAGGTTGCTCATGCAATGGCACATCACTGCAAAGATGTACCCAGGTATAAGCCCCTATTGCTGTCGGGGATGTACAGAGACCAAAAGAAAATCAGATCACTCATTTGTACTGTATGGCATTTGTAACACAATGTAACTGTGCATCTGTTGGTCTTAATAAAAATCAATGAAAAAAAAGGAGAACTGACACTCAATTTGCAAAGATCTATACAAAATCTCCATCGGGCTTTTCCACCAACATGATGGGAGAAGACCAAGGGCTATTAGAAGGTTCAATAACGTTAGATTCTAACATGATTTTGACTTCCTGAATCATGGTTTCCTTCCTAGCCTCAGGTATTCAATTTGGTTTTAAATGTACAACTTTACATACGGGAGTGCAGATATGATGATAAATAACCTTCACTCTCCCTGTTTCTTACTGAAACACATCAGTATACTGCCTTATAAGCTCATATAGATCTTGTTTCTGATTATTATTGAGGTCAGATGAAATTAGGGCCTTACTTTTTGTGTCTTCGGGCAAGCGGCAAGATGATATTATGGCCGGCTTTTCCATGGGATTCCTTTCCATTCTTTGAATAAATTGATGTGATAGATCTGGGTTTCAGGTGCCGATCAGGTTGTGAGATTTTATGACTACATGGGGCCTCATTACGAGTATGCTCCAATACCGGGTTCCTGCAATGAGGACTTACCGGGTCATTCCGACATAGGAGGACCCGGTAATTCCTCCTTGCAGGAACCCATCCACATTCCCATTTGAGCCCCCAGAGGGCTCAATGGGAATGGGGAGGGAGGTAATAACAGGTACATTACAAATGGCCCGTTATTACCTCCCTCTTCCCCTCGCGGGACCGGGAAAGGACGCCTGGTTTTACCAGGCGTCCTTACAGGGTCCCGCAAAGGGAACCTCGTAATTGCGCATCCCGTATTGAGGGGTGCCGGTCCCGTACCGGCACCCTTCATTACGGGAGCACAAGCCTCGTAATGAGGCCCATGGACCCGTTTGTTCTATTACTTCATATGGTTCATGCCACTTGGATACAAGTTTATTGTCTGAAGTTGGCAGCAGGACAAGTACCTTTTGACCTATGGAAAAGGTCCTGAGGGAAACCTTTTTATCATAAGAAGTCTTTTGTTGTTCTTGTGCCTTAACCATGTGGGCCTGTACTAGAGATCTTACATCCTTCATGCACTCTTTTAACCTACTTGGAGTTTGGGAAAGGGGAATGGAAGCTGCCTCTCTCTCTTCCCAAGTCTCCCTCAACATATCTAGGACATCCCGTGGTCCCTGCCCGCAAAGGAGTTCAAACAGGGAAAATCCTGTTGAGAGCTGAGGGGTTTTAACAAGGCCCCGGGTATCATCTTATTTGTTTATTTATTTATTGTGCATTTGTAAGGCGATTATACATCAAGTAAATTCTGTTATAAAGCGCCCACAGGGCAACAGGAAGGGAACATGGGAATGAAAGGGAAATATAACAATGAAAAAAGAGAGTTGTTTCTACTAGGCCTTGTGAGCATTCACAGTGTGCAAGTGCAGAGAGAGCGATGAGGGATGGGGGTAAGTGCTAGGATTAACAGGGAGGGAAGTGCTAGGGAGTAAGTTGCAAACTGTTAGGTGGCTGGCAGAGGTCACTTGGTGAGAGTGGTCAACTGCCAGTGAAAGTGCAGGCCTGTGATAGAACAGGCCAGTGGGCACCTAAGGCAAGTGCTGTAAGTGGGCGGAGGCTGAAGGCGATTGGGGGTGGGAGGCCAGGACCTAGGTGGGCATATATATGCCCTGGTCACCAATCTCAGCGACTGTGGAATTTAGCAAAGGAGAGATGGGGAAGGAGGATGTGAAAAGGAAAGTCTTGAGGCGCTCCTGGAATTTGAGGAGATCCGGCTCAAGAGGAAGGGGGAGGCTGTTCCATAGGAGGGAGCCAGCCAAGGGAATAGATCATCCACCAGCTCGCTGTTTAGCAAATCACTTGACACCCAGAGAGTTGGTGCCGTAGGAACGGAAAGATCTGGAGGGAGTTTATTTAGTGAGAGCCAGTTGTAGATAGTGTGGTCCCTGCCCCCAGACAGCCTTATGGATGATGCAGAGGGATTTGAATTTGTTCCTTGCAGCAACCGGGAGCCAGTGGAGAGTTTTTAGGGCTCGAGAGATGCTGTCCCTGGGCTTGAGGCCAAGGATAGGTCTTGCAGACCTATTCTGGATTAGCTGGAGGGGACGTAGAGAGGAAGAGGGTATATTAAGGAAGATGCTGTCAGTAGTCGAGCCTAGAGAGTACCAGAGCTCTAGAGACTTTGACCTTCTAGGGAAAAGTGAGCAAAGGACGGATTCCTTTCCTGAGGCGGATTTGAAAGTGGGTCTTCTTGGCAAGGTCCTGGATGTGAGGGAGGAAGGAAAGAGAGGAGTCGAAGATAACTTCAACCTTTTTGGCTTCAGATGAAGGATAAGGGGGATAACCCATAAGGGGTGGCCAGAGTGAGGGGAAGAAATAGGGAGCAGGAGTCCCAACGGGAAGGATCTCAGTCTTGCTGGAATTGAGGCAGAGATCATTGGAGGCACACCAGCACTGGATGGCAGATAGGCAGTCAGGAATGATAGAGGAGGTAAGGAGAGGATCAGAGGGAAGTTTGAAGAAGAGTTTGGTGTCATCTGCAAAACACTGGAAATAAGTGTTGTAGGTGGACATTTCTTTAAATGTTTTTATTTATTGTAAAACTTCAGTTTAATACAAAAAGAATGTAACTTTTGTTACAAACTTTCTTCCATTGAATCTAGATCTCCTAAGAGCACCAAATCCAGAGAAAAAAAGAGATAGAAAGAAAAAAGGAACAAGTGATTTCTTCTCGTGGCTGTATGACCATGTTAGGATGTTTTCCCCAGATCCGGATGATTTTCATATTGAACATTCGCCAGAATCATGTCCATGTAATCGACTACTACACAGGACAATTTTATGTTGTTGCCTGAGATTGCATGCTGCCACCATGCTTCCAAGTCTTCATTAATGGGAGCAAATCTTCTGAGATGAAGAGTGCGCTGGTTACTAGTTCCTGTGCAGGCGATTAGTAGATGTTTCAAAGACTCTATTGCAGACCTGCAGGAATGACATTGATTGTCTTTTACATCGTTGTCTCGTCTTAGCCACAGCATTTCTTTGGTTTTTAATGCATTTAATCTGAGTCTTAAGAATTGTTCGCGATGATGTTGTGATGGCCAATGTTGCAGATATCTGGGTGGTACATTTAACTTATTGTCACCAGGTCCTAAGGACAGCGCTGAATGGAGTTGTGCTAGTTTTTCTAAGTTGATTATCCAACACCAAGTTTCAAATGTCTTTTTTGCAATTTGTGAGTGCTTTAATAGTTTGGATTTCTTTATATCTGCAGCTGACATTTCGTCCAACCGGGATGTCCAAGATTTTAAGAGTCCGGTTTGCGCACCTTTATTTCCAGTTGTAAATATCTGATATGCTGGCATTGGTGGACTCAGGAAAATTTTTCGCATTGTGCCCAGCGATTTCCACATTACTCTGGTATACAGGGAATTAAATGCGAGTTCATGTCTTATTGCCGTCAATGAAATGTTCTGAGGCAGTTTTAACACGCGGCACCAGAAACAGCCTTGTAGTATGTGCCAGTTTGAAGATTGAAGAAGAGTTGGGCGTCATCTGCATAACACTGGAAGTAAGTGTAGTAGGTGGAAATTAGGTGTGCTAGCGGGGCAAGATAGATGTTAAAGAGCCAGGGAGAAAGGTTGGAGCCCTGGGGGATGTCACAGGTGGAGCTAGAGATAGAGGTAGGAGAGGAGAAAGAGCCCAGGGTAACCTGGGATGCACGGATATTGAGAAAGGAGGTCAGCCAGTCCAGTGTCCACTCCGAGATACCAAGGGTATTGTGGAGCCGTTTTAGGAGGATGGAGTGATTGACTGTGTCAAATGCAGAAGAAAGATCAAGTCGAATGAGAACGGCAGGAGAGTTAGAATCAAGGGATGCAAGCAGTTCTTCACGGGTGTTCAGAAGAGCAGTTTCCGTGCCGCTGCATGCTCGGAATCCAGATTGATGGTCGTGTAGGCAACCAACAAGCTCATTATGCTGGGTCAGTTAGGGGAAGACCAGCTTCTCCAAGAGTTTCCCAAGGAAGGGGGTGATTGAGATGGGACAGTAGTTACCCAGACAAGAAGGGACTGCAGAAGGTGTTTTCAGGAGGGGGTGGACAAGAGAGTGCTTGAGGGAACAAGGGAAAGACCCAGTAGCTAAAAAATGATGGCAGAAATCAGCAAGTGCAGTGGCTAGAGAGCCAATAGTGTCCTTTAATAGTTCTGGAGGAACAGGGGGAGACCTGTTTGGAGGAGACCTTAATAGAGCAGACAACTCTAGTGACCTCGTCAGATATGATTGGAGAAAAGGAGGAAATAAAAGCCGAGGGGGGATGGGACGCCTTAGGTGGCAGGAGGGTGGGACAACGGGAGGGGGAAAGAGAAGCGAAGGTGCTCAGGATGCCCTGTGCTTTTGCAGTGAAGTGTATGGCCAGTGTATTGCAGAGGGCTTGGGAGAGAAGAGGTGAGGTGGAGACTGCGGAAGGGTTGCCTAGTTCCCTGCAGATTCTAAAGAATTCAGCCGTGTTATTGGATGCACCAGAGATGCAAGCCTGAATGTGGGCCCTTTTCTTGGAGCGAATGCAGAGTCCATATTGACTTTGCAGAAAGCAACAGGCCAGTTTGTCAGAGGGTGAGCCTGAGGTCTGCCACTTCCTTTCCGCAGCTCTGCACTTGCATTTCAGGGCTGCAAGTTCAGAGTCGTATTAGGTATTACGCATGGAGGCATGTTTCAGGCATATCCTCATGACTGGGGCAAGAATGTCAAGAGTGTTAATGATGGCAAGATGGAGGTTGCTGAGAGCGGAGTCAGATAGAGTCTGAAGTGGGGGGACAATGGGGGATGAAAGAAAATGAGAAGGCAGCGGCTGACACTCGTTTCATCAGACAGATGTTCGTGAATGAGGTTGGCATGGCTGGGGGAGGTGCGGTCAGATGGCAGAGAGAGCCCATGTGAGAGGAGAGAATGGTCCGACCAGGGGAATGGGGTGGGGAGTGGGGTGGAGAGCAAGAGATCAGTGTGAATGATGGCATCGAGAGTGTTTTCTAGCCAAATGGGTATGACCAGAGGGGAGAATGGAGAGGGAGAGCGAGGTGCAGATATCACAGAAGAGAGTGGATGCTGGGATTGAAGAGTAAAGGTGGATGTTGAAGTCACCCAGAAAAATGAGTTTAGCGGTGGATAAGAGGAGAGAGTAGGCAAAATCAGCTCGTTCACAAAGGAACAGGGTGGTAGTGCCAGGTGGCCTGTAGATTGTAGCAATGGTCAGGGAGGAAGTTTGCAGACCTGACGCTCGAAGGCAGAGTAAGGCTGGGTGGGTATGAGGGAAGAAGGGACCCACTCAGGGAAGATCAGGGCAACCCCACTGCCGGCGCGGTTAGGGCACAGCATGGAGATGATCAGATAGCCGTCAGGGAGAAGCTAGTCAAAAGCAGTGACTGAGGTGGCATTGAAACATGTTTCAGTAAGAGCGAGGATATCGAGTTTGAGGTCTTCAAGGAGGAGGCAGATGTCGGCAGAGTATTTGATAGCAGAGCGAGCATTAAGCGTGGCTATATGCAAGAGGTCACTGCCTTTGAAGGTTTGTCCGAGGAGTGGAGCAGGGGTGTGGTACACTAGTCAGAGGAGGGGGGACAGAGAGAGTGAAAGAAGGAGTATAAGGTGTGGGAAGGAAGTTTACGACAGTGCCATTGTGATAGACATTAATGATACACCTGGATGAGGAGAGGCCTGCCAAGAGTACTTCCCATCTAGTGCCACCATTGATGGGTGAAGATGTGAGAGGAGAGAGAGTAGAGATAAGATGAGGAGTCCATAGATCTGGAGAGGGGACAGAAAAGAGGATATCAGTGAAAATCTGCCTGGAAGTTGCGATGACATAGGTGTATGTAATGGCTACGCCGGGGTAAGCTATTAGGGTGTCATTTTCAAGCTTTTGTCTTCCAGACTTTGTGAGGGTGGGAGGATAGGTGACAGTATGGCCGTTAGAAAAGATAGGGATATGGTGAGTCCCATAGGGGCGGCAGAGGATAGGAGGAGGATAGAGGAGGGGCTGCACCACACAGTGCAAGCACAAACTCACCAGGCGGCCTGATAGCCAAGGGAACAGAGAAAACAGATGCAATGGTAACACTTTAGTACCGAAAGTGGGGTGTAGAGATGTTAAAAACACACCAGGATTCGAATTACACCAGAAGCACAAAATGCAATGCAAAAAGGGGTGCAGAGATGTTAAAAAACACACCAGGATTCTAATTACACTGGAGGCACGGAATGCAATGCAAAAATGGGTGCAGCGATGTTAACAAACACACTAGAATTCAAATGACACCAGAAGCACAGAATGCAATGTAAACAGGGGTGCAGATCTGTTAAAAAACAGAACAGGATTCGAATTACACCAGAAGCACAGAATGCAATGCAAAAAGGGGTGCAGAGATGTTAAAAATACACCAGGATTCGAATTACACCAGAGGCACAGAATGCAATGCAAAATGGGGCGCAGAGATGTTAAAAAACACACCAGATTCAAATTTGCACAAGAGGCACAGATTTCAATAAGAAAAGATTACGTAAGGCAGGGAAGGCACAATGCATAGGCACATCTTGGTTCAGCAGCTGCTTAGGTTAGAGGAAAGAGCAATAACAGTGTCCAGCCATGACTCACAGGTATTCTTGTGAGGTGCACAAAGTTCCAGAGGCCCAGGTTTGTGCGGAAACAGGCTGCATGCCTGGTGGCCGTTTCATGAGGTGCTGCAGGGGGTGCAAGGAGGAGGCCCTCAGAGCCCTCCACAGCCAGGTCAAGCCTTAGTGGTGGGCTTTGGTGAAGGGGCCAGCTAGCCTGCCGGCATCCTGATTGGCCCTATGGCTGTTCTGATGGCCAATCACTACAGTGGCCAGGCGGGCTGGGGAGGAACACCATTGTGAGCAATGGCGACCATCATGTTGGATGTGACCGTGGTTATCGAATAACACGAGCCCCATTGGGCGATTGCAGCAAGATGAGTCAAAAGTGGGCAAAATGCAGCATTGGCGCCAGCCGTGCCTTTTGCAGGTACACACAGTGAAATTAAATGACTTTTCAGGATGGGTCCATGTTCGCGCACTGGGTGCTGTAGATTTCTATTCAAGCCCTGCTGGGTTTACCTCGTGATCCTGAAGCCGTGCAGCAGTGGGAAGCCTTGTGGTGGTCGGGAGGTTTACAGGCAGCAAGCATCAACCATGTTGGTAGAAAAGGGTCAGAGTTTTCCTAATTTTTCCCATCTTGTTCTTTCGACACCTGAGCCACTCTGGAAAGTCTTGAGGTAAGAATCTTCAAATCAACTGTATCGAAGGCTACCGATAGGTACAGCCGGATTAGCATGCTAACATCACTCTCATCGGCAGCCTTCAAGATGTCATCCCAAACTGACACAAGTGTTGTTCTTGTACCTTAATCGTGTGGGCCTGTACCAGAGATATTACAAGGTACATGTGCTCTTTTAACCTACTCGCAATTTGGTAAGGGGAATGGAAGCTGCCTCTCTCTCTTCCCAAGTCTCCCTCAACATATCTAGGACATCCCGTGGTTCCTGCCCGTAAAGGAGTTCAAACGGGGCCTGAGGGGTTTTCCAAACTGCAAGCAAGGCCTAAGGTATCATCCGATCTCAATTGTTCCCATCTTGTTCAACTAACTTCCGGACTATGGTTTTCAGAGTTTTATGAAATCTTTCCACTAGGCCATCTGTTTGGGGATGGTAAACCGATATTCTAAGGGTAGCAATGGCCAATAGTTCTTTAACTTCCCCCATAAGCTTGCTCATAAAATTCGAGCCCTGATCCATCAAGATCTCCTTTGGGAACCCCACCTGGGAGATAAAAGGCAGTGGATGTTTGAAGATCTGCTGCGTCGTATTCGCTCTTAGGGGGAAGGCCTCCAGGTAACTTGTGGCATAATCTACAATGACTAGGATGTATTTATTCGCCAGTTTAGAAGTCCCCAGGGGTCCCACAATATCGCCAGTGATTCCACAATAGCCACACGAATCCTGGAAAATGGAACCGCAATTATTGGTAACAGATTCAAGGGAGCTGGTGGTGGTATATGTGTACTAGTTTTCTGGCACCCTTCCCACGCTTAAATAAAGGTTTTAATGTCCGTGTAAATTCTGGTCCTATAAAGCATATTTTCTATATTTGCTTCAGTCTTGTACTGCCCCAGATGACCTCCCGTCAGATCTGAATGAGCTATGTCTAATACCACAGGTTTATGACTCTTAGGGATCACCAACTGAGTTTTTACTAGACCCTCCAAGGTGCTATATCCCCTATACAGAATTCCATACTTCAGAAAAAAGAAGGGTCCCCCTTTCTCATGACCCTTTGGCTCCAATACTACCTGCAAAAATACCTCTGCTAACATGGGATAATTTCTCTGAGCAAAAGCTAGATCAAGCAGTGTCTAAGGCTCTTCCTTTGCAGGCTTTCTTGTTTCAATTTGAGGATGTTCACCTGTTTCCTCGTCAGCTTTCCCAAAACTGTGACCACCCCAAGCTGTGTTCTCCTTCCCAGATTCTGTCTTTAACTTAAGGAAAAAGTCTTTTTTAAGTATCCCCTGAGCTACCTTATCCCGTTGACGAACCTGGAAGGGATCATTTCCATGATTTTGCAACAATATTTTAACTTCCCCCCTGATGTCGGGCTCTATTATCCCTGCTAAAACATCAATCCCAAATCTCCATGCTAATCCTGACTTGGGCGCTAGTCTGATATATGCATCTTGAGGTGGAATTAATATTAAGTCAGTTGGTATCAGTGTTCTTTCACCTGGGGGAATTGTCTCATCCCTACTTCTACAGATATCAAACCCTGTATAACCTTTAGTGGCTACTGAGGAGTCTAATGCTCTAGCAATTTAGGGTTCCCCAATTTGTATCAGTTGAGCCGCATCCCATTCTGCCAACATTTGTAAAGGCATCATGAAGAACAAAACAGGCAAGAGATATCAAGTTGAACAAAATAACATGTATTAACTTCAATGTCAGGATGGTTGAATGCCTAACTTGAGCAGAACCAAAGCTGTGTATTGCTACCCAGCAAGCCCAAATGCACTCCAAAGGGGCAGCTATCCCTGTATTAAAATTACTCGTTCATTAAACATTTAACACCGTTATGGTGAAAATTTAGGTGCACATGCACCACATAGATTTCTCTAATTAACTCAAATAGTCATTGAACAATTCAACAGTGTCAATAAAAAACAAATTTCAAACAGTAACGTCAGATGTATAGAAAGATCAGAGCCCAGATTATAGAGATAACTTTTGGATTTTAATCTCCCAAGTCCAACAAGTTATAAGAACTAACACAAATTGAATTTGCACAGTGTCCTCTATTGGCATATAGAGTACATAATAGTCGATGTTACAAACAGTACCCAGAATATTGGGAACAATCAGTGGTGGTGGATAACTGCTCTTGTTGAGCAACACAATTACAAATATGTATACATTTGTCACTTCACAGAACTCTAATACATAGATTCAGTAAATCCTACACTTCCAAATGAAGTCCCTTATTAGGTGTCAAAAAAGTGACCAACGCGTTTCGGTTCATAGAGCCATCTTCAGGGTATAGACTTCATCTTTCATATTCACAAAAAGTGTTCATAATAGAGACTCTGTAGGGTAATAGAGAAAGAAAAGCTTTTCAGTGAAACTCATAGGTTTTTTAGAATCCACTAACTCAGTAGAAAGTGTGAAAGTCACTAACCTTGCTGATACAAGAACAGGTAGTCCAATCTATAGGCCAGATTAAGGAATAAGCACAGGGCAAGGAAAACATGCGGTTGCTTCGGTATCTGAGGAGGTGAAACCAAAGAAAATGCATGGAAAATGGCAGGTTAGCTGGAGAAACAGGCAAGAAAATACTAGTGGCGAAAGAGAGAAATGTATGCAGAGAGGCTTTCTCCACTAGTATTTTCTTGCCCTAGGCTATAGATTGGACTACCTGTTCTTGTATCAGCAAGGTTAGTGACTTTCTACTGAGTTAGTGGATTCCAAAGAACCTATGAGTTTCACTGTAAAGCTTTTCTTTCTCTATTACCCCACAGAGTCTCTATTATGAACACTTTTTGTGAATATGAAAGATGAAGTCTATACTCTGAAGATGGTTCTATGAACCGAAACACGTTGGTCACTTTTTTGACACCTAATAAGCGACTTCATTTGGAAGTTTAGGATTGACTGAACCTATGTATTAGAGTTCTGTGAAGTACAAATGTATATAGATTTGTAATTGTGTTGCTCAACACGAGCAGTTATCCACCACCACTGATGTTCCCAATATTCTGGGTACTTTTTCTAACATCGACTATTATGTACTCTATATGTCAATAGAGGACACTGTGCAAATTCAATTTGTGTTACTTCTTATAACTTGTTGGATTTGGGAGATTAAAATCCAAAAGTTATCTCTATAATCTGAGCTCTGATCTTTCTATACATCTGACGTTACTGTTTGAAATTTGTTTTTTATTGACACTGTTGAATTGTTCAATGACTATTTGAGTTAATTAGAGATATCTATGTGGTGCACGTGCACCTACATTTTCGCCATAACGACGTTAAATGTTTAATGAACAAGTCATTTTAATACAGGGATAACTGTCCCTTTGGAGTGAAATTTGGGTTGCTGGGTAGCAATACACAGCTTTGGGTCTGCTTGATTTTCTTGTCCCAAGTGGCCTTGTGACAACAGCCTGCTTGCACCTGAAATATTTGTTACTTTGCTTGCTACCTTGTGTTGATGCATGTCCCCACACAATCTTTAAGTTCTACTATTTGTTAAACGATTATTTAACCAGCTTGTGCACCCCTACACCTCACTCCTTCTGAATGCCTAACTTGCCCTATGCTAAGGTGGGATGTTCCTACCTGACTAAAACTATGGAAAGTCTGAGTCAAACAGTTTAACTTATAAGTCTGTCTGTGTCCAAAACCCATCCTTGCCCTCACAACTATAATAAACCAAAGTGTAGGGCTGTAACAATCAAAATAAACAGTGTTCAACAAAAGTTCTGAGCTTTTTCCAGCTCGTAGCTTTTCTTTCAGCTCCCCTCCCCAAGTATAAAACAGTTCGACAAAAAGTCTCAGAATTCTTCTTGTTGGTTCAAATTCAAGTATACATAGTTTGGAAACAATTCTTGGGGTTGCCTTCCCCAAGTTCCAAATGCCACAATTCAAAGCACAAAAGAAAGAGTTATGAAGTTTTAAGGTTCTGTTTTCCAGGACTTGTATTTTACCATAGTTCAAAAGAAAGGGTAAGGAAGTCTCAGGGTTCCATTCACCAAGACTTGTATTCTATCACAGCTCAAAACACACAAAAGAAAAGGACCTTTGCTGCCTTCTTGGTCCACCTTTGGCCCATGCATGTTTACTTTCTTTCTTCATATAATAAAGTTATTTTCAGGATTCCATATAATGAATAGGATTAACTTCCCAGCATTCAGTGATTTATTTAACCTTGGAAGTTCAGTTCTTAATGATTGCGCAGTTCCATTCACTGCTAAAGGCAACATGCAGTATTTTGTGTTTAATTATAAAGTTTGTATTCATTTCCGCGTTCTGAGCATTAATTAGGCACACGGTCTTGTTTTCACTCAGCCTGTTATGGAATATTTATGCCTTTCACTTTAAGAGAACTTCCTAATACTTGGAGACTTTCTAAACCGTTCTGCTTTAATAAACGTGACCACTCTGATTCAAAGTATTTCCAGTTCTTCAAAGTTCAACAATGGAAAAAAATCTAGAAGTGGAGACCTTCAAAAATAAGCTTTTGCAATGCGCGTGACCACTGCGCTACTAGTTACAAAGTAGTTCAGCTCAAAAGAATGTTCAATCATTCGCGCTTCGCACACCGGGTTTCTTATTGCACAGAAGCTCACCGGTCTCTTTAGAAGCTGTCCTTGTGGCTCGGAGCACATGATCTGCAGTCTCTGCTGCTTGGGCTCCAACCTCTGCCCCTCAAAGACCCCTGGGCTGGCTTCTCGGCAACAGGGAACAAGCACATTACTTGAAAGGGAAAAGGGCATCCTTTCCACCCAGCTCCCTCTGCTGCTGCTAGTCCGCTCCACGGACCTCTTGCTCCCATGCCGAGCTGTCTCAGGTCACCTCTCCCTGCAGTCATCATCATCTCAGTGTGCTGTACACCTCGGACCTTCCCATGGCAGTTCCCTCCAGTGGCTCGCCTCTCTTCCAGCAAGGTACTGCGCTTGTCACACAGGTCTCTCTGCTGCTGCTCCTGCTACTCTCTGTGTCACTTTTTCCTCCTCCTTTTATACACCTGCAACCCTTCAAAAGGTTGCAGTTGTGTTCTTTCAATCAGCCATTCCTGACCCTGATTAGGAGGACATGCCTGATCTTCACACCAATTTGCAGCCATCTTCTTTGTCTCAGTACTAAAGTGGTCTGAGTATCTGAGTGTAAGGTTTCCATTACTCTCAGTTGCATCTTCCTCATCTCAGTACTGCCAAGTGTCCCATATGTTGAACTGAAGGGAGCTGACTTGCAATAACCCATAAAGATTGGGGGAGGGTTAGGTCGGTCAACATTAGGAAAAGGGGGATACCATGTCTCACCTGAGGTCATCCCACTCCAAGTCCCCAAGGGCCTTCCACCCAGGCGATTATCCCTCGCTTTTTTGCCCCCAAGGTCAGGATCCAAAAGCGATGGCCTTTCCCTGGCCACCTGCGTAGAGGATCCAAGGGATTAGGAGTGAGAACACCCTCAGGTTTCTCGCACAATGCAAAATGGCATATGCTTAAATGCCAGTGCATGAAATTAGATGAGAAAGCAGGCAGTGGTTGGTCCGCATTGCTGAAGTTAGTGGGCTTTAGAGTTGCTTCACTCTGAAGTTACATTGCACGTGGATTACTGTTCTGCCACAGAAGACAACCCCTTTACATCTCACAAGGTTCATCCTAGGGGAGGGTTCAGATACTCATATATGCAGATCTCCTGAGATCTTTGTGCAGTCTGTATGCATATGTTTAAAATCCTGCAGGGATGTCTCTGCCTTACCTTCTATGAAATTAATAATTGGGTAATAGTAACATCTGTTGTTTACAATGCAATAAAGCTTCTGTCACTTATTATTATGCAGTGACGTTTTCTCCTTGTGCCAGGAGGCCTCTAGATTGTAATAGTGCAGTCCTAATGAGGCATGGGAACCCGAAAGAACTTTGCCCTATGTAGTAACATGAAATGTTGTGGCAACACCTTTGAAGTACAGTGTGATTGCATTTTATGCTCTGCCAGTTCTGGCTGTATTTTATTGACTAGAGCAATTAGTAGTATACTGTGTATTAGGTTTCTTGCCACAACAACTAAAGCTGGTATAATTTAATCTGGCACATGATTTATGAATAGTGTTTTTCCAAATGTGGAACTGGCCCAGCGTATCAGCCACTGCGTCAGTGATGTGGCACAAAAAGATGACTGTTTGTTGTGTACCCAATGTTTCCATTGAATGCCGTATATTCCGATTCATTTTCATCAACTCAGGAAAACAATCATACACCTGAAAACTTGTACCTGCTGGATAATACAACTATTGCCAATAATTTTACTTGATTACATTAAACCAAAGAATTATTTAACACAAAATAAAAGTTTGAACAACAAATGTCAGACACCTATAATTATAATCAAAATATATTCTACCTTGCACATGTATAAACAATGAATAATTATTTTAAGAAATTTGCAAAAGCTTTCGCAAACAGTGCATTGCATTAAAAAAATAAACACACAGACATAGTTCATAAAACTCAAGACCAATTATAAAAAAAAATATGAAGAAACAAACCTACTCTAATTATACTACACACTTACACCCTGCTCATTGACCACATTACATTACAATCACAGTAAATTAGTGATAATCCACAATGTTACTTTAAATCAATCAACTGATAGTAATTCTAAAAATGGAAACGATGTTTTACATTGTTTCACTTAATTGGAAATGATGAATAGTTTTACATAAACTCAGTTACTTGAAGATGTTCCAAGTGTCTATGACATTTCAGCAGTGCCTATGACGTTTCGGCGGTGCATATGACGTTTTAGTGTATAAGGAATATCATGCCTTCTTCAGGACAAAATTAAATTGAATGGTGCATCATATCAGGACATATTGATGTTCTCAAGCTACTAAACTTGGGGTGTGTCTACACTGGAATGGGGAACGGCCACAGAGTACAGATCAACTTGTTATATGGAACAGGATTTCTCCCCTGTTTTACTCATCACTATTACAGTTTAAATTTTCCCTATACTGCTTGCAAAATTGTTGACCAGTACCAGGTAATCAGACCTAATTGTGCTCTGCATTGTAGTGGGCCCTTTCATTTGAATTCCTATCAACATGTGAGACAGAGCTTGCAGGATGCAAGAAATAGGGAGCATACCACCCTGCATTCCTTTGGTTACCAACTACGGCATGAATTTGTGTTAACATTGTGGCTTGGGGAGTGGTATATATTGGGCCTCATTACGGGTC